>NC_142872.1:52320000-54820000 GCF_051225735.1 Oryctolagus cuniculus
CCCTGAGTTTCATTTCAGAGTGACACATGAGTGCCCTTTTAAATTAAGGATGAGACAAATATTTTCAGACAAGTGTAATACAGAACATAATAGAAAATGCAATAAGGACAGGCAGCCAGAATCGCTTGACTCTTAAGATTTCTTAGTGGCCGGTGCCGCGGCTCACTAGACTAATCCTCTGCCTTACAACGCCGGCACACCAAGTTCTAGTCCCAATCGGGGCGCCGGATTCTGTCCCGGTTGCCCCTCTTCCAGGCCAGCTCTCTGCTGTGGCCAGGGAGTGCAGTGGAGAATGGCCCAAGTGCTTGGGCCCTGCACCCCAAGGGAGACCAGGAGAAATACCTGGCTCCTGCCATCGGATCAGTGCAGTGCGCCGGCCGCAGTGCGCTGGCCGCAGCGGCCATTGGAGGGTGAACCAATGGCAAAGGAAGACCTTTCTCTCTGTCTCTCTCTCTCCCACTGTCCACTCTGCCTGTCAAAAAAAAAGAAAAAAAAAAGATTTCTTAGTTATGTGTGTACTGTAATCATTTCATTATTAATTCAAAGAGAATATACAGATAAACTGTTAGCATTAATGGATTTAACAAGTTGAGACATTAAAAGATTAGTGTTCCTATGTACTAGCAATAGGCAATTAGAAAATAATGATAAAGAGATTATATAAGAAGAAACATAAAATATGTGAATGGGTATATATTTAACAAGATATATATATGTGTGTATATATATATAAACCTTAAAAGAAAATGATAAAGCATTTTCAGAACATGAGTAAAATTCTTCAGATTGATTTTTTTTTAAAGATTTGTTTATTTATTTGAAAGTCAGAGTTACACAGAGAGAGGAGAGGCAGAGAGAGAGAGAGAGAGAGAGGTCTTCCATCTGATGGTTCACTCCCCAGTTGGCCACAATGGCTGGAGCTGCGCCGATCTGAAGCCAGGAGACACTAGCTTCTTCCGGGTCTCCCACGTGAGTGCAGGGGCCCAAGGACTTGGGCTATCCTCCACTGCTTTCCCAGGCCTTAGCAGAGAGCTGGATCAGAAGTGGAAGAGCCGGGTCTCGCATTGGCACCCACATGGGATGCTGGCGCTTCAAGCCAGGGCATTAACCCACTGCACCACAATGCAGGCCCCAAGATTGTTAAATTCAATGTGATTTCAATCAAAATCACAATTAGGCTTTGTAAGGTGTCCGGCGTGCAACAAATCTTCCCAGGCAGACGAATCAATTAATTCACAGGCTTTTATTGGGGTTCCGCTCCCGGGCGAGGTTCACTGGTCCCAACAGAGTGGGGGCCGGAGAAGTCGCGGGTCAGAGATTGGGAGGGCTCCTTTTATAGATTCAGGGCATGGGGGTTAAAGGTTGAGGCGGGTCTGATCCTCATTGGTTGACCTTTAGGCACCCGTGGGGACCTTGACCAGGACTTTTCTTCCCTGCAAGTACAGGTAGGGACTTCTCCATTCCTGGAAGTATAGGCCTTCCTTCAATGCGGATCCCAAAGCCTCCATCCCAACCTTTTGATGATAGGAAAGGGGGCGACAATGAGTCTGTCTCTCTAGCTACTTCCTTCTGACTGGGGCGTCATCTACAGGGGCCCACTGGGGTATCTTGGGGCTCCACAGGGACTGACATGTATGGATGGAGAAGCATCTGGTTGACTGCCTGGTTGCTGAAGGCCTTGGTTCATTCCATTATCACCTGCTGTATACACTTAAAGAGACACTGTAGTATACAAGTCAGAGTGAGAATAGCAACCAATGATTCTAAGAGTGGCACTAACCAGGTAATGAAAGGATTTCATAGAGGAGAGGAATTGGGGGAGGGGTGTCTCTGGACCCTTGTGAGGATTGTTTGATGGACGTGGTTTAAATCTGACCCCAGCCAAGACCTGGAGAAAGGCCACTCAACTTTTGCAGGTAGAGGGGTTTGTCTGTAGAGAAATTCTGAATAATCATACACCATTAAGTAGGGGAGAGGACTATCAGTGCACACAGGTTGGGAGTAGAGCCACTGATGTTAGAATAGAGGTTATGATTACAAAGGAATGAGTCTGAAGTGGGCTAGACAGGGTCTAGAACAAAGGACAGAGTCATTATTAGAGAACTCAAGAAAGGTACTATCTAAGCCACGAATAAGTTCTATGATTGAGAGCCAAACAGAACCTGACAGAAGGGGCTTGAAAATAATCTGGTGGGCTTTAGGCCTTGTAAGTTAAGAGGCCCAGACTTATCTATCTCTTCACATAGGATACCATCCTAAGGGAAGTGTGAACCTTCTTGGGGAAGGCACCCTGTTGACTTCCATTACCTAGCTGGTCTGGGAGGAGAGATGGCCAGGTAAAGGCAGATGGCATCTCTAACAGGAAATTTACAGTTCTGCCTGTAATGTTGCTGACCCTACTTGGCCATCTCCATTCAGCAGCGGTGGTCACCTTGGAAGCTGGGTTGAGTAAAGGGCTTTTCAGCTTAGAGCCAATAAGATCTGTGGCTCTGACCTGGGTGTCCTTCGACTCCAGGGCAGATCCATTTCCAGTGATCCAACTCTTGGCTGGCAGAGCTGCCAGGGCTCTTCACAAGCTGATTTCTGCTGAAGCACGGGCATGCCACACTGAAAGCCACTGCAGTGGACTGGCCTGTTGGGTCTCCTTGAGGTCAGATCACTGTACAGAGCAGCCATTAATAGGTCTGCCACCTATCATCACATTTCTGATGCCTGGCTTTCTCTTCCTCCTGGTTTTTGTTAAAGCAGACCAGAGGATGCAAGTCAAGGGGGTGCCAGTCCCAGATCACTTACTGACAATAGCAATATCAAATGAAACCTTAGAAAGCAGTTTCAATCATTAGATAGCAAATATAGCAGTTTCAATACTAGCTTTTTAAACTTTTTAACTGTTTTTTTTTTTTTTTAATTTACCAATTGATTCGAATTACTTTCTGCTCTTAGTAACCTCAGCTAACCATACTTTCAGTTGGTACCTATAATACATTATTGGCTTCATCTGTTTACAGCGCCATCCCAGAGTACTGAATACAATAGAAGTGGCTGGAAAAATTCCATCAGAACCTGTAAGAGGACAGCTAAGCACAGAACCAAAAACACTTTAGTTTTATGAACAGCAAATCTGATATATAAAACTGTGGATGACAAAAGACTTTCAGTTGCCATGTTTAAAATTATAAACTCATCACTTGCTTACTTCACATAGCATTTTTGAAAGCACCTGTAGGATTTTACAGAACATTTAACTCTTTAGGTCTCTGTGGCTTTCTCATTAAGATCCAAGATTTCTTTCTTTCATAACCTTCTGTGACTTCCACACATCCTCTTCAACTTACTTGAAACATTCCATCATTTCCATTCTAGTCTAGAGTAAACTAGCCATCAGGATGAAGTCAATCTTACAAACTTTGTCCTTTCTTTATTCAAAATAACTTTCTTTTTAACCTTCCTTACCAAATGCACATTTCTATAACATTTTTAACACAAATTTAACATGCTGAATATACAAGAGTTTACAATAAATTAGCAGTTACACCTAAATGACTTAAGATGCTGATATGATATATCTCTACTTGAATTCAATTAAAATTAAAATTGCATTCATCTAAAACAAGTACCAATTACCCATTGCTGTTTCATTGAGTACTGATTGCCTGGAAATCTGTTAAAATTAATTGCAAAAATAAGCTCAGCAAGTTACAAAGCAATATTTTCAAAGGTAGTGGTCTACTAAGATTCGAAGAAAGGAAACCAAAGGAAGAGGCTAGAGAGCCACGTGTCAGGAACATGTCCTTTTAAAACTTTGCCAGAGGGCAGCCAGGGAAGCAGGAGCAGCGAATCTCATTAGGATGGGGGTGGGGAGCTTGACACTGGTGGTTGGGCCATGTGGCTACCTGGCTTCCAGCAATGGCAGTTGGGAGAGGCAGGACATGGGGTGGGGCAGGGCGGAAGAATGCGCATATGGGGGCGAGAGGTTCCTGGCTAGCTGTGGGATCCCCAGGAACTCAGGAGGGTCCGAAAAGGTGGAGGGTGGAGAGTTTGGCAGTAACACAGAAGAGGCCTCCTTAGGCGGTGGGGGCCCGATCTTGGCCAGCAAGACCTGGGAGAAGAGGGTAGGACGGGAACGGAGGTCTCAGAAAGCCTGGACATAGGGACCTCTGACCATTTTCTCTCCCTGCGGCAGAAATTCTCAAGGTAATTAGGCCATGCCTGGGTGGAGTAGAAGATTAGGCATTTACTCTGTAGGTTCTGGGCCAGTCCCAGTTTATTCAAGTTCTTTAGGAGGCAGGCCCGGGGGCATGTTGAGTCCCACCCTCAGGATTGGCCAGATCCCATGGTCTCCCCAGTAGCCTGGATCTACTAAAATTTGGTCAAGGACTTCAGCAGACAGATTAGGGGTCAGTCCTCTACGGGGCCAAGCCAGGGGTGGGATGTCTCCAACAGCCACTGGGAGGCTAAACAGTGGAGAGAACAGAGGTCACATGTGCATGATTTTGGAGATCTCTGTGCGGACGGAGAGCTAGCCGGAGATTGCAGAGACTGGGCCAACCCAGAGGAGGGAGAGAGAGCAAGGGAGGAGTTACTTACAGTTGCTCGAGCATGGTCCATAGTCAGCCTGGGGCACTAGACAGGTTCAAGGAGCGAGAGGGCCTCAAACTCAGACAGGGGAGGCTCGCAGCCTCAGCTCCCGGGTTTCGGCACCATCTGTAAGGTGTCCGGTGTGCAACAAATCTTCCCAGGCAGACGAATCAATTAATTCACAGGCTTTTATTGGGGTTCCGCTCCCGGGCGAGGTTCACTGGTCCCAACAGAGCGGGGGCCGGAGAAGTCGTGCGTCAGAGATTGGGAGGGCTCCTTTTATAGATTCAGGGCATGGGGGTTAAAGGTTGAGGCGGGTCTGATCCTCATTGGTTGACCTTTAGGCACCCGTGGGGACTTTGACAAGGACTTTTCTTCCCTGCAAGTCAGGTAGGGACTTCTCCATTCCTGGAAGTATAGGCCTTCCTTCAATGCGGATCCCAAAGCTATCAGGCATTTTATGAGAAATAGCAGGGGACCCAGATAGTTTACTTAACATTATTTCTGGGTATACTTGTTGATGTGTTTTCTGGATTAAACTAACATTTGAATCAATAAACAGCATAGGGCAAGTTATTCTCTGTACTATGAATGACCATTATCCTCTCTGTTCAGGGTGTAAGAAGAACAAAAAGTTCGAAAAGGGTTAAGTCACTCTCTGCCTGATTAAGCTGGAACATCCGTTTCTTGCTTCCTTGTGACAAAGACTTAAACCACTATCACTCATGTTTTCAGGCTTGTGTGGAATTTCTCTATGAACTTTCCTGGGATTACTGCTTGCAGAGCACACCTTAGGGGACTTTATGTAGATGGCATATTTAAAGAAATACATGAAAATTTTCACAGCAACCATATAAGCCAATATAAAAAAGTAGATGAAAGAAACCAAAGAATGAAGCTCAAAACAACAACAGCAGAAGTAAAATCTCAGGAACAAGTAATAGAAGAAAACCGAGCATATCAGTAACTATTTTAAAGGTTCATGGGCTAACAATCTGTCTAAATGCCTGGGACTGTCGAAATGACCGTTAAAAGGCACCTGCTCAATAATAGCCCCTCACAACTTGCTCAGTTATTTTCCAAGCCTTGTTTCACAGAATGTTTGTGAATTATCTCGTTCTCAAATAAATGACTAGATTGTTTTTTCCAGATACAAAAAAGTGAACTTGTGTATTACTGTATCTAGACACTGAATTGTCTTAGAAGGACTCTGACTCCTAAATTCAGTGAGTAGAATCACAGGCAGGGAAACTCTGATAAGCAGAATCGGCAAACCTGGACGGTAACACAGCAGCCTAAGAGACAAAATACTCTTATCTCCCTCAAGACCAGCTTCACAGAATTTGACTTAAACATTTATCTTTTCACTGTTGTCTGGTGGTAAAAGTTGGACATGAGATAGCTTTGCACTGTTTCTATATTCATTTTCAGACTATTTACTAAAGACATGGTTGATAGATCCAACAGCGTATAGGCAGCTGTGATTTTGGAAAAATTAAAAATTAAAATTTTTAGAGAATGATGAGCTAGAACCAAATACCCATAACTTAGTTTTTTTTAGTATCTTTCAAAATCACACATGTACTCTGGAGAAATAGATACATTTTGAAGCTGTGTAAATTTTATATATTTTTCTACTCATCTAAAATTTTTTCTTGTGATTCTACAATAATATAAAATTAAGATGGCGTGCAGGATGAAACACTGGCATAATAACCACTAACACATAGAACAGAGTAATCCTACTATATATATTAAGAGATTAGTGGGACTGTTGGTGTCACACAGTATTTATTTTGAACAACAGTTAGGCTACTGCAGTAATCTGGAAGGATGGTTGAGGAAGCCTATAGTGGTCATGAACATAAAAATGGGCAAGAAAAGGCAAAATCATGATGGCAAAGGGCAACTTCACAGAAAAGATAAAAAAATAAAGTTAACAGTATTTTCAAATTCTAATCTTGTCTCTGTATCAAATAGACCATCACTATTTATTTATTGCCTGGCAACAAATCTTAATGCTAGAAGTAGATAGAATAAAAAATAGGCTAAAATACTAAAAAGTCTATGAAACTTTATAAGCAATCTTGGCTGCTTTCAGAAAAGCTACAAAGTTATTTTAACATGTTCTTGAAGGTCATTGGGTAATTTAATTAATTGCATTCAACCTGCTGTATTATTGCAATAAAATGCTAAACTTGTCTATTTCTACTTCTAAGTCATCAGTGAGATCAATCATATGCTGAGAATATTAATGGGAGATTTAACCAACCTGTTTCTGGATTTAAAAATTAATTTGATTTCTTTATAGCAGCTGTAATTTAAGATTGCACTCTGTTCAATTTCTTTACATTGGAATGAATTCACCATCATGTGGGAAAAGCCCCCTACTCCACAGCTATAAATGTCACGCAAAACAGCCTAACTATTTCTTTGCTCTGTAGAAAGAAGTTACTTTCTTCTTTGTTTCATGTTTAGGATTGCTATAAATTCGTGTATATACAGACTTTATATTTTATGCCCCCCTGTTTTCTGAGTTTTCTAAAACTTATTTTATGTTAATCAATGAACTCATTAGGCTGAAAGAGTTCTCCATGAATAACATTAAATGTCCTTTCCAAAAAGAAACGCCATTGGGAAGTCTAGAAGGCCTCCCATAGTTTAGAGTATAGAAATTTAAATGGTAGTAATCTGGAAAGAGGGAACTTGAACAAGCCACACTGATTTTTCAACTTCAGTGTACAGTGATGTTTTGTCCTACTTACCATCACCTGTGCATGGTATTATTTGTGCTCCTACCCTGAGCTCTTCAGGAGGTCCATCCTTCGCAGCCCTCAGGTCATATTAAATCTCTTATCATCAGAGTTTTTACTCATCAGATCAAAATATATTCCCTGTTAGCTCTTTTAGGCCTTGCTTGGTTCTTTGGTATTTCTTGTAAAAATGGATAAGCATTTTGTAAGTTGAGTGTCTTCTTTCTGCTCTTCTTCTTTCCCTCCCTTGTTTATCTTTTACATAAGAATTTGAGTTCCATCAGATTAGTGAACACCCCTATGCAGTTTATTTTTTTTAGGATGTATTTATTTGAAATGCGTAGCAACAGAGAGAATTATCTTCTATCCACTGTATTACTCCTTTAATGGTCACAACAACCAGTGTTGGGCCGAGCCGAAGCCAGGAGCCAGAAACTCCATTCTCCAAGTACTTGGGCCATTCCATGTTTGAGCCAGTGCTCAAATCTGTACCCTGAGAGTGGATGCCAGTGTCTAAAGTGGTAGTTTAACCCACTGTGTTATGAGTGTTCATAATAATTTTTAAAAATCATTTTAGAGGCAGCCAGGGAGAGCCCTTTCTCACACTGATCCTCTCCCCAAAGGCCTGCAACAAACAGAGCCAAGCCAGGACCAGAGCCAAGAGCTGGGAACTCAGTAACTCCCACATGGGTGACAAGGACCCAAGTTTTCTTTAAATTTAAAATATGAACTGCTAATTTCTGGAATGGATGATTGAATTACCTTGACCACAGTTGACTATGAAGAACTGAAATCCTGGAAAGGGGGATTGTTCCACCTTTGGAACAGTCTGGTTTGTAGAAAGCTGGCACGAAAACAAGGATATTCATACAAATCATCCTGTTACCTTCCTACCATTAGGAAGACAGAAGCTCTCCATTCTCATCCTCAGAACAAGGGGGAACAGGGAAAGAGCCACAGGAGGTATCAAAGTGCTGTGGGGCCTCAAAGGAAGGGTAGGTAGGTCAGGACTGGTTAAGTCATACAAATCTTGTATTTGGCACATTACTGATTTGGGAGAACAATTTGTATTAGTGCCGTGGGCATATGCTTTGTATGTTTTTGTGAAAGTCACTCCCAGGAGGCAATTTTGTTTTTGTAGAACAAAACCTATCTTACTAATCAAGGAACCAAAATTTGATTTTACTTCTTTGAAGTGTGTGTATGTGTGTATGTGTGTGTGTGTGTGAGAGAGAGAGAGTCAGAGAGAAATAGCCTGAGCAGCCCTAATGTGAAAATTGAAAGTGTTTCAAGATCCAAAACTTTTTGAATACTAACAAGATACCCCAAGTGGAAATTTCTACACCTGGCTTCATGATTGGCCACAGTCAAAACACAGGTGCACTAAAAATATGTGGAATTAACTTCAGGCTGTGTGAATAAAATTTATATGAAACACACAAAAAAATGTGAATTTACACCTGAGACCTCAACTCAAGATTATCACTATATATAGGCATATACTCCAAAATCTCAAATATGAAATGTATCCTAAGCATTTCAGGTAATCATCAACTTGCAGATGCAAAATGAGCATTTTGCCCATGTATGAGAATTAAAACGAAAGTAACTAAATAAATATTACAAGAATAAAAAATTAAAAACAAAAAATCTTATAAGAATAAAATGATGAATAGAAATATGGTCACTTTGTTTTTAAATATCATTACTAAAATTTTCACCCTGGGTGCTACAGCCTAAAATTATGTGATGAGATTGAGACAGTTTGGTGTATAGCTAACATTAAATTGTCTTAAATAGAATAAATCAATTTGGAGACTTGAACACAATCCTTTGAGAAACCATTTCCTACAATTTTGAAAGGAATGTAAAATTGAATTTAGATGTTCTAAGATTTTAAAATACTTAAATCTAAAGGCCCAGTTAAAAAATGACTAAAAAACGTCTGCAAAATTATTCGGGCACATATAGATCAACACAGTCCTATCGCAGCTCAACTTCTCACAACAAAATACCAAAGACAGAGGGTTTAAATAATAAGAACTTATGTTCTCTCAGTTTTGGAAGGCTCAAAGTTCAAGGAGAGGGTGGTAGCATGATCAAGTCCTGATGATGGCTCTCTTCGCACATAGTTCCTCTTTGTTCAGAAGGTTTTTTCTTGAAATGTGCATGGATTCTGGAGGAGAGAATAAAGAAAGTGCAACATCCTATCTGACATTACTTGTTGTAAGCACAATTAACCTCTCATGAAAGTCCTACCCTTCTGTCTTAATCTAACCCTAATTCTGTCCATAAGGATTCATCTCTAAAAATAATTACATTAAAGCATCAACACAGAGTTTTGAATGAAGACAATTTAGTCTATAGCATGTTTGGGCTAGGTTACTATTGTTCTACATTTAAAAATTTGGAAATACTCCCAAAGAGTTTAAGTAACTTAAGCTGATAATACAGTTTGAAATGACAACTGAAGATTTTGGAGGGAGTAGCAAAGGACAGTAGTTACAGGATAATAAAACACAGATGCTAGTAAACAGTCCCCATGTTAGGCAGCATAGTGAGGTGACTAAAGGTCACAGTCATAGATTATGGATTATCTAAAGAATTAGAGGACAGGGGCCAGCACTGTGGTGTAACTGGTAAAGTTGTGGCCTGGGAAGCCATCATCTTGTGTGGGTGTCAATTCGTATCCCATCTGCTCTACTTCTGATCCAGCTCCCTGCTAATAGTCTGGGAAAGGCAGAGGAAGATGGCCCAAATGTCTGAGCCTGACTTTCCACGTGGGAGACCTGGAAGAAGCTCTTGACGCCTGGCTTTGGTGTGGCCCAGTCCTGGTCATTGCAGTCACCTGGAGTGTGAACCAGTGAGCGGAAGATGTCTCTCTCTTCTCTCTCTCTCTCTCTCCCTCCCTTTGTTTGTATAACTCTGACTTAAAAATAAATAAAACTTAAAGAATGGAGAATTGGGAAATTCACTGCCCGATTGGCTCAGATATGCTGTATATTTAATTTTTTATAAATGTATATATTTATTTGAAAGAGTTGCAGAGAGGCAGAGGCAGAGAGAGAGAGGTCTTCTATCCACTGGTTTACTCCCCAAATGGCTACAATAGCAGGAGCTGTGCTGATCCAAATCCAGCAGCCTGGAGCTTCTTTTGGGTCTCCTGTGCGGGTGCAGGGGCCTAAGGACTTGGGCCATCTTCTACTGTTTTCCCAGGCCAAAGCAGAGAGCTGGATCTGAAGTGGAGCAGCCAGCACTCAACTCGGTGCTCAAGTGAGATGCTGAGGCTACAGTGGTGGCTTTATCTACTACGCTACAGTGTAGGCCCCAGATATGCTGTATATAAAATTGAAATACATGGCTGGCGCTGTGGCTCACTAGGCTAATCCTCCGCCTGCGGCGCCAGCACCCTGGGTTCTAGTACCAGTTGGGGTGCCGGATTCTGTCCTGGTTGCTCCTCTTCCAGTCCAGCTCTCAACTGT
Organism: Oryctolagus cuniculus; assembly: GCF_051225735.1. Classification (NCBI taxonomy): domain Eukaryota; kingdom Metazoa; phylum Chordata; class Mammalia; order Lagomorpha; family Leporidae; genus Oryctolagus; species Oryctolagus cuniculus. The sequence goes on from NC_142872.1 coordinate 52,330,814, forward strand.
GGCCTGGGAAGGCAATGGAGGATGGCCCAAGTGCTTGGGCCCTGCACCTGCATGGGAGACCAGGAGGAAGCACCTGGCTCCTGGCTTCTGATTGGCGCAGCGTGCCAGCCATAGCGGCCATTTGGGGGGTGAACCAACAGAAAGGAAGACCTTTCTCTCTGTCTCTCTCACTGTCTAACTCTGCCTGTCAAAAATAAAAAAAAAAAAATTGAAATACTACATTGTGCCGCATAAAGGTGATTAAGTATTATATGTTAATCAAAAATATTAAAGACTAAAATCATCACTTGATAGTGTGGGGATCTACTTCATTTAAACATTTTCTAACAGAAATACCATCTTCTCATTTATCTTTTTTTATGCCAGAAGCAAAAGATGAATAATGATGAAAATGACAAGTTTATAAACCTGAACAGACATAAGAGCAACTTCAAACTGAACTGGTACCATACAGTTTTTCAAGCTTATGGAAATGTGTTATAACATGTATTTGCATTTTTAGAAGAAATGCTTAATTTTTTAAAATAAATAAGCAGCAAGGATCATAAACAAACTAAATCCTTTGACTAAAATTTTGTTGCTTATTTAGAAGTTAGAAGGTTACATTTTATAACTATAGAGGTTTTGCTTAAGTGTGACTGAATTACCATGAATTGTACAAGAAGAGCCCGGTTAAAAACTGAGGAGCACAATAAGAATAGATTTTGGTAGGAGTAAGGTGTACTGTTGATGCTTTGAAGAAGCTTTACCTGATGTAAGATACATAATGCTACAAATACAGACTGAGGGATTACACTAAAGAATAGTTATTTGTTAATTCCTTTTAACGATTATAACGAAATTATCATAAATGGAATATCTTTTAAATAGCAGAAATTTATTGTATTTCTAGAGGCTCTGAAGTTAAAAAATGAGGACCCAAAATTTACGGTGTCTGGTAAGGGCCTGTTTTCTGGTTCATGGGAGGTGCCTTCTTGCTAGGTCCTCACACAGAAAGGCATCTCTCTAGGGTCATTTATCTTATTATAAAGGTTCTTTTCTCATGATGTAATCCTCTCACTGAGGGCCCATGTTCAAATATCATGGACACAGGCAATTAGGATTTAACATATGAAATGGGGGGAACATAATCATTCAGTATATATAGCGTTTTTTTTTCTACTGGTAAAAGAATTTTAAAAGTCAAGATCTGAAATATTTATCATACTTTATTTACTGTGGTGTAACTAAGAAAGAACATGCATCTGAGAATGTTCACCTCAGTGAAGTTTTAAAAAACAAAGTTTTACATATTTTTTGAGATTCACACAGAGGTGGCAGAGTGAGGGGAGAAAGAGAGAAAGAGAGAAATGTTTCATTAACCGGTTGACCACCCGCAGAAGCCTGCAGTGGCCAGTGCTGGGTTGTGCCAAACTGAAGTTGGGAGCCAGGAACTCAAGCTAGAACTGGCGTGAGGGTGGCAGGAAACCAGTTACTTCAGCCTTCACCACTGCTGCCCAGGGTCTTTAGCAGGAAGCTGGAGTCAAGAGCCAGAGCCAAGAGCAGACCTCAGATTTTCCAATGAAGAATACGATGAATACTGAAATCCTAACTAGAATCTTCACCACTAGGCCACATACCTCCCTCTACCTCACCTGATTTTATCAGCTCAAGAGTCATATTATTTTACAAGATAAAGTTTCATATGATAAGAAGTACCAAATTTAACTTTCAAGGTATTTTTTTTTTTGTCTGAGCAGCTCATTTATAAGAAACACTGTTTACCTCAGAATTAGTCCTTAAGGCATTCAGATCTGGCGTGGAAAGCCAAGAGACTGTGGCAGAAAATGCTCTACATGAATGATCTCTGTGAGTGAGATCTCAGTGGAAAGAAAGGGCCATCAAAGAAGGAGGTACCTTTCTTTGAAGGGAGGAGAGAACTTCCACTTTGCCCATGGCACTGTCTAAATACTGATGGAGTTTGTGGACTCAAAGGCTTCCATAGCCTTGGCAGCTCTTGACAAGAGCCTTGGGTGATCACTGACATAATAAATAAGAGTGTCAATTGTTAAATCAACAACAGGAGTCACTGTGCACTTGCTCCCCATGCAGGACCTCTGTCCTCAGTGAGTTGTATTATGAAAATTAACCGTACTATGTTTTCAAACAGTTTTTTGTGTGTGTCTATGCAAATTGTTGAAATTTTTACTTAGTATAGAGTTGGTCTTCTGTATATAAAGTTAATTGAAATTTAATCTTAATGGAGAATGGGACTGGGAATGGGTAAAGGAGAGGGAGGTAAGGTGGGAGTAGGGGTGGAGGGTGGGTATGGTGGTAAGGATCACTACATTCCTAAAGTTGTATTTATGAAATCGTACTCCTTATTTAAAAGGTTTTTTTGGGAAAAATATATTTTAACATTATGATAGGAATAAAGTTTTATATAAGATCACTTACATGTTCTTTTTTATCTTTTGGCATAAATGGGATAGATACATTGAGATTTTGATCTTAATTCTTTGGAGGACTTACAGATTTATAAATCTTTTAAAATTTATAGTTTTAATGTAAATTAATTCTTTGCTTCTAGTTAAATATGTAAGTCAAGCATGAAAAGAGTTTAAGAATCTTTATGATGATGGAATTAATTGATTTTGGCCCAACTGGATGAGTTTCTCTCAGCTAGATCTTATATTCATATTGTTTTTAGAAGTCATTTTCTGAAGAAGTCATTTTTAAAGATACAAGTGATAACCTGTTGAGAGAACTCAGAATGAGCTGTTTTCTTTAAGCTTTGATGGTTACAGGATTGAATTCAAGACTTTTAGTGTATTCTGTATTCTAAGGACAGAAGTCACTCACTCGTGTACTTCAAGCAAAATGTAAAGTCTTTATAAGAAAGCTCAGAGGGAGGCTCACAATGTATATTCGTATATTGATTTTTTTTTCAGAGAGAGTGGAATGAAAGTAACAAACTTTTGGTGGTAGGCTAATGCAATGGAAAAATATTGTGTTGGATATATATATTCCAAAGGCTTGATTATGGGCTTATATGGAGAATATTAATCCTAACTATAAAGAATACAACAAATTAAGTTAAATGCAAGGCATTTGTTCTGGAGAATTCTTTAAAAGTTATGTGCATATGCATATAAAATAGAAACTATACATATTCATATATAAATTCATAAACTTGGTATTTGATATAGTTTATCCTAGTTCTTTCAAAAACAATAGAAATTTAAAAAAACTACAAATAACATTTCTAAAATGTCTCAAATGAAGAGGGTTTTGGGAAGAACTTCTTATACTGAATCATTCTTCATGCAAATAATAATTGATGCCTTTCGTAACTGAATACCACTAAAATATATGAACTTCTTCCACTGTACCCAATAATCATATGCTGGAAAATGATAAGAAAGCACATTTCCACTAGTATATCTTTCCTTTGTCCAAGTAACATATTCAAAATATAGTTAGGAAAATCAAATATTCAAAATATCAAAGCACCAAAATCTCCTTCTAACTCAAATATTGGCTATTGGAACTAAGTGTTGAAAACTTAGTGGCCAGAGTATTTTTTTTAACAATCCATTTTCATAATTTCCAAAAGGGAGAATGCTGTTTTCATGGCCAGTGAACAGTTGAGCCACTGTGTTTCCAGCTTCTGAGTCTGCTGATTGAATGGTGTCCTCTTGGGGATCTCAGTGAGTTATGGGGCCCTGGGGAGCTGTATGAACCTAAGATGTGTTATTAAACCAGATGGCCATGCACAAACAGTACTTGGAGTAAGTACTTATTACTTCCTAATGCAAATGCAATTGTAATAAGCGTCACTAAAACCATTCTTGGAATACATTTTAAATAACAAATGTATTTACAAACACATCGTTTCCCTTTCAAAAGAGCTTCAGGCAGAGTTTAGAGGAAAAAAGAGGATAGGAGTTCATGAACCAGTTAGCAAATGGACCAGAAAGAGAAATACCATATTTAAACTGGTTGGTCTTTATGAATATGACTAATCATTTATTTTTCTTTAAAATGGTCAGCAGCTTTTGTCATAGCAACATTTAACTCATTAAAACCTTAGATATCTTACTTGGAGAATATGGGTCTTAGAATCATCATGTATTTTATAAGTCAGAACAATGTACTTGGAAACTAGGTTATTTTAAAAAATGAATTACTGGGACCAACGTATGTAGCACAGTGGGTTAAACTGTTGCTTGTGTTGCTGTTACAGCATTTTGGAGTGCTTCTTAGTCTTGACTGCTCCTTCTTGCAATCAATTTCCTCGCTAATGTATCTGGGGAGGTAGCAGAAGATGACCCAAAAACTTGGGTCCCAGTCACCCGTGTGGGAGACACAGATGGAGTTCCTTGGTCCTGGCTTCAGCCTGATGGAGCCTCAGCTGTTGAGGGTATTTAGGGGAGTGAACCAGTTAATGGAAGACTTAGCTCTCTCTCTTCCTCTCATTCTGCATTTTGAATAAATAAACAAACCTTTCTAAAAAGAATTGTCTAGACATCAAAAGGCAAAAAAGGTTTGGAAATATTTGGAGGAGATTATTCCAGTTAATTATTTGGAGTAGAGGAAGAGCATTAGAAAACTCAAAATAGGAAAGTATGCATGGTGAAATGTTAAATATAAGTTATCCATATAATTTCTATCACTATGACATTAGACATAAGTGTTTACATTAAAAATGATTAGAAGGGGAACTGACAAAAGCATTTATTTGATTAGATTTCATGATTTTTTTCCTTGAGTTTTTATGTGTATGTGTATTTTTAATGATGTTTTTGGAGTAAAGTAACACCTTAAAAAGTCAACATGACAATGCTCTTCCTGGAACCAATTTGTTAAATAAAGTTATAATAGAATTATTCCCTCTGTTACATGCAAATTGTAGGAGCAGTCATCCAATAGAGAAATACACATACCAAGTTGCCCCCTAACTGGTCTCCTGCTTCCACACTTCTCACTCTACAATCTAGTTTCCTTACAGCTTGCAGAGTGATGCTTAAAAGTATATGTCATAACATGTCACTCCTTTGTTCAAAACACATTGTTGGTTTCCCACCTCTGAGAATCCAAGATTCTCCGTAAACTCTACATTACCTGCAGCCTGCCTCCATCCTGACCAGACCTCTCCTATAGCCACATTCAGCTGAGTTTGACTCCTCCCACATGCAGAGAACATGATTGTTCAGTCTTTGCAATGACTCTTCCCAGTAACTCAATCACCCATCCCTCAGGTTAATCCAGCAACATGCTTGCTCTTTTCATTTAAGTCTCTGCTCATGTCCTGTACTAATAGATTTCTTTCTTGAATGCCCTTCTTTCCTCCCAAGTCATTCCCTATGTATTTTCTGTGTTAATTTTCTTCATAGTATTTTTCACCAAGTTAACTATTATATCTGGTTTTTCTATATTTTTTCCATATCAGATTTAATCCAGCTGAGGGCAAAAGCATAGGTGTTTTTGCTGATTACTGTATTTCTGGAGTTAAGTATGGTAGCCAATTACAAGGGGTCTTCAAGTAGTTCATATGAAAAAATAGGTTTACATTTCAAAGATCTTTGCATCAAAGAAAACTCATCTTTTATTCCCATTCTTCCTGAACTTATTGAGTATCTTTGTATTTTGTGTGCACCATGTCTTCCCCAACCTTTAGTGTAGATTTGGTAACAAACCAGACATTTTCAGTTCATCTTCTAAGCAACCTGCTCATCTTTCATTCCTCTTCCTCCGTTGGACCCATATCCTTTAAGGAAAGAATTTTTTTTCTTTTTTCAGAGTCTTCCCTGTGTTCTTCCTCCATCTCTCTCTTACCATTTTTCAAATAGAAAACATACCAATTTGTTCTTATTTTGTTAACTCTACTAATGTGTATGTACTATATTATATAATGTATATAATATAAATATACTATATATGCATTATATGGGTACTTCAGAATTATGTAAAATGCATCATCATTTATGGAAAATGAAACTGCTTACATTTTTTGCATTGAACTAAAATCTTCATTTTTGCACAATTTTTTTCAAGTTATCTCATGTATGTGTGTTTGAATTGGTAGAGAATAAAATCCTATTGTTGCTGAGGCATCACCTTAATGAAGAATGACTGTTTTATGCCATCACATGTACAGCTTTTTGGGAAGACATCTGCTGCCTACTTTCTTTTGGATATTTGTCTTCCTGTAGCTTATTTTCTTGGATTTGGAAGGACTTGATCCTGGTGTCTACTTTTGCTGTCTTGATCTCCTCCCATGCCTACCACAAAATAGTGAACAAATGTACAGGTTTACTTATTCAGAATTTACAATTTACTACAAATGGATATCAAAATCTAAAATCTGTACATTAATTTCTTTTTTACTCTTATAGAACAATTGTGGGGTCATGATCAAGTTAGTTAAGAAAGGTCAGTAAGGCATTCAGAAAACCTTCTGACCATTGAAAAAATTTTATTATGAGGAAGATACATATCAATGACCTTAGGATGCTGACGATCCCACCTTCTCTTAATACTGCATTGTACAGTGTTTCCTGACCTAGGGCTAGAGAAGCAGGCATATTAATGGTAGCTGAAGGTTTCGCTTTTTGTGCATTTTCGTGCAAACATTGCTTCCTTCAGGACTTTTAAAACTTCATACTTTGAACTTCCATTATGAAATTTATTTCTTGGGCCTGGGATTGTGGTGTAGTGGGTTAAGCCATTGCCTGTGAAGGCAGCATCTTGTGTGAGCACTGGTTTGAATCCTGGCAGCTGCTTAGCTTCCAATTCAGCTCCCTGCTAATGTCCTTGGGACAGCAGTAGAGGATGACTTCGGTATTGGGCCCCTGACACCCACATGGGAGTCAAGGACAGAATTCCAGGCTCCCAGATTCCATTGTGGCCATTTGAGGAGTGGAACAGTGGATGGAAGATCTCTCTTTCTCTCTATGTCTCTCCCTGTAACTCTACCTTTCAAATAAGTCTTTTTATTAGGAATTTCTTCCAATTCATTTTATTTTGTTTATAGTTAATAAATGTGTATTGTTTGAAGTCAACCATTAAACATCAATTTCTTGTAGAACAGTGGCATTGACACCCATTCTAAGGTATAAGAGTAGTGCATTATCTGTTGCAAACTTACTGTGGATGTAGTAAGAGGATCAGAAGTAATATGATGTTAACACTGAAACAAAAGTAGAGACAAGGGGAATTACATATGAGCCTGGCTCAGTACTTTAGTGAAAATTTCATTTGTAAGTGAAACAAATATTTCACATTGGAAACCTAAGAGGCAAAAAGTATAGACTACATCGTTCTCTTGTAAGCTAAGTTGATACATGCTCTGTCATCCAAGGGCTTCATCTTACATAGGCCAAATTTTTGCTTTAAGAATCCTTTTAGGTGTCCTTAGACCTCTTGAGGCAATGCATGTGGAAAGTAGTTTCCTTCTCCTAGAGCTACTTGGAATCTCCTCATCTTCTTTATCCAGTAGGTAACTCTTACTAAGTATGCCATTCTAGAATCCATTTTCTAAAACAAACTTGTTCTGTATTTCCCTGTACATTTATGACATAATAACACTTTCAAAAGCTGAAGCCTCCCCGCTCAGGAGAGTGCCACATTTCACAAGAAAAGCAGATGCTCTAGAATGAGAAAAAATTATGTGACCAGCCCAGGAGGAGAGCCTCACTAGGTTGAATGGTAAGTTCATACTGATGGCACTGTAGAGGATGGTAATACAGACTTTGAAAGGAACTGCAAACTGGACTAAGCCTCTGGTCTTAGCAAGGTTTATGTCACCTGTTTTCTTTAAAATATTGTTCAGTGACATCCCAGTTCATGCACTAAGAAGTTTTTATGCTATGACCCTTTTAAATGACAATGAACTATCTTGAAGTTTAGAGTTTACAGTCAGTTTCTGAACTGGCAATGCTATAGTCTCAGAAGCTAAATATAGCAATAAGGATGCTAACTTATCAGAGTGGCTGAACATGTAGTATTCAAATCATTTCTCAATTATAATATATTTAAATGTAATTCTATATCAACTAAAATGATGACAAATCATGGAGCTGTAATTTATGTTCACTAATTTAGAACCATATATTTAAGCAAATTCATTTACAGTAACAGTTCAACTTAAAATAATCTGCCACTAAAGGACAATCAGCCAAATATAATGTTTCACTGGGATTGCCTGACAAAGGCACAAAGTACTGGGTCACCACTTATGCAAATAGAATTTACAGAGATGGAAAAAAGCATGACTATTCCACAAAATTCTTTTATTTCATTAGTTTAAGGTACTATTAAACATAACTTCATAAGTAATGATTTGCCAAGTACTTTTATTGGAGTAGCTAATTTATAGCTTATTTTTGAGCACCGATTTTATGTTATTTTAAAGATGAATGCATTTTGAAAAAATTTTTAAATATTTTCCATAACTGATTGTTTATCTTCATCTTTTCTTCAACATTAAAAAAATTTGGTTTATGAGGGTATATGTATAACCAAAATGCAACTCAAATCATTTTCAACTGATGTTTTCATAATTTGCCTGATTCCATTTGTCCATTCTTTACAAAGAATTAACAGTTGTTGTAGGAAATAGTTTGTCACATCAATTTAATGATTTCAATATTTAAAAAATTTACAACACTCCCTTTTTGCAAAATATTTTAGTAGTATAAAATGCAAAATCTCTGCTATATTTATACAATTATTCAGTGTTTACAGTAAGAATAATATCACATGAATAATCCAAGATAAAATTTCCACATTCTTAAAATACATATACACACACACATAAATAAACACACAGTTGTCCCTTGGTACCAGTATAAGGTAGATTACAGGAATCCTCATGGATACCAAAATGGGCACATACTCAAGTCCTTTTTATAAAATGTCATAGTATTTGCATGTAAACTACACATCCACCTATGTAATGTAAATCATTCCTAGATTACTTACAATGCTCAGTACAGTGTAAATGCTAGATAAATAGTTTCTCTGCATATCCCCTACTGTGTATGGAGTGATAACAAAAAGTGTGTATATGTGCAGGAAAGGTATAATTTTTAAAATATTTTCTGTATGTGATTGGTTGAATTTACGGATATAAAATATGTGAATGTGGGGGTCCACCTAAAAGTGTATACAAATACCACTTTGAAAAGAGTGATTTTTTAAAAAGATTTATTTTGTTATTTATATGAAAGAGTTCCACAGAGAGAGGAGAGGCAGAGAGAGGTCTTCCATGCACTGGTTCACTCCCCAACTGGCCGCAACAGCTGGAGCTGCACTGATCTGAAGCCAGGAGCCAGGAGCTTCTTCCTGGTCTCCCACGTGGGTACAGGGACCCAAGGATTTGGGATATCTTCTACTGTTTTCCCAAACAATAGCAGAGAGCTGGATCAGAAGTGGAGCATCTGGGACTCGAATTGGTGCCCATATAGGATGCTGGCACTGTAGAAGGCAGCTTTACAGTGCCAGCCCTCAAGAGTGATATTTAGTACAGACGTTGTACTATAAAGGAAAAGGAGATAGGAAACGTATAGTTTGGTGAACAGTCCATGAAGGATGGAAAACTGGCTGTGATCACGAATTTCATTTTTCCAAATTTCAGGATAATTGGCACAAAGGATTCTTGCTAAAACTATTAAATTTCTAAATTAAATCTATTAAATCTCTAAAGTCATCTGTGGCAGCTTTCCAAAATACAAAGTTCTTAATCAAAATAAGAGAAAAATTTCCATGAATAAAACCAGTATTGGGTGGGGAGACTCTGAGAAATTAAGAGGGATCAAAATTTGTGTACAGATGTTAGCAAGTAGAAAGAAGAACATCAAATGGGTCCAGGTTCTCAAACTTAGTCATGAGTTTGCATACTCATTCAGGACTCCATTCAAAAGTATAGGTTCTCAGATTCAGGAAAGTAATGAAGGCTATTAATATGTTCCAAGAGGAATAGTTAAGATGTAGACGACGTTTTGGGATCTCTTGGACTTCTCTGACATGAAGTGATGGACTAGGACAAACTGAAAGGACTTAGAAAAGCAATTAAACTTGCAGTCAGGGTTTATTACAGTGAAAGGTGTCAGAATAAAACCAAGCAAAGCAAAATTTGTGTAGGGTGGAGTCCAGGGGAAACTAAGAAGAGTGGCACAAACTGATTGATCTAAACTAACCCAGCAACAGTGTATGAACTGTAACAACTTGTGTGAAGTGGTATTAAAGTCTTTCTTAAATTTGGGGCCCAGGTGTTTTTGAAGGTCAGTCATACATGTGTGTTGTGCTTGCTTGATGGGCTTTATCTACTCAGACTCCAGCCCCCTGCTCTCCAATTGGTGGAGAATGCCCTCAGACATATTTAAAAAAACCAAAAAGATGCTTATCATAAGTCAATAGAAAGGGTATAGATTTAAAAGCAGAAATATGCAATAAGTTACATAACTGCTCAACAAATGATAAGCAGTGAAGGTCAAGTCAACAGGAACCGAATATAGCAAGAATGCAAAATCAAGTAGTGCAAAGAATGGTTCAGTTGATATTAGAAATGTTCCTTGCAAGAGGCAGAAATACAATCAAGATGAATCTATCAAAATTTTTGTAATAAAAAAGTAGAAAATCATGCACTTAAAATAACAAAACTAACCAATTGTAAAATGAAAGTGATTCAATTTGAGAGTAATTCTAGTGGGAGCAAGCATAAAACAATGACTTCCTAAGATCTAAGCAAATTTTAACTGTCACTATGTCTTTATTATTTTTAAGATTTATTTATTTATTTGAAAGAGTTACATGGAGAGAGAGAGAGAAGGAGAGAGAGAGAGAGAGAGAGAGAGAGAGGTCTTCTATCCATTGGTTCATTCTCCAATTAGCCGCAACGACCAGAGCTGCACCAATCTGAAGCCAGGAGCCAGGAGCTTCTTCCAGGTCTCCCATGTGTGTGCAGGTGCCCAAGGACTTGGCCATCTTCTACTGCTTTTCCAGGCCATAGCAGAGAGCTGGATCAAAAGTGGAGTAGCTAGGACTCGAATCAGTGCCCATATGGGATGCCGGCACAGCAGGTGGCGACTTTACCTGCTACTCTACAGCACCAGCCCTCACCATGTTTTTAAACTGATCTACCACATATGCTATGATAAGATTTACTTTTTTGCTGTATTATATCTCAGTTTTTTCTGTTTTTGCTGTATTATATCTCCTTTTTAAAGAAGCTCTTCTTACATTTCAGTGAGAGTTAACTCTCAATTTAGGGATATAGGCAGGTAGACTTGGGATTTTCCTAAAAGCGTAAGTGAATCTTGAGCAAGGGATAAATGTGATTTTTTTTTTTCTGTTACCTAGCCTTGGCTACCTGCCTGCTGCTAGGATTTTAGAACCCTCTGTATCGCTCTCCCTAAATTCTTTTTTGTGTTCGATGCAGGCAGTTAGTTCAATTTAAGTTATTAGTTTTGCTACGGGCAATCCTGACTTCAAGGTATATTTAATTCTGGAGATAGGGTCCTGCATTGAGAGATTACAGACACATAAAAATTAGGCAAACCAGTGTGAATTACATATTATTCAGATGCTAGGTTTTTTTTTTTTTACTTCCTGAATGATATTCGTGTTTTTGCTGGACTTAAATTTTTATTAATATGATGAAATAAATAACTCTCCTACTGTAAAATACATAGATTAATACGTAACAACTAGATACAATGCAGTGCTATCCTTAGAAAGGCTGAGTTTGTGAGACTGTAAGTGCTGTGGTGTGGGGGTTTGTGTCCCCCCACACCTAAATTCCTATCTTGATGAGATCATAAACCCCAAAATGAGGATATTAAGAGGCAGCATTTATGGGGAGGCAAATAGACCACGAGGAGATGGAAGGGATTAGTACCATGATAATTTGGACCCCAGACAGCTATCTTGTCCCCATCTATTATGTGAAGATACAAGGGGATGTCAATCTGAAATCTGGGTGGGGACTTTCACCATAAACTGACCTTGCTTGAAGCTTAATCTTGACCTTCTCAACCACAGTGAGAAATAAATACTGTTTATTAGAAGTCACCCAGTTTATGATACTTTTTTCCAGGTGCTTAATGAATTAATATATTAAGTGAACTGCTCCGTGACCAAAAAGAGATAGCTCAAAACTCTGAAGTTGTCAAATGCATTAGCGTTGTTATGTAATTCTAGTTGTTTGCCAACATCGGTAACTAAAATTCTGGTGTTTTAGTGGCCAGTTGTTGGAGGGGAACAGGTTGTGGGTGGTGAGGCCACTTTGGAGCTGGAACTGAGCAGCTTGAGAGTCTAAACTGGCTATAACCTAAGGAAAGTATGGGACAAATGGGGAAAAAAACCCAAGTAACCCAAACTGCCAAGAGATAAAACATAGCTGTTTAGCTTTGAGCTTCAGATTGGGGGAAAAATGCATCTCCTAAAGATTTTTAACCATAGGTGCTCTCTCCCACCAGCAGTGTGGCTTAAATTTATGCCTGCTTGGTAGATGTGAAGACCTCTAAAATTGAAAATAACCTAGTGAGGTCTCAGGGTGGTAGATGCTTAGCACACATAAAAGCACATTCTCTTTAGAAGTTTTGTCAACCTAGAGTGCACAGAAACTTATAAAACAGACAAAGAACAACAAGCCCAACATGAGCAAGAGTGAACACAACAACAAACAGCAATATGAGATTCCAAGGATCTTCAGTAATGGAATTATGGAAAAAATGTGAAATAAATATTTCTAACATGTTGAAATTTAAGAGAAAGGATGCTGCCTCTGTTTTTACCATTAGAATAAACTTTTTTGAGGAAATAGGATAAAACTTGCAACAATTGAAATTAGAAAGGCCTTGGATAAATTTAATAGTGGATGGGACAGAATGGAAGACAAGAAGTCTTTAGCAAACAAAAGAACAGCTGAGGAGACAAACAATCTAACAGAAGCAATACAATAAAAACATGAAAGGGAACAACAAAGAATGGCAAGTATTAATCTGTTTACTAGAATTTAATAAGAATGTAAAAAGAATGAGGAAGGGAACTATTTATGCAATTATACATAATCATTTTACAGCTTTGTTCAGTGTCAAAAACATTGAGGAAGAGTGTTGTGGCGTAACAAGTTAAGCTACCACTTGGGATGCCCACATCTCAGAGTATCTGTATTTGGGTTTCACCTCTGATTATCAATGAAGCTTCCAGCTAACGTGCACCTTGGGATGTGGCTAATGATTATTCAAATACTTCTGTTCCTGCCACTCACATGGAGCTCCTGGCTTCAGCCTGGTCAAGTCTCAGCTGTTGACAGGCATTAGTGGAGTAAACCAGCAGATGGAAGAGCATGGTTTCTCTCTGTCTCTCTCTCAAGTAAATAAAAATAATTAAACTTAAAAATTAAACAATCTGAAAAATCACAAAAAAATCCAAATAGGCAAAATATAAATAAATCCACAGTGAACGGATTTGCTTCTCTGATACAATGATTTCTCATGATCCACCTTTACCATACCTAGCAAGTCAAATTTCTCACTAGTAATAACATGCACACCATGTTTTGGTTATGAAAATCTGCTTCTTATTCAACATGTATTATTTTTAGCCTTGCTGTAAGTTTGTCATTTCTGTTTAGTATGAAAAACTTTCCTTCTACTTGAGAAAATCCTATTGATTCATCATATCCAACCTTCCAAGAACTGCTTTGGTTATTCTTATCTCACTGATGTCTTTTTTTCTGAATTTGTTTCACATCAATAATCCACAACTAATTTGTTTCATTTATTGAGAGTCTACTATATACTAGCTAGATAATAAGTTCAGAAATAAATTATATAGAAATAATCCTTTCCCTTAGTAACAAAAATTTTCAGCTGAAGTGATAGCAAAAATTATTTAACATAGAGATAAAGCACTACCAACAAGGTGAAATGAAGAAATACCTAGATCCAGTTGCGAAGGTAATTAATTATACAGATTGGTGAAAGATTCCTTGAGGAAGACACATTTCTTTATATATGTGAAGTAGGAATTGTCAAGGGTTAAGTATAGGAGTAAGGTGAAAAACCCTAGAAGAGCGAAGATTTAGGCAATAGAATTAATATGTTTCAAAGCATAGAGGCTTAAGAGGTTATGGAGTTTGGAGGACTTAGAGGGTTTTGGTGTGGTTGTACTGCAATGTGCAAGGCAATCGATGTGGACGAGAAGTCTAGGTTGTAGGTAGCAGCATGCAGATCTAAGTGGGTTGTGTGAGGCATGTTGTCATCCAATCTTCCAAGAAAGAAATTAGAAATTGGTCTTAAAGCATTGAAGCGTCATTGACAAGTCTTATATAAAGAAGCTTATATAAAGAAGCTATAGAAATATCAAATTTATTGCCATCAAGATGGGAAACCACTTCCCAGGATGATATAATGCTTTCCATAAAAGATGCAGGGATTGACACTCATGGCCACACCATTGGGTTTCTCGATCACTTTTCTCTAAAGGTTTGCTGTGCATTTGCTTAAGTCAAATTATACATGGTTTCAAAGAAGAAACCACTTACTTTTGTTCTCTGTGCCAGAATTTTCTTTTTTTTCCCCAAGTAGTCTTATGCTTTTACATTTTATTTACAGAATTTTATAATAGGGATGTATGAAATTTCCATTTTCCCCATTGTGAATATTGGCTGGTGAATATTGGCTGGCTGAGACTTGAGATGATTGAGAATTTGTGAAGATAGCCAGTAGAAGACCAGGTACTAAATTCTCCTAAGTTCAGTTTTCAAGGCAGTACTAAAAATGGTACTGTAACACACACTGGTGCTATATTCCCACCTTGGAGTGTCCAGAGTGAGCTATCAACCTGGAGATAAAGAATGAACCTATAGCTACAGCCGTAATCTCCACTCTAGGGCAGGAAGTCAATGCCACTGACAAATTGTCAATACATGACAATTTAAAATCCAATAAGTGAAGCTAACAAAGTTGCTTTATAGCTCAGTGGACTTGGGGGTAGGACTAGAAGACATTTTTGTCCTATGTCATCAGGTTGACTGTTTTGTGAGCAGTATAAATAGCAACCTGGCAAGGAATCAGTGCACTCATTTGAAAAGAAATGGTAAGGGTGTATTCAAGTTATGTTGGTTTGTTCAGTGGAGCAAAAATTAGAAATATATAAAACTGTCCATCCTTGTGAAAGGAGACATAGTAGGGATTGAATGAAATTGAGTGTTTCTTTTAAGAATTGGAAATCTATCTTCTCATCCAAATAATTTCTTTCTTGAGTTTTGTGTGAAGTGGTAAACATAGTTACTTCTGAAATATACTATCATGTTATCTTTTTTTTTCCTTTGGATAGTTGCTCACCATGAAACTAAACATAATCTGTATACTTAATGGTGTTCAAAATTTTATGTCAAGATTCCAAAAACCATTTTCTTATGACAACTAATTGCCAGTTCTTTTCAAATAAACCTAAGTTTTAGGATCTTCCAACATTGAAAAATACTTTATTTGGTTTGATAGATCAAATGTTAATAAATACCTTTCTCTGGTATGAAGTTGATCATAATGTAAGCTGAGCTTAAGAATATTATATCTCAAGATGACATCCTATATAATAGCTTGTCAATATATTTCCAAGAAAATTATCACGGATATACTCCATAAAAATGCATTTATGTGTATTCAATGAATACTAAGTTTTATATTAAGCATATTATTTAATACAACTAAATTATGTAAGAGGTATTGTTATTCACATTGTGTAAGTAACAATACAGTACTGGCAGATTCAGAAACAACTTTAAGATTGGAACCTATGTCTTAGAAAGTAGATTTGTGTATGTTTCACATGGAAACAAAAGGTAGATTAGTGGATACAAGGGACTGGGGTTTGCAGAGGGTGGGGAGAATTGGATGGATATTGATTGAAGGATACAATATTTTATTCAACTTTTTTATTTTCTAATTTATTTTTTGAATGTCAGAATTACAGAGAGGAGGAGGTACACATACACACACACACACACACACAGAGATATCTTCCATTTGCTAGCTTACTCTCTAGATGGCCACAGCAGCCAGGGCTGAGCCAGGCTAAAACCAGAATGTGGGTGGCAGGGGCCCAATTGGTTGGACCACCCTTTGCTGCTTTTCCCAGGCCTTAGTGGGGAGCTGGATCTAAGATGGATTAGCCAGGACATGAACTGGCATCCATAAGGGATGCCAAATTCACAGACTGTGGCTTTACCCACTGCGCTACAATGCCAGCCTGTCTACATCAATTTTAAAGATTTACTTATTTATTTGAAAGGCAGGGTGATGGGGTGGGGGGTGAGGGGAGAGGGAGAGATCTTTGTTCTGGTTCACTCCCCAAAAGGCCTGAGAAGCAGGGCTAGGTCAGTCTGAAGCCAGGAGCCAGGAACTGCATATGGATTTACCACATGGGTTGTATGGGCCCAAGTACTTGAGCCATCTTCCGTGCCTTCCCAGCTGCATTACCAGGGAACTGAATCACAAGAGCAACTGGGACTTGATCTGGTACTCCGATATGGGATGCTGGCGAGGCAGATGGTGGCTTAACCTGCTCTGCCACAACACTGTCCCCAAGAGTACAAAATTTTAGATAGGGCAAATAAAATCTGTTCTACAACAAAGTCACTAGACTTACAGCAAAGTGTGGTATACTTAAATTGCTAAGAGAATAAATTTTAAATGTTCTCACCATAAGTTGGTGAGGTAATGCACTTGCTAATTAGCTTAATTTAGCCATCCCATAATGTATGTGTATTACAAAACAGCATGTTACATACCATAAATACTCATAGGTACAATTTTTTGTTTGTCCATTTAAAATTATGAATGTACAAGTAATGATTTTAGTCTGTACATTATTTACAAAGAGAAAATCCATCCCTCCAAAGAAAGGAACTGTCTATGAATAATATTTTATAGTTTGCAAAGTAATATTTTAAATTTGTTAGAGATAATCATATATCCCTAAACCATTAATAAAAACATTTTTCAATACTGAATCATCTTAACAGTCCAAGATTTTATTCTACTTATAACCCTTTCTAAAATTGTTGAATTAACTTAGTTACCACTCATAGTTTTCATCTTAATATTAGTAAGGGAGAATCTTGTATTTTTCCTCTTTTTGATATTTAATCTGTCTTTAATATAGTTCAGCATCACAGTTGCCTTGGATTTGTAGAAAAATCTGAGAAAATATTTTTTAGAATTTTTTAAAATTTTGAGAAGCATCAGAGAGAGAGAGATGGACAGAGAGGGAGAGTGCTGTCGTCCACTGGTTGGTAGCCAGGGGTAGGCTACACTGAAGTCAGAAGCCAGGAATCTGATCCAGGTCTTCTATGTGAGTGGCAGGAACCCAATTGCTTGAACCATCATTGCTTGGTCCCAGCATCAGCACTGATAGGAAGCTAGAGTCATTAGAGGGATCTGATATTGAACAAACACCATTTGATGTGGGATATGGACGTCTTAACCACCAGGTCAAGCATTTATCCTTCTTTTAAATTTTTATGGAGACAGTTAATAGGAGTTTCTTAAATAACACAGCAATATAAATTATCTGGCTCATAAAAATTTCATACATTTCACTTCTGAAAGTCATGACCCCATAACTCTTAGAGTGGTAGTTCTTTTATGAGTTACTTTCTTTGTAGCTGGATAGTCTTTTTCTATCACCTGAGAAAGTGTCAGAAATCTGCATTTTATTTTAAAAGAATGTATTTCATCCAGGCCTTATATTTTGCAGGTTGGCATTCATGTCTCTTTATGTAGCTAGCTCAAGTCAGTGCCTATAATGTTTGCTTCTCTTCTTCACCTTTTCGTGCTACAGAGCCACTTCCAGTACAGATTGGCATGAATCATCATTCCTGAGCACTGATGTGGGGAAGAAAGATCAGACACAAACCCCTGACTTTGTTACATATTCAGAGCTCTCATATTCAGTGAAGAGCTTGCTTATTTGATCCTTCAGGACTTCATCATGTACAATGGTATCTTGGACAGTAAAAAAAAAAATCCTTGTGAGGAAGAGCAGAAAAAGAAAAATAATATGCTTATTCTTAAATTCATATCAGATTTTCTTTTAATCCTCATAGTTTAAAGTGTAGATTTGTCCTCTTCCCAGTCATCACTGACATTGGTGTTTCCTTCTCTGCTTTTGTTGCTTTCGTTTTTTTAATTGTAGTTTAGACGTGGGAGTTGAAATAGAAATGCCCCCTCTTTTTCATTCTTAAAGCGGTTACTGCTATACCACTTCCTTTATGTTACCATCTTTCCTTAAGAAAAACCACCAAGTGCTGTTATTTCCCTCCCTACTCTTGGCTTCTTCATTTGCATATTATATTAAAGTCATTTAATACTCATTGAAAGATTTCTCTGTCCCAAGGAGTCCTCAAAAAATCCAAGGAACATAAGTATGATGAATAACCAGCTCAAAGAGTTCAAATATTTTGCTTCAAAAATACTCTTACCTTTAAATCAATTTTTCCCACTAACTTTTAAAAGTACTTCCATGCTAGTTGTGTTATGTGGACATCAAATTTAAGACAAGCCACTAGCAATCATCTTTCCTGTCTCTAACCCTCACTATCAAGAAATTTACCTGGTAGGATGCTCTTCATGAGTACAAAGTATGATACAAGGCAAAAAGTGGGAAGTGACCAAATGGATGTGCTATCAGTGAGCACAAAGCATGGGGTATGGTGATAGGAAGAGGGTAGTGCAAGAATGAGAGGTCCTTCAGAAGATGGCCTGGATTTCAGTTACCAGTGAGGGTACTTCCACTGGTACAAAGAGCTGGCACATAACACCAACATAAGGATGAGAATAGTCAAAACTGTAGATTGACAGGTCAACAGGGTTAACTGGAGTATGGTGAGTAACAGTGAAAAATATCTTGGGCATAGTTGGCTATTCAAGAAACTGGGTGGTAACTCAGAAAATGCATTTCATAATCTGTCATTGCTCATTATGCATGGCATCTTCCTTTGAAATATAAAACTGGCCTTTTTGTTTCCAATGTTAGCATCACCAATGAATAATAAAAGTAAAATCATGCTGGCATATTGAATGAAGTCTCTATGTCAGGGTCTAAGTATATTTAATCTTCAATAACCTAATAATATTTAATTTAATTTTCCTACAGACAGTGTTACACATGGGACATTTTTTTTTGCACATTTTGCATTTGAACAAATGGAGGCACAAGTGGGTGAATTAACTTGGTAAAGGCACAAGGGGAGTAAATATGGTAGCTGTAGTATGAATTAGGGTAGTCTGTCTATAAAGAATATATTTTTCTGGAATACACAATTCTAATTATATTTCATTCAAGGAAAATATTTTAAAATGATTTTTGATTATAAATACAACTCATATTCATTTGAGAAAATAGTGAAGAGTATACACATATACCAGCAAAACTATAACCCAAGTAATATTTTGAAGTTTATAGTAAAGATTCCTCTTCTTTCCTTTTATCAACTTCTCAGGACTGACTATTATAGTAGTTTTTAAGCAAACTTTGTTTCAATGAATGTTTTTATACCCGCCTTGCTGTAATGACCAATAATACATTATTGATGTTTTTTTCAAGGAAGTAGATTTACTCAACTATTTTAAAAATGTTTTCAAGTATTTTGGGGTAAGTTTTGGCACAGTCATTAAGTTGTCTCTTGGGATTACCACATAGCAGAGTGTCTGGTTAAAGTCACAGCTGCTCCACTTAAGAGCCAGCTTCCTGCTAATGTTCATGCTGGTAAGTAGCAAATGATGTTTCAAGTACTTGGTTCCCTGCCACCTACGCAGGAGACCTAGATAGAGTTCTGGGCTCTGGCTGTGACCTTGCCCCGCTCTAGCTATTGCAAGCAATTGGAGAGTGAACTTAAAAAAGGAAAATTGCTCTCACTTGCTTTCTCTCTGCTTTTCAAATAAAATAAAAATAATATATTTTTCCTAAATTCTGAAGTACTTCATTTATTTATTTATTCATTTATTTTTCTGAAGTACTTTATTTTTGGCTATATAACTCTCCCATGAATGAATACTATACTACCTTAATTTCTTTTTCGCTACTTACTGTTTTTACTGCTATGATCTTTTTTTTAAAAATATTTATTTATTTATTTGAAAGAGGGAGAGAGGAAGAGAGAGGAGGGGGGGTGTCTTCCATCTGCTGGTTCACTCCCCAGTTGGCTGCAATGGCCGGAGCTGTGCTGATCCAAAGCCAGGAGCCACTGGGTCTCCCACATGGGTGCAGGGGCCCAAGGACTTAGGCCATCTTCTACTGCTTTCCCAGGCCATAGCAGAGAGCTGAATCAGAAGTGCAACAGCCAGTTCTTAAATGGGAGCCCGTATGGGATGCTGGAGCTTCAGGCCAGGGTGTTAACCCAATGTGCCACAGCGCCAGCCCCTGCTATGATCTTTTTGTAAATGTTTCTAAATTGTCTTATCTAATCATGTAGATGAGTAATTCAATATGAGATTTAGTATTAATTGTGTTATCCTGGCTGGTTTTGCTGGGTCATGGTATGCATATTTAATACTTACCAATATACATATTTCATAATTATTGCTAGGACCCTATTCAATTCTAGAAAAATTGTACCAATTGGGTTGTTCACCAAATAAATATGAGAGTTCACGTATTTAAATGCTATTGCCCACGCTGGATGCATTTTTTTTAAACTTACATGATTGATAGAAGAAACAACACCCTATTCTTTAGAATTTAATATTTTTGTGTGTCACTGATTATTTGTAATTTTTCTCTGGGGATTATTTGCCTATTTTATCCATTTTTCTCTTGGATAATTGGATTTTTTAGAATTTAACATTTTAGAAATTAAGGTTTTACAGATGTCACAAATATTTTTCCCTAAGTACTGATTATTTAGCTTTATGCTAATTTTCTAAAGGGGAGTTTAGTATAATATTATAATTTGAATCTAACTTTTTTCTTCTTTTTCTGAATTCTGAGTTTTGCATCATTTCTCTAATATTCACCCAATCAGTTTTTCACATATAGATCTTTAATTCATTTTATGAGGACATTTGATTGTATATAGTATAAGACAGTGTCTAATTCTATTGCCTTCTAAAACTCAAGAGTTCTCTGGGCCACCATTGTGGTGTAGCCAGTTAAGCTGCTGTGTGTAGTGCTAGCATCCCATATGAGTGCTGATTCGAGTCCCAGCTGCTCCCCTCTGATTCAGCTCCCTGCTAATGAGCCTTAGAAAGCAATGGACTCTGGCCCAAGCGCTTGGACCCTGCACTCACATGGGAGACCAGAAAGAAGCTCCTGGCTCCTGGCTTCACCCTGCCCAGCCTTGTCCATTGCCGCCACTGGGAGAGTGAATCAGCAGATGGACAAGCTCTCTGTGTCTCTAACTACTTTTCAAATAAATAGAAAATAAATCTCTTAAAAAAAGAGTTCTCAAACCATTTGTTTACTGAACCGTATTTTCCAAGTGATTTAAACCCTATCTTTATCACATACTTAATGTACTTGTCTTTTGTTCTGACATTTATTTCACTATTTCTGTAACCATAACACACTGTCTTAATTATAATAGCTTTCTACAATTTGGAAAATATTTTTTAAAGATTTATTTTTATTTATTTGAAAGAGAGTTACAGAGAGAGGTAGAGCCAAAGAGAGAGAGAGAGAGAGAGAGAGGTTTCTTCCATCCACTGATTGACTCCCGAAATGACTGCAATGGCCAGAGCTGAGCTGATCCAAAGCCAGGAGCCAGGAGCTTCTTCTGGGTCTCCAACACAGGTGCAGGGCCCCAAGGACTTGGGCCATTTTCTACTGCTTTCCTAGGCCATACCAGCAAGCTGGATCAGAAGTAGAAAATCCGGGAATTGAACTGATGCCCATATGAGATGCTGGTTCTACAGGCTAGGGCTTTAACCCACTGTGCCACAGTGCCAGCCCCCTGGAAAACATTTTTTTTTTTTTGACAGGCAGAGTTAGACAGTGAAAGAGAGAGACAGAGAGAAAGGTCTTCCTTCCGTGTCTTCCATCTTTCTTCCGTGTCTCTACTCTGTCTGGAAGTTTGTCTTCTAACTTTAGAAGGAAAATCCACAAAAACCTTCCAAATCTATTAGAAACATGGATAACCTTCACATATTTTCATATAACCTTGTTTCACCCTACCCGCCTTCTTGGTATTTCCTACTTGATGTTTAACTGGCATGTCAAATGCATCATGTTTAAAGCCAAATTCAGCAATCTCAAACCTCCTTCTCACTTCCTGGAAATCTTGCAAAGAAACCTCCTGTTTAAATAATAGACAAGTTAAGTTTTTAGGATCTAGGCCACTGATTTCTATCTGTGACTATCCTTACTATTATTATCATGGTGTTAAACTGTGTTTCACTGTGCCAGGTTCTGTGCTAAGCATTCTACATGCATCCTAATCTTTGTCTAGTTCTTGCAGATTTTATGAGGTCATCTGCTTTTATATACATCTTAACTGAAGAAGAAAAAGGTTAGAAAAAAAAAAATTCCTGCCAAAATCGAAGCTAGTATATGGCAAAGATAGAGGCCTATGGAGCTCTGCAGTCTCTCCAACACTTCTGTGGTCTGCCAACGAGCCTCATGGAGACTGTTAGGATGTGTTTGAGTAGAACAGTGGTGGCTCACTAGGTCAGTGGGTTGAAAGAGATTATTTGTCCTCCTCAGATTTGAAATGTTTCTGACAAATTGTGTCCTCTCACAAGATTTTTCTCCACTACATGTCATACTTAATGCTTTTGAAAACATTATCAAGTATAATCCTTAATAACTCAGTACTTAGTGAAATGGTCTTCTTTTATTTAACTTAGAGTAACTAAGATAACTTCAATCGTATTTTTGTTACTGCAGTGGCAAGCCTACATCAAGTCTTAGTATATATAAGATACATATCAAAGACATAATGTATTAGACAAGTACAACTCTTCAATTTCTTAACTTTTAAGATACATAATTGCTCTACTATGAAGGCTTAAATGGGGATTGTCACTTTTGTAATTAATTCTTTTTGTTTCATCCTTCTTACT
This sequence comes from Oryctolagus cuniculus, assembly GCF_051225735.1. Lineage (NCBI taxonomy): Eukaryota > Metazoa > Chordata > Mammalia > Lagomorpha > Leporidae > Oryctolagus > Oryctolagus cuniculus. The sequence goes on from NC_142872.1 coordinate 52,353,865, forward strand.
AATTGAAAATAGGCTTTCAATATAGAATGCTTTGAAATTGGATGAGGAGACAGAATTGGAAATGAACTTAATTAACCACAAACTGTCCAAATCAATCAGAGTTTGACAGTGCCTCGGTAACATGCAGAGTTCATAATTTACTTGAGATCTGCTGTAATGCATATGCCATAAATTGCACAGAAGCTGCGCTCACTGTGCTCAACATTTAGTGCCAGACTTTGATGTTACACTAGGAAAAAATTGTTCCTTGACCACATAGACTATTTGGGGAGCATATAGTTTATATTTTTATATGGTCAACAGGTGAACTTCAGAAAATAAGCTCTGTATTTTTGCCCCAATACAATTTGATATAAAAGTATTATTTAAAAATATTCAAATGTGTTTCTAAGCATTTAAACATTATAAGGGACACAATTGATCTGCCTGTTTTTATACAGATACTCTGTCTTGGGATTCATGAAATCTTATTCCTATATTTGTTGGCATTTTGTCACTACCAAGAATTAACTGAGGAATCTACCTTTATGAAGAGAAAGTTTTATTTAGCTCACAGTTTTGAAAACTCAAGATCAAGTCTAGACAAATCCATTGGTTAACTGTCAGGTAAGGGGAGTGAAAGGAAGTGGCCATGGGCTTGCAGAGGAAGAATCACATGATAGGCTGAGAGAATGGTTGGGTACAGCTTCAGGCATTTATGGTAATCTCATGGAAGAATTACCTTTTGAAGGCCTACTTCCAGTGACCTTCCACTAGGCTCACCTCCTAAACAACATAGTTGGATCTGTTCACTCTTCTGATGTCACTGATCTGTAACTTCTTTTTTTTAAGGACAGGCATTGTGGTATAGCAGGCTTAAGCCTCTCTTGCAATGCTGGTGTCCCATATGGGTGCCGATTTGAGATTTGGCTGCTCCCCTTCCAATCCAGTTCCATGCTAATGCACCTGAGAAAGCAGTGGAAGATGGCCCAGTGATTGGGCCTCTGCACCCATGTGGGAGACCCAGAAGAAGCTCCAGGCTCCTAGCTTAAGCCTGGCCCAGCCCTGGCTGTTGTGGCCATTTGGAGAGTAAACCAACTAATGGAAGATTCTCTCTCTGTCAGTCATCCTTACTCTGTAAGTCTGCTTTTCAAAGAATTTTGTAACTATATCTTTTTAGAAAATATTTATATATGTATTTATTTGACAGGCAGAGTGACAGAGGGAGAGACAAAGAAAGAGATCTCCCACCTGCTGGTTTACTTTCCAAATCACCACAAAGCCAGGAGCCAGAAAGTCCATCTAAGTCTCCCAAGTTTGTGGCAAAGACTCAAGTACTTAAGTTCTTGTTTCCCAGGTATACTAGCAGGGAACTGGCTCTAAAGTAGGGTTGCTGGGAATGGAACCAGAATTCCAATATGGGAGAAAGGCATCTCTAGTGGTAGCCTAACCTGCCTTACCACAAGGCCAATCCTTGGCTTTAAATGTGAATTTTAAATATCAGGACATTTTTAGGGGTCAAGTCATATTCAAACTCCAGTGGGTGAGAACAGGGAAAATTTCTGCCTATGATATTTGTGTTCTCTTGTGTTAAGAAAGTTTTCTAGGTATTTAAAATTGAATGGATACCTACTGACCATAAAATTGGTTACTATCACTTAATATTATCTATTGGACTATTATGGCTTTCAAGAAATACATATATTTTCTTAGCAAAGTAAAGGTTTATCTATGTCAGAGTTTATTTTGTTGAGAATATTTGATGAAATCCATGACATAAATTCAGATAGACCATCTTACAAAATGGTTTTGGTCACAGAGATTTATAATTTACACTTTAATCATTTTGCACATGCAGATATCCTAAACATATGAGTATATTATTGCCTATATTTTCTAAATACTTAAGAAATATAAATGTCTACCATGTTATTGCCAACTTACTCCAATTCTTGAATATATGAATGTTTAAGAGGAAAGGAAGTATTTATTAGGTGCCTATAATATGCAAGTCATAAAAACTGCACAAAGTTATTACTGCTTTTGGTCCCTATGCAAGAAATGCTACTAATATTCAGTGAGTTATGGGACAAAAATTGAGAGGAAGCAAATCAGTTATATAAATGTCTAGCTCCTAGCAATGCACAGTTTCTGCTTTCTGAAGGGAATAGTAGTTGGTTAAAGTAATCTTTCATTTGTGATTTTGTTGTCTTCACAACAATCTTACGAGGCTGCACTATATGCAATATCCAATGATTCCTATTGGTGTAACAACTAAAGGTGATACCAACACTAACCTATTTCTAACCACATGAAAATATGGGAAATTTGGGGTAGGAATAAGTGGTATGTTTGAAAGCCTAGAGACTGCTAGAAATTCCAGGTAAAGAATACTGCAGGATGCAGTATTATGGTATAGCAGCTTAAATAGCCACTTGTATTGCCTGCCTAGCGTATGGGAGTACCAGTTAGAGTCTTGGTTGCTCTGCTAAGGATCTAGGCCCCTGCTAATGTGCTTGGGAGAGCAGTGGATGATAGCCCAAGTATTTGGGTCCCTGCCATGTGAGAGACACAGTTGGAGTCCAGGCTCTTGGCTATGACCTGCTGTAGACCTGGCTTTTGCAGACACTGACAGAGTGAACCAGTGGGGATGGAACATGCCTTTGTCTGTCTCTTTCCCACACCTTTGTAACTTTCCTTACAAATAAATGTATCTTTTTTTTTTTTTTTTATGCATGTGCAGGGCCCAAGGACTTGGGCCATCCTCCACTGCAGTCCTGGGCCACAGCAGAGAGCTAGACAGGAAGAGGAGCAACCGGGAAAGAATCTGGTGCCCTGACCGGGACTAGAACATGGTGTGCCAGCACCACAGGCAGAGGATTAGCCTATTAAGCCACAGCACTGGCCCAAATAAATGTATCTTGAAGCAACAAAGAAAGAGTAGTACAGCAGAAATAACAAGCCACTTTGGGGGAAAATATGTAAAAATCCTTCAGATTTTCTGATGTTCCAGTTGAATGTTAATCTAGTAGAGATAAAATTTACTTTTTTGAAAAATTTATTTTATATTTATTTAATTTAAAAGACAGAGAAAAACAAAGAGAGATTGCTTCTATCCATTGGTTCACTTCCTTAGTACCTGAAACAGCCATGGCTGAACCAGGCAGAAATTAGGAATCCAGACCTCTATTCAAATCTCCGGTGTGAGTGGCCAGAATCCAAGTATATGAGCTGTGATCTGCTGCCTCCCATGATGCACATTATCATGAAGTTGAATTGGAAGTGGAGTGCCCAGGGCTGGAACCACACACTCAGTATTTTTTTAAAGATTTATTTTATTTATTTTTAAGAGTTACAGAGAGAGGTAGAGACAGAGAGGTCTTCCATCTGCTGGTTCACTCCCCAGATAGCCGCAACAGCTGGAGCTACACTGATCCGAAGCCAGGAGCCAGGAGCTTCTTCCAGGTGGCCCACATGAGTGCAGGGATCCAAGGACTTGGGCCATCTTCTACTGCTTTCCCAGGCCATAGCAGAGAGCTGGATCAGAAGAGGAGAAGCCAGGACTAGAACTGGTGCCCATATGGGATGCCGACACTTCAGGCCAGGGCTTTAACCTGCTGCACCACAGCATGGAATGACATGCTCTGATGTGGGATGTGGGGCATCCCAAATGACCTAACTGTTGAATTAAACACCTACCCCAAATTTCCTTATTTTTTAGCATGAATCCTTCTGACTGAAGTGATGATTTACTGATAATGAAGTCCAAAAGAAATGGCATGCCAATACATGTTTGTTTTCAATTATTACTTTAATGTATAACTTAAAATTAGTGTGAAGGGTAGAAAATTCATTACAATTTGTTTTTATTGTTGACAGTATTTGAAAAACATAATGTTTAATGCTAATCAAAGTGAACTTAGCCTTGGGAGATAAATTTGGGCGTGATAAGCAGGATATGTGTGATTCCCAAGTCTATAACAGAAGATGTTTCTGGTGCTTGGGCAGTGGGAATTATGCAATAAAGTAGGCAAAATGTTTTCTTACAAATATAGTTTGTAAGGAATAGAAGAAAAACTCTAACTCTAATGAAGTAAACTGCAATTAACTACTAAAAAGAAAATATTGAATAGCAAATTAATAATGAATAATCACCATTTATAGAACTTAGGTTTAAACTAATTTATATAAAATTTAAGTATTTCTCTAATCATTAAATGAAAATTATGTGACAGTTATATAAAAATGATCACTAGCATTCTCCTTCCTTCCTTCCTTCCTTCCTTCCTTTCTTTCTTTTTTGACAGGCAGAGTGGACAGTGAGAGAGAGAGACAGAGAGAAAGGTCTTCCTTTGCCGTTGGTTCGCCCCTCCAATGGCTGCCGCGGCCTTTGCGCTGTGGCCGGCGCACCATACTGATCCGATGGCAGGAGCCAGGTACTTATCCTGGTCTCCCATGGGGTGCAGGGCCCAAGGACTTGGGCCATCCTCCACTGCACTCCCTGGCCACAGCAGAGAGCTGGCCTGGAAGAGGGGCAACCGGGACAGAATTCGGCGCTCCGACCGGGACTAGAACCCGGTGTGCTGGTGCCACAGGCGGAGGATTAGCCTAGTGAGCCGCGGCATGGCCCACTAGCATTCTTTTTTTTTTTTTTTTTTTTTTTTGACAGGCAGAGTGGACAGTGAGAGAGAGAGAGACAGAGAGAAAGGTCTTCCTTTGCCGTTGGTTCACCCTCCAATGGCCGCCGCGGCCGGTGCGCTGCGGCCGGCACACCACGCTGATCCGATGGCAGGAGCCAGGAGTCAGGTGCTTCTCCTGGTCTCCCATGGGGTGCAGGACCCAAGCACCTGGGCCATCCTCCACTGCACTCCCTGGCCACAGCAGAGAGCTGGCCTGGAAGAGGGGCAACCAGGACAGAATCTGGCGCCCCAACCGGGACTAGAACCCGGTGTGCCGGCGCCGCTAGGCGGAGGATTAGCCTAGTGAGCCACGGCGCCGGCTAGCATTCTTTAAAATATTTACTTTATTTTATTTGAAAGGAAGAGAAAGAGATATATGTGAACCAAAAAGAGATTGTTCCTCTGCTGGTTCACTTCTTAAATGTTGGCAATGGCTGGGGTGGACCATGCCAAAGCTAGGAGTATTGAGCTCAGTGTGGCTGTCTCATGTGAGTAGCAGGGAAAAAAAACTATTTGAACTATTGCTGCTGCCTCCCAGGTCATGCATTACTGTCCTAGCATTTTCATATGTATTGATGTAATAGGCAGACCATACATGGTGACAGAATGTAAGCGCCATCTCCTATCCACATACTTCCAAGTTCAAAAATATCAGCAATAATTTCTGAATAGTTCCTTTGAAAATTCTGAACAAATTTTAGCTGTTGTTAGATTACATTTTATTGCAGAATAATTAGTGTGTCTGGAGGAACCACATTTTGAAAGCTTAAGTCAAACAAGGCTTAATTCTAGTCCTGGGAGTTGTTTAAGTCCCAACTCCAACTAACTATTCAAGTTAAGAGTGCATATATTCTTGTGACAAAATTTAATTTATAAATTAGGAACAGAAAGAAATTAATAACGATAGCTAATAAATAGAACAGGTGAAACAATAAAGTAAAGTGGATGTTACATGAGTGTGGTCTTTGGCTCTTTGCTTTAAAACATCTTAATTACTATACTTATCTTTCTGATGATGATTGAGATGATGCAATGCCTAAATGATAAGACAGTGGAATGAGAGTTGTTGATATTATGGCATGGTATTTTACCACTGTTACAGAACAGCTTGCCAAACTAATTGGAGGTATTGCTATAGAACCCCAAACCCAGATCCTTTTGCCTTATGTATAGAAGTCCAATCAGTGATATTAGGATGGTAGAAAAAGGCAAGTATTTATTTCAATGCGCAGAACAAAGAGCCAGACAGCCATTTCTTAATTCCAGCCTCCCTGAGAAGTTAAGCGTGAAGGTTCTCATAGAGTGGAATTGGGGCTGACTGATGCATATTCATCTGGGTTTGTAAGTTGGTGGTTATTCAGTGATGCTTGTGATCTTCTTTTGATTGATTGGTGATCTTGTGCTCTTTATGATATTTTTATGATGGCCAGGTGGGCTTCAGGTGGTCTGGGAGGGATTTGTACAAGTGGTAGTTTCCTTCTTCTTTAGAACTGTAATTTTCCTGTCTGGGTTTGTAATTCCCTTAAAAATTTTTCTCTGAAAAGGACTGGCCAAGAAGTTTTTATCTACTGGAGGAGCAAATGACTTCTTAAGTCTATTGATTAGAACATTGTTGGTACAGCTGCACAAGTCCCTCATTTCAGTGAATTCTTTTTGATAAAGGACAAGCAAGAATACTTTGAGCTAAAGGAGACAGACGAGCAGCCTTTACATTATAGAGATTTGGTGTCACTACTATTTAAGGGTTACTTGGACACAAGCACTGTAGTACTAGTACAGTCAAAATGATAACTAAGACAGCTACCAAGTGACTAATGGGCAGGTAGTAAATATAGGTGGATACACTGGATGAGAAATTGTTCATACTTAGTGTAGAATGTAGTGGAGCAGGATGAAGACATATTTCCTCATTTTCCTCAGAAGGGTCTAAGTGATTTATTTCTGAAATTTTCCATTAAACTTTTTTGGGACACATTTGAGACACTGAAATCAGGAAATAAAATAATAAATAATAGAGAACATTTGTATTTGGAGGGTAATACCTTAGAGATAACTGTCAAATCCTTTTGGAATAGCTGGTACATGAAGCACAGCCCTAACCAAATGAAGGTCACAATTTGGTAGCATCAGTGCTGCTTAGATCACTTCCACTGCCACTTTAGCCCCTCACGAATAACTCTCCTGGTACATAATACTTCATATCCCCTGTGTCTCATGACCGCAGAAACCATCCAGCACAAAAATAGAAAAATAAGATTGTGAGTATGCAGAAACTAAGTTGTCTCATTGTTTTCAATAATTAAAACTTTTACATGTATTTTCAATGACAATAAAAATAAATAATTTAGAAAGAATGATAGCAAGTTACTCTCTCATCTGTTTCAAAAGTCACACATGTATACTGCAATATATTAAAGGTATACAGAGAAGTAAAAAAATAAAATGGAAGACAAGAGTCTGTCCCTCTTAACTTCATGGGTAACTTCATTCCTTACATGAGAAGTGAGTTTGTTGCTAGCAGTTCATTCTTCCTGAGCAGAGAGTTAAGGTAACTACAGCATCACGATAGAGCATGGAGTCTAAATCCTTCTATGTATTACTCAAGGACTGACCGTAGGGCCTGAGTTGCCATTTTAGCCTCGCCTGCTACAAACTGGTAAGGTTCTATTGCCTCAGTTACACTTAATTCCTTGACCTTTGCAGACTCAGACTGTGTCTTCTACTTTACCTCTTGGGTTGCCTTAATGATGCTAAGTCTATTTGGTGGAGTTACCTTCCACCCCAATACTCAGTTGGTAAAACCCTAGTTTTACAGTTACTATTATCTTCTGTGCTCAGTTTATCAGGGGTCAACAAACTTTAGCTAACCACCCAAATTTGGGTTGGTACCTGTATTTGTTAAGAAAGTTTGATTGTATCACAGTCATGCCATTCATTTTTGTATTGCTTTTGGCTACTTTTGCCCTACAACAGCTCCAAATGAGTAGCTGTGAGAAAGAGCATAGAGCTCACAAACCAAATTACTCTCTGGCCCCTTATAGAAAAAGCTTGCTGACCCCTGGTATAAAGCTTTGTGCATAATGGGTTTCCAGTGAAGAGTAGATGAAATCTTAAAATGAGGATTCTTTAGCTGAGAGCAATCAGAGGCACATCCCTGAATTTTAGTGACCCAAATGTTTTATCACCACAATGGCCAGACCCGGGTGGACTGATGTGTGCCCTTACTTGGATGTTTTATTCAATTTTATGTGGACAGAATCTGGGTAGTGGAGGTGAAACGGCACTAAATTACAGGTACAGAATCATTTTTACTGTGTCATTTTATATTTGGATAAGGTTACCTTCTCCATAAATAAGTGTTTGAAGGGGAAAAATTTGATATGCCATTATTACCTGGATACATCAAAAGTACTTTAGCTGCTGCTAGTAACCAAAAATGTGTTTTGAAAAAATACTTCTGCTGGTGTTAAATATTTGTAGAATGAAAATCTTGGTTATGATAATTTTGGTTACTAGAAGCATTTTAAATCTGATATACAACTTAAATTACTCAAAATCTTCAGGCCAGATCTCAATAAAGAGAACACTTTCTCTTTGAAAAAGATGAAGACGTCTCACATAATATTTCAACTGCCAAGACATGGTTAGAGTGTACATGTTGAAACTACATTTCAAGTACAACCTCAAAGACATGTTTCAGAGCAGTCCATAGTTACTGTACAAGATAAATTACCTAGAATGAAAAAGATTCTAATGAGGTGAAGTTTTAGAGTTGAAGGAGAGGTTTGCAGTTTGTCTTCAGAATTTTCAATTGCAGATAAAACTTACCTATACCTGACCCCAACATGCTTGTTTATTTGGAAAATATATAACTATAGCATTATAAGAAATGCATAGATTTCAGGGACAGATCAAGAGTCATGTGATATGAAATTCCACCAGGATTTTGTTCTTAGTGGTAGACTTTTCTAAATTACAACTACTTATAACATGGGTAAAAAGTATAATAGAAATGTTTCTTACTAAATCTTTTGACAATAAAATGAGACATCATGAATACATAGGTTTAATAGAGCTTGCCTATAAAATAACAAATCCTTAATCATTGACATTCTGAAAAACTAGGGTCTAGTTTAATGATCTAGTGGAAACATTCTAATTTTATACATCTGTAGCTATAATCCCATTAACAACAAAACAAAACTATGACCTTTTCTCTTCTATTTGCAGATCTCTCAGCTGCAGAAAGTATGAGATTATTGGCAGTTATTTATTGCCACCCAAAACCATTATGTCTAGCCTTTAGGACTAAATATTTTATAGTCATTGGAAATAGAACCTATCAAATTAAGTTTTAGGTGCTAGTTGGCAATAGAAAAATTGAGGAGGCCTTTGACAGTTTACTCCTTTATGATTACCCTGACAGTCTTCAGAAATTGAGTTTGCAAATTCAATCATAGCATTTTATTTTATTTTATTTTATTTTATTTTATTTTATTTTATTTTATTTTTGACAGGTAGAGTTAGACAGAGAGAGACAGAGAGAAAGGTGTTCCTTTTCCATTGGTTCACCCCTCCTAAATGGCTGCTACGGCCGGCATGCTGTGGTTGGCGCGCTGCACCAATCTGAAGCCAGGAGCCAGGTGCTTCCTCTTGGTCTCCCATGCGGGTGCAGGGCCCAAGCACTTGGGCCATCCTCCACTGCCTTCCTGGGCCACAGCAGAGAGCTAGACTGAAAGAGGAGCAACCGGGACAGAATCCGGCGCCCCAACCGGGACTAGAACCCGGGGTGCTGGTGCCACAGGTAGCCAAGTGAGCCATGGCGCCAGCCCAATCATAGCTTTAACTTCAAGGAGTAACAATATCTCATTCATTAGCAACCCTTCAAGATACTGATTTTCTTTGCTCTAAGTTCTCCTTTACACATTTTATATTATTCATTGGTTTTAGGTACAGTTCTTTTGAGCTCTGGAAGAAGTTCTTTGTTTTTTAATCATTCTATTTCAAAATGATAAGTTTGCTACCCTAGCAAGATTTCTAGAATTCTCCCTTGACACCACAAACTAATGGGTTGTTTTAAATTTTAAATGAGAAATCATTAGAATTGTAATAAGGCAAAATTATAAGTAGATGATACCAATACAATTATCTGGATGTGTCATGCTTCTAGGAAAGACTTGAATAATTAGGGTTTAAAACTGGACACTAAAGAGAACACTAATGTTAAGATTTTTATCATTGTACTTTAGAAATCTTAAAGCAGGAGAAAAGTAGGCTGTTGGAAAGGTTATCCATGACATGACAGATTTTTTTGCATATTTTGGTCAGAGTTCAAACATGCCAGCAATTGTTGGTAGTGAATTTTCTATGTTTGGCTAACTATGAGAAGTCAGTTATAAATCTCTGCTGAATTCCGTTTAATAATTTCACTGGTAAAAAGTGAAACTTAAGTTATGCTTTCCTCTTAATCACTATAGGCAGTAAGTTGAAAATGTAGTGGCCTTAAACTTTATTTATTTTGCACTTGGCATTATATTAGTTTCTGAATTATCTAGGTAAATTATTTGATTTTTTACACTATAAAATTTTATTCTCAAAAACAATCCCTTTTTGTTAAGGAGAGGTAAAGGAAACTGTGCTTGTAGGGGTGTGTGTGTGTGTGTGTGTGTTTTAAGATTTATTTATTTATTTGAAAGTTAGAGTTACACAGAGAAGGAAAGGCAGAGAGAGAGAGAGAGAGAGAGAGAGAGGGAGGTCTTCCATCCGCTGGTTCACTCCCAAGTTGGCCACAATGGCTGGGGCTGTGCCGATCCAAAGTCACTAGCTTCTTCCTGGTCACCCATGCGAGTGCAGGGAACAAAAGACTTGGGCCATCTTCTGCTTTCCCAGGCCATAGCAGAGTGGGAACGGAAGTGGAGCAGCCGGTACTCAAACTGGTGCCCATATGGGATGCCAGCACTGTAGATGGTGGTTTTACCTGCTAAGCCACAGTGCAGGCCCCTGTAGGTGTGTTTTGATTTAAATATTTGTTGAAGCATTTGTGTTTTCCTAGAAGTATAATTTAGGCAACTTTGAAGTTAATCCATGAATAAGTTGTAAATGAACACTTGATACCCAACATTATACTGGTTTATGGGATTTGTGTTGATGTAAGCCAAGAATTTATTTGGATAAATAAGTTAAGCAAACATGAAAAATGGAGATAAATAAATGACAGTGCACCATAATGTTTTCTCTCTGGTGGAATATGTCACAAATGTGAGTCATAGTAATTAGAGGATACAGATAGAAGCAGAACTATCTAGTGGTAAGGTTTCAAAGTTGGGTTTTTAAAAGGCAGATTTTGTTGTTCCTAAGAATTTCATTTTTATTTTTATATGTAAATGTAAAACTTACACATATTATGATGCTATGCAATGTTTCCTTGCAAATATACATTGTGTAATGTCCAGTCAGGGTAAATACATGTTTCCTTTCATGCATTTGACATTTCTTGGAAGTAAGAATACCCCAAAATTCTAATTGGAGTGGAATGACCACAGGAAAGGGAGAAGACTTTCTGGGGTCAAGTTGTCAGACAGATAAAGCAGTGAAGGAAGGTGACACACAAAGTCTGAGAGCTAGCAGGAAGAAAGCTGGAAAGAGTGTGCAGACCCTGAACACTGTGGGAGCAGGGAGCCATCCTTGGTTATTAGTGAATAAACTGTGTTTTAGTTTCTGAGAGGCATTTTAGAGAAGAGATTAAGAGTAAACACTTGAATTGGACCTCTTGGTTTTAAAACAAACACATCCTCTAACTATGTGTTTTCTTTGTGTGTATATGTGTATCTACCTTAATGCCTTAATCCATAAAATTAAAATAGTGCCTTGTCCATCCTCTTGTTGTAATAAAGCCTAATAGTTCAGCCCATCTCTTAAAGCACTCAGGGATAAAGTTAGCACTTAATAAACATGGATTGCCTGTAGTATAGAGAGACTTCATATGCAAGTGGCATGGAGGATGGCTCCACTCAGCCGCTCAAACTTTAGGTGGCATCTCACCATGGATTCAACATAGGTGGGGAAGCAAATGTTCATTGCATGGCAAAAATGAGGAAGATTCTAAAGTCTGAGAAAGGGGATTCAGTTAGGACAAACATTTGCTTCAATTATTTTGTAAGTCTAAAGTGATATTTCAGCCTCTTGCCTCAAGATAATTTCGAATGAAAAATAACAACACCAACAAAAAACTTTAATGGCTATCTTCCTAAATGTGTAACTTACCATGCCGTAGAATGAGAACATTCCTTAAATTAACAGAAAGAATGCTGCTATTTAATGCACATACTCAGGAGTACAATCTGGTTTGCATGAAAAACAGTGGCCAGATACATGTTTATATGTGTGTAGGTTTATTTGTATAATATACATGTGAGTATGTACATGAATACACATATATTCATATACATATGATCATTTACATACTCAGAAAGGCCTTAGAATTTCTGGGGTCCATAGGCCATGCTAAGAGACTTGGTGTCACACTTTCTTTTTCTTTTTATTTTTTTTAAGATTTATTTTATTTATTTGAAAGTTAGAGTTACGGAAAGAGGTAGAGATAGAGAGAGTGGTCTTTAGTCTGCTGGTTTATTCCCCAAATGGCTACAACCACCAGGGCTGGGCCAGGCTGAAGCCAGGAGCCAGGAGCTTCCTCTGGGTTTCCCGTATAGGTGGCAGAGGCCAAGCACTTGAGCCATCCTCCGCTGCTCTCCTAGGCACATTAGCAGGAGCTGGATTAGAAGGGTTACAGCCAGGACTCAAACCAGTGCCCAGATAGGATGCCAGCACTGCAGGTAGCAGCTTTACCTGCTATGCCACAGCGCTCTCTCTGCCCTATTTACAACTTATTTTGAAAGAATCAAAATAACCATGATATCTTTTCAAGTGTAATGTAACATAAAATTCCAGTCTGTTTTCTAAGTCAAAATAATATAGGTTATATGAACGTCCACTTAAACATTTACTAAAAGCATTTGAGAAAAATACTATGGTGGCAAATTTTCCATTTTTAAACTCTTTAGACTGAGTATTTAGATAAAGTCACAATTGCTATTACTTTAACATATTCACCATGAGCTAGGTCACAATATGTATGGACTAGCATTGTTGAATTAGAGTGAAATCACTCTTGTTTCTGCTTTATTTACTTCCAAATAGTTCCCTATGATGTTTTATCCAGTCCTACTCAAAATAGTCTTTTGAAAAATTAATTTCAGTTGAAAGGCATCTCCTCATTTACTTGTTTATGCCTGCAATAGGCAGGCTATAATCAGGATCCAGGAATCCAGTGTGGATCTCCCACCCAGGTGGCAGAAACCCAAGTACTTGAGACATCATCTGCTGCCTTCCCAGGGTACACATTAGCAGGAAACTAGATTGGCAGTGGAGACAGGACTCAAATCAGGCGTTCTGATGTGGGATATAGGCATCTTAAATTCTGTGCCAAATGCCTGCCTATAAGGTTTTTTTTTTTTTAAGGCTTTGTCTTACTTACTGATTATATATATGCTTGATCATAATCCCTGAGGTGAAAACAAAATATGTATTTAATCTCAATATAGGTAAAATTAAAATGATAAAGCATTTTATGACCAGATTTTGCCACACATATTCTTAGTGATAAATGAACCATTTCATCATGTAGAAAACAATAGAAATTGTCATGGAGTACATTATTGCCAGTACTATTTTTATGCAAGAGGGTCACTGCCAGTAGTTATCCTGTGTTGTCTTGATAAGGCTATCATTCATGGTGATGACTCACCTGGCCATAGGGTATAAGGCAAGCATGTGATCCAGACTCACCGTGTAAGTATATTCCCATTTTCACAGATATTTGGCCTGTGACAGGTTCATGAAATAAGGAGAATCAATAAAAGCTTCCTTGAGATTTTTAAATGAATGCTTTTGAGATCGCAAACTATTGGTGCCATTTTTCATGGCACATGAGGAAAGAGCCTAGAATGAAGTCCTTGTGCACAGGGAAGCAGCCAAGACAGAAGCAGTCCAAATGGCATCATTTGAAGCATTTGATCTTTGTTTGGGTAAAGCCAGTTTCATTTAAACTTGAACTTCCCAAATACGTAACCCATAACCCAATAAATTCTTTTTTATTTTTGCTTAAAGTTCTTTGAATTGGTTTTGTGTCATCTTAATAACCCCTGTATTATACAACTGAAATTGTAGAGACAATAAGCAAATAAAAATAAAATGCAGTAAAATAATTCTTTTTCTCTTCATAGTTATCAGAGAGACTTGCTATTTTTTCTAAAAAGATTTATTTACTTATTTGAAAGAGTTAGAGAGAGAAAGAGAGAGAGAGAGAGAATCTTTCTGTCAATGTTTTATTTCCCAGTTGGCAAAAATGGCCAGGGCTGGGCCTGGCCAAAGCCAGGAACCAGGAGCTTCATCTGGGTCACCCATGAGGGTGGCAGGAGCCAAAGCTGTTGGGCCATATTCCACTGCTTTTCACAAATTGTTAGCAGGGAACTGGATTGGAAATGCAGCATGGGGTATTTGAACTGGTGCCCACATGGGATGCCAGCATCACAGGTGACTGCTTAACCCATTATGCCACATCGGCCCCAAGAGACTCACTTCTAAAATGCTTATTTTTGTTTGTGAGATATCTGGGGATCATTCCTTGGAGGACATGTTTTTCCAGAGTTAAGGAACACTGTTTAATAAAGCTAAATGCACTCATGAGGGTTAGGTATTTCTATTTCATGGTGAAATAAGCCCTTCAATGGAATCATTTTGGCATGTTTCTGTAAAAGAACATTCCTGTGTTATTTCATTAAAGTGTGGGTTCTTGTGGGCATCCATATAAGCACATTCATTACAGGTTTATGTTTGGGCAAATCATTATATGATTCCATCCTACTGCAAAGTCTGTCTGAAAAGTAAATGATTACATCTCTTAAGATAGAGAATTCAAATTACTTATAAGAAACTTGCTTTACTGGTGCCATGATCACTTCAGATTTATAATGTATTATTTAGAATCAATAATAGAAGAAAGGAAGATGGAATAATTTTAAAGGATTTGTTGAATTCCTCTTGTGTTATCAGATAAATTAGACATTTTTCACATGTGACTTTGAAAATCATGAATTCTTCCAAACCTAAAGCTATGAAAAGATTTCAGATTTGGGAAATGTACACATGTGATGTGACTACAAAAATGTTCTAGATCATATAGCTAACAAAGGCCATTTATTCCACAATCTGCTATAATTCATCTATACCTTTACAATAGAAATTATTTTCATTAGGCACACAAAGGACACAATCATTGATGTGAAATTTGCATTCAAAGGCTTAACTTCTGTATAACACATACATTTGTGGTATTTTTCCTATTTTTACACTTTTTAACATATTTGGTTTCTAAACTGCCAGCTTCATAGAATTTAAGAAGCCATAATTCTCTAACCCATCTTGGAGTCTTTCCAAATTGTACTAACATCAGATAAATTGGGCCCCTATTTTATTTTGCTACATTTGACAGTGGAAAGTTCTAAGCACCATGTGTCACGTAAAGTAGATGACAGTAGGGTGGTATCTGGATGCAGAAGCATAAATATGAATAATGAAACTGAAGAATCTATAATAAGTTACTGCAGGTGGTGACTCCAGAGGAAGACAGTTCTGTGTAAAAACAACACCAATTAAGGACAGATGAAAAAAAACTAGAGAGAAAAAATTTCCTTTGGCACATCTAATAACCTAAGTCAACAGAGCTATAAAAACCTTGCTATATACTTTATGAATTTTAATTTTTTTAATACCCGTAGAATGTTTTATACTGGATTTTTCCCCCAGAATAATGATGTTGTGGGTTACACAAAATGCTCTTCTGTAACTTGGGAGTTAATTCATTTCCATGCAGGATCTTACCCAGTGGCAAATTTCTGTGCCATGGAGTAAGACAAAGATAGGTCTTGATTGCCATAGAGTTAAACATGCAGTGTGGAAGAAGAAACTTGGAAGAGTGATCAAATTTATCTATTTGGCAAAATAGAGTCATAATGTATATTCCATGGTTAATAGTTACAATTGTAAAAAATATACAAGGTTACAGTATCTTAAAATATGATGGCTATAATACAATTAGGGTTTCCTTGGGTAGTACTCAAAGGTATCACTTTTCAGAATGCAAGCCAATCTAAATAAATCTAAAAACCCAGAGGTTGATAAATTACAGATCTAGGAATTACAGATCTACGAAACAAACTTCAACGTCAGTTGTTTGTGTTCAGATGAATGAACAGCCATGCTAGTGTATGCTTACTTTAAAAATAGCTCATGTACAGATAAATTTCTGAAGCTTAATTTTAACAAACAGGTACTAAAAAGTTACAAATGGTTGTTTAATAGAATGAGTGTCAAAGATATGTCCTTGAATGACAATTGAAATATTAGAACATTCAGCAGACTTAGTCTCTTTCAATCAAGTCCATTATATCTCTCGGGTCTTTCTCAAGATGAAATAAAGTAAAACAACAACAACAACAACAAAAAAAAAACAGCAATTTTGTTTTTTCTTTCCCATGTCAACTTTGGCCTACTGACATGGGATGAATTTCACTTCTACTCACTTTCCATTAATGAGCAGCAGACACAATTCCCCAACTTAACTGTGGTGGAGACTGGGAAACACAGTCTTCCCACCTGTCAGGGAAGAGGAAACTGGAAGACTCTAGGCTGAAAGGATTCTGTAGCATTTTCTACTGGACAATGCTTCCAGGATTGTGTTACCCCAGTAGTCTCAGAGAAATTCTCTTTTTTAATATATGATTCATTGAAGCCTATTAAATTGATTAGTAATTTTACCAGAATGTTTTTGTTCCATTGTTTCTGTTTATACTCATTAATTAGAATAGTTGAAAGTTTCAAACTGAGTGTTTTTCTGCACACACCTTTGATCTCGGTTTGGTTCTAATGTCTCACTGGCTTGTGATGGTTTCTTGATACTTTGAAATCATACTTTACTCACTTGCTCCTTTTCCTATATTAACTCATTGCATGCTCTGTAAATCTCCTGTTTGCCATGTCTTCTATTTCTTACATGCTTTGGTAGTCTCCCTTTCCAGTTCCTGTCCTTCACCCTTTTCCCAATAGTACTCAAAACCCTTGCTTCTGACAGGTGAACCACTCACACTTTTTCCTTTTATCATTAAACAACATTTAATTGACTAATTTTACAACTATTTGACAAGCTATTACAGGAAAAATATGTCATCTCTTCACTGAAATAAATTGCTTTTGCAAAGTAAAATTTCTCAAAGAAAGGTGTTAAGTGTATTACACATACCACATTCTAAGTGTAAAATTTGTATCTCTACTTGTGACACCGTCTGGGAAATGATACTGTCAAATATTTTTCTATGAGAAAGCACATCATTCCTCAATGAGGGTATTCTTAATTTATCCATTATCATTTCTCCATGCTATTGAACTTTGAATAATGCCTATTACAAAGGATTTTTCCCCAAAATGTATTTCACTGGGAAAAAATTGTGTTTAGATATGTACTTATTTTTATATGGACTTGTTCTGTAAATACTGGTATTAGCTAAATAGGTTTTTGTTTGTTTTTGTGATCTCTTAGATTATTTTCTAAACATTATTTTTTTTAATTTAATTAAGAAGCAGGGAGACAGAGAGAGATCTTTAATTCCCTGTTGTACTGCCCAAAGGTACCAACCAGTAAGGGATGGGCCAGGCTAAACTCAGGAGCCTGGTACTCAATCCAGGTCTTCCATGAAGATGTTGGGAACGAAACTACTAGAGCCATCACTTGCTGCATCTCAGGGTTTTCATTCACATGAAGCTAGAATCAAAAGTATGCTCAGGGCTTCAGAATCCCAGTATGGGATTCTGGCATACCAAATGACATCTTAACAGTTGTGCCACACCCATACTACACACTCAAGAAAAATAGTCTTGTTTATTTGGAACACATAAAATATTTTTTTGGGAAATCCAAGGTTGCTGAATATGGTAAAGACATGATGAATTTGACCACAGGAAGGTAACAGAAGAAAAGCAGAGTAGCCACACTCCCAAGGGAGAGTTGGAGAGAAATTTACAGTGGAAATTCTACCAAAAGAAGAGAGATGTCATGGAGTGGCTTGGACACTATAAACACAGCAACAAATGGGGATGCCACTGGGAACTACCACAGCTGGTGCTTGGAGGAGATGCCATTTTTTTCCCTTTGTTTGTTCAAAGTAGGTGAGAGGAGTCTGTGGCAGCTTATGTAACTGCTGATATTGCCTGAGGGAGAACCTTGTGGACTGCACTGACTTTGAATCCAGTCTGGTTTGCTAGGTGGGGTCAAGATGCCTACCTAACCCTGTGAAGGGTGTGAGCACATTGCCGGCTTCCTATCACCCCCCGCGACAGGAATCTTGGCAAATATCAAGGTGGAAGCACTGTAATAATAAGGCAAATACAGAGTGCTAAAGCTGTCACTCACATGAGTAGGGGATTAAATTGGAAGAATAAATCTGTGGCCCCCACTGACTCTCAGTCTTCTCTGGAAGGTTGGGAGGTAGTGGGGCACCTACTGAAGTCTGTGAGGTACTTCTCTCTCCCTATTCTGTTATGGGTGCCTGTGCTCAAACTTCCAAGGTGGAACACTTACAGGGAGCTATCTCTGGGAATGTCTCCGTTATATCTGTGGATAGAGCCGGATCATGGGACTGAGAGTGGATCCCCTGCTCCCTGTGACTGTGAGAACCCTGTGTGCTATAACTATGGTAATTCTGTGACTTCGCAATAAAGTGTTGGGTGTAGCTGGGTCTATGGACAAGCACTATGTCTGGCTTCAGAGACTCAGAGTTCCCTGAGCCTTGGTGGTAGTGGTGGTGGTGGGGTCATTGCAGAGGATTCTGTACTCACACAGAACTGCACAGATATTTTGGGTGGTTCATGCAACTTTGTGAGTGGGCTGTGTAACCACTGTGAGCTCATCCTGGGCATTTATCAACTTGGCAGAGAAGAGGCGAGGCAGAGATCACAACAAGCAAATGTGAACATACAATCCACCCAGCTGACAATAGAGGAGACCTAGCATGCCCAACTTGAGTGTCACCTTGGACTCTTGCACCACCCCCAAGCCCTGATCAGAGCTCCCTTGCCCCACCCAGAACACACCTGTGAATATCAGCCGAAAAACAGACACTCCAGTAAGCCACAGAGTCATATCAGAGGTGAAAACCAACAAGTTTTTACACAGATGTTTAAAAATAAATACAAAAATACAACATGAACAATGAAAAAAATATGACTCACCCAAAGGAACACAACAACACTTTAATATTAGTATGTGAACACAGAGATTGATGAAATGCCTGAAAAGAAATTCAAAAGAATGATCAAAAGATTACTCAAAAACAACGAGAAGCAAATTCATGCATTAAGGAAATCCTCATGTGACATGGATGAAAAATTTTGGTGTGAGATAGAGATGTTGAGGAGAAATCAAACTGAAACATTAGACATGAAGAATTCAATAGGCCAAGTAAAAAATACAGTAGAAGATCTCAACAACAGACTTGGGTGAGGCAGAAGAAAGAATATCTGAGCTACAAGACAAACATTTGGAAATATCTCAGTCAGGCAAAAAATAAGAAAAGGAAAAAAAGTAACTGAAAACAGTGAATGAGATTCATGGGATACTATTGAATGACTTATGTGTCTTAGGAGTTCCTGAAGGTATGGAAAGGCAGGTTGGATTTGAGGACCTATTCAATGAAGTAATATCATAAAACTTCCTAAATATGGAGAAAGAAAGTACAGGAAGCACATAGAACTAATAGACATGACCAGAAAACATCTTCATCATGACACATTGTAGTCAAACTGTGAACAGTAGAGCATAACGAAAAAATTCTAAAATGTGCATGAAAAAAATACTAGATTACTTTCAGAGGATCTTCAGTTAGACTCAAAGCTGACTTCTCACTAGAAACCCTACAGGCAAGGAGTGAATGGATAGACAAAGTCCAAGTCTAAAAAAAAAAAAAAATTCCAACAGTTTTTTTTCCTGCCAATCCAGAATACAAAATTCTCAGGTATGAATGAAGTTGAAATAAAGACCTTCCATAACAAACAATTGAAAGAATTTGCTACCACTTGTCCAGCCTCACAAATGATGCTTAAGGATGTGCTCCATATAGAAACACAGAAAATCATTAATGTGAAGGCAGAAAATATTGTAGTAAAAGTACAAAGGAAATCAGAACAAACATTAGAAATATTTATGGGAAAACAGTAGGATCAAGTCATTACTTATTAATCATAAACTTAGGGCTGGTGCTGTGGCTTAGTGGGTTAAGCCGCCACCTGCAGCGCCGGCATCCCATATAGATGCCAGTTTGAGACCCATCTGCTCCACTTTTGATCCAGCTCTCGCTACGGCCTGGGAAAGTAGTGGAAGATGGTCAAAGTCCTTGGGCCCCTGCACCCACATAGGAGACCCAGAAGAAGCTGCTGGTTCCTGGCTTTGCATCAGTGCAGCTCCAGCCATTGCAGCCAATTGGGGAGTAAATCAGTGGATGGAAGACTCTCTGTCTCTCTCTCTCTCTTTTTCCTTTCTCTGTCTGCCTCTCCTCTCTATTTGAAAGTCAGAGTTACACAAATAAATCTTTAAAAAAAAGAAAAAATAACCTTGAATATTAATGGCCTTTATCTTCAATTAAAAGATATAGACTGGCTGAATGGATTAAAAACAAAGACTCATCTATTTGCTGCCTACAAGAAACACACCTCACCAGCAAATATACACACAGACTGAAAGTGAATGACAAAGATATTTCACATGAAATGAAATAAAAAAAGAGTAGCCATCCTAGTATCAGACAAAATAGACTAAACACAAAAAATTTTAAAAGAGACAAAGGCATGTAGTCACTAAGTGATCATTTCCAAAGGAAGTTGTGATTGTAGTAAATGTATACATACCCAATGACAGGGCCATCGCTATTTAAAACTAATGTTAATGGATCTCAAGGGAGACATAGATTTCAGTGCAATAATAATGGGGGACTTGAACACTCCGTTTTCATCAGTGGACAGATCGGCTAGACGAAAAGTCAACACGAGGACCAAATGGACCTAATTGATACCTAATGGAACATTTCATTTCACAGCAGGAGAATACACATTCTTTTCATCAATGCATGGAAGCTTCTCTTAGTTAGACTGTATGCTAGGCCATAAAGCATATCTCAACAAATTAAAAAAAAGAATTAAAATGGAACCATGTGGGGCTGGTACTGTGGCATACTGGGTTAATCCTCCGCCTGCGGTGCCAGCATCCCATATGGGTGCTGGTTCTGGTCCCGGTTGCTCCTCTTCCAGTCCAGCTCTCTGCTGTGGCCCGGGAAAGTAGTAGAGGATGGCTCAAGTGCTTGGGCCCTGCACCAGCATGGGAGACCCAGAGGAGGCACCTGGCTCCTGCCTTTGGAACAGTGTAGCTCGGGCCATTGGGGCCATTCGAGGAGTGAAACACCAGATGGAAAACCTTTCTCTCTGTCTGTCTGTCTCTCTCTCTCTCTCTCACTGTCTGTAACTCTACCTGTAAAATAAATAAATAAATAAGTAAATAAATAAATAAATCTTTTAAAAAAATGAGGGGCTGGTGCCATGGATCACTAGGTTATCCTCTGCCTGTGGTGCCGGCATCCCAAATGGGCACCAGTTCTAGTCTTGGTTGCTCTTCTTCCAGTCTAAATCTCTGCTGTGGCCCAGGAAAGCAGTGGAAGATAGCCCAAGTGCTTGGGCTCCTGCACCCCCATGGGAGACCAGGAGGAAGCACCTGGCTCCTGGCTTGGGATTGGTGCAATGCCGGCCATAGCGGCCATTTTGGGAGTGAACCAACGGAAGGAAGACCTTTCTCTCTGTCTCTCTCTCTCGCTGTCTAACTCTGTCAAATTAATTTAAAAAATGAAACCATGTATCTTTTCTGATCACAATTTAAGAAACTCAAGAAAATATGTTAACACATGGAGACCTAGTAACATTTTCAAGAATGAACAGTGGGTTATAGAGGAACTCGAAATGAAAATAATAAGTAAATTCCTGTAGACAAATGAAGATGACCACACAGCATATCAAAACCTATTGGATCAGCAAAAAGTGTAAAGAGGGAAGTGTATAGCAATTTTTGCCTATACCAAGAAATTGCAAAGACATCAAATACACGATTTAACAATACATCTCAAGGACCAAGAAAAGCAACTACAAACCAAACCCAAAATTAGTAGCAGGAATGAAATATTTAAAATTAAAGAAGAAACAATTTTGAAAACAAAAAAAGATACAGAAGATCAATGAAATTAAAAGCTGTTTTGTTGAAAAACAAAATCAATACATCATTGGTCCAACTAAAAACAATGGGGGTGGGGAGAAGAACAAAATAAAGTTAGAGATGAAAAAGGAGATGTTATAACGGATACCATAGAAACAAAAATAATCATTAGGAGTTACAACAAATGGCCATATACCAACAAAATGGAAAATGTAGAAGAGATGTATAGATTTCTGGACACATGCAATCTAACATAATTGAATCATGAAAACGCAGACAACCTAAACAGACCAATAATCAAGGCGGAGATTGAATCTATAGTAAAGACTCTCCCAACAAAGAAAAGCCTAGTGCCAGATGGCTTCACTGCTGAATTCTCTTAGACTTTTAAAGAATTACTAATTCCAGTTTGTTGAAAACTACCAAAAATTATTGAAAGGGCGAGAATCCTCCCAACCTCTTCTATGAAGCCAGATTCACCTTAATTCCAAAACCAGAAATAGATACAGCAAAGAAAGAGAACTATGAACCAATGTCTCTGATGAACATAGATGCAAAAATCCTCAGCAATTGAATCCTACAACACATCAGAAAGATCATTCACCCAGACCAAGTGGGATTTATAGCTGGTATGTAGGTATGGTCTAACATTAGTAGTAAGTAAAGCTGATGCATCACACTAATAACTTGAAAAATAAACACCATTTCATTATCTCAGTGATGCAGAAAAAAGCATTTGAAATATACATCATCATGATAAAATCCATAAACAAACTGGATATAGAAGAATCATTTCTTAACACACTCAAAACAATATATGTCAAACCCACAACCAGCATCATATTGAATGGGAAAAAGTTGGAAACATTTCCGCTAAGATCTGGAACCAGACAAAGAGGCCCACTTTAACCATTGCTTTTCAGTATAATTCTAGAAGTTTTAGCCAGAGCAATTATGAAGAAAAATCAAAGGGAGAGGTATACAGATTGGAAAGGAGAAAGTCAAATGATCCCTGTTTGCAAATGACATGATTATATATATGTCAAATACTGAAAGATTCCAATAAGAGGTTATTGGAACTCATAAGAGTTTGGTAGTTTGGTAAAGTTGCAGAATATAAAATCAGCACACACACACCAATACACTTTGCATACACAGAAAATGCCATGGCTGGAAAAGAATTTGTAGATTCAATACCATTCACAATACCTACAAAAAATTAAATACCTTGGAATAGGGACTTGCACTGTGGCATAGTGGGTTAGGAATCCACTTTTGATGCTGGCATCCTATATGGGCATTGGTTCAATTCCTGGCTTCAACACTTATGTTCCAGCTCCCTGCTCATAGCCTGGGATTGAAGTGGAAGATAACCTAAGTGTTTGGGCCCCTGCATAGCAGACCTGGAAAAAGTTCCTGACTCCTGGCTTTGGATCAGCCCGGTTCTGGCTATTGCAGCCATTTGGGGATGAGCCAGTGTGTGGAGGACCTCCCTATCTGTCTTCCCCTTTCTCTGTTCATAACTATGCCTCTCAAATAAATAAATCTTTAAAAAAATATCTTGGAGTAAATTTAACTGAAGATGTGAAAGATTTCTGCAATAACTATTACCAAAACAATAAAGAAATAAATAAAAAAGACACAAAAAATTGAAAAATCTTTCATGTTTGTGGATTGAAGAATTAATATCATCAAAATGTCCACAAAACCAAAAAGCAATTTGTGAGTCCATCAAAATATCAATGACATTCTTCTCAGATTGGAAAAAATGATGCTAACATTCATGGGGAAACAGGAGATCCCACTCTATAAAGCAATCTTAAGCAACAAAAACAAATTTGGAGGCATCACAATATCAGATTTCAAGACATACTACAAAGAAATTATAATAAAAACAGCCTGATACTGACACAAAAATAGACATGTAGGCCAATGGAATGGAATGAAAACCCCAGAAATTAATCCATGCATCTACGACCAACTAATATTTGACAAAGCAGTTAAAATCAATCCCTGGAAAAAAAAATGAGTCTCTTCAAAAAATGGTGCTGGTAAAGTTAGATCTTCACACACAGAAATATGAATCAAGACCCCCTACCTTACACCTGATTAAAAAAAATCAACTCTAGGGACTGGTGCTGTGGCATAGTAGCTAAAGCTGCCGCCTGCAGTGCCGCCATCCCATATGGGCACTGGTTGGAGACCCGACTGCTCCACTTGCAATTGAGCTCTCTGGGGTGGCCTGGGAAAACAGTAGAAGATAGCCCAAGTCCTTGGGCCCCTGTACCTACATGGGAAACCCAAAAGAAGCTTCTGGCTTCTGATCGGCTCAGCCCCTGCCATTGTGTCCATTTGGGGAGTATACCAGTGGATGGAAGACCCCTCTCTCTTTTTGCTTCTGCATCTCTGTAGCTCTGCCTTTCAAATAAATAAATATACTTTTAAAAAAATCAACTCTAGATGGATCAAGGATTTAAATATGACCTGATATCATCAAATTACTAGAGGAAAATATCATGGAAGTGCTACAAGATATTAACATAGGAAAAGACTTCTTGGAAATGACCCCAGAAGTGCAGGCAATAAAAGAAAAAATTGACAAATGGGAATAAATCAAGCTAAGAAGCTTCTGCACTGCAGAAGATACACTCAACAATGTGAAGATGTATCCAACAAAATGGGAGAAAACATTTCCAAATTGTGCATCTGATAAAGGAATAATTTCCAGAATCTTTAAAGAGCTCAAGAAACCCAACAACAACATAACAGACAATCCAGTTAAGAAATGGGCTAAGGACTTAAACAGGTATTTTTCAAAGGTGATATTCAAATGCCTAACAGACACATGAAAAAAATGCTCAGTATCATTAGCCATCAGGGAAATATAAGTTAAACTCTCAGTTATGTTCCACTTCATCCAGGTTAGAATTGTTATCATCCAAAATTCAAAAACAATAAATGCTGGCAAGGATGTGAAGAAAAGGTGCCCTAATCTACTGTTTTTGGGGATGTAAACTGGTACAGCCACCGTGGAAGACAGTATGGAGATAATCTCTGCAATCTGAAAATAGATCTACCATTTCACCCAGCCATCCCACTCCTGGTAATTTACCCAAAGGAAATAAAATAAGCATATGAAAGAGTTATCTGTACTCCCATATTTATTGCAGGTCAGCTTACAATTTTAAGATAGGTAATCAACCCAGATGTCCATCAACTGATGACAGGATAAAGACATGTGGTATATAAAGAACTGTGGAATATTACTCAGTCATAAAAAGTATGAAATACTGACTTTGTAACAAAGTGAATGCAATTGGAACCCATTGTGCTAAGGGAAATAAACCAATCCACAAACGACAAATATCATATATTTTCCCTGATTTATGGTAAATAATATACAGGGAAGGAAGATATTTAATTTTGAGACTTGATTCTTATTTACTGCATTTCCCTAAACTCTTGAGGAATAGTGATTATTCTAATTACTATTGATTGAATTGTTTATTCAGTGGAGGGTCCATATTAAGATTATAAAATGAACTGAAACTATGCCATCCCAAAAATTTAAAGAAAAAATAAAAAAGGAGGGTGAGTGGGAATATGGGCAAGAAAGAAGGCAGCATCAGAATATCATTATGCTTTTATGTCTGTATATATGAATTACATGAACTTTGTTTATCTGTGTAAATAAAAAATAAGGTCTCAAAATATTTTTTGTCACTAATGATTTATAAATGTTTAGAGAAATTATTTCCTTCTGTTTTTAATAAGCTGTGAGTTTTTTCTCAACTGATAATTATTAGTAGAATGGAGTAACATTCTACAACCTTCTTTGAGTTTGCAGAGTTAATTTCATATCAGCAATATGTATATAAGTATATCTTAGTACCATTTTTATTATGAACAATAGAAATGAAATAATGTAAATAGAAGAGGACAGACTAAGGGCTCAAAATTTTATTGTGGATCTCTGAATTAGACAGCTGAAACATGAACCACTGCAAAATCTGATGTATTCATGCATTCACATGTGGGAGTAGTGTTGTAGGAAAGACACTTGCTATGTGTTGTTCAAAATCTGCTCTCTTCTCTTGACATACAGTCTGCATTTGGCCTCCTCTTACTTTATGGAGAGCTAAGTAAAGGAGCTCTGCTTTCAGATATGAATTCTATGAACAGATAAATATTGAATCTATAAAACTTAAAAATGCGTTGTGAGTCAGCCAGAATTAAATATGTTTAAGGACAGCCCAATATGTTTCTATTTGTGAGATAAATAAGAGCCGCATATGTTAGTTGCCTCTTTTCCTTTATCTACAAGTATATTCTGGAATTTGGCAGAACACATAGTGGTGAGGGTATGGTGAACATGGTATGAGATGGGAATGAGTAATAGGTAGCTCACTACCAAAGTGATTACAGATTTGAAAATCTGATGTCAGAGATGTGTTCCTTGACGCATACCTGTACAGCAACTTAAATTAAAAAAAAGGCTATTTTACACAATAACTGTGAACAAAGAATAATAACAAAGTTTCACATCCAAAATGTTAAATTTCTGGAATTTTTACAGAAGAGACCTGATTTATGTTTTTGAAGTCCTCTTTTATAATATCGCTGTCCTCTCTTGTCTTTCTGTGATCACGGAACATCTATTGCAACCAAGGGAAGGTGAAATAAAAAGTCCTTTATGTCTTTCTAATTCAACAGCCCTAAACTAAACATCATGAAAACATCTCTTTCACACTGAGGGATTAATTCTAGCAATCAAAACCCACCAGTGAATGTGTCAAATACAATCAAGCCTGGCATTTGCGTTATTACAACATCAATACGATACCTCTGTTGTCCTAGAAAACTTAAACCATCATTGGAATTATCGATACTGGTATTTTTGCTTTATTTAAGAAATTGATTACTTTAACATTGCAGAATGGAAAAATAAACTTTTTGTAGATCAATAGAACACCACTCTATTCTGTGTGCTTTCTTTTCCCCCTGGTAAATGTGCCTCATAAAATGTTACTTTTGACGGCTTGCCTAGCTAACAGATTCCACATATTAGACTTGAACAGCTGTTGCTGACACATTGTTCCATCCTAAATGTCCTGTTTTCTTTTCAGCAAGTCAGCAACAGCCTGGTTACTCAATGATGTGCTGGAGACATAAAATTATTTGGATAGGAATTAATAGAGAACACTAGACAGTCAATAATATAAAGCTGTCTGAATCACACCCCACACTTGGAAAAAAAATGAATTCTTAGTGGGAATGGTTACCAAAGGCAGGGAAACTAAGCAACGAATCCAGCTCCTGATATTTCTTATTGGCTAAAGATGACAGAGTAAGAAGGCAAAATTCTAATTTCAAAAAGATTGATTTTTAATTATGGCATAGAAACTTTTCTTTTTTCTAATCTTTGTTTATATGCTGGAGTATGAAGTTTTTACTTTTTGTTAAACTTTTTTTTTAGTGGAGCAAATAAATCTTGGACTGTAATGTAAATTAAAAATATTATCTGAAAAAGTAATAAATAAAGTAATAAAAAAGTGGAGGAGCCAGGACTTGAACTAATGCTCTGATATGGGACATAAGTATTATACACAGTAGTGCTACTCCGCAACAGCGACTCCAGGTCACTTATTTTAAATGATGAAATTAACTAAGGGTTTAAAAAATTTTTAAAGGTATTTTAATTTGAGACATAGAGTTACAGAGGGAAAGGTCTTCGATCTGCTGATTCACTCCCTAAATGGCCGCAATTGCCAGAGCTGAGCTGATCCAAAGCCAGGATCCCAGATCTTCTTCTGGGTCTCCCACACAGGTGCAGGGGCCCAAGCACATGGGCCATCTTCTACTGTTTTCCAGGCCACAGCAGAGAGCTTTGAAAGAGAAGCAGCCAGGACTAGAGCAGCATCCATATGGGATGCCGGTGCAGCAGGCAGGGCATTAACCTACTGTGCCATTGTGCCAGCTCCAGGATTGAAATTTAACAAACTCTGTTGGCACTTTTGAAGTGAAGTGGTCCATTTCCAGTAACTTTGAAATGATCAGCAGGTTAAATAATTAAAAAGTATTATGTTAATCAATGAAAGCATTTTATCAATGATATAAAATCAACAATATATCCTCTTTAATTTGAATGAATACCTTGTAGTGTTCCTGACATTTCATTTTCCCCTGTACAGCTATCAGTTATATGAAATCAATGATTCTGTAATACAATCTGAAATCACATGATAGTACCTATTTGTCAAATGAATGACTGAATACATGATGAAAGGAAGTCATCATGTAGATTGTCTTAGAAGGAAATACTGTAGTTGGTTGAAAAGTTGGTTGCTATTCAGGAGTCAAAATTAATACTAGAAGTTCAATATTTCAAGACAGTTGACGGCACCATAACAAGGCAGAGATTCCATGTCAAGCGAGTGGCACAGGTGATTTTATAAAAAGAAATCATTTATTTTTTGAAAAACAGGGAGGGGGGATAGAGAGACAGAGAGACATACAGACAGGCAAAGCTTCCATCTGCTGGTTCACTCCCCAAATGTATATAACGTATGGGACTGGGTCAGTCTTAAGCAAGAATCTAGACACTTACTCCAGGTTTCCCATGTTGGTGTCAGGGATCCGAGCATTTGAATCATATTCTACTGCTTCCTGGAAGATGGATCCCAGATGGAGACCAGATTTGACCCAACAGATTTTGATATGGGGTGCTGGAGTGGCTAGCGGTATCCTTACTGCTGTTGCAAGCACTGATCCTGGTATAGATGGTTGTTGTAATCAAGATTGAACTTCTAGGGCTGTGGTCTTATAGAAAAGGTTTTCAGACAACATGGAACTTGAATTTGATGATTCAGAAAAAAGTCATTTGGGAATGGGTATTGTGACACAACAGGTTAAACCAGCACTTGGGATGTCCACCTCCCTTATTGGACTGCTTGTTGGAATCCTGCTACTGTGCTTCAAATACTACTCCTTACTCATGTACCTGGGAAGCAGTGTTTGTTGGCCCAAGTACTTGAGTTCCTAAGATCCACTTGAGTGATCTGGGTGGAGCGCCTGGCTTGAGTTTGGCCCTATCCAAGCTGTTGTGGCCATTTAGGGAGGGAACCAGCTGTGGTCAAATCTGTCTCTTGTCTGTCTCTCTTTTTCTCTCTCTGTCACTCTGCGTTACATATAAAAATAAATCTTTTAAGAAAATGAGAAATGTTTGTGCCATGCACCATACTGAGCATTTGATGTATATTATCTCATTTAATACTCAACTGTATGGAAAGTGGGAATTTCAATTATCTTATCTTACCTATAGAAAAACTGAATTGTGAAAGGTTTAACAACTTGCACATAATTAGGAAATACTGAAGACAGAATTCATAGAAAGGGAGTTAAACAGAAGAGTGCTTTTCTTACATCTGCTACCCTACATACCCTTCCTGACAAATCTCAAAGAGAAGTAAAATACATAGGCAAAGGGGAGAGCAATATGATTAAAGGTATGGTAATAGCAATTTGTATAACAATTTCAAATGATTTAGGAAACAGATGACAAGAATGATTATCCTAAAACTACTTTACAGTATTTAAATAATGAAATGATAATGATAGCATCTTTTTTAAAGATTTATTTCAATGTGTCATGCACTACATTAAGTTCTTTATGTGCAAAGTCCTGTGGATTTGTCACTTTAGCTCTGTGATTGGGTTAACAACCTGAATTACAGCAGGTAGTGTTCATAGGGCCAGGCTCATCCTAAATGGAGAGACACTTGAGATTTTTAAGTGGTGGAGTGATACAATAAAACTAGTCGATATTTGTATGTCAATATTTTATCATACGAGGGTACTTCAGAAACTCATTTAAAACGAAATTAAATGAGAGGCTTATTTTAGTACAAAACTTTTCTGAATCCCATGCAGAAAAGGGTCTGCAAAAAGAAAATACTATTATGAAAAAGCTATACCCAGGTTTCAAAACTTTCTTACACCAAAATTAATTTTTTTGTCTACTTCCCATGAACATTTTGGAGTATCTT
Organism: Oryctolagus cuniculus; assembly: GCF_051225735.1. Taxonomy (NCBI): domain Eukaryota; kingdom Metazoa; phylum Chordata; class Mammalia; order Lagomorpha; family Leporidae; genus Oryctolagus; species Oryctolagus cuniculus. The sequence continues at coordinate 52,383,927 of NC_142872.1, forward strand.
GTGAATATTTCAGTCATTATTGTTAGTGAAATTTTATAGGAATAGTTTATCATCAGAAATACTCAACTAAGAATGTGAATTATAGACTTCACATGGATGAGAATGAGTGTATATTTGTTTTTGTTTTCGAGAGAGGATTCTTATTCTCTGGGAATTTAAAGGCATAGAGTAATTCGGGGACCAGAGCAATAATGTAGCTGTTAAGATGATCCTGCCCCGAAAAACATTGGCAGCATGGGAAATGGACATGAAGTCGATTTTATATGTAGAGGGAAATGATAGGAAAAAGAAACTGAATATCTTCAGCAGAGGAACATAAATAAAATCTTTCTGTAGTTACATGTTAGAAGAACAAAAAGGAGTTCAAATACCCAACAGAAACTCCCTGAGGTACCAGTAAGTACCAAACTCTCTCCTTCCCAACTCAACATACAATTTCTGCGGCCGGAATTCACAGTTTCTTGTGGTAATCCTCCAGTTTTCTCAGAGGAGCTTCCCTGGCCCAGGGCATTTCTAAACTGTGGGTAACAGAAAGATTGCTGTTTGTTTGTCTGCTTCCTTTGAAACAATGACCTCATCTGAGCAAAAGCAGTGAGTGAGGGAAAATGTAGGTTTGCTTTCTCTTTGGTGTTTCAAGATGCCTTGTAGCCCCCAGAGCAGCTGGCAAGAGAAGGGGGAGGAAGGAGCTGCATATATTCTAATATGGTTAACTTATTCTAATGAGCTGCATTCTCTAAAATCAGAATTGCTGATGTTGGCAGGAAATAAATTTAACTCCCCCACACAAATAGATGCAAAGCTGAATTCTCCAATACATTTCATTTTCCACAAGGTAATCAAGATTCATAAAACTCCGATTTAGGATCAGGGCACCAGGGAGTCAATGTCCTTGAGGGAAACACAATCTTCTAATGAGAGTTGTATTTCAATGGTGTTAGTCTCACGGGATCTGATAAATGGACACAGTGAAATTGAATCTTATTCTCTTATTTGGATTCATTGTCCTTTCAGCCATACATTTCATTCAACATCAAGGTAATGAAATATATAAAATCTGCACAGTTTGTTTCTGGGCCAGAAAAACAATACTAGTAGCCTTAATCAAAAGAACAGGAAATGAAATTGGTAACACATTTTTTTTCTAGGTTATCAATGTTTTCAAAATTGCCTTAAATTCTTAAATCTCCTCATTATGACCCCAAATCAAATTAACCATTTTGTTCTCCCCAGTTTGCCTTCAAGACCAAAGGTAAAGAGTCTGTTTCAAATCTTTGCTTTCATTTTTTTCTACCTTATCTCTAGTCCCCAATGTGTTATTAGCAATAGCTCTTCACACAGCAGCCCATTAAGGAGTTTTGACAGCTAGTGGAGGAACGAGTATGGAGTACACAATCATGTACAGTTTTAAAAACTTAGTTCTTTTAAAACCATGATACACTGTGATCTGTTCTGTCATTTATGAAAAACTCTGATAAAGACCTGGCATATGGCACAGAAGTTATGATGCCACTGGGGACACTGGCCATCCTCTTTTAGAGTGACTGAGTTGAAGACCCAGTAGTGCTTCTGATCCAGCCACTTGATAAAGGACACCATGGGAGCCGGAGCTCATGGCTCAAATATTTAGATCCCTACCATCCATGTGGCAGACCCAGAATAAATTCTGAGTCCTTGGCTTCAGCCCAGACCAGCCCTAACTTTTGCAAGCATTTGAGATATGAACCAACAAATGGAAAATCTCTTTCTCTCTCTCTTTTTGTCTGTCTCTATCTCCTTCTCTCTATCTTTCAAATTAATAAAAATAAATTTCCTAAATAAGATAATGCTGAGTGCACATCTGGAATGAGGAGTAGCCAGAAATTTCAAGGCTGGCATTCTGAATTTAAAGTCAAGGTTGCAGACGCTATGTAAAATTCTGATAATCAGAATCAGTTAAAGACAAGATTCCATCAATGAAATAAAAATACTTAATGGAACACTTGAAATGTTTTCATTCTGTGTAGAACAGAAGTTTGTGCTCAAAGAATTAACTGATTCTCTTATATTTCATGGGTGTCCAATTCTGTACACTCTAAGAAATCTGCTGCTTATCACTTCAGAATTTCCAGGATCTATGATAAGGCCAACACACAAAGATAGAGGAGATGACCTTGCTGGGAGGTAGACATGGTAGAGTTCAATGGGCACTTGGGAAATATGAAAGCGAATTGTGAAAGGCTGAATATGCTGATTAAATACCTGGTTAGAGGTGTGTAATTTCTTAAGTTTGGATATATAAAGAGTTGATCCCATGTGCTGCTGTTCATCAGTGTATTTAGTAAGGGTTTTATCTACTCTTAGATATAACATAGCAGAACACATTTGATGGAAGGCATGTTGTTGTTGGCTTGGAATAAAATGCAGAATCTATGTCATGACCTGTAAATTTCCAAGCAAGTAATTCTCCACTGATATATGCATGGGCACCATCCCCAGGGATGCTGATCAAATTGGATTTAGATGCAGCCTGAGCATTAGTCATTTTGAAAGTTCCTTAGGCAATTCAAATGTGCAGCAAGGATTAAGAAACAATGACCTCTGTGGTAGATTTTTTTTGAAAATTTTTATTTTTCACTTTATTTAAAAGGCAAATCATTCACTGGATCATCTCCCAAACGCCTGAAACAGGTGGGGCTGGGCCAGGCAAAACTGTGGAGCTAAAAACTCAGTCTGGGTTTTCTACATGGGTGGCAGAGACTCTAGTCCTTGACCCATAATCTGCTATTTGATAGGATGCATAGCTCCAGGTAGGTAGAACAGAAGCAGAGGAGTCAAGACTGAAACCAGGCAATCCAAATATGGAATGTTGGCATCCAAAGTGTTGTCTCAACTGCTGCTGCTAAAAATATACCCTAGAACTCTTGATTCTCTCCTAATCTCACAGTATCTACCACTGTCACGTTCTCCTTACACGCAAAGTATGCTATCACTGATCTACCTACTATGAGGATAAGCAAGTTAACTTCTCCCTGAGAACTTTGCATTTCTTGTTTTGGCTTGGAATAGTGTGACACTGACCATTTCTTTGACCCTTTTCATCCAATGCAGGTTTCTGTATGACAAGCTCATTCCAAAGTCCTTTCCCCAAAACAAGATGTTTTTGAAGTGTATCTAAGCTAAGAGGACTTTGTATTTGCATTACTCTTCACCACTTAAAGATTCATTGTATTTACATCTTGGTAGTCATCACTGTTAGAGATCACAGTCCTGCTTGTCTTTGATTATGGGCTGACATCTCTAATTACAAACTGGACATCATTTTCTCTTAAACTGTGTACAGATGTATTCTTTGCACCTGAAACCATGACTGACACCTCGGAATATTTTTTAAATATTTGTTAACAGACTAAGTGAACAAATGAGTGAATGAAATGTGATCTAAAAAATGGTAATTTGGAATATTCTTCTTCACCATGAGTTATTGGTCACTAATCATTATGCATGCTTTATATTATAGAACATATTTAACCTTTTTTCTACTTAACAGTATTTTGCATTCCTACATCTTCCTGTTAATTTCCTCAGAGCAATCAGTGAAACGGATTTTGGATCAAAGACTATGTGGCACATGTGCCAATGACCAAAACAATTTTCTATCACAGGATTCAATCAAAACTTCTTTAATCAGGACATAAATCTTTCAGACACATATCACAGACTATACCACATTAGAGCAAAACGGCCTCTTTTTTTCTTCTTTTCTCCCATCCATTTTGCAATTACTACCTATCAGTGGAAGAGGAACAGCACTGAAGTGGCTGAGAGAAAGCAATACTCTGAAAAAGCAGTTTTAAGCATGATGAACTTGGTACTTTTAGTTTATCTCAGTCTGCAATTTCAGCTCCCTGGGGACTCAATGAAATGGAATCAGACAATGCCGATCAATAATCTGAAATTCTGTTGTTAAGGGTATAGTTATAAAATAAACATTAAGAGGTGCAAACTGACTCTCCTCCTCTTCCTTCTACAAGCAACACCCTCATTTGTCCCAAGTCTATGGGGTTTTAAGAATGGTGGTGAGAAACTCCTTACATGTGAACTCACGTGAACTATGTTATGTGAATTCCCTATTTTTGGCCAATACTGAGGGAATATGTAAAGAAAACAGGCTGAACATTTCAAGATAGTTCTTTTCAGCAACTTCATGTATTTTCTATATGGAGTAACCATTTGAATGTTGGCTATATTTGTTAACAGATACATTAAAAACAATGCAAACTTGCCAAAAATAAAGCATTTTTAGGCAGCAATTTTTAGAGAAAATGAGTAAAATTCCACAAGTAGGGAGATTGTAATAGAAAAACTTGAATAATTTGTTTACAATAATAGGTGTGTTAAAGATAGAAACGTTTATTTTGTGTTATTTTTGAAACTTAGAGTTTAGAAAACATAAGCATCATGAAAGTTGAAGTGATGGATAGAATGAAGAGATGCGTGTTCCAGAAAAGCTACAGGTTAACTGGCTTAAAAAATCTCATAGTAGCTTCCAAAATTGATGTATGCATTTTCTCACAGGGGAGCCAAACTATGGAATGAGGGCCAGAAGTATATTCAGATCAGAAAGCATGCACTCGGTTCCTGATAGGACTCCAATGATATCACAAAATCTTCTTAATGTGAGCATCTTATATAACATAATAACATTTGAAAGGCACCATACTATCAAATATAGAGATATGATGGCTTATTTAGTTCTGTGCGTATAATTATTGCAAAATGGAAACTATGAGCTCTTTTCAACAAACGGATTAAATGTATTTTTCATTTAAAATTTAGGTTTTTAATGGTTTTAAAAACATCAGGAATCAAACACCATCACTTTAATAGATGTTGGTGTTTTTTATGGTTTCTTCAAAGGGACCTCTCATTTCTCAAATAAATAAAAAGTTGTTCATAAGATTTAATCCCTGTCCTTGATAATATTCCCCCCCTTCTCAAAGCTACCAATTATCTTTCTCTTTTGCAAAATACTGACAATAATATTGCCTGTCTTGTAAGATTGCTAGAAGATGAATTGAATCATTTGTGAAGTACTTAGAGTAGCCCCTACCATATAATAACTATATATAAATGTTTGGTAATTTGAATTCTTCAGTGATGTATTTAATCATATATTTCTTTTGTCTCCATAATAGAGATGATCACAATTGCTATGATTTCTGTTTGCAGTACAAATTCTGTTTCATTCCCAATTTTTCTAATGGGTTCATTTTCCCATCTTCCAGTACTTGTTTTATTTTTGCTTGTTTAACAAAAAGTTGCTCTGATAAAATAGATGCTGTCCTTTCATTTACTTGTTTTACACATGTTCAGAAGTTTCAGTGAAATGCATGTATTCAATAAGTTCTTACTCATCTTTTTATTTGTTTTCTATCACTTTTGTTGACTCTTTCATTTTACTTGTACTTTTTTTCCCTGGCTCTTACTTTGCCTTATTTGAAATCAGATACCTGTTTAGGAATTCTGTATTTACAAGCTGCTATGTCCCTTCAATATTTTGCTTCACACAAGCACATAGATTTTGGGATATACCTTTACAAAATAGCATGTATCAAAGAATGTTTTGTAGGATTTATATATAAAATTTTAAAGGATGTTATGTAAGAAAAATATCCTGTTATCAAATAGTTTGGGGAAGCACTTGATTAAGTAAAGTTAATAGATTTATCTACTTCTAGATTTCAGAGTGCATTTGTTATAGGAATGGGCATAAACTATACTCTTGTAAATCATTTCACAATAGTACACTTTCTTAATAAAAGTATTGAAGTACTAGTATTAATAAACTATATTTTGAGAAACATTACCTAACTTTTGCAGATAAGAATCATTTAATGTTTAACTAAAATTTCAACTTTGATCCATTTAGAAACATTTTCCAAATCAGTGTGCCAAGAAATGATTCTACTAACTCTATTCCAGCCTCTTACTTTGCATACAGAGCTTGAATTTTTGTCCCATTGCCAGGTAATCAAACCCCTGCCTCATACCTTAGGGTTAACAACCATGTTTCCATCTTGTTTTCCTGCCTTTGCTGAGATCTAGGAACCTAACACTAAACCCACATCACCTTCTTTATAGTCCTCTGAATAACTAGATGTCTCATCACCACATTACCCAAAAACAAGTCTCTGTGGTTTCCAAGTCTCAATTCTTGATTCTCTTCTTATCAACACATAAGTTCAAGTGAGAGTATAGACTAGATTACAGAAGAGAAAAGAAACATTGAAGGAATGTTATAGAGAAAAGTTTTTGATTTGGGTATTCATTTAATTGGGATATGATTTGAGTTAAAAATCTGTGTGTTTTTAGCCATCTTTAGTCCTACTTAGAGACTTATAGCCAAATTGAATGAGTGAATATATAAACAGATAGAGTATTTTACTGGCAGAATATAGGCAATAAATGTTAATTCACATTCCTTTCCCGTTGTTCTAGTAAACTCACATGAGTATGTTTTCTTTGCAATATAAAGTATATCAAATATAGTGAGACAACATAAAGTATGTGATACAATTATGAATTAATGTGCATCTCAAAAATGTTAAACAATGACCTAACAAACCCTCAAATGGCATAAAAAGTATAATGATCAAGGTATCACAGTTATGGGTCATGTATTATATGTCAATTACTTTCCAAAATAACTTACATAACTTTGCTATTTAATAATAAGGAAAATCTCAAGAAATCACCCAGGGTCACATAACTTGTACATAAATGTTACTGGATACAAACTCTGGCAGTTGGTTAAAAACCCTTATTAAATTCCCTCTTCTATACTTCAGCTACATCATATACATTTAAGGTAATATGAAAAAGATACTGTAGGTATAATAAATGAAAAACAAAAATTAATAGGAAAGTCATATCATATATGCATCTCATTTGTCTCCAGTCTCTGTAAGAGAGCCTTCTTCAGGCATCTAGATGTAGTTTTCTTTTTCCTCCAGGAAAACGTCAATTGAGATTATATTTTAGATTTGACATTTTATGTTACTAACAATTTTGCAGAACTTACTCTTAAAGAAAAGGAGAGATGGAGATGCCGGAAAATCACCTGGGTGGAAAAGTCAAACCTATTAAATGCTATGCAGAAATTGAAGCCAACAAATTCTCAGGAGAATAGTTGTCTTAAAAAGAAAGAAAAAGCAACAAATGCAGCAAATTCCGATGCATAAAGGCTGCTCAATAATAGAATGTGTTTCTTTCGAAGAGTAGAATATTCCTGACATGTAAATATGAGACTCAGTGACTGCTGGGAGCCAAGAAAATTCAGAAGAAAAGTAATAATTTGCTTATAGTAAGAATAACAATATTTATAGTAAGTAATTTATAAGAAACAAAGATCAGTACAAATTTTGCCAACAGTTAGAGAGTGAAAAATGGTTGCTGACACAAGTGAAGGACACAGCATTAACTTTTTGCCTTTATTGAAATTATTGAGGATAAAGCAAGGAGAATTGAACGCTGAAACTTTGCATGCTGTGTAGTGGTAGAAAAGTGATATATTCCACAAGATCGTTGTTCCCACATGATTATAACCACATATAAACCTAGTTGAGTTGTCTTCAAAATGATCAATAAATCTGACAGAGATGCATTTGCCAATTATTTCCAATCAATGCAAGAAAGAATATGTGTTAGAGCAGAGAAAGCAATCAAAAGTTCTCTCTCTCCTGAACACCACAATAATTTTTTAGTTTTTAAAAAATTTCTTCATGCTTTACCAGCCTCTAACAACTGTGGTTTGTTTTGTTATTTATTAATAAAATGACAGTATTTTAAAACTAATGGTTCTATGAGATCATCTGGACTCTGAACTCAGGACCTAAATCATCCTGAAAAAAATGAAGACCAACTCAGGCTGTGACTCACTGAAGCTCATGAAGGTGTGTTGTTATTAAGTTCTCAGTCAGTGCTCAGATTCTAGTGTTGTATTAGGAGTTAACTGGTGATTCAATTACTTCGGGGCATATCTCTATTTTACTGTTGCTCTGTCTCTTCATTTCCCCCATAGGAACAGCTCGCTGTTGAAATGGAAGCAGTATATTTTTCCAATGCATTTTTTAACCTTTGTATGATTTTATACAAACATGTAGTAGTCCTAGTCCATTGGACATCTCAAGCTAAACTCATAATAACGGACATAAAATAATTAAGATAATTATTTATAATTGTTGAGATGATGATTTACCTTTATGTTTAAAATTGCATATGGTTTGATTTTCTTTAGAGTATCCATGTTCCACATCATGTAAACTTAAGTTTAAAAAATTGAAAAGAAACTAAAAAAAAGTAGTAGAGATAAATTTCTTGGTATTTATGATTTCTGATATTCTCAGGTCATCTTTCACACTCATTTTGTTTCAATCTCTTTTCATTTCTCCTATCTGAATTACCAAAGGCTACAGGTTTATAATCATTGTGAGAAGAAAAAGAATTGAGATAGCCTCTACTCCTGTTGCCCTATAAAACACTGTAGTTTCTAGGTCACAGGGCAGAGAGAGAGATTCTAGAAGGAATCTGGTGATTTCTTTCAGTAGCAAAAGCAGTTCCTTATGAACTTGGGTTGCAAAAATTTGCTGAGGGAAATATGAAAAAGAAGGGAACTACACATAGTTTGAGATACATCTCAGGACTCGCTTTACATATGCTGTGGTTAAGAACTACTAGAATGTGAAAGGTAGACCAATACCAACGATTCTACTGAACGGAAAATAGCTTATCATCCAGCCAGGAGGAGCAGAGAGAACTCCTGAAACACTGGGAGTTCTTTATTTATTGGTGAATTAAACTTGTGGTTATAAAGTAAATTGAAAGTTATGTAATTGCAAAAATTATAAGAAAAATAAGAAAAGGAGGAGGAGGGAGGATGGGAAGTATCATTATGTTCTTAAATCTATATAAATGACATACATAAAACCTGTGCTCTTTATATAAATAAATGAATGTACAAAGATGATTTGGTACATCCATACAGCAGTGCGTTATTCATCCACAGAAACAAAATCTTGACACAGGCCTTAACATGAAGAAATTGTGCAACATTATGTTAAGTGACAGAGTCAGATGCAAAGCATAAATTATATTTCATTTATATGAAATCTCCACACAGGCACATTCAGAAGAGAAAAATGGAGAAGAATATTACAAAGTAGAGGAGATAAACCGAGTCAAAATAAATAGTGACATTTGAATAGATAATAACCTAAGGATCTAAAACAGTATATTCACTTAAGGTGGAAAAAAGTAGATAAAGTGTTTTCACGTGTGTCTTGTCTCCATGGTCACTTAAAGTTTTGTGGATGGAATTTCTATAGGTTTGATGGTTTATCCTTACAAGTTGAAAAACAGTAAGCCATAGACCCCACATTTTTATCTCTTTCTGTTTAACAAGTAATAATGATAATCCGTGGCAGTATTTTACTTGAACTTTTTGAACTATTTTGATTTCTGTGTTAGTGTTCACTATGAACATTGTTTGATCACTTTCTTTCACTAACAGTTCAGCAGCTAATACGATGGAACTGTTAAAAATTCATGGAAAAAGTGCAATTAAAAGATGTTTATTTTGGTGCAAAATAGCTTTTCTGTACTGTTTTTCTATAATGCAAGGTTTCCCTGAGTGTTTGGAAGACCATTCATACATTCTAAAACCAATTTGTAGGATACACCATTTTTATAAGTAAATTCCTTTGACTTTATTTACATGATATCTTGGATATTTTTCGTGTTATCTTTCTGTTTGCTTTTTAAATACTCATTCTGCCATAATGTAAGTCAGACATATAGAAAGTCTTTCTTCTCTTCACATGTCCTGTTTATGCTTCAGAAAACTTTAGGCACACATTTGCATCCATTTTTTTGTGACCAACACATAAAAAATGAGTAGTATTCTGCTTTTTGGGTTTGGCAATGTAGTGTAAGTTTAAAATATAAAGCCATTTTCAGTGGCTTAACATTTTCTTTCTCTTCTTTTTGAGTACCCAATACATAAATGAAACAATGCACAAACCTAAATATACAGAAGATGACTTGTTAATAGCAAGATGACTTCTTTTCTGTTGTCACCCTCCCATTCATTCAGCTCTTTGTTTGCTCTGTGGGGGTGGACTAGAGTTCCTGGCTTTGCTGCTGCCTATTTTCTGCATATGTTCTTTCATCATGATGATCTGAGATGAGGAAAACACTGGCTTTCTAAGAGTTTTTTTCTTTTTATTTGTCTTGAAGCCATAGTAAAAATGAGTTGAATGTATCTGAGCAACAATGTTATTAACAGAAATAAGATAAATCAAGAAAGTGGAACACATTAAATCCAAAATTTTCAATTCTGTGACTATTTCAATGAAATTGACAGAGGTACAGTGTTACCATAAAGGATATATTTAATACTCATTTTTTATACAATGGGAATAATATGTTAAGATTTTTCCTTTGTAAATGCTAGTAATAAATATACCTTGTTCTTATAATTGCAGCATCATTTTCCTTATACAAAATCAACAACCTCAATAGAAAGATAGTAGATGTTAGTAACCACCACAGAAAAGAATATGAAGGTTTCCAAGGAAATTTAAAAAAAGAATTATCATATGACCCAGAAAATCCTCTTCTAGTCATAAACTTAAAGAAAATGAGTTAATCAACTCCTAAAAATAGCTACATTCCTATGTTCATAGCAGCATTGTTCACAATAGCCAACATTTAGAACCAATCTTTTGTCTACTAATAGAAAGATAAAGAAAACTTTGGTCCATATATACTATGGAATATGATTCACTTATGAAAAAGAATGACATAATTTCCCATAAAGTGAACATTATACTGAATGAAATGAGCCAGACACAGCAAGAAAAAATTTCATAATCTCCCATACAGACTCTAAAAAATAAAATTCATATATCCAAGGAGCAAGAGAGAACAGGTCCCATGGCTAAGTGTAGAGTATGTAGAGGAAATGAAGATATATATATATATATATATATATATATATGAGAATACAATGTCACATGTATATAGGCTGAATACATCTACAGATCTCATGCAAAATATTAGAGATCCAGATAATAAAATTGTACTGTATTTTAGATCCTTGTTAAATGAGCAGATTTCAGTTATTCTTGCCACAAAAGGGAAAAAAATGGGCAGCTGTGAAATGATGGATATGTTTGTTTTCTTTGAGTACAGTTTTTAATATTTGTATGTTGATTGTGTTTAGTATACCACACAATCCCATAGCATCAGGAGGTATAACCTAAATACTTGCAGTACAATATATTCTCTGAAAAGATAACTACCAAAGATCAGTTTTTCCAGAAGATCATCAGGACAAAAATCAAAGTTAGCAAATACAAAGCCAGTGTTCTTATATGAAAATAAAATGCATGTTGTTTCTTCCTACTGCTAAGCAGTCCTTTTATGTATTCTTGCTACCTTCTCAGCATATGTCCAACCCCTGGTTTTTGAGGCCCCTCTTCATTTCCTCTAGGTTCTAAATGCTCCTGGCCCTTCTCTATAGATGAGCCCACTCGCTGTATAACTGAGAAGGTTGTGTTCATTGCTTCAGCCTTCATCTTTGTCTCAACTTTGTCTCTGTACTTGCACCTAACCTTTCATGTTTCATTCCAGTTTCAGAAAAAATACTTTGTTTTTCCTGACATAACCCCTCTTCTGCAGCTTCAGTTCATATCCCTGCAGTCCTTCAAATATTTTAATTTTTCATTTGTAAATCAACACACATATGACAATTGCATCAGGGGAAATATCTGATTGAGTCATTAATGTAGTATAGGCAATTTATGCTTATTTATTATTAATGTTATAATTTTAATATGTTAAAACAACTGAAACTCATTTTCTTCTAGTTTTTGAAGTATTTTCTGTAAGTATAATTAACTGTAAAATGATGTCAGAGTTTTATATTTGATATTATACTTACCTTAAAAATGGTAAAATGAGGTCAGATTTAATGAGATTTCAGATTCCTGTAACCCTATAATTCAGTGATTCTGTTGTGTTCACATTTGAAGAAAAAGGACAATTCAATATTCTTAATGCAGAATAATATTTTAAAGTAATACATAAAAAAGTAACAGATTCTAACAGATTATTATGCCATTTATGCTCTTTTGTGAGAAACTATACAAACTGAAAAATATTTTGAGTTAAAAAGACAATTTATTAACAAAATAAGAAAATTTCTATTGGTGAATACTAACAGTTTTGTAATTACTAGCTCTATATTTCTGTAACTTCTTCACATTTATTTTAAACAAACTGTATCCTGTCAGTACAGTGATGTAAGAATCCTAATATGACCCCAAAGTTCATTGTCTTTCAATTGTTCCTTATACTGTGGGACTCCCTCAGATGATTTTTATCCAAATTTTAATGAAAAAGGTTACAATATGAGTGCGGTTGGTTCCAGTGTTCAGGGAGCTTCCATTAAAGGGATCTGAACAAAGGAATCCTGATCATGCAGGAAGGAGAGTCCTAGTCCTAATGTTCTTATTATCTACTCACCCCATCAGGACAAGTCCCTAAAAGGTCAGCAGACATTTCAAAGGATTCTACTTTAAATAAGTTCACATACATACATGTACAAATTGGATTCATATGTTAGCATGGAGATGTAAAATTCTTCTTTCCAAAAACATTCATTTTTGAAGAAAGAATTAAACACCAAAATGTAACTTTATCTAGAATTTGAATAAACACGTATGAATTAATCTATTGCTTGTCTTCTTAGATGCTTGAGTATGGCGTGTTTTTAAAGTTTAATCATTATTTCAGACTATGGTATCTAGAATAATGTTCTTGTGGAATTTAGTATTGACACAGGTAGTTCAGCTCAAAGCACAACTGCACTGTTGATCCACTTTGTTCACTCTCGCATCTTTACTCTCTCCCAGAACTGAAACTGAATCTTCATTCTTTGTAATTCTATTATACTTCATAATTGGCATCTCACAATTTAGGAATGAAAAAATGTGGTTCACACTGTGATGGTTATTTTATAGCTTACCCATATTTCTCAGTAAAACTAATGTCCAATTTAAGATCAAATTTATCTTAGATTTCCTTATAAGAAGTACATTAAAGAATTCACACAGTGTACATAAACATATATAAAACATAAGTTAACAGTATGCAATTCAAATTATGAGCAGGTATACACAAATGTCAACTCCAGAGATGTGAAGTGCTGTGAAAATTTCAGTGTTACGGGCTACTGTGTTTAGTCTAGAGAAAAGCAGAAATTAGGTTCCTGTAAAAATGACTTTCCTTAGGCAGCAAATAATGGTTTTATTTTCATATTGAGTTCATGGAGCCAAAGTAAAAGAAAGAAATAATTTGTGTTTATGAAGAAGCATAAGCACAAGTATTTTGCTTTGAAAAGATAAAAATCTCAGTTTTTTCTCTGTAGGATTCAAGGCTTTGGAATGGTCCAGTTGTCTTCCCAGATACCTGTCCAGACTCCTGAGTATGCCGTACCACTGGAAATTCATTCAGGTCAGTGTGGGTAGGGGCTGTGGGAGCTCATCTGCTGAATGGAAGCAGAACAGAAATGGACCAGATGGCAGGAGCAATGAGGGTGAAGAGCAGGAAGGAAAATTCCCCAGAGATCACCAGTGGCATTACTACATCTGCTGAAAGAAAACGGGACTAAAGGGAGCCAGCATGATTTCCAGACATCTGAACCAGCTGCCTCAGTCAGGGGCTCCCCTGCAGGACTGCAGTTAGAGTTTGCTAGGAAGTAGGGAATGAAGGACAGGAAGAAACATACAGACCGTTTGCCTCAATTCTTTGCTTTGAGCACGTCTCCATCTTTGGAAACCACAAATATTTATCAGCCGTTAATATGCTTCTGCTTCTAATGATCATAAATTCTAAAAGAATATTTTTTTAAAAATCTGAATAATGCTATAGGACCACCACTATCATGAACAAAACAGTCTTGACCTTACTAAAGATTTTTATAAGTTGCTACACTTTTTGACAAAGAAAATGGTTTACTTAATTTGCCACAGCATGCATAAGTGGAATGAAAGCATCCAGAAATTCTAAATGATAAGCAATTATTGGTTTTTGCTTCACTTACTATAGAATTGGCAAGAATCAAGTGCTTTCGTAGTTATTTGACATATCAAAAAAGGGTCACTGGTATAAAAGACTTCATACAACTTTGTACTGAACTGCTTAAATCCTATATTAGTGGAACTTCAGCTTCTTTGGAATAAGGCCTTTGGATCTCTATTTCCTATCACATGGAAATAGTTAATATTGGTTATTATCTTAATAGAGGACAACAAAATAGCTTGAACATATATTTTTGTATGTGTATATGTGTGGCGAGAAAGAAAATTCATGGGATAAGGAAAAGAAAAGAAGCAAAATCTATCACACAGACATGTGTATACTTGTTGTGTCCCAGGTCTCTTGAAACCACTTTAAATTATCTTCTGATATACTTTGTTTAAAGATGTTTCTTAACAACAAAAACAATGAAAACCATTCCTCTATGATGACCTATAATGCTATAATTTACAATGTTTCTGAATACCCAGTCTAAATGTGTAACAGTAGGTCTTCATATTCTTAGAGATTTCTACTTAAATGTGGGACTATACTTTTTATTCCAAAGCAAAAATTCTCCTGCCGATGATATAACTGAATGATTCAGTAGAATCAAGAGGATGATACTTGCTGAACATACATGTTCCTCATAATAAGAGAAATTGATATTTAATGAGTCTTCATGATATTCTTTCCAATCATTTAAGGGTTTTACATGTGTGATATTACTTAACCATACAACAGCCTTATGGTAAAAATTGCACAATATCTGTGTTGTGTAGGGAAATAAACAGATCCATAGTGATTGCATAAGATTCTTGAGTTCAAGTTGCAGAACTTGATTTGAAACAAGGCAGTCTAGCTAAGGAACAAAGGTTTAAACACAGCACAACCCTACCTACCAGTTAGCCTTGATATTTCAGTGTTCTGTTTTACACTACAGAAAGGTGGTACACTACAGTATTAATCTAAGAAGTGGCATAAAAAATTCATGTATACCTTCATTCAGTCAATACTGAATGTAATCACGTCCATACAGTAAGTGTTACATGATGTAAAATATTTCTAAACTTTAGCTACAAAGACACACAAAAAAGATTCAGGCTCATCATACTGGAAACAAAATTCAATAGAGAGAAATACTGTTAGTTTAAGAGCCAGCAGTAGAAATATGTACATGTGAGAGAACTCTCTTCATTTAGAAAAGCACTTCAGAGAAATAAATAGCCCGTAGGTATGGCTAGGACAGACTAGATTTGAAGCAAACAGGCAGCAGTAACTCAAGTGTTCTGTATAATAAACTATGAGTGGTTTTGAGTATCCCAAATGA
Organism: Oryctolagus cuniculus; assembly: GCF_051225735.1. Lineage (NCBI taxonomy): Eukaryota > Metazoa > Chordata > Mammalia > Lagomorpha > Leporidae > Oryctolagus > Oryctolagus cuniculus. Next base: position 52,399,375 of record NC_142872.1, read on the forward strand.
GTCCTTGAGAAGGGAGTGTGGTAACCAGGAAAAAAGAGAATAAAAAAGGAGACCTGCTCTAGACATGCACTGTGACTGCATTCCTGAAGGTGGAAAAGGTCTTTTAAAATAGGCATTGCAGTACAGAGGGTTAAGCTACTCAGGATATGTGCTTCAGGATATGTTAGAGTGCCTAAAATTGAGTTCTGCCTCCACTCCCACCCAGCTTCCTGTTAACGCATACCCTGGGAGGCATCAGATGATGGCTCGACTACTTGAATCCTTGCCAATCATGTAGGGCACCCAGATGCAGTTCCTGGCTCCTGGCTTTGGCCTGGATCAGCCCTGGCTCTTAAGGACGTTTGAGGAGTGAAACAGCAGATGAAAGATCTCTCTCTGGCTTTCTCTGTCATACTACCTGTCAAATAAATAAAAATAACTAAATATATTTAAAGACAGTAGATAGGGACCAGATTTGGACTTGGCTAGTGGTTAAGAGTCCTATGTCCCAAATCAGGATGCCTGTTTTGATTCCAAGATACCCAGCTCTGGCTCCTGACTTCAGTGTCCTGCTAGTACAAACCCTAATAAGCAGCAATGGTAGCTTCAGTAGTTGGGTTCCTGCCAACCATGTCAGAAATCTAGGCAGAGTTCCTGCCTGCTGGCTTTGCAAGCATTCAGAGAGTGAACAAGCTGATGAGAATGCTATCTCACTTTCTGTCTCTTTTTGCCTCTCTCTGTATCTCAAATGAGAATTAAAGAAAATAGGAATGCTTGTTTAAGTTTTCAATTTTTGCATGCTAAGGCAGTCTTCCCTGGAGCCTGCCTTATTACTCTATTACCAAATGTTCTCAAAAGTGTTATATTCTGATATTCTATGCAAGGCCTTATTAGACATGCCAATTCTTAGGAGCCTCTGCAGAACTCTAGTGTCAAGAACTATGAGGACTATATAATCCATATTTAACAAACTCTTCAGAAGATTATAAAGTGTTTTGAAGTCTTAGAACCTCTTACACATACCTAAGAAAAGTTCACTGTTTCCTCAGTGATACTTTAGAAAACAAAGAAATTGGACCAATGTCCAGCCAAGATGTGATGTACAGGAAGTGAGATGCAAAGTAAAGATGAAAGAAAAGCAATCTTGTAGAATTAGGAGAAGTAGTAAGATGGAATTTAATGAGCACTTGCTGGAAACACTAAGAATTTCTAAATTTTGATTTAACTATAAGAGTAGAAGTAATGCACACATGAGTAGGTAGCTTTTTGTAGTTTTAAATTAGATACCCCTTAATTATAGGGCTGTCAATAATTTTTAATAAAAGATTTTCTTATTCATTTGAAAGGTAGAACAAGAGAGAGAGAGAGAGAGAGAGAGAGAGAGAGAGAGAGAGATCTTCCATCTGCTGGTTTACTCCAAAATGGCTGCAGTGGCCAGGGCTGGACCAGGTCAAAACTGGGAGCCTGGAACTCCATCCATGTCTTCTATATATTCAGGAACTTAAGGACTTTGGCCTTCTTCTGTTATTTTCCCAAACACATTATCAAGGACCTGGTTTGAAAGTAGAGTATCTGTGACTTGAACAGGTGTTTTTATGGGATACAGGCAGCTTAATCTGCTATGCTAGAATTCTGGTCCCTGTGAATCACTTTATATATACAAAATTACATATTTTGAAGCATCCCAAAGAGTTCTTCCAATTTGGGTATGAATTCCAATCATAGGCTAGGGAATCCTCTGAGAGGTTTGTATGTGAGGATTATTTCTACAGTGAGGATGAGAGAAACTGAGAAGCCAGAGTTTATCTTCAGTGGACTTTGAAAATGAAATGTAGTATATTTCATTAGAGCCACAAATAGTCTTCAACTTTTTAAATTTACAGTAATGTAAAATTGATACCCATTCAGTGCAGATCATAGTTGGAGTACTGAATTTTGGTTTTTCCTTTGGCTAATGGTACGCTATTCTCTCTTGTGTTGGGCAGTACCAGCAAGCTGTATTGATTTTCCAGAGGGAACAACTGATGGCATATACTCTGTAGTATACTGTGCTGTGAAGTTATGTTCAGTTGGTTAGATGTATGACACACATTCTCGGCTTAACAGTGTTATCAGCTTGAAGTGGGTTGATCAGGGCATGACCCATCATAAGTCAAGCAGCATCTAAGTATTAATAAAGACAGGAAAGCAAGAGGAGGAATGCAGTCAAAGCAGGTGTAAGATAAGTAGAAGATGTTCTGGCAAAGAAATACATTTATGAACACACTAATCTGAACCAGTGTTGCCTTCTTTTAGTAACAGTTCTTTGATTTTCATATGGATAGTCAGATGGCAGGAAATACAGCTAAAACAGACCTCTGCTGCCTCTCAGTGCATGAGCTTCTAGAATGACTATACTCTACCTCGCTAGAGTGGCTAGAGTCAACCCCACTATCCACACACTCAGTCGCTTCCAGTGTAGCCTTGTGACTCTAGTCCGGACAGTCAAATCATCCTGTCTCCCAGAGAAAGTTCAGGGGAATCCAGGTATTGAGATGGACTTCTAAAACATAGGACCAAGATTTTATTTGAACTATTGGTAGGAACAAAGTTTGTTTTGTTCTGATTAATTGGGCTTTATAAGCATAAGGTCTGGAGCTCTTGGTAATCTTCCTGGTGTTTTAAGAGATCAATTCATCTGATAAGAGAACCAGTTCATTGGATAGCAAAGTTGAGGGATTGATAAAAGCAGATTCTGGTTGATAGTCTTCAAAAAAGATCTTTTTCAGCACATTTTGGTTTCCTAAATCAAAAAAAGAGATCCTCAATTCTTGGGCCAGTTCAAGTTGTATCTTCCAGTACTTGAGAATAAAAGATACATACCTGTTGCAGTAGTTGTGCCCTAGACTTGCAAGAGTGGGAAACATCTGGTCTTCCAGCCCTTTAAGATACATAAAATCATTTAGTCATTTAGTCTGGCCCTGCCAAGGCAACCACAGGCAGAACTCAAAGTTCAGTAAGTCTATAGCAGGGTAATTTTTAAGTTGATAATATTGTATGGCTCGTAAATGATGTTATAAATATCTAAATGGCCCTTGGCCAAAAAAAGTTCCCTCACCCCTTAGTGAGAAGAGCTTTCAGGCTGATTAGGAAAACGTCTCATACTGAGCTCAAAGAAATGTGAGAATAAGGCTCTTTTACTAAAATATGAGAATGACAACCTTTAGGGTATGAGCACAGAAATCCATGTGTGCTTATCAGGAATTTTAAAATAAACTGCCACCTTAGTATTGCCATTGTTGAGCTAAGTCAATATATTCTCCTAAGAATCTTTAATAATTATTGATCATAGGGCTGATTGTTATTTGATAGTTTATATTTTATTTCCAAAATTTAAGAGAGAGCTATTGAAAGTGAATCCCAATATTGGTAACTGCAGTGAATTGTTTCTATGGCCCCATCCATTTTCCTTGGTTTTTACTCTATCATTGCACAGTGCTGTATTTTTGCAGCAAGGACTGGCAGATTGTTCGTGTTCTCTTTCTCCCTCTCCCTCTCTTTTCTTCTCCCTCTCCCTCTCTTCCTCTCCTTTTCCCTCTCCCTCTCCCTTGTCTCTTTCTTTCTCTGAAATCCTCAGCACACATATACACTGAGCCTGAAGAATTAGGGAGTTAATGACACCATGAAAACAATGTTAAACCAAAGATGACACTTTGGAGTAAGAGGACAGATAGCTCAGCTTTCTAACCCTTGGATTGGAGCTGGATGACAGAGGGATTTCTGTATGATCTCAAAGGATTCGCCAGCAAAAACAGCGATAGACAGCTCTCAAACTTACCCTATTCCAGCTTCTCCTCTATCTCACTTTCTTATTCTGCTGAGATCCTGAGATCACTTCCAAACAGCCTTTTATAAAGGTTATTTATTTATTTTTATTTATTTGAAAGGCAAAGTGACAAGGAGGAGGGGAGAGATACAAAGTAATCTCACAATTGATGCTTCACTTTACAAATTCTTGGAACAGCAGAAGCCAAGAGCATAGAACTCTATCCAGGATTTCCACACAGGGGTAGGAACTCAAATACTTGGGACATTATCTGCTGCCTCCCAGGTGGTATTAGCAAGAAGCTGGGTGGGAAGTGGAGGTGTGTCTCAGTCCTAGGCACTCAGATGTGCGATGCGGCTGGCCTGATGCAGCTGTGACTTAACCTACTATGCCATAATAGCTGCCTCTTAAACAAGCATTTTGTATTCAGATTCTTCCTTGTCTTTGAACACAATTCCATCTGAATGTATGTAACCAAAATATTTTAAGCGTGGAATTAGAAATGTACCATGGTACAGATGTCTTATAGCTTGAAGAGTGAGTTTTGTGGTTAACAACAACAACAAAAAAACGGAAAACAACATAGTTAAAATGTGGAAGTTAGGAAGTTAGTCCACACAGAAGTAAGCAATGTCCCTAAAGGAAAATGCCTACTTATGTAAGTCTATGTACCCAAATACATAATCACACATACCCTAATAAACAATTTACAATCCTGGAACTAAATATGCATTTATTTTCTTCTATCCAACAAGCCTTATTCCATTATTCTCTGTTCTTCTGTAGTTCTGCAGCTTGACCTCTGTAATAATGAAGTTATTCAGTTAAATGAGAAAGGCAACTTGCATATTTATGAAATCATCCAATAAAATTTTCTAGAGTAATACAATTCAATTTTTTTTAAAGAAGGACAATGACAGAAAAGTTATAGTAAAGTTAAGCAAACTTTCCTCTCATAGATCTAGAAACTGTCAAGAAACTCATCCTGGAGTTTAATAGCTTGTGAACCATAACTTGTTCCCAGTAACTAGTTCTGCTGGTAATTACATGCTATCAGACCAAAAGGATCAGGGGCAGCTGAATTCCCAATTTTAGGAGGCTGGAATGAAAATCCCAGAGGAGTCAGAATGCCCAAAGATATTAATGCCTGAAATAAGCAGAGATTTGAATGTTTGTTCTCAGGAATAATAGTTTCAACCTTAGATGAGTAGCATTCACAGTGGGATAATAATGGAGCTGGAAAGAGGCAGAAGAAAATGCATTAGACAGGAGCATATTGCCCATAGGAAAAGATAATCCTTTTGGGCAATAGAACATTAGCCAATAAATTACTTCCTAACTCCCAACACTTTGTTAATATTTTACTGTAATTTCAAAATAAAACAAATACCATATCTTGTGCTGCCTTAAAAATAAATAAACATCATAATAAAATCTACTTTAACAACCAATGACCATTATACTTTCCACTTTGTAATTGCATTACATTTGTTGTTGTTGTTCACTGCTCTCTCTTTTGGTTGGCACATTGATTTGAAATTCAATGAAAGTCTCATTAAAAATATTTTTGGAGGTGGGCCAGAGAGCAAGAAGGAGAGAATGGCCTGTGATAGTTTAGAATATACTGAACAGAATGTTGATTCACACTCATTCTTTCTGAACAGAACAGTCCTGATCTGTTGTTTGTGTCTATCATTATTCCTGGGACTCAGGTGACACAAGGATCCCCTAAAAGAAAAGAGAAAATTCTGGGCTCTCAGAGTTTGACATGACCTTTTCATTTAGTGATTAGCAGAAAACTCCCAAAACTTACCATGGTGATTGGCCCTGACATGGGGCTAATCTCAGGCAAGGTTCCAACTTGAAACACTGCCTTCTTAACAGTGCCTGTGTTGAAAACACCATGTGTATATAATAGGTTGGTTAAATCAGCTGCATTCTATAGCGTGCAATGTGTGTCCACATGATAAAAAAGATGAGCGAATGTTCATATAAGCTGGGAATACATACACAGAGGGTCATATTTTTACCTCATTTCTATAGGCTCTGTAGGATACAGGAGTGATTATTTTTTACATTAGTAAATTATGTTGTTGCAGCACTCAGAATTTAGGGTAATATAGCCCCTCACATATGAACTTAGAAGACTTTCATTCAAAATGAAATCCTTTAAGATAAGGAAGAGATTGCTTAAAATGTAGGCAAAAAAAGAAGTTGTTATAGTTTGCAGGGGAAAGCAATGGACAATCTCAAGTTGTTATAAATTTTCTCTCTCTTTCAAAGGACATGAGGGATAGGAAGATATGGGTGATCTAACACCATTCTTTATTCGTGAATTTATAGTCTTCAGAGTTGCGCAGTCTGGACTCCTGGAATGTGCTTTATCTTTTACGCAGAGACTGGACTTTTTTCTCATTTTTGAAAGGGAGAAAATGAGTCACAAAAGGAAGTGTTTCAAGATCATTACCTACTGGGAAAGAACTCACAGTAAAAGTTTTGGTTGAAAGAGGCACCAAAGTGTCATTAAAATCATGCCTTCTGCATCAAGGGAAAAATTAGATCCCAGTGATTTATTTTTTAACAAATCTCAAAATGATGGTTCCAAGTATTGTAAATATAAATGTTTTTGATATTTTCATGAATGTTGGGGGCTGAGAAATGACCAATGAACATATTATTTTCAGAATAAGTTACATTAGGATTTATTCTGGAGATGCTAAAAAAGTCATCCTAATGTCAACCACATTTTAGTTTACAGCATACTTAATTAAAGAAATTACTAGATTCGCCAAGAACTGGATCCCTAACTATCTAATTGATTCTGGTGCTCCCCACTGAAATGATATCACAGAATGCTGAATTTGATTTAGCACATAGACTTTCTGAAGAACAACGAAAGAAAGAGCCATATGGAGAAAATGACTGTAGGAGGGAATCATGCTTTAAGTTAACTCAGGTTCCCTTTAGAAAAAATGTATGTGAAAGTAATTTCACAAAAATTTAACTCTTAGTTTACATGCTTCCTCTTATTACATGGCTTACTTTTTAACATGGCTATCAAGATTCTCAAAGAGGTTTTTGTTAAATTTGTTTATTTGAAAGGCCCAGACAAAAGCACACAGGCAAACACACACAAAGGAGGAGGAGGAAGAGGAGGAAGAAGAGGAGAGAGAGAGAGGGAGAGAGAGAGAGAGAGGTTATTTTGTATATGCAGCTTCATTCTCCAAATAGCCACAATAACTGGGTCTGGGCCAATCTGAAGCTAGGAACCCAAAACTTATTGTGGTTTCCAATAGAGGTGTCAGGGACCCACATATTTTTCATTGACTGTTTCCTCATAGGATGTGTGTTAATATGTAGCTGGATTGGAGTAAGAGCTGCAACTCAAACCCCAGGACTTTGAAATGGAATGCAGTTTTCCCAATCAGCATATTAACTGCTGTGTAAAATGCCTGTCCCCTCAAACAATTTCTTCTTAACCACACTCAGCTTCATATCTTCCTTTTGCATGCTTTTCTTCTCCTTCCCAACTTACATATTGGTTTAATGGTATTTATATTCCTTAATATTTTAATTTGAAATATACCACTGTATATTCTTTTGGAACAAATATGTAGTCTATATGCTATGGATAAAGCCATCCATCATTTCATAGTGGTCATTTAATGGACATAGAATATGTTATTATTTTTCCATTCCTGGAAATCACCTCCTACTTTAAAATGCATTTATTTATTTATTTACTTGAAAGATGGCGATACAAAGAAGGGACAGGAAAACAGGCAAAGAGGAGATATAAGCAGCAAGTGCTTCCATTTACTGGTTTACTTCCAATGCTCAATGGGCATGGTTGGACCAGGCTAAAGCTTAGCACATGGAATTCAATCACATCTCTAATTACTTGAGCCATTGCTGCTTCCTCTCAGGGTCTAAATTTGCAGGAATGCTGTTGTCAGGAGCCAGAGTGGAAGAAGCCAAACTCAGGAATTGTACTGTGGGACAGAGGTGTCCACCATTACAATAAATGCCCATCCTGCTCTCCCCTACTTTATCTTTCTAATTGGAGATCTTCAGACTCTTTAATCATTTCTTCTATACTTCCTTTCCATATTGGCATTTCTTAGAATTCTGATTTCAGCCTTCTTTTCTTCATACTCTGTAGGGTTCAGATAATATTATAACATTATACCTGTGCTTTTTGTATTGGTTCTCTCATTTGATAAATGAGGAATTTATTACACAAAGAGATTCTAAAATTCCACAAGTTTTATATTCAAAAGGCAACAGAGCTTACATTTCAACAATATGTGTGCTCCTTTTACCAGTCATCAGTGGCTCTTTTATCAGACTGTGTTGTGGTAACAAAACCCACAAAAATCTCATGGCTTAAGCAATTCATCCTATTGCCCTTCCGTGAAGACCTTTACCTTACATTAATGCATTCTGTGCTTTATTTGCCCTATGCAAGTTTCTTGGGTTGGACAATAGGGAAAGGGCAGTTGGGAAGCTGAGCACCAATAATTAAAATCATAAATGGAGATAAGGAACACTTTCCAGGTTTGCTCACGTGTTATTGACCAAAGCACCTCTCATCATCATGATCCCAGAGGATGGATGCTTAGGACAGACAAATCGTGAGTAGAAGTACTTCCTGTAATTTTCCTGTAACATAGAACATTATTCATGTATTTTATAACTGCACTGTATTTTATAACTAACAATAGCACAGTGATTACTGGTGGAGGATAATCTCCCCCACCCCAATTTTGTATACTTTTCTAGGATGGATGCTGAAGTAGACAGATCCTCTTTTCTAGCATAGCAGACAGCCAGGCACAGAACCTAAGCTGAGCTCATCAAATGGTTTGCCATAGGACTTGCAGCTTGCAGCCTGCTGTAGATAGACACAGAAGGAAGGTTCAAAGATTGTTAGTCCTGACAGAACAAGCAGATCTCATCATTGCTGCTAAAATGATCATTGCCTTGGATCTCCTTCTGGAGATTGACAGAAATCTCTTCTTTCCTATTTCAAAACTAGCTTCCCATGAACATACTCATAAATATACACATACTCATATATGTATATACATATACATAGATACATACACTTATAATTGCTTAGCACTTAGGTTAAAATCAGCTTACTGATAATAGGGTAAGCACTTCACTAATGTGATTCTGAATAAGAAATTTTCATATTAATGGCTTTCTCACTGTATTAATGAAAATACAATTTGCTGCTATAATGGGGACATCACTTAAATTAAATCAAAGTTGCTAACGTGAGTAGGGGTGTAATAAAGCATAGCTATTGTATGTGTTAATGCTTCTCCTATTGTAGTAACAATGTTCTTACAGCCCAAAATTTGTATTACATGAGAAAAATGTGCTATTTTATTGATGAATTGGTAATGTAACATAATCCATGTAAGCCACTAACACCACATTGCAACTGTATAGATGGCCAGTAGAGGAGCAGACATCAAACAAATGAAAATTCAGTTCATTGGAACAAACAATGAATGTTATGTCAACTGAGATTCCGTAATCTGGGACCACTGTCCTTATGCAGCTGGTATAGATTTTACACCATCGAAGATAAAATACTATTTAAATAAAAGAAAAACTTAGATACTAAAATCAGTCATGAGGGTACTTTAAAAACTTTGTGGAAAATGGAGTTAAGAGATGTTTCTTTTGATGTCAAAGGTTTTTGAAACCCATGCTTATTTTTTTTTCATAATATGCATTTTGCATGATCATCTTGAAAATCCCTTGTGTCACACACATTTTTTCACCTCAGTGTTAATTTACTGGGCTGCTATAGCAAAGCACCCTGACTTGGTGGTCTAAACAACAGAAATTTTCTCTCTCAAAGCTTGAGGCCAGGAATTTAATATCAAAGCGTTAGCAGGGTCTGTTCCTTCTGAGAGCTTGCAGAAGGAGTTATTGCAGGCTCCTCTGTGATACCATGGATGACCACCTTCTTCCTGCGCCTTCACATTGTCTTCCTAGTGATCATAGCTTTGTTGCTACCTCCAGTTACCTCATTTTAACTTAAATGTATCTGTAAAGACCATCTCTCCAAATGGAGACACAAACTAGCATACTCAGAGTTGGGGCTTCCTCATAGAAATTTGATACAGGGAATGGGGACATAATTCAGCACCTCCTTAGATGCAGCACCCTGTATAAATAGGTAGCTATAGAATATATCCTATGTGTGTAAAGTTCAGTAAATGTAATTTTCAAATTATTGAAACAGTTTTTATTTGTTTTATATGTAAATATACAGCAAACTAAGATTATGCAAGAAATAAAATTGTTAAAGCACTTAGCTTACTACTGAGTATATCCTAAAGGAATAACTAATAGTATAAATGACTGCTGTCCTCTCTGTGTACTTAGGAAATGAAATGTAAGAGGAAGCAACATTTAAATGGCAGGTAGTGCTTTCTCTGTTAAATTTATAGAAGTTCTCTGTTAAATTTATAGAGGTTATCTTTATATGTCTTTATATTTCAGATATTTTTAACCATGAATGAGCAAGGTCTTAGTGGATGAATAGGTATGAATTTTTGGCAAAAGGTAGTGCCTAATAGTATAGTGCAGCCAAAATTGCTGAACTCAGTTTGCCATGGTAGAGGGTACATAAGGTTGACTTGTGCAGTCAATTCATTCATTCATTCAACCATTTATTCACTTAAACACGCAATAAGCATTTTGTATATTTCTGATGCTGTTGCAGGTGTTGAGCAACATACACTAATAAAACATAGTCCATGTAAGAGGATCTTGCAAATATTTTAAAATATATGAGGTTTTTTTCTTCAGCTAGAGACATCCATCCTTACCTGAGGTTTCTCTTTCCAGTTATTCTGTGATCGACTGCAGTTCAAAATTATTACACAACAAATTCCAGAAAATAAATGATAAATTTTAAATAACATACTGTTCTGAGTAGTGTGATGAAATCTGGTACCATCCTACTGAATCTTGGGAGTGAACCATGTCTTTAGCTGGTGTATCCATGCTGTATGCACAGCCTGCCCCTTAGGTTACTTAGTGGTCCTCTCTCTTCTCATAATGACTATTGCTGTATCACAGTGCTTGTGACAAAGTGACTTTTACTTTACTTAATAATGATCTCAAAGTGCCAGAATAGGAATGCAAAGGAGACACTAGGGAATGAAACATAGAAGGATAGAAAAAAAAAAAAAACATAATGTACACGGTTCAGTACAGGAACTTACTCAAAGTCTTTGAGTACCTCTATTATGGGTTCCGGGGGTAATACTGAGCTGTTAACCTTTGAAAAAATCACCATAACAATATCTAGTAACTTTTAAATATTTTCCCAACAAAATATTCAGTTTAAAATTATTTCACCAGACTGTCTTAATTATTATTTATTAGACGATATATTTAAAATAATCTTATTTCAAGAATTCTTTTGCTATCTAGTCTAATAAACTTTATACTAAGGCATCTCAATGGACTGCTTTTGATACATTTCAATATATTGATTTTTTAATATTTGAAGTCATCCTAAAACAGATAGGATATCCTAAATTTTGCTTCAGAATGACTGGCTAAATAGCTTTTCCCAACTACTTTTCACCTGATATCATCAAAGGTAATCTGTGAAATTAAGTCTTTAAAAATATGGTTTAGCTTTCTTGAAATATTTTATCATTGCTAACAAAGGTAACAAACAGAATTTAATTTTATTTCTTTGCACTTCCTCTGAAATGTTATTTTACCCAAAAATATGATATGATCAGATAAAATGCCACCCATTCACCACATTGGAGAATAAGAGAAATGAGAATTTTAGATGATGTTTAGCTGAAAAATCAGAACAATCATAATAAGCTAAATATAAGTATATGTAAGGCTAGATTTTTAGTTGATTTGAAGTTTTTCCATATAAATCTATAACCAGTATATATCTTGTTATTGATGCTACTGATTTTAGTAAATTTTTCATTAGTAATACCTATGGAAAATCATTTTAGTGTTTTCTTAGTTCAAAGAGAACACCTTGGCGATTGATTTGACTCAATAGTTTGTATCGACTTTTATAAACCATTTGTAACTTGAGAAAACTGGATGCAAGCTGTTTAATTGTGAAATGATATAATGTAACATAATCCTCAAAGCATGTATTTGAATATAGTGCATATGTATTTGCATGGTAATGAATCCACAAAATAAAGTATAAGGAATTAGGTGAAAGCTAAAAATGAAATAAGATATTGCCAGCAAGAAAACATGTGGGTGCATTGAATTAAATTTAAATGGAAACTCTTCCTTGAAACTCATTCTAAATGCATTTTTGTACTTAAGAAAAGTAGTATTTGAGAAAAATATTTTCTAATCTTAGGGTGTGACAAATTGTATTATATTACATATTATATTTTTAACTGGAATGAGAATCAGTAAATATCTCACATAATGTTACTTTTCTTTAGTAAAATCCTTCCTTTAAAATGCATTTCGGATATAAAACAAAAGAAGTAAATATACTGAACAATCATATGCAAGAAAATGCCTAGGATTTTTACATGTGTTATTTTATTTAATCTTTGCAACTACTCTGTAAGAAAGAAACAATCTTCAATTTTTTGATTAGAAAAAAGTGATTAAATAACCTTCCCAAAGTCACACAACTAGTAATTGTAGGAAGTTTAATCTCAGCAGTGTCACTCCAGAGCTGAATTTCAACACCATCAAACAATCTTGCCTCTATGTTTTACTCTTCTACCATCACTACTGGACCTAGGAGTGTTTTACCATTATTAGAAGTTGATGCTTTAATAGTCTTTTAGAGACCTTTCCAAGTTGATCTCATGTCATGCAATTAGAGGGTAGAGTCCACTTCTGGTGCCAAATCCAGTTTGTCCATATGTTTAACAAAATAGCCTATCTATTCAGTGTGGCTCTGTTTTTGCATCTTACTTTAGTGCTAATTATACAGGTATCTCCTTAAAAGTGTTTCTCTATTCCAGGTTCTGAAATCTGAGATTGGTATTACAGGGCATCCCATACAGAATACCATACTTATCCTCCAGGATTACCACAAGGTACCTCAAGCTATATGTGAACATTCATAAATAAATACATAAAATAAAAAGGATGCTATGTACTGTCTGACAACTCTGATGAAATCTGTCCCTGAAAGGAACATTCCAAGATCCATTTCTTTGTATCTATACACATCTTTGTTTCCTAACCTCAGAGCTTTCAGAAATGTTAGTTAAAATCTGACTGGCAAACTGACTAGTAAAAGTGATGAAGTGTATGGCTGCTGGCCATGTTGGCAATTTCTAGCTCACTTAAATATCATCCAAGTGTCCATTCACAGGACAACTATTTTTTAATCCTTGTGAAGACTGTTCCCTAGGTCCTGGGTTTGTAGCAGTGAATTAAATAGGGAGAAATCTGCATTGCACTTAAAATTCAAAGAAAGCAGATAGTTTATAAACAGAATAAACTAGTACTAACTATGTAGTATTGGATGGTTTTAAGTGGTAAGGAGAGAAATAAAGTAAAGAAATGGGATGCAGATGCCAGGAGGTTGGCATTGAAGTGTTGAATAAGTGTTGAATAAGGTTGTCTCTTGGTATGAAACAATCTATCACAAAAGTTCTGTCTTTTTTTTTTTTTGACAGGCAGAGTGGACAGTGAGAGAGAGAGACAGAGAGAAAGGTCTTCCTTTGCCATTGGTTCACCCTCCAATGGCTGCCCTGGCAGGCGCGCTGAGGCCGGTGCACTGCACTGATCCAAAGCCAGGAGCCAGGTGCTTTTCCTGGTCTCCCATGGGGTGTAGGGCCCAAGCACTTGGGCCATTCTCCACTGCACTCCTGGGCCACAGCAGAGAGCTGGCCTGGAAGAGGGGCAACCAGGACAGAATCCGACGCCCCAATCAGGACTACAACCCGGTGTGCCGGCGCCACAAGGTGGAGGATTAGTCCATTGAGCCGCAGTGCCGGCCAAAAAAGTACTGTCTTAAAACAACATTTATTTATCATCTCATAGTTTCTATAAGTAAGGGATTTGGCATGGCTAAACTCTATCTTCTGCTTAGACCTCAAAAGTTTGAAACAAAATTTTTGGCTAGTCTGACTTATCTAAAGTCTTCTCTAGGTAAAAATTCATTCCCAAGCTCTCTTTTGTTGCTTGTTTTTGTTGTTGTTGTTGTTGCTGTAGAATTCATGGCAGATTGCTTCCTCAGTGCCAGCAATGGAGAGTGACAGAAATTTTTGCAGCTTAGAAGCTCTGATTTTAGAGACAGAGAGCTTATATTAAGAATCTCACCTTATTGTGAAGCCCACCAAGAATAATCTTTTTATTTAACTCCCTAGAAACCTGATTAAGGACCTTAATTACTTCCATAAAATCATTTAATTTTTTTTTAAACTTTTATTTAATGCATATAAATTTCCAAAGTACGACTTATGGATTACAATGGCTTCCCCCCCATACCGTCCCTCCCACCCACAACCCTCCCCTTTCCCACTCCCTCTCCCCTTCCATTCACATCAAGATTCATTTTCGATTATCTTAATATACAGAAGATCAGCTTAGTATACATTAAGTATGGATTTCAACAGTTTGCTCCCACACAGAAACATAAAGTGAAAAATAATAGATGATTTTTTTTAAATGATGATGAAATCAGAGCAGACCTATTGTCATGTTTAATCCCAGTGAGAGTCAAGTTGGGAATTGATAATTTCTTTTTTTTTTTTTTTTTTTTTTTTTTACAGAGGATCAGTTTAGTATGCATTAAGTAAGGATTTCAACAGTTTGCACCCCCATAGAAACACAAAGTGAAATATATTGTTTGAGTACTCGTTATAGCATTAAATCTCAATGTACAGCACATTAAGGATAGAGATCCTACGTGAGGAGTAAGTGCACAGTGACTCCTGTTGTTGACTTTACCAATTGACACTCCTGTCTATGGCATCAGTAATCTCCCTATGCTCCAGTCATGAGTTTCCAAGGCTATGGAAGCCCTCTGAGTTCTCCGACTCTTATCTTGTTTAGACAAGGTCATGGTCAAAGTGGAAGTTCTCTCCTCCCTTCAGAGAAAGGTACCTCCTTCTTTGATGACCTGTTCTTTCCACTGGGATCTCACTCGCAGAGATCTTTTGCCAGAGTGTCTTGGCTTTCCATGCCTGAAATACTCTCATGAGCTTTTCAGCCAGCTCCGAATGCCTTTAGGGCTGATTCTGAGGCCAGAGTGCTATTTAGGACATCTGCCATTGTATGAGTCTGCTGAGATTCTCACTTCCCATGTTGGATCACTCTCCCCTTTATTTACTCCATCAGTTAGCGTTAGCAGGTACTAGACTTGTCTATGTGCTCCCTTTGACTCCCAGTCCCTTCACCATGACCAACTGTGAACTGAAACTGATCACCTGGAACAGTGAGATGGCATTGGTACATGCCACCTCGATGGGATTGAATTGGAATCCCCTGGTATGCTTCCAACTCCACCACTTGGGGCAAGTCAGCCTGAGCATGTCCCAAATTATACATCTCTTCCCTCTCCCATTCCCACCACCATGTTCAACAGGGATCACATTTCAGTTAATTTTCAACACTTAAGAATAACTGTGCATCAATTACAGATCTAAACCAGTCATATTAAGTAGAACAGATAAAAAAACTACTAAGAGGGATAATGTATTTAGTTGTTCATTAACAGTCAGGGCTATGCTGATTAAGCCACCATTTCCCATAGTGTCCACCTCACTCCAACAGGTTTCCCTCTTGGTGTTCAGTCAGTCGTCACCGATCAGGGAGAACATATGGTATTTGTCCCTTTGGGACTGGCTTAGTTCACTCAGCATGATGCGTTCCAGATTCCTCCATTTTGTTGCAAATGACTGGATTTCGTTGTTTCTTACTGCGGTATAGTATTCTAAAGAGTACATATCCCATAATTTCTTTATCCAGTCTATCGTTGATGGGCATTTAGGTTGGTTCCAGGTCTTAGCTATTGTGAATTGAGCTGCAATAAACATTAGGGTGCAGACCTCTTTTTTGTTTGCCAATTTAAATTCCTTTGGGTAAATTCCAAGGAGTGGGATGGCTGGGTCGAATGGTAGGGTTATCTTCAGGTTTCTGAGGAATCTCCAGACTGACTTCCATAGTGGCTTGACCAGTTTGCATTCCCACCAACAGTGGGTTAGTGTCCCTTTTTCCCCACATCCTCGCCAGCATCTGTTGTTGGTAGATTTCTGCATATGAGCCATTCTAACCGGGGTGAGGTGAAACTTCATTGTCGTTTTGATTTGCATTTCCCTGATTGCTAATGACCTTGAACATTTTTTCATGTGCCTGTTGGCCATTTGGATTTCCTCTTTTGAAAAATGTCTATTGAGGTCCTTGGCCCATCTCTTAAGTGGGTTGTTGGTTTTGTTTTTGTGGAGTTTCTTGATCTCTTTGTAGATTCTGGTTATTAACCCTTTGTCTGTTGCATAGTTTGCAAATATTTTTTCCCATTCTGTCGGTTGTCTTTTCACTCTCCTGACTGTTTCTTTTGCAGTACAGAAACTTCTCAATTTGATGCAATCCCAATAGTTGATTTTGGCTTTGACTGCCTGTGCCTCCCGGGTCTTTTCCAGAAATTCTTTGCCTGTGCCAATATCTTGAAGGGTTTCTCCAATGTTCTCTAGTAACTTGATGGTGTCAGGTCAATTTTTACAGTAAAACATGCCATACTAACAGGAGGTATATGCAATGATCTTTGTCATATTTTATTGGTTAGAAACAAATCACAGGGGCCAGCATTGTGGTGTAAAGGGTTAAGGCACCACCTGCAATGCTGACATCCCATTTGGGCTTTGGGAGTCCAAACCAGTTCCCCGCTAACAGGAAAGGAGCAGAGGATGGCCCAAGTCCTTGAATCCCTGCACCCACATAGGAGACCCACATGAAGCTCCGGGCTTCAGCCTCACCTAGCCCTGACTGTTGTAGCCATTGGGTAGTGAACCTGTGGAAAGATCTCTGTCTCTCCCTCTCTAACTCTGTAATTCTGCACTTCAAATAAATAAAATAAAACTTATTTTTACAAAGGAGCAAATAACAGATTCTATTCATTTCAAATGAATGAGTTTTGTAAGGCCATGATCACAGTGATAGGTCAACCAGTGGTGATCAAGGAGGGCCTCACTAAGGAGATATTTGAGCTAATATTTAGAAAAGATTATAGATTCAGACAGCATATTGTGGGGAGTTACAAATAGGAGGAATGATATGTGCAAAATTGTTTGGAGCTTGCCTGGTTCATTCATAACTGCAGGCAAGCAAGGTGGCTGGGTCAGAGTGAATGGCATGAAAGAAAAGAATGAGTTTGAGCTGATAATGGGAAGCAGAGCATCTAGGGCCTTTGTCATAATTTTGACTTTTACAGCAGGGAATATGTAAAGTCAATCAAAGCTTCTAATTTTAGGGGTAGCAAGATATATCATACATCTGATTATTTTAGAAATATTATTCTTGGTGCTAGTAGAGATTATTCAAGGTCGTGGGTAGAAGCAGAGGCATCATTTAAAAATTGTTACCATACATTGGCATGGATCACAGAATCAGTGACAGAGGCAGTCCTAATTGTCAGATTATTGATTGTTTTGAAGGTGAATATAACAGGATTTCTTCAGTGATGAGATGCAGAGGAATAAAGAAATAAAGAAGTTAGAGATGACAATTTTTCTACATGAAGCTCTTTTGAAACATTTATTTATTTATTTATTTATTTATTTGAAAGTCAGAGTTACAGAGACAGAGGGAGAGACAGAGAAGGAGAGAGAACTTCCATGCACTGTTTCATTCCCCAGATGCTGTGGTCAGTGCTGGCCAGTCTGAAGCAGTGGCTTCATAGGTGTCTCCCAAGTGAGCAGCTGGGGCCCAAGTACTTGGGTCATCTTCCACTGGTTTTCTTAGGCTGTTAGCAGGGAGCTGAATCAGAAGTGGAGGAGTCTGGGTGAGAACCAGCTCCAGGATGCTGGTGTTGCAGGTTGTGGCTTTAGCTACTGTGTCATAATGCTGGTACCTTTTTACATAAACTCTTATCACAGCAGTTTTGCTTAATAAACTTCCCATACAAAGTTTTATACATGCAAAATGGGCCATGTACAGGATTACTTATTGCATCTCTTTTTAAACAAGACAAATATTTGTGTTTTGGAATAGTTGCAGAAAAATTGCAAGATAGTAAACAGCATGCCCATCAACTCATCCCCAGTTTGTCCCATTGTTTTAGGTTTAGGATTACTAGCACACTCTTGCCACAACTAAGGAACCAATACTGATGCACTGATACTAACTAAATAATACACTTGATTCAGATTTCATTAACTTTTGCCTTGAAGTCTCTTTTCTGTTCTACAAACCCATCTATGACACCATACTTGAATTAATCATGTCGGTTTACATTCTTGTTGGCAATGGTTTCTCAGACTTTCCTTGTTTTTGAAAATCATGATTGTTTGAGGGAATGCTGGTCAAGAATTTGTATTATATCCCTCATTTTTGTTTGTTTCTGACATCTTTCTCTTGGTAAGACTGAGTTTATGAGTTTTGTGGAAAGAGGCCACAGAGGGGAAGTGTTATATTCAGCGAATTACTGTATACACTGACATCATGGCTAATATTTTATGATGTTCACTCTGAACACCTGGCCAAGTAAGTGTTCATCAGATTTGTAACTATTAGGGTACTTTTCTTCACTTCATTTTTATTCTCTCTGGAAACATGTCATTCAGTATTGTTTACTCTCATGTCCCCCTACCCCCATCCAGGTGAGGAATTCTCAATGGGAGATACAGTCTCATTTTCTATTCTTTCATTCATACATTTGTGTACATTCTTATATATTTCATACTAGATATATACCTAGCAAGGCATATTTTGTGCTCATAATCTAATCTTACATCATTGCTCGAATTGTCACAGTTTTGGCCACTGAGAAATTTTTCATGTTCACCTCTATGTTTGTTATATAACCCAAATCATTATCTTTTTGGAACACTTACTTCCTTTTTTGGACATTAGAAAATACTTCAGAATCAACTTGCATATCTTGTATATTCCTGGTCTGTAGGAGGAATTGGCCAAAAACCCCTACTATCTTTTATTGGAGAGTGGAGTATTTGACATAATTGATCCCTGGCAGTAGGTGTTTTTGTTGCTACACAGCACTAGTTTTAATTGGAAAAAAGCTTTAAAAACTCTCTTAGAGGCATTTATAGTGATGAATAAAATGCATTATGATAATTTCCCATATAATAGATAATTATGAATCATAAATAAGTAATTTTTGAAAAGAAACATCTTTAAATGCAGTATTACATGAGAAAAAAAAACAGTGTTTGGGTAATATGTTATCCTGTATGTTAATGTCTGCTCATGTTAAGAGGAAGTTAAAGAATAATTAACTATATGAACAAAAATCCTTCTAGGTTAGTATCCATGAAATTTCTAAAATTGCTATGGAGAGGAAAACTTAGAAAGTATTAAGTGAAATGAGAGGAAAATGTTCATTATTTAAACTTTATCATAGTTTTTGTTATTTAAACCACTCACATGTGCCTTGACATCACAGGAATTACATTGCATAAGTAGCTGTTAGCTAGCAAACCTCCAGAAATATTAATGTAAATAATTGGAGACAAAAGTACGGTCTCTTAGACATCTTTCTTGGTTACTATAATTATCTTTCCAACTAGGTTGTACATTATTTCCTGACTTGGCTCCCTTAATTGTTTTTATGCACCTCTAAACTCCTTCCTTCTATGTCACTTTTTCTAAGAAGTTAGCCAAAGTTAGCTGTCTTACCTATAGTGAGCTATTATTTTTCTTTTATTTATTTTTTGTGCATCATTTCTTTATTAACAAATTCTACACACAAATCAGGTAACTCGTTCTACCTGATTATGGTGTTAAAAGGAAGAGCAAAGATTCTTTGTGAAAAATCTTGTCTTTTTTTCATATAGTTTGCCATATTATTGCTCATAGCTTCTTGTCTTGAAAGAAAATATCAGAGAAAATTATGAATAGATTTGAGAATGCTTGGGTCATGTAAGCCAGTGGCAGGGAGAATCATGTTGGATATAGGAAGATGGATTATCAACAAGAGAATTGTGGCTTGTAGTAATGCAGCTGGGCATTGGCAGCCAAATATCTGCTAAGAAGCATCTCAGACACAGGAAAACTCTGTAAATGCTTTTAGTTACAGGAGCAAAGAAGCTCCAAGATATATTATAGTGAATGAAAGCCAAGAAGAGAATAATTCTAAAAGCTAGAAGTCATCCAAGCTCTCTTCCTGGAAAGATTCTACTTAACCTTTCAGAAGCCAGAAAGCTGTTGCCTCCCTCAGTGTGGCCAGTTCGACTTACAGGTGTCAGTGTTTGTTTCCATGAGCACTGAACACAGTGAAATGTGATTTATCTCCCTGTATGACTGTATCCACCCCAAATGGTGAACTCCTCAAGGCTATTGGCTGTGTGAGCTCTTCTGTTACATGCTCGTGGCTTAGCATGTAACTCAGGGTGTTCTCTATAAGCATGTGAAGAACAAAGAAAGAAAGAACAGGAGAAGGAACCTAATATAATTTCAAATACAAACATGAGTTTTAGGAAGAAAAATCTCTGGATTATGATATCTGTTGTGTGAAAAACAAATATAATGCAGTGATCTACAAGAGGTAAGAGAAAATGAAAACATTAATAAGAAGAAAGAAGGCAGAAAAATAGGTGAATGGCAGAATAAATGATTTCCATGCACAATCTCTCAGCGTGTCTACTATATGATGAGTAATTGTAACAAATTATATAAAAGAAGCCTGAGAACGACTTAAACACCACATGCATATGCCTTGTGTAGCAACTCTTGGGAACCTCTGAGTGTTATGATTTTACAAAGGCATGAATTATAGTTTCCTGGCATTACATATCGTATCTTTCCTTCTAAAATTGCCAGGAATTTTCTCACTCTATCTTTAGGATGTATCTAAATATTTGCGGGAAAAAAAGTTTTTTAAAGAGAGAAATGTACAAAAGGAAAAAGCAGAAGTATAGAAAAAGAAGAATAGAAAAAGAAGAGGAGTTTATGAGAAAACAAAGTAGACAAAGAACAGAAAAACACAAAGAAATTAGTATATCAGAAATGGTAAGGTGTTACTACCATTTTGCAATTCCATTATTTAAGATAAATCAGTAACACAATTACAATGGCTAACTTTTTTAGAGCATTTACTATGGGAGCAGTTGGCATAGTGTAATAGTGTTCAAACGTTACATTTTCATGACATCATTTTTTGGGAATTAATATGAATATTTAACAAATCAAGGAACTACAGCATATAAAGAATATAAAGACCTAGAAACGCCCCCTTCAAACTTTGAAATTTTCTTCCTGTACTCATCCAGAATGAAAGAGTATTTGATACCCTAATATGCAATAAGCACTTATACAGCTTCACAGTTGTAAGTTTAGATCATGAGCTCCTTCCTATGCATGTTTAATTATGATGCCTTAGTATCAAATATATGTGCCTCTGCCAATGAATGGGCCATCTTTGTTTTAGGTTTTATGCTTGAGCACTGCATCTAAATTGTTTTATTGCACCTTTAAATTTCCTCAGTCTTTTCTAGACTGGTTTCAGCCTTTTTGAATTGACATAGCTAGTGTCTACTGTGATGAGTCACTGGTGTAGCGGGTTCTGTCATTGTGTATTGAATCACCCCAAATCTGGCCTAAACAGTTTCTTCATCCTTATACCCACTCACTTGTGAATGTGAACTTGATCATCTCCTTGAATGTCTGTGGTGTCCTGTGGATTTACCTCTAAATCTTTTTGTTGATGGTATTCCCTGAACTGGAAGACTGTCTTATACTTTCCTTATTCTTGTCTTTCCAGGGTTAAATGGTCTGTCACCAAATGTGGTGGATTGAATTGTATCTGTCCAGGATTTAAATGTGGAATTACTACTCATTTTCCCCAAGTGTTTCAGAATGTGATTTTATTTGGAAATAGGATTGTTACAGATAGAACTAGTTAAGATTTGTTAAATTATACTGGAGTTGACTGGGCCCTTAGCTAATATGACTAATGTACTTATAAAAATAACTCAGACAGGGAAAACACCCTGTCAGTTGGAGTCATGCTACCACAAGCCAAGGAACTATCAGAAACCAGAAGAGAGGCCTGACACAAGTCTTAGACTAATACTCCGCAGGCCCTTGTCATTGCTGACAACTTGATTTCAGGTTTCAGCCTTCCATCACTGAGAGACAATACATTTTTGTTGTTCTAAAGGTGGGGAACATCTGGTCCCCATTCATAAAACACCCATGAAATCATTTGGTCTCAACCTGCCCAGGCAACTGCAGGCATGGCTCAAAATTCAATGCATCTATAGGGTAATTTTTAAGTTGATAATTTTGTGTGACCTGGGAGTGATGTCATAAATATCCAAATGGCACCTACAGGAAATAAACACAAAAGATTCCCCAATTGTTCCCCAATTCTGTACCCATCCGCTTTGTGTTTCAGCGACTAGGCACCATCCTGCAAACATTTCTTTGCCACATACTTTTTTGTTAATCTAATTTTTGGGGCTGGCACTATAGCATAGTAGGTTAAGCCTCTGCTTGTGGTGCTGGCATCCTAGCTGTTCTACTTCCAGTCCTGTTCCCTGCTAGTGGTCTGGGAAGGCAGTAGAATACGGCCCAGGTGCTTGGGCCCCTGCACCCATGTGAGAGATCAGGAAGAAGCTCCTGGCTCCTGGCTTTGGATTGGCCCAGTTCTGGCTGTTGTAGTCATTTGGGAAGTGAACCAGCAGATGGAAGACCTCTCTCTGTGTCTCTGCCTCTCTCTCTCTAGTTCTGCCTCTCAAATAAATTGATGTATTTTTTTAAGTCTAACTTGTTGCCTAATATTATTTTAAGCAAAATAAAACCACAAAAATTTCATAGATTTTTCTAATGCCAGATTGCATGCCAGGAACTTGAAACCCATTTCATTTTACTCTTTTACTGTCCTATAAATACAATTGCTATGCAGAGTTACTTTAGGGAAAACAAGGAACCAAAACATTTAAATAGCTTGGCTATCTTACATATTTTCTATAGACAAGGGATTCAAACCTACTGTTCTCTGATCTTTAATTCTAGCCTCTCTTGTCTGTTAATTTTTCCATGTGACAGTATTTCCCTATGTATGTCTGTATTATTATCAAGGTATTTCCATGATGTTTCTTATGAACCATCCAAGCTACATTTACTGTTTCTAAATGTAATTCTAAATGCAAATACTACTCTTAGAAAAACCCAGCCTGATTCTGTGTAGCACAGTTTACATTTAATGGAATCCGAGCATGTAATTTTATTTAGCTAGCCTCAGATTGTACAACCAAGGAATACCAAAGCTGGAATCATACCCAGGTTTCGTGACCTCAGATTTTCTGCACCTTTTCCTCCATGATATCTTCAAGAGTATGGTCATGTTTTTTTTTTTTTTTTTTAAACTTTTATTTAATGCATATAAATTTCCAAAGTACGACTTATGGATTACAATGGCTTTCCCCCCGTACCGTCCCTCCCACCCACAACCCTCCCCTTTCCCACTCCCTCTCCCCTTCCATTCACATCAAGATTCATTTTCGATTATCTTAATATACAGAAGATCAGCTTAGTATACATTAAGTATGGATTTCAACAGTTTGCTCCCACACAGAAACATAAAGTGAAAAATAATAGATGATTTTTTTTAAATGATGATGAAATCAGAGCAGACCTATTGTCATGTTTAATCCCAGTGAGAGTCAAGTTGGGAATTGATAATTTCTTTTTTTTTTTTTTTTTTTTTTTTTTTTACAGAGGATCAGTTTAGTATGCATTAAGTAAGGATTTCAACAGTTTGCACCCCCATAGAAACACAAAGTGAAATATATTGTTTGAGTACTCGTTATAGCATTAAATCTCAATGTACAGCACATTAAGGATAGAGATCCTACGTGAGGAGTAAGTGCACAGTGACTCCTGTTGTTGACTTTACCAATTGACACTCCTGTCTATGGCATCAGTAATCTCCCTATGCTCCAGTCATGAGTTTCCAAGGCTATGGAAGCCCTCTGAGTTCTCTGATTCTTATCTTGTTTAGACAAGCTCATAGTCAAAGTGGAGGTTCTCTCCTCCCTTCAGAGAAAGGTACCTCCTTCTTTGATGGCCTGTTCTTTCCACTGGGATCTCACTCGCAGAGATCTTTTGCCAGAGTGTCTTGGCTTTCCATGCCTGAAATACTCTCATGAGCTTTTCAGCCAGCTCCGAATGCCTTTAGGGCTGATTCTGAGGCCAGAGTGCTATTTAGGACATCTGCCATTGTATGAGTCTGCTGAGATTCTCACTTCCCATGTTGGATCACTCTCCCCTTTATTTACTCCATCAGTTAGCGTTAGCAGGTACTAGACTTGTCTATGTGCTCCCTTTGACTCCCAGTCCCTTCACCATGACCAACTGTGAACTGAAACTGATCACCTGGAACAGTGAGATGGCATTGGTACATGCCACCTCGATGGGATTGAATTGGAATCCCCTGGTATGCTTCCAACTCCACCACTTGGGGCAAGTCAGCCTGAGCATGTCCCAAATTATACCTCTCTTCCCTCTCCCATTCCCACCACCATGTTCAACAGGGATCACATTTCAGTTAATTTTCAACACTTAAGAATAACTGTGCATCAATTACAGATCTAAACCAGTCATATTAAGTAGAACAGATAAAAAAAACTACTAAGAGGGATAATGTATTTAGTTGTTCATTAACAGTCAGGGCTATGCTGATCAAGCCACCATTTCCCATAGTGTCCACCTCACTCCAACAGGTTTCCCTCTTGGTGTTCAGTCAGTCGTCACCGATCAGGGAGAACATATGGTATTTGTCCCTTTGGGACTGGCTTATTTCACTCAGCATGATGTGTTCCAGATTCCTCCATTTTGTTGCAAATGACTGGATTTCGTTGTTTCTTACTGCGGTATAGTATTCTAAAGAGTACATATCCCATAATTTCTTTATCCAGTCTATCGTTGATGGGCATTTAGGTTGGTTCCAGGTCTTAGCTATTGTGAATTGAGCTGCAATAAACATTAGGGTGCAGACCGCTTTTTTGTTTGCCAATTTAAATTCCTTTGGGTAAATTCCAAGGAGTGGGATGGCTGGGTCGAATGGTAGGGTTATCTTCAGGTTTCTGAGGAATCTCCAGACTGACTTCCATAGTGGCTTGACCAGTTTGCATTCCCACCAACAGTGGGTTAGTGTCCCTTTTTCCCCACATCCTCGCCAGCATCTGTTGTTGGTAGATTTCTGCATATGAGCCATTCTAACCGGGGTGAGGTGAAACCTCATTGTGGTTTTGATTTGCATTTCAAGAGTATGGTCATGTTTTATGATTTGTTTGCTCCCTTCAAGATGTACCATAAATATTGGACAGTAGGTTCTAAATATATTATTCAAGAAGAATAAAATAATACTCAAGGAAAGACTGAAATTGCTCCCCTCCCCACACCTCTGGAAAATAGGTCTAAGTTACTTACTACAACAAGGATCTTCATGAGAAGATTACCCTTCTTCTGATTGGCAAGTCTCCTCCAAATCTGGTATAGTATTCCACATGCATTGCCATTTTAGCCATATTTCTGGTTTACAGCCTGTGCAATAGGGAAATCATTGATCTCAAAAATGGATATAATGCAATCAACAAACCTTTAAAGAAATTCTAATTGTGTAATATCGACAGGATATATAAGTAGATGCAATAGATACTTGAGGTAGCACCCAGTATGTATGTGCGTATTTACAAAACAAATGGACATTCAGTGATAATTAGGAATGTCTGTTATTAAAGTGTGAGTCTATATATTTTTAAAAATTTAGTTTTGTAAGTATTATAGCCCCCAGATCAAGGTATTTTTTTAATCCAACTTTTTCCCAAGAACAATTTGATAATTACTATCGATGTGACTCCTGTGTACTACTACTTTCCCTTTTAAGCCAACGGGAAATATATTTCCTACTGTTGTTATGAAACTTCCAAAGTTAATTACTGAAGATAGTTGGATTAGTTTTTGCTTATCTTTATTCTATTGGGACCATACACCATTTGCATGTAGCCATGTAGGGTGAGTTTGCTTCTGACACAGTCAATTATATAAGTCTATCAACAGCTATTTTATTATATGAACAATAGAGACAGGCAGCTTGAACTCTCTGATGAATGTAGATTAGACAGAGGTCACCCTGACATACATAATTAGTTTTAGAATGTTAAATTAATAGGTAGGATGCCCCTAAGGCAGCCATGCATTTAGACTGAAGCTAAAGGATCTGGAGTCCAACTCCCATCTTCTTTTGTCAGCATAGACATGGCTTAATGCACTGCTTGTGAAGTGGCATAAGGTATTATGGCAAAATTAAATGGCTGTAAAAACAAAATTTGCATAATACTATGGTTATACTACATATATTTCCCTTCAGAAACATTTGTGCAGCTAAATTATTATGCAAATTCTTAATAGAGTGTTCACTAAACAGATAAATCTTCGGGTGCCTTAAATAGATCTTTAAACAAGGGTTCAATAAACAATCAGTGGTAACATTCAGAGAAATATTAAATTTCTGGTCTATACTTGCTATAGATATTAGCTTCAAAATGTGCAGGTGAAGTGAAAGACATTTTCCCATGATAAATGTGTGCTTTCTGTTTTTTACATTCACATGTAGGTGAAGAATAGTATCTATAGCAGAGCTCACCTATAAGACAGAAATGAAAAATGATATTCAAACTTTGCTTTTATTAGATGGGATTATGATATTTGTGTTATTAGGCTTTATAACTAGAAAGATTATTTTATATAGAATGAAAGGAAAGTTTTTGGATGCTTTTAGACCCTAGATAGACTTGAAACAATCTAGAAGCATATCTACCATATAAACTTCCTTTACATTACACTATGTTACATTAGTAAGATAATCTGTTTGCTCACATTTTGCCATTTACTTTGTGACAGGCACTAAACCAGATAATCTGTTTTACTTTGCACTTTAAAATGCAGTGCATATGTTTAGAGCAGATATTATTCCCTACATTTTACGGATGAGGTAAATGAGATTATTTGTTGTGAGACCTGTGTTACACAGCCAGCCAGGTGATAAGTGATGGCAGGGCAATGACTGTTTAAATCTGAAGCCCCATATTCTTTTTTTTTTTTTTTTAACTTTTATTTAATGCATATAATTTTCCAAAGTACGACTTATGGATTACAATGGCTTCCCCCCCATACCGTCCCTCCCACCCACAACCCTCCCCTTTCCCACTCCCTCTCCCCTTCCATTCACATCATGATTCATTTTCGATTATCTTAATATACAGAAGATCAGCTTAGTATACATTAAGTATGGATTTCAACAGTTTGCTCCCACACAGAAACATAAAGTGAAAAATAATAGATGATTTTTTTAAATGATGATGAAATCAGAGCAGACCTATTGTCATGTTTAATCCCAGTGAGAGTCAAGTTGGGAATTGATAATTTCTTTTCTTTTTTCTTTTTTTTTTTTTTTTTTACAGAGGATCAGTTTAGTATGCATTAAGTAAGGATTTCAACAGTTTGCACCCCCATAGAAACACAAAGTGAAATATATTGTTTGAGTACTCGTTATAGCATTAAATCTCAATGTACAGCACATTAAGGATAGAGATCCTACGTGAGGAGTAAGTGCACAGTGACTCCTGTTGTTGACTTTACCAATTGACACTCCCGTCTATGGCATCAGTAATCTCCCTATGCTCCAGTCATGAGTTTCCAAGGCTATGGAAGCCCTCTGAGTTCTCCGACTCTTATCTTGTTTAGACAAGGTCATAGTCAAAGTGGAGGTTCTCTCCTCCCTTCAGAGAAAGGTACCTCCTTCTTTGATGACCTGTTCTTTCCACTGGGATCTCACTCGCAGAGATCTTTTGCCAGAGTGTCTTGGC
This sequence comes from Oryctolagus cuniculus, assembly GCF_051225735.1. NCBI lineage: Eukaryota > Metazoa > Chordata > Mammalia > Lagomorpha > Leporidae > Oryctolagus > Oryctolagus cuniculus. The sequence goes on from NC_142872.1 coordinate 52,427,206, forward strand.
TTTCCATGCCTGAAATACTCTCATGAGCTTTTCAGCCAGCTCCGAATGCCTTTAGGGCTGATTCTGAGGCCAGAGTGCTATTTAGGACATCTGCCATTCTATGAGTCTGCTGAGTATCTCACTTCCCATGTTGGATCACTCTCCCCTTTATTTACTCCATCGGTTAGCGTTAGCAGGTACTAGACTTGTCTATGTGTTCCCTTTGACTCCCAGTCCCTTCACCATGACCAACTGTGAACTGAAACTGATCACCTGGAACAGTGAGATGGCATTGGTACATGCCACCTCGATGGGATTGAATTGGAATCCCCTGGTATGTGAAGCCCCATATTCTAATGATTATTTATGATTGATATATCAATATATAATAAAGATGAACTACACCATAGTCAACCATGTTTTGCTTAGCAGAGATGAGCATTTTTTTTCTATCTTTCTGAGTACTGATGTACAGGAGATTCAGTACCAATATTTCATTGAACAGGATATTAAACAGTAAGATTTTTGATACCTTGACTTTTGCTGTATCTCACCAGGTAATATGTCTCCAAAACAGCAAATACCACATAAGTAGATGTAAAATCAAATTAGCAAATGCACTGTTGCTTAGGTATGACAAAAAAAAAGCACTTTAACACTACTATGTAGAGGATGACCCTATTACCCAATTTTTAAATCTTCAGGTACAAATATAAGGCTTTTTTTAAGTGAAAAACACAAAAGTTGTTCTTGACTTTGTTCTTATCAAATTTCTGAATTCCTTTTTAGGCAAATTTTGTGGATTGCTAGATCCATGTAAGATTTCTAGATACTAATTTTAGCCTAAGAATAGAGCATAGAAGACCCGTGCCGCAGCTCAACAGGCTAATCCTCTGCCTAGCGGCGCCAGCACATCAGGTTCTAGTCCCGGTCGGGGCGCCGGATTCTGTCCCGGTTGCCCCTCTTCCAGGCCAGCTCTCTGCTGTGGCCCGGGAGTGCAGTGGAGGATGGCCCAAGTGCTTGGGCCCTACACCCCATGGGAGACCAGGAGAAGCACCTGGCTACTGCCATGGCGGCCATTGGAGGGTGAACCAACGGCAAAAGGAAGACCTTTCTCTCTGTCTCTCTCTCTCACTGTCCACTCTGCCTGTCAAAAAAAAAAAAAAAAAAATAGAGCATAGTGACCAATAGCTTGCAGAGAAAGAAGTCATGTTTTAGCAATAGTCCCAAACAGAAGACTGAATGTAGCAGCTAAAGATTTATAATCTAGAATAAGGTTAGAGAGAGAAAGCATACAAGCCGGGACTGCAGGCTCACACATGCACAGGCAACACAATGTGAGTTAAGTCCTAACAAAGGAATTTTCCAAAAGGCAACAGAATATATGCCAAGAATTGTTAGAAAGTTATTTTGTAGGCATAAAGAACATTTTATTATTAGAAACCTGTGGTAATGTCTTAAATAAAGCACATTTTATTTAAAATTTTAATTTTTTGAAGACAGATAACCTAGTGGTCCTTGGTCTAAGAATGGCCTGCAGGTGCCTGATGTTTAGCCAGTGCTGTATGTAGCTGAGCTTTCTCTTGGGTGACTTAAGAAAGGGAGCACTGTCTGTAGTTCATCACAGGTGGTACCTTGTTTTTCCCATGATTACCTTAAGAGTTTGGCTACTGCAGACTTTGAGGTGCTCTCCTAATACAGACAGAGAATGTTCCTGGTGTTCAGACTCAGGACCCATGGCTTAGTGAGTGATTCACACAATGGATTTCAGTCCAAACTTAGTCCATTTGTGCAGTTTACGATCCTCACACCTATGTAGAATATCTCTCTTTTCTTAATCCATGAACCACCAGCTGAAGCATTTTGTCAAACTATTTTGTGCACTTCTGAAAACAATATATATATTCCCCACTTTTTCTATATAAAATCAGAGTAGACCTAGATATTTTCAAACAATACAGCATTCTTTTCTGACCTCCATGAAATTCAAATACATCCACCACCCACCACCCACCTCCACCTCAAGAAGAATCACTAATGTAGAAAATGCATTAGAAAGATAATACTAAATATGTCATCTTCTTTTATTGAGTTTCACAAATTTTTATTTTTGCTTTAATGTAGTTCTTACCATAGGTGCCATCCTTTTTATTATGAGATGTTTGGAGGGCATCTGATCCTGTTAATCTTCTTGATAGATCCAAAGGGGCCCACAATAACCTCTCATTGCTTGTTTGGAAAGCCTTCCTTTCTCCATTAGAATATGATGTGTTTCTGCAACATTTGGCAATCTCTGGTAAACTGAATACTGTTTACAACATGCAGCTGTGTTTTATGCCTAAATGCAGCAGAAATAATCATGAGCAAGTTCAAACTACAAAGAAAAATTCTTAGGACTCCTAATAAATGCACTGATTATTCAGTAAGTAATAACTCCATTGAAGATTCTTTTTTGTTTGTGTGACTGAGCTCATAGTTTCAAGAAACAAATGGAAATACAAGGTTTTTTCTCCATTAAAATTAAGATGTTGCTAAGATTTTCATCAAACACAGTAGGTTTATGACAGGTACAAGGAAATGGCAGACATTTAAATTATCCAAATTATAATTGGTAATTAGCTCCAAAATTATTCCTGTCTTTTTTGGTTGGAAGGAAGATATTTTTATAGTTATGTAATTACCACAAAGAAATATAAATATCCTAATGTGACCTAATATTCAGGTGGAATATAACTTCCAGGGGCTGAAAATGTGTTTGCCCAAGTGCAATAGAAATATAATTAAAAGGTATTTTGTTATTCTTGGAATAAAATTTTCTCTTAAAAGTTACGCCACTATAAATAAGGGCCATTAAAAAAGATTCTAACATTGTAATGTATCATTATAAATGGTATTGTTAGCTTTATCCAGATCATCTCGGTACTAGGGAAGTTTTTTTCCTTATGATTCAACTACTGTACATATTTTCATTTTAGTCACGATGTTCTGCTAATCAAAACTAGCAATATCATCTAGAGAGATCTGGAGAATTAATTAGGTACATTTCTTTTCTACTCTGCTAATCTTTTCTGTGTCTTTAGCTTAGGGAAAAGGAGCCCATCATTGACTGATAAACCAAGGAGATTCTATTTTGCTTTACAGAAGATCTCTGAAAAGGCTAGGTATGGCTTATAAATCTTTTAGTCCTGTCTTTACACAGCAGCACTTGAATGCTGACCTTGAAATGGAAATTGTGCTTTGTGTGAATGTAAAGTGGAGATATTTCTGCGTTACTTGATTTTTACCAACAGAGTTGGTCTTAAAACAGACCAAGAGATAGCATAGAGCCTCAAAGGGCTTGGAAGGATGCTTCCCAAGCATACTAGTTCTCTTTGCAAACAATTCAAATGTGGACATTTCAGCAAATCTATCTGCATATCACCTTCAATATCATGGATCTAATCCACAAGAAAATTTGAAGCACAATTACAGCTTATCAGCTTTTCATTTAAAGGAGAAAGATACAAAAGGCAAATTGTACATTTTTAATAGAAAACTTTTATTTAATAAATATAAATTTCAAAAGTACAACTTTTAGATTATAGCAGTTTTTCACCCCATAAAATTGCATATTTTCAACACAACTGATTGTAAATGTACTAATTTTTGAAGATGCTGATCTTTCTAATTCTGATTAGACAGCTGGGTTGTCCCGTTACAGTAACAAGAAAGAAACCATAGGCTCATAATTGGTCCTTAGGATAGCAGTGGCAGGTGAGTGCCATAATTCTATAGTAGTTTGGATGGTTAGATTTAGTCATCTGTTACAGATTGTATTTCTCTGTGTGTATATAATACTCCCTATCAACTTACTTCTTGATTGTTTAGTTGACTTTTTAAAATTCTATCAACTTCTTAATTGTTAAAATCAACTTTTATAAACTATTAGGTGAATTTTATCTGGAGATTACCATACTTTTTTAAAAATGTAAAAAATGGTGTGACGAACATTCAAAATGAAAAACTAGTTTGATTAACTGTTAGAATCAATTATTTATGTCTGTTTCTGGGGACTGTACAAACAGGCATCTTTTTAATAGTTAAATAGATGTTTGTAGAATCCCTGTACACTCAAATGAAAGTGATTATTATTCAAAACTTATTTTCAAATCCACCATCTATCACAAGTCTTAGAGAACTGGTTTTCACATTCTTTTGTTTTTGTTGTCACTTCATACCCTGCCAATACCAATTATAATGCAGTGGTAAATAGAACACAGAGATATTGAGGAACTGACAAGTTCATATCATGTTTTGTTTTCTGCAGTTACAGCTCCCTAAATCATATTTTTTTATAGAATGCAATAAAATTGTGAGTCGCATGTCCTCTGCTGAAGGTGGAAGTAACTGTGTTATTTACCCAGAGAAATTTGTTCCCCATTTAGAAGTGGATCAGGATCACCACTTGGGTTTGGATGTGAGCAATGCCCTAATCTTTAGTCCAAGTTTTCTAGAGACAATTTTTCCATTGCCAGAATAGAAATGGACTCAGAGCAGGGGATTTATGCCTCCATAATGAATATGGTTAGTCCACAATCGCATGCCAAGTACATGTTCATATCTTCTTTATAACCCACATAATATATCACGGAGCTACAGGCTGAAAGGAAACTAATTAACCTTTAATGAGATGAAGACACTGTAGGACAGTTGGCATTATGGAAGGGCTGAAATTCCCAGACTGTGACATTCACCTGGGCTCCATGCCAGTATAGATCCACTTCCAATGTTTGGCAACAGCCTTCTACTCAGTATCAACCAAATCCTTACACCAAAATAAAATAAGTCAAAAGGTTACCTGAGCAGAGCCTATCCAGCTGGGTTGATAGGGAGAATGTGGAAATAAGTGAAGTTTCTAATATAGCCATCCTCAGAGTAAGTTCAGGTTAAAGGCATTTAACTTTGTAAGCTCATCAGAAGTCATTCTGCTTTAAAGGCCTTGAACCATGCAGGTAGAAATTAAAGCAATACTGTCAAACCAAACAGTGGTATTAATTTACTCACTCCACAACAGAACATGGCACATTTTTCATATCATTTGATTCATTATAAGTTTCACTTGAAGGGCTGGAGAAGTGGCGCAGTGGCGCAGTAGATTAATCCTCCATCTGTGGTGCTGGCATCCCATATGGGCGCTTGTTCTAGTCCCTGCCGCTCCTCTTCCAATCCAGCTCTCTGCTATGGCCTGGGAAAGCAGTAGAAGATGGCCCAAGTCCTTGGGCACCTGCACCCATGTGGGAGACCTAGAAGCAGCTCCTGGCTCCTGGCTTCGGATCGGCACGGTTCTGGCCGTTGTGGCCATTTGGGGAGTGAACTAGCAGGTGGAAGACCTTTCTCTCTGTCTCTCCCTTTCACTGTCTGTAACTCTGCCTCTCAAATAAAATAAATAAAAATCTTTAAATAAAAAAATTTCACTTAAAGATAAAGCTACACTGATGATCTCTACCCTGTTTTCAGGATTAACATAATTTCTGAACCGATAGATATGGGATTGGTTGTCTGAAAAGTGTGTAAAAGAATAATGCTTACAGAGTGTTTATTAATGTTCTCAAAGTTGAGAGAGAAATCTCTTTGGAATCGCTTGACCTTCATTCATAGCATATGAGTTGACAGTTATCCTAGAAAGAAAAAACAGACTGTAAAACATCTTCCTCTTCTTATTGATCTTTCCATTGAATCTGGACAAACATTTTTATCTGATGCTACATTTTAATGTAGCAAACAGTTAAGCATTTATCTGGGAAAGAGAAATGATGTCATGCAGGCTGTTCTATATTCACCTGTTCAATGTTACATATGGGAAGAGGACAACTGCATTTCCTTCTGTGAGCTCAAATAAGCTCAAGTATATTATAACCAACTTATTTCCTTCCTTTATTCATTGTACTTAAATAAGACCTATTCTAAATTTTCTTTGTAAAATGCATCTGTGTTACATGACAGCATTTAGATCATCAAAGCCTTAAATTTTATAGACTGATCTAGAAGATAATGATGATATGTCACTATTAATAACTCATAGCAGGTTCTCTTTTCTTATTAATTCTATCATCTTCTCAGGTCTAGTTTTCAAGGCCGTATAATCAATACTTTATTTTTCCCCAAATAGTCTTCTTTGTTTATAAAAAAGTATTGATTTTTCTGGAGTTTGTATGGAGAGGCACAATAGGCCACTTTATTCATAGCAGTGAAAAACATGCTAATAATTTTAAACCACATTCATCACATCTTTAGCATCAGGTGAGTTAAATACAAGGAAGAGATAAAATTGAAGAGTGAAATGGTGTGTAGTTTCATTGTACATTTGAAGAAATTCTGGTGAATGCTTCACTTTCCACCATAAATCTCTATGGAGGTACTACAAAAGTTCATGAAAAAATTTTTAAAGTTTATTTTGAAATCACCCATATTTTTTCATAATACATATTTCCATGAGGTTTTGAAAGACTCCTTATACACACAGAATATTTTTCTGTTTAGTGATAAATTGTCCAATAAAGAGGAGGAACATACAGCCTATATATTAGTTCTTTCTTAAGAATGTGGACTATGGGAGTGGCATTTAAAGGGTTCTGTGCAATCATCTGGTTCAGTACCTCTCAAACTTCAGTTAAAAGAATCACTCTTGGAGCTAGTGATAATCAAAGAAGCTTTGGCATGAACCAAAAGATGATTTGGTACGTTTGGGATCTGCTTTTTAAAAATCACACCCAATACCAATGATGCAGGTGTTCACTAGGTCACTGAGAACATGGGTCTATCTCTTCATTAAAGAGTGTGGAGTCTGAATCCTAATATGAACATACCATGAAGATAATATTTTGAACTTGGCAGAAGTTTATGACACAGCTCCTTTTGTGGAGGCTGCTAACTCATAAGGGCTATTGAGGGACAAATGCTAATTTCCTAGGAGAAGATACACAATTTATATAAACTAGGGGCATCATAAAAGAGAGAGGATGAAATTCAAAGTTGGGCAATTTCTCCAAATGAAAACCCTCTAACTTGAAGAGAGGCTTCATATCCATAAAAGTACAAGAGACTCTTGAATTTAGAAAATATATAATTAAATGGAGAATAATGACTTGGTGGTCTTAGGTATCAAAAAAGAAATTCAAAATTTATAAAGAGTGCCTGATGTCAGAATTCCTTCAAGACTCCAAGTCAACAGTAACATGATTGAATATTTCTTATTAGGGGAGATAAGTTTTCAGGATTTATGGGCATTTAGGAAAGTGAAAGAATGCCTAAAGAAAGAAAATGTGTTAATTGGGGCAGATCGCAAATCAGATTACTATCAGACAAAGATTGATAATCAGGTCAGTTGATAAGCAGGTCAGACAAAATAAAGAAATTTAAAGAAGGGGTGAATGAGTCTTAAGTTTATTTCAGGCTTCTTTTTTATTTGATAATTAACCACAGGCAGGAAGAGAGAGAGAGAGAGAGAGAGAGAGAGAACATCAACTTTATCTAATTTTTAGGGCAAGCAGAATGTGGCCATGAAATCTCCCAATATATTTATTTTAATGGAAGTCCATTACCATCAAATAATTGTGTATAATTTGTATAGTTATATAGGAATTTAACTGTCATCTACTTTTACACCCACATAATTATCAGATCCATGGTTATTTTTTTCAAGATTCACCATCTTATAAAATATTTAACAAATATTAATACAGACTCATATGCTAGTAATACTTACTTTGTTTTTACCAGCTTTCTTGATCCAGTAAATCAAAAACACAAGAGTAAATTCATCTTTCTTTTTTTTTTGTTACAAAAATCTTTTATTTTCTTAAACCTTTACTGGTACCATTATTTTTATAAGATATATTCTTTCTATAATTTATCTTCTTTTTTGTTTTAAATTTTTATTAATGTAAAGAGAAAGATTTCATAGGTACAATTCTGAGAAGATAATCATACTTCCCTGTCCCACCTTCTCCCTCCCTCAATCCCCCTCATTCCTCCCTTTCTTTTGTTCTTTAACTCTTAGGAAGATATAATTACAGTCCATACTGTAATCAAAAGCTTAATATACACTAACCATAATATCCATCAAGTAAAAAGTATAAAGACCACAGTTCTGTAGGAGTTAAAAAAAAGACTGAAAACAACAATCAAAACACAAGATGTCCATTTCGGTCTGTACATTTTTTGTATTGCATATTAACTAATTCATATCAGAGAAAACATATGATATATGTCTTTTGGATACTTGCTTATTTCACTAGGCATAATGGTTTCCAGTTGTGTGCATTTTGTTGTAAAAAATATAATTTCTTTTTAAATGGCTGAATAGTATTCCATAGTTTGTGTGTGTGTGTGTGTGTGTGTGTGTGTATCATATTTTCTTTATCCATTAGTTGGTTGATGGACATCTGGGTTGATTCTTCATCTTAGCTAATATGAATTGAGCTGCCGTAAACATGGAGGTGCAGATAATTCTTTCATATGATGATTTCATTTTGTATGAGCAAATTCACAGGAGTGGGATGCCTGGATCATATGATAGATCTGTTTTCAGGCGTCTGAGGAATTTGCATATACTTTCTTCCATAATGTTTGTGCTAGTTTACATTCCCACCAACAGTATTAGGGTAACTTTTCCCCCACCAGCATTTTTTTATATTGATTTCTATATGAGAGCCATTCTAAATGGGATGAGATGAAACCTCATTGTGTTTTTTATTTGCATTTCCCTGATGACCAGTGATCCTGAGCATTTTTTCATGTGTCTCTTGGCCATTTATAGTTCCTCCTCTGAAAAATGTGCATGTCCTTTGTCCATTACTTTTTTTAATAGAAAGCTTTTATTTAATAAATATCTTCGTCCATTTCTTAACTGGGTTGTTTGTTTTATTGTTGTTGGGTTTCTTGAGCTCTTTATAGATCCTGGATATTAATCCTTTATTAGTTGCATAGTTTACAAATATTCAATAGCTTGAAATCATTCCTTCTAAGTTATCCTCCTGCATATTTTACCTCCCTGATTTTAACCAGTGCCTATAGGACTGAATTCCTTGTATATTTAATGTTTCATTATGTATTGTTTGATTTATATATTGTCCCTTTATTCTGATCATATTCTTCTTTTTGGAAAAGTAGTGGAAATATCTCCTCTAAACTAGGGGAGGGTGGGAAACTGAATATAATTTATTCATTAATTTATTCCAAGAATATCTATTAATTAACTTCTATGGATTTCACACATGACAGTGGCTCTGAAAACACTAGAAAAACTGGTACAGAAATGTCATCCAAAAACCAGCACTTGAAAATGGAAAAGTACAAAATATCCATAAATTATAATAGGGGCACCAACTAAAAGCCAACCTTTCCAGATTAAGTAATGGTAGTATGGAATGTTTGTGAAATATGCTTTTGATAGATTTTCACTGTTACATAAGGTGAACATCATTAAATGTAGAGATATGTTCCCTTCAAAAGCAACAGGGATAAAAGAAGATAAAGCCATCAATGTCTGTAACAAATCAATTTCATCCTTGTCAGAAATGGTTTTGTTGGGAAAAATCTGTTTCATTTAGAGATAATTCTGACAAAGCAAATTAGCTCCTTTGAATAATTATTACTCAAGACCCACCCTAGGAAAACATTCATAACTTCCTCCCTCCCTTTATTCCTGGATTCAGATAAAGTTAAATGCTATATTTTAAATTACTTTCATTGGTATTAAGATAATTTTATATTTTCATTGTGACTGAGAAAATATGGACTGTAGATGTGACTATTAATGCAGAATTTTTAGAGCAAAATAGGAACCCAATACTTGTTTTTGAATGAAGTAAAATTTGTTAGAAACATAAATCTATATATTGATATATAGTGTGTATGTAATATGTAAAAATGATCCTTAAAATAGTCGAAAATAACTGGATGATTATGTACTTAGAATATTTACAGGATAGCAAGTATATAGTTTATAATAAACATAAATCATTATATAATTTCCTTATATTACTGTTTTCTCAAAGCATGCATAGAAAAGGTTTTATCTGTTTAATAGTTGCTTGGCATTTTAAATTTTTATTCTTTCATATATGTTTATTACATATTAATAGTACATACTTATGTGGTAGTATGCAATGTTTGAAACATGGATATATTGTATAATGTTCAGATCAGGAAAAGCATATATATGTCATTCATTTCTTTGTGGTAAAAATATTCAAAAGCCTTTCTTACAGATTTTTTAAAATATGCATTATTATTGTCTGTAGTTAACCATCCTGAGCACTAACACACCAGAACTTCTTTTTCCTATTGCTCTGTAACTTAGTACCTGCAGACAAATCTTTCTTCATTGCTTCTGCCTTTATCTCTCCAGGTCTGGTAACTATTGTTCTAACCTTTTTTTCTGGATTTTTTTAAATCCCACATATAAGTGAGATTAAGAAGTTTATCTCCTGTGGCTAGTTTGTTTCGCTCAATATAATGTCTTCCACTTCCATCCATTGCACACCAAATGACAAGATTTCATCCTTTATTGCTAAATAGTATTCCATTGTGTATATTCATCACATTGATGGACCCACTTAGACTGTTTGCATTTCTTGGCTATTGAGAATAGTCCTTTAGTTACATGACAGTACAGATGTCTTTTTGGCAGAATGATCCAATTTCCTTTATATACCCAGTTGTAGAATTGCTGGATCATGTGATAGTTCTTTATTTAGTTTTTGACTCCACAATGACTAAATAACAATGGTACTATTTTAAATACCAACCAACAGTGAGCAAATGTTTCTTTTTTTTTTTCACATCCTTGCCAGCACCTACGTTTTGTCTTTTTTATTAAGTCATATTAAGTGACATGAGGTAATATATCATTGTGGTTTCAACTAGCAATTTCATGATGATAGTGAAGGTAAGCATTTTTATATAACTGTAGACTAGTTGTAAGTCTTTTGAGAAATATCTATTTAGGTCTATTGCCCATTTTTAAATAAGATTTTTTTGGGGGAGCTATTGCATTCATTGAGTGTTTTTTATATATTTTTAATGTATTGCTGGTCTATACTTTGTCTCATTTGTTTATTTACTGTTGTGATTGTTTCCTTTGCTGTGCAGAAGTTTTTTAGTTTGTAGAAATTTCATTTATTGACCTTTGCTCTTATTTCCTGTTTTGAGGCTTTATCCAAAATGTTCTTACCCACCTCAATGTCATAAAGTATTTTGTCTATGTCTTCTTGTAGTAATTTCATAGCCTTAGATCTTACCTTTCAGTCTTTCACCCATTTTAGTTGAGTTTTTATATTGTCAGAGATAAGGATTGTTTTATTTCTTTGATATATTGATAATCATTTTTCTTAGCACCATTTATTGAAAAGATTATCCTTTCTCCAATGCCTGTTATTATGACTATTATCAAAAATCAATTGGCTGTAGATGCATGGCTTTATTTCTAGGTTCTCTGTTTCATTTCCATGTTCTATGTAACTGTTTTCATGCCAATATCATGCTACTTTGTAGTATGTATTGAGGTATGTTAGTTTTAATTCCTCTTGATTTGTTCTTTTTTGTTGAAGATGATTTGAATATTGGAGTTTTTTTGGCTTCATACAAATTTTAAGATTTTTTTTCAGTTATTTGAAGAATGGCATAGGAATTGCATTAAATCTGTACATCATTTTGGGCAAAATTAAAAAAATTATTGAACTTCTAAATCATGAATGTGGCATGTCTTTCTATGTTGTATATATATGTGGCCTCTTTGTTTTCTTTCATCAGTGTTTGATGATTTTCGTAGTAGACATATTTCACCTCTTTGGTCCAGCTTGTTCCTAGATTATGTCTTTTCTTTAGTTTTGGAGCTATTGTAAATGTAGCTGCTTTCAGAGAATTTGTTATTGATATATAGAAGCACTAATAATTTTTATATATTATAATTGTATCCTGCAACATTTCTGAACTTGTTTATTATTTCTGGTAGTCTTTTTGGTAAAATATTTGTGAGTTTGCTATGTATAAAATTATGTCATCTGCAAACAGAACCAGTTTGATTTACCCTATGGAATTGTATGCTCCTTATTTATTTCTCTTGCCTTATTGCTCCAGCTAAAACTTATGTTGGTTAGAATTGAGAAAGTAGATATCTTTTTTATGTTCTGAATCATATAGAGGAAGATTTCAGTCTTCTTCATTCAGTATGATTGTAACTGTGGTCTAGGTATATATATGTCCTGATTGTGCTAAGGCACATTCCTCCTGTCAACAATTTGTCTGGAGTTTTTATTTATTTATTACTAAAGGATTTTGAATTATGTCAAATACCTTTAATATATTGAGGTCATTGTATGACTTTTTCCTTCATTCTTTTGTTGTGATGTATAACATTGATTGATTTGCATTTGTTCAACCATCCTTGTGTCCCTGGAATTGATCTCATTTGATCATGGAGTATAATCTCCATGGTTTTCAGTAAAGTGCAGTTAACAATTATTTTGTTAAGGATTTTTGCATTTATATTCACTACAGATATTGACATGCAATTTTCTTGTTTTGGGATGTCCTTGTTTGATTTTGATATCACTTTTTTTTTTTTTTGACAGGCAGAGTGGACAGTGAGAGAGAAAGACAGAGAGAAAAGTTTTCCTTCCGTTGGTTCACCCCCGAGATGACTGCTACGGCTGGTGCACTGCAGCTGGCGTGCTGCACAGATACGAAGCCAGGAGCCAGATACTTTCTCCTGGTCTCACATGCGGGTGCAGGGCCCAAGCACTTGGGCCATCCTCCACTGCACTCCCGGGCCACAGCAGAGAGCTGGACTGGAAGAGGAGCAACCGGGACAGAATCTGGCACCCCAACTGGGACTAGAACCCAGCGTGCTGGCACTGCAGGCGGAGGATTAGCCTTGTGAGCCGCGGAGCCAGCCTTGATATCACTTTAATGATGATTTCACAGATTGAGTTGGAAAAAAATAATTCCTATTCAGTTTTGTTGAATAATTTGAAGAAAATTGGTATTAATCATTCTTTAGATTGTTGGTAGAATTCACCAGTGAATCCGTCTAGTTCTGGGATTTCAATCAATCTGTGTAATCAAATGAAAAAAGTTTCTTGCTAAGAAAGTGTGATTCAGTCTTAATAAGTTTAATACCATCTGATAAATATTACCTACTAAATGGATAGTTAATCCTCTTATATTTAATGTGATCATTGATATATTTGAACTTGTGTCGACCACTTGCTATTTTTTCTGTTTAGCTTATCATGTTTTTTGTATCTTTGCATCCCCTTTCCTTCCAACTTTGGATCAAGAAAACTTTTTTTTCCAAATTTTATTCTACTTTATGTCTTTCATTAACTTTTTCTTTAAGTTTTTTAGTTTATTTCTTTTAATAATCATCCCAACAATATACAACCTTTTCAGGAATATACATTCAAATAATAAATCAGCTCAAAACACTATATTAAAACAGTTAATAATATTACCTTTTTAAAAAAATTTTTTGACAGGCAGAGTGGACAGAGAGAGAGAGAGAGAAAGATCTTCCTTTTGCCGTTGGTTCACCCTCCAATGGCAGCCGCGGCCGGCGTGCTGTGGCTGGCTCATTGCGCTGATCCGAAGCCAGGAGCCAGGTGCTTCTCCTGGTCTCCCATGTGGGTGCAGGGCCCAAGCACTTGGGCCATCCTCCACTGCACTCCCGGGCCAGAGCAGAGGGCTGGCCTGGAAGAGGGGCAACCGGGACAGAATCCGGTGCCCCGACTGGGACTAGAACCCCGTGTGTTGGTGCTGCAGGCAGATTAGCCTAGTGAGCCGCGGCACCTGCCAATAATATTTCCTTTTATGAGAGATTGTGTTATTGGCTGAAACAGTCCTGCAAATACTCACATGTTAGAGTTCTAACCTCCTGCACATCAGAATATGATTGTATTTGTAGGAAGGGTCTTTAAATAGCTAATTAATTTTGTGATCACTTAAGTGAGCCCTAATCCAATATGATTGGTATCTTTTATGGAAGGTGGGATTAAATATAGACACATTCAGAGGGGAGAAGACATCTTTCTACAAGCAAAAAAGAGGCTAGTTTCATAGCTCTTCAACATTTTTAGAAATACTATTTTTATACTGTACTCATTTATTTCATTGTAGACAATGGCTTTAGCCTATTACATGTTACTTGGAAGTGTAAATCCCAAATTAAATATAATATTGACTAATATATTTATAGACCTGAACAATATAAACTCCAGTGTACTTTTCTGGCTTTCTCTAATACTATTCCCCAGTTCACACACTATACTACAAAAAAAAAAAAAAAACCAGAATTTTTTAGTGTTATTTTGAAAACACACCAAATTTTACTGCTTCATAGTTCTTGCTCATGGTGATAAAGGCAGTCTGTGCCCCCTGATATACTATACGTTCTTAAATTCTCACTCCAAACACCACCTATTTATTTTTTAAGATTTATTTATTTATTTGAAAGGTGGAGTTACAGAGAAGCAGAGGCAGAGAAAGAAGTGTTCCATCTGCTGGTTCATTCCCCCAAATGGCTCCAATGGCTGGAGGTGGGTCGATCCGAAGCCAGGGACTAGGCGCTTCCTCTGGTTCTCCCACATGGGTGAAAGGGCTTTTCTTCTACTGATTTTCTAGGCTATAGCAGAGATACGGCTGAGAAGGGGCAGCTGGGATTCAAACCAGTGCCCACATGGGATTCTAGCACTGCAGGCGATGGCTTTACCCGCTATACTACAGTGCTGGCCCCTATCTATGTGATCTTAACTCATCAGTTAAAAGTACAGTCCCCAGTTTTAGAGTACCTTCAACATGTATTTTATCTCCCTGATAATTTGTCTTTCCTCTAAAAAATTAATCATCCTGTTCCTATCAATAGTATCTTAAAAGTATAATGTGAGAAAATAGTTAGAAGTAGGGATTGCACTTACCTCCCTTTATAGGTAGGTCCTTAAATAGTTTATACGTAAAAATTGAGATGAAGCAGCTGATAACTGGTAAGTCTGCTTCTGACTTTGCACCAGACATAGAAAAGACATTGTTAAATTGGCCTTATTGAAGGATCTTTGACTCATAATAAAAAGCACGTATTTGATGAAAACCAATTGAAAAGCATTGACATATGAATAAACCCAAAGCATAATGAAGATAGTGAACATATTTATCACTCCAAAGTTTGCTTACTCACTTTTGTAGCCTCTCCCATATATCTTCAAACTCAACCACGAGTCTACTTTATGCTAATATAGACTAATCTTTGTTTTCCTAAATTATAAACACAGAATCATAGAGTAACAACTATTTTTGTTTGACTTGTTCCACTTATCACATTTATACTGAGATTTTTTTTCATGTTATTGAATGCTGATAGACATTTGGATTGCATTCATTGAGTGGGAATAGAATGTCTGAATCCCATGCTAGGGACATGTTTACTATAGAATCTGTAAAATGGTTTTCCAAAGTAGATTTCATCTTTCACATTTCTACCCTGAATGTGTAAGGCATTCAGTTTTTCCTTTTCCTTATCAATCCTTGGTAGGGTAATCTTTTTTAATATTAATTATCCAGATAAGTGTGTGGTGGTAACTCATTTAGTTTTAATTTACATTTCGATAGTAACAGATGCAGTCTTATGGAATGACTGGAGGGACTATTTACCACCCATTCATTTTCAACCAGGTATATAAATACATATGAACATACAAAACAGTGTTGATTAAACTCAGATTCATTGCTTGACTTAATGTTAACCAGATTTCCTAATTTTGGAGCATGTACTTGGAATTGAGAAAGACATTTAATCTCCTTAAGTAACTGAATATGACTTATTTCTTCATAAATCATGGAAACAAAGGCAGTTAATTTGCAGGAAGAGAGGATAAATTAGATATATAGAGAGAAATGTAGGAGATATATAGAACACTATATTCTGCATATATGAATCAGAGTCTTAGAGTCTTAGAGGCAGAACTTTCTTCTTTTTGACATAACCTAGTTCTTGTTGTCTACTCTAATTTGTAAACAAAGGTGACAAGAAATGCTTATTTAATTCATTAAAGTATCTACAATGTTGGTAATAATTTTTGAAGGTTGGATAATTATTTTGAACAAAAAATATTTATTTATTCAGGTGCCATTTTTTTAGCAAGCACAAATTCCCTTAATGTAAATATACCATACTCCATTGTTTTCATTTCTCCCTTATAATAATAACCTCTGTATACAGTGTTTTCACAGGATTAATGGCTGGTTGGGGTTAATGGCTCTCAGCTATGCCATGGGCCATCAACTCTTCTCAGTTGGCCATTAATCCCCAGGAAATGTCTTGTACTTCAATCATTATGGCTTAATTAGGTCATTAAGAAGCTGCTGGTTAATTGCCACATTACAGGGATCCAGGGTTGGGCAGGTGGCTGCAAAGACCAGAAGAATCACAGCAATCGTAATGCAGAAAAAAATTGATTCCTATATGTACATGAGTGCAGAAGGTAATAATTAGAAAGTAAATGTTTCTTTGTTTTTACCTGAAAATTTTTCATTAGGAAAGTGCCTGTATGATTAGAAAATATTCCTAAAGAGAAAGATAATTACATCAATAGCTCCTCAATAAGATATCGAGCTTATTATTTTATAAATAACTGTCTCAAAACTCTTAAGTATGATTTAATATTAGGACCTAATATTGGAATATTAGGACCTAGTATTTAAAATACCAGTATTCCTTCAAACAACTGCTTTGTCTTCATTAAGTCTGGCTTTTTCTGCATCTCAGTCTGCTCATCTGCAAATATAGACACCTGTGCTAAAATTTCAGGCATTCTGAGATTTCATTAAGAATTTAATTAGTGAAAAAACTTATTAACCTAGTAAAATGTTGATTTCACACCATAATTATGAATTATTATAGTTTCTGTCAGCACTATTTGTTATATATAACAAGATACAGTTTGGCAAATTGCAAATATCAGGAATAGAAAAAGGAATTTTCACCTTAGTTCCTAAAGCTCTTAAGGAAAGGAGATAATATGAACATATTTATGACAATAGTTTTAGCAAGTTAGCAGTTGATGTGAAATTTTTAAAAATCATTGGAAGATCCAAACTACCAAAGCTCTCTTTGCAGTAAGTGTATAATTGAGGTAAATCCTATTTCGCTGTTGTATCAATTGAATTGTGGTAGACATGTTTCCAAATAAGAAAATTCTGAATCCAAGAATCTTCACCAAATATTTAACATTGAAATGATGCTTATTCTAAACAAAGTCTTCTGAAAAGTGTATACAGATATATATTCTAATTTCTCTCTCTTAGTGAGAACTTAAATAAGAAGAGAAAAAGTTATTAGTCTAAATTTGATATGTAAGACACTTTAATTTTGACAGTAAGTTTCTGCACTGATAGAATACTTGATTTTCCCTTTTAGAACAAAAATATTATTAAACAAAGGAATATGCAATGTGAATATTAATTGAGAAAACTGTGCATGAACTTCAGTTTATAAAAAGCCTACCATATATTATAAAAACAATGCAAGAATGAATATTTTTCCTAAATTAATTTAAAGAATTTACTTTTTTGTGGGGAACAGACTACACAAAATCATACAGAGACTAGTTTTCTATATGTCATCATAAATTGTAGATACCAAATAAATGAGCCAGTTTTTAAGAATTAGGTTTATTCTTAGTACACAAACTAACACATCTTAAAGTTAATTTATTTCAAAAAAATTAAATGCTCACTATGTGATGGACACTTAAAATTTATAATGGGGAAGCAAGATGAAATGTAATAAATTTTATAAATCTAAGTTGCGTTCTCTACACATTTTCTGAACGGCATAGTTCATCATATTCTTGGCCAGCGCCGTGGCTCACTAGGCTAATCCTCCACCTGTGGCGCCGGCACCCCGGGTTCTAGTCTCGGTTGGGGTGCCGGGTTCTGTCCCGGTTGCTCCTCTTCCAGTCCAGCTCTCTGCTGTGGCCCAGGAGTGCAGTGGAGGATGGCCCAAGTGCTTGGGCCCTGCACCCCATGGGAGACCAGGAGGAAGCACCTGGTTCCTGGCTTCGGATCGGCGCAGCTCCGGCCATAGCGGCCATTTTGGGGGTGAGAGAGAGGATCTCTCTCTCTCTCTCACTGTCTAACTCTGCCTGTTAAAAAAAACAACAACATCATATTTTTATTCATAAAACAGTACTTCTTGTGGGTTGCTTATATTATATTTGGAAACATTTGTACCCATGAGACTATCACACTCTACATGCCTGTACTGAAGATAATAACAAGTGACAATCTCACAACCAGAGGGAGGGTAAATACATTGGAATGTTTCTGTTACTTAGTTAAAATGACCATGAGGGCAAAAGTGTAATGGGATTGTAAGTTGCTTAAAACTCAAAGAAATCAGAGTTCTCTCTCTCTCTCTCTCTCTCTCTCTCTCAATGCCTAGAGGAAAGTTCAGCCTAAAGACCAGAGATCACTCTAGTTGTATCTGCTCTATGATAACAGACAAATAACAAAGGACTTCGCACAGTATATTTTTCTCAGTATTAAGGTTTTGAGATATGAAAGATTGGTGTTTGGAGGTGTGGGGAGTGGAAGATCACATAATTGCTAACTTCTTTTTTGTTGTTGTTGTTGTTGTGCTGACTTGTGTTTGCATTCAGTTCCACCAGGTACCCATTCATTCAAATTGCCAATAGCATACAGGGGCCCAAAACATAATGGCATCAGTTCTAAGACCTAGAAGCACAGCAGGGAATAAAACAAAGGAAGTCTCAGCTCTAACAGGGCTTATATTCCACTGGGGGAAAGAGATAAACTAAATAACAAAAGACTCTTCCTAAGAGTTGTAAATACCATTCAATGAAATAATGTAGAGAGATAATTCAAGTTGGTTGGCCAAGGAAGGCTTCTTAGAGGAAGTGCCTTCTTAGCTGAAATTTGAATGCCGGAAGATACCAACCATGTGAAGATGAGATGGGAAAATATTCTGAAGGTAGAAGGAATTGTGGGTGCGCTGGTAGTGATGTGGAAATAAGAAAACTCAAGCTACAATATCCTGAGGTCAGAGAGAAGAGAGAAGCAAGTAATATCTAAGAGAGTTTTGTCAGTAGCTGCGTAGTTGAGGCTGTGTTTGCTCTCTATGTCCTAGGCAGTGTAAAAATGCATGTATACATTGTGTGAGAAAGTTAAATAGTTGGAAATAAGAGTGTAAAATCTCAGGAAAGGGTCAAAGCAAGTGATACTGAATAAGGAAGCATTGGCATGTAGATTGTATTCAGGGCCATGTGATTGAATGAAAATGTGCAAACTGAAAACAGAAGTGGCTCCAAGATAGAGAACTAGGCTATTGCTGTGTAAGATTACAAGCTCTGAAGCTCTAAGGGGTGACTCTGGTTGAGTATTTCAGGTTTAGAGAAGAGAGTTCAGAAGTTACGGGGCAAGAGAAAGGGTTACTAGAAGTTTAGGAAGGTAGGTTCTAGTTTGAGAAGTTTGAGGATTAAGTACAGCAGCTCTAGAGGCTAGGAATGAATTGCATACTGATAAGGAACTGGTCTTCTGTTTCATTGGAAACCCAAGATCATTTGCTTGGAACTTACCACATGACAGGCAAGGAGCAGGCAATTTTCGGCTCTACAGGAACCTGGAGGCTCTTCAACCAGCATGCTAAGATTGCTTTGTCAGTCTCTTGGAGGCTGTTGTTTGAGGATGTACCTTTGTTATTTCACCTAACATGGGAAGGGACATTAACAATTCTTAAACAACTTACATTCAGGGTAATGACCACTTGATCTTTGTGGAATTTTTTATTTATTTCTAGAGGATACCAAAGTCATATTTACCTTTTAATATGCATTTTATTTGTTCTTGGTATGCTTATGGTAAAATGTTCTTCTTTGTCCATCTTTTTTCTCTTTGTCCATCTTTTCAGCTTTAATGAGGGCACACCAGAGGCCACTATTTAGGGGGATTATAGGTTCTTTCCTAGTGTCATAGAGTTATCTCCAACCTTCCAATGCCATCCATTCTAGTTCTAGGTGATTCTTCTGCCTAAACTTGACTTGACCATATCTAGGAATTTCTAATTCTATCAAGCTTAAAAAGTTGTAAACTGAAAACTTCTGAAACCCAGCATCATCCCTGCCTTATGCCCAAAGGAAATCAAAGAAATAAAAAGCTACTTGGCTGTCACAGCCTCAACGAAAAAAACATGAACTCGCAATCTATTTTCAGAATGGAAGAAATTTATTGGAGAGATTTTGTTATACATGTATGGGATGCCTGGGAAGTCAATCAGGAAAAGATTGGCTAATTCGGAGTTCACCAACATCCAGGGGCAACTGGAGGAGAGACAAAGAGAATTGATAGTGTCACTAAGCTTGAAATTGTTCTGCCCAGTGGGTGCTAAGGCTCCACAAAGCATGAAGGAGATTTCTTCCTTTCTCCATCTTTCCAGTATTCTATCATCGCCTCTCACTGACTAAATAAGAATGGAAGCAGCTTGTAGAAATAGGCTGCAGAGACTGGCCTTGTGCCATAGTAAGAAAGGGAAAGCGTGGCCCTGACGGGCACCTGTTCCTAGGTACCAAATTCCATGCTAGGTTATAGTCCAAGAATGATAAAGAACTATACCATGATTTTATATTTTGTAAAGGTGGGCGGAATAAATAAGCAAAGACTTTGAGCTGTCTGTTTAATCTGAAAGATGCTGTTCTTAAAATAGAATCAGTAATAATTTACTATTGCTGAAATTCCCACAGATCAAATTACTGAGCATGCACCATGGTATGACTACAAAGAAGGAAGTACATGTGGTATACATGGTGGTTCTCGGTCAGGTTTACTGACTCTGTTGACTTCAGTGGATTTCAGTGTACATCTGTGTTCTTGACAGGCATGTACTAAGTAGTTTACTTGAACTGTGTATACTCTTCTTTAACTTTCATTGATTCATAAAAACAGAATAAAATATCTTAACATCTCTGACAGTCAATTAATTGGGTTTGATTTCTCAAATAAACGTGTTAAATTTAAATTTTATCAGGACAGTGAATCAAATTTGCAAAACAAAGTTTAATCATGGAGTATATTAAATAGTTCCCATTTATTTGTTTACTTACAAATTCAGTTAACAATATATGCCCCATCTTCAGCAAAGTAGATATTGACATTTTCCTTAGCCCAATCTCTTTAAGGAAGTAAGGATCATTAAATAATATTACTATGTTGTCTCCCCTCTATGGCCCATAAGATATATGTTTAAAAAAATGACTTAAAGAATTCACCAGTAGGAAAAATTGAGGTAGCAAATAGTATGATGGATGTCTATAGTCCACCTACTAAATAAACAGATTATAAGGTGGTATTCTGCCCAGCTCAAAGTCTCTAGTGAAGTAACACTACAGTTAAAGAAATAAGCTCTTATAGGAATAGCCAAACAAATCATGCTGTATCTTACTTTTCCCTAGCTCAGAAGGAAGTTTTACTCCTATATATAATGAATGAGAGTATTTCCTGGGTCAGGTAGATTCCATTATTAAAATTACAACTCAGGTCACACATGAATCCATCTACATCCTGAATCTTTAACGAAATTCAGTCAACTGCCTCCTTAACCACATTTCTCAGTCTCGTCTAATCATCTGTGCATGGCAGACAGCACAGTATTATATAGATAAGGCCAAAATAAGACCAACGCTAAAATGAAGGAGCAGAAGTTTCATTTTATAGAATAGTAGATTAATTGTGTACCTGGTACTCTCATGGGAGACTTAGATTGGGTTCCTGGCACTTAGATTCCGTCTGCCTCAACCCTGGCCTTTGTGGGCATTTGAGGAGTCAACCAGCGGATGGCAGCTGTCTGTTCCTGTCAGTCTGTGTCTTTCTGCATCTCAAATAAATGAACAGATAAGTATAATTTTAAGGCATAGGTGCTGAATCTTGCTTAGTATCATTGTAAAGAAGGTTAGGGCACAGCTAAAGAAATAGAAACAAGACTATGGTTGTAACCTCATTTATTTCTTCAGGACTACAGGTTTTACTTAATACTGAAGTACATAAGATTTAATAATCATTTCTTCAACAAATGTTTGTTAGCTATCCACTGAATGCTCGTCCAGTCTATATATATACTATATTACTCTTGTGCCCATAATTTGTTTTATATATTACTGACAAAATAATCCAATATTCTCTCAAAACTATACCAAATTCATCATTTCTGCCTCAAAATTGCTCACAGACTTATCTGTAGTATCACTATAAGGGGTAAATTTTTTTCTGTCTATGTCATCATCTGAATATTCCCTTTTAAATCTTCCTGAAGATGCCCTATGTCTACTTCTCTTGCACTGTTAAGTCTCAGATATTCCTAAAAGCCTTTTCTGAATGCATAAATTCCTTTGAAATCAGTACCTTATCAATATTTATTCCTTTCATCATTTATAGCATTTTTACAGTATCTGAGAATTAATTAAACTACCATATGCTGTGACTCTTCATTATTCTCTTCATTTTATATCTCTGAAATTAGGTCATATGATTTTATAAATGTGATTTAGGCCTTAAACTTCTTTGTCTTTTCCTCTCTAAAGAATTTCTTTTACAAATGTTACATTGCACAAAATACCTTAAATACAGACATAAAGCTCCCTAATAAGATGAAGACAAAGTTTATTTTACTAGACTCAAGGTATGCCATCACTGAGTTTCCAATCATTATTGCACTTTTAACTTTCGTAAGTTGAGAAGGCAATCATGAAATTATCTGCAGACTAGTTTTGACAGACAAATAACAGTTTTGAGCAGACATTACTGTCCTAGATTGTTTTGTAGGTATGAATTTTACAATCATTAATCTATTCCTGGTGGTGATAAAGCTGGGGGGAATTGCACTTTCTCTAGGCTGCACAATGAGAACAACAAATACTGGCATGGAACTTGTGACCTTTTCTATGGCCATGACTCTTGTTTGCCTGCAGAGGTCAGCTCATGCATTTCCCTGTGTGGACTAGTTTGGTGATCCACTATATGTCATTATTTCTTCTGATAGCTTTATGAAATAGATCAATTATGAAAACCTTAAAGAATTTGTATGTGGACTCTTCAACAACCCAGTGTGAAAGGGATGTTGTGGGTCGCATCCTTAGGAATTAGGCACTTTGGCAGCCTCGGTACACATGGATCGTATATGTGACACCACGTTGTGTTGTCCTTGTATCCTGGTCTGCAGGCTTTGTCAGCCAGGTGGAGCAGAGAGAGCTGGAGGTACTGTCATTGGCAGACCCTCAGGAGAAATGGCACCACATCCCACTGCTTCTTTTTCTGTAGCTTTGAGTGACGCTAATCTATACCTACTGTGTGCTTACCATGGATGGCTGCCAGCAGATACAAAGGCTAAAAAAATGTAAACACATTTTGTCTTCAATATCTAACCAATGCCCTAAGTGTAGTGATTATGTTTTATTTATTTGGTGATTATTTTAATGATGCTTACTATTTCCTGTGGGGAGCGAAATAGTGTTCATTATAATGCAGTGATAGAGCATAGTTAGAATGAAGAAATAGTTTCTGTTCTAGATTAATTTAATGAAAATTTCAAAATATCAATAATGTATAAACTTCACTTGATAGTTTTCAGGATAATCTCAATTTTAATTGATCTGTTAGTTTTCCTTTGTTTTTCAAGGAAACATACTTTAGGATGAAAACAATTTGAAAATAGTAGTTATTTTTTTCCACATAGAAAATAGCTATAATGTACTAAAAATAGAAAAGGAACTAATAGCTTTCAAGATGTGATTGTGTTAATTATTTTTTCTTCATGCCTTTTCCTTCAAATTCAAAACCACTGAATAATTGTGATGTCCATGATTTGTTCACAACTGCATAGCTTGTAATTCTCCCAATAGAACTTCTATCCATCATTCTTCACAAAGCCCCTAAATACCCAGAACTAGAAACTTAAACTCAGTAACAGAAATCCAAGGATAAAACAACTTCTTAGAAATGCCAAAGTGCTCATTGTGAAACTGGTTCTTCTTTTTCTTCATTAAGAATGTACAGCAATATTCTACATCCTGAAAATGATAGACTGACTGAGTTTACTTGGTATAGTAAGAGCAACAGTTACTGGACAAGTGAGAAGGATACAGAATCATCTGATTTAGTGTGCTGTAGGGAGTGGGCTGATGACTGGCACTTTGTTTCTCTCTAACTCTTCTCTCTGACAGCCAACTGCACATGAACATTATGTGTTGGCCTATTCCACCTGTGCAGTTTTTCACTGTGGTTCAGAGAAATGAAAACTGACATTTCTCTCTTCAACATTGTTTGGAATAAATCGATATGATAGTGAAAATATTGCTGATTCTAGGCTATGGAACATGAAAATGTCTTAAAACTTCAAGTTAACTCCATCAAGAAACCTGAAATTGAAATATTTTAAAAGTAAATTACTGAAAACTTTTTGTAGGAATTTTAAACTAGATAATACTAGAGCACTCTTGGGAAATTAGGCAAATCAGCAATGAAAATACACGTAGCACAAAGTATCATCATATTCTATATCAGGTTTAAAATATGGCAAAGATAAAAATGAAGCATAATCTGATATTATTATATAACCAAAATTTATATTACTAGCTATGAGTGCATCAGTATGATTGTTGAATATGTGAAATATCAGAGCATAGAGGGAAATATAAAATGAAAAGATTAAACTTAAGAAATATGTAAGTTGTATATATTTCAGAGTTTCATAAGTCATTATTAGGTCAATAAATATAAACTATGTTTTGACTTTGCATAGTTTTTAACAAACCAAATTTCAATGTGCTCATAATTTCTTCATTATCTCTTGATAGATAATCCCAGTATTTCTCACTGTGCTTACTAATAATTAAATCAGTAAATATCAATTAAGATGTTAAATAGTGTCACAGTGACATTAAGGTCTACTAACAATTGCAGTAAAATAGATAATCATACATATATTGTCATATTATCAAAATAATTTTGGCACATGAGTCCATTTGTCCATTCTTTTAATATTATTATTTTGTTATTTATTTTTTATTACTTATGAATATCAATTTATTTTGATGTGAACTTACAGGGACTGCTTCAAATTTAAGCCTTGTCTTCCATCAGCTTCTAAAGGCTTGTGTAATGTCTATAAAAATAAGTTGATTACTTAGAAACTGTGAACAGTTTATGCATAGAAACATTGTGATTTTCATCTTCCTAATCCTCGAAAAGCATCTGACCCATGGCAGGCAATTGCTTAATATTTGCTGAATGATCAAATACATTTGCCAGAAATTTGAAATAGAACTGAGCAACCAAGATATTGTTGTGCAAAAATTAATTTACAGAATCAACTGTGTCATTCATTGAAGTTTTAAGTAAATATTTTGCATTTTATAACTAGAGGCTGAAGTGCCAAAAATGAAAATGCAGTAATTAATTTAGATTTATTTTTTGATGATTTTATGTTTCATCAGTAACAATTAAAATTATGTGTTTAACATACTTATTAAAATCTTTTTTAGAAGAGGCTAATTGGAAAGATCTCCATGCAAATATTTTTATCATTAAATTTTATAATAGAAGATACTTTGAAACAAAACAACATAATTGTTAAGCACTGGGACATTGACTTGATAAAACCTTGCTTAAATATGAGAACATGAAAATACTGCCATAAAGAATATTTAATGGCATGGAAAATGTATTTTATATTAGGTAAGACGGTTTTAACATGGTTCTATGCATGATATGACGCCTTACTTATAAAAATATAATGTAGATAAATGTCAAATGGGGTAGAAAAACACAAGTCAATGGCAAATGGAAATTTTCTCTAGGTGAGGATGTTGCTTATTATTTATAGTTTCACCTTTTGCTTTTTAGTTTTACATGTAATAATTGTATAATAAATGTGTTATATTTTAATCGTTGCCTTTTAATTGAGGTAAATGATCACTAGCATAAGGAAAAATTTTATTTCATGTGTTTATTTATCTTTCCAGAAAATATTCTATACATTATTATTTTTAATATTATGGACAGTATTACTTTTTTAAAAGTATTTATTTATTTGAAAGTTAGAGTATGAGAAAGAAGGAGAGACAGAGATCTGCCGTCTTCTGGTTCACTCCCTAAATGGCCACAATGGCTAGGGCTGTGCCAGGCTGAAGCCAGGAGCTTCTTCCCAGTCTCCCATGTGGGTGCAGGGGCCCAAGGACTTGGATCATATTCTGCTACTTTCCCAGGCCATTAGCAGGGAGCTGGATTTGAAACGGAGCACCTGGGACTTGAACCAGTACCTATATGGTATGCAGGCACTGCAGGCTGCGGCTTAACCTGTTGCACCACATCACTGGCCTCAGACAGTATTGCTTTTTGATTTACTGGCTTATTCACTGTCACCTCTAAACCAAATAAAATTGAAAACTAGATAATAAATTTTCTAAATTAGATTTTCTCATAAACAATATTAAATTCATTCTGAAAATGAAATAAGTAGAACAAAATCTTTTTACTGTGCCCATTGTATTCTAGACATGAAAGACCAAGTTGTGTAAAGCATAGTCTCTTCTTAAACGCTCGCAATTGAGAAGGATAAAGACAGGGAACTTAAACTTACAACAAACAGGAAAAAGTCATAAAAATCTGTGGCTACAGATATGACGTTTTAAGAAACTTATACATATTTGCTAAGAAAATCCTAAAATGCAAAATGCTTCAAGGAAAATCACAATGTCTCATGAACCTAGTGTTATGAATGAAAGGCTGTACTCACATATCCAACTTCTGTCAGGATTGTTGTAAATAAATAAAATAGTTCCATTCTATTTGTTAGTTTAATGCTTTCTGCAGTTCCACTTCCCTTAAAACCGCACTTGTGGCTAGTAATGGATTCTTCTCATCCAAGGCTATATCAATTAGAGGAGCAAATTGGAGAAAGACAGGATGTAAATCATTGCTTTTTAAAGATAGTGGCCAAGTAGATAAACCAATATATGTCACCTGAAGTCAACATCAAACTGACTTCTGCCTCTAGGAAGAATATATAGAAAAAATCCAGAGCAATATCATTTTATTATTGACTTTTATTGTTATAGTTTTTGTTTTAAGTCAGACACTCTGGTGAGATTGGTTAGTACAATTTTAGTAACAAAAACATTTCTGAATGCTTATTCAATGCAACTGAAATAATTATTCAGGTAAATTAAACTTGACCAGGTCATCAAACTTACAATAACTTTACTACCTTCAGAATATATTGTTCCCAGTAACTCTAAAATGAATATTTAAAAGCAAATAGCTGAGAAGACCAGCCAAAACTGGATGATATTATTTTCCTTAGGAAATTAACTAGCATTTTAAAAATTTAATAGGATTTCATCTGGAATTTGTCAAAGGTCAATGAACGCTAATGACTACTTGTTTTATTACACACATTGTCTTATTTATTTATGTGTTTGTATAGAACAAGTTCTGTTTCCTACTTGTGTATTGGAAATTATCCAACTGGACAAAGACCAGAACTAGCTCAATGTTGTATTCATCACCTAGAGCACTGTTGGCCTTCATTCAATGTTAAATATTAATAACAATAAAAGCTTCCGTAAGTAAAGCCAGACAGGCAAAGTACAGACAAATATGAGCAATCACTCACTCCATCACCAACAATGTCACCCTTATCAGAAAAGATAATTCACAAAGAAGAATGTAGAATTGGTCATCCTGTTAAGATTCACACCCTCTGGAGTTATCTAGACTGCGTTCTGACAGTTCTGTGAGATTCAACTGTAAAGTCTTAAAATCCTCTGTGAAATACACTGAGACCACTTGACAGCACACTTCTCTAAGCAACATGTTTTGATGATTTTCTCTAGTCATTTTTAGAAAGAAGGGTAGATTCCAAGTTGAATTGTTAATATTACCCTGTCCTTTTAGGTTTGTACCATTCCTCCCAATACTGTTAGAAAACCAAAGGAACAGAAATTAATGGTGATTGCTTGAGAACCTAAAGATAAAACCATATTCCACAGAGTTCCATTTCCAGCCTGGCTGTTATAACATGTTCTGAGGTTGCCTTCAAACAACATATGGGAAAGATATCAAGTGTTCACGAACAACCTTGGCAAAATCGTTACTGTCAAATCAGTAGCAGAAAAATCAAGGGCTCTATTTGGCAACTGTTAAATAAACGGGTACTTTTTTTGGGCAGAATTGACAATTCTATGCTCCTTCTGTACAACAAAATAAAAAGTCCAATAGGATCTTTATGTAGTATCAATCCATGTAATAAAAAGTAACCCTTCCTGTAATTGAATTGTCATTTTTCACATATTTTCCTTGACCTTGCCTGTATGTCATATTTTTATTCTTCATAATGGTGGATGCAAAACAGAAGACCCATATTGACTACAGTGCTCAATGGTTGTTCAGATATTAATTCAGCATGTCAGTAGCTTACACTTTATAGACATAATTATTTCACTCTTCACTTCCTAATTTGATGCAGTTTATGATAACAAAACTCTAGCTGTAAATAGTATGCTGTTGGAAAATAAATATTACTGTAATTGTTTAACTGATTCAGTCTTTGGTGCTCAACAACAGGGAGGAGTTTAATACTTCATGAATAATGCCCATGTACCCAAAAAATCTGACATTAACAGAGTACATCAAATACAAATGAAAAAAAAATCTGACCTAGTGTTTGGATAATATTTTTGCACAGTATAAGTTCATGATAGTTACAATCATTTGTTCTTTAATACTGGATATTTCAAACCATCAGTGTTCTTTCATGTGAAGTATCTCTCATACTGAATATGAAACTGTATCGTGTTTATGAAAATGGTCACATTTGGGTAGGTGTCCCTAGAGTATGGCAAACTGGCATTGCTATCTAGGTTCCATTCTTTGTGTAGCTTCACATGCTGTTATAGGCTCTGGGCAGCTGCTGTGCAGAGACCAAGCAGACAGCATGGAGGAGAAAGGTGGTCTTTCTACCATCTGGTGATCAAAGACCCTTGGGGGGCTCATATTAGGTCACGAGCTTCTGTGCCACCATATGACAGGAACTTGGCCAAGCATTCTTTTTCCATTCCTCCTAGTGCTCTAGAGGCAGCATGTGGGGTGTGTGGTTATGTCCCTTGGTATGCATATTTGGCCTTTTCCTACCCATTTTCAACAGAGCAGCCAGAATCATATTTATAAAACATAAATCAGATCAAGTCACACCCAAGCTTTCCCACAGCACTTAGGACAAAATCCAAACCCCTTTGGTTGCTAAACCCTGCCTAATCTGGCTGCTGCCCAGTATCAATTTTTTTCACACTGCTTACCCAATTGTCTGTCATGCTCCAATGCCTCTGCCCTCCTTACTGATCCTCAACTAAGGCAGAATTATTTCCCACTTTTGAGAATTTACAATTCCTTTTATATATGCTTGGAATTTGCTTTTCTGGGTTTAATTTGATTCCTACTTCCTAATTTTCAGGTCTTGAGTCAGGTCTCAATCACCCCTTTGGTAACCATATTCCACAAAGCACTCTTCTACAGTTGTTTCCTATTGCTCTAATATTTTCTTTTGTGCCTATATTAGCCTAGAATTACTTTACCTTTTAAAAATTACTAAAAATTTTAAATAAATTTAGATATTTTGGAGTATTCTAAGGTACCCCAAGTTATTTTTCAGGCATTCTCACTGTAAAGAAGCTTTTAGAGGGCAGCCATCATCCTTTGATTTGCTGATGTATCCTCAGTAATTGACTATATTTGTGTGTTCACTGCTAGAAAGTTATACGTTGAAATACTAACCCTTACATCATGGTAAGAGGAGGTGGGAACATTGGGAAGCAGTTAGATCATGAGGATGGAGCCCTCATGGATTAAATTGGTGCCCTTATAAAAGAGACCCAAGAAGGCTCTCTCACACTCTTTCTGGTTTTTAACAGCACAGCAAGAATCTGGCTGTCTACAAAACATTAAATGGCCCTCATCAATGTTCTGTAGCTGGGTCTTAGACTTCTAAGCCTTGAGAACTGTAAGAAATAATTGTTCTTTAAGGTACCTAGTCTATTCTACTTTTGTTATATCAGTTTGAATGGACTATAACACCTCTATTCATGACATTTAATGAAAACTAAAAACATAATTGTTGTTGAATAAATACATGGATAAATGATTTTATTGGAAATAAGAACAGTAATTACTATATATAACTAAATTCATTCAGATTTTAATATAGGTTAATTCAATTCCCTCTTTGAGCCAAAGGATGAAATATCAAATGAAGGTAGATTTTACATTTGTTAGAATTTATATGCTAGGTAAGGAAGGAAAGAAATATATTAAGCACCTGAGTTTGGTATCAAGACTGAGGAATTCAGTGTGTTCCAAAATGACTGAATAGGGGATAGCCACACTAACTTCAGCTGCTCTGGGATATGAAAAGAACAAAGGAAGGAACACAGTTACACAGGCCTGAGAGAAGGAAAGTTTTGGAGAGCAACTGAAAGCATAGCAAAGACTCCACCGGACAAGAGGGGAGAAGAAAGGGACACTGCTACAACTAGCCATGTGGCGTAGCCAGCTGTCAGCTGTGAGTTACCATCACACCACAACAAGCACATGCCTCTGACTATCCACTGAAGGATGGACACTCCACTAAGCTGCAGAGGCATATTTCAAACATAAATGCCATTAGAGGAGAAAACCAATAAGTGGTTCCATAAATGTCTAAAAATAAATGTAGAAACATGAAAAACATGAATAAGGAAGACAATATGACTGCCCCAAAGGAGCATAACAACTCTTCAATATTAGAATGTGAAGATGAAGAGATTGATGATATGCCTGAAACAAAATTCAAAAGAAGTATTCAAAGTGTTACTCAAAGGCAATAAGAAGCAAATTCATGAGGTAAGGGAAAACACATGATATGGCCGAAAAATTTTCCCATGAGATTTATATATTGAAGAGAAATCAAACTAAATTAATAGAAATGAAACATTTAGTATTTCAAATAAAAAATACAGTGGAAAGCCTTGACAACAGAATTGATGGGACATGAGAAAGACCATCTAAGCTATCTCAGTAAGACCAAAAAAAAAAAAAAAAGAAGAAATTAGAAAAAGTAAAAATAGTGTTCAAGATTTATGGGATACTATCAAATTACCCGAGATATAGGTCGTAGGAGTTCCTGAAGGCCTGGAACAAGAAAATGGATTAGAAGTTCTATTCAGTGAAACAACAAAAAACTTCCCTAATTTGAAGAAAGGCACACCCAAGTACAATAAGCACATAGAACTCCTAATAGACATGATCATAAAAGATCTTCACTATGACACATTTTAGTCAAACTTTCAGGTGTAATACGTAAAGAAAAGATTCTAAAATGTGCATGAGAGAATGTCAGATTACCTTCAGAGGATCTCCAATTAGACTAATAGCTGATTTCTTATCAGAAACCCTACAGGCTAGGAGAGAATGTATAGATATAGTATAAGTCTCAAAAGAAAAATTTGTCAACCTGAATGCTGTACCCTGAAAAGCTCTCATTTATGAATGGAAATTGAAATAAAGGCCTTCCATGGCAAACAGAAATTGAAAGTATTTGTCACCACTTGTCCAGCCTTACAAATGATGCTTAAGGATATACTACACACAGAAATAACAATGAAAGGAAGGGTGATAAATTGCCATGTGTTATTTATATTGTCTAATTTCCAACAAAATACTATGAAATGAAGAAAGGAGATGAAAGTATAGCCTATATACAAGGAAAAATGTGCACTTTCATATCTATGAGGATATTTAGGTATTGAATTTATTTGACAGAGATATTACATAAGCTTTTATAAATGTAGTCAAAGAATTAAATCAGGTACATATGTAATAGTTAAAATTACACTGATATTGCATCAATTGGAGATTATAAGAAATGAGATATAAGTCTTTTTTAAAAAAGACAACAAAGGAAAGAATCAGCAAAGTCAAAGATGGCTCTGTTGAGATTACTGATTATGAATAGTGGAAATAAAAATAATAAAAATGCATACATTCTCAGAGACTTGTGAGATAATGTCTGACATACCATATTACATAATAATAGTCCCTGATGGAGAGGAGATAAGGAAAAGAGTAGAAAAACTATGTACTGAAATAATGGCCTAATACTTAATGAAGAGCTTTGAAATCCAAGAAGCTTGGCTGGTGCCATGGCTCACTTGGCTAATCCTCCGCCTGTGGCACCGGCACCCCAGGTTCTAGTCCCGGTTGGAGCACCCGGTACTAGTCCCTCTTGCTCCTCTTCTAGTCCAGCTCTCTGCTGTGGCCCAGGAGGTAGTGGAGGATGGTCCAAGTGCTTGGTTCCCTGAACCCACATGGGAGACTGGGAGGAAGCACCTGGCTCCTGGTTTCCGAACGGCACATTGTCAGCTGTAGCAGCCATTAGGGGAGTGAACCAACAGAAGGAAGACCTTTCTGTCTGTCTCTCTCACTAACTCTGCCTGTCAAAAAAAAAAAAAAAATCCAAGAAGCTTATAAAAGATTAAACAGGATAAACTCAGAGACATTCATACCCCAGCTACATCACAATGAAACTGTTAAAGCAAAAGAATACCACTGGTATTGTGGCATAGCAGATAAAGTGGCTTTCTACTAAGTCAGTATCCCATGGAGGTGCCAGTTCTAGTTTTGGCTGCTTCACTTCTGGTCCATTTCCCTGCTAGTGGCCTGGGAAAGCAGTGGAAGATGGCCCAAATGCTTAGGTCCCTGAACCCACATGGGACACCCTGAAGAAGCTCCTGGATTCCAACTGGCACAGCCCTGGTCATTGCAGCCGTTTGGGGGATAAACCAGCAGATGGTAGACCTCTTCCTTCTTCTCTTCCTCTGTAACTCTGCCTTTCAAATAAATAAAATAAATCCTTTTTAAAAAAAAAATTAAGCAAAAGAATCTTTTAATCAAGATAAAAATGACTCATCACATACAAAGAATCAAATAAGATTAAGAACTGACTTCTTGTTTAGACAGCGGAGATCAAAAAGCAGTAGTGTGACATATTCTAAGTATTTAAAGTAAATTAATGTCAATCCAGAATACTACTGTCAGGAAAACTGTACTTATAGAAATAGGGAAAAGTAAATTTCTCCTAGAGTAAAATTATTTTTTAAAAAACTGTCTTTAGCAGGTGTGCTAGAAAAGAAATACCAAAAGAAGTCCTTTGGATTGAAATAAAAGCAAAGTAGTCATTTACTTGAATCTAAACAAAATAAGAATATAAGTAGGTAATTCATAAGTAAACATAAAATGTAATATAAACACATTTTAAAATTATTTTGATTAGACAGAGAAAGAAATCTTCTATCCACTGGTTAACTCTCCAGATGCCTAAAAACCTCTGGGATTAAGCCAGCTGAAACCAGGATTCAGGAAGTGAGTCTAGGTCACTGGTGTGGGTGGCAGTGACCCATGTACTTGAGCATCACCTACTACCTTTCAGAGTATGCATTAGAATGCAACAGTGTTTGAAGTAGAGCCAAGACAGAGACTCTGTCATGGGATGCACCTATCCCAAAAGGGATCTTTTTTTAATTTTTTAAAATTTTTTTTATTTTTTATTTTTGACAGGCAGAGTGGACAGTGAGAGAGAGAGACAGAGAAAAGTCTTCATTGGTTAACCCTCCAATGGCAGCCGCGGCCGGCGCGCTTTGGCCAGCGCACCGCGCTGATCCAATGGCAGGAGCCAGGTGCTTCTCCTGGTCTCCCATGGGGTGCAGGGCCCAAGTACTTGGGCCATCCTCCACTGCCCTCCCAGGCCACAGCAGAGAGCTGGCCTGGAAGAGGGGCAACCAGGACAGAATCCTGCGCCCTGACCGGGACTAGAACCCGGTGTGCCGGTGCCGCAAGGTGGAGGATTAGCCTAGTGTGCCGCGGCGCCAGCCCCAAAAGGGATCTTAACCACTATGCTAAATGCACAACCCAAGATGTATTTTTAAGTAATTTTTATTCTCTTATCTGTTACAAACAGATGACAGCATAAAGTAATAGAAAAAAAACTAAGTCGATGAACTTATATAAACTTAAAATTTGTGTAATAACATAAAGGAATAGATACTGTTCGAGAGCAATTTTTGTATACTATTGGAATTCAGTTGATTTTAATTCAACCTGGATTTTTAAATTTGAGAAAGAGACAGACATCCCATATGCCGACCTGCACCCCAAAAGCTAGCCTTGGCCAAGACTATGCCCAATTAAACACCAAGATCCAGGAACACAATCAACCTGACCAAGTCCCATCGCTTAGATGTGAGCCATCACCTGCTACCTCACGTGGTCCACATTAACAAGAAGCAAGAAAGGAGAGTAGAGCTAGTACTTAAAGAAAGACGTTCTACAATTTGCATGAAAATGGATGCCACTGAAGAACAGCATTGGCAGTGAAATAAGCCAGATAAGGCAAGACAAAAATACCACATTTTCTCCCTTATATGTAGGAACTAAAATTAAAAAAAAAAAAACACACAGAAACCAAAATACATTACCTTTAGACCCTGCTGCAAACACCAAGAAGAAAATAACCTAGAAATGTAGCATAATAAATAGCAAACTAACTAAACCATTACAGTACAATATATCTGTTTAGCACAAAATAAGGCAATGTGTAGAAATGGGAATAAAAAAAGACATTCAACATCTTGAAAACAAAAAGAAAAGGATGTAAATCCTACCTTATCAATAATTATATTGAACATAATGA
The DNA here is from genome assembly GCF_051225735.1 of Oryctolagus cuniculus. Lineage (NCBI taxonomy): Eukaryota > Metazoa > Chordata > Mammalia > Lagomorpha > Leporidae > Oryctolagus > Oryctolagus cuniculus. The sequence continues at coordinate 52,462,001 of NC_142872.1, forward strand.
ATTACCAACTACAACCAAAAGACAGGGAGTGTAATAACATGTAACAAAAATCAAAACAGAATCCAGGTGTTTGCATTCCACAAGACACAAATGGAGTATAAATAAAAGGACAGGAAAAAATATACCATGCAAAAAATAACCAAAAGATAACTGGAATGGCTATACTATCAGAAAATATACTTCAAAACAAACATTGCTTTAAATAGCACAATGATATTTTATATTAAAAAATCTGTCAGAAAGACTAACAAATATAAATTTATGTGTTCCTAACAGCTGAAATTCAAAACAATAACTACAAAAATCTGATGAAATTATAGGAGAAATAGAAATTTACCAATTATAGTTGGATATTTCAGTACTCTAGGTCAAAAAATGGATAGAACACTGAAGAGGAGATTAGTGAAGTTATAGGAGCTTAGAAGTTCATTGTAAATCAATTAGACATAAAACATGTCTTTAGAACATTCCTCCCAACAGCAGAATGCATGTTCTTCTTAAGTGCACCCACAGTATGCTACAATAAAGACTGTATATTAGTCCATAAAGCAGGCCACAATTACCTGAAACCATTTAACTCATGGAGAGTATGTGTTCCAGTCAAACTGGAATAAAATTAGAAATAAGTACCAGAATGGAATTTGGAAAAATCAGTGATAAGCCACAAGTAAGCTACATATTTATATATAAATAATTTGTGAAAAGAAATCAAAAGAAAAACTAAAAAATAGTTCTTGATGAATCAAAACAAAACAGTGCTTGGAAGCTGCTAGGGTACTGCTAAAGCAATTCTTCAATAAAAATTCATAACTGTAGCAGCTTGTTTTCAATAATGGGAGAGGTTTCATAGCGCAACCAAGGCTTAATTTGAGAAACTAGGAGAGTAAGAGTAACTAAGTTCATAAAAATTTAGTTTAGAATCACAAAGATTGTGAAATCAGAGAAGACCCCCTAAAATCTACAGTAAAATGTGGCCCCTTAAAGTTCCCTAGAAATGCTATCCGGGGTGCCACATGTGCTACCGGAATTTGGGGTGCCTTACGATTTCACCACGGTCTTATTAGTAAATCCCTGATATTAATAAGCCTAAGAGGATTCTTGCCTAATATTTAGAGAAGAATTCTAAATACCGGCACAGATAAACAAGGCAGCATGGTACATCTTAAGCTTTTATTTACTGAGAAAGGTGCATAGGAGAGTGAGAACTTTATTTAGGAGAGAGAGGTGAATAGGGGTTCATACGGAGCACCAGGAACCAGCTACATGGAAGAGCATCTAGGCCAGGAAGCCTAGAGCGCATGGCCTGAAGGTCATGTGCCCTGGAGGCACAGGGCTACAGCAAGCCCCCTTCCTAGCAAGAGGCCAGGGAAAAAGAGCAGGGGCCAAGCACACTGTGCCCTAGGCTTCTAACCCACTTCCAAAGGGGAGTGGTTAATTAACCTGATTGGCTGGTGGGAACCCAGGTCTGGCCAGGTAGGGGGATGAGGACACACAGCTCACAAACCTAATTGATTTTAACCTATATGCCTGCCCACTTCAATTGGAACAAATAAATGAAAGAATAATATCATAGAAATGCCACAAAATGGACAAAAATCTTTTAAAAAATTAATAACTGTCAAGTCTTCAACTATACTGAACAAGAAAAATAAGTATAAGTCATTACTAAAATTAAAAATAAGAGGGGGATTACTGCCAATCTCATGGAGATAAAAATAATAAAAGAATATTCTAAAATGTATTTGCCAAAATCAGCCTACAAGAAACTGACAAATTCTGAGAGAGATGCAAACTACTGAATCTAACTCAAGAAGGAATAGGAGGTCTGAATAAGCATATGTATAAATGAAAAGGTTGAATTAGTAATCAAAAACCTTCTCAGGAAATCTTAGGTCCAGATGGCCTTCCTGCTGAATCCTGAGCAATTAAAGGACTAATACCAATTCTTCACAGGAACTTGCATAAAATAGAAAAGGAGAAAAATCATCCCATTCCCTTGCATGAGGAACCTATTCCAAAATCCAAAGATACTGTAGGAAAACTACAGACTAAGATCCTTTAGGAAAATAGTTTCAAAAGTCCTCTAGAAAATACCTGTAAACTGAATTTACCAAAATATTAAACTCATTATATACTGTATTTCTAATTGGAATTCACCCCAAGAATACAAAGTTTGTTCCATATCAGAAAATCAGTGTAATACATTCTTCATAAAAAGCAGAAACCACATAATCATCTCTATGGGTTCAGAAAATGTACTGGGAAAATTCATTACCCTTTCAAAATAAAAATGCTCACTGTACTAGGAGTAGACACTTCACAAAGCAAATAAAGGATATCTACACCCACAGCTACCATTATGCTTTAATGATGATAGACTGAATGTTTCCCATGGAGAATTAAGAAGAAGACAAATATATCTGTTCTTGTCACTTCTTTCCTACAATGTGTTTGAAGATTCTATGGATAATTAAGGAAGCAAAAGAAAGTAAAGTCAACCAGATTGAAAGGGAAAAAGAACTAGGAAAGAAGAACTATATTTATTTACTGGCAATATCATCTCAAATATTTAGAAAAAAAAACTAAAGAATCTATTAAACAGCTAAAAACGTGGTTCAGAAAGTTTGTAAAATAAAAATTATAAAACTTCTGTTGTATTACTATATATAAGTAATTGATGATCTGAAAATAAATTTTAAAAACTTTTTTTACAATAGGAATAAAAAAAACTTAGAAATTTAGCAAAAACTTGTACACTGAAACCATAGAACTGTAGAAAAAAAATTAAGGAAGCCCTAAGTACACAAAAGGATATCCCATGATCATGGATCCAAAGGATTAATATTAGTATAATGACAGTACTCCCCAAGTTGATTTTCATATTCAGTATTCATTGCAAATATTTTTGCAGACTATATCTAACTGAACCTAAAATTCATATGAAAATTCAGGAATCCAAAATATACAAAACAGTCTTGCAAAGGAGAATAATATTGGAGGACTTACAGTTCCCTATTTCAAAATGTAATATAAAGATACGTAGTCAAGAAACTATGTTGTGGCATAGGTATAGACATGGAGATCAATAGAATAGAATCAGGAGCCTGAAAATAAAATTTCCAGTGCTTGGCAATAGATTTTTGACAAGTATGTAAAGAAAATTGTTAGGCAAGGAATAGTCTTTGTTACATACAGCACTGGGCCAACTCAGTATTCATATGCAAAAGAATAAAGAATAAAATTGAACCATTATCTTACAGCCTACACACAAGAAAATATGTTAATAAGCCTTTGTGGTCTTAGGTTGACATGAAAATTAAAAATCACAACAGAAAAACAATTAAAATCCTTTATTTCAAAGTACAACATTGACAAAGTAAAACTGATAACCCACACATGGAAGAAAACAGATATATTTACAGAAACAGATGGATAAACCAATGGAATAGAATAGAAACACCAGAAATCAATCCACACATCTACAGGCAACTTATATTTGATCAAGGATCTAAAAGCAATTCCTGGAGCAAGGACAGTCTATTCAACAAATAGTGCTGGGAAAACTGGATTTCCATGTGCAGAAGGATGAAGCAAGACCCCTACCTTACACCTTACACAAAAATCCACTCAACATGGATTAAAGATCTAAATCTATGACTTGACACCATCAAATTATTAGAGAACATCAGAGAAAACCTGCAAGATACAGGCACAGGCAAAGACTTCTTGGAAAATACCCCAGAGGCACAGGCAGTCAAAGCCAAAATTAACTATTGGGATTGCATCAAATTGAGAAGTTTCTGTACTGCAAAAGAAACAGTCAGGAAAGTGAAGAGGCAACCGACAGAATGGGAAAAATATTTGCAAACTATGCAACAGATAAAGGATTAATGACCAGAATCTACAAAGTGATCAACAAACTCCACAACATCAAAACAAACAACCCACTTAAGAGATGGGCCAAGGACCTCAACAAAAAGAGGAAATCCAAATGGCCAACAGACACATGAAAAAATGTTCAGGATCACTAGCAATCAGGGAAATGCAAATCAAAATCACATGAGGTTTCACCTCACCCCGCTTAGAATGGCTTACATATAGAAATCTACCAACAACAGATGCTGGCAAGGATGTGGGGAAAAAGGGACACTAACTCACTGTTGGTGGGAATGCAAACTGGTAAAGCCACTATGAAAGTAATCTGGAGATTCCTCAGAAACCTGAATATAACCCTATCATACAACCCAGCCATCCCACTCGTTGGAATCTACCCAAAGGAAATTAAATAAAAGAGCTGTCTGCACCTCAATGTTTATTGCAGCTCAATTCACAATAGTTAAGACATGAACTCAACCTAAATGCCCATCAACAGTAGACTGGATAAAGAAATTATGGGATATGTACTCTATAGAAACTACACAGCAGTAAAAAAAAAAATGAAATCTGGTCATTTGCAACAAAATGGAGGAATCTGGAAAACATTATGCTGAGTGAAATAAGCCAGTCCCAAAGGGACAAATATCATTTATTCTCCCTTATGGGTGACAACTAACTGAGCACCAAAAAGGAAATCTGTAGAAGTGAAATGGACACTATGAGAAACAGTGACTTGATCAGCCCTTGTCCTGACTGTTGAGGAATAACTTACTATTTTATTCCTTTTAGTATTTTTTTGTTCTACTTAATACCATTGATTGAACTCTTTAATTAACACACAATTATTCTTAGGTATTTAAATTTAAATGAAAAGTGATCCCTGTTAAATATAAGAGTGGGAATAAGAGAGGGAGAAGATGTACAGTTTGGCACATGCTCACTCAGGCTTACCTCTAATGGTAGAGCTAGAAACGTGCCAGGGGATTCCAGTTCAACCCCATCAAGGTGGCATGTACCAATGCCATCTTACTAGTCAAAGTGATCAGTTTCAGTTCATAATTGATCATAATGATAGGATTAAGTGTCAAAGGGATACATAAATAAGACCAGTGTCTGCAAATATTAATTGATAGAATTAAAAAGGAGAGAATGATCCAACATGGGAAGTGGGATACACAGCAAACCCTTAGAATGGCAGATGCCCTAAACAGCAATGTGGCCTCAGAATCAGCCCTTAAGGCATTCGGATCTGGCTAAAAAGCCCTTAAGAGTATTTCAGACATGGAAAGCCAAGACGCTTTGGCAAAAAAAAAAAAAAAAAAAAAAAAAAAAAAAAAAAAAAAAAAAAAAACAACAACAACTTAAAGATCTCTTGTGAGTGAGATCCCAGCGGGAAGAACAGGCCATCAAAGAAGGCAGTACCTTTCACTGAAAGGAGGGGACCACTTCCACTTTTACTATGGTCTTGTTTAAATAAGATCAGAGTTGGTGAACTCAAGAGGCTTCCATAGCCTTGGCAGCTCATGACAAGAGCCTCGGGTGATTACTGACGTCATAAATAAGAGTGTCAATTGTTAAATCAACAACGGGAATCACTGTGCACCTGCTCCCCATGTAGGATCTCTGTCTTTCATGTGTTGTACTATGCAAATTAACAGTAAAACTACTACTCAAACAATATACTTTGTGTTTCCGTATGGGTGCAATCTTTTAAAATCTTCACTAGTATATACTAAGTTGATCTTCTGTATATAAATATAATTGAAAATTAATCTTGATGAAGAATGGGATGGGAGAGGGAATGGGAGATGGGATGGTTGCGGGTGAGAGGGAGGTTATGGGGGGAAAAGCTGCTATAATCCAAAAGTCATACTTTGGAAATTTATATTTATTAAATAAAAGTTGAAAAAAATGTATATGTGGGTAGTGAATTGGTCAAGCCGTATTCCAGCTGGCAACTGAGGCTGGAAGAAGATATTTCGTCTGACATTAGGCATGTAGAAAAAGCAGTTTGCTGTAGTGTTACTCTGAGATGCACTCCCTTCAAAATTATACAAATATGGAAAAATGTAATACCCTACCACCATATCTAGACTGTGTTCTAAAACTAAAACTGTATTACCACAATTGTTAATAGCCTCCTCAAAGAAGTAATCTAAATAGAGAAACTCATTAGTGCAGGTTTTTTTTTTCTTCAAAGCAGTATTTTTGTATGTTCATAGGGCAAAATCTTATTTTCCTGATGACGTGTGTGAGATAGCAATATGCCAGAAATTGTAGAAGCTTACCTCTTGGCTGGCCTTCCATGTTCCCAGCTACTATAAAGGACAAATGGGCTCAATTAAGAATAGAACACACAACCCACCTCAATTACTTCTGAGTCTCTTTGAAATAACCTTTGCTGAGTATCACAACCGTGATTTACTGAACCCTTGTAACATCTCAAGGCCTCTACTCTCTTTTCTAGCCACCATTCACCCATTGAGATACATATTTATAGAAAGGAAAGTCATGTGAGTTTTATTATTCTCAGTGGTATTTAAGTACAAACTGACAGATTGCCTACTAAAACTTTCAAAATGCACCAGTGAAGATGCCGTTTGGGCCTCTAACGTCCCATATTGGAATACCTGGATTTGAGTCCATACTCAGTTTCTCATTCTATATTCCTGCTAATGCCAGCAGCAGTAGTTGATATTAGCAAGTGATGTTCAAATACTTGGGTACCTGGTCCAAGACTTGGATTAAATTCCGGGAACATTACTTGGCCTAGTCAATCCCTAGCTGTTGGAGGAATTTGGGTGCTGAATCACTGGATGAAACATCTCTGTCTCTGCATTTAATATCATATTTATATAGAGCACTATTATATAATATGCATATTATGTATGTATATTATGTATATATGTATATTATGTATGTATATTATGCATATTATATAATAGACATATAATATGTTTATATATTTTATGTATACATATATAGGGAATGAGAGAGAGAGAGAGAGAGAGAAGGGAGGACAGAATGGTGTAGGTGTAAAGAGAGTGGGGTTAAGCCTGCCTGGACAGAGAGCAGGAGGTTTTGAAGTCAGGTTTCATTGCATTTGAGCAGCAGGCAGAGTCCTTTCTTAAGCTGCCTGTTGGGGCGGTGCAGAGTGCCACACGGACCCTGATACCCTGATAAGGTGGACAGGAGAACTGGAAAAGGCTCCTTGATGAAATTGATAGAGCATTGTGTTAGTAGTTTAGACAGTCCCAGGTTCAGGGCTTTCCAGAGCAGTAAAAATTCTATTAGCCTTTGCATTATGTATCTGTGTCCAAGGGGAGAGAAAGGAGGAGTAGGATCAGGAAGAGATGGGAGAGGCAGCTGCAGGTGTAAAGAAGAAAGTTCAGAGGAAGAGGGGGAGGAGAGGGAATGTGTCATAGCTCTTAACCAGAGGATAAAGGAGCAGCCAGTTTCAGAGGCACTGCAGTGGGCCAGAAACTTATCTTTCATGCCTTCCTCACATGGGGCACTAAATGTAAGGAGAAGAGGAGCAGAAAAGAGGAGATGGGATATGAACTCACAGCTGAAATGAATTTATTCAAGAAGAAAAATATATTTGCAGAAGTGGCCAACTTCTGGCATGCAAAGAGACTGAACATTTGGCATAGGGCACAATCCTCCAGCAGTCTGGGCCTTATATATCCTATCGTGGGCTAAGGGTCCAGATTGGGGTTGGGGGGCAGTAGTCGGAGGTGGATTTCTTCATACATGTTTTACATGTTTTTTGTAGACTTACAAAAGTAGAAAAGAATTCAGGGGATGGTGTAGGGAAGAGTACAGAGTGTGGAACCGTACTGGTCTCCTGAAAGAAGGCAGGGGTAAAGAGTCCACTGGGGAATTGGATTTACTTTCAGGCAAGGAACTAAGATGGCTGGGGCTTATGCCTTTATTCCATTTTATATACATATACATATACATATACATATACATATATATTAAAGTCTTCAGTTGAGTAAGGCATAATTCTGTGAGGTAAAATGGAAATTGGAGATGCATGGTCTTTATCTTTTTTTCTCTGCTGCTCTGCCTTTAAAATAAAATAGTAAAATTTTAAAAAAGTATAGGAAACATTGGCAAAAGATATGCAGTCTGAGCCCAACTGAAATATCTACTTGCCCATGAATGAGGATTTGAGAATTATGAATGGAATTTTTTTTTTTTATTTTTGACAGGCAGAGTGGACAGTGAGATAGAGAGACAGAGAGAGAAAGGTCTTCCTTTTGCCGTTCGTTCACCCTCCAATGGCCGCCGCTGCAGCCGGCGCACCGCGCTGATCCGATGGCAGGAGCCAGGATCCAGGTGCTTTTCCTGGTCTCCCATGGGGTGCAGGGCCCAAGCACCTGGGCCATCCTCCACTGCACTCCCTGGCCATAGCAGAGAGCTGGCCTGGAGGAGGGGCAACCAGGACAGAATCCGGCGCCCCGACCGGGACTAGAACCCGGTGCGCCCGCGCCGCAAGGTGGAGGATTAGCCTATTGAGCCACGGCGCTGGCCATGAATGGAATTTAAGAACCCCTTGAGCCTTGAGTTGCTGGCCAGTACTTAACACAAATAACTTGAAGGACTAAGGTATGAATGACCTGCCATGTACTGTTTTTCCACTGAATTTCACTAAAAGTTAGATGACTTAACAAAGCATAACCTTCAGAATGCCAAAATTTTTGAAAATCTCTGTCAAGTTCTCATGGGTAGTCTAGACTCACAGGTCTTTAGGAAAATAGCAGGTTTTATTATTTTCTCTAACACTTAAGTAGTATTATGTAGCTTTTTGAATTATTCTGTACCAGGCCCTGTAAACCTGGTCTCATTAAATCTTATTTAGGAACCACTTTTATTCTCAGTTTCTAGATGAGGAGACTAAGTCTCAGAAAGTGCAATCAACTGAAAAATCTTTTGATGCTGGAACTTTTATACTACACTGTTCTGTCAGTAACCATGGTATTTCTGCATGATTTGGATGTTAATCTCATAACTAAAGAAGGATTTTAATTTTTATATCATGTAAATCTCTGCTGCTTCAAAATGATATTTGAGTATAATACTCTAGCTAAGCATTCAGCCAAATTCATCCTTAATAAAGTGTGTTTGATTTAAAAATGTTTAAGAAAAAGATTTTTTCATACTTTGACATTGAATCGTCCCCATTCCCTGTGGTCATACACCTTCTAAGGCACACATTATTATTAACACAGCTTCTGAAATGTTGGAGTTCATTTATCTCATGACACATAGATAGAACCATCTTGGGTCTTCCTCATTAGACTCAGGTTAGCCTCTGACGTAGATCTGATGTTATTGTCACGGTCTGTATTCATTTCATCTTTTTCATTCTTTGTAGAAATCTCCTTTTCCTCACACTATGTTAATGTGGGGATAACATGTATTCATTCCATGAAATATGTGATTTATATAGAATTATGATGTTAAAAGCCAACAAAAACCAGTTATCGCTGGGTAGAATTTCAAGCTACCAAAGTGAAGTATTTTGGGGGTATATAGGGCTTCTTGAGAGTTCCACAGTCCTAACTTCTTGGTATCCATTTCTCTACCAAAAACAAACAAAAAGGCCAGGACCCTCCTGTCTCTTGACTGTAAAGTTAATTTCTTCTAATAGTTGATTCATTGACATTCCTTCAGTGATATTGAATTATACTAGGTGATATGATTTTTCTTCTTATATTTACAATATAGAAAGAATGATTTATTTTTTCCACTTTTAAGAACTTTTTTTTGAATTTAAATTTAAGGTTTTTTTTAACTTTTATTTAATGAATATAAATTTCCAAAGTACGGCTTATGGATTACAATGGCTTCCCCCCCATAACATCCCCTCCCGCAACCCTCCCCTTTCCCATTCCCTCTCCCCTTCCATTCACATGAGGATTCATTTTCAATTCTCTTTATATACAGAAGATCAGTTTAGCATACATTAAGTAAAGATTTCAACAGTTTGCTCCCACACAGAAACATAAAGTGAAAAATAATAGATGATTTTTTAAATGATGATGAAATCAGATCAGACCTATTGTCATGTTTAATCCCAGCGAGAGTCAAGTTGGGAATTGATAATTTCTTCTTTTTTTTTTTAACAGAAGATCAGTTTAGTATACATTAAGTAAAGATTTCAACAGTTTGCACCCCCATAGAAACACAAAGTGAAATATACTGTTTGAGTACTCGTTATAGCACTAAGCCTCAATGTACAGCACATTAAGGACAGAGATCCTACATGAGGAGTAAGTGAACAGGAGTGTCAATTTGTAAAGTCAACAACAGGAGTCACTTTTAAGAACTTTTAAGATCTTTTCTCAAAGAGATATTCATTTATGTAACATATTTAAGGAATAGATATTTGCATGGATAGTCATTTATTTTATGTAATTTATTTAATGCATCATTAAGCTTATTAGCAGGGCACTACAATTTTTTGGACATGTTTATTTTATATGTCTAAATCACATGAAATAATGTCACAGAAAGTCTAAGTAATATTTATCAATACATCATTTCTTTAATCTTCATATTCTTTAAAAAGGATATTCAAGTAAATACAGTAGAGCTATTTTGCACAAAGCAGGTTAATGAAATTTCATTGGAATATTTTTATAAGATGTAAAGGAAATATGTTCCATGCCAGAGAATAACCATATCATAATGAAAACATTAGCCTTCCTGTCAATTTTGAACTTTTAATCTTTTAGAATTTAGATCAAATTTTCTGTCTGAACTGACAGTCACTACCTAATCCCTCCAAATTCTTGGAGATTTACACATTATCATCTTAGCATTTAATGGGATATAGCAGCCCACAGTACAGACATGAATCTCAAATGCCTATAATTAGAAAGAATAAACCCATTTTTAGGGAAATGCATTCATAACCAAGACTACTTGGAGAATTTCCTAAAATGTTGTCAAATACTATTTAACATGCTATTCTTTAAAGTTTCTCTCAGTTACATCAGGTGCCTACTTTTAGGGGCATTTGAATAGGAAGTATTTACCTTTCTTATAGTCATTTATTTGGCTAAGGAAGAAGATACTGCCTATAACAAAATAAAGTGCTCAGGGGCTGGATAAATGTTACTTCCCCTCTTCGATAAGTCTTTTGAAAAGAGTGACTTTTTAAAATTCACCTGACATCATTAGCAACAGTAAACCAGACTAAAATTATCTACAGATTATTAATGAATCATTTAGAGCCAAAAAGGGCTTGATTAATCAGGAAAGCATGGGATTATTAGTATAAAAAAGCTCTACTCACCAAAAAGATCATAGTCATCATTATGTAACATGAATATTGATTGTACATAGAACGTCCTAGATTTTAGTTTTAGAAAATGTTTCTGTATAAAGTAGTCTGTGCCCCATACACATCAGCATGTTTTCCATTTATTTGCCTACATCCAAAGTGCAGATACTGGGCTCTGTAGGATATGATTTAGCTAATTTAATAAGGCGTGAATGGGATCACAACTCTGCAGTAGTAACAGGATTTCCTTCATTCTAACAGTGGACTTGGTGTCTTTGTACTTCATTGCAAAACTTGTAAATACTCACAAATTCCTATTAAAATTTTCAGAAGATTATGTGAAACTGTATGAGATTTTTAAATTAAGGCAGTTAAATAGATATATTTTTATTGTTAATTCTGAAGACATTTCTTTTATATGTATTCTACTTTAATATCCCTTGGCCTCATATAATCAAATTTATTATAATATTTGCACTGATAGAGTATGAAAATAAAGAAAAATATAGATATGTTCACAAATATGTAGAAATTTTGCTTTGTAAGAAACCTTTCTACTATTACTATTGGAGGTGTTTCTTCAGTATTTCTTTAATTTTCCACATACCTGCAGACAGGAAATATATATGGTTTGAGAATAACTAAGACATTAATATTAATATTTTCATGAGTATTCTATATTAATATATGTTTATTAATAATTTTATACATTTCAATAAAATTTTTATTGACTGAAAGCGGACAACAAGTTGCACTTTTCTAAATGCATCAAAATAGCAATCAAGCTCATCTTCTACTGGAAATCATTATGATTAGTGAAGTAAGTCAGCCCCAAAGAGACAATTACCATATGTTTTCCCTGATTGTGGTAACTAATAGAGTACAAAAAATGTAATGTGTGTGAGTAAAATTGACATTTTGAGATTCGCTGATTTTTGCAGCCCTTGTTTCTACTGTTGAGGAACATTGTTATTTTCTGCTTAATATTTGTAGAATTCTTTACTTAATTTAGGGCTAACCTTATAGTACAAAATAAACTGAAGGTAGAGCGCTGTAAAAATTAAAATAAAAACTAGGAAAGCAAGGAGGAGGGAAGATGTTAGCATGGGTGAGAGGAAGGTAGGGTGGAAGTATCACTATGCTCCTAAATCTGTATATATGACATATTTGAAATTTCTTCATCTTAAATACTAAATTAATTGAAAACAAAAAAAAAATTTCTAAAAATATTCCTCACGTTTTCTCAAGCCTTTCATATATTTCATTTAGTTAACAAAACAAAAGTCCCAGCAGCTAGTTATGAAGACATGCAAAGATCTACCTGGGATATGTCCAACCCCTGTTAGTACCCCCTCTCTAGTGTGCCCTTCTCACACAGTGGATACATCTTACTTCACCATAGTACCTTTCGCCACTCCACTCTCTATTCTCCTTGGCTTTTACATGTGTAAATTGTACCTAAGATCTCAAGAGGCAGTAAAAATGTCACTTTGTCAGGAAATGTGCCCCTGATTTTATATGGAGGCATTTGCAATGCTTCTAAACTTCCAGAGGATTTTATTTCTGCATCCTGCTAGGCTCATTTTTTAAAAAAATTCACTGTACTTATTTCCATTATTAGGAATTAATTTCTTTAGGAAAGGGCAGTGTCTGAGCATGATTGACCCTCATACCCTTCATCATACTGTGCATTGCAGATGCTCAGTATGTTACCTATTGAAGCAAGTCTACAACAGCAGACAAGTCACCTTGACAATAATAGTGTGGTTTCTAACATTAATAAAACTAATTTTAAGGACAAAACACTGGGTTAAGCAGTTGGTTGACCAAGGAAACAGTCAACTGTACAAAGCAAAAAAATCAGTTTCCATGAATCTAAGCATTCTGAAATTGTCTGTATCAAATTAGCATTGTATAATTTGAGAAATGGTCAAAAGATGATAAAAAGTTTTATTCAAAATAATTTTTTTCTTTTTTCAAAATGATTATTACAGCAATGTTTTCTGCTATGTTAGCTCAAAGCCTTATATGTTCTCCACTTCTTAATAGTGTGAGAAAACCTTAAAAGCAATATATGTCTTTAAAGAAAAGACCATCAATTTCTGATGCTGTTCACAAGCACAAGGCATAGAAGGTGAAAGGAGTGCTGCTAAATGCCACTGAAGCTTAGAGAAAGTGTATCCAGACCCCATTCTTTTCCTCTGTCAGTAAAGAAATACTGTATTCAGACAATAAGAAAAGAAACTGATGGTAGAAATTGCTACACATTCTGTTTCTGTTGATCATCCAAGTTCAAACTTTTTATTTAATGGACTACGTCTATTAAAAAGAGAGCTGGGGAACCTGGATTATTCATTTCTATAATTAACGAGATACCCAGTAATTGAAGTATAATGTCCTTCTCTGTGACTGACAGCCGCTGAGATTGGTTGCTAGCGATGAGCCACATGGAAGACAAATTCAAGTAATCTACAATTTTTTTTCTCTTTCTTTCAGAAGTGCCTCAAATTGACACTGATTTGATAGTCTCAAATCCCAGAGCTCCTTAGATACTGAATATATAATGTAAAGAAATTCTCCTTGGTGTCAGTTTATAACTTTCCCCTTTCTCACAATACAAAGGGCGAATGACAGGAAGAGAAGGTCTGCTCACTGATATAACAAAGATGGACTTGAAATATGGATTGATATATATGTGCTGTGGACTTTTTTTTTCTAACTGTGGTCCATGTGATGATGAAAAATGATGATAAGAGTTCATGGGGAAATCATTTTGGAAGATGGTGGTATAGCAACAGAATGATCTGAGTCATGTGGGGTAAAATAGATATATAAATAAGATCAAAGATCTAGTAACAATAATAGAATTAAAAAGGAAAGAATGTTCCAACATGGGAAGCAGTCCGCAGAGCAGACTCATAGAATGACAGTTGCTTTACATAGCACTCTGACCTCAGAATCAGCCCTTTAGGCATTCTGGTCTGGCTGAAAAGCCCATGAGAGCAATTTATGCATGGAAAGCCAAGACACTATGACAAAAAAATGTCCTACATCAAGGATCTCTGTGAGTGAGACCCAAGTGGAAAGAAGTAGCCATCAAAGAAGGATGTACTTTTCTCTGAAGGGAGGTGAGAACTTCTACTTTGCTTATGGCCTACTCTAAATATTAACAAAGGTTGTGGATTCAAAAGCCTTACATAGCCTTTGCAGCTCATGTCAAGAACCTCGGTGATCACCGTTGTCATACATAAGAGTGTTAATGCTTAAATTAACAACAGGAGTCACTGTGCACTTACTTTCCATGAAGTGAAGAGAATTAACTGTAAAAATTGTTCTCAGGTTTGTATTTATTTGTGTGTGTGTGTGCAAATTGTTGAAATCTTTACTTAGTATAGAATTGGTCTTCTGTATATAAAAAAGCTACTTATTAAAAAACAAAAAGAGTTCATGGGGAGATGGACACCTTTAGTCATCATTATCAAAGTCAGATTGCACAATGGAGAAACTCCAACAAAAGTAAAGCCAGACTCTATAGAACCTAGGCATCCTGTTCCTTTTATTCATTCCATTGATATGACTATAAGAATCAGATGTTGTAGCACAAATATCCCCACAATGCTCAGGACTTCTACCTCAATATAGCAAAGATCCCCAACTCTTTATGCTATGCATGCTGTAAATGATGAATATATACAAGGTTAGTTAAAGAAATAAAGTATGTTCACCATCAAAAGCAAATATAAGACTCTTAAAGCAAATCGCCAGTTTGTAATTTTTTAGATGAATTATATTGATGGCCACAAAGTGGACATACAGGTGTTCACCCTGTAGTCTCTGGAAACAAAGACCTTGGATCCGATGGAGTTGACTGCTAGAGCAGGAAGAGTTGCAGATCTTACTATATGTGGCTTTCCTCTGCTGAGCTGTCTTTGCATACCTGCCCAGGTCTGCAGTTTAATTTTCCATTGCCTCACAGTCCCTTCATACCTCTATATTATCTGAAACAACTTGCATAGTTTTTGCTTCTGCTAATATGCATTCAGTATCAATTGGGACTACTTTCTTTCCCAAGAGGTGAGAGTGGAAATCACAGTAAAAATTTAGACCTTACCCGCCACAAAATTCAGCATCCTAGAAAGTTGTCCTTTCCAAGGACCAGGAAATCTAAGCAGAAAGATAAACATATGATATTACTGGTAGTTTGAAATTTCTTTTTTTTATTTTCATATTTTTTTGTTTAGTAAGTATAAATTTCCAAAATACAGTTTATGGATTACAATGGCTCCCCCCACCCCATAATTTCCCTCCCACTCGCACCCTTCCCATCTCCTGCTCCCTCTCCCATTCCATTCACATCAAGATTCATTTTCAATTATCTTTATATACAGAAGATTGAATTAGTATATATTAAGTAAAGATTTCATCAGTTTGCACCCACACAGAAACACAAAGTGTAAAATACTGTTTCAGTACTAGTTAAAGCATTACTTCACATTGGACAACGCATTAAGTACAGATCCCACATGAGAAGTAAGTACACAATGACTCCTGTTGTTGACTTAACAATTTGACACTCTTGTTTATGGCGTCAGTAATCTCCCTAGGCTCTAGTCATGAGTTGCCAAGGCTATGGAAGCCTTTTGAGTTCGCTGACTTCGATCTAATTCAGACAGGGTCATAGTCAAAGTGGAAGTTCTCTCCTCCCTTCAGAGAAAGGTACCTCCTTCTTTGATGGCCCCGTTCTTTCCACTGGGATCTCACTTGCAGAGATCTTCCATTTAGGTTTTTTTTTTTTTTTGCCAGAATGTCTTGGCTTTCCATGCCTAAAATACTCTCATGGGCTCTGCAGCCATATCCAAATACCTTAAGGGTTGATTCTGAGGTCAGAGTGCTATTTAGGACATCTGCCACTCTATGAGTCTGCTGTTTATCCCGCTTCCCATGTTGCATCATTCTCTCCCTTTTTGATTCTATCAGTTATATTAGCAGACACTAGTCTTGTTTGTGTGATCCCTTTGACTCTTAGACCTATAAGTGTGATCAATTGTGAACTGAAATTGATCACTTGGACTAATGAGAGGGCATTGGTACATGCCACCTTGATGGGATTGTATTGGAATCCCACTCAACATGGATTAAAGACTTAAACCTACGACCTGACACCATCAAATTATTAGAGAGCATTGGAGAAACCCTGCAAGATATAGGTACCGGCAAAGACTTCCTAGAAAAGACCCTGGAGGCACAGGCAGTCAAAGCCAAAATTAACATTTGGGATTGCATCAAATTGAGAAGTTTCTGTACTGCAAAAGAAACAGTCAGGAGAGTGAAGAGGCAACCGACAGAATGGGAAAAAATATTTGCAAACTATGCAACAGATAAAGGGTTGATAACCACAATCTACAATGAAATCAAGAAACTCCACAACATCAAAACAAACAACCCACTTGAGAGATGGGCCAAGGACCTCAATAGACATTTTGCAAAAGGGGAAATCCAAATGGCCAACAGACACATGAAAAAAAGTTCAAGATCACTAGCAATCAGGGAAATGCAAATCAAAACCACAATGAGGTTTCACCTCACCCTGGTTAGAATGGCTTACATTCAGAAATCTACCAACAATAGATGCTGGAGAGGATGTTGGGAAAAAGGGACACTAACCCACTGTTGGTGGGAATGCAAACTGTTTAAGCCACTATGGAAGTCAGTCTGGGGATTCCTCAGAAACCTGAATATAACCCTACCATACAACCCAACCATCCCACTCCTTGGAATTTACCCAAAGGAAATTAAATTGGCAAACAAAAAAGCAGTCTGCACATTAATGTTTATTGCAGCTCAATTCATAATAGCTAAGACCTGGAACCAACCCAAATGCCCATCAACAGTAGACTGGATAAAGAAATTATGGGGCATGTACTCTATAGAATACTATACAGCAGTCAAAAACAATGAAACCCGGTCATTTGCAACGAAATGGAGGAATCTGGAAAACATCATGCTGAGTGAACTAAGCCAGTCCCAAAGGGACAAATATCATATGTTCTCCCTGATTGGCAACAACTAACTGAGCACCAAAGGGGAAACCTGTTGAAGTGAAATGGACACTATGAGAAAGGGTAGTTTAAAATTTCAATCCATTCATTAGTATGTGGGAGCATTAACGAGAAAATCTGAGTGACATAATATAAGCTCCTTATATTGCTCTCTGTTCTACTCTCAGCACCCACGAGGCTTCTTCATACATAGCTGTCCTACAGTAGGCTTTTTGTTGAATTAGTGATGCTGACATTTGGGTGTGTCCTCCAAAGTTAATGTGTTAGACTCTCAATCCTGAATGTAGTGGTATTGGGGGGTAGGCATTACTAAGTGATAATTAATGGATTAATGTCCTTATCATAGGACAGACTACTTAATGGATCTGTTCTAAAAGGGAGTTCAGCCTTCCCTTGCTCACTTGTACTCTTGCTAACTTGCCCTTCAATCTTCTGCCATGAACGGATGTGGTATGAAGGCCTTCATTCCATGTTGGCACTTTGAATTTCATCTTCCCAGTCTTGGATATGTGAGAAATAAATTTTTTTTATCAAACTTCCAGTCTTTGGTATTCTTTTCTAGCAATACAACACAGACTAAATGAATGAATATGCAAAAATATTCAGAATGCTGGGCCATCTCCCAGATGTTCAGGGCTTAGATAATTCAAACTAGCCCAGAAATAGAAAATACCCCGGGCACTTTCAGTTCCATACCAACTTGCTATTAGTCACATTTCCTGCTAGATTGTTTTATAAAATCCAAGTAGAAGTTTAATT
Organism: Oryctolagus cuniculus; assembly: GCF_051225735.1. Classification (NCBI taxonomy): domain Eukaryota; kingdom Metazoa; phylum Chordata; class Mammalia; order Lagomorpha; family Leporidae; genus Oryctolagus; species Oryctolagus cuniculus. Next base: position 52,479,992 of record NC_142872.1, read on the forward strand.
AGCAGAAAGCATGGCAAGTTGCTAAAAACACAACTGTGAGAGCACAAATCTGCCTCATTCACACGTTCATCCTGTGACACTCTCCGAAGAGTAGGACTGCTCTGGAAATCATCTTTGTGTTGCAGATCTCACCTGAATTCAGATCGTTAGGAAGTTTGTTGCATTGCGTTTTTATAGAAAAAGACTATCAGGCCTCTGGAGAGAAAAAGCTTAAATCAAGAATAGATGACTCAGCTTTCAAAAGATACTGTCACTCATCCCATGGGTAGTTATCTTGGCATATATAGAACAAGATGTTAGAAGTGCTGAAGTGATATTCTGCCACCTACCAGCTATGCCAGTATATGTCTTTTGCAGGACAACTGTGTATTCTTCATAAATTAATGTATCTTACAAACATTAACTGTTAGCCTGTGTCTCACCATATCAATGCTACAACCATTATTATAGAAGTGTCTACATTACTCTTGCCTTTAAGTTACACACAATCTGGGAATGGAGGAAAAGGGATGATTCTTGGTCAAATGCTAATTTATGAAACTGTAAGTAAAAGCAGATCTTATTTGTTAAATCTGTCCCAATGGAGGCAGTAAAACTTTGACACTGACCATTATCAGTTCTTCTGGACCAGGGAAGATGTTGCAAAGGGTGAATTTCTCCATCCATTTTGGAGTTACTTGCTCATCCTATCGTGTCATCCTACACTTCAAAAAAAGATGAAAAGCCCCAAATCGTTTAGACTTAAAAATTCCTCACTGGGCTAGGGCTCAGATAGATGAAATTTTGTTTAAATGCTGTATCTCATCTATAGTAAATAATAAATCAAGAATAGAACAATCCTTTAACAAGTTCCCATCTCTTTATAACCCAGAATTTTATTTCATTGCTTGTTACAATGAATCATTAGTAAGTCTAATCCAAGGATGGGAGTCCCTCTGCTTTCAGTAATTTCTCTAAAATAGCAGTCAGGAAAAGAAAACCAAAATCCAGTGAACTAATTGTTGTCTTTGTTAACATAAAATGTTGTAAGAAAAGGGCATCAAATCCAATGTGCCAAGGGAAGGTCATTACTGGGACAATTTATGGGGATCTGAGCAGAAATTAGTGAGGAGAAAGACAACAACAAAGAATTGGAAGTGATGTCATGAGAGAAAAAGCACATGACAAAGCAATAATTTACAGCACTTATGTCTAACACAGAGTTAAGAGATTATGTCACACTGAGCATTAAATGAAATTGAATCTAGTTGGAGTACAAAATATAATCAGTTGAATTATGTGAGGTGGTAGGATGTTCAGAAAGTTAGAAAAAGAAAAAGAATGGTTCACTAGGTAGACAGGTAGGTTGGAAATAAGGTTGCATGAGATCATGTGGAATATTAGAAAACTTTAATGTGAACTTTGCACTTGGCCTGTCGAATCAAGACCCATGAATAAATCTAATCAATTTCTCAGATCTTTTGTTGGACAGGTCATTGTGATCCTGTAAGGACATCCTGTAAGGGAAACAATCAAGAGTTTCTCACACTCACTAAAGATAGATTTGGAAAGAAACAGATCGTTCTTTAAATATTTAGATGACAGAATTAGATAAATAAGGAAAGAAAGGAATGTAGTATGTTTTCAGGACAAATGTTAGCTGTTACTAAATCCTAATAGGCTACTGTTTGGATGTGTCTTCATATACAGGGAAGTATATTCTTATAGGACCTTTCATAAATGTTTCCATACTGATTTCTCAATAAGCCAGATACACTTTTCATAGGATGAAACTTGATCTTTATGTTTAAATCTAACTACAAGAAAAGCAGAGGCTTGTTAAACATAATCAAAATAAAACAAATCATAAGTTTTTAAAATTAATTTGCTATGTTTTCCACTTTGCATTCATTTGGGGTTTTGTACCGTTTAATAGGATTCAAGAAGGTATAATTTGAATGTAATACAATATATTCATTTTTAAGTGAATAGTCTGATGAGTTTTGACAAACGTATACACTCAAGTAAACATAGAAATAAAGACATCCTGTTTCCATTACTTCAAAACATCCTCTTCTTAAAGCCAATCTCCCCACCACCCTCAGCCATTCCTGTTTTCTGCCAATATGTATTAGTTTTGCTTGTTATCAATAACAGCATAGAATAGTCTTTGTATCAGACTTCTTTCACTCAGCATGGTGATTCTGAGTTTTGTCTGTGTTGTAAGTTTCTTTGACTGAGAAGTATTTTATTTGTATTCTATTTGTTGTATGTTTCTTTGTCTGACTGAGTATTCTCTCATTGATGAGTATTGTAGTTGTTCCCAGTTTTTCACATTATCAAAAAAGCTGCTGTGAGCATTCATGTAGGAACCTTTTATGAGGTACATGTTTTCATTTCTGTTGGGCAAATCTATAAGACTATAGCCACATAGTGTTTAACTTTACATATAAACAATCTGGAAAATTGCTCTCCAAAATAATTTCTATCTCTCTCATAGTTTTCCATCTCTACCACCTATATCTAAGAGTATCAGATGTTCTTCAATCTTGCCAAAATTTATTGTTTTCTTTCTTTTTAATTTTGACTCTTCTGATGGATTTGCAGTGGTTTTTCATTATAGTTTTAACTGACAATTCACTGATGACTAAAAATTTTGAGTATGTTTTCATGTTCGTTGATTTTTCCTATATCATTCTTTGTAAAGTGATAGTTCAAATATGTACCCATTCCTTAAAAAATTTCATTATCTTTTCATAATTAAGTTGAAAGTATTTTTCATATGTTCAGGATAGCATTCTTTTGTAGATACACAAATTACCAGTGATTGTGCCATATCTTTGTTTTGTCTTTTGATTTGCTAACAGTGTCTTTTGAAGAAGTATAAATTTTGATAAATCCCTTTAATTGTTTCTTATGGATAGTGCTTTTTTTACTCTTGTTAAGATCTTTTTTTTAAAAAAATTTATTTATTTATTTGAAAGTCAGAGATGAGAGAGAGAGAGAGAGAGAGAGATGTATTTCATCCACTGGTTCACTCCCCAGGTAGCTGCAAGGGCCAGATTTGGGTAGTTCTGAAGCCAGGAGCAAGGAGCTTCTTCTTCTGGGTCTCCCACATGGGTGCAGAGTGCAAGCCTTTGGGCCATCTTCCACTGCTTTCCGAGGCTATTAGAAGGGAGATGGTCTGGAAGTGGAGAAGCTGGGACACAAATTGGCACCCATATGGGATGCTGGCATTGCAAGGGCCAACGTAGTGGCTTCACAGGTAAAGCTACTGCCTGTAATCTACCTTGTTAGTGGAACACAGGAAAACCATGATCCATTTAATATGTCTAAAAAAGCCTTTTGCAAAATTCAAAATCTATTATTTTTAAAACCTTTCAGAAAAGTAAACTAGGAAGCAGTTATTTCAAACTGATTATTTATCATCCATAAGGGAGTAGGTATGTATAATTTGACTCTGGACTAGGTGTTTAGTCATGTTATCTGGGAAAAAGGATACATATACATGTTCCACTCAAATTTGCATATCTGTATTTTAAATTAAGCAAATATCCTAAAGGTAGAAAAGGAGCTGGCACCATTTTGCAGTAGGTTAATCCTCCGCCTGCAGCGCCAGCATCCCATATGGGCGCTGGTTCTGGTCCCGGCTGCTCCTCTTCCAATCCAGCTCTCTGCTATGGCCTGGGAAAACAGTAGAAGATGGCCCAGGTGCTTGGGCCCCTGCACCTGCATGGGAGACCAGGAAGAAGCACCTGGCTCCTGGCTTTGGCTCGGCATAGCTCCGGCCATTGCAGCCAATTGGGGAGTGAACCAACAGAATGAAGACCTTTCTTTCTGTCTCTCCTTCTCACTGTCTAGAACTCTACCTCTCAAATAAATAAATAAAATCTTAAAAAAATGGTAGATAAACAGCTCCCATCCACTGGTCACTCACCAAGTACAAGTGCCAGACTGAAACCAGAAGCCAAATACTCAACCCAGGTCTCCCAAATGTGTCACAGGTATGCTACTACTTGTATAGTCACGTGCTGCCATCCGAAGATGCACATTAGCAGGAAACTGAAATTGGGAGCAGAGCCAGGACTCAAACCCAGGCATTCTGATAGGAGAACCAGGTGTCCTAATAGCTATTCCAAATGCATGACCCTAGGTATTTATATTTTTGCTACTTTATTCACTTGTTGAATGCATTGGTATATTGCTGAGTAGCAATGCTTAGTATTGAGTTCCTTGTTTTTTTTTTCCCTAGTCTCGAAGGAAAGCTTTATTATTGGTCTTTAAATGTTAAACCTGCTTTGTATTCTTAGCTATATCTCAGTTTGCTGTGATGTATTATTGCTTTTATATTGCTGAATTCAATTTGTTAGTATTTTCTTAAAAATTCATTGTGTTTATGCTCATTCTCAAATTGAGTTTCCTCTAATTGGTATTGGTGACTTGGTAACTATTCTCATACTAGCTGTTCTGTAATTGACACAGCATGCTTTGTAATACTATCGAGTACCTGAAGTTTATCTTACCTTAAAAATAGTGGTTTAGTAGCATTGAAGTAACTTGATGATTAGCTCAAATCTATTGAGTGTTTTTTCTCCTTTTGTCTCTTTGGAAGATCAATAGCAGTCGCAACTCTGAAATTCATGTTTTCTTTACTACTGTTGAGTTATCTTAGTTCTCTATCAATGCCTCAGCTTTTCAGTAATGTCTCACAATTCTGCTTGAAAATTTGATTTCTCCTGCTGCTGTGTTGGGGCTGGAAATTGTTCATTTTTTTTTTCTTTCTGGTGTTTGTTTGCCTGGTTTCATTAAAATTCTCCATACACATGCACAGCTTGCTGTTCAGGGTCAGATTACTGGAATCCTACACTGAGTTCATGTTCTGTAATTCTCCCCTGTAGTACTGTGCCTCAGTAATCCTTCACCTCCCTTTGCCCCTGAACTCAAAGCGCTGTCTCTTCTACCACTACCAGTGTCCTATAGATTGAACTATTGTCTGAAAAGTTTTTTAAAAGATTTATGTATTTATTTTATTTGAAAGTCACAGTTACATAGAGAGAGAAGGAGAGGCAGAGAGATAAGGAGAGGCAGAGAGAGAGGTCTTCCATCCGCCGGTTCACTTCCCAGTTGACTGCAAAGGCCAGAGCTGTGCCAATCCATAGCCAGGAGCCAATACCTTTCCTAGAGTCTCCCACGTGGATGCAGGGGCCCAAAGATTTGGACCATCTTCTACTGCTTTCCCAGGCCATAGCAGAGAGCTGGATTGAAAGTAGAGCAGCCGGTATTCGAACCAGCACCCATATGGGATGCTGGCACTGCAGGTGGCGGCTTTACCCGTTATGCCACAGCGCCGGCCCCTGAAAAGTTTTTTTGAACAGAAACCTGGATCAATTGTAGATTAACTTTGTCTATTTAATTTTGTCAGATGTCACCCACTTGTTGGTCAATATCTAAAAGAATTCTTTTTGTATATAACATTGAATTTTCTTTTATTTATAGTGAAAGGACACTTCTGGTGTCAACTGTTTCACTATTGCCGTAAGCAGAATTCCATAATGTATTTGTGTTATGTAAAATCCTATATAAAGTATAAGATTCCAGCTATCATACATTTTCAGTTGACTTTTACATTGGTTTTAGCAAAATTTCACTTTAACTCTTGTTGTTAATGTTTGCATTTCTTAGGAAATGCTTAGGAACATAAAATATTATTTTCTGAAAACTTTATTCACAGAAAATGTAGCCAAGTCAGATGTGAAATTTCAATGTATATAGTTAGTTTTTACAGCTTTTTTTTTCTAAATCCAAACACTAAGTTAATTTACTTAACAAGCTCTCTTTGTCAAAGAACCTATATAAGAAAATAAATTTTGAACAATGCAGATAAAATCTGGCAGAAGGTCTTCGGGTAGAAGTTAACTGACAAGATGTGAAGAGTCACAGGGGTAACCAGTAGTAAAAAATCTAATGAAGTATCAATCAAAGCACATTGAAAGTTCCAGGTATTTTTAAAAATGGGAATAGGAAAGCTATTCCTCTGTGGATTATATTCCCATGTAAGTTTTCCTTCACATGAAACTAAAGGAAAAAACATTATTGATTGTGTGATGGTTTAAAAAAATCTGGCTACCACATTCTATTCTCAAAGATGGTTAGTGGCAAGAGTTAAATTAGTCTAATACTACAGCTAGACTAACATAAATGCTTAGATGACATAAAGCATCTCAGTCTTGAACGACCTGAAGAATGCAGGAATAATTAACCTATCCCCAAAAAATGAAAGGGTATAGGGTGTGATGGCATATTCTTGGGCTTCCTATTCTCTTTTACTGATGTTAATTATTTTAAAGCTGATAAATTAGGAAATAAGAAACACCTGTTTATAGTAGACAAAGACAGAAGGAGATATAATCATTGAGTAACATCAGATATGAAAAGAGAGCAAAGAGAAGGTGAAAGAAAAGGAAATGTTTCAATTTCTTTTTCATTTCTCCTAATATGGAATAGAAACTCTGAGAAAAATGGAAGAGTAACTGTATAAAATTATCTAAAGAAACTAAAAAGTTACCCAAAGAAAATTAAAAGTCAGAAAAAGTATGCACAAAAATATTAAAGAAAAAATAGTCATACCTTAGAATTATGCATAAATAAATAAATGATAACATGTGACATAAGAGTAAATATACCTTTCATATTAGAAATTACAGAGCTACAGAGGAAAATAATATTCTGTTGGACTGTAATCATTTTTATCAGAAATAGACTTTTACAGCTAATGCCAGAGTGAAGTATGGGTATATGACTAGATCAACAAGTTGTTTCTATGCTGTCCTTTAAAAGAACAAAAGAACAAAGAATATTCTACTTACTCCTAATTGTATAAGAGAGTGAATCACTGTTCTGTAATTGTAATAAAAGATAACCATTTGCTTTTAAAGTTACTTTATGGCAGACATATAAAGTAAAATTAAAAATACAACGTAGCTTATGATTTATGGAAAAATAATCCATAAATTATATTATTTAATAAATAACTAATACATATTATTATGAAATTATGAAAAATTATCAAGAAATGTGATAAGACACAAACTAGTAATTTTGTAGGATTTTCTCTGTTAGTTCAGTTGTAATACTACCCATTAGTGGAAATTCTGCAAGATATTCTTAAAAAATAATCAGTGATTTTGAAGTAGGAATCCATTTTTCCAAAATATATTTTTTGAGCAATTAATTGATACAATTATGTTACTGAAATATTTGTAAAACCATCAAATTATTTCATTTTTAATATACATTTCTCTGACCAATTTTTAATTAGAAAAAGTAGTACCTCAGGATTTCAAAAATTTTATGATGATATTTTGTCATTTTCTTCACTGATGTTAGTACACACAAGCAGAAATTTCATGGTGTTATATCTGCATTGCCAGTTCTTATAAAACCACTTGGTAGATTTGATGCTTAATAAGGTTTGCTAAAAGAACAACAAAAAAGATTCATTTAAAACATAGCACCTGTACTTAATAAAGAGTTGTAAAATAAATGATCTACCAAGATTAAGACCATAAATGGTATTCTTCGGTCCATTTTCTGGGACAAATAAACACAGAAGCTAAAATCTCCCCCTCAGAAAAAGAACAAACATTTACAAATATTTCTTTTTTTAAAAAAATATATATTTATTTATTTGAAAGTCAGAGTTACACACAGAGAGAACAAAGGCAGAGAAAGAGAGAGGTCTTCCATCTACTGGTTCACTCCCCAATTGGCCACAATGACCGGAGCTGTGCCAATCCAAAGCCAGGAGCTTGGAGCTTCTTAGGGTCTCCCACGTGGGTTCAGGGACTCAAGGGCTTGGGCCATCTTCTACTGCTTTCCCAGTCCATAGCAGGGAGCTGGATTGGAAGTGGAGCAGCTGAAACTTGAACCGATGCCCACATGCGATGCCAGCACTGCAAGTGGCAGCTTTACCTGCTATGCCACAGCGCTGACCCCAATTAACACATATTTCTAGCATCAAAAGTCTAACAGAGGTGTAATTAGGATTCCTGGATTTTAGTTCAGAACTCTTCATCTATGATCACAGAAGTAAATGCTGAAATTGTGTGTGATCTATCAACCTCTGCAGCGCCTTGAGCTTCATTCAAAACCTTTCTGTTTCCATAAGAGCAATATTCTGTATCCTATAGTGATGGAGATTTTAAATGAAAGAGTTCCCTGCCTGAGGACCACATGATTCTTCCCAGTAGAAAGATGCTAAAATACAGACGTGAGGGAGAGCACAGAAGTCTGAAAAGAGAAAGTAATCAATAGCATTAGGAACCATGAGGTAGATCTGAAGCAGGTTCATAAATGAGATAAAGATAGTAACATTTTTTTAGCAAGAAATAAAGTTTGAGAGACTTAAAACTATAACCCCAAATGAAGTGATGTGAGATGAGGTGCCTGATAAGTTTAAAATTGTAGGACTATCTTCACGTCTAGGCAATCTTGGGCAATTTTGTAATATTTTCATCTATAATCTGGAAATAATATAACACCAATTGTTATATTTGGAAGATTAATAAATTACTAAGTGAAAATTGCATGATATGCAAAAAGGACTCAGTAAATACTAACTGTAATTGGCCTGATATCTTAGCTGCCTTCCTAGGGTGTGTGTCCTCCTAGCATGCCAAAATCCTGTTTCTCAGAGAATTTCTCCTTCCAAATTTTAGATGAGTACTGATAGGCCTTTGTCTTTCTTCTTTGCGATGACAATTCATAGTTAATTAAATTAGTTTTCCCCATAATTTTCAGAATTTTTTTCTGGCCCTTTAAAATTCAGGAAACTTTATTATCTGGAATTGAAGTAATTGTATTGGCTTGTATTTTCTACAACCTAAAGAACCTTTAACAAGAGAGAAGTAGTATTTATATTTTAATAAAACTAGTATGTTTTGATTATTTTAATCCTTATTCACAGTGTTTAGAATGCACTCACTGGAAGGTGTATTTTAAAGAAGCAGCACCGGAACTGTATTTGGATTTTTGTTTAGAACTCTCATCCATGCCTGCAGAAAGAGTACAATGTAATTAGCCATCCTAACAGGGTACAAGCATCCCCTGGGCAGTTCCTACTCCAATAGCTTGAGCTGAAAATGTTTATACCACTTGTGTCATATTCCACAGAGATCATGTGCTGCTTTAGATCATTCTATGTCCTGAAAACTACTATGAAAACTAATTGAAAACAACTTTTAAAGGAAACCATTGTGATCTGGATGATAAAAAAAGATATGCATTAATTTCTTTTCATCGCTCTCCATAAATTAATTTCAATCTCTCAATACATGCTGTATATAAAAAAGAATTATTTACCCAATTCTAAGTAGTATTTATACATTTCAGGAACTGGCAAATATCTATTATATTTTTTCTTTTCTTTACCAAATGCTGTCTGACACATCTTCTATTTAAAAAATCAAAGACTCACTCAGAAAACTGCATGGTTCCCTTGGGCATGAATATCTGTAACAAATATACCAGTACTTCGGATGCAAAGGGAATTAAGAATGTATTAGCTGTTTAGCATTTCATGAATGACAGACATATCCACACCTAAGTGTTGAACAGAACAGAAACTGTAGCATATATGATTTAGGATCAAGTGCTTTCATAGTTTGACATTGATAGCGATGATGGGTGCTTATTGAAGCATTCTTAAAAAATAGAGCTCTTTTTACAACCTTTCTGTTGCAGCAGTAGCAATGTGCATTGAAAGATAAATGTCTGCATGATCTCTGACCTAGGTTACCATTTCTATAACTTGTCCTCAGGTTTCAAGGAGGGGTAAACAAGGATATTCCTTAGAGTACAATGACAATCCTAACAGCAAAAGTAGTGATAGCATAATTGCTGGACAAGTGAGAACTGATTAAAATAATAGTAGTAGTCCATGCCAGAAATACTACATGTGTAAGTCAATAGCAGTCTTGTGTGGAAATACATGTATGTATATATGTTGACAATACAGACACCTGGAAGTACATAGTGACTTGCAAAGATATTGATACCATATCTGTCATGCAGATCATCAAAAGCTCACCTTTCTCTAAAAACCAGTTACAAAGTTTTCAGTTGTTTATGAGATATTCTCTGGATAATCCCAAATCCAAAACTTACCTTGCTAGAAGTCATTGAAATAAGGGAATTATTCTTGGCTTTACTTCTGAATCTATTTATACTATATATTTAAGAACTGTTTTTATTTAATTTTTGATTCATTAATATATTTATGTGTATAAAATGTCAAAAACTGTAAGTGAATGTACCGAAAAGCCTTTCTTCTCTTGTTGTTTCTGTTTACTAGGGAAATTCCTAAACAATCTAATCCCAAATTTACATTTTTTTTGTTTCATCCATGAAGAATCTCTTTGAAACATACAGTACACATTATTCTGTTGTTGGGAGAAGCATCATATAGGTGCTGAACAGATCCTGTTTGGTTGTATTCTGTATCTTATATATTGTCTAATAGTTCTTATCAATTGCTGATACTGGGTTGTTGGTATCCCCAATTAAATAATGGTTTTATCTGTTTCTCCTTTTAACTCTATCAGTTTTTGCTTCAAATATTTATAGGCACTCATGTTTTGTGCACTTATTTAGGATTGATATACTTCTTTGTGTTTATGGTTTTTTTTTTTAAGATTTATTCATTAATTTGAAAGGAGAGTTACAGAGAAGCAGAGAGAGAGAGAGAGAGAGAGAGAGAGAGATGTTCCATGTGCTGGTTCACTCCCCAAATGGCCACAATGTCCAGAACTGGGCCAGTCCGAAGCCAGGATCCAGGAGCTTCTTCCGGGTTTCCCACATGGGTGCAGGAGTCCAAGGACTTGGACCATCTGCTGCTGCTCTCCTAGGCACATTAGCAGAGAGCTGAATCAGAACTGGAGCAGCTCAGACTTGAACCGGTGCCCATATGGAATGCTGGCACTGCTGGCTTTACCTGATGTGCCATAGTGCTGGCAACTTCTTGGTCTTATTATTAGTTTTGTTGTTGTCATTGCTGAGTCAGAGAGAAAGAAGAAGGGGGCAGTCCCATTTGTGGATTCACTCCCCAAATGTTCAGTGGTCAGGACTGGGCTGGTGAGGAAGCTAGCAGCCAGAAACGCAGTCCAGGTCACTCAGATGGGAGGCAGGAACTCAATTATTTGAGCCATCGCATCACAATAGACCTCCCAGCATCTGCACTAATGGGAAGCTGGAGTCAAGAGCCAGAGTTGGAACTTGAACTCTAATATGTTGATATGGAATGTGGGCATATTAATGCTCACCCCTGAATTTTTTTATCACTACATAATACCTCTCTTTTCCTTTAGTAATTTTCTTTGCTCAAAAGTTGACTTGATCTGGTTTCAATATTTCAATTCCTTTTTTAATGTTTGTATGGTATGTCTTTTACAGTCTTTCACTTTCAACCTATATATTGTGTTTGAAGTGAAGTTCTTAGAGACAATATTTTCTAGGATCTGACTTTCCTATATACTCAATTATTCATTTGCTTTGGCTGTTTGAAGAGTAGATTACTAGCAGCAAATTATCAGGGTATTTTGCCAGGGTTATAGAATTTCTGCTTGACAGTTGATTTCTTTCCTTATTTGGAAATGTGCTACTCAGTGGGTTTCTCCCATTCATTCTTCTATTTTTGAAGCTCTTCTGCTTATTCATAAGAGTTCTCTCTCTCAGTGATTCCACTTTGCTAAATATTAATGCAAAGCAGGGTGATTCTTATGTCTAAAGCCTGCCCTTTGGTGCCATATCCAGGGAGGCTTGCCTTTGTCAACAAAAATGCTCAGCGGGACTCTCTCCTAACCATAAAAATCCACTAGTTCCTAAATTTAAGAAATTTAGAAAATTGGCATTCAATTTATAGCTGGGATTTCTTCTTTCATACATAATGAAATTTTAAAGTTAAATATGGGTGACAATAAAATATTTATTTTCACATTACTGGAAAAGCAGGGAGACAGAGAGTTTAGAGAGATATAAAAGAGAGAGAGAAGGAGAAAAAGAAAGACAATCTTCTTTCTCTCATTATACTGATTCACTCTCCAAATGCCTACAACATCCAGGAATGGGCCAGCCCAAAACCAGGAGCCCAAAACCCAGTTCAGTTCTCGTACATGAGTGACAGAGACCAAAGCACTTGAGTCATCACCTGCTCCCTCCCAAGATGCACATTAGCACAAAGCTGGATGAGAAGCAGAGCTGAGACTCAGAGAGGCCTTCTTGTGTGGGATATGGTGATCTTAACTAGCCAGTAGAACACCCACTCCTAAAATTACTTTTAAGTTATCTTTATGTGTATGGTAGCTTTTAAACTGTATGAATGAGTGATAAAGCCAGTTCATGTCCAGGCTGTTCCACTTCCGACTCAGCTCCCCATTAATGGTCTGAGAAAAGCAGCAGAGGACAACCCAAGTGCTTGGGTTCCTTGTACCCAGGTAGGAGAGAAGAAGCTCCTGGCTCTCTGCTGTTGTGGTCATCTGGGGAGTGAATCAGCAGATGGTAGATCTCTCTGTCACCTCCCTCCCCCTCCCCCTCCCCCTCCCCCTCCCCCTCCCCCTCTCCCTCTCTCTCTCTTACTCTGCCTTTCAAATAAACTAAAAAATTAAAAAGAAAAAAGATGAATGAATGAAAACATGAAATTTGTTCCCTTTGTATTAATATTTTTTAAAAAAAATAGATACAAAAATCTTCAAACACAGTTCTCAATTCTTGTTGATGCATTAGAATAAACTGAGGAGCTTTTAAAGAATTCTGTTGTTCGAGCTCTGAACTCATAGATTTTGTCTCAGTTTAGACAAGGCCCGAGCTTAGTATTCTCCTATTCACAAAGGTCAGAACCTCCAGTCATCTTGGATTCCTCATGCATCTTCATTTCCTATGTAACAGCGCTTTGGTGGGATTCTTTTCAGTATCTGTATGAGTAACCGCTATGCAAGCTGACTCTCATTAACATTTATTAGAATTACTATAATAACTGCCTTCTAAATATTCTCTAAATTTCCCATGGCACTAGGTCTTTAATGGAAATCAGAAAGAGTAACTACTTCCTGAGGATTTCCAACGACAGAGACATAGTGCTAGATACGTTATGTCATTTGCATCTGACAAGGACCTTGAGATACACATTGCTATTTTTTCCTGTATTTAGGGAGTGGAAATCAAAGCACTGAGAGATGAAGTAGTGTGTCTAAGGGTGGAAGAGCTCAACTGTCTTCTTCTCAAACACTCTCTTCTAATGTGAGACACACCCCTGTGTCTGTGTGGAAGCTTCCTTAGCCTTGTGTTCTATCACAGGCTTCCTTAGGGCAGGTGTTTATTATGTATTCTATAAAAATATCATGTAAATTTATCTACTTGGAATTTTTAGTGGGATATAGCAATAGAATATTTTCTATATACAAGATAAAGTTTATTGGGAATTTTTAGTATTAGTCTTTCTGTTCTCTGAAATATTTTTCCTTTAAATGTGATATTAGCCTTCATCTCATGTTAGTAAGTTGCTCAGAATGCCCATTATTGAAATACAATATAAGGATAAATTTTAACGCCTTCATGATAAAATATCTAGGACTTCAAATTATTGAATACAAACATTATAAGATTATTTAGCTGCTGAAATTGACCTTTTGAAACCAAGATTATCTTCTGTGGAGATAAAGTGTGATTTATTCAGCCTAAGGCTGGAATTTTTATAAGCATATTATGAATTGATAAATTCTTGAGTTTTGTGTCTGTCATATTATCCTAATTATATAGAAAATGTGCATAGTAAAAGGACTGGAAGGATATTACACTGAAGTGTTTGTGGTATGATAGGTTTTTTATTTTCCTTTTTTAGTTTTTGCCTTCCTATTTTAAATTTTGTAGTGATAAATTTATTTATATGTGAATAGAAAATAGAAAATTTCAAAAAGAGCAGCATACTAGAGATAATTATGTATTTCCCAATCAAATAAAAGGTCAATATTTTAGGAAAATCAGAACAAGTTTATGATTTTTCCTTTGAAGTATCAGTATCAAACAACCCAACAATGGTGGGATTGAAGGCATATAAATTTTATAATTGAATGAAGAATGTTAGGGTTTTGTTCAAAATGTGTGAGATTTCTGGCCAGCACTGCGGCTCATTTGGCTAATCATCTGCCTGTGGCGCTGGTACCCCGAGTTCTAGTCCCAATTGGGGTGCCAGATTCTGTCCCGGTTGCTCCTCTTCCAGTCCAGCTCTCTGCTGTGGCCCGGGAGTGCAGTGGAGGATGGCCCAAGTGCTTGGGCCCTGCACCCTCATGGGAGACCAGGAGGAAGCACCTGGCTCCTGGCTTTGGATCGGCGCAGTGCGCCAGCCACAGTGGCCCTTTCGGGGGTGAACCAACAGAAGAAAGACCTTTCTCTCTGTCTCTCTCTCTCACTGTCTAACTCTGCCTGTCAAAACAAAACAAAACAAAATGTGTAAGATTTCAAAATTTTGTAAATATTTAAACAAAGGAATAACAAAAGAGACAGTATCTAAGATACATGATGTTATTTCAAAAATCAACAGCAAATTGAATTACAACATATTGGGTATGAGAATTTTTGATATCTATGTGTATGAGGAGTTTTCAATAAGTTCTCATGGAAATACCTGTTTTTTTTTTTTCAAAAATGCTTGCATGGTTTTCAAAAGTTTTTTTTTTTTCACCAAAATAAACATGTTCTTATCTTTTATAAAATTTAGTTATTTATTTGAGGGGCAGAGTGAGAGGCAGAGAGAGCTACTAACTGTTGTTGAATTCCCCAAAAACTTCCAATTACTCAGCTGGTCCAAGGCCAAATCTAGGAGTTGGTAAGCAACCCAGGTCCCACATGGGTGGCCGGAGATCAATTACTTTAGCCATCACTGCTGCCTCTCAAGTCTACATTAGCAGGAAACTAGGGTTAGTAGTTGGAGCTGGGAGTTGAACCTGATACTCTGATAGGAAACATGGGCATCTAAAATGGTAATGTAAATCTAAAATTTAATCACATTTTCCATGAACTTTAAATGCCTTTCTGTCTCATATAACATCATCTGAATTGGATAATATCCCTGTGCATACTTTTTGAGCCAAAGAAGTAACATCTCAAACTTAATAAAATGTTATAATATATGTCACCTAAACAGCTTTATTGTTTACAATTTCAACTACTTAGAAATAATGATCTAATTGCATTTTGCGAAAAGTACTACTAGCACAGAATAGATTAAAATGCTGAAAAAATTCTTGAGAGACTAGTTCTCTAATGATTCCCTGGTAGTTTAGCAGCAAAAAATAAAATGCAACCTCAATAGCAAGAGGTTCATTAATTTTGCAAGTACTGAATCCCTAGCATGAGCAGAGAAGGTACATGTTCCTGTCAGAGGGCAGACTTTCTGCAAACGTCCTAAAGGAGAAAACCTCAAGCACACAAAAAGCAAAAATATGACCAATAAGATGTAGCACAGTATGAAAAGAATAGAAGTTTCAGTGAGCTACAACCTGTGTTCAGTGGAAGAAAGATCTATTATCCAGTTCAAATTTTAAATTATGCATTTTAATAAAGAGATATAATGGGTATAGAGAAATGGGAGGTACCTTGGTCAAGGTCCTTAAGGAAATAAATGACATGCCCAAAGAAGGAAAATTGAATAATTAATTGAGTGACTTTTTGCAAAGGTGTGATCAGAGTTGAAGGAAACCAACAAAGATTGTGGAAACGTCTTTGACCCAGCAACAAATTGAAGGGGCAAGGAAAAAGCTTGTAGGAACCTAAGGAAAACTGATCACAGAAGCTATGACTCTGTAAAAGGGAACCCATCATTGTGAGATTCGTGCCTATTATGGAGGACATGTTTAGCCTAGTACCCTGACGTCTCATCTCATGCAGGTGAATTCACATTGGAATTCAGTGAAGCCAAAGCCTATGAATACTGTCCATGGAGGTTAATCTCCAGATGCTCAGAGAAGGATGACGAGGGGAAGAAAACAGATCTGGGCCGGCACCGCGGCTCACTAGGCTAATCCTCTGCCTAGCGGCGCCCGCACACCGGGTTCTAGTCCCAGTCGGGGCGCCGGATTCTGTCCCGGTTGCCCCTCTTCCAGGCCAGCTCTCTGCTGTGGCCTGGGAGTGCAGTGGAGGATGGCCCAGGTGCTTGGGCCCTGCACCCCATGGGAGACCAGGAAAAACACCTGGCTCCTGGCTCCTGCCATTGGATCAGTGCGGTGCACTGGCCGCAGCAAGCTGGCCGCGGCGGCCATTGGAGGGTGAACCAACGGCAAAGGAAGACCTTTCTCTCTGTCTCTCTCTCTCACTGTCCACTCTGCCTGTAAAAAAAAACAAAAACAAACAAACAAAAAAAACAAAAAAAAACAGATCTGCAGGTACAAACGGAAAAGACCTAGTACAGGAATTATCAGAAGAGGAAGAGTTTGGAGTCTAAATCATTAGCAGTTGTCTGGGTTTCACATGGTGGTGTTCGGACTTGAGAAGTGGTAGTGAGAATGGTGAGAAAGAGAGAAATCAGATGTCAATTTGTAAAGTCAACAGCAGGAGTCACTGTGCACTTACTCCTCATGTAGGATCTTTGTCCTTAGTGTGCTGTACATTGAGATTTAATGCTATAACTAGTACTCAAACAGTATTTTTCACTTTATGTTTCTGTGTGGGAGCAAACTGTTGAAATCTTTACTTAATGTATGCTAAACTGATCTGTATATAAAGAGAATCAAAAATGAATCTTGATGTGAATGGAAGAGGAGAGGGAGTGGATAAGGGGAGGGTTGCGGGTTGGAGGGACGTTATGGGGGGAAAGCCATTGTAATCAATATTCTGTACTTTGGAAATTTATATTCATTAAATAAAAGTTAAAAAAAGAGATTTAATGCTATAACTAGTACTCAAACAGTATTTTTCACTTTATGTTTCTGTGTGGGAGCAAACTGTTGAAATCTTTACTTATTGTATGCTAAACTGATCTGTATATAAAGAGAATCGAAAATGAATCTTGATGTGAATGGAAGGGGAGAGGGAGTGGGAAAGGGAAGGGTTGCGGGTGGGAGGGACGTTATTGGGAGGAAGCCATTGTAATCCATAAGCTGTACTTTGGAAATTTATATTCATTAAATAAAAGTTAAAAATAAAAAAGAAATAATGTGAAGATGGAATTTTCAAGAGAGATGCCTATTCCTTTTCTAAATCTCTTACTTAAGAGCATTTTCTTTATATTTTTGACACTGACTCACCAACAGTGAATTTTTGATATATGAGTATCATTAACAAACACGTAACAATTTTGTCATTACTTCTAGGCGTTCAATTATATTGAGCTCTCACCATTTGCCAAGTATTCGGTAGCTCCATATTTAATCGTTTAGCACATTTGAGGCATATATCATTATTTCTATTTTTCAAATCAGGAAAATATGAAAGATAAAATAATTTGTTCAATTCAGAATGGCGGTCACCATTTGAACCCAGCTCTTTTTGAGCAGAGGATTGTAGTTTTCCATTGCTGCATAGCTAGTTGTCAAGCTTTTGCTCTGTCTCCTACAGAGGGGTACTGGGTTCAGTTTGTGGTTTTTAAAGTATGTGTCAATCCCAACTTTGAATGTATAAGTAGAATTGGATAATAGATTGCATATGTAAAGTGGTATGTGAGTTTACACAGTAAGACAACAGTGAAAATTGACGTATGGTCCAGTTCAGGGGAGTAGCAATGTTTTATTTTAGTGAGGAAACAATCTGAATGAAATAAACAGTAGAGTTAGTCCCTTAGTTTAAAGAATAGATGTTATTGTCATGATTGTATTGTTGTCCATATTATATATGGACACACATACCTAATATGTGCAATTCTGCAATATCGAGATAAAAATACAGTTCCACCTCTTGTATATTTTTGGATATTTTTTCAAAGTTTATTTATTTACTTGAAAGACAGATTATCAGGGAAAGGGAGGAAGATCTTCCATCTGCTAGCTCACTCCCTAAATACCTACAATAGCCAGCCTTGGGCCAGGCTGAAGCCAGGAATCAGGAACTCTATCCAAGTCTTCCATGTGGGTTGCAGGAACCTAAGTACTTGGATCATCATCTGCTGCCTCCCAGGTTCCTTTATATTAAGGAGGATGGGAAGCAGAGGTAGGACTTGACCCCAGGAACTCAAATATTGTATGTGGGCATTCCCTAAATTGTAGTTTAACCCATTGCACCTTGCTGTCCATACCAACAATTCATTTTTATTTGACCAATTTTAAGTACTCTGCCACTTCACTCCAGTTCAAATTGTCTAATAACTTTAGACTGTTTTTATCCAAAAGCTGTCGGTTTCATCCTTTATACAATGCAGATGGAAAAAGGAAGTGGGGATTATTGTCTACAACTAATTTTTATTTTGTGGATGCCTTTTGCTATCAACAGAGAAGACTTGGCCATCCCATTCTTTTATACAAAATTTTTAATTTGAATATAATGTCCTTGTTGGTCTGTTTCCTGTTCCCACCAAAGTGATGTTCCATGTCTGGGAAACAGTTATAGGTCTCTAGCTTAATAGTCACAAACTCAGACTCTTGTCTCTAAAGCATTGAAACTTGGCAGGCTTTTTGGGTACCCTGTGTATGAGACCTGACTTTGACCATGAGTCCTGGCATTCTTCTGTCAGTCAAGACTTCCAGTACAAATAGCTCCTCTTTCCTGAAAAGTCATCATTTTTAGTATTCTCTGTTGCATAAAGAACGTTCTGCCTCTCATCAAGAAAAGTGAGGACATGAGACAATGATTTCTAATTCATTGAGGCATTTAACAACAATACTTGTGCATAGGATTTTGAAAACATACTAATTTTAATTTTTATTAAAAATTAATTTTAAGCATTTAATTTTTACAGCATTAAAGTCAACATATTTTTATATAAACACATTTAAATATGCTATCTCTGACAACTTCTTGTGATAAGATTATCTAGAAATAATCAGCAGTTCATAGAAATTAGCAGAAATAATGGAAATGCAACTTTGTGTAGAAATCAGTCATAAATGTGTTAAATTATATTTAACTTCATTTGGTATTTTGAACATACTATAGAATCCAAACAAAAGGACTAGCTATAAGCTCAAAATCCTCTTCCTTTTTTAAATAACTCTATTTTACTCCTGAGAGGATGCTCAGAAGCTCAGAATCTCATCCAAGTAACTGGAGTGCAATTACTAATATAACTACCATTTTGGTAAAATACTTGCCAAGCACCTCACTAACCTTACCACCTGCATCCAGCTTGATCCCAACCTGCATGATAGCAGAAATCCTGAAGATGGAAAAATCCTACTTTACTCTGTCCATAAAAAACAAACAAAAAAAACCAAAACATTTATTTATTCCTGCCACCTTTCAAACCCTCATAAAACCTGCGACATCTCATTTGAGGCTGACATCCCCTGTGGTGTCTGACCCTTTCCTTCACTGGGAAGTGAATTTACTGCTAATTCTTTGGATCTTGAAGAAGTTTCGCAACCCATGCACCAGCTGTACTAACTAGCCTTTCACTAACCAAAAGAGATTAACTGTGCATTTAAAAAAGGTGATAGAAATTTTCATTTATTATGAAGAAGTGGTTAAAAATTACTCATTTCGGGCCGGCGCCGTGGCTCAATAGGCTAATCCTCCACCTTGCGGCGCCGGCACACCGGGTTCTAGTCCCGGTTGGGGCGCCGGATTCTGTCCCGGTTGCCCCTCTTCCAGGCCAGCTCTCTGCTATGGCCAGGGAGTGCAGTGGAGGATGGCCCAGGTGCTTGGGCCCTGCACCCCATGGGAGACCAGGAAAAGCACCTGGCTCCTGGCTCCTGCCATCGGATCAGCGCGGTGCGCCGGCTGCAGCGGCGGCCATTGGAGGGTGAACGAACGGCAAAAGGAAGACCTTTCTCTCTGTCTCTCTCTCACTGTCCACTCTGCCTGTCCAAAAAAAAAAAAAAAAAAAAATTACTCATTTCAGTAAAGATAATAAAGTGTCTGATGCACTATAGCTATTGATGAAATGCAGGGTCTACTTTAGGTTTTGAGGGTACTGGATACTTTCTGCATTGAATAAAAATGCCATAAATACTAATAAATATCTAACACTATTATGAAGAAATAAAGGAAACTAAAGAAGCTAAAGTAATATACTGAGAAGAAAAAATACATAAAATCCATATTGCTTCAGCATAGAAAAATAAATGGGTTGACCATTTTGACAACCAATTCTTTTGCCTATTTTTGGTGAGATGGTGACTTCGCATGTTATAGACAGTCCTGAATGAGTTGGAGAATTAGAACTATATAATGGGCCAGTGCTGCGGTTCACTAGGCTAATCCTCCGCTTGCGGCGCCGGCACACCGGGTTCTAGTCCCGGTCGGGGCGCCGGATTCTGTCCCGGTTGCCCCTCTTCCAGGCCAGCTCTCTCCTGTGGCCCAGGAAGGCAGTGGAGGATGGCCCAAGTGTTTGAGCCCTGCACCCCATGGGAGACCAGGAGAGGCACCTGGCTCCTGACTTCGGATCAGTGTGGTGCACCGGCCGCAGCATGCCGGCCACGGCGGCCATTGGAGGGTGAACCAATGGCAAAAGGAAGACCTTTCTCGCTGTCTCTCTCTCTCACTATCCACTCTGCCTGTCAAAAAAAAAAAAAAAAAAAAAAAACAAAAAAAACAAACAAAAAAAAAAAAAACAAAAACAAAAACAAAAACACTATGTAACGTGACTCAAAGTATCCTGTAATATCAAAAACAACAAAAAATTCCTTTACATTTGCTAATTGAAAGCTAATGTATTTGTACTTGTTTAGACAGGAAGCAAAGTTAGTAGTAATTGCAAAAAGACAGTAATGCCCATAATCATTATCATTGTATTTAATTGTATTGATAAATATACTCGGATATGTGTTTATTTTTTACTTGCCTCTTTAGTAAGCCATTTAAAATAATTGCCTGTTATTACTTTTCTTGCAATGTGAAAGAATACTATAGATTGTTGCAGAGAGTAATTTAGGTGATTTTTATGTATGGATTGATTAAAAATAACCATTCTATGAGAATACTTTAGTATTCCTTGGCTTGTGATAAATATTATCAATCATTAAAAATTTTGAAATTTCTGTATTTTCCTTCGTGTTACAAGCTTAATATGTATACATATATGAATATGCAGATCAGAAGCAATAGAATTTAGAGGCACATTTGAATATCTTTGTCTTTGCTTCTGTTAAATATGGTGATGAGAAAGAGAAAAACTTTGGCTCTGTAAGTATTTTGACTATGATCACAATAGAGTAATAAACAAAAGATATAAAATATAAACTCATGTACCTGATGACATAGAGAAATAATATTACTCACTATTAAAACATTCATTCATACACATATACACGGCACTTTTGGGATAATATGGCCAATTATTTGAATTTTGGACAAAGGATCATTCTTTGATTTGTTTTTAAAATTTATTTATTTATTTGAAAGGCAGAGCTATAGAGAGGCAGGGAGAGAGGTCTTCCATCTGCTGATTTACTCCCCAGTAGACCGCAACGGCTGGAGCTGCGCCGATCCGAAACCAGGAGCCAAAGCTTCTTTCGGTCTCCCACGTGGGCGCGGGGGCTCAAGGACTTGGGCCATCTTCTACTGCTTTCTCAGGCCACAGCAGAGAACTTGTTCAGAAGTGTCTTGAACCAGCACCCATATGGGATGCCAGCACTGCCGGCAGTAGCTTTACCTGCTTCGCCACAGCCTCTGCCCCATGTTTTGATTTTTTTTTCTCTCTGCATTATACAGCACAACCTTTTCAACATAAGCTGCAACTAACACCACTTTTTTAAATGACTCCAGTTCTGAATTTTACTTAGGTGAGGGAAGGGATGAAATATGAGGAAACGTAACAATCATTTTTTTAAAAGAGAATTTATAGAAATGAGTGAGCCCAAAGTATGACAGAAGCATCAGAAGAAAAGTCTCTGTCATTAGGGAGCATACTTGAAAGTAAGCAGAGAGCCATGCGTCTAACACCTGAGGAAAAGCAAGATATCCTGATGAAGGGATATAGACCCGAGTGCATATACCATCTTCCTTTCTCAGTCATCACTGGGCTATTCCTTGAAAATCATGTGTATAAGAAGAGTAGGTCTGAATACATTTTATTTAAGTGTACATTCAGTATCAAAAGGGTATAAGGGAGTAGAAAGAAAAAAAGAATCATCGCTTTTCAAGAAGTACCTAATTATGGGACTGGCACTGTGGCGCAGTAGGTTAAGCCTCCTCCTGTAGTTTCAGCATCTCATGTGGACACTGGTTCAACTCCCAGCTGCTCCACTTGCAATCCAGCTCTCTGCTAATGGCCTGGGAAAGCAGTGGAAAATGGCCCAAGTGCTTGGGCCCCTGCACCCAGGTGAGAGACCTGGCAGAAGCTCTCTCTTGTCTATGTAACTGTACCTCTCAAATAAATAACCTTACAAAAAAAGAAGTAACTAATTATAATATTACATACTGTATATACATCAAAACATCATATGTGCCTCATAAATCTTGTATGTACTAATAAAAAATTAAATGCCATTTTTTAAAATAGGCAACTGAAAACAAAATTAAAAAGAAGATATAATCCTGTGGGAAAAATAAGACACCAAACATAGCTAACTCATTGTTTTGAGAGATGTAGAAAACAATCAATGTTGAGATGTCAAAACAAACAATAGGAAGTGAACACTGAGTGAGGTTGGAGAGGAGAAATGAATGTAGACCTGAAGAGAAGAGAATTAATAAAATCACAACAAAGTCTTTTAAAATGTAGTAAAGAATTAAGTTTATAATTAGAGGCAGTTGTTTGAGGTGGGAAGTCCAACATAAGCAAGAGCACAGAGGCAGGAATTGTTCATCGAACAATATTTTGCTTGTTATTAAGAGATTGTTGTGTCAGGGAGTGTGGCAGATAATAGATCTAAGAAGTACTTAGCATTTATTTGGCGACACTGTATCTCATACACTTAATATATTCTCATGATAGCATTGAGAAGTAATATCATATTCATTTTATAGAAAGGAAAACAGAAAAATGAAAGAGATAAATTTACAGTCTAATTCGAGAGATTTTCATCAATGCAAATAGTATCTTCTGTGTGCAAAACAAGAGACATTCTGCAGAATGAAATTCAGATAGCCAAGGAAAAAGACAATTAAAACTGAGAAGTAGATACATATTTTGTGAATGAAATTTCATTTTTCATAGGTTACTGACTTCTTTTTAAAGCTAATCTGTAAAGTGAATTAAAGAATGCCAGCCTAGGAAAAATTTTAGCTTCAGTGGAATAAATTCACTGTATGAATGGTGAATGGTGAGAAAGAAAAATTGCTTCTCTTTGAGGTAATGACATATCTCATTTGAAAATTTTTTAAGGAAGCTTTAATCTATGATGGAGATGTAAAAATCTGCCATACAGATTCTACTGTCCATCAGTAATAAAATAGGCATCATACTCATATAAAGTCACTTAATTATCCTCAGTGACAAAATGAGAGAAGTACAGAAGAAAGGCCAACTACACATACGTTATAGAAGATAATAGAACTTTCTCATTCTTTTCATCCTCACTCTAGGTTCGTAGAGCTCCTGTATCCCATCCTCTCCACTCCTGTCCACTTCCTTTGACTTCATTTCCTTTCTCTTCTGCTCCCCTCCCCTCCACTTCCCAACTTTTCTCTTCTCTTCCCTTTTTCTCTTAATCTTGTTCTCATTTTTAAACATAAACATAAAAATTATACATATTGTAGGTACCACGTCACATTTTTAATCGTGTAATGTTCAACTCATGATAAACGCATGTCTTGGGATAAATATTTGCATGTCTTGGGATAAATATTTATCAGTTCTATATGGTAAAAACATTCACGTTCCTTTCTTCAAGATATTGAAAAAATACACAGAACATCATTATGATATGTAGTCATCCTAGTATGCACCAAAACACCAGAACTCCTTTCTCCTGTCTAGCTGTAACTTAGAACCCATTAAAAACTTTTACAATTTGGATACTAGTGAGTCACATTACAGGAAGAATAAGAACAGGGAAGCGTTTATTCAGTTATAAAAGTGGAAGTATAAAACCTGGTAAGGATTTGAAGGAAATGCTAGTATATACAGTTAGTATATATAGTTTTCTTTTTTAATTTATGAGTGAACAAATATATGCACTAAGAACAAGGTTGTTTATTAAGTTTGTGTCTCCTAGTTGGTAGCCATGGAAACAAAAGCAGAAAATTCTTTTTCTTAAAATTTCTTCAAATGATATAATATCCCTGGTTTTAGGACACTGCTCTAGAAATTTGAAAAGTTTACTAAAAATGCCAGATGTGATGTAGAGATTCATGATATTGCATAAGGTAAAGGCAGTTGGAAATCTTAGAAAAAGAACTAGTAATGTCAGCCTCAAACAAAAAAATTCATATGGAGCATCAACTTCTTTACACAAGTTGTCTGTCATTTGACAGATGTCAGCAGCATCTTTTGGTAGCTATTATATTTAATCGAAAGTCAAAGTTCTTTTTATCCTGGGATATTTTTTCCAACTTGTAAATTTAGTATAAAATATATTGTGTTGTTTCCAAAATGTCTCCAAGCTCTCGAAGGACATAGGAAGAAAGGAATCAGTGTTGACAATATAATATAGAGATATCTGATTCAGCAAAATATTTCTAGAGTCATACTGGTAATTTTTAATTGAGAAATTTTTATCTTAAAGTATTACAAGTTTTTGGTAATAAAATACTAAACAAAAATTTATGGCTATAAAATGGCACAATAGGATATTTATTCTTTTAGGCAACATACTTGATAGAGACCAACTTTACTCTCCTATGTGAATCTATTTTTAAGTAAAAATTTAAAGTAATGATTTTCAAGACACTGAGTTCAGGCAAGTAAGGTTGTGATCCAGGAGAGCTGAAAAAGTGATAGGGGGAGCTCAGCATTAATACAAGTTACTGCCTTGAGAGAGATTCTAGACATTGGCATAGGGCGGGAATACTCAGGCAGAGCTTTGTGGACTTCTTAAAGTCAGGACATGGAGATGGGAATCCAGGAGGACCAAATGATTTGGAGTTCAAGGGAGCATTGAAGGGAGTTTCACAGAGGAGCAATCCCCAAGACTGTAAAAGAACCATTAGAAAGAAGTAGTGAAAAAGTGAAAACAGTGCTCACCCAGTGCTCATCCAGGATTGGGAATGGTGACTTTTTTTATGGCCACCATGGATTACAATATAATTCAGAGGGCACTAGGTATGGTGCCCAGAAGGATCTTGTTCTAGACTTAGGAGTGGGAATAGGTAAACTAATGTTGTTGTGGTATAGTGTGATAAATCTTATAAACCAGAATAAACAGATCAAGCAGTGTTCAGCTTTAATGTGTTATGGAACAAATGTCAAAAATATATATGACTATAAAGATAGTCAGCACTCAGCAAAGCAAAATTCCAAATTTCTTTTCATTTTCTTTGTAAGCAAAGCTTTTCAGTTATAAAACAAATTTCTGTGTATTTAGGAGAATTCAATCATACAAAATATGTTCTCTGATCACAGTGTAATAAATTACAAGTTAATAAAAAAGTTATTTAGAATAATCACCAAATATTTGGGAACTATCACACCATGAATCAAAGAAATTAAAAGGTAAATTAGAACATAATTTGAATTAAATGAAATAAAAACACAACATATTAAAATTTGTGAGATTTGCATTTCTTAGAAGAAAATTTATAGGATTAAATATATGTAAAAATAGAAATGTCTTAAATAAATGACCCTTCTTTCAATAATAAGAAAATAGAAAAAGGAACAAGTAAACCTCAAGTGGAAAGGAAATAACAAAAATCAGAGAAGAAAACAATAAATTAGAAACAGAAACACAATGGAAAACTCTGAAACCAAAAGATGTTTCTTTAAGAATATCAAAGTTGGAAGAATTCTAGCCAGACTTATCAGGAAAAAAGGAAGAAGATTCAAATTGCCAATTTCAGGAATGAGAGATGATATGATGTCAGTCTATAAATAACAAATGTATAATTAAATATGAATTTTGTGCCAGTTGTCCACTTAGATGAAAAGGAAATATTCCTTAAAAAATAAAAACTAATAAATCTCAGTTAAGATGAGGAAACCAGAAATGAGGAATTATATGTTAATTCCAGGTAAAGGAACTGAAATTGTACTTAAAAATTATTCCTTTGAGAAAAATTCCAGGTTCATTGGTTTCACTACATGAATTCTCCAAACATTTAAGAAAGAAATCAGTGCTAATTTTACATAAACTTTTTCAGAAAGTAAAATAGGAGGAAATATTTCCCAAGTGTCTTTCCAAGGTCTGGCTTAAACTTTACACAAAGGAAAGCCACAGGGTGACAGCTCTCCTATTTAAAAATGTATCGGTTTTTCTGTTAAATTTTAGCAAATCAATTCCTACTGTACACATACACAGAATACATGATGATCAAGTGAGGGTTATCATAGGAATACAGAATTGTTTTAACTTTCAAAAATCAATCAAGAAACTGGTGCAATTGATAAAGAGAGACCCTATGACCATTTCAAATTTGCAGAACAAACACAAAAAAGTAAAATTCTACTCTGCTTCTCCTCAAAATGCATAGAAAAGTCAGAAAAGTAGGAATGTTACCCTAACCCTAATCCTAACCCTAACCCTAACCCTAACCCTACCCCTACCCCTAACCCAGCTTTTCATGTTTGAGCTGAGTCCCAGGTATTCAGGGAAGTTCAGCACTTACAGGGACCTGCTCAGTCCCTCACCCTGTGGCCAGACGACCTGCTCCTTGCCCTTGGCTCCCGAGACATACTCCACCAGATGAAAAGCATTTATTCAAAACCTGTATCTGACATTACACTTAATATAAAGTCAAGTACTGTATGTACTTCATCTAATATTGTGACTAAGACAAGGATTAGTGTATTTTACTGGAGAGTCTAAACCAGGTAGTAATAGTGCTTTATATACTCATGACATTGTCCTCTATAAATAATATCTTAAGGAATCTACAAAAGGTTGAGAAATAAAAGAGTTTAGCCAAACAAAAAGGAATTGTATTTCTATTTGCTAGAAATTAAAATACACAAATATTATTCCTCAAAGTACTATAAAAATTTAGAGACAATAAAGAGTAAATATGACAAAAGATGTGAAAGGCTTATCCCATGAAAAGTATAAATTTGGGGGAGATAAAGAAGGCAAAGAAAGAAACGTATTTTGTTCATAAATTGGGAACAATATTATTACTGTGTCATTTTCCCTAAATGAATCTGTTGTTTTGGAAATCTCAGTCAGAATAGCAGCAAATAGTTTTGTAGAAATTGAAAAACTGAGTGCAAGTGTTTGGCACAGTGATTAAGATGCCCCTTCAGACATTGATAGCCCATACCAGAGTGCTTAGATTCATGCCTTGGCTCAGCTTTTGATTCTAGGTTCCCACTATTGTGTACCATAGTATGCAATAAGTGATGGCTCAAGTATTTGATTCCTTGCCATCCATGTGGTTTGGCCTGGGTTTGGCCTGGCCAGCCTTCCTGCTCAATGCTGGTATTTAGAGAATGGTATAGTCAGTGGAAGATTCCTCTCTCTCTCTCTGTGATTTTCAAATTAATTAATTAATTAATTAATTAAAAAGGAAGTTGATATACCAGATAAATATTATGGAAATGCAGAATAGCTCAGTAATCTAAAAACACTGAAAATAAATATAAAGGATTTAGTTGACCCTGCTTGACTACGAGGTTTATTGTAGAGTTACTCATATGACAAGTAAGATAGTATAACATTGGCATAAAGAGAGGTTTAAAAATCAAGGTAGGGCCAGCACTGTGGCCCAATGGGTTAAGCCTCCACCTGTGGTGCTTCATACAGGCGCCAGTTCGAATTCAGGCTGCTCCTTTTCCAATCCATCTCTGTGTTATGGACTGGGAAAGCAGTGGAAGATCTCCCAGGTGCCTGGGCCCCGGCACGCACATGGGAGATCAGGAGGAGGCTCCTGGCTTCTGGCTTCCGAACAGCTCAGCTCTGACCATTGTGGCCATCTGGGGAGTGAACCAACAGATGGACAACATTTTTCTTGTCTCTCCATCTCTCTCTGTCTATAACTCTATATCTTAAATTAAAAAATGAAATCTTTTTTTTAAATCAAGGTAAAGAAGAGAATTTATAAATCGTCCCAAACATATATGAACAACAGCTTTCATATGGGGAAAATGCATATAAGTGGAAAAAACAGTGCTTTTCCAAATGTAATATTATGATTGGATATTCAGAAACACATATACATATCCAAAATTGACTTCAATGTGTACTTCAGACCATATATAAAAAAATACTTAAAAGTGAATAATATTCTTAAATATAAATTCTAGAATTATGAAACTTCTCATGTAAAACACACTTGAAAACATTGTGTGACCTAGGCAAAGATGTAATAGATAAGATATTAGAAACACTATCCATTCAAAATAAAGTTGAAAAAATTTGAGATTTCTTGAGATTTTAAAAACTGATATATGACAATGGTTTAAGTAACTGCATCCCTAACACCCACATGGTGTTTGAAAAGTCAGAAAGTCAGAGTTACACAGAGAGAGAAGAGGCAGAGACAAAGAGAGAGGTCTTCCATCTGCTGGTTCACTCGCTAGTTGGCCGCAATGGCTGGAGCTGGGCATATCTAAAGCCAGGAGCCAAGAGCTTCCTCTGGGTCTCCCACACAGGTGTAGGGGCCCAAGGATTTGGGCCATCTTCTACTGCTTTCCCTAGGCCATAGCAGAGAGCTAGATCAGAAGTGGAACAGCCAGGATTCCAACCAGCATCCATATGGGATGCCGGCACTGCAGGCTGTGGCTTTACCTGCTATGCCATAGCACTGGACCCAACAGATTCTTTAAAAATTAAATGCCTACTACTCATCCAGCCATTCTAATCCTAGGCATATGTCATGAAAAAAAGAAAGCATAGTTCATATGAAGGATTATGTAAATGTGTTCAGATTAGTTTTATTGATTATAACTACAAACTGAAAACAACTAATTAAGTAATTGGTTAAAACTGCTTAATAAATTGTGGTATATCTATTCATTGGGATACTATGCAGAAATAAAAAGAAACAAACTATTGATATAGTCAGTAAAATGTATGGACATCAAAATAATTATGCTGAGTCAAAGAAGCCAAACCCACCTCCCAAAAGACTACATACTATGTGATTCTGTCCGTATTAAACTTTCAAAAATGCAAGCTAATCTACATTGACAGTGCACTTGTTGTCTGGGGTGCAATGAGGTTTGGCAAGGGGAAAATGTTACAAAATAGCTGAGGAAACTTTTGAGCAACATGGGAGTGCTCATTATCTAGACTGATCCAAGTTTACACTTTACAAAGGTTCCAATTTTGTATTAATTATACCTTAATAAAGCTGGTAAACTATTTGGAATATGGATAATTTTACATGTTCAATCTATATAAAAACTGGAGTCTGTTAATTCAGTGCCTTCTATTCAAAGAGTATGGCAGGAAATATTCAGGAAATGGTTTTTAAATTACTTCGTTGTTCAATTCTTTTTTTAGGTTTATTTGAAAGGCAGATTTACACACACACACACACACACAAACACTAACACAGTGCACATGTGGCATCTTCCATCTGCACCTTCAGTCCCCACATGTCCAGAACTGCTGGGTCAAGCTAAAGGCAGGAACAGGGAGAACTTTTTCTGAGCCACCCACACAGACAACAGGGGCCCAAGCACTTTGACCACCTTCCACCACTTTTCCCAGGCACGTTAGCAGGCGGATGGGACTCAAATTGGCACTCATATGGCATACCAGTGTCCCCTGATGCTCCTGGCCTCTGGTGTTCCGTTCTTACGGATTCATTTACTTTTGCCACATGTATCACTGAGTGTGTACTCTGTGTCAGGAATTCTATGAAAGCTGGGTGTTTTTTATTGTCTTTTCATTGTGTCTTTCTTAACGTAGGACATTATTTTAAAATATTAGTACATAAGAGTCATTTAAATTAGTTCAGCATCCAGGTTAATTGTGAAATGGCCAAAAAAAAAAAATTAGAGTAACTAAAACGCTTAAAATAGTGGCATCACAAAGATCAGTGTATTTTTTTGACTCGGTCACTATTTTCAGCACGGCCTGCATTAACAAGGTGTATTTCTTTGGCAGAAAATTCATCTAAGACAATATTTATGAAACTGTATCAATAAATCAAGAGAAAAAAATCAGACCAATCATTTTGTCCTCTGGTTTAACAAAAACATTTAATACAAGTTAGTTTGCTTGAGGATTAGAATGATTAAATAAATAATACAACATTCAAATTTTGAAGATTATAATAACAGATAAAAAGCATATCATTTTTGAGCTTACTATCCAGTTTAGTCAACCTCACCAATAAAGTGTTTTTGTTGAAACAAAAACAACAAAAGGAATTTGCCTAAATTGATCTCTGTAGTTTCAGAAAATTTTATCAGCAGTCATTGATCTTTATTTGCACAAGTCTAGGATGAAGCCATTCAGAAGCCTTGACATCCTGATATTAATCACTAAAGAAAGACATTCAAGTTACATTAATATTGAAAGTCATATGGCTTGCAGCAGCTAAAGCTGATAAACTTGACATCACTCACTGTAATAACTTGAGAATAAATCGTTAATCAAAACATTGGTAAATATTCATAAAAAACATACATACGTAGAGTAATATTGTTTCTTGAAAATCAGTTAACAAGACTGCCTTCACTTCCTTTTCTAGGTTGTCTACCTGAGAGGGTTTAAGGGAAAGCTTAGCAAACATCTGGATCCATATATATATATCCATATATATATATCAGATGGAAGAATAATATTTTAGTGAAATAAGGTCATAGTACATAGAACATCAGGACTTATGAGATGCACTCAGAAAGCATCTTTAGTGACTTTAAGTGACCATTTTAATCTGCCCAGAGAGGGCAGTACTTTCACTGTCCTCCCTGAAAATTTAGGCTGTTCCTTGACTTTTATAGACCCTCCTTAGCTGAATATTTTACAACCACTTGAGCTGCAAGTACACTGAATTAAAGATTATATTAATTAGCATAATATTAAATTCAAGATTTGATTCAAACTAGTTAGAATAATCTTCCTTCACCCAATAAGAACTTTTTTAGTGGCAAGCAATGGAAAGGAATAGGGTTCTTTTCTCTTCTACCTCATGTTGCTTACTGCATTTCTGACATTCTTAGGGTCAAATAAAGAAGAGGAATGATGAATCAGGGGGCAGGAAATTTCTCAGTTGCCTCATTGTGTTAAGAATGCTTCACATTCTCTAGATTTGACAGGTATTAAAAATATTAAAAGCTAAGCCTTTCATCAGGGCTTTTGTGAGTTCTCCATAGATGTGCAATGTTATTGTTCACCTGTGTTTCCTACACAATGCATGCCACTCTGATTGCACCAAACTTCCCTCAGTTTCTCATTTCCTTGTTTGTTTTAGGTGGTACATCATGTTCATCATATACTCTCATTATTATGGAAATAGGGAATGACTCTTCTGGCATTTTTCTTGGAAATGTTTTTAAAGGGCTATGAGTCTTTTGTGTCTCTCTGCCTCCTCTTCCACCCTCCCCATCTCTGTCCCTCCTCTCCTCTGTTTTTCTTTGTCTCCTACACAGCTTGTTATGGAAAACACATACATGTTCTTTGCTCTGGAAAACTATAGGCATACAGACAAATTCCTTAGTAGCAGAAACTTATCTTTCATTCTGTCCCCAGCCAAGCAGGCTATTTCTGATCTTTAGATTTCCCTGGAAGTTGACCCCTGAACTGCAGTGGAACCTGTTACTCTGAGTCCTGCTTAACCTTTGTGCTTTTGATTGATTTCCCTGTAACCAGTGGAGGAGGGGAGTGGAATAGATAGCACCATTTCCCAAAGTAATCTCTCTCATGGAAATCATCTCTTATCTTAACTTTTACCATTTTTTATACCTCATTGTGCTTGAAAGATATTTAATAGTTAACTCTTTGGTAATTCCTTTGATAATGCCAGACCATAATTTTATCCCTGCTCTTTGTGCCTCAGTTGAAATCTGCAATTTAGCAACCTGATGCAGTGCACAGTTCTGTAACTCTGTCACCACACCCAGAGCACTAATTAGTGGATCCATTTCTACCTGGAGGCGTTTCTGATGGTCTGCCATGCATAGCTACCTTGTTCATTATAAATAAATCCTATGGCTGAAGAGAGTAAAGCTTATTTAGCAAACACTTTCTGTATCAAAGTTGGATAAGAAAACTAATTTATGAATTGAGTAGAGTAAAAGTTAATGTGTGTGTGTGTGGTCATCTGTTTAGGTATAATAAACTAAATTCCCAGAGTTGATAGAAGAGGGAGATGTCTGGAGGCTTGGAGTCAAAATGACTGTATCATTGTTGCACCATCGAGACACAGCTGGTGCCAGGCTACTTCATCTCACAATCGCACTCCTCAGTTACCATTCAAAGGTGTGTTAATTAAATGGCTTAAATAATAAAGAGAATTTCATCTATGATAGTCTAAAAATCCAAGGTTAGGCATCATTCTCATCTGGATCTAGGTGTTTTTTAAGCATCCATTTCCTCCTATTACTCAGCTCCGCTTTCTTCCTGAGTACTTTATTTCCCAGATAAAAGCATTAAAATAGCAATAGGCACCAGCACCTCTAATGGGGGATTAGTGATTCAATGCCAAGGATATAAATGTATTTTTTTCCTCAACAGTTCTTATTCCAGTCAAGTCCCATGTTAAGTCAGAGAGGGTATGTGTACATTTCAAAACAATGCTGAGGCCAGTGATGGAGTTCAGTTCCACTGTAGTCATTTGAATTTGAGAGTAAAAGGAGAGCAAATATGATGGGAAGCATCCAAAAGGAATTCTAGGTTTTGTTGACACAAAAGAGGGGGAGGACATTAGGCAGAAATGCAGTCACCTACTGTATCTGAACTCATATTGTACTCAGTTCTGTGAACTATGGTTAAAATTTTTTCAAAATTGCAAAATGTGTGATAAAAATTAGTGAAACTGAACAACAAACAGAACAAAGGGTATTACAGTGATGAGAACTGTTTTAAAATATGTGAAACAATATGCATTATTTAGATGAATCAATTCTGATTTGTCACTAAGAAAGAAGTAGTTAAACTAGGGGTCAGCATTTATGATAAATCTGTTCTCATATTAATGTTTTAAAATCTGTGGCAAAGTCAATCAATTGAAAATAAGATCTATTATTTCATAGGCAGTACATTTCCTGCCATTAGTAGTGTTCAACCTGATACTTAAAGAATCTAGTTCAAGAAAAATAAGGCCAAGGTTATAGTCACAAACTCAAATTTACTATTCAGAATGGCAGAGCTTGAAATAGAATTGAACCATCCTAGCTGCCCAGCTTCACTGTGTTCAAATATGAGAGTATATATCTTCTCACAAATGCTATTTTTACACTAACATTTTTGTGTTATTCTAGCAGTTATTATTTCTGCCCTGTAGCAAGAAAACTACATATTCAATCCTAGATTTACTGAGGCTAAATTTTCTTTATTTCATACTTTAAAGCTTTTTTTCCTCATTTATTCAAAAAACAAAAATTCAAGAAGTCAAATGAAATAATAAGAGTTTTTATGGTGATAGAAATTAATTTGCTAAGCAGAATTTTGAATGAGATGAACTATGCTCACCCTACTCAGTAGGCATGACTAATGTTCACTTATTAGCCTCTTCTGTTGTTCTAATTATCTATTTATGAGTCATCATTCACTAATTTGACTTGTGGAGGAGTTTTGAGTGTAGGAGGCCTGGGAAGGGTCTGTAAATACAAACACAGTCTTCCTTAAGAGGCTTAAAAAGTAAAAGTAATCTTGTTTACTATTGTGTCAAGACTTTCACCTAAATAGAAAAAAAATCAATTTATATTATTTGTATAATCTATTCATCTAAGAAGAAAATAATTATATTTATGTCTGAATATGTGCACACATGTTTTTAAAAGTGGCAGGAAACAATGCTTTTGTAAAAATAAAGGCTAGTGAATGTAGAAAAAAATATATTAAGCCTGTATCTAGACCAAAACTAAAATCATCATTATCTGTGCAACCAGGAAGAATGTATTTCTTTATAAGTATATGTTTACATAGGTGTGTGTTTATATACATAAACGGGTCTATATATATAGGTATGTGATACACATATTCAGCAATGTTGTCAGAGGAAAGTACAGTAGATAAATTGTATCAGATAGGCAAATTATAACATTTGCCACAAGCATTATTTCATCTAAGCATCCAGGTTTCTACCACATGAATTCTTACCTCATCTACCAAGTCTGATGCATCTAAGGGTGAACATCACACTAAAGAAATGCCCATTTTTAGCTTGCTTATGACTTACGACAAGGCTGTGGTAAAATAGCCCCAGTTTATTGGATCAATTAGTATTTGAACTAAAGAAAATAAAAAGCAATTGAACAGGAAGAGTGCTATGAAGTAGAGCTTCTTGAGGGATTATGGCAAACTGAAATTATTTTAAAGCAATAAGGATAAAGATAAATCAGCCAAAACTTAGAAGGCAGAGTTCACTTGTCTCAAGAAGTAAGTCTGTAGATATGAGGGTAAGAGTCAGTCATCAACAGTGAGATTTAAAGAAGAAAGACACAGTGAAGAAAGATTGAGAAGGTCATTCTCTTGGAATTATTTCCAGTTTTAATGATATTCTTGCTCTAGTTCACATCACTGTTTATCATTCTCCTCTGTTTCTCTGTGCTATCATTTAACATAAAATTTACTGTTACAACTAAAAACTATTTCTCATCTCACCAATATCAATATAAAGATGTTGTTAAAAAGACAAAAAACTAAGATTTAATTTCCAGTTCTCTTATTTGCTAATAGTGCCATCTAAAGCAAATTACTTAATGATCAGTGGCTTATTTGCTCTTATTTCTCTCAAAGTACATTCATTGGTCCTTAACTGAAATTAAATAACACCTGCTTTAATTGTGTAGTCTGATGACTGTAGAGACCTATATATATTCACTATAATCATCATCGTATTCAAGGGCTGTCTCTTAACTCTGTTCACTTCTATAAATCTTTGAGTGTGTAAATATTCAATACCACAATGTCTTTATTATCATTGTTTTGTTATGTCTTTACACTCAGTGGT
Source organism: Oryctolagus cuniculus (assembly GCF_051225735.1). NCBI lineage: Eukaryota > Metazoa > Chordata > Mammalia > Lagomorpha > Leporidae > Oryctolagus > Oryctolagus cuniculus. The sequence goes on from NC_142872.1 coordinate 52,515,266, forward strand.
GTAAGTTCTTTGACTCCACTTTTCTTTTCAAGTTTGTTTTGGTTGTTCAAGATGAATTATATGTCCATACACATTTTAAAATAAGCTTTCTTAGAGCAAGTGTTTTGTACAGTGGTGAAGGTGCTACTTGGGCAAGAACACATCACATGTGAATGACTGGGTTCATGTTCCAGCTGTGCTTTTCAGCCTCCTGCTAATGTGCATCCTGCAGGTAGCAGGTAGATAAAGCCAGCACTTGGCTTTGCAGGCATTTGGAAAGTGAACTAATGAATGTCTGTCTCTTTGTCTGTGTCTACTTCTCAGTATAATAATAAAAATAAGTATATAAAATTTAAAATAAGCTTGTCCATTGTCTTAAAATTCAGCTGTGATGACAGTAGTGACTGAGTTCACTCTGTGAGTCAATTTGGGCAGAATTGATAATAGTGCTGTTACTTTTAAGCAACGAAGATGGATTTAGTCTTGTTCCATTTCTCTCAACCATGTGTTTTTAGTTTTTAACATACATACTTTATACATGTTTTAAGTTTATTCTTATATGTTTCAAGGTTTTGAAATTATTTGCAAGTAAATAAATTATCTGTTCAAGCATACATATTTTATTTATTAGCAATAAAAATATAATTGGCTTAGATGTTTGTATTCTTTTATTTTGTTAAATTCACTTATTATTCCTGATTCCTTTCTGTTTTTGAAATTTCTTGGTGCATTCTATATGCATCACTAGATTAAAAATAAAGATAGCTTTGGGGTGGACCACGTGGTGCAGTGGGTTAAGGCACCACCTGGAATGCTTGCATCCCAAATCAGAGTAGGGCTTCAGGTCCCACCTTGAGTCACTGTTCCTCTACTTCCAGTCCATCTTCATGCTAATGCATCCTGGGAGGCAGCAAAGACGGTTCAAGTGCTTGAGCCACTTAAACCCTTAAAGAAGACTCACGCATAGTTCTAGGTTCCTACTGTCAGCTTTACCTAGCTCTGGCTTTTGGAAACATTTTGAGAATGAATCAGTGAATGGGAGATACCTCTCTCTCTCTCACTCACTCTCTCTCTCTCTCTCTCCCTATCTTTAAAATAGATGAAAATAAATAAGCAAATATTTTTTGAAAATGATAGCGTTACTGTCTTCTTTCTAATCTGTTGTCTCCAGCCTCTTTTTCTGTTTTTTGTTGCAGTGATTGGATATCCAGTGCAAAGTTGAATGAAAGAGGTAAGTGTAAATAATCTTCATTAACATGAATGGTTTTTTTAATTTTTCCATTTTTCTAAGGAGATAGTATTTAATTTGGTGATTTGGTAAATTACATGACTTGGCTTTTTTCATATTATCATGAATTAGGAGGTTAAAACCTTCTTTGACAGAATATATTATCCTTTTTCCTATAATGCTGGAATTTCTTTACAATCTCCTATTTGGGGCTTTTTTTGGGGGGGCATAGTTCATGAATACTTTTTGTCCTTTGCTTCTTTGTAATGTCTGTCTGGTTTTGGTATCAAGGTAATTCCAACCTTATAAAACAATGTGGGAGGTAGTGTTTCCTCTTCTGTTGCTAAAAAGGCTTGTGATGATGTGTTGTCAACCAGTATGATGTCATGTTTGAATACTGAATTCTAGTCACGTGGACCAGGAGTGTTTTGTTCTGTGAGAAGTCTTCTGATTGTATTATCACTTTCCTTAGTAGACATTTGACTACTCATGTTTTCTCTTTCTTTTGGCCCAATGTGATTCAGTATGTAACCCCATTTCTCAGTTTATTTTATGATTTTTGACTAATAGTGTACTTCTCATAAAGCTGTTGTGAAGGTTACAGTGTTCATATATCATAAATAATTAAACCAGAGTCTGGCATATGATAAGGTACATTAAATACAATAATAATTACTATAGAATGTTGTGAAAGCAAACTCATAGAGGATACTGAATTATTTTATGTAAACTCTGAAAATAATTGTGACAAAACCCAAGCAGCTATTTAAGTTTTTTAGTTTGCAACATATGCGCCACTCATTCACTAATTTGATTATTAAAAATCTGAATGGAATGTTAAGAAGATTATAATTTTAGAAATCATTTTAAAGAAATAAATTGGAAGTTTTAAATTCTGATAGAAGAAGAAACTTAGTATGCCCTTTATGTTTCCAAGTCTAAATTAAAAAATAGATATCACTAAATAACGGAGTGTCATAAATCATGTCAAAACTGGGGACAGAAGGAGGGAGGGAAGTATGGTTGTCTTCTAGGAATTATACCCATGAAATACATGAAATCTATTTTCTTCATACTACTATTTTTTAAACTGGGGACAAAAATTTTATGCTAAATGTTTAGAATTAAGAATTTGTATATCAGTAACAAAAATTCATCAAAATGCTTTAAGATGTATTGTAATACATTATTACACAAAAGTTAAAGTTTAGAGTTATTGTTGGCTTCCGAGTTGGTTAATCTGAAAATTGTTAGTTCAATTTCCAGTTTCTTGCTTTTCATTAATTCTTCATATTCATCTTATAACTGAAACCTAAATCCTCTCTTCCATGCAGATTTTTTTCTTACCTTCAGTTCAGTTGTACTAGAAAATATGCTATGATTGAGCTAAGTAACTACTACCCAGTGAATAACATGATTTAATTGGCTCAGTCCAGAGTTTCTCTATTCTACCTGGATGCCTTATGCTGATACCATGAATGGCATACACACAACAGGTTCTCCTGCTGAAGATGGTATCCTTTCTCTGGATTGCATTGCAGTAACACAGTGGATGAAAAAGGTGACTGCATGTTGTAGTACCAATTGTAACATCCCTTAGTCTTAAAAGGGCAGAAACTACTTTTCTCCTCCACATATCCATTGCTTCCTTCTTCTGCAGTGAGGGAATCCTCAGATTTTAGCCTACGTGGGGGGTTCCATATGGAGATTCTCTTTTTCATACTAACTTGCAGCAAGCTGTGTATATATGATTAATGTCTGGTCAAATAAATGTCACACTAAATTTCTATAGTATGTGCTCAAATAGGCAGCATTTTCTTTTCTTCATTTTTAATTCCTGAAGTTTGGGTATCAATTTAATGGCTACAGTTTAAATAATTATCCTGGGCCATGGTAAGAATGGGGAACCATCAAAGAGACTACATTCCTGATGATTACTCACATCTTGCCCTTGGATATTGAGTTCTAGGATTTATTTTTATTAGGGGTAGAAATAAATTTCTACTTTATTCCATTCACTTTATATCAGGTGTTTTGACATTCACAGATGTGTCTAATCCTAATTTATATGTAATTAATTTTTCAAAAACCAATGTCTAGAATATATTATTTCTTTTTTAAAAGTGCCTTTCTGATACTATAAATTAATTGGGGCCAACATTTGGAGCTGTGCATCTCAGAACTTTCTGTCATAGTTTAGTAACTGTCTAGCTTTGTTAAAGTGAAAAAAAAAATCCTTAGGGAAATACTTGCAGGTTATTACCTACCAAATCTTTCCTAATTATACAATATATATTAGCCTATGTTTATCTATATTTTGATACTTAAAAAATCCACCAAAGTCCAAACAAAATATGAAATATGCAAGCAGGATCACTTTCTGCTACCAAAGCTGAATGACAACTCTAGGAAATCAGTGGGTCCCACTTATTTTTGTTTTCATTCCTTTGCACTGATGTTCCTAGAAACGCGTCATCAATTTCACTTTAGGTTAGCTTATTTCTATTTTTGGCACCTGTGAGGTACTGGTATTTTGTTAAGTAACCCCCTGTACCCGGTCAGTCCCTCAAGAATACTCAGACTAGAGAAATCCATTTTCCATAAGCATGAAAATATTTACTTCAGGTCTATCATAGCTGATCTTTATCTTATAAAGTTAAAAAATCCCATTACTTTGGCAACAACTCAGGGCTTAGTTACGTCTTCCAAGTTTAACGTTAGAAAACTGCTTAAAATACTTTGTTCAACGTGTCCAGCCAGTTAATAGAAGAACTTCTACCTGAAGAAAACATGATCCCCTAGAGGAGAGACAGGGTCCTGAGCCAAACTTTATGATGCCGGTTCCTAGGAAGCAGAGCGACGGAGTGCGGCGCACCTCTGTGCCTGCCAGCTTGCCTGCCTGTCTGCCTGCAGAGTTGCAGTGCGGAGTATCATTGCAGCGCTTTTTCAGGGAGTAACGTGCTGCACTGGTTCGGGCTTTGTCTTTATTCACAACACATTCGTGTGCCTCAGCAGGGGTGGGGACTGCACTGTTGCCTGCCAGCCTGTCCTCTTTGACTGTCTGCTGAATAATCGAGTGAAAACTCTCCATTAGAGGGAGAGAGAGAGAGAAAGAGGAGAGAGAGAGAGAGAGAGAGAGAGAGAGAGAGAGAAGGAAGAGAGGAGCACATTGAGATACAGAGGAAGAAAGACCACGCAAAAAGAAGAGGGGTGGAGAGGGGAGAGAAGGGGAGAAACGGATGCTGTCTGGCGCGCTCATATATTAGGGCTCTGGCAGGAGGCTGCAGGAGCAGCATCAGCAAGCTTTCAGGCAGTGATTCTAACTGTTGCCCGTGAACACCATGGTCAGGATGACTTTGAAGAGGCAATTGATTACTTATGCATAGAACACTCTAGCTCTGCTAAAACTAGGAAATCAGACACCCCCTTGTTTTCTAATTTAGAGACTTGCGTCTTTCGAGCCTCAACACTTTCAAGACACTCTGCTTCAGGTAAGACACAGTTAAGATTTGTGTATTTGTGACATCATTACACCTTCCCAGACTTGAAGCCATTAATACTTTTTAACATGATGCCTGACTTATGTTGAATTGCTGTTTTTTTGTTGTTGTTTCTTTCATATTACTTTTCCATCAAGTAAATAATTTCACAAGAAAACCTGCCATTAAAATGACAGAACCACTATTACATGTTTCCTAAGAAGAATGTACCTGCTTGTTTGCATTTCCATGAGCTCCACATTCACAGTTGGGAACTTGAAATAAAACTGTGGTCTGCCTGCCATGCAGTTGAGATACATTTCATAATATGGATTGTTTCTGAAGCTACCAAACTATTCAATATCATGGGTATACACTTTAATCTTTCCTTGCTCTAGTACTGAGTGGTATATATGCTTATTATTATTATTATTTTAGTTTTGTAGTTTGGAGGAACCAATGATGAGGCACATAACTTGTAGAGTTTGATCAAGTCATTACAATGTGAAGTAAGATAGTGATTTAGAAACCTGGACTGGGATAGTTTTAACCAAGAAGGTGTTTTCAAAAGCACATGTATGTATACAATTCACAGGTAGTACAAACATATGAATATTTGTGAAATATAGAAAAAAAGGACAATAGTAATTCACGTAGTGCATTCTATCTTTGATTGTCAAGAATTTTTACAAAGTATTTATGATTATGTCTATAATTTACCTACTTTTTTACCAGTTATTTTTTAAATGAGTTTGGCTCAGATATGGCCAGTTTTGCTGATATTTCTATGAAAAATGTAGTCACAGAAACCTATAAAATGTATTATGAGTCAATAGAGAATGTAAGAGTAATACTGTCAACAGGTTTGCAATTTTGACTCCAGTGTTGATAAAAGCATCTTGTGGTATTATTCACTTGTAACTTGGACAGCATTCTACTGTCCCATGCAAGGTCCCAATAACTTGGAAGTGTAACAATATTGCAGTATATGGTCAAAGCTAAAGTCCCTGGCCAGATGCAGTAAGTTTGTTTTGTACTAGACATTAACCCATAATAACATATAGCATTCTTGTCCTAGTGTATCTATGATGCTCTTTCTATTAGCTGTGTTTTATATAAGAGTTCCTTCTGACCAAGTATCCCCCACATGAAATATTCAAATGCTGGTTATCTGGCATGATTAGAGTGACAACGAGATAGTTAATGGCTTTAACTGTGACATACAGTAAAATATGTAGCATAAGAGTAAAGCACATCCTAGCAGAGCACATGTTTAACAGTGAAGTATTGTGAAAATAGAAGCATTTGCATGCAAAAATGCATAATTCATGGAACACTTGTGATTCTTGTTCCTGTGCATGACTTACTTCATTTTCCAATTTCACTTACAAAAGGTTTGAGTCTATGGGGAGTGTATATAAAATATTCAATTGACTGAGGAGGTAGAAATTAAAGGAGGAAAGAATTATTACTGCAGTGGCTTTTTAAGGACTGTTGGGTAACTGGCATGAATGTAAAGAATTCATTTTAGAGGCTTTCCTAGGGTCCACTAAAACATCATTAAAGGTTGATATGAAATATATGTCAATATGTAAAATTATTCCAAAAAAGAATGATAAGAATATAAAGAGAAGTTTTACCATTTTCATAAAGCAGAGTATTTTCAGTAAACATAGAGGAAATTCTGTATTATTTTTTGGCTAGCGTAAGGGAACATATCAAAATTGGCATTGCTCAGGCATTACTGAAATCCCAGTGACCAAATATCAAGTGGTAAAATAAATGTTTATTTTGTTACCAAATTTGAATATTCAGTTACCAAAATTTTAAATTGCATGAAAGATTTCTTGAGGTTATAAAGTTAGAATAGTTACTAATAAGCTATTTAGATTTTAAAAGTGTATTAATATTTGTATTTTTTTGATTCACACAGTTTATATGTTTTCTTTTTTTCCCCTAAGTAATGCATAAACATATTACAATTGTGTATATGCTTTTCTTTTGAAACTTTTTAGCATTAGTTTTAAATTTAGTCACTGAAAATTGTTTGGTCCAGTCATCTCTTTTGCTTCAAGAAGAGATTTGTTTGGATTTTCTTCTTAGTTGTACACTACAGAACTACCAACTTAGTATTTCTGCACATCAATGTACTATGCATGATTTATAAACATTAAATATCACGTCCGTTTTGTTTCATTTCTCCAAACTCTCTAGTTTTTCCAACTGTGTCAGAATCTTTAAAATGCTTGATAAGAGTAAATTCACAATATTGTGATTTTCTCAATCTTGGAGTTTTAAACTCTTTTAGGCTGAATTTTAATTAATTTCAGGGAATCATTTTTCAATTAATAATACTTTTAAATAATTATCGCAAAGTTGTCCAAAAATATATGCAGGATCTTATTAGTACTCCTTAGAATTTCAACTTTTCCACCAAAAAAGTTAGTAGAAGTTTCCTTTCCATGTATGTGAAGCTAGATCACAAATCCAAAGTTTATCTGGATTTTTAATGTTGAGTTAGATGATATTATCATTGTTAAACAACTTTTGATGTTGTTGAGTTTCACTGTGGCATAGATCATATTAGGTTGAATTTCTTTGTTAGTTGAGAGTGATTTAAAATTTGTCTTCTACCTGTATACCACATCAGTTATTTATAATTTATTGGAGTAAATTTTCTCTTCATCGATGCTGCGTTGGTATGCTTAAATGTTCCTATGTGATTTTCCTTAGAAATTTCAGTTCAATAGTTCTGGTGGATCGCATGAGTGTGACTGGAACCATGGACAGTTTCTCTGAAATGACTAGCAAAAATAATGACCATAATTCCAAGACCTCTTCATTAGCACATTACTACTGAAGCATGTAGAAGTAGCTGCAACTAAAATATTCTGAAATAACAAGCACAGATAAGTATGAGGGACCTGTAGGTAGTTGCTGGTTCAGTTGCTTATTTAAAAACATTCTTGGACTAAGGTGTAGATCCTGGAAATGAAAGCCCCTTACTGATCTCAGTGACTTGCAACTGTCAGGTAGCAGCCTACCCTGATAGCCACAGAAACAATTCATTGCTGACCCTTAGGAAGAAGTTCCTGGACTGAAAGCAAAGTATTTTAAATCATCTAAGAATGAAGTGCAAAAGGCTGTCCAAGTAAGTTAGGAGTCCTCATAATTGTAAATGCTGATTGGCTTTTTGAAGTCAATTATAGTTTGTGCATTAAAGGTTGCATTATAGGAGACTGAAATAGCCATAAACTTCCAATGACAAGAATAGGTGATCTCTAGATTCATTTTAACAAATAAATATAATAATTCTATGTGCATATTACAGAATCACTTAAAAAATTAGTCAAGATGACCCCTGATTCAAGGAGTAGAGTAAAGGAAAATGTATGTATTTAATAAAATACTAATTCCCAGAGTTTATTATCAATCTCAAATGGATTTATCCAAAAGGATATTCCAAATGGTTTCTCAAGCACACTTTTATTTAAGTATGTTAAAGTCTGTTTATAATAAAGACTATTTTAGTTTAAAAATTGTTTTATTCACAATTCTTTACCAGTGAACTTGATTTGCAACCATGATTGTGTATAAGCATGAACTCACAAATAAAAACAACTCTAATTCTAAAACCAAGTACACATTCGTTTTCTTTCCTAAACTTGTGTATATGGGAAATGGTAGAACCATCTCACTTTATGTGTTAACTTGGATGTTATATAATAACAGTATATATAACATGATAAATAAACATGCACATATGTAGAAAGGTTAAATTGTTAGTTTTCTAGTGTATGAAAAGTCACAGATTAAAGAGTCTTTCATGACATGAACTTTCTTCATTAGATTAAAGGGTTCCTGACATTTCGGAAAAGTTCTGTTTAAATTAGCTCCCAGTGTTTTTCTTTAATCTGCATGGCAAATATTAAATGCTTTAAGGTTCCTCTTAGAAGCTAATAGATTCCAATTAATTAGTTTCTGCTGACAGATACATACGTTGTAAATACAAACCATAGGGTTCCAATAAAGAGGTTAATTCACTTTCTACAAAAGAAGACACGGATCAATACTCCCTTTTAAGTATTATGAAAAAACATACCAAAGATTTGGCAATTATATAATGAAGGCAAATTCTTGTTGTGTTTAAAAGAGATTTTACTAGTACCTCAAAGGAAAGTGTGTAGGTCTTAATATGTATTTAATGAACAAAGCTACAACTTGAATACTTGAAAATTGATATCTCAAAGATTCCTTTTTGGAGGAATGTAGATAATGATTGATTTTTTTCACAGAAAATATTATAAAAACTAGACTGTGATGTAATTAAGTTTATTGTTTTTTTCCAAACAATATTTAAAACATTTAATTTTGTGAAATAAGGGAAAGATTGATGACAAGCATTTTAGTAAAATTAATTCTGAATAAAATACAAATTTTAGATCAGCCTTTGCCACAATAAATCCCAAGTAATATGTTCAGAAAATAGTTCTCATCACCTGGAATACCTATGGAATGTCACTACCACATCTCCCTTAAAAGCCCAGGTCTTCTAAATGATGTTTCGTTACCAACTGAAAACATGTGGTGAGTCCAGATGTTCAAACACAATCACTCCCCACAGGCATACAGTTACCGGTTGATTCAAGAAGGGCCATGTATAAATATACACATCAGAACTCTCATTTAAAATTAGAACACAGGCTGTGAAGTGCATAAAAATAGTCAGAAACCGCAGTTGGTTGTGTAAGTTCCTTGGTCAAATGAAAATGCATTCTCCACCCCATCAATATAGCACATCTGGTAGATAAACTCTCAATAAACTCCCACAGAACTTTTAATAGATATGTAAAAGGAGAGATGATACATAGGATCACATTATCTGAGAAATGAGATTTACTTAATAACACTTTTTTAAAAATTAATTTTGAATTATATCCAATTGGGAAATTCCAGGATTCAAAGCATTTAAAATAATTCATTCCTTTAATAATTTACAGTGATTGAGGCATAAGGAAAGTTGATTATAGGAATAATAACTTAATTGTTTTGACTTCCTCACAATTTATTCAGACCTTCCTCTAACAAGAAGAAAATCAGAAAGAGAACTTTCCCTTAGGAAAGCTAACTCTTGCTAACTAAGGATATTTATGATGCTTTGCAGGCTAATTTATCCAGACAGATAAAACAAAAGCAAGTGGTCCATGATGGAACAGTGAAAACAGCAGACAGATTTATGAAGCACAGGCGACTCTCCTGGGACTTCTCCATAATTGAGTTTTTTAAAATCTGGCACTTCATTGCTTTATATTTCTCTTTTTCTTTCTACCCTCCTTTTACAGTCACATTTCCAAGAGCTTGAAAAAGGGCAAGAAAACCCATCTTCAGCATTTCCTTAGTTCAAAATTTATTATGTATATTATGATCAGATATCTCAAACCACTCAATAGCTTTCTTTGTAATCAGAGCACCATTACCAAGCCAAAACTCAAAGGTTGAAATTGCCAAAGAAACTCCACTATTGGTATGTGCCGTTTTCAATCTACCTGGGTGGGAAAGGATGTATACTGTGGCCATGTGAGGGTCATGTTAAAATAACCAAGGTCTTATAATTTAATTACTTCCTTTATTAAAACCAGTCTTTGGTCACTGTATGGCCTACTGTACTTAAATCAATAGAGAATAACTCTTACAAAGATAGGAAAAAATAATCTCCTGCATTACAAAGCTCCATGTAAAGGTTTGAGATTAGAGGAATGTGATTATATAATAAATGCAAAATATTCTTTCTTATTTCTAATAGAAGACAGAAGTTAGGAGAGGCAGGGGAAGAAGTCAAGCATATTTAATAAATGTCCTCACTTATACTTGGGAATAAGTTCTTGGCCAAGTATGATTAGAGGCATGTTGCCTGATCAAAGAATACTTTTATAATTACTAACAATTACTACTGCTTGCTTCTGATGGGCTGTTACTAATACTGATTGTTTTATGATATGTCATTCTAGAAACTTATATGCTTGTATCAAATTATAAAGTGTTAATAAAGTGGAGGAAGAGATTTATTTAAGTTAAATGTCATGTGCAGAGTTTTCCCTGAGTTAAGAGAGTTAGAGCCAAAATTGAAAGACTGTTCTGTGTCCCCTAAAATCTAAAAACAACAAGATGAAACATTTACTGTTTTATTCTAGAAATCTGCATAATTTTTAGTATGAGCAAATGTACACAATACCCAACAGAAAAACAAAAAAGGAAGCAGTCATAAGAATATGAGACCTAAAGGGTTTTAAAAATTTATAGCTAGTTAATCAGCTTCAGTAATTAATCCTTTATGACAACTATATAACTATATACATTCTCTCTCTCTCTCTCTCTCTCTGTCCCTCTCTCTCTGTCTCTATTTGTTTTACAGGTCTGTAGTATATATAGCCTCTTAAAAATGCTGAAACTGAACTGAGTGCATTTTTTTCTTTTCTTTCCCAGAATTTAACTAGTTCTTTTCAACCAAATTGTCTAAATCATGGAAATGTCAAAACATCAGTGCATGTCCTGTCATAAAAATGAGAATAAGTTCTCCTTACTGTGGCTTAGTGCCTATAGCCAAAAAATGATAGATCTGCTTGCTATGTTTAAGTCATGTTGGTTCATTGGGCACAGACTTATTCTTACCTCAAAGAGTCACAAGATTTTGAAACTGGTCCCATCTATACAATGTGTATTAAAACATTGTACTTGTATTTCTTCAACTAAGCTTGGAGTAACTGATTAATGCCCATCTTCACTTCAAATATTCCTGCTTGAACCTCTTTGGAAATCAAAGATGCTGATTATTGCAAGTCATTAACCAAATCATTCCAATTCAGTTCATAAAGTTACTTAAAATAGGCATAAAATACACATATATGTCAGACACTTAAACTACATTGTCCATCTCTGTTGAAATGAACTAAAACCATGTGTTATTATGGGAATAGCTCCAAACACTTGCCTAATATAACCTACTGTACTTACAATAACAGAAGTCAAAACTTACATGCCTTCATTTTTCTTAAACGTTCCCCAGTAATTAGTTGAGTCACTTATTTTGTGTTTGCCAATGTGTATGTTTTTGTGGCCTTTCTTTTTTTAGTTTATTTTTCTCGACTTTTTTTTTTATTTATTTGACAGGTAGAGTTATAGACAGTGAGAGAGAGAGAGAGAGAGAGAGAGAGAGACAGAGACAGAGAGAAAAGTCTTCCTTCTGTTGGTTCACTCCCCAAATGGCTGCCACAGCCGGCACTGCATCGATCCGAAGCCAGGAGCCAGGTGCTTCTTCCAGGTCTCCCACATGGGTGCAGGGGCCCAAGCACTTGGATCATCCTCCTCTGCCCTCCCAGGCCTCAGCAGAGAGCTGGACTTGAAGAGGAGCAACCGGGACTAGAACCTGGTGCCCATATGGGGTGCTGGTGCTGCGGGCAGAGGATTAACCAAGTGAGCCACGGCGCTGGCCCCTCTTTTTTAAGTTTAAATAAATATATTAACAGATAACCAGATATCTCCACATAGAAACTAAGACTCACTGAGTCATTTGAAGAGCAGTTTGAAAGGATACAATAGATATTTACATCTAACAAAATTCAGAATTTTAAGAGAAGGAGTTTAAGAGGTCACCACAAAGATGAGTTGTGATTTAGAAGTCATTCCTAAGTTTCTTATATTTGCTAAAACTGTATTTAGAGTGAATTGGTACTTCTGAAGTTATAAGAAACTTTCGCTAAATTATTTTCAGTCATAATACCCAAGAGTCACTTGTACATTTCTGGGATTCTCAAGATTGAGTTAGTTGTGGCTGCTCTATCGCCTAGCAGTTAGCACACTTGTTAAGACATTGAACCTCTCTCATCAGAATACCTAGGTTTGATTTCCTTTTCCAGATCCCGACTCCAGCTTCCTGTCAATGCAGATGTGAGAGGCTGAGGTGATGATTCAATCAACTGGGTTCCTATCACTTATGGGGGGATTCATGAATGAATTCCCATCTCTCAACTTTAGCCCTTGGCCCTGCCCAGCTATCACAGATGTCTGTGATGTGAACCACTGGATGGGGCACTCCATGCTCTGTGTTCCCAGGCCTCTCTGTGTCTGTATGTCTGCATGTGTCTGCACATCCCATCAAGGTTTTTCATCTATGAACATGAATCAGTTGATATAGGATTAAAATGTCACTTTAAAAATCTATTTCAAAGCAATAAAATAATTATAGACTTTGACCCAAAGTGTAAATAACTGATTCTGTACTGATATAAATAAATGCTTGAATAAGAAACAGTAGGAGAATAGATAAATCTTCCATGCAGAGCTCCAAGTCATTTATGGGAGTCATCACTTTGAAAGAGGGAACATAACCCTCTACTTCCTCAGTGTCAGACGCTCCGAGTGACCTCTTTCCAAAAAGTATGCTAGAAAAAGTGATTTGGGGTGGTTTGTGGGAAAGAAACCTGGCAGGAACTGCCTCAGTCATGTGATAAAAATCTCCATCAACAGAGTGTGAGATATGAAGAAATGGAACATAGGTAAAGAGAGACTTTATTTAAAGACACATTTGCAATAAGGAGAAAGCTTTCCATGCAGAAATCTGCAAATGTCTTACAATCAGCCAAAGGCTCTTATTGTATACAGTAAGACAGGGTATGTTATAATTAAGGGGGGGATTTTGTGATATGTGCTTAATTATGTTCCACCAACTAAATATCCTGAACTCCCAGCACTTAAGAGTGTGTCTATGTTTGAAGATGGGACATTACATGTAAGGGAGCCCTAAACCCATCTGAGTGGTGTACTTAAAAGAAGAGTTCTTGTGGCTACACAGAGAGACACCAAGGATGTGCACACTCAGAGGAAAGGTCATGGAGGACACAGTGGGAAGTGGATCATCTACAAGCCAAGGAGAGGGATCACGTTAGAAACTAAACCTGCCAATATCTTGATTTTGGATTTCTATCCTCCAGCCGTGTGAGGAAATATATGTATGATGTTTAAGCCCCTCAGTCTGTAATGCTAGCAAACTGATTCACTGGGCACCCAAGGGTGCCAGCATGGTTTGGTAGGAAATGTGTCTTGACTGTGGTCAAAAAGGGAAGCAACTTCTGCAGTTAAGTATTTGCCAGGATTCAGGGAATCAAAGTTTAGGAGATTATGGGGAGGAGAGAAGACTTGCTCAAGTCAAGGCAAGACAATGTCAAGTCAGGAATTGGAAAGTGAGGAGTCCTGTCATTGGTGGGTGTCCATTTGATGTGGTGCGATGAGCCTGAACCCTTGCCATTGTGGTCACTACCCTTCAAACCAGTAATACCAGCCTGATCACTAAAAGTAATCAGAAAATCCCAATTCAGGATATTCTACAAAACTCCTGACTAGGAATTCTCAAAACTACTAAGGTCATTAAAACAAGAAAACACTAAGAAACTGGCACTGTTAATAGGAGCCTAAGGAAACATGAAAATTCAATGAAATGTGGTGTTCTCGTGGGATCTTGGAACAGAAAAAGGACAATAGGTAAAAACTAAGGAATATTTGAATAATGTATAAAATTTAGTTAATAGTAATGTATTGGTGTTGGTTCATTAATGTAACAAATGCACCATATTTGTTTATGATGTTAGTAATAGATGAGATTGAGTATATGGGAATTCTGTTTACTAGGTTCAGAATATTTGTGTAAATATAAATCCATTTTAAAATAAAAATACTTACTTTAAAAATCAGTGATGATAAATGAGAGCAGATGATGAATCTCTAATAGTCTGTTTGAAACCACAAGATTTCACAGACCCATCGTTAGAATGTTCAAATCAAGTAGATATGTGGTGCAGCAAAGATGCTACTTGTGATGCTTCATCCCTTATTCGAGTGTCTGATTCAAGTCCTGGCTGTGTTCTCAATTCCAGCTTCTTGCTAATATGCATCCTGGGAGGCAGCAGTGATAGCTTGCCACCCAAGTGGTACTTCTGACCCATGTCGGAGACTGGGCTTAATTTCTAGGCTCCTGGCTTCAGCCTGTCCTGTCTCCAGCTCCTGTGTGTGTTTGGAATATAAACCAGCAGAATATTTCTCTGCCTGTCTTTCAAATAAAATTAAAAATAATTTTAAAAGCTAATGTCAACTTTAAAATGCTGCTGTATCTAATAATACCACATGATTTAGTAGCCACATTCTGAGAGCATAGCCTGGGCAGAGAGTAAAGTAAATTAATTTCTCATTCTCTGAAATTAATACCAAAATCTCTGAAAGTAGTGTTTATTTGCTTTATGCAAAGTGCCAAGCATTGCATAGAGATTAGAGATTAGAATGCTTACTCACATGGATTTACTTTTAGTCCTTTTTCCCTTAGGTTTGCAAACCCATCTTCTTCTAGTCTAGATGTTTGGTACAGTACTGATTCTAGATGGAATCACTCTAACATTCAGGGTCTTCAGACATTTTCCTCAATGACAACAGATTTATTTATTTTTTCACAGAATTTCTTTATGGCCCCAGTGCCAATTCTCCTGACATAACCATTAGACCAGTTCATTCATTTGTCAGTCTACTAATTCAGGAAATTATTTCTGCATTCTTACAGTATATTTAGCACTAATTGTATCCACATAATAAATTGTCCTCCTTTTCTCTACATAGAATTCCAGTAGTAGCAAGAATAAAGTCTATTCCATGTAACTACTTCTTATATACTTTACTCAGGAAAAATAAAAGTGACTTTTCCTTCTGCCTCTGTCAGTGTCTACACATTTGAAAAAATGAAGACTGACTTTTTTTCTTATGCCAGGAAGCATTATCTCCTTGCCATGTTTCCACTGATGAAAATATTTTAATGAACTGTTGTCAAATCAGAGCTATCTCCCATTTAAGAAGTTACCCTGAATGGATACTGTAGAAAGAGCTTTTGTGCCTATAGACTTGAACATTCTATCACACGGTCTTCACTAGCATTTTTATTTAACTCTGTCTTGCTTTGAATAAAAAAAAAACTCATTCTACTGTCTTATGGGTAATCAGAAAGAGGGAGCAAGAAGAAAACTGGGAACAAGAGTCATTTGATTGTGCTAATTGTTACATTTGATGCTTGCTTCATAATTAAAATCTGATTTCTATTAGAAAATAGTTTCTGAATAGTCATTTTATATTTCATACACTTTTTTCTTGAAAAATAGGTTCAAACTGATCAATATTAATTATTACAACTATAGAATTTTATTTTTCGTATATTCAGTAATTTAATGTGCTTAGCCTTTTAGAAAATGAGTATTTCCATTGCTTAGAAAATTGATCTGTATGTATGTATTACACTTAAAATTTAATTAGGAAGTTAATGAGATGTGATTGACAATCTGATTGGTGAGGAATAGGTACCATAAATTTCTATTAGCAGACATGAGCTTTTCCTCTTCCAGCTCTGTCTTCACATAACTTCAGAGTATAGGTATTATTATATTGGACACCTGCAACTGTGGCCTTTAGAACCATCGCCTGTAAAACATCAAATTAATTAAGCTCATAGGAAGAGAATATTGGCAGAATCAACTGTTTTTCTACTTATCTTATAAGAACAAACCATGGAACAGATTGTGTGGCTATTAATTAGATGTTGTAAACTAATAGAAATAACTTTTTATTCATACTTAGAATAATACTGTCTATTTACCTGAGGTTTATATGTTTTATAAGGATGCATATAAATATATGATACATATGTACATATATATTTGTAATATTTTATGCAATATCTCCAGCATATGGAAAAGACCACAATTTTCTTTCTTTTTTTAAAGATTTATTTATTTATTTGAAAGTCAGAGTTACATAGAGAGAGGAGAGGCAGAGAGAGAGAGAGAGAAAGAGGTCTTCTATGTTATGGTTCACTCCCCAATTGGCTGCAACGGCCGGAGCTGCGCCAATCTGAAGCCAGGAACCAGGAGCTTTTTCTTGGTCTCCCACGTGGGTGCAGGGGCCCAAGGACTTGAGCTGTCTTCTATTGCTTTCCCAGGCCATAGCAGAAAGCTGGATTGGAAGTGGAGCAGCCGGGTCTCGAACCGGCAACTATATGGGATGCTGGCACTTCAGGCCAGGGCATTAACCCGCTGTGCCACAACGCCGGCTGTAAGACCCCAATTTTCAATGCCATTAACTTTGCATTGAAAATCAAAACTATAAATCATCTTTCTGGGCAATTTACAAACTACTGATGTACTTATTCTGTGACACATGCTGTTTTCTTTTGGCACCAGTGCACTTCTCATGATTTATGGAAAATTTGCATTTTCAAGGGTTTTCCACACTTTAAAACTATTTGGGTCTAGTTCCTGCAAACAGCATAAATTCCAATGATAATTGAATCAAATGGAGAACTGGAGTTGACAGAGTGAATCAACAACCTCATTGGTTGTTATGATAAGAATAACATTTCATTATCAGATTCCATTTTGGTATTATTGAACCTATATCCATTATTTATTTAAAAATTGGATTTTAAATCTAGTCAGTAAATTACTGGAGTTTTTTTTTTTTTTTTAATTTTCTTGCTGCAGGCCAGCAATCTTTTTTAGATAGCAAAGCCTGAATCATAATACCAGTAAATATATAAGTATGTTTAAATATACTAGTATATAAGTATAATATAAGTATAATACTAGTATATTTACTAATACAACAAGTATGATAAAAATAGTGTTAATAAACACAGCTACCATGTACCAGACCCTTGGCTCAATGGCTTAACATATTGTTGTATTTCATCCCCTTAAAATGCCTGTTCTTTATTATTTCTACCAATTTCATAAATTAAAATTAGAGGTCAAGGAGTTTAACAATTTTCTGAAATATATAAATAGCATAGGGAGTGCTGATCTTGGATATGAAACAGGATTGATCTGAATCAAAAGTCATACCTTTTATTAGTTTTCTAAACTAAATGTTAATCAAATGTGTTTTCCATTTAAAGGAGGAAAACTGGTGAGAAGAGTATAAGAATAAATTTCATGTTTGAATTCATTTTTTTAAAGATTTATTTATTTTGCTTGAAAGTCAGAATACACAGAGAGAAGAGAAGCAGAGAGAGAGAGAGGCGGGGGGCGGGGACCTCCATCCGCTGGCTCACTCCCCAATTGGCTGCAACAGCCAGAGTTGCACCAATCCAAAGCCAGGAGCCAGGAGCTTCTTCTGGGCTCCCACATGGGTGCAGGGGCCCAAGGACTTGGGCCACCTTTCACTGCTATCCCAGGCCAGAGCAGATACCTGGATTGAAAGAGGAGAAGCTAGGTTTCGAACCAGCGCCCATTTGGGATGCCGGCACTGCAGGTGGTGGCCTTACCCACTATGCCACAGTACCAGCCCCTGAATTCATTTTTAAAGAGCAACATTGATTAATAATTTCTACATTGCAAGATAATCCAATATTGTCATGATTCTTTCACAAACTACTTTCCAAAAATGACTACTGCTTTATAGAGAGAAGTGCATCTCTCCTTCTAAAGAGTTGAGATGGAAAACTGAAATGTTAGCAATGGAAAACAATATGTATTCTTTTTTCAGTGAGAGAGAGATAGAAAGGGGGGGGGAGAGGGAGGAAGGAAGGCTGAGAGGGAGAGGGGAGTTGTCAGTATACTCATGGAAAATATGTTATGAAAACCTTGTGCATGGGTTTCAAAATTTTTACAGCAAAATAAACGTACCTTTGGATTCTATTTCCCCATGAACATTTTCAAGCACCTTTATATATAAGAGTGCTAGTACTACTGGAATCCTTTTCATATAGTGGCTGCTTTAGATTCCTAGCTACTTGAGATGGGGCAGGCAAATCAAAAGGGGAAATGGCACAAAAATTCAATTAAAGGAAGATTGTGTCAACTAAAAATCAATCCAAAATGAAGACTAAGAGCTCTGAATAGATAATGCAAATCAATATAAAATATGATTAACTGGTGAAAGGTGTGATTTTTCAAGGTGCTTTTCAGGAAACAGACTTGTGTAAACTCAAATTCCTCAAATTCTTTCTAAGAAGTTTGCATGTGGCATATTTTTGAGCTCCTCTAAACATCAGCCAATTTTCATCTCACACAGGCCAAACCTCATGTTATATCAGTGTTTATTCCAAGTTCTAGGGTTCAACAGTCACTTGGACACCTTCTATGTACAAAGTAAAATGTTAAGTGTTAATGGCAGAGTGGTGGTCAATTGTTTAGCACAGTGACTATTTGTTAACCCATTGTCAACAAGCATTGAGTGAATGGTTGGAAATCCAAGAACATATTGTGTGAATATATTGACAAGTGAGACACAACTCAGATGCCAGGTGTTGTAGAGTTTCTTCCCTGTCTTGTCAGTACGTGAGATGAAGTTTATTTTAGCTATAACATGAAAGATGATAGAGATAAACCAGTCTTCATCTGTAATAAATGCTTGGTCCTAGTACAGAATTTCATTTCAGACCCAGTAGCTATTAAGAAAGCTATGTCTCAAAAATTCCTTCATAAAAGGAGCCTGGACTTCTGAGTTTGAGTCACCCTTTCTTACTAGCTTTGTTTTAAGTTAGATAGGCTTCAATATTTTCGTATTTAAAATGGGAATAATTTTGTTTATAATTTGGTATGGGAATTAAAGGAGAATCTATGAAATGCTAAAGCAGTCATTGCCTCACACATAAATGTCAGCCAGACTTATTACTGGGCTATATTACATAGGGTGACTGCTTTTCAATGGTAAATTTAATAAGTGGATTACCTCAGTCGGCCAGTAATTTATGAAAAAGTAAGAGATAATCTGACACCTCAAGTGTAAGAATCTCTTTTCCTCTCTCCCTCTCTCTCTCTCTTTCTCTCTCTTGCACACACACACACACACACACACATTCATTTTGACAGTGAAACTTTAAAGGTATTAAATGACCTAAAATTCATATTAGAGCAATCTTTGATCATTCTTAGAGACACTGAGATCCCTTTCTTTTTCGTTGGTAAGAACAATCCTTCCATGTTTTTGTCTCGAATAGTATTGTACAGATGTTATTATTATTAAGATTTTTGAACAATGAACCATTCATCATTTTTTGAGTATGTAATCAAGACATTGAGTAAAAGAGTATGAACACATGAATACAACATGTCTATTGCTGATACCAGGACCCTAAAAGATTTGTAACTGTAACTGCCTACACAATGGGAAAAGCACTAGGAGTTTTCTCCTGCTTAAAATGTCTTAGGAGATGCTTATGGATTTTTATGGCTCCAGAAAAGAGTGTGTATTTCCATGCTGACACATACTATTCAAAAAAAACTGAATTTCACAAAAGATTGTGAGTTAGATACACTATTCTCTATACTAAGGTATTTTATCAGGGGCAGGTTATGGGTGTGGGTTCTGTTTGTGGTTGCATTAATGGTCTGCACAATTTTACACTGCACTACTTGGATGTGCATACATGTCCATTTTACAGTTTTCAGCTTTTGCCAGCTTCCAAGATACTGTGACTTTAACAGTGAAAACAACTATTACTTAAAACAGCTTCAGGGCCAGAGTTCTGGAGCTACAGGTAAAGTCGCAGCTGGCATCCACTATGGCCACTGGTTCAAGTCCCAGCTTTTCCACTTCTTTTTTTTTTAAGATTTATTTATTTATTTGAAAGGCAGAGTTACACACAGAGAGAAGGAGAGGCAGAGGCAGAGACAGAGAGAGAAAGATAGAGGTCTTCCATTCACTGGTTCACTCCCCAGTTGGCCACAACAACCAGAGCTGTGCCGATCTGAAGCCAGGAGCCAGGAGCTTCCTCTGGGTCTTGCCATGTGGGCGCAGGGGCCCAGGAACTTGGCCATCTTTTAATGCTTTCCTAGGCCATAGCAGAGAGCTGGATTGGAAGTGGAGCATCCGGGACTTGAACCAGGACCCATATGAGATGCCGGCAATGCAGGTGGTGGTGGCTTCACTGGCTACACCACAGCACCAACCCCAGCTTTTCCATTTCTAATCCATCTTCTTGCTAATGCACCTGGGAAAAGTAGAAATAGGTGGTCCATGCATTTGAGTCCCTGCTACCTAAGTGGGAGGCACAGAAGAAGCTCCTTGCTCTTGGCTACAGCCTGGCCCAGCCCAGTCTGTCATTGCCTTCTGGAGTATGAACTAACAGATGGAAGATTCTCTCTCTTCCTTTCTCTTTGAACCTCTGACTTTCAAATAAATAAATAAATCTCATATAAAAAAGTTAGCATTCTTTAGAAAAATGCTTCATAGTTGTTTCCAAGTGAATGAGCATGTTTGCCAGATGATTTCTCTTTGGTTTTCATTCCTTCAGATCTATAATCTCTATTTAAATTCAGATCTCCAGGATCATTTTACTGTGAAGAATTCACAGATACTCTTTTCTAACCCATGTTTTTTCTCAAGCATCATCCGGTAACTAAAAATCATCTACTATACTGGAATCAATTGTTCAACAACTTGATAGCTCACCTTACCTTTCAGACATGCATTCTTTATTCTTCCCAACAGAAAAACTCCCAAATAATTTAGCCTGGTGTTTCTTTTTTTTTTTTTCAACCTTTATTTAATAAATATAAATTTCCAAAGTATAACTTTTTTTTAAAATTTTTTAAAAATTTTTTGACAGGCAGAGTGGACAGTGAGAGAGAGAGAGACAGAGAGAAAGGTCTTTCTTTTGCCGTTGGTTCACCCTCCAATGGCCGCCGCGGCTGGCGCACTGCGGCCCGCGCACCACGCTGATCCAATGGCAGGAGCCAGGTCCTTATCCTGGTCTCCCATGGGGTGCAGGGCCCAAGCACTTGGACCATCCTCCCTGCACTCCCTGGCCACAGCAGAGAGCTGGCCTGGAAGAGGGGCAACCGGGACAGAATCCGGTGCCCCGCCGGTGTGCCGGCGCCGCAAGGCGGAGGATTAGCCTAGTGAGCCGCGGCGCCGGCCAAAGATTAACTTTTGAATTATAGCAGCTTTCCCCCCATAACCTCCCTAACACCCTTAACCATGCCATCTCCCACTCCCTCTCCCATCCCAATTTTCATCAAGATTCATTTTCAATTATCCTTATATACAGAAGATGAACTTAGTATACTAAGTAAAGATTTCAACAGACTGCACCCACACAGAAACATAAAGTATAGAGTACGGGTTGAGTAGTAGTTTTACTGTTAATTTGCATAGTACAACACATTAAGGACCGAGATCCTACATGGGGAACAGGTGCACAGTGACTCCCATTGTTTATTTAACAATTGACACTCTTATTTATGACGTCATTAATCACCTGAGGCTCTTGTCATGAGCTACCAAGGCTATAGAAGCCTCTTGAGTTCACCAACTCTGATCTTAATTGGACAAGGCCATACTCAAAGTGGAAGTTCTCTCCTCGCTTCAGAGAAAGGTACCTCCTTCTTTTATGGCCCGTTCTTTCCACTGGGATCTCACTCAGAGAGATCTTTCATTTAAGTCTTTTTTTTTTTTTTTTTTTGCCACAATGTCTTGGCTTTCCATGCATGAGAAACTCTCATGGGTTTTTTAGCCAGATCCAAATGCCTTAAGGGCTGATTCTGAGGCCAGAGTACTGTTTAGGGCATTTGCCATTCTATGAGCCTGCTGTGTATCCTGCTTCCCATGTAGGATCACTCTCTCCTTTTTAATTCTATCAATTATTATTTGCAGACACTGGTCTTATTTATGTGATCCCTTTGACACTTAATCCTATCTTTTTGATCAATTATAAACTTAAGCTGATCACTTTAACAAGTAAGATGGCATTGGTACCTGCCAACTTAATGGGATTGAATTGGAATCTCCTTAGCCTGGTGTTTCTTATACACTTACTGAACTAACTGATCTTACCTTAGTTGTTGTAATTGTTCCTTTATCCCATCAGTATAAATGGGATGATGGTATAAATATGATGTTTTATTAACAATACTGAAATTATATGAACTAGATTAACCAAGAGGAAGGCTAAATTGAGACCAGAGAGATATACATGTGATATACATTCTCCTGAAATATTCTAGCAACACAAGGATTAAATATGGCATAGGCGCCAACAGCATGCCTTATTTGAATGAAATAGGGGTTATTTATTATACCCTTCTGATAATGTGGTATCAGTTAGCTCTTGCTATTCTCCAAAAGTTAGTATGTCTTTTTTTTTTTCCTTGCAGCTCAATTACTTTGTTGCTTATTTCTGTTGATCTGCTCCAGCCTGGCTTGACCATGCATCTGTGGTCACCTGGTTGCTCTGTCAGCTCACCGGTCTATGGTATCAGCTGGGATAATTCAGCTTAGCTGCACATGGTTTTCCAGCCTCTAGCAGACTACGCTGAACAGGATCTTATGGCAGCAGCCAGTTCCCCAATGATATATAAATATGCAATAGCTTTGTGAAGGTGCTGCTAGAATCAAAATGTTTATGACCTAGTTAAGCAAGTATTTACATAGTCCATCCATCTTTAGTGTGCTAGAGCTTTATCAAAGGCCATGGATGCAGAGAAAGGGAATGCATGCAAAAAGGACATTAGGTGAAGCCATCAATGCAATTAAAATAAAACAAGTCAAATTATGTTATTGTAACATGAATCCAAATCTCAGAGAATGGATGAACAAACAGATGCGTAACTCTTTGCCGTCCTAGTCACTCATAGAGAGCACATGCTGGAGACTCCATTTGAATATGAGACAACATAGATCCTTTTTAAAAGAAAATTAATAAAAATTATTTAAATTTCTGTTGTATTGGGACTGATTAGATAATTATGGTCCATATATTTTGATCAATAGCATCTATCAAAAACAGAACAAGACAAAACCAGCAACTATGTAGTTATAAAATATATTGGGACTGGCGCCGTGGCATAGTAGGTTAATCCTCTGCCTGCGGCGCCAGCATCCAATATGGGTGCCGGTTCTAGTCTTGGCTGCTCCTCTTCTAATCCAGCTCTCTTCTGTGGCCTGGGAAAGCAGGCCGGTGCCATGGCTCACTTGGTTAATCCTTTGCCTGCGAGGCCAGCAGCCCAAATGGATGCCGGGTTCTAGTCCCAGTTGCTCCTCTTCCAGTCCAGCTCTCTGCTGTGGCCTGGGAAAGCAGTGGAAGAAGGCCCAAGTACTTGGGCCCCTGCACCCACATGGGAGACCCGGAAGAGGCACCTGGCTCCTGCCTTCGGATCAGCGCAGCTCTGTCTGTAGCGGCCATTTGGGGAGTGAACCAACAGAAGGAAGACCTTTCTCTCTGTTTCTCTCTCTTACTGTTTATAACTCTGTCAAATTAAAAAAGAAAAGAACTGCATTAGGTCGCATAACTTCTATCAAGTAGGGTTTCTTCTCTGATATTTAGATGTAGTATCATTTCCACAACATAATTATGCTACTTAAGAGGAAAAACTCATGCTCTAAATTTTACTGGGATTTGATACATAGTAACTGTTTAATAAGAGTTCTGTATATTTGCTGCAACTGTGCTTCATATTTAAAGTCAATATGTCTGCTGATATGAAAAAGTAAGAACTTTCCTTCAGTATGCCATACTGTCATCTAAGGCTTGCACATATGAAACTATAAATGTCTGAAAATAAACACACACACACACATACACACACACAAGTTAATAGTGGTTTTTTTTTTTTTCCTAATTAAATTGGATTCCTTCCAGAATACCTCAGAATAGTCACCAAGATTTATACCATTGTTTTCCCACATGTCAGGGATAATCTGAATAGGAATAGTAGGCATAAAGATTTTCCTTCAGCTGCTCTTAAAATGTTTTAACTGAAGGGTTCCTGCTTGTATTAGTGTATTCCAGCCACTTGACAAGATAATGCTCCCCTGATATTGTATATCTGATCTAAACTTTTGTCTTTGTCAAGAAAAGAAAGATTTTTCATGAGTTACCTGACTTTAAAAGAATGCCATTCATCATTTTAATAGTAGGTCAGGGAATTGTTAGATGTTGTGTGTTATATTTTTGCACAGGCACATGCCATTTAAAATGAAGTGGTACCTTCCAAAAGTAACAAAAACACTCATGGAATTTGCGTTTGTAAACGTGGCTGGAGAAAACAAATAAAAGTTTTAATTCAAACAAACACACCAAAAAAAAAAAAATCCCACCTTGAAATGTTGTTAGGTGTTTGACAGTTGCTGATTTGATTGGCCATCTTTCATTAGTGACAAGAAAAATTTAAATCATTCCAGAATTTAATTTTATGAGTGTAGAATCTTGTTTTTCCATAAGCATGCTTGGTTTGTTCCTCTGATTAGTAATAATCCTTAATATTCTATTCTCATTATAGTCTTATTTTAATAGGAAGCTGCCTCGTTGTAATTTCACTTTACAAGTTCAAGAGATCCACTTTTATTTTCATTCTGCATGTCTTCTGAAATATAAATGCCCTGTAAAACTCAGTGAGATTTAGTGGAACAAACCCTCACTCTAAAAGAAAAAATTAATGTTCCCAAATTAAAAATAAATTAAAAATTTATTATTGGGATCATTGTTTTGGCACAGAAGACTAAGCTGCTGCTTGTGATGCCAGCATCCCTATCAAAGCACCCATTTTTGTCCTGGGTGCTGTCTTCCTTTCTAGGTCCATGCCTAGATGGTGGATAATGGCCCAAGTACTTGAGCACCTACAACCCACACAGGAGACCTGGGTAGAGTTCAAACTCCCAGCTTTGGTTTGATTCTGTCCTGGCCATTGCAACCATTTGGGAAGTGAATAAATTAGTGGAAGATTTTCTCTCTGTCTCTCTGTCTCTCTCTGTCTCTCTGTGTGTGTGTGTGTGTGTGTATCCCTCTCTTTTGCTGTCAAACTGCCTTTCAAATAAATAAATATAGCCGGCGCTGCGGCTCACTAGGCTAATCCTCCGCCTTGCGGTGCCGGCACACCGGGTTCTAGTCCCGGTCGGGGCGCCAGATTCTGTCCTGGTTGCCCCTCTTCCAGGCCAGCTCTCTGCTGTGGCCCAGGAGTGCAGTGGAGGATGGCCCAAGTGCTTGGGCCCTGCACCCCATGGGAGACCAGGAGAAGTACCTGGCTCTTGCCATGGGATCAGTGTGGTGCGCTGGCCGCAGTGCGCTGGCTGCGGCGACCATTGGAGGGTGAACCAACGGCAAAAGGAAGACCTTTCTCTCTATCTCTCTCTCTCACTGTCCACTCTGCCTGTCAAAAAAAAAAAAAAAAAAGAAATAAATATTTTAAAAAATTATTTTTTACAAAGTTATGTTTTATCCTACACACACTCTCAGTTAACCTCAAAACATCTGTTTTCTTATTATCAGCTTTGTAATGTAAACTGTTATGTCTCATTAATAAAGTATTATTGAAGGTAGTTATTGTTACAAAGCATTTTCCTTGAGATATACATCTAAAAGGATATGGTTCAAGTTGTATCTTTAGACCTATATGGCATTGACTTTTATAGCAATTAAATTATTTTACAGCTGTATTTAAAAATTACTGCACTTGACTTTTATTTTCAACAACCAGAAAAATGATTTGATGTGGCACCCTTCTTCTGTCTTAGAAAATGTCTGTGTAATTGTTTGGAATATAGATAGATAGATAGATACACACACACACACACACACATGTATATATATATATATATATATATATATATATATATCACCAGTAGTTAGCATCTGTAGTATATTAGGTAGGTGATAATACATAGACTTGTAGTTTTGCATGTTATACATTTAAAAATTATTATTGTACTAAAGTTATTATTTTAGTAATTATATTTTTTCATTTCCTTTTGACTTTATCGTTATAGAAGTAAAAGCTTAAACTACAAAATAAGTGATTTTATTATATAAAGAAAAAATGGAAAATGTCCTTATTTTCCAAATGAATTACTCCTTTGGGAATGTTTATAAACTCTTCTCCCTAATGAAAGAAATTTTTTCTCAAAATTAGGAGCTTAAAAGTTATTAAGAATTGACACTAAAACTGAATAATGTGATATTCACAAAAAAGGTCTAAAATCAGATTTAGATCATTATAAAATCAGCTTTTATAATGTTTTGAATTCTAAAATATGAATATTTGGAGGTGCACATTGAGCACAGCAGTTAAGAGAAATATTAGGTAGTCCATATCCCATATTGCAGTGTGTATTTTGAGTCCCAGGTCACTTGCTTGCAGTTCTCACTTCCTGCTAATGCACACCTTGAGGGGCAGCAAGTAATAGCTCAAGGGGTTGTATCCATGTCACCAATGTGGCAGACTGGGTTGATTTCCAAGCTCCTGGTTTTGGCCTGATCCATCCCTGACTGTTGTAGGCATTTGGAAGGTGAACCAGTATATGGACAGACTTCTCCCTGTTTCTGTTTTGGTACATTTCAAATGAAATGAAAATAAATTTTTGAAAGGCTTCCTCTTTAAAAAATTAAGTAAAATATGAACACATGGATATTGGCAATTTCTTTTGGATTATCAAACTTCTGCTAACCAAGAATATTAGGAGAAAAGAATAGTCTGATTAAAATAGAATTAATCTTACAATTATTGAAATGTTATAAGATACAATATATGCTACATCAGGTTTTACCTTTCTTTAATAATTCACAATACAGTATCATTTTAGAGGAGTGTTTAATTTCCTGGTAATTTTTATTATAACACTGCTGCTAAGCTTGAGTTTACTAGGTGAAATTAGTATATGATTGCTATTCACTTCACAAGTTGATTCAATAATACAACCTTGGGGCCAGTTTTGTGCTGTAGTGTGTTAAACCACGGTCTGTGATGCCAGCATCTCGTATGGGTGCCAGTTCGTGTTCTGGCTGCTCTACTTCTGATGCAGCACCCTGCTAACATGCCTAGGAGAGTAGCAGGAGCTAGTTCAAATGTTTGGGCCTCTGCACGTACATGAGAGACTCAGATGAAGCTCCTGGCTCTTGACTTTGGTCTGGCCCAGCCCTGGCTGTTGCAACCATTTGGGAAATGAGCAAGTAGATGGAAGATTCTCTGTGTGTCTCTCTCTGCCTATCTGTCTGTCTCTGTCTCTTTCACTCTCTCTCTTTGTGTGTGTCTGTCTTTCTCTCTGTGTAACTCTGACTTTCAAATAAAATAAAAAATCTTTAAAAAACATACAATCTTAGGATAGGATGGAGACTTTATGCATCATCTGTACATTCCCTACTCTGAGACACTTTATAATGTCCTCCATGGCCTGCAAGTGATAGGTGCCTTCTCCTGAGCGTCACAGTCCTTCATTGAAGCTCAGGTTACTAGAATTTTCTTCCTTATCCCAGGCAAAAATATTTCTCTTTGTGATTTTTCACATTGTAGTCCTTCCACGTTCTATCTTTGCCACCTCCTGCCTTATCTTTCTCATGGCACACCTCCCTGAAAGACATTGTGCTCATTTTATCCACCACTGTGGCAAGGATGTATGAGCTTTACCAATGGGCAGAGATATGGAAAAGCAGCAATATTCAGCTAATCAATCAAGCCACATACCTGGGATTATGCTCATCAGTGTAATTTCAAAGAGAGTGTTCTCTTCCATATACTCGTATTGTTTTCACTCCAATATAGATTGTGCATATATACAGCGACAAGGAAAAGAGAGTATTAAAAGAGGAGACAATAAATTTGAGGATTACAAGAGAAATATAGCACAAACACAAAAATGCAATAAGCAGCTGGATTACTACAGTTTCCTTTTTTTAATTTTTACTGGATTATATCTTATGCTAATGAATGTACAGAGTAACTAACTAGTGAAGACTTGTGTTATCACTAAAAAAAGTCTTCCCACAGTTGCATTAGTGTTCACTGTCAAAGCTAAGCCTGTTTCTTCCTGCTGAGAATATAACTATGTTCTCATTAAATATTTCCCATTAACAATGCAAGTGCTACACATAACTTTGGAAAATGAGTCAAGGAGACTTCTAATGTGGAATTTTAATCAATGGCCAATTCATTAATAAAATATTATGGTAGTCAGTAGCAATATCAGTCTGGCTGGCCCTGGCAAGCTTGGTATCCAGGTTCCTGTGTTTGTTTAATATATTTCCTGCTCCTATCTGGTATTCCCTGTGCATTAAACCATTTCCTGTTCTTCAAATTTCACTTTTGCAAGAAGTGTCATGTCTGGTTAGGTAGCATTCAATATTTGAAATAAATAATGAAATAAGTGTTATACTTTATCTTTCTGTTAATACCTCATTATAGGCAGATATTAAAAGTTAGTAGAGGAATATTAAGATAGTTAAGTTGTGAAAACAAATCCTAAACCACAGAAGTGTTTTATCAAAAGTAAAACTTGATCTCTCGTGGACCATAGTTATTCCCATTCCATGTAGAACTAATATTTTTTCATTCTCTAAATGAACTAATTCTAGCAAAAAATCATGTTTAATGGAAAAGCTGCATTATTACTTTCAAATTCCCTAAAAGCAGTACTGAGTTTTCTAACTATAAGGTTGGACACTTCATTTTCTTTTTTTTGTCATTATTATTATTATTATTATTTTGGTGTATTGACAACTTTTCTCAAATGATTATCTAACTGAAAATGCTCAGGGATGTTTCATATGATAAATTGGTAAAAAATTCATTACTGGGGAATAGAGTTAATGAAAAATTTTCTGAGCAAGACACTATGTGGTAGAGTTTAATATGTATAAATTAAATCTTCTACTTGGAAACATACTAATAAAAGCAATGAATTAAACATCAGGACCAAGAGATTTGAGCTTATTAATATAGTGTAACTCTATTTAGCAAACCCTAATTTGCAGAACACAAATCCAACCAGTAAAATTAATAGGTAGGAAAAAAGTGGTAGCAAAATAAAATGTATAAAATATTAAACTTTAAAACATAATAAAATATAAAATAACATTAAAGATTGGAAGTAAAGGAAACAATAATTTTGAAGAGGTATCAGACATTATAGCAATGCGAGCTGTAGGATAATACATTACCAATATTGAATTGCCAATTGTGCTTTGCAGGCTATAATTAGCAATGACAAGTTCTTAGAAAGAAATATAACTCATTTATCTCTTAAAATTTGAGATATTAGATATTATATTTCCAAGCCATATAGGGATACACTTTATACTGGTATTAAAGATGAATAGTGAAATGAACAATTTCACAATATATTAAAATCGTGAGAGTGATAAATGTATTGTTTTCTTTTTGTTATCCATACATCACAATAATTCTTTTTTACACTAGCGGTATCAATGAAATATGCAGTTGGATTTTGGATGCCTTTTAAATATCAGGTATTTTTATAGGTGATAGGGACACAAAAGTGTATTCAACCTTTATGAAAAATGTACTTTAAAAAGGAGACAGATAGATAAAGTGATAAATGACAAAAGAAAAAGATTAAAATCATGTTTTTAAAAAGATTCTATTTATTGGCCGGCGCTGCGGCTCACTAGGCTAATCCGCCTCCTAGCGGCCCCGGCACACCGGGTTCTAGTCCTGGTCGGGGCGCTGGATTCTGTCCCGGTTGCCCCTCTTTCCAGGCCAGCTCTCTGCAGTGGAGGATGGCCCAAGTCCTTGGGCCCTGCACCCCATGGGAGACCAGGATAAGTACCTGGCTCCTGCCATGGGATCAGCGCGGTGGCCATTGCAGGGTGAACCAACGGCAAAGGAAGACCTTTCTCTCTGTCTCTGTCTCTCACTGTCCACTCTGCCTGTCAAAAAATAAAAAAATTTAAAAAAGA
This sequence comes from Oryctolagus cuniculus, assembly GCF_051225735.1. NCBI lineage: Eukaryota > Metazoa > Chordata > Mammalia > Lagomorpha > Leporidae > Oryctolagus > Oryctolagus cuniculus. The sequence continues at coordinate 52,545,660 of NC_142872.1, forward strand.
TTATATTTATTTATTTGAGAGGTAGAGTTACAGACAATGAGAGGGAGAGGCAGAGAGAGAAAGAGAGGTCTTCCTTCTGCTGATTCACACCCCAAATGGCTGCAACAGCCAGAGCTGCACCCATCCGAAGCCAGGAGCCAGGAGCTTCTTCTGGTCTTCCATGCCGGTGCAGAATCCTAATTACTTGGCTCATCTTCTACTGCTTTCCCATGCCATAGCAGAGAGCTGGATTGGAAGAGGAGCATCCAGGACCAGAACTGGCACCCTTATAGGATGTTGGCCCCGTTGGTGGAGGATTAATCCACTGAGCCACAGTGCCAGCCCCCCAAAATTATGTTTTGAAATACAGGGTATGCATGGTGGAGAAGGATCTGTAACAAGTCACTTTCTGTGATCTATAAAGCTACATGTACACAGGATTAGCAAATTAAATGTTTTTATATTAGAATTGCTATTCCTATTTAATTGGGACTTGTTATGACTACTTGGGAGGAGTGTCCATGTTTCCCTAATTTCTGAATTGCTTCACCTAAATATGATATTGAGATGTAAAAGTATCCAAAAGTCTAATTCTGGGAAAAAAAGTAGACCCTCAGTGGATGTTCTTGTACAAACAAATGCTTGCATTTTTTTTTCCTGATCTATCCCACTGTAACATCATATTAGGGATACATTTAGGAACAGTTTTTGTACTATCTTTAATACAAACACCCATTGTCTTCTATTTATAATAAGAGAGAAAAATGCTGTGCCACTTATCAAATATACAAATCAAGAAAGAGCTTTGCTATTTATTTTGTTTTCTTTTTTTAAATGTTGTTTATAGATAGAAAAAGATGACTTTAATTTTAGAAATACTATTTGCAACAAAAAGAGACCATTTGAGAAAGTTGGAGAGTGAGTCAACATAACGCAAATAGAACCAGACAGTGGTGCTGAAGTTGGAGATTAAACTTTGACAGTGATTATATAAATACACATACACATGGGGCTGGCGTTATAGACCAGTGGGTTATACCTCCACCTGCAATGCTGACATCCCTATGAATATGGGTTCACATCCCAGCTACTCTACTTCCAATCTAGCTCCCAGCTAATGTGCCTGGGAAAGAAGTGGAAGATGGTGCAAATTACTGGGTCACTCACATCCACGGGGAGACCCAGAGACAGTTCCAGGCTCCTGGTTTCATCCTGGTGCAGCTCCAGATGTTGCAGCCATTTGGAATGAAACAAAGATGGAAGAGATCCGTGTCTCTCTGACAGTCTTCTCTCTCTGTAACTCTGCCTTTCAAATATAATAAATTAAAAATGAATAAATGAATAAAGGTGCACATATATACATACATATATGGCAGTTGAAATAAAATTGAAAAGCTAGGTAAGGCAGGCAGAGAATGAGGCTGAAGTTGGAGATTTAATTTTGGATTTCACAAACACACACACACACACAGTCTATTGACAAAAAAAAAATAGCTTTTTTTTTTCTATAGGCATTGGTGACCATTAAGAAGGTCTGAGAAAGGCAGGCACCAGATTTCAGTGCAATTGGTATGAATAAACGTCAAGGGGATAGTGGTCTATGTAATTAATGTTTTACACGAGTGTGATGGATAAAGAGAAAAATATGGGATGGGATATGCATAACAACTCACTATACTGCATTGGTTTTAGGAATACATTTTAAAACCATTTTACCATCACTGAAGTAAGGGTGTAGTATACAACTGATAATATCTTACAATTACAGTAGGTTTTTTCTTAGAGTCTCTAAATGATGGTCGTTCTCATGTTGATCATCTTTTTTTATTTGATTAAATAATTTTTCCTCCATGGTAAAGAAGTATAACTAACAAGGAAGCCTTAGGCAAGATAATTAACCTCTAAAACCCTAGAGTCACTGTTTTTAAAGTGAGAAAAACATAAAAGCAATTCATGTAGTTATGGAGGCCAAATAAGATAAATTATGTAGAAGTGCTTTGTAAAATGCAAAGGGTTACAAATATATAGAGATATAATCATCATCATTATTAGTCTTATGCTGGAGAGGGCTTGCTCTTTTGCTAGAGGGTATAGTGTATTCAAACAAGGAAACCTAGATTAATTGCCCTGAAACTGTATTAAAACATCTATCAGCTTCAGTTCATCCTATCAGGCACAAGAGAATATTCACACATAGCAAAATGGCATGCAATATTTTGTACAAGTATAATAATATGTTTTTATATTTAAATATTTGCACTTAAATATGACCTGCTGATAACAAGGCATGTGAAGTTTGAGAATGAGAAGCCATATGAATTATTTGATTGGACCCAATTATATATAATTAAAAATTCACAAAGTTAAATAAGGGATTTTTTTCCTGTATATTGCTTCCTGGATATCCGGCCATGCAATCTAATATTCCTTTTTTTTTTTTTAACAGTTTTCTGCACTACCCAAGAAAGCTATCACTTCAGGCATAGTCTTGTCACTTGTCAGAATCTCATACTGCCTTAAGACGTAGTACAAGAGATAAAGAATCTGACTCTACATTTTCCAACATCAAAATGGATTGAATGATTGCAGGAACAAAAGACAGAATTAAGAAACCTTACTAGGAGAAAGCTTTAGTTTGTGACCTTGGGCAATCCACTTAATCTCTCTCACTTCCTATCTCTCTTAGACACTCAATCTGTAAAATAAGATTTACGATTTCTGCCAGCACATGTGGTTATAAAGCCACAGTGCACACATTTTTAATGGCCAGAACATAATCTGCATAAAAACTTGCATAAAGGACTTAGAATTTGGTTAAAATAACATCATGCAAAAATGAATAAAAATTTGTTTATATTACTGGATTTCCCACAAAAAAATGGACCCCATCACTTCCAGAAACAAACCTTATGGACGGATGAATAGTGGAAGGAATCGAGGAAGAAAAAAACCCCAAGTATCTGGATATAAGCTTAGGGAGCTCATAAAGACCTCCCTCTGACAACTGAATTATCTGCAAATATCTGGGCTTAGGAAAATTAAAATATGTTCATGTTAAGGGCCTCATCAATTTAGAATTAAGGGTATTATTAACTTGGGAAGTGATTTCTTATCTTATGTATACTTGCTTTATCTTAAAATTTCATTATATTATATCAAACCTGACATTTTATAGTTATTCTCCTATATGAAAGAAGGCAGATATATTTCATTTACAGGAAATTCCTACTAAACCTTCCTTTCTGTTGTCCTTTCCCATTTTTATTTTTCCTTTTTCCCAGATGCCACTTTATAGGTCCAAGTTTTTACTTACCAAAGGTGAAGATCTTTCAGTTCTACATTGTCAGAAGAGATCTTTTTCCTCTACTTTTACTAGGGATCCACCATGAATCTCTTTATATGTCATGGAATATTGAGAAATGTTAGATACAATAAATAGTAGTCTTTTAAAAGAAATCTCTATTTTTATCATAAACATGTAAAATATGATCTTTGAGTTTCCTGAACAAAAGTTTATGTGTCTATGGTCTTTGTTGTTCAATTCTTCATGGATTCTTCAATTGTCAGAAAGCCTCCCAAAACTATCAATTCCATTCTGTCACCTTCTAGCTTAGCAATCTTTTATTGCCATCCACAGCTATATAGAAAAATGTCAGCATTTATTTCTTCTTCAAGGTCCACTATTATTTCAACTCACACTTCCCTCAGAAAAAAAAAACGTAACCATTTGTTTTGTTTACATAATACTTAATTGGTAAAAACAGTAATTAAATACAGATGTAATAAAGAAGTGTGTGTTTCTCTACACCAGGGTAAGCATGATGTTGTGTCTTTTTTTTTTTTTTTTTGACATACAGAGTGGACAGTAAGAGAGAGAGAGACAGAGAGAAAGGGATGTTGTGTCTTTTACCATGGTTTGTGAGGTGGAATATTGTTTTCCCATACAATTTCACTCTTCATTTCACATCTAGCTAACCTTCCCCATGTAGCCAAAATTAGCCTCTTAGACCCCAGTAGTCACTTATTTTAAATGTCTGAACAATGCCATTCATAGCACACCAACTCCTATTTTGTAATGTCTCATAATTATATTGCTTGGTTTTTTAATAAACATCATGTGAATTCAATCCATTTATAAGTGTGTATGTTACAAAGTGTTCTGCATACAGAAGCCAGTCTGCAAACTCTTTGTGAGCATAGAATAAGTCTGGAAATAAGAGAAAACATTTATAATAGTTCAGTAATAATTTGATGATTGTTTTGTCTCCAAAAATATTTTTCTCCTAGTAACTTATTACCTTGTATTTTATGAAAGCATCATTCTGCAGTAGAATAGGGGAAAATGAACTAGTTCAACTGTTATAGAATAATGTGTTATATGTTTGTGTCCTTGTTATCCTTGAATATGTATGTACATATTAAATATATGTAAAAGTTTTCTTCCCTAGAAATTTATTAAGGATATGCTTGTATTTTATTATGATTTAGTTATCTTTGACTTTTTCTCTATTTAATTGTCAGACTTTGTGTATGCTACGTTATTATTTAGTAAATTGAGTAAAATTACAAAATGATTGCAAGCTGGAGCATGTGATCACTTATGGAGTCCTCTTTATTTGACACTTTATTGGATGTGGATCTTTACACTCAATAAAAAGATGCGGTTTCTTGTAGTGATTCATTCATTCTTTTTTAAAAAAATATTTATTTATTTGAAAGGCATTTACAGAGCGGCAGAGAGGGAGAGAGAGAGAGACAGAGACAGAGAGACAAAGAGAGATCAAGGTCCTCCATCTACTCGTTCACTCCCCAAATGGCAGCAATGGCCAGAGCTGCGCATATCCAAAGTCGGGAGCCAATCCCAGCCTCCCATGTGGTTCAGGGGCCCAAGCATTTGGGCCATTTTCTACTTCTTTCCCAGGCCATAGCAGAGAGCTGGATCAGAAGAGGAGCAGCTAGATCTCGAACCAGCACCCATATGGGATGCTGGCACAGCGGATGATGGCTTTACCCACTATGCCACATTGCCAGCCCCTGATTCCTTTTTTCTTAAACTAGCTTCAGTGTTCACTTGGGAATCCACAACGAATCCACTGATTCATATAGTTTTTATGGGGCATTAGTATTTGTCATGATAAATTTCCTTCTTTACAGTGGTTGGTTCGTGTGTGGTCAGATGAATGAAGTCTGTAAACTAAAGCTTTTATTGAACTTGGGCTTAGAATTTGAATTTTCTCTTAAATGTCATGTATTTTCTATCATATTTGTTGAATCTCTTCTTATAATTATGAGTGAGAACTCTATAAAGAAATGAGAAAAACACATGGAGATGAGCAGGGACTTAGACAAGGGAGAGATTAAGTACTGGCCACCTATTCTAAAGCCCTGAATAAAGCTCTGTTTGAAGGCATCCTAGCCACTCTGCCTTCTAAATAATTACCAGATCCTACTTTTGTGTTTGTTTATCCTCTTAGCCAGTTTCTATTGTGTGTGGTAATACTTTCAAGGGGAAAAGTCCTGTACATAGTTTGATATAACATTCATATTAGCATTTCTCAACAGTTTTGCTGAAATAAAATTAAGAAAGCTAGACTTGAATACTTTTTATATTACTGAGTTGTTAAAGTTGAAAGAACATAATCTTCACCTCAGATGGTAAATGATTATATTAAAAATTTCTGTAAAGCAAAATAATGACTAATGTGTGGTGATTGCTAGAACAAAAGAATTCCTGCAGGAACCTCAGACAAATGGAACAGAATCTTGAGTGTTTCTCTTGCTTCTAATACAGCCACAAATATTCTTGGAACTGTGGTTAATCTCTATTTTCTGACCTAATATGATCAGAGGCTACCTTTCACCTTGAAAGCTCTGATTAATGGATAAAATTAATGACAAGCTCTTCTAATTAATGTGGTCTGATATTCCATAGAAAGAGCGATGATGGAGCCAAGAATTCTCTTTCTTTGTAATGATCACAAGTGAACATTTCTTGAGCTTAATTTTATGGTAGCTCCTAAACTGTTGCTATGCTAATTTGTGTGCTAAAAATGTAAATAATCTTTTAGCATAATTGTTTATGTGCTGGCCACTCTTTCAGATATTCCAAGTAGTTATAACCATATGCTTTTCATCTTTAGGTAATTATCTTTAAGATTTTTAGCAAACATTTTGTTTCCTTTGAGAATCTACTGGTTCATTCTCCAAATGCCCAGAACATCCAGGGCTTGACTGGAGCTGAATTATCTGGAATCCAGGAACTCAATCTTATGCCTCCCATGTGGGTAGTGGAAACCCAGTTATGCAACATATCACTGCTGCCTCCCAGGGTGCACATTAATATGAAGTTGGCATTAGGAGCTGGGGCCGGATATCACACCCAGGCACTCTGATATAGCTTGGTTGTCTGCTAACCTAACTTTAACCTGCCCCTCTTTTATGTCTTACAGCAACCCAAAGAAGCGGGTACTATTTTTGCATCATATTTTAAAGGTGTATACTAAGGCAAAGAAAAAATAAGTAATTTAAGGATAATTGAAGGCCTTGGCTTGGTTTTCATGTTTATAATATGGGTCGTTAAGAACCTCACTGTTCTAGCTGTATCAAATGAATGACCTGTTTTGTTTTTGTCCTGCTCTTCCAACCAGAAAGTATAATTCTATACAATATAAGAGACAAGCCTTTCCTGGCTTCCTCCTCAAATTTAATTTAAAGTCATTGAAGAGAAAGAATTGGATAAAATATTATGGTGGGTGAATAGAAGGTATGCAGCAAATATTTGGAATTTAATTGAGAATACCATTACGTATTTGGATGTGTTCTCTATTGTAATAATTTGTGTTTGGATGATATCTCCACAATGAAATTTTGTGTGATTGAAACAGAGAATGACGGACACTTAAAGATGAGTAACTACTTTGGGGGAATATTGAATTTGTAGTCATAGGCAGACTTTCATGTCAGAGTACTTTTATAAGCTCTAAATACCAGGAAACCTGTTCAGTTGAAAAAGTCCCCAAGTGCATGACAAATGAATTCTGAGAGTCCCTTGGAAGATACTGTGCAGTTACTTGGCTGATCATATTAAAGGTCCTAGTATGTCTGCAGGTTTAGGAACACACACACACACATTAACTATTTTTATATCTTTTCTGTGCCCCTAGGATATTCATAGAAGCATAGAATACAAACACCATCATGCCATACCTTACTAATCAATGTAAGCAATCTGGTGTCTCTCATTTTGACAAATTGTCTCTGGAAAATAGCCCTGTCAACAGTTTTACCTTCAAAAGGGATAGATGATACAGACTTTTTAAGTCTCCTACAGAAATTTGGCCCAGAGCCCACTGAGCAAATTGACAGTCTTTGCTAACAATTTTCAACTATACGTTGGTATGGGACTTAATATTGTAATTGCACTCTAAGCTTCAACTCATTTCTAATATACTCCTCAGAAAGGATAAAATCCTCATCTTACAGGTGTTTTTATATTCGTCCCTTAGCAAAATTGTTAACTCAGCATTATGACTGAGAATATAAATCTATGAAAGCCAGAAAGCTCAACATCACTTCTCCCAGAGCAATTATAACTTTAGCCCTTGAACTTAGACAGCTTTTTATTTGATTAGATATAATCTGAGCTGGGTCTTTCATCAACATTTACATAAAACAAATTTCTTTAAATGAAAAATGTGGCCCATGTTTAATTTGTTTTTACAAGTAACTGCTAAAAATTAGTTGGCCAACAAGTTTTCTAAAAACTCGTCTATTTGAGTAATAAAGTGCAAGGGAATTTTAAAGTTATAAATGCAATCTTATTTAAAGACGGATGAAGTAGAACAAATGGGACCAAATGTTATATTTCTGCAGAAAAGAAAGTCTGTGATTTTGTTAGTTTTTTTCCGACAACAAATATACTGAACAGTGTTGTTCCATTGAATCTAGACATACAAATTTAGAAACTTGTAAAAAATGAAGTATCTCTTCATATACCTCCAGAGATTCAGGTTCATGTGATCTATAGTAAAATCATTAATTTGCAGTTTTTACAAATATTAAAATGATTAAATAACACTGCCCTAACTCAACCCTGGTAGATACTAGTATAATCACTTCCATTGCCAAAGTGTATGTTTAGTACATGTAAATGCATCCTGAAGTGTTTGGGATTGCAAATGCTCTATGTGTGGACATGTATGGGGTTGGGGTAGTGAGGAGGAAGAGAGAGAGTATATCAGAATTCTGCTATATTGCTCTTTAAGAACTATCTAGGGACAGATGTTTTATGCTACAATTAGTATCTTCTTGAAATGCTTGTGTCACATATTAGCATCCCTGGATTCAAATCCTGACTTGATTCCAGTACCTTTCTAATGTTAACCCTTAGAGGTAGCAAATGTTGGCTCAGGTAGTTGGTCCCTACCACCAACTTGGGAGACCTGGACGGAGTTCCCTGTTCCAGGCTTTAGCCTGGCATAGCCCTGCTATTGCAGAAATTTGGGGGGAGTAAACCAATGAATCAGAGACTTCTTTTTGTCTGTTTCTGTCTGTCTCTCTCTGTCTCTCTCACTCTTTCACTGTGTCTCTCTGGCTGCTGTCAAATAAAAAATAATCTAGAAGTAAAAATTATAGTTAACAAAATTTTATCTTACATAGCGTCTTTCAGTAATAGCATTGAGACTTTCTAATGAATTTATACAGTGAAGACGTCTTATTTTAATAACAGAGTTTGTGTGTACAGCTATAGAATTTTCAAATTTTGAAGGCAGGAGAAGGGGAAATCAAATGAGAGATGAGCTTGCCACCTGGGTATTTTTTTTTTCTGTTTTCGAAATGTTTTATATAGGAAGAGGTTTTTGTTGTATTGGTTAAGCAACCACTTGGGATGCCCATATTCAGTACTGGAATACATAGGTTCAAGTCCTGGCTTGCTCCTAATTCCATCTTCATGCTAATGTTCACTCTGGGAAGCAACAGATGATAGTGCAATTGCTTGAGTTCATGTCACTCATGTGGGAAACTTAAACTGAATTCCAAGCTCCTGTCTTGGGCTTGCCCCAGCCCTAGCTTTTGCAGGCACTTGAGGAATAAAAAACAGAGGATAGGAGCGCGCTCTCTCTTTCTCTCACTCTGCCTCCCCCCCTCATTCCCTCCCTCCCTCTCTGCTGCCCTTCCCCCTTTCCCATTCTCATTCCCTATTTTTCTCTGTCTTAAAAAAATAGGTTTTTAAAAATGTATTAAATAGGGGCCAGCACTGTAGCTCAGTAGGTTAATCCTCTGCCTGCAGTGCCAGCATTTCATATGGGCACTGGTTTGAGTCCCAGCTGCTCCTCTTCCAATCCAGCTTTCTGCTATGGCCTGGAAAAGCAGTGGAAGATGGCCCAATGGCTTTGGCCTCTGTTTCCATGTGGGAGACCCAGAAGAAGCTCCTGGATCCTGGCATTGGATTGGCCCAGTTCCGGCTTTGCAGCCATTTGGGGAGTGAACCAGCAGATGGAAGACCTTTCTCTCTTGTCTCTCCCTCTCACTGTCTGTAATGCTACCTCTCAAAATAAATAAAATCTTGGAGCCAGCACTGTGGCATAGCAGGTAAAGCCACCGCCTGCAGCACCGGCATTCCATATGGTGCCAGTTCAAGTCCCAGCTGCTCTGCTTCCGAACTAGCTCTTTCTATGGCCTGGAAAGGCAGTGGAAGATGATCCAAAGCTTTGGGGCCATGTACAGCCATGTGAGACCCCTGGGAAGCTCCTGGCTTCAGATCAGCACAGTTCTGGCCATTGCCACCATCTGGGGAGTGAATCAGCGAATAGAAGATCTCTTCTCTCTCTCTCTCTCTCTCTCTCTCCCTCAGCCTCTCTGTAACTCTGCCTTTCAAATAAAATACATAAATCTTTAAAAATAAATAAATAAAATAATACTTTTAAAAATGTGTTAAATATTAGAAATTGTGTGAATTTTCTTGTAGGAGGGAAAAAAATAAAAAAAAAGATGCCCTTAACTCTCAGGAGCACAGTAAAGTTTGAGATTAAGTGTACTTGTGAGTATCTTGTCCAGAAAAGCCAGAGATTTTTCAGAGAAAAGTGATTACTCATGGAATAAGTCTCTGAACTTTTTTTCTTAAAGAATGCAGATGGTAGAATTGCACTAATTGCCTACAGAGATTTACAGTTTTTCAAAATGAAATTGTACTCTCATCAGGCATTATACATATTGAACTAGAAAGGAAAGGCTGAACTGGATAATATTCTTTTGAAAATTGCTGTATAAGCTCTATAAGACATTATAGTTTAGCTGATAAGTGCTAAGAGTAGTATTTTATATAAATATTCCACAATATTGAATGTATTTTTCTGCCTATAATTAGAGCTCTGATTTACTCAGAGAAAGAATAACCATGGGAAAATAATTAGAATGCATGCTTTGTAATTTCCAGAATACATATCCTTTCTCTCAATTAAAAAAGTTAAAGCAATACACGCAGGCACACATACTTGCACACACACACTTTCTTAGAAGAAAGCACAGAACGTTTTCAAATTAAATAGTAGTGTCAGGTGTGTTTCTTTAATAACTTGGAGTTAAATGTGAATTAATGTAAGTTTAATATCTATATATGTACCTACTATGTATAACTTTTTGAGTGTGGGTAAACTGTATTAAACTAACTACAAGTAAAATTCTTGGAAAAATTTGTTTCTACGGTAAACCTAGAAGGAGTAGGTTGATTTGTTTTCTCTGCCTTATACAATGGGATGTTGGAACTTGGGCCAACTTGAGGGTTATATTTGTGAGCCACAGGCCAGAAAACTACTTCTAGTGGAACAATTGGACACAATTTTAAATTTTCACCTCTGCATATACCTGACGCATTTTGCCTTTTGGAGTAGAGAATGAACTAATCAAAGAAAAAATATCTGAAATAGGACTAGAATAATTTGCTTCAGAACAAATGGGTATTGATGATTCAGTGACCAATATCTAGTGTTTTCTGGAAAACCAAGATGTTTTTAAAATGCTTTGTGTCCTTGGGCTGTTGCTTTTTTTTTTTTTTTTTTTTAGTCTACAAACTAATCCCTGTAGGAAAGGGGGAAAGGGGAACCAGAAACTATATTTGATCTATTTTATAAGGCCTGAGTAATGAAACATGAAGGTTGCTGTGATCCTTCTTTTTATTCCATCTTTTTGAAATGAAATAAAATTAATTGTAGAATTAAATTGCTTTTTCCAAGAACTAAGAACTTCTTCACACATTATCATGTGGTATACGTCCTTCACTTTACTAATACAAAGCTGTTTTACACATCACTAGTATAAAATCTTGTATTATGTGTTTTTTTAAGATTTATTTATTTGAGAGGCAGAGTTACAGAGGGGCACAGACAGAGAGAGAAGTCTTCCATCCAGTGGTCCACTCCCCAAATGGCTACAACAGCAGGAGTTGGGCCAGGCCAAAGCCAGGGGTCAGGAGCTTCTTCTAGGGCTCCCATGTGGGTGGAGGGGCCCAAGCATTTGGGCCATCTTCTTCTTCTTCTTTTTTTTTTTTTTAAAGAAAGATTTATTTATTTATTTGAAACTCAGAGTTACACAGAGATAAAGAGAGAGGTCTTCCATCTGCTGGTTTACTCCCCAATTGGCTACAATGGCCGGAGCTGTGCCGATCTGAAGCCAAGAGCCAGGTGACTCTTCCTGGTCTCCCACGTGGGTACAGGGGCCCAAGGACTTGGGCCGTCTTCTACTGCTTTCCCAGGCCATAGCAGAGAGCTGGATTGGAAGAGGAGCAGCCAGGACTCTAACCAGCGTTGGGTCATCTTCTACTGCTTTCCCTGGCTATTAGCAGGGAGCTGGATTAAAAGTGAAACAGCCAGGGCTCAAACTGGTGCTCATATGGGATGCCAGAGCCACAGGAAGAGGCTTTACCTACTGTTGCCATAGCACCGGCCCCATGTTTTTCATTTAATTGCTTTCCTAATTAATATAGTTGTACAACACTTTCTATTTTATTGTGCATAACCTTTTTCTCCCAGTATAAAAATTAGAACAGTTTGCAAAATACCATTAAATATTCATGAATATAAAACCACCTCAATTTCTACCACAAGGTACTTGATAATTTTTTTTTTTTTTTTGACAGGCAGAGTGGACAGTGAGAGAGAGAGAGAGAGAGAAAGGTCTTCCTTTGCTGTTGGTTCACCCCCCAATGGCCGCCATGGCTGGCGCGCTGCAGCCAGCGCACCACGCTGATCCGATGGCAGGAGCCAGGTACTTCTCCTGGTCTCCCATGGGGTGCAGGGCCCAAGCACTTGGGCCATCCTCCACTGCACTCCCTGGCCACAGCAGAGAGCTGGCCTGGAAGAGGGGCAACCGGGACAGAATCTGGCGCCCCGACCAGGACTAGAACCCTGTGTGCCGGTGCCGCAAGGCGGAGGATTAGCCTAGTGAGCTGTGGCACCGGCCGGTACTTGGTAATTTAAAAGTGTTTTCTATTTATTTCTGTATTAGATCTTTTGGGTATTCATACAAATAGCTATCAAGTTAAATTTACTTATAGTTGGTAGGTAATAAAACAAAGTATTAGATACTCAGGAATGTTCATTCATAAATTGGGTTTATAAACAGTGTCTTTGTTTCCTAATTGTGTTATATTTTGAAACACGGCCATCAGTTTCAGTGTGATCAGATAGATGTTTAATTCTGTTCTTTAAAAATAGATGCAGTTGGCCGGCGCCATGGCTCACTAGCCTAATCCTCTGCCTGCGACACCAGCACCCCAGGTTCTAGTCCTGGTCGGGGCACCGGATTCTGTCCCAGTTGCCCCTCTTCCAGTCTAGCTCTCTGCTGTGGCCTGGGAAGGCAGTGGAGGATGGCCCAGGTCCTTGGGCCCTGCACCCACATGGGAGACCAGGAGGAAGCACCTGGCTCCTGGCTTTGGATCGGCGAGGTGCGCCGGCCACAACAGACCAGCCGTAGCGGCCACTTGGAGGGTGAACCATTGGAAAAGGAAGACCTTTCTCTCTGTCTCTCTCTCTCCTCTCTCTGTCACTGTCTAACTCTGCCTATCAAAAAAAAAAAAAAAATAGATGCAGTTATAATACACTACTTTTGTTAGTATAATGATAACATTGGACAAGGAAAATAATGGTTTTTCTGAGGAGTTGAGTTGTATAAATTTTAAAGCTATCACTTTGATTAAATTATCTTCTGATCTGACAAAGAAGAGGCAATGATAAAAGAGGAAGAAGAAGAGAAAGTAATTCTTGAATATTCCACTTGTTACATTTGATTCATACAGGATTACTTATGTAGTATTATTTCCTTTTTTAAAGTTTATTTATTTGTTTTGAAAGTCAAGAGTTACAGCAGGGGAGGGGGAGCTGGAGAGATCTCCCATTTGCTGGTTCATTCCCTAAATTGGTGCAACAGCCAGCAGGATATCAAAACAAAGTCAGGAGCCAAGAGTTTCATCAGGGTCCCACATGTGTGTGACAGGGTCCTAAGCACTGCTGCTTTTCCCAGGCCATTAGCAGGGAACTGGATTGGAAGTAAAGCAGCCGGGATGTGAACTAGCACCCATATAGGATGCCACTGTCTCTGATGGCAGCATTGCTCACTATACCACGACATCAGCCCCTCACATAGTACTATCAATATTTATTTGTTTGCTTGAAAGAGAGAATGACAGCAAGGGGGAGATAGAGACAGAGACAGAGAAAGAGAGAGGTCTTCTATCCACTGGTTCAGTCCCCAAATGGCTGCAATAGTCAGGACTGTGCCAAGTTTAAACCTGGTAACAAGATCTCCATCAAGATCTCCAACATGAGTGGCAGGAACTCATGTCCTTGAGTCATTATGCACTGTTTCCCATGCATGTCAGCAGGGAGCTAGATTGGAAACTTAGGTGCCAGAACTCAAACTGGCACTCTGATATGGATGTGGACATCCCAAGCATCAGTTTAACCCTTGCACCCCAACGCCCAACCCTCTCATGTTGTATTATTTACTAGGATGTATTTTTCTATTATGACAACATTAGATTATATATTTCTTGCACTGAGGTTAGAGAATTAGAGGCTCTCAGGTCTCCCAGTGACAGCTCATCCAAGTGTAATGAAATCATGCCATCTTACAAAAATCTGAAAAAAAAAAGTTTCCATTGTATGAAGTGTCAGAGTCCATCAGAACATTTAAATGTGGAGAAAGTATAAGTAGGTTCTTTTTGTGTACTTTAGTCAGTTTTGAAAATAATAATTTTAAATGTGCAGCAGATTTATTTAAAATGTGAAAGTAAGTACCAAAATACTGCACTGAGCATCCCATGAAAAGGACAGAATAGTTTTAGCCTTCAAATATAGCCAGATTTTCTCAATGTCTGTTTTCACATATAACCCAACGTGACACCCACAGGGGTGAAGGATGTCAGAGCCAGAGACCATGGCGCCTGCAGAAACTCAGCCGTGTTAGTCAAAAGCAAACAACGAATTGTTCAACCTCAGAGACACAGAGGCTGTTTTTGATTTAATTCCAAGTCAGCTAAGCTCTTTGGCATAACATAAACCTTTTTGCAGGCATTCTGTAACAACAATCATTTCCCAGGTTTGTTGTAATCATAATTCTCCACAAGACCTCAGCAAGCTTAAAATGTATTTCCCAATCTTTCCTGGAGGAATAGGCTTTTCTCTGTATTTATTCTGAGGAAGAGCATACCTGCACTTGTAGTCAGTTTTGCATTTGAAAGTAGTAAGGCCAGGACTATTTTTTCCCTTTTCTTTTTTTTCTTAAAAATAAAAATCCTAATGCTCTTTTTCCTTTCATAATGTGAAGAATCAAATTGCTTTATTTCTAAAGCTGCTCTCTAAACAAATCCAAATCATAGGATTCTAGAATTTAACCATTTTTATATGTTTTGGAAATATGCAAATAAAGGGATTCATTGGCTTGTGTTACTATAAAAGTGAAATAAAGTCACCAGCCATGAAAGCACAAGATAAAATGAACAAGAAAGGGATGCAGTGGAAGGTCGACAGAGACAGAAGTTGAAGGAGAGTGTGATTATTTACCCTGGCAGAGAGGATACAACCACAAATAATGGGATGGAATGCTAAAATGTGAAAGGAGAAAAGATTCTGATAGAATGTGGGTAAAAAATGTTCTGACAGAGAGAATTGGATTCCAAGGTACTGTCCTAGGGGAAATGGTGGAAAATCCATTACTTACTACATGTGTCTTGAGACGGGACCTAGTCCTGAATACTGTGTTGTAGACAGTGATTCTCTATCAGCTCCCTGGGGAAAGGAGTAGAGAGGTTTTTTGGAGCTATCTTATTTCTGCTATTATTTTTTAGCAGTTCTGAATAACTTGAGCAATTTTGAGCCAATGTGCCTGATAAAAAGTGAGACCTAGGGAAAATTCTGATAAGAGCACAAGGAAAGGGGGGCATATGCCCTGCCTTCACCATAATTGGTGGACCCAGGGACAGTTATCAGAAGAACAGGAAATGTAAAAGGCATGACCAGAGTCCAGGTGAACAAGACAAGACCATCACATTCTATGATCGGCCCTAGATGATGTGGATGAGGTTGTCTTCTTTAGCTAGAAGTGCATCACCTCTGAAACAGTACTGCCTTTTTCAGTTGGCTGCATTTTCCACAGAGAGGGAATCTTATCATGTGTAATAGGAAACACAGAACAAGAACCAATTTTCCTGTTACCTCTCTTCCCTATAGACTGAAAGAGCTAATGTTTCTCATGAATGATTTCCTGCACGATAGTAGAGTGTGGTGTTAATAAATATAACCTGAGGCCCCATTCTGATTTACTAACTCTAGCTGTGAAGTTCAGCAGAACATGTGTCAAAAATGTCTCATCACATTCTTCTGGACCAAGGTGAAATAGGTCCGAGGAAATGAGGACACCAGTTGAGGCTCTGTGACATTCAGCGCATGTCTTAATTTTTCAGAGCCAGCTTTGTAAGCTTTAAAATGGCCTTTGTGACTATCTAAGAGGATTTCTCTGAAGATTATGTAAATAAATGCCTGGCATCATGACATGTTTAGTAGAACCTTGCCAAGCAATATTCCAAACATGAGCAATTTGCCCATACAGAACTACTATGGGATTTGTCTGAATTCGTTTTGTAAACTTTGTCCTATGAGTGATCTTCTCTCTCTGGTCCTCAGTTTTATTCATGTGAAAAATGAGGAATTAGGAAAGGAGAATTGATAGTATCAGTAAAGGTAATATTCCTACAGTTTTGGTGGCAATGTAACTTAACATCTAATTGGTGGGTAATGTATTTGTGATAAAAATATGCATATAATAAACCCCAGAAAGTTCAATTTAACCATGATTGATCTGTTGGGGCCTTTAATATGCCCAACTATACTAGGAATAAATAAGGAGGGCATGAATTAGGTAGCATCCCCTAAACCAAGCTGACTAAGGAACCCCTTTTTTTTACCCAGTATTTTCTGTAACAACTGTTCACTGGAGCAGATTTTGAGAAAAGGAGATAAAATTTATGCACGGGACTAAGAGTAACCCACACTTAAGAAATTAGTTTCCACACGTCAGGTTCTGAGGTAGGTAGAATACCACATAATTATGTTCCAAAATGTATGATAAATGAAACAATGAATGATATTGTCCTATTTGATCCTTCTAACAATGTTATAAGGTAGATATTATTATATTATTTTTTAAATAAATACAGGCTTCTAGAGGCTTAGTCATCATTCAAATATTAGACTGATCTTGTTCTCTGTCTCCTTTTACACATTGCAACACTCACTTGGAGTAGTGGAAATCAGGGAGAGAAAATGGTTCCACAGTCCTTAAAGGTTGTCTAAGGATAGTTAAGACAGAACTTTGTCATCATAGTGGATACAAGATTGTGAACCTGGAGTTTTCCTTTTCTTTTTAATGAACAGAGGACAGATTTTCCTCACATAGCTGTTGATAGCAATTTAGAGCAACGTATGAATTATGGCAGAATATTCATAATTCTACTAAGTTCTGTGAGTTATGAAAGTGTGAAAAGAGGAAATGGTTCACATTTATTATTTGCGTTTAGAAAAGTAAATGGATGTCAGAATAGTATGCAATTATCCAATGCCATGCCATTCCATATTATGAGCATATTATGTTGCTGTATTCTCTCTTCTTTAAAAAAAGGTTATTTATTTGAAAGGCATAGTTACAGAGAGCCAGAGAGAGAGATCATCCATCTGCTGGTTCGCTCCTCAAATTGCTGCAACATCAAGAGCTGAGTAGATCCTAAGCCAGGAGCCAAGAGCTTCTGAATCTCCAATGTGGTGCAGGAGCCTAAGCACTTGGGCCATCTTCTACTGCTTTCTCAGGCAATAGTGGAGAGCTGCATCGGAAGTGGAAGCAGCCAGATCTTTAATGGGTGCCCATATGGGATGCTGGCAGTGCAGGCTGAGGCTTTCCCCACCATGCCACAGTGCTGACCCCATGTATTCTCTTTAAAAAACAAACAAAACAAAAACAAAACAAACAAAACCCCTATTTAATTAACTTATTTGTTTTGGAAGGTTGAGTGACAGAGTAAGGAAGAGACAGAGAAAGAGATTTTCGACCTGCTGGTTCACTCCCCAGATTACCACAATGGCTGGAGCTAGGCCAGGCCAGAATCAAGAGCCTAAAATTCCATAAGGATCTGCCACATGAATGGCAAGGGCCCGGGTTCCTTAGAAGTATTCTTCTGCTTTCCCAGGAGCATTAACAGGGAGCTGCATCAGAAATGGAGCAGCTAGGACTCAAACCCACACTCTTCAACATGGAGTGCTGGCATAGGAGCTTCCAGCTTGCCACAGTGCTCCACCATGCCAGCCCCTCTAGCAGTATTCTCATACAACTCCTTAATAAATAATTACACTTCTGCTTTAGGGACAAGCTGTGTGAAATGCACAAAACGTGAGAAACTTGGCCATAGTTCCTCAATGAATAAACTGAGATTTGAATTCAGTTCCAATATGTTTTAAATCTCCCATGTGTTTATTGCAAGAAATTGTAGTATGGGAAGAAATAGGCCAAGACCTTTAAAAATGAAAATCAAGGAATGGCACCATTACAAATTGCATGTTGGTGCTCTCTGATAAATGGGCTTTAGGTGTCACCTGAGTTTTCAATGGATGTACTGAAGCATGTGTGCAGGGAGTGTATATAGGTATTTATTGGAGAAAAGGAGAAGAGAATGCAGTGAAGAGAGGAGATGTTAGGAGGGAAGGGAACGAAAGGGAATAGAAGGAAAAGAGAGGGGGTTTCTTTATATGAAGTTGTTTGTCATGCATTGTTAATGTTAATTCTGAAGGAGATGGCCAGTGACCAACACTGTGAAAGGTACTAAATTAATGGTTGTGGATTTTCCAAGCTAGAATCTCCCTTTTGTAATTGTGGACATTTTCATTCAAAAATACATCATGCATCTCAGCTCCCACATTTCAAATTAAATTTCCTTATTACTTTTTAAGTAGCTTGTCATGGATTATTGAGTATTTACTGTATGTTTATACTGTAATTCTCTGAAATGACATACAGTAATTGCTTTAGCTACTGCATCTGATGTCTAATTACTGTAAATGCATGTAAAGAAGTAATTAAATGAAAAAAAAAGTTTCCCCCCCAACTTTGTATTACGGATTAGGCAGAAGATGTTAGTTCTTTCTGAGATTTTTGGTAAAAAACAAATAAATGAAAGTGCAAGCAGAGTGATAAAAAAATAGCTGCATGGTAAATGTGGTCTAAATTATGATTCACCCACGTGTTCTGAGTGACTCTAAACGTGAGCCTGAACTGCAGACTCAAGCAGCCTCATTCCATACCCTAAGGTCAAGCCAAAGCTTTCCCTGTTCCAAAATGTTTCTCCTCTGTCTTATATTTCTAAATAGAAGGCAGCATGACACCTCACAATGTTTTGCATAAAGCATGTCTCTAGAAATTTACAGTCTAGTTCTATAAATAAATAAATAAAACCCATAATAATGAATATTTAGTTCACTTTTGCTGACCCTGGTTATTTCTTCAGTGAATGGCAAACTGGCAGCCCTTAATAGTTGTGCTTCTTATGTAAATTATTAAGAGGAAGATGAAGTCAGAACCCAGTTGTACAAAACTGAATTTGGAGTAGCAGAGAGGTGGCACTTTCCTAACCATCAGTAAAAGCAGTGCTATTCTGGTTAGGCAACGCCAAAAATCATCAAAAAGTGTTTTCAGCAGGAAAAATAATCACAGCAGGATGGACTTAAAGCAAGATCTGAAATTAAAGACTGCATTATTGCTCTCATCCTTCCAAGGGCAGGTGAACACAGAGGGACTTTTCCAACCACTGAGATAATAACAAAGGCAGACAGAAAAAGCCCATTGTGATCTTGCTGCTGTAAAGTTTAAGTTGACCCAATCTTTTTCTGACCTTTTGAATTGCAATTGGAAAAGCACATACAAATGGCCGTCAGCTGAGAGGCAGTCAGTGAGACTTCTAGACAACTGTGGCCATCCCCTAGGACAAGAAGTTTGCAAAGGGTCGAGCTCTGTATTCTGCTTCTCAAACCTGGAATCTTCCCACACTGTGATTGGTCAGGACACGTGTCCTAGCCTGCTGTCAAGTCTACACTTACCTCTAGTATTTACTTATTTTGGTTCAATAGAAACACTGTGTTATTGGCCCAAAGTTGGGAAATCTGATGCTGCAGGAAGCCAATAGTCTCAAATTATCAATGAATTGATTAATGGGAACAAAATTGGCATTTTTGTTTTAATTAACAACTGAGTACAGTTCATAGTAGAATGTGCTAAACTCAAAATTGGAGTTAGAAAAGGAAATCTTTGCCAGGGCCGCGGATCAATAGGCTAATCCTCCTCCTAGCGGCGCCGGCACACCGGGTTCTAGTCCCGGTCGGGGCGCCAGATTCTGTCCCAGTTGCCCCTCTTTCCAGGCCAGCTCTCTGCTATGGCCCGGGAGTGCAGTGGAGGATGGCCCAAGTGCTTGGGCCCTGCATCCCATGGGAGACCAGGAGGAAGCACCTGGCTCCTGCCATCAGATCAGCGTGGTGAGCTGGCTGCAGTGCGCTGGCCATGGCGGCCATTGGGGGGTGAACCAAAGGCAAAGGAAGACCTTTTTCTCTGTCTCTGTCTCTCTCTCTCTCTCTCACTGTCCACTCTGTCTGTCAAAAAAAAGAAAAAAAGAAAAGGAAATCTTTGTGATTCTATAGCAGTACTAGGGATACTTTTTGATTTATAACTGAATTCTTTGTAGGAGTTTGTATTTGTACTATAAAAGCAGATCACAACTAGTGGCTTACATTTCTTTATCATTCTGTTCTTCAATTTCCTGAAGTAAACGTTTGAGGCATAAAATTGGAGGACTTAAGGCCTTCTGATATGTCGTTAAAAAACCTGAAACATGGCTTTTTCATGTTAGTTTATTCATTTACTTGTGTTTTATTTTATTGTGTTTTATTTTTTGTGTTTATTTTATTGTTTATTGTATTTATTTTATTGTGTTTTATTTTTAATATTAGTTTATTCATTTACTTGTGTTTTATTCTTTTGTCAAGCAGCACATTTTTATGTGCTGAGTGAGTGCTACTCATAGTTTCTTTAAGGCCAAAGAGTAGCAGCCCATCTCCTCCAAAGTTATTTGTTCAAGAAAGTCAACAATGAGAAGACTTGTTAAATAATTGAGATGAACAGACTTGTTTACCTATCCCTTCTCTGATTCTAATGAAATGGTGTGAATAAAGTTTATTTATATAACAAATGTCAAAAACAGCACCACAGAACATTAGGATAATCATCAGTATAACTTATAATTTATTGTTTGTTGTGCAAAAATATATACCTTGAATGTCTTAGAACTGTGTGAATGAAATTTGAATTCATTTTCATGGCAAGAAAAACAGTATATAAATTGTAATAGCTAACATACATGTCGTATTTTGTTTTCTTCTTGACATTTATGTTATATGTTACTATTGCCTTATAACAGATAAATGACCTGAAACACAAAATGGTTAAATTATGTTGTTCAGTGGTAATAATGGGATCTGTAACTAGGCAGATAAGCTCTAGTGCTGGATTCTTAACCATTGCTCTATATAGGCTCTGGAAATATGTAATAAATGGAGACCAACTCTGTAGAAGTAGCTCCACAGGAACTAGCTTTTGGAGTCAGTCAGGTACTGCATTTCAGTGAATTTAGGAGGCTAAAAATCTGTACATAACTGCTTCCCTCCTGGGACTATTACTCTTCCATCAGTTTGCATAGCTCCACATTAAAACAATCTTCTCCATTTAAATTGAAACTATAAGGAACAATGTTAGACCAAAGGTAGAGCTAGAACAATATGTTCATGAAATCTCTATGTGTCTCATGGTCTTGTTTTCATGATGATCTAATATTTTTCACTGTCTAGGGAGACATTAGCAGATAACATAAACCATTGTTGTAAGTTTAAAAGAGTTAATTATGTGCGTAGGGACTAGGTAGAGAGACTATAAAAGCAAGCTACAGAGTAGGTTCCCAAGATTGACTCCCAACAATGGAACAGGGAACTGCCCTGCCTGGTGAACTGTATTCCCTGATACAATAAATGAACTAGGAATACACGAAGCTGCTGCTTCTACCTTATTTGTGATCTTAGAATCTGGAAATGGCTCACATTTATAGGGTTCAGTGTTACATCCTTCAAGCCACAGCCCATCCAAGCCAATACGGCATGGTCAGTGCTGCCTCTCCTGGCGACTCACTTGTGAAATCACATTTCACGTTTCACCATGGTGGATCTATTTGGTCAGGTACAGAACCTACTCTCCTTTTGAATCCTTCATGAAAGGGAGTCTGAAAGATAGGTTTGTACCTTTGTAGCTTCTACACCACAGGGAAAGTCATTAAAAGGAAACTGGAGTAGATAGGAAGCAATCCAGTGTATTCCATTGTCATTGAGAAGTTACTGTGTCAACATATGACCTTAAACTATTTGAAAGTAGAGACAAGTATTTAGCATAGCAAGTAAGACACTACTTGGGATGCCTGCACCTCATATTAGAGTACCTGGGTTTGAGTGCTAGTTTCATTCCCAGTTCCAGCTTCCTGCTAATGCATAATGTAGGAGGCAGCAGATGATGGCTCAAGTGCTTGTGTCCCTTCCATACCCGTAGGAGACTCAGATTGAGTTCTTAGCTCCTGCCTCCTGCCTTCCCAGCTCTTGCTGTTGTGGATATTTGGGAGAGTAAATTGATAGATGGAAGATCAAATAATTTTTTTTATTTAAAAAAAAGTTAAAGGGGCCTCTTTTGTAGAATACAATGTAGAATGTGGGATGGAAGAAAGCTATAAATTAGATATGTCAGCTGCCAAAGCAGATGTTGCAAATCGATCCTTGTTGCTTTCCCTGTGAGCTCTACTAAGCAACCTCCAAATATATTTGAACCAACCTTCAGAAAAATTGCTCCCAATGGAAGTTGATACATTAGGTAAAACTGTCTTTGTCATTTCTGGCCAAGGACATGCAAGACATAAATCCATGTCAAAATAAGGCAAAGCAAAATAATGGGTGCTGGAAAAACCAAAGGATACAGCATGCCCCTCACATTTTTGTTTAAGGTTAACCCAGAAAGGAGAGGTTTGTTTAAATCACTGGAATTTTATATGTCTTCTCTAGGCAAGGAAAACTATTTTTCAATTCTTGGCTAGAACTTCCTATCCAGCCACAGAAAAGTGGCAGGATGACCTAGACAGAGGGGATGCATCTAACTTAACTATGCCTGCATAATTGCTGGCAGAAAGCTGCATTCCTGCAATTAGGGCTCATCAGTCAAGCTGGCAGCTTCCCAGGACAGTGCTCATGCACTCCACTGAGCCTGTGGAGACAGCCAGAGTGCAGGGGCTGGGAGTCATTGTCAGGCTGCTTTCATTTGAGTTACAAGAGAAGTGATGTCTGGACCGTGTGGATAATTGTTTGTTTGCTTTTTGTCACATTTGGAATCAATGTAAATAAACCCAATCTATAACAGAAAAAGCAAAAGCCCAAAGCACCTAGAGTGTTTCGATGCAACTCAGGAAACGCAAAGCTCTTTGGCAGCCACAAAGGCAAAATGACAAATGCCACACTAGTGGGAGCAGGCAAATAAGAATGTATGGTCATTCCTGAATGGCACTGCATTTTGCAGTTTTCTTTAAATATAATAAGGACCCATACTGACACAGACCCTGGAAGAAAAGTTTAACTACATTCCAGATATCATTAAATTGCTGCATATGAAAAGTAAAATATCTGTCTTAGAGAAAACCTGAGCTGTCATTAAATAACTTATTTATAAAGGAAAAATAAGTCAAGATGCTCATGTCCACATGAAGTACAGAATTGCAATTAAACAAACAGCTGTGCATGGACACACATGACACATCTTGTCTAGTGTACAATGCTGCCTCTGGACTCCTGTGCAGAAGAGGCTGTGTTCAAGATGAGCGATCTGCCTGCAGTATTGTTTGAGAGGCCTGTCCTGGAATAGCAAATAAATGGTATTTGTTGAGCATTTTATGTAATATTGGAAAAATAAAGTAGTGTTTGTCCTTAGTTGCTAACAAGAAATGGAAGAGAGGTGCTTATGTGAGCTGTGTCCCACTTGATCACAACTGACCATCTTTTGGGTAGTGCCACTGGTTGGGACTTTCTGATTCTGTATAGCTTGGGAATTTGATGAAATTGCTGACTGCACCACACTTATCTTCATCAGCCCCAACCTGCCAATTTGCTAACCTGTACCCTCTCCATAAGAAGGTCTGTGCCCCTGTGTGCTTCCTCTTTGGAAGTAGGGTGTCCTCTTACTCCCTACCTCCATGTTTCATAAATCATGGTATTTCTGGAAATGATCAAATATTCTTCTTTGTACTATGTTCTGAAATTTTGAACTATAATATTTCTCCCAGATATATTTCTGGTTACAGGAGCTGCCAATGTTGGCATTTTAATTCATATTATCAATATGAAAGATTGTCAAAAAAGTTCATGGAAAATGCACATTATTCAGAATTGTGCCATGGATTTTAAAACAATTTTACTGCCAAAATAAAGTTATCTTATGATTCAGTGTTTGCTGTAGTTCTCCTTTACAAATAATTTTGAGCAAATAAGCTGTATTCTAGGATTTCAGAGGAACTAACATGTAAGCACTGTGTTCAAGGTGATCATAGCCTAGTGGAAAACAAACGCAAGGCAGAGAAATTCACAATGCAGTGAAAAAGTACCCACCTTTGTGGTTGGGGAAGGATAGTGAAAAGTTGTAGGGGGAAAAAATCCCTTTACTCTGCCTGTGAGCATCTTCCAAGAAGTGATAGGTAAGCGTGATCCTAGACTGAATCTTGTAAGGCTTGGAAGAAGAGAAGGATGGTTCTATCAGAAAGGCCACAGAACAGAGGGCCCAGTCCACTGGGGAAAAGGCCGTAGTCATCAAGTGCTTCACTTCAGAAACAACCCAGTGCTCCGTTAGAGGCCCGGGGGAAGTTTGGGCAGTAAGTGAGGGCTAGGTCAGGAATGTCATGTGAGCCTTGCTGAGACGTTCTGACTTTGTTCCAAACGTGTAAGGAAAGCACTGCAAGATTCAGAGCAGGGGCTTGGATGAAGACTATATACTTCCTTCTCCCTGGCATTCATCATGAGAATCAAAACAAGCACAACCTCTTACTTGTCTAAACAGCAGCTTTCTCCAGCCCCCAAACCAAGATGCCATGACTGATCACCTATGAGAAACTCTGGATAAGGCAAAGTTAAGCCCATTCCCTTATTACAGAACTTCTTAGTTCCTTTTTTATGCTACTATACATAGAATTACTCCAAAAGAGGGAGATTTGGGGATGGCATTGTGACTAAGCTATGGCTTAGTGGGTTGAACCACTGCCTTCAGTGCTGGCATCCCACATGCCAAGTTCAAGTCCCAGCCGCTCCACTTCCACTCCAGCTCCCTGTACATACTCCTAGGAAAACAACAGAAGATGGCCCAAGTGGTGGGGCACCTGCATTCATGTGGGAGATCCTGATGAAGCTCCTGGCTGCAGGCTTGGGGCTGGCTCAGCCCTGGCCGAAAGGTCATTTGGGGAGGGAACCAGAGAAGACCTCTCTTTCTCTTCATCTGCCTCTCCCTCTTTATAACTCTTCCTTTCATGTAAAATAAATAGATGTTTTTAAAAAGGGAGGGGCCGATGCTACGGTAGAGTAAGCAGTGCCTCCACCTGCAACAC
This sequence comes from Oryctolagus cuniculus, assembly GCF_051225735.1. Lineage (NCBI taxonomy): Eukaryota > Metazoa > Chordata > Mammalia > Lagomorpha > Leporidae > Oryctolagus > Oryctolagus cuniculus. Next base: position 52,570,891 of record NC_142872.1, read on the forward strand.
TGGCATCCCATATGGGCACTGATTCACATTCCAGCAACTTCTCTTCTGATCCAGCTCTCTGCTATGGCTGTAAAAGCAATAGAAGATGGCTAAAGTGCTTGGGCCCCTGCACCCACGTGGGAGACCTGGAGGAAGCTCCTGGTTCTTGGCTTTGGATTGGCATGGCTCTGGCTATTGCGTTCATTTGAGGAGTGAACCAGCAGATGGAAGACCATTCTGTCTGTCTCTCCCTTTCTCTGTCTGTAGCTCTTTCACTCAAATAAATATATAAAAATCCTTTTTCTTTAAAGGATAGATTTGCAATGAAAGGGAAGAACAATTTTCTGAGGAAAACACATTGAAAGTCATTTTCTCTGGGACACTTCTTTAGAAATCAAGTACTTTGTCAAGGATTTACACTCATTAGATCTGAGGGAAATGAGATTTCAATGGAAATTTACATTTGGAACTTTTAATTTTTAAAGTTTTTCTGTGTACTCATGGAGAGATGATTTAATGTAATGAAGATTTGCATGCTTATCCAGATTCACTAGTTGTCCACTGCTTGCTACCCTTCCTGTGTTTGCCATTCCCTTCCCACTTGGCTTTGTATTGCGGTATACTTGGAAGCAATTTGCTTCTTCAGAAGCATGAATGTGGTCTCACTTGTAGTGAAGTGGACATTGATCCTTGGTTCAGATGGCTATTGTCTGACCCTTCTATTGACAAGTTACTGACAGTCTAATAGCACTAGTATTTCATTAGTGATTGAAAAACAGTGATTCTTCCCTTTCCATAATTTCTGGTATAATTATAATCTGAAATTCTGTGGAAAGGCTTTTCTTCATCAATTATTGTTATTCTGCTACTATCAAAAATGCATACAAAACACCTAGGAAAAACATTTTTGTACCCTATGATTACTATTTGTTTAGAAAAATGGTAAATGCTTAGCGTTGTCTAAATGTGGACTGAAAATTTGTGTTTCCTAAGGGTTATTTGTAGCCTGTGATGACTCTTTGTCCTGTCTCTCTACTTATGAGTATACCACAAACTCAGATTTTTATATATCCAGATATTTCATTCAACTGTAGAAATTCTTTCAGTCCTTAAATTGTCCCATCCAAAGCCATTTTCCAGATGGCTCTTGTGCAGTTTCAACTTAACCTTATTAATCTTTGATATATCTTTGCTTTTAGACCACACAAGATTTTCCGCAACACATCTTGTACAATCCTTGCACTAGCCTGGATGTACCTGCCTTTTTCTAAGGAGCCATGGGTGTATTTATTTGGGAAGGAAATTTGGATTCCTTCCTCTAAGTACAACACAGTGTTTATTGTTTCTGGAATCCCTGTGCTGCCCACAAACAACTTTAAAAAAATATTATTAGCTTTTGATTTAATAATTTTGTTTTTTATCAAAAATAAGAAAAAGTTGTTTATATACATTGTGTTATGCAAAAACATTCCATTATAATCACTATTCAACCCCTTGAGGTTTTTTAGGGAGTGGTATTTTTGTTTATCATTGAAATCATCCAAAATCCATGCATGTAACTCTTTATTCACTTTCTAAAAAAGATTTATTTTTTTTGAAAGGAAAAGTTACAGAGAAAAAAGGACAAAGACAGAATATTCCACATGCTGGCTCACTCCCAAAATGGCCACAGTGGCCAGGGTTGGGCCAGCCCAAAGCCAGGAGCTTCATCCAGGTGTCTCATGTTGGTGCAGGGACCCAATTACTTGGGCCATCTTCTGCTGCCTTCCCAGGCCATTAGCAAGGAGCTGAATGGAAAGTGGAGCAACCAGATTTCAAAGCAGCACCCATATGGGATGTCATCATTGCAGGCAGTCGCTTAACCCACCACACCACAATGTAGGCCGCTCTTCATTCATTTTTGCTTCTTGTTACTGTGTGTCCTATGGCTCTGAATAGACTAATTTATTCTTTTATTCCCCACTCCATGAACATGTAGTATAATCCTGTCTTTTGTTTTTACTAATAGTAGAAAAAGTGAACAACCTTGTATATAAATCATTCTGTATTTTTTTTCTAGTTCTAACTTCAGTAGCAATGCTAGAAAGAGAATTAGGGAATCAGTCAGTTATCTGCACATACAGTTTTGCTAAATATATTGAAATTCCTGTTGTTGAGGATTTTGCTATTTTCCTTTCCCATCATCAGAGTATTGTCACCAGTGGGGGCCAACTGGCCTCAGTTCCTTTGTGCTAACAGATTAATGAATTACAGTTCAGACAGACCACAGTAGGGACAGTAAAGCAGAAGTTTGTTGAATTCTCACAGGACAGGCTGGTTGTACTCTTCTTCTCTGTTTTAAGACTTCATCCCTGAAGTGTTGGGACCATTGACTTGTAGTGTGGCCATGATGCTCATGACTGATGTTTTTGGCAACTCAGAATTGCCTGCCTTGTGATCTCTGCACATGTGGCTTCTCAGCATGCATCGAGAATCCACACAGATGTAGCCGGAAGGGGCGTGGACCACAATGCCAATTTTATTACAATGATGGTATGATAAAGCAGGGTCATTCAAATTTCTTGTGTGAGTTCCCGTTTTAACACTTTAACTACACTGCACATTAAACTGCAAAATGAGCACTCTTGGGTAGACTCCAGGTAAACAGTAAGGCCCCTAGGTCCTTTCTTGTGTGAGGGTATTGTGGCCCCTTCTCTGTTGCTCATGCCTAATTATCTATGAGCAAGTTTATGCCCACAGTGTCAACAACTGAGTATGTTGTCTCCTAAAAAGAAATGTGATGCTCTGATGGGTGATAAATGGTACCTCAGTGAAGTTTATTTTTTTTTCCTTTTACTTGGAATGAGTTTGAGCATATTTTTAGATTGTTCAGGGGCATTTTCATATTCTCCTCTTGGAAAATTGATGTTCAGAAATTTTGGGAAAGTGGAGTTTAATAAAGGGGATAAAATGGGGAAATATGGGGTGTGATGCCTTCACACCTTCTACCAACAGTCCTTTTTTCCAATTATTACAATAGGAGAGAAGAATTAGAGAGCCCTCACTTCAAAGTGGACTTTTAACAACCAGGAAACAGATGAAACTGACCAAAGCCCTAGAGGGTGCTGTTAACAAACAAGATTCTGGACGTAAAATTACCCAATTTCTCTTCTTTTTTTCCCCCTTAATTGTTCTCTCTTTCAATAACAATTGAATTTGTAAAAGATAGAACTCAAATCCTTAAAATCTAACACAATTGAGCACCCTTACTTTCAAAATCGGAAATCTGCAATGCTCTGAAACCTGAAACTTTTTGAGTACTTAAATATTGGAATGTTCAGATTTCAGATTTTCAGAGTAGGACTAATTAATTTGTAAAGTTATTAGTTTGCAAATCTTTTTCCCATTCTGTCAGTTGCCTCTTCACTCTCCTGACTGTTTCTTTTGAAGTACAGAAGCTTCTCAATTTGATGCAACCCCAAATGTTAATTTTGGCATTGACTGCCTGCGCCTCCAGGGTCTTTTCTAGGAAGTCTTTGCCGGTACCTATATCTTGCAGGGTTTTTCCAATGCTCTCTAATAATTTGATGGTGTCGGGTCATAGGTTTAAGTCTTTAATCCATGTTGAGTGAATTTTTGTGTGAGGTGAAACGTAGGGGTCTTGCTTCATGATTCTGCACATGGAAATTCAATTTTCCCAGCACCATTTATTCAATAGAATGTCCTTACTCCAGGGATTGGTTTTGGATCCTTGATCAAATATAAGTTGGCTGTAGATGTTTGGATTGATTTCTGGTGTTTCTATTCTGTTCCATTGGTCTATCCATCTGTTTCTGTACCAGTACCATGCTGTTTTGATAACAACTGCCCTGTAGTATGTCCTGAAATCTGGTATTGTGATGCCTCCAGCTTTGTTTTTGTTGTACAAGATTGCTTTAGCTATTCTTGGTCTGCTATTTCTCCATATGAATTTCAGCATCATTTTTTCCAGATCTGAGAAGAATGTCTTTGGTATTTTGATTGGTATTGCATTGAATCTGTAAATTGCTTTTGGGAGAATGGACATTTTGATGAAAAACCATATGATTATCTCAATAGACACAGAGAAAGCATTTGATAAAATACAACACTCTTTCATGATGAAAACTCTAAGCAAACTGGGTATGGAAGGAACATTCCTCAATACAATCAAAGCAATTTATGAAAAACCCACGGCCAACATCCTTAGAGTTTCTTTCCCGAGTTTTCTTCCTGCCACCTCTTCCCTCCACTCTACATTGTAGTCCACTGGTGATGTTAAACTCTTCTGGAGTAAATAAGAAAATTGGAAAGACAAATGCATCTCTTAACTGAGATGCTAATATTTCCCATCCCTACTGTTACAAATTCATACCTCCTAAAGTATATGAACTGTTGAAAGTGTCACTCCTTTGTATTCTAAAGCCCTAGATATTCCTGCAGTATCCTTGTTTTTGTCACTTTGTAAAATTCGCTCTTCCTTTGAGAAGATTGGGTCAGTGAAATCTACTTATTGCTCTTTCAAGCTATTAAATGTCAGGAAGAATGAAGAATGTTTTACCTTCTTTCAACTTTATGAATATAGTAAACACAATGTTTCTTAGGCAACCTAAGAATCACATGTTTTGAGGAAAAATAAAGAAATTCCTGCATCAGTATTGCTGCAAATATAGTTTGTCAAACTTTATTTTATATCTTTGTTAAACTGATGGCTAAGAATAATACGCTAGTGTAGTTTTAAGGATGTGTGCTTGCTTTTAAATTCACTGTAGATGAGTGAAATGTGCATCTTTTCATTTGATTATTGTTTTGAGACCTTACCTATATTCCCACTTAACTATGGTCTTTTAACTTGTGAGCTCTTATTTAATGGAGCATTTGACTGTAATGTAAATTACAAAATATTATCTCAAAATTAAAAAAGGAAAGAGGGAAAGAGAAAGGAGGAGGGAGGGAGGAAATAGAGTATCATTATGTTCTTATAATTGTATCTGTGGGCTATATGGAATCTGTTCTCTTTGTGTTAATCTCACAGTAACATGAGAATTACTGAGAGTTGCGTTGTAAGTATCATGTATATGCTGTGACTCTGAGAATCTAATGTATTAATAAAATCCTTTAAAAATAAAATCATTGCAGTCTAGGAAATTTTGACCTAACTGGGAAAATACAGTATCTTTTAGGGAAATTTTGCAGTGCAGTGCAGAGGGTGATTGTCATGCATGTTGCTGAATTCATAGAGATAAATCCAGAAAAGAGACTACCACCAAGTGAGCATATAGGCTATGGAGTGAAGCTCTTGTATTTCACACGCAACTGCATGACTTACTGTGTCTGTGTGAGCCTTACTTTCTCACTTGCAAATGGATATTAAACAGAATAGCCACATGCAGTGTTCTGGGACTTCTCTAAGAAGAGCTTATAAGTGCCTAATAGTGAACTGTTAGTGCCTGTTAGCTATAACTATTAAGGTGGCTTAGGGAAGTTTAAAAAAATGTGATGGGCAGAGGAGACCCAAGAAAAATTGTTGAATTCAGTCATTACAAATCTCAGGTGACTTTCAAAAGGGCAGCTTCCGCCAGCTGGAAAGCCAGGAAGGCAAAGTGCAGCAGGTTAAGGGGATAAATAGGCAATAAATACTTGCCACAAAAAAATCGATACAAGCAGAAATCAATAGAGCCAAGGAAGTTCATCTGTTTGAGGTATTGGAGAGTGAAAATAAAATAATAAAGTAAAATGATAAAACAGGTGTTCTTTCTTTGAAGGAAAGAGTAAGGCTAGAAAGCAGCCGGCATTTGACCGAGAGAGTGAAGGAGCAATGTTTGGTGAGACAGGGTACTTTAGGTTAATGCCATGAGAGTCTTGAGTGAAAGAAGAGAGGCCCGTTCTTAAGAGAGCAGCACACCGTCAGATTTATATCCTGCCGGATCAAGGGCATTTTCTTACTAGACAAAGTAGCTTCCTACTATGTCTAATGTTAAAAGACCACTGAGAATTATATGACCCTGACTGAAGGTCGTGGCAAGCTGTGGCATTAATGAATTAAGTCACAGGACCTTAAAATGTATTTAGCTGTCGTTTGAACAAACTATCTTAAGTACAGATTAGGCTCCGTATGGTCTGCTGCGGAGAGTAACCAGTATTGCTATGTTTGTTAAGAATTTCAGTAGTGAAGAACTAAGCATGGCAAGTGTCAAATTTGACTGTTTATGCCAATGCAGACATGTTTAGGCAATAGAGAAATAATCCCTTCTGTTTCTAGCTTCAGTATAAAAACTGGCCAGGAACACAAAGTCTCATGTTTACTCTTAGAAACATTTTCGTGAAGGCTTGGATTATCATTTTCTTTAATGTCAAAGTCCTATTTTAAAAGCAATTATAAAATACATTTGCAAGCAGATGTCCATTCTTTCAGGCTATTATACAAGTCAAAAGCAAATCTATCATAACAATTGTATTAAACTGTGTAATCTGCTCAGTGAAGCAAGTGAAACATACTCAGCACAAACAATATCCGGAGGGTCATGATTATAGTAGTTGTAATCAGAGTTATAACTGCTTTGCATAGCTAAAACTATGAGTTCCTTTTATCAGAGGTAAAACTAAGTTTATCACTGGAGAATTTTCTTAACTTCCGTGATTCTGTTTCATCTTCTCTCCAAGAGAAATAATAGTCCATAATCTGCAGTATTGGAGAGGTAATTAAAGAAGATGTGGGCTGGCGCTGTGGTAAAGCCATTGCCTATAGCACTGCCATCCCATAAGGGTGACGGTTCTAGTCCCGGCTGCTCAACTTCCAGTCCAGCAACATGCTAATGGCTTGAGAAGTCAGCAGAAGATGGCCCAAGTGGTTGGACCCCTGAACCTACATGAGAGACCCAGAGGAAGCTCCTGGCTCCTTGCTTCAGCTTTATCTTTGCTGTGGCTATTTAGGTAGTGAACCAGCAGACAGAAGATCTCTAGCTCTCTCTTCCTCTCTCTCTCTCTCTCTCTCTCTCTCTCTCTTCTTTCTCTCTGTAACATTACTTTTCATATAAACAAAATAAATCCAAAAAAATTAAAAAAACCGAAAAGGTGAATACAAAGTGGCTAACATGGTATGCAGCGCAGTACTTCTTCAGAACAGCTGTAGATTCCTGCTGTTCTTACCTCTACTACTTTATTTTTTCAATTTTAATGTCAACTTGGTCTAAATTGTAAATTCAGTCTAAACCACTTTTGCAAAATATTTTAGGTTGGTGCATCATTGAGGACAGACACACAGCCTGACAGCATGTCCAGTACCATTTATTGCTTTAGCTCTGGGGATAGGTAACTATTCTCATTGAATCCTAGACATCCTGGCTGGAGGTCAGTAGTTGGCTTCCATATAGTATACAAAATAGTCAGGATTTAAAGGAGCATCATACCTAGGGAGCTGATATTGCAAACTGAAACTGACTGCGAAAAGGGAGATTTACATCCCCCTGTTTGTTCACACAAATGGGATTTAGGCCATTAGCAAAGTGGCTTGAGAACTTGTGCGCATGACAAAATGTCACTCTCCTTGTTCTTGTCTGAGCATACGTATTTAAATTGATATATACACATGAGAACTTTGTACCCTGGCTGGTTAAAAATGAAACAAAACCAAAGCAAAATCCATGATTGGAAGCATCTAACCACTGAACTCATAAATTCCAAGCAGTTGTTTTCTGTGTGTCCATCCCTGCTTAAATAAAAATCATGTTTCAGTTATAGACAGGTGCACATGTAGAAAAGTTTCAAAAAACATCATTATTGTTTACAGTTTTTTCTAGTCTGCTAGTATACCTAAGTGTCTAATATAAGTTGCTTGTGTTGTAATTGAAGTCTAACCCTCAAATATTTTCACAGATTTCCTAAAATGACTTTGTTGAATAGCCATGGCTCCCTGAGTAGATCTTCTTCTTAGAAAATTCATCTGCCAGAAGACATTCCTGTGGAGATACTCCACCATGCCAGGAACAAGAAATAATAAACATTAGAGGCCCTTTTGCTGCTGTCACCAGAAGCAGCAGTCTTACCCTTGTCTCTTACACAAGCAAATTATTCCGATTTGCATGCCATCTGAACAGAGAGTAGTTTTTTCTTTTCTTTTAAGATTTATTTATTTATTTGAAAGGCAGTTATAGAGAGGCAGAGGCAGAGAGAGAGAGGGGTCTTCCATCTGCTGGCTTATTCCCCCAGATAGCCCCAACAGCGGGAGCCGCGCCAATCCAAAGTCAGGAGCCAGGAGCTTCCTCCGGGATTTCCACGTGGGAGCAGGGGCCCAAGCACCGGGGCCATCAACTGCTGCTTTCCCAGACCTAAGCAGAGAGCTGGATAGGAAGTGGAGCAGCCGGGTCTAGAACCGGCATCCATATGGGATGCCGGCACTGCAGATAGTGGCTTTACCCTACTACACCACAGTGCCAGCCCCTGAGAGTGGGATCATCTCAGGGGAAAATTAGATTAGCAATGTAGTTTAATGCTGGCCAATGAAAGAGAGGAGAATGTATTTTTAAATAATTGTAAATTTAAAAGAATAAAAGAAAGCGTAAATTTAAATTTTTTTAAAATGAAAAAATAACTGTTCTTCTATTTTAATGATATAGTACTTTATAAAAGTCTATAGCCTAACTTGATAAAGTAAAAGGAGTTAAGAGTCTATTTTTCTGGAACGGAATGTAACTTTTGATCTTAACACTCTCATGGATCTATAACAGCCATGAAAATATTCATTGGTCACTGTAGCTAGAGTTTAAAATAACTCAAGGAGGTAGATGACTGATGAAATTCCTACACGTTTTACCTTGTGCTATGATTTCCTACATGTTTAATTTATGTAGAACTCTTTGGGGAATATTGACTGTATTTGCCAAAGACACATTTTTGAGTTCATCGTGTCTTTTATCAATGTTATCACTTAAGAAAATTGTGTGATTGTTATATCAATATTTTACACAAACATAGGCCATCTCTAGTGACAAAAAGAACTTTAGTCAGTGAGCCTGTTTCATTTTGATTTTATCTATCTGAGGAATGTTTAGTATTCTACTGAGTTTCAAACTGGATTTCCTTTTTGTGCTTGTAAACATCTCTCAAAAATATTACTTTTTACCGTGTTCCAGATTGATTCCTACTGTCAGCACTTTCACCTTTTGCCCCCCAAAAATAAAGGTTGTACTGTATCAAGTACATTGCAGTCTGTCTTGGTAAGCAAACATAAATTTACTAATTAAAAAATATATTGGCATAGTCTGCCACCCAATGTAATTGTTCCAAGAAAGCACTAGGCAAAGTCATGATTTTGATAACCTGACCTCAGAAGTCATGCAGTGTCAGCTTCTGCTTCATTCAGTTGCTGAAAGCAGTTGTAAAATTCTGCCCAGTTGAAGACAAGACAACGTAGATTCCACCTTTCAGTAGAGGATGATTACAACGACACTGTAAGAAATGCATGTGGGCTGGGCTATGTACTGGGTGAGCCTTTGGAAAATACAATCTGCCACCCAAGGGCCCCCAGCTAGTTGACTAGAGCACGGGTTAAGTTAAATCCTCCCTCTCCTCCTTGGCTGTCACTCTTGTACAGTGACGGACCTTCATAATCATACATGACAATGTTACCTTGTGGGTCAAAAATGGCCTTTGATGTTAGTTACACCACATTTTTGCTGAGTAACTTTGGGAAGCACATTTTCATGGATAAAATATTTGAAAACAATATATTGTCTTAAAAAAGTTCTCAAGTTGCACGGAAAATGTGACATAAGCTATTTCTCATTTTAAATACAAATTACTTATCTATTTAATACAAAAATATTAAGTAAAATAAAAACTTTAGCTGGAAGAATAGCCCAGTTTATTTCCTATTTTTTGTTGTTGTCGTTGCTCAAATGTGCTCATTATAGAATGATCCACAACTGCACACTTATGAGAGCCTCTTCTAATGTTACCACATGTTTAACTGGTCTAGGATGGGGCATTTACATGTTGGCCAGATAATGAGAAATCTTAAACTTTCTAATTTTTTCTCATATTTCCCCTCCAAACTTAAAAAATTTGCAGACAGCTTACTTGTTTCTTTTATTAAACTCCTTTTTTTTTTTTTTTTTTTTACGTTCTTTTGAGTTCTTAGATCTGTGCTTTAAAGGCCAATTTTCTCTCCTCTGGGCATCAAGATTTGAACTCATATCTTCAGCAATGACAGATAAGCCCATTAATCCATTGTACCTCTCTGGCTCTCTGCCCAGTTTTGCACATTCGGAGTGATTCACAGTATTGAAATTTTCTGCATTATTCAGCATTGGCAATCCATCATCTGAGCAAATTACATATCCAGCCTCCCATCAGTCCAAATGTGTTTAGATAATGAAGCTTTTCCAAAGCTTCAGTCATCTCAAAACCGTGCTAAAGAAAGGTGCATAATTCACGAAGTTGTATTGGAAACACATTATAAAGTCAGGAAGTTTCTCCGTCCTAAAACTCTTTTTTAAGAGCTAGAGGAAAAAAAATGAAATATTAAGTCAGTTAAATCCTTTCTTTAAAAAGGAGTAAGTATAAAAAAGAAATATAGACAAAATAGAAAAGACTTTTATGTTTGCTTCTTGATATTTTGGCATATTTCTATTTAAGCTGAGACATTAGTTACTTAAAGGATTATTTTTTGATGTTCTATTGATATGATCACCCATTATCAAGAAGATAAAAAGCTAAAAAATCAATGAGACATTTATGGAAGAATCCATTCCTGAAAGAGCAGAGTTTATCGTATCCAGTTTGTGAGGAGGTTTGTCTTACCTGTGGTTTGCTACCATGAAGCATTCTCAAAAATTAGATTTTTGAAAGTTTGTGCACTAATGAATTTAGTAAGTGATATTTAGAGTTTTCTGAGAATGTTTTGGTTTATGCCCATTGTCACATCAACTATTTGGTTATTTCCTCCTTTCTTTCTCAAAAGTTTTCCAGTATGAGAATAATGTATTAACTCTCAGTTGCTTTGAAACATATATTGCTTTATAACAAAAGTAGATTAGATGCCTCCAATCCAATTAATCCTTGTGTTACAAATGGAGAATTACTAATAGGAGTTTGACATATGGCAAGTTTATGATAATATTTTAACATTTAACTCAAAATTGTGTAACCAATGGAATAAAATGTAATGTTTTTCATTCTTTTGATGTTATTAAGATGTACATAGTAAATAATGCAAATAAGTTAAATTAGGCACTTAAGTCAATATTTGTATATCAACTGATATTTAATTAAATTATTTTGATTTATTTTATTATATATTGTACATATACTATTTTCAGAAAGTTATTTGGATATTCATGCATTATTTCTTTTATATTCTTCTGTTTATTCCTCCACTTATTCATCTAATCCCTGTGTAAAACAAATAAGCAAACAAGCCTAGTAAAGAACAAACCAGCAAACCAACCAACAAATAATTGGTAAGGATTGCTTAATGAAAAGAGGATATGATATCACTGTCATTTGGGCTTGTTTATCCTGGTGCATGCTAATCTCTCCTAAATTGCAAGTTTCTTGTAAAATGAAGATAAAGAAATTTAAGTGGCTAAAATGCAGGGGCAGTGGATGGAGTAAAGAGATATTGGTGAAATGCTGGTGTCCAGTGTGATAAGGAATCTTTGCTTGTCACTGAATGTTTTATCCAAGCAGTTTATATGGTATTATCTGTGTTTTTAAATTTTAACTCTATTTTTGAGCCTCTGAAATTTAACATATTATAGAATTGTCTGGAGTCTTTTTGAAACACAGATCGCTGGTCTCTGTCTCCCAGAGTTTCTGATTCATTAGGTCTGGTATATGTCCCATGAATCCAAATTTCTAAAACTCCTGCCACTGCTGATGGGGGCATTGTACTAAGAATCACTGGGAAGATGTGGAGAACAACTATGCCATTTAGGGTAGTGAGAGATGATGGGTACCTACTCCAGCGTAGTCGTGGTAGGACTGGATTTGAGATGTCTACCACATTGGTGACTGATAAATTAGTGACTGATAAATGGGACAAGGTGATTTGGATGCTAGCAACAGAAGTAAAGGAAGAACAGGCTCATAGTTGTGAGACAAGCTCAGGTTTGAGAGAGGTGAAGGCACAGCTTACAGGACCACTTGGACATCTACAGGGTGGAGGTAGCCATGTAAGATGGTAGTTGTCTCATTTAAAAGTAACTTTTGGGCCGGCACCACGGCTCACTAGGCTAATCCTCCGCCTTGCAGCGCCGGCACACCGGGTTCTAGTCCCGGTCGGGGCGCCGGATTCCGTCCCGGTTGCCCCTCTTCCAGGCCAGCTCTCTGCTGTGGCCAGGGAGTGCAGTGGAGGATGGCCCAAGTCCTTGGGCCCTGTACCCCATGGGAGATCAGGAGAAGTACCTGGCTCCTGCCATCGGATCAGCGCGGTGCGCCGGCCGCAGCAGCCATTGGAGGGTGAACCAACGGCAAAGGAAGACCTTTCTCTTTGTCTCTCACTGTCCACTCTGCCTGTCAAAAAAAAAAAAAGTAACTTTCGGGGCCGGCGCTGTGGCGCAATGGGTTAAAGCCCTGGCCTGGATCATCGACATCCCACGTGGGCACAGGTTTGAGACCCAGCTGCTCCATTTCCTATCCAGCTCTCTGCTATGGCCTGGGACAGCAGAAGAAGATGGCCCATGTCCTTGGGGCCCTGCACCCGCCCAGGAGACCAGGAAAAAGCTCCTGGCTCCTGACTTCAGATAGGCGTAGCTTCAGCCAAAGCAGCCTTCTGGGGAATGAACCAGCGAGTGGAAGACCTCTCTTTGTTTCTACTTCTCTCTGTAACTCTGTCTTTCAAATAAATAAAATAAATCTTTTAAAAAAAAGTAACTTTCTCATTTTACATGTGTAACTGTAAATTATTTTCTTCCTCCAGTTAAATGGGTCTTTATTTGCAGAACATGAATCTTCTAGATATGTTTGAAACACAAACTTTAAGGCCCCTGCTTTTCTTATAGATAATAAAAGGTTATTGTGACTCATCACACCAAACTGAATGGCTCAAACCAGTAGCAAAACAGAATGCGTTTGCTGTGGGAATTGAAGTTTGCTCAGACTCTGCTGGTTCTTTTTGTATTCTGACCAGGAGAATAACAAACTTTCTCTAAGTCATTTGAGCTAATTAACATAATGGAGAATACATCTCCTCTTGCCACCAACTTTTTGAACGAGAATAATAGGTTCTTATTTTTTACTAAGCCACTGGGTCTAGTCCTAACCCTAATAAGAGACTAGTCAGGCTTTGCAGACAAAATGGCAAACGTGTTTGATCTACAGCAGAGAAGTCATGCTGCCTCATTTTAAATGTAAAGTTATTTATACTATAAAAATGTTGTATTAATCAGACTTAACTGCTTTAGGATACAGTATATTGGTCCAAGGAAGGAAGTATTGTTCAAAGGGATATTTATTTGGGAGTGACTTTGCTATTTAGAGGGAATTTTAGTGTTTGCATACTAAAACAGAAACTGTAGCAAAAGAAAGATGTTATCTACAGATAAAGATGTGGAAGTATTTAAGAACAACTGGAGCCCTGAGGGAGATGGCATCAAGTAGAGTTGGAAGAAATTATGACTAATAATACAATTCTTGGAGAGGCAAATTATTAGTAACAGGAAGAAGAATGTAAGTCACAGAAAAAGTATAAAGAAAAAAAGAAGCTGAGGCGTCAACGGAAAAGGTAGTTACTAATGAGAGGCCTTATTGTTCATTTCTACTTAAATGTATCTGTGTCCTCTTACTTCCATTTTCTTTAATGAAAAAAGTTCACATTTTGCTCTTTGATTCCTTTTATTCTATACTATTTACCCAGGCAAAACTGTATTGAAAGATAACATGTTTGAACTCATATATTGTTATGTTCTCACATTTTAAATCTAACTACTTGCATTTTTGGTGTATCTAGTATTTCTCATTATGAACATGAATTTTATCAAAATACATTTCTAATTATATAAAAGTACTTCTTGAAATATACTCCCAGGTTGCAGACTTCTGATGCAGTGGTTAAAACCACCGTGGAATACCTGCATCTCACATCTGAGTGCCTGATATGAGTCCTTGCTATTCTACCTCTTGTATAGCTAATTTGCACCATTGGTGGCAACAGAAGATATCTCAGATATTTGTGTCACTGCCACCCATTTGGAATTACAGGACTGAGTTCCTGGCTCCTGACTTTGGCCTGGCAAGTCCCAGTTCAGACAGGCATTTGAGAGTGAACCAACAGATGGAAAATCAATCTCTCTCTCTCTCTCTCTCTCTCTCTCTCCACGTCTATCTCCATCTCTATCAACTCCTCTCTGTATCAAATATAAAATAAAATGGAAATTTTAGATCTCTCTCTCTCTCTCTTTTTGACAGGCAGAGTTAGACAGTGAGAGAGAGAGAGACAGAGAGAAAGGTCTTCCTTTTTCCGTTGGTTCTCCCCCCAAATGGCCGCTACAGCTGGCGCGCTGCGCTGATCCAAAGCCAGAAGCCAGTTGCTTCCTCCTGGTCTCCCATGCAGGTGCAGGAACCAAGCACTTGGGCCATCCTCCACTGCACTCCCGGGCCACAGCAGAGAGCCAGACTGGAAGAGGAACAACCGGGACAGAACCGGCGCCCCAACCAGGACTAGAACCCGGGGTGCCAGTGCCGCAGGCGGAGGATTAGCCTAGTGAGCTGCAGTGCCAGCCTTAGAGCTCTCTCTTTCTACACACACATACACACAGAGAGAAAATAACTACAAAAATAACACAGGCATCTCATTTATTTTGGTAAATCTCTGTTCCTTTTAAAGGACTTCGACTGAAATTTCTTGAAAATTCACCTGAAATGTGGTATAGTTATAAGTCAAGATACAATAGAGATGGATCTGAATTTCAGCATCTGATTTTATTGTAAGAAACTTGAGTCACTTTTCCAAGTATTAGAGTTCACATTTTCATGAAAGATGGGATATACTATTATGTAGAAGTCCAAAGTAATGATGACACCAACACTTAGCTCTTGCTATGACCTGTCTGGCCTGAATTCTGAGTCCTGCAGGTAAATAGTGAGATGTGATTATTCCACGACTGCAAGTGCTGGTGTAAAAGCAATTTCTTTGGTGTGTCTTCGTGTCTATTGTGATTCTTGAGTGGCCAGAAATACGGGCATATCAACTGAGCAAAGGGCAGTGTTTCAGCTTGATGGAGAGAGTATTGAATATTGAAATTCTGCTGCCAATTAAAGAACAGCTTCTCACGCCTTAAGTTCTCTTGTGAAATTTGATTTAAGAATTTGGGCATTGACCAAAGTAGGAAAAAAAAAGGGAAAACCTTCAACTTGTGTTTTGTCTCGTCCTTTTGTGATCTCAGTTCCAATTTTTGCACTTGACATTCCCATCTAGTGAGAGATGGGGAAGTGTTAACCTCTAAAATGAAAAGTTTTGTAGTAGCATTCTGCTATGAGTACATCACCCAGTTGACTATCAGAATTTACTTTAGCTGAAATTTTGAGGATTTTTGATAAGCAGAGATTGTCAGAATAATATTATAGATCAGGATAAGGACAAGACCCATTCAGGAAAATCAGAAAATTCAAGGTATAAAATTGTGGATAACCCCGCTGGCCAGGAATGGGTACTTAGCATGGAAAGAGGAGTATTAAAAGCTGTGGAGAAGTCAGAAAATCTCTAGGGAAGAGTTTGATTGTATTTTGGGAGGAAAAAACATAATGCATAAAAGATTTAGAGATAGAAAAAATCAAAAGGATATCATAGGAAAAATTTGGTGAGTCAGAATGTGAAAAATTAATTGTAAGATGTCTGAAAGCAAGCTGGGAAATGTATTATAATAGTTGGTGTCCTGGCCCAGTATCACAATTGCACTGCCTTTGCCAAATTATCAAACTCATTAAAAATGTAATCTACACATGAATGCATACACATATATAAACAGATCTATGTGGAGTATTTAAACTGAATGTTTTGGTTTTAAAAATCAGTTAGAAAAATATGTTGAGATTTTTAAAGCTTTAAACATTATAGATTTTTTTTCTTTTCTCTTTCAGTTGAAACTTTTAGGTGGTTTTAGTTTATCCATTTTGCTGAATAGTTTAATTTAAAGTGAGTTACAGAAAAATTCCAGCATCAGATGTGGTTAATTGTAAACACACTGTTTAAAGATACCAAATTTATATTGAAATATAATTTTATGAACATCTGTCATTTATCCCTAAAGAATTGAATGGAGTTGTTTTATCCCTAAAGAATTGAATGGAGTTGTTTTGGCCTGAGTTTTCAGGGTGTTTTTTGTATTTGTTTGTTTTATTTTTTGCTTATTTTTTTTGTTTAGTTTTTATTTTAAGGTATAAAGAAATAAATCCTGACGCATCTTTACTAGGCATTCTTTTATTTTGCTCTTTGGCTTTTTTTCAATGGCTCTTAAGTATTAAGATACTCAAAATTACTGTTGAGTGTTGTATTTATAAATCCATCCATTTGTTTAGGAGATTTAGGGAAGTTTCAAAGATAATTTTGACTATGAGGAGTTCTTGGCACTGTAACCAGATCCTATTATCTGGAGTAATAGTCTACTCTCATGTGGTTTGAGAAGAGCTTAGAAAATGATATATAAATAGTCTATGTTTACCTTGTAGGAGAGTTTGTAGAGGATAGGCCATGTTATAGTTGAGAGGCTAAGGAAGCAATCCCACTACTCTATAAATGTTAACTTCTTAACGTTCTAACTGTATCTCTTTTCTAATGTGATATAAATACAAAGGAGAGCTATCAAATTAGGGAAGCAACATTAGGGAAAAGCTCAGTGTGACTGAAGGTGAAGGAATTGAAAAATAATGAATTAAATCTGTCCTACAAAGGAAAAAAAATGATGTTACAGTCTGACTAGGTATTTTTGATTACAGAAACATTTGATTTCCTGATTCATCCTGAAATTTATCATTTACTATAAGTGTATTTCAAAGCATATTAGTATTGATGGACATCATTTTGTTTTACAGGAGACTGGCAAAGGACTCATTCCTAATGTTGCAAGTTTGAAAACACAAGTTATTTTGTTAGAGCCTGTTGTTTTTGTGTAATTCAGTGACAGTTTAGCATTGATACCCACTGCTGGCCTTATGTTCCTGCATCTGCTGTGTGAAGAAAACATTTTCCCTTAAAGTAGCATCCACCATACTAATTGTTTTCACTTTCAGTTCATGTTAACCACTAGATGAACAATTTGTCTTTCGAGGTGTGTACATGAAAGCATTTGATTAAAGCAATAGCTTTCTTTTCAGTAGGATCCTTAGAGTTCGTAGTCGTGGGACATTGAGATCACCTTCCGTCTGCAGTACTTGCCTCTATTAATTCTGAACCAAACTGATTTTATACAACACTAAGTGAAGCAGCTAATTTGCAAAATACTCCAACAATTGACTCTTTTATCTACACAGCACCAATGTGATTGGTTACAGTGCAAATTATTTATTACTTCTTTGTGTACCGTGTAGATATCATGTGACAGTCCCTTAAATATTTTCTTGCTCTCCTGAGAAGTATATATTTAGAATATTTTTGAACTATTTATATTGTCATTTGATTCATCTGCCTTTGAAAATTCTTCTTCATTCACAAGCATGTAGGACTGCTATCATTGTCTTGTGATTAATATCTATACCACATATAAATTCATATATGTGAACTTTGTTGAGACTTTTTTATGACATTGAATATGGTCACTGTTAAGATATTAGGGTTCAAATAAGGTGAGGAGGCAGTAGTTAAAGTAGAAAAGACTTTATTTTAGGGTTTCAGAATGGAGAGGAGTAAAGAGAATGGGATTGAGCCTGCCCATACAGAAAGCAGGGGTTGGAAGCTAGTCTTCATGTTTGAGCAACAGGCAGAGTGCATTCTTTCTCTCCTTTTTTTTTTTTTTAAAGATTTATTTTTTATTTGAAAGGCAGAGTTACAGAGAGGCAAATAGAGGGAGAGCAAGAGCGAGAACGAGAGAGAGAGAGAAAGAAAGAGAGAGCGGTCTTCCATCAGCTGGTTCACTTCTCAAATGGCTGCCACATGCAGAGCTGGTTAGATCCAAAGCCAGGAGTACAGTGCTTCATCCTGGTCTCCCACTCAGGTTGCAGGGGCCCAAGGACTTGGGCCATCTTTTATTGCTTTTCCAGGCCATAACAGAGAGCTGGATGCGTAGTGGAGCAGCCAGAACTCAAACTGGCTCCCATGTGGGATGCCAGCGCTGCAGGCCACGGCTTTACTCCCTATGCCACGGTGACGGCCCCAGAGTGCTTTCTTAAGCTGATTGTTGGTGGAGGTTCAAAGCACCACATGGACCCTGGTAAGGTGGGGCCTATGTGAGAAAGGCTGCTTGGTGAAGTTTACAGTGCATTGTCTTAGCAGTTTGGAATGTCCCGGGTGCAGGACTTTCCCAAGAAATAAACCTTACACTAGCCTTTATATTATCTATCTGGGACCAGTTTCATCAGGCCTAGGAGTTCCGGCCTAGTAGCCTAAAATGTTCTATCAGGCCTCAGTGGCCTAATAGAGTCTAACAGTTACTTTTAGTAAATGTTCTATATACTCTTGAAAAATGGTACCTTGCGCAAATACTAGTTATGCTATTGTATATTTGTCTATTAGATCCAGTTTCTCAATATGTGATTAAAATCTTCTGTGTCTTGTTTTTTGTTGTTATCTAATGTTCCATTGGAACAGAGATAGTCTAAAATGCATTACCACTCCTTGGCATTTATTTCCTCTTCCCTCCCCTCCCCTTTCTTTGTTCTCATTAGTATGTATTTTAATGCTTCATGTATTTTCAAAACAGTTGTTTCATGTGATTTAGTATTGATTTAAATTTATGTATGTGTTTATCTTTTCATATTCTTTATGCCTACTGAGATTGGCACTCATTGTAGCTGTTCTTTTTTTTTTTTTAAATTTTTTTAATTTATTTATTTGATAGGTAGAGTTATAGACACTGAGAGAGAGAGACAGAGAGAAAGGTCTTCCTTCCGCTGGTTCACTCCCCAAATGGCTGCCACAGTCGGCGCTGCACGGATCCGAAGCCAGGAACCAGGTGACTCTTCCTGGTCTCCCATGCGTATGCAGGTGCCCAAGCACTTGGGCCATCCTCCACTGCCCTCCCGAGCTACAGCAGAGAGCTAGACTGGAAGAGGAGCAACCAGGACTAGCTCGGCACCCATATGGGATGCTGGCACTGCAGGTGGAGGATTAACCAAGTGAGCCACAGCGCCAGCCCTGTAGCTGTTCTTTTAATCTAGGTTTGTGACTGACAAATTCTCTTCATTCTTACATTCTCTGTGTTTCTTTTTCATGTAATTTCTTAATTTCATGTTCAATTTTTGAAGGACATTTTCACATGGTGGCAGGTAGTTTTTTTGAGAGCTTCAAATATGCCACTCATGTGTCTTCTGCAATGTATTAATTTCTGCTAAAAGACAGATGACGCTCTTATTGTTTGCATTTATAAAGATAATGTGTCTCCTTTCCCTTTGTTCAGTTTTAAGACTGGATTTTATGTTCTTTGAGTTTCACAGAAATCTCTAGGTGTGATTAGCCATGGATTTCTTTGCATCTACTCTGCTTTAACTTTCAGAGCTTTTGTCATCATTGACATCAGGATTTTCTTCATGGCCGATGTTTCTATAAATACTGCTTTGTTCCTTTATTTTTTTAGGCTCTAATTATATTGCCCTCGTCTGATTCACCATGCTCAGATGTGTCATATTCTTTACTGAATGTTTCACATTACTTTTTCTATTATTCAATTATTTGTGTCTGCTGACCTATATTCTAATTTGTTAATCATCTCTTATGCTTTTCTTTTTTTAATTTTTTAAAATTTTTATTTAGTTTTCAACAGATTCAATGTAATTTCTGCATAGAATTCTAAGAACATAATGCTAGTCCCTTCTTTCTTCCCTCCTTCTTACTGTCTCCCTCCCACCCTCCTTCTTTCTCCCTTTCTGTCATCTTTTTAGTTTTGGAGATAACATATTTTAAATTTACATTACAGTAAAAAGACTTAATACTTCACTAAATAAAAGTTTTATAAGGGGGCTGGCACTGTGGCGCAGCGGGTTAAAGCTTTGGCCTGAAGTGCCGACATCCCATATGGGTGTCGGTTCTAGTCCTGGCTGCTCCTCTTCCGATTCAGCTCTCTGCTCTGGCCTGGGAAAGCAGTAGAAGATGGCCCAAGTCATTGGGCCCCTGCATCCACATGGGATACCCGGAAGAAGCTCCTGGCTCCTGGCTTCAGATGGGCACAGCTCCAGCTGTTGTGGCCATCTGGGGAGTGAACTAGCAGATGGAAGACCTCTTTCTCTCTGTCTCTACATCTCTCTGTAACTCTGACTTTCAAATAAATAAAATAAAAATCTAAAAAAAAAAATTTAATAAGCAAAAAGTCTCTAGTGGGAATATAGGCTACAGCTATAAACAATAAAAATGACCATTTCACTCACATACAATAAATTTTAAAGTAATCACAGATCATTAAAACTATAGTAGTATAGTGTTCTTAAGTATTGGTTTCACAAAGGTATAAAACAAAGATTTACAAAACTATATTTTCAGCAATACTGATACACACAGACTTTCCTTTCATTTCTCTTTCTTTTAGTTTTTTGTTTGTTCTTAAAATTTTCAGGGAGAACATACGGTATTTATCTTTCTGTGTCTGGCTTATTTCACCCAACAGGATATCCTCCAGGTGCATCCATTTTGCTGCAAATGGTAGAATTTCATTATTTAAAAAAGTATGTATGTATACCACATTTTCTTTATCCTTTCAACTTATGAAGGACACCTTAGTGGATTCCAGATTTTGGCTATTGACAGCAGTACTGCTATAAACATATTAGTGCAGGTGTCTCTTAGATACATTGTGTTCAATGCTTGGGTCTCTATTTGCCTGGTATATCTTTTTCCAACCTTTCACTTTACTCTGTTCATCTTTGTGAAATAAATTTCTTGTAGGCAGCATATAGTAGGGTCATGGGCTTTTTTTATTCATTAAGCCATCCTAAATCTTTTGGTTGGTGAATTTAATTCATTTACATTCCAGGTTAGTATTGATAGATAAGAAATAAGACCTGTCATTTTGTTGATTGGAAAATTATTCTACCTGCTCTCTTAGTGATCTAGAAAGCTCATGATTTTGGTTATTCTTTGTTTACCAAGTATTTTTATATGCTTTTTCTTATGGATACAAGTATGCTGGTGAAATTCTTTACCAGGCTTATTTTCTTGGTAATCACTGCTATTTAAAAATCTATGTAATTATACTAATATCTAGATCACTGTGGGGTCTTACCTTTTTATCTTAATGTTTAGTCTTTTGTTCTAGCTTCTGGGTTATTTTTCATGAAATATATGAGGAATTAGCATAATTCTGGGTTTTACCCTTCCAGAAAATATTTATTTTTCATAGTTCTTTAAAATGGGAGGAGATTTTTTTGATCCAGTTAGGAATTGAGATTGTGTAAAGTTGAGTTCACTGCATATGAAGTCTAGTTCATTTCTATTCTCCCCTTACTACTAGAGGAAAGTTCATAAAGGGCCTTAGTAGCATGGTAAGATTGTTGCTCATGGTTCCTCATCTTTGGTGTCTTTGCATTCCAGTTTTCTCTGTGTTACTGCTTAGCGTTCTGTCCTCTTAACAGCCACTTTTGTTTTAGCTTGTTTACCACTCAATCTGTAAATCTGAAGACTCAGCAGATTGGTTGAGGTTAGTAAAGGCAATAAAGCATAGGAGAGTTTTTGTCTCTTGTGAAATGCGCAAAGACTGCAACTCACCAATTTCCATTTGTTTTCTAGGTCTCTTAGCACCCACCTCCTTGCCTATACAGATACACACAAAAACAAAGTAGAAGCCCATGCCCTACCTCCTGCAATACATTTCTTTTGTCAACACTAATAATTACCTGATTTGGCTGCTTTGTGGTGTTTCCAAGTGGTAAATTTTTACACTGAGAGTTCATATTTATTGTTAGGTTTATGAGTAGGATCTGAAGCCTGGAATCCAAACCTCCCAAGCTGCTAAATAAATTATGGGCTAATAATCTTTATTTTAAACCCATAGAATAGAAAAGAAACTAAATTATAAAGAAAAAAATAAAGAAGGTAAAGAAGGGAATAGGATAGAAAAACAAACCTCAGAAATATATTTGAAAACTTCAACCATGTTAACGTTGGTCAGTCGTCTGATGACTTTTTTAGTTTAACCATAGGTCTGCATGATATTAAGATGCTGTAAATGAGATTGAAATAGAGTAAGTTTCAAATCAGAAAGAATTTCCTATCTCTAATTAGAAAATGTCTAGTAAATAACTCTCCATTTACATATGGAGTTACTGGTGTCAATTCTTTGGCTGCATTTACCATATTGAGTGGATTGAAACAAGATCTCTGCTCCTGTATTCATAAGGTTCATAAAAGAAAAGTCAGTCACTGAGTAAGCAACATTATATTATATAAAGAATAATGTAATTATTTATTTGCTTAACAAAATAAGAAATTAATGCAATTTTACCACAAATTCAAATAAAAGTAAAAAAAAAGTGACCTGAAGCTACAGTGATTTGGGTAGGGCTATAAAAAGCATCTATTTTCTTTTCTCTAATGTGCTTTGTTAACAGTTCAGTGCCTTAATATCCACACTATGAAATTTGTTCTTTCCTATTAAAACCAATCCAAATTCCTTAGAGAAATGGCCACCTCAAGTATAGAGTAGGAAATAGCAGAATGATCCCAGAACATGCTGTCATGCTAGAAAACGAGGGAAATTTGATAGGTTGTTAGAATCTCCTCAAAGAATCTGAAAAGTCCACTAAAATAATTTTTGCTGTTAAACATTCAACAATTTGAACATCTATAAGGATAATGACATCAGTGTGCTTAAATCCATACTTTAATAATGGCACTAAATACAAATCAATAAACCCCTTTTTGTAAGCTGATAGGCAACAAATTCATCTTGAAAACTGGCAAATAAAAGGTAAGGATTCAGTATTTTACATTTAGTATTTTGTATTCTTTTAGTATGTATATAAAAATTTTCTTATAACCAAACTGTTGGTAAGAAGTAAAAATTTTTCTTGGCTGTAGTATTTCAGCTAATAAAGCAAAAAAAGAGGGGCCGGTGCTATGGCACAGAAGGTTAATGCCCTGGCCTGAAGCGCCAGCATCCCATATGGGAGCTGTTTCTAGTACCCGGCTGCTCCTCTTCCAATACAGCTCTCTGCTATGGCCTGGGAAAGCAGTACAGGATGGTCCAAGTCCTTGGGCCCCTGCACCCGCATGGGAGACTTGGAAGAAGCTCCTGGCTCCTGGCTTCGGATCAGCACAGCTCTGGCAGATGGGGCCATCTGGGGAGTGAACCAGCAGATGGAAGACCTCTCTCTCTGTCTCTGTCTCTCTCTGTAACTTTCAAATAAATAAAATAAATATTTAAAAATAATAAAGCAAAAAAAAAAGAAAAAAGAAAAAGGAATAGAGTATCACTATTTTTTTTTAAATTTAAAATGAAGTAATTAATCTAGACCATGGCAATCCATGATGGGCAATATTTTCAAAAGAGACAAATATATACTTTATATTTCCTGGTGGAAAATCACAAAGCTGATTTTTCATGGAAGAAAGCAGAACTACCTGCAACCTAGGCCTTCTAAAATAAAACCTGAATCTTATCACTCTTCTCAGTGTAGCGTAAGTACCAAGATAGGGAAAATACAGAGACAAAATTGCCTCATAAGCATCATCAACAGGATGCAAAGCAAGATCTAAACTCCAGGAAACTATATAGAGCAAAAATTTTGTTTCATTCAGCAAAAATTTATATGGAAAAGAGAGAGTGGTAATCTATATATGGGAAATAATTATAAAGCACATGTGTAAATGGACCTATTTTAATCCTAAATGAAAAAAACAAAGTGTTAAAATGTCTTCATAAAAAAATATTGGTTCAAGTCAGTTTTTACCAAGTATTTGAAGATATTAAATGTTGTTAAATTACTTGAGTTATAATACTGACACAATGCCTGTTTTATGACTATATTTTGTGTATATAAACTAACATGTTTTAAGATAAGCATTACAAAAAAATGTAAAAAAATATAAAACGTACTCAGAAAGACAAAACAAAAAAAAAGATAAGCATTACAAAAATTTTTCACAAAATGAGAGAAATTGATAGAAAGGTATGAAACAGAGTTGAACATCAGGTAATAACTGGATATTGTATCCATGTAACATCACTACGTAATTCTCTCTGCAGCATATGGACACAAAAAATGTAGGAGAAATCTGACACCACATATTATTTTAAGCAATGTAAAATGATTAAGAGGTTTATAATAATTTGAGCTGCCCAATATTTTTTTTTTTGCTGGAAATATATCTCTCAGCATTCATTCTCTCAAAGTCGAACATTTGTTATACCAGAAACAATATTTCATGTTGTCCTGTGTAATCAAATTTAATAAGCTTGGGCAGTTTTTATTCAGAGGGAGAGAGAACCACTTAGGCAACTTTACTACCCACGAATACTCTAATGGGGATCAATCACACCCAATTAAAACTCAAGGAATCATGAATCTTTAATAAGCTTACCATGAGATAATTCAGCTCTTAAGTCCTCTTTAGGCTCATGCTAGGGACTCGCAAGTTGGAGACAAATCACCTTCATGACATCCTTTTCAAAGAAGCTTCATAACTTTTTTTTGTCTGAAATGGACTCAGAAGGGCTTGTTGATTTGTGCCAGAATTAAACTTACTGTGTATTTATTTGAAATTTTACAGCTCTACAGTGTGTGTGTGAGACCACGTTTAGGAGTAGTTTTGATTCTGTAGTAACTAATAATTCTAAATGAGCTTTGAGGCCAGCATCATTGTGCAGCGGATTACGCTGCAACACCAGTATAGTGTAAAGGCACCATTTTGATTCCTGTCTGGTCCGCTTCCAATCCAGCTTCCTAATGTGCCTGCAGAAGCAGCAGAAGATGATCCAAGGACTTGGGTTCCTGCCAGTTACATGAGAGACCCAGATGGAAGTCCAGGCCCTGGATTCAGCCTGGCTCAGTCCCAGCTATTATATTTGGGGAGTGAACCAGCAGATGCAAGATCTATCCCCCATCCCTGTCCTCCCTTCCTCTCTTTCTCTGACTCCCAAATATATAAACAAATATATTTTTAAACAAGCTTAAACATCTGAGTGACTTTTGCATATTCCCTTCAGTAGCTTAAAAACCTTTCTCCAAGGGCTCTCACTTGATTATAGTAGATCAAGTTCATCATAGATTCTGTTCTTTATTCCATTACAAATAAAATTAAAACAGTCTAAGAGGCTTGAGCCTTCTCATTTTCCTCCTTGGAACTAAATGATCAAGAAAACAGACTTCAGCATCAGGTCATCTGGTTTGACCTTTTCTAGGTGAACAGCATTAGTAACCTCTTCAGGCCTTTTTTTTTTATTTTTACATCTTTGAAATCATAGTAGCATTTTCCTTGTATGTTTGTAGTGGGTGTTAAGTGAGATAGTAGATACAGAGACTTTTACTTGATGCCAAATGAGTGCATGGCAGCTCTTCAGTAATTGCCTGCTCATTGTACAAAGACAAATGGAAATCCTTTTATCTGTGACTATGACATAGGATCTAAAAAGGCACGTTGTAATAATGCACTTCTTTTCATACTCCCCTAGGGAAACTCAGTTGCTTACCAAGCGTGAATACCTGTGAGTGTGCAGGCACGGTGTATGTGTGTGTTCATGGGAAGGATCATGGTGTTGATACAGCTGCATCTGTTAATTATTGGTTTTGAAATATTCAGTGGATGGAATAAGGGAAAGCAAGGTTCGAAACATTATTTTGGCAAGAGCATTTATTTCTATTTATTTTTAGAACTGAAGAACATTGAACAACAACTTTTCATAGCACGAAGACAGCCAGGTAGCCCTGTTGGAAACATTTGGCAGAACCCCAATCAGCAGCTTTGTGTTACCTACAGTTTTCTCTGTGCTGCTAATTTTAGCCACATGTATCTATTTAGAAGACATTTTTAACATCGCTTTTCTTTTCACTCCAAGGATGGCAAGTACTTTTGTAATATAATCATGTGTATATAATGAGTATAAATAAGTCATTAAGATACACAAACATAATGCATAATTAATTGATGTGATTGCAATAAGGAATGAACACACAGAACACACATTTGTCTAGAAGCCTATTCAGCCACATAGGCAGTGCAAACACTGGAGTTTAGTTAAAATGGAGAGTAGCAAACCCACTTATCAGTGCCTAAAACCAGATACAAAATGTTACTAATGAAGAAATTTCTCATTCTGATTCTACAAGTGTAGAAAATAGCAGTTTTGTATATGTCTTCTAATTTTAACAAGGTATGATGAGCCTGTACCAGAAGTCAACATCCCTGTGTTAGCCTGAGTGTATCATCAAATTCCAACAGTCAGTGAACTTCCCAAGAATTACATTCTATTTAAATGTAAATACAGTCCAAATTGCATTTGTTCTAATCAAGATTTGAATGCAGTCCAAATACAATTTGTTTTACAGAGAAATATAAAAGATAGTTTATTAATTTATGAATAATTTTTGGTAAGCTATTAAATGTATTTCTACATTTATTCTTTCATTTTTCATCTGGTCAGTCATCTATGTTGTGCCTAAGTATATACAAGTGTGTGTGTGTGTGTGTGTGTGTGTGCATGTTACTGTGCGTGTGTGAGAGCATGTGTACTGACACATGTGTATATGAACTGGCTTCATAATGGTGAATATTTTGCCCATGATAGTAATGTATGCTTATTTATCATATTACTTTTTTCTGTGCAGAAACCATGAAATAAACTGAATGGTTTAACCTTTTAAATTTCAAATATATTCTGTATGGTAAGTACAAATAACTGTTTTAGATAATACTGGTTCTTGCATTAGAGTTTCTTAAAACTACAGTAACAGCACAGGTGCTGAGGCAAGTGAGAAATGTCTGTAGTTTCCTAATGCTTTTTAAATGTTTATGGAAGGAATCAAGGCTGTGCTTAGGTTACAGCTTGTTCTAACAAGACAAACAGATAAGTTTTTCATCCAAAATGTTTGTTGAGTGCTTGTGCCTTTCCAAGTTTTTGCTAAGGCACCCGACCCCCTAGCCCTCTTCCTTTGGAAGAAGGGTATTGCTTTACTGATAATAATCGTGTAACCATTAATTTACATGAGGTTGACTACTGGTGTGGCTCAGATAATGACCTTATATAACTGGTTCCGTTGCAAGCTATCTGGCATCTAAACCCAACCATTCCCCTTTAGTTGCAGAGGCTCTGCCCGTAGGTGCTAGCATAACTCCCTGTATCCACAATGTTACTTCTCTTCCCTGCTGCCAGAAACAGAACATTCCATCTGCCTGTCTAGACTTTATTTTATCCTTACTTCTAAGAAAATTTTAGATCATCTGTTCTGTACCACTCTGGAAGGTAATTCTCAATTTCAGTTGAGCCATGATGTTGAAAATCATTATCATAAATTAGTTTTATTAAAATCTTAGAAACAATTAAAGGCAAAACTGTCATGTACTATTTAATTTTAGGAGAAAATGTTAACTATAAAGCCAAACTGCTACATTGCAGACAGCACCAGCACATCCTAGCAGAGTAACCTTGGGAAAATTACTTGTTTGGTACTTTTTT
Source organism: Oryctolagus cuniculus (assembly GCF_051225735.1). NCBI lineage: Eukaryota > Metazoa > Chordata > Mammalia > Lagomorpha > Leporidae > Oryctolagus > Oryctolagus cuniculus. The sequence continues at coordinate 52,598,616 of NC_142872.1, forward strand.
TTTTCTGTAAAAGAGAGAATAATAATAATAATATTTACCTGGTAGAATTAAATATGCATAACATAGTGCCTATTCATAATAATGCCTATTCATAATAAAGGAGCATGTCTAAGTGCTATTATTATTTTCAGAACCAAAACTCTAAATCAAAAGACTTTACTGATATGAAAAGCCTCCTGCTTGCTGGGTGTCTAGGTCATGCCACAAGTACCACCTTACTCTCAGTTACAGTGAGGTGACAGGTCACAGGGTGGCCCAGAGTAGTGTCTGTGGCTTACTTGGGCCATGACTGACTCTTCAGGAAACCTTCTGGAGTTTCTTGGGGGAACAAGTAGGTTACTAAAAACAGGAGTTTGAGGGGGTTTGAAGAAATAGGTGCCTACCAATGAAAATGGATCCAGGCCAGAATGCTAGTTTTGTGAGGTCCTCACTATAATAACTGGATGGAGAGGACATTTAATGATGAAGTGGGATTCAAGGCAGTGATTATGTATCAACCAGGAAGGCCGTACCTGAATATCTGGGCCACATCAGCCCTGATCATTCCTTACTTTATATAAATTTAGGCAGATACTACTTCAAAACAGATTTTTAAATATCTAAGCATTAAAATGAGGCATATCAGTGGGCAATACTTAACAGCATATTTTTCTCTTAGTAATTTGTTACTTGTAATCCCAATCTCATTTGGATAAACATGCTTGAAATCTTTTATCACTTAGGAAAGCAACTATAATATAGGGTATTGCTGGATAATTTATTTTAAAATATTAAAGACAGCATATGAAATATTGAAATCAGATGATATTCAACTTCAGCTCAGCAAGCACACACACTTGGTTGCATAGAACCTGACTTGAACAAACTCAGAGCAAGGATTTGTCTGTCACCTCTGGTGGTGATAAGAGATGGTCTAGGAACCAAAACTCTAAATGAAAATACATTGTTTTCTGCTTCAATGCTTTTGTGCCCTGGGACAACTCGAAATAATTATTGAAACAAGCCTCTTGTTAATAATAATTACACTTCATTCTGTGAAAACAAGAACAAACAGCAATTATCTGTAATTTCTCATTTGCAAAACATTCTCATTATGCTAAGACTTCTTGTCTGTGTTTGATAATATTATGTTATGTGTGTTGGAAAAACTCTCCCTTTTTTTTTAATGTTTCAAACTATACAGGGCAAAGCTTGATCAGTGTAATTCAGGCTCAAATGATTCCTGTTTTAAGATGGAAAAACTTACTTGTGTAGAGTAAGTTGTCGAAGAAATAATGTGTTTTGAATTGTCGAAGAAGATAGATTTATTAGCCAAAATAAATGTACATTGTTCCTACATAAACAAAAATTGGATTGGAAAAATAGAATTAAAAATTACGCAGGCAGTCATTACAAATAGATTTGTAAGAAAATAATAAAGTTAACTGAAAATAGATCTTAGTAAAAATTAAGAATGAGAATAGGCCTGCGCCGTGGCTCACTTGGCTAATCCTCCACCTGCGGCGTCGACATCCTGGGTTCTAGCCCCGGTTGCTCCTCTTCCAGTCCAGCTTTCTGCTGTGGCCCAGGAGTGCAGTGGAGGATGGCCCAAGTGCTTGGGCCCTGCACTCGCATGGGAGACCAGGAGGAAGCACCAGCTCTTGGCTTTGGATGGGCGCAGCGCCGGCTGTGGTGGCCATTAGGGGAGTGAACCAATGGAAGGAAGACCTTTCTCTCTCTCTCTCTCTCTCTCTCTCTCACTGTCTAACTCTGCCTGTCAAAAAAATAAATAAATAAAAGAATGAGAATAAGAGAGGGAGAAGGAAGAAGGATAGTGTGGGTAGGAGGGAGGATAGGGTGGCAAGTATCACTATGTTCCTATATCTATATATAGGAAATAATGAAATTTGTATACCTTAAATAAAATTCAAGAAAAAGAAAACAATATATATGAGACCTAGGAAGCATTACCGTTGGGTTGGTTTTACATACTAATATTCTTCACCCCTATTTTGGGTAATTCTTGGTCTTCATAGCCTCAATTCTTATGTGCTTAATTTGAAACAGTGCATATTTTTCTCAAATTTGTTTGTATTACTGTATTTATTGTGACAGATTATAAGCTTTTTTAAAAAAAATAAGAAGGATTTATTTGAAAGCCAGAGTTAAAGAGAGGGAGAGACAAAGAGAGAGAGAATTTCCATCTGCTGATTCACTCCGCAAATGGCCACAATGGCCAGGGCTGGGTCAGACCAAATCCAGGATCCAGGAGTTTCTTCCAGGTATCCTACATGGATGACAGGGGCCCAAACACTTGGCCTATCCTCTGCTACCTTGGCAGGCATGTTAGCAAGGAGCTGTATGGAAGTGAAGCAGCCAGGATTCGAACTGGTACCCTTATGGAATGCCAGTGTTGCATGTGGCAGTTGAACCTTCTACACCACAATGCCAGCCCCAGATTTTAATTTTTTAAGAAAAAGAATAATTTAATTCACTTTTGCTTCAGTTGTCTATTATTAAAATAAATTTTAATAATATTTTGTAAAATGTTTATTTTCACCTACTTGAAAGGCAAAAAGAGGGAGGAGAGGGAGAATGAGAGTAGAAGGAGAGAGAGAGGGAGAGAGAGACAGGGAGAGAGGCAGAGGCAGGCATGTTCCATCTGCTTGGTTTACTTCCCATTCCCCACATGCCCTCAACAACCAGTGCTAGGTAAGGCCGAGGCTAGCAGCTCAGAACTCCATGAAGGTCTCCCATGTGGGAGACAGAGACCCTAGCACTTGGACTGTCATGGACTGCCTGCAATTTGCATTAATAGGAGCCTGAATCGGAAATGTGGAGTGGCTGGGACTTGAACCAGTACTTCTGTCTGGGATTCAGGCCACCCAAGCAGTGCTTAACCTGCTGCACCACGAACTTCACTACCCTGCCAAGGTTGGATGATATTTAAAAAAATTTTTAACATGACTATCAGTCATCTGGCTCAATAGTTTGGCATGTTTTACTAGACTGAGCACCGTTTTCTTTGTCCATAGAAAGAGAGAGGATCCTAATCACAAAATTCTCATGGTTTCTGAGAGGCTGGTGTGCAATCAAGCATGCAAAGCATTTAGCACAGTGCCGGTCACAAGATTAAGTTCTCAGTGCATGCCAGTAATATCCATTTTATTGTCATAACTATGGATCCATAATTTTTTCCTGGCTCCTACCATGGTATCCAAGGTGGCCTGGGAAATTCTATTGCTCGAGGCTTGTAAATGAGAATACTCAGACAAAAACTAGAGGCATACCTACTAACATTTTACCTTCCTTAAGTTCTTTACACAGTTTGGATACAAATGCTTTACACTCTTTGGAAGCTGTGAACTTGGTTTTTTCGGTTTTTGTTTTTTAATTTTTTTTTGACAGGCAGAGTGGACAGTGAGAGAGAGACAGAGAGAAAGGTCTTCCTTTGCCGTTGGTTCACCCTCCAATGGCCGCCGCAGCCAGCGCACTGCGGCTGGCGCACCGCGCTGATCCGATGGCAGGAGCCAGGAGCCAGGTGCTTTTCCTGGTCTCCCATGGGGTGCAGGGCCCAAGCACCTGGGCCATCCTCTACTGCCTTCCCTGACCACAGCAGACAGCTGGCCTGGAAGAGGGGCAACCGGGACAGAATCCGGTGCCCCAACCGGGACTAGAACCCGGTGTGCCGGCGCCGCAAGGCGGAGGATTAGCCTAGTGAGCCGCGGCGCCGGCCGAACTTAGTTTTTTAAAAAAGAAAATACATGGTGGGTTGAGATGAAGAGTAAGACAAATGTTTTTTTTTTTTTTTTCTTTTCAAATAAAAGGCTTAAAAATTAAATGCATATAATACAAGCTTAAAAATTAAACACAACTGAGTTTGAAATACCAAGCTAGTGATTATAATTACTGAATGCATGATGAGAATCCAGACTTTTGTGTTCATAAATGTGAATCATAGCCAAATGTAGATGTACAAGTGTATATGCTGTATATACATAGCCATATAATCAATGACTGATGTACCCATCATGTAATCTTCTGAGGTACTGCTTTCGAAGATAGCATTGAGCTCTGAGGCATAAGCACATTTGCCTCAAAGAAAGAAAGAAAAAGGCAGAAAAAAGTAGCAAGTCTACTTAAGGACCTGAGAATTCCCATTTCTCCTTACAACTCTTCTTTTAAAATATTTATTTATTTTCACTTATTTGGAAAGCAGAGAGAGAGAGAGAGAGAGAGAGACAGATGGGTAGAGATCTTGATCCTCTGATTCGCTTATGAAATGCTCACAAAGATGGGCAGGCTGAGTTCCAGAAGCCCTGAACTCACTGCGGGTCTTCCATGTAGGTGACAAGGATCAACTACTTGAGCCATCACCTGTTACCTCCTTGAGTGCGCCCCAGCAGGAAGCTGAACCAGAAGCATAATTAGTGTTTGAACCCAGGCTCTACAATATATGATGTGGACATATTGAACAGTGTTTTAACTCCTGTGCCAAAAGTCTATTTCTTTCAGCTTTGTGTCGCTCAGCTGTGTTTTCTTTCTCAGACCTTAAGATGTCAAAGTAAATGTGAACAATTTGGAAAATACATTGGGATGATGAGACAGGAGATATTTAAAATTTATGGAAAGTTAACTTCTAATGCATTTTAATAAACTAGAAAAAATCTTGAATATAATTTAGAGTTAACATATCTACTTCTCAACCATGATTTTACACTGTTCATCTAGGGAAAATGTTTCTTAAATTGGTAAAATATGCATGCAGTCCAATTATTAGTCCTGTCAGTGGCATACCGTAGCCCTTAAATTTGTTCTGTGAGTAAAATCGGAAATTTTATAAAATCATCAAATATATGCATCACATGTTATGTACCCGTGTGTTGTTTATATCTCCACTTAAAAACACCATTCTAACTTACATAGTACTTATACTTTACTCATTTTATCTGTATTAAAAAGAAAAGGACAATGTAGTTACATGGTTAGCCTCATTTAAAGGTTTAATAATAAGTAAAAGTAGGGTCATAAGTGACTTGTCCACTCATTTACCCCAGTTGCTTTGGCAAGTGGTTGATTTCCTTAAAACATGCCATGTATATCTACTTGACAACACAAAAATCTGCAGTCTCTTAGAGTGCTAATTTTTAAAACCAAGATATATTGCTTTGACATTTCTTTAAAGATTATATTTGAGTCATAGTGGATGGAGGGTGCTTTACATAAAACATGTCATCCCTTTGAGTTGAGTTGGCATTATTTCAGTTTCCTAATTTTCAGGAATGCTGGAGTAACATAAGTTGCTTCTGACGGTCAAGGCTAACAGCTACCTGTTTTTTTTTTGTTTTTTAATTATTTCCTTGATAGTTAACCATTAATTTGTCCTTGGTCCTTCACCAAGATACAGATTATTAGGATAAGTTTATTTCATATATTTAAAAGCCACCTTAAATGTGATAGTAAAATGAACAGGTAAGCAGACTGACTGAAAACATCATGTAAAGTTTCCACCATATTAAAAAAAAATCTAAGTACTTTGTTATTGGTTCAAAAGAAGAAACATTTGAACTATGTGGAATTCCTAAGGTGAGATTCAGCATCATGTCAACATATCTTGAGATTAAAAATAAAGGATTTTGCCTCTGCTTACTGTACTGAACTCACATTAATTTATAGAGTGAGAATGTGAGGAGGTTATTGTATAGAAGTTCTGTTTTCATTGTTGTTTTATTTAAAGACAGAGTCTATTCCTTTGCTCCTTTAAACTGTTTATTATTAACAGAAAAACTCCTTTTAATTAGTATTGTTTCTTGTACCACTTCCCTTTCCTATTAAAAATGAATATATGCATACACACAGTTGATTCCAGTCCACATGCATCTTATTTTTGTCATTACATCTTTAAAGCTGGCTGCCTTCCACTCCATTAATACCTTCCATTTTAATAGTTGATACTCAGGTTTAATCCAGAGGGGAAAAATTTCATTTGTAAATGGGTGTTTTCCACAAACTCCCGTTTTCATCATTTTATCCATTCATTTTGTTCAGCCAATCACTTTTCCACTTTCAAAAAATTAAAAAAAAAATGAAGACGTCACAGTAGATTGGTAGATACTTGGAAATTATGGCACTTTTTAGGTTTGTTGTTCTCCGAATTCTTTGTCTAGATGGAGACATCTGAAGTTTAATTTAAAATATACAGTAGTGAGCTTATGCATAAGAAAATATTTTTCAAAACAGCAATTATCCTGAAACTAATTTACTTTTAGAGCTTTATGCCTTTAAGCGAACAAACGATCTAAGTTTGTTTAATCTTAATTAAACTTTTCTCTCAAAATAAACTTACTCTACTGGCAAATAAAATATGTTTTCCCTTTGGACTCAAATACACACACACACACACACATATATATATGTGTATATACATATGTATATATATGATTTAAAATGCAGGATGTGTTGAATCCCTAAGGAGAAAAATACTTAAGTTTCACTCTGGAAGCAGGCAACTTAGGTACATAATAATGTCCACTCATGTGTACATTTCCTGGGGTAAGAAATTCCTACTACTTGTTGGTATATGAATACAGACAACACAGTAGCCTGTTGGTGTTAAGAAAAAATGTGGGTTTTGCTGATCAAATCACATTTTATTGCATTTGTATCGATTTATGTATTCAGTTTAGTTCTTTTATTATATATGAGGCAACTTTACTGTTGTCACAGTGTTGCTAGTTCTGAAAGGGGACAGGGCACAGCAATAAGTACCATTACAAATTCTTCGCAGAATTGGTTGAAACTGGGATTTACGCTATTAATTTAATTTCTGTGGAACTATGTAGTCTTTAGAATTAGATATATGAGTCTCTGTTACAAACCCATCCCTTTGTGTCAGCTCATGTTACTAAATTTCACTGTAACTCACTATGTTTTTGTGTCCCTAAAATGTAACTCAGCAGATTTTAAAGTTGATTTGATATAAAAGTTGAGTGAATAAATGAATTAACTTTTGTGTCTTTATTTCCTTAGAACTTAATAAGGTTGCCAGTGCTAATACTGACCTCAAGCTTTTGCCTTTATACTGGTTATCTATTGAAGTTCTATGACTCTCAAGTATAGTTACACATGATGGTAAAAGAATGCTGGTGATTTTGTCCACGTCTTACTGTTGATATTGTTTTCTTTTTTCCTGCAAACTAAGCTAGAACAACCAATTTAACTACTGGACGAAGTTGTGATATTCCCACATGCATGGATTTTGCAAAGAATTTAATGAAATGCTTTTAAAGATGATTTGGAAGGGCAGGCATTGTGGCATAGAGGGCAAAGCAGCCACCTGTGATGCTGGTATCTCACCTGGGTTCGGTTTGGCTCCAAGCTGCTCCATTTCTGATCCAGCTCCCTGCTAAAGCACCTGGTAAAGCAGCAGAAGATGGCCCAAGTGCTTGGGCGCCTGCACTCATGTGGGAGACCCAGACGAAGCTTCTGGCTCCTTGCTTTGGCCTAGCACAGCCCAGCCCATTGCCTCCCTTTGGGAGACCTCTCTCTTTGTCTCTCCTTATCTCTCTCTGAAATTCTACCTTTCAAATAAATAAAATAAATATTTTTTAAAAGATGATTTGGAAGTAAGAGCATTTAGAGGAATGTATGCGTTGTTTTCCTTATGTCAAATATACTAATTACTTTTGCAGGAATGGTGTCTTGATAATATCAAATTTCAAAATCCAAGAATAGCATGATATTTGCAATGTATCTGCATTGTTGTTTACTTTAAATAGTGAGTTTGTATTTCCCTCCATTTAGGCTTTGAATAACTCTTGGTTTTGGCAGAGGTACTTCATGCAATTTTTGCTATTATTGATATTCTTTTATTTTGCTTTCTTTTTTAAAAAAAAAGATTTATTTATTTATTTGACATTCAGAGTTAGAAAGGAGAGGCAGAGAGAGAGAGAGAGAGAGAGAGAGAGAGAGAAAGGTCTTCCATCCACTGGCTCACTCCCAACTGGCTGCGATGGCCCGAGCTGCGCCGACCCGAAGCCAGGAGCCAGGAGCTTTTTCCAGGTTTCCCACACAGGTGCAGGGGCCCAAGGACTTGGGCCATCCTCTGCTGCTTTCTCAGGCCATAGCAGAGAGCTGGATAGGAAGTGGAGCAGCTGGGACTAGAACTGGCGCCCATATGGGATGCCAGCGCTTCAGGCCAGGGCATTAACCCACTGTGCCACAGCACTGGCCCCTGTTTTGCTTTCTATTACACTGTTTCTGGTATGTAAGGAAGTAAACTATTTTGTTAGGTATTTGGGTAACCAAATCTCATATTAAACTGTTTTCCAGCCATCTTTTTTGGATATATTAAGTGTTCAGTAACATGCACAAGTGCAGATTTCATTCCCTTCTTTTGAAAAGTGAGGACTTATTTTATTGATTGTATTTTATAGTATAACTAGAAATTGTGAAGCATTTTTGAACAGTGAGGATGAAAGAGAACATTCTTACCTATTCTTTGACTTTGATGGGATTGCTTCTAGTATTTCAAAGTTAGGTAAGTTTGTTTTATATAAAGATTTACTTTTATTTACTTGAAATACAAAGGTACACACACACACACAGAAAGAGAGAGAGAGAGAGAGAGAGAGAGAGAGAGAGAGAAGAGACAGAGAGAAAGAGATATTCCATCCTACTGACTCACTCCCCAAATGGTCACGATGTGTAGGCCTGGACAGGCCAAAGCCAGGAGCCGGGAGCTGGGAACCAGGAGCTTCTTCTGTGTCTCCCATATGGGTACAGAAATCCAAGTATGTGGGCCATCTTCTGCTACTTTCCCAAGCCCATTAGCTGGGAGCTGGATTGAAAGTGGAGCAGCTGGCACTCAATCTGGCACCCATATGGGACGTTGGCATCACAGGTGGTGGCTTTACACCTTAAGCCACAATGCCGGCCCCAAGGTGAGGTTTTAATTATGTACTCCTTGTTATGACTGTGATACAAGTCTGAAATTTTGTTATTGGTAAGGAATTTTATCAAATTCTCTTAAATCAATTTATATAGAGAAAATTTAGTATCACAATAAGTTTTAGTAAAAATTGATGGTAAATATTCTTGTGTTGTAGTTTAAATTATTCTTGAACATGATACATTGGTTTTTCAATACTTTGGTTAATTCAGTATACAAAATTTTATGTATAGTTTTTGCTCCCACATTTAAAACTTTTTTTCTGAAATTCTCTGATGTTGTGCTATCTCAGATTTTCTATAGAATTATGCTTAGTGTATAACACGGAATAGGAATTTTTAAAAATGTACCAAATACTTATATAAGAAAAGATTATTGGTTTCTGAGGAATCTCCAGACTGATTTCCATAGTGGCTTGACCAGTTTGCATTCCCACCAACAGTGGGTTAGTGTCCCTTTTTCCCCACATCCTCGCCAGCATCTGTTGTTGGTAGATTTCTGAATGTGAGCCATTCTAACCGGGGTGAGGTGGAACCTCATTGTGGTTTTGATTTGCATTTCTCTGATTGCTAATGACCTTGAACATTTTTTCATGTGCCTGTTGGCCATTTGGATTTCCTCTTTTGAAAAATGTCTATTGAGGTCCTTGGCCCATCTCTTAAGTGGGTTGTTGGTTTTGTTTTTGTGGAGTTTCTTGATCTCTTTGTAGATTCTGGTTATTAACCCTTTATCTGTTGCATAGTTTGCAAATATTTTTTCCCATTCTGTCGGTTGTCTCTTCACTCTCCTGACTGTTTCTTTTGCAGTACAGAAACTTCTCAATTTGATGCAATCCCAATAGTTAATTTTGGCTTTGACTGCCTGTGCCTCCCGGGTCTTTTCCAGAAACTCTTTGCCTGTGCCAATATCTTGAAGGGTTTCTCCAATGTTCTCTAGTAACTTGATGGTGTCAGGTCGTAGATTTAGGTCTTTAATCCATGTTGAGTGGATTTTTGTGTAAGGTGTAAGGTAGGGGTCTTGCTTCATGATTCTGCACGTGGAAATCCAATTTTCCCAGCACCATTTATTGAATAGACTGTCCTTGCTCCAGGAATTAGTTTTAGATCCTTGATCAAATATAAGTTGGCTGTAGATGTTTGGGTTGATTTCTGGTATTTCAATTCTGTTCCATTGGTCTATCCTTCTGTTTCTGTACCAGTACCATGCTGTTTTGATTACAACTGCCCTGTAGTATGTCCTGAAATCTGGTATTGTGATGCCTCCGGCTTTGTTTTTGTTGTACAAGATTGCTTTAGCTATTCGAGGTCTCTTGTGCCTCCATATAAATTTCAGCACCAATTTTTCCAGATCTGAGAAGAAGGTCTTCGGTATCTTGATTGGTATTGCATTGAATCTATAAATTGCTTTTGGGAGAATGGACATTTTGATGATATTGATTCTTCCAATCCATGAGCATGGAAGATTTTTCCATTTCTTGGTATCCTCTTCTATTTCTTTCTTTAAGGTTTTGTAATTTTCATCGTAGAGATCTTTAACGTCCTTGGTTAAGTTTATTCCAAGGTATTTGATTGTTTTTGTAGCTATTGTGAATGGGATTGATCTTAGAAGTTCTTCCTCAGCCATGGCATTGTCTGTGTATACAAAGGCTGTTGATTTTTGTGCATTGATTTTATACCCTGCTACTTTGCCAAACTCTTCTATGAGTTCCAATAGTCTCTTGGTAGAGTTCTTTGGGTCCCCTAAATAAAGAATCATGTCATCTGCAAAGAGGGATAGTTTGAGTTCTTCCTTCCCAATTTGTATCCCTTTAATTTCTTTTTCTTGCCTAATAGCTCTGGCTAGAACCTCCAGAACTATATTGAATAGCAGTGGTGAGAGTGGACATCCCTGTCTGGTCCCAGATCTCAGTGGAAATGCTTCCAACTTTTCCCCATTCAATAGGATGTTGGCTGTGGGTTTTTCATAGATTGCTTTGATTGTATTGAGGAATGTTCCTTCCAAACCCAGTTTGCTTAGAGTTTTCATCATGAAAGGGTGTTGTATTTTATCAAATGCTTTCTCGGCATCTATTGAGAGAATCATATGGTTTTTCTTCTGCAGTCTGTTAATGTGGTGTATCACATTGATTGTCTTGCGCACATTAAACCATCCCTGCATACCAGGGATAAATCCCACTTGGTCTGGGTGGATGATCTTTCTGATGTGTTGTTGCATTCTATTGGCGAGAATTTTATTGAGGATTTTTGCATCTATGTTCATCAGGGATATTGGTCTGTAATTCTCTTTCAGTGCTGCATCTTTTCCCGGCTTAGGAATTAAGGTGATGCTGGCTTCATAGAAAGAATTTGGGAGGATTCCCTCTTCTTCAATTGTTCTGAATAGTTTGAGAAGAATTGGAGTTAGTTCTTCTTTAAATGTCTGGTAGAATTCAGCAGTGAATCCATCTGGTCCTGGGCTTTTCTTTGTTGGGAGGGCCTTTATTACTGTTTCAATTTCTGTCTCAGTTATGGGTCTGTTTAGGTTTTCGATGTCTTCCTGGTTCAATTTAGGTAGGTTGCATGTGTCCAGGAATCTATCCATTTCTGATAGGTTTCCCTGTTTGCTGGCATACAAGTCCTTGTAGTAATTTCTGATGATTCTTTTTATTTCTGTGGTGTCTGTTGTTACATTTCCTTTTTCATCTCTGATTTTATTGATTTGGGTCTTTAAGATAACCCTACCGTTCGACCCAGCCATCCCACTCCTTGGAATTTACCCAAAGGAATTTAAATTGGCAAACAAAAAAGCGGTCTGCAGCCTAATGTTTATTGCAGCTCAATTCACAATAGCTAAGACCTGGAACCAACCTAAATGCCCATCAACGGTAGACTGGATAAAGAAATTATGGGATATGTACTCTTTAGAATACTATACTGCAGTAAGAAACAACGAAATCCAGTCATTTGCAACAAAATGGAGGAATCTGGAACACATCATGCTGAGTGAAATAAGCCAGTCCCAAAGGGACAAATACCATATGTTCTCCCTGATCGGTGACAACTGACTGAACACCAAGAGGGAAACCTGTTGGAGTGAGGTGGACACTATGGGAAACGGTGGCTTGATCAGCATAGCCCTGACTGTTAATGAACAACTTAATACATTATCCCTCTTAGTAGTTTTTTTGTCTGTTCTACTTAATATGACTGATTTAATTCTGTAATTAATACACAGTTATTCTTAAGTGTTGAAATTTAACTGAAATGTGATCCCTGTTAAACATAAGAGTAGGAATAAGAGAGGGAAGAGATATATAATTTGGGACATGCTCAAGCTGACTTGCCCCAAATGGTAGAGTTAGAAACATACCAGGGGACTCCAATTTAATCCCATCAAGGTGGCATGTACCAATGCCATCTCACTAGTCCAAGTGATCAATTTCAGTTCGCAATTGATCATAATGAAAGGACTAAGAGTCAAAGGGAGCACATAAGCAAGTCTAGTACCTGCTAACACTAACCGATAGAATAAATAAAGGGGAGAGTGATCCAACATGGGAAGTGAGATACTCAGCAGACTCATAGAATGGCAGATGCCCTAAATAGCACTCTGGCCTCAGAATCAGCCCTAAAGGCATTCAGATCTGGCTGAAAAGCCCATGAGAGTATTTCAGGCATGGAAAGCCAAGACACTCTGGCAAAAGATCTCTGTGAGTGAGATCTCAGTGAAAAGAACAGGTCTTCAAAGAAGGAGGTACCTTTCTCTGAAGGGAGGAGAGAACCTCCACTTTGACTATGACCTTGTCTAAACAAGATAAGAGTCGGAGAACTCAAGGGGCTTCCATAGCCTTGGAAACTCATGACTGGAGCATAGGGAGATTACTGATGCCATAGACAGGAGTGTCAATTGGTAAAGTCAACAACAGGAGTCACTGTGCACTTACTCCTCATGTAGGATCTCTGTCATTAATGTGCTGTGCATTGAGATTTAATGCTATAACGAGTACTCAAATAATATATTTCACTTTGTGTTTCTATGGGGGTGCAAACTGTCGAAATCTTTACTTAATGCATACTAAACTGATCCTCTGTAAAAAAAAAAAAAAAAAAGAAAAAAAAAGAAAAAAAAAAAAGAAAAGAATAGAAACTATCAACTCCCAACTTGACTCTCACTGGGATTAAACATGACAATAGGTCTGATCTGATTTCATCATCATTAAAAAAAATCATCTATTATTTTTCACTTTATGTTTCTGTGTGGGAGCAAACTGTTGAAATCCTTACTTAATGTATACTAAGCTGATCTTCTGTATATTAAGATAATCGAAAATGAATCTTGATGTGAATGGAAGGGGAGAGGGAGTGGGAAAGGGGAGGGTTGTGGGTGGGAGGGACGGTATGGGGGGGAAGCCATAGTAATCCATTATTCGTACTTTGGAAACGTATATTCATTAAATAAAAGTTAAAAAAAAAAAAAAAAAAAAAAAAAAAAAAAAAAAAAAAAAAAAAAAAAAAAAGAAAAGATTATTGGTATTATGAAAGCTTGAAGACATTTGGCTATAAAAATTAGCCTAAACCTAGGGCTATTTTGGCAGATGATACTTAGTCTACTTATTTTCAGTTTTTTCTATGTTTATTGGTGTATTTCATTTTTTGCTTCTTGAGTATGTTATAATTCTTTATGCATTTTAGGACTTTGATATTTTTCATTCTCTGTGGGGAGCAACTGAGACTAGACTAAGTTACTGGAATTAAGACTTATTCTATGCATCTGCTCTCCCACAATATGGCGCTGGGGAGGAGTAAACTTCTACACAGCTGCCTCTCGCCAATTTGACTGATGAGCTGCAGGAGCTGATCCTGCTCCTGATTGGAGGAGAGCAGTATGCTCGGCGTGTGGGCAGCAGAGTTGGGATTGGTGGAAGAGGACTATAAAGGAGGAGAGAGACACCGTGCACCAGGAACATCTGAGGGAACATCTCAAGGAACACCTGAGCAGCCCCTGAGAGAGCCAGCCGGCGGTGTGCAGGGGGCACCACCCTTCCACGGAGGTGGAAGGGGATCGGCAGCCAACCCGGGAAGAACCAGCAGCAAACCCGGGAAGGGCCGAGCAGACAAAAGAACAGCGCAGGGTCTAGTGTCGTTCCTCTGCGAATGGGGGAGCAACAATTCTCCCCTTTTCCTTAGCAATTCTCAAAATTAAGAATTTTTTTTTTGCATTCTCATAGTATCTTTCCCTCTTTTCTCTTCTTCTCCCTCCTGTCTTCTTTTTTGTCACCAATACTGATATAACAATTACCAGTTAGTCACTACACACCATTGTCAACAGAAAGTAACTTGGAATCCCCTCATCCACTCTGCACTGTAAATTAAGTTTCACATCCATAAATTGCAAGTATGTAGATCCATTACATATGTATGGTGAAATGTTAGCAGCAAAGTTATTAATTTGGTCAATACTTGAGTTTTTTTTTAAGGATTTTATTTATTCATTTGAGAGGCAGAGACAGTGAGAGGGAGCAACAAAGACCCAAGTCTTCCATCTGCTGGTTCACTCTGCAAATGGCCACAATGCCTGGAGGTGGAACTATCTGAAACCAGGAGCCAGGAGCTTCTTCAGGCTCTCCCACATGGGTGCAGGGCCCCAAGTGCTTGGGGCCATCTTCTACGGTTTTCCCAGGCCATAGCAGAGAGTTGGATCAGAAAAGGAGCAGCCAGGACTAGAACCAGCATCTATATGGGATGCCAGAACTGCAGGCAGACTATTAACCTAGTGTGCCACACCACTGACCCTTTGAGGAGTTTTTTAAACATATGTGTATACATCTGATATTTCAAAAATATTTTAAGCTGATTGTCCATTTATCATTATAGGTAGGTGTTCCACATAATGAACAAAATCATTGAAGTGCCTCAGGTTGATGATTCACAGATTGAAATATACTTGGTAATTATACAATAATTGCGAGATTGGATTAATTATCTGTTGAGGTTCTGAAAGGAGGAGCATGGTGAGGGCAAGAGGTGTGGAGTCACCGCACAGACCCCAGGAGTCCGGTGAAAGCAGGCCTGAGGGAAGCAGCCTGCAGACTCGTTTATTTCAGTTGCTACAGCAGCTTATATACCCAAGGCAGCCAATCCGGTGAAGGGGCGGTCTATGCCCTAACCAATCACACCATGTTGTTGGGCAGTTTCCGAAGCCATCCAATCACAGCCTGTTGCCAGTCAGACTCTGTTGCCAGGCAATTTCCGAAAGCATCCAATCACAGCCTGTTGCCAGTCAGACTCTGTTGCCAGGCGGTTTCCGAAAGCATCCAATCACAGCCTGTTGTCAGTCAGTTTCTGTTGCCAGCGGCCATCTTGGCATGACCTTCTCATTCCACCACAATTATCACTAAGATAAATAAAAGCTATTTCTTTTAAAATAGGTAGAGAATTAATGGAGCACTTTTTATAGTAGTTCTCCCATGTGGTATCATAAAATATCTAAAGCGGTATTACAAGATTTAAGATTTTCAGATTCCTTTTTGAAACCTTCTTATGTATGTCAAGCCCTGTTTTGGGCACTGAGAATAAATAAAACATTGTTTAGAACAAAATCTTTCTTTCAAGACTTTACATGATGGTATAGGCAGGCAAACAGCAAACACATAAACTACACGACAAAGAAAGGGTGAGGGGAAACAGGGACTGGGTGAATAGGGGTCTTGATCAGGGTAGGGTGCTCCCATGTCTCTTTTTCTGAAGAAAGGCATTTAAGGAGAGACTTGCATGAAGAGAAGGAGGTTTGGAGGAGCCATTTTCTGAGTAGAAGTGGCATGCAGATGTTTTCAATTTGGTAAAACATCTGATGTGCTTGAAAATGGCCTGGGAGGGTACAGAGGCCAATGTGCCTGTTGCTGAGTGAGTCAGTATGAGAGCAATGTTGTTTGGAGGGGAGCCATGTAGATTTTTCAGGCCTTATGGGACAAGATGAAAATTGGGAATTTATATCTGAGTATAATGAGAAATTGTCAATTGGTTTTTAACACCGTTGTGGGGAAAAAACTATAATCACATATACGCAGAAAGCATCATCAGCCTAAATGTATTTTCCATACTGATGACAATAGCAATAAAAACATTTTCTTTTTTTTTTTCAAGAGGTTATCATAGCAGCCGGCGCCACGGCTCACTAGGCTAATCCTCCGCCTTGCAGCGCCGGCACACCGGGTTCTAGTCCCGGTCGGGGCGCCGGATTCTGTCCCGGTTGCCCCTCTTCCAGGCCAGCTCTCTGCTGTGGCCCGGAAGTGCAGTGGGGGATGGCCCAAGTACTTGGGCCCTGCACCCGCATGGGAGATCAGGAGAAGCACCTGACTCCTGGCTTCAGATCAGCGCGGTGCGCCAGCCGCGGCGGCCATTGGAGGGTGAACCAACGGCAATGGCAAAGGAAGACCTTTCTCTCTGTCTCTCTCTCTCACTGTCCACTCTGCCCGTCAGAAAAAAAAAAAAAAAAAAGAGGTTATCATAGAAAGTGGACCATCATTTGCCAATGAGAGTGGAAATGTCATACATATTCTTTGAGTTAGATAGATTCAAAGGGCATTTTCTATGTTAAGATTTTAGAATCATATGTGTGTGGGGTACGCATGATCTATCACTCTAAAGATATTTGCCTTCTAATTTGTAGGGATTTTTGTAAGGATAAAGTAAGGCGATGCAGTATATTGGCAAAGAAAAAGGACATTCTTCTCAGATTCTAGAAACTTTAATTTTAGCCCAAAGTATGCCTTACATCAGCCGAGGGACGTGGAGAATGACTTGTTTGCTTCTCCAGGTTTCTGTATCTAAAGAAAAACATTTGATGTAGATACACTTTAAGAAGTTCAGTGAGACCAAAATTCCATTATGTGGTAAAATGCTCTTCTACATCTCTAACAATTTCTTACAGAATTTGTTTCTTGTGCTTGTTCTTCTACTAAACCTGGTAAAAAGCTGACTGTAAAAAAAAAAAAGCTGTTGTTTAAAGAATAGGTAACAAGTGATACCACTTAGTTTCATAATACAAACTTACTAAAATTCATGTCATTTCATTTCCACATATAAATAACCCACATCATAGAAAGACAGGTATTAGTACTTATTTGTACTAGAAGAATTTTATTTATTTTTTTAATTTTTTGAACAGTCAGAGTTAGACAGTGAGAGAGAGACAGAGAGAAAGGTCTTCCTTTTTCCGTTGGTTCACCCACCAAGCAGCGTGTTGCTGCTGGCGCACTGCGCCAATCTGAAGCCAGGAGCCAGGTGCTTCCTCCTGGTCTCCCATGTGGGTGCAGGGCCCAAGCACTTGGGCCATCCTCCACAGCACTGCCAGGACACAGCAGAGAGCTGGACTGGAAGAAGAGCAACCGAGACAGAACTGGCGCCCCAACCGGGACTAGAACCCGGTGTGCCTGTGCCGCAGGTGGAGGATTAGCCTAGTGAGCCATGGCGCCAGCCTGTACTAGAAGAATTTAAAATATC
This sequence comes from Oryctolagus cuniculus, assembly GCF_051225735.1. Classification (NCBI taxonomy): domain Eukaryota; kingdom Metazoa; phylum Chordata; class Mammalia; order Lagomorpha; family Leporidae; genus Oryctolagus; species Oryctolagus cuniculus. Next base: position 52,616,025 of record NC_142872.1, read on the forward strand.
ATTGTTCAATGACTTGTTCTAAATAATATAACTATGTCTGTATAGTAAGGAATAAAACCTGGGTTTTATAGATTTTTTTTTTCAAGGCCAAACACTGGCTAAAGGAGATTAAAAGTATCAGCCAATCCTAAATAGTCTTCCTAAGCCATCTAACTTAGGATGGAAAGAGGGGAAGGTCCTGATCTACATAAATAGTATTGAGTAAGGCTGGTTGAGTGAGGCAGAGCATAAATATTCCCCAGAATCCCTTATCTTATTAAATAATGATCGACTTAATTGATCAATCCTGTGGAATTAGATTTTGTCTACATATTTATTTAGTTTTTCCACTGTCACTATTTTTGCTCTGTTTTTCCCTTCCACTCAATATTTTGGGCAGATGAAACAATGAAAGCTGTAGGTTTTAAATATTTAGCTGCTAATTACGCCTTGAAGACGCATATGCTATAATCTGTATTTTCAGGTTGTTTGCTGCTTTCCAAAACATAGAATACTTATTGTTTCCGATCTCGAGCAGTTTTCCTTACTCACTGTCAGTGTGGTATTTAGAGTACTGTCTTTGTCTGATAAAACAAAATCATTCAAGAGCAGATGAAGCTATAATTACAATCAGAGTTCATACTTGTAGGAGATGAAATAAAAATTAAAAGCACTAACTCGGTGACATTTTGATTATCTGGAAATTTGCCCAGTCTGACAGATGACGGCAGGGGCACATGGATACATTGAAATGTAGAGACAAGAGGCTCCTTGTAAATCAAACAAAATTGTTCCGGCCTCGGCTTCACATATATTTGCCAATTCTGTTCTTGTGGAATTCTAGGTTTTTGATTAAGGATTTAGTTTTGAATAATGACCATTTTCCTTCAAAATTATGGTTTGATGAAATAAAAAATATACTCAGACATTTTACAAGTAACAAAAAAGTCTGTTTTCTCAGGAGAAAGGGGAATGGTACAAGTTTCTATGTAAAACAATTTACATGTTCTTGTTTATTCTAAAAATTGATAAACCCAAGATCAACGTGCTTCAGCAAGACAGGTGGCTCTTCAATTAAGTCACTATTGTGCTGAATAATAAGCCATTATCCATGAAATCATATTCACTTTGTTCAAGTCCTCCAACTCACACAGAAATATCTTCTCCCTTTTTCAAACAGCAACTATGCAGACAACAGTTCAGTAATTCCAAGAACTAGCAACCATATCAAAACTTTTTAGAAAGGGACATGAAAAATTCTAATAAAACTTGACCTTACAATGTACTGTTCCTGAGAGGTAAGGTGGGTTGGGGAGAAAGGACCAGGAAATCCAAGAACTTCTTCTTCCGTCTTGGTTGTATTATAAGACAGTGGGACAGTTGGACTCACCTCCTGTTAGTTTAATGTCTTCTAAAATGGTGAAAAATTTCCTGCATAGTGATGAAAAAGAAGAATAAAGAAACAATTTGAAAGACAAATTTAAAATGGTTAGTTACATTATGAAACTAAAAAGTGGAAATATAACCTTCTGATTTATACTAGTTTTTTCCACTCCATCTTCAAAAAATTTTTCAGCATTTGTGTTGTTTAATATATAAAACATCCAAATATAGAAAAAGGTTTCCTGAACTCAGAAGACAGTTACAAAAAATGTTTACAACAGTTACAAAATAATGTTTACAGAAGCAGATAGAAATGTTGGCTGTTTTAATTTCCTAGTTTACTTTTAAATTTTAATTTGTCATATTATTTATTTGAAAGAAAAGGGAAAAGGCAGAGAGACAAATTTCCCATCAGCTGGTTCACCTCCCAAATGCCTGGAGCAGCTGGGGTCTGGCTGACTGATGCCAGGAGCCAGGAACTCAATCTGGGTGCCAGGGACTACTCAACTTGCTTGAGCTGCTGTCCTTTGCGCCTTCCAAGATGATCATTAGCCAGAAGATGGAACTGGTTTCAGAGCTAAGGGTCGAATCTTGGCACTTGGATGTGGCTCTTTCAAGCAATGTTTAGACCAATACACCAAATGCCCACCCCAATACTTTTCCTTTAAAAGAAATTATATTGTGGAGCAACAGACCTAGCCCACTAGTAAGAACTGCTATTAGAAAAACACCAGATAGGCTGGTGCTGTGGATCACTAGGCTAATCCTCCTCCTTGTGGCGCCGGCATACCGGGTTCTAGTCCCGGTTGGGGCGCCGATTCTGTCCCGGTTGCCCCTCTTCCAGGCCAGCTCTCTGCTGTGGCCCAGGAGTGCAGTGGAGGATGGCCCAAGTCCTTGGGCCCTGCACCCCATGGGAGACCAGGAGAAGTACCTGGCTCCTGCCATCGGATCAGTGCGGTGCGCCGGCCGCAGCGCGCCGGTCGCGGCGGCCATTGGAGGGTGAACCATTGGCAAAGGAAGACCTTTCTCTCTGTCTCTCTCTCTCCCACTGTCCACTCTGCCTGTCAAAAAAAAAAAAAAAAAAAAAAAAAAAAAACCAGATAAACTTTGTGAGAAAGAGAGAAGGTATATTACAGACATGAAGGTTATACAGAAAATAATACCAGTAAAACCCAGTTCTTCTCCCTTTCAGAAGCAATTTGGGAATTTATGATGCTGGGTAAATAGCTTCTAACTGGATAAAAACTAAGTTATAGATGTGATACATGCAGAGAAAAAGGGTGTGGAAAGTCCTGAGAGATGCACCTTAATCAATCATTACATCACATGCCTCGCATGTTCAAAGATGGCTGCTGGAATGTGATTGGAGTTGTGTCATTTTACATTATAATGAACCAGAAGGTGACTTTCCAGTCTGTATTGATCTGTACAGGCTCCAGTCAACATTTTGGCTTCAGCCAGTTTGGTCCAGTCTCATCCGGAACTCTGAACAAACAGTGAAACAGATTGTTAACAAAGACAACTGTTGCAGGATAGCAAGTTGTCATACAACAGGCAGGGGCATGACTATTAGGAGTGAAAGCACACTAAGCAGTGAAGGGAAGCTTGTTGTTAAGCCAGGGAAGAGGTGTCCTTTATTTTCCATTATTTTAATGATTTATTATAATGCATATTTTTTGAGAAACTGGATTTCAGTTTGAACTCAGCTACTTACTATTTGGACACTTGGAGCAAAGAAAAACTTTGTTGCAATTGTCCACTGAAAAATGAAAGCATCCCCAGGAAAAATGTGACTGTAAACAACTTGAAAGTTAGAAATGAAATAAAAACATCAATTACTTGGGCACTTTCTCCTTGCTAAACTCCATGTTAAGCATCTTCCATACATTTCTCACAATTATTTTATGAAGGAGATGTTTAGGCCAGAATAGGTTAAGTAGTCTGAGTATTAGAGTGTGTCTAAACAAGGTATGTCTCTCCAAAATCCTTTAAATCACTACCACTAACCTCTTCACTGTGTTTGCTTGCTGTCTTGTTATGACCCTTTAATATGATCATTGTTTCACAAAAGTTACCTGTAAGTAACTGTTGTGGGATCCATATCTGTCTCCATGTTACCAAACAGAAAATGAGAATAACTGAATATGAATGTACATCAGAAAAGGTGAACTAGAAATGAGGTTAAAGTTAAGTGGGGTATGTTTTTAAGTCAAATTAAATTATATCTCACCTTCAAAATAAGTGGAATTTTGGGATGGGGATGAGGAAATAGATTTTTCAAAGTATTTTCTCAATATTGTGATCACTTTTAACATTTGCAGAAATGATTATAAGAGGAAATTATTTTTAATTAATTTATTTGAAAGGCAGAGTTAGAGAAAGGCAGAGGCAGAGAGAAAAAGAAAGAGATCTTCCATCTACTGGTTCACTCCCCAAATGGCTGCAACAACCAGAGCCAGGAGCCAGGAGTTTCTTCCAGGTTTCCCACATGGGTGCAGGATCCCAAGGACTTGGGCCATCTTCCACTGCCTTCCCAGGCCATAGCAGAGAGCTGGTTTGGAAGTAGAGCAGCTGAGACTTGAACCGGCACCCATGTGGCATGCCGAAATTGCAGGCGGCAGCTTTCCCTGCTACACCTCAGCGCTGGCCCCAAGAGGAAATTTTGAATGAAAGAACCAACATAAGTAGTAGCTCATCTCAGGTAAAGAATATTTGTTACCTAGTTACAGCATACAGTTGTCTAGGTTAACAATTTTTTACTAATTGATGTACAAAAAATACCCACTTATCAGATATGATTTCAGAATCTTGCAGAGTCAATGAAGTGATATCTCTTTGTTGGACCTAAGGTCTAGCCAATTTTTTTTTTTTTAATTTTTAAACCAGATTTGAGTGGGCATTTGTCTTTTCTTTCTTCATTAAGGAAAACAAAGAAGGTTTTGAGAGTTGTAGTGTTTTAGAGTTTCCTAATTGACTAGATGAATTGTGTTTAATTGATTTATGGTCTGCATGCATAGGTGGCCTACAAAGGTTGCCACAGACAATATGTTGGGAGCAAAAACTTTGTTTCCAGAGATAAATATTCAAATAGCAAGCCAGAGAGTTATTTTAAAGAAAGGATTAGACAGAACTTTTCTAGGAATGTCTATAAATTAATGCTTCTTCTTGGAAGTGCTTTTTTTTTATAGTTAAACAACTGCTCAGGGAATTTTACAAATTAATTCAGATATTAAAAAATAAATTAATTCCTTTGGGCTTCAAATTCATTTCACCATGAAGATTTTTTGTTTTGTCCTTTTTTTGCATTCTGTAATGAATCTTCAAATACATATCTTTTACTCACCTCTTTATGAGAATGAGTTAGGCATTCACAGCTTTCAACATACTCACTTTCTCTAAGTATTCAGCATCAAAAACAATGCAGAAAATGTCATGGGTACTGGTTGACGTTTTTATCTCTGATGTAAAAAAAACTTTGAGAATAACACATAGGTCAAGGTAAGCAAAGAAAGGTTTATTTGTATGGTAAGTGAAAGTGCACATTTAGGAAGGAGTGCAGGCATGTCCAAGGAATAGCTACACTCAGCAAGGTCCATGATCTGGAAAAGTAGCGGGGTGTTTTCAGGGTTGGGGTTTAATGAAATATTCATATGGATCAGTTTGAGTCCTGTCCCTTTCCTTGTCCATTTTTTTGAAATCTCATAAGCATCATGGTATCAGATGCATGATGAGAGTAGAAGTGACAGCCATGGTAATTATATTATAATGACATTACAGTTAGGTAAATGTCATTGCGTGGGACCTGCAGTCCATAGCTACATTAGTTATTTTGGATTGGCACTGTTTCTTAGAGCTATTTCTTGGAAGTTGCAGGTTTCCACTACACAAAAAGTGGAGGAGTTAGGGTGGTACAAGTGAACCTGCAGCACAGGCAGGGTCCAGGAAAAGACCTCCGACATTAGCTCCTCTTTGCTAGCTAACTTCTAACCTACATCAGATTCACCAAATTCATTCTGCTTCACTATTTCCATTTCCTCTGTTAGTAGCAACGGCGTCAACCAATACCATACAGGCATTTGGTTATAGGTTTTTTCATATCCAAACCATGCTGCATACCTAAACCATGCTGAGAGCATTATTAATGTCCATTATGAACTTTCTGTGATTACTTCCCTTAGAAGTACATGTGGGTTGGCGCCATGGCTCACTAGGCTAATCCTCCACCTGCGGCGCCGGCACACCGGGCTTCGGCACACTCCTGGCTTCAGATTGGCATGGTGCACTGGCCGCAGCACACTGGCCACAGCGGCCATTGGAGGGTGAACCAACAGCAAAGGAAGACCTTTCTCTCTGTCTCTCTCTCTTACTGTCCACTCTGCCTGTAAAAAAAAAAAAAAAAAAAAAAAAAAAAAAAAAAAAAAAAAAGAAGTAAATGTGAATGTGTCTTTCTAAAGTGGAGCTCTACCAAAGCCCCTATATCAAAACCAAGGAAAATTAAATCATTCCAAGTAGACCCATCTAAGTTTTGCTGAGTAATGATTAGAAGTATTGACATGCTGTGCAATCCACAATCTATTATAATCTCCTGCTTTGCTTGTCTAGCCTATTTTATTCATTGCATATACTCACCACATATTCACCAGAGACTCAAAAGGTGTACCTCAGTAGCCACAGTGGTGAGCATGCAAGTGATGGGGTAGAATTCGGCAGACAGGAGTCAACCCTGGCTTCAACTAGAACAGCTGCTTATTTATCTGTTTGACAGCATAAGGTATCATTGATTTTTTTTTTGGCTGTGCTGCTTTCTGTCTTGTAAATTTGTATGTGTATTTGTTTTTTTTTTTTTTTTCATTTTTGGTGGCATAGTAACAGTTCGAGTGCTAGGCATATTCTTGTTTCCATCATCTCTCTAAATTTAGGGTAGAGTCTTGAACCTTGTTTCCTAATAAATTCTGTGCTATTATAACAGAATTACCTAAACACAATTGTATATATTGCACAGATTTCTATTGGTTCATGGTTCGGAAAACTGGGCAGTTCAAGCTCAAGGCACCAGCATCTAGGAAGGACCATTGGACTGCTTCATTACTAGGGAAAAGCATCACATAGGTGAGAAAGAGAAGAGGCTGAACTTTTCCTTCCATCAGGAATTCACTCATATACTAACAAATCTACACATGAGGTAATGCCAGGAAACCATTCATGAGGGCTGAGTCCTCACCTGTTGCTAATTAGGTTTCATTTTCCAACATTACCACACTGGAATAGTTCCCACACATGCTTTTGGAGGGACTCATTCAAACTATAGCACTAGTATATATTCATATTCATTGAGTGAATATGTCAGAAAAGGAATGTTGAAATATGACACATATTTTACAGGGAAGTCATAGAAACTTATTCCTTAAGAATATTTTAGAATCTAATTCTACCTTTTGAGTAGTTTATGAAAAATTATTTCTAAAAAATCAAAAGGTTTCTAGGGCTGGCATTGTAGTGTAGCAGGTAAACCCATCACCTGCTACACTAGCATTTTATATAGGCACAAGTTCATGTCCTTACTACTCCTCTTCCAATCCAGCTCCCTGATAATGGCATAGGAAAAGCAACAGAATACAGCCCAAGTGTTCAAGCTCCTGGCTCCCAACGTCAGCCTGACCAAGTCCCAACTCTTATGGCCATCTGGGGAGTGAACCAGAGGATGGAAGATCCCCTCTCTTTCTGTGTCTCCCTCTCTTCCTGTAACTCTTACAAAATAAATAAGTCTCTTAAAAAATACAAAGTTTTCTTTAATGTACTTATATTCCTCAAATATTGTTTTATGTAGTAAAATGATATAAAATTAATATCAGTATTTTATAATATAACAACAATGAAAATCTGACATGAGAGTGAATAAGAAGCCTTTTACAAAGTGTTAAAATTTCTGACTTATTCCATATAAAATGGAAACCTGGAATACGTTAATTATGGAGTTCAACATTTTCTTTTAACAATCCATTTCGTTTCTTAGCATGGTGTGATTGTCTCTTTCTACGTTGCTGGTTGACACAGCAAATGCCCTCTATCTTGAGTGTATCAGGGTATCCTCAATCTGTTCTATGAAACTGTTCCTTCCTTTGACATCCTTTTACAATTCTTGTTACTTTATGTTCTAATCAATCCTCACCGGCCAAAACTACAATTACAATTAATCAATGTTCATATTGACAGAGACAGAGCAATAATGAGAAACTGCTGATCAGTAATAAACATGTTTGGGCTGCATTTTATAAATAGCTGGCAATAAGGGAGGACTGGTCTTATTGACTAACTCATAAATGACTTATAGTCTATTTTCAAGCTTTCACCTGGCAAGGGTATTTCAAGACAAACAGTAAAGTGGCTATATTTCTAGTAAGAAAGCAAAGCTTTTAGATTATTGTTGTTTGAGATGATTGAAATAAGGGTGTTGGCTGCGTATAGAGAATGGATCAAAGAATAAGCTAAGGTTTCTGCAACAATAAGATAATAGTGTTTTTATTAGGATTTATCATTTAGAATCATTATGTAAATTTGATCTAATCTTAGTTTACTTTCTGGTAATTAATCCTCATATGTTACCCCAATCATATTTTTGGTATTCTTTTGTTAGTTGGTTAACTTTTACTTACTTCTCCAAACTGTTTAAACTATAACATGTTTAAATCTGCAGATTTGATTAATATTTTCTTCCTTCTTTCCACATATTAAACACAATATAAATTGTAAATTCCACTCATATGTGATCTATCTTTACTGAATGTCTTAAGTATTTATGCAGTATACTTAGCATATTATTATATACTTCTCTATGCTCTAAAATTTTCGTGGGTTTTTGAAGCAAGGTAAGGAAACTTGAGCATAGGAATTAGCTATTAGATGCATTCTTAGCTTTATAGTCTCAAAAATGATTAAGTATAAAGAAATTGCATGAAACTTATTGAATGAATTTATAGCTAGGATTTTAAGCTTAGGTTTATAAGAGTCAAACTGAAGAAATAGACAAGTGAAATTGGCAGAGACAAGAGTTAGTGCAACTCGACCTCAAATGACTCTGGGTAGATGGAGAATACAGACGCTACCCCTAAACAGTAGCTGCTATTCACTCTGACTGGTGCTGGAGGAAACGTGGATTTAGAACTATCAAATATTATTGTTTTTCCAAAGAATCTGTTATCAAAATTCTATTTGAATATCTTAATTTAAAATTTAGGTAATTGATCAGACTACCATAAGAGAAAATAAATGATCTGTAAATTAACTGTGTCCAAATTGTGCCAGTTATGAATCTCAGTTTTATGGAATTTAATTCCTAGTGCTTTGATAACAGTAGTGAATTTTGCTTCAGAAAGTTAAATTCTACTTACTTCACTGCTTAGTGAATAAATGTGCTGATTTGCTCAGTTTAAAAAATCATATTTCATGTTGAGATATAAAAATACTCTAAATTAAATGGTGATTTGGATGAAAGTTTTCCTAGACTTTCTTGTACAATATCTCCTCCACTGAGAAGTCAAAATTTTTTCCCTTTCCTCTAATTGTCCCAATTTAATCAGCACACAATGTATACAAGTAAAAAAAAAGCCACATTGTACTCTATAATATACACAATCAGTATCAATAAAAAATTATACATTTTAAAAAGTAAATAATATGAAAAAGTAATGAAGAAAGAAGTGAATATACAATAAATGATTAAATCTTGCAAATTCACAACCATGGCTGTAAACATACACTTGTTCTGCCCATATCATTAATTACATAAAGGAAATGCTCCCAGTTTCAATAATGCCACATACTCCCCCCTCCCAACATGAAATAGCCCAGAAGGCATGCTTTTACTGTATGCATCTCATCACGAACTTTAAGACAGGATGAGGTGGAACTCAAAAGAACTGAATGCTTCTTAAGATATCTGTGGTTAAATTTCTTTTGAGCTAAAAATATAACATTAAACAATAACACATATTTCCTAATGTAAATTTAGAGACAATGCTTTTCTTTAAACTCTTCAGGAAACTGGAATTTTGAAGATGTGTTTGCTATGGACCTCAACTATCTCATTTGCAGATACGCAGCATTCTGTCTGATGGACGTGTGGCCCAAGGCTGTGATATAGGATAAGAAGAGACCTGGAGCTGTCTGTATGTGTTTATAAAATAGAGAAAAGATAAACAGAAAAATTAATTCTGACTTCTTGCTTCTCAATCTTCTCTCACCACCTGATTAAACAAACAAAACAAAATAAGGGGCAGGCATTTATCCTAGTGATTACATACAGATTGGCACATACACATTCCACACAGGACAGAGTCCTGAGTCTCATACTTCATGCTGGGTCCTTACTCCAGCTCAGTCCTTAGGCAAACCCTTAGCAATAGTGGTGCTGGTTGAAGGGACTGACTTCTGACAACCCACGTGTGGGTTGTGCTCCTGGCTCCTGGCTTTAGAGGGGTCCAACCTCAACCATTGCCAGCATTTGTGGAGTGAACCAGTGCATAGGAACTCTCTCTCCCTCTCAATTAAATACATAAATAATAAAACAAAACAAAACAATAATGTGACATTTTGTCTCATTTAAATATTGAGATGAAATGAAACTGTTAACAAGGTAGACCTATTTAAGAGTTCAAACTTAATTTAAGAATGTCAAACACTTCTATCTTTTTGGTTTTATGAAGTAGTAACAAAGGATCCTAAGTGAATATGCTTTTACTCTAGTATAAGGAACACATTTGAAAGAATAAGATGGCAAAAGCTGTATCTTTCTCTTAATAAATGATACTTTCTCTGTGATATATTCTGTCTGGTGATGCACTATATTTACTTTAAATGAAATTCTTTGATGCAGTATTGCTTTGATTTATTGGGTGGTTTTTGATTTAGTAGAAGACAGTTTTGAATCAGATGGTGGGGTTGATTTACTGGAGAAGGTATTTGATTTGATAGATGATGTATCTTCTTCAGTATTCAATAAGTAATGATTCAATAGTAGATGTCTGATTTGGTAAGAGAACTATTAGATTTGATTTTGATCTATTTTCTCAGTAGGAGATACATTTATTTTAATAGCTGATGTATCACTTTAGTGTAAAATGTGTCAAATTTATGGCTTCATGTTCTTTTTCTGCACTTGTGATTTATGAATTTTACTACTAATGTATATGTTTCAATTAAAGGTAAGATAGAAAATTCATTACATTCTAACATAGAGTTAAAGTATTCCAAAATCTGTCTAAATTCTTTTCCCTTTTTCTGATAAACTGCTGTTAGTAAGTTGATAAAGTGAATTTCAAATGAAGAAAATACAAACATATCTTCATAGAAACACGTTGTGGGTATGTATTTGTATATGTTTGTGTCTTTAAAATCAAAATTTAATTATATTACACATTTAGATAAATAAATTTTCCTTTTTTTATTTTCTCTCCAAAAGTGGCTACCTAAGTTGCTGTTCTGTTTTCAACTGCTCTAATAAAGAGCTGGCTGTGGATTTTTAAAGTTGGAACTATTAACTACTTGTGACTTTGTTTGGATTTAGTTAAAACTTTTCTCATGAGTTACTTGCTGCACGCACCACGGCTCACTAGGCTAATCCTCCGCCTGCGGTGCCCATATCCCGGGATCTAGTCCCAGTTGCTCCTCTTCTAGTCCCGCTCTCTGCTGTGGCCTGGGAAGGCAGTGGAGGATGGCCCAAGTGCCTGGGCCCTACACTCGCATGGGAGACCAGGAGGAAGCACCTGGCTCTTGGCTTCGGATAGGCGCAGCGCTGGCCGTAGTGGCCATTGTGGGGTGAACCAACGGAAAAAGGAAGACCTTTTTCTCTGTCTCTCTCTCTCACTGTCTAACTCTGCCTGTCAAAAAAAAAAAAAAAAATGAGTTACTTGTCTGAACTTTAGAGACTGATAAATGAGTTAATATAAATTTCAGACAATTATTCTACTTGACATGTTTTTGAACCAACATTCATAATATTTGCTTAAGATGGAACTCCCAAGATTGTACCACAACAGAAATATAAAATGTGACTAAGATTCAAAATAAGTAAGATAAGTCATCTCAGAGAACTTTACAACAATTTAAGAATCCATTGCAATTTAAATGCATGAAATTCACAATTAGTTTGGTTATGTGGTCTGTTCTTGAGGCAGATATGGTTGGTTTTTGTTTAATAATAAAGAGAAATATAAACTAATGAGTATTTCTTATTTGCACAGCAAGAAAACAAAAAGCAGCATGGCACATAAGTAAGACGATAGGCATTAGGTCACCAGCTTGATTTCAGTTCCAGGCTTTGCCTGCACTAGTCCTAGTCTCCATGTTTGTTTGTTGATGGAGTTTCAGTGACTTTGAAGTCTGAGAACAAACCTAGTGGAAATTCTATAGGAAGACAAATGCTTCCTTATAGTGATTTAGGCAATCGAAGTCTACAGCAATGGAAAGGAGCTGTGGAAAGCTCCTTAGAAATGGCCGAGGAAATTACATTCACACCCTAGCTTGTGTTCGTAGTTTTGTGTTTATGGTTTCTGTTGTACATTCCCATGAAACCTGGCTAGTCCAGTGCTTAGAAAAACTAACTTTTTTCATAACCTATATTTTCTTCTTAAAATTAAGAGTTTCACTAAGAAAAAAAAAAAACCACATCACATTTCTATTCCTAAGGAAAACACATTATCTTTTCAAACATACTTCTTGTTTAGTGAACAGAGTAGAAGCAACAGTAACTGCTGTGCCAGGTATCAGACTAAGCACTTACAAGCAGACTTGCTTTTATTCCTACTTTAACCTGATAAGGTAGCAGTTCTTATTTGACAGAGACAGATATGGAAGTTTGAAGGGTTGAAAGAAAAGGTTTTATGACTATTTTGCAGGGATATAGAAAGTAATAATGTTTCAAAATAAAGTTTGTAATAAATGGTATCAAGGATCCCGCTTCACCATGCCTTTCTAAAAATTATATGAATTTGTTGAGCCTTTATTTTCTCTTTTTCAAGACTGTTTTATTTGAAAGACACAGAGACAGAAAGAGAGAGGGAGAGAGAGAAAATGAGAGAGATTCACTGGTGATTGCAACAGCCAAAGCCAAATGAAACCAAAGCCAGGAACCAGGAGCTTCATCTGGATCTTCTACATGGGTACCTGGGTTCCAAGTTCTTGGACTGTCATCCACTGGCTTCCAGGCACGTTAGCTGAGAACTGGATCAAAAGCAGAACAGCCAGGACTATGCCAACTGGCACTTGGATACGGGATACCAGTGTCTCAAGCAGCAGCTTATCCTGTTGCGCCACAATGCAGGCCCTTGTTGAGCTTTGGTTGAAAAGGCAGTCTTGGGTTATGCTTATCTGCAGGTTGATAGTCTTGCCTACATTCGTACAGTCAGGAAGCAGAGCCGCCACTTTGACTTGAGTTACTCAGTCAGTTTGTAGCCAGCCACAGTGCTTACAACCACTGTACCAGTCTTTCCTCCCAGTTCCCTTTGATGATGTCATTTCTGAAACAGTAGTACTAGGCATTTAGGAATAGCACAAAACTGTCTTATACTCACTGTGCCACGTGTTACCTGATTTAACTATTCCAACAACCTGACAAGATACCCTGTGAAAGACGTTTTGTCATCTCCAACTTGTGGTTGAGGACAAGGAAACACACAGTAGTTAAGTGACTTGTTAAGTGATAATTAAGACCCCGTAGCCATAGATAAGTGATAAAAAATGATGGAGCAAGAACATATGCAATCTTGCTTCAGGGTATCATTGGAGAGTTAGGTGGTGGCACAGATGTAGTTAAGATTACAGGCAGAGAGACGTCATGTGCTGCATTGGTTGGGATGCTGCGTGGGATGACTACATCCCATAATGGATTTGAGCCCTGGCGCAATTGCTGATTCCACTGTTCTGGTAATGCTCACCCTGGGTGTAGCAGGTGATGACTCAAGGTCCTGATTCCTTGCAACTCACATGGAAAACCAGGATGGACTTCTGGGTTCTTAGCTTCAGTTTTGCCCAGCCATGGCTGTTTAGAGTATATGGGGGGTGAACCAGAAGACAGAAGATTTTTCTGTGAGTCTCTCTGTGTCTTTCTTTCAAGCCTAATAAAGTAAACAAATAAGTAATTTTTGGAAAATATTACAGGCAGAATACATAGACACATTTCTTCAAAATGCACATCAGCCTTTTGCCTTTTTTTTTTCCCACTCCCAGATACATCATGTGGGTCCCTCCCACAAATGTTTCTTAATAGGCACCCAGTCCACATCTCTCCAGCTTCTTCTTCCAGCCTCCTAGATCCACCTTTCTCTTTACTACATACTCTGACACCTATACTGCTGTGTTTGTTGTGTTCTGTCAGTTTCTTTAAGCCTGCTGTTTTACCCATGATGTTAATCCTACAAGCTTAATAGAATCCCAGAGGTGGACACAGCTTTTAAAAGCCAAATGTGCATCAGGAAGCTAGACATGGTGGTCATTTATACTTTCAAATCCATCGTATCAGTGTCATATGAATATACCAATAACCCATGAACAGAAAAAAAAATAAACAATACAAAGTTAGTCCGAAAAAATGTTCAGCATACCCTAGATGTTCTCTAATCCTTACCCAAAATCTAGCTTATCCTGTGAAAGTTGTCAAAAAGGGCATTCATCTAACTTATCTGTGTCACACATGTCCTGAAAGATATTCCCAAGATCCACCCCTACCAAGGAACCTTCAGTGACTTGTTTTTAATTTCTTGCTTCTCTGAGTTCCTCCTGCCTTACACAGAATCCAGTATATTAAATTTGCAACAGACATCCAGATTTTTCTTTTTTATGCATATTTGCATTTTTCCAATTCTATAGTGGGGAGGTTGCTCAGGAAAAGATCATGTGCTACAGCTATAAGTTGCAAGTAAAAACAAAAAAAAAATGAAGAAAATAGATATTTCAGAAGGATGCAGAGCAGCTAAATGTTTCCCCAGTATTCTCTCTCACTCAACCGTGCTCTAGAAATGAAATAGGGAGATAATGAGAGAAACTGTGTGAGGTATGCTTGAAAAGCAGAAGAGATAATATCATTAAAACATGTGGAGTTGAAACTCAGACTAAATTACATACCTTCTTGCAACGGCTTTGACATCTTTCCCACCCTTGTGTTTCAATAGTATGACAATTTATCCAATTTTTATCATATTAAAATGTTGTATCCCTGAAATGTAGCCACAAATATAACCTAGAAGTTGAAGAAATTTTGAATTGTCAGATAGTACATGGATCATTAACCATTTTCGAAAGATAGGATCCAAAAATGGATTTCAACATAAGTAAAGTTGAGAACATGATTCATGAGCTGGTTCCAAAGACAATTTCTGGGTTATTTAAAGATCTCACAGGAATAGATTTTACCAGTTCATTTTTCTAAGCCAAGTCATATTTCTTGAAGGTCAGGAAAAATAAAGAGGTGCAGGGAACAAATCGCAAGTTTGAAATTCCAATAAATTATTAAGCTATGGGACATTTTATGACTTAAGATAATTTTAAAGGAGACTATTTACAGTCTGAACTGTGTCCCTCTAAAATTCATGTTTTGAAACCCTAACCCCGTTAACCTCATAATGTGAGTGTATTTGGAGGCAGTGCCTTTAAAGGGGTAATTAAATTTAAAATGAGGCGCTTAGAGTGGGCTTTAATCCAATCTGACCTGTTTTATAAGAGGAAATTAGAATACCAGAGACATTAGAGGGAGACCATGTGAAGAGGCAGCAGAGGGGCAGCCCCTGCCAACCCTGGAGAAAGGCCTTGGAGGAAACCAGTCCAGCCATCACCTTTTTGTTGGATTTCTTATTCTCAGAACTGTGGGACAATTAATACTGTTATTTGGCCACACAGTCTGTGGTGGCATTTTATTGCGTATCTAGCAAATTGAAACAAATATATAGAGAAAAATTCTAATGCAAGATTATTCGCAATACTGAATCTAAATTTTAAGCATTATCCATTCAAATATCAAATTATATTTATGTAATAGCTGAAAGCAATTATTTCATATATTCTGGCAAAAAGTGAGTGCCTGTATCTGTCTTCAATTTTCAAATATCTTCTTTGAAATAAATTGGACTATAATTTAAATGATTTTTTGTACAGCTCTTTGTCCACACAATAGTTGAATGATTGAAAAGCAAACTGGCCAGCACCACAGCTCAATAGGCTAATCTTCCGCCTGCAGCGCCAGCACACCGGGTTCTAGTCCTGGTCAGGGTGCCAGGTTCTGACCCAGTTGCTCCTCTTCCAGTCCGGCTCTCTGCTGTGGCCCGGAAGTACAGCTTGGGTCCTGCACCCGCATGGGAGACCAGGAGAAGCACCTGACTCCTGGCTTTGGATCAGTGCAGTGTGCCGGCCGCAGCATGCACTGGCCACAATGGCTATTGTGGGGGTGAACCAATGGAAAAAGGAAGACCTTTCTCTCTGTCTCTCTCACTGTCCAAAAAAAAAAAAAAAAAAAAAAAAAAAAAAAAAAAAAAAAGGAAAGAAAAAAGAAAAGCAATGAAGCTGTAATGTTGAGAAGTATTATCTATAAATATGTAAAATTTTAATTTTTCTTAATAAAATTAGTTGTTTTTTTGGTATGAAAACATATCCTGGAACAGGAATAGAAGAAATTGTGTCATTAATACTTAGAAAAAAAAGGCTCATTTTTATGAGCCTGTTCCTTCATCAGGAAATGAAAGAACAAAACAAATTTAGATCTGATGTTATAAAACTAACGTTTTCCAAAATCTTTAGCTATTTTGAAGACATAATTACAATTAAAAGAATTATAAAATAATCATAACTAACATGTATTGTACACAACATACATACTATGGATAAAAAAGTAGATACAGTCTGTATTCACATTTTATAAGTGACATAATTTAGCTGTGGAAAATTAATAATTTATCCAAGGTGCTAACTAATAACCTAGGCTATGAGCCTAAAAAATATATTCAAGAGCCATTGAGCTCTTAGCTTCCATGCTTTAATGAACAGAATTAAATATATTTCATTTCCTTTTTTAGGAATCAGTTGAAACCATTCATCTGCATGCAGACTTAGATATATCATAAATCAGACTCGCTGTTTGTAGCTTCAGAAATAGAACAGTATAATATATAGAACAGATCGACCTACTGTGCTGAAATAAGTACCTAAAGAAAGTTCCTCCTGGGGCTACCACAATACTGCCACAGGTTAAGCTGTCTCCTGTACCACCACAATCATGCCATATCAGTTATGGTTCGAGTCCCAGCTGCTCTATTTCCAATTCAGGTCCCTGCTAATGGCCTGGGAAAGCAGTGAAGGCTGATCCAAGTGATTGTGCCCCTGAACCCATGTGGGAGATCTGGATGAAGCTCCTGGCTCCTGGCTTCAGTCAGATCCAGTCCTGCCTATTGCATCTGCTTGGGGAGTGAACCAACAAATGGAAGACCTCTTCTGTCTCTCCCTCTCTTTAACTCTGTGCTTCCAAATACATAAATTTTTTTTAAAGTCCCCTTGTCGCTGGTTTGAGTCCCAGCTGTTCTACTTCGGATTCAGCTCTCTGCTATGGCCTAGCAAAGCAGTAGAAGATGGCCCAAGTCTTTGGGCCCCTGCACCCATGTGGGAGACCTGGAAGAAGCTCCTAGTACTTGGCTTTGGATTGGTGCAGCTCCAGCCATTGCAGTCATCTGGGGAGTGAACCAACAGATGGAAGACTCTCTCTCTCTCTCTTTCTCTCTCTGCCTCTACCTTTCTGTAACTCTGCCTTTCAAATAAATTAATAAATAAATATTTAAAAAATAAAAAGTCCCTTCTATCAATTATGAAAAATAATATATTCAGAATTCTTAACATTTTCATGGTTTTTTAAAAGATTTTATTTATTTATTTATGAGGTAGAGTTATGGACAGAGGGAAGATGAGAAAGAGATCTTCCACACTCTAGTTTACACCCCCAAATGGCCACAAGGCCGGAGCAGAGCCCATCTGAAGCCAGGAGCTTCTTCAGGATCTCTCACTCAGGTTCGGGGGCCTAAGCACTTGGCCCACCTTCTACTGCATTCCTAGGCCATTACCAGGGAGTTGAATCAGAGGTGGAGCAGCCGGAACACAAACCAGCGCCCATACGGGATTCCTGAGCCACAGGTAGAGGCTTAGCACACTATGCCACAGCGCTGGCCCCTACGTTTTTATGTTTTCTTTCTCCCACTTTCTACCCAAATCAAGTAATTCTTAGATTCACTAACTCAAAGTAGAATTTTCTACCCCTTCTCTAGTTCATTTATATTAGATACTAAGTTTGATGAAATTGGTTATACTTTATGCTAATTTTATTGGATTATTTCTTACCTTAAAATTAAAAACTCCAATTTCTGGGCACTTTCCCTGGGCCTTATGGGCTGCCATTGTATTTTCAGGAGCTTTCAGTCATACTGTAGCTCCTTTTTTCCATTCATGTCTCCTCAGATTTTTAATCAGCTCATTTTATCACTTCCACCCTTTTTCATATTTGCACCTTACATTAAATGTTGACAGTCCTATGCCCCAGTTTCATTCAGTAAGCATGTTTCCAATTACTCAGATTAGAGTCCTGTCGGCTGAGTTTTTGATTTGAAAAATTTATGTTGCAGGTTGCTTATAGGAAACCAAATGTCTGCTAAAATTTGTGATTTTGGATTCTGAAAACATGATTTAGACATAGAGTTTTCTGAAAAAATTGGATTTTTTTATTTATGAGCATTCCTTCAGCAAAACATGATTTTTTCATATTTCATATTGTTTCATCATTTCAAAAATGACACAGGCTTAACTCACATGTGGTCATCTTTTGTAGTTGATAGTGTCTTTTTTCATTAATGTGCATAATTTTGATTAATTTTATACAAGCTACATTTTCACTACTATTCAAGTAGTCTAAGGACTTACAGTTAAACAAAATAATTATATGAATAATAAGCTTACTTCCTGTTGTTTGAAAATTCTTTGTAAAGCACTAAATTGTTCTTAGAAAATCAATCTGGAAAACATTATGCTGAGTGAATTAAGCCAGCCCCAAAGGGACAAATATCATATGTTCTCCCTGATCGGTGACAACTAACTGAGCACCAAAGGGGAAACCTGTTGAAGTGAAATGGACACTATGAGAAACAGTGATTTGATCAGCTCTTGTCCTGACTGTTGATGTACAATGTAATACTTTATCCATTTTAGTATTTTTTGTTTTGTTTTGTTCTAGTACTATTGGTTGAACTCTGTAATTAACACACAATTACTCTTAGGTGTTTAAATTTTAACTGAAAAGTGATCCCTGTTAAATATAGGAGTGGGAATAAGAGAGGGAGGAGATGTATAATTTGGGATATGCTCATTTGGACTTGCCCCAAATGGTGGAGTTAGAAACGTGCCAGGGGATTCCAATTCAATCCCATCAAGGTGGCATGTACCAATGCCATCTCACTAGTCAAAGTGATCAATTTCAGTTCACAGTTGATCACACTGATAGGTCTAAGAGTCAAAGGGATCACACAAACAAGTCTAGTGTCTGCTAATACTAACTGATAGAATCAAAAAGAGAGAGAACGATCCAACATGGGAAACGGAATACGCAGCAGACTCATAGAATGGCAGATGTCCTAAATAGCACTCTGGCCTCAGAATCAGCCCTTAAGGCATTCGGATATGGCTGAAGAGCCCATGAGAGTATTTTAGGCATGGAAAGCCAAGACACTCTGGGGAAAAAAAAAAAAAAAAAAAAACTAAATGAAAGATCTCTGCGAGTGAGATCCCAGTGGAAAGAACGGGGCTATCAAAGAAGGAGGTACCTTTCTCTGAAGGGAGGAGAGAACTTCCACTTTGACTATGACCCTGTCGGAATAAGATCAAAGTCGGCGAACTCAAAAGGCTTCCATAGCCTTGGCAACTCATTACTAGAGCCTAGGGTAATTACTGACGCCATAAACAAGAGTGTCAAATTGTTAAGTCAACAACAGGAGTCACTGTGTACTTACTTCTCATGTGGGATCTGTCCTTAGTGTGTTGTCCAATGTGAAGTAATGCTATAAGTAGTACTGAAACAGTACTTTACACTTTGTGTTTCTGTGTGGGTGCAAACTGATGAAATCTTTACTTAATATATACTATATTGTTTTTCTGTATATAAAGAGAACTGAAAATGAATCTTGATGTGATGGAATGGGAAAGGGAGCGGGAGATGGGAGGGGTGCGAGTGGGAGAGAAATTATGGGGTGGGGGGAAGCCATTGTAGTCCATAAACTGTACTTTGGAAATTTGTATTTGCTAAATAAAAAAAATAAAAAGAAAAAAAGGAAAATCAATTTTTTGCTATTTGAGAATGGGGTCTTCTTAAAGAAATAGAGATTCTTCTTGTTATTAGTGTTAGTGGAAGCATGGTAGATTTAAATACTCTCTAGTGTTATAAACTGTGTTTTTCTGCCATCTGAAGGAAAACAATTTTTAATATGACCAGATACTGTCAGTTATTATGGAAAAGCTTACATTGCACTTAAACTACTAAAATAGAAAATTCTCAATGTAAGATGTCACACGTGAGCTTACTCTACATTCTTTCATTCACTCAATGGATGTATTCTTGAAACAGACCTACCTAGGGCCAGTTATGAAAGTTATACATTTTGAACTAAGTCTTTCATCACAGGGATTACCTTCTGATAAGGGAAAGTAGTTAAAAAATAAATATACTATATGCAATATGTCAAGTGATAATGAGATGGGATTTTTTTAAGTACAGCCTATATAAATCTATCAATTAAAATAGAGAATGATAAGAGTTACTGAGAGTATAGCACTATGCCACAGAATAAAATATGGTTTGCTAATATAACTGGAGTGATCAAGGTATGCCACAGTGTAGTGGTGATATTTAAGAAAAACTTAAGAGGAAACAGAAAAGTTAGCAAGTAGATATGATGGGAAAGAGTTTATAGGCAGAGGCAGTAGCTAATGCAGGGATCTTTGGTGCAAAGTAGCCCAAATGCTTGAGAAGGAACAGAGGCCATTCTGGCTAGAATAGATTTTGGTCAATGAGAGCAACAGGGAAACTAGAGAAGAGAAGACTGCAGGAATCCTTGTGAAAAATGACGACTGTGACCTTGTGTTCACAGAGAAGAAAAAGGGCTGTACATTTATGTATATATACACACACACACACACAGCAAACATAAGCACACATACTTTTTCTTCCCCTTTTTCCTATGAAAAATTCAAGTATAAAGAAAAGTTAGAATAATACAGTAAGCATTCATCATCCAGAAACTGAGTGGTCCAGTGTTTAAATTTGTCTTTGTAAATGTTGGAAAGTGATTGACATCATGCAGCACCTGAAAACTAAGAATTCTGTAATATTGCTTAATATTCAAATGATTTCCAAATTTTTTTACTCATTGTAAAAATATCTTTTAAAGCATGTGACACATACACACATATGTATATGTGTATGCATAAGTGATTCTAAGCCAGGATCTAAATCATTTTCCTATATTATATTTGAGTATAAAATTTCTTTTAATCTAGAGCAATGGTTTATTTTGTTTGTCTTTAACCTTTCTAAACGTTCAGGGCATTTTTGTTATGGAAAATCATCCACATTAGACTTGTGTAATTGTTACCTATGGTATTGCTCAACTTTTCCTGTATTTCCTGTAAGTTGGATGTTAGGTCTAAAGGTGTGATTAAATTCAGATTCAGTATGGTTGGCCCAGAAGACTTCATGTCTGCAGCTATGACATTGATAATGTGACTCATCAAGAGAAACCCTTTATCCAAATCTTAGAGATGCTCAAATGATGCACAGTCAGAAGTTACTTGAACCATATTTTATTCTGTGTGGTTTTTTATTAAGGTGATATCCTTATGCAGGTAGATTTTTTTTCTTTTGTTTTCCATTTTAAGATTTGCTCTTTCAAACATTTTTGGATGTGTAAAACATATTTATGGTTTAAAAGTCACAACTTCACCAATTGATATGCTTAGAAAAGTCTTGCTTCTGTCCCTTTTCTCTCTACCCTATACTCTTGCACACCAATAGATCATGGGATGACAAGATTCATAAAGGAACAGGGAACAAATGCTTTAAGATTTATAGGCCATGTGTTCTCTATGAAAAGTACTCAACTCTGCTTTTTGTGGTGAGAAAGTAAGAATAGATAATAAATGGCTGTGCTTGTGTGAAAATAAAAACAGATACAAAATTATTTATTAGACAGTATTTGGCATTTGGCTCACAGTTGGATTTACCTTGGTATAGGTAACCATTTTTAAAAATGATTCTATGCCATACTTTTCCTGTTTCTTTATGAATCTTATTTTATATTCTTAAAAATTCATAATATATACACCATTCTACAATGTTAGCTCCATTTAAATCACACAGATACATCAATTAGTACATTTATGCATTATTTTCCCTTTTTATAACTTAATTTAGTAGATATGCCATAAATGTATTCAACCAGCCTATCATTGATGGTTATTTGGTTTGCTTTCAGCCTTTGGCTGTTGCAAATTACAATGAAAGAGTTTAGGCGTATAATCATCCACATGCACACACACGCACACAATTATACATTCCTAGAAGTACGACTGTTGGGCCAAGAAGGAAATATATTTGTAATTCTGTTAAATGCTGTAAAATTCTTCTCCACATAGGCTGTAGCATTTTGCCTTTCCAGTGAGAAACATATGAGCATGTCAGTTTTTCCACAGCATTTTCAACACACTGTTCTGTCAAGCTTTTGAACTTTTGCCAAAATGATATATGAGAAATACTATCTCTGTGTAGTTTTGTTTTCACTTATCTTATTATGAATGAAATTGAACCTCTTTCATATGTTGAAGAGCCATTAGCTATTCTGCTTCTGAGAATTGTCTATTCTTTTTGTTCCCCATTTTCACTGGGTTTCAAGATGTATTTTAAAGTTAAATCCAACTGGGCTCCTTAACAGATTAGATGTAAAGTGTGAGAAAACAGATAAATCCAGTATCTCTCAAAGGTCTTTGTATTCAGTAACAGGAAATTGAAACTGCCTTTGAGTGAAATGGGAAATGGTATGGTTGGAGCCTCATTTGTGTCATCAGGTAAAGGGATCAAGACATCAGGTTTAGACGTTGTTGGATTAATACTCTTAGACATTCAAATGGATCAGACAAGAGGAATTTGAACATATGGCTCTCGATATGGGAGTTTCAGAAATGGGCTGCTGGAAATCATTGGTATAGAGATTCAAGTGAATGCCATGAGACTGATGGGCTCACAAAATGAGTATGAGTAAAGAAGGCAACCAGTGATTTTGTTCTGAGTCATTTCATATCAAAGTTACAGGGAAGAGGAAGCTCCAACAAGACTCCAGTGGCATAGAAGAGAATTGTCTTAAAGGCCAGTGAAGAATCTGCATCAAAGAAAACTAAGGGACTAAGACATGATAGGCGGGGCTGGTGCTGTGGTGTACTAGATGGGGCTGCCGCCTACAGTGCTGGCATCCCATTTGGGCACCAGTTCGAGACCAGGCTGCTCCACTTCCAATCCAACTCTCTGCTATGGCATGGGAAAGCAGTAGAAGATGGCCCAAGTCCTTGGGCCCCTGCACCCATGTGGGAGACCTGGAAGAAGCTCCTGGCGCCTGGCTCCGAATGGGTGCAGCTCGGCCGTTGCGGCCAACTGGGGAGTGAACCATCGGATGCAAGACCTCTCTCTCTCTCTCTGCCTCTCCTCTCTCTCTGTAACTCTTACTTTCAAGTAAAATAAATAAATATTAAAAAAAGACATAATAGGCAAATGCAGATGGAAAGCATAATTTAGCATATAGTTTTAAAGTATGGTGGATTTTAATGACATTTAGAACAACACTTTGGGTAGGAGGGAGAAGTAATCTCTGATGCAATTCATGATACTTTGAAAACTCAAAAAGCAAATTTATGCTCTGTAAAGTCAGAGATATTATCCAAAAGATAATTGGAATGAAAAGCTATTCTCATTTTACATCAGTATTAAATTCCTCTTGAACCTATGTGAAATATTTCATAGATAAATTTAATATATATGTTTCTCTCCCCTTTAGATGAAGTCTAGTGTTTGCTTTAGTTGAAGTCTAGTGTTTGCTAACACATTTTAGAAAGTTACAGTCATAAATAATAAATAATCATTTCTAGCTCAAGAAAACTATAATTTACATATGTAAAAATATTCAAAAGTGCCAGTTTAAAGAATGATATTTACAACAATCTCCTAAAGATTTCAGTAGGTAGAATTTACAAAATAGTCTGTGATTAATTGGGCAAGTAAATTGTACAGGTAATCATTATTATTTCAGTGAAGAAATATATGGGCAGACATTACTTCAGGATGAGTTGTTTTTTGTGTCTGCAAGGACAGAGCAGAATCAGGAGATCCGGTATCAGTATGGAGCTATTAATAAAATGTTCTTGTCATCATCTTAGAGCTTTTACAGTTATTGTAGGACTGGAAAGAGTTGGGATTTTCAGAAAATCAAAGGCGGTGTTGTTTCTGTCATCTCTCCCCTTGAGACATTACTCCATGTCAGGCATGTGTATGACTAATGGGAATAAAAAGGCTGTAGATTCGTTGAATGTTCTGTATTGACTCCTGCCAGAGGCTCCGTCCTTTGTTCCTGTGTTCCCAAGTTTGTCCAGCTGGCTTGTCATTACCTTCACATTGTTTTTGTACAGCAAAACTTTCTCCAGGTTCCTAAATGAGCATGGACCTCTGGCATTTGCTTTCTTTGCCCCACAAATTTGTGTTTACAGAGTTTATCATTAGTCTCTTGAAGAGTTGTGCCTGTCCCTTGCACTAGAATAAAAGCTTCCTGAGGATAAGAGCTATGCCTGTCTGCTTTGTTGTTGAATTCCAAGGTGCCTTTGTGGGTAGAAAGCATTCAGCAAATATTTGTGGAAAGTGAAAGAATAAATATTGGCATTTTTATGCCATTATACGTACATGCCCCTGTGAATACCAGACATCTCTATTTAAGTTATTTTTGTACCCACTCTATCTTTAATTATTTAATCCTTTCATGGCCTACTTTTTAAAAAAATATTTATTTATTTATTAGAAAGTCAGAGATACAGAGAGAGAAGGAAAGACGGAAAGAAAGAGCTTCCATCCCCTGGTTCACTCCCCAACTCGCCACAATGGCTGGGGTTCGCACAGGCCAAAGCCAGGAGCCAGGAGCCTTTTGGGTCTGCAACATGGGTGCAGGGGTCCACACAGTTAGCCCATCCTCTGCTGTTTTCACAGGCATATTAGAAGGGACCTAGATTAGAAGTGGAGCAGTCAGGACACGAAATGCCCCATATGGACATCCCAGGTGGCAGCTTTACCTGTTATGCCATAGTGCTAGCCCCCAAGACCTGTTTTTTAAAACATTTACTTATTTATTTGAATAAATAATTTAGATTAGAGTTAAATTAAAAATAATAGAGTTACAGAGAGAGGAGGAGAAACAGGGAAAGAGAGAGAGGTGTTCTGTCTTCTGGCTCATTCCCCAGGTGGCTGCCACAGCCAGGATTGGGCCAGGCCCAAGCCAGGAGCCAGGAGCATCATCCAAGTAAGTTTCACACATGGGTTTCAGGGGCCCAGGCACTTTGGCCATCTTCTGCTGCTTTCCCTGGCCATTAGCACGGTGCCGTATCAGAAGTGGAGCAGACAGCACATGATCCGATGCCCACATGAGATGCTGGAATCGCAGGCAGCAGCTTTAACCACTATGTCACAACACTGGCCCAAGACCTGTTTTTTACAATTAAAAATTACATAAAGCAAATATATGATAGTCATAGAATACAAAGCAGCAAAATATTATTTGGAAGTGAACTGTCAGTGGGAGATACTAGTAACTAGATATCACAAACAGAAAATGATGATTTGATTAATAAAAAGGGTGTCAGGCAGGCGCCATGGCTCAATAGGCTAATCCTCTGCCTTGCGGCGCTGGCACACCAGGTTCTAGTCCCGGTCAGGGCACCGGATTCTGTCCCAGTTACCCCTCTTCCAGGCCAGTTCTCTGCTGTGGCCCGGGAGTGTAGTGGAGGATGGCCCAAGTGCTTGGGCCCTACTCCCCATGGGAGACCAGGATAAGCACCTGGCTCCTGCCTTCGGATCAGCACGGTGCACTGGCCACAGTGCGCTGGCTGCGGTGGCCATTGGAGGGTGAACCAAAGGTAAAGGAAGACCTTTCTCTGTCTCTCTCTCTCACTGTCCACTCTGCCTGTCAAAAAAAAAAAAAAAAAAAGGGTGTCAGGCAGTAAGAATAAATCTTGTGTGTTAATTGAGTATAAATAATTATCTGTCTAATAAAAATTCATGTACATCTCTCTGGGAAAAAGTAAAAATTGTTCCACATTCTGAAATGACTGTTAGTGAAAGATCAAACACATAAACTTTGCAAATCAGACCAATTACTTGTGGGAAACATTGTTCTTTCCGTCAGTCTGGTAGCTATGGTATTATGATCACCCAGGAGGTAAAGTCTTACCACTGAGTGAATTTGAGGCAGCACCTCAAATGGCACAGCAGGTTAAACTGCAACTTATGATTCTGGTATCCCTTATGACATACCTTACAAGCTCGAGTTCCAGCCGCACTGCTTTCTATCCTGCACCCTGCTAATGCACCTGGAAGTCGGTAGGTAACGGCACTAATTTCTGGGCCCTGCCACCAGTGTCAGAGACCAGTGTGGAGTTCCAGTCTCTTGGTTTCTGCCTATCTGGCCTGGCCATGGTAATCATTCGGAGAATGACCAGTAGATGGACCATCTCTCTATATGTTTCTCCCTCTCTCTGTCCTCCTTTCTTCCTCTCTGTCTCTGTGTGTTTCTGTCTTTCCCTCTGCCTTTATCACTCTGACTTTCAAATAAGAAAATAAATCTTTTTTTTAAGTCACCAACTCCTAAATTCCAGATTTTCACTTTTGGTGGTTATGTTTTAGGGAATTCTGGAGGAGACACAGGTAGAGGCATGTATGAAAACATAAGATACACTGTAGTAAAATACCATGAGATTTCAGGGAAATGAGATAATAATATTGAAAGGGATGAGAAATTTGTGAATTATATAATCTTGACTTTTTTAGGACAGATAGGGCTGAACACTTGCACAGAACCCTACACGTAAAAGGGTCCTTTGTGGGTTTGATTCCCTATTGTTGCCATGTTGAATTCTATATACTATTTGAAAAAGGCGGCCTGCATTTTTATTTTGTGCTGGGTCCTACAAATTATGTGGTCACTCTTAGGAGGAGATATTTTAGGGGAGAATCATTATAAGAAAATAACATAAGCGAAGGAGTATTAGTGCACTGTGATTTCAGTTTTATTAGAGTCAGAGAATCAACACTGTGTTTTCAAAAGGAAATGTTGGTTATTAGAAACCCCATACATGCTGGGCAAATCTTAACCCTTCACTCTAATCTGTCCTTTCAGGTGTTGCTAACAGTTCTAAAATAATATTAAGATTGTGAATCTGTAATTGATAATGCCTACCTCTGCCTATATGCTTTTTTTTTTTTTATGGGCAGAGTGGAGAGTGAGAGAGAGAGACAGAGAGAAAGGTCTTCCTTTGCCATTGGTTCACCCTCCAATGGCCACTGCGGCCGGCGCAGCACGCTGATCCGAAGCCAGGAGCCAGGTGCTTCTCCTGATCTCCCATGCGGTACAGGGCCCAAGGACTTGGGCCATCCTCCACTGCACTCCCTGGCCACAGCAGAGAGCTGGCCTGGAAAAGGGACAACCGGGACAGAATCCGGCGCCCCGACCGGGACTAGAACCCGGTGTGCCAGTGCCGCAAGGTGGAGGATTAGCCTAGTGAGCCACGGCGCTGGCCTCCTATATGCATTTTAATGATTGGGTTTTGATTTACACTGTTGATCAGTGCTGCAATGCCAATGTCTTGGGGGTTCTCGGAACACATTTCTATTCAAATGAAACTCTGTGATTCAGGAAGGGAAATGAAGAAGGAGAAGAATCTGTAACACAGTCCTAGTCACATGTATTGATTGCTTGCTGTAAGTACATCTCTTATATCCTGTGCTACCCAGAGAGCCTTGTAGCTTCCTGAGTTTCAAATGCAGTATCTTTATTATTATCATCCAGACTTCTCAATATTCATTAATTATTGTAAATTGTGATAATTACCACAATGTGTCAATGTTTACAGTCAAGATATATTTTACTGTTTGCTAATATACATAAATGTGGAACTATGTAGAAGTAAAACATGGACAGAACATGCTAAACTTAGATAGCAAAGGATAGTCATTGCCCTTTTAGGAACTGACCAGTGTAGTTACATCCAAGTCATTGTTCAGTTGTTCATTTTAATGTTTAAATTATTTCAATTAATTTGCATTACCTGTGTTTATGTTTGCTCAGTAACAGTATCTCAGTATGCATTACATTCGAGCAATTATTCACATAGTGGTCTGACAAAAAATGCTAGTCCATTTTTTACTAAAAAGCAATCATGTCTAGTCTTCATCTTAGAAATAGATTCAGAGACACTCTATAAAGAAAGAATAACCTTTGTAACAAATGATAGCAGAATAATCAGTTACGCATGTGAAAAAAGAAAAATAACAGAAATTAATCTGTATACTAACTGTACGTATTTCAAAAGATCTAACTAAAAAGAGAGTTACAGATCCAATTGTCAGACTCAAAAATATAAAGTGCCCAGAAGACAACATAAAAGAATACCTAAGTGAACCTAGGATAGTAATGAGATTTATTTTGTTTTAGATTTTATGTAATGCGACCAGCGCCGTGGCTCAATAGGCTAATCCTCTGCCTTGCAGCACCGGCACACCGGGTTCTAGTCCCAGTCAGGGCGCTGGATTCTGTCCTGGAAGAGGACTTCCAGGCAGCTCTCTGCTGTGGCCAGGGAGTGCAGTAGAGGATAGCCCAAGTCCTTGGGCCCTGCACCCCATGGGAGACCAGGAGAAGCACCTGGCTCCTGCCATCGGATCAGTGCAATGCACTGGCCGCAGCACGCCGGCCGCGGCGGCCATTGGAGGGTGAACCAATGGCAAAGGAAGACCTTTCTCTCTGTCTCTCTCTCTCACTGTCCACTGTGCCTGTCAAAAATAAAAAAATAAAAAAAAGATTTTATGTAATGCATACAAATTTCATGTATTTAATATATACAAATTTAGGAACATAATGATTATTCCCACCCCATCCTCGCTCCCACCCAATCTCCCACCATGCATTCTCCTTTCTCGCTTAATGCCTCTTGATTTTTTCAGTTTAGATTATATTCATAAGATTAACTCTACAGTTAGTAAAGAGTTCAACAAATAGTAATTAGAAAAAAAAAATTGTTCCTCAATGGTAGAACAAGGACTGTAGACAATCATCAAATTTCAAAATGTCAGTTTCATTCCAATATGTTACATTTTTGGTACTCCGTTAGCTGTCACAGATCAGGGGAAATGTGCAGCATTTGCCTTTTTGGGACTGGCTGATTTCACTAAGTATAATAGTTTCCAATTGCATCCATTTCATTACAAAATACAGGATTTCATTGTATGGCTGAGTAGTATTCCATAGTGTATATATACCATAATTTCTTTTTCTAGTCACCAGTTGAAGGACATCAGGGTTGATTCCATATCTTGGCTCTGCCTCTCCTCTCTTTGTAACTCTGACTTTCAAATAAATAAATAAATCTTTAAAAACAAAACTTGTCTCTTTGATAACAACCATTCTCACTATAGTGAAATGACACCTCATTGTTGCTTTTGATTTGCACTTCCCTGATAGCTACTGATGTTGAGTTTTTCACTTTTTGATGGGCCCTTTGGCCATTTGTATGCTTTCTTTCAAGAAATTCCTATTCAGTAAAGCTGTTATGGAAAATATTATGGAGGGGCCTCAAAAAATTAAAAATAGAATTACAATATGATCCAGCAACCCCATTATGATTATATAGTCAAAGGAAATAGGTAAATTGAAGAGATATTTGCACATCCCATATATTGCAGCATTGTTGACAGTAGTCAAGATATGGAATTGACGAAGTTGACCTTCAATGTATGGATGATGAAAATATAGTATACATAGGAACATGGCAGAATACTATTTACCTACAAAAAGGATGAAACCCTGTCATTTGTGATCATATAGATGAACCTGGAGAACATTATATTAAGTGAAAAAATCCAGAAACAGATATTCCTTATATGTGCAATATGAGAAAAGTTCATCTCATGGGAGAAGAAAATAGAATAGTGATTACCAGTGAATGCGGAGTAGAGGAAGAATTTGGTCAATGATCACAGAATCACAGTTAGAGAACAGGAAGAAGATTTGATTTTTTGTTGCAAAGTAAGGTGACTGTAATTAAAAATATGTCATATATTTCACAATATCTAGAAAAAGAATTTTTACTGTTTTAACCACAAAAAATAATAACTGCTTGAGGTAATAAATGTGTTAATTACCCTGATTTAATCATTACACAATGTATGCATGGATCAAAACATCATATTTTATTTTATAAATATTTTATCATGGATGTACTAATATTTTTACACCAAAATAAACTTTTAAATTCCTTCTTCAAAACTTTCTGAAGTACCCTCATAAGTAATTATTACATGTCAGTTAAAAAGAAAAATACTTTTAAAATCCTAGTTATCTCTTGCTTTACTCACTAAGAACTTTGCAAGAAAACATTACTGATAGCATCTCTGATTAATTAGCTCACATACATATGTTCATGGCTTAGAATTCTGTTTATTGTTTCATTTTTTGCACTTTTTAAATTATCTCCTGGGAGGTATATGTGTTTGTGTGTGTGTTTGTGTGTGTGTGTGAGAGAGAGAGAGAGAGAGAAAGAGAGAGAGAGACTTGGAGAGCTGAAGACAATACCATGGTTTGAAACATGATTAATAGAAATTTTTAGGGCCTAGGAGAAGGAACTTTATGAAAGGGAGTGATGTGGACATGAGCATATTATTTTCTATTCCAGATTCTTGCCTCTTACAGAGATAAGTAGAGACATAGTAGCTTGTACAAATAAGAACTGGATTTATTTAATAGAGAAAACATATAGTCATCTGTGAATATAGATCACTATCATGAGGGGTCAGAGGGTTGCCCTAAGAGAAAGGGAGAGGAAAAAGCCTGAGTAGCACCCTCAGGTGTGGTTTGTGGCCAAAAAAAGTGCTCACCCCTTTCTATGTCTTGTGATGTTCAGCATGTATGAAGCCATCTGGGAATTTAATGGCACTCCCACATGGATTTTCATAGTCAAATAACTGTCATGGCATCTCCTCCATCTTGGTATCAGATGAGACCTTGGGGATCTTGGGGAACATCGACTTCTTTGACTGACAGATAAATAACATGCAAAGCTACAAAGCTTCCAGCTCACTTATGCTCAACTACGTGCCCACCTATGCATGGCATATCAGAAGGGCTCATTTATAGTATTGCTTAAATGGCCCCAGATAAATAACTGCACCTCTTTTCCTATGTAAGACAGAGCCTAACTCAAAACCACTAACATTTTAGGTGATGTCGTTCATTTCAAGAAGTCTCTAAAGGCGTTTTGTTTTTTTGTTGTTGTTGTTTTTGTTTTTGTTTTTGTTTTTTTTTTTCTTTTTAAAAGAAGGGAAAATGAAAGGGAGGAAATAGAACATGAAGAGTTAGGTAATATGTCTGTCTTTCCCAGGAATTCATGGCTCAGATACAGGGTCACTAGGATTTCAAACCTGGCACATTAGTAACAGCACAAGACAAACGAAATACAAAATTGACATGACAAATTTGATTTATTCCAGGCAGAGATTTACCAAGTGAGAGATATCTGTTGTTGTATGAAATTATAAATGCTACTGTCATATGCTGGAGAAGATAAACAATTTCTTATTCACTTTGATTTTCCAAGTCTAAATTTAAACGGAACAAAATGCTTTCCATTTATGTGTATTTAAAGGTTAAATCCTGTGACCAAAATAAGAATAAGTATTAAAAAAAAATAAGTAGTGCTGCTAAACTCCCTGCTTCCAGTTTCAATAGAGATTATTCATTACTTGCTTCTGAGTCAAGACATTTGATCATTATCAGGTTATTGATTGATTGATTAAACTGTATTGCCTCATGGCAAGTTCAAGCTCATTTAAATGAGGTCATGATTGTAGCTGGGTTCCTGTGCATAATAATCAAATTCCTTCCTTCAAGTGCCTTCCCTGAGGTGCTTGCGATGGATAAATTTTTACACTTTCCCCCAGGAAGTGGGAAGAAGAACTTGCTAAAAAGATTAGTGGATGAATGAGTAGTTAAAATACCTTGAAATAATTAGTAGACTCTAAGTATTAAAGTTATATATGTGTAAGTTTGACTGCTAATACCAATTTTTGATAGCTAATTTCTTCATCAAAGAAATGCCATCTCTGTTGGCATATGCAAAATATGCTTAAACTTTCATTGTTCACATTTCCACTGATGGAATAATCAATGTGATTATTAGGATTATCTCTGGTCATGACTAAATAGAGTCAAAGTTCACAGAATGACTGGAATTTTCTCCAAAAGTTGAAAAATTTTCAAAAGCACTTCTCATTTACAGTACTTGTTGAGACCAATCTCAGTTAATTAATAATATCCATCTATATATACACATATATGTGATGTAGGAAAACATCTCATAAAATTTTTTTAGGTATTTATAGAAATATCAACAATAAAACTCTTCAACATTATTTAGTCATGAAACATGTTTAATATGCACAGTAGACTTAAGGTATACACTTCTGTGTCCTATGTTGCAAAACATATTGCGTGAGTATCTCTTTTTTTAAATTTCATTTTTTTATTTGAGAGGTAGAATTACAGACATAGAGAGGCAGAGACACAGAGAAAGGCTTCACTGATTCACTGATTCACTGATTCACTCCCTAAATGGCTGCAGCAGCCACAGCTGTGCCAATCCAAAGCCAGGATACAGAGAGCTGGATTGGAAGAGGAGCAGCCAGGACATGAATTGGCACCCATATGGAATGCTGGTGCCACTGGCGGAGGCTTAGCCTACTACACCACAGTGCAGGCCCCTTAGTATAACTCTTGTGGTCAAAATGATTGGAACCAAACTTAAACCAATGTAGAAGCAAAAAATTGAATTTATTGGCTGGCAGAGTCAAGGAAAAAATTGAATATCTAACCCCAGAGGAAATACCAACATATTGTTAAATACCAGGGCCACATCTAGAACAGGAAACCAGATAGGTTGATATCCTCCCAGCCTCTTACCTGTGTTCCTGTCTCTCACAGCAGACTAGCTTTGTCTAGGAGACAGCATTGGAAAGTAAGCCACCCATCTAGTTTCAACAGAAAGGTATACATTGCATTTTAAAAATAGCTATGAATTTGAGGGGATGCTGAGAAAAAAAAAAAACACATAATTTCCCAATTTTCAAAAGCCCATTGCACATTGCATTACTAAGAGAACTGCTATCTGTTCCCTGACTATAAGATGCCAACGGGTGTCTGCATTAGGCGTAAATAAAATGCACTTCAGGGTACATCCACATCCCATATTGGAGTGTCCAGTTTCAAGTCCTGGTTTTACTTCTGGTTACATCCTCCTGCTAATGTTCACCCTCAGAGGCAGAGGGTGATGGCCTATGTACTTGTATCCCGGCTACCTATCTAGGAGACCCTGGTTGAGTTCCAGGATCTTGGCTTCAGCCTGGCCCAGTCCCAGATCTTAAAGGCATTTAAGGAGTGAATCGGCAGATAGAGGAGGGTCTTGTTCCTTTTCTGGCTTTCTGCCTTTCCCACTTACTCTCTCTCACTCTCTCTCCTTCCCCCTTCTGCCTACTCCTCTCCCTCTGCTTTTCCTCCCCCTCTCTGTCAAATAAATAAAAAAGGAAGAAATACAAGTTTTAATAAAATATTCCAACAAAGCTAAAAGTACCTACTATGATTGCTTATTGAAGAACCTTCCTGTTCTAATGAAACCTTTACCTCTTTCTTTGGAAACTATTTTGAATTCTTATCTCATCCAAATATATTTGACTGGCAAGGTTCAAAACCCTCCTACAACCCAACTGAAGGGAAGTTTGGGAAAAATAAGTTTAGCCCTTTATCTTAAGCAATTTTAAAAGACCTTTCAGAAGGAGCTTGAATAGAATAAAAAGAACAGTGAGTCAATGAATAATACCCTTACAGATCATGAAATATGCCTGAAAATTCTAAGTTTGCAGTTTAGAAATTCAACCACTGCAAAGAGGCTGAAGTACTGCTCTTTCAGGTTTTAAAACTCTCAAACAGGATGAGAGAATTCACTTTTTCTTCATCAGATGTGAGCTCCAGACCAGTGAGCTCCGTTTAGTGGAAAGAGTCACCTTAAGTAAAATGTGAATTTCTGTGACATTGGTGTTGATGGAACCAGTTTCTTGAAAAGGAGTACTGGATCAGCAGTACTATATATTGTCACTATATTTATATGTGTGTATATATATGAAAAGTCTTCAGAATATTCATAAAAATGAACATTATTAGAAAGTTTTGTATTTTGAAATTTTTGCAGCAAAATTTGTTGTAATTTGTTATCACATGACTTGTCTGAGCAGTTGAGGCACATTACTTTGCGAAGAGTCAGAGCAACATGAATTCTGATAAAATTGAAGAAAGAATCAGATTCATGATATAACTTGGGAAGAAGAATGGTGAAACCACTTATATTTTACACAATGTTCATGGTGACAGTTTTCCCAAAGAAATCAGC
The DNA here is from genome assembly GCF_051225735.1 of Oryctolagus cuniculus. NCBI lineage: Eukaryota > Metazoa > Chordata > Mammalia > Lagomorpha > Leporidae > Oryctolagus > Oryctolagus cuniculus. Next base: position 52,650,183 of record NC_142872.1, read on the forward strand.
AGTTTACATATGGATAACTCATTTTAAGGAGAAATGAGATGATGTTAGCCATGAGGCTTACAGAGGCAGACCATCCATATTAATTTGGAAGGAGAAATTAACTTTCTTCATGCCTTCATTGAAGAGCGATGAAAAAAGCAGAAATAATAGCGCATGTCATAACCATCTCGGTTCACTTGCACGAATCTGAGAAAGTAAAATAGACCATACTCTCTTCTACACAGGGACCCAAATTTTGTGCCCATATCAAATGCAGACAAAGAGCAGATATTTCAATAGAAATTTTGTTATAGTTTTAAATTTTTTCAATTTTTTATTTTACTTTTAATTAATTTTAACAGATTCAATATGATTTGTAGCTATTAAGTCCAAGAACATTATGATATTCCCTTCCTTCCTCCCTTTCTCCTACCTTTCTTTTTTAGCTTTTTTTTTAAGATTTATTTATTTATTTGAAAGTCAGAGTTACACACAGAGAGAAGGAAAGGGAGAAAGAGAGAGAGAGAGAGTCTTCCAACCAGTGGATCACTCCCCAGATGACCTCTATGCCTATGCCAGAGCTGCGCAGATCCGAAGCCAGAAGCCAGGAGGTCCTTCTGGGTCTCCCACATGGGTGCAAGGCCCAAGGGCTTGGACCATCTTCAACTGCTTTCCCAGGCCACAGCAGAGAGCTGGATCGGAAGTGGAGCAGCCAGGACTCAAACGCACCCATATGGGATGCCAGCACTGCAGGCAGCGGCCTCACTCACTATGCCACAGTGCTGACCCCAATTTTTAGCTTTTGAAATAACATATTTTAAATTTTCATCATAGTAAAGTAAGTAAAAAGGCTTAAGGACTTCACGAAATAAGAATTTTAACAACTAAAAAGCAAGAAGACCCTAGTTTAGTGGTAATATAGACACTAGCTATAAATAATAATTGAATGTATAGATGACCATTTCACCCATATACAATTTTTTGTCAGTCATTCATGATTTCTTCAAATTATATAGAATCAATGACAATGTAACGTCTAAATATTTCCTGTGTGGTTGCAAGATAATAAAGTTCATTTAGATTTTAAGCCATTTCCTCTCAACAGTTTATGCACAGGAATAATTTTATACAGATTACAATACAAACAATCATACACTAAATTTCTATTAGAGTACAAAAGTATAATAAACCAATGGAAATAGACCAATTTGTATTTTATAGAAAACCCCAAAAACTCATTGGAGGAATTTCTGTAGAACCCTCAAAACTTGGTCCTCTCACCTGACTTGCAGCAAGTCAATTAAAGACACAAGAATGGTAAAAAAAAGTAGATGTTTGTTGCAAAGTACAAGGCAAGGAGTAAGGCAGCTATCACTTATCCCCTGGGCTCCCTTACGGCTTATAGCATAAAGATTTTTATTGATTGAAGTTGGGTTGAAAGGTGCATGTTTGGCTTGTGTCCAAGTTCCTGGCATCTGTAGTATCTCGTGGCCCTCCTTTGCCTGGATGGTGATACTCTGTTCTTTAGGGAATCTTTTGGGTGGCAAAGTGAGCTCCAGTTGGTCAAGGGGCAACATGAAGGTGGTAATAACATTTTTGCTTGGGGTCTGGAGTTTTGGGGAAGGAAATTGTTTAGGACAAGGGGGACATCAAGATATTATCTAAATAGAGAAAAATGGCTTCACAGTCTTGTGTTCAACAATCCTGTAGGGCCTGTGATACCACTCCCTCAATTCAGTGAGCTAACTTTAGTAAGAGGTTCCTTTGCAGTCCTAACAGCAGGACAAGGAAACTAAGCTAAGGGAGGGAAGCTGGGAGACTGACAGACAAGGACCTGATGCTAGCACCTTTATCCAAGTTAATGTATACAGGCTCAATTTCAGTTTTACCCTCAAATAAGTCCTGAATGTATTTTCCCTCAATGTATCCCTTGCTATTCATTGTTCAAATGGGTGTGTTTTAGGGAGCCTAGTAAACAAGAACCAGAAATGATAGGCCTGCACATAATTTTCTTCCCTTGCTTGGTTATCTAAAGTTTATCTTGCTGATTATGGGAACTGAAATGCAGAGTGACTTGACAGTCAGTTGTGTTGTAGCATTCCACTTTTTAAAATAGAGTATCAGTCTGAAGTAAGAGAATTTGTAATCATCAACTTTCTGTGCTTTCTTAGAAGTATACACACGGCCAATCAATACACAGTAATGAAATGGAACACCAATGTTGTGGGTATTTCAGATTCAAATTTCACTGGGAGCAAATTCAAGAGCAATTTCCTATCAAAGCCTTATCTAAAACAGACACTGTACTATATTAAATAGTAATCTGTAAATTCCCATGGGCTGAGCCTTTGGCTTGTTTACAATGTGTTTTTCTTCAAGTTAATTCTGCAGCTATGTATCTGTGCTGTTTACTTGACCTTCATTGAAAGCTATGTTCTATTTCAAGTTCATTCCCAATTTGCTGTTTTAAAGAACTTAAAGCTTTATTCTAATCTCATGATCCTTAAGGAGGTACATGGAAAAATCGCATATTTTTTTTACTCCCCTAAGAAATGATATATGAAAATTTTTGAATGAAAAAAATGATGTTCTTTATGTGAAATTTTTTAAAGATTTATTTATTTATTTGAAAGGTAGAGTTACAGAGAGGCAGAGGCAGAGAGAGAGAGAGAGTCTTCCATCCACTGGTTCACTCCCCAAATGGACAAAATGTCAGGAGCTGGGTCAATCCAAAGCCAGGAGCCGTGAGTATCTTCCAGGTTTCCCACATGAGTGCAGAGGCCAAGGACTTGGGCCATCTGCTGCTGCTTTCCCAAGCCATAGCAAAGATCTGGATCAGAAGAGGAGCAGCCAGGACTCAAACCCACGCCCACAAGGGATGCTGGCACCACAAGCATTGGCTTTACTCACTATGCCACAGCATCGGCCCATGTGAAATATTAATTGATGTCTTTAACTTGTTTCCCTGGGAGTGCATTTGGCCTACTGATTAAGACATTAGTTAAAGACATTAAGACATCCCGTGTGGGGTATTTGGGTTTGAGTCCTGGCTGCATGAAGCAGCTTCCTGTTCGACCTTCATGCCATTGCCAACTCTGGGAGGCAGCAGATGATGCCTCAGCTAAGTGGGTTCCTGCCACTGACGTAGGAAATCTTGATTGAATTCCTGGATACTGGCGTCTGCCTGGCCCACCTCCTCTCTCTCTCTGTTTCTTTCTTGTTGTCTCTAACTAAAAATAAATAAATGAATAAAGCAAATGAAAAGGAAACAAAGCTGTATTCCCATATTCTTATGATTGGCTACTTTAAATCATTCATTGATGATGGATAGTCCTTATTCATGGTGAATATTGGTCTTTTCTGTATCTAGCTATGTATCATGGTCTCCATATAAGTATAATCTAATAATAGAATGGGTAACTCTAATTCTTTTCTTACTTTAGCTTGGTTCAGAATATAAATTGGAAGAGGCTTAGAGCCTCTGTTTCAACTGGCCTTGCTTATTCCCAGTGCAACCTTGAAATAAATTTATTGTTTTTCATTTATATATAAGGTCAGATGAAAGATAAGCTAGGATCTATAGCCTTGGCTGTAGCAACTAATAAAATATTTCAACACAGTCTGGGGATTACATAGTACATAATCAGAAAGAGTGTGCAACATAGTCCGTTTACCATTTTGCACAACAAGTATGCCATATGTAACAAAATAGCTTGCATTCTTATCAGTTCAGCTGATTTAGAAGATAGTAGAATGATATAATAATTTAGAAATTTTATGGGCTGAACTACAACTACTGTGGGAGAATAGCAACATTTGAATGAATAATACTCATCAAATGAATATTTATGTAAAATTACAAGTATTCTCGCTAATAAAAGGTCTAGTATGCTTGTTGTCATCTACATTAGCCTTGAAAAGTATTTCTAGACCCAGGTAGACTAAATGAGTGAGATATAATCATTGGCTAAATACTTTTTCTTAATTCTGTTTTAATGTTGCTCTGCAGCATATTGGAAATGTAATAAGTAAGTGTAGTTAATTTTCCTCAGAAGTTTCTAACCATTGAAATCTTATTTTGGACATATAATTTATACCCAGTAAATGTAGCAGCTTTGATTGGACAGTTTGAAATGTTTCAGCAATCTCAATAAGATTATGACACAGGATATTTTCCCATTTTTCCAAGAATTTCCTTTGTGTTCTTTGGTGCTTTCAAAAGACAAAGTTGCTATAAATGGGGCTGACATTGTGGTGTAGCAGGTTAAGTCACCATTTGTGATGCCAGTATCCTGAGTGTCAGCTCAAGTCTAGGCAACCCTAATTCCATTTGAGCTCTCTGCAAGTACACCTGGAAAAGCAGCAGAGGATGACACATACTTGGGTCTTTGCCACCCCTCTGGGGACCCATGTGGACTGCTTAGCTCCAGGCTTCTACTTGGTGCATCTGCAGCCATTGTGGAGATCTGGAGAGTGATACCATTTATGGAAGATCTCTTTCTCTGTCTCTCCCCATCCGTCTGTACCTCTGCCTTTCAAACAAATAAAACAAATCTTTTTTATTTTTAAGAAAAGGAAAACATGGTAAATTAGTTACACTTCAAACTGACTGTTATTCATGATCCACAAATGAGACAGCATCCATTCTGCAAAATTAGAGAGCCTCCACTAGGCAGTGGCAGAACAGTCAGCAGATTCTGTAATGTGGACATAGAAACATAATTATAGCAAAAATGTTGATTGGTTACCAGCAGGTTACTTATGGCTACTATTTTGTAATGCTTCAAACAGAGAGAAGTTACACATTACTCTGACTCATGTAGACTCAAGTCTCCTGTTATCAGAATCTGTTTATTTAAGGTTTCAGTTTGATTATGTGGTATTTCATATCAGTGATTGATTTTTAGTTTGGTCTGGTCTACAGGGGTGACAGTTATAATGCTAGAGCTTGATCCAAAGCAAGTACTTCACATAATTTTTTTAAAAAAATATTGATATAGTTATTTGAAACACAGAGTGATAGAGCAAGGGAGGGAGGAAAGGAGGAACACACATACACACACACACAGGGAGAGAGAGAGAGAGAGGGAGGGAGAGGGAATGTTCCATCAACTTGTTCACTCACCAAATGTCCCTAATGACCAGGGATGGATCAGGTCACAGCTGGGAGCTGGAATTTCATCTGGATCTCCCACACAGATTTCAGTGGCCCAGCTACTTGGACCATCTTCTGCTCACTTCCCAGGCACATTAGCGGGAATTGTGTCGAAAGTGGAGCAGCCAGGACCAGAACCAGCACTCCAGTATAGGATAGCAGTGTCACAGGCAGCAACATAACCTGCTGCAGCACAATGCAGACCCCAAACCCTCAAAATTTTTAACAATAATCATTTGCTATTCTCCTTCTCTACCCTTGGCAATCACTTCCCTACTTTCTGGCCCTATAATTTTAGAGTTCTTTATTTCTTAAGATGTTATATATAAAAAAATCATACATATGTAGTCTTTTCTTCTTGGTGTCTTAATTTACATAATGCTTTTGATGTTTCTGTATGTGTTAGTAGTTTGCTATTGTTATTTTTTCCCTGAGTGCTAATGTATTATGTGGATATATGTTTTCATTTCAGTGCTGAATAAAACTGGTGATCATGGACATTCTTGGTTTATTCCTGATCATAGTGCGATACTGCCTATAGGTTTGTAGATTTCTTTTGTTTGATTGAAGAAATTCTCTTCTATTTCTAGTGCACTGAGAATTTTTAACATGAATGGATATTGAATTTTGATAATATTTTTCTGCTCCTATTGAGATGATCATATGAATTTTGTTCTTTGTTACTTTGATATGATGAAGTCTATTTATTCCAGAAATAAATCCTACTTGGTTGTGATTTCTTATTATTTTCATGGATTGCTGGATGCAATTCACTAAGATATTAAGGATTTTTATACGTATTCTTATGAAGGGTATTTTTAGTTTTCATTCTTTTAACGTCTCTGGTTTTGTTAGATAATACTGGCCTCAATGGTATCATGGTAATGCTGGCCTCTAGATTTCAATTTAGAGCACAATAATTATTTCTGGAATTTTTTTAGACTGCATGTTTTTTGAAAGGTAGAGAGACAGAAAAAAAAGACAGAAACAGAGAGATAGGCAGAGATCTCCAACTGCTTGTTCGCTCCCCAAATGACTATAACAACAAGGTCAAGCTGGACTGCATCCAGAAATTTAATCCACTTCATCCATATGGGTGGCAGGGAACCAACTCCTGGGGCTATTCTGCTTCCCAGAATGTACATTAGTGTGCAGCTGGAATTGGAAGTACAGCCAGGACTCAAACTCAAGCACTCTGATGTGTCATATGAATGTCCCACATGACATCATCTTAACTACTGCATCATGCCTGAGAATAGCTAAAAAATAAAGAAAAAGAATTGTGAAAACTGATTTATTACCAGTTTGATGAGAAGTTTTTTTTAATCAAAAATTTAATTTTTTAATGTGTTGTAGTAGTTTGTGCTAGCCAAGAATTTGTCCATTTTATATTAAGTTGTTGAATCCACTGGTGTGAATTTTTTCATATACCCCATAATTATCATTTTACTTCATGTGAGATTCATCCCTCAGTACCTCTTTCATTTCTAATTTGGTAATTTGTGACTTTTCATTTGTTTTCTTTATTAGTGTGTTTGGCCATTTAATTGACTTTTTAGTCAATAAAATGGTTTCATTGGTTTTGGTTTCATTGATTTTTCTCCATTGTCTTTACTGTGTTTTATTTCATTGATTTCTGCGGATTCACTAATTTCCTTCTTTTTAAAATGTTTATTTGTTTACTTGTGGTGGCAGTTGGGAAAGGGGACAGAGAGAGAGAGAGAGAGAGAGAGAGAGAGAGAGATTGAGAACCCCGATCTCCCATATGCTGGTTCACTCCCCTGATTCTCACCTACAAGGGGGACTGGGTTGAGCTGAAGCCTGAAACTCAACCAAGGTCTCCCACATGGGTGGCAGGAAGCCAGTTACTTCAGCTGTCACAGCTTCCTCTTACGGTGTGCATCAGCAAGAAGGTGAAGTCAGGAGACAGAATCAGCAATCAAACCTCAGTACTCTGATGTGGAATACAGGTGTCTTAACTAAGTGTATGATACATTGTTTCTTTTTTGTTCCTCCCTAAGTACTTTTCTTCTTACTGGATTTAATTTTCTTTTTGTATGGGTCTAATTTTCCCCTTTGTCTTAAAATTTTTAAGCATAATCTTTTTTAAAAAAGAAATTTTCAGGGCCAGAGCCATGGCGCAGTAGGTTAATCCTCTGCCTATAGCACTGGCATTCCATATGGGTGCCAATTCTAGTCCCAGCTGCTCTTCTTCCAATCCAGCTCTCTCCTGTGGCCTGGGAAAGCAGTATAAAACAGCCCAAGCGCTTGTGCCCCTGCATCCACATGGGAGACCAGGAAAAAGCACTTGGCTCCTGGCTTCGGATTGGCACAGCTCCAGCCATTGTGGCCATTTGGGGAGTGAACCAATGAAGGAAGACCTTTCTGTCTCTCTCTCACTATCTGTAACTCTACCTCTCAAATAAATAAATAAAATCCTTAAAAAAAGAGAAAAATTTTCTCTATTTATTTGAAAGAGTGATAGTGTGAGGGAGAGACAGAGAGAAAGAGATTTTCCATCTCTCAGTTCACTCCCAAATGGCCACAATTGCCAGGGTATGCCAGACTGAAGCTAGGAGCCAAGAACTACATCCAGAGCTCTCATATGGGAGATACAGGCCAACTTGGACCATTTTGTGGTGCTTTCCCAGTCACATTAACGGGGAGCTGACTCAAAAGTAGACCAGCAAGGTGCTGCAATATGAGAAGCTGGCGTCTTGATGGCTGTTTAACCTGCTGTGCTGCAACATGGCCCCGAGTAGTAATCTTAAATCATTGACTAAGCCCTTTGATCTGTTCTAATGTAAGTATGTTATACTATGGATTTCCCTCTATGAATTGCTTTTGCTATCCTCTGCAAATACTGATGTGCTGTGTGTTCATCTTTTTCAAAGCATTTTCTAATTTCCTTTTTGGTTTGTGCATTATCTTATTATTTATGTGTTGTTTTCTCTCCAAATACTTTATGAATTTTCCATTTTTTTTGTTATGAAATGCTCACTTAACTTTATTGTGATCGGACAACACATCCCCTATTATTGCTGTCTTCCTATACATAATTAGCATTAATTTATAGCCCAGAATATAGTCAATTTTGTTGAATAATGAAATGTACTTTGGAAAAAAACTGTATATTCAAGATGGCTGAAAGGGTTAAGTCTCTCATGTACTTACTGATCTTCTATATACTTTTTCATAAGTCATTTAGAGAGAGGTGACTGAAATTTCCAATGATGATTTCCAAACAAGTAAGTCCTTGCAGTGGACATGACAGAACAGAGATATACAGCCTTCATGATACAAATAAGAACTCAGTAGGATTTTAATTACATAAAGGGAATCTTTGAGTGAAGTATACGTACATTGAGTGTTAGCTAAACAGAATTACAAAATTTTACTCATTTTTAAACTATAGCTAATTTTTAAAAAGCTACTTTTGTACATTGATAATGAACAGAAGAGGTTAGAAAAAAGGGATTTGGAGTATTTATATTAATTTCTTACATTGTTATGTTTATAATGCTGCTTCTGTCACCTTGAGTGATAGAAGGAAAATTAAGACCATTTACGTTTTGTTTTATTGAGGTCATGGTAAGTATCTTGAAGTGCCAGAATGTAATTATGAAAACAAACACAGGAAGCTTTCCACAGATGGAAAATAGCCTGCAAAGGAGAGAACTTCGAGAATTGTCAGCTGCAAATGAGAACCAATTCATGAAGCACCTTGTAATCAATCCAAAGGCTTGTATTTTATCCTGATGGCAATAGGAATCACTGAAGGACTGCAAGGTGTGAGTAACAGAAGGGATAATATATGGGATATGCTAACACCTCTTTGGCTGCAAAGAATGAGAGGCATAGAGTAAATTGGGGATTTAGATATTATATAGTTTTACTGAGACTCAATAAAGGCATAAATGCCAGGGAGAAGATATACAAATGTGGGCAGAGATTTCTGAGGAACATTCATTTGGGGATCACTTGTAGGTGGATAATTAGAGAAGAGTTTTCAAAAATTTGAACTTGATGAAAAGCTGTACCAGAAATCAAGCACAGAAAGCAAAAAGAAAGAATCCTTATTGGGAGATAGGTAGATATTTTACTAAGATTGAAATATGCAAAGTTTGGGCTGCTTGTGGGATTTCTAGATATAATTTAGAAGACACCTTGAAATTAAACTTTTAGCATCAAATCTTGGAAATGGAACTTCCAAAAGGGCAGGAAAGGGGGTGAGGATAGTGATTTAGGCAATATAATGGGAAGACCAATGACACAGCGTGGTTTAGGCGAAGACTCAAATGTATCCCATACTTGGCCACATCATGGTGTTTACTTTGGAAGAGGTTAACTGGTTCTGTTGAGGGAAAAATACATTTTTACCCAATTTATCTCATGCTATTTCTGATCAAGATGAAATAAAATGAAAAATCCTAGGCTTACATTTCTGGAACTGTTTCCAGTTTGAAATGGTTTGGCTTATGTTTTGGACTGAGGCGCCAAAAATGTGGTTTTGTTTGTGTTTTTACTTTTTTAACTTGTAATTACAGGGTATTATATAATACAGTTTTCTCTAAATTAAATCTATTAATCTCTCCTCTATCAAAAAGACAACTTTACAACAGTGGGTGTGAACCTAAGTGTTTTGCTTCTTTAGGTAACTGAATGACCTAATTGGACAAGCACTGTTAAGTTTAAAAACTCCTAAGTATTGTTGTGTTTGTGCTGAGTGCCTTTATTTTTTGAAAAGCCTAATAGGGAACCCAAACTTATTCTCATATTCCTCTGATCTCCATTGCCATATCAGCAGAGCACACTATTGTTGAAAATGCTGGAGTCAAGAGCTCATTGATCTCTCATAGCAGAAGCAATTTCCTGTTTTCAAAATCTAGTCATGAGATTTTAAAAATGCAAACAAATCTAATATATCCACAAGAGAGATTACAGAGTTGGATAAACACAGAAAAACTGGTGTTCAAACTGTTTTAACCTTCTGTAACAGTCTATTCTCCATTTGTCAGCAGGATTCCCTACTCAGAGGGTGGAAAGGATCTGGGGATAAATCTGTTCCCTACAGCTGAAATTTATACATAATCTACAGGCATTTGTAATGGGAAGATCCTGCATTTTATAGTCTCTTCCCTATTCTAGAGATTAATTTTTATTTCAAAATATATGAAGGAGAAATCTGTTTTATCTGTAAGACTCATTTTCTTGTATCACAGTATGCGTTATAAGAATATTCAAGACCAATTTTTCCCCTCAATTAGAATGTGTATGTTATTTAATTATTGAAAGATTTCTGGGATATTCAAACCACAAGAAAAATTTAGATTTTCTACTCTAAAATTTTAGATATGCTACTCTAATTCAGCAATCTTATCCTCCCATATGGTAATAGTGAGCCAAAATTACATCAGAAATGGGTAAACACACTATTGGTACTTCAAGCTATCACATATTATATACTGCAATAAAAGCAACAAAGAAGCCTGTTGCTACTGAACTTGTGCAATATTTATCTACATTCTCCAAAACATAAGTGCTCTATTTATTTTTATTTCCAAGTGGAATCATAACATTCACTAAGAATTTTGCCATTCAACCACTGATCTAATGAAGTTGTTTTCTTCTGAGTCTCCTCTTTTCCTTTTTTTCCTATGCATTCCATCTAACATATCTCTGCCAGGTTAATCTTCCAAGGCTATATTTTATCAATTTGTCAGAACAAGGTCTACCTTTTGGGAACTTTGTATCTGGAATCTAGGAGAGAGACATGTGCAGTCCAAGTGAGAGATAAGGAAGTAACTGGGAAAAAACTGAACCATTAAAGGTGTGACTATTGATAGCTCAAAAGAAAATGTTTCTCTGGTGACCTTTTATTCAAATTTATTAAACTCCTCCTCCAAAAAATACATTCTAGTGTACTTGACACCACATTCCGAAAAGTTTTTTACTTAATGCTAAGAGTTAAATTTCATTTCTTACCTCTTCTGCTTCTGTTGTCTTCTATCACTCATACATTTATATTAAACCATCCACTGACTAACAATTTTACAAATAAATGTTACAGTCTCCCTGCTGTGGGTGTGTGTTCACGACTTTTTTTCATATGCTTTCTACTTTGCAAAAACCCAATAGGGTACCCCTCAAATATTTCTATATGTACTTGGCTAAAATCATCAGAGAGAAATAGCAGTTACATGTTTTTGTGGCTTACCCATGATACATTTGTACAAATCCACAAGCTATAGCAAACCGTAGTTCTATATAAGAAGCTGGCATAGGTACAGAGGAACTCCTAGTCACACTCACTCTTCTTATTCAGTAAATATTTACTGAAAGCATGCCGCTTTTTAGAAACTGTAGTGTATGTACAAGGCTAACAATTATTGGGCTCTCACTTTCTCAGAGGCACAGTTCTCAGAACTTGACATATATAGCATTTTATTATCCCTCAAAACGTCTCAAAGATAAATACTATTTCTCCCATTGATAGGATGGGGAAACTGACATACACAGAAACTGAAAGTTTTGCCAGTACAGGAATGGCGGACCCCCTTCAACACAGAGCAATACTGCTTTCTCTTATACACACTTTACTTTATATTCATGAATGTGAAAATAGCAAGGACTCCTAGCTCTGTCTGTGGGTCTTGTGGAAACTGAACAGTTTGTCCAAAATCACTAGAGTTTAAGTCACAACTGAGATAAGACTACATGTTTTGGTGCCAAACAACTAAAATCATTTAACAACCTCTCCCTGTCTCAGAGTGGTGTCCTTCTTCAGTTAGTAATTCTCCATTTTCTAATGATAATTTTCAGTAGCAAAGCAATGAACAAACTATGTAATTTTGCTTTCTTTTAAAAATAATTATATTAATTTTATTACTTCCCTCAATTCTAAATAATCAGAATTCCCCATTACAAGTCAGGCAAAATTGTGAATTTGCTCACACTCCAATATCAAAAATCTATGCCCATTTTATTACAAAAATCTCTGTTCATTGTTCCATTTGTGCAAAGGAAGTTCCTTCATCTGAGCTTTATTATATATTTTAAGCTAAATGAAATATAGGAAGCAGTGTTTCAGTATGCAGCATGAATTTGCCAACACTAGTTCAAATTAGACCTGCCAGCTAACCCCTATTTCTCACTTGTGAGTCCAACAAATAAATTATAAATGTTGGCACAATATGATATTATTATTTTTATAGCCGACGATTTACAACCCTGGCTGTCCTTGAGAGGCTCTGTGTATTTGCTACAGTCCCCTCCAGGGAGGATTCATTGAATGAGGACTCAACATATGTGCACAGGGGAAATTCAGGTTCATTCTACTATATTCCATTTCCCTAGAAACATTACGAATCTTCATTGATTATGTAATGGAGGATTAATTATGCTGTCACATAGTGTATTTATGTCCTTGTTGGTTATATTGGCTTGCTGACTTTAGAATGGCCACTATACACCCTGCAATGGGATAAATTTGTTTGTAAGCTTCCTTACTGGCCCATATTGCAATGAAACAGATGCTGTGTCTTTATTTCAAAACAACCAACAGAAAAAAGGGTGGTCATCAGCTGTTTTTTAATTTTTCCAAACCTTCCAGAGAAATTGGGTCGGTATGTTTTCCACTAAATTAACCACTTAGTGTACAGTGATTAAGTGCAAAAATTTCCAGGCCTGAGTTCTAATTTTATCATTTATTGGCACCGTGACTTAGAATGCACAAATAACTTAAACATTTGGTGCCTGAATGCCCTTAACTTTAAAATCAAGTATAAAATTCCCTAGACCATTTATGGAAGGGAGTAAGTTGAGATAAAGCAAACCACTTCAAGGAGTAGTAAATGAGTTGCAAAAATGGTAACATCATTTTTGTGCTATTACTATTGCTCAGAGTGGCTGCTTAGTAAATCCATAAAAATATAGTCACTGTATTGGTGATTGCAAACTTTTCTGTTTTTTGAGATATATTTAGGAGCTTTATCTCTTTTATCTGTTCAAATGGTGCATTTACTTTCCCTCAGATGGAAGAAATGACCATCAGTAAAAATATTCCTTCTTGAACATTGTTTTTCATTCTTAGCCCTTGATGTAAAGACTTTCCTTAAAGAATTGTGGGTTTTACAGGCCAGAATCACCTTCAATATGATTTTTTTTTAACAGGCAGAGTGGACAGTGAGAGAGAGAGACAGAGAGAAAGGTCTTCCTTTTGTCGTTGGTTCACCCTCCAATGGCCACTGCGGCCAGCGCGCTGCAGCTGGTGCACTGTGCTGATCCGATGGCAGGAGCCAGGTACTTCTCCTGGTCTCCCATGGGTTGCAGGGCCCAAGCACTTGGGCCATCCTCCACTGCACTCCCTGGCCACAGCAGAGGGCTGGCCTGGAAGAGGGGCAACCGGGACAGAATCCAGCGCCCCGACCAGGACTAGAACCCGGTGTGCCAGCGCCGCAAGGTGGAGGATTAGCCTAGTGAGCCACGGCGCCAGCGTTCAATATGATTTTTTATATCCATTCGTATCACTTAGTGTATTTCTTTATATAAAACATTAAACAATAAATAAATGTGTCTTTCTCTGCTAGTGAACCAAAAACCAGTATATTTGAATAACATAATAATGCCATATGGCTTACTAACTCTACCGGTAGCACCATTAGCACCATAATGTGTGTCATTCCATCACTTGTCTGTCTGCTTTCTCCCATAATTGCTATGAAGAAACCAAGGTACTGCCTTTTTAAAACTGTAGATCAAACCATATCGTCATCTGACTCAAAACTTATAAAATAGCTTTCTGTCACACTTGGAATAAAACCAAAACTGTTTACCTAACCTACAAGGCCTTCCAATTCTCTCTGTTCTTGTCTCTTGCTCTTCTCTCCTTGAATACTACAGTCCAGTCACTCTGATTTTCTTGTTGCTCCAGTGCACCAAGTTCATCTCCAGCCCAGGATATTTGCATTTGCTTCTTCTCTTAGAAAGCTGTCCTCATATCTCCTAATGCTTTGCAAAGTCATGTCCTCTAGGTTTTTACCAATATGACATCTTCCTTGACCATTCTCCCTACAATAGCATCCCTCTTTCATCATTCCTTACCTAGTTTCTCTAGGTCTTTATCACCATTTGCAATATTTATAACTTATGTATTTGTTCATACTTTATCTTTCCACTAGAACATAATGTATAGAAAGACAATGACTTCCAGCAATTTGCTTATAACTCTATAACATCCCACAGACTAGAACAATTGCAGAGAAACAGCTGGAGGGTATAAATACACAGCACTCTGGCCTCAGAATCAGCCCTTAAGGCATTCGGATCTAGCTAAAAAGCTCATGAGAGTTTCGCAGGCATGGAAAGCCAAGACACTGTGGCAAAAAAAAAAAAAAAAAAAATTACCTAAGTGAAAGATCTCTGTGAGTGAGATCCCAGCGGGAAGAACAGCCATCAAAGAAGGCAGTACCTTTCTCTGAAGGCAATAGAGAACTTCTACTTTGACTATGGCCTTGTCAAACAAGATTGGAGTTGGTGAACTCAAGAGGCTTCCATAGCCTTGGCAGCTCATGACAAGAGCCTTGAGTGCTTACTGACATCATAAACAAGAGTGCCAATTGTTAAATCAACAACAGGAGTCACTGTGCACCTGCTCCCCATGTAGGACCTCTGTCCTTAATGTGTTGTACTATGTGAATTAACGGTAAAACTACTACCCAAACAGTACTCTATACTTTGTGTGTCTTTGCGGGTGCAGGTTATTGAAATCTTTACTTAGTATATATTAGGTTGATATTCTATATATAAAGATAATAGAAAAAGAATCTTGAGGAAGAATGGGATGGAAGAGGGAGTGGGAGATAGGATGATTGTGGGTGTGAAGGAGGTTATGGGGGGGAAGCCAATATAATCCAAAAGTTGTACTTTGGAAACATTTATTACATAAAAGTTAAAAAAAGAAAAAAATGAACTAAAGGTATATTATGTATAAATAAATCATACACATGATTTGAATTCAGAAAATAAATTCAACATATATTATTTAAAATATAAAAAGTGATATTTTTTGTCATTTAGTTAGCTTTTTTCTGATTTTTTTTTACTTTTTAAATTTATCTAATTTTAAAATCAGAGTTAGAGAGAGAGGTCCTTCATCCACTGGTGAACTCCCCAAATGGCCTCAACAGCTGAGGGTGAGGCAAGCCAAATCCAGGAGCCAGGAGATTTTCTAGGTCTCTCACACGGGTAGCAGGGGCCCAGGCATTTGGGCCATCTTCTGTTGTCCTTCCCAAGCCATCAGCAGGGAGCTGCTTTGGAGGTGGAGCAGCTGGAACTCAAACCAGTGCCCACAGGAGATGCACACAAGCCCTGGTTAGCCTTCATTTATTTTCACGAGAATGTCATCTACTCCATTTATATTAATTTACCCCATTTAATCATGTAAATACTATTTAGTGAATCAGTCTATTATCATAAGATACACATTTTACATTTTATCCCATAACTATTTAAAAAGCTACTGGATGAAAAATTAAGAGCCACGATTCACTTAGATATTCCCAAGGCTGTGTTCTTCACTCATAGTACAATAAAATTCTGACCCTCTGCTTGAATAAAAGTCCATGATATTTCTCAGTGAAGCAGTATTTTTACAGTACTTGAGGCTTTTTTAAAAAATATAATTGTGAGATTATGAAATATTTTGACTATTGTGTCTTAATAGTGTTGGTCATTTTGAATCAGAAGTTATAGTCATGTGGGATAAAAAAGGTAATGTATATCTGATTTCGTATCATCAGTTATGGTGCAAATAATTAAATCATAGTGTTCAAATGTGCAGACTAAATATAAGTGAACTTAAAACAGTTTTTGAGAGCAAACTGGTAGAATCAAATGAAATTTGTGATAGCTTTGTGACCTTACGCTATGGATATTAGTAATTCTTTTCCACTACACTACCTCTGAATTTTGTACTCTGTAGAAGTTATTGTCCTCCAAGATTAAATTATAGGCTTCTACTTTTATAATATATTCATAGTAAATTTCAACAGGAAACAATATAGCCAGTAGCTGAACCTTAAAGAAAAAGACTTTTTTTTTATAAAAGTAAAATCTGAATAATATCCCCAGTAATCCGAATAATCTCCAGTATCTGTAGATATAGATTTGTCATTATATGAATAACCAGATTTTCAGAAATAATTATAATGTGCTTAAAGATAAGGGCTATCTCCTTGTAGAAGTTCTCCCAGTTCCATGAAAAATGGATTGAAGCAATGAAATAGTTACTTTCATCTTATAATTCTTTCTTGATTGTCTTACATGTCCCTACATCCTAGACAAGGTTTTGGGAATCAAAGATAAGCAACCCTGAAGGTTCTCGGTGTTTACTAGCTGAATTGGACGTGCATGCACCTAGGGAAAGCATATGTCTCTACCTAATATTAACAGATGAGCCTGCCTGATCTTGTTAGGAATCTCCTGTCTTCTTCCTTGGTTGGTCTACATTCATGTCTGTATGTGAGAATTGAGTACTTAATGAAATATCCAGTATTTTCATATGTATTGCTCTATGTTCTTAAACCAGATAATCCACATTTTGTCATTGAAACCAGAATTAATGGGTTTCAATTTTTTTCTTTTTTTTTCTTTTCTTTCTTTTTTTTTTTTTTTGTCTAAATAAGATCAGAGTCGGTGAACTCAAAAGGCTTCCATAGCCTTAGCAACTCATGACAAGAGCCTAGGGAGATTACTGATGCCATAAACAAGAGTGTCAATTTGTTAAGTCAACAACAGGAGTCACTGTGCACTTACTCCTCATGTAGGATCTCTGTCCTTAATGGATTGTACAATGTGAATGAATGCTATAACTAGTACTCAAACAGTATTTTACACTTTGTGTTTCTGTGTGGGTGCAAACTGTTGAAATCTTTACTTAATATATACTAAATTGATCTTCTGTATATAAAGATAATTGAAAATGAATCTTGGTGTGAATGGAATGGGAGAGGGAGTGAGAGATGGCAGGGTTGTGGGTGGGAGGGAAGTTATGGGGGGGAAGAAAAGCCACTGTAATCCATAAGCTGTACTTTGTAAATTTATATTTGTTAAATAAAAGTTAAAAAATGCATAGCATAATAAGACTCCAGTCACACAAAAATTTCATAGTTTTGTTCAATATAGGTTAGAGTACAAAGTAGTCACCCTTTATATTAAAGTATCAAAGAATAGAATCTAAGTTATCTTATGTCAGAGTGCTAATATAAAACTCAGAAATGTCTGGGTTCTAAATCTCCTCTCTTTAAAAATACGAATTGAAAATGAATCTTAATGTAAAATGGGACTTGGAATGGGAGGAGGAGGAGGAGGGATGGAAGTGTGGGTGGGAGGGCGGGTATGGTGGGAAGAATCACTATATTCCGAAAGTTGTACTTTTGAAAATTGTATTCCTTAAATAAAAGGTTTCTTTAGGAAAAAATTTTGTTTGTCTAATGATTAGCAAGTTTTTGTCCTACTGTTTACGTATTGAGAATCGTTCCCGGTGGAGTGTAATGTCTGTGGAGACAAGAGTTTTTGTCTAATGTGTTCATTTTTAAAATCTCAAATGTGTCAATAGTACCTGACTCTTAGAAAGTGCTTAATAAATATTTGTAGAATGAATAAAGGATGGAAGGAATAACTTATATCTTGAAAAGAGAAAGTCATTGGAAGAGAGGAGCTGTAATGCCTCAAACATGAAGAAAAACAGACAAGGAAATGGAGACGTAATTTTCAGATTTAATCAGTTTATGTTGTATACATGTTTTCGAGTATTACACAGCACTCCACAAAAAGGTACAATTATTACATCTAGTGATTTTTTAAGTCATATAAGTTATAAATGTGCCCTATATTTGAGTCTCCTTCAAAGAGTTCAGGGAAAAATGAGATTAAAATTAAATGTATTTTATTTACTTTCAAAATATTTGAAATCCATACACGCAAGGTATCTTCAAAAAATGCACATTTTGAGACATCTATGCACAGATTTCAATTTTTTACACCAAAACAAGCATATCTCTAATTCCATTTCCCAACATTTTAAGTTTCCTTGTGTAGAATATAAATATGAATGCATATGTGTGTATATATTCTCCTCTTAAGTGAGCAAATCAGTGAACTTTGGGTGAAATCATAAGGTCAATAAAATGTTTCAGTATAACTGCTCAGTACTAACATACATGTAAGATAGTTTTATATTTGGATATCAGTTTGTGTCATTTTATACACAGGAAATGATGGCAGTTTAATATTTTTCTCTTTGTTGGAAGGTTCTGAGCTGTATGTTATAGTCTATGTTTTACTGGAATTCCAGTAGTATTGTCAACACTATGCAATGATGTCATTATGATTTCATAATCTTAACTATAATCATTGTTATGGGTCATTGTCATTGACACTGGTGACATACAACAGATATACTAGGATATGTTACTTTTCTTTCTGAAATTTGCTCATCAATTCAGCTAGTTGCACCTTGGAAGTTGCCATATGGTTTTAGGTAATAGAGTCCTGGGATGTAGTCATTGTTAAGTGATATTAGTTAACTAGGAAAAAATGGATTCAACTTTTATTGATATTTCCCATTAATTATATAAGGAAAAAAGCATAAAATGCTAATCAACAGTAGTAATTCTCTTCTACGTCTTCACACTAGATTTAAGTTCAGTATCAGTTAACATAACAGATAAAAGGAGCAGAAATGGTGAGTACTGTGGCCTGTAACGCCATCAGTTGCCTTGCGAGATGGTAAATAGCCTTTGCTGAGCACTTGCTATGAATATGGGGGCTTCTGCGACGGGTGCTGTGGGTATGTGGTGGACCCAACTTTGTGGATGAGGAAACTGAGACTTGGAAAGGTGAATCATTTGTCCAGAGTCACACTTACAGTCAAAGGAGAGCCAGGACTGAAATCAGGGTGCATCTCTAACCTTCTTTAGAGACTTTGCTGGCTCTCAATTTGAGACATATAATTTGAGAACAGCAGGTCAGTCTACTAGCTACCTTCATTGGAAGGCCAGGTTCATAGGCATGACACATGACATTAGTTACAAGATCCCCAAACAAAGTTTTCTAAGAGCCTGGACTTGACCCAGGAAGGCTCTGCTATCACTATTTTGAAAACAGCACCCTGTATTTTCATTTTGTCCTGAGCTTTACACATTAAGTAATCAATTCTTTTTTTTTCACACTCTGTGGTTATTTGTGTGTGTGTGTATGTGTGTGTCAACTTGTTTTTCATTTTATAAAATTGTATTTAAGTTATACAAGTTTCACTTATTTCATATATACAGTTTTAGGAACATACTGACACTCCTCCCACACACACACACACCCTCTCCTACCAAGGTCCAACCCTTCTTCCTCCTCCCTCTCACATTCTAAGAACAACTTTAGTATTGCAATTTTGCAAAAACAATTTCTTCTTATTTTTTTTTTCAAATTTTTTTTCATTTGTTTGAGAGAGTCATAGAGAAAGGGAGAGCAAAGAGAGAGCAGAGAGAGAGAGAGAGAGAGAGAAAGAAAATGCTCTTCCTTCTGCTGGTTCATTCCCCAAATGGCCTCAACAGCCAGGACCGGGCCAGGACAAAGGCAGAAGCCTGGAACCCCATTTGGATCTCCCACTTGGTGTCTGAGACCCGAGCATTTGGGCTATCTCTGTTACTTTCCCATGTGCATTAGCAGGGAGATGGATCAGAAGCATAGCAACCACACTCGAACCAGTGCCCCATTATGGGATGCTGGCGTTCCTAACAGTGGCTTAACCCACAGCACGGGTCCCAGTATTGCTTGTTGCTACTCTCCCTTCATAAAAGATATCTCAAATAGGGAATGTGTTAGTCACCCCTTCTAGTAATCCAATTTCTAATGGACACATTCTCCATCTGATTATACTTGACAGTGTCCTTCAACTTCTGTGCTTTAGGCTGCCAAAGCTTTGGGGTCTTCAGCCTTACTTAAGGTCTGCCTAAGGATTAACTCTTTGTTATTTTGTTCCTTTTCAGAAGATTTATTACTGGGTATTCTTCTTGGATGATTTCCCCCTTGACATGATCACATGAACTGTTCATTTAATTATTTATTTCAATAGAAATTATTTCAAAAGTCACCTGTTCCAGATCCCAGGATCCTCTTTTAGGATCATCGCAAAATTCAACACCTTGATCAAAAGGAATACATCGAGCTGATCCTGCTGTAGCTCTTGAAGTTGTTCCTGTTTTGTTTGCTTTTTAATTCTCGCTCTCTCTCGCTCGCTGTTACTATCTCTACCAGCTAGAGTTATTACATGCTTTGAGTCACTAAAAGGGCTTTTTGAAAATCATGAGAAATGCATTTTTGTCATACGGAGGCTGCATGCTAATTATTAATCTGACAGGGTGTAATAACAACACAAAAGCATCAGTGAAGAGAAAAAATGAGCAGAATATGCAATTACTTTATGAAACAGTTTCTTTCCTTGAGGGAGAAATCTGCACGTTTACCATCTGTAACAAAGGAGATGTTGAACTACATAAGTGAATTACCCCAGCACTGTGTACATGTGTATATAGAATGGGATGAACTTGGAATGACATTAAGTAATTTTGTTATTGTCAGAAAATAAAAATAAAGAACACTTAAAGGCATGATTCATACAGTGAATTCCAAATATGCATTTTCAAAGTTTTCTCAATGGGCTATAGCAATTCGTATGAGAAATCAACTGAGGTGTAAAGTAATATAAATTTTGCAAGATTAAAAAATTATATTGCATAAAGCTTTCATTATTCTTCATAATGTATGTGGACTAGATACCCACAATAGGTTATAAGGAAAAGGCATGAGTATATTAACAGTGCAGCCCAAGAGGTGTTTCACATTCACCAGTTGCGCATTTATCCAAACTGATAAATAATCTGGAAAATGACTCTGCTTAATATTTGGAGTCAGCGTTACTTTAAGCAGTTGTAAAGTCCAAGGGTTTTCCTGCCAGCTATAAATGTACTGCTATATAGTTCCATCAGTTTCTAGGAGTCCCTTTTTAGAACTCCTCAAGGGAAAAGAAAAATATTTAATGCCTCCCACAAAAAAAAATCTGTCATATAAATGCAAAATAGAAACATTATTTTATCAACAACCCTTAAAACTACATATTTTTGCTTTTTTTTTAATATTTGAGATGTTACTACAGGTGGATATTATTTTAAATGAGAAAGAATGGACCTGTAAGGATAATCATCGTGGCTGGTTTGTGAAGTCTGTTACACAGTGGCTATTGTATGGGCAGCAAATACTCCACCTTTATCTCTGGTGTCCCAGCTAGGACAGAGAATTTTTTTTTTTATTTTATTTAATGAACATACATTTCCAAAGTACAGCTTATGGATTACAATAGCTTCCCCCCCCCATAACTTCCCTCCCACCCGCAACACTCCCCTCTCCCACTCCCTCTCCCCTTCCATTCACATCAAGATTAATTTTCGATTATCTTTATATACAGAAGATCAATTTAGCATATATTAAGTAAAGATTTCAACAGTTTGCACCCACACAGAAACACAAAGTGTAAAATACTATTTCAGTACTAGTTATAGCATTAATTAAACACCTAAGAGTAATTGTGTATTTTTTTCTCTTTTTTTTTTTTAATTTTTTTTTGACAGGCAGAGTGGACAGTGGGAGAGAGAGAGACAGAGAGAAAGGCCTTCCTTTTGCCCTTGGTTCACCCTCCAATGGCCACTGCGGCCGGCGTGCTGTGCTGATCTGATGGCAGGAGCCAGGTACTTCTCCTGGTCTCCCATGGGGTGCAGGGCCCAAGCACTTGGGCCATCCTCCACTGCACTCCCTGGCCACAGCAGAGAGCTGGCCTGGAAGAGGGGCAACCGGGACAGAATCGGCGCCCCGACCAGGACTAGAACCCGGTATGCCGGCGCCACAAGGCAGAGGATTAGCCTAGTGAGCTGTGGCGCCAGCCGAGAGTAATTGTGTATTAATTACAGAGTTCAACCAACAGTTTTAAGTAGAACTTAAAAAATACTAAAAGGGTAAAGTATTAAGTTCTTTTTTGTTTGTTTGTTATATAGTTATTTTTAATTTAATAAATGTGAATTTACAAAGTGCAACTTTTTTATTGTTGTGGCTCCCCCCCCACCTCCCTCCCTCCCATGGCCCTCCCCTCTCTCACTCCCTCTCCCATCCCGCCCTTCATCGAGTTTCATTTTCAATTACCTTCATATACAGAAGATCAACTTAGTATATACTAAGCAAGGATTTCAACAGGCTGCACTCACACAACCGCACAAGGTATAGGGTACTGTTCGACTAGTAGTGTTGTTTTTAAGTTTCATAGTAAAACACATTAAGGACAGAGATCCTACGTGGGGAGCATGTACCCAGTGACTCCCGTTGTTGATTTAACAATTGGCACTCTTATTTATGACGTCAGCAATCACCCGAGACTCTTGCTATGAGCTGTCTAGGCTATGGAAGCCCCTTGAGTTCACCGACTCAGAACTTGTTTAGTCAAGGCCGTATCACAGTGGAGGTTCCTTCCTCCCTTCAGAGAAAGGCGCCTCTCTCCTTGATGGCCTGTTCCTTCTGCTGGAGTGTTGTTCACCAGGATCTTTCATTTCGATTGTTTTTTGCCACCATGTCATGGCTTTCCATGCCTGTGAGACTCTCATGGACCTTTTAGCCAGATTCAAAAGTAGGACAGAGAATTAAATGGGCATGAATTAGATTAACAAGAGAAAAATATAACAAAAGTTGTTTGTCACACAAGATCCCTCATAAAGAAAGGAAAAATCAAAGAAACAGTTAGCTAAGTATTGAATTATAAAAATTGTAATAAGTTTTAAAGAATCAACTAAGTTATGTGGGGAGGCTTAAAAGGTACTTTAACAATGTCGCTCAGAATTCTCTGATTCAGACTTGTCTCCCTGAGGATAAGGATGTTGCCTCTCTGTAATGTGGGAGGGTGTCTTTCATATGAGGATGTTGTCTGCTTTTAATAAACAGCATAATCTTTCTGCACCTGCTGTTTTTCAAGGGTCTTTAACCTAAAGTGTCAATATGCTAACGAAGAAAATTTTAACCCCTTCACCATTAGCCTACAGCACTCAGACAGCTGCAGGAGAACTACTCAAAAGATACAAGTAGGCTTTAAATTGGGCTGGATGCCAGAACAATGATTAAAAGATTGGAGGGCAAGAATATTTAGGAAAAAGAGATGCATTAAATAATGTGTGCTGTTGCCTTTACTCATTTTCCCGAGGTTCTTTTTGACTTCAGTAATGATATGTTATGAAGATTTGGTTCTGTCAATCTGCTACTTTTTGTCCTCAAAGAAAAAAAATCACCTTATATGTAGGTCAAGCATTAACTGTGTTGAGTAGATGTCTCTGAGTTCTGTAAATGACTCACAGGAGTATTTTCCCCCTCTGTTGTAGGCTAACTACCCAGGACATCAATTTGAAAGATGAATACAATAGAACTTAAGCATGTTAATGTTTTGATACAGAAAAGGCAGGTGTTTGTCTTGTCTTGTTGATTGCACATAGAGTATGTAAAATGCAAATGCACCATTTGATGGTTGGATAGTATTCCTCATATGTGGACATTTTGGGGACTGGATGATTTTTAATATGCTATATTATATTATTCTCACGTTTCTCTGTTTTTCTAATGTCTAGTTTATTGGAAGTTTCTCTCACAAGGAATTTAAGAATGAATTCCTTTATATTTTTTCCTACCATTTCTCCAGATTATTTAGCATCTTAGAAATAATCTGGGGCCGGCGCCGTGGCTCAATAGGCTAATCCTCCGCCTTGCGGCGCCAGCACACCAGGTTCTAGTCCCGGTCGGGGCGCCGGATTCTGTCCCAGTTGCCCCTCTTCCAGGCCAGCTCTCTGCTATGGCCCAGGAGTGCAGTGGAGGATGGCCCAAGTGCTTGGGCCCTGCACCCCATGGGAGACCAGGAGAAGCTCCTGGCTCCCGCCTTTGGATCAGTGCGATGCGCCGGCCGCAGTGCACGGGCTGCAGCAGCCACTGGAGGGTGAACCAAGGGCAAAAAGGAAGACCTTTCTCTCTGTCTCTCTCTCTCTCTCACTGTCCACTCTCCCTGTCAAAAAAAAAGAAAGAAAGAAAAAAAAAAGAAATAATCTGAAGACAGAAATGTGATTCCAATTTTAATATTGTTTTATTAACAAAACATTTCATTCAAATTCATTTTACTTAAGATAATAGGTATATGAAGAGGAAGTTAATGAGTCATTGTTAGCACAGTGAAAAGAAAGTGGAAGAAAGTGAAGATTGGATCATTTCATTTTGTTTTTGCATTTTGTTCCATTTCCCTGCCTCCCATAGAATTTTCTTCTGCCAACTATGAAAGGACATGTAAGATTTCATAGGAAAGGCATAATTTATTTTATAAATTTTTGAACAGAAGTATGTTTTTCTCATCAACTTTATCTAATCTATCTGCAGAGTATTCACAATCACATCATCCTTAAGATCTTAACTCATTTACATTATGGAGTTTCTGATCAAGGTCAAATTTGCTATTACAGACTCTTCTGATAGTCTTACGTATGCGTGTTTCAAAGATGTTTATAATTATGTCAGTAGGCAGGGTTCAACCCCATAACTTGTTCATTCAAAAGCTTTTAGGTATCAGTAAAAGCTTGATTTCAATAATGTATCAATGTAATTATTTGACTAAAAGAAATAAAATCAGAGAAATATTTTTTATAATATGTTACTTTATAATATGTTATTCTTATAATATGTTACTTTTATATTTTCTTATAATATGTTTCTGTTTGTCATGTTCTGTGGCTTTTACATGCTGACTTTTGTAAGAAATTAATTACTAAACCTAACCAAAAAGCAGCTATTCAGAGTGGTAACATAGTGGTAGTTTTTTAACCTGCTTAGTATACTACCATTTATGAGTACTTTGTTAAAAGTGAAAATGATTTAGAGAAATAGGTATCAGCTCTCTTGTCATTATAAAGATTTAAAAACAAGTTTAGCAAGTATTTATTTCTTTAAAAATTAAATATCTTAGAAAATATAGTAGTCTGGCTCTGTATATTATGTCACACTTCTGTGTACTCAGAATTTATCTTCATCTTCATGTTTAAGACGAATATAAAAGTGTTCCATTGAAAAGCAAGGATTTAATAAGATTATTGATTGAGGCCTGAGTGTATGTGTATCTGCCTATCTATCTATTGGTTTATATATTTAAAATTGATCACCTTTTTGTTAAAATTTTATTTAAGTTACACAAGTTTCATGTATTTTATATGTACAGATTTAGGAACATATTGGTATTTTCCTAGCCATCCTCCCTCCCCACCCCGACCCCATGCTCAAATATTTCTTCCTTCTCCCTCTCTTATTCCCACTGTTAATTTTTAAAATGATCTATTTTCAGTTTACTTAATGATCATATAGTTGGGGCCAGCGCTGTGGCACAGTGGATTAACGCCCAGGCCTGGGCGTTATGCATTTCATATGGGCACCAGTTCAAGACCCAGATGCTCCACTTCCAGTCCAGCTCTTTGCTATGGCCTGGGAAATCAGTAGAAGATGGCCCAAGTCCTTGGGTCCCTGCACCCACATGGGAGACCCAGAGGAAGCTCCTGGCTCCTGGCTTCGGATGGGTGCACTCCAGCTATTGCAGCCATTTGGGGAGTGAACCATCGGATGCAAGACCTCTCTCTTTCTCTCTCTCTGCCTCTCCTCTCTCTGTGTAACTCTTACTTTCAAATAAATAAATAAATATTTTTAAAAAATGATCATATAGTTAACCCTACACTAAGTAAAATAGTTCAGCAAATAGTATGAAGAAGGAAAAAGAAAGCACTCTTACTCAACAGAAGAGACAAGGGCGATAAACAATCTTCATTTCTCATAATGTCTTTTTAACTCTAATATATTATATTTCAGATATTCTATTAGTTACCTCAGATCAGGGAAAACATAGTAACTGTCTTTTGGGGTCTGGTTTATTTCACTAACTATAATGGTTTCTAATTCCATCCATCTTGTTGCAAAATATAGGATTTCTTTTTCTTTTCTTTTCTTCTTTTTTTTTTTTACAGCTGAGTAGTACTCAGCTGTATATATAGTGTGTATGTATATATATACCATAATTTCATTATCCAGTCCACGGATGATGGCCATCTGGTTGATCCTGTAACTTAGCTATTGTGGATTGTGCTGTAATGAACGTGGGGAGTATAGGTAACTCTTTAATATACTGATTTCATTTGGTTTGGGTAAATTCCCAGGAGTGGGACAGCTGGGTTATATCATAGGTCTATATTCAGATTTCTGAGGTAACTCCATGCTGTCTTCCACAGTGGCTGCACCAGTTTATATTCCCTCCAACTGTGGATTAGGGTACCTTTTCCCCCCGACATTCTCACCAGCATATATTTATTATTGATTTCCATATGAGAGCCATTCTCACTGGAGTGAGGTGAAACCTCACCATGATTTAGATTTGCATTTCCCTGATGACTAGTGATCTTAAGCATTTTCTCAAGTGTTGGATGGCCATTTAAATTTCCTCTCTCGAAAAAAGCCTGTTCAAGTCCTTTGGCCATTTCTTTCTTTTTTTTTTTTTTTTATTTTTTGACAGGCAGAGTGGACAGTGAGAGAGACAGAGAGAAAGGTCTTCCTTTACCATTGGTTCACCCTCCAATGGCCGCCACAGCCGGTGCACCACGCTGATCCGAAGGCAGGAGCCAGGTGCTTCTCCTGGTCTCCCATGGGGTGCAGGGCCCAAGTACTTGGGCCATCCTCCACTGCACTCCCGGGCCACAGCAGAGAGCTGGCCTGGAAGAGGGGCAACCGGGACAGAATCCGGTGCCCCGACTGGGACTAGAACCCTGTGTGCCGGTGCCGCAGGCGAATGATTAGCCTAGTGAGCCGCGGCGCCGCCTTTGGCCATTTTTTCTTAACTGGATTGTTTATTTTGCTGTTGTTGAATTTCTTAAGCTGTTAATAGATTCTTGATGTTACGTCTTTATCAGTCGCATAGTTTGCGAATATTTTCTCCCATCATGTCAGTATCTCTTGCTTTGTTGAGTGTTTCTTTTACAGTGCATAAGCTTCTCAGCTTGATGTACTCCCATTTGTCTATTTTTGCTTTCATTGCCTTTGTTTCTGAGGTCTTTTCCAAGAAATCTTTGCCTATGTCAGTGTCTTACAGGGTTTTTCCAATGTTCCCTAGTAGTTTGTATCAGGATGTGGATTTAGGTCCTTCAACCATTTTGAGTTGATTTTTGTGTAAATTATTTAGGCATCTAGCTTTATACTTCTGCATGTAGAGACCCACTTTGCCCAGCACCATTTGTTGAAGAGAGTGTCCTTGCTCCAGGGATTGATTTTAGCTCCTTTGTCAAACATAAGTTGGTTGTAGATTAATTTCTGTAGTTTCTATTCTGTCCAATTGGTCTATATGTCTGTTTTTATGCAGGCTATTTTTATTATAACTGTCCTGTATTATGTCTTGAAATCTGGTATTGTGATGTATCCAGATTTGCTTTTGCTGTATAAGATTGTTTCCAATTGAATTTTGTTAAGATTAATTTATTTATTTGAAAGTCAGAATTACACAGAGAGGGGAAAGATAGAAAGAAAGGTCTTACATCCAATGGTTCACTCCCCAGTTGGCCACAACAGCTGGAACTGCACTGATCTGAAGCCAGGAGTCAGGAGCTTCTTCTGGGTCTCCCACGCGGGTGCTGGGGCCCAAGAACTTGGGCCATCTTCTACTGCTTTCCCAGGCTATAGCAGAGAGCTAGATCAGAAGTGGAACATCCATGGCCGGCGCTGTGGCTCAGTAGGCTAATCCTCCGCCTGCGGCGCTGGCACACCAGGTTCTAGTCCTAGTCCCAGTTGTGGCACCGGATTCTGTCCCGGTCACTCCTTTTCCAGTCCAGCTCTCTGCTGTGTCCTGGGAGTGCAATGGACGATGACCCAAAGACTTGGGCCCTGCACCCCATGGGAGACTAGGAGAAGCCCCTGGCTCCTGGCTTCGGATCAGCGTGGTGCACTGGCCGCAGTGACCATTGGAGGGTGAACCAAAGGTAAAGGCAGACCTTTCTCTCTCTCTCTCACTGTCCACTCTGCCTGTCAAAAAAAAAAAAAAAAAAAAAAGAAGTGGAGCATCCAGGTCTCAAACTGGTGCCCGTATGGGATGCCAGCGCTTCAGGCCAGGGTGTTAATCCACTGTGCTACAGCGTCATCCCCTCCATTTGAATTTTAACATCATTTTTTCTAGATCTACAAAGAATGGCATAAGTGTTTTGATTGGGATCATAATTAAGCTGTAAATTGCTTTTTCTAGTGCAGACATTTTGGTGATGCTGGTTCTTCCAATCCAGGAACATGGATGATTTTTCCATTATTTAATATCTTCTTCTATTTCTTTCTTTAGTGTTTTTGTAATTTTCGACATAGAGATTTTTGACATCCTTGGTTAAATTTATTCCATGGTATTTAATTCTTTCTGTAGCAATTGTGAATGGGATTGATCTTAAAAGTTCTTTCTTAACCATGGTATTATCTTTGTTTTAAAAGGCTTTTGATTTTTCCATGTTGATTTTAGATCTTTCCACATTTCCGAACTCTTGTATGAGTTCCAATAGTCTCTCATTGGAGTACTTTGGGTGCTTTATATATAGAATCATGTCATCTGCAAAAAGGGATAGTTTGATTTCCTTTCCAATTTTATCCCTTTAATATCTTTTTCTTGCCTAATGGCTCTGGCTCAGTTTTCCAGGACTATATGAAATAGCAACGGTGACAGTGGGCAAACTTGTCTGGTTATGGATCTTAGTGGGAATGCTTTCAGCTTTTCCCCATTCAATAGGATGCTGGCCATGGGTTTGTCATAAATTACCTTATATTGAGGAATATCCTTTCTATACCTAATTTGCTTAAGGTTATCATCATGAAAGTATATTTTATTTTATCAAATGCTTTATCTGCATCTATTGAGGTAACCAAATGATTTTTGCTCTTCAGTTTGTTAAAGTGATATATCGCTTTGACTGATTTGCAACTGTTTAACCATCCCTGCCTACCAGGGATATGGGTGAATGAAATTTTTGATGTGTTGTTGGATTTGATTTGTTGATATTTTGTTGAGGATTTTTGCAATGTGTTCATCAATGTTGTTGGTCTATAGTTCTCTTTCTCTGTTGTATCTTTTTCTGGCTTAGGAATTAAGGTGACACAGGCTTCATAGAAGGAGTTTGGGAAGATTGCCTCCATTTCTATTATTTTGAATACTTGAGAAGAATTGGAATTCATTCTTTTTTAAATGTCTGATAAAATCCAGGTGTGAAGCCATCTGGTCATGAGTGTTTCTTTGTTGGGAGGGTCTTTATTACTGATTCAATTTCTGTCTTGGTTATTGATCTGTTTAGGTTTTCTATGTCTTCATGACCCAATTTTCATAGATTTTTTTGTGTCTAGGAATCTATCCATTTCTTCTAGATTTCACATTTTTGTCATGTAGCTCTTTGTAGTAATTCCTGGTGATTCTTTTTATTTCTGTGGTATCTGTTGTTGCATTTCCATTTTCATCTCTGATTTTATTGATTTGGGTCTTCTCCATTGTCGCTCCCCGTCTTCGTGGAGGAACGACACAGGACCCTGCGCTGTTCTTTTGTCTGCTCGGCCCTCCCCGGGTTTGCTGCTGGTTCTTCCCGGGTTGGCTGCCGTCCCTTCCACCTCCGTGGAAGGGCGGTCCCCCCTGCCACTTTCCCCACTTCCGCGGGGGAGCGGCACACCGCCGGCCGGCTCTCTCGGGGGCTGCACAGGTGTTCCTTCAGATAGATGTTCCCCTTAGATGTTCCTGGTGCATGTTGTCTCTCTCCTCCTTTATAGTCCTCTTCTGCCAATCCCAACTCGGCTGCCCACACGCCGAGTACGCTGCTCTCCTCCAATCAGGAGCAGGATCAGCTCCTGGAGGTCATCACTCAAGTTGGCAAGAGGCAGCTGCGTAGAAGCTGTTTTCTCCTCTCCCAGCTCCATATTGTGGGAGAGCAGATGCATAGAATAAGTCTTAATTCCAGTAACTTAGTCTAGTCCGGGTTGCTCCCCACATCCATCTTTTTGGGGGGGGCAATGGTGTGTCAATTTTTTCTAAAAAAGCAGATCTTCATTTCAATGATCTTTTGTATTTTTTGTTTCAAATTGTTTATTTTTTTCTCTAATTTTAATTATATTGTTCCTCCTACCATTTTGGGGTTTGATTTGTTGTTTTTCTAGGATCTTTAGATGCATTGATAGCTCATTATTTTGTTACCTTTCCATTTTGTTGATATAGGCACTGATTGCTGTAATTTCTTCACAAAATAAGCCTTTTAAACCATTCTCTCTTTCCACACCTTTAGGAACTCCTACGTCCAGTAGGTAGGGTCATTTGATAGTATCCCATAAATCTCCAACACTGTTTTTAAGCTTTCTATTTTCTTCTTGTTTTGTTTTTGTTGTTCTTGTTTGTTATTGTTCTGACTGCAAGATTTCCAAAGACTTGTCATCTAGTTTGGATATTCTTTCTTCTGCCTGTCTAAATCTGAATTTCTTTGAGAGTTTGTACTAGAGAGCACACTGAAGCATAACCACAGCATTTTAGCTGTCCTTGTACAAACCTGACTTTTGCAGCTAATGAGTGCAGATCCAGGAAAGCAATCAACTTGTAAAAGGCCATCTAACTAGTTAGAGCCAAGGATTCAAATACTTGGATTATCAGCTCTGTTAGTTTTCTTTCAGTCATGCTTCCACTTCAAGCTGAAATTTAAAATATTCTAAATAATATGGACACACTTACTAATCAACATGTTTGCAAACAAGGTGAACTAACTAACTGAATATTCTGTTGTTTTTTAAATATTTATTTTATTTATTTGAAAGAGTTACAGAAAGAGGCAAGTACAGAGAGAGAGGTCATTCATCTGCTGGTTCACTTCCCAGTTGGCCGCAACAGCCAGAACTGTGCAGATCCAAAGTCAGGAGCTAGGAGCCTCTTCTGGTCTCCCACATGGGTGCAGGGGCCCATGGACTTGGGCAATCTTCCACTGCTATCTCAGGCCACAGCAGAGAGCTGGATTGGAAGAGGAGTAGCTGGGACCAGAACCAGTACCCATATGGGATGCCGGTGCCTCAGGCCAGTGCGTTAACCCTCTGCACACAGCGCCGGCACCTGAACATTCTGTCTTATAAGAATTTTTTTGTAATAACGTATTTGATGGTTAATTTTCAATATGTAGTAGGAAGTACTAAGGTATATTATAACAAAAACTTATTTGGAATCTATATATTTTTTATGTTTAGGATTGGGTCTGACATCTATAGAGCTGGCAGTCTATATGGTTGCAGGTTCAAGTCCTGGTTGTTCCATTTCCCATCTAGCTCCCTGCTAATGTACCTGGGAAAGCACTAGAGGATGGTCCAAGTGCTTGGTGCCCTGCATGAATGTGGGAGACCCGGATGAAGCTCCTGGTTCCTGGCTTTGCCCTGTCTCAGGCCTAGCTATTGGAGCCTTTTGGGGAATAAACCAGTGAATGGTAGATCTTTCTCTCCCTCTGTCTCCCCCTCTTTCTGTAACTCTGACTTTAAATAATAAATAAATAAACTGTTTTAAAAAGAAAATGGGTTTATTAAAGAAAAAGATTTAATTATCTGAAAGGGAGAGAGAGAGAGAGAGAGAAAGAGAGAGAAAGAATATCTTCTATCCATTGCTTGACTCCCCAAATGCCCATAGAAACTTACCAAAGCCAGGAGCCAGGGAATCTATCCAGCTTTCCCAAAGGGAGATTTAGCAGGGACACAAATACTTGGGCCATGTTCTGTGGCCTTCCAGGCACATTAGCAGGAAGGTGGATTTGAAGCAGAAGACAGACTTGATCCCAGGCACTCTGATACAGGATGTGAGTATCCCAAGTGCCACTTTAACCCACTACACCACAACATATACACTTGAAATGTTTCTTTGATTCAGAATACATGTGATGTTTTCTGAATACTTAGCCTCTTCCAGATTGGTTTGTTGAAACTTAATCTCCAATGTGTTAGTATTAAATGGTCGGACCTTTGGAATTGTTTAGGTCATGAGGTCTCCACCTTCATGGATAGGACTGATACCCTTATAAGGATGCCTGAGTGAGCATTTTTTCCCTTTTGTCATGTGAGGAAGACATAGCTAAAAGTTGCCATTAATAAGGAATTGGGCCTCATCTGACACTGAATCTGCTAGTACGTTGATCATGGACTTTCCAGTCTCCAGAATTATAAACAATCATTTTCTCTTATTTATCAATTACGCAATCTAGGATTTTTTTTAATAGCACCCCAATGAGCTAAGACAAACTTGAGATTCATACACTTAAAAAACTGGATTTGATCTATTTGTGATGCAGAAGCAGTTTGGTTTTAATGAATACTTGAATACTTAAGTTTCTCACTTGTCCTTCATGACTGTTATGTAAATGTGAAGTGAGGAAATTCTTGGTAACCAACATTCTGTATAATCTTCCCCACTAGTGTGTTCCTCAGGATCACCCAGAGGATATACAGGTAAGAAAATGATGGAATCTGGAAATTTTTTCCATCTGCCATCTGGGCTTCTACTTCCTGATTCTGTGATCTACTGTAGATTGCATAGGTTGTTGGAAAAGTCCTTGACTTCATCTAAGTCAATAGATTGCTTTATATGTCACTTCTTCCTTTGTGAGCTTTGCGATTTTATTTATGAAACAGAAGTATATTGTTACAAATAAAATAAGCAGAAACCAAACTTATACCAACACTTTCAAAAGTATTATCATGTGAACCAGTTAAGTTCTTTTCAGGGTCCAGTATCCACATGACAAACGTTAGAAAAGATGAAATTATTTTTATAATGTTGTTTTTAAAATAGTTGTTTTTAAAAAGGTTTCTTTAAAGATGGAAAGACTTAAGAGAAAGAGCTGGTATCCATTGATTCACTTACCAGGTATCCACAGTGGCTGGGACTAGGTGGGTGTCAAAGTCTGGATCACAACCGGAGTCCCCCACGTAGGTGCAATGATCTAATTACTTGAGCCATAGCTGGAGTTAAGAGTTACTTGAGCCAGAGCTGGAGATCAAACCCAGGTATTTCAGTGTGTGTTGTGGGCATCTTAACCGGTCACTGGGCTGAATACCTGCTCTTCAGCAATATTATCATAAAAGAAATTATAAAACAGCTTTTAAATTGTAACCCATTTACAGGCACTGTCTTTGTGCCAACACATGTTCTATTCTAATTCTTTAATAGAAACATATTTGTATTTCTGTATTATTCACAATTTTAAATATAACTTACATTTATGCATTAACTTAAGGTAAAGGAAAGCAAAAAAAGCAATATGGAGAATAGTTTATATAATATTATCTCAGCTTTATTAAAAATCTTTAGAAAGTATATGAAAACATTATGTAAAGAATTCCAGAAACACATGCCAAGTTTCCAGCAAGTCTTTCCCCAGTTTTCAGGATTGAAAGAGCAAGAGATGAAGTTACACAGCTTTTCTTATTTTATTAATTTTTTGAATGACAAATTATGGAAGATTTTTACAGTTTTGTTTTCCTATCTTAGCAATTAAATAAAAATTTAAAAGGAAAAATTACCAAAGTATATAAATTGTTTTCCACATTTATTTCATTAATTTAACTTCATGGTGCTATTATACATTTTGTCATTTTTCTCGCTCTTTTCTGTGTTTCTAAGACACTTAGAAATTCAACCACTTGCATGTGATGGGTGTTTCAATCTATTTACACAATGAAAATAGTGCAAGAATTTATTTTGGACGCTTTCCATTTATTCATGCCATGTACCTAATAATGTAATAGCTACATAGCATTTTCTTTTCTGATGAGCTTCTGAAGGACTGGAGACTATTAAAATCAAAGTTAAAGGGCTAATTTAACAAGTAGGACATCTCATTTAGGAACTGATTGTGTTCAAAGAGCTTTTGATTTTGTGAAGGAACAAGGGTTTTATGGGCATTTAAAAATGTTGATACCATATTATATTCATTTAATTGTAAAGCAGATTTTTATATGAGTTTCCCTGTCTTTGAAAAGAAAGCTTAATCATACCAGGCACAAAGATTCTTGAATCAAAAAAAAAAAAAAAAGTCTTTTAAGAGCTGGACATTTGGCACAGCAATTGAGATGCCATTTGGGATACTCACATACCATATTGCAGTGCTCCACCTCTGATTACAACTTCCTGTAGATGTGTACCCTGAGTACTTGGATTCCTACAACTCACATGGGAGGTCTTAATAAGTTCCAGGTTCCTGATATTGAGCTTGGATCAGCCCCAGTTATTGCGGTCATTTGGGGAGAGAACCAGCAGGTAAAAGATTGCTCTATCTTTATGCTTTTCAAATAAATAAAAATGAATAAATTATAATTCTTAAAAATCAGATTACATGTCAGGGTCCTTCAAAAAAAAAAGTTGCTGGAAAAATTAAAAGATAAATTTACTTTAAAGACATCATAAAGAGACCAAGTGTTGATAGGATGGGGGAATAACATGTTTTAATAGAAAAGAAAGTGTGATCTGAAAGAGAGAGAATAGATCTCAAGAGCACTGAACTAATTTTTCCTTGAGTCATCTGCTAACCTAAGAAAACAGGGTATGGAGTTTACGTCCCCTGCTCAGCAGAGGGACGGAAGTCAACGTCATTGCCTGTCATCTGGTGGGAGGGGACGGTGCAGAGGGACTACAAAACACCACACACATTCTCAGGAAGTGAGGAAGTAAGGAATCCTGGCCTGTTCCTAGAAACATGATGGTGGTACAGGACAGGTCTCCTTCTGCCAACTACAGCAAGGAACAAAACAGAAAAAGAAAAGGAAGCAGATGAACAAAGCAGTTCTGAATGTGGCTGCATCTTATGAAATGTTCCAAGGTCTTTCTATTTTACTCAATGTACTTGCTGAAGGAGAAAAGTGATAGGATTTAAATTAGGTTGCAAAATTATCCCCTGAACTGTTATTTGGGAGACAGTCTGTAGGGAGTAGTGTGGGTACAGAAAGTCTAGGTAGTTGGCAGGTGCCGTAGCTTATCCGGAGAGGAAATCCAGGCCTCAGCGAAAGCTGTGGGAATGGTTCAAATAAGGCTGAGATTGACATTTTTCACAAATGTGGAAGTTCGGATTTTCTGTTTATGAAATATGAGAAAAAGGTGATTCTGAGAGCAAAATAGTTGAAAATGCATACATCTCCCAATCCTGCAATGCCACTTGAAGGTTTATATCCTAGATACTCCTACCTACATGAACAAAGAAACATGCACAAGAATATGCAATACAGCACTGTTTATTATTGTTTATTTATTTTGTTCTCCTTTGTAAAGAAACAATGTGATGTCTTACAACATGTAATTCTATTTGACAATTAAAGTGAACTTGCTCTTTGTATATTTACATGGTTAATTTCAAAATTGAATGAAAAATGAAATTCACAGATATAATACTCCTGATATAAATAATAAAACATACAATTCAGTTCAGTATATTGAGTATTAATGCCTACAGTTCAGACATAGGCACTAACTTGAATTGGAAGAATATGCACAGCACATGGAAGTGATAGACTTTTGAAAATGGAATGTAATAAGGAAAGGGACATAAGTTCAATGTATTTGCTAAATAGACTCTGTTTCTTATATTTTTCAAAGTTCTCTTTAAATTTGTCAAAGATTTGATTAAAAACGATGTTGAAACGAGAATTTTAACAAGTGAAATTCTAAGTGGCTTGATTGATGACATGAATAGCATCTCATAAAAAGTTAGATCCCAAGCTTACAGATTTTCAAATTTTGTTCAGCAGTTCTGTTAAAAATTGACTAAGAACCTACAGTGAGCAAGACAACATTCCAGATATTGAAAGAACATTCATAGAACCCATCCTAGCTTCAAGCAACACACAGTTAAGTGAGATTTCCTCTTTAAATAAAATAGAGGTATCATCCTCAGATGAAATAATAAGAGGATAAAGTATAAAAGGTATATATTCATTCAGATTTGGAGAAATTCTTGAAGGGAGGGAAAAAAATGAAGAGGTTGCTGATTCCACAGAAGCTTAGAAAGTAAGTCAAGTATTTTGAGGAGTAAGTACACTACCTAAAGTAGCAAAATGCCTAGATCTGAATCTCAAACCTAGCCATGCTAGCAAAAGAAAAAAACAGAATATTCTACTGAAATTTTTCCTAAAGCAAGTTGAGTTGCAGCTCTTGTAATTTGTGTATTATTCCTAAGCCTTAAATTCATGGATATTAAATTTATCATAGTTAAATAAAATGTACAGTGTAAAACACATGTGCAGGAATATATTCTGTGTAAAATCATTTTGAAATGTTTGCTACACCATTCAAATTTAAGATACCCAACTTTATAAACATATCTGTGAATCTGAGAGTAGGGTGTAAGCTGTTTTTGAATACACACATAGGGTCAAACATAACACAAAGTTGGACTATGAAACTAGCTCTGTGCAACGTGTCATTGAATTATCTCAGCTCAAAGAAGTGGTAGGTACTACTATGAATGTCATTTTTCAGATGAGTAACATGAAGTTTGTGGAGAATAAATGAATAAATCAGCTATTTGAGATTGTGTGATCTAGCCACTGGTACTTCTAGAGCTATAGGTTGTATGTTTGTCTTCCTGTGGTTGGTAGTATAACTTGCTACTTGATTTATCATTTGTAAGCTGGGATAAATGGTTTCAAATTGTAGCTCATCAACTTCGCATGTGGGTTACTTCAAAAGTGCTAAAGTCTGTAGGCTTCATGTTTCTTATTTATAAAAGTTAGAGATGACATAAGACTATTCTGACAATTAAAGAAGTAATGCTTGGGTTTAAGATGGTCACTACTATCTGATGAACATTTATTTTCCATTACCATATATTTCTGGGAATATTCAGGCATATTTGAAGATAATATCCTATCTCAGATTGGCAAATTAATTGAATTACAGTTAAAGGACAGAAACAAGTTAATAAACTCCCTTTAATCTAATAACATTCTGTCATGAATAATTTTGCTACCATTTGGGATGAAATGCATTCTTAAGACACTCAGCATATTAAAATCATGTTACAAATCTGAGCACCGATAGTATTCCAGCATTAGGCATAAATTAAATTTTGATTGTCAAAAGTGTCATTTGTTGACATGGACAAAAGAGATGTGATCATAATAGCATTTTTGTTCAGGTGTAAATCATTCATGACATTCCATTTGAAACTCCACAGTATTAGAGAGTGACAACTGATGGTTTAATTGTTATGTAATTAGGTCTCATTTTTTCTTTTTCTCTTGTAGATCATCCTACTTTCCTAACTTCATTTTAAAATATCACATTTACTAGAAAGATATACTTGGTCAAACTTTGTAGGAGAGTTGTTATCCAGCGGTCCATATTTAATTTGCGGTGAAGCACAAAAGTATATAATTTTAAAATATGCTATTCTAGCATTTGATAGGTTTAAAAGTAAATCATGTGTTACTGATGATTATCATCCCTGATTATAGAAATGATTTTGTAAAATGTGCTTACTTTCTTTTGGTGTTATTTCTTATGTGCATGTGTTAAAACAGTGATCTCCTAATGTCCTTTCACAAATACCCAAACAATAGCCAGTTTTTACTTCACATGTATACACTCTCCTACACTCTCTTTTTGTTTTTCTTTTCTCTAATGTCTTTGCCTACCGATGAGGCACACATTGAATTAGGACTCCATTTAATTATCTAAATCAATTTATCTCTCACTATCCCTTAAATGTATTCTCCATGAAACTATTTGGCATATATGTATCTGTATTTCATGAGGCTTAGTGAAATAAGCCAATCTCAAAAAGACAAATATCATGTTTTCCCTGATCTGTGGTAACTAATAGAGTACAAACAAAACTGATGTATTTGAGTGACAATGATATGAGATTTGATTATTGTTTACAGCCCTTGCTCTAATGTTGAGCAAAAGTGTTTTTTCCTTCTTATTAATTGTTAAATTATTGACTTAGTGGAGGGTTAATCTTATGAATATAAAATGAACTGAAAGTATGTCATTGTAAAAATTAAAAGAAAAAATAAGAAAGGAAGGAGGAAGGGGAAGTAATTACTATGCTCCTAAATCTGTATATGTGAAATATATAGAATTTGTTCACCTTATATTTAAAAAAAAAGCCTGCAGTCCAGCAGTGCATTGGTCTGCAGCACCCCTTAAAAGGCAACAAATTAAAGAAAATGTAATTGCATTTTCATTCAAATATGAAAATAATCAGAATATTCTAAAGTCATCAGTATCTCTTTTAACATTGTCATAGTTGAAGTAAAGGCTTAACTTCAAAGAAAAAGGGGTTCTATCATTTTAATTCACTTTACATTAAAACCTCACATTAGGAGTGGGCATTTAGCCTAGTGTTCAAAACATCTGCATACCATATCAGAGTGCCTGAGTACAATTCCCAGTTCCAGCTCCTGCCTCCAGGTTCCTGCCAGTGCAGTCTCTGGAGCCAGCAGTAAGGTTGAAGTAACTGAGTCTCTGCCACCTACGACAGAGCCCTGGATTGTGATCCTGGCTCCCTGATTTGTTCTCAGTCCAACTCCACATGATGGATTATAGAAATGATTTTGTAAAATGTGCTTACTTTCTTTTGGTGTTATTTCTTATGTGCATGTGTTAAAACAGTGATCTCCTAATGTCCTTTCACAAATACCCAAACAATAGCCAGTTTTTACTTCACATGTATACACTCTCCTACACTCTCTTTTTGTTTTATTTGCAGACACTAATCTTGTTTGTGTGATCCCTTTGGCTCTTAGTCCTATCATTATGATCAATTGTGAACAGAAATTGACCACTTTGACTAGTGAGATGGCATTGGTACATGCCACCTTGATGGGACTGAATTGGAATCCCCTGGTATGTTTCTAACTCTACCGTTTGGGGCAAGTCAGCTTGAGCATGTCCCAAATTGCACATCTCTTCCCTCTCTTACTCCCACTCTTATATTTACCAGCAATAACTGTTCAGTTAAGTTTCAACACTTAAGAATAACTGTGTATTGATTACAGCATTCAACCAAAAGTATTAAGTAGAACAAACATAAAAAATACTAAGAGGGATAACGTATTAAGTTGTTCATCAACAGTCAGGGCAAGGGCTGATCAAGTCACCGTTTCTCATAGTGTTCATTTCACTTTAACAGGTTTCCTTTTTGGTGTCACTGATCAGGGAGAACATATGATATTTGTCCCTTTGGGACTGGCTTATTTCACTCAGGATAATGTTTTAGGCCAGCTTCTAATATGTAATTCTTATCTGTCTTTCGAATATGGGGTCATTCATGTGGTAATTTGATTTACACCTTGCCACCTGCATTAGATTAGAGCCAGGAAGGTGATGAATTGTAATGCTTTTTATTTACGTTGTGTCATATACACAGTAAGGTAAGTACTGTAATTAAGTGATAAATTGGTGGAGATCCAAGATGGCTGAATAGGCTATAGCCACACTAACTTCAGCTGCTCTTGAATATGAAAAGAAAAAAGGGAAGACCACATTTCTAGGGACCTGAATGGTGTAAATGTTTTGCAAAAAATTGAAAAAAAAATGAAGATTTTTTTGGAACAACGTGAGAGAGGATAGGGACACTGCTGCAGCCAACTACTGACTGTGAGCCACCATTATACCAGGACAAGGTAGGAAGAAATTGCTGTGTGGCCCACTGCTCTAGCTGAAAGGGAATTTCACAGTCACCCACTGACTTTTGCTTTAGCCTGGGGAGCTGACTGGTGTCTTAACAACTTCCAGGCTTGGAACAGGAGAGCCAACCTGCTTCTTCCTGTCTCCCACTCCTACAGAGCACCGTACTCGGTGTCAGGCAGTGCTCCTCTGTTCTGCTTCTACCAATATCAGAATCAGCATCAAGAGAAGATGCCATCTTTTTGAAGAGAAATGAGAGCAGACTGCAGTAGCCGCTGTCCCTTGTGTTATTGCCTGAGGCAGAGAATTACAGACCACAGGGACTTAGAGTATTGTCTGGAGCCCTCTCAGGGGCAGGTGCCCACCTAAACCCATGAAGAAAAAACACATGGTGATACAAATGGGAAAGGGGGAAGTCAAATTATCCCTGTTTGCAGATGACATGATCCTATATAGAGACAAATCTAAAGACTCCACTAACGGACTATTGGTACTCATAAAACAGTTTGGTAAAGTTGTAGAATATAAAATAAACATACAAAAATCAGTAGCCTTTGTATATAGAGACAGTGCCATGGCTGAGATAGAAATTGTAAGATCAATCCCATGCAAAATATCATAAAAGAAAATTTAAATACCTTGGAGTAAATTTGCCCAAGGAGGTGAAAAATATTTACAATGAAAACTATAAAACATTAAAGAAAGAAATGAAAGAAGAAATAAGAAAATGGAAAAATCTTCCATGTTCATGAATTGGAAGAATCAGCATCATCAAAATGTCCACACTAGTAAAAGCAAATTACAGATTCAATGTGATCCCAAACAAAACACCAATGGCATTCTTCTCAGATCCAGAGGTAACAATGCTGAAAAATGGAAACACAAGAGACTAATAGCTAAAGCAATCTTATACAACAAAAGCAAAGCTGGATACATCACAATACCAGATTTCCAGACATAATACAGGACAGTTATAATAAAAATAGCCTACATAAAAACAGACATATAGACCAATTGGACAGAATAGAAACTACAGAAATTAATCTATAACCAACTTATGTTTGACAAAGGAGCTAAAATCAATTCCTGGAGCAAGGACAGTCTCTTCAACAAATGG
Organism: Oryctolagus cuniculus; assembly: GCF_051225735.1. Taxonomy (NCBI): domain Eukaryota; kingdom Metazoa; phylum Chordata; class Mammalia; order Lagomorpha; family Leporidae; genus Oryctolagus; species Oryctolagus cuniculus. The sequence goes on from NC_142872.1 coordinate 52,691,232, forward strand.
TGCTGGGCAAAGTGGATCTCCACATGCAAAAGTATGAAGTTAGATGCCTAAATAAATACATTACACAAAAATCAACTCAAAATGGTTGAAGGACCTAAATCCACATCCTGATACAATCAAACTACCAGAGAACATTGGGGAAACTCTGTAAGACATTGACATATGCAAAGATTTCTTGGAAAAGACCTCAGAAGCAAAGGCAATGAAACAAAAATAGACAAATAAGATTGCAGCAAGCTAAGAATCTTCTGCAGTGCAGAGGAAATGCCCAGTAAAGTGAAGAAGCAGCAGGCAAAATGGGAGAAAATATATGCAAATTATGCAACATTTAAAGGATTAATATCCAGAACCTATAAAGAGCTCAACAAACTCAGCAACAATGAAGCAAAGAATTGGTTAAGAAATGGGCAAAGGACTTGAACAGGCATTTTTAAAAGGATGAAATTCAAATGGGCAACAGATGCATGAAAAAAAAATGCTCAGGATCACTAGCCTTCAGGGAAATGCAAATCAAAACCATAATGAGGTTTCACCTCACCCTAATTCCAGTGGCTCTCATACAGAAATCAACAAACAACAAATCTTGGTGAGACTGGGGGAAAAGATTCCATGATACATTGTTGGTGGGAATGTAAACAATACTGTCATTGAGGAAGACAGTATGGAGATTTTCTGAAATATTAAAATAGATCTACTATACAACCCAGCCATCCCACTCCTGGGAATTTATACAGACAATTTCAAATCAGCATATCAAAGAGTTACTTCTAGCCCCATTATTATTGCAGCTCAACTTACAATAGCTAAGATTTGGAATCAACCCAGATGCCCACCCACCAATCAATGAGTATATAAAGAAAATGTCATACACACACACACACACACACACACTACAGTATAATACTCAGCCATTAAAAAAGAATGAAATCCTCTGTTTTGCAACAAAATGGATGCAACTTGAAACCTTTATACTTAGTAAAATAAGCCAGTTCCAAAAACACAAATATGTTATCCCTGATCTTTGGTCACTAATACACTACAAAAATGCAATGTGTATGAGCGAAATTGAATTTTTGAGATTCAATGACTGGTTTACAGCCCTTGTCTCTACTGTTGAACAGCAGAGGTGTTTTTTCCTTCTTCTTACTATTTGTTGAATTCTTAGTTGAGGGTTAAGTTTATGACTATAAAATAAACTGGAAGCATGTCATTCTATAAAGAAAAGGAAAGAATAAGAAAAGAAGGAGGAAGGAGAGTGAGAGAATGGGTGGGAAGGAGGTTAGGGTGGGATGTATTACTGTGCTCCTAGATCTGTATTTATGAAATACATGAAATTTGTTCACATTATATTTAAAACAATTATTTAAACAAGGAAAAAGTTATATTTATTAGAAATGCAAAAGTAGTGGTGTTAGAGTGATTTACTTTATGATAAAAATATTTTTAAAGTTAAGTTTGGGATTGGGATCCTTATCCAAAATTTTGGGGACTGGAAGTGTTTCAGATTTAGGATGTTCAGATTTTACAGTATTTGTCTATACATAATTAGAATCTTGTGTGTGAAACTGAAATCATTTATGCTTTTCATACATCTTACAGACATAGCCTGTAGTTCACTTGAGATAATATTTTACAATAATTTTATGTGTTTGACTATAATATATCAGAAATGGTTAGATACGGAATTTTCCATTTGTCCTGTCATGTCAAATTTTGGGTTATTGAATTAGAGATACTGAACCTGTACAGCCTATCTTCATTTCAACATGATACAAATTCCATGAAAGTTCCAAAGTTATTTTGTTATCAAATTCAATATTATTCAACACTTTTCAATTGTCTGGAGCAGTGATTTGTAAGCATATTTGTTATTCTTTTGTTATCTTAGATAGAATTTTATTTCTCGCATACTACCTGTTTGTGATTGGATATATTATTAGGTTTTCCACTCAATTATCAGAAATGATGTTCATTTTTATGTAAAGCTATCAACAGGAAATTCTCTTCCAGTATTCTCTACACTTTCTTTCATTTGGATCATTGTCTTTAGAAGTCCAGAGCTTGTGCACTCTATCCCAACTTCAGTTTATCACCAAAAACATTCACTCAACCTAACATACCTCCTTCCTGGTTATCCAGATCCTACTTTTCCTTAAACTGTCAACTTGTGTCCTATTTTCTTCCTTCCTCTTCCATACTCTGTTTATCTCTGCTACTCCCAGTGTCTTCTGTACTTCATTGCTGTTCCACACAATTTAGCACTTGCTTTTATTATGTCTTCTACTGTTAGTGAATATTAGACATATTATATCATGTTTTTCCCAACTAAAGGACCCACTTTTGCAGAGTCTGGAATTGTGTAAAAACAGTTCTATATCCTAAGGCATTTGTAAGTGTTACAGGAATTTGGAGTGAGCTCTGTGTTTCACAGTGATGGAGAAGAACAACATGGACAATAAAGGAGCGGGATGAGCAAAGCCTCTGAGAAGGAGTCTCCTGCTTGCCAGGGTGGTTTCACAAGGGAGCCATTTATCAATATCTGGGCATTGCTAGTTTATGTAGAAAGTGCATATCAATTGATCAGTTCTATATAGTTTCCATTTGTCAGGCCTCTGGTTTGTCTTTTCTTTGTCTCTTGCATAGCAGTCATGATTCCTGTTTCACTAATAAATGTCACCATGTTGACCATGTGAGAGATGAGACAATTTAGAAATATTGGTGACCTGGCCAATTAAGGTAGATTATGCCTACCTGATCAGCATCTGCTGCTTTGTAGTGTGTTCTAGTATGATGCCAGAGCCTGGTTTCTGTGGGTATGGTACCCATTTTGTTCCCTGTCAGTCTTCTCATTTTCTTGGGGCAGTGTCTTTCATCCATTCAGCTGATGACAGATTTTAAACACCTGGCTTCTCATTCCCAAAGAAGTCTTCCCTGACCACTTACTAACTTTTCTGACTCCTCAAGTAAGCAGATAACTGCCAATGTCCACACTGATGTTGGTGCCAATTGCTACTGATGTCTTATATCTTGGTTCCATATGAATTTATCAAAACTCTATCTTCCTTTATTACCTGCTACATGTCCCTATGAGTGGTATGGCCATTTCATCTCTGAGTTGTCATATTTTGCTTGTCTTTTATTTCCCCTCCAGAAGGATATCTTAGCGAGGTCATGGATCTTGCCTTTTTTCGGTACTCTGATTTTATCTTGCACAGGGTCTAATGAAGGGAAGGGGCTCACTATGTATTTTCCACATGACTATCAATAATCTTGGCCTCCTTTCATTAGAGCAGGCATCAAATAAGGAGATTAGAAGAATTATTATTTTCCTGAGACAATGTATTTGCTTAGAACTTGAAAATATGTGTAAAAACTAAAATGACTAAATATTACTGTACAGAGTATAGTATGTAAAGACTTGAGCTTTGCAGTCAAACATACCTGAATTCCAGTTCTGTGTGAACTTGAGGGAGTTGCAAGCCTTCATAAGCCTCAATATCTCCCTGGAAAGTAAGAATATGGTTACATCACAGTGTTGTAATAATTAAGTAGAATGCAAATAAAAGTGGAAAATTGGCTGACACAGAATGAGCATTTAGCACATTTGGATCAATTTTTCTTATTAAATTAATTTAAGGGGAAGAAAGGCTAATTGTTATTTCCTGAGCTTCACAGATATGAAAACAGCTGTGTATTTCAGGTGAATACATGTTTCAAACTATGGCATACAATGCATAAACACAGACAAGTAAGATACATTCTGCTACCCATCTACAGGAACCTGGCCATGTTGAATTTATATGTAGAGATTGAGAAGTTTTATTTTTAAAAGGCCTAACTAAATACTTTTGGCTTTGTGAGCCCTGTGATTTCCAAAACAACTGCTTAACTCTATCCTCATATTATGCAAGTAACTACAAACAAAAAACAAATGAGCTTAGCTATATCCCATTAAGACTTTATTTATAGGAACAGGTAATGGGCCAAATTCACCATCTTATACTACAAGAATAAACTGATGCCTCACTATGTAATTCTACAGGTAATAACTTCACTGTTGTGCAATATATTTATGTAATGATGCTCAAACTTTAATGGGATAAGAATGTTTAACAAGATAATGGTGAGTACATATAAATGTATATTTCAACCTTTATGTGCATTTGAGTTCATGTAATTTCTATCCTCAGTTCTGAATTAGTCATTTATGAATGAAAAGGTTTATGTTCTTTAGTGGTGGTAAGTTAATAAAATTTGTAATTGCCTCTTTCCCTGTCATAGTACTTTGTAAATAGTAGACATTCATCTCCTATAAAAATAAAAATAAAAACTGATGAAAAGCCTCATATCTAATTAAACACAATGTTGTCCATGTAACTCCAGAATCAAGAGACATTGTCAATTAGTGTATAGAACATATTTTGTTTTATTTTGTTTTGTTTTGTTTTGAAGCTAAACAGGCCTACCACCCTGTTCTAGATGTTCATCTTGCTACTTTTGTGTCCCTTGTTAAGTTTGGTAACAAGAGAGAAATGACACTTATTGAAAAGTAATGGTTGTCAACCAGAGGGTAATTTTACTTCCAGTAGATATTTGGGGAAATTTTTAATTGTCACAAATTAGTGGGAGGGTGCTACTGGCTTATTTTTTAAAGATTTATTTATTTGAGAGGTAGAGTTACAGAGAGAGGGAGAGACAGAGAGAAAGGTCTTCCATCCACTGGTTCACCCCTTAAATGGGCTGCAACTGCCGCAGCTGGGCCTATCCGAAGCCAGGAGATAGGAGCTGCTTCTGGGTCTCTCACACAGGTACAGGGGCCCAAGCAGTTGGGCCATCTTTCACTGCTTTCCCAGGCCATAACAGAGAGCTGGATCAGAAGAGGAGCAGCCAGGACAGGAACTGGCACTCATATGGGATGCTGGTGCCACAGGTGGAGGCTTAGCCTATGAGCCACAGTGCCAGCCCCTGCTACTGGCTTTTAATGGGTAGAAAACAGAAATACTTTCTGACATCCTACAATGCATGGGACAGTCTCTTCCTCCAAAGAACTGTTTAGTTCAATATTTCAATAGTGCTGAGTTTAAGAAACTGTTCTAAAGGTCTTTGTGAAGATTTATTCACCCAGTGGTGTATAGGTTCAACCTCATGCTTGTCTCAGTAATTCTAAACTGCTAATAGTAAGACCAATTTCTATTGATGATAGAAAACACAACTATGCAAATTTTGAATGGATACAAATATGTATAAAATAAATGAACTACCCATTCTTTTGACTAAAAGCATGTTGACACATTTATGTAGATTAATACAATTAATATCTAGCCATGTATATATTGACATTAAGATTTCAAATGCTCTTTGTGAGCCTTGAAAGGTTTTGAATGATGCTTGCCCGTTCTGCTATTACCATGGTAAACATTTTATCTTGATGTTAAATTTGACTTATTTTAAATTCATATGGGAAATTTGGATGTTCTATTTCCTATCTTAAAGACCAATGACACATTAATCAATGGTGCTAAAAACAAGCCTCAGTTCTTATGTAGTAGCAGAATAAACAAGCTGGGAGAATTAACAGTGACGGAATATTCACATAAGCGTAAAGGGCATACTTCCAGCTAGCTCTTCTATGTTTGCGGCCTGAAAGTTTCTATCAGCTTGCGTCTGTCCATGGGGAATTGAAGCACTTTGAAATAGACAATGAAACTTCAGTGTTCCAACTATGTTTCATATCATTAGTCTTAAGTAACAGAATACTAAGCTGATGACATATCCTGAGGTTGTATTAATCATGACTTGTGATCTCTGCCACTGTCATCAGAACCTTCTCCCATGGCAATAGCTCTGTAGCTTTTTCTGTCATCACCCTCTGGGCGTAGCTAAAGGAGAAAGCAGTCAAAAGCAGACAGAAATGTTCTACTTACCAAAACAACAATGAGAAAGTATACATACAAACCTCGGAGCTCAAGGTGCCACTCAAATGACAGTGATCTGCCAGCTAAAGGGGCTTAGATTGTACCTGCTGTCCATTGCATCAGGGTATGCAAACTCATATATGTAGGTGTCAGGTGGTATCAAATGGTAGATCAAGTAGGAATTATAGTGAAGTCTAAGGGAAATTGGATTCTTCATGATCTATCTTCTCAAAGGGTTAATGGATATTCATTTCCAATTATTTCAGACCATGTGGGTTCATTGTGGTCAGGTCTTCCATTTATTTCCTAACAAAGACAATACTCTTAGTATGTAAAGTGGACATAATTTTGTCAACCAAAGAATCTGAAATAAACAAACAATTCCAAAGTAATGTAAAATGGTACAACCACTTTGGAAAAGTGACAGTTTCTAATGAAACTAAAGATTGTGCTAAGTATTACAATTTTAAGTGTTGACCCTAGAGAAATGGAACAAGTTTCTGTGAAAAAGTTTTAGTTAAGAAATATAGCAGCTCTTTTCTTATTAGTCTCCAGCTGGAAACAACCCCTCCACTTGTCTTCAGCTCATTGTTCAGAAAACCTGTTTGCTCATTCTTTAATTAATCTCTAAAAATATGTTTTTGTTTACCTACAATCCATTCAGAATTGATTTTGAGTCAACTTTAAGATTTTCATTTATTTATTTATTTATTTTTTTTTTTTTTTTTTTTTTTTTTTTTATTTTTTTGTTTTTGACAGGAAGAGTGGATAGTGAGAGAGAGAGACAGAGAGAAAGGTCTTCCTTTGCCGTTGGTTCACCCTCCAATGGCCGCCGCGGCTGGCGCGGTGCGGCCGGCGCACCGCGCTGATCCGATGGCAGGAGCCAGGAGCCAGGTGCTTTTCCTGGTCTCCCATGGGGTGCAGGGCCCAAGCACCTGGGCCATCCTCCACTGCACTCCCGGGCCACAGCAGAGAGCTGGCCTGGAAGAGGGGCAACCGGGACAGAATCCGGTGCCCCGACCGGGACTAGAACCCGGTGTGCCGGCGCCGCTAGGCGGAGGATTAGCCTAGTGAGCCGCGGCGCCGGCCATGATTTTCAATTTTGTATGCAGTGCAAGGACAGTTAAGCTGGTCTGACATCATGTTATTTTATTTTCAGAGAGATAGTTAAAACAGATGCTAGGTATTTTTTATCCTTCCATTGATTAATACTTTTATTATGATTCATATAAATATAGTTATCTAAATGATTCAAATACTTTTGTGTCTGCCTCTGATTATCTATCTCTCTTATTCTATTTCTGATAAAAGCATTCCTTGTTGTATGTTTATTCAAATGGAATAATATCATTCATCTTAATCTTGTTGAATTTGAATAAACTACATCTATAAATGGCAAACTTTATTGAAGTAACCTCTGTTATAGAAAAGCAAAATTATCAGGAGCACCAGCCTTGTCATTTTGATGATGAACATATACATTACGCTAAGTGATTTCCATTAACTGTCCAGTATAATCCACAGAATGGGTAGATAACCTTTCCCCAATTATAGTTTCATAGTTCAAAGAGTTGATGATTCAAATGGCTGAGTTGCTTGCCTAAAGCCACACAGCTATTAAGTGATAAAATACATCATAGAGGAATCGGATCTTCATAGCAGGGCTTAGAATTCTCTCTATATACATATTACTTCCTTACCTGTGGTAATAGGGTTTTGCTGTATGTGTGATTGGACTGTGTTTCCCAGACTTGTTTGTAAGCTTTGAATTTTTGACCACATAACTAAGTTTTCTCCAAGGAAACATAAAGAGAAATGGTATGGCCTACAGGCTAAGTTGTTTTTTTAATGTTCTTTTTCCTTCTAATGTCTGGATTCAAATAACAAAAAGACTCCTAGTGGACCAGGAACATCTGCCTTGTATTATAAATGATCAAAAATAATATTCTATTATGTTAAACAATTGGTATTTGGAAAAGAAGTAGCAGTTTATGGTAGCTTATAGTAGCAGCTTATCCTTTTCCTTAATGTGCTCTTTCAAACATTAAACAAAGTATATCTACCACTTTTCATGATTTTACAACTTTAAGGATTGGGGAAAAGTGTATCCTAGGGAACTCACTGGGATAAAAAAATAAAGAGAAAAATTAAATAATGCAATAATGCTATAGAAAAAGTAGTCAGTGAATGTATAAACAAAGGAGTGGTCAGTTCTGCCTGAGAAGGTTTTATTTTTTTTATTTATTTATTTATTTTTTTTTTTTTTATTTTTTTGACAGGCAGAGTGGACAGTGAGAGAGAGAGACAGAGAGAAAGGTCTTCCTTTTGCCGTTGGTTCACCCTCCAATGGCCGCCGCGGCCGGCGCGCTGCGGCCGGCGCACCGCGCTGATCCGATGGCAGGAGCCAGGAGCCAGGTGCTTTTCCTGGTCTCCCATGGGGTGCAGGGCCCAAGCACTTGGGCCATCCTCCACTGCACTCCCTGGCCACAGCAGAGAGCTGGCCTGGAAGAGGGGCAACCGGGACAGAATCCGGCGCCCCAACCGGGACTAGAACCCGGTGTGCCGGCGCCGCTAGGCGGAGGATTAGCCTAGTGAGCCGCGGCGCCGGCCCTGCCTGAGAAGGTTTTAAATCTTTTTTATTTATTAGGTTTTATTTGAAAGTCACAGAGACAGATGGACAGAGATCTCCCATTTGCTGATTTACTTCCCAAATGCCCTTAACAGCTAGGGCTGAGCCAGGTCAAAGACAGGAGCTAGAGCTTCTTTCTAGATCTTCCATGTGGGTAGCAAGAACCCAACTTCTTGAGCCATCACGTGCTGCCTCTCAGGGTGTATAGTAGAAGGAAACTGGAATTGGTAGTAGAGCCAAGAATCAAACCCAGACATGACATTATGGAATGTGGGCATACCAAGCAGCATCAACCAGTATTACCAAATGGCTGCCCCTGGCCTGAGAATTCTTAAAAGTTTCCTAGTGCAGGTGAATTGAAGTGGAAGCTGACTGAAGTGTAGGGAGTCAAGAATAGACAATGGGAATGTTAAGTTGGGTAAAAAAAACAGGGACAAATAGGAAGAGAGTGAACCATTCAAGGGGACTAGGAGAGCAAGTTAAGGTGTGACAGATTTTGAATGACTTCAGAACCATGTGAGGTAGTCAGAATAATGAAGCCACAAATTTTTCATGTTCTAGTCCTAGAATCTGTTGATTGCTAGGTATATGTAAAAAGAGAAAGTTGCAGATAGAAGTTGGGTTATTCAGGTGATCTCAAGAAAGGGAGAGTGTATTGGATAACCCAGGTGAGCCCATAGAATTATAAGCATCCTTAAAACTAATAGAGGAAGATGTAGCTATGCAAAACCAGAGGAATGGCAGCGTGAGAAGATTTGTCTGATGATATTGACTTGAAGGCAGGGGAAGGAGCCATGATTAATAGAAAGCAAGCATAATTTAGAAAAGAAAAAAAATTCTTACCGGATTTTCTGGAAAGTGATACAAGTGAACTGAAATCTTGATTTTAGCCTAGTGAGATCCAACTCAAATTTCGAAGATTTATGTAGTTTATCTGAAAGGGTTACAGAGAGTGAGAGTGAGAGAGAAAGAGATTTTCCATCTTGTGGTTCACTATTCAGATGGCTGCAATGGCCTGTCCTGGACCAGGCCAAATCCAAGAGCCAGGAACTTCATCTGCGTCTCACACATGGGTGGCAGGTGCCCAAACATTTGGGCCATCTTCTGTTAATTTTCCCAGGCCGTTATTAGGGATCTGGATTGGAAATAGAACAGCTGAAAAACTGCTGGGGCTTTACCAGTTAAGCCACAATGTATTTGATGTTCAACAAATTATAATGTATTTGATGTTCAACAAATAATGTTTCTTATCTTTTTTTTTTTTTTTTTTTTTGACAGGCTGAGTGAACAGCAAGAGAGAGAGAGACAGAGAGAAAGGTCTTCCTTTGCCGTTGGTTCACTCCCCAATGGGTGCTGCAGCCGGTGCACTGCGGTGATCCAAAGCCAGGAGCCAGGTGCTTCTCCTGGTATCCGGCACCCCGACCGGGCTAGAACTTGGGGTGCCAGCGCCGCAGGCGGAGGATTAGCCTATTAAGCCACGGGGCCAGCCAGTGTTTCTTATCTTAAACCACTCTATTTGAGGTTATTTTTTCTTGGCAACTACAAGAAGCTAATATTTTATGTTAAACCTGACCTTGGAAGCAAATGAGGTTTGATATTGGAACCATTTTAGAGGGTCCTAAGAGGAGCAGTATGCAAAATGAGTTTATTTAGCAAGATCAGAAAAAAAGATAGTTGATAGATCAGGTCTCAAATAAGAGATTGGTAGGCACCTAATGGAGCAGCAATAATGAAGCATCGATGAAGAACATGTTAGGGCCGGCACCGCGGCTCACTAGGCTAATCCTCCACCTGCGTCACAGGCACCCCGGGTTCTAGTCCCGGCTGGGGCGCCGGATTCTGTCCCGATTACTCCTCTTCCAGTCCAGCTCTCTGCTGTGGCCCGGGAAGGCAGTCTAGGATGGCCCAAGTGCTTGGGCCCTGCACCCGCATGGGAGACCAGGAGGAAACACCTGGCTCCTGGCTTCAGATTAGCATGGTGTGCCAGCCACAGCGCGCCTGCCGCGGCGGCCATTAGGGGGTGAACCAACGGAAAAGGAAGACTTTTCTCTGTCTCTCTCTCTCTCACTGTCCACTCTGTCCAAAAAAAAAAAAAAAAAAAAAGTTAGAACTGAAGAGATCTTGGTTTTGTGCTCTGAGATATCCAGAAAGTCACAGGGATATGGGATAAGATAATGCATTGTGAGGGCATTGCAGTATTCTTATATAGATAAAGGGGAATAATTCCAGTTTGGGGATACTTTTCAAGATATTGCTACAAATAATGACAACAAAACTAAGGTTTTAGCTACTATTCATGCTTCTGAAGTATTTGTGAATCCTCTTGATATTTTCCCCGTCCACATGTCATTTTATGCACTAGGTGGATGCAGCCTTACTCAAGAAATGCAGGCCTATGTAAAAGTGACATCTTGTGTTGCTTTGATGCATTGCATTGCTTGCTCCTGTGATGGTTTCTCTGTTCTGGCAGCTCTTTTGCTTTTAACTCCTTTCCTAAACAGAACTGCGATATGAAACAAAAGTCTTTGCAAATTAGGGGCTGTGAATCATGATATAAAATAACATTTGATTATTCTCAATCTTATAAATTTTGTGATAATAAACAAATCATTGCAATAAGTTTTTATATGCTCTTGTAATAGATTATGAACTTGAGAGAGAAGAGGTTGATTTTTAAAGCTATATTTAGTAGTTACTATGACAATACCTTAGATTAGAAAAATCTACTGATCCAAAGTGTCTGAAAACTAGCATGTTTGTTGAAAGCTATTTTCAGAGAATGTTCTGTTTCAATGCTGATGAGTCCCTTGTGATTCAAGGGGTGAGGGAGTGTATTATCATATCTCTTGCTAAATTCACTTCACTTTTTTGGCAATTATATCACAGATTTGCAATTCATAGTAGTTAGACCACAAATAGGATACACACACTTTTGAGTAAATCAAACAAAACCTGAAAAATATAGATATGATCAGTTAAATTAATAAGAGATATGTCAATAGTTTCTTCTTCCACTGGCTAAGACTGAAATCCTAAAGAAGGAAATCCCTCCCAATAGGTTGCTAAGATGAAATCTAGAACAATGGGATACAGAAAAGAATAGATGGTTGGAAATAGAAAACTAAATGAAAGAAACAACAAGCGACAAGGAGAGAGAGGAAAGCCTAGAGCTTAATGCTAAAAAAAAGAATGAGAGGTTTAAAGTCTTGAGTATTAAAACCAGAGGGCTGCTGGGAAGAAATACACAGGAAAAGAAAGAAAAGGTGGCTCAATCAAAAACAGATAATACAGAATCTTAAATGAAGAGGGAAAGGAAACCAGAGAAGGCAAAAGCCTACTGTAGGAGAAACTGATAACAGATTCCACTCTCAGGTAGGAGTGAGGATACATGGGAAGGATGGAGTTTCTTTCTTATCATTAAACTAGTAAATACAACATGCACAAACTAACCTTTTACTTCAGGTATGCAGCTCCACCAAAATGAAATGAAGTACCATCTACTTGATGTGTTACAGACAAAGTGGTTTATAGAATCAGACACTTAGCTTTAATCTTAACCTGGACTTTGTTTTTCACCTTTGGATTTTCCCTGGTATTGATCTGGTTTTCTCATCTGTAAAGTGGGGGCAGCTGTACCATCTTCTTAAAGCTATCATGAGGGGAAAGTGTGATAAGGAAAACTTTGTGTGCTTGGTTGATTCTAGAATAGATACTGAAACTTCGATTAGCACTTCTTAGATGATTAGCAAGTATTGGCTTCAATCTTTCTTGTTAAGTAAATCATAATGGCACAAGGGACCAATAAGAGAAATAGATTTCTAAAATTGCTTTTGTGTCACTTATGGGGAGACAACAGTTACCCCTCCCAGCCAACCCCTTTGATTTGCTCCAGGGCAACAGAGGAGGGAGTTTGAAGCAGGCCATTTGGAAAAGGTACAGTCTTTTCATCTGTTCTTTCCCACTTCAGTTTTCAGAAATTGTGGAAGGAAAAATAATTTGTTTTGTTTCAAACTTAACCCCATAAGATCAGGTATAATTCATGCAGAATAAAGGATGATTTATGAGCCACCTACAGTATTGCCTCCATATTGTGAGGCACGTTCCAACTGCAAAGTTCTAGAGCTATAGCCAGACTTTCTAAAATCCATCTGTAGAATTGGGGCTCAATAGTCTCAGGTTTCTTAGCAGTTGTTGGATGAGTATGGGAAACCCTACAATTTGAGACACTCAGAGCTAAGAGATATTGTAGCAGCTTTGTGTTTATATGGGAATCACCGTTTCCTATAATTTGATTGATACACCAAGTGTTTTCCAATTGATGAAAGCCACCTTTGATTTCTTTGAATCTTCTCAGAAGTATTCTGATACAATGCCTTTCCTGAGGTGAGTGCTGTGGCACAACAGGTTTAGCTGCTGCTTAGGACACCCGTGTCTCATGTAGGACTGCCAATTTGAGTTCTAGGTATTCTACTTCCTATCCAGCTTCTTGCTAATGCAAATAGGAAGGCACTGGATGATGGCCCAAGTACTTGGGTCCGTGCCAACCATGTGGGAGACCCAGAAGGAGTTCTGGGCTCCTGGCTTTGACTTGGCCTAGTCTCAGCTGTTGAGGCACTTTGGCACTTTGGGAGTGAACTAATAGATGGAAGCTTGCTCTCTCTCTCTCTCTCTCGCTCTGTCTCCTGTCTCTCTCCATCTCTTCCTCTGTCATTTTGCCTTTTTTTTTGATAGGCAGAGTGGACAGTGAGAGAGAGAAACAGAGAGAAAGGTCTTCCTTTACCGTTGGTTCACCCTCCAATGGCAGCCGCGACCGGCGCGCTGCGGCCGGCGCACTGCGCTCATCCGATGGCAGGAGCCAGGTGCTTCTCCTGGTCTCCCATGGGGTGCAGGGTCCAAGCATTGGGCCATCCTCCACTGCACTCCCTGGGCACAACAGAGAGCTGGCCTGGAAGAGGGGCAACCAGGACAGACTCTGGCGCCCCAACCGGGACTAGAACCTGGTGTGCCGGCACCGCAAGGCGGAGGATTAGCCTAGTGAGCTGCGGCGCTGGCTTGTCATTTTGCCTTTCAAGAAACATATGAAGGAAAGGGCAAGAGATGTATGATTGAGGCAAACTGTGCTATATTGTAGAACAGCAGCTAATGGTGGGAGAATTAGGGTGTGAAAGTTGTGAAACATTCATGCAGCAGACATTCAGAAAAATAAAGAGAACACAGTTTGCCTAACTAGCTTCAATTTTGTGAGCTGTGTTAGGATCAATGCAAGTAAGTTGATTAAATGGAAGGAACTGAACATCTACCATGCTTGGAAAACTTTTACTCATCTCTTAAGCCTCATACTTAATAGTGTCTAACCATTGTAATATCTTACCTCACCACACTTAGACTAGACAGAGATGATAATTTCATTCTTTATCCCATTACTAGGTCTTTGAAATGCCTTTAATGTAGCAACTTCTGTATTATTCTAAAACTCTGTATTTAAATGTTTATTTTATTCCCTGGAAAATGATGACTTCTTGGAAGGCTGATGCTAGGTCTTCATTGTCTTTGTATCCCCTACTTAATTCAGGGTTTGGCACATAAAAATACTTGTTCATTATATATTTGTTTAATAACTGAAGTTACTTGAAGAAGTTGAGTAAGCTTTCCCTGTCTTTAAGGAGGACTATTTTAGAAAAAAGTTAGAGGTAAGCATACAGATTACTAACTTGTAAGGTAGAGTAAGGTTAGAGTCGTCAGAGGTTCATCTAATTAAAGGGATTTAAAAACGCTTCACAGCAAAGATGATGCTCAAGATAAGACTTAAGGAATTAATAGGTTTTCAACAAATGGAGTGTGTTTGGAGGAGAGTAACTATTTCTGATAAATGAAACAGCATGAACAAAGGTAGAGGAAAAAATCTTAGAGAATATGTAGTGAACAAAGCTAAGTCCACTCGGAATAGAAGCGATTGTGGGAATTTCAATTAGATTTTATCTCATAAGCCATAGATGACAACTGGTAGAAGCTGTGTCTACTGAAAATAATTCCAGGGCCCAGTCTGCATTCAACGTGCAAGGATGTCATAATCAATAAAAAGTAACCACGATGGAAAAAGGAGAATATCATCTCTGATTTAAGAGACTTACAGCCTACCATTTCTGTATAAATATTAGAGTAGTAATATTTTATCCCCACCATTTGTTTTGGAGGATACTGAGCATCAAAAATATGCCAAACTCCAAACCAGATGCTGAACATATACAGTGTTAACCAATAGAGGCAATGATGATATTTAAAAAGATCAGTCAAATGGGCAGTAGAATCACTAAACAAATATTTTCACAAATAATTGTTTTATGATTACAATTGTGATTATCACCATGAAGGTCAATTATAGCAAGCTATAGTGGTTTAAGCATCTGTGAAGACTTCTTTGGACATGTTGTATTTAGGCTGAGAAAAGTTAGTACTCACTGACATCTGTCGGATGTTTCATTTTTCAAGAGATCTGTATCCTCTGTTTCAAAATTTTAGACAAAGACCAAGATCTTCACACTTCTCCTTAGTAGCCTAACATTCTCAAAATTTGGCCATCTTTGATAAGCATGAGAAAGTACAACACATTTCCTTAAATTAGTAGTTCTCATAGTGTAGGCCCTGGACCAAAACATCTTCAGACTCTAGAAAATGTTAGAAATGTAATTTCTAATAGCCCACACATACCTACTGACTCAGGACTTCTGAGGGTGGAGACTAACAAACTGTATTTCAATAAGATCTCCTTGTGGTTCTAATGCAAGGCACAGTTTGAGAACTGCTGTCTTGAACTAAAATACACATTTTGACAAGAAACGGGTGTTTAGTAAAGGAAGAAGTCCTCTTAAAAAAATTCTTTTCCCATTAACAAAAATTACTTACAGATATAGACTGACTTCATTATTTAACACTTCAGAAGTTATAGAATTTTGATTCAACGTATTCATATATTCTAAGAAGGACCTAAGTATAACTTGGTAAGGAAGTTGTTATCTAATGTTCTGTTTGGTTCTTGTAGGATGTTAAGAAATCTTACTGTCCTTTACAAAACAATTGACCATGACTGCTATCTTTAAGACTGTACAAGCATGTTGTCCCAACTCCACATGCAGTCCTTTTGTGTATGCTCATTTTATAAGATTCTCCAAGAAAAGAAACAAAAAAGTATTTGAAGAAACTTTGTTGCAACGGAATTTAAGGAATAAGCGTTTCCTGAACTGGGCCCCCCAAATGATTTGTTCAAAAAGCAAATGAAGATCAAAAAATGTATAACAAGTATCATGTAACTTAAAATTACAAACGGATAATGCAGTGAAAATGGATCAAGATGTCTTTTCACCTTAGCAATCTGTTGTGTTACTTAGGAAGGTAGAATGAGATAGAAATATTTCAATTTTTCCTCCAGAATATTGGTCCTGCTGAAAGTACTGTTTATGAGCAGAAAGAAATATGGTTTTCATGCAATCTGTGAGAACTGCAGTTATTAAAGATACATATTAACCTTACTCTTGACTTATCAATGTCATCTAAACCCTTGCCCCTCCGAGGACCATCATCTTACAACTTCTAAGAAGTGCAGAACCTCAGAGTCCACCCCAGCTCCACTGAATCAGGATCTGCATATCAGATAACATGTAAATGATTCATATGATGATTAAAATTTGAAAGGCACCGACACACTGGCATAATCCAAGGGCAAACATTGGGAAGCTTTTTGTTATAGCCACAGCTCTTCTTATAGCTGAAGACATTCTGGGATGAACCCAAACTGTTGTTGTAGGCTGATCTAATAATAGTTGATTGCGAACATTGATGATAGAAGAGATCCTGAATATCAACATAAAATGATCAAGAGATGAGATTTAGGAAACTCAAATCAATATAAATAAAAGTACTTGAAATTTGTCTATTGAAGAAGAATAAGTGATAACCAATTGGTCCATATCCATGTGTTAACTCTTGTGTTAAGGGTTATCTTCTATAACATTTTCCGGTAGATTCCATTAGAGAAAAAGTCTAGACCACTTTTGCTTTAAAATGAAAATCCTTAGAGTAAGATAAAATGTAATTAATTATACCTGAAATCTGCACAGTGAACTGAGAGTAATACACCATTGAAAAGCAAAGGATTATTGCAACCTATTACAGTAAGGATGTCTACTGTACTAGGGAAAAATCTTAATTTTTACGGTTTATGACTATGCTAATTCCCTAAACAGAAACTTGTGCGACGTTTATGGTAACTGAGGAAAATTTTCTCTCTCCTTAAGCACTGAAATTTGCATTTTCTAATGTCACATACGTGGTAAAACATTGTCATGGAAGGAATAAGTTATTCAGAAGTAGAATTCACCTACAATAATATCAACACTTTCATTTCAAGCTCATTGATTTTTTTTTTTACCTTAATGAGTACTGGAATTAGTGGAGTACAAAAAGCCCTATATCGGTTGAAAATCTTCTCACAACTCAATTTAATTTAATTTGAAAATAGCTGTTTTACTGTCTCTCAAACTAAATTTAAGAAATCAAACAGAGCATTAACATGTTAATTAATAAGAGGTTCAGTAGGAAGGTAGGAAATGATTAGTTGCATTACGATTGCTTCAGATTTTCTCTAGGAAACTCATTAAAGTGCTCTTCAGATGTGCTTTTCTGAAAGGATGACAAACACATGGCACATGTTCTTTAGGAATCTTGAGGTGCATGTAAGGCCTGTGTCTAGCTTCTCTCCACGGTGTAGAGCCTCACTGCAGTGAAATTCAATAAGTGACAAAAAGACTTGTGCTAAGCCCAGTACAGTCAGCAGTTATGAAGAGAAAAAGTCCACATTGGTGCCATAGGGAGAGAGATGGCCCATGTTGTGCTTCTAGGATTCAGAGATGAGAGGAAGAACTCTCTAAGAAAACTGCATCTTACACCTTTTTACAATTTAAATTTTTTTTCTAAATAATGCCACTTCTCTGAGGTTTCATTTTCCACGGTTTGGTTTCTTACAGTCAACTGCAGTTGACCACAGTCTGAAAGAATGAAATGGAAAACAATCATAAATCAACAATTCATAAGTTTTAAATATTTTATTACTTTATTTTGTTGTAATGGTTCTGTTTTGTTATTAGTTGTTGTACTTATTTCATCACTGTATCAGTGCCCAATTTATAAATTTAAATTTATTATAGATAGATATTAGGATATACATAGTTTGTATAGGTTTCAATATTAGCCATAGTTTCAAACATCCATGAGGTGTGAGGTTCTTGGAATATATGCTCCTTGGATAAGTGGGGATACTATACTGTTTTAGCTTCCTTGATCTCAATCATTCTGGTAATTAAGTAGAATGGACATAATTCCTAAAAGAATGATAATTTGTAGTCAACTCATTTTAGCCGTCTTTTTGCTGGTGTTTAAGAAACTTTGGTTTCTTTCTCTTTGTGTCACTAACTTTCTGTCCATCAATAAGCACATGGTTTTCAAAAAAAATATTCTAGACACTTAGACACACACAATATATATATGTATATATATTAATTTATATACTTATATATAAAATGCGATTTATATATCAGGATAGGAAAGTAAAAGAATTTTAATTATGACATTAGTACCCAACATACAAAGTCTTATATTCTTGTTTGGGCAGCACCTCGGCTTCCTTGTACCATTCAGTGAAGAAATACAATTGATGACATTTTAGTGTTTTTCGAAAAGTATGTTCTCCACCCAATAGTATCAACATCACTTGGGATCTTTTTAGAAATGCAACGTAGGTCCATCCCTAAACTGATTGAATCTGACACTTTGATATGACACTTAATCATGTCAGATCCCTTGGAGATTTGAGGTAAATTGAAGTTTAAGAAATATTCCAATATAGGATTAAGTCTAAGAAAGAAGTTGAGCAATTGCTTCTGAGAGGCTTGAGATCATGAGATTGAATCCTTTCTATTCCATATACCTTTACATTCCTACCATAGCACTGGGTACATAGCACACAGTCCATAAATACTTATTCAGGCAATTTGCCCCCTCAATGTGGCTTCTGAAAGTTCTTGGTAAATGTATCAAGACATTTTCCCAGGCTATTACAGAGAGGTGGATCAAAAGTGGAGCAGCCAGGTTATAACCAGCACCCATATGGGATCCCAGGATCACGTTATCCACTGTGCCACACCAGCCCTGAAAATTTTCAGTAATAAATGTAGCAACGTATTTATTGGACTTTTATAAAAGCTATAAATATAGGCATCTGTGAATAAAACAAAGTATGTAAATAACCAGTACCATTAAGCTACATCTGCTGTTCTCAATCTAGCTATTCAGATCTTCCCTTATTATTAGAATTACATGGCATGGCTCTGACAATTCTGATAACACTTACAGGCATAAAGTTGTACACAGCAATGGGAATTACAAAATGCTCTAAGTGATAACTCATGTGCTTACACAAAAGGTCTTCAAAAACTTCATGGAAAATGAACATTATCTTAATTCCATTTTCTGTGAATTTTTGAAGCCTGCTTGTACAAACACATACACAAGATTATATGTATTTAAACATGTACAGTCTTATGCGCTGGTACAACTTTTTTTTTAAATGTGTTTATTTGAAAGGCAGACTGACAGAGATAGGGAGAACAGAGAAAGAATGAAATCCTCCATCCCCTGGTTAACCTCCTAAAATAGAAGATGGGCCTTGCCCAAAGAAGCCAGGAGCCGAGAGCTCCATCCGGGACTTCCATGTGAGCAACAGGAGCACAAACATCTGGGATATTTTCTGCTTTTTTTCCAAATGCAGTAATAGGAACTGGATTGGAAACGGAGCAACTAGGACTCAACTGGCACTTAAGTGAGATACTACTGTTGCAGGCTACATTACTAGCACCCCTGTACAACTCTTTGTTTGTTCTGGTAATAATTAAAATATGTTGTCTTTATTTTTATAATTTGGTGTTACTTTAAGGATCTAAGTTTACTACAGAATTCACTATTTAAGACACAATGCAAGAGGTGGGCATTTGATTCAGTGCCTGAGAATGCTTGGATGTCTCGATTTCATATGGGTGAACCTGGTTTGAGTTCTGCCTCCATTTCTGTTCCAGCTTCCTGTTCATGCACATGCTAGAAGGCAGCAGGTGACTGATCAAGCAGTTGGGTCCCTACCACTATGTAGGAAACACAAATTAAGTTCCCATGCATTTAAGTTTATCCTGGTTCAATTCTGGCTGTTGCAGGCATTTTGGGAATAAATCAAGTGCATGGAAATACTTGTCTTTTTGTCTTTCTCTCTGTCTCTCTGCCTTTCAAATAAAATAAGAGAAAAATCCAAATAAATAAAGATCAATATTTGACATATTACTTGTTCTTTCCTTTATTTTCAGCATGTTTTTTGATACTTTTCTATCCTGTTTAATAGTCTCTATTATGAATTGGAGAGATACAAAATTATAGGGACTAGCAGAGTTTGATCATGAATATTTACGCTTCATTATCACAACCATAAATAGCACTAATAATAAGATGTCAGTTTTGCCTAGGTTTTGAGATTAAGTCAAGAATAAATATCTATAAGTTAGAGATATACAAAATTGACTCCACACATCTACTGTGTGTGATGTTACTGTTTATGAAATTGATTAAATGAATTTCCTTAATTTTCAAGCTCTCTTAAAGCACTCCTTTTATGTTTTTTCAAAACAGTGATGGAGGTTAGTGAATATTCCTCCTAACAATGCCATAAAATATTTATTATTAATGCCATTTTATCTGTGAGAAAAACAAAGAATCAGAGATGTTAAGTAATCACTCAGGATTTCACTGCTGGTAAGGAACAGAGGAGTAACTTGGACCAGACAGCCGAAGTTTAGAGTCTAGGCATTTAGCCACTAAAATGATTATCTGTACATTTTCAAACACAGAACCTTGACTAAACATTTAATTACTTTATATTTCAAAAATGTGCTTAAAGAGGGTGGTAGTTGCACAGACATCGAAGAATTTTGATATTTGAACAACATGCCAAAATATTCTCAACATATTGTCCACATGGTTAATGGGATAGAAAATAGTGAAAGGAGGAAATTGCTTTTTTTTTTTTAATTTATTTGACAGATGGAGTTAGACAGTGAGAGAGAGAGACAGAGAGAAAGGTCTTCCTTCCGTTGGTTCACCCCCAAAATGGCTGCCATGGCTGGCGCTGCACCGATCCGAAGCCAGGAGCCAGGTGTTTCTTCCTGGTCTCCCACACAGGTGCAGGGCCCAAGGACTTGGACCATCCTCCACTGCCTTCCCAGGCCACAGCAGAGAGCTGGACTGGAAGAGGAGCAACCGGGACTAGAACCCAGCACCCGTATGGGATGCCGGCACCGCAGGTGGAGGACTAACCAAGTGAGCCACGGCGCCAGCCCTGAAAGGAGAAAATTTCAAAGAAATAGGAGTAATTTTTCCTGGGAGCAAATGTGATACCCTGTATGAAAAAGCATAGCACAGGATAAATAAGATGAATGATTTGATGAGTCATAATCATAGCAGAGCATTTGATGGAAGATGACTTAGTGGGACTCCACATAGTTAGAAGTAAAATTAAATTTCCTTTCAGTTCCAAGTTTTAGGACTGGTTTATTGAAATAAACTAGATTAGCCTTGGTGTGCAAAGCATTAGTCCACCTTTTTGGGGAAACCATGCATTGAATTGCAAAAATATAATCCAAATTTAGAATGTACACAAAATACACCTTTCAGTCCAATTTTATTTCTCGTATTTATTTAAAAAGGAAAGCCAGGGCAATTTTGCTTCTTGCCATTATCTGCCATTTATATTTTAGAAAGCTTTGACCATTTAGTTCAGAAAGGTTCAGCAATCTATCCCCTAAAAGCATGAAATTACTCCGTGTGCTAAGTGGAAAGCAGGGCTTGAAGGAATCATCGTTGTCTTAACTGTTTTCTGCCCAACAACCCAGAACTTAGACCCATCTTGAAGTCTACCTGGTTTTGATGGTGTTTATCAATATCTTGAAGTCTTAAGATGAAATGTTTCCACACAGGTTGACAAGGTTTCCATTTATAAGCAGCTCAACAAGGTAGGCAGCTTTTGAGTGTTTATACAAACTGGCAATTTTGGTGTAAAACTTTCACTTTGTGTGAGTGATGGAATGAAGGACAGGTTTAAAACCTGCTGTCTCCACAAATTGCAATTGGCTGACATAGAACAATTTGATGCTATCTTATTGAGAAGGAGATGTCAGAAAGCAAGGTTTAAGAGAAAAGGACAGGTGGACACAATGCAGACAAATATGAGGGACCTTCAAAAGTCAATGGAAAAGATGTGTACTATGAAAAATCTGTATGTGGATTTCAAAAAATATTTTACACTAAAATAAGGTTGTCTTTTTCATTCCATTTTTTCCATGAAATTTTTCAAGTACTATTTTTAAGGGTAAACCCTGACTTGCATGCCTTGTACTAGTAGCCAGTGTACAAGACCCAAAAGGGAGAAAATAAATTTCACTTTTATTACTGATGTAAAATAATGGACACAAATCAGGGAGAACATACAGATATTAGAAGGTAAATTAATACCCTCCATATTTTGATCCAACCTCACAACTTGACATAGCTGAGCACTTTCTCTGCCTGGAACAACTTGTTCACTTGCCCTCCAAGGCACTGCCCTCTCCTACTCGTCATTTAATTTTACCTCTTCATCCCTGGATTGGTCACTTATGATTCCATAACTGCTGTGCATTGGGGTTCCCCTGTACTCAGTCTTCTCATGTTTTTCCTTAAAATTCACACTTTTTTAAAAAAGATTTATTTTATTTATTTAAAAGGCAGAGTTACAGAGTGGGAAAGAGAGGGAGGGCAATTCCATTCACTGGCTCACTCCCCCAGATGGCTCAATAGCCAGTGTGGGGCCAGACTGAAGGCAAGAGCCAGGAGCTTCATCTGTTTCTCCCACATGAGTGTAGGGGTCCAAGGACTTGGGCAATCCTCTGCTCCTTTTCCAGGTACATTAGCAGGGAGCTGGATCAAGAGTGGGACAGTTGGGACTCAAATTGAACCAGTGCCCATATGAGATGCCCAGGCTGTAGGCACTGGCTTAACCCGTTATGCCACAATGCTGGTCCTTCATGCTGTTTTCTTTTATCTCATAAACCAGTCATAAGACCATTAAAAGTGTTTAAGTGCATTTTATTGCACCATGATTTCAGCAGTGTCTATGCTACGTTGTCAACTTGCGTAATTTAGTACAAGGCACTAATCCTTTGGTGGGTAACATTTAGAGAAATCATCTATATTACCTGGTTAGAATGGAGTTTGATAATGAAATCTAAATTAACGCATTTCAAACTCCTTACTAACCATGTAACATAGGTATTTTTAGTTCATAACAAGACAACCTTTTGCTTTTGCTTTTTTTTTTAAGATTTATTTATTTGCAAGTCAGAGTCACACAGAGAGGCAGAGAGAGGCAGAGAGAGAGAGAGAGAGAGAGAGAGGTCTTCCATCCGCTGGTTCACTCCCCAGATGGCTACAACAGCCAGAGCTGTGCCGATCCGAAACCAGGAGCCAGGAACTTCACTGGGTCTCCCATGTGGGTGCAGGGCCCCAAACTTGGACCATCTTCTGCTTTCCCAGGCTATAGCAGAGAGCCGGATTGGAAGAGGAGCAGCTAGGACTCGAACTGCCTCCCATATGGGAGGCCAACACTGCAGGCAGTGGCTTTACCCACTACACCACAGCGCAGGGCCCCAAGACAATCTTTTGGATAATGGATGTTGTTCTTGTTTCAAACTTGACCAATGGTACTGAAGTTCCATACCCTGGTATAAAAGTGGCTGATACATTCATGTTCAATCTGTGTTGTCTGTTTTCCTAATTTATTCCCCAAGTAATCCTATGATGGAGACAGTATTATTATTCATATATTTAAGTAAGAAAACAAATTTAAAATACTTTTGTACTTCATGCTACAGTTGTGGTGCAGCAGCTTAAGCCTCTGCCTGTGAAGCCTGCATCACATGTTGGCACTGGTTGTAGTCCCAACTGCTCTACTTCTGATCTAACTCCCTGTTGATGTACCTGTGAAAGCAGTAGGAGATGGCCCAAGTACTGGGACCTGGGACCCACATGCAAGACAGATATGGAGTTCCAGGCTCCAGGCTTTGGCCTGGCCCAGCCCCAGGCCATTGTGGCTGTTTGGGGAGCAAACCAGTGGATGGAAGTTCTCTCTCTGATTCTGTCTCTTTTTTTGTAACACTGCCTTTCAATTAACAAATAAATCTTTTAAAAAAGCAAGGGACTCAAGATGACAAAACTCACAAGTAGAAAAGTACAGTTAGACAGGTAGAGTTATAGACAGTGAGAGAGACAGACAGAAAGGTCTTCCTTCCATTGGTTCACTCCCCAAATGGCCGCCACAGCCAGCACTGCGCCAATACGAAGCCAGGAGCCAGGTGCCTCTTCCTGGTCTCCCATGCGGTTGCAGGGGCCCAAGCACATGGGCCATCCTCCATTCCACTCCCGGGCCACAGCAGAGAGCTGGACTGGAAGAGGAGCAACCGGGACTAGAACCCGGCGCGCACATGGGATGCCGGTGCCGCACGTGGAGGATTAACCAAATGAGCCATGGTGCTGGCCCTATAGTTTAATTTTTAAACTCTAAGATTGCCACCTCGTTATATGTCAGGGCTGTGTCTTGTGGTCTGTCGAAAGACCCACGTTGTCTTGTGGCAAAGTGAGTGAAGTCTGCCTGTGATGCCAGCATTCCCCATGGTGCTGGTTCGAGTCCCAGCTGCCCCACTTTCAATTCAGCTCCCTACTGAGGTACCTGTGAAAGCAGTGGAAGATGGACTAATGCTTGGGCCCCTGCACCCACCTAGAAGACCCAGAAGAAGCTCCTGGCTCCTAGCTCTGGCTCTGACCTGGCCCTGCACAGGCCATTGCAGCCATCTGGAGAGAGAACTAGATGATGGAAGACTCTCTCTCTCTCTCTCTCTCTCTCTCTCTCTCTCTTTTTCTAAATATGTGTGTGTGTGTGTGTGTGTGTATATTTACTTTACTATATATTGCTATTCCTTACCATATATTACTATTCTTGAGCTCTGCTGATTCATTCCCTAATTGTCCACAGCATCCAGAGATGAGTCAAGCTGAGGATGGAAATCAGTTCTCCTACATAGGTGGCATACGCCCAACCTTATGGATCATTGCCTGCTGCCTCCCAGGGTGCACATTAGCAGGAAACTAGAATTGAGAGTAGAGCCAGGACTCAAACCCTGCAGTGCAGAATATAGGTATCCTAACTGGCTGCTTAGCCACTAGACCAAACAGCTGCCCTCAAATGTATTTTTAAAGTAAAACAGTATTAAAGTGATGAACATAACTCAGTTTTTAAAGGGCTGATTCTAGCAATTATATACTTAGTTTGTCTCTTGAACATCTAAGATCATGTTTTAGTGTCTTCATTTGTTCATTAAATATTTAGCATATATTCAAGACATACTCTGAACTGTAGCACAGAGGTATAAAGATGTTCAGCATCTTAGTTTCTGCTTCAGAAGGTCATGATCAAATCATACAAAACATGGATAAATAAAGTTATGAATACACATACAAACACGCATGTCAACAATTAATAATCTGTCATTAATTTAAGTCCAAAAGAAAAGGCAAATTCAAATATTTGTTGCATCTGTATCTAAAAGATACTAATCATTAAAAGGCCTATATAATTAAACTTTCAAGGTTGGGAATAAAATCAACTGATGTGAGGGCCACTGATTCACCTAGGTGTAAGAAAAGTGACAGTGCAGAGAGGAGACAAATTCTAGCCAACTGCCTGCAAGCAGTCAAAAGATTTTTGGCAGTAGTCAGTAGTTTTAGTAGAAATAATTAATGTTTCATCTAAAGAATCTATAAAAGGACCTTGGGTAAAAGAGGAGCTACTGTCCAGGAGGTCACTCAGGCAGATTTTGTAGAGCATAAAGAGTAGATTTGAGAAATGATCACTAAGGACATTGATATGGAAGGAAAAATCATGAAGAAATGGATATTAACAAATATTAAAATATTACAAATATGAAAGATTTGTAAACCAACTACAGGAATAGATGATATATCAAGAAGAAATGCTACTTTAAGAAGCAGAGAGTAACTCAGAAAAGATTAGGTGTTCAGCAGTATTAAAAAGAGTTTGGAAGTAAGAAAAATGGGAAATAAAACAAGACTATTGGATTTGTTGATTAAATAGGTGGAGGTAAACTCTTTGTGGAGTTGTATAGAACAGTGGTGACAAGTGAAATATCTACAACTAGACTTCCTGAATTAAATCTTGGCTCTGAGGAGAACGTTTAACCTAGCAATTAGGCTACCAGTTGAAAGCCTCTTGTCCCATACTGGAGTGCCTGGGTCTGAATACGTTTTGCTTCCAGTTCCAGCTTCCTGCTAATGCACATCTTTGGAAGGTAGCAGGTGATACTCAAGTTGGATCCCTGCCATTCAACATGGAAAATCTGCATTGAATTCTTGCTTCCTGGCTTCTGCCTGACCCAGCTCTTGGTTTTTGGGCACTTGGGGAATGAACCAGCAGATAGGAATTTTCCCTCTTTGTGTCTGTCTGTGTCATACTCTTTTTGCCTCATGAATACAATAAGAAACAGAGAAGAGGAAGGAGTAAAGGGGAGAGGGGGCGGAAAGGAAAGAGGAAGGAGAAGGAAACCATCCTGACTCTGCCATTTGCTAATAATGGGATCCGAGGCAAATTACAAAATCTTTCTGTGCCTTGTTTTCATCATCTATAAAAATAGGCATAGCATAGTATATATTTTGAAAGGTTATTGTGAAAAACAAATAAGGCAATATTTTTAAAGCTTTTAAACAGTGCCCTAAGACATAGTAGGTGATAGTTTAAAGTTTAATAATGAATCCATGTTTAATGAAGAGTAGTGGTACCAGAAGCCAATTAATGGTGAGCTGAAAAATGAGGAAGACAAGAAAAGAAATAAGATAACAAGATAGGCAGGGCTTCAATAAGTTTCTCAATGAATGATAAGTGAGAAAGATGGCGGTCTAAGGAGGAAGAGACTTTACAAAGAAGTATCAGTTTTGTTATTTGTTTTTATTTGTTAAGGATCATGAAGATTTCACTCTAGTTTTAGCCTGGGGGCGGGAAAGATTCTAACTGTGCCCTATGCTCATCCAGTGTCCTCACTCAGGGCTCCCTGGGGGGCAGAAGCCAATGTGAAAATAGACCTTCTCATGCTAACGTGACCAGGTTGCCCATCTGGGTAGAGGGCTGCAGCCATTAGATAAGGGCTCACTGAGCAGGTGGGGTCAATCAGGCAGGGTTGGGGTTCTGTGGAGCAAAGGGTGGGTTACTGAGAACGTACTCAGATGTAAGGGCAACCTGGCAGTGCCAAATGTCACCCTGTTGATCATCGGGGTTGATTCGGCTGATCTGGCTGGCTGGGTGCGTGTGCCCTTCCTCCCTCACAGGGTATACAGGTAGCTGCACTCCCCTGCTAGAACCTCCAAACAAGCGCTCTGGGGACTCACATGCATGTGAGCGAAGCTTCAGGCCTCTAGGCACATGCCTTATTTTCCCACTTGACTGCTTACAAAACACAATTTCAAAGATAAAATTATTAGGAATCTCAAGGCAGCCACCACAGAGCATTCCACTCCAAACCTGGAGCTTTTCTGTACGGGGCCTTGGGTTGCTATACACTGGTGGGGACTCTGGGAAGCCTGCCCTGCTCTGGCAACTGGACAGGTTAATTACTCTCTTCCTTTTCTTTATTGGTGCCATAACTGAAATGTCAGCCGTTCCTTTCCTGGGCTGTCAGTGGCACAGTGTGTTTAGTAAGTAGCCTCTCACTCACACCTTTCAGCCTTGGCTTGGGGCGGGAGGTTCTTGAGAAGGGGAGATTGATTTCCCTGTCCCCAGTGGACAGCCTACATTTTCATTTTGCACTGGGCTCTGCGAAACATATAGCTGGCTCTGTGCTAAAAGCTTGGGAGGGAGATTGAATGTTAGCTTTCCAAAAATGCTTGGGAAACCTCTTATTATGGGGTAGAAGTAGCAAAGAAGCATGCTAGTATAGTCGTGTCCAAAGGCCTATAGTTTGCCAGTGAGGTAGGTTTATAATATTGTTGTCTTAGTCTTTTAATGCTGCTGTAACACAATATGAGAAACTAAGTAACTTACATCAGGAACAGAAATGTGTTTTTCTCACTTCTGGAGTCTGGAAGTCCAAAATCAAGGTTCTGGTAGTTTTGTTCCGTGTAGGTGAGACAGGAGACGGAAAGGGTGAAAAAGGATGAACTTTTCTCCTTCAGCCTCCTTTGTAAAGGTGTAAATTTATTCATGAGCCTGGTGATCTAAACACCTCCCAAAAGTCAACATCATTGGAAACTAAATCTCTAACAGAATTTCATGGGACATGTTCAGATAACAGTAATTCTTTTACTTAACATATTAAATAAATATGACAAAATGTGACTAATAGTTAAATATCATTAATAACATGGGATTTGGCTAAATTTTGTGGTTTTCAGTTTTCTTTGTTTTTCACATTCTCAACTAGAAAAATATAAGCTCAGAAAATTGCTTGATGTAATGAATAATTTCATCAAGTTTGCTTAGAGTATAAATTATTCATTACATTGACTTTTACCTTTTGTGATACAGGCACTTCTCTGCCTCATTTTTCCACAGTGCCTACCATAGCTGATGAATTGGTGGGTAAAATGTTCTACCAGATTATCAGTTTTCATTTATCCAGTCATTTATTCATTCCACAAATTAGTGACTTTCTACATGTGCATATACTATGAATAAAGAGATTAATGAAAAACAAGATTCTTGCTTCCAATTTGCTTGAAATTATGTAAACTAATATTTATTAACAGATGTGGTAATAGTACAAAATTTCAGCAAGCTATGAAATTAGAGTGGTGTATTCCTTATTCACATTGGGACAATATGGTGGAAAAGGCCGTGATTACCAGAGCACTTAGGTTTCACAGGATGAGCTGCAAGGAGCTTTCAATGAGAAAAAAGGAAAGGCATTTCAGGTAGAAGGAACTGCATATGCATAAGAAAACGTCATGTTCAGAATGTTGCACGATGTTCTTAGTGTGCTAATCATAAGTTAACATGAGACAGAAAGTCTCAGGTGAATATAGAAAGAATACAAACAGCTTTATATCTTATATATGTGTGTATATATAATGGATATATACACATACAGAAACATATGTTCATACAAAAATACATAGTGGAGAAATGTTCAGATTTCTCACATACTGCCTGATGTCCCACTTACATAGCCTGTTATCAACAGTCCCACCAAAATGGTATATTGTTATAGTTGATGGACCTACATTGACACATTATAATCACTTATTTTCCATGATTCCTGCTAGTGTTCACTCGTGGTGTTGCACGTACTATGGGTTTGGACAAATGTGAAGTGATAGGCGTCCATCATTGTATTATTATAAGAATTCACTGCCCCCAAATCCTCTGTGTACTTCATATTTTCATAGTGTTGTTCACTGTCCTTGCACATGAAGAACACCTGTTACCACATGCTGACAAAAATTTACAAATGCAAGTGTTTTTATTGCTCCCATAAAGTTTGATCATAGGGAGTCACTGATTAGCATTCATATACTGTCTACCCAAAAGAATGGAACAAGTCTAAATGGACCCCATATGAATCTATAAGTTTCTACAGTTTGAGTAGCAAAAATCACAGTTACTCGGCTTTTTCTGGATTGGATCAGCAATCTGAATGGAATACTTTATATTGAACTTCTCCCATACCAGCCTATCTTCTCATGATGCAATGCTTCCTCAATTTGTTCTGAGTTACTGGGAAGGGCACTTCTCAAAAACACAGAATGAGACTGGCAAATCAATCTTCACTTTTTTTGCCCTTGAGCTATCCACATGTGTGTGTGTATTTATAAAAGAGTGAGAGGGATGGAGGCTTTCTTCAGTTGTTTATACCCAGAGGGTATATCCACTATTATAGAAATTATGAATATTCTTAATAATTTGCTGAATAATTGCCTTCTAGAATGATTTTTTAATTGTGACATTCACAAGCAAATTTTCATGAGGCAAAGATATAAGCTTATATATTTTACACACACATCTTTGAATAGACAGATACCTATGTCCCTGATGCCAACTTAAACTCAAAAGATATGGCAAAGCAAGAGCTTATTCTGAAAACTACAAGCTGTGATTATGTGATAGAGCATGTACAACTTTTGAAACAAATAACCTCTCAATCCTTAAACGGTAACTATTTCTGTGTGTCCAAATATGATAGGATGATTTTTAGCCCTCAGAACATATTCTTTGAAAGAAGGGAAACAAATTTCTATAATGATCTTAAATAAGCATATTTGTGAGAACAATTGCTTTGTCTCCTCAGCACACTATTACTGAAGACCTAAGGAGGCTTGATTCTTCTCTTTTCCTCCTAGTCTTTTTAGGTGCATACTTTACCAAACAGCAATTGCTTAAAGGGCTGTCTTCAAGACTGTCAAAACTGACAGTATGGTTTTGCACAGAGAATGAAGGCTTATGTTTCTTTTGTTCTTAACAATAAATTCATATTTCATTCTAAAAAAAAACCTCTTAACTAAATACTAAGCAGCTAATATATAGAATTCAGAGAAGTTAAACATTAACAAATTCTGATTTTAACAGTGCCTTTTGTTGTGAGGATTAAATACCATAGTTCATATAAAACTCTTAAAGCAATGCTTAGTACTAATGGAACCGCAGAATTTTTATCCTACCCTGAATACGTGAGCAGATGGGTTGTTTTCCTAGCCCACAGCATCATTCTTTGAGTTCTCAGTCTAGGGATATTTAATGGAAGATTGGTCTCTGATGGTGTATCAGTCACGATATTCTGAGCTATTCTGTGAAAACAAACAAGCAAACCTCAATTCTCAGTGGTTTAACCAAGTAGAGTTAAATTTCTTTCTCGTTCCCAGTGAGGGTCATTGGTTGCTCTGTTAAGCCTGGTTCTCCAGGGATTGAGTACGAGGTACTCCATGAGGAATGAACTCCTACAGTTTTCTTCGTAAGGTGAGAAAATACGGTGAGTTGATGACTGACAATTAAAACTCCAGCAGGACAGCATCACAGCTGTGTTGGTCTGTGTCACTGACCAAAGCAAATCACAGCCCATTTGCTTAATCTCATTTAGTGTCAGGGGTACCAATTCACCAGGTGCCCTAATGACAACCTATTGATCTTTTATATTAACTGTGAGACAAATAATAGGAAGGTAACTGATATTGTGAGCAAAAGCATCCCTATTAAATACGGGTACCTTAATATTTAGAGAAATATTGCTGCCTACTCTTATAAGAATTGAAAACTTCCCCATCAGTGACTATGGTGAGGCTCCATAGTTACAGTTGCAAAGGAATCACAAAGAAATGGTGGCTAAATACACAGTTCCTTTACTCCATTTGCCAGGAGTTGAGGGAAGTTAGGAAGGACAAGATGCCACAGCACATCAGTTTGATAATAAGACTTGGAAAAATGTGATTTTCAAAGCTTGAACCTATCAGACTGATACTAGTGTTTGCCAGCTCCTGTCTCACATATAATTTTTCAACCAGGACAGGATGGCAAAAAACCTGCAGAAATGTGTCTGAGGTGTTAATATGGAATGCAGGTTCAGATTGCAGATGGGTTTTGTTTTAGAAGCAATGAAATTGACACACACAGAAAGACATTTAAAACATTACCGTAAGCTAAACAAACACCCTTTTCCAAGGTGCTTCATCATTAACCTTGCAATGTTGTTATGCCCAGGGACAATGAAGCAGAAAACAGCAAGGTGACAGGCTATAGAACTGGCAAAGAATATTTGTAGGATATATGTGTATGAGAAAGAGAGAGAGATGAAGAGAGGGATACACAGGTAAAGAGAATGGCAGAGAGAAAAACAGAGAAAAGAGAATGGCAGAATAGGGCAGCTTTTAAAAGCAAGGAGTGGTATCTCAGATTTTTTTTGTATTATGTAAGGGTCTGAGCATGAGTAATCTGATATGAATAGGTAGGAGCTTGAGGCTGCATTTTCATATCAATTTGATATCAAATCAAAGAATGAGGACAGGTGGCCCTACAGGGAAGTGTACTCAATGCCCAGACACCAGCATTATGATCCTGTAGTTTCTATTTTTAGACCTTTTCCCTTTCCTCCCCCAAAAAGGAAAGCTATCATTGGTATCACAGTCTAGATATTATTACAGTTGTGTCCAAAACTGTCAACATCTAGCAATTTTTTAATTTGAAGAATATGTGCTATTTTCAAGTGTTTGCTACATAGTCTTAAAGTACCTGAGTGATATCTTCTCAGGTAAGATATTGTCCCATGTTTTTTGCCACATACAATATTACCAGCAGGTCAGCCAAGTCAAATGCTATTGCAATCTGACTGTGCCAGCCTGCTGTATGTTACATCAACTATTTGTATATAACAAAAACAGATGTCCTAGCCTTGGCTGATAGCCCATTTACTGCAAGTAATAGTTGATACAACACAATTGTAAGACAGCAAGAGGATTTGGATAGCTCCTTGGAGTTTCCGAAAGTGGATTCGGCCTGTGAGTGTACTCCTGATAGCTAGCTGTCTTTTCATGACCACATTTCTTCTTCATGAATGTTATTTATAGCTATATAATGTTTCCAAGGATAAAGTGGGAGCATACACTAGGCATTTTCCATTCTATGTCGATGATGGAAGTACTCAGAGAAATAACTGTGGTAGTAAGATAATCACTTTTTCATCCTTAAGGAAGCCCATTGTGAACCAGTGAGCTGCCACTCTTGCTGGCTATTACACATTGCTGACAATGCTTTTCCTGCTGTTCTTTTAAAGAGGACCTCAAATTAAACCTATTACACCTTAGATCCCAATTACATGGAAATCCACCACCTTTCCTAAATGTGTGTAAGTGCTGACATAAAGACCCACTCCATTCAGTATTCCTTCTAACTGGTTTAGGGTCTTGACATTGCCTAGTAAGAAGATTATAGAAATGCCTGAAGGACAATTCTGGGTATAAAACCAAATGTCCCCATGTGCATTACAATTGCCCCCCCAAAAAAATCCCTTTCATCTTTTTATTAATTGTATAATTAATGCATTCTGTGTACTGATAAGAATAATGCCATGTAATTAATTTTTAAGAATTAAAAACTTGCCTTTATCCAGCCTCATGGTCTACTTTCATGTTTATAGCTGTGAATATAAATCCTCTTATCTAATTATAACATGACTGGTTTCATTGTTGAAACAAAGCAGTTCTTTGTCATTTTTTATTTGATTATGTAATATTTATTTTATTATATTAATTATAATCTTGCCAGAAAAAAAATAAGACCAAAGGACTTAAAATTTTAAATCTTCCAAAGCTTATCAGAAAAATGCCATGCTGTTTTGGATAAGGTATGATATTTCATTTGTTTTCCTTGTCTGTTTTTGTCTTCCATGATTACCCATTCTGTTTACCAAAAGGCTCAATTAGCATTTGAATAGTGAGCCAGAGAGCAGACAGGTTGAGAATTCTTATAGAACTAATTTGGCAGTCCTTCTCCTTTCCCCCTTCTCCCTTCATAGCCTTTTCTTTGCCTCTAATCAAGCTGCAGTTATTAAAGCTAGAATAAAAGACCTGATTTTCCATTACATTGATGCATGCTGAACAGAGCCTTGATTTGCTTTTTCTTTCAGCAATGCTAATTGGACTCAAAGGAAATATTTAGTTTATAATAGTGAATGAAGAATTCATTTAATTTTAAGGAAGAGGAAAATCAGCAATGGAACTAATCTATACATATATATCTATATCTATCTATCTATCTATCTATCATCCATCTATCCACGTACATAAGAATGTTTTCTTCCAACTGTTTGTTTTCTTGAAGAGTATTTATCTTAAGGTTGCTCACAAATAACAGCTATTTGATTATCAGTGCTAATTACTTTAGGTTGGGGAAGTTTACAGCTGACAGGGAAAAATTTCTGTTGTCTGCTACAAAGAAAAAAATGTAATGTATTGGGAAACCTGGTTTCAACTATGTCTAATCGATACATAAGAAAAAATTGATTTAGGCACAACTGCTTTTGTGTACTCTTTGCACTGGAGGTAGTTAGACATCCTCCCTACTAAGCTTTCATCACTAATTGCCCTTCCCCTTAGATAAGGGGTTGGGATTGTTCTTGCAGCCTTGCTGTTGGGTTACAATAAGCATAGACCTTTGCATGTGAAGCATGATTCATACCACATTACAGGGTCTTAGCATGTGCTGGTCTTCATCACAGTAAGACTTTAAAGCCTTCATTTGAACAGGAAGTACATCATCTAGAAGTGTGAATCAAAGAAGTCTCCAACAGTTGGAGCTCAAAAGATAAAGAGTAAAATGTGAAGGGTGGAGAAAAGATCTTTGATATGTTAGCATACACATTTCATATATAATGTGTTACTTAGATAGTACTTAAAAAACAAGCAAATGTTCTCTCAGAGAAATATGTTTTTCCCTCTGTCAATGTGCAAACCTCAGAAAATGTTGAATCATAAAGGTGTTTTATTTTCATTTCATCTAACCCCTCCAATTATAGATTTGGCAGGAATCTCTTTTACCAACTGTGTAACAAGAGCAAAACAAGACTGCATTCAGTTATGATTTAATGTCTACTAACTTTTGGAAGTATCCGCTTAATTTCATATCAAAGTGCTTTATTTCCCAGAAAGCACCAGGGTCTTGACTGTGAATCTTTGAATATGTTCTGCTGTGCTCTTGGGATCCTTCCTTTTCCTCTGTGCTCTGCTCCCTCAATGCTTTGCTTAAACATTACTTCCTCTACAAGTCTTCCCTGACGCCTTCTGCTAAATCCCTTGAAAACAATCACAAAATATTATCTATATTGTATGTAAAGATATGCTCTTTAACCCATGTAGTCTAGCTTTTCCCCATGCTGTAGCTTCTACATGGAGCATTAGAAGTTGTTGCCTCAAACTGCATAGAACATGTCTTGTTTATCTTTGTACTGCAAGTACCTAGCACCGAACCTGGTAGAGGGTGTATTTGGTAAATAGTGTAAGGTAAAGTGATGTAAGGGTACAGGTCCAGATTTAGTGCAACTTGGAGAGATCAACAAAGAGAAAATTTCATCAATTTATTGATTTACTTAAAAATTATTCAGTTGTTGATCATGTGTAAAGTAAAATTGACTTAGAATTTTAAATATATTATGGGAAAAATACATTAAAACACACACAATTATTCATGTAGCACACAAATATAAAATATTACTATTTAAACTAACTATATCTCTGATACTGATGTTTATTTAAATCCTTGGATCACTTTCTTCCTTCTTCTTTTTTTTTTTTTTTGACAGGCAGAGTGGACAGTGAGAGAGAGACAGAGAGAAAGGTCTCCTTTGCCGTTGGTTCACCCTCCAATGGCAGCCGTGGCCAGTGCACCGCGCTGATCCGAAGGCAGGAGCCAGGTACTTATCCTGGTCTCCCATGGGGTGCAGGGCCCAAGCACTTGGGCCATCCTCCACTGCACTGCCTGGCCACAGCAGAGAGCTGGCCTGGAAGAGGGGCAACCGAGAAAGAATCCGGCGCCCCGACCGGGACTAGAACCCGGTGTGCTGGCGCCACAAGGTCTTCCTTCTTTATAGTTGCTGTAAGCAATCTCTCTTTTTTTTTTAAAGATTTATTTATTTATTTATTTACTTATTTATTTTAAAGGCAGAGTTATGGGATGGGGAGAGAGATCTTCCATCCACTGATTTACTCCCCAAATGGCCAAAAAGGCCAGAGATAGGCCGATCTAAAGCCAGGAGTCAGGAGCTTCTTCCACATGATAGCAGGGGCCCAAGTACTTGGGCCATCTTCCTGTGCTTTCCCATGTGCATTAACAGGGAACTGGATCAGAAGTGGAGCAGCTGAGACCTGAACCAGTGCCCATATGTGATGCCGGCAATGCAGGCAGTGGCTTTACCTGCTATGCCATAGCACCAGCCCCTACAATCTTTTTTTTTTTTTTTTTTTTTACATGCAGAGTGGACAGTGAGATAGAGAGAGACAGAGAGAAAGGTCTTCCTTTGCCATTGGTTCACCCTCCAATGGCTGCCGCGCCTGGTGCGCTGCGCCTGGCACACCGCGCTGATCAGATGGCAGGAGCCAGGTGCTTATCCTGGTCTCCCATGGGGTGCAGGGCACAAGCACTTGGGCCATCCTCCACTGCACTCCCTGGCCACAGCAGAGAGCTGGCCTGGAAGAGGGGCAACCGGGACAGAATCTGGCGCCCCGAATGGGACTAGAACCTGGTGTGCCGGCGCCGCAAGGCAGAGGATTAGCCTAGTGAGCCACGGCGCCGGTCCCCTACAATCTTAATATTGGGCAAATTAGTAACTCCAAACTAGAGTCTCTAGAACTTCTGGTCCCTTTTTCAGACTACCTAGGTGACATCTCCCCTAGAAGGTCTTAAAGACTCCTCCTATTTATCATGGCCCAACTCTTCCTCTTACCCCATCTCAATAAAACCTGTTCCCATTCCAATGTTGCTTTCTTAGTGAATGGCAATATTATCCACCCAGTTGGGCAAGCCAGAGATTTGAGTACCAATTCAGTTGGCTCTGGAATTAAGTGCTCGTGTCCAATCCTTGGACCTTACTCTGTAAATACATTTCTTTCTGCTATAAGCAGTCACATAGCCCATTCTAAGAGCCTCCCAGGTTGGTTTACTTAAATAAATATGTAACTTCCTCACTCCATCTCAACTGCAACAAGAATATTTTCATTGCCAAGTTTGAGAATTTTTGGTTTATTTTTTGAAAACCTCTATTGTCATTCTTTACTTTTAGGTTACAGTAGTGACAATTATCCTTACCTACATGATTCCATGCAGTCTTGTCCCTTCTTCGTCTCTTCAGCCTCACGTTACTCCACAATCCTGTTGCTTTTTGAAAATTTCTCCTGTCATCAGGACTTTATGCATTCTGGTTTTCCACCCTAACATGATTTCTTTACTCTGTTTTCCCGGCTAACACTTCATAGTTTTCAGGTTTCTGGGCAGTTTTTACTTTATTTAGGAAAGGCTGCTGATCAGGCCAAAATCTTTAGCTTCTAGAACTCAGTTACTTCGTTTTTTAATATTCCTTATCATATTGCCAGTGCTACATTTGCATGATCATTTGATTAATAACATCTGTTTCCTTGACCAAACTGGGCTCCATGAGGGCAGGGCTCATGTCCAGCATGGCCCTGGCACATAGTAATCATACAGTCCATGTTTATTGGAGAAAAGATAAATAAGTGAATGTATGCCAAGCACTGTGCTAAGAGTTTTATCTGTTCGATAAATATTTGTCATACAAATGCAGCCTTCAGTAGGCTAAGTATTTGGAAAAATGGAAAACAATTGGGAATTGGACTTTTCATCCTTATTAAAAAAATCTAGTTTTTCAGGATAACTCAGTAGTATAACAATGCCTGAAACATAGCCAGTATTATCATTGTATAAAATCACAAATCAGTTTTTGTTTACCCTTCAAGTCTGAAATTATCACTAAGTGTTGGGGGGGACTGAGAACTGAATACAGGAAGAAGTAAAAGAGGATAAATGATATTTGTCATGTTCCCTACTCTAGCCTTTGACTCCAAACATTTTCTGATAATTCCAGAGATATTATATATTCAGTTTTGAAGATAGAGAAACACAGTTTCCAAAACAATGGATAATAAGTCTACATTGCACTACATGTGTGGCAATGCTGGAATGCAAACCCATGGCATTCAACTTCCATATGACTTTTTTTCATATTACATACAAACAGTTTAAATTGCACAGTTATCATAGATGTTTTCAAGGAAATTCATTTGTGAGTGTAATCACATCTGTCAGTTGATTTTTGGATATAGCAACTAAATATTTCTTTTCTGTTTTCTTTTAACTCTGTTAATAAATACTAAGCTCTTGCTGGAGGCATAGTATTTGTTTATCCAAGTACCTATTTTCTCATTTTTTGCATCTTTAAGGTTATTCTGATTTGGCTACTTTGCCTTCTGTTCTATAATTTATCAATCAAAACCAGGAAAAATGATGTTTACCTTTGATATGTTCCCCTTGACCTCAGAGGTCATGTCCACCCAGAACCGTAGAATATGATCTTATTTGCAAATAAAGTTTTGCAGATGTCATTAATTCAGGATTGAGATTATATCGTAATGGATTTAGAGTTGCCCTCAATCCAGTGACTGCAGTCTTTCTAAAAGTCAGAGAGGACAGAGAAACATGGAAAACAGGCATAAGAAGCCAATGGCAGAGACTGGCATGACGCTTCCACCAGCCAAGGCACGCCAGTGACTGCCAGCTACCACAACAAGCTCGGTAGAGGCAAGGAAGGAGTCTTTCCTAGTCTTTTCCTTGAGAAGTCCTTGTTTTTGATGTCAAGCCTGCAGACCTATGAGAAAATACATTTTTCTGTTGTTTTAAGCCATTTGATTTGTGGTGGTATGTTACAGCAGCCCTGGGAAACTAATACAGTACCCTGAATCGCAATAACCCATTTTGTCTTAGGAAGAGTTCTCTGAGAAATGCCTTTCACATAATGCTGTTTCCATGGGCTTCCAATCCTGCTACCAGCACAGAAGCACACTGGGGGCTGACTTCTTCATTAAGTCTTCAAAAAAAGGTAGGCAGATTTCATGGAACAAGGAGTTTTACAGCATGATGGATCAAAGAGGCAACATTTCAGTTCACTGTGCATAAACCTTGTCATCTATGTTAAATAAATAGATATAATACATAGCTATAAATACAGCTAGGAATAAACCATGGAATTATATTCAGGAGGCAGCCATAATGGCTAAGAAATAGGTTATTTATAAGAGGTAGGACTGCAAGTTTCATTATGAAAAGGCTCATTATGAAAAGGTGATGTGTCCGCATTCACCGACTCTGCCACGTGGCCTTTAATTCCTTGCAAGCCAAAGTAATAAAAGTATTTTTAAAATAAAAGACTAAACAAACAATATAATCGTTAAGAAAATTCTCTCTGCTTCCTACATGACAATTTGCATATGTTCTCCTACCTATGAAATTTCTTCCCTCAGTTAACTGAAGATAGGTATGACTTCTTTCAAAATCCAATCCCATAAATGTAGGAGGAAAAACACTGGTCAGGGAGTAAATTCATTCATACCGTTGTGAGATGCAGACCAAGTCTGTCCAACGTTGACAATGTGTTGATCATGCTTTTGACTTCTGTGGAAGATACAGATCATTAAAGTTCATCCCTGTTTCTGTAGCCAGGTTGTTTATTACAAAGTAAGGATCGCTAACATGTCCTTTTTGCTGGAACCATAAATCTGCAACTTCACTCTAAAAACTGGAATTTGACAACTGTGATACCATAGCTCCCCCTGCTGCTCTGATGCATACTGTCAGGTGCCTCTGGCAAAATCATTTTATGCATTTTCCTTCATTCCATGACTTCGTTTCTCTGACTTGTTTCTGATATCTCTGTTTCCCTTTGCTTCTTAAATCTTCATCTCACTTCTTTGTGCTGTTAAGCAACCCAGTGGCAATTTGAAAATCGATTTTTTATGATCCTCATGTTAATCTCATCTTTTACAGCCAGACGGTCCTGGAATGATTTTGCTTTTCTTTACAATCATTTCACTCTGCTAGAGCAAGTAAGAGCCTCTCCATCCTGCCTTGAAAGTACAATTTCTACTTGCATGGGCCCCTTGTACAACCTCCCTGCAAACTTCTATAATATTTACACAAACTGGAAACAAATGAAAGGGGTGTAAAAGAAAAAAAGTGGTGTTAAAAACTAGAAAAAGCATCTCAGCAACATTAAAACATTTACAAATTCTTCCTCTTACTAAATTGACATAATCAAAATCAGGGTCACATTAATACTGGCTATTTTTTAACTTTTACAAAATATTTGTATGTCCATTTAGGGAAAGCTTGTATATAGTCATCCCTTCCATTTTGTGTTTGAAAATGTTCTCTTGCTCTGACCCGAAATTCTAGCACTTGGGCAAATGAATATGTGTGTGTGTGTACTTAATTTATTTTTCAAAGATGTATTTTGGAAGGTGCTTAAGCATAAATTTTAGTTATCTGCAGAATCTTGGTAAATCAGGATCTAGATCCCAATGATATTTTGTCCTAAGTTATGATAATTTGAACACAGGGTATTGGGAACTTGTATTCACTTGAACAGAAATGATGAAAGGCTAGATAAACAGTTTTAAAAAGATTGAGGCTGTCAATTTCCATATATGGCTATAACTGGACTAGAAGCCACTTGAAAGTAAATATTGTCAATTTTCATCATGCAGTTTCTGCAGTTGGAATAATTAATGTGTGAATGAATGCTGTAGACCCTTAGGACACTGTAAGGCAATATTCTTCCTTTCTAAATTAATCCAAAGTGTTCATTCAAAAACAAAGTTAAAGAAAATTAGTATTTATTTCAATTATAGGCTTTCTGCTGCTTAGTGTGTTTTGTTTACATAGTCTCAAAAAATAGGCATTAAATGGGAATTGGCTTTTGCAAAATATCCTAAAGAGTTCTTAGAAAAGATGTAATAAATATATTATGAGATTCAAAAAAGTATAAAACAATCTGGAAGTCAAAACAAACCCACAAAGGAAACCATATATAAAATATTTAATTTCCAAATTGTACTCCACAAACAAGGCTTTCTAAAAATTGATTAATAAATATTTATCAGCCAATCTTTGTGGTTTGTTTCCTTTGAGCAAAGCATAGTGCTGACATAGTTTTGAGGAAATGGACCAAGATGGCTAAAATAGCAAATCTGGGGTTGCCACTGTCCCAGCGCTTATAAAATAGTGTTTCCCAGATATCCCATCATCCAGTATAGGTACTGTGTGAAGTCTGCTTTCAGCTGGAACCAAATGTGAACTGTAAAATTCTTCTCAAACAGCAGGCATCCTAAGACCCCTCTTCCTATTACAACACTATGCAGGTGAAGGCCACTGGACTCAAAGCTAACACCCAAAGTTTAAGGATGCAGAGAGCACAGAAAAGCCAAGAGTAAAACCATACTAATAAACAACTAAAATGAGGAGCTTCTTTTGGGTGATAGACACCAAACAGCCAGGTTTTCCCACAGCATATTAAAGGAAGGCACACGGAGTTGGGGCCGACGCAGTGGCGCAGTGGGGTTAATGCCCTGGCCTGCAGTGCTGGCATCCCATATGGGTGCCGGTTCTAGTGCCAGCTGCTCCTCTTCTGATCCAGCTCTCTGTTATGGCCTGGGAAAGCAGTAGAGGATGGCCCAAGTCCTTGGGCCCCTGCACCCATGTGGGAGACCTGGAGGAAGCTCCTGGCTGCTGGCTCTGGCCGTTGCGGCCATCTGGGGAGTGAACCAGCAGATGAAGACCTCTCTGTCTCTGTCTCTACAACTCTCTGTAACTCTGTGTTTCAATTAGATAAAATAAATCTTTAAAAAAAAAAAAAAGGAAAAGGAAGACACACAGCTTTTAAACCATGGCCTTAATACCTGGGGTCTTGAGAAACTGGGTGGAATTTGAGTATTGTGAGAAAACTTGCAAATTTTTCTTTTTTGTTTAAGATTCATTTATTTATCTGAAAGCAGAGTTATAGTCAGAGAGAAAGAGAGACAGAGACAGATTTTCCATCTGCTGATTCACTCCCCAAATAGCTGCAACTATCAGGGCTATGCCAGACTGAAGCCAGGGTCTGGGAGCTTCTTTCTGATCATCCACATGGGTTCACTGGCCCAAGGACTTAGGCCATCCTTTGCTGCTTTCTCAGGTGCATTAGTAGAGAGCTGGATCAGAAGTGGAGCAGCAGGACTCAAACTGGTGCCCAGATGGGATGCCAGTACTGCAGGCTGTGGCTTAACTCACTGTGCTACAGTACTGGACCCTCTAACT
Organism: Oryctolagus cuniculus; assembly: GCF_051225735.1. NCBI lineage: Eukaryota > Metazoa > Chordata > Mammalia > Lagomorpha > Leporidae > Oryctolagus > Oryctolagus cuniculus. Next base: position 52,732,798 of record NC_142872.1, read on the forward strand.
TTTCTACCATAAAATACATTTATTATTTAATTCCACTTTCCATGAACTTGTGAAGTATCCTTGTTATTTTTATTCTTTGTCAAATTATAAGATAACATAGGCTAATGACAAAAGTAATTTTAAATACCATAAATTCCTATGCTCATTTAGTATCACTTCTAGCTGGAACTACTCTCAATGGTTTCATAAATCTAATTTGAAGTAGGTTTTTTTTTTTTTTTTTTTTAAGTTTTCATTTTAGTTGAAAGGCAGAGAGACACAGAGACGGAGACAGAGAAAGGTCTTCCATCCATTGGTTTACCACACAAATGCTCACACTGGGTCAGGTTGAAGCTAAGTGTTTGGAACTCTACCCAGGTCTCCCACGTGGGGGAAAGACATCCACGTGTTTGAGCCATCACCTGATGCCTCCCATCGTGCACATCTGCACATCGGCAGGAGCTTCCATTGGAAACCAAGTAGCCAGAGCTAGAGCTAGGCACCCTGATACGTCCGGTTTCGCATCCTAACAGCCGCATCAAATGCTAACTTCTCAGGTAGTTTTTAAATAAGGTTAATAAGGTTAAAAACACATAATCATTACAAAAAGTAACACTTTATCTCTTTTTCTTCCTCTGAATCTGTGGGGGGGGGGGGCAGGGAGGTAAACACATGCATATATAAGCTTGCAGTCTTTTAACCATAGATGGATTATAACACTAACATTAACATCCTTAGAGTTAAGTGACCTTTCTTAAAGAATGACATTGACAAAATAGTAATTATGAGGAATGCAAAGAAGAATCAGTAAACTAAATATTAAAAATATAAAAGAGAGGGAACATGGGAACAAAAACTGAGATGATTTCCTTACAATATATTTGATTAGGAATTATACAAATCCATTATTGAATAAGAATTTAAAATTTAAATCATGATTTAGAAGGTTTATCTATAGCCTTAGCTATAGTGAACCAATGGAAGGAAGACCTTTCTCTCTCTCTTTCTTTCTCTCTCACAGTCTAATTCTGCCTGTCAAAAAAAAAAAAAAAAAAAAAGAGAGAGAGAGAGAGAGAGACAATGAAAGCCCAGTAATTTGTATATTTGTATGGTAAAATCATAAAAAAAGAACACCAGCACCGACACCACGGCTCAATAGGCTAATCCTCCGCCTTGCGGCTCTGGCACACCGGGTTCTAGTCCCGGTCGAGGCACCAGCATTGCGCTGGCCGCAGAGCGCTGGCCGCGGTGGCCATTGGAGGGTGAACCAATGGCAAAAGGAAGACCTTTCTCTCTCTCTCTCTCTCTCTCTCTCACTGTCCACTCTGCCTGTCAAAAAAAAAAAAAAAAAAAAGAATCATACACAGAATGTGTCCTCTTCTATCCGGAGAATGACATGCTATAAACATTCCCAACATCACATGAATAAAATATTATGGCTCAATAAGCACTGCATTTCTTGGATAATGTAAATTTTTAAAAGTAGAATTCGATCTGTTATTGTGCTTAAAAGAAACAAAGAACCTGCAATGTTTGTTATTTCTATTTTTTGGAAGAAATTGTTTATTTGCTCATGTTTGTTTTAAAGCATGAAGTAAAATAATGCTAGTTGAAACTAAAAGGAACTTCTCATCTTACCAGCTTTGCCATATTGAGGACATTAGGAAACATCTTGCAACCTTGCTCTCCTCATTTATATAGAGTCCTGAATGCCAAGGGTTTTTTTTAAATAAAGATTTATTCATACATTTGAAAGGCAGAGTTACAGAAAGAAGGAGAGACAGAGATCTTCCATCTGCTGGCTCCCTTCCCAAATGCCTACAACAGCCAGCGCTGGGTTAGGCCAAACCCAGGAGCCAGGAGCTTCATCTGGATCTCCCACATAGGTGGAGAGGCCCAAATATTTGGGCCATCTTCTGCTGCTTTCCAAGATGCATTAGCAGAGAGCTGGATCTGAAATAGAGCAGCCAGGACTTGAACCAGTACCCATATGCAATGCCAGCTCTGTAACCAGCAGTTTAACGGTCTGGGTCACAGCACAGGGCTGCATTCCAAGTCTTTTAACAGCAGGAAATGAAAGCCAAGTAAGTTCTGTAGCTCCAAGATCTGGTGAAATTATAGGTTGAATGCCTATTGGCAATCTAAATTTTTCTATATCAGGTTTGTCATCAGTGAGACATTGATTAGGAGTGTTTAGCAATTTAATAATTTTTATATATAAGACATCATAATTGATTGCAAACACCTGCACAGAAACAGAAAATAACCAGCAACAAATTACTGAACTGAGAAATTATCACCAATGTAAAAAATATCATCTTCAAAAAATGTCATCCTGAATATCCAGCAATATCTCATATTCCTCTTCATTGTACCTGCCTTTAATTATTAGTTCCAAGGCAAAATCCCATGACTTTCATGTAATGCAGTAATATCAAGGATAAGTAGCTACCATGTTTTCTGGTGATGAGTGATTTTATTAAGTACACACAAAAGTGCTCGTTTTTAAATCCTTTTGTTTTCCAAAGAATATTGACTCAATACATTTTTATTGTTTTTCCACAAATTAATTCATTAAAATGCTTGAAATAAAAAGGCCTGATATTTATGCATTTCAAACATTAATATGTCATTATAATTGTGTTGTGGTGGATGTAAAAACTATTCAATATATTAAAATTTGACATGCTGCTTAAAGTATATTACATATACAGTGTAACTATACATAGATCAACATGTATTTTCCTTGGAACATCTCAATTTTCAGTTAATTAGTAAAGTAATACTATCTACTATCAACGTGGCAGAATAGTATTAAATAAAAATCTATTTCTAAAATAAATCTGCATCTTTTTAATATATTGTTATTGAATTCTATAGTAAACATGTTGTTTGAGTAATTATTCTTAGCAGAAAATAACTGAACTTTGACTTAATCTCAGTAACTAATAAGATTCTTGGAAAATCTTTAGGTAAAAAATCATGTAATAATTGGTTTTGCCATTTTTGTCTTTGTAAGAGAATATATATATATATATATATATAAATGATCATCATTAATCTATATTCTGGAGCAGTGATCAGGAAATGTCTTGGTAAAAAATTTATTGAATTCCATAATTTTACTTAATAAACTTTCTGGATGGTCTAACTTTTCCGTTAACCTTTCAGCATCAATGGACAATGTTATCAGCTCATTTTGTAGAAGACTGTGGCAGGTTCAGTCCCTAGCTTTCTACCAGGACAGTCATCAGAACTCTTTTTCCCCCAAAGGTTAGAAATGAAGGAGACATTTTTTGCTTTCATTCTGAAAGTCGTTGTAGGTTTTAGTCCACTCTAGTTGTTGCATATTGTCACTGACAACAATTTGTCCAACAACAGACATTTAAAGGAAAATGACAGTGGACAACAGGACTAGAGAGGAATGCAGGCAAATATTTACTCACATATATGAGAGCTCTAAGTATAAGGAAGGAACAAAAAGGCTTGGGGAGAGGATCGAGAGAACAGCTGAGAATTCCAGAACAGTTACCTAAAATAAGCTAAAACCCCATGCAGTCACCATTAGTAGGATAAGGCTGAGAATTAAAATTCTGTTACATAACTAAGAGCTACCACTTCTTTTAAAAACTGGGAATTGTAAAGTTATGATTTTCCTGGTAAGTATTAATCCCTCCTATTTTGGTAATAGACTTACAATCTTTCTTTTGAGAAAATTAATCATTAATCATTGTAGCTCAAGTTGGGTTGGTCCCCTTCCCTGACTTGAGGTAAAAATAGAGCCTATGGCAACAAAAATGAATCCTAGAATTTACCCTGAAACAGCTGGGAAAACAAACTCCTATATCTCCAACACATAGTAAGTGCTCAATAATGTCAGCTGATGTTCAGTTAACCAATATCTTCTTTTCTTTTTTTTTTTAAGATTTATTTATTTGAAAGGCAAAGTTAAAGAGAGAGGGAGAGACAGAGAGAAAAAAAATCTCCCATTAGGTGTTTCACTCCCCAAATGCCTGCCATGGCCAAGTCTTAGCCAGACTGAAGCCAGGGTCAGGAGCTTCTTCCAGGTCTCCCACATGGAAGCAGAGGCACAAGGACTTGGGTCATCCTCCACTGCTTTCCCAGGCCCATTCGCAGTGAGCTGGATTGGAACTGGAGCAGACAAGACTTGAACTGGTGCCCAAATGGGATGCTGGCACTGCAGGTGATAGTCCAATCAGTTATGCCACAATGGCAGCCCTTATCTTACTTTCTTATTCACACAAATGAAATTTACTGGTGTTATTGACACATTTTCTCTTAATGTTTGTGAATGAAATTTCTGTTTTTATTAATCCAGAAGAAGATAAATAAAAACCTTACTGTATGAGAAATGTTGCTAAATGCTTTATGCATACTAAATTGTCTTATTGATAAATGTCTTGATTACTTTTACATTACTGTATGAATAAAATCAACATAACATGATAAAATAGATTCTATTTTCTCAGATTCATTTATTTATTTACTAATATGATGCAATGTAATTTTTTTGTTTTCAGTAGTCTTTTCTATTAGTCTAGACTATCATTGAGCAAAATGACAAGTTTCATGACTTCAAGAGAGTTACATTTAATTTTCATAATGTAAACATCAAATGAATCCATATTCCTTATGATTTTATATTTGACAAATTGTTCATTTCCAAAGCAGTTCATGAAATAAAAATAAACACTGCAATGTGCTTCTAGTCTAAATAGATGTGCTGTCAACTGAGTTTTTCTCTTTTCAGAATCATCGTTGACAAAGGTATAAAAACATCTCTATTTAACAAATACTGCCAGAAGGAAAACTAACAAATAGAAATGGTCTACAACATTTAAAAGAGTATCTAATGCGATATATATTGTGAAAATTTGAAAGTTTTTTAACACTGATGAACACAATGGTTTCAAGTGACTAAATTCATGTTTGGCTATGAGTTTCTTCTTGAAGTTACTGTGTTTTTTAAAGAGTAGAAAAATCTCTACCTATAATGAAATAAAAATACTGTTTGTTTCATTTAAGAAAATTATACAAAAGGTATTTTGATTAACAACAACAAAAAGACACAAGCTTTGTACACAAGCACCATTAGCATTCCTGCCAAGTTACCTTTTTGTGATATTTGAGGTGTTCTGGCTGCTTATCTCCAACATGAAACTAAAGGGAAACATTGCTGGTGTTCTTTTTTTTTTTTTTTTTTTTTTTTTTTTTGACAGGCAGAGTGGACAGTGAGAGAGAGAGACAGAGAGAAAGGTCTTCCTTTGCCGTTGGTTCACCCTCCACTGGCCGCTGCAGCTGGTGCTTCGCGATGATCCGAAGCCAGGAGCCAGGTGCCTCTCCTGGTTTTCCATGCGGGTGCAGGGCCCAAGTACTTGGGCCATCCTCCACTGCACTCCCTGGCCACAGCAGAGAGCTGGCCTGGAAGAGGGGCAACCGGGACAGAATCTGGCGCCCCGACCAGGACTAGAACCAGGTGTGCTGGCGCCGCAAGGCAGAGGATTAGCCTATTGAGCCACGGCGCCAGCCCACATTCTGTGTATGATTCTTTGAGGAAGATCACTATGTTGAGTGAAACTTTGATAACACTCGGCAGTATATCCTTTATTTACATGAATCATGAATTTTATGTAAATTATCATATTTAGCTAGTTTTTACTGTTGTTATTAGTAAAAATTCATGAAGAAATGAGAGAAAAAGCATAAAATTGTATCAATATTTTTAAAGATTTATTTTATTTATTTGCAAGACAGAGTTATATAGAGAGTTAGAGACAGAGAAAGAGGTCTTCTGTCCGCTGGTTTTCTCCCCAGATGGCCACAACGGCTGAGCTGCGCTGATCTGAAGCCAGAAGCCAGGAGCTTCTTCCGGGTCTCCTATGTGGGTGCAGGGGCCCAAAGACATGGGGCATCTTCTACTGCTTTCCCAGGCTGTAACAGAGAGCTGGGTCAGAAGAGGAGCAAATGGGACTAGAACCGGCGCCCATATGGGTTGCTGACATTTCAGGCCAGGGCATTAACCCTCTGCGCAACAGCGCCGGCTCCAAGATTATATCAATTTAAGATAAGCCATTCAGCAATTGTTATTTAAGGGGAGAAATACCATCAAAAATGAGAAGGAGTGGTCAAATTTTCACAAATCTGAATTTCTTCCCTGAGTTTTGCTTCTAAACGATACTCTTGACTTTTGAAAGATTTCTTTGCAGATTCTTGACTTTTTATCAGGGAAAATGTTCCTTGTTGTGGTAAAGAATAGTTGCTATCTTTTGTCACCTAGTGCATGCTGAATATTGTATAGTGCTAAGACTGCCCTGAAATTTGATAAGTACCTCTTGCTTTTTATCATTGTCTTTAGATTTTCCTCAGAACATGTTTTATGTATAAGATTTATCAAACAAAATGTCCTAGCAGATAAATGTAGAATGTTGGGGTGGGGGAGTCCTTCTTACGAAGCATGGGGACCTAACTAGATATACTCCTGGTGCATACTAGAACACCATATTTTAGTATGAAAAAGGTATCTGGATACGCGACCAATGTGTATTAATTTGATTATTTAGAATTTTAGAAATGTTCTTCATTATACAGTTTTCTCATTTTATTCATCACTGGTGGCTTCTTTATGAGGCAGCAAAGGCATTGTTAGAAATATCCATAATTGCACACTTAAAATAAATTACACAGAAGCAATGATTCTGAGGACCTTTTTAGTTTTCTAAAAATTTTTTATTTTATTTATTTGAAATAGATGGAGGCTGACCCACAATGCCGACCCCACTCTAAGACTTCTAAAAATACTACTTCCTATTTTAAGCCTAATCCAACTGTGGTCATCTTCCTTCCCATGAGTGTCTACTTTTCTCAGATTATTTGGAAGCAAGACTAGAAAAAAATGCAAACCAGATTCATTTACACAGTGCATTCAGGAGAAATAAATATTTCACCAAAAGTATCAAAGACAGATGTAGCCATGAGGAAAGGTTCCTAAAAATCTCTGTAAACCTCTGTATTCCCCACTTACCATTCTGAGAATTTTTTTCCCCTGCTTTTTTTTTTGAATGTGGATTCAGGGAAAGGAAGTTGGAAATGTGGGAAACTCTGAATTTCATTACCCAATAAAATGACTCTTTGTAGAGGGTGAGAGTTTGGTAGTCTATGCATTGGATCTTAGGGTGATAGGGACTTGGGTTTGAGTCTTTGTCCTGGGCTTGACCAGCAAAATACCTTTGTAAAGTTAATTATTGCCAGTCTCGTTAGTCTCATTGGTTTTGTTTTGTAAGTTAAAAATAGGAATTTAATGCCTTACTTCACAGGAAGCTTATTATTAAGCTTTCAGTGAAAAATGGTTTCTTTCCTCCACTTAGATTGCAGCAACCAGATTGCTTTCTGTGTCCATCCCATACTTGTTTCTTGATTCTTCTTGAAATATCTGTGGTGCTATTGTTTTCCATCCCTCTCTGGTCTCAGAGAGTAACGTTTTTACTATTCATGCAGATTCTGCACAAGTATTGGAGAGTGTTGACAGCATTCAACCTCAACTACAAATGCGAGGAAGTTTTCATAAAGATTATAGTGCCGGACAAATGTTTAAGAGTCATAGTACAATGAGGTTGAAGTTTTAATCATTTGACTTCCCAAATCAATTGAGTTGAGTGAATGTAATTCACAAGTTAATCAACAGAGTTGGGGTTTTGAAAACAGCAAAATTAATGGTTTGACTTGCCATAATTTATTCCATCATTTGTAAAATCCAAGATCAATTTTCGTACAAAGCAGTCCATCAGCTCTTGGGTTTTCTTTCTTTCATTCTTCTTGTAATAGAATTTATCCTTTTTGTTTGTTTCCTTGTTAGCATTCATTGCCACCTATTTTCGTCAGAATTCTCCTCCTGGTAAAGCACTGTCCGCCTCCCTTCCCCACCACACACATAGCATTTTGGTGATGCACATCCCACCTATGACTCTAGGATGTTTATTCCATTTAGACCTGGCCATTCAGAGAATTACGTTACAGAAGCTACATTAGCTGGTTTAGGGATAGATTTTGATCCAATGAGAGCAAATGCAACTCTGATATTGCTGAGGAGAAGGTAGCCTATGGCACCTGGCTTCCTCCCCGAAGCATAATGGTTTCTTCACTCTTGAACCAGGGATATTAGGATCCTGACAATGTTCTAGCAACTTTACTATGACAGAGTGAAGACTGAAGAACCAAAATTAAACAATGAAAGAAAGTAAAATTCAAGTCCAGCGTCCAGGTGAATGTGAAGGTCAACTTGACTTATTTTTTCTGAGCAAATGAATTTTTTTTTTGAAATACGGTTTTATTGGATTTTTATAATGAATGCCGTAAAGATGCTTAACTGATACTTTTATTCCTTGTGTAGATTATGAATTCCAACTCATCATTTTCTCCTGTTTCATGTGTTTTCCCTCTTTTCTGTTCACATGTCATTTTCTTACTTCTCAGTTTAACTTGAGTAAAATTATAAAAAGACTCATGTGAGTTGTTGAAATCATTTATTTATGATGTATTTTCTTCCTTCAGGTGTGACTTGCCCTTTATATCTGATGTACCTCAAGGCCTTCAATTAATTTCTGTCATGCTTCTTAAGGGACCCTGCATGGTACCATGCACCCCATATGATTCAAAGTATTAATTGGAAGTAATGATGATGATCAACCTCATGAAACATTTTTAACTCTGTCCTTATTCACCTGGCAAGCTGTGAACATGAAAGATGGGCTGAGATCAAGCTACCAGGAAGCAGAATTAATGAGCGGGGACAATGTCTAATTCTATATATTTTTAATCCTGTCTATTATACTTAGCAATCAATTTAAATTAAAAATATTAAGAGGACACTTGGCAGTTCCCTTGTAACATAAGTCAGTGGCTTCCATCCTAGTAGGCAATGACCTATTAAGTCACGAAAGCCATATTTTTATTTGTTCTTTTCCCCTTTTGACTTTTCCATAGGTATTGAGAAGAATTATTTTAAAATACCCCAGAAAAAATCACCGTATCCACATTCCCTTATGTCTTTCGAAAACCTATCTCCTATTGAATTCTCTTCTAAGGAATTTCATTTGGATTGATAAAGCCATTTTCATGTAACCTTAACCAATCATCTTCATTTTTGTTCTGAGACATTTCTTGTCTCTCTTAGCTACTGCTTCACATGCAGAAACGTGAGCTGGGGAGAAGCCAGCAGAGAGAAAAGGAGACCAGTGTGGTCTGGACTCAGAATATGAACTTTTCTGGGATCTCTCCAAGGGCTCAGAGTGGGGATCAGCAAAAGCCTTTGTTTTTCTCTTTTTTTCTTTCAGTCTTTACTTAAGTGTGTAAGAGTGCATGAGGGATAAAAGGAGTTACAGAGCTTGCCTTCTCCTTCTCTTAAGTGGATTGTCACAAGAAGATCTGGGAGATGGATACATTCCACAGAGCTTCTTAAATTCTACATTGATCTTGATTTTCCATGTGCCCCTTCCCTAGCCTAGTTCCACTGACAGACTTTGAGTGGACCTGAGAGTTCCTCTTTATTATACCCAAACAAAACTATGCTATTTTAACAACAAAAAAATCACACAGATCCTTGGATAGGACAAAGACTGGAATATACTTGATGAGGTGTTTAGTTTCTAAGCTAGATGGCACTTTTTAAATTTACTTTGTTTTTGTTTTTGTTTTTTTTCAAAGTACCTGTATTTAATAAGCTTAAGTTAACTTTTAATAATAATCAAAATTAAACTAAGGAAAAAATTAAGTTTCCTCTCTATTCTTCTAATATTTTTTCTTTTGTGTCCTAAGATTTCTGAAAGAGTATACCTGTCAATTTATTCAGAAAAGTTTTACTGAATTAACCACAAGAACAGAGCAGAGAAAAAGAGATTTCCCTTTCAAGTTAAAATATCTCTCTGCTAAGGCTGTGACGTATTCTGTCTTATTATTGATGAAGGTAATTTTTTTATATCAAATGAAGTTATGGGCTATTTGTTTTGTACAGAAGATGTTGGACATGGCAGAAAAGAAGTGAGACACAGAAATACAGTAAGAATTTGGAGTCACTAGGGATTTCTTAAAAGGTGAAACATTGTTATCCTACTTCCTTCTAAGAAGCACAAAAGTGAAAGATGGGCACTAATAAAGTTTGAATTTACTCTGAAAATAGGGACTAAAGACTCCACCTACTTTGCTTTGAGTTGAGATGCACAAAGGAGAAAATAACATAAGATTCTTGGCAATGAATAATATGGGAGAAAAACAAAAATAGAATTGCAATGAACTGGTTTCCTTAATTTGTTTTATTTCTCCTGTAAAAAAATAATAAAGCATGTGGGTGCTTCTCTTGTAGTGAATTATAAAACAAAGTAATCTGAACAACATGTAGATACATGAGAAAAGTAAAATTAGGAGCAGGCATTTAGCCTAGAAGTTAAGCACTTGCATCTCATATTGCAGCACCTAGGTTTGTTTCACAGCTCTGGCTTCCAATTCCAGTTTCCTATGAGTACAGACTCTGAGTGATGGCTCAATTAGTTGAGTTCCTGCCACCTAAAGGGAGACCCTAATTGCCTTCCTGGTTCCTGGCTTTGACCTACCCAGCCACAGCCATCATGGACATTTGATGGAGTGAAACTGCAGATGGGCGTGTTCTCTCTCCCAACCCCCTCACCCCCACACCCTGTGTCAAATAAATGCATCTTAAAAATTGACTTTTTTTGGTAAAAGATTTATTTTTTTATTTGAATGGCAGAGTTACAGACACACACACACACACACAGAGAGAGAGAGAGAGAGAGAGAGAGAGATCTTCCATCCACTGGTTCACCTCCCTCCCTCCACCAAGGGCTGCAACAGCTGGAGCTGGGCCGACCCAATGCTAGGAGCCAGGAGATTCTTCTAGGTCACCCACATGGATCTTCCACTTCTTTCACAGGTGCATTAGCAGAAAGCTGGATCAGAAGTGGTGCAGCTGGGACTCGAATGAGAGCCAATTTTGGATGCCAGCACAGCAGGCGGTGACTTGATCTGCTGAACAACACACACACACACACACACACACACACACACACAGGAAATGTCTTTAAATGACTTTGCTGAGGTGAGACTTTCAGGAGATTGAACTTGCTAACACATCAATTCTCAATTAGCTGAAGCAGTGCTGGGGCAACGTTCTTCGTTGACTTCACCTGTGTGAAATGATAGCTTAGTTTATTATTTTGTTTTCCTGAATAGTTTTGTTAGGCAAATTACCTCAAATAGAAGATATCACAGTATGATAAAATCCCATCAAAACTTATTTTCTAAAAAAGGTTGACAAACTTTTTTTTAACATTTGCCATATGTAAATTCTTTGGTGACTTTGTTTTTTAAAACTATATGAAACAGGGGCCTGCACTGTGGCACAGCAGGTTAACGCCCTGGGCTGAAGCTCAGGCATCCCATATGGGTGCCGGTTCAAGACCCGCCTGCTCCACTTCCCATCCAGCCCTCTGCTATGGCCTGGGAAAACAGTATGAGATGGCTCAAGTCCTTGGGCCCCTGCACCTACATGGGAGACCCGCAAGAAGCTCCTGGCTCCTGGTTTCGGATCTGGGGAGTGAGCCATCGGATGGAAAACCTCTCTCTCTCTCTGCCTCTCCTCTCTCTGTGTAACTCTGCCTTTCAAGTAAATAAATAAATATTTATAAAAAAACTATATGAAACAAATGACTCCCAGCTTCATAGTTTCAGAGAATGTAATTTAAGCCAATAAAAGCAAGAAAGTCCTATTAAGGATAGTTATAGATAATGGTAAGGCTGTCTTATTGAAAAAAAAATTCTTTTTCATTTATCAAAGATCTATTGACACTCTAATCCTGGGAATACACAAAGTCACTGTAAGACATTTTAGACATGTGTAAGCCCAACTCTTATGTTTTTAAGTTCTTGTTACTACAGTAATGAACTTCAAATACATCAAATAGGAAAGATCAGTCACAAGCTTACACCCTTAGAAGCTTCTCTGCTAGGAGCAGACTGGACTTATAGGGACACTTTATTACTGGTCTGTAGGGGGAATCTCCTCTGAAATAGGATGAAATGTGAGACTCTTCTTTCTTTCATGTTTTATGGTAAAGGAATACTTTTAGTGAACTATGTAGTAAGTGAGTATTGCCTACAGGTGGTTCTAGCCACGCTGAATGGTTTCCTAAAAATCAAATGAATTCACACATTATGCATTAACGACAACCACCATGAAAACAAAGAAAAAAACTAAACAAACATGTAAACAAAGAAAGGAAAAATGAGAGGTTTAGTTGCTTGACTCCTGAGGTAAAACAGAATGCCCGTACTGGAAACCGTGTCTTTAACGGACTAGTAGGGTGGCGAAAAGAGCTTCAACTAACCAAACATATTCTGTGTTTTGTTGTTTCTTTTCTTGAAAACCATATCAGTGTTCTAATTAGGCAAGTAATTTTCAAATTGAAGGGATAATCAGGTTATTCAAAGTACCATGTTTGCCTGTTCTGTGGTGGGAGATGGTAAAAGACATTGGTGATGTACACATTTATAACTGAGAAATCTGCATTGTTACCAAAGAATGAGGAATGTAGGAAAGAAAATAAATCTTTTCCATTCGAGGTTTTTAAAAAAATTTCTGAACTTCCTCTTTGCTTTTCATGACACATCAGTCAGGACGTGTGATTGTAATTCAGAAAGAATTATATACTTAACTGTATACTTAAGTAAGAGGTTTGACTGGGCCACCAGCTTGGCGGGTTAAGTGGCATTTACAAAATCAGAATCCAAAGGCAGAGAGAAAGAGGTTATCATTACAGCAAGCATTGAGAGACTCAGACAAGTGCCCAAGGGGAGTTAATAAGGTTAAGGTTACCCATGTTAAGCGGCATCTTACATTACTTCTATTTACAAGAATGGGTTCATTCATTTATGTCAAATGTGGCTTTTGGATATTCAAGATTTTTTTAGTGTCACCAAAATAATCTCCGAGGAGCAGTTCTGATGGATCAGTCATTGCAGATGGTAAGTGCTTTGTTAATTATACAGAAATTTAGAAACCATTGTTGCCCCAGGAGAAATTTTTCTTTTCCTGTGTGAGAGACACTTCCCTCTACCAAATTAATTCTGTGTTTGTGAACAGATAGCAATCTCTGTCGCATGGTAGAAATAACTCCTTGTTCCTCGCTCAAATATGCAAGTGTAAATAAGCAAAGAATATCACAAATAAACAATGCTATTCTTTTTTAAATAATGCAGTGTGTGTAATTAGGAGTATGCAATTACAACAGTGTACAGCTCTCAGTGTAACAATTAGGTTTTCAGTAAAATGTAATTTGTTCCAATGTAAATGTTTTTACTCAATTCAGAAGATTCCCTTGAGTTGTTTTAATAAGCATACTTCTGAAAATACATGTAGTTGTGCATTGTGTTTCAATACACAAATCAAAGAGACAGCTATATTATAATAGGATAGGCTACTGACATTTTCAAAGTATGAAGTTTCCAAAGCTATCTTGAGATAGGAAAGTAGGAGTGATCACTTGCTAGGACCTGTTGACCTCTGGATGCCTGTGTGATGGATTGTATATTATGGTCCAGTGCTACATACAATCTCCTTTCAGATTTCTTTTTGTCACCTTTTCTGTGAATAGATGGGGTTTCGATCCCCGTTCCTTGAGTATGAGCTGGTCTTGTGATTTGCTTTGACTATCCTGACATAAGTGCTGTTGTCATACAGTACTGCTTTAAGAGGCATTTTTGAAATTTGACCTTGAGAATTCCATGTAAAGAAGCCAGACTAACCTGGGAGGAGATGAGGCCAGGTGGAGGTGAACCAGAGTCCCCAGAGATAATCCACATCAACTGTCAGACAGGTGAATGAGAACTTTTAGGTCTTCTAGCACCCCTAAGCCTGGCTGAACTTGCGAAAGTGACTGATGTACCTAGCTGAATTCTTGGCAAGAACTCTCTAGCCGAGGAATATAAATTTAATACACAACTAACTTATGGTTTTTTTAATCTAAATTTTAGTAGGCTTTGTTATAGAACAAGGGAAAATTGAAATAATTTTCCATTATTTGGTGATTCTATTTAACTAATTTTATTTCCCCAGTTATTTGCCAGTATTCAAAGTTTACTCTTATGGATTTATAAAACTAATATCACATTTTAATAGAGAAAACAATGACTGAGAATAGCACCGTTTAGAATGCTAAAGCTTCTAATAGGGTAGTGATGAAAGATCATCTAGTCCAGAGACTGTAGAGTATGCTTCTTAGATTACTGAAATGGAAAGTGTGGGGCCATTGGATTGTTAGGGCTAATGCAGTGGTTATGGCAAGAGGGGACGGTCTGAATTTCCCATGCTTGCTGTAATTATCCCAACTCTCTTTGTATTTATTGCACGCCCATGTGTAAAAAGAATTGTTCTGATATCAGAAGTGTTAAACCGCTATACTTCTACCCTCTTCCTTTCCAGGGATGTAGATAAAACCTAAGAAAGAAGGCCTACTTAGTGGTATAATTTATCACAGAGTTCTTCATTCTAAATTGCAAGGTAGCTAGATATAAAATCTCTTAATGATGTGGCTCCTTTCTATTTCTCTAGCTTCCTGTCTGTCTGGTTTACAGATTATCTAGACCATTTCTCTGATGTTTCTTTCCCCTAGTTCAGACATGGAACTATGCTGTCATAGATAAGATTTCTTCCCTACTTCCTGGCCCTGGGACATGAAGTGTGCTGTACACTGTCTGCACCATCTCTAGCAGGAAACCTTTTCTGGATCACCCCTCCCCATCCACACAAGTTATGTGGGCTGTCCTCTTCAATTTTTCGATCATCTCTTTGTGTCACAAGTACTAAGGTCTGCAGGGTGCAGTACCCTTGTGTCTGCTTTTCTGTGATCAAAGACCGAAAAGCTTTGAGGGTGAGAAACAAGACAAAGCCAGCTTTGTATCTCCAGGGTCTGCCGTTAATAGAAGACATGCAACAAATACAGGCTGAATAAATGAATAGATGAATGAGCGGCGAAACTAGTAAAGTGAACAAATGGGCGCTTTTTGAGTGACATTCATAAAAGGATTAGCTACAAAATAGTAATGTTATCAGTCTATTTCCTTATTTTTTCAGATTTATTGAAATTTAATGGAATTTACAGATTTACTGAAATATAATGAGAAAAAATCAATTATTTTAAATACCAGTTTGTAACTGAAGCCTTTCTTGACTCAAACTTGCTTATTCTAGTGTTGTCCTATACATTGTTTGGCTCTACCAACTTGCCAGATGTTCAAATGGAACAAACTTGGGTTTTATTTCTGATTCCCTACTTTCTGTTAGCCATGATGTTGAGGTACACACCATTAATAATTGACTCTGTTTCTTTATTATTTCTCGAATTCTTCAGGATTTTGTTATTCCATGACTTCATTGCTTTGGATAATCATCATCTTTTGTCTAGATTATTCTACTTCCTTTTTGCCTCTGTCTTCTTTCATTTAATGTATTACATGAACTAGAAAACCCAGCTGATTATGCCACTCTCATTGCTTGAAATCTTTCAGTGTCTGGAAGATCAAGTTCAGACTTTCCTAATAGGGAAATGAGTTAAATCTCTCTTTTTCTCATCCCACAACACATAATCCTATTGAGTCATACGCAGCGACTTAGAATTCATTCAATTATACATTCATACACATAAATACTTAGTACCTTTGTGTGCCTGTAGTGTTCTAGGTGATATGAATTTTTAATTTAAGAGGACAGGAGCAGTGTTCTGTCCTTGTGATTTTATTTTGCCTTATGTAATATGTGGAGAGGCAAATAAGTAAATTCATGCATGCAGTATTATCCAGTAGTGATGCATGGAGGAAGTTTGAGTGCTATGTTAGAATGATAAGGATAGACCACATTAAGGTCACATTTAAGCAAAAATTTAAGTGAGAAAGACTATGCTATGCTAAGGTAGGGGAATACAGTCTTCTAAGAAGCAAAAGCAGTGAATGTGAGGCTTCGGGAAAAGGCCAGACCAGAAAGAAGGATTCTGTTCTTAGAGTTCACTACACAACAAGCAGAGTCGTGGGAGGTGGAATTACAAGGAAGGTAGGGACAAACTGTGTCAGGCCTCTTATACTGAGTATAAAAGAAGGACTAAAGAAAAACTGACACAGAGAGGGCAGGAAGAAATATACTGTTGGAAAGATCCTGTTGGCTATTCTGTGGAATGTAGATTACAGAAGGTGCAAAATTAGAAATAAGGAAAGAATTTCAGAGTCTGGACAGTGTCACTTACTTTGCATATTTTCATCAAAGTCAGCTGTGAAAGAAAAATGAGATCTGGAAGCAGAAGTCCTGATTTCAAACCTCTTGAGTCTGTTATTCCTCTACTGAGATGCCCAGAGCCTTCCTTTCCAAAAACATTATAATTCAAGCTAAATAGGAATAAAATAATTAACTGAGAGAAACAGAGTGATTCATCCTAAATAGGAATGCATTAAATATGAATTATATGATTGGACTGTTAAGTTCCACCTTCCAAACTTCTGTTTTGATCCATCTTTTACTCCAATACCTTATAAATTTAAGTTTCATGCTTTGCATCACAGACATTCCCACTGAGATAGGTGCGATTGGTTCTCACGACAGCACATCAGCTAACTGGACAAGTATTTCTGGTTTTGCTTCACTGGTAAAGCAGATATAAATAAATGGAAAATATCCCTGTTAGAGGAAAAACTTCTCAAAGAAGTAAACTGCCATTTTGAGCCTCTCTGGCCTCTGTGGTTTTCTAAAACATTAGGCCATTTGACAACTAGGGTTTAAATAGCTTCAATGAGAAAATGGTAAAAGAAATAAGGCTCCTGTTCCGCAGCTATATATAGTGCGAACAGGGGAAGAAATCACTCTAAGGCTGTCTTTGAAATAAGCCAGGGTGATGTGTGCTCTAATGGGGCGCACAAGTGTGTTCAGTGGTTGGAGAGATAATGTTTGCTTTAACAGGTGCCTTGAAGGAAGAGAACTGGGATAACTGGAAAAGTAAATTGTGTGTGTGTGTGTGTGTGTGTGTGTGTGTGTGTGTGTGTGAGAGAGAGAGAGAGAGAGAGAGACAGACAGAAAGAGGAAGACAGAGAGAGATGTATTCCCAGATGAGAGTGACAATAGACACAAATTTGTAACCAAAGATGGGAGCCTGGAATTTAGTCTGGATCTCTCATTTGAGTGACAGGGCATCAACTTAGTCCTCATTACTGCCCCCAGGGACTTCACTGGTGGGAAGCTGGAGTCAGGACTGAGAATCCATTGATGATATCTAGCCACATTTATTGATCAGCTGGATTTAAGCAGTGAAAGAGAGGGAAACGAGGCATACCCATTGCTGAAATATTTTACCCAGGTAATTGGCTGGTTAGTGGATCTGAAACTGAGGTAGGGCAGTATCTTCTCTATAGGTCTTTTGAGTTTATCATTAGGGAAGGGGTTGGAGTGAGGGTTAAAACTGATCTTAAAATGTATACTTGTACATTTGCAAGAAGCATAATGATTCTTTGTGCAGCTAAAGACCCTAGTCATTGGTCTGCAAACTTGTTCAAATGTTACATAAAAATTAATGCTAAAGAATAAATTTCAGGGTCAGTGCTGTGGCACAGTGGGTTAATGCCTTGACCTGAATCGCTGGCATCCCATATGGGCACCAGTTCAAGTCCCCGATACCCCTCTTCTAATCCAGCTCTCTGTTATGGCCTGGGAAAGCAGTAGAAGATGGGAGACTGGGAAGAAGCTCCTGGCTCCTAGCTTTGGATGGGCTTGGCTCTAGCCTTTGCAGCCATTTGGGAAATGAACCAATGGACAGAAGACCTCTCTCTCTGTCTCTGATTCTCTCTGTCTATAACTCTACCCCTCAAACAAATAAATAAATATTTTGAAAAAATAAGACTTAAATTAGATGAGATGCTTTCACTGGGAAACAATGATCTGGACTGAGAGATTTTAATGGAATTATTTGTGAAAACCTTGGAAAATACTAATAAAATTTGAAATTTCAGTTCAGAACAGGAACATAAATGAAGAAAGCTTTCTATTGTACACTACAAAACATTCTCATATTTGCTGAAATTTATTCTTTTTTTTTAAGATTTATTTATTTATTTGAAAGTCAGAGTTACACAGAGAGAGGAGAGGCAGAAAGAGAGAGAGAGAGAGAGAGAGGCCTTCCATCCGATGGTTCACTCCCCAGTTGGCTGCAATGGCTGGAGCTGTATTGATCTGAAGCCAGGAGCCAGGAGCTTCTTCCAGGTCTTCCATGCAAGTGCAGGGGCCCAAGGAATTGGACCACCTTCTACTGCGTCCATGTGGGTCGCCAGCACTACAGTTTAAGGCTTAGCCAACTAGGCTGCAGCGCAGGACCCTTAAGTCTTCTTAATACCAGTTTGAGCCCAACTTCAATCCAGAAGCCTGGTATGGGTAAGGGATAGCTCCCTGTAAGAATGGGAATGGGATCAGGGGAAGGAAGAGTTCCTAGTTAGCTTCTCTCTGCTTTTCCCAGCTGCTTCTTCACACCTTATACCTACTGAGCTTTCTCTTTTAATGTTCCTTTAAAATTGGATCTTTTATGGTCCCTAATTGCATATCTACTTCCAAAATGGTCACAGTAGCTAGGCTTGCTTCCGGCTGAAGCCAGAAGCCTGCTACTCCATCTGGTTCTCCCACAAGGATGGCAAAGTTCCAAACACATGGACCATCTTGTGCTGCTTTCCTAGGTATATTGGCAGGGAGCTGGAATGGAAGCAGAGAAGCCAGGACTCAACCTGGTGCTCTGGTATGGGCTGGCCACATTGCAAGCTGTGACTAAACTCTCAGCACCACTATGCAGACCCCCTCACTGAACTCCTTCTTGATCCTGGAGGAATGGGCAGAAGAGCTAAGAGATGCTAGTGTGGAAAATATCTTGAATAAGGTGTAACTTGTGTTAGTGCTCTGTAAGTCTATAATATGGAGTCCTTTGTCTTTTCCAGTACTTTTGTGAGTTCCTAGGAGCTTTCACCCTCTAAAACCTATGTGACTGCTTAGATTTTTCCCACAGTGCCTGTTGTCCTGTCTTGTCTTCAAACATGAGATGACTGTTTGCATAAAGCCTGTTTCAAGGCTTCCTAAGAAAGGTCTGAAGACAAACTGGGATGAACATGATTCATTCCTACTGCAGGATGCTCTCTTCATGCTGCTGCCACAGTTTGTCTAGCCAGAGCCAAAGTTTCAGCACTTCTTCGACATGCACTTCTGTTTCTTTCTTTCTTTTTTTTTTCAAGACTTTATTTATTTGAGAGGTAGAGTTATAGACAGTGAGAGGGAGAGACAGAGAGAGAGGTCTTCCGTCTGTTGGTTCACTCCCCAGGTGGCCGCAACGGCCCGAGCTGCGCGGATCCAAAGCCAGGATCCAGGAACTTCTTCCAGGTCTCCCACGTGGGTGCAGGGGCCAAAGACTTTGGCCATCTTCTACTGCTTTCCCAGGCCACAGTAGAGAGCTGGATTGGAAGAGGAGCAGCCAGGACTCGAACCAGCGTCCATATGGATGCCGGCGCCACAGGTGGACACAGCGCTGGCCCTGCACTTTTGTTTCTCAGTCTACCTACTCTGCCTAGCAGCCTCAGGGTGCATATCCATGATGTTAACAGATTTTATGACAGAAGGGCAAGACTCTTTTTATAAACTGTGTCTGAAAGGCAGCAGAACGGGGATGGGATGGGAATAGAGAGAGATCCCATTGGCTAGTTTTCTCCCCAAATGCCTGCTATCGGCAGGGCTGGGTCATACAGAAATCAAGAACTTGAAACTCAATCGAAGGTCTCCCATGTGGGTGATAGGGACACAATCACTTGATCCACTACTTGCTGCATCCCAGGGTGCACACTAGTAGGAAGCTGGAATTCACAAATGCAATCCAAGCGGTATCTGAACCATTGTGCCAAACATTCACCCCATAAGGATGCAATTTTTTTAAAAGATTTCTTTGTTTGAAAGACAGAATAAGAGAGAGAGAGAGAGAGAGAGAGAGAGAGATTTCATTTGCTGGTTCACTCCCCAAATGTCTGACACCTAGTAGGCAGTGCTGGGCCAAGCTGAAGCCAGGACCAGGACAGTTTCAAATAATTGGTCCAAATAATTGGATCATGAATCTGTGCTTTCTTAGACTGAGTATCAGGAATCATTAGCAAAGACCAGGGCTGAAATTTTCTTGCACTTTGGCAACTCATGTGGAGACTTCGCCCACTGTACCACAATACACAACCCAGGAAGACATAATTCTTAAAACTAATAGAAAATAGAAGTGTATAAGTGATTGAGCTTACAAAATTACTAATTCATGATACCTGCTGTATTAGTCTGTTTGTGTGCTATAACAGAATACTGTAGACTGGGCAGCTTAAAGAACAGTTACTTCTCCAAGTTCTGGAGACTGGTTGTGAGACCAGGTGCCAGCATCATCAAGTTTTTGGTGAGGGTCCTCTTCCTACAGACAACTATCCTATTATATCCTTACATGATGGAGAGACAGAGAAAGCAAGCCCCCTCCTGTCTCTTAGACGGGCACTGATCATGTCATAGGGCCTCACATTCATGACCCATCTACCTCCCAAAGTCACTTCTAAGTACCTTCACAATGGGGATTAGAATTCAGCTTATGAATTTGAGGAGAATAGCAATGCTCAGGCCATACCACTTAACTTTTCAATTATATCTATCAATTATGCACACGTTTCTACTGGATTTTTAGTCTGCAAAATTCTCTACCTTACAATGATCAATTATTTTCATTGGAAAAGAATACAATTTAATATTTAAACAAATGGATTCAAGATGTACTGAAACTGTTCCTTGGAAAATAATAGAAAATACTGTGTGGGGGCTAGCACTGTGGTGCAATAGGCTAATACTCCGACTGTGGCCCTGGCATCCCATATGGGCACCAGTTCTAGTCCCAGCTGCTCCTCTTCCAATCCATCTCTCTGCTGTGGCCTGGGAAAGCAGTGGAGGATGGCCCCTGTGCTTGGGCCCCTGCACCTGTGGGGAAGACCAAAAGAAGCTCCTGGCTCCTGGCTTTGGATTGGCGCAGCTCCAGCATTGTGATCATTTGGGGAGTGAACCAATGGATGGAAGACCTTTCTCTCTGTCTCTCCCTCTCACTGTCTGTAACTCTACTTCTCATATAAATAAACAAAATCTTTTAAAAAATTACTGTGTGAATTCTTAGTATGCATATATGAGAGCTTATTTGGTAACAAAACCACAAAATGATCAAAATACTTCCTAGCAGCAATTTTGTAAATATTTTCTCCTTGTACATTAAGTATTTTGGTTTTGTTTCTGGTAGTGATCATTTTGTCTTGGATTTTTTTTGAGTCATTTATTTATTAGAAAAGCAGAGTTACAGAGAGGCTGAGGCTTGGAGAGGGGTAGGGGAGTTTTCAAGATTTTCCATTCGCTGGTTCACTCCTCAGATGGCCGCAACAGCCAGAGCTGGACTGATTGATCCAAAGCCAGGAGCCAGGAGCTTCTTCCCACTCTCCCATACAGGTGCAGGAGCCTAAGAACTTGGGGAATCTTTTACTGTTTTTATCATGCCATAGCAGAGAGCTGGATCAGAAGTGGAGCAGCAGAGTCTCAAACTGGTGGCCATATGGATGCTGGCACTGCAGGCGGCGGCAGCTGTATCTGCTACACCGCAGTATTGGCCCCTGTCTTGGCTTGTTAAACAACATGTCTGACTTGAATGGGAAGTTTAAGAGGTCATTTTCAAAATTATTTTCAAATCTGCATAGTTTTGACAACCAGCTATCATAATAAACATTAAATATCTGCTTAACTTAATAGTTATTTTTTGAAAGATGAATAATTAAGTTTTATCACTCTGTAGGGTTTTTTGTTTGTTTTTCTAATGAACCAAAAGATTGTTACGGCTGTGCCATCCTTCAAAATATGCTTGATACCTATTAAATTAGCTTCTTTGAACTGTCCATTGCACTTATGTGACTCTTTTTTCCTATTTTTCTTTTTTTTTTTTTTTTCTAAACGATCTACTTATTTTTTTGAGTGGCCGAGTTACAGACAGAGAGAGGGAGATACATGTGGAGGTCTTCCACCCACTGGTTGATTCGTCAAACAGGTTCTCTGTGAAGCCTCATTGAATGAGTTTCCAAGGGTAGCAACTAATATTCAGCTTTACTTTGTAAACTCTCTCTGTCTCTGCCTCTGACTCTGATAAACTTCTCCATCAGGAATTGTTACAACTGCTTTTTCTTCCCTACTTGCATCTTTTTTTTTTTTTTTTTTTGACAGGCAGAGTTAGACAGTGAGAGAGAGAGACAGAGAGAAAGGTCTTCCTTCTGTTGGTTCACTCCCCAAATGGCCGCTACAGCCCGCGCACTGCACCGACCTGAAGCCAGAAGCCAGGTGCTTATTGGATGCACTGTTTCTTTAGGAACTCCTTTAGTTGTTCTTTTTCCACTTCATCATTGTAATGCTATCCAGCAGATGAATACTAAAGCTAAGAAAGAGGGAAAAATATCTATGTTTTATTTATTCATTGTATTATAAAGTAGATTAAAATTTTCTAATATATATTTTTGAAAATTTTGACAATATTTTCTGTGCAATGACAACACTTCTTACAAACATGATAATGCATTTGTTTGTTATCAAATTATTTACCATACATCTTAGTCATTTTTACTTTTCTTGAAGAATCTCGATTTCCTTAAAGGGAATTTTTTGACTTTCTTAAGAAAAAAGACTTCAAAAGAGACTACAAATGCTTACTTCAGATTCTTTGCTAAATGTGATGGCTTTTTTTAAAATTACCACTCATATCTCAATGCAAAGTTCATATAGTACATAAAGCAAATTGCATCTATATTTCAAATGATTGCTAGATCATTCAAAAATGTTTACCAATTCTTTTTAGAAATAATGATGATTATTTTCATGTAATATTGTGATTAATGGGTTTGTATTTATTGAAGAACAAACAATGTATAAGTTTAAGCATTTCCTTTTTCCCTGCCTGAACTTCTATTGTTAGTATCATCATAACATATATGTATATATATATATAATGTACAATATTTTTTATAGTTAGTGCTTTCTAAGTGTTATACTTTATATGCAATAATAGTTTTAAACCACATCATCACTTTAAGGAGACCAGTTTGTTTGAAACCTTAGGACAGTATCTATAAATTCACTTAGCATGGCTGATTTAAACTTCTGTGTTCCTTATGTTGGAATGGAAAAAAAAAAAAAAAAGGAGAGAGAGAGAGATGGAGCGAGCTAGCTGCTGATTCACTCCCTAAATGCTTGCAACAACTGGAGCTGAGCAGAGGCCTAAGCTAGAAGCAGAGAACTCAATCAGGATCTTCTGTGAGACAGCAGAAGCCTAATTACTAGAATCATCATTACTGCTTTTCAGGATCTTCACTAGCAGGAAGCCGTAGTTAGGAGCTGGATGTGGAAATCAAATCCAAGTATGTGAGGCCCAGGCACCTTAACTGGCATCTTAATCCCCTTGCCAAATTCTTGTTTCCCAAATTGGTATTTTTTTTATTTTTGGATGACATTTGGATTTTATCTGTTATTTCCTTTGTGCTTGCCAACACATATTTGCACACTCCCTGATGAACACACCCCACTTACCAGAATTTTATTCTAGGACAAGCTACTTCTAGAGATGTGGGATTCTAAACTCTGCTGCGCATTATATCTTCATTATATCTTCCTGTTGACCCAAGAGCTACTTACTCATAACTTTCACCTACTAGACCTAGGTCAGCCAAAGGTGACAGATCCAGAATGAGAAGTTCTTCAGTATTCCTTACTGATTTTCTAATCAGACCAGGTGGGTTGCGATATGATTTGTATGGCTAATACCTTTATAAAGGTCATCTGAACAGCAGTTGCGTTCATACATTTCCAAAACAATTGTCCAACAGAGTTTTTAAATGATGCTTCTTGATAAAGACCTGCTCATTCCTGCATTCATTAGTAGGGAAATTGTATGATTCTCTGATAGCAACATCTATGAATAGATCCACAGACATTCTGTAACTTCTGTTTCTTTAGCTTTTTTGCTTCTGATGGGTATAACTCACTTTCTCCCTGTGCAAATCATGTCTGTATTAAAAACACTTCCTTCATTTCCATGTCATGAACTGATGTTGTCTTTGAGGAGGTGCTTTTCTCTTGTGCCATTTTAATGTTAATCTGAGATCAGGGAAGCAACTCAGTTGGAGGGTTTCATCATGAATGCCACATAAAAGGCTTTCAATATGTCATCTGAAAACTCCCCAAACTGGCCTGAAAGTAATGGTCGATGCATCCTGTCAAGAGCCTGCTGCTTCTGATGGGCAATTTTAGCCTCTGAACAATATAGATGATAACACGGAAAGGTAGATAGTCAAAAACCCCACACATTCTGCAAACAGATGTAATCTTTGAGTTAGCATTGTTAGTGATTATCCTTATGAAGGGTGTTTCTGAGTCTAACAGACTTCTAAAAGCACAAAATATAATTGGCTTTTTTAATCCTGAAATATAAATTGCCTACACAGTGAATTCTTTGCATATGACCTGTGGGTGTTTTGTAGTCATTTTAAAAATGGGATCTGTTTACATTTTGAGGACTAGGCTATATAGGTAGATTTCTTTTCATATTGTACATCATTCACTCATTCACATAAAATTAGGCTGGTTTCACAAAGTGCTCCCAAATTGGATACTTTTTATAGTAAAAGGGAATGCTAATCACAATCAAGATAGGGCAAGAGGCATCAACCAGAACAGTCCCAGCAATACTGGATGTGTGATCATCCCCTCTGAAATGTCTGATAGGCAATCCAAGCTCAGTCAGTGGGCACCAAGCTTTTTACAAAGGGGCTCCCCTAAGCTGGCCATGCATCAGAATCCTCTGGACTGTTGCTTACATGCTAGTTCAGAGTTCAGTCTTCCTAGTTAGTTAGAGTTTTAGATTCCTGGTCGATTTGACTCAAAAGTAGTGTAGGCTACTTCTGTCTAAGCTTCATTTACATTTGTAACAAAGGGTACAATTGCTTATATATGTAGTTAACTTGTTTTTCCTTCATACATATTTTTCCAAAATATGAACATATTTTGGAAAACAGAATGCACTGTGCAGTTGGTGGCTTGTGGAAATCAGAACATAATTTTCACTATCTATGTATGCATTCAGAGATTCTGTTGTTCCTGAATGCATGGCTGGACAACTGTAGGTCATTAGTGTTGATGTTTTAGTCGGTAACTATTTGGGTAATATATGAAGAAATAGTATAGACCTATTCATGTCAGTATTTTCTGTTGATACTTTCATATGTTTTGTCTAAGAGGCATCAGCAAGTTAAAAACAAACTTCTTTTTAAAGATTTGTTTATTTATTTAAAAGGTAGAGTTACAGAAAGAGAAGGAGAGACAAAGAGGGAGACCTTTTCCATCCACTGGTTCGCTCCCAAAGTGACCACAATGGTCAAGGATGGGCCAGGCCAAAGCCAGGAGCGAGGAGCTTCTTTCCAGTCTCCCACGAGGGTGCAGGGTCCTAAGGACATGGACATCCTCTGTTGCCCTCTCAGGTACTTCAGTAGGGAGCTGGATCAAAAGTGGAGCAGCCAGGATTCAAACTGGAGCCCATATGGGATGCCAGCTTTGCAGGCAGTGGCTTTACCCACTATGCACAGAGTCGCTTTTACAAAATATTTCATGACCAGTGAATGTGACAGCACAGAGAATTCTGGAAAAACTCAGAATGAGGAATGTTTCAGACCAATTAGATAAAGAATGAAGAAACTTTAGGAATATCTTGAAATTACTTACCTTTTTACATTTTTATTTGCAAGAATGTTATGCTAAAAAATCTAAGTGTAAAAGAGCTCTTAATTAAAATTAATATAAGTGATAAAATAAATGTTTCTATACTTTTTTTCTTTATACATAAAATTTTTTGTACTAAATTCATAATATGTAGTACTTGGCTTGTGCAATAGTTAAGAAGAAAAAGTAATTTAAATTTTTGGCAGTTTCTGTGTTCTTCCTCTAAGTCAGCATGTGCCCCTGACTGTAAATACTGCAAGAAGCCTTACCTGTCCCTATAAAGTGTGTGAATTCAGTGTTAAAGCAATTTTGAAAACATATTCCTTTAAAATAAACCAAATAATTATCTAATGCTCTAGCTGAATGGTATCATGAATTCTTAAGGGCATGTCTGATGATGAACAATGACTGAACAACCCTGTCTGTGTAAGGTAGTTGCTGCTGTACAACCGAAGTCACACCAAGGGACCGGCAGCCCTCCCTGCCAGATGTCACAGGATGTTTGCAAAGTTGTAACCCTCCAAAAGCCACCAGGGAGAGGACACTCAGGCCTGCACAAAGAGGAGATTTGGTCCCTGCTCCTATTTTCCACAACTTTCCTCTTTAGTTGAGTTTCTTTTCAGCCTGCACAGAAAACCCCAGCTGCCAGCAGACACCAGGTTGAACGGTAGCCAGCTGCCTTATAACTGTGTTAGCCAGAAGCCCTCATGAGAAATATTTTCCTGGAAAATAAATTATAACATGTCTAAGTGGTGCCTGACAAAGCTAAACAGGAGGCATGCTGCTCTATTGCAAATTCATCTGCAGTCTCTGGGTAGAGAGACAAATAAAAGCACTTCATCAAAATCAGTCACAGAAACCCAGGAATGCCCATAGGAGACCACTAAACTCTAAATACCAATCAATTTCTCCAACTTTTTTTTTGTCAAACTTGCAAGTCCTTTTAAGCACTGTCTTCTTGAACTGCCAAGCAGCAGCTGGCTGGTGTGGAGAGAGATCAGAAGGAGTAGAGTGTGGGGGTCCCTCTGTGACACAGGGGTTTATCTAGATGAGGACCCATTCCTGCTGAAGGGCTTGTTTAGCCTTAGAGCATCAATTAAGGTTAAAGCTAAAAGACTGCTTTCTGCTTCTTTATATTTGTACTGTTGCTTCTGGAAGAGGTTGGCCTAAATATACCGAGCAATAATATAAACAGAAAATTTGCTAAGAAGCTACCCTTCTCTGAGCACAAGATTGCAACCAGAAATATAAAATGAACTCAGTGGGTAGCTTCTACTTAGTGTGGATATTTAAAAATTAATGAATTAAATTTAAAAAGCTGAGAGAGAGAGACATAGATATCTTCCACCAGCTGGTTCACTCCCGAAGTACTTTTCAAAGCCAGGTGATGGGAACTCAATTCAAGTCTCCCATATGCATAGCAGAGGCTTAATTACTTGAACCATCACCTGCTGTCTCCCAGAGTATGAATTATGAGGACGCTAGAATTGGGAGCACAACAGGACTCAAACTCAGATAGTTTGATAAGGGATGTAAATGCCTGTCCTATTTTTTTTTTTAATATTTGATGAAACATGTAACTCAAATTAAACTCAACAGGTAGTTTGTAGTTAATGTTAGATGTTTTTATGTTCATTCATCCCTGAACAACTGCAATTTCATTGGAAGCCAGATCGTGGTAATTTAAATTGAGTTGCTAGTGTCTGTATTGATCTCAGTTTAATCAATATTTATGATGTGCTGGTTATGCTTTAGCGATCTGTGGTATACTGCAGTGATGCATGGTAATCTTTACCCTCAGGGACTTTGTTTCCATTCAGGAATCTAACAGGTAAAAGAAATGGTTATTTTTCAGGCTGTGCAGTTCACTTTTTGTGTGACCATGGGAAAGTCACTTGTCTCTTCCAAGAGGCATTTGAGTTATACATAAGGAAATTCATTCTGGTCAGTAGATCAGAAGAGTAAAAGGAGTGAAATAGGAAGACAAACTACTTCTTTGGAAATATGGAGAACATAAATCAAGGTGACAATAGGGCCATAGGGAAATGAATGGACCCATGATGTATTTTGTAGAGAGACCCTCATTGTTTTTCTGTATGCTACTTGTCAGAATAAGGATATCCTAGTAAATTTACATTGATTTTGTAGGGCTGGTACAGTTATCACCTGAATGACTGAAATGTTATATAGCTCTTGTAACTAGTAGGGTAACCTTCACATGTCACTTAAACTCATAAGAGATTGGTGTTCTCTACAATGAAATAGAAGTAATATCACTGTGACCTCATCTTTCCCAAGAATATTCAAAGAAGCAGCAGATAACAGGTGTGAAACTGGTTGGAAGGAGACATTCTTTCTCCATGTTCAAGGCAGTATTCTTACTTGCAGAACAGTTTGAAATTCTAAGGATTCAGTTCACTAGGCCATTCAGCTTTTAAATGTGCAATTTATATAGTATAAAATTACAGAAATTAAGTTAGAAGAGTTAGAAAGTATGACTATTTTCTTAAATGTATCACGCTCCAATTAGAGCTATCTAAGGCACAGCAGATAAGGTCAAAATAGTCTTATGCAAACTTGACTGCACCGTGGCTCAATTTACAGAATAGGTTCATCTCTGAGGACATAGCAGAGCTGCTAGAGCAACATCTAGGAACTGAACACACTGTGTGCCTATGCATGAACTGTATTTTCATATCGAATATACTGGACTTCTTTTTTTCTTGACAGTTAGTGGATGTGTAGAGTTCTTCCTCAATATTCCTTTGCTGTTTGCTTTATGTTTGTTTATTTACCTATGTTTGTAGTCCATGCTAAGTTACTATCATTTAAAACTATCTGTTATAAATAACTTTATTTTTAAGTCTCATGGTAACCAGAGAGCAGAAATATCTAATAAACCTATCAAAGCTAATAAGCAAGAAATCAAAACACACTATTAGAGAAAATAATTTAGCCACAAGTGAATAAAGAAAGTAAAATAAAAATACAAAACATGTATCAAAATGGCAGTACTAAGAACTTACTAATCAAAATTATCTTAAATGTAAATGAATTATTGAATTCAAAAAAAGAATGACTGAATGGATAAAAAATTTATTTTTAACATATGTTAAAAGAGTAATGTAACCTGATTTTTAGAAGAATGACAATTGAAGATTTCTTAGTTATACAAAGTAATAAATAATCCTAGCCGGCGCCGTGGCTCAATAGGCTAATCCTCCACCTTGCGGCGCCGGCACACCGGGTTCTAGTCCCGGTTGGGGCGCCGGATTCTGTCCCGGTTGCCCCTCTTCCAGGCCAGCTCTCTGCTATGGCCAGGGAGTGCAGTGGAGGATGGCCCAGGTGCTTGGGCCCTGCACCCCAGGGGAGACCAGGAAAAGCACCTGGCTCCTGGCTCCTGCCAGGATCAGCGCGGTGCGCCGGCTGCAGCGGCGGCCATTGGAGGGTGAACCAGCGGCAAAGGAAGACCTTTCTCTCTCTGTCTCTCTCTCTCACTGTCCACTCTGCCTGTCAAAAAAAAAAAAAAAAAAAAAAAAAAAAGTAATAAATAATCCTGTTAGGTGGTTTATTTCTTTTCTTTTTTTTTTTTTTTTTTTTGACAGGCAGAGTGGACAGTGAGAGAGAGAGACAGAGAGAAAAGTCTTCCTTTTTGCTGTTGGTTTACCCTCCAATGGCCGCCTCAGCCGGCGCGCTGCGGCTGGCGCACCGCGCTGATCTCATGGCAGGAGCCAGGTACTTCTCCTGGTCTCTCATGGGGTGCAGGGCCCAAGCACTTGGGCCATCCTCCACTGCACTCCCGGGCCACAGCAGAGAGCTGGCTGGAAGAGGGGCAACCGGGACAGAATCCGGCACCCCGACCGGGACTAGAACCCGGTGTGCCGGTGCCGCAAGGCAGAGGATTAGCCTAGTCAGCTGCGGCGCCAGCCTGGTTTATTTCTTATAAAGTAAAAGTTAATAAACCCTATCAAATATTTAACACACATTTGATGACTGTGATGCAGCTATGTCATGTAGAAACTCACCTCTTTTTGGTCGTATCTGTATAATATAACTCCTATACAACGTAAGATCTCATACATAAAAACTGGCTTAGAAAAAACTATTAGTTTGATCATTAGAACAAAGTTTAATTAAGGTATTTAAAATATGCTTCAAACACTTTGGTTCCATGAGTACTCCTCAAACACATATATTCTCTTTTCATAATACGCATTTATGTTAACTGAATAATGTATCTTAATGAAGAATGTGATGAGAGAGGGAGGAGGAGGTGGGATGAGAGCGGGAGTGAAAGGATGGGCATGGGGGAAGAACCATCATATTGTTAAAGTTGTGCTTATGAAATTTGTATTCATTAAATAAAAGGTTTCTTTAAAAAAATCTGATGGGAATTATGACAAAGGACAGACTTAAAATTATTTATTTATTTGAAAGGCAGAGTGACAGAGAGAGAAAAAGAGAGGGAGATAAGGAGGAAGGGAAAGAGAGAGAGAGAAAAGGAGAGACACAGAGGAATAGAGAGAGAGAGAGAGAGAGAGAGATCTTCCATCTGCTTCTTTACTCCAAACTGCTCCAACTGCCAGGGCTAGAACAGGGTGAAACTGAGTCAGGAACGACATCTGGGTCTTTGCTCATGTAGGTGGCAGGAATTTAAGTACTTGAGCCATCATCCCTTGCTTCCCAGAGGTGTGAACGGGGAGCTGCATCAGAAGTGGAGTTGCTGGGACTTGATGGGGCACTCCACTAAGGGATGTCAGAATCACAAACCACTGATTGATCCATTGCAGCACAACATTGTCCCCTACAGGGTGGATTTGACACGGTTCAGATTTATTAATGAACTGATTTGCTATGTAGACAGGACTATTTCATGGTACTGAAATGTAAGGAGTATACTTAAGACATGAATTGGAAACCGGAAATAGAAAATAATTAGTAACTAGACTCTCTGATGTTTGCTCATGCATATCGTGTCCTTACCTTTATTGTTTTCTTCTCTCTGTAGAGTGACTTTCTCATTCTTTATTATTTGGTTATTTTAGTTTTTTTCTTTTTCTCTCACAAAATTGAATGCCTGTTAAGAGCAGAAATATTCTTGTTTTAAACCAATTGCCTTCAATATCGGCGACTTGGCTTAAAAAGAAATCTGAAAAGGAAACTTTAGTTCAACATGGATTAGATTTATGCTCTTCTCAGTTTTGTACTGAGGCTGAGCTCCTGTATTTTAAAGTGAAAATTTGAGTGAGAGGAGGAGAAATTTCTTAAAGTTGTTATTGGTGCCTTAGAAGTTGCCTTATAAATTGTTGTCAGCAGTACCTGTTTTCATTGGATGTGAATATTAAAACTCTGGTAGCTCAGAGCCAGATCTATTTCTTTGTCTGTTTTAACTTCTCATAATAAGTATGTTATATGTATGGATATATGTGCTTCAAAAATTGTAAGGCATATTCTTTCTCTTTGGTACCACATGTGGAATGTGGTCAGTCAACTACTAACTGAAGTTAGTACCTACACATTGATTATAATTAGTTTTGGGGCTATTAAAATTAACACACTCCAGAATAGGATGCAGGCATCTTTTTTTTTTTTCTTCTTTACTTAAAAGACAGAGAGAGGGGATGGGGAGAGTGGGGAATTGGAGATAGAGAGAGATCTTCTATCTTCTGGCTCATTCTCCAAATGTCCACAACAGCCTGGGATCAGCCAGCGCAGTTTCAGGAGCCGGGAATCCCGCATGGGTCTCTCATATAGCCAAAAACTTGGGGCATCATCTGCTGCCTTCCCAGGTAAGTTAGTAGTGGGTTGATCAGAAGTGGAGGAGCTGGGACCTGAACTGGCTCTCTGATATGGGAGGCCAGCACTTCCTGCAGATATTTCTCATATGAATTGGAATATTATCATAACTAAGGATTACATAGATCACGATTTGTTACATTCGCAATACGTTGAGTAAGTAGGAAGCTAAAGTTCCAAAGCATAGTGTAAGATGCTCATCTGATATAGAAATCCGAAAGAGAAATATTAGAAATTCTTTTTTTCATTTGAGAGATATAAAGTTAGAAATAAAAGAAGCAGATTGTTGTCTTTTTAGCAGAATATCTTTCTTTCTTCTCTACATGAGTTTGTGGGTGTCCTTCACTATATGTTATAAATTTTAAATGACATTTTTAGTTACTAAAATGCAAATAGTCACTGTGTCAACTTCTGTTTCTGGGCTTTGAGATTTATTACCTTCCCTACCATGTCTCCCTATGTCCTAACTGAATCTTAACCTGATTCAACATCATCTTCTAAAATATTTCATTACACTGTTAAAGAGACGACTCAATTCACTTTCCCACACTCACATACAAATGAGGATTACTGTGCCTGTGCAGAGTCAAGACGTCGTATGTGGCAGGTACAGTTGTCCCTCCTTACAGTCAGATTTGTTTCTTGTGACCCACAGTCACCTATAGTCTGAAAATATTAAATGGAAAATTCCAGAGATAACTCAAAATTTTTAAATTGTGTGCAATCTGAGTAGCGTGATGAAATCTTGGCTATCCTCTTTCCTATCCAGGACATAAATCAGCCCTATTCACCGTGTATTCACATTATAGTTGTATATGGTACCCTATGAGTTACTGGTCTGTTAGCCACTTGGTAGTCATCTCCATTATCAGACAGACCGTTATGGTATCCCTGTGCTTTTGTTCAAATAACTCTTACTTTCCCTCCTGATGTTTCCAAAGTGCAAGACTAGAGGTGCTGGCAACTCAGACACACAAAGCAGAACCTACAACTTAAGAAATAAAATAAAAAACTGAATTTTAATGTTGCTAATGGTAAAAGAAAAAGAGACCACACCAATCTATAAAATTTATTTTGAACAATAATAGGATTCTAGGAGAAGTTAGCATTTCACAATAAAGATGATCTAAAATTGCTTACCCCACCATGTGTACATATTACGTTGATACTGTATTCTAAGGTGAATTTCGACGCACATTTCTTCGTTGGAATAGTGTGTTAAACCAGAATATAACAGTGTATAATTCCTGCTCAGAGACTTAATGGTTGTAGAAATGAGCTGATCTGAGAAGCTAGTAATGTTAGAAGCCTCTCGCAAACAACAGACTAAAAACGTACCTATTTGCAGAGCATGATCCACTTATAAAGGATTGCTACATCACACTGTACTCTGGCCAGAGTGTTTCTGCAATGTGTAATGCATGCAAGAATTGTGATGATGACACATCAGTTAGGTCCTTCCTTAAGAATTTTTCAACTTAAAAAGGAGTTGCAATGATTTTTGGTAACACATTATTGATATTGAAATAGCATTAAAGTTGATAAGATTATAGTTCTGATCAAATATATTTTAACAGATATGAATTTATAAAGAATATACAATACAAATGTTTGTTTTTAGCATCTTATATGGAATTTTAAAAATTTGTATTTATTTTCATTTTATTTGAAAGGAAGAGAGAGAGAGAGAGAGCATGTACCTCATCCCATCCACTGGCTTAGTTCTCAAAAGCCTGAAATAGCCAGGACTGGGCCAGGACAAAGCCAGTAACCAGGAATCTAATCTGGGTCTCCCATGTGGGTGGTGGTACCCAAGTACTTGAGTAATCACCACTGTTACCTAGGGTGCCCAAAGCAGGAGGTGAATTCAAAGCAGAGCACTCAGATACAGGGTATGGATGTCCCAAGCAGCATGGTAACTGCTGTGCCAGATGCCCACCTATGTAGCTTTGTATCATGGGAAAATATGGAAGAGTAAGATGCAGGACACTTGGATTTAACAACAAGGACAACATCGTAAAAAGGAAAAGTGAAGTTAATTAAGAATGGATGCCAGGGGGCAAAACTCTTAACCTCCCAGAAAGCACATTGCTGCAGATTGGGTATGAAATAAGACTGCATTGCCAGTTGATAAATATAGAGGGATTTAAATTTTTAACAGTTTTAATCAGATATATTCCATGACCTGTAATTGCTAAATTATGATGCAACTAAATAGTCAAATATATCATTATATTTTTTGTTACATATTAATAATTAGCTAGATGTCTCCAAATTCACAAGATTATGAATGATGACTTTTAAATAATTTGAGTTAGCTGGTCACAAACAACTAAAATAACATTATATAATATTTATTTTTTTAAAAAAAATCACCACCCATAGAGTTCTTTTCAAACAATAATAGTTTTTACACATCCTTTATTAAATATTTCACTTCTTGAACAGAATTATAAACTGCTCAAATGAGCTAAAAATTTAACACAATATGACAGTAGATAATTAATGATGATGTAAAATTGAAAAGCCTGTTTTCAAAAGGCCTATATATGTATATAATTGTATAAGCCAATAGTTAATTCATGTAAAATTCAGGGAACAATTATTTAAGTTGCAATTAAAAGACAAGTAGCAAAACAACCACACCTTTTGCTGTGAACTTAAAAATCAATATTTTGACCAGTTTTCAAAGTTATCTTATCTAATACTTTTGTAATATAGCTATAATTTTTGTTCTTTAATGAATATTATTTGTTGAAGTTCAGGTGAAACTCCTTCTCCTTGCCAAGCACTAAATTAGTAAGTTCTTTCTGTTAGGCTAGGTTAGTGAATGCAAGAGTCAGTATATTCAGAGATTCACATCCTTCAATGTGTACTTTTTAAGTAAAACGCTTTTGTCTTCTAAATATTGATGAGAGTTAGTCATTATACTCAGTAATCCACCTGTGTAGATGAAAATGTTTTGAAAGGTCAAATGCTATTGAGATGATTCCCTGCCACCTGCCAACTTCTTCCATGTGGCATTCACAATAAAAGCCTCTAAGGTTGGATGGTATTGGCATGATCTAGATGTTGGTTCCTCTGAACTTGGTGACCTCATACCCTTTTTAGGCACCAATGTTTTAATAAAACTCTCTCTCTTTCACACCCTCTCTCTCTCACCTTTGCTATTTTATCAGGGATACAGAGCTGTAGTCTTTGCTTTTGTTTTCAAATAATCTAAGAAATGGTAAAGCAAAATTTCTCATAGTCTGATGTGAGCTACAAGGATTGTTTAAATGCAATGCTTCTTTTCTCTCTGCTTTTCATGACATAAATGTCAAAATACTCTCTCAGAAATATGATGGTCAAAGTCCTGTAGTAGTATCAAGTATCATAGTTTTACTATGAAGAAAAGTTAAAAGTTTTACAGATACCAGTTATAGATGTTGTCTATGTCCCTGTCAGTTGCAAAATGTAAGAATGTTTATTACAAACACACATCTGATAAAATATTTGAAAGAAAATTGGAAGACTGACAACTGAAAAATGAAATTCTGTGAATAATTTGCTTTAATTTTGCTAGAAAGAACAGTAAAAAAAATCATGCTACATTTTAACACTATAAACTATAGAAAGTATGGGGAATAAGGAATCTGTCATCCGATGGTAGCATTTCAGACTGATTTTTCCATTTTCTGGTAATGGTACTTTGTCTAGATCCTTAGCCTTTCTGAAGTTACTTCTCTTTTGCATATAAACAACAAGAGAAACAATGCACAACCTTACTTTGGGACTGAATTCCTTAAGAATTCGTTAGTTCAAAACTTGAGCAATTCAAGGTGAATCCTCGGGCAATATTATAGGTATTTCTGATTCTGTGCTGCCACTGTCACTTTTCTTCACTCATGATTTGTAAATGATTAACTCCTCATATTTCTTTGGAAAATATTGTCTACAGAAGCCCAAGTTAAAAGCAGTAAATAATGATATTGATAAAATAGTAAACCTGATAATATCATAGTAGCAATAGTAGCAACATAAACTGTAATTATAAATATTAATTGTAGGTTTAATATTTGTCAGGTTTTCCTAAAAACATTGTTTTGTATATTTATGGTATACAGTACATTGTTATAGGGTAAATACAAGATGTAAAAAGTTTACTATAGTGAAACGAATTAAAAATGTTCATCACCTCACAAAGTTACAGAGCAGCTAAAACTGTAGTCACCGAGCATGTATCCCAAATAGAGTACAATTTTATTAACTATAATTTTCTTGATGGACTGTTTCATTCTACATTTCTGCCTATCATAAAGTTTTTTTTAAGTTTTTTTTTAAACCTATTTTTATCTAGTTGAAAAGCAAAGATTAAGAGGGAGAGAGAAGGGGGAAGGGTAGGAGGGAGGGAGGGAAGGAGGGAAACAGTGAGAGAGAGAGAGAGAGAGAGAGAAGGAAACAAAGGGTGAGCAAGCATTAACTTCCATCCACCGATTTACTCTCCAGATGCCCACAACAATCAAAGCTTGGTAAAGCCAAGACACAGAGCCAAGACCTCCGTCCAGATATCCCATGTGGGTGGCAAAGATCCAGTATTTGAGGCATCATCAGCTGCCTCCAGGGTAGGCATTGGCAGGAAGCTAGATCAGAAGCAGAGGAAGAACTCATTAATAGGCATTCTGAGATTCCTAAACAGCAGGTTAGCTTGCTGTTCCGCAATACTTTTCCCAACCTAGCAAGTTTTATATGTGTTCTCTTACATCTTTACAACAGCTTCATGAGATAAAGATAATGGTCATTCTTTTCCAAGTTTGCAAAGACAGTGGCAAAGCCAAGATTTGGAGCCAAAAATCCTAACTTTGGAGTCTGGTATTTTAGCCATGATGTGATCCAATATCCCACACAATCTATTCTAGTCTTTAAAACTTTTAAAGTACTATGTTCAAAAGTGTGTGTGTATGTATATGTGTGTTTTCATTAGATGTGGTATTTCAGAATAGAAGTACCTGCTGGGTGGGATGACTTCTCATATTTGTCTTATTGATCACAGTATTTCTTCTATTATGCCTTGCATTTCTGACAGAAGAATATATTTAAGCCACTGAACTATGCTAGATTTTCTGAAACACCATACAGAGGGACTCTCTGATTGTGTACGCATCTTCCCCACCAGAATGCAATCTGCTTGAGGTATAGATTGTATACTGTTACTTTTAGAATGTCCTTCATGGTTAAACTCAGCACAATATATTTAATAAATAACCAGAAGTATGATAATCTGCTTATGAATATATTGAGCTCAATTTTAAGAAATACAAGATACTTAAATAAATCAAAACAGAATTCTCATTTATTTTATTTATACAGCTTCTGTTTGCCTTCAGCAAATGACCAACTGTAAATCTAAATTTGAATGAGCTTCTTATGTTACATAATTATTTTGACTATAAAATCAAGTCATTCTGAGGGACAATTTGTGTAGTACTCTTTGTATGTTAAACATTTTAAAATAATCAACATGATTCTATGCTTAGATTCTTTCAAAATGAGAGTAGAGAATACTATTCTGAAATACAAATGCCAGCTTTGAATTTATAGTCTGTCCTGTTAACTTCTGATCATGTCCAGGGGTCACAATACATTTTAGCACTCCAGTAATTGTCCCAGATGATAACTGTCATTTGAGTCATTAAAACTTGTTAAGTCATTAAATTTCATTATAGGTATTCTTGTTAGATAGTTGCATTAGTTTCTTATTAGATTATTTTTGCAATATGAAATAGAGAAGATCTGTTCTCGGTACACGTGTCACTACCTTTGTCCTTAAGATGGTGTGGTGATCCCTTAATTATAATGACAAACAGATAATATTTCCAGCAGATAAATTTTCATTTCAGAGCATATTATAGCAACTAAAAATAGCAGTACATTTTTTGCACATATCCTCGAATAGTATACAGATGTATATGTTGAACACTAAGAAAAGAAGCACCATGTTTATGGTTTGGGGAAGGAGAGCTGTACTTAACATACCCATCCATCTTACTGTTCACATTTATTCTGTTTAGAAGATGGCTAAATCTCAGTGGAGAGAGCTTTAATTTCCTTTCAAATGTCATTGGTTTGGAAGTCTTTGA
The DNA here is from genome assembly GCF_051225735.1 of Oryctolagus cuniculus. Lineage (NCBI taxonomy): Eukaryota > Metazoa > Chordata > Mammalia > Lagomorpha > Leporidae > Oryctolagus > Oryctolagus cuniculus. Next base: position 52,770,586 of record NC_142872.1, read on the forward strand.
TCATGCTGAGATTTGTCCAACCCCTGTCATGGCAATTCTCTGATGATTTCAGGCTGATTTGCTTTGTACATCAAAGGCATGAAAGGACCATTCTACACCACTTGCTTTTGGCTCCACATTTTGAAGTCTCTTGAATACTCATGAGCCATATTGTTATGAGAAGTGGGCCACTGTTGCACTTACAAAATATGGTGACTAGTTACACTTCAGACTTCAATTTGATTTTCTTCAAAAGCAAGGAAGCTTATGACTGACCCTCATTTAACTCCTGTTGTAGTCAAGATATGTAACCAATTTATAAATATTAAAAAGAGGATTCTAAGTTATGTTCTGATAATAAAAATTTTGATATCATATTGTCTTCACATACAGCTGTTTAAATACTGAGAAATATAAAAATCAAGAGCTAAATTGATAGAGTATTGAAAAGAATAACGATTGCACTATTTAAAAATCCCAAAGTTCCTCATTTTATGTTCCATATACTTTAATAGTAAAATGTTTAAAGAAATATAAATAAATCTAGGTTATTCTAATTTCTCCCATTTATTTCAGGATGCAGTTCCAATGTAGGTTTTTTATTTTCTTTCTGCTATTTTCTTTTGGTTATTTTTTTGTGAATTACATGACCAGTTAATGAGCACAAAAAATAGAAAAGTAAATGAAATTAAAATTGACCTACTACTATTATCAATAACATGTTAAATTTGAATAAACTGTTACTTGTTCCTCAAATAACAGCCAGCATGTTAGAACATTTGCTAGTATATTTCTTTGTTACCTTTATGATATTCATCAACATCATTGAGCAAAAATGATATTAGAATACTAGAAACAGAAGTGTTTGAATTTAGCCATAAGGTAATAGGTTATCAAAATATTAACAATGGGTAGTGTTTTAGGCACCTAAAATATACTCACTTCTTTCCTTTTCTAAAAATTTGTAATTGGTTTTTAAAAGATTCAGTGTGACTTGTAGATACAGTTCTAAGAACATAATGATAATCTCTTCCTCCTCTGCCCTCCCCTCTTTTCCCCCCTCCCTTCTTTCCTTCCCACCCTTTTTTCTTCTGCCTTTCTTTTTGCCTTCTTTTTTTAAATTTTTTGAGAAAACACATTTAAAAACTATGTTTTAGTAAAAAGGCAAAGTGTCCTGTGAGTTGGATTGCATGATTATCATGATTTTATAGATGGGGAAACTGAAAGGCAGGTAAATACACTGTCCAAAGTCCAATAGCAGATGGTCATCAGAGCTTGCATTTCTAAAATTTCTGCTCTGTCAGCTCCATATGAGTATTTTATTTTCAGTAATATTAAAATATTTTATAATTATTTTAGATGTTTCCCCAGGGAATTTTTTTTCACAGTAATTTCTGTTCCAATTTTTGGAACAATGTGGTCAATTTCTCAAATTGTCATTATTGAATCTTAGGGTGTAAGATATGTAGAGTTCTTAAAATAACTAATAAAATCTTCTTCTATTACTTTAATTGTGTGCAAATCTACTTTTTTATATTTAGAGAATGTTTCTCTTTAAACCTATTTATTTTTTGAGACTCAGACATGTCTATACACACACATATGTATGGACATTTTTATGTATACATTTATAGTATTGTATATATACATATGGACAATAACAAACTAATAGAATTCCTTAAAATTTCAGTACCAAACCTCAAATGATAAGAATGGATTCCAAATTTCACTATGTTAGCCACAATTAAATTTAAATTGCTGATTAAATCCCGTAAACATTATCATTGTTACATTTCTCAGTAATTTGTTGAGAATTTTTATTTTTTTTTAAATTTAAAAAATGTTTATTTTAATTTTCAATTCATTTTTAATAGATTCAATGTGATTTGTAGATGCAGTTCTAGGGATGTAATGATTTTTTTTCTTCCTTTCCTCCCCTTCTTTCCCTCCCTCCCTCCTTCTCTTGTAAAAGAGAAATTTTTAAGTTAGCCTTTGGTGACTTGACTGTAAATATCATTTCAGTTAATATTCATCACCCACATTTACCTATGCAATGAGTTATCTTCAGACTTTATAACTTAGCAAACTACAGATAATATCAGCTGAATTATTTTTGTGTTTGTTTAACCGAAGCATAAAAGAAGTAAAGACTAAAAGAGATCACATATACCTAAATATATTATAAATATAAAAATATAATGCAATGAATTTTTAAAATTTATTAGAAACAGAGTGGTTTAAACAAAGATAATTGAGTGTAAAGAAGTAGTATTTTATTCCTTAATTCTACTTATAACAGTTATTTTAATTCTTCATAAACTTTATGAAACATGAATGGTTGAAGCTGTAGTTTTAGCTTTTATTTAATAATTTCTTTTATTATTGATAATTGCATTTACATTTGTAGTAAGCTTTAAATAATTTAATAAAATAACAATTCACTTATTAAAATATATAATAAGAATGACTTGAAATCTGAATAATTAAACTCTTCAGATATTGTTGATGAGAATGTACTGCTGTGAACAATTCTGAGTATGTGAATGTGAGCGGTTATAGTCATTGTCAATTCTGTTTGTTGAAACTACTCTGGTCTGCAAGCATCAGGTTGTGCACATCTGCAGTACTACTGAATAAAATGTCATATCCAATCTACAAGTTACAATCAATATAATTCTGTATTTTATATGTGTATAATTATATTTTACATATATTTAAACACAGTGTTTTATATGTTATTTGGGCATGTAATATAAACATATATTAAAATTTGTTATTGGTATATGTTGTGTATCAGTAAAATTACAATATGCCTGATTTCTTGTATTTTATGATCTGGTAGTCTTCTGAATACCCAAGGGGATACTTTCTAAGACCCACATTGGTTGTCTGAATCGTGATAGTACTGAACCATATATACACAAGTACTGTTTTTGTTCCCATCTAGCCTGCAGCATTGCCACATGGCAACAGAGTTAATTTACTCTTTCATGTTGTGTGCCATAGTGTCTCTTGCATCACCATTTCTGTGCTTTGGGGCCATTAAGTAGAAGTGTTACTTGAACACAAGCTCTGCTATGCCACCACAGTGGATGTGAGGATCAACATAGCTTCAAATTGGCTAATAGTTGATTAGTCTGTGCAATACCGATACATTAGAGGAAGAGATATTTAATATCCTAGGTAGGATGGAGCTGTAGAGGATAAGGTTTTGTCAGCTACTCAGAATGGCATGCCATTTAAAACTTATTAATTGTTTATACCTGGAATTTTCTAGTTTATATGTTTAGAGTACAATTAACTATGAGTAACTGAAAGCAAAATGAAAAATAAAGTGTCATTACTATGTTGCTTAACAGCAAATTTGAGTGGGGACATGCGGTGCCCTGGCTGTGTGTATCTTAATTTCAGAAATTCTACAATATGGGAAAAATGTTCATCTTAGAAGCCAAGTACATGAAATATATTTCCCTAAAGGAAAATTTTAGCCTAGACAGTTTTGTTTTGGGTTTGTGAAATAAAAACATTCATGTAATAAATTCCTTGTTTTTTGTTGTTTCTTTGAAATTAGTCAGTTTGGTATATCCTACAAAAGTGCTAATGATCCTCATGAGGGCTGATTGTTATCAAAGCTTCAGAATAAAATCAGATAGAAAGCATAGGATTTGAGCTACATTCAGTATGACATCATTTATCCATGCCTTGTGTGCTGTACGTTTCCTGCATTGTTGGCCATTGTTTAATCTCAGTTACTCTGTTTCTTTAACAATTTACCAGGAACTAGCCCCTCTTCATTTTACTCTTGGCTCTATGTAAAAAACCTTTGTGAGAAATCTGGATTCCATTCCCAGTATCAATGCAGGCTGACTGGCACCAAGACTATGAAGTAGAACATTTATACAGTATACTCAGCCAAAACAACTCACTTATAAGGGAAAACAATCATTTGGGTCTGCAAATTGGTTTTCCGTGTTGATTATAGTGACATTAAATAGAAACAGCGTCAGTCTCTGTGTTTAATTGTTCTCTAGTCCTCTCCTGATAATAAATGGGAATTATAACAACCCTTACTCAAATAGCAAGGACATAAATGAGGCCAGAGCTAAAGTGCATTTTCTATACCATGGAAATCAAGAAAAGCCCTTTTAGGAATTATTAGAATCTGAGGTGTCCATAAAAGACAAAAATAGTTTACAGATGAATGTTACTATTTGATCATATTTACTCACATAGGTGGTGGTCAATTCACAAATGTAAATGCATAATTCTAATAATAATGGTGGCAAATCTATCATTTCTTGTCCCTGGTACTGAATAAATCTGCTTTTCTTAAGTAATTAAAAAATATTTATTTTACCTTATCTTTCTGCAAATCTATCAGTTATAATTTAACAGCATTTAGTTACCATATAATGAACATCTATTACTTGCATTTTATTTAATTTCCAGAATGTGCCTGCCCTTTAATTCTTACAAAGACATGTGTTATTGGTCCCATTTAGCATATGAAAACACTGGAGATGAGCGGGATTCTTTATACATTTGTTAGTTATGTAAATGAATATTAGGCATTATTTTAATAATAGCAGTTGTTAACAAATGTATTAGGGATAAAGAATAAATTTGTTTTTGCAATTTCTGGTCTCTCTGAACCTAGTACCTAATAACAGTTAAAGTAATGCTCAATAATGGGGCTAATGAGTACTTGAACCAGTTTCCAAGTATGGTCATGCTCTGCATAATGATATTTTGGTCAAGGATGGACAGCTTAAATGATGGTACTACTGTAAGATTATAAAGAAAGTGAAAAATTCATCTTGCCTAGTGACCTAGCCATCATAATTTTGCAGTGGATGTAATTACTCCAAGTTTATGGTGATGCTGGTGTAAATAAATCCACTGCGCTGCCAGTCATTTATATATATAGTACGTACAGTTATGAATAGTCTCTCTTTTTTTATTTATTTGACAGGTAGAGTTATAGACAGAGAGAGAGACAGAGAGAAAGGTCTTCCTTCCATTGGTTCACTCCCCAAATGGCCGCCATGGCCGGCGCTGCGCCAATCCGAAGCCAGGAGCCAGGTGCTTCTTCCTGGTCTCCCATGCGGGTGCAGGGACCCAAGCACTTGGGCCATCATCCACTGCCCTCCCGGGCCACAGCAGAGAGCTGGACTGGAAGAGGAGCAACTGGGACTAGAACCCAGCGCCCATATGGAATGCCAGCGCCACAGGCAGAGGATTAACCAAGTGAGCCACGGGCGCCGGCCCCATGAATAGTTTCTAATCATTGCAATAAATGAATACATTGCTGGTTTATGTATTCAGTAGATATTTTGTCCTTATCTTGGACTGTATGCTTTCTACTCATTAAAAAACAGGTTACAATAAAAACTATGATATGCCACATTGCCTCATTAGCAGGTGTAGTTCTTTCTTTTGTAAAAAAAAATATTTATTTTATTGAAAGTCAGAGTTACAGGGAGAGACAGAGAAAAAGATACACACACACACAGAGAGAGAGAGAGAGAGAGAGAGGGAGAGAGGGAGGGAGGGAGGGAGAAGGAGAAAGAGGGAGAGAGAGAAAGAGAGAGAACAAACTTCCAAACTTCCATCTGCTGGTTCACTCCTCAGATGGCCACAATAGCCAGTGCCGGACCAAGTGTAAGTAAGGAGCTTCATGCAGGTCTCTCACGTGGATATAGGGCCCTAAGCTTTTGGGCCATCTTCCCCTGCATTAGCAAGAAACTGGATCCGAAGTGGAGCAGCTGGGATTCAAACCATAGCCCTCATGAAGGGCTGGCATTATAGACAGCAGTCAACCAGCTAACCAGCTACACAGTAGTGCTGGCTCCAGGAGTACTTCTTTTTTTTTTTTTTTTTTTTTTTTAATTTTTTGATAGGCAGAGTGGACAGAGAGAGAGAGAGACAGAGAGAAAGGTCTTCCTTTGCCATTGGTTCACCCTCCAATGGCCGCCGCGGCCGGTACGCTGCGGCCGGCGCACCGTGCTGATCCGATGGCAGGAGCCAGGAGCCAGGTGCTTCTCCTGGTCTCCCATGGGGTACAGGGCCCAAGGACTTGGGCCATCCTCCACTGCACTCCCTGGCCACAGCAGAGAGCTGGCCTGGAAGAGGGGCAACCGGGACAGAATCTGGTGCCCCGACCGGGACTAGAACCTGGTGTGCCGGCACCGCAAGGCGGAGGATTAGCCTAGTGAGCCGCAGCACAGGCCCTCCAGGAGTACTTCTTATGTTTGTGGAACTACTCTGTGTTGTTCACACCATAGTGATGTTGTGTAATGATACATTTCTCAGAATGTATCTCCATTGTTAAGCAATGAACGATGGGTTTGTACTTTTGCACTATGACTTGTTGATGAATTAAATAAATTGATAGGTTCCAACAGTCTGTGTGCTACCATGATTTTCATTCTTGACATTGCTGTCCTCTAACCATTTAAATAAGCATTCATTGCATTTGATGTAGGGTATATGCTATTTCCATGCAAGGCTATGAGTGAATGCTCACAAAGAGACAATGAATTGGTATTTGATTTAAGCCTTGAATTGATCTCGGATGAGAAAGGGTGAAAAAAAGCTTGTGTTGCTTTAACATGTAATGGAAATTTCATTAATATTCTGAGAAGCTGTATACAATGTGTAAATGAAAATCTCTCATTGTAGCATTCTTTCATGACTCTAAATGGTGCCACGACTGAGGTCAAGCCATGATGTTTAGTATGGTTTGTGAAACTGTAATAGCCTGGCTTTTTTGACAGATTTTTCATTTAAATATTTGGCTCCACTTACATAGGAGGTTGCCATCATTTGTAAGCTTCTCTCTTTTTCGTCTTGTAATCTCTGCAGGATGAAAAATGTTCTGATGCTATGGAAATTATTCTAGCACAGATGCATTTAGATTGTGGAAATTGCTTTGGGTTGTTTAAAGCAAGATATTTTTGATTGCTTCCATGATGATTGGATGCTTCATTAACCCCTTTATTGTTGACATCCTATGGAGACTCGATATGTAGTCTTAATTATTTTAAAAGACAATTCTTTGTTATTTAGCTGGTGATTAAAAACACATTAAAAGATGGCACAGAAAGACTATTTTTGTTCATTACCAGATCTAAAAATCTAATCGTGTAGTAAGAGACTAATTTTCACATAATTCTTAAAACAATAAGTACACTACTGTAGAAATTATTTGTGATGCCTACATCAGTTAATTAACCAAACTGTGTGAAAAGAGTAGAAAAGTGATTGTTTTCTATTAATCAAATGGAAGAGTCAAGAGTAGCACCTTTATCAATGCTTTAAGAAAACATCACAGAGTGAATTTATGAAATGAAGCTAAAATATTTGCTTTTTTTTTTTTTGACAGGCAGAGCAGACAGTGAGAGAGAGAGACAGAGAGAAAGGTCTTCCTTTGCTGTTGATTCACCCTCCAATGGCCGCCACAGCTGACGCGCTGCGGCTGGTGCACCGGGCTAATCCTAAGGCAAGAGCCAGGTGCTTCTCCTGGTCTCCCATGGGGTGCAGGGCCCAAGCACTTGGGCCACCCTCCACTGTACTCCCGGGCCACAGCAGAGAGCTGGACTGGAAGAGGGGCAACCAGGACAGAATCCAGCGCCCCGACAGGGACTAGAACCCAGTGTGCTGGCACCGCAAGGTGGAGGATTAGCCTATTGAGCCGTGGCGCCCGCCTAAAATATTTGAATATAAGTTTTTTTTGAAAAAAGAAGTAAAACAATGCACTAAAAGCATATCAAGTCAGTTTCAGAGACACATATGAAATATTCAAGAATAAGCATGGCCCATTTGGGGGAAGACACATGAGTACAGAAATAATACCATACACAAAGTAAAATATATCATGTAGTTCTTTCATAAATGTAACTCAGTTTTATGTGTATAGTGAAATGAAGACATTATTTTGTATTACTCTAGAATCTTCCTCTTGAAACAATTTTTGCAACCTTTATCATAAAGGAAAATGTGGCCATTTGAATATTTTTCAAAAGAAAATTGCATATGCCACTTGAAATATAAGCTTATTTTCATTATGTATTAACTGCAAGATTTTTAAAGGATAATAATGGATATACATATACATACATACATACATACATACATATACTCCTTCCTTCCTTCCTCTTCCTATCAAAAGCTTTTATTTAACAATAGGCAATACTCTGTGAGCAGGCTTTTCAGCTACAATATTTTTTAAAGATTTATTTATTTATTTGAAAGTCAGAGTTACATGGAGAGAAGAGGTAGAGAGAGAGAGGTCTTCCATCCGCTGGTTCATTCCCCAATTTTCCACAATGGCCGGAGCTGTGCTGATCCGAAGCCAGGAGCCAGGAGCCTCTTCTGGGTCCCCCATACAGGTGCACTAGCCTAAGGACTTGGGCCACCTTCTACAGCTTTCCCAGGCCTTAGCAGAGAGCTGGATTGGAAGTGGAGTAAGCCAGGACTCAAACAGGTGCCTTATGGGATGCCAGCACTGCAGACGGCTCTACCCGCTATGCCATAGTGCCGGCCCCAACAGCTTCCCTTTCAAGAGAAGACATTTTTTATCTATCATAGTTAATGATAGAATATTTTAAAGGAATGGACAAAGCTTAGGGTGGGAGAGCTTAAAATTTCAAAAAAATTAAAGATTTATTTTATTTATTTGAAAGGGAAAGAGACAGAAGGAGAGACAGAAAGAGCTCTTCTGTCCACTGGGTCACTCCCCCAGAGGGCAGCAATGTCCAGGGTGAGGCCAAGCCGAAGCTGGAAGCCAGGAGTTTCTTCCGGCTTCTTCCGGCTTCTTCCAGGTTCTTCTGGGTGCGGGGGCCCGAGCACTTGGGTGTCCTCCTCTGCTTTCCCAGGCCATCAGCAGGGAGCTGGATTGGAAATGGAGCAGCCGTGACTCCAACTGTTGCCCATATGGGATGTTGGTGTCCACAGGCTCAGCGGTTTGCCTAGTAAGTCACAACACTGCCCCTCCCCCCGCCCCATAATTTTGTTTCCTGTGCCTCTTTTAGCACAGATGAGAAACACTACAACAGAGAGAAAAAATTTGCCCTCCCATCCTACCCCTGGCTTTTATAAGAACTTCCCCTACAGGCAGAAGGGAACTTCAAGCATTTGACACTCTTCTGCGAAACAAACGTAGAAACAGACTGGATAAATGCATGCCTTATGGATTTGGCCTTGATTGAGCAATTATCAAAAATGTTACCGGTCATGCAGGGGATAGAGGTTGCTGGAGCGAATTTTTTTTTTTATTTTTTATTTAGTAAATATAAATTTCCAAAGTACAATTAATGGATTACGATGGCTCCCCCTTCATAATTTCCCAATTTCCCTCCCACTCACACCCCTCTCATCTCCCGCTCCCTCTCCCATTCCATTCACATCAAGATTCATTTTCAATTATCTTTATATACAGAAGATCGATTTAGTATGTATTAAGTAAAGATTTCATCAGTTTGCACCCACACAGAAACACAAAGTGTAAAATACTGTTTCAGTACTACTTATAGCATTACTTCACATTGGACAACACAATAAGGACAGATCCCACATGAGAAGTAAGTACACAGTGACTCCTGTTGTTGACTTAACAATTTGACACTCTTGTTTATGGCGTCAGTAATCTCCCTAGGCTCTAGTCATGAGTTGCCAAGGCTATGGAAGCCTTTTGAGTTCGCTGACTTCGATCTAATTCAGACAGGGTCATAGTCAAAGTGGAAGTTCTCTCCTCCCTTCAGAGAAAGGTACCTCCTTCTTTGATGGCCCCATTTTTGCTGGAGCGAATTTTGTGGGTTATTTTCCTCAGCTTCACATAGAAATAAAAAGCTGGGGAACAATTCGCCAAGAGACAGAAGCTTTGATTTGAAGAGAAGCCTCTGGTGGGAGAGGAGACCAGGTGGAGTGCGGGAACGGGCCACTGACTTTGAGGAAGTGTCCAGGGTTTTTAAGGTATTGTTTAGGGGTTTCACATACTGTATGTTGATTGGCTGGGGATTCATGGAGACAGCAGGGGTCTCCTGGAGACAGCTTGACTCTCCCCAAGGGCTCATCCCTTTCCTCTGCCAGCTCTGGGTGAAAGATTGCAACTTCCTGAAGGTGTGATTTAAAACACATGCAGCACAGGAAGCTATTAGTGGGGGAGATGAGGGTCAGTGGTCTGGAGACAGGCTTTCCAGCCACAGCTGGCCCCTGCTTGTGAAGGATGTTCTGTCTATGTCTGAGATACCCACAGCCCCCCAGCCCCACTGAATACCCTCAGAAAACATTAATTTTATTGACTGTTTAGAATTTTTATGAGCAAAACTTGGAACTTTTAGAAAGCATCATACACATTTAAAGGAGCCCATTGTTCGAATTCTGAATTCTAAACTCTGAGCTTATTTCGCAGCTTTTTTCTCTGAGAAAAAAAAAATTCAAACAGGTGCTGTCAGAGTTGAAGTCAATAATGAGCTCAGAGAGGGAATTAGGTACCAAGTAAGAAAGACACTGCTTGTTGTACTGAAAATTCAGGGCTATGTTTATAATTACATATTTTCCCAATTACATGCTGTTTTCCTTTTCTTACATGCTTTTCTCCTTTTATTAAAAAGATAGAAGCAAAAAGCATATTATAAAATAGAAAGAAAATTCCCAGTGCTAAGAATTAAATTGGAAGAAGTTCATTCCTACATTATAGAAAATGAAAAACAGTTGACAATCATCCAGTGGCTTGGGTCATACCAACCTAAATAATCTATTATAAATAAAATACACTAATCCTGGTAATTCAGGAATAACCAGCAGTCATTGAGGCAGCATCTCAATAACCTTTTAAACTTACTCATTAAATTTTAATTCTTTGGTCCCACTTGAAGATCATTGTACTAGCAGAAGCATTGGCTTATGCCAACTCTTTTGCACAGTAGGAATAATCACATAGTGCAGTTCCAGGCAAATAAATGTAAGAGGGCACAGTGAATTTCCTATCTTATTTAAGGTCCTAAATAGAAGAGAAAAGCCAAACTTAAATCTTTTTGGTACTTCCTTAGTTTGAAAATGACTCTGCATAAGCAATTTTTTCAGTTACATATTTTTAAGATTATTTATGTATTTGAAATTCAGAGTTACAGAGAGAAAGGGATACACACACACACACACACGTATACACACACATGCACAGAAGAGAGAAAGAGAAAGAGAGAGAGAGAGAGATCTTTAATCTGCTGCTTCACTCCCCAAATGGCCACAGTGGCTGGGGCTGGGCCAGGCTGAATCGAGGAGCCAGAACGTCTTCCAGGTCTCTTACATGGGTGGCAGGGGCCCAAGCACTTGGGGCATCTTCTGATGTTTTCCCAGGCATGTTAGCAGGGAGCTGGATCAGAAGTGGAGCAGTTGGGACATGAACTGGCTCCCATATGGAACGCTGGCATCATAGGGGGCAGTTTTAACTGCTACACCACAACACTAGCCCCTATAATGTATTTCTTTGAGCAATGTCAGAAATTGAATATTAATATTATAGTCCACATTAAAAAAATTGAAATTTCAAGTTTTCACTCACTGATTTGCAGTTAATTTTTACAAAGCAGAAATAGTTACAAAACTCTAATTTTTAAATTGGCCAGTGATTCATTATAAAGTAAAAACCTGGGTCAAGGTGTATAATTTTGCCATATCACCAAAAGCCACTCCGTTTGTCTCCTAACAAAAGTGATTGCTATCCTGACTCTCTTGTATTAGTTATTTTGTTGTCCAACTATACATCTCTAGATATTAGCTAATAGTTAGTGTTGCTCAGTTTTTAAAAAATTACAATTTCATTTTTAAAATTTTACTCTTTCCACCTATATTCTTTTTTTCTATTATTTATGTTTAAGAAGACAGTCATTTGATCTGTTCTATCCATCTCACATTATCCAGAAAATAAGCTTATAATATTGACATTATAATACTAATACTGTAAATACCAATTAAATGATTTAAGTTTTTTTCATATTCTTTTCCCACATTACATTGTTAAAGCACACAGCCATTAAATGTTATACACACTCAATTTAAAGTCTTATTTAGCTTTTGTTCCACATGTGATTATTTAATGCTAACTACTGATATTTATGCAGATGTTTCTAGTCATGGTGATTGTGTGAAAATCTAGCAAATTCCTTTGGACATAGTCGTGAAATACAAGTTCCTTGAGTTTTTCTATGTTGTTAACAAAACTGATAATCCCAGTTACTGTTACTCCATTGGACTGAGAGATGGAGTCCCCAAGAAGTCATTAGCCCAAATGCTAAATCTCTGAAAGCCTTCAGGCCTAATAACATACTACAAAGAAGATCATGAAAAAAACTCCTATTAAAAATCTTGTCTGGGATCCTTCCCTGTGGCATTTAGAGGGTTGTATCGTGACCATGCTTTCCATCCCTGGATATCTGCTGCTCCATCACATATTTCCTTCTCTACTGATCATGGTTCACACATAAAGGGATTTTGTTCATCTCATTCTTATATAATCAAAAATGAGTTTTTCTGGACATGAAATCTTTTGTTCTTATCATTCCCAGAGTACCATCAAGGGGATGCTGTATTTTATTCTGTCATAAATGTTGCTTCCAGAAGTTTAATTTTCACTTGTTATTTTTTGCCTAGACACACTGAAGATTTAGTTTTTGTTTTAATTTGTTTTTTAAGTTTTCTGGATTTGCTTGTGGCCTTGATGGCTATGAGCCAAATTTAACAGGCTCAGTATGTGTTCTTTCAGTGGGTAGTTTCAGATGTCCTTCCTGCCTGTTTCTCTCTTCGACTATGTCTAATAACTCTAACTCTGACTGCTCTGCAGCCTCCATCTTCAATAGGAAATAGAGCTTTCGGTCCTGTTCTCAGTATGTAGTTTCATTTATTTTTAAAGTGTCAGTGTTTTCCTTGAATTACAGTTTTTAGTATGTAGAACATTTAATTGTTTATTTATGTGCTGGAAAATTTTTTCATTTATTAATATTTATCATTTCTCTCAATTTATCTGTCAAATTTATTTTATTTTAATTTTCTGAAATTTTCCTGCTTTTTAACTTCTATGTTTCTGAAAACATTGTCCTAGCAGTTTTTGATTTGTTTGTTTATATCCTCTGATTTTATTTCTGAAATGAGTTCTTTCATTGATTTTTAACTCTTTGGAATTCTGCCATAATATTTCTAAGTTTTTCTAATTGTAATTCATGTAGTTATCTAATATTTTATAACATTTTCTTCAAGCCTTGAGGTCATTTTTAAGTAGCTTCAAATTGTCATCTGTTATGGACAGTCCCTCCACCCCAGTTACTACATGTTCTGTGTGGATGTTATGCTCAACATTCTCTTTGGCTTCTGTTGTATTTTCATATTAAATATGACCTTGATTCTTTGTCTTAGCTCATTTAAAATTCCAACTGTTTTTCTGAACTATTAGAAGGTGTGACTCACTGTGGCTCTTTTACTTCACATGGTTCCTTCTGTTCTTGTGAGGGGTATAAACATACGGCAGCTTGCTGCCTGACACCTTCCTGGCACTTTGCCCTTCCCCACTTTCATTTACCTTCTCTTCTGGGCATATGCATTGTGTCTGTCTGGTTGAATTTTGACAGTTCTATCAGATATGTACTCTCACTGTCCTGGAAGGAAGCCCTGGGTCATAAAATTGCAAAATCTACCAAACAAACGACTTGTCCTTGGGACTACAGATTAGCTCATGTTAGGAGTTCTAGTGAAAAATCCCTGCAGATTTTTGGTTTCTGCTATTCTCAGGTCCCTGAGGCACCACCTTGCTTAACTCTGCTTTCCTTAGCATTCTTTGTGTTATTCACATTCTCTGTGGTTTTCACATTCTCTGTGATTTTACTTTGTGTCTTAGTTTACTTGCTAATGTCTTTGGGTTTGGGATTTACCATTAGTAGCTTTGTCTGCTTTTAAATGGAGATTTAGATTTTATTATTGTCCCAGAGTTCTCTAACTAATATATTATTTATAAATATAGCTCCTATTTGTGGATATTTTTCATCATATATACTAAGCTGTGTGATAGGCAGTTCAGCTTAGATTAGATTACCTCATTATTGATCTTATTTTACAGATGATTTTTAAGAAAAGTTAAGCTATATGTCCAATATCTCACATATAGTGAGTAGTGGAGCCAGGACTCAAATATCTATCTAATTAATTTTAAAGTTATTCATATCACTGGCAATAATACATGTTTAGATTCCTGATTTTCATAGCAAGTAACAATATATTTTTAAAACTAAAGAAGCTTTGCTTGTTCAGATTTTCATTGTAAGCACATGGTGATTAATTTTCTCATTAAAACTGTGGGTAACAATAATAGTCAAATGTACTGTTATCCTGTCATTTTATTTTCTTCTGTAATACCACTCTTTCATGTACAGTTGTTTGAATGAAGTTCAAGACAGCTTTTGTTTAACCTCACAAAGCCTACTTTTTTTTGTTGTATTCATGAAGTATTCAGAAATGTAACATCTAGCTGGGTGAAGATTTTGGTCATTTTCACATTATGATTTTTAAAGTGAGATGGGAAAAGTAAGAAATTCCTTATAAATATAATCAACTAGAACACTGTCAGTTCCACTTCCAGTAGCTCCACAGGAAATGAGAGACACAGAGTCACAAAGAAGTCATTAACTAATATGCTAAACCGTCATTGCTTGATAATTTTAGCCCTAATAACATATCAGAATAAAAACAGCCAGAAATAAAAAGCAAACTCTTTGCTATAGATCTTGTCTGTAATCCTTATTCCTTGACATTGTGTAGTTTCCATCAAAATTGTTGCCAGATACCATCAAGTTCATCAAATATCTTTTTTTCTTATGATTTTATTAATTTATTTGAGAGGTAGAGTTACAGTAGAGAGAGGGACAGAGAGAAAGGTCTTCCACCCGCTGGTTCACTCATCATATGGCTGGAATGGCCAGAGCTGAGACGATCTGGAGCCAGGAGCTTCTTTTGGTTCTCCCACGCAGGTGCAGGCCTCTCCTGAAGGTGGACTTACATGGTGGTGCTACTTGTTATTGCTTTTCATCTGATCTGGGTTGTCCAAACTCCGCATAGGATGACAGACAGCTGAATAATTGAAAGCACATAAAACTTGTATACTTTCATGGCTTCTTTTTAGCATCTAGTCTGACAAGATCGTTCAAAAATATAAAGATGAATCCTTAGGAAGGTAGAAAGAAGTTCTAGTGATTGAGGCTCTAAGATGAACAGAATCTGATACACAAGACTGTACATAATAGAAATTTTCAGTGATGTAATGAATCCCTTATCATAAGGTGATAACAAATAATTCATCACAGTAATGCAAAACCAGAAAAATGTTAAAATGTTTCAAATATTAAAACATTTTTAAATTACTCATATACGATAACAATTCCTTGAGTCCCTAAAATTTATACAGAAAATAATCATATAGAAGTTCTTTTTTCTGTTTAATGAACATTAGAGACTAAGGTCAAGTGGCATTTGCTATTATTTAAAACAATGTTATACTTTTTACTTTCTTGGTTCTAGTTTTAGCTAATTCTGGCTTGAGAAAATTTGGTTTATGACATTGGCACTAACAAGTTTCACCTGTACCATATAATTTCTCTGTAAGAGCTGACCTTTGCAGAAATGCACTCAGAAAGTTAAGAAAGTTTGGAATTAACTCATGTGATGACACTTTTTAAAGTTTTTCCCTATTGATTAAAACTTAAGCATGAAGGCTAAATCTTCAAGTTATAAACCTTTATACACAATATCAAAGTTTTCAATTTTACCACTTCTTGTGACAGGCACAAAATCTTTCCCCAAGCAAAATACGAATAAGAACGGCAAAAAATAATCCCACATTGCACAATTAGAAATTTCAGTATTAGAAAACTTTCCAAAAGAAAATGATACTTCTTTAGGCTGTGAACACAATTCTATAGACTCCATTGTTGCTATTTCTAAATATTTATTTGAATGAAATGAACTCTCCAGAGAAACCTAATCTCAGCTTTGTTGAATAATAAATAGTTATTTTTCTCAACTTATGAACCAATTCATTCTGCAACTTTTTTCCAAAATACCTCCTCATATATTGAGAAAATATGAAAAATAAGTTACAAGAAGAGAGAGGAATGCTTAAAATCCTGTCTCCTCTAATGAGAAACATTTTTGGCAAATTCAAAAGATGTAGTTTATGTTAGTTGGGATCTAACCAACCTCTCTTCATTATTATGAGGTTTTACATTTCCACCACTCAGCATTGTACTAGTAATGGTTAGGGTTAATAAATGTTTGGAAAATAAATAAAAATAAAAACAAATAAATAAAAATAAAAGCACTATTTAATTTTTTGTTACAGAAACTGCATATTTTATAAAATTGAATATTCGTGTTAAGCCAAAGCAGTCATTTATAAACTAATCGATTAGTCTAATGTAAAGAAACTGTGTTGTCATTTCTCTACCTTTACATGAATGAGACATAAACCCAACCCTTGACTGGAACATGAATAAGGAGAGACTGGAAGTTAAGATGATATGGGATCTTTTTGAAGAAGGTTCCTAGCAGGTGAGAGGGATGATATTGTGAAAAGGTGACATGATGGAAGAACTCTGTCTTCACAATTAAGATTAGAAAGGAAATTGAAAACGCAACAATGAAGGAGTATCACAAAATGCTAGGCTTAGGTTAAGGAAAGGGCATAAGAAAGAGTTTTAGGGTACAAAGTAACCCTTATCAAGAACCATCAAGAATTGAACTTGCTTATTGAGATCATACATTTACGCACCCCTCGTATACATATACATACATCCCATAAAAGTGAACACATTTTCATTAGCACAAGCTAATGTTAGTGATGTGAGATTTTAGATACAGTGATAGATGTGGTAGCAGTCATACCTTAATCATTTCCCAATCCTGGTATCTTTCTTCCCTCATAAAATATGGGTGCAGCATCTCCATTCAACTACACAGAGGTCTCATGTTACTTTCATGTATTCCTAGTCAGGTGAGGGACAGAAATCAAAGTAAGGGGAAGCAATGTGAGGGCTGCAAACAAACGCAAGATCAATCTTGACTTCCTTTTTAAGTCTAGAAAGGAAAAGAAGCCTTGATCAATCAACACGTATTTATTGAGTGAAAAATCTCATTAAAATCTTAAATGTTAATTTTGACCTGAGAATATTTTTTACATCCTTTTAATTAGATCTCTAAGTGAGTATATTTTACTTTCAGGCACTTATGGGCTAGTGTAATATTAATCACTGAGTGTTGGTATATGTTCTTATTTGTTTCTCATTTTCTGGATAGAGCAAACTACTTTCTTATATGTCTATTATGCATAATTGAGTATTTGACTTTTCTAATACTTTTCTAATGCTTTTCAGTGTCATAGGTAAGAATTGAACTCTATAAACCACAGAAGAAATTGAGAAGGAAATTGGACAAACTATTTTTGAGCCATTTTCTTTTTGTCTCCCATTTCCACCTTAGTCAATTTAAGTAATTTTGGAAGTTAAATATTCCCCCCCGCCCTGTTAGAGTGAACAGAGGTAGATATATTGAACACATTACAATGAAAGAACAGAGAAGCAGGATAGATAGGGGCTGACTCCAGCTGCCCAAAATCTCTCTTATTACCACTAGTACCCCAATGAGAGAAGAATTTATATTTATAAATAGAATTATTTTGTGGCTTGAGACAATTAAGTTTGCCTTGATATTTAGCAAGTAGAAATTATTTAATTATTAAAATCTGGCTATTTAGGCTGTGGCATTCACAAAATATCTAGGACTTCTGAAAACAGGCTGTTAATGATATATTTAGTGTCTTTTAAAGTCTGAGTTTGTATAGCAGCTAAATTCAGACTTCCAAATTTACTGTAGTAGATTAAAATGCCCTTTACAACCAATATGAAAGAAAAATTATGGTAAGATTATTGAAAGTGGAGGTGGTAGCGAGAAACATCAAAGGGAACCATCACAAAACAGCCTGGGATCTGCTGAGATAAGAGGTATATCGAGCTTCCAAAAATAGTACAGAAGTCCTGTATTGCAGTTAGTGAGGTAAACCCTTTGAAAATGTCAGAGAGACAGTCTAACGAGGCTTTTCCATTTCCAATTCTACATACTAACAAGGTTAATCTATCCATGAAGTAACAGCGAGAGCTTTCACAATTAATGTTGTAAAATACATAAACCAACAGCTAATTAATCAGCCCTAAGGTCACTAGATTGCTCACAGAAAATTAGTAAAAGCAAAGATTCATGGCAGGGAGAGAGATGACAGGTCATGCTCTGTGAGTTTCAATTTTAACTAGCAAAGGCTGTCAGAGTTATATCTAAGCTGCTGTAGTCTTTTTTTTTTTTTTAACAGCACTGAAAATTTGACTAGCATTAGAAATAATTAAATTTTGAACACATTTAGAATCTAAAGAAAACTATACACATTGTAGTTTGTAAATAAGAGAAGAGCCAAAAAAGCTTATTTTTTTTTTGTTTGTTTTGGGTTGCTCTACCAAAAAGTATTCCATCCACAAATGATAGAGAAGCTAGGCTAAACGCATGAAGATAATTTCTTTGAATATATATTCAACCTTGAAATCATTATAATATAAAAAAGTCTACTTGACATATTTTATGAATGCCTACTGCTAATTAACATACTGCTCAAGAAAGTAAAAGGTGAGAATTGGAGAAGAAGGAAAAGAGAAAGAGAAAGAAAGATTTACCATACAAAATTATGTTAATACATTTCTGTAAATTTTTTGTTGTAAATATAAAAACTGAAATTGGTATTTGCAATCCATTATTTCCTTGCAGAGAGCACATTTGACATCCTTAATAAAAGGGAATAAGAATAATATTTCATGTGTATTGATAAAGTCTACTTTTAATGTTTACAATTTAAAGTATATATACAGATATATGGAAATGCACACATATAAACTTGAAGCACAAGTTTACCCCATCTCCAGAAAAAAAGAATGAGTAAAAACACATAGGCAAGCTCCATAATTTACATTAAGTTAAATGTGAAGCAGTAGCTGTGCACGTAGGAACTGTTGATGTTAGGGTTTGTTCTCTATGAGACTATTGGACGAAAGTGTATAGCATGGAGATTGAAACTGAGGAAGAAGTTCCAAGATCCAGTGGAAATGATTGGGCAAATTAAGATACAGGCATAGTTTGGAATATTTGATAATTGTCCAGAAGAACAGCTCTGGTGGCATCTTGGGAAAGGAATGAGTTCAAATATAGGATGAGGGATGGGTTTTAATTGTAGTTGTGAGTCTCAGTATTTTTTCTGTCATTTGCACTGCGCTGATCCGAAGCCAGGAGCCAGGTGCTTCCTCCTGGTCTCCCATGGGGTGCAGGGCCCAAGCACTTGGGCCATCCTCCACTGCCTTCCCAGGCCACAGCAGAGAGCTGGATTGGAAGAGGAGCAACCGGGACAGAACCAGCGCCCCAACCGGGACTAGAACCCAGGGTGCTGGCACCTCAGGTGGAGGATTAGCCAAGTGAGCCATAGCGCCGGCTAGATTTTCTTAAACTCTTCATGTTGATAGAAGTTAAAGATTTTCTAAACATCTTTCATATTTATAACTATCAAATATTTTCAGAGTTCTCTATAATTGATAAACCCATTCTAAAATGAAAATTGCTGCTTTTGAAAAATTTTTTGCATTAACTATTATAAAAATATGAGAAGAAAGATAATGTTCTCTCATATCCATTCACACATAGCAATTGTCAAAATTAGGGGAGCATCACTTGCAGAATCTCCCTGAAAATACACATAGCTATAGGCAAGTCAGCTGGGTAATGATTGTAGTATACAGTGGCTTGATGCTCTATTTTCAATGTTTAAATTAATTTTTTATACTTGAACTCTATAGATTTAGAAGTTGAACACAAAATGAAGGAGTTGCTAAGATGCAGATGAATGTGTTTTGTTTTTCCTCATGTAAGAAATGAGGGATTTTCAAAAAGTTCATGGGAAGTATGTATTCTGAGAAACTATTCATGGATTTAATAAGAAAATCTCACAATGAACTTATCTTTTAATTGCATTTTGCCACGAATTTATTAAAGTCTTTCTTTGTGTGTGTGTGTATGTATGTGTGTATATATAAAAAGATATAAATATATATTTGTTATATATTTATATATTTCAAAATATGCATTTATATCATATATTCTATAATTTGTATAATATATTGTTATATAATATTATATATTGTTATTACATGTTTTATATAATATATAATTATATAATTTATATAATATAAATATGTATATTTTACTAAGGCTAATTCTCAAGTTTAAATGTTTTAAAAATATTAGGAGAATGAAAGAATGATTACTGAAATTTTCATTATTGGATAAGTTTTATGATTCCATTGAGTGAAAGATGAGTATAATGACATTCATAATTTTCCTAGCTTGCCTCTATTTATAACCTACTCTCTTACTATTACATTAATGATTGACAAGGTTTAAGCCATTTTGATTCTGCTTATAATTATGACAAATATTTTTGGGAGGATTTAATTTTTCTAAATAATTTTATTCACACTATCCATCTTTTACCATAGCATCTTCATTCTTTGGGTGCTTGTTTCAGTGCATCATATGAATGCCTGTATTTTATTGTTAAGCAATGTTTTACAATATTGTACTATAAATAATCCCATTTGCACTTAAGAAAAATCTAAGTTGCAGCACATATGGGGCAATGGAATCTAACATGATAGTTGTGAATTCCTCAGTAGCAAGTGAAAACTGCAAAGAAAATGATAACTAAACTATCAAAATATTTAGGGTTTATCATTAAATCTATATTTGCAAGAGCAAAAATCTTAACGCAGTAAAGTAGTACTAGTAATTCATAACTCTTCCTTCTCACATATGACTTTTTAGTTTCCTGTTACTGCTTTTTCATATATACATATGTGTATAGATATATATAAAAGCATATGATTTTATGGAGAGAGAGACAGAAGATTTTTTTTTTTTCATTGTAAACAGAATTCTACTTTTCATTAACTGTGTGATATTTGTGATTCTTCTTGGCCCACCAGTTTGGATGTTTTCTTTTGTACAACTGGAAAGATAGAATGATCAAAAACATAGTAGAATATAGAAATAGAACTTAAATAACATCATAATAGAAATATTAGTAAAATTTTAAAAAATCACAATTCTAAAATGGAACCTGGACCAACATATAATTATGACAAAGCCTGATGTGTCAATTTATGTGTGTGTTTTCCTGCCTACAGGCTGGTGTTAATTGCTCTCATCCATTTACTTAGAACGTTATGCCAAAAAATTCTTGTGGGATACTCCTAAAATGAAGTTGAATTCATTAATAAACACACACTACCCTTTTCAAAAGCTGAAAAGGTTTTGAGAAAATGTTTTTCTTACCAAGAGAAACTGAAGTCTTTTGTCCTTACATACTTTTGTAGCTCATACATGTACACACACACACACTTCCACATACACTGCATGTCAGTGTGTAACTACATCAGAGATGAAATGAATCTGTATTATTAGTGAAATTAAAGGTAGATTTCCTTGGCTCCTATTTACCTGTGTAATATGATTTGTTGAAGATATAAGTTAATAGTTGCACATTTTACTTTTTGATTTCAAGTTTCAAAACACCTTTTGGTGGTGAGAAAAACATTTATTATTACTTTATGAAATGCAGTTCACTTGAAAAATGAGTAATATAGTAAATAAATTTTTGACATTTAAAAAGTGAACCTGGCTTGCTGTCTCACCTCATTCTTTTTTACATTTGATCCCATCTTTTCCTTCTTTCCACAGTTTTACTAAAATGGGAGATGAATGAATAATGTTTATGCACCTGATTATAAAACAGTGAGCATTTCTCGTGTAAGTTCATGCACATATAAGTCACTGCACAAATGGATCTTTGATTACTCCTCTGGCTTTATGCATGTTATGATTTGTGATATCAGTGAGGACCAGAAATCATTTTCAATATTTTCATTGCCAGGCAGATCAAACCTACTCTGGAAAAACAAGTCAAGTGTTGTGCTAGCTTGTTGCTTTCCCTATCATTACAGAGCACTTTAGGAGGTCCCCTTTTATTCATGTCAGCTGTATGGTTTAATTTAAAAGTAATTCCAAGCATTTCACACGCTTCCTTCATTTTAAAGAGTACTTCTTAAAAATGAAAAGGATTCTATCACTTTTTGGAGGCAGACAGAGGGTACAATATAAATGTAAGTCCCATCAGTGCAGGTCTGATGGTTTCTGATTTAAATAGTTTTTATTAAATATGAAATGTCCAAATTACCTAATCATTGTCTACTGCAAGATAAACACAGTTTTCCCAGGCCTTTCTCCAGAGTCTTATCTCACAGCTGCAGGATGTCAGTTGATAATGCTGCCTTCATGTTAGACAAGCAGACAAAATAATTTGATTGTACTGCTTGCCATGTTGTTCTAAGCAGTTCTTTAAGAACTAAAACCACTTTGTTTCTGGTGGCATGACAAAGCCCATTACTTTCATTTTTTTGAACTCCTTAAAAAGCTTCAACATCAATAAGACTGCTTTCAGAGCACACTGGTATAATGTGTCATGTCTAGTCTATCCATCCAGAGGTAGACTTAAACAAAAGTTAGGATGGTGAAGAATTTTTTTTGCATGCTGCAAAATCTTGGCAAAATTACAGGTAATTTTTAAAGGGACAGTCACTGATGTGAGTGTTCAAAGTTAAATTTTCAATAAATCATTCAAAAAGTCATAAACCTGTATCTAAATGGTAGGTAGTAACTTCCATTTTCTTTGAATCGTATTTTGCAATGATTGAATAAACAGAAGAGAAAAGAAATGATCAAAATGGTGTTTATAATCATGGTCTGGAGGTAAGACACAAACCTTTAGTATCATAAAATAAAAATTCTAATTATGTAACACTTCTGAGGGGGCAACACAGGAAATGTAAAAATTAACTTCATGTAATGAAACCGTTGTTTGAAAAGAGGCTAAATTAAGTGATGGGGTGTTTCTAAAGGGTAAGCATGAAGCAAAGACAGTGCCTTGCAGGAATAGATTTAAAACCAATGCCTCAGTTCAGTGGAAACCCAGTTTGTAATGATACTTTGTGAGTGCCAGTTTCCTGTTTTATAAAATACAAATATGATGACTGCTCCAGGAAAGTACATTTCAGGATAACATTAGATCATCTGGTCAACTAGCTCTGCCTAGAAACTAACAGACAGAAATGAGTGTGGTCCTAATATATTTACTGTTCTATTTGATACAGCAAAAACATAAATTAGTATATGCAGTTTTAAAATGTAATTTGAGAAATACTGTGGAAAAGTGCCAGGTAATTGCATGACAGATTCTACTGGGGCAGTATGATGTGCTTAGGAAGGGAAGACAACAGAGCCATTGTACTGAGTGAATTAAAAAAAAAACAAAGGAGGGAAGAACAATCCAGGCAGGGAGACTTGGAATGTGTAGATCTTGTTTCAGGGGCTCGGGGAATAACTCATAATATAAAGACAAGAAGGGAGAACACGGTAAGAGAAAAGAAAAAAAATCTCTAAGGATACTATGAGGACTTTGGTGTTTGTTCAAGGGATTTAGGAAGAGAGATAACTTTCAATGTGCTCTTAGAAGAGGCTAGTCTGAAACCCTGTGGAAATGTGGGGCTGGAAAGCATTAATCTCCAAACACCACCAGGGTGGGTATGCAGTTCTCCTTGTGTTCCTCATGCTTATTGCAACCATATTTGGAGAGAATTTTACCTACCGTCCCTCCTTCCCGCCTCCCTGGGTCCATCACTTCTATCTCCTCCCCCACACATCATTCAACTCCTCCACCTTTTTTCTCTCTCTCCCTCTGTCTCTCTCAGGAATAAAATTAATGCAGATATGATTGCAATACACAATCGTAAATAACTGCCAAATTATTGGTGACCAGAAATGGTAGGACAAAATAGTAAACAACAAGTCCATTAGGCCATTCTTAGATTTTAAAAGATAAATGTCCTTTTTGAAGAAAAACCATTAAAACCATTCTTTAGTCCAACACAATAGCAGCTATAGTCTTATTAACTATGCAAATACATTATAATAAATGCAACTAAAATAGATATGTTTAAGTAACTCTGTGTTTATAATTTAAGGTTGTGAAAGAAAGGATACATGCCCAAGAGTTATTATTTACCCTGTTTAACCCACACAGCTTGGTTGACTGTATAAGTGTTCATGGTACTCTTGAATATCTTTGCAACGTACACCCATAGTCATGTCCACACACGTGCTTATACACACACATCCCAGTACTTCAGGCCTCCAGTAAAGACAATAACAGAATTCTGTGCTAGAATTATCCTTAAGATGTTCCTTTAAGAGATATTACCATTCTGGTCATAAAATAGCTATGTAAACTTGGACATATTACCAATCCCTCTGAGATCCTGCATCTTTATCTGAAAAATGAAGGCACTGATTGGAAATGGCCACTAAGATCTTTCTAACATGGTGCTATTAGAGACCCTTTAACTGGGGATTATGAAAAGACTCTCAATGAACGGCTGCTGTTGGGAGTCAGCCATCAAAACCATCTCCTTTTGTTCATCTGCACACCAGTATAATAAAATAGCACTTTGGGGAAATTGCCAACAACCTGTATCGTAATGAATATATTTGTGTCCCTCTCAGTATCATGGTTTTCAAGTTCAATGTTTTTCAGGTATTTCCCACAAAATTATTTATATCTATCAAATTATAGTCAGTAAAGATAATTGTCTCATTTTGTCACACTACTGCTATATGTTTTTTTGAAGAACAAACATACGGCAAAATTTTTTCAAAAATCTGAATTGATGTGCACATCTGGTTTAAAGGTGTTTCCCTTGCTTCATCTCTAAGTACTTGACTAACTTCTTAATTTTGAGGGATCAACACTAATTTCCAGTGTTTACCAGCAATCATAGATGACTAGCAGTTAAAAAGCCATCAGCCCTGTCACATTTTTCAAAGAACAGAATCCCTTTCCAGATGGCCCTTCATTTGGCTAATGGACAGCCTAAGGGGATAAAAATGTCACCTGTTGTAGCTAGTCAACAGTATTAATAAAACACAAAAATAGACCATTCACGTAGTGGTAACAACTCAAAAATAGATTTATATATTTTTTACTGAGTTAATTTGTGATGATCATCACTTTATTATTTAAAATTTTTAATTTGTTCTGTATTTTCTGCATCTATTTTTTAAAAGCACTGAAAGATAGATATTAGAAAAGATTTAAAAAACATTTTCAAAAGGTCATAAATTTTTGAATGTTTATATTCCATAAATCAGATACATACTTTTATAGAGCTTTTCTCATATGAAATAAAATTTTCACATTAACAAATATCCTTGTTTATATTTTTGAAACTTTGGTAAGATATGGGAAATTTTACATTTTCTAATTTATCTTTTACTAAATTATACCTTACAAATTTGAAATCATTATAACCTGATTTTCATTTTTTTTTAAACTGGGCTATTTTTCCTTTTTCCCCCTCTTTAACATTACAGAAGTGATTCCTTCTAGTTGCAGTATATTCTCAACTGTATAAAATCTTTTTGAAATTCAAGATTGAGATTTGAGGTCCCACCAGCAAAATCCACCGTTGTCCTCTGTGTCTTCAGGCTGTGACAGGATGCACGTGAAATGCATCATGTCAAACTCATTGCAAATAGATTTTACCGAAAATAGCTTCTCGTGTCATCACTGGGATAACAGGATGGAAGATAGAGAGTCTAACCTAGAGGGGACAATCTGAAATCGTACTTCTATGTGAGAAATCTAACTTATGCTGAATAAATTTGAGGAAAAGCTCTGCAACATAACAAGATATACTTTAGTGTTTCCAAAACAGGCAATCAAACAAGGCTAGCTATTACATTTCCTCCACAACCTTTGGCCGATAATTGCTAAGGGAATCAGTCAAAGGAGTGAGTACATCCCCTTTTTAACAGAGAGGTTAACCATAACATTCTCTAAGTAGGTTTTACTTCTTACTGAACAGTACATTTTCTAACTACAACACATTAATGGAAATTATTATAATTCCCAATACAAAGAGCTATAATAAGTGTGGAATGAAGTAATTCTTATATTGTATTGGGCACATTCTTTATGAAATAACAGATCCTCAGTGAATGTTAAATAGTAATTATTGTGAGATCCACAAGAAACACAACTGTGAAGAGCCTGCCTCTGTGGGATAAGTTGGAGTTAAAGTGAGCACTTCGAGTTTTATTCACACGTACAGATGTCTCCACAGGTTGTGTAATAACAGCAGTCTCTCTCCTCACCTAAATATCAATGAGGAAATTGGCAAATGAAATAAATTTCTTATGCACCTCTGTGATCACTCGTTTTAGGAGGGAAACAATATCACCACCACCACCACCACCAAAGAGCAATATTTGCTTTCCCCAAAAAAGACAACCAATGCTTTGATACATGTAAAACAAGAGAGAAAAATAACTATTCTTTAATACATTGAATTCTGAGTAGATATGCACTACTGTATTTCTTCAAATAATTTAAACAAGAGAACGTCTGTGTAGCATAAGAGTACCACTGCGAATTTAAACTCAGATGAGTTAAAACAAAACAGTAGACATCATTAATATCATGGTTTGAGACAGTTATGAAGATGATAATCCTCATTTAACAAAGTCACATGGAGACTTTCCAAGAAGGTTGTCCAAAGTTCTATGAATAAGAATTTATAATCTTTCTCAAATCAATTGCTAACTGATTATCTTGGGTCAATAAGATGGTAACAACCTGATGGCAGACTTAATTTTTAAAGTATGGAAATATATTTTTTTTCAATTACTTATCAAATATGTTAGCATTTGTTTATCCTCAGTAGTTTCCCCCACGTGATAAGGCATCTTAGATCAGTATCAGTGTTCTGCATTAATGCTTGAGAGCAGTAGATGTCCAATAAATGTATGTTGACAGGCAAACCATTTTTGGAGGATAAAGCAACTGCTTCTGTAGCACTGATTATTAGATTTTATTCAAAGGAGTACAAAAATTCCAAAAAACATTTATTAAACATGTGCTGGGGGAGTATTTATTTCTATTGGATATATAATCACATAAATTAAAATTAAAATTTATCTTGTTGTGTCCCCAGGAGTTTAAAAGATAATAGGTGAACTAATGGTTAAGCAATAGTTATATATATAATATAGGTATATATTATATATATGGAGTAATAGTAGGCACTGAGGCGTAAATAGCAATAGTAAATGAAGAAATCAGATTTTGTTCTGGAATGCAAAGTGGATCAGTGGTGATAATAATGGAAGAGGGTTATGCACATAAAGATTCCATGGCATGACATAGTACTACAATGTATATATAAGGAGAGAGAGAGAGTTGAAATTCAAAGGGGTGTGGGGAGAGAGTTGGAGGGGAAGAGAGTAAATATAATTATGATTTTGGGGAAAATGTATGTGTAAAAAAGAAATTCAAAGGGAGAAGTTTGCTTAAAAGCAGATAGAAAATTATGCATTTCAGGTACTATGTTTTTCTTCTGGAATCCTCTTTTAATTTAATTTACTGGTGAAAATATTGCTACTATAAAATAAAAAGACCACAGGAAAACTAAGGAAGATGTAGGTGGAAGACTAGATAGTTAAGATTCTTTTAATGGAGAATGAACTTTCATAATAGATCAGACTGAATAAGATACTATTAAAATTCCTTACCATATAACCAATTATCTGACAATTTATTTGTTAATATAATATTGTGACATATACATTTAATTGTGATTGCTAAATCTTAACTGAGGTATTCAACTTGGTTTTGATGTAGTCAGATGGAACCCAGTGGGCGACATTAGACTAGATCAGAGAATAGATTTAATTACTCACAGATTCCAGAGAGAAGAGGATAAGGATATCTCGCAAGAGAAAGATGATGGGGCCCTCTAGCTTTACAAATATGAGGTGAGTGCCAACAAGGCGGGGAGAAGCCTAAAAGATAAAATGTTTTGGGATCAAATATTCTACGTAGGGTTGTTTCCCTATGACAAGTTCAAATTTGTTATTTTAAGCAGAGCATGAGGGTAAGCATGGAGATTTAGGTTACAATGTTGGGTCACTAGTTTTTAAGCAAAAGTAAACTGGTGAAGTGTTTCAGGGGATGGGCCTTATCTAGCTAAAGCACAAAATCACAATTTGGGGAGTGAACCTGTGCATGAAAGATCTCTCTCTTTCCCTGTCTCTCTCCCTCTTTCTGTAACTCAGCATGAAACAAAGAAATAAATCTGAAAAAAGACTGACACAGGATGATTGCTGAGGCAACATTAATATAAATGAGAAATAGGACAGAGAAAATATGTCAACCAGACTTTTCACTGTATTATACAGTGCCAATAAAATTTCAAGTGTTGCCTTACTAATTAATTCCTAGAAGAAAGTATAATTTGTATCTGTTGTAATTTTCTATGATATATAATATACTAATATTTTTATCTAAGTATATGTGCATATAAATAATTATATGCTCATATGCACTGTTTGAATTTTATTTCTGTAAAATAAATGTGGAATTTTTCATTTGATGGTCCAGTTTAATGGCATAGATTTTAAAAATTTGTATTTTAGTTTCTGGACCTTGTGCTATCTTTGATATGTACTAATTTTTTTTTATTTTTTACTTTTAGTAATTTATTTTTATATATAATTGTGTATTTTGAACTTTATTTCATTCATTTAATCTAGATTGTTAAATTTATTTACATACTTGTTCCAATTTTTTAAAAAAAATTTATTTAAGTTAATGTTTCATATAGTTCATACATACAGATTTAGGAACATAGTGGCTCTTACCCCTACCCTCACTCCCACTCATGTTCCAACTCTTCCTCCCCCTCCCTCTCAGATCCCCTCTCTTAATTTTCACAGTGATCTATTTTCAGTATAGTTAATTATAGTATAGTTAATCCTACTCTAAGTAAAAGAGAATGAAAGAAATGAAACAAATAGAATGAAGAAAAAACAAACAAACAAAAAACAAAACACTGTTCCTCAACGGAAGAGATAAGGGCTATAAACAATCATCACTTCTCAAAATGTCTATTTCACTCCAATACATAATATTTCAGGCACTCTATTAGTTACCTCAGATCAGGGAAAACATATGATATCTGTCTTTTTGGATTTGGCCTATTTCACTAAGTATAATGGTTTCCAGTTACTATCATCTTATTGCAAAAGACAGGATTTCATTTTTTTTCACAGCTGAGTAGTACTCCAAAGTGTGAATATATAGCATAATTTTTTTATCTAGTCAACAGTTGATGGACATCTTGGCTGATTCCATAACTTAGCTATTGTGAATTGTGTGGCAATGAACATGAGGGTACAGATAACTTATATACTGATTTCTTTTGGTTTGGGTGAATTCCCAGGAGTGGGGTGGCTGGATCACATGAAAGGCACGCTGAAGGCTTTATGATGTTAAGATTCCAAAAGAAGTTTTTGAGACTCATGGATTCGTATAGCTTTTCAAAAACTCATTAATTTCCTTGCTGGTGCATCCATGGTTCAGTTATTATCTTAGTCCATTGCTTTGAATCAGAAAGCAAAGCTCTTTTTTTTTTTTTAAATAAAATGATCAGTGTTAGGTTTTGGAGTTGAGTATGATTTTTTCATTATTTTAAAAGACAAAATAAGGGACATTAGGAAAACTTTAAGTTTGTAACCTTGAGTCATTCTCCCCAGTCTGTTAAAGAATACTCATATTCTTTCTTTAAAGTCCAAGTATGAAAGTCATGCATTTTGATCAGCATAGGGGAAAGCATTTTGGATGTAGGTATAGAAAATATATATTGGGTTTACAGGTATTGTTGTCAATTTTAAAAACAAATTTATTTGTGTATTTTCATTTTATTTGAAAAAGAAGGATAGATACAAGAGACTGAGGTAGAGGCAGAGAGATAGAAATATTTCATCCTGGTTCACAACACAAATGTCTGCACCAGCCAGAGCTGGGCCTGGCCAAAGCCAATTGTCTAGAATTCAATTTGGATTTCTCATGTTGGTGACAGAGACATAAGTACTTGAATCCTTACCTACTGCTTCCCAGGGTATACATTAACAGGAAGCTGAGACCAGAAGCAGAGCTAGGACATGAATCAGATATTCCAACATGGGATGCAGGAATCCCAAGTGATGTAACCATGGTGCCAATCATTATATGCATTAGTAATAAACTATTTCCCTAAATATTTAGATAATACTTACTTTAATATTTATTAGTGATTAAAATAAATAAGAGAAATAGAATCTTATTTTTTGTACAGAAAGTCAAGAAGGCTACTTTCAAGATCCTACCATAATCTTGATGATGACCTTAATCTTTAACAGGAGGCAGTAAAGATTTCCAGTTGGAATTTGTTGTGTAGTCTCTTCAGGCGAAAGTAGGAGGCTACAATAGGGTAGTAGAACATATTGAAATATAATTAAAATGTGAAAACTGCAGAAAATTTAACTCAACACCCATCAAACAATTCTACCACTAGGTCTTCAGTTATACTAGGTTATTTTTAATTTATGAAGGATAAAGAAAAGATACATCCAGAGATATATAAATGAAAAAGAGTTAAATATGACCACTGTTATCCAAAATCAAATTCCAAGTCACACAAGGATGGTAAAACAAAACGAAAAACTACCTACTGGATGCAAGTATAAAGATATTGTTAGGAAACAAAAATATGGCATTATTCTTTTGTAAAATTTCCACTATGTTCTATCATAGTGCATTCTTTGTTCTAACTTTGTTACATGGCTGACCTCTTTTTAATCTCTTGCAAAGTATTAGTATAGGTCTTCCAAAACCATAAAATTATGTAAATCTATCATGGTTATAATTTTAATGTAGCATTTCAATGCATGTTTTTTAACAATTTTCTATTTCTGGTAGAAATTTTCTAAAATAGTTCTTTAAATTGCTTTTTTTAACTTTGAAAACTATAAATGGAATATAACAACATTGCAATATCTGGATTAATATAATGTGTAGGCACTATATATACCTTAACATTAACTATTAAAGAATAATAAAATTCCAGAGGAGAAAAAGACTTACTAAAAATATCTGGGATTCAAAATTATATTTTCCAGCCTGTTAATTTATCATATGGAGTAAAAAATAAACCATAGGTAGGAGATGGAAACTCTACCAAATGCTTCTGTGTTACAGTAAACTTAATTATACAGTACACCATAAAATGACAGTAATATTAGAGAGGAGAAGTAGCAATTTAAGATGTGCAATAACTGCTTTTTACAAGGATAGAAATTATATCAGCCACATATACCTATTCAGTCTAATACTGTTTTCCAGCAAAGAGCCAGTGGGATTCACAGTCAAGGGGAGGTAAAGATTTAACTAAACTGAAACTGCTTAGCCCAGAAAAATCTCAGTTATGAAATTCTCTGCATGTAAATGTGTTCATTTGCTAATACATGATAAGTACATAATATACCAATTCACATTCAGTCTTTAAATGCATACATATATATGTGCATGTAGTAGCTGCAATCAAAAACATTACTAATGAATGGATTCCTGGCTTGTAAAGGGTCTCTGAAATGCTTTTTACTACATCTTGCTACATGTACATCACATAAAATGATTTTATAAGGACAGCATCCCATTATGAATTTAATAGAATGAATCTTAATGCGTCTGAAGAAAGCCACAAACCTTTCATTTAAAAATCTGAAAGATCACCATTAACTTTTTAAATTGGAAAGAGTGGTATTGACTTTCTGCCTTTGGTGGTTATTTTCTTCACTTTAAGAAAATTTAACAAATTACATTTTTGGTATGTTGGTATTGAGTCTCTTATTTATTAGATTATTAGTGCATCAATCATGATCTTGCATATAGGTAATATACTTGGGCCTAATTATTTCTGTAAGAAAAGTTGCTTGTCACATAACCCTTTGTTTGAATAATGGGTTTCCCGCTAAATATCCATGTGACCTCAAGGAAATTTTCTAAAATTGAATCTGTATCTTCTATTAAATTTGTGTGTTAATAACCATAATGTTATAATTGTTTTCCAAGACAATAAAAATAAACGTTAAGTTTATCATACATTGCTAAGCACATAGTAGGCAAACAACATATAAGGGGACTGAAAAATGTTCATGGATGAAGGAATTGAAAAATGTTTATTTTTGTGCAAAATTTTTTGAAAAGTGTCCATTAGTTTTTCAAAGTATGCATTCAAAAAGTATGAACTTTTTGAAGGCACTGAAATTGATAATTTTTGTTTCTTCTACTATCATGTACATGATGTGGTACACAATAGACTAGAGATCTGATTTCTTTTTTTCAGTTTCCTGTTGCCCTTCAGCAAATGAACCTTGTTGGGACATTGAAAATATCATTAATTTCAGGTTCTATTAAAAAGCGTATATACCTTGATGCTACGCATGTCAGATACTTGTTATCTTACATAAAAGTGAATTAAAGAAGACAAAGTATTGTGTTTCAAGATATAGAGAAGTAAGGCTGTGGTATAAAAATTATACAGTTTACCAAGTAGAAATGTTACCTTGGTGCCATTGACTAAGGGAATTTGAGAAGACAGGCAATAATAAAAGGCAAATAATTAGAGTGTCTCATTTTGTGCTCATGGAGTAAAAAAGAAATGTAGTGAATGAAGGGGATCCCACAGTCTATTTGATCAGACACATGAACTTTCTGAGATGTTGGCGGTGGTGGATAGACATAGTCTGATACTCCCAGGGTCATTGGAATTATAATCACCTCATTGAGGCAAAAATTATCTTGCTGCTTATTTATTAATATCTAAAATTATTAAATTTGGAATTAAAGTTTTTTGATATATAGTCTAAGGGGGTAAATAATGTTCTGTGCTTTTGATTCAAGATGTGTCAGGATGATCTGTTATGTAAGTTCATTCACTTATCCCTCTGCACAAATGCACGTCATGGCTTAAGACTAAAACCCGTGTGTGTATACTACAATACCCTCTCTCTTTGCTTACTTTCTTTCTACTCACCTGCCTCCTTACCCAATATCCTTCATTCCTTCCTATATATTTACTATGAGGGAAACATAAAGTATTAATATCTCACTTTGTCTAAAGTCTATAAGTATTAAGGCTAAATATTACAGTAATAAAGGCCCTCCCAACAAAGAAAAGCCCAGGACCAGATGGATTCACTGCTGAATTCTACCAGACATTTAAAGAAGAACTAACTCCAATTCTTCTCAAACTATTCAGAACAATCGAAGAAGAGGGAATCCTCCCAAATTCTTTCTATGAAGCCAGCATCACCTTAATTCCTAAGCCGGAAAAAGATGCAGCATTGAAAGAGAATTACAGACCAATATCCCTGATGAACATAGATGCAAAAATCCTCAATAAAATTCTCGCCGATAGAATGCAACAACATATCAGAAAGATCATCCACCCAGACCAAGTGGGATTTATCCCTGGTTTGCAGGGATGGTTTAATGTGCGCAAGACAATCAATGTGATACACCACATTAACAGACTGCAGAAGAAAAACCATATGATTATCTCAATAGATGCCGAGAAAGCATTTGATAAAATACAACACCCGTTCATGATGAAAACTCTAAGCAAACTGGGTTTGGAAGGAACATTCCTCAATACAATCAAAGCAATCTATGAAAAACCCACAGCCAACATCCTATTGAATGGGGAAAAATTAGAAGCATTTCCACTGAGATCTGGTACCAGGCAGGGATGCCCACTCTCACCACTGCTATTCAATATAGTTCTGAAGGTTCTAGCCAGAGCTATTAGGCAAGAAAAAGAAATTAAAGGGATACAAATTGGGAAGGAAGAACTCAAACTATCGCTCTTTGCAGATGACATGATTCTTTATTTAGGGGACCCAAAGAACTCTACTAAGAGACTATTGGAACTCATAGAAGAGTTTGGCAAAGTAGCAGGGTATAAAATCAATGCACAAATATCAACAGCCTTTGTATACACAGGCAATGCCACGGCTGAGGAAGAACTTCTAAGATCAATCCCATTCACAATAGCTACAAAAACAATAAATACCTTGGAATAAACTTAACCAAGGACGTTAAAGATCTCTATGATGAAAATTACAAAACCTTAAAGAAAGAAATAGAAGAGGATACCAAGAAATGGAAAAATCTTCCATGCTCATGGATTGGAAGAATCAATATCCTCAAAATGTCCATTCTCCCAAAAGCAATTTATAGATTCAAAGCAATACCAATCAAGATACCGAAGACCTTCTTCTCAGATCTAGAAAAAATGATGCTGAAATTTATATGGAGACACAGGAGACTTCGAATAGCTAAAGCAATCTTGTACAACAAAAACAAAGCTGTAGGCATCACAATACCAGATTTCAGGACATACTACAGGGCAGTTGTAATCAAAACAGCATGGTACTGGTACAGAAACAGATGGATAGACCAATGGAACAGAATTGAAACACCAGAAATAAATCCAAACATCTACAGCCAACTCATATTTGATCAAGGGTCCAAAACCAATCCCTGGAGTAAGGACAGTCTGTTCAATAAATGGTGCTGGGAAAATTGGATTTCCACGTGCAGAATCATGAAGCAAGACCCCTACCTTTCACCTTACACAAAAATCCACTCAACATGGATTAAAAACTTAAATCTACGACCTGACACCATCAAATTATTAGAGAGCATTGGAAAAACCCTGCAAGATATAGGTACCGGCAATGACTTCTTGGAAAACACACCAGAAGCACAGGCAGTCAAAGCCAAAATTAACATTTGGGATTGCATCAAATTGAGAAGTTTCTGTACTGCAAAAGATACATTTTAAGTTTCTTGATATTCTCTGGGGATACTTAGCATAATAATACTAACATATTAAGCAAGTGGCATATTGGACAGCTTGTAAAATAGAGACTTTTCCTTCCAAAAACATGAATATATGCTACTTAGAGACAGATTTCAACTATTTGCTCACTTCTTAGATCAGTGGCCACATAGAAAAGATGGCTATAGTCAAAGCAGGAATAATAGGATATTTTTCTTTGAAGTTTGCAAAGT
Source organism: Oryctolagus cuniculus (assembly GCF_051225735.1). NCBI lineage: Eukaryota > Metazoa > Chordata > Mammalia > Lagomorpha > Leporidae > Oryctolagus > Oryctolagus cuniculus. Next base: position 52,805,753 of record NC_142872.1, read on the forward strand.
AGAGCAGGAAACTTCTAGGATGGTTGAAAAAATTAGCAATTGTCTACACTGAGTTTGACAATCAATGTATTATCATATTTATTTTCATACCTTAAGTTTAAGCTTAGAACAACTCAGGAACAATAGGTGATGTATTATAGAGAACAAAATTATAACCAAAAAATTAAAGGAGTATGTCCTCACCAAATAATAAATAAGCAGTAAAGAGAATGTTAAAAGTATAAATGTAAATGACTCTTTGATAACCCCAGGACTAGTGGAATTGACCTTTGCTATCCTAATTGCAAACTTTCCATTATCCTATGTACATAGTCTCTGTTACACTTCATCTGTGAGAGTTACTACAAAAACAGAGATAAAATACCAAATATGATATTAATGTTTTAGATGTCATGTTTTTAACTTATAAGCGATAGATTATAATTTTCAGTCAGGATACAAATAGTCAAGAGAAAGAGATTGAAGAAATCTTAATGCATTGTCATTTAAGACATAAGTAATGCTTTTCTGATTGAAGTAAAGCATCTATCACCAGCTGTTTAAGCTCAGGGAAAAAAATATGTTGCAAGAGTTCATTATTTTTCTCCATTCTAGCCACTATCCCTATTCAGGTATAGCAGCACAGATGGTGTTGTGGTAAAGACACATAACACTGTCAGGAGCTGAAACATATGGCACAAATCTGGCATTCCACATTCTCAACAAGTTTCAAGGTTAAAATAGAAACATGCCACTTTTCTGACATTCCATTAACTTATTTGCTTTATCTTTATATTAAAATACATCAGGATAATTATGGTAGTATTTTTCTTAGTTGATCACTTTCATGATTCTGTGCTTTCATTATTTTATTAACATTGATCTGATACTTGGGATTATTTTGGTGTATTGTGTGCCATGCCATAGATGGTTTTTAAAAATCATTTTATTAGAAATTGTGTTATATTTTAGTGTATTAGAGAAGGTTGGTTAACTTAATAACTATTCTCTGTCAGAGTCAAAGCTAGTATATCTTCTGTCTTATATATGTAATTTTCATTTATTTGGTTTCCTTGAAATAAAAATATCAATGTAAATATTTTATCAGTAATTTACGTTTGTTTATAGCTGAAGATTATAAATGACAAAATTTCTTAGGATTATCATGCTGAAAGCAACATGATGAGAAAATATCCTGCTTAGAATGAAAAAGCAGTAACACCAACAAAAAGAAAAGACATTTGATTTGTCATAAACCACACATAGAAGTAAGCCAAAACAAAATAGTCTTCCTTTGAATTTCAATAACTTATTCATGTTTCCTCTCTTAGTCTTCATACACATGTCCAGTATTACAGGGAACAGAACCAAAACCATTTTCCAGCAAAAAACAAACAAAAAGCAAGTAAAGAATGTATCTGAATAAAGAAGATATTTAATTCAGCATCCTATGAGCATACTTTAAAAATTCATATCTAAGTTGAATTGAAAGATAAGTTTATTTCAATGCAGAAAAGTTTTAAAATCTATACATAGATTTTCTAGTACACATTTCCTAGGAACTCTGTGAAGACATCTTCCTATGTTAAAAGATATTGATTAGTGTGCCTTCCCATTAAAGGGCAGCTCATCTTTCTCTTTTGGATGTTTGAAACAAAGTGAACCAGAAGAGTGAATCTGTTTTTAAAAATGAAAACCTCTGGAGTAGAGATATAACATTAAGTAGTCCTCAAAAAACTATCTTTAGATTTCTGAAACATTGAATCACAAAGGCTAATGTTGAAAAAGGACCTAAAGACTGCATTATGTTTAGGACAACATAAAATATCTTTTAAAAATATCTCTGGAGGAGAATGACCACTGAGCAGATGCACTGTTTCCTAAAATCAGTTTCAGAAAGGAAACTGACAAAGTCTGTGCTATTTTTGTGTACATAAAATGAAATTTAGAGGAGAAAATATTGAATACATACATACATACATACATACATACAACAAGTCAAGCTCCAGAGATACCCTGAATGATAGAAAGGAGAGGACAAGTGTAATGAGTTGAAACTGAAAATTTTCCATCTTTGTCACAAGACAAATGAAAGAACAAAGCCAAACCAATACAAACAGGAGTTCCTTTTATGGGATGTAAATCTGGAACCGATGGTAACAAATCTGATACATAAATTTGACTACAAATAAATTCACTTTCTATTAGTTCATATTGATCGATATTTTATTCAGAAAAAAATGGCTTAGTAGCTTTAGCATAATTCAGGTTTAAATTACTTATTTATTCATTGTTCTCTGCAACCATGCTGTTTGCACCATGGCATCCGTTGATACTAAACTTCATTCAGCTTCTCAAAGTCAACGTGTTCCCTTGAGGTGGGAAATTATTCCTTTTCTTCTCTTGGACTGCTCCTTCTGGATTCATCTTAGAGCCCCATGATCATGTTAGTTGGCCATCTCATATATTCCCATTACACTTAATCCTTGCTAATTCTTTGTGTGATCAGTTGCTTTGCAATTGTTGACTGGCTTGCCTGATTTTCCCCATTAGTCTTTCAGCTCTGTGGAAGAAGGAACATGTCTGTTTTTTTAGCATGTTTGCATCTTCTATGTCTGACAAAGTGTCTGGAACATGAAATGCTCCTGAATAAATTATTTAAATATGAAGAGAGATTGTTTAGTGCCACTGTGACAATGTAAGCAACTGGAAACAAAATTGCTGCATTCCGAACTATTTCATGTAGTGCTGTGTACCCGGTTAAAAATATGTACTTGAAAGTAAAGCTACCTATAAGGAGAAGGAAAAATATTTTATAAATGACAGATTAGTTACCATCAATAAAAGAACCACTAGAAAATAAAATATTTTTCTAAGATGCTTATAATACTATACCATGGAAAAAGATTTTGACATGTTCTGTTCAGCATCATAGGATAAAGCTATTCTTGATGGATAGCAGCAGTAGAGAGATGGATGGTACTTTAACATGAGGAAAGAATGACATGATTGGCCCTGTCAGACGATAGAACAGGATCTCAACACAAAAGGTTATTTTCACAGTGTCGTCATCACTTTTTAGGCAAGGAACACGAGTGCATGAATGAGGAAGACCAGATGGTTTCTAAAACAAACTTAAGATTATATGGGGCCGCCGCATCTCACTAGGCTAATCCTCCGCCCGGCGCCGGCACACTGGGTTCTAGTCCCAGTTGGGGCGCCGGATTCTGTCCCGGTTGCCCCTCTTTCCAGGCCAGCTCTGTGCTGTGGCCCGGGAGTGCAGTGGAGGATGGCCCAAGTACTTGGGTCCTGCACCCCATGGGAGACCAGGATAAGTACCTGGCTCCTGCCATCGGATCAGCGTGGTGCGCTGGCTGCAGCGCGGCGGCCATTGGAGGGTGAACCAATGGCAAAGGAAAACCTTTCTCTCTGTCTCTCTTTCTCTCTCACTGCCCACTCTGCCTGTCAAAAAAAAAAAAAAAAGATTATATGGGAGACTTAGATTTTATAGGATACTTCTTCAGCTTCCAGGACATTTAAGATTGTGTGGGGTAAGGATGCAAGAGGAAAAAGAAGAAGAACCTAGCCTGGCAGACAGTTTGGTGGCTCTGCTGTATCTCAAGGTGACATTTAACAAGTACTTGCTGGGTTCCTCACCATCCCAACACAGGACTTCAGTCTTGCCAATCCTGATAATATTTGAGTTCTCTATTATTTATTATATGACTGTCAATATCTATATTTAATTTTGTGTTTTATTTGAATTTTATTTCCAAAAATATACATGTTTATTTGATAAATTATCACAATACTAAACATCAAAATGTTTTTAATTCTTTTATAAATATGAAATAATTTCATTCACATAATAAGCTTTCTTTTTATCTCTCATGTGCATAAGCACAGCACAGAGAGGTTTATGGTTGCCTGAGGACCCAAGGATGGAGACTGGCAATGCTAGGACCCCATCAAGTTCTCTGCAGACTCAGGATTATCTGTAGTTGCACCCTTGACCTCATGGCTATAGTGAACACTCGACCATTCTTTTTCACTGCTGTATACTTTTCTATGAAAATCCTGAGGGTTTCAAACCTTTATTTTCAGTGTGTGGTGTTTTGATCTAATGTTATCTCACATAATACGATAATTCCACTTTTGCAAATTTATCTAGTCTAATTATGCCTTTCATTTAGTATATTTTGTATGTTTATATTTGTTTTCTTTATAAGTATATTTCTACAACCTTAATACACATTTTCTTTTGCGCTTTTTATGGCCTTTTGTTTCTTTTATCCCTTTGGATTTATTGGAGATTTCTATATTATTCTATATTATTCTATATTATTTCTCATTATTTCTTTCTAAAAGACTAGAATATGGAGATTATATATTTAGTACTAACCTTAGTGTTTAATACACATGCTTAACCTTCTATTTTGCTAACATGCTTTATGCTCAAGTAGTATTTCTAATTCTTACTGAACTTAAGATAAATATATATTAACTCTTCTTTAACTATTTCTCAGAAATATACTATTTACTTTCTGCTTAAGCACCTTAAATGCAAACAATATTTGTCAGTTTTTGAATGTGTTACCTATTCTAAAAGCATCATTGTTCATTATCTGTTTTAACCAATGTCTTTCCTCTAATTGTATTTTTCTTTTAATCAAAAGCCATTCTTTAATATTGTTGGTAATAAAAATTTATTTAATAAATTCTCAATATTTGTACAAATAATTTCACTTAATAATATTTATTTATTTTTCATACTGTATTTAAAGTAAACAAATTTCACGTATTTTATATATACAGATTTAAGAACATAGTGATACTTCCCACCCTCTCTCTCTCCTGCCAGTGATCCCACCCTTCCTCCTCTTTCCTCTATTATCCTATCTCTTAATTTTTAAAATGATCTATTTTCAGTTTACCTTATATTCATAAGATTAATCCTATACTGAGTAAAGAGTTCAACAAATAGTATGAAGTAAAAAACACTGTTAGTCAACAGCAGAGACAAGGGCTGTACACAATCATCCAGTCTCAGAATGTCAATTTCACTCCAGTATATTACATCTTTGGTTCTCTATTAGTTACCACAGATCAGGAAAAACACTTGGTATTTGTTTTTTGGGACTGGCTTATTTCACTAAGTATAATGGAGAGAGAGAAGGAGAGGTTAGGAGAGGTAGAGAGAGAGAGAGAGAGAGAGAGAAGCCTTTTACCTGCTGATTCACTCCCCAATTGGCCACAACTGCAGGAGCTGCACCAATCTGAAGCCAGGAGCCAGGTACTTCTTCCAGGTCTCCCACGCAGGTGCAAGGGCCCAGGGACTTGGGCCATTTTGTACTGCTTTCCCAGGCAATAGCAGAGAGCACGATCAGAAGTGGAACAGCCAGGTCTTGAACCAGCACCCATATGGTTCAGGCAGCAGCTTTACCTACTGCACCACAGTGCCAGCCCCATTTTGTCTTTATAATGCCACAACTCCATATACGCCACAGCCCTGATGAAAAAAATTATTTATTTATTTATTTATTGACAGGCAGAGTGGACAGTGAGAGAGATAGAGACAGAAAGGTCTTCCTTCCTTTGGTTCACCCCCCAGTGGCCTCTGCAGCCAGTGCACTGCGGCCGCCGCATTGCGCTGATCCGAAGCCTAGAGCCAAGTGCTTCTCCTGGTCTCCGATGTGAGTGCAGGGCCCAAGGACTTGGACCATCCTCTGCTGCCCTCCTGGACCACAGCAGAGAGCTGGACTGGAAAAGGAGCAACGGGGACAGAATCTGGCACCCCGGCCAGGACTAGAACCGAGGGTGCCAGCGCCGCAGGTGGAGGATTAGCCTAGTAAGCCGTGGCGCCGGCCAAAATTTATTTTTTATTTTCAGCCCTGTCCCCTTAATATTATCAGGAGTCCTGTATATCCAATCTCTGTTTTTAGCAATAAGTTTGCCTCTATAAATTTATCTCATTGGTATACCTTAAATTCTGAGGCACCAAGATTGGCCTTTTGTCACTGCCTTGCTTTTGGTTTTTAATCCCAGAGAGTGTAGGATATAGTCCTCCCATTCTCTTTTTTTTTTTTTTTTTTTTTTTACAGGCAGAGTTATACAGTGAGAGAGAGAGACAGAGAGAGAGAGAGAGAGAGAGAAAGGTCTTCCTTTTTCTGTTGGTTCACCTTGCAAATGGCTGCCACGGCCAGCACACTGTGGCCAGCCCGCTGCGTGGATCCGAAGCCAGGAGCCAGGTGCTTCTCCTGGTCTCCCATGCAGGTACAGGGCCCAATCACTTGGGCCATCCTCCACTGCACTCTCGGGCCACAGCAGAGAGCTGGACTGGAAGAGGAGCAACCAGGACAGAATCCAGTGCCCCAACCAGGACTAGAACCCGAAGTGCCAGTGCCGCAGGTGGAGGATTGGCCTATTGATCTGTGGTGCTGGCCTCCACATTCTCTTCTATTTATGGCTCATTATAATGTCTGAGTAGTTGGTAAGGCCAGTTACATTTTAGAGTGTTCTCTGATTTTATTTTATTTATAATTGTTTTGCCATTGGTCACGAGTTGATTCATAGTGTGATTTTATTGTTTTCTTAACAGTAATTCTGCTTATATTATTTTCTCATCTTTCTTTGCCTTTAAAAGATAATGGAGACTTATTACTATATGTATTTCAGGATATTGATGAAAAGAACATCATTGGAGTGAAAATGTAGTTGTATGATTGTGATATTGAAAAGTCAAATTCATATATTTTATATAGCAGATTGTATAAAAAAAGTGGAGAGAGGAAGTCATCATGTTTATGAAGGACATCAGAAAACAATTCCAGATGAAAATCCACAATTTGACAGTCATTTGTATGTCACATTCTAAGGTGTGAGTTACTTTCAATAAAACAAAACCATCTGTAATAAGACAGTTGTGTTATTTTTATGCTTAGTATACCATAATATGCTTTAATTTAGTAGATTTATCCTGTACTTATGAATTTTTCAATTACATAAATGTAAGAATCCTACTTTCTATGCTTCATTTTATGTATGACTGCAATTAGCCAATGTATTAAACACAGTGTAAGCAAATACTAACTTCTTTACCTTTTAAAGCGAAAACCTCCATTTCAACAAATGCTAGTTTATGTGACTTTTCCATCATGACATTTCTGTGAGGAAAACTCCATTTGCTCCTCACACTTACATGGGAAAATTGAGTCAAATGTTAGGTGTTTTGTACTAGGTAAATAGTAATAGTAATAGTAATAGTAATAGTAATAGTAATAGTAATAGTTCCAGGAATCCTGCAGTTTATGATTTAAGTGTGTTGTACTTGCAGTGAGGTGACAGTGCCAAAGGGGATCCATATGTATCAATAACCTGGAAGAGCTGGCTTATTTAACTAGGGCTTTCCACTATTGAGATAAAACAGTAGAGAGAGAGAAAAAAATCAAACCAAATAAAATATATTGCTTTACATAGACAATCATTCAAAATAATTGATGACTGGAAATACACACTGTAGTTGCCCTTCAAACTGTCTATGTTATACAATTCTCTAGTTTTTGCTTTTTTGGGGAACAAATTTTTTTAAATATACAGAAATTTCTCAGAGATATCCCAGCAGTGGGAAACATTCTAAATGTGACTGTGCATGTGTGTATTTGAAAATGGTTTAAGCAAAGGATAAAATGAATTCAGGTTCTCTTAAATTAGGTATTTATGAAACTACCCTAGAAAATTTTGTGATGATTGTAATATTATTTGAGTATAAAATTAAAATTTCATTGAGTGTGAAGCTGGAATTATGCTATTACAAGCTACATTCTCGTTCAATTTGGACGGTTGTAACAAATTTAAAATGAAACCTTTCTTTTTGCAGTTAAATAATAATCTTATTTCTTATAAATTATGTGTTACCCTTATAATATCACAGGGAAAAAAATCGTCCTGTCTTGCCTGTTTTAAACTGGAGGGAGTAATATAGTTTTCTAATTTTCTGATAAGGACTCTTTTTTAATTTATTTTATTTATTTGAAAGTTAGATTTACTCAGAGAGAAGGAGAGGCAGAGAGAAGTTGTCCATCTGCTGGTTCAATCCCCAGTTGGCCACAATGGCTGGAGCTGTGATGATCCAAAGCCAAGTGTCAGGAGCCCCTTCTGGATGCTCCACACAGGTGCAGGGGCCTAAGGACTTGGGCCACCTTCTACAACTTTCCCAGGCCTTAGCAGAGAGCTGGATTGGAAGTGGAGTAAGCCAGGACTCAAGCAGGTGCCCTATGGGATGCCGGCACTGTAGACGGCTCTACCCGCTATGCCACAGTGCCGGCCCCAACAGCTTCCCTTTCAAGAGAAGACATCTTTTATCTCTCATAGTTAATGAAAGAGTGTTTTAGAGGAATGGACAAAGCTTAGGGTGGAAGAGCTTAAAATTTCAAAAAAATTTAAAGATTTATTTTATTTATTTGAAAGGCAGAGAGACAGAGGGAGAGACAGAAAGAGCTCTTCTGTCCACTGGGTCACTCCCCCAGAGGGCAGCAATGTCCAGGGCGAGGCCAAGCCAAAGCCGGAAGCCAGGAGTTTCTTCTGGCTTCTTCCGGGTTCTTCTGGGTGCAGTCTGCTGTCTCTCAGAAGTTGTGAAAGGTTGAGAAACTGCTGCTATCATATACATTGTATAGAAAGCATTCAGCCATTATCAGTAAGTCTGAGTTAAAAATAGTTTCCCCTTATACTCTTAAGTTGGTGAGAATTACTGAGGATTGTATTGCTTGCATATCTAAACTATGGCTCCTAGATTGCCTCTTCAATTAAGAAATGGAATAAAATTTTTAATGTTTTCTTTCCTTTTTGGGTCAAGGGAAAGAAATATTAGGACCTGAACTAAGAAATACTTACACTATTTAAAACAATATTTGACAAGCTAAGAAAAAAACTGCTTCAATCCAGGTCTCCTACAACTACATATTCAATTCATTCACCTATATAATTCATTTCTTAATTGCTTTATGTTGTTCACTAATAGGAAAAAAAACCAATACAATGTAAGAAAAAATTCATTTTGTTTGGCATACCAAATCTAGTATGGCAGAAAATGTTCATTAAAAATGTTTAAGAAATAGCGTTCTGGTGAACAGCAGTAAGTCAACCAATACATATTTCCTGTAGATTCTGTTTTTAAATTACAGATATTAAGACTTGTAGAAGATTTGCTGGGCATTAGTGTCAAATACAATATAGGATCTAAGATATATTCGTCTTCATGTTACTTTGTAATATCATGTGTATATTTAAGAACTAGTTACCGAGGAGCAGATAATATGATACAGCAGGTTAAGTGACCGCTTGGTATGCCAGCGTGCCATATCAGAGTACAGGTTTGGGTCATGGCTTCTTGGCTTCCAATTCAGCTTCCTGCTAAAGCCCTGGAGAAGACAGTGAATGATGCCCAGGTCTTGGTTTTCTGCCACCTTCACAGGAAACCCAGGTGGAGTCCTTGGTTCTTGGCTTCAGCATGGCCTGGTCCTAATTATTCGCAAGCATTTCGGAAATGAACTAGTGAATGGAAGATTCTCTTTCTCTGTCTCCCTCTCCGTTCTCTGCTCCTGCTCCATCAACCTTTTAAATAAATAAATAATTCTATCTATCTTTAAAAAAAGAATTAGTGGCCCAGTAGGGCAAACCTTAAATCTGCAATAAGGAAATGGGAGCCACAATAAGATCTGATTTTTAATTTTTTAAAGATTGATTTATTTTATTTGAAAGTCAGAGTTACACAGAGAGAAAAGGAGAGGCAGAGAGAAAGAGAGGTCTTCTATCTGCTGGTTCACTCCCCCAATTGGCCACAAAGCCTGGAGCTGCCCCGACCCGAAGCCAGGAGCCAGGAGCTTATTCCTGGTCTCCCACATGGGTGCAGGGGCCCCAAAACTAGGGCCATCTTCCACTGCTTTCCCAGGCCATAGCAGAGAGCTGTATGGGAAGTGGAGCAGCCAGAACTGGAACTGATGCCCATATGGGATGCCGGCACTGCAGGAGGCAGCTTTACCTGCTACACCACAGCGCTGGCCACCAAAAATTTTTTAAAGATGTATTCATTTATTTGAAAGCAGAGTTACAAGAGGTGAAGGCAGAGAGAGAGAGAGTCTTTTATCCACTGGTTCACTCATGGATGGCCTAAACAGCTGGAGCTGTAGCAATCCAAAGCCAGGAGCCAGGATCCAGGAGCTTCTTCCGACTCTCCCATGAGGGTGCAGGGGCCAAGGGACTTGGGCCATCTTCTACTGCTTTTGCAGCTCATAGCAGAGAGCTGGATTGGAAATGGAGCAGCTGGGACTCAAACCGGCACCCATATGGGATGCCGGCACTGCAGGTGGTGGGGTTGCCCACTATACCACAGTGCTGGTCACTGATATTTTAATTTCAATTTTAATTTTTATATGAAAGGTAAAGAGAGAGAGATGATTCACCACTTACTGGTTTACAACATGTCCACCCTTGGGTGCTTTGAGATAATTTTTGAATTTAATGACTAGATAACAAATATCTTTAGTAGCTTCCAGTGTTTTGATTTTCACAAAATTTACCTGGTCGAATATTAAAAATATATTTGATATGAACAATTATGTGATTTTTGATATAAAACAAAAAGTTTTGTAATAATTGAGTGTCAGATAGAGTGCATCAGCAGGAAAACAATGCACTCTCATATGGAATTTGAGTGTCCCAAATAGCATCTAACTACTATGCCAAATACGTTCCTCAATGGAACATAATCCTAATATGCTCCTAATATAGTTCTTCTTATACCAATCTGCTTATTATTGAACAAATGCTCGATACTTAATGCTATAAGAGAAAAATACACATAGATTTGATGCTTATTCTAGCATTCAGCAATAAGACATTTCATTCATGAATATGTGAAATAATTACATTACAATTTACAGCTATTGCTCCTGCTGTGCCTGACTGTTCATTGTAGCTTCCTTAGTCTCATGGATTTTGTATCGTCTACTTTGCATTGTTTTCCATCTCCTTTTTATGAGACAGACCATACGTATCAGTTTTATGGCAGTCACCTAACACTGTCACATTGTAGATTCATATAAATAAGAACAGTTATGTTTCATTGAGCATTGATCAGATATGCCAGGTGCATTTTGTGTGCACAGGTACTTTAATCCTCAACAACCCTAATGACAAGGGATCTGAGTCTCAGGTCTGAAAACTTACCTGAAGTCAAGCAGAAAAAAACATTGTCGATTAAGGAGACAGACAAACAAGTGCTTGGTTGCTGTTGTGTGTTTATCTCATTTTGTCTGTTTCTGTAACTGTGAATATGATTGGATGTACAATTCCTAAAATGCAATGCATGCCCTCTGAATGCTATTTTTTTTGTTTTGTTTTTGTTGCTGTTACTTTATTTGAGAGACAGGCTCAGAGAGAGAGGGAGAGCTTCCAACCACTGATTCACTCTCCAGATGCCCAATAATGACCAAGGCTGGTTTAGGCTGAAACCAGAAGCCAGCAACACGATCTATGTCTCCCTTGAGTGGGAACAACCCAACCACTTGAACTATCACCTGTTGCCTTCTTAGGTGCATATGAGCAGCAGAAAGCTGCAATCAGTAGTGGAATTGGTACTCAAACATAGACACTGATATGTGATGCATGTATCCCATGTGGGCTATACAAAATGCCAACTCTTCGATTTGTTTCTTTAGGAAAAGTCATTCCGTACTGTTGTACTTATCTGTTTAATGCCCCTCTTCCCAGAGAAGTGGTAAGTTTCGTGGAGTCAGACATAGTGAACATCACATTCTTTTCACGCAGTGTTCTATGCTGTGCTTGGCATATGCCATGTTCTCAGTAATACGCGTTGAATCAACAGGCATCCTACCCCATCTTAGCTATTTTGAATCAGTCCTCATGGTTATAATTCTTACATTATTCTCTAATACCATGCTTCACTTACTTTAAATATTTTGTGCTACTTTTTTCCTTTTGTCTTACCTGAATTCTCTAGATCATAGATTAATTCATATTTATCTTTACCTTGATTGTTCCTACCTCAGTTTATTTACACCTGTGTCACTGAACATAAATGCAGTAAAAGTATATGCCAATCAGTAGTGTGATCAAGACCCAGCTGGACATTGCCATCAGCTGTGCTTACAGTTGCTTCTCTCTCTCTTAGAAGGGAAGATCACCAACAGTTAAAGAGCTGTTAAAAATAGACTAGAGGCAAATTGCTACTTTCGCTTTGATTTAATCAGTGTTGGAAACACAGTGAAAACAGACTCACCTTTCTTCTATGTGATTCTGTTTAGCTTAATGACATGCCCTGTGTGCCCTAAGTTTGTTTTGGGCACTATACTAGATGGGGCTTTTAAAGGGTGTAGCCCAGTACCTAGCACATCTCATCTGCTTAAAAAAAAGCAATTATTTTATATAATTATTCCTCACTTTTGGAAAAAAAATATGGTATAAATAAAACTGTCTTGCTCTTAAGCAATGGGATCACCTTAGGTCCAAGGACCTAGAATTTAATTCACCGAGACTCTCAAACCTTATAAGTATTCCTAACTTGTATGTTAGTATTTATAAGATTTCTCACTAAGAAAGGCACTGGAAATTTCTGGAAAGTGTTAAAGTAAATTGAAAGAAGGTGTAGTAAGGGAGAACTACATTGAGTTTGATTTACTAAGAAGGCAGAAGCTGCTGGATCAATGACCATCTTCAAGAGAGTCAGTGTTAAGCTTGTCTCAAGATGTCACACTATTAAACAAGAAGCAGTGGTGTGTAACAATTTCTGGAAACTGAAAGGGGAGAAAGGAAATTGGACTTCTGGCAACTTGTTCATAGTTATTCAAGAGGTGGACAGTTTTGCTACTTTAAAGAGAAAAAGTAAGAAAATATTCATTGTTTGATTAAATAGATGCTGCTCAGAAATTTTAACCCTAAACATATTTGTTATTCACTAAGAATATAGTTATTTAAAATATACAAGGCCGGCGCCGCGGCTCAGTAGGCTAATCCTCCACCTTGCGTCGCCGGCACTCCGGGTTCTAGTCCCGGTCGGGGCACCGGATTCTGTCCCGGGTGCCCCTCTTCCAGGCCAGCTCTCTGCTGTGGCCTGGGAGGGAAGTGGAGGATGGCCCAAGTGCTTGAGCCCTGTGTCACTGAACATAAAAAAGTATATGCCAATCAGTAGTGTGATCGAGACCATTGGCCATCTGATTGGACATTGCCATCAGCTGTGCCTACAGTTGCTTTTCTCTCTCTCTCTTAGAAGGGAAGATCACCAATAGTTAAAGAGCTGTTAAAAATAGACTAGAGGCAAATTGCTACTTTCGCTTTGATTTAATCAGTGTTGGAGAAGCACCTGGCTCCTGGCTCCGGATAAGCACTGTGCGCAGGCCGCGGGGGGCCATTGGAGGGTGAACCAACGGCAAAGGAAGACCTTTCTCTCTGTCTCTCTCTCTCTCACTGTCCACTCTGCCTGTCCAAAAAAAAAAAAAAATACAGTGACTCCCTTCCCCGAGTAGATAAGTGACAAAATTGCTACATACTTCATAGTAATTGTCATTATAATTTCCACAAATTTCTTACTTCAAAACTCCAAGAATCAGAAATACCAGGATTTCCCCCAGATACAAAAAATGATGTGACGTCAATGCCCAGAGAGAAAACTAAGCTAGAGTGTGAATTCACAGAAACTGCTGTTCTAAGTGACTACAATGATGAATATGTAGTTTCCGTTTGGAAGGTTGCTACCATTCATAGGAAAGATGCTGCCAGACACTGGAGACTATGTAGCTAAAGTTGATATTTGCAAAAGAAACAAGATAATGAAGTTCCCTGTAATTATCAATGAAGGGGTGAGAATGATTGAGAATTCAGAAGTTAACTCAGTACATCCTATTTATCTATTCCCTGTTTGAACTGTGCCTCTCATTTACCATTTAAACACCACTTGTGGATGTACTCGTGCCTCTCCAAATCTTAAAGTTGCTATGACTTGGGAGGAAAGTCAGCAGTCTGGGATAAGGGTGTCTATTTCCAAGACAGCTAATAAATAGGTGGTAGCCTGAGTTCCTGCTTACTGAAAGAGATGATCAGATCCTTTGGTGATTTTTATCTGCTTTGGAAGCCTTTGATAAAATATAAACACACTTAAAAATGAAACAGTTAAAAAAATGAAACACTTGGGAAGGTTGGTTGTATTTTGAATTGTACAGTTGCAATAAGGAACAGATATTTGGTTAATAAATGCATAGTTATTCAGCTCATGAGTTGATTCATTGGGCACATGGCTTATCTTTTTGTTTTGATTACAGTAAAAATGCAAAGGGTAAAATACAGCATTTTAGCCATTTTAAGTGTATAATTCAGTGCCATAAAGTACATTAATATTGTTATGCAACCATCTTAACCTGCATTTTACAGGCTGAAAACTCTGTACCTAGCAACCTCCCAGTATCTCCTCTATCTAGCTCCTGGTAATAAGTAATCTGTTTTCTTCCTCTATGGCTTTCTTATATAGGCAGAACCATAATATTTGTCCTTTTGCAACCGCTTATTCCATTCGGCATAATACCTTCAAATTTCACTCGTGTCAAAGCCAATATCAGAATTTCCTTCCTTTTTTTTTTTTTTAAGATTTGTTTATTTGAAGTCAGAGTTACACAGAGAGAGAAGGAGAGGCAGAGAGAGAGAGAGAGAGAGAGAGAGAGAGGTCTTCCATCCGCTGATTCACTTCCCAGTTGGCCACAACGGCTGGAGCTGTGCAGATCCAAAGCCAGGAGCCAGCAGCTTCTTCTAGGTCTCCCACATGGGTACAGGGACCCAAAAACTTGGACCATCTTCTATTGCATTCCCAGGCCATAGCAGAGAGCTGGATTCGAAGTTGAGCAGCCGAGACTTTAACCGGCGCCTATATGGGATGCTGGCACTGCAGGTGGTGGCTTTACCTGCTATGCCAAAGTGCCAGCCCCAGGATTTCTTCTTTCCTTTCTTAAGGCTCAGTAATGCTCCTTTGTATGTACATACTTCATTTTGTTATTCACTCATCTGCTGGTAGGTGCTTGTGTTTCGTGTTATGATATTACAAACATGAGAGGGTAAATATTTGCTCAAGTCTCTGCTTTCAATTTTTTATAAATATACTCAGAAGTGGAAATGCTGAGTCATATTATATTGCTATGTTTAATTTTGGGGGGAACCACCATCATGGGTTAGTTTTATCCAAATTAACCCGTGGGAATTTTTATGTTTGTCTTTGTTGGACTTTCCCTACAGAGACACAAAAGCACACATATATGTATATACTCTTCCTTTCCTGTTTATTCAGATTGGCTTCAGCAAGGGAGAGTCATTATGAAGCCAATTAATCTTCATTTTTCACAGCAAGATTCATTTTCTACGACTGGAAGATGCAGAAATGGAACCACATAGCACTTCGTCAGCAGCTAGGATTTCTGTATGTGATGTCGAGTGAAAATTAAACACAAGAGACCAGACAGCAGCTCTACTAACTCAGTAATTTCGAAATAAATAGACTGAGATTGATGGAACTGAAAACAGTTTTCTCTAACAAGGAAAGCGTTCAGGGTAGTGATATTTGCCTCAAATATGCTTTGCATAAAGGATTAGAATTCTTGAAAGCCTCTCATTTTCCCATCAGAGAATTTGTTTCTTCTATCAGTCAAATAGTGGTTAATTATCATATTTCAAGGAGTAGCTCATTAATTCATTAACTAAAAATAACTAGGTATTTATGTAGGAAGATACCACATAATAATGGATAACTTGAACAGCTCTGCCTGTGCAAATTGTCTTCCAACTTCATGAAAGTTTCAAGAGGTGGTTCCATGCTAAAAGTTTATACTAGCTATTAACTTCCACTTCAAGAATTTATAAAATTTTGAATTTTGCAATGAAATAAATTTAAAACTCCAACCACAGGGGAAATTCTTTGCTTTCTGGTCAATTCTGTTTGGCTGTTATATGTTGACAAAGAAAGATACAATCAAGGGAATAAGAAATTGGTGAGGAAAAAAATAAACTATTAAAATGCCAGCCAGGTCAAGGACCTTCAAAAAGGAAATGGAGAAGATGAAAGAAAGCACCAAGAGAATTGGGAACCATTTCTCTGCTCTCCCCAATTCCAAAAGATGACCATAATTTCAGAAAATAAATTGTTGTACTAAAATATTTAACATATTCTTTAAAAAGCTGCTGTTATGAAGTTAACTGTTAACAGTTTAATTAACATAAGTATATATACTTGGCTTCTTTTTAATTGTTTTATTGTAAAATACTTACCAAATTGCATATCTCATATATCATTTATAATGAATTTAAGAATAATGATTAAACAAATATAGGGATATACCATTTAGCAATATATACATATATATATATATATATATATTTTAGGGCTGGCATTCTAGTATAGTAGGCTAGGCCATCCCCTGCAATGTCGGCATCCCATATGTTTACCAGTTCAAATCCTGGCTTTCCACTTCTGATCCACATCCCTAATGCTTCTGGGAAAGCCACTGAGGATGGCCTCTGTAACCCTTGGAAGAAGCTCCTAGTTCCTGCCTGCCCAGGCCTGGCCATTGCAGCCATTTGGGGAGTAAACCAGTGGATGGAAGATTTCCATCTTGTCTCTGTCTCTCCCTCTCATTCTGTAACTCTGCCTTTCAATTTAATAAAATAAGTCTTTATAAAATATATACATATAAAATTTAAGTTTAGGGAAATATTTTATATCTAAAGGTTCATGACAGAAGTTACTGGTATGTTCTTCTAACAGTGATACAATTCTGACTATTGTCTTTTATTTATATATTCCAGTAAAGGTCCATATTGAAGAAATACTATATTAGCAAATTTTCTTATAAGAAACTGATTATATCAAAATATATTTTTTGCTTAAGCTCTTTTAAGTGCTTGGATATTTAATATAGATCCAAAATATTAATTTATACAGATATATTTATGTGAACACCAAAACAATTAAGCCAATGTTTAGACCACTAAATAAATATTTTCGAATTAAAAAAGGACCATATTTGTGGTCATTAGGAAAGAGAGTTTTTCTTTTCTAAAAAGAGGTTAATTCTTTTTTTTTATTTATTTCTTTTTTTTTGTTATTTCTTTTTTTTAAACTTTTATTTAATGAATATAAATTTCCAAAGTACGGTTTATGGATTACAATGGCTTCCCCCCCATAATGTCCCTCCCACCCGCAACCCTCCCCTTTCCCATTCCCTCTCCCCTTCCATTCACATGAGGATTCATTTTCAATTCTCTTTATATACAGAAGATCAGTTTAACATACATTAAGTAAAGATTTCAACAGTTTGCTCCCACACAGAAACATAAAGTGAAAAATAATAGATGATTTTTTAAATTATGATGAAATCAGATCAGACCTATTGTCATGTTTAATCCCAGTGAGAGTCAAGTTGGGAATTGCTAATTTCTTTTTTTTTTTTTAACAGAAGATCAGTTTAGTATGCATTAAGTAAAGATTTCAACAGTTAGCACCCCCATAGAAACACAAAGCGAAATATACTGTTTGAGTGCTCATTATAGCATTAAGTCTCAATGTACAGCACATTAAGGACAGAGATCCTACATGAGGAGTAAGTGCACAGTGACTCCTGTTGTTGACTTTACCAATTGACACTCCTGTCTATGGCATCAGTAATCTCCCTATGCACCAGTCATGAGTTTCCAAGGCTATGGAAGCCCCTTGAGTTCTCCCACTCTTATCTTGTTTAGACAAGGTCATAGTCAAAGTGGAGGTTCTCTCCTCCCTTCAGAGAAAGGTACCTCCTTCTTTGAAGACCTGTTCTTTCCACTGGGATCTCACTCACAGAGATCTTTCATTTAGGGTTTGTTGTTGTTGTTGTTGTTTGTTTGTTTTTTTTTTTTTTTTTTTTTTGCCAGAGTGTCTTGGCTTTCCATGCCTGAAATACTCTCATGGGCTTTTCAGCCAGATCGGAATGCCTTTAGGGCTGATTCTGAGGCCAGAGTGCTATTTAGGACATCCGCCATTCTATGAGTCTGCTGAGTATCTCGCTTCCCATGTTGGATCACTCTCCCCTTTATTTATTCTATCAGTTAGTATTAGCAGGTACTAGACTTGTTTATGTGCTCCCTTTGACTCTTAGTCCTTTCATTATGATCAATTGTGAACAGAAATTGATCATTTGCACTAGTGAGATGGCATTGGTACATGCCACCTTGATGGGATTGAATTGGAATCCCCTGGTATGTTTCTAACTCTACCATTTGGGGCAAGTCAGCTTGAGCATGTCCCAAATTATACATCTCTTCCCTCTCTTATTCCCACTCTTATGTTTAACAGGGATCACATTTCAGTTAAATTTCAACACTTAAGAATAACTGTGTATTACTTACAGAATTAAACCAGTCATATTAAGTAGAACAGACAAAAAACTACTAAGAGGGATAATGTATTAAGTTGTTCATTAACAGTCAGGGCTATGCTGATCAAGTCACCGTTTCTCATAGTGTCGATTTCACTTCAACAGGTTTCCTTTTTGGTGTTCAGTCAGTTGTCACAGATCAGGGCGAACATATGGTATTTGTCCCTTTGGGACTGGCTTATTTCACTCAGCATGATGTGTTCCAGATTCCTCCATTTTGTTGCAAATGACTGGATTTCGTTGTTTCTTACTGCGGTATAGTATTCTAAAGAGTACATATCCCATAATTTCTTTATCCAGTCTACCGTTGATGGGCATTTAGGTTGGTTTATTTCTTTTTTTTTTTTTTTTTTTTTTTTTTTTGACAGGCAGAGTGGACAGAGAGAGAGAGAGACAGAGAGAAAGGTCTTCCTTTTGCCATTGGTTCACCCTCCAATGGCCACCACGGCCGGCGCACTGCGCTGATCCGATGGCAGGAGCCAGGTACTTCTCCTGTTCTCCCATGGGGTGCAGGGCCCAAGCACTTGGACCATGCTCCACTGCACTCCCTGGCCACAGCAGAGAGCTGGCCTGGAAGAGGGGCAACTGGGACAGAATCCGGAGCCCTGACAGGGACTAGAACCTGGTGTGCCGGTGCCGCAAGGCGGAGGATTAGCCTAATGAGCCGCGGCGCCAGCCAAGAGTTGAATTCTTAATTTGCATGGTAAGTTTTACTATCCTCAAAGTCTACTTAAGCTAGTCCCAGAAGAGAGGAACAATTGTCTGAGGTTCTAAACAGATATGCAAAGTGTGACCTTTGTCCTTATTCCCACATTTACCTTCCACTTACCTCTCAAGAGCTTGCAAGTTGAACAGGGATACAAATTTGTAATATCCAAGCATTACTAGTGAGATTAATCTATCATCATTTTCATCTGCCTGAAACATCTTTTCTTACCTGCTTTCTTTACAGACTGACTTCCTCTTTTTGTTCTCAGATTACTTGTCCCTTCCTTCAGGAAGCCTTCTGTAACTCTGAATGTACAGAATATTTACCATTGCTCTGTTCAACCATTTGTTGTACTTCCAACTCAGTAATTTTCATTATCATATCATAATATAGGTGATTGTAAGTTAATCTGTGTTTCTCCTCACCAGATTTGTTAGCTTAGTAATGGGAGAGACGCTATATGTTACAAAATAGAGGACCTGAATCTTTCTGCATGCTGGTCTCATGGTTAACACTTATTTATTATGCGATGTCATTAATCTTGGAATGAAAATCTTCATTCTGGATCTGTGCACTGAATAGCCTGTACATTTTGCATTCAGAAACCAAATACCATGTTTTTCATATTGTGTAGTATAACTGTTGAGTCTGAAAGCGGAGACATATTTAAGAATAGTGTTATATTATCTCATTCTAAGCATAACCTTGACCTAATGAAGTTAGATCAGTGCTTATCAAAATTTAATGTGCATGAGATATTATGGACAATTTTTTAAAAATCAAAATTCTAATTAATTCATTAGGTCTGGATGGTCTCTGAAATTCTCATTTCTAGCAGGCTTCAGAGAATCACAGTGCTACTGCTGATTGTTGCATGGCCCACATGAAATGTTGATACTGTGATGAGCACCTACAAGCAACATTATTTTATAGAAAAATTCCATTTGCCTTTGATATAATCCCGTTTGTCTAATTTTGCTTTGTTGCCTGTGCTTTGAGGGAGTTATCCAAGAAGTCATCACTTACACCATTCTTGAAGTGGTTTCTGTACACTTTCTTCCAGCAACTTTGTGTACTCACATCTTAAAATTAGATCTTTGATGTATTTTGATGTGATTTTTGTATATGATGAGAGGTATAGCTCCAATTTCATTCTTCTACAGATACATAGCTAGTTCTGCCAGCACCATTTATTTAAGAGATTATCCTGTCTTGAATGTATGGTCTGGGCACTTTTGTCAAAAAATTAATTGGGTGTATGTAAATAGACTAGTTTCTGAGCTCTGTACTCTGTTCCATTGATTGATGTGTCTGTTTTTATGCCAGTACCATGCTGTTTTAATTATGACAGATTTGTTGTATGCTTTGAAGTTAGGTACTGTATTGCTTCCGCTTGATTTATTTTTTATTTTTTTGCTAAGTGTCACTTAGCTTATTCTGGAAGTGTGAAATTCTGTGTGAATTTAGAATTGTTTTTTCTAATTCGATAAAGAATGCCATTGATATATTGATAGGAATTTCAATGAATCTATAGATTGCTTTAGGTAGTACAGATATTTTAATGATATTCATTCTTAAAATCCATGAGACAGGGATATCTTTCCATGTTTTGTAGATGTTCTTGCTGATTTCTTTCATAAATATTTATAATTTTCATTGTAGAGATATTTCACTTCCTTGATTATATTTTTCCTAAATATTTGACTTTTTTGTGGCTATTGTGAATGGGATTTCATTTATTTATTTATTTGACAGTAGTGTTACAAACAGTGAGAGAGAAAGAGACAGAGAGAAAGGTCTTCTTCCATGGGTTCACTCCCTAAATGGCCGCTACGACTGGAGCTACACCGATCTGAAGCCAGGAGCCAGGTACCTCTTTTTGGTCCCATGCAGGTGCAGGGGCCCAAGCACTTGGGCCATCCTCCTCTGCTATCCCAGGCCACAGCAAAGAGCTGGACAGGAAGTGGAGCAACTGGGACCAGAACCTGCAACTTTATGGGATGCAGGTGCCTCAGGAGGAGAATTTACCTAGTGCGCCTTGGCACCAGCCCTGTGAATGGGATTTCTTTCTTAATTTCTCTTTCAGTGAGTTCATAATTAGTGTTTACAAGGCTACTGTTTTTTAGATTATTTTGTAACTGGAAACATTACTGATTTGGTTTATCATTTCTAACAGCATTTTTGGTGGAATGTTTAGGTTTTTTCATGTGCTATAACATGCCATTTGCAAACATGGATATTTTGACTTTCTCCTCTCCAATTTTGATGCCCCTTATTTTTTTCTGCTCCCTAATTGCTCTTGTTAATAATTTCATTAGTATATTGAATAAGAGCAAAAGTGATAAAAGTAGACATCCTTATCTGGTTCCATTTTTGAGGGTAAATGTTTTCAGCTTTTTCCAATTCAGTATGATATTAGCTGTTGGTTTGTCATATGTAGTCTTTATAATTTGATACATGTTCCCTCTATATCTAATTTATACAGGGTTTTTATCATTAAGTGATGTTGAATTTTATCAGATGTTTTCTCCACATCTATTGAGATGACCATATGGTTTTTCTTCTTCACTCTGTTGATGTGATTTATGATGCTTATTGATTTGCAAATCTTGAACTGCCCTTGCATCTCTGGGATAAATCCCAATCAATCATAAGTATGATCTTTTTGGTTTTAGATTCGGTTTTACTGGTATTTTTTTGAAAACTTTTGGTCAGTTCTATTTGTATTAATGCCACATTAGTGTGAGAATTGAGAATTGTGTTGTAGTAATTATCATACATTTGCTATGACCCTGAGAATCTAATGTAGTAATAAATTCATCTAATTTTTTTAAAAGCTAGCAACTTTATATAAGAGTCATAGCGATGCTTACATTATTTTTTTTTTGACAGGCAGAGTGGACAGTGAGAGAGAGAGACAGAGAGAAAGGTCTTCCTTTGCCGTTGGTTCACCCTCCAATGGCCACCGCGGCCCGCGCGCTGCGGCCGGCGCACCGCACTGATCCGATGGCAGGAGCCAGGAGCCAGGTGCTTTTCCTGGTCTCCCATGGGGTGCAGGACCCAAGCACCTGGGCCATCCTCCACTGCACTCCCTGGCCACAGCAGAGGGCTGGCCTGGAAGAGGGGCAACCGGGACAGAATCCGGCGCCCCGACCGGGACTAGAACCCGGTGTGCCAGCGCCGCTAGGCAGAGGATTAGCCTAGTGAGCCGCGGCGCCGGCCGCTTACATTATTCTTTTAGTGTTTAAAACTTTGTTACTTGGTTATTAAATAATTGTTATTAAATAATCCTTTTTTTATTTTAAAACTCTTGCAATTGTATCAGTTTTTAGATTTGTAGTAATACAGTAAATAGACAAGTGTTTGTTGATGTAACTGTGAAAAAAGGGAAATTTCCTTTTGCCATTTCATTATCCATAATAATTTTTCAAGATAAAGGCTTAAAGAAATGTCCATGAAGTGGAGGGTAGTGAAGGTGAAGAAAAGAAGAGCAAGGAGAAGATGAAGAGGAAAAAAAGACAGATTTTGTGGCACAACACGTTAAGCTACAGCTTAGGACACTTTCATCCCACAATGGAGTGCTGGTTTGAGTCCAGGACACTCCCTTTCTGGTCAGCTCCTTGCTAACACACCTGGGAAGCAGCAGAGACTGGCTCATGTACTTGAGTTCCTGCTCTCCTCTTGGGGAACCTGGATTGGAATTCCTGGCTCCAGTCATCTGGGAATGAAAGCCATCTGGGGAGTAACCAATAGATGCAAGATCTCTCCTCTCCTCTCTCTCTCTCTCTCTCTCTCTCTCTGTGTGTGTGTGTGTGTGTGTGTGTGCGTGCACCTGTGTGTGTATGTGTTTCTGACACTTCTGCTTTCAAATAAATAAATCTTTAAAAAGTGGAAGACCCGGCTCACTAGGCTAATCCTCCGCCTTGCAGTGCCGGCACACCGGGTTCTAGTCCCAGTTGGGGTGCCAGATTCTGTCCCAGTTGCCCCTCTTCCAGGCCAGCTCTCTGCTGTGGCCAGGGAGTGCAGTGGAGGATGGCCCAAGTCCTTGGGCCCTGCACTCCATGGGAGACCAGGAGAAGCACCTGGCTCCTGCCATCGGATCAGCGCAGTGCGCCGGCCGCGGTGGCCATTGGAGGGTGAACCAACAGCAAAAAGGAAGACCTTTCTCTCTGTCTCTCACTGTCCACTCTGCCTGTCAAAAAAAAAAAAAAAAAAAAGTGGAAGACCCAACTAATAACTGAAAATGTCAGTCACCTTCCCTTGGAGAAGCTTGCATATCTGTGCCGAATCTTTAGGTCTATGAACAAGAGTGGCATTAGAACAAAATCAACAAATTATAAGCTATGATATGGACAAGCTTATGTTTTTGGTAAATATTGAGAATTTAGTGATGACTAAGTGAAGCACATCCTTTAGAGCATTGGATGTCATTGAAAACTTGCTGGTCCAAATGATAGATTTTTACAATGGGAAAGGTGAAAAATCAGCAACACATAATAAGGAAGAGGAAGCTTCCTGGAAAAAGTAGTTTCTCAGAAAAGAAATCAAGTATCAGGTCACCTGAGTTATAAGATGGCTAGTGAGCCTGGTGTTCCATGAAGGAGTATGAGAAAAATACACTAGTGTAGGATGAGGAGAAGGAAAGAGAATTGGGGGACCACTACTCTGAAGGTCACAGACATCTCAATTCCTTTGTTGAAGGTATTTTAAGGAATTGAGATAGGACAGACATTTTACTAGTTTGATGTGATAGAAAGTTGAGAAAGACATTAATAAAAATAGTTTGTTTTCATGGACATTCACTTAAGTGAAAAATTGCAGTGAGGTTTACTATACAAGACATAAAATAAATATTTTAGGATTAGCGTGGAAAGCATCTGATGGGCTGTTTGGGGGCATACATAGGAAAGGTAACAAGGACTTCTTCATTTGTGCTGAATATTAAAGCGCCCTATTCTGTGGTCCTTCAGACCTCCACCTAGAGAAAAAAGAACTTTCTTAATAAGGAAAAGCAAGGAAAAAGATAGGTAAAGTGAATCGTATAAACTGGGCTTGGGGGTATTATTAAGGAAGGCAGATTATACTAATGTGAGTCTATGGAAAAGGGAGATAGAGAGAAAAGAGAGAGAGAGATACACAGAGAGAGATGAAAGTACTCACACAAATTGAATTTGCTGTTTGTTGATTAAGGAAAAGACATTTTCATGTTTAAATGAAATAGAGCTATTTGAGGCACAGTCTTCAAGCTTGCTTGGAAAAGAGGAATGCTAATAGTGAAAATAGACAAAACAGATAAAAGAGTAGTAATAAAAGCATAATTTGATGCAAGATTTTCAGATATGAACATTTATAATCCATGCAAATGAAGCTTTCGTAGGGAGGAAAGTTGAGATGTATTAATGTTTTAATGCTGCATAAGATTTGGTCTAAAACATTTCTTTGGAGATACAGATTAGAAGACAAATCACAAAATGAAGTAATATTGTAATGTTTATGTTTCTCTTTTGAATTAAAAGGTGATATTATTAAAATAATATGTGAATGCATAAATATGGATAATTTTCACTAAAACATTTCTTAAATAGCCCAAAACACTTTATGATAAGCCTGAATGATAACAATGGCAGAGAAATAGTCTAGTTTGATTTTGGGTTCTCTTTTTAACCTTCTTATCTTTTCCATAAAATGATGGGATTAAGCAATTACATAGTAAGTTGAGGTAACCAATCATTTTTAAGTAAATTCTCAAATAACCACTATTTAGTATAAAAGGAAAGAAGTCTAAATGCCAAGCCACGCTTTTACCACATATGGTTATATCCTGTCCCTGTTCATCTATCAGCCTATATATTCAAACATATGATGCAGAAAAGTGAAATGAGTCTGGCCTTACCATTGACTTGCAAATAGCATCACAGGCAGTGGAATTCAGTGGAAAACTGCAGCAGATGGACCTATTTCATTGACTTTCATTAGACATGCAGCTTGATATATGCATTGGAAGACTGTGCCTCAGGGCTTGGCCTTGTCTTTCTGCAGCAGGAAAGGGGGAGTCAATAGTTTCATATCAAGGAAATGCTTACAAACTGATAGTGTTAATTTTTCCCTAAATTACTGTTTACAAAACCAACAGAATAAAGTAAGGATATCAACTTTACCATTCTCCAAGCATTTTCCTAAAAATGACTATCAATGATGTAGCAGGGTAAAAAGCTATCTTCTTTGAAAGGATTTGTATAAACCAATAGATCAATCAATCTATAGCTAGCCAAGCATGTCTCTATCTGTCTATAGGGTTTTCTTTTGTAAATACTGTCCATGTTCGATCCTGGACACAGATATTTTGTGAGAGGATATTCTGGAGAAGTTTTGTATTTTAAATGGAATTTAGAACCAGATAAATGCTGTATAAAATAAATTTTGACAATGGAGAGATTTCCATTCACCTGTCAATGGGTCATTGGTGACTGTTATGGGTAACAATACAACCTGTAATTACATGATTCTGGTATACTCAGATAATTTTGGATTTTTCACATAAAATGGATTTCACATAAATTTTATTGGACTTTTATAAGTTATCAAATTCAATTTAATATATACACATTTTGGAAAACATTTAGGGATTTTCTTCTTAATATTTTATTATTAAAACTTGACTAGGACAAGAATTGTAGCATAGTAGATTTGGCTGTCACTTAGAACTCTCAATTCTCTTATCAGAGGATTTATTCAAGTCTTGCCTACACCACTTCACAGTCAGCTTCCTACCAATAGATCTAGGAAGGTTGCAGACAATGGTCCCTGTGTACATGACTCTGCCACACACGTGGAGACCAGGATGGGTTCCTGGCTCCTAGCTTCAGCCTCACAAGTCCCTAGGTGTTGTGACCATTTGAGGAGTAAACCAGTGGATAAGGATCTCTCTGCTCTCTGTCTCTCCCTCTCTGCTATAACTCTGATTTTTCAATTAAACAAATAAATCTTTTAAAAATTATTGAGAACTGATAAAAGTATATGTTTCAATAAAAAGAAATATCTAATAATCTTCATATTTATAGTAAAATAATATTTTTTACTAAAAAGTTCAAAATTTTGTACTATTGTTGAAGATAATGTCATCTCAGCTTGTAGAAATAAGGTATAACTGTCAAATAATCCTGACAAAAGAAACTATTTTTAAATGTTATTCCTGAAACATTCTTTAGAGTGTAAGTCTACTTTTATTGTTTTCTATTTAATAATGAGAAAACTCTAGACTTAATTAGTAGCAAATTAGAAATATATGTTTACTGTATAATTAAATTAAATTGCCAAATAAGGGGATCTTTTTTAGATAGAATGACTTAGAAGGCTTTCTCCATATAAATAAATGTTTTTAAAATCAAACCTGTTGGTAAACCAGTTCTTCACACAATATCATCATTAAGAATAATAGTAGGATCGTGAATTTGTATAATGAGCTCCTTAGAATAGATGACTACAGACCTCATTTATTTCATCTGAGAAATCCAAGCTGTTATTACCAGTATTAAATCTAATCACATTATGTCCTAAAACATTATTTGAATCCATTGATATAAAGGCAGATGATCATAAAATATTCTCTTAAGTATATTACAGAGGAAACAAACACCCCAACCATTATTTCTGACAGAGGACAGGGTATTAAAATGCTCTTAGATGATAGCCCAGCCTGGGCTTGCAGCTTTAATGAAGAACAAATGTTCTGGGTGACGTGTATACATGACATCGTCTCTGTGGGATGACCTTCATTCTTGCTCAGTTAGTTAATGAGGATTTCTTTGTTATCTTTCTTGCTAAAGGACCTTGGGGCCTTGTATCATTATTGAATGAACACAATGTCACCTCAGCTGGCAGAAATGTTTGGTCTCTTGTCAGAAGTTTCCTTATGTCATCGGGAGAAGGCACAACAGAGGGACTGGCAATTGAGACCCCATACTTCAGTCAGTGAAATAACCTCGCTGGAGATGTTCACATCAGAATATTTAGACACTTCTGTGTCTCTCTTGGCATTTAGAATGTTTGCTATGAATGAGAAAAAGCCATATTAATGAATATATCAGAGTATTCCTTATATGGTAGTCAATTATTATTTGGTGAGGAGAGAATTTAATTTTTATGGTATTGTACATAAACACAGTTTATGAGTACTTTTCATCCCAAAGTTATATTGACACATCCTAGTTAGCCCAAATTCCCTGGTGAATTTAAAAGATGGGCACAGCCAGAGGGAAGAGGAATGGGGAAGGAAATCTGTAAAGTGGCTTTCCAGACAAGATAGCAGGATAGAATTTATTCTCAGTGTTCTACATATTTGAAAAACACCAGATCTCTGGGGAACACTGATTTATTGGTACTATGCATGTAGTACACCAGAAAATGTGATACCAAATTATAGGAATAACTTCTATAAATATCTCTTTTGGGAAGCAGGTTTGTAGTTAAATGTCATCTCTAGCTCTCTTTGATGAAATGCATTAGTGTAAAAACTATCCATTGGTTAAATATTATCATCTAACTATTGAACTTTTTCCAGACTTCTGAGTACTCTCCAGGCATTTTCAATATGAAGGCATAATGAAAAATATACAAAATACATATTTTCCTGACTAATAGCATCAATTATTTATAAAGTTGAACAAATTTTCAAATAGAAAATGGTTTCATATTTATTTCTATTCTTAGTTGATATTAGCATTTATATATATACATATATATATATATATGGTATAGTTGATGTTTGGGGTCTTGTATGTATTGAGTAAAGATCAACTCAATAATTGTCATATTAATCACTCTAAACTTTCATCGTTTCTTTATGGTGAGTGCCTTCAAATTTCCATCTTCTGCTTTGAGATATACAATGGATTCATTGTTACTATACTGATATTCAACACACTGTGTCCTAGAACACAAGAACTAACTCTTCCTGGCTACCTATAACAAAAAATCCATTGACCCAATTCTCCCATCTATGGTATCACTATTTTACTCTCAACTTATATTATAGAAACTTTTAAAAATCTGTTCTTTTTATGTGAGATAGAAACACACATACAAACACAGAGAGAGAGAAAGAGAGAGAGAGAGAGAAGGAAGGAAGGAAGGAAGGAAGGAAGGAAGGAAGGAAGGAAGGAAGGAAGGAAGGAAGGAAGGAAGAAAAAGAAAGAAAGAAAGAAAAGGTAGAAATAAAAATGCAAGCAAGCAAGCAAGCATGATCATTGCTGGTTCACTCCTCAAATGCTAACAACAGTCAGGGCTGAGTCAAGCTGAAAACAGGAGCCAGGAGCTCAATCCAGATCTCCTACATGGCAGTAGGGACCCAAGCACTTGTGCCATCACTTCTGCCTCCCAGAGTGTATGTTAGCAGGAAGCTGGAATGGACAGCAGAGGTTGGCTTTGATCTCATACAGTTTGAAATAGAGTGTGGGCATAACAAGCAGTGTCTTATCCACTGAGTTATATGACGTCCCTTCAATAGTTATTTTCTATTCCATATATGAGTGAAATTGGGTAGTGTCAATCTTTCTGGACTTAGTTAATGGATATCTTCTATTCCCATCCTTATTGTGACAGAGGACAGGGTTATTTGTTCTAAAGAATGATTAATATTGCATTGTATATACAAATATTTAAAACCCTTCACTGGTATGAGGTAATACCTCATTTTGGTTTTTATTTGCATTTCCCTGATTGCTAGTGATCATGAACAATTTTTCTGTGTTTGTTGACCATTCATATTTCATCCTTTGAAAAATACCTGTTCATATCCTTTGCTAATTTCTTAACTTGATTATTTGTCTCGTTGTTGAGTTTCTTGAGCTCCTTATATATTTTGGATATTAATCCTTTATGCATTGCTTGAAAATACTTATCCCATTCTGTAGGTTGCCCTTTTAGCTTGCTAATCATTTCCTTTGATGTGCAGAAGTTTCTTAGATTTATGTTATCTCATTTGTCCATTTCACTTTTATTGCCTGTTCTGGCATCTTAGTAAGAAATCTCTGCATAGACCAATGTTCTGTAGCATTTCCCTTATGTTTTCCTCTATTAATTTAATGGCTTTGTGTCTGATATTTAGATTGCTGATCCATTGTAAGTTGATTTTTGTATAGGGTGTGACGTTATTGTTTTGGTTTTCAAATTTCTGCATGTTGGAATCAGAATCCCAACAAAATTTGTTGAAGTGACTGTTCTTTCTCCAGAAAATGATATTACCTTGCTTGGTTTATTGGTTTATTCTCCAGAAAGTGATATTACCTTGCTTGGTTTATTGGTTTATTACCTTGCCAATGGTTTATCAACTTTATTTTTTTCCGAAAAACAAGCTATTCATTTCACTAATGTTTAATATAGTTTTTAAATTTTCTATTTTGTTTATTTCTTTTCTAATTTTCATAATTTGTTCTCTTATGCTCATTTGGAGTTTGGTTTGTTCTTGTTTTTCTAGGTCCTTCAGATGCATTGTTAGTTCATCTATTTGGTACCTTTCCAACTTCTTGGTGTAGGTATTAATTATAAACTTTCCTCCTCACATTTCTTTTGTTGTATCTCTTAAGTTTCAATATGTTGTATTGCAATTTTTATTCATTTCAATCTTTTTTAAAGTTTAGTCTTTGATTTCCTCTATGACACACCATTCATTCAGTAGCATGTTCTTCAATCTCCATTTGTTGTGTTTCTCTAGAGTTCCTTATGTTGTTAATTTACAGCTTCATTCCATTGTGGTCAAAAAGGAGACATGATATAATTTCAAACTTTTTTGAATTAGTATTTATTTTATGCGCTAATATATGATCTCTAATTGAGACTTTTCTGTATACAGATGAAAAGAATGTGTATTCTGCAGCTGTGGGATGAAATTTTGTATAGATATCTATCAGATTCATTTGGTCTATAGTGTAAATTAGCTCTGTTGTTTCTTTGTTGATTTTAATCTGGTTTATCTATCCATTGATGAAATTGGAATGTTGAAGACTTGAAATATTATTGTATTGGAGTTCATGTCTTTCTTTAGATTCATTGTCATTTATTTTCAAAAACATAGAGCCTTAGCACTGAATGCATATACATTAATCCCTTAGTTATTACATTATGACTTCTTTGTCTCTTTTAATAGTTTTTGTTTTGAACTAATTTTGAGTACGGCTGCTCCTGCTTATTTTTTTTAGTTTGTGTGGAATATCTTTTTCAATCCTTTCATTTTCAGTCTGTCTGTATCTTTATTACTGAAGTGTCTTTTATGCAGCATAAGGATGAGTCTTCATGACTAGAGCATAGGGAGATTACTGATGCCATAAACAGGAGTGTCAATTTGTAAAGTCAACAACAGGAGTCACTGTGCACTTACTCCTCATGTAGGATCTCTGTCCTTAATGTGCTGTACATTGAGATTTAATGCTATAACGAGTACTCAAACAGTATATTTCACTTTGTGTTTCTATGTGGGTGCAAACTGTTGAAATCTTTACTTAATGTATACTAAACTGATCTTCTGTAAAAAAAAAAAAAAAGAAATTATCAATTCCCAACTTGACTCTCACTGGGATTATACATGACAATAGGTCTGAAAAAAAAAAAAAAGGATGAGTCTTATTTTTTAGATCCATTTAGTCAGTCTATTTTTAAAGTGGAGAATTTAGCACATTTATATTCAAGATTATTATTGTTATGTAACGACTTGTTCCTGCCATTTTCCCATAATATCCCTATTGTTTCATTTGGATTTCCTTTGTTTTTTTTGTTAGGAGGTTTTTTTTGCCTTCATATTTTTCCATGATGCTGATTATCTTTCTCTGCTTCTGTGTGTAGTACATTCTTAAGTATGATTTGTAAGGCAGGACGGATGGTGACAAAAATTTTAATTGTTGCTTGAAATCTTTTTTATTTAACCTCTATTTATGAGTGAGACCTTCACTGGTAAGGTTTTCTGGGTTGGTGTTGGGGTGGGGAGGTGGCTGTCTTAAGAGTTGGACTATATCTCTTTATTCTCAAATGGCCTGTAGGATTTCTGTTGAGAAAACTGATGGAATTCCTTTAAAGGAGATCTGCTGTTTCTCTATTGCAAATTTTAGGATATTGTCTTCAAGTTTTTATTTATTTATTTTTTATTTTTATTTTTTGACAGGCAGAGTGGACAGTGAGAGAGAGAGACAGAGAGAAAGGTCTTCCTTTGCCATTGGTTCACCCTCCAATGGCCGCCACATCCCTGGGGTGCAGGGCCCAAGTACTTGGGCCATCCTCCACTGCACTCCCTGGCCACAGTAGAGAGCTGGCCTGGAAGAGAGGCAACCGGGACAGAATCCGGCACCCCAACCGGGACTAGAACCCGGTGTGCTGGCGCCGCAATGTGGAGGATTAGCCTAGTGAGCCGTGGCGCCAGCCTTGTTTTACTTTTGAAAGTTTGCCTATACTGTGTTGTGTTGAGGATCTCTTATAACTGTTTCTACTTGGTGTTCTATGTACTTCTTGTATTTGGTTGGCCATATTGGTTCCTAAATTCAGGAAATTTGCTGCTACTATTTCTGCAAATAAGTTTTATAAGCCAATCTTTTTTTCCCATTCCTCCAGGAACTCCTCAGACACAAATATTAAGTTATTTGATGATATCTCATTGATCTCAATCACTGTTTTTTGGTCCCCTTCTCCTCCTTTTCTTCCTCTTCCTCCTCCTCCTCTTCTTCCTCTTCCTCCTTCTCTTCCTTTTTTTCCTTCTTTTTCCTCCTCTGCTTCCTCTTCCACTTCCTCCTCCTCTGCTCCTCTCCTTTTTACTTCTTCTCCTAAGTGAAATATTTCAAAAGTTCTGTCAGCTAGATCCAGTATTCTCTCTTCTGTCTTTCCACTGTACTTTCCCCTGTACAGAGTTTCCACTGTACTTTTTATTTTATCAGATACTTCATTTCTAATATTTGGTTCTTCTTCACTATTTCTGTCTCTTTGCAGAATTTCTCATCCATGTCATGTATGGATTCCATATTTCATTTAACTCTTTTTATGAGCTTTTAAGTAACCTTACAATTATTCAATTTTTTTTTTTTTGACAGGCAGAGTGGATAGTGAGAGAGAGACAGAGAGAAAGGTTTTCCTTTTTGCCATTGATTCACCCTCCAACGGCCGCCGCGGTCGGCGCACCGCGCTGATCCTAAGGCAGGAGCCAGGTGCTTCTCCTGGTCTCCCATGGGGTGCAGGGCCCAAGTACTTGGGCCATCCTCCGCTGCACTCCCGGGCCACAGCAGAGAGCTGGCCTGGAAGAAGGGCAATGGGGACAGAATCCGGCGCCCCGACTGGGACTAGAACCCGCTGTGCTGGAGCCGCTAGGTGGAGGATTAGCCTATTGAGCCGCGGCGCCTGCCACAATTATTCTTCTGAATTCTTTTTAAACATTTCATCAGTGTCCCTTTCTTCAGTCTAATATTAATGTATTATTGTCTTCCTTTTGGGGAGTCATAATGCTTTCCTTATTCATGTTTCTTGTATTTCTACATTGCTTTTTTATTTTTTTGACAGGCAGAGTTAGACAGTGAGAGACAGAGAGACAGAGAGAAAGGTCTTCCTTTTCCATTGGTTCACCCCCGAAGTGGCCGCTACAGTCGACGCACTACGCTGATCCGAAGCCAGGAGCCAGGCACCTCCTCCTGGTCTCCCATGCGGGTGCAGGGCCCAAGGACCTGGGCCATCCTCCATTGCACTCCCTGGCCACAGCAGAGAGCTGGCCTGGAAGAGGGGCAACTGGGACAGAATCTGGCACACCAAACGGGACTAGAACCTGGGGTGGATAAGCCAAGTGAGCTGCGGAGATGGCCTCTACATTGCTTTTTGCAAATCTAGGGGGATCACTTGTTATCTCCTCTGAGGGATTTTTTTCTTCTTGTGAAGACTTTATTCTTGGGAATGTGCCTCTCTTGGTCAGTGGCTAAGACTTCCACTAGAGTTCCAAGGGTGTCTGTTGGGTGTGTTCAGGGATCGCTGGCCACTATTTGTGGGTAGGGCAAGAGTCTAGAGTGACACCCACATTGGGTGTGGTAAAACACTCCTGGCTACCTTCAGTAGCAGGAGGGGGTGTTAGATGTGGCTAGTATGTTCACAGTCCCAGCCCTTCTCTGTCAAGGTGAACCAGCTGATTCCTGGCCTAAAGTGAGCTCGTGAGGTATAGGACCCTACCCACCCAGGCACCAGCACCACACAAAGCACTGACCTGCTCCGTAGCGTGTTCCCTGATTTCTCCATGACATCTCTCCCAAGCATGCAGAGAGCTCTGAGTTTTTGCAGTCAGACTGCATGGGCACACTGGAATCCAGCAACACCTCACATACCTCTCACTCTATGGTCTGTGCCCATGACAGACCATTAACCTTGTGGAGAGAATCTTCTTTGTCCTGCAAGGCGCTCAGTTGCTGGCATGAGTTGCCTGCTAGTCCCTGAATCAGAACAGAGATCAGCTGCAGATCACCTCAGCAAACT
The DNA here is from genome assembly GCF_051225735.1 of Oryctolagus cuniculus. NCBI lineage: Eukaryota > Metazoa > Chordata > Mammalia > Lagomorpha > Leporidae > Oryctolagus > Oryctolagus cuniculus. Next base: position 52,839,383 of record NC_142872.1, read on the forward strand.
GAGTACGGCACTTTGATCAGAGGAGCAAAAGCAAGTAATGTGGTATAATTATTTTGAGCAACACCTTATAACCAAATCCTTATGTACTTATTAATATAATTTTATCTTTTGGGCTATAGATACTGAAGAACTTCACAAACGCTCCATATGTTTAGATTTCACTTCCGACCCCAAATAAATGTAAAGACTCTTGTAGAATGGAGGAGTAAGAGGCTTGGGAGGGTATTTTAATATGACTTTGAACCTGATCTCTTCATGAAGGTTACTGCAATGCAATAATCCTGCACATCATCATGAAGATTGACTCAGGGCTGTGTCAGTGCATAGTGAGGAGTGCTTGAAGCCTGAAAGTTGTAGAGCCTGAGATGACATAAAACATGTAGAGTAGCAATGTCTCCCAGAGATCACAAATAGTAAAGAAAAACTAATACTGAAACCAAAACAATAAAATCATATAGCCTATGATAATTTTCTTTGTTTCCAGGGTTATCTGAAGCTACTCTCTTACTCCTTTTGTTTTTGTAAAAATTTCTTTCCATTATTAATTATGTTTCTATACCCTTTACCTGCATAGAAAATATAGGAAATAGCCAAAGTAAGCATGACTCATTTCTAGCTTCACAATGCCCAATAAATATCTGAGGAACTTGCTACCTGCTCTTTGAATCTTCAAGTCAAAGGCAACATGAAGAGAGGTTCAGATGAAAAAAGCATTCCTGATTGTCTTTATGTGCCTAACAGGAATGTATTTAGCTGTAAAAGGCAGACAATCTTTGACTACCAGTGGTTTAAACAAATAGTGGTTTATTTTTCTCCCATACCAAAAGGTATATATGTAGGCATTACAACATCCCCCTCTCAAAGATACAAGCAGGGACCTGGGCTAATTTGATTGTGCTCTGTCAGCCCTAGCATACATTTTAGCACTTTTTCTTGCTACTACATGACCATAAAATGGCTGCTTCTCCTCCAGGCATACTGCCTTTAAATACAAATGGAGAATGGTGAAATATAAATGGAATTTCTCTCATCAGATCTTTACCTTTTTGTTTAAAGGAGCATCTCTTCCTAGCACCAGATGTTTAAATCTCATTGACTAGGAACTTTGGTTAGATGACTTCCCCTAGCTCCCAAAAGAGGTAGAAAATTAAGCACAGATTTTAACAAACATCATGCAGAAACATAACAACTGCTACTCAATGTGCATTTTTATTTCGGATATCATTTACTAGCACTCCTGATGTTTCTGCTGGTGATCTCTCTCTTACATTGTCATATGCCTTACAGAATAATTTGCCTTAGTCAAATTTGACTAAGTTAAGTGTTAGATAACCTGACATCCACTGGCGTATTTTTTAAGCAGCTTGAAATTGTTCTCCATATGTGCACTGTGTTATGAGAATATGTATATCAAAGAAAATGATGATACGATGAAATAATATTATGAGTATATTAAAATTAACTGTTGATTTATATTATAATATATTTAAATTTTTCATTCAAATGTGTTGAAAACAATCAAAAATGTTCAGATATAGGTTAGACATAAAAAGACATAGTTTTCCCCATGTCTGTTTCATATCATTAGGTTATCAAAAAACCATAAGATGATATAGTACATTATAGGTAACATGATCCATTGGTGTAGGCAGTATGTTCAGTTGTTGGAAAATGAAGAATCTGTTTATTCTTTAATGTTGGCCATCTGCTCTCACGTTAAGGTTAATAACCTGAGACTAAAGAATGAAAGAAAATGTGCATGTGAAAGTAAAGAAAACCATTTAATCATTGTACAGTCCTGAATCATTGTTGAAGTTATTGTCAGTGAGGAAGCTTTCAGTTGTCTGTTGTGTTTTGTGTGTTTTCTCTTGTTTGGTTTTAGTAATACTATTTATAAGGCCCATTTCTTGATTCTCCCATGTAACATAAGTATTACTGAAGAAGCAAGACTATCAGTTTGCAGAAAATATATAGAAAGTGCTAATGGTTTCAATAGCAATAAAAACACTAGAATACAAAATAAGTAGTACAAAATTATGTAAAATGTTTCTAGGACACCTGGCACATAAGAGACATAATAGTTCATAACAAACTATTGTCTAGAACAGGGTATTGGGTGCAGTGTCATTCTGTACTGATCTTGAAAGTCTGAATTCAAACTAGATCTGGCAGGAATCAGTTAAAATCTTTGCTATTATTGTGCTGTTTTACAGATTGATAGATTATACTCAAGTCAAAAACTTATTCAAGAGTAGATACAGTAGTTTGGAGATTTCTATACACTAACTTTGAGTATGTGGTCTTATCAATGTTTTATTCATAAAATCATTCCTGTATTAAGAAAACTGAAAATGTATATATGAACAGTGAAAGAGGCAGAGCTGCTTAAAGCTGATTTTCACAATCATGATTTTTCTAGATATATTCGATTATCAATCTACTCTCTAGTATTCCATGATATATTTTCTGTAGTTAAAAATCATAGTTTATCATTCATTATTACTTTATTATTTATTTTGCTTCCATATTACTACCATAAAAAGTAAGAATACCTATTATCTACCTACTCTAAGGACACTCATTTTGGCTATATATTAACTTCAGAATACTTTAGGGGACACATTAATACAATAAAGCACAGATGAGTGAGCATATGGTTTGTTTAATCATGTTTATAATAATTAGATCCAGAATCACAGTTAAATAAAGGGTCAGTGGCACATAAATTGGAAACTCTAATTTAACATGTTTTAATGGTAAGAGGTTAGAGGCATTATTACCAATGTGAACAGCAAAGCCATATGCCATGAAACAAACAAATCTAATTATTAAAGTGTACAAACACAATACTGCATAAGATCGCATTGTGCTTCAAAAGTGTGGCTCATGCTTCCGTGAAATCTTTCCCAGATTGTGACAATCGCTGTAATCCATGAAAGATATAAACTATTTTTCAATACAGCATGTATTGTACCAACTTCAAATGCATGTAGTTGAGAAACTTAGAAATTTTTTTTTTTTTTTGACAGGCAGAGTTAGTGAGAAAGAGAGACAGAGAGAAAGGCCTTCCTTCCATTGGTTCACCCCCCAAAATGGCCGCTATGGCCAGTGTGCTGCACCAATCCGAAGCCAGGAGCCAGGTGCTTCCTCCTGGTCTCCCATTCTGGTGCAGGGCCCAAGGACTTGGGCCATCCTCCACTGCCTTCCTGGGCCACCCCTCCATTGCCTTCCCGGGCCATAGCAGAGAGCTGGCCTGGAAGAGGAGCGACTGGGAAAGAATCCGGCGCCCCGTCCATGACTAGAACCCGGGGTGCCGGTGCTGCAGGAAGAGGATTAGCCAAGTGAGCCGTGGCGCTAGCCGAAACTAAGAATTATTATATAAATACTTTTATAGTTTTGTATATCTTACCCAGTTTTGAAGGGATATGATTATTGATTGTCTACTGTAATAAACCAGTGAAACTCTATTTAAGTTTTTACAATAATACAAAGCCATTTGGAATGACGTCTTTAAAATTCTTTCCACATAGCTTTAGATCACTATAAATATCCCAAATTATGAAAGTGTATTTCTCTGAGCATCGTAAACACTGAGATTTTAAAATGTTTGTTAATAAAAGACAACGTGGCTTTTGTTGGGTATTTTTTATTTCTTTTGAAAACTAACATCCGTTCATGATGAAAACTTTAAGCAAATTAGGTATACAAGAAACATTCCTCAACACAATCAAGGCAACATATGAAAACCCACAGCCAGCATCTTACTGAATGGGGAAAAGTTGGAAGTGTACTACCAAAAGCAATTTACAGATTCAATGTGATATCATTCAAAATACAAATGATGTTCTTAGATCTCAAAAAAAAAGCAAAAAAAATTTGTATGGAAACACAAGAGACCCCAAATAGCAAAAGCAATATTATACAACAAAAGGTCCAGAAGCAGACATGAATGCTCACTTTCACCATTTCTATTTCTATTCAGTATAGTCCTGGAAGATTTAGCCAGAGACATTACTCAAGAAAAAGAAATCACAGTTACATAAATTAGAGAGGAAGTCAATGATGACATGATTCTCTATATAGGGAATCCAAAAGATTCCACAAGGAAACTATTGGAGCTCCTAGAACTGTTTGGTAAAGTAGTGGGATAAAAAATAATACAAAAAAAAATCAATAGCCTTTGTATACACAGACAATGCCATGACCAAGAAAGAAGTTCTAAGATCAATCCCATTCACAATAGCTGCAAAAAAATACCTTGTAATAAATTTAACCAAGGAGGTGAAAGATATCTATTATGAAAATTACAAAACATTACAAAAAGAAAGAAAGAGAAGACCCATACATGAAAAATGAGAAAATTTTTCATGTTTGTGGATTGGAAGAATTAATAACATCTAAGTGTCCATACTACCAAAAGCAATTTACAGATTCAATGTGATATCAATCAAAATACCAATGATGTTCTTAGATCTCAAAAAGAAAAAACACAAAAAAATTTGTATGGAAACACAAGAGACCCCAAATAGCAAAAGCAATATTATACAACAAAAACCAAGCCAGAGGCATCACAATACCACATTTCAGCACTGGGCAGTTATAATCAACATGTCCTGGTATTGGCACAAAAATAGACATGTAAACCAAAGGAACAGAATAAACTCCAGAAATCACACCATGCATGTACAACCAACTAATCTTTTACAAAGGAGCTAAAATCAATCCCCAGGGAAAGGACAATCTCTTCAACAGATGGTGCTGGAACAATTGAATCTCCACATGTGGAACTATGAAACAAGACCCCTACCTTATACCCTATACAAAAATCACTCACAGTTGATCAAGGATATAAATCTTAATACCTGATACCATCAAACGATCAAATTACAAGAGGAAAATATAAGGTAAGCTCCTGGCTCCTAGTTTCAACTGCCGAGCCATGGCTATTTCAGCCATTCCAGCAGATGGAAGATCTCTTTCTCTCTCTTGCTCTGTTTCTGTAACTCTGACTTTCAAATAAATAAATTAAAATCTTTCAAAAATGTTAAAAAAAACCTGTGCTATATTTCCTATCAAATTTATTCTTAAGGCATCTGGGGCACATAAGCACAATTCGTAGTGAAAAGGATAAGTAAGTCTCAATAACAATCAAACGACTATGAATATTGAATATACATTATAAATTTCAGTATTAGCTTGTAAAATATTTTCTTAGAAGTTCAACTTAATGTCAGCTCCTCAATTTTCTTTTATTTCCCTGATCTACTATTCTATAGTGCTCAAAACTACATAGATAATTTTAAGAAAAACAATTTTATTGTATGTAGGTGCATCAAATTGTTTGGCAATAAGGTATACTCATGCTCTTCTTGAAGGATAACAGTTCAAATTAAAGTCTTTGAGCGATATTCTGATAAATGCATTTTCGTACAGACTCATTTCTATATCACATGATTAATACAATCTCAAATTCTAGTGCTTTGTGAAGCATAGCTAGGAAAAATTACTTTGGCTTATAAGAGTTTTCACTTAGAATGGTTTATCTACTTTTCAGATTCCCAGAAATGTCCTAGAAAATCGTTTCTGAACTTTTCTCAGAATTGCCATAATCTGGTTCTATGACTGGTTCTAAATTCTAGAGAATCCTCAAGTATACAGTGGGAAATGACAAAAAATTCATTTTATCAGGTGAATCTTAAGTCACAAAAGTGCTAATATAGATACTTGAGTTACTTAAGTAAGGGGATTTTTATATTTTTAAAAAATATTCCACATTAGAGCAAGCTACTCAACTTAGAGGAAAAAATAAAGGTGTTGGAATGGTAAGCCTGGAAAAATAAGAATGATTTAATATAAACTGTAGATTAATAGGGATCCCCTGTAAAAAATAAACACAAAATCAAAATTAGTTATCCTGATAGGGGTAGTATATAAAGGGAGGTTGGTTTATGCACCTGTAGAACGCTCGTGTCACCAGTATTCTAACTGGCTGTCTGACAAACAGCTGACAGTGATGAAGATCACTGTTGCAGGTGACATGACAGCACCTGTAAAGAGAGGTTGGAGTTCCAAGGAAGTATGAAAACACCAAGGTCAGTGCATGGGAAAAGGAATGTGGTGGGGATGGTTGTCAAGGAAACTGGAAAACCAGTACATGAGACTTTAGCTTCTCCAGTTGCCAGGACAGGTGGTGGAGTTCTAGGGCTAGATGTTGTTTTAAGGATCTTGTGTAGTGCTGTGTAGTGTCAGTAAATTTCTGAAGTGAAACTATGCCATTAATGCAGACTTCAGAGATTTTATTGCTGTTGCCTCTAAATTATAATAGGAATCATAGTGTTGTAAAAATAAAAGAGTAAAAGTAATTGGTACATTGTTTCAATCATGACTATCCTGCTAGACATTTGCAATGAATAGAAAATATTTTTATTTACAATTAACTTCCTCTGTCTATATTCTTTGAACTTAAGGAATTCATGATATCCTATTCATGAAGCTTTCTAGGCAAAAGGGACAGGTAGCCAGGTTTATATTGATTACCTACTGAGTTAAACGGATAGAAAATGGGGCTGTCATCACTTACTATCTAATTTCCCTGGTAGGCATAGTTTTTCTTAAGAAGTGGATATGTATGTTTTTCAACAGAGACAAGACTCCTGAGAAATAAAAAGAAAAATAGTCAACAGAATTTCCATGGGAAATATCCATTTCCTGTGTCCTCTCACTTTCGCCTGTTTATCTCAGCTTCCTTCTGTACTCCAGAATCCCCTCTCACTGGTTGTCCTACTTCAGAGTTACCATTAGTTACACTGCCCAATCTCAGAAACTTGGCCCTTAGAAATAGAAATAGAAGACCTAATGAGAAGTTGAGATTCTGAAAAAACCTTATCCCTATGCACATAATGGATGTTCAAATTATAATTGAGAGTATTGGTTCTTAAAAATTGTGATTCAATTGCTGTCATTAGTACATTTCCTTATTCATTAAAAATGGTCAAAATTCTTCTAAATCTGTTTACAAAGAAGAGTTAAAGCTGTGGATGCTCAAGTTAACATGGAGGTCCAGATGGTATCTTGCTTTGTTTTGGAATTATTTCTTGACGGAACAATTCCAGATTTCTCCAATTAATCGCAGGCATTTTTTTTTTTTCAAAGAAAAATAAATCTCAAAATAAATGAAAACAAAATACTTCCAACATATGTACCTGTAGTGTAAAACATCTTTTGAATTCTAGTTCCTTGTGGAGATTTTGTTAGTAGGTACAGAATTTTAATATCAATTGAACTCAAGTATTCTTACCTTTTGAGAATCTTTCAAAGATTTAACCAAATTAGAGACCAACAATGCTAAGGTAAATTAGAATCTTCCCTAAAATTATAAGATGTGTGATATCTTGGAAATACCAGCGGTCATTTTAAAATTCAACTGCGTGTTATATAAAGAATTGTTTATTTCCTTTTTCCCATGATCTGGATAGATCTGAATTTACCCTTAGGTTTGGAAACCAATCAGAAGTAATAGTATTGAGACTACCCATTCCCTTCTGTATTTTATTTGAAAAAGTATTTTGGGAATAAGTGTTTGGCTAAATGTTTAAGACACTGTTTGGGATGCCTGCATCCTATATCTCAACCCCTGGCTTAAAATCCTGGCTTTATTTATGATTGCAGCTTCCTGCTGATTCACAGCATGGGAAGCAGCAGATGATACATCTGGTAATTGGATTATTGCCACCCTTGTGGGAGATCTGGGTTCAGTTCCTGGGTCCTGGCTTCTGCCTGGCCCAGCCTAGGCTGTTGTGGGCATTTGGGGAGTGGACTAGAAGGTGAGAACTGCCTGTCTCTCAAATTAAAAAAAAAAAGTCTATGTGTATACATACTTTATGTATCTGTGTACGTGTTAGTGGTCTGGGTGTTCTGTAATAATTTGTACATGTAGGTAAAGTTTCTCTTCCTTAGACAATGATGATATTTTTAGCAATGAAATCTGTAGACTTATCCTGGACTAAATATGTATAAAATTGCTGTAGACAGTGTTAATTTTGTGGCAGGAAGGTGAATCATTGGTTGTCAAAATTACAGGCTTAAAGAATAATAAATCTCTAATTTTTTTAAAATTTTATTTAATGAACATAAATTTCCAAAGTACAGTTTATGGATTACAATAGCTCCCCGCACCATAACTTCCCCTACCACCCACAACACTCCCCTCTCCCACTCCCTCTCCCCTTCCATTCACATCAAGATTAATTTTCAATTATCTTTATATACAGAAGATCAATTTAGCATATATTAAGTAAAGATTTCCACAGTTTACACCCACATAGAAACACAAAGTGTAAAATACTATTTGAGTACTAATTATAGCATTAATTAAACACCTAAGAGTAATTGTGTATTAATTACAGAGTTCAACCAATAGTTTTAAGTAGAACATAAAAAATACTAAAAGGGTAAAGTATTAAGTTCTTTTTTTTGTTTGTTATATAGTTTTTTTTTATTTAATAAATGTGAATTTACAAAGTGCAACTTGTGTATTGTTGTGGCTTCCCCCCCGCAAACCTCCCTCCCTCCCGTGGCCCTCCCCTCTCCCACTCCCTCTCCCATCCCGCCCTTCATCGAGTTTCATTTTCAATTACCTTCATATACTGAATAAATCTCTCATTCTTTTCCCTAGCATTTTTAGACATCTTAAAGTAGTTTTCTAATAATGTCTAGATCAACTAACAGAATATTGTCACAACCTAGAATTCATAATTTTCAGTAGACTAAAGTACTCTCACCATGTTTTAGGTGAAAGGTTATATAATCAAGAAAATGTCCAGAAGGAAGAAAAAAGGCACTAAGTACTATTTTTCTAAACTTTTCTCTTTTGAATACTTGAGTTGCGATTGATTGCATTTTTCTGACAAATAATCATCTTCCAATGGAGGAAAATAAGCACAATTACAATCATTGCTAGTGCTGATTTTTATTTCAGTCAAAATTTATCAATATTAGATGGGACTAGAGAGCAGATATTTACTGAAAGAAGTTTCAGAAATAAAAGGAAAATGAAAATATGGGTAAATGGGTGTCATTAGAATTAGGAAATGGAGAGAGAAATTACTGTGACAATAAAGTAAATACAAATCATGTACAAAGCTAAACACCATAAAGAACAATTATTAAAAATACCAATATTTGTCATTTTTTAGTGTCTCTTAATCTAGTGCTTCTTAAAGTTAATCTTGTGAATTCATTTTCCCTGGGCATCTTGCTAAGATGCAGATTCTGACTCACTGTCTCTGGGTTAGAGCCTGCAGTGTAGAATATTTGGAATAGTAAGAGCTTGGAGTATAACCCGAGAAGTCAGAAATTTTAAGTATCAAACAGAAAATCAGGGTACAAATATTTTGACTACTTACATTGAGTATGTTAAAGTATGAAATTTTGTAAACAAACTAAAAATTCATTGATTGTAGTAGACAATGAAATACTATTGTAAGTCTTACACAATATGCTGTTAATTATATGGAATAAAAAATGGAAGACACATACTTGCTGACAACTTGAAAAGTAAGACTGTGCATCTGCATTTTGTTAAATCATTCTTCTTATCTGACCTATGTAGACACGTGAAAGTGTTTATAACCTACTCAGAAATCTTTAAAGGATTGAATCATTATTTGAGTATTTTCAGAGGAAGGGACTACAGATTAAAGATGTCAAATAATTATAGTAAAATAAATCTGGAGAGATTCTTAAATATGTATCGTCAGTTATCAACTTCGGGAAAGAACAAAGTGGCTGCAGCATTAGAATCATATTAATCTATCCATATCTATCCATATATACCTATATATGCTCCTATTTGTGCTATGCACATATGGACATACACAAACAAATGTACCGTGTTTATAAGTGGCTAAGAATCTTGGAGAAAAATCATTCATTCTTTTAAGCCAAAGATTTGTTTTCCATTTAGACTATCTACTATTGGCTTTCCTGTTGAATAATTAATATAATAGATAATATAACACTTGCACACATATATTGAGGAATAAATTATCTTTAGTTTTGTTTTTTTTAATTTGACAGGTAGAGTTAGACAGTGAGAGAGAGGCAGAGAGAAAGGTCTTCCTTCTGTTGGTTCACTCCCCAAATGGCCGCTGCTGTGCTGATCCAAAGCCAGGAGCCAGGTGCTTCTCTCTAGTCTCCCATGCAGGTGAAGGAGCCCAAGCACTTGGGCCATCCTCCACTGCCCTCCCGGGCCACAGCAGAGAGCTGGACTGCAAGAGGAGCAACCGGGACTAGAACCTGGCGCCCATATGGGATGCTGGTGCTGGAGGCAGAGGATTAACCAAGTGAGCCATGGCGCCAGCCCATCTTTAGTTTTATTTTACAGTATTTGAGACATTAAAAGGCTATGTTTATTATATACTGTTAATCATGCTGTTCTTGGATTATAACTGTACCAAATATAAGTGAAATTAATATTTTGAAATAATTGCTGAACTTCACTTTGCTTTGAATAAAGCAAACATGCAAGAATACACTCCAGAATAAACATGCAAGAATATAATTCAGAACTTGCATTAAGTATTAAAAAATTGGAAGTAGGAATTAGCAATCAAACTTTATCAAATTTTATAAAGTGGAAAAAGTGCAACATGTCCACTTTCATGTAGATACATTTGATATTCTGGCACAGTGTTGTATGAGAAATTGATTATATTTAGCCACTCTAGAAGGTAGAAGAAATGGCTGTTACATACACTTGGAAATTTGTTTTGTGGAAAAATCCATTAGCAGAAATTGAAGTATAATATTGTCCTAGAATATCTTCCCGCATGATGAATTAATGCTCGTGGGCTGGTTGTTGAGGACTCCCAGCAAAGGTGGAGTGGGAGTCAGAGGAAAGGAAGAAGGGTAATTACGTGAAACACAGGTTTCATTTAATTTAAAATTAATTAAATAATCATGCAAGGAGGAATGTGGAATGACTCAGAAGTCACCTACCACAAACCATGGTCATAGTCCAGCTGGTGGAATTATCATTCCAATATGAACCAGATTGTTTGAAATTGGCCAATTTTCATATATATCATATTGTTGAAATTTTAAATATATATAAATACAAGTTAAATATCTATTAATTTCAAAATCCCTATAGGGGACATTCTTGTTATTAATACAGTGAGGAGCAGATGCTGTAGCATATGGCATACTAACTCATATTTATGTTAATTTTATGTAAATAGGAATTTAATACAGTAACATTAATCTGTTGTTGCATTGGTTTTTCTGATATATCACTTGACCCTCTTTTTACATGAGATTAATGTAGTTAGTTTAGACTGCTGAAAAGTCCTTATTAGGAGAGTCAAGAGTGCTGACTTATTCAGTCTTTAGGATATGTTTAAATAGAATGTCAGTTCCATTGAGAAACTAAGAATTTACTAAATCTCATTCCTGTGCAAATGAGAAAAAATCTGATACCAGTGCAAAAAATAAACCTAAGTTTTATTCAGCTAAATACTTATCAATTGGATAGGTAAAACAGATTGGAGAAAAATTTCCCAAATTACATCTTTCATTTGAGTTGCTGTTACAAGTGTGTATATATTTCTTCTATTTTAGGTGTTAAATTAGAAAAAGGACACTATTTTTATTAAAGAAATCCCATGCCATTGAATTTTTAACATCTTGTTTGCTTTGTTATAAACATAAAGATATACCCCAAATTTTTTTCTTTAAGCAATATAGTTTTGAGAATAGAAAAATAACACCAAACATGTTAATAGATGAAATACAATTGAAGAAATTTAGCTCTTTAACTTACTGAGAATTGTATTATTGTAATACTGAAAGGAGACCTGAATGAGCTAATATGAAATTTGTACTTTGAGACCAACTTAGCAATATTTAATGCTATATTATTATCATAGGCTTTTTAGCCTTTTCTCAAGTTATAAAATGGAGTAAAATATTATTTGACCATATTTCACTTAGTCTGACAGTGGAAACAGAAAACAAAAAGCATCCAAATCTTGCACCCATAAAAAATTGTCTTGTATTGTGACCTGGATTTGAAGGCAGATGCAGAAGCAAAGTTGCAGTTACCATCTGCCTACTTAAAAATAATAAATTTAAGGTGATTAATGGATATATTTATATATATATAAATGGATATATTTATATATATATATTTTTATAAGTTTATGCTTTTGTAATTATGACAAAAACACATACTATTTTGCTTTTATGGTTAGATCAACTCATCAAGACCAACTCAGATCTTTAAAAATACATAGTGATAGACTAAACTGAGTCAATTTCTAAAGTAAAAAAAAATGTGTTTTTAAACATGTATGACTGCTTTGTAGATAACTGATGGATATTTCAGTAAGGACCAATATTATAATGGAATAGATTAAACTAAGCCTATAATTCCCTAAATTTATGGATAAATCCAAGTTTCAACAAGTGATTTTAATTTTTTTGACTAATTTAGGATGGGTATGAAACCTTTTGTGGAATAAATATACGTAGAAATAAATACAGAATGTATTTTTATAATTAAACATTTAATAGTTGACAATATGGGAAACTATGACAAAATATTCATTGTAAGATTTATTTTTTTTTTATTTTAAAGGCAGAATTAAATAGAGAGAAGGAGAGACAGAGAGATAGAGAAAGAGAGAGAGAGAAAGAGACAGATCAATCTTCCATCTGCTGGTTCACTCCCCAAATGCTCTCAATGGCCAGGGCTGGGCCAGGCAGAAGCCACAAGCCAGGAGCTTTTGCCAGGTTTTCCATGTTGGTGGCAAGGACCCAGGCTCTTGGCTTGCCTTCCTCTGCTTTCCTGGGCCATTAGCGGGGAGCGGGATTGAAACTGGAGCAGCCAAGACTCGAAGCAGCACCATATAGAATGCCAACATGGCAGGTGGCAGTTTAACCTGCTATGCCATGACACCAGCCTTGAAATCTATTCTTAGACTGGTTTTGAAGAATATATTAATTCATTGCTTTGTAAGTAAATCCATGTTGAATTTTAATGTATGGCTCAGAGTATCATTTTATCTAGAATTGAGCAGAATTCATTGCTTAATGAAATTTGTAGTGCTCAATATAATTTACCGCAAAATATGTACTTTCCCACATACTCTAACACTTTATTTATAGAGTAATGTCTTCGTGCCTATTCCATTTACCATTTAAAGTGATCCTAGCTGTCTTAGATATATGGAGGTTAGTAATTGCTGCCATACCACAAAAGAAGTTTTAGCTGTTGAAATCTATTTTGAACACATCATGAGGCATGTAAAATGTCTTAGATCCTGAATTCTTCTGGGTAAAGCTGCTGTTTATAGTTGTCATATGTACAGTTTATTTATTTTAAAGATGTGATTACCTGAATTAAAGTGGAAAAGCATAGGACTATATGTCACCCTGTCTCATGACATATGTAGTATTTCCTGAGGTGTGAGTCATGACATATCTCATACAAAGAATATATTTTATTTTCAGTGTTTGAAAATTTGACACCATGAATACGATTCTTGTCCATGTATTCTTGGAGTTTCCATACACACACATACACACACACAGAGATTATTTTAACAAGAATCTAAATCTAAAGCAGCAAAAGAATTATTTTTCTATATATCTGATGTTCTGGATTCCTAAAATGAAATATAGTGTCTGGAGAGATTCATATTCATGAGATTTAATTATGGAGTGACAAGAAAGTAGAGAGAAGCAGAAAATAAAGCATTTAACTAGTCAATGTGTTGATAAATGGTGCACAATAGGAACACACAAATTAGAGTCATATTGTGAAAATGATTAGATGTTTCATTCAAGGGAGAACCATCATTTTGAAAGGTTAGTAAATTCTGTTTATATTCGCAAAATCTGTGGCTATTGGAATGTCCTGGGAATTTACAATCCAGCCACCAGGAAAGGACAGCACATGCCATCATCAGGAGGCTATGATCAGATCACATATCTTTACTTGACAAGAGCTGGCAATTTAATCTGACAGGAGTCCTGCCAATGAGGACAGCTTTAAGAGTTCAACTGCTGTGGTGGAGATTTGACATGTCATTGAGGGATGTTGTGCAGAAGCCTGACAATAAACTGGGATTTGCTAATGTAGTTTAGAATTGCTGTAAAAATTTATTAGAAACCAGAGACTGTAAAATTACTATACTTCTTTAGAACTGTTTTTCTTTCCCTCGCTGAATATTTATGTGATGTCTAAAGCACAGCACATGTTTTAGAACTTGTTTCCTGATGGTGTAAAAGAAGTCTATTATAATGCACATGAAATTGCATGGAATTCAATTAAATGCATGAGAGAGTAAGTAGAATGTCCACCTGTAAGCCCATTTTGACAAGGTTTTTTTTCATTGATGGTTTTGGTGTCTATAAATTTAAGGAGTTTCAATAATGGCACTTATGTAGGGAGAAACAAAAGATATTTACATTCAATTGGGGACTAATTTAACCAAGACTTAAAAGCATATTTGACTTGGAATAGCAACATTCGGCATCTCCTTCAGGCTAGATGGAGAGAAAAATCTAAATCTAAAGTAGCTCTTAATGTAATTGTGAGTGCTCTGTGATTCTGTATAATGTTTATTAAGACACTAAAGGACAACCAAAAGAGTCAAAAGTAGACACCTTATGTTTCTGTTTCTGTCTTTGTAGTATTCTACCTCTTTGGGGGATTTTACCAAGTAGTAGTATGGGTCAACCAATTCCAAGTTGTAAATCAGCAAATATTACAACTTTTCATTCCTCTAAATGTGTCTGAGTTACAATATTAGTGGAAACACTGATAATATATAAAGAAATAATACTAAACTTTTTCACCAAGTACTCATTTATACATATTTCCTGTTCGTAATATGCTAGCTGCTTGGGAATGGAACTATTGAGTATCAGAGACATATAGTCAAAAACATGGTTCAGCAAACAAATATATATATATATGAGTTAAAAATGATTCATAATTACAGATACAGCTTCACAGTGACTGAACAGCATGGATAGCATAATTACAGGAAGGAATGCAATAATTTAAAATCTTGTCAACCTATCCTCCAACTGTACTTCAGGTATTTAAAGGTATCTCTCACCTGATAAATCCATTGTATGAATTTTCTGAAACAGTGCCATTTTATTCTTTGTTTTTTTTTTTTATTATTATTATTTGGTTTTCCTGTCCTCATCAGTAAAAAAAAAGCTTGTTCTGGTTGTCCTCAATGGGAATCCTTAACCCTTTCACTTCTTTCTGCTATCTGGGAAAAGGTCCATGAAACTATTTGGGCGAAGAGAATCACATTGGGAACACTCTGAGATGGCAGAACGAATGATCAGGCATACCTGCTCAGAGAATACAGTTTGGCAGTCAGTCTATCATTGCTTTATTTACCCTTTTAGAATTGAGCAAATTTTGCCTTGAGGATTGTTACTGCTCAGGGTTGCATTTCAGACTTTACTGCATTTCCTCTGCATTTGTTTCTGCAGACTTGGCACTCTCATCCGACCTCACACTAATTGTGATTGCTGATTCGTGCCTGGATGGGAGGCTGCCAAAAGGGCAGGAATCCCAGAGAGACATCATTACCCAGGTTGGCAAATACCTGAGAGCCCGGTTTAATGATACAATCTTATTCTTACAGCATGGGGCAGGCTTCCAGTCTCACAGCGTCAGTTCTTGGCTGTAATGTTGTTTGGCAAAAGCCTTTCATATTGTTTTGCAGAATAAAAAGAAACAAACCATAGGGCTATAGATCAAGGTTAGGTGACCAGATACCTGTAAGAGTTGGGGAAAAGTGAGCAGTCCTAGAGTGAATATATGTTATCTAATTGCTGAATTAAAGTTTAGGACTTCCCTAAATAACTTGGAAAATTATATACATAAGAAGTAGCTTTTTTAATATTTATTTTTATTTATTTGAAAGACAAAATTACAGAGAGAGGTAGAGACAGAGAGAGAGAGGTCTTCCATTTGCTCGTTCACTCCCCAGATGGCTGCAAAGGCTGAAACTGCACCTATACGAGCCAGGACCCATGAGCTTCTTCCTGGTCTCCCACACAGTTGCAGGGACCCAAGGACTTGGGCCATCTTCTACTGCTTTCCCAGGCCACAGCAGAGAGCTGGATCAGAAGAAGGGCAGCAGGGACTAGAACTGGCGCCTATATGGGATGCCGGCACTTCAGGCCAGGGCTTTAACCCACTGAGCCACAGCGCTGGCCCTGAAATAGCTTTCTATAAAGACCTGGTGTTCTATTCTTAAATTAGACTTCACCATGATACTCATTCTAGAATCAAGGTCACTGCTAAGTCATTGGAAACTAGATAGAACTGGTATGACAGCATCTTGGAAACATCCAGTGTGATGTATAAGACAGTCTTTGTATTCATAGTTATATTTTATTGTTGCATTCAGAAAACTAGAATACTCCCTCTCTTTTCTTTGCAAAATGAATTTTTTAAGATTTATTTATTTATTTGAAAGGTAGAGTTACAGAGAGGCAGAAAGAGAAAGAGAGATGGAGGTCTTCCATCCGCTGGTTCACTCCCCAGATGTCTGCAATGGCTGAGCTGGTCCTGTCTGAAGCCAGGAGCCAGGAGCTTCTTCCAGGTCTCCCACATGGGTACAGGGGCCCAAGGACTTGGGCCATCTTCTACTGCTTTCCCAGGCCATAGTGGAGAGCTGGATCAGAAATGGAGCAGCTGGGACTCAAACCAGTGTCCATATGGGATGTTGACACTGTAGGCTGTGGCTTTACCTGCTACACTATAGTGCCGGCCCCTGCATAATGATTTTAAAAATGAAAAGTAATACATATGCTGATAACAGAAGTTTTATGCCTTCAGCCCTCTGATTCTGAGTGCCCATTACCAGTGGCATCTGTTATTAGAAAAAATTTTGCTGTATTTCAAAACTACAGATGCAAACACACCAAAATATGTTTTTATATTAGAATATATATATATATATATATATATATACAGTAACATCCCTTTGAAACACAGATGTGAGCAGAGAAAACACACTGCTTATTTATTTTGTAGAGACTATATATCAGCACATATATGCAATCATTTCAATGTCTAAAGACAAGTTTTTCTGCAATTTCAGAATATCTTTTATGACATTAGCCATTCACAATGCCAAAAATGAATCATCTTGCACATACCTCAGAATACCTTGTTGAGAAAATCTATTAGGTTAATTCCTGAAAATGAAATTATTAGTCAATAATTTGATGATTTAAATTTTTTTCTTTTTTAACTTTTATTTAGTAAATATAAATTTACAAAGTATAGTTTATGGATTACAATGGCTCCCCCCCCCCATAACTTCCCTCTCACTCGCACCCCTCCCATCCTGCTCCCTCTCCCATTCCATTCACATCAAGATTCATTTTCAATTATCTTTATATACAGAAGATCAATTCAGTATATATTAAGTAAAGATTTCATCAGTTTGCACCCACACAGAAACACAAAGTGTAAAATACTGTTTCAGTACTAGTTATAACATTACTTCACATTGGACAACACATTAAGGACAGATCCCACATGAGGAGTAAGTACACAGTGACTCCTGTTGTTGACTTAACAATTTGACACTCTTTTTTATGGCATCAGTAATCTCCCTAGGCTCTAGTCATGAGTATGCCAAGCCTTTTGAGTTCGCCGACTTCGATCTAATTCAGACAGGGTCATAGTCAAAGTGGAAGTTCTCTCCTCCCTTCAGAGAAAGGTACCTCTCTCTTTGATGGCCCCGTTCTTTCCACTGGGATCTCACTCGCAGAGATCTTCCATTTAGTTAGTTAGTTGTTGTTGTTGTTGTTGTTGTTTTTTTGCCAGAGTGTCTTGGCTTTCCATGCCAAAAATACTCTCATGGGCTCTTCAGCCTGATCCAAATGCCTTAAGGGCTGATTCTGAGGCCAGAGTGCTATTTAGGACATCTGCCATTCTATGAGTCTGCTGTGTATTCTGCTTCCCATGTTGGATCGTTCTCTCCCTTTTTGATTCTATCAGTTAGTATTAGCAGACACTAGTCTTGTTTGTGTGATCCTTTTGTCTCTTAGACTTATCAGTGTGATCACTTGTGAACTGAAATTGATCACTTAGACTAGTGAGATGGCATTGGTACATGCCACCTTGATGGGATTATATTGGAATCCCCTGGCACATTTCTAACTCCACCATTTGGGGCAAGTCCGATTGATAATTTAAATTTTTTAAATATGTTATTAAATCTTTCTCCAAAAGTGCCCCAGTTAAGACTTGTCACAAAGCATATGAAACTGCCTGATGCTATATGCACTTGATAAAACTGTATTTTCAAACTTTTCAGATGTCATCTTTTTCAATATAATACATAAGATGTAGAATCTCATTTATGTTTTTAAAGTGCCAAGCTAATGGATGAATTTGATAACTTTCACATCATTTTTATGTGGGTGATTCTAGCACATTTTACAGCTGTAAAAATTAAGAGACCCGATTTCAAATTCACAAAATTGCTCAACGTGTTAGTAACTATGCATGTGATTCTCTTCTAATCAGATTAAATTAACTAGCATATAGATTTTATTTTAATAGACACTGATTCAGGACCACCAACTAAACTTATTGTGGATAATTATGATTTTGAAAATTAATGGTTAAATAGGGGTAAAAATTTTTAAAGATTCTAGGCATATAATTACACTCAATTTAAATCAATCTTTAGTGTGATAACTTAAGTATGTAGCTTCAGGCAATCAGATTTTTACAGTATAAATCATGAAGTGCAGAAAAGTTACAGCTTATGAAATCAGTTGAAAACAAAAAAAAACTTTATATGAAACTGGTTTTCTCAAAAAGTGATTTTAGTCAATAATGAAAGTAACAAAGCTATTCACATGTCTATCAATATTCAATTAAAAATAGCAAAATAGGTAGTAAATACATGTATTATATCCATTTTGTTGCTAAGGTAACCAATTAAACTATATTAACTATGTAAGTTCCTTTAAAATTTGTGACACAGCTCAAAATTGAACTTCATCTCTACTCTTTTCAGATCTTTAACTCTTTCCAGATCTTTCACACATTCCATGAACTTGGTAAAGTACATCTCTGATTTTTACAAAGGATTTAGTGGAGAGGAAGACAAACAAAAGGAGCATACTAACCTCCTTGCAGGGCCGAACTTAATGTGTATGCTTCTCTAGGTGACAAATTTACTTTCCACACAGCAAACGGATTTTTCTCTTGCTTACAAATAAAATCCATTTTTCTTAGAACATTCAGTTTTATAATTTAGAAAGGTAAAAGTCTTGCTAGGCAGGAATCTTACTGATACTTTATGTAAAAGAATGAAATACTTGGTATAAAAGAATCATAGTCTCAGCTTCCCCATCTGCTGTCTTACACCTTTTTTGGAATGAAATTGACTCTCTGAGACACGATGATTTTGAGCAGCCTTTGTCTTCACTGTTGAGGAACAGTTTCAGTTTTTGATTCATGCTGTTTGTTGAATCTTTATATAGTGTAGGATTAATCTTATGAGTGTAAAGTTAACTGAAAATATTTATTTGTAAAAAACAAGAGTAAGAATAGGAGAGGGAGGAAAAAGGGTGGGAGTGTGGGTGAGAAGGAAGGTGGGGTGGGAAGAATCACTATATTCCTAAATCTGTGATGTGAAATGTATGAAATTTGTATACCTTAAATAAAAGGTTTATAGGTGAGACAGAGATTTAAAAGGCACAGTGACAAAGACAGAGAGAGATGTCCTATCTGCTGATTTGGTCCCCAAATGATGCGAAGGGCTGGGACTGAAACCAGCACTCTGGTATGGAGTTGCAAGCACCACAGTGCCAGAGCCTGTCTACTGCTTTCTGAGAATCTTATTTCTCAAAAGCAAATTTTCTCAATTTGAGGGTCCCTAGGTAAGGAGGCTATAGAAATAAAGAACATAGGTGAAAACAAACCTTGTATAATTACGCATGTAGAACAAGGATATTTAACAGAAGTTTTTTTTGAAATGCATAATTAGGTTTCTAAGATTTTGAATTCATAATATAACTACATTGCAAAATTTGAGTGATCTTCAAAAAGTCCATAGGATATAAATATTTTAAAATGTTATGCGTGTATTTCAAAATATTTACAGTAAAATAAACATATTTTAAAATATTTATTTATTTGTGTGAAAAGCACAGTTACAGAGAGGGAGAGGCAGAGGCAGAGAAAGAGAAATCTCCCATCCTCTGGTACACTCCCCAAATGGCTACACCAACCAGGGCAGGCCCAGGCAGAAACCAGGAGCCAGGAGCTTCATCCAGGTCTCCAGCATGGATACAGAGGCCCAAGCACTTGGGCCATCTTCTGCTGCTTTCCCAGATGCACTAGCAGAGAACTGGATTGGAAGTGAAGCAGCCAGAAGTTGAACTGGCACACATAAGGGATGATGGTACTGCAGCTGGAGGCTTATCCTTCTATGCCACAATACAGGCCCCTTAATGATAATAAAATAATAATAATAATAATAATAATAATAATAGAGCAGCAAAGAGATGCAGACAGAGACAGACAGCTGACAGAGAGCTTCTGTCCACAGTTCAACTCCCCAAATACGTGAAGGCTGAGGCTGGACCGGAGCTGGAGTCAGGAGCCAGATATTTATTCCAGGATTCCCACATGGGTGGCAGGAACCCAGTCACTTAATCCATCACCACTGCCTCCCTGGGTATACATTGCTGGGAAATTTGAGTCAGGAGTTGGAACTGGGTTCAAATAAGGGATGTAAGCATCTTAACCACTAGGATAATGACTCTCCCAATTAATTATCTTCTTTTTCCTTTTTCCAAGACCTTTTTGAAGTAGCCATATACCATGGCAAACAACTCTAAAACATAAATATTTTATTTATGCAAATATATTTTAATTCACCTTACATTTTCTACAGGGAGATGAGACATATTTTTTTTTTTTTGACAGGCAGAGTGGACAGTGAGAGAGAGAGACAGAGAGAAAGGTCTTCCTTTTGCCGTTGGTTCACCCTCCAATGGCCGCCGCGGCCAGCGCGCTGCAGCCAGCGCACCACGCTGATCCGATGGCAGGAGCCAGGTACTTATCCTGGTCTCCCATGGGGTGCAGGGCCCAAGCACTTGGGCCATCCTCCACTGCACTCCCTTGTCGCTCCCCCTCTTCATGGAGGAACGACACAGGACCCTGCGCTGTTCTTTCGTCTGCTCAGCCCTCCCCGGGTTTGCTGCTGGTTCTTCCCGGGTTGGCTGCCGTCCCTTCCACCTCCATGGAAGGGCGGTTCCCCCTGGCCACTTTCCCCACTTCCGCAGGGGAGCAGCACACCGCCGGCTGGCTCTCTCGGGGGCTGCACAGGTGTTCCTCTTAGATAGATGTTCCCCTTAGATGTTCCTCATGCATGTTGTCTCTCTCCTCCTTTATAGTCCTCTTCCACCAATCCCAACTCTGCTACCCACACGCCGAGTACGCTGCTCTCCTCCAATCAGAAGCAGGTCCTACAGTTTATTGGTTGAACTGGAGGCAGCTGTGTAGAAGCTGTTTACTCCTCTCCCAGCGCCATATTGTGGGAGAGCAGATGCATAGAATAAGTCTTAATTCCAGTAACTTAGTCTAGTCCGAGTTGCTCCCCACACTCCCTGGCCACAGCAGAGAGCTGGCCTGGAAGAGGGGCAACCGGGACAGAATCCGGCGCCCCGACCGGGACTAGAACCCGGTGTGCCGGCGCCGCAAGGTGGAGGATTAGCCTAGTGAGCCGCGGCGCTGGCGATGAGACATATTGATGAGACATGGATTAAGGCTATCCAGTACTCTGCTGTTGTATCTATTTGAAACAGTATATACAAAGGAAAAGAGGTATTAGAAAATGAGTTGTTTGTTGCTTGTGTCACACAGTGTCACATATGACATGAAATAGAACTTCATTTGCTAACATTGTGGCTGTCCAGATGGTAAAGGGATGTGGAACCAGATACTATTTTTTTTTTTTTGACAGGCAGAGTGGACAGTGAGAGAGACAGAGAGAAAGGCCTTCCTTTGCCGTTGGTTCACCCTCCAATGGCCGCCGTGGCCGGCGCACCACACTGATCCGAAGGCAGGAGCCAGGTACCTCTCCTGGTCTCCCATGGGGTGCAGGGCCCAAGCACCTGGGCCATCCTCCACTGCACTCCCTGGCCACAGCAGAGAGCTGGCCTGGAAGAGGGGTAACCGGGACAGAATCCGGCGCCCCGACTGGGACTAGAACCCGGTGTGCAGGCGCCGCAAGGCGGAGGATTAGCCTGTTGAGCCACGGCGCAGGCCTGGAACAAGATACTATTTTTGCACTGAAGTGAAAAAGAGGATAGTGAAGATCAGTGATTTCTATAGAAGGACATTCCCCTAAATGATATGGTGAAAGAACAATATTAGGAAAGAATAGTAATTAAAAGAATGTGTTACTGATAGAAGTCAACCAGAAATGAAATATGAAATAGAACTAAGGTCTCAAAAGAAGCTCCCTATACTGTTCCTTTGATGTCCTATAAAAGAAATGCTAACATCAGAAAAAAGAAAGCTCCTGGCGCTGCGGCTCACTTGGCTAGTCCTCCGCCTGTGGCGCCAGCACCCTGGGTTCTAGTCCCGGTCGAGGTGCCAGGTTCTACTCCTGGTTACTCCTCTTCCAGTCCAGCTCTCTGCTGTAGCCTGGGAAGGCAGTGGAGGATGGCCCAAGTGCTTGGGCTCTGCACACACATGGGCAACCAGGAGGAAGCACCTAGCTCCTGGCTTCGGATCAGCGCAGCGCGCAGGCCACAGCATGCTGGCCATGGCGGCCATTTGGGGGGTGAAGCAATGGAAGGAAGCCCTTTCTCTCTGTCTCTCTCTCTCACTGTCTAACTCTGCCTGTCAAAAAAAAAAAAAAAGAAAAAAAAGAAAAAAGAAAAAAGAAAAAGAAAAGAGAAAGCGCATTCCATTGGGATGGAAAAATGGTTATGCCTATGAAAAATAATGAAACCAAATCCTTCTCTCATCTCTCATAAAGAAAACTAATTCAAAAAATGTGTAAAATGTGTGTGTGTGTGTGTGTAAATTAGAACTTGGTTGAAAATAAAGTTTTGGATAAAATATGTAACTGTATTTTACCCTTTAGCCTCCAGAAATTTTTTTTAATTCTATCACCAAAATAACAAAAATTTGCACTCATTTCCAAAGCACACAACTGTCAATAGTACAGAAGATGAATAAACTGTAAAATTTACACAGTAAATTATTTCTAGGAGAAGAAAATCAATGAGCCATGATGTAATGCAGCAGGAGGCGAATCTTAGTACTATGTTCAATAAAAAAAGTCTCAAATAACTAGCTATAGCTTTCTCTTCTTTATTTAAAAGATTTATTTATTTATTTGAAAGAGAAAGGAGAGGCAGAAAGACAGAGAGAGACAGTCTTCCATCTGCTGGTTGACTCCCCAATTGGCCACAATGGCCAGACCTGAGCTGATCTGAAGCCAGGAGCCAGGAGATTCTTCCAGGTCTCCCACGTGGGTGCAGGGGCCCAAGGACTTGGGCCATGTTCTACTGCTTTCCCAGGCCATAGCAGAGAGCTGGATGGGAAGTGGATCAACCAGGACCGAACCAGCCTGCATATGGGATGCCAGCACTGCAGGTGGTGGCTTTACCCGCAACACCACAGCGCTGGCACTGCTCTGTTCTTTATGGAAGTGAATAAATTGAAATACAATTCAAACAAGATGCAGAATGCATATACATGCAATACAACGATATATTTAAAGGAAACAAGGTAATGGCAAATGCATGATATTCTGTTCTAGTAAATATTGCTTTATTAAAAATAGCTAATTTACTAATAATGAGAAAGTGTTGTGAATCATAGATTTGTGGTTAATCAAATTTATAAACAGAAGCATTTATAAAATTAATAAGACCCAGGGACAGGCATTTAGCTTAGCAGTTAAGATGCCATTTTGGGGCTGTCGCCGTGGCTCACTTGGTTGATCTCCGCCTACGGCGCCAGCATCCCATAGGGGCACTGGGTTCTAGTCCCGGTTGCTCCTCTTCCAGTCCAGCTCTCTGCTGTGGCCCGGGAAGGCAGTGGAGGATGGCACAAGTGCTTGGGACCCCTGAACCTGCGTGGGAGACCTGGAGGAAGCACCTGGCTCCTGGCTTTGGATTGGCGCAGCATGCCGGCCATAGCAGCCATTTGGGGGGTGAACCAATGGAAGGAAGACCTTCCTCTCTGTCTCTCTCTCTCACTGTCTAACTCTCTGTCAAATAAAAAAAAATGAAAAAAAAAGATGCCATTTGGGACACTCATATCCCATACAGAAGTACATGAGTTCAAATCCCAGCTCCACTCTGGTTTCCAAATTCCTGCCATTGTGCACCCTTGGATGATGGCGTTGATGGCTCATATAGTTGGTCCCCTGACACCTATGCAGGAAACCTGGACAAAGTTCCTGGTTTCTTGCTTTGACCTGATCTAGGATTGGCTATTGTGGTTATCTGGGGAGGAAAACAGTAGATGGGAGCTTTCTCTGTTTCTACTTATATCCCTGTCTCTCTTTAAAATAAATAAAAATAAAAATAGAATTACTAGGGCACAAAGTTATATTATAAAATGTTTTAGGAAAGCATTTCTTTTTTTTAATAGGAAAATATTTTATAAACACAGAGTAGAGGTTCTTATTTAACAAGCATTTCTGTTAACGACAAAAACATGAAGTTGTTGGCTGAACAATCCGCCACATGAACTGTGTGTAAGGCTACCATAGTTGTATAATAGCAAAAAGTGGATTCTGTAAAGTAAAGATATTAGCATTCCCTCCACTAAGGGTCTTCTTCTACTCATGCCTATCTACTATAATCTCACTTAAATAAGTGTGAAAATTTTAAGTGTGAAAATTCAAAGCTGCACTTAAATTTATTACTAAATGTATAGGACAAACTCTTAAACTCAGTCTCCTCATTTTTTGAACAGGAATATCAACATTGGGAACATTGTCAATATAGTAAGCACCATGGAGTAAGTCCATAAAATCGAAGTTATGTCAGTTTCATAGTTTTGTGTTTTATTTTTTCTCTGGATTTCAGATAATGCAGTTGATAGAACTCACAGTTATATGACAAATAATAAAAAAGGAATCAGATACATTTTGCTTGACGAAGATTTTTAGACTTTATGGAGAAAGAGAGGAAGGCCTAGAGGTGGACATGATGTTTTTTCAAATTTGTTAAAAAACTGTTTTGTCAAAGAAGTTTAGAGCCATTCCATGTTGCTTCAGAGAGCTAAACTAGACCAGCTGATGAAGAATAACATGAGCACAAGCTTGATATAATTTAAAAGACTTTTTTTTTTTTTTTCGAGAGGCAGAGTTCAAGACAGAGAGAGGGACAGAAAGGTCTTCCATCCACTGGTTCACTCCCTAAATGGCTGCAGAGGCCAGAGCCAGGCCCTCTGAAGCCAGGAACCAGGAGCTCCTTTGGGGTCTCCCACATGGGTGCAGGGGCACAAGCAGTTGGACCATCTTCCACTGCTAACCCAGACTATAAGCAGAGAGCTGGATCAGAAGTAGAGCAAGCAGGATCGGCACCCATATGGATGCAGTGCCACAGATGGAGGCTTAGCCTACAAAGCCACAGCACTGGCCCCAGGAATTTTCTAATTTAACTGTCCAAATTTACAGTGATTCAGTCCATGAAAGAGTGTATTTCACAGTTTAAAATGTTATAGCACAAGTAGAAAAGCATAACGCGAAGATCCAAATCCTTGTTTATCTGTCAGTCCAAATTCCTTTTTTATTATGTAGTGATAGAAAAAAGCAAAGTTGTGAAAATTAGTGGAATACCATTTTCTCAAATAAGATTGTGAATTCTTAATGCTTCGGCACTGTGTTAGGTTACTGTGACTCTGTAACAGAATTAGAATAACAAATATTTATTCTCTCAAAATTCTAGAAGCCATGCTTGAGAAACCAGTTTCTTTGGGATGAGAGCAAAATATTGATAGGCTCTCTCTAGGAAATCTGGCAGAGATTCTAGCACTTTCTTCTATTTTCTGTTGGTTGCGGCATGTCCGGGTCAGGGTTGCAAGGCCACGTAGGATCACAGTTAGATCCTCAGTTGGACAACCCAAGATAATGTCAACAGCTAAAATCCTCAGTGAATCTTGTCTTCAAAATCCTTTTTTTTTTCGTTTGTTTGTTTTTGCCATAAAAAGCAACATGTTACAGATTCCATGTATTAGGTTGGGATGAGGAGTTGAAGTGGGGAATTTTAACCTAGCACAAATTCCTTTACTTAAAACAACTGATTTGATCAAAGCTGTGTTAACTGGTTAGGCAGACCATTTTAGGGAGCATATATATTTTATATTTGTCCACAAGTTATTGTAATTTTGACATATTTTTCAGGAAAGGTATTTAAGACACAAGTGGTTTATATTTAAATCAATACATATGGTGAACAGCACAATCAAGATTATCCATATGTGACATAAATTATTTATTATACTGCTTTACTTAACTATCATAAGATGAAAACTTCTTGGTTTTTCCTCATTTAGGCCCAAATAAGGCTTGGATGTGCAAAGAGGAAACTTTGTTTTCTTGTAACGGAACGCATTTTTCCTATGCCCGTATTTTCAGTGATACTGTGGGTAAGTTCATTCATCTTAGTACTGGTGATGTGTAGTTTATAATTGAGCAGACTTCCCTCTCGTCCCTTCTAAAGGTAGGCTCCATCATTCTGTCATCAAGCTTGACATGCTGTGGACGAGCTTCTGGATCTTTTGGTGTGATTCTTCATCCTCCATAGAGGTGGGATTTTTGTTTTTCCTGGCCCTCACCATCACGTGCTGACATCCAATCAGGAGCTGCAGCCCCAGGGTCTGACCACTCCGTGTATCTTGTCCTTTCAGGAAACTTTTTAGGTCTTTCATCTTCCTGTTAACCACTTCTGTGGACTTTGTGTGGTAGTATGCGTAAGTTTTCAAATAATTAAGGTAGAGCTTTTTCTCTGAGGCTTGTAGATTTCTATTTCATATTCGAGCAGCCTAAAATGGAATTCTGTTCGGGCAGTGAAACGTATTGGATATTTCTATTATAACTTTACTCCTGAGGACTGTGCCTTCACCTTTGAATTTTATTGGTGTTGGGGTATTGGCTACCTGCAATTTGTAATTCTTACTTAGTTTGCGATGGATAATGGTGGGTATGTCATTCTCTCTTATCTGTGATTTATAAATTAAAATCCAGGGGTCCATAAAACACAGTCTATGGGCCACATTAAATGAACTTCATTTTTGTTATGGTCCTCAAATTGAGAATGATATTTATATTTTTAGCTCATCATCAGAAGAAAGAAAATATTCAATGTCATTGGGCAAGTATATAAATGTGAAAAGTTAGCTTCCATAATTAAATTTTTTAGAACAGATTTTACTTTGGATCCTCAAAACTTTTGCTTTTTGGAATCGAAAAAAAACTTTTGTCTCTGACTAGCTCAAATATTTGAACGCCTTGGCTTTCCAGAATATTATCTCTGTAATACTCCAAAAAAATTTACTTAAGGGCTCAAAGAGACAAAAAAGAATGTGTCCTCATTCTCCTTGATTTTCATATATTGACTGCTGTGGCTGAAGAAAACTCTTGTCTTTTTCTTAGTGGAGAAAGGTCAGGGAATAAAGCAAGTGGGGTTGGACAGTTTTTAGTTTCTCCCTCAAGATTTCTGATATATTTCAAATTGGCCATCAATCATACACACACACACACACACACACACACACACAGAGAGATCAGTTATCAAGGAACATGTCCTGAAAAATGCATTCTTGGGTGATTTTGTTGTTGTGAGAACACCACACAATGTACTTAAACAAATCCTATAGCCTGTTGCTCCTAGGCTACACACTTGCTCAGGATGTTACTCTACCAAACACTGTAGGCAATTATAATAGCACTGTATTGGTTTATCTAAACCTACTAAAGAAAAAAAATACTAAGTGAAAAGATTTTTCAGCTCCATTATGATCTTATAGGGCTACCATCAGTAGACAATACACTGTTGAGCAAAAAGTTGTTATAAAAATAACAAGTATACACACACACACACACACACACGTATATATTATATATAAATACACATGGCCAGCGCCGCAGCTCAACTAGCTAATCCTCCACCTGCGGCGCGGGCACCCAGGGTTCTAGTCCCGGTTGGGGTGCTGGATTCTGTCCCGGTTGCTCCTCTTCTAGTCCAGCTCTCTGCTGTGACCTGGGAAGGCAGTGGAGGATGACTCAAGTGCTTGGGTCCTGCACCTGCATGGGAGACCAGGAGGAAGCACCTGGCTCCTGGCTTCGGATCAGCGCAGCGTGCAGGCCACAGCAGCCACTTGGGGGGTGAACCAAT
This sequence comes from Oryctolagus cuniculus, assembly GCF_051225735.1. Lineage (NCBI taxonomy): Eukaryota > Metazoa > Chordata > Mammalia > Lagomorpha > Leporidae > Oryctolagus > Oryctolagus cuniculus. The sequence continues at coordinate 52,867,823 of NC_142872.1, forward strand.
GGAAAAAGGAAGACCTTTCTCTGTCTCTCTCTCTCTCTCTCACTGTCTAACTCTGACTGTCAAAATAAATAAATAAATAAATACACCACATACATGCACACATATAAATATATACAAACTAGGATAGTTTATGTTTATGGTGTATTTGTGTAAGTACACTTTATATTCATATGTGTACTTATCATGGGATATATGGCTTATACCTTCATCTGTAGATAGATAATTAGATACCTTGTTTATGAATCACTGTTGACAAAGACACAGAGGCCCAGCATTTGGGCTGCATTTGATGAAAATTATGGTTTGAGTTTCGAAATGCTTAATTACAAAGTCTTGCTTCAAAGACAGTGTCTTCTGCCTTTTATAAACTCTGCCTTGCATATAAAGAAATGGCTTTGTCCTTTCCGTACTTTGCATCCAAATCTCATTTATCATCTAAAATTAGATGTTTGTAAAAATACTGAACTTGTGACTAACATATTTTTGTAAATGTTATTCTGTTTTATATAGCTTAACAGGTAGATTTCAGGGATGCATTAGTTGCTCCTTTTCAGCTCCTAATTAACCATAAAATACTATAAAGAAGTTGTTCTCCTAACCTTGCTTGTCAGTGACACATCTATTATAATATATTTCTTTATTGAATCTATACATTTTGTTTTTCATTCTACAAATCTATTTGAGAGATGCTTTGAAAAAATGTTTGTTTTGCCAGGAAGAGAGAAAAAGAGGTGGTAGAAATTAAAGTTGAATTTATACACTCATGTATTCTCTTTTCATGAAAACTATTAATGTGCTACAGTTAAAGAAAATAGTTTTATTTGAAGATATTAATTTCAATTTCCTTTCCAAGATACGAATGTGTTCAGTTATATTTTCCCAATAAATTGGATGCAGGTGTCATATTGCTACTATTCTTAGAGACACAAGAGAGTCAGATTTCTTCCTTAAATAAGAAATTTTCTGAATATTGATAGAAATAAAATTTCAAAAATCAGTGTTTAGATGGCTCAATTACATAGTAGGTTTCATGCTTTATAAACACATTCTTTATCATGTTAACTTTACCACGATGGGACTCTAAGAGTCTAAGTAGATTCTATTTCATGTTTCAGTAAAACAAACAGGAACTATAAATAATATGTTAATTTTCTCATGTGAGGATAACAATTTATATAATAAGTGTTAAAAAGTACTACTTATATTGTAGACCACAAAATAAGTGGTATATATGTATGTGTTTCTGTATGACTCTGCAACACGACTAGCAAGCATAAACATTGGCAGAACTAGACCTTCCCCTCTACTTTTATCACCTTTACACAAATAGACTATCTGCAACTCACTTTCAGTACTTAACATTCCAGTCACATACTATTTTCAGAATTGTTCAAAGTAGAATGAAATATTTGAGGCTTCTTCAAAATGTTCATGAAAAATACACATTATGTTTAATTTCATTTTCCACAACATTTTGAAATATCCTTATATGTGTTATATTTGAAGCTTAAAATTTAGTTCCCATCAATTCTTTCTCCACTCTTTTATGATTTTTTTACATAATTTAAAAATTATGTTTACTTGAGAGGCAGAGAGACAGGGAGGGACAGACAGGTAGACATAGCTCCTATCTACTGGTTCACTCCCCAAATGCCCAAAGGCCAGGGTCAGAATCAGAGCCAGAAACTCAGTCCAGTTCTCCCATGTGGATGTCAGGGATCCAACTATTTTTTTTTAAATTTTATTTAAGGTATATACATTCCATGTCAACTTTATTATGATTTTAATGAATCATATTAATTAAAAATACTTTACATTCAATCAAATCCTTAAATTTTGACCCAAAATCTGATCTTATTAGAGAGCTAAACAATCTCAAAGTAAGTCTTCGGCCAAATAAATAGAGACTAGAGTAATGAAGACTTTTGAGATCCTCAAATTAAATGTCTTGTGTAATGTGGAAACTTAGTGCACAACATTTATACTGATTGTTCATTGGGTCTCTGTTTTTTAGTATTGATCAGCAAGCAATTCATCAATTAAGGGACAAGGCATCCACTTTTTGATAGCTCTGATTATCTGATTTTTTTTCCTAAGGAGAGCCAACCTATAGCCCTGTGTAGTTTTATCATCACATATGACTGCTAAGTTACTCCTCTAAATCATTAATTTTCCAGGCTCAACAGAAGCCTCTTTTTTTCCTTAAATGAAAGTAGCTTCCTCATTGAGGTTCTTAACACTATTACTGAATTAGGAACTGTGCTAAACTCATGTTTTCTCTTTGATGATCCATCACGCCAACCCTGTGTTGGTTGTTACCATTGTCAACTACTCTTATGCATTATTTTAGATAACAAATTTGGGAACAAAGTAAAGAGTGTCTATTATCTTGGCCTAAATCACATACCTAGTATGAACTAAAAATTGGCAATATGACTCCTCCTACTTAGCAGTTAAGCCCTACAGTGCCGTCAAAGGGCCCATTTTTTGTCAACATTCTTTGTAGTTGTAATTAATTATTAATTTTAAAATACAATGAAATATCATAGAATTATAAAATTAAAAACATATCCCAGATGTAATTTCACCAAAGCCTGATACTTTGTTTTCTTTATCCTAAACACATTCATGGATTAATGTACATTTATTTTCCTGCACAAAATGTTTTACCTTAAATTTGTTCCTTATAGCGAGTAATATATATGCCTTTAATGTCTAGAGAACTTTGCAGAGACTCTGTATTTCTGAGAGAAACAGCTGAAAATACAGTGAAAATCTCGATTAATAGAGAGAATATTGATCTCCCCTCTTTCTGGTATTAGGGTATAGATATTCCCTAAGAAAATTTCAATGGGAAAAATTCTAGCAAACATGACAGATATTTTAAAGGTGGAATTAATTGCTGTACTATTTTGGGCCATTTGAAAATGACTGCCTAAAAGGTGGATTAAGAAACCTCTAGGGGGGAATCTGATATCAGCAGGAAAGAATGCATAATCAATCATGCCTGTGATGGGCTCAGGAATGGGAAGCAGTAGTCCTTATGCCTCATATTTGCCTTCAGTTGATACTGTACAATCTGCACCAGCACCATTTATTTTTCTGTGAAATTCCAGAATTCTTAATTACTTTTTTTCACAGTATTACAGGGTCATTATAAAACAAAGCACCATACCTTGTATATCTATCATTCTTCTCCTAACTCAATTTTCCACTGTTCCTCACTTCTGCAGAAGTAGTACACCCCACACCTTCACACCCCACACAGATGCACACTCAACAGTCTACTGTTAATTGGAAGGAAACTCTTTCATGATAAATGAATTCTATCCCTATAGAGAATTACATGTATGCTTTTTAGGTTAACTTAATCCTGACTCCCTTCAGACTTTTTTTCTATCAAGTTCTTTTTTTTAAAAAAAATATTTATTTATTTGAAAGTCAGAGTTACACACAGAGAGAAGGAAAGGCAGAGAGAGAGGTCTTCTGCAACAGCCAGAGTTGCCCCAATCCGAAGCCAAGAGCCAGGAGCTTTCTTCAGGTCTCCCATGTGGGTGCAGGGGCCCAAGGACTTGGGCCATCCTCCACTGCTTTCCCAGGCCATAGCATAGAGCTGGATCGGAAGAGGAGCAGCCAGGACTAGAACAGGCGCCCATATAGGATGCTGGCACTGCAGGCGGTAGCTTTACCTGCTACACCACAGCACCGGCCCCTTCCATCAAGTTCTTAATGAAACTCAGCTTCCAGCCTGGCCCACAAACTGAGGAAAATGGAAGCAGAAACTTCATCATCCTCCACATTCATGAGAACAGTTTGAAGATGCCACTCCCACCTCCGGACCCACATTCTTGCTCTTCTCACAGGTATAGCACACAGCATTCTTTATATTCCTTTCTCACCTATCAGTTTTATATACATTCTTGGTTGTTCACTGGCTGTTTTGGAACTGGCTTCAGTTCTTTCCTTCTCTTTTGTTTTACATCACTGAAGCATATCTATTTTTTTTTTAATGGTGATGCCAAATCTACCCAGTATCTTAGCATTTGACATCATGTGGTATGGCCACTTTTCTATATCAGCCCGCCATATCAGTGCCTCATACTAAATGTTACCTTCTTTCATTCTGCTGATTCTGAACTCCCACTCTGTGTGATAAAATGCCTATTACTTATGTATTTGGCTTTATTTCACCTACCATGACAGTTCACATTCAATAAAATCACCACTTTCTTTTCCATGCCTGACTTTACTTTATAAAACAGCTTCATATAAAAACTGTTTAGGGGAAATCCTCAATTTTTGTGATTTAGTTATTTTTCCATTTTGTCATGCTCAGAAAAAATAAAAAAAAGGACTTCAGATGAGTCTATTGTTCATCTCTGAACCTGTGCTTGTGTTGCTCATTGCCTTTAGGAGAAAAAATAAAACACCCTGTTTTTGTGATATCACACTTATTTTCCCCAGCCTCACAGGGAAAATTAGCAGACATAAGTTAGAAACTCCCTAAAGTTTCCACTGTTTTATCCCCAAGCTTTATAAATTCATAGCAGTCTCTCTGCATTTCCAGTTAGGATAGAAGTGGCATCCTTCCTCCTTGTACTCACTTGTCCCATTCTGTGCTTCAAGCCATCCAAGGGCACACGCTGTAAGCTTTCTGTCTCTGGCATCTAACTTCTTGCTCTTTTGTCTTTTCCCCACATGTAGGCCAATGCTGACGTTTCTCACACTTTTTAAAGAAAACATTCTCACCTTATTTTTTGTTCATAAAAGACATAGCCACCTTCACTTTCTTCTTGTTTTCATTAGTTCCTGAAGGAATTATCAAGTATACTGGCTGTTTCTCCATTATTGGATGTAATTGTTTGCCTCGTAAAATTTTTCTCAACAAAAGCACTCTTGCCCCAAGTTCCAATAGTCAGTTCTTTTCTTGCATGATGTCTTGGAAGTAGCCAAGTGGTCTGACCATCTGTATGTTCTGTTTTTATTAAGGAATACTTTGCATGAAATAAAATTGCCCTTTTTAGTGTATGTGTGTGTTTTAACACTAATAAAATTAAGATATAGAAAGTTCCATAATCCCCCAAATTGTTCCTCTGTCCCTATAAAGCAACCTCTACATACTCAAGCCTTACACATCCATTATTCTGTTTCCTCTTACCTTTCCTACAACCTTAGATAACTGGAGTCATAATGATTAATCTTCTTTGGTACTTTGTTTTGTATGTACTTACATGATCATCCAAGAAATATATTTTATTTCTTTTTTTTCCACTCTGACTGCTTTTTATCTCCTTTTCTTGCTTTGTTGTAGTTGCTGTTATTTTCAGTTCGTGATTCTCTTTCCTGGCATCTCTGACAGCAATTTCTACTGAAAAGTTTCTCCAATTCCTTGATTACTTTTCAGCCCAGCTTCCTTCTTTGAACGGAATAGTTTTTACATGCTTTTCGCCATTATGTTATAGCACACATGAGTAGTTCATGCCTTTTGTTACCAAGTACTGTTCCACTGTTTGGAGAGACCTGTTTGTGTAGCTAGTCTTTGATTTAAGGTTACTTAGATTATTTCCAGTTTTCTTAGATTCACGATAAGTCCTATATAAACTTTGGAATAGAGGTATTTGTGTGGGCATAAGTTTTCATCTTTGAGGGGATCAAATGCCCATTAGTAATACAACCAAGTCATATATGCTAACTGTATGTTTAACACTGTAAGAAATTGCAAAACTATTGCCAATGGGACTATACTTCTTGTATTTGCATCTTCCTAATAAAAGAGTTTCAGCTGCTGTATATTCTAGCTGCTGTTTGATGAAAATATATTTTTTCTTTTTTCTAAACCAGTATATTAGATATGGTATCATATGCATTTCACTTAAATTAATATGATTAATATGGTTAAGTGTATGTTCCTAAAAATATTCCTAGGTTTGTCAATTCTATAACTTGTTAATGAAGATTTATTAAAATATTGTCACTTTTTAAAATAAGAGTGTTGTTAATTTTGAGAATTCTTTATTTAGTCAGGATACAAGCCTGTCTTTTAAATTTTTTATTTATATAAGGGGAACACATTTCAGGTATTTTATATATGCAGATTTAAGAGCAAACTGATATTTCCCACCCTACCCTCCCTCCTGCCCAAGCTCCCACCCTGCCTCCTCCTTTCTTATTTTGAATTTTAATTTTTACAATGACATGTTTCCATTTTATTTATAATCACAGGCTTAACCCTTTACTAAATAAATAATTCACAAACTCCTCCATAGAAAAACAATTGTTCCTCAATAGTGTAGACAAGGGCTGTAAACAATAATCAAATCTCAAAATGTCTCCAATTAGATATAATATTTACAAGTTATTTTCCTCAGTATATTGCTTGTCTTTTATTATTTCTTTGTTTTTCCAAGAGTAGAAGTTGCTAATTTTAAACAAAATCAACTATATCAATTTGTTTGCCTCTGAATTTTGCTTGTTGTATCACAGGTAAGAAATATTTTGCTCATATTTCCCTCTCTGTTTTTGTTTTCTATCCACTTTGTAGTTTTAAATTTTCCAATTAGACTTTTGATCAATTTTGAGCTTTAGTTTTCTTGCTGGATATGAGGTGTGAATGAATGTTTATTTCTCTGCTGTCATTTTTTGAAAAGATTGCCCTACACTTTCTGTGTTAAACTTTGGATAAAAAAATTGCTTGTCCTTGTCAACATAGATGTTTCTGGACTTTTCTAATCCATTGATCTTATAATTTTTACAACATTACACTGTCCTAATTAATATAACTTTATTTTTGTCCTAAAATCAGGAAATGTGAGTCCTATAACTTTGATCTTTTTCAAAAGCACTTTAAATATTTTAGTTTCTTTACATTTTCATATTTTGGGGGATCAGTTTGCCTCTAAACAACACTCAGATAGTATTTTTTTTTTTTTGACAGGCAGAATTAGACAGAGAGAGAGAGAGAGAGACAGAGAGACAGAGAGAAAGGTCTTCCTTCCATTGGTTCACTCCTCAAATGACCGCTATGGCCAGTATGCTGTGCCGATTTGAAGCCAGGAGCCAGGTGCTTCTCCTGGTCTCCCATGTGGGTGCAGGGCCCAAAAACTTGGGCCATCCTCCACTGCAGTCCCGGGCCATAGTAGAGAGCTGGACTGGAAGAGGGGCAACCAGGACAGAATCCGGTGCCCCAACCAGGACTAGAACCTGGGGTGCCGGCACCGTAGGCGGCGGATTAGCCTAATGAGCTGGGGCGCTGACCTCAGATAGTATTTTGATTGGAATTTCTTTAAGTAGGTCATTCAGAGAAAAACTGGTTTTGGAAAATATTGCATTCAAACAAATAAACTGTATGGCTTTCTATTACTGTTGTATATATTATTAATTAATGTTTAATTTTCAGCAGATATTGCACATAGGATTTTTTTTAGATAAATTCCTGAGCACGTCTTGGTTTTAGTGTTAGGAATAAAATTTTTAGGTAACTACAGTTTCCAATTATTCATTCCTATTACACTAAAGTACAATTGATGTTTTAAAAAACATACTGACTTTCATGCTACCATGCTAAATATCTTGTAGGTTCTAGTTTTTTTGGGAATCTTTTTTGGAATTTTCATGTACAAGTGATCATATATCATCAAAGAAAGGTGTTGTTATCTTCCTTTCTGCTCTGTTGCTTTTTATTTAATTTTCTTGCCTTATTGTACTGATTACCATCTCCAGGAATATGTTGCATGAAATAATCATTACTTTTTTGTGACCTTCTTTCCTTGGCTTCTTTGACAATGATTGCATTTGAAAAATTTTCTAATCTCCTGATCCGTTCTTTTAAGTCTCTGCTAACCCTTTTCTTCTTCTTCTAATCTATCATTTTTTCTTGCTCTGCTTTTTCCAGGAAAGTATCCTGTTCTCTTTAGCCATTACTCAAGTCATGTAATTTTGATATCTATCTGCTGTTTCTCTTATGAATGCTTGGTGTGTCTCAGTACTCAGGCTCAATATTGAAATAATTTCTCAAAGCCACTTAAAACTCTGTTGGCCCCAAAAAACATATTTTCTTCTTCCTTCCTCTGTGTTTGCTGTAGTAATAAATGATTCAAACAAATACTGAGATACTTAAATGAGAAATACAAGTCTACTGTGATAAATGTTTTGTGTTTAACTTTTCAAAGATTAAAAAATACAAATTTAGCTTTTTGTGAATAGCAATATATTGGCTCTAAATAATATTCCTCTTAAAATGGTAAACCCGCATCAATGCCTCTAAAGTTGATCCAGTTGTCTTCAACCCACTCGTGCTGTCTCTATTCTGTAATCCATCTTCTCTGTCTAGAATACACTCAACTGCTCTCTTAACTGGTCTTTTTTTTTTTTTCAGTTTCCTTCATAGCATTCGCAATACATTTTTCAAACTAGAGCCAATCAATGTAAAAACCTGATCATGTTAGCACTCTAGTCAAACGCTCCAGTACCCTCTAAAATTGAATATCTTATCTCCTATAAAAATACTTGGTATGAATTCAGTTTACTTTTTCTCTTTAGCCATTCTTCTCACCATGTCACTCTTGTTCCTCAACTCTTGTTCTTTATATCAACTAATCTTCCCAAATGATTCCAGCAAAAGTTTGGATATATTATAGAGAAGGTTTGTCTATGGCATGGTATGGTTGACTCTAGAAATTTATCTTATATTAGTTGTTGCCTAGTATAGTTAAAGTCTTTTCATGTCTTATAAATTTATTAATTTTCTATAAACCAAGCCAACAGGACTATTAGAATAATAAATGTTTTATACTGTTTGTACTGTCATCATGGGAATTTACTATCACCAAGACTTAGTATATTTGTTTTTCATTTTCAAGATAGCATATCCAGGTTTATACACTAAATCCAATAGGACATTTCATCCACTCAAGCCATTTTATGACTGAGAGATTATAGTAGTTATGTGGTGTCTTTTGAAGATGGCTACTTACAAAACCCACACCCCAAGTCAGAGTGCTTGAGTTCAAGTTCTGCTTCCACTTCTGATTCCAGTTTTGTGCTACTGTACTTTCTAGGAAGCAGCTGGTGATGGCTCAAATGATTGGGTTCTTGTTACTTATATAGGAGACCAGGATTGAATCCCTACCTCATGGTTTCGGCCTAGCCCAGCTCAAGCAATTGTGGGCATTTGAGAAATGAACCAGTGGTTAGAAGATATTTTTCTCTCCATCTCTCTCTCTCTCAGTAAATTTCTGTATCTTTTTAAAATAAAGAAAAATAAATTTTAAAAAATTTAAAAATTTATAGTTGTTATATTGCTGTAATTATAGTCTCAAGTTTAACGATCTTAAAATAATTAAAAAAAACAGTGGTAATTCATCCAATTCAATGTACAAAATATTCAAAATGTTTTACTTAGGTGAGCATTTGTTGTCATGGTTAAGATGATGCTTGAGATGCCTACAGCCCATATTGGAATGCTTGGGTTCAAGTCTCAGCTTTGATCCCAATCCTAGCATCTTCCTAATACACACCTTGGGGGAGGTGGCAGGCAGCAGGTAATGGCTCAAGTTGTTGGGTACCTACCATCCACATTGTTGACATAGATTGTGTTCCTGACTCCAAGCTTCAGCCTGGTCCAGCCACAGCTGTCTCAATTATTTGAAGAATAAACTAACTGATAGAAGAGTCTGTCTCTTTCTCTCTCTCTCTCTCTCTCTCTCTTAAATATATATATATTTAAATGTATCTATTTAATAAGATTATTCCAGGGTTTAACCAAAATATTTCTGAAAGTCATTTTTTACATTAAATATAAAAAAATCCTTGCTCTATTAAATCATAAATTTTGAAAAAATAAGTCCAAACACTCATTCATGGACTATGCATGTACTGCGCATTTCCTAGGCTTTGCAAGTTGCCTGACAATTACAGTCCTGTAATCATCATGCACCTACGTATTTGGAAACAATGAATAAAGTGAAGAGATGTGATGCCTAAATGTGTATTGTATATTGTGTTCAAACAAGATGATAGCCAGGCAAAATATCTTCAGTTTTGCTGATATAAACTTATCAACTTAAAAATGCATCTATTTCCTGCTCTAATCCAGCATAAATTCACACTATATTTTTACACACTACTCCAGTGGCAGGAAACATGAAAACTAGGAAATAATATAATGACTTAAGGAATTGCTACCCAATAAATAATTGCTTCCTAAGTTAGTAAATAAATGCATATATTATTGATCTAGATTTTCAACAAATTTCAATTAGAAAAATTCTCTCCATCTTTCCTTAGGCATGTAAACTTTTCATGCACATTTATAAAAGGTCAAATCCTTGAAGGACCACCAGAACTTGAATTTCATTTTGTATTCTCTAGCTATCAATGTAAACCATAAATTTACGGTTTCTCAGTATTAAATTACATAATTGCTTTAAAGTGTGATCACCTGACCAGATATCTGAAAATTACCTGATCTATTTAATATAACTTGTTTAGCTGAATCAATTTAATTTCCAGGCCATATGTTCACACAATTATTTTAGTTAATCCATTTCAAGGTGGCTTCCTCTTTTGCACCTTGCTGATTCACTTCTCTTTGATTGCTCCAACTGTAGAATAAGTAATGACCTACAAGTGAATTTTAGAATAACACTGATGAAAAATCAAAAGTCACATTCTATTCATCTTCTCAGGCCATGCTTCCCAGGAATTATGTCTTCTTTAAATTCTATGCCTTGCCTTTTCTTTTAAAGGAAATGAAAGGCTTTAGTAAGTATGTCCTGATCATACCTACAAATTAAAACATGCATATTGGAGTATCATTAAAGGCACAATAAATTCCAGCTAAATCAAAATACGAATCATTACATTTTACAGTAATTTATCAAATGTCCCCTTTGACTTTTACATTTGCCCTGCCAAACTGAACATTTAACAAATCTGACAAGAGACATTTGTTTGATTTTTAAAATTTGTTAAGTACCCTACTTTCAATAATTTTCTCTATTTATTATCAAATTTTGTATTAATATGTAATTTTTTAGGAAAAGCATAGAGAATTGAATTATGCTGTTCTCTTCTCTGTGAATCAATCACAAATTTCTTCCTATCTGTCTTTAATCTGGTCATTATAAATAAAAAGTGGAAGGAAAAGTAGGGGCTCTCTTTCTTTGCTTTAATTTTTCCTCTTTCCCTCTCCTCTATTCTTACCTGAAGTAATGATTCAGCAAAATTAGACTTTTCCTATGCGGTTTCTGTAGTATCAGAAAATTTATTTTTATTACAAATTGATTGCAATGCTACATACATATGAAAAAATGACAATTGCTTAGGCGTTTCTGGCCTACCTTTGTTGAAAGTGTTCCTTTACTCACTAACTCAAGTAATATAACACTGAGTTTGGAATATTGCCTTTTTTTTAAACAAAACAATATTGTTAGCCTTTCAAACAGGCACATTAACTTGGAAATCTTTTCTTTTGAAATTTCATTGATATTAAATTCCATATTATTGACAATTAATTCTTTCATAAGGATGATTTTTACTTTTAAAAACTGAGTTTCAGAGTAAGGTACAAGCTCCAGTTCTGGGAATGCTATAACCTTCCAATGTCTGTAGCCCACAAAATCTAACAGACAAAATTCATCAATTTTCACCAGTGGAGTATTGCATCATTTGGGCTCTATACAGATGAATATGTACACCTGTCAGCTCGTGCTGATATACATTTATATATACATATATGCATATATTTGTTAATGGTTTACTGATTCCCATTAATAGCAAGCGCATTTCTTGACTCTATAGTATGAGGTTATGAGAAGTTATCTGTTGATTAAATATAGCAACAGCTATGTTGATGTAATTTGTAGAGTCACTGAAGAAATACATCATCTAAAAATTAGATATGTAAAATTCCATTAGAATTAGAGCACTATGAAATTTATGAAAAAGAAATTACTCCTCAGTCTATATGTGTAAATAACATATTCATTAATAAGTACAAGTTAATTGCTCAGCATGTGTATAGTAAGTTTGAATATATGTAACAGATACCATTAAGTACCCACCAGAATTCCCTCAACCTGGTCGTTTCACTGCATATCTGTTAACTATCAGCTGTTCACAACTGCATTCATCGAGGATTTTTCCCGGGCTACCTGCCTCTTTTATTACCTGTGGCACAAGCTGGGCCACTGTACCCACAGAAGCAGCCTGATGTAAATCAGTACATGAATGTTTATCTCCTCCCACTTTGGGTGAGACAACTGTAAGGCACATGTTCTATACATGGCCCCAGATTTCTCTAGCAGGACTCAGTTCATTTTATGCACAAAATAACTTGCTTAAAAATAAACTCTTTACTGGCTTTCTTCTCTCTTTTTATAAAATCTATTTTTAAAAAAATATTTTTTTAAATTTAAAGGCAGAGTTACAGAGAAGCAGAGGAAAGAGAGAGAAAGGTCTTCCATCTGCTGGTTCACTCCCAAATGGTCACAATGACAGGAGCTGGGCCGATCCAAAGCCCGGAGCCTGGAGTTTCTTCCGGGTGTTCCAAATATCCCACATGGGCACAGGTGCCCAAGGTCTTAGGCTATCTTACACTACTTTCCCAGGAACATTAGCAGGGAGCTAGATCAGAAGTGGAGCAGCTAGGACTCGAACTGGCGCCCATGTGGGATGCTGGCACTGCAGGCGGTGGCTTTACCCACTACACAGTTCCGTTCCGGCCCCTCTTTTCTGACTTGAACCCCATTCCTCTAGAGTCTTTGACAAATATAATATTCTGTATTCGTCCATCTTACATTGTTGTAACAAAATACTTGATGCTGTGTGATGTATAAGGAAAAGGGATTATTTATCTTAACACTTATATTACTAATCCAAGATTGGAGAACTCCACATGTTCCACCTCTAGTGAAGTTCCCAAGATAGATCACATCATGGCAGAATCAAATATGAAAGGGAGAGATCACAGGAAGTAGATTACTAGAGTAATTCAGCAGTCAGATTCACTCTTTCATAACAGCTGTCACTGAGGACCAACTAGAGTCCCATACAATATGTATCAATCCTTCCAAGGGCAATGAGTCCAGTGACCCAATTACCTTATCCTAATCTTTACCCCTTAAAAGTTCAACATCGCTTCCCAACACCCCCACCTCTGAGAATTCAACTCCCAACATATGACTATTTGGGAGACAAACCACATCAAATCATATCAATTCCATGCTAACATTATGTCCTTGCATCTCAAAAAAACAAACTGAGAGACAGAAATATAGATAGAGGTATAGACAGATATAGGTATAAAGATACAGATTGATATTTTCATATTTAACTTTCTTCATCATCAACGTCTTCAGCATTGTCATTCAACATCAACGACACCAGCACCACACCATAAATAAAATTTTCTTGACATTAAATTAAGAGCTTCATCTACATTAAATTGTCTAAAGTTGTTATTATGGTTTGAAATTAGTGTTACTGTTTATTTTGAGGATAAAGACACTAAGAAGCAGAGATGATAAATAACTATGTTTCTCAAGGTCGCACAACTTTAAGTGACAGAAAATTTATGCAGTCATATTTCAAACATTTAAATCACACCATGATTCTATATCTAATTTGCCATATGCTATCACAAACAAATTGCTATTTGAGGATAAAAGGCAATATAGAATATCAAGTAGATAGGAGAACATTTCATTGAGGAACTAGCAGAGTTGGCTTTTGAAAGAGATGAATGAAACTGGCAAAAAAAAAATAGGAAATGGAATAATATGGAAATTGTTACCTCTTAACTCTGTGGGTGATTAATTTGCACACAGGCCCACAGAAGAAGATTGTATGTTTATTGCTATGTTGTGAATGATGGCCACAAGCTAAGTGATCATGTGTGAGAGACTGGAAAGGGAAAATATGGTGTGACACTTCATGGTCACCTTTGCATCAATTAGAAGCCAAGACTGAACGTACACATAGCTATATGTATATGACATTGAGTGAAAAAAAAAAAAAAACAGTGAGAATTACAGAAAACTATCAGTTATTGGCATTTAAAAATCTATTTCATAAGAATGTATCTATACAAAGAGATATACACCAATGATCTATGAACTTGAAAAGGGAATGACTGGGAAATCAAAGGGAATAATCAAACCAAGGAGCTATAGTAAGTCATTGCATCATTGAGTGAGAAAATGTTGTGTACTGTAGCTGACGATTAGTTGAAGTCTGTTTATCGGATTGAGCTAACACAACCCCCAAAGGCAGGAAGGACAAAAACAACACAAAAATGTGAAACACATTTTAAACGTTAAAAGTAGTGTTCAAGGGCTGGCATTATGCAATAGCAGGTAAACCCTCCACCTGTGATGCTGGCATCCCATATGGGTGCCAGTTCTTGTCCCAGCTGCTGTACTTCCAAATCGGCTCCCTGGAATTGCCCCTGGGAAAGCAGTGGGAAATGTACCAAGTGCATGGGCCCTTGAATCCACGTGGGAAATGTAGATGAATCTCCTGGCACCTTTGCTCCAGCCTAGCTTAGCCCTGGCTACCATTGCAGATAGAAGATTCTCTCTCTCTCTCTCTCTCTCTCTCTGTAGCTGTCAAATCAATAAATAAATCTTTAGAAGGTTAATGTTCAAAAGAGTGTAATACTTCAATGCACTTAACATGAAATTCAGCCTTTTGACATTTCAAAAAATGTGAAACATAAAAGAAAATATTAGCAAAAGTTTTCACTGAAATAAATGAAACTGAAGTTCTTCACACAGTGGTCACAGCATTAAATGCTTTCAAAATATTTTTAAATTTGGGAGCAGGAATTGTGGCACAGCAGTTAAGGTATTGCTTGGGAAATCCACATGCTATATTTAGGTTCCCAGACTAGAGTTCCCATTCTGCTTCTGATCCAGCTTCCCGCTGGTGCACACTCTGAGAGGAAGCAGCCTCAAGTATGTGTATCCCTGATAGCCACTTGGGAGGCCCAGATGAAGTTCCAGGCAATCATTTTGGGAGCGAACACGTAAATGGAATCTCTCTGTCCTCCTCCTCCTCTCCTTGTCCTTCTCCCTCACCCTCTCCCTCTCTGCCTCCTCTGACTCCACCCTCCACCAGTCTCTATGCCTTTCGAATAAATTTAAAAAATTAAAATTCAGCATAAACACTTGAAAATACTCTGACTCAAGATAGTTTGCAAAAATAATACAGAAACTCCACCTCCAAACCTAGCTTGTTCAATGATAATCTCTTATTTCACCATAGATTTAAGAAACAGCGTGATACTGTTAACTGAAATACAAATCTCCCTCAGATTTTACAGATTTTTACAAGCACTCTTTGTGTGTGTGTGTATGTGTGTGCCTGTGTTTCTGAGATATTTCATCACATGAGAAGGTTAGAGTAACCATCTCCACAGTCAGGAAACAGAATTGTTCCATCACCTTCTAAGATACTCCTGAATATTACCCCCTTAAGTATTATGTCCTCCTCAAATTCTAACTCCTGGTGATCCTTGTTCTGGTTCGGTTACTATAACATTGTCACTTTGAGAATACTGAGTAAATAGAATAATATTCTAGGAAAAGGCTTTTGATACTGGCTTTTTATCATTCAACATAATATCTTTGAGATATGTCAAATTCAAGTATCAATAGTTGCTTGTCATGCTGACTAGAATTTCGTATTGTGTAAGTACCATGATTTGTTTATCCATTTACATGTTGAAGGAAATTTACTGTAAAAATTTATAAGTACTCATTTCTCTAGAAATGAACTTTGGAGTAAGTTTGTTGGGTGTGCCTAAGTCCATGTTAGTTTTCAAAGGAACGTTAAATTGTTTTCCAGAGTTGCTATATTATTTTTATACTCCTACCAGCAATAGATATGTGATACAATATCTTTTCATTTTCAACACAAATAAATGATTTTTTTTATTCTTTTTTTTTTTAAATTTTGACAGGCAGAGTTAGATAGTGAGAGAGAGAGAGAGAGACAGAGGGAAAGGTTTTCCTTTTCCATTGGTTCACCCCTCAAATGGCCGCTACGGCTAGCGCGCTGCGCCGATCCGAAGCCAGGAGCCAGGTGCTTCCTCCTGGTCTCCCATGTCGTTGCAGGGGCCAAAGCACTTGGGCCATCCTCCACTGCCTTCCCAGGCCACAGCAGAGAGCTAGAGTGGAAGAGGAGCAACCAGGACTAGAACCCGGCGCCCATGTGGGATTCCGGCGCCACAGGCGGAGGATTAACCAAGTGAGCCACGGCACCGGCTCAATGATTTTTAACTATATTAGAAATCATGTGATCACTCTAAGCAGTGATTCTCAAATAGCCTTAGTGTAAATAAATTCATTCAAAGAGTTTACAATGCAGATGTCTTTATTATTAATAATAGCTGCAGTTTATTCTGACTATAATGTGCCAAGTTGTCCCTTGACTATTTAGTTCCCACAACACCTCTTTGAGATAGGTAATTATTGCCATCCTCGTGATAAAAAATTTAATCCTCAGTGTGATTTAATTACTTACTGATGACCACATAAACAGTTAAGGAAAGTGACAGGGTTTCAACTTCAGTTTGAATTAGAAACCGAAGCTATTTCATTAAGTCATACAAAAGATAAGAGAAACCAAATGTTTCTATGCCACAATTATTACTTGAAAATTACATAATTTCATGAACAGGAACTGGACATGGAAGAATGACAGCAATTAATTTGTTCAGATGAATTTTCCTCTGCTAAGATTAGCTTTTAAAATGCTGATGGCTAATTTGTAAGGTGAAAAAAAGAGTCCAAGCTCTTTCAAATACTTGAAATATAAACATGAAGGTAGAATTTTAAAGAGTTAGGTTATTTTGTAAAGAGAAGAATGAATATTTTAGTTAAATATGTCTCCAATATGTACAAGCCATGTTATATCTGATATCAAAAAATAGTTAAAATAAGTTAAAAATAGTTAAAATAAGACTCATAAAGATACTTTTTTATAAAGTAACTGAGACATGACTCTTCCTATATAAATTTGGAATGGTATGTTTTATAGCAAATTTATACCTTGCTCAGAGAAAACATCTTGTTCCAATGAGTATCACATGATATGAAGACCATGATCTTAATCAAACCAAAATATCTTTAATAGAAAGTAACTGAATTTTCAATTGCTTAGCATAGACTGAGAAATTAATTATATTCACTTAATAAGCATACCATTTAAATATCTGTAAACATTTGATAAACAATGATGTTGGATTTGTATTCAGCTTTCAGTGACAAGTTCGCATCTGTCTTCAATCTCCTTAGAAAAATGAGCTCCTAGGTTGTTGTTTGTTTATTTATAATATTGTGGCATTTTTCTATGGCAACAGGAGACTTATTGGAAAACATGCTTTTCTCTAAACTTAAGAAATGTACTTTAAAATACCAGTTTGTGGCCACAATTTTTAATAAAGATGTTTACCTCATTTGCCTAGCTTGTAGCGGCAGGGTAATGTGTCTACATACAAATAAACTGAATTTCTGCCAGAATTCTGTTACTTAAAAGCTACATCTCGAATGCAATCTTTTTCCTGTTCCCCAACCCCTAGGTCAAAACTGGATGTTCTCCAGCTCTCTCCTAACTCCTCATGACCTAAACTGTAACTATAAACTGCATTTCTTTTCCTTTTGCATGTGAGCCTTAGATTTGTTTTGTATAGTATTTAGAAAGGATGTGAAATATTCCCCAACCAGTTTTTTGCATAAAGCGGAAGTGCAAAATGTTAATCCAGCCTCATCGAGTCTGTGCTCATAACTTCCGTGGCCTGCTCTTGGGAAATAGGCTTTGTAGCATCACAATTGTTCTGATTTCTTCACAGAAGCCTCAGTCCCCTCACAGCTCCATCGCTAACCCTACTCTTCCCTTGGGCTTGCAAAGGGATGATAGCTCCTTCCTGCCCTAGGGCATTCACATGTGAGGTTCTCTCTGCCTGAGTTATTCTTGGCAAACTCTAGCTGATCATGGTCAATATGTGTCTCAGTTTTTAGTATTTAGATAGACTTCCTTGGATCAAGTCTACATTAGCATTTTGCTATTCTTTCTCATATATCTTTCATTTTGAGTTTATAAGCATCATTATAAAACACAAGTGTTATTTGAAATATATTTGTTTAAAGACTGAAATCCACATTAAAGGGGGAACACAAAAAAGAAAGAGACAGTCTTCCCTACAACATTATTTCGTGACTCACCTACAGGGTTTGATTAATTTTATTGTGTGAATCCTTGCATCATAAAAAACTTGCTCTGCTGGTTTATAGGAAATTTCTAAGATCATTTAAGTTAAAATGGAATTGAGGTCAGAGCCAGTGAAAAAACAACAAGTTGCCAAATTAATTGTTTTTGAACAAAATCATACTATAGCTCCTTATAGCTTAGAAATACTTTTTTCTGAATCTAAATCATGTATAATGTTATAACTATTAATAAAATCATATGATTTAAGTGAGCTTTATGACAGTTTTAAAACAGGGCATCTCTCTGATCAGTTAAACATATGAACAAGCCAAGATCATCCACAATACATTTTCTCAACATGGCTTAAATCCAGTTGGTATTTCTATCTTCCCTTACTTGTACTATTATATCTGTAGTAGAAGCATTATAAAACTAATGCCACTTTCACTTCTCAAATAGGGAGGTGCTTTATTCAGAAAAAAAAATTAAAATCGGGTTGCATTTTATACAATACTGCTGTTGGAAAGCTAAATCTTCAAATCTTACCTGAATAATAAAGAGGATAAGACAAGCACTGATTTCTAAATCCTGTCTTTTTTGACAACGTGGTAAACCTAGAATACATGAAGTAGTCAGCCTTACGTTAAGTGAAATAAAGCCTGATGAAGAAAGCAAATACTCCATGATCTCACTTCTTTGTGGATATCAAAACAGACAAGAAGAATAGAATGATGGTAACCAGGATTGGGAGGAAGGAAATGGGAGCCTTTGGTACAGGGTACAAAATTTCCATGCCTCAGTATGGTTAAGCTCTATAGATCAGATGTACAACCATCTGACTACAGTTGATGGTATTGTACTGTGTGCTGGCACTTTGCTATACTGGGTAGATTTAAAAGTTCTAAACATGTACCAAATGAAGAAAAGGGAAAATGCTAATACTATGCAATGATAAATATGCTAATTAAGGATTATGATGAAATATTACACAATGAAGATGTATATCAAAACATCAAGTTGTGTACCTAAATATATTTAATTTCTTGTCAACTCTACGTCAATAAACCTAGAAACATAAAGGTATGACACCAAAAATTAACAAAGAAAAGAAACAGAAAGGCATTGATCATTGTATTTGAGTAACAAAATATTTAGTTGTCTACAAATTTTAAAGTTTCAGTATAATTTGGGGAAAATGGCAACATCTATTGGCTATATTTCTAAAGTAGAAGACATTAATTACTTTGGTTTATTACTCATAGTTTCCTGAATTAAGAAAATAATATAGATATTATATATTTTGTTTAATATTTTATCCTAAAAACACATGTGAGTATATAAAAGATACTTAAAACACTAATTTCTCTTGGGCTGATATCAGAATATACTACTTTCTTAAAGAATAATTAATAAACTCAGTCAATTGAAAGTAATATGTCTTCACTGGCATAGTTATGTGCCCCAGGCTTCAACTTTGATATCTGAAAATCTTGTAACATTAATTCACATTTAAAATGTAGTCATAATGAGGGTTCTGAACTGTGGCATAGCAGGTAAAACATGCTGTCTGTGGTGCCGGCATCCCAGATGGGCGCTGGTTTGGGTCCCGGCTCCTCCTCTTCCAATCCAGCTCTCTGCTATTTGCCTGAGAAAGCAGTAGAAGATGGCCCAAGCTTTTGGGCTCCTGCATCCAAAGGAGGGACACAGAAAATATCCCTGGCTCCTGGCTTCAGGTTGGCCCAGCTCTAGCCGTTGCAGCCATTTGGGGAGGGAATCAGTGGGTGGAAGACCTTACTCTCTGTCACTTCCTCTCTCTTTAACTCTACCTCTCAAATAAATAAAACTTTAAAAAATATATAGTCATAATGATTTAATATTTAAAAAAATAGAAACAGGCTTCTAAATGACTCCAAATAAACTTTAAATATTTGGAATCTCACCCTAAGACTTTTTTTTTAATTTGATAGGTAGAGTTACAGACAGTGAGAGAGAGAGAGACAGAGAGAAAGGTCTTCCTTCTGTTGGTTCACTCCCCAAATGGCCTGTATGGCCGGTGCTGTGCCGATCCGAAGCCAGAAGCCAGGTGCCTCCCCCTGGTCTCCCATGCAGGTGCAGGGGCCCAAGGACTTGGGCCATCCTCCACTGCCCTTCTGGGCCACAACATAGAGCTGGACTGGAAGAGAAGCAACCAGGACTGAAACTGGTGCCCATATGGGATACTGGTGCCACAGGTTTAGGATTAACAAAGAGAGCCACTCCGCACCCTCCCCACCCCTTTTTTTTTTTTCATTTGACGGGTAGAGTTACAGACAGTGAGAGAGAAAGGTCATCCTCAGACTTTAAGTTTAATATGAACCTCAATTACCACACAATAAAAATTCAAATTGTTAGGGATATCTTACCAAAATGTATAATGCACATTCCCATCACAGCCTGTTCTGTGTATAAATTTATTTTACATTTTATGTGTTTTTGGCCTTCAAGAGCTCTCAGGAACAATATTTGAGACCAACCAATAATTACATCATTTAAAAGTATGGTGTTAAAATAATTAAATATAATTCAAGTATTTATTAAAATACTCCAATTATTTATTAAAATGATTCTTCCCAACATGAAGAATGTCATCTTTTTGAATACAGACTAAATAATGGGTACTGAGAAACTGTTAGGTAGGAAAAAATATTCTGGTATTCTATTACAAAATAGGCCAAATGTAGATAAAGATAAACTACTGTATATTTTTCTTTTAAAAAGCAAGAAGGAAACATTTTGAATAGTTTCACTATAGAGAAATGGTAATTGTTTGAGGAGATAGATATATTTACCATGATTTGAAAATAACACATTGTTCAAATACACATGAATACATGAATCTAAACTCCCCATGATACTCCATACAGGTGTAAAATTTTTATGTACCAGTTAAAAATTTAAATAATGACATCACTTTGTCAAAATAAAAGACGCTATAGCATAGTCACATCTCCATTTCCTATAAGACATAAACAAAATTAAATATATATCATTAGATAAGGTTTCCTTGAGTTATATAGCATTACATTTTTTTCTACAATAGACAACTAGATCAAAAACTGTAATGTATATTTGATTTTCCTATTATTTCCTATTTTGATATACTGTGAAGTATAAAAATCTATGTAGGCAATATAAATATATTAATAAAATTAGTTTTGTTATCTATTGCTCTACTGAGTGAAAACAGCACTAAATGAGAATACACTTGAGAATGCTTGGAAATACATTATGGTCAGTGTGATACACATGACAATCATGTTGCAGGATCCAAGGGAGAATTCAAGAAAGCAGCCATCCTCCATAGTATTTGCATGTGTCAATTAGAAATCCAGTACATTTCCAGTGGGCAATTTTATTGAGTATGCACCAGGGTCAGGAGATGAATATTTGCAACTTTGGCGAATTTTCAAGCTGAGTTGTACATTTAACAGTACTGTCACAAGGCAATTCTAAAAGTGTGGTGACTCTGTTATTATTAACATTTTAATGATGTTCAGAAAACAGAAGAAAGTTCGGCACTTAATCCAACCTACTCCCGAAAGTAGTGGCCCCTAATGCCACCCCAGTTTCTACCTATAGGACAAGCCTCCCAAGAAGTACTGGGCTGGCTTAATAGCAGATACTAAGGAGATAATCATTACTCTTCTCATGTTTAGTGTACTCTTGGACTCAGCATGCTTTTCTCATTCAGAGTTTATTGAAAAGTTTGCTGAAAACTTCCACCTGTTTCTTTCCCATTTCAAACTAGTGAACTTGGAGAGCCCACAGCTTTTAAATAAAATTCAGGGAAGACTGGTTTTTACAGAATAGACAATTTCCTAACAGGTATAAGAAAATGGAATTTAGGAGGACATGTGGGTATTTTATAAAATTTGAAGTGACTCACAATAGCAGTATAACTATCAGTGGCTTAGGGATTAGTCATTAAATATGGCAGTGGCTGTGCCATGCTGATGCAGACAAGTGTCTCCCAAGAACTGATGGGCTTCAGTCTGTTTGGTAAAGATTTCCTACAGGTTATCCCAGTTAAGCTTGATAGCTTGTTAACAAAAAGGTTCTGCCCAAGGGTCCCTCCTAGACGTTTCACTTTGCACTACATAGCAACATAAAATCTACACTCTTTCTTAGAAACAGTCCCCTTTTCCAACTTTCATACCTTAAGTGCCTGTTTCTAAGCAAGTGTATGACAATTCATATTTTGGTTCACATCTCAGATACCAGGACAATGCAGCAGATCACCATCAAACAACAGTTTAAAAAATGTACCCCAATGTGTCATTTTGCTATAATAAGTCTGGGAACATTTCTGTCACTTTTCACTAATGTGATAATTCTCAATTAGCATGCAACACAAACTATGCTACCAGAGAAGATTTATGTGGCAATGATTTTATGAGAGGAAAAATATACCATCACTTCGATTTAAGAAAACAAATTATTTACAAATACACGACCTTTGCTTTGTACTTTAAACCTGTTCAAGCAGAACATGTCTCATTTGTCAAAATTATGATTTTTACTATCTTTTTCCTGTAGGATAAGTTGAGCATTTTGATATAGATTGGAAATACATATCAATAGGCATAGTTTCTGGAAAAGTCATCATATAGATTCATACTGTAAGTATAAGAGTTCAGTCAGTTTCTACTGCTTGCTTAAAATCTTAATTCATAAAAAATGTCATTATTTTAAAGGATTTTCAGTGTAAGTATGTGGAACTTTTAAGAAATGTGGGAAAACAGGATTTACAGCAGAAAAAATTCACTGTTAAGGCAAGAAAATAAGTTAATGTTAACTAGAATTGCAATTAGATTTACAAGATACCTTGAGAAAAAAAGAAAACAGCAATCACAAAATACTTCTAATTTAAAAATTATCATGAAATGAGTTTCAGAATGACTGGTATCTGTATATCAAATAAACAAATAATTTGACTCAGTTTCATAATAGATTCTAATATACAAACATGGCCATAGACAGGAAAATCTTTCATTTGCAAAAGTAAACTCAAAAAACTAATCCCAAAATGTAGCCTGTGCTCATCAGCATACATCTGTGTAACTGTAACCATCACCATTATTACTGCTTTCTCTTTCTAGGTCTTCTCCTAAAGTATCTACAAGTCTGTGATATGCCAATCTTTTGGTTAAAGCCATACCACTAATAAAAATCTCTTTTATTCTTTAATGGCTAGAAATACCTCTCTAATACCACATGTGCTGAAAAATAATTTTCATAAAGAATTGGAAACCACATATAGACCAAGAAAAACCATTTCAATTCTTAAACACATTGATAAGTTTATATTTTTTAGCAAAGTTGGCCTGTAATGGACTTTCTTTTGAAATCGAAATTATACTTTTTAATTATACATTTTATTTCAAAATGATTATACATTTCTAAAAACATTGTAAGAAATAATACAGAGAAATCTCTTGTAGCGTGTACTCAGTTTCCTGTAACATGACAATATCAGTAAAATATCACAAGCAGATACTGACACTGATACATTCAAGAGAGAGATGGGGCCAGCACAGTGTCGCAGTAGGATAATCCTCCGCCTGCGGTGCTGGCATACCATATGGGTGCCGATTTTAGTCCTGGCTGCTCCTCTTCCAATCCAGCTCTCTGCTATGGCCTGGGAAAGCAGTAGAAGATGGCCCAAGTCCTTGGGCCCCTGCACCCACGTGGGAGACCTGGAAGAAGCACATGGCTCCTGGCTTCGGATCAACGCAGCTCCAGCCATTGCAGCCATTTGGGGAGTGAACCAGTGGATGGAAGGCCTTTCTTTCTGTCTCTCCCTCTCACTGTCTGTAACTCTAGCTGTCAAATAAATAAATAAATCTTTAAAAAAAGAGAGAGAGAAGTTTCATTACTACAATAAAAAACCTTTCATTGTTCTTCTATATCCACTTCTATTTCCCTGCTAACCTTATTCACTTCATCTGTAACTTTTGACAGCCACTGATTTCTTTTCTATTTCTAATGTTCTCATTTCCATGATGTTCTATGAATGGCATATACTGTATGTAATCTTGGAGACTGGCTTGCACTTTTTTCCCAGTCAGTA
Source organism: Oryctolagus cuniculus (assembly GCF_051225735.1). NCBI lineage: Eukaryota > Metazoa > Chordata > Mammalia > Lagomorpha > Leporidae > Oryctolagus > Oryctolagus cuniculus. The sequence continues at coordinate 52,892,142 of NC_142872.1, forward strand.
TAATTCCTTGGATAATCCAAGATTTTTGTTGTACAGATAATTCACTCCTTTTTATTGCTGAGTAGTTTCTGATGATGTGGATATACCACAGTATTGTTTAATCATTTATCATTTGAAGAACATCTTTTTTTTTTTCTAGTTAGTGGCTATTACAAATAAAGCAGCCAAAAAACCTTTTTGTGATGGATCATATTATAGTTATGTGTTTAGTTTTTAAATAAGTTGCCAAGGTATAATCTAAAGAATTTCAAATTATATGCCATAATTGCTACACCATTAACATTCTCATCAGAAACTTAGGAATGATAGTTTTTCTGCATTCTTACTAGCTTTTGGTGTCAGTATTCTTTATTTTAGACTTCCTGATATAATAGCTTATTATGGTTTTAATTTTCATTTCTCTAGTGGCTAACAATGTTGAATATCTTTCTGTGTGTTAATTTGCCAGTAACTTTGGTGTTATCTCTGTGCATGTCTTATGCCCTTCCTTAATTATTGTTATTATTTTAAAGGATTGATTTATTTGAATGTCAGGTTGCACAGAGAGAAGGGAAGATGGAGAGAGAGAGGCAGAGAAATATTCCATTCACTGGTTCACTCCTCAGATGGCTGCAACACCAGAGCTGGGCCAAGAGGCAGGAGCTTCTTCTGGGTTTCACACATGGGTGGCAGAGGCCATTCACTTGGACCCTCATCCACTTTTTCTAGGTACATTAGCATGGAATTGTATCAGAATTGGAACACCTGAGATTTGAACTGGGGCTCATATGGGATGTAGAAGTTACAGGGGAAGCTTAACTCTTGTATCACCACACAAGCCCCTGAAAATTCTTAATTCTGTATATTAATCTTTCGTTAGATAAGTCATAAGCATATACTTTTCCATTATATTTCTTGTCTTCCATATGTTGGAGTTGGGACTTTTTACCCATTCAATAGTCTCTGTTGAAGAGCAAAGAATTTAATGTTGGAAAGATTCATTTTTTTCCCTTTAAGGATTATGTTTTGGATGGCAAGTCTAACAACCCTCTTCCAAACCCCAAAATATTTTCTTTTATTTTTCCTATTAAGTGTTACAGTTCATAGTTTTAGATTTTAAATTTCTGATTAATTTTTTGCTAATTTTTGTATGAGATATGAGGCAGGTAAATGTTTACTAATTTATTTATTACCTAAAATTGTCCAGTTTTTTCAAATTCATTTGTCAAAAAAGCTACCATTACTTTGTTAATTGAATTGCTTTGGTCCTTTGTCCAAAATAGTTGAACCTACTTCTGTTCCATTGATTCATATCTATTCCTGAAGAAAACCACATAGTATTGATTCATATAAGGCTTGATAATAAGTACAGTGATTCCTCCCACATTATTCTTATTAAGATTACTTGAAGTACTCCAGGTTTTGTGCTTCCCTGATTAATTTCAGAATAATTTTACCCAAATCTTCAAAAAACTACTGGCATTTTGATAAAAAATTGTTTAACCCTTTAGATAAACTTTTCAGCATTTATATGGTGTCTTTCAATGTGTAAACATGGTGTTTTTCTCCATTTCATCTTTCTTTATTTTTATCAAACTTTTGTAACGTCTACATATTAATCCTGTAGAATGCATATACTTTTGAAGAATGTGAGTGCATCAATCTCTTTATGTGAATATTTATTTGAATATATTCTTTTATATAAATGCATTTCTCCTGAAATGTTCTATTAAAACAAAGAAGATAATGTTAACAAAACTAAAAGTGAACAGCAAGTTACTCTCACAAAAATAATATGCAGAAACTCCATCGTTTTTTTATTATTTTTTGACAGGCAGTGTGGACAGTGAGAGAGAGAGACAGAGAGAAAGGTCTTCCTTTGCCGTTGGTTCACCCTCCAATGGCCGCCACGGCCGGCGCGCTGTGGCCGGCTCACTGAGCTGATCCGATGGCAGGAGCCAGGTGCTTCTCCTGGTCTCCCATGGGGTGCAGGGCCCAAGAACTTGGGCCATCCTCCACTGCACTCCCTGGCCACAGCAGAGAGCTGGCCTGGAAGAGGGGCAACCGGGACAGAATCCGGTGCCCCAACCGGGACTAGAACCCAGTGTGCCAGCGCCGCAAGGCGGAGGATTAGCCGCGGCGCCGGCCAGAAGCTCCATCTTTTAATAAGATGTTAAATTATATCACTCTTCATTCACCCACAGTACTAATTGACTATTGTATGCCTACTGCCATATAAGTTTTTGAACTTCTGATGGAAACCTTTTGAGAATGATTATAGAGTTAATCTTCTGTGTATAAAGTTAATTGAAAATAGATCTTAGTAAAAAATACGAATGGGAATAGGAGATGCAGAATGAAGAAGAGTGGGAGTGGGGGTAGGAAGTCACTGTCACTATGTTCTTAAAGTCATATTTATGAACTATGTGAAGTTTGTATACCTTAAATAAAAAGTTTCTGAGGGATAAAAAATAAAGTAAATTTTATCAACAGTGAGAATTTGAAGTTTTCTGGTTCCAGATAGATTTTTTTTTTTTTGATTTATGTATTTATTTGAAAGCCAGAGTTACACAGGGAGGGAAGGAGAGACAAGAGAGAGAGATCTTCCATCGGATGGTTCACTCACCAATTGGCCACAACGGCCGGAGCTGTTCTGATCTGAAGCCAGGAGCCAGGAGCTTCTTCCAGGTCTCCCATGCAGGTGCATGGACCCAAGGACTTGGGCTATGGTCTACTGCTTTCCCAGGCCACAGCAGAGAGCTGGATCAAAAGTGGAGCAGCCGGAGCCAGCACTGTGGCACAGTAGGTTAAAGCCCTGGCCTGAAGCACCAGCATCCCATATGGGCGCTGGTTTGACTCCCGAATGCTCTTCTTCAATCCAGCTCTCTGTTATGGCCTGGGAGAGCAGTAGAAGATGGCCCAAGTCCTTGGACCTCTGCACTCACATGGGAGACCTGGAAGAAGCTCCTGGCTTCTGGTTTCAGATCAGCTCAGATCAGCTCAGCTCAACTCTGGCCATTGCAGCCATCTGGAGAGTGAACCAGCAGTTGGAAGACCTCTCTCTCTGGATCTACCTCTCTCTGTAACTCTGTCTTTCAAAAAAATAAAGTTTTTTTTTTTTTTTAAAGGAAGTGGAGCAGCCAGGAATTGAACCAGCGCCCATATGGGATGCTGGCACTGCAGGAAGCGACTCTACCCACTATGCCACAGCACTGGCCCCTCCATAGAGATTTTTTAAATTCCTTTATCCTATCCATTCTTTATGTTGTGAAGCTAGATATTATGAATTACTTTTGCCTTAGAGTCAGATATAAATTAATTTGATCCTTGATTTTATGTCTAGAGAATAATTGACATGGCCAATTTACACTTCTTGATCGATTTCTTCATCCTTGACATGGAAATAATGGCATGCCCTTCCTAAAGAAGGAGGATCCTAATTGTGAAAATTGAATATGGTGCTTAACACATAAACATTCAATTATTGGTAACATCACTCTGAAAAACTTATATGAAGTGAAAATTTATTCATACAAATGTGAGTTAAACCATAATACAGAATATGATGGAGCCGTCGTTAAGGGGGATGAGACATTCACAAGCGTGGTATTGCTTCAGAAGTCCTAGGAGGATCTTCCACCCAAATACCAATCAAAGCTTTGATGAATCGAAAATCCTGCTGTGAACTGTAACTATATTTGATTTTCTTTTTCTTCTCTAAAAATGCAAATGGTCCTGGACAAAATTGGCATTAAAAATGTAGATATTGACAATGCTGTATAAGTTATCTCGTCAAATTATTTTCTATATATATATATATAATCACATGGGAAGAATATAGTCATGGTTTTGGAGCATTTATTTAATAAAAGAGGTTTTGGGTGGGAAACCTTGAAGGAGAGCAGCTGGCTAAACAAAGGGAAGACACAAGTCACAGGCATTCTCTTGATTATTTCTGATATACCTCATCAACGTGTGAATTACTGGTTCTATACCCTGCTGCATTTTAGAATCATCTTGAGAATTAAATGCATATATCCACATACATACATACATACATACAGCCATACATATCCACATACTTACATACTTACTCATGTCCATGCCTTCCCCTAGAGATTCTGTTCTAGTTTAATTGGTCTATATATTAGTGTTTTTCACTGGCACTTTTTAACCTCACCCTGTGATTTTTTTATATCTGCAACTAGATTTAATATGTTCCCGTTGGTGTTTCAGAAACTGAATAGAATGGCTTATTAGAATACTGTCTGCAATGACACTTGAACTGGGTTCTTATTCTAAACTTCACGAAAACTGCTTGAATTTTCTAGATTCCTTCCCTCTAATTAAAAAAAAAAATTAGAATTAGGACTAAAGATCTTTGTACTTCTAGGAGAGTGCAATTCTAAATATGAAAGTCATTTTAAATTTGTCCTTCCTTAGGCTATTTGATTCAACATTTGCACATAGACGTAATATGACAGATTCCCCCCTGAAGGGGTATTAGATTAATGGATGATTGGAGATAGTTTATATATCCCATCCCCAGAATAAAGCTTTATCTGATATCCTGAAAGAGATCTGGGCCCATTAGGGAAAATAACATTTCCAGTCCAGATTCAATACTGATCCATCAAATCTGTTTGCCTGCTGTCAGCAGAAGTTAATGCCAGATGCTTGAGAGGCAGGCTGGAACATTCCTGAATGCCACCAGTTAACTGTGAGAAACTCAGCTGTGGGGAACAATTCTCCCTTGTTCCTCCAGATACTGTTCAGACATTATGAACTATTAGCTTTAATTACACTTTCAGTAGTGTGGCTGTGAGAGGGAGATCAGCTCTCCCCAAACTCCTCCCCCTAGCCTACGTAAGCTGTAAAACTCACTTAGTTTGCCTGCTTCAGTAACAAAACAGTGTTCCAGTATGTTCTCAATAATCCCAATAATCCCAAGAAATTATTCTAGAATCTGTGCGAGTTTATTTCCTGCTTCTGGAACCGTAGTGCCGTAGTGAATTTAAACTTCTGAACAAACACATAGATGTTGATGTTTTGGTTACAGAATAAATCCAAGTAACTTCAATCCAGAGTGTGACTGCATGTGACATGTATGTGTTCTTTTTTAAGCAAAAAAAAAAAAAGTTTTAAAAATGTTATTTGCAATGTAATAATGCACTGAGGCAGGAGTTTACCTGAAACCATGGCAATGGAAGCGTTGCCCACCTCCAGTGATGCTTGTCTTGGCTTCTCTGAGGTTCAAACTAGCTCAGAGCATGAACAGGCAACTTCATGCGAGATGGAGTGCCAAGTGCTCCAAGGCCTAAATCAAATAAAGATCTAGTTAAGTGCCTAATGAACCTCTCAAGCAGATGCAGACAGTTTCGATATGCTAACAATTGTATCAGATTATTAGGTAAAGAGTACAAAATAAAATCGTATTAAGCTCCAACACCAGATAAAGAAAATGGGTAAGAACAAAAGACAGGGCTTTCCAAATCCTTTTGGACTGAGCTTCCTTTCTAGCATTCAGCATATATATATATATATAAATATATATATATATATATAAAGATTTATTTATTTATTTATTTGAAAGTCAGAGTTACACAGAGAGAGGAGAGGCAGAGAGAGAGAAAGAGAGAGATCTTCCATCCACTGGTTCACTCCCCAGTTGGCCTCAATGGCCAGACCTGAGCTGATTTGAAGCCAGGAGCCAAGAGTTTCTTCCCGGTCTCCCACACGGGTGCAGGGATCCAAGGATTTGGACCATCATCTACTGCTTTCCCAGGTCACAGCAGAGAGCTGGATTGAAGTGGAGCAGCTGGGACTTGAGCTGGCACCTATATGAGATGCCAACAGTGCAGGCGTCAGCTTTACTGGCTACACCACAGTGCTGGCCCCTGAACATGTATATTTTTGATGGTTTCTTTCTAAAAATATTTTCCAAGGTTAGTTAGATTGAAATTGAATAAACATTTCCAGTCGTTTCAAAGCATCCTAGAGATACATTTTTCTTCACTCAGAGGAAATAAAATTTTTAAACTTACAACATCCATATTAGTGTAACTTCTGTTACTTTAGAAAAAGAAACAACTAACATCTTTTAAAGGTTTCCATCTAGTGGTAAAGTTATTTTGAGCAAGAGTGAAGCCTCAGTGATTAGAGTAGATTCAAACACCGACATTAAGCAGATACTTCAATGTTAGTCTTCAGTGAGGTTGAGAGCTATCATTAAAGACGTTTAATAAGCTAATAGTAGCGAGCCACTAAAAGATGTTTTAGATCAAGATTTAGATTAGGTTTACTTAGATTGCTGCCTAAATTACTATATTATTAGAGATTTCTTTACTCCATGTGTACTATCACTAGTAATGTGATTGCTTGTTTTAGGTTTCAGAGAAAGATATAACATGTAAAGTAACGATTTTATTTAAGGTTAAAAATAAAAGCTGGTTCAGGCAAAGTCATCAGAATTTTCATAGAGATGAATATAACTCTGCATGTCACTGAAGAGATAATGACTTTTTTACATGAACCTTTCAAATATGGATACAGCCACATTCTGGGTCGTTAACCTAGGACTGCACACAAATTGCCATGGGCCAGTCTGGCTTTTTGGTATGGTCTGTTTAATTGGTGTTTATCAGAGGAGGAGGAAATGGTAGAAGCAAAAAGGGAGAAGTAGGAGGAGGAGGAGAGGGAGATATAAAATAAGGAGGATGGGCAAGAGAAAGAGATTCTCAGTACTTTTAAGTAGAATGAACATTCTATACCAAGCCCGGGTTACCATGAGTCCCCTTCCACACGAGCTGTGTTTGTTAGGTGTCTGGGTCTTGAAGACATCCTGTTCTGGATGATTTACAAAGTGACACATAGATGCAAAACATTTCAGGGTCATCTAGGTGTGTTACAACATCCATATTAATGGTTAACCTTTATTGTGCTCTAGTTATGTAACAAACAACACCCATTATCTAATTCTGTTTTCACAACCACCCTAGGCTGTACATTTCTATAATTTGTTCGCAAAAGAAACTAAGATTCATGAAAGTTAAGTATTTAATTACAGTCAAATAACCTGCATGTGGATAGAAATCCACTATGGTATCCAGAACTCAAATCCTTAACACCCCCAAAAGTCTGCTTCACATCCCAAATTAGAGAGAGGACAACTCTGACTACTTTACTTGCGTGGAAACAAAGAAGAGGCCAGCTTTTATTTTGTAATGTTTATCACATCTTAGTGCATAGTGTGACTTACACAACTGAAACTTACATAAGGGTGAGACCAAACAAAAGATAGAGAACTGAATTATGTTTTTCCTTGTGATTCTGTATCAATATCAGTATTGGCCTGTGTAGCTAACTTTTCCAGAATATTTAGAATGGAATTTGAAATTTCCCTAAACTCTATGCCATATTTGATGACATATAATTAAGAAACTTGTCTGGAAATTGTAAGGATGATATTTACCATTAATGATACAGGGGGATGCTAGAAATACGAGCATATATGTTTATATTATTTAATACTAACTCTGCTAACTGCACATTTTTTGTGGAATATTATGGGGAATAGAGAGGAGCAAGTAGCTAATTCGGATACCTCTTGAGGACAGTCCCATGTAGGAATCGCAAACCCAACTGTGGAAATGAAAGTGTTACCAAAACCACTTCATTACTTCATTGTAACTTGACATCTTCCTACAGGAATTGCCTTCAATGTGTGTGATGTAGATCAGCCAATTTTAGAGGAAAAGGGAACACAGTGATTAAAAATTTCCTTGTTTCTCTGATTAAATTTTATGGTGTTGTTTTCATGAGAAAATTGCTAAAATCTGCCTCAAAAGGCCAATGAAATTCTAAGCACATTAGGCACCTGAGCTCATCTTGCATTTGAAATTGCTCTATGCTCTGTTCTGAATAAACTGGCCACTGGGGTTAATAGTCATCAAGCCAGGACTTTCTGACCTATTGGAAATTTAAATCTTGGCTTACTTTATACTGTAGCATGCTGTATAGGGCCTCCAAGGACTTAACACAAACTGTAAAAGCAATTATGAGTTTGGAAAGAAATGAAGTCAGAGAGAGGACAAGATTAGCTTCTGAAAACTTTTCCACTTCTGTTTTTTAGCATTAGCATTTCCCTTAACAATGAGTTAAAATTAGGAGGTAGAGAAAATTCTCCCCTACTTTGAAAAGTTGAAACTCACTCTTTCCTTGCTTAGGTGATGGCACTGACATCTCACACAGAGGGCTAATTTACATTTGATACTTTGGAAATTAATTACAGGGAATAAAGATAATTGTAAAAGTAGCACCATATGCATTTCCAAAAACAAACAAACAAACTGCATGATGATTAGGAAGCAGCCATCTAATGCTTAATTTTATGCACAGTGGGAAGGGCACTAGTAGTCTGGAAAGGAATAGAGGGGAGAGAAGAAAGGATGCTAATTTGAAATATGTAATAGCAGAGGCAGTTTTATGTGGTAATGGCCTGTGGCTTTCACAGCAGGAGTGGAAGTCCTCAATGCCTTATACATGGAGTCCATGAATGTGTTTAGTGGAGTTTGGGCTTAGCCAGTCAGCCATAAATGATGATTTAACCAGGTTTGAGACATTTTTCCTTAGATAGTGGTTGGGTATGACAGGCATAGCAGATTGATTTTGCTGTTCTGATGAACTGGACAGATTTCATTCACACAAATTTCCCTGACTAGATGTATTTCCTTCCCTTTATATAGAAGATGGAGGCTCTTTTTACTTTGGGAAGAGTCACAATTTGACCGAGTATTATTATTATTTTAAAATTTATTTATTTGAAAGTGTTACAGATGAGGGCAGGAGAGACAGGCACAAGGGTGGGGGGAGGGAGAAAGAGAGCTCTTTCATCTGCTGGTTCACTCCTGAGATGGCCATAATGGCCAGGGCTGTGTCACGCCAAAGCCAGGAGCTAGAGGCTTCTTCCGAATCTCCCCTGTCGGTGGCAGGGGCCCAAGTACTTGAGCCAGTGACAGAGAGCTGGGTCAGAAGTGAAGCAGCTGGAACTTGAACCAGTGCCCTTATAGGACACTGGAGTCCCAGGTGGCAGACTCACCTACTGCACCACGGTGCCCACCCCGACCAAATTTATATTTGACATTATTCTAGAAAAATTGAATGTGGGGATGTATTTCTTTTTGAATATGGCCATTTAGTTCAATGGACAAAGGGCATATAAAACCCCAAATGATCCCTTGCCCAGATATCCCATATGTTCTCTACTTGAATATTTATTGGAGTTATGATGCATAAAGGGCAATGGGGATATAAATAATTTTTGTTCATATATGAGTCAATCAAATAAACCTTCATATCCCAGTTTCTACTTAAAATAAAAACCAAGTCTCCTTAATTTCATGTTACTCCTTCCACTTGACATTTACTGTACCGCTTTCTTTATGATCATCTCCCATCATTTATTTATTTTTTTAAGTTGCTGATGTGATATTACTTGAATGTCAACAAGATGAGGGCAGAGAATTTTGTATTCTCACAGATAATTCTGATGAAACATTTGGCACACATTAGGCACACAAATATTAACAGAAAGAATAAGCAGACTCAAATTATGTGTTTTATAAGAATATCATATAGAATCACACACCAACTCTATTAATCTATAGACAAGGTATCTCTGTAGTTATGAGAAGCTTGGGTTACTTTATCATTAAAAAAAAATTCCAAAAGCATTTAAATGCACAAGAATCTTATGCTAACCATATATATTGATTCTAACAGAGGAAATATAGTAATTCTAACCTTTATAAAACATAAATTACTGACTTATTACAGATCATAATGAAGTATGAGTCAACACGGTATATAAACCCCATTTGTCAGTAACATCCATAGTCTAAACTTAAATTTTGTTGTTTTTGTGACGTGTAAGTCCAATATCTTTTCTGACCCTAAGTCTGTTCCCTCTTACTCCGTAAGCGTTAGGACTATGGAAGCCCATTTGAGCAATATTAATGTACTATCACCAAGCTTTACCGAACTTGTGGCAAATTATGAGTCTAATGTTTAGATGTCCTTAGCAACAGTGAACTGTTATAGAACTGCACAACTGGCCATGATACCCTAAGAAGTTGGCTTCAAAAGCAACTCAGTCAAATAAGGCACAAGTTGGATAAAATGTTTAAGTTCACTATAAAATTTATTATGGGTTTTATTTATTTTTCCATTCTATATTTGTGTCCTGTGGCTGCTGTAAAAAAATATTACAAATGGTAGCTGAGAGGACAGTAGTATATTCTCATATGGTCCTGGAGATGAGAAATTCAAAACAGTATCAAGACATTAGTGGGGATCCATTCTCTTTAGCAACTCCAGGAAAAAATCTGCTTTTTCCTTTTCTTTCTTCCTGTAGTATCCAGTATTCCTGGGTTTATAGCCACATTACTTCAATATCTGCCTCTGTACTCACATCATCCTATTCTGTCTTGTTTTATTTTGCATCTCATGTGGACAATGCACAATGCTTTCTGTATTCTGAAGATATTTAGCTGAATCACATTTGTAAAGTTCTTTTCTCTTATAAAAGATAACAGTCACAGATATGAAGTTAATGTGTGACCATCTTTTGGGAAAGGGCATTATTCAGACTACCTTGGCACCCTGGCTGGCCCACACATGCTACATCTATCCCACATGTAAAGTGTATTCATTTTATCCCAAAGACTTCAGAAGTCTCAGATCAGAGTATTAATTCAAGTCTAAAATTTTATGTAAATATTATGAGCTCCAAAATATCAAATCTCATCATCCAAATAATCTAATTCAGTTATGGGTTGGCATTTCTATTATGCATCCTGTATCAAAATTTCTGCCTATATTAAAACTAGAATGCTATCTGCCTACTTCCAAAATACAGTGGTTGGACAGGCATAGGATAACAGTGATAAACATTCATAAACCAAAATGAGGAAAATGGAAGAAAAAATGTTCACTAGCACCAAGCAATTTGAAAACCCAATTAGGTAGTCTCTATTAGATTTAAGGACCTGCAAATAATCCTCTGTGGCTCAAGGCTCTTCCTTTCAGATTCATTATTAAGGCTTCCAGCCCTGTACCCTTTGCTTCCAATCTTTAGACCCAGGTCCTTCCATTTGCAGTTCTGCTTTTTTCATTCCACCCTGTCTCTGTCCCTTTCAGGTGAAGCTGCAGCTTTTCTGTTGATACAGCATTTCTCAAATCCTTGTAGGTCTCCTGTGTATGTCACAAGGAATCATGTGGTCCTCCACATAAGTTTTCTGAATATTCCCATCTTCATTGATGATTCTTCTGGGATAGTTGAGTGAGCTTACAATCACATGGTTAAAATTTTCAAAGAATCTTCCATGTGAGGTAATACTCTGATTTCTTTAGTCAGTAGTCAGTTCTCTTCTAGCTGCACCCCTTGCTCTCTTCCCTGGTAGCAAATCTCATAATTTTGCATCTTTTGCATTGTTGATTGGTTGTATATTACCTAAGCCATCAAATATCAGTTCTTTTGGCTTAGCAGTTCTTTCTGCAGCTTTTCTCTTTCCCCTCACATTTACTGTAAGTAATGGGAGAACAGGTAATACTTTGAATTCTTTTCATGTAATTCTCCTCAACTAAATATCCAGGTCCATCACAAATGTTCATTTCTGCAACAAAATATACAATTTTGTATAGGGCATATTTCTGTTACATTTTGCCACTATGTTAATAAGAATCACCTTCTTTCCAATTTCCAACGGGATACTCTCAATTTTCTTCTGAACACTTACTTAAAGTGTCCCTAGATCATCCACATCTTTTACCAAGAGTCTGTTAAAGTTAATCTAGTTCTTACTTCCTGTACCTCAGAGTTATCTCAGCTTCTCCCTACTGGTCAATCAAAAAGCATCTCCAACTTTTGTTACAGCTGCATGGCACTCTCAGCATCAAAATCTGTTTCAGTTGCCTGCAGCTGCTGCAACAAATTACAGCAAACTTAGCGGTTTACAAACAAACCCAGAAATTTATTCTCTCAAAGTTCTGGAGGTCACAACTTTGAAATAAGTGTGACTAGACTGAAATTCTGGTGTTAGCATGAACATATTCTCTATGGAGGCTTTAGAAAATAATTTGTTCTCTGCCCCTTCCAGTTCTGGTGATTGCTGACACTTAGTTATTACCACATCGCCCTGCTCTGGAAAGCCAGCATCTTCAATATTTTGCTACCCCCTCTTCACATCACCTAGCTTGCATGTCTCTTATATCCTCTGCCCCCACCTCCACTGAGGATACCTGTGATTACACCTAAATTCCACCTGTCTAATCTAGAAAAGTCTCTCTTAAGACTCTTAACTGAATCATATCAGCAAGGATGCTATTTCTATATAAACTGACATTTATAGATTCTAGGGAATCTCGTGTTAATGTGGAAAAATTATACCATCAGACTTTGGACTTCAAATAACAGAACAATATTTCTTCTCTTTAAAAACAATACTTACTGTGCACCTACTTACTTTACATCTGCCTCTTTCAAATTTACTACTATTCCAGCCTTCCTGTTCTTGTAAACAGTGCCATGAAGTGCTTAAACCAAAAACTTCTAAGAATTTCCATGACATTTTCTCTTTTTTGCCTTTGTTATTCAATCCATCATTAAGACTGTTTGATTTGCAGCAAAATATCTCCTTCTTTCTTTTCCCACTGCTGCTATCTGATTGGATGATATTGTTAAATTTCTTCTGGATGTCAGCAGTCACCTCTTAACTACCCCCAGCTTTCACCTTTGCCTCTCAACAATTCCTCTCCCTAAGGCAGCCAGAAAATGAGCTTATAAAATTCGATCAGTTAATGCCAGTTATCTGAGAACACCATGCACTGGCTTCCCAGCATACATAGTAGGAACTAATGTGTTATTTTTACCTACAAGATGCCATATAATCTGTAATCTGATAGATTTATTCTCTGCTTCAAACGTGGACTCCTTCCTTAGAACACATAAAGACAAAATGGCTTACAAAATAAATGCATTTACAAAAGAAGGAAAATGTTAAAACGGAAAGCTTTTGTGTTTTTAATATGCTGATTTAATCTGTGCCTTATAAATATTAACTTCATCAAGTACACTTTAAAACATTAATAAATATGTGGTTCAATTCCATTATATGAACTTTAGTGTTTTGCTACTCTGTGATGAATATTTTACTAGCTGGACCTACCACTGGTTTACCAATTATCACAAGATAATGGTGTGACAGAGTTCTCTTGGTTGGGTTTGAAAAGCAATAGGGATTTACAAAATATCTTAAAGGTATCCAGAATTACAGATAACAACTTAGAAAGATGTATGTATATTTCTCCCTGTCTTATTGAAATCTTTTCTTTCCTTAATCTTGTCAATTGTGGCCTCAAAATTAAAGGCAATTTATAAAGGATATTATGAATTTCTCAAAGTAAAAATGCCAATTTCTAAAAGAATGTACACAGAAATGGAAAGTTATAAACATCTTTAATAATAATTAAAACTTCAAAATCTGGGCAGTCGTCTGGTTTGTGTTAAGGTTTCCCATATCAGAGTGCATGGGCTCTCAAAGCTTCATTTCTGATTCAGTCATCCTGATAATGTGCACCCTGGGAGGCAGCATTTGATGCTCCAAGCTATTGGATCTCTACCACACACTAGACACTGGAATTCCAACTTTGGTCTAAATTGAACCAGTAAATGGGAGATCTCTTTGTTCTCTCTCTCTCTCTCTCTCTCTCTCTCTCTCTCTCTTTCTCTTTCAGATAAATAAAAAGAATACATATTTTTAAAAAAAACATGCAAAAGATAAAATTACATACTGAGCCATAATAATTGGAAAGTCATTACCTACTGTTAACAAAAGCAGGGAAAGTACATTATTTCTGATACAGTGTACATATAGTATAACACCAGCACAGCCATGCTGGAGGGTTATATTATGAACAATTGTCAATACTATCAAATCCCTCATACCCTTGAATATGACTGTTTCTTTTAAACTAATGACATGATCACAGGTGTTCAAGAATTATACAGAAGGACACTTGCCATGTTGTTATTTATCGGAAGGAAAATTCAAAAACTCTCACCTTAGAGGATTGTTCTAATACATTATGTTATGCTATGGCTATTTAAAATCATGTTTTAGAAAATGTTTTATGATATTAGTGAGTCTTTGTTATTTATAGTCAAAGCAATCTAAGTAAGTGTTATGTGCTCGAAGATGCCAGTTGGGCGAGACACACACAGACATAAAATCAACACTTCTAGAAGTGAATCAGTACACAAAAAGCATTGATAGCAAACATATTAATGATGACTTTATTTTTCTTCTTGATGTTTTTCTCTTCTAAAAATGTCTTAAAATAATGCACTGTTTTTAAATGTGTTTATTAAAAAGAAAACATAGGAAATTTTCACAATAGTAATAATTTAATGGAAGACTGCAAAATTGCTTATAAGTAGCAAAGTCCTAGAAATATTTCTGTAAAATAAACTGGATGACCTTTCATTTTCTGCTAAAGGACATCGAGATAAATAAAATATAGGTAACTGGAGGCTAAGGTAAAGAGATTGTATAAAGCAGTTAATAATCTCTTAGGTATTATCTCAATAAACCAGTATTACAATTCCACTAAAATATACACATGCACACATTAAATAAGAATATAAAAATGACACAATAAAGCACACTTGAGTTACATGAAAATACTACATATCTGATTTTTCATTGAGGGGAACTTTGAGATAAAAATGATTTTCAAAATGTTAATGGATATGCTTATTATTAAAAATTATACACTGATTTAAAATTTTTCTTCATCAAACTAAATTAATACTAACTTCTCTGAAGAAAGAAAAAGGAAAAAAAAACTTGAATTTGAAAAGAGCACCCATCAGAGCAGCATGATTTCTGCTAAAATTAAAGCATGCATGAACATAAAATTTATGGTGCAGCTTGAGTGGAAGAATGGTGAAATCACTGGTGCTATATAAAAAATGTATGGAGGGGGGCCGGTGCTATGGTATAGTGGGTAAAGCCGCTGCCTGCAGTGCTGGCTTCCCATATAGGCTCCGGTTCCAGTCCTGGCTGCTCCACTTCAGATCCTGCTCTCTGCTATGGCCTGGGAAAGTAGTAGAACATGGCCCAGGTCCTTGGACCCCTGCACTCACGTAGAAGACCCAGAAGAAGCTCCTGGCTCCTGGCTTCAGATCAACGCAGCTCTGGCCGTTGCAGCCAATAGGGGAGTGAATCAATGGATGGAAGACCTCTCTCTCTCTCTCTCTCTCTCTCTCTGCCTCTCCTTCTATCTCTGTGTAACTCTGACTTTCAAATAAATAAATAAATCTTAAAAAAAAACAATGTATGGAGACAATCCTACCACAACCACGCCCCAACAAAGAAAGCCGCAGTTTACAAATGGATAACTTTTTAAGAAGGAATGAGACAGTGCTGAAGATGAAGCTTGCAGAGCAGAACACCATAAAAATTTTTATGGGAAGAGATCAGTCCTGTTCATGCCATAATTGAAGAGAATGAAGACAAACAGTAGAAACGGTAGTTTACAACATAGATATATCAGCAGGCGCCGCGGCTCACTAGGCTAATCCTCCGCCTAGCGGCGCTGGCACACCGGGTTCTAGTCCCGGTCGGGGCGCCGGATTCTGTCCCGGTTGCCCCTCTTCCAGGCCAGCTCTCTGCTGTGGCCAGGGAGTGCAGTGGAGGATGGCCCAGGTGCTTGGGCCCTGCACCCCATGGGAAGACCAGGAAAAGCACCTGGCTCCTGGCTCCTGCCATCGGATCAGCGCGGTGCGCCGGCCGCAGCGCACCGGCCGCGGCGGCCATTGGAGGGTGAACCAACGGCAAAGGAAGACCTTTCTCTCTGTCTCTCTCTCTCACTGTCCACTCTGCCTGTCAAAAAAAAAAACAAAAACAAAAACAAAAAAAACAAAAAAAAACAAAAAAAACAACATAGATATATCAATGGGCTCAGATCAGCTTTCATGATTCTGATATTAAAGTAGATTAAAATTTCTGCTCAGTGGGTGCCAGAACTATTGCTCTCAGATCATCTGCAGACCAGAGTAGAGCTTTCATCGGAATTTTAAACAAGTGGGATCAAGATCCTGAAGAAGGAGCCAGTGCTGTGGCATAGCTTCGCAGTGGGTTAAAGCCCTTGCCTGAAGCACCAGCATCCCATATGGGCACCAGTTCCAATCCCAGCTGTTCCATTTCCAGTCCAGCTCTCTGCTATGGCTGGGAGAGCAGTGGAAGATGGCCCAAGCCCTTGGGCCCCTTTACCCATTGGGGAGACCCTGAAGAAGCTCCTGGCTCCTGGTTTCAGATCAGCTAAGCTCAGCTCAGCTCTGGCCGTTGCAGCCATCTGGAGAGTGAACCAGAGGATGAAAGACCTCTCTCTCTGGCTCTACTTCTCTCTATAACTTGATCTTTCAAATAAATAAAATAATTCTTTTCTAAAAAATCCTGAAGCATTTATTTGAAGAAATATAACAGGCGATGACCCATATGATCTTGAAAACACAGCACAATCAAAGCAATGGCTTCCAAGACGTAGAAATGGTCCAGTCATAGCAAAAGTGCACCAGTCAAAAAGAAAGGTCATGGCAAGAGTTTTGGATGACTTCACATTAAATTAGAAAAAGTAAGGTGCCCTTTGAAAAAAATTTTTAAACATGAGTAAATAAAAAGAAGACATAATACAACAAATTAGATCTGTAAGATGGATACCTAATTTCTCCCATGCAAAATGTCACATTTTTGTTTTTAATGAGAAGAATGAGCAAGAACATTGTGTGGTGGAGAACAACTCTTTAGTGAACTCAAGAAGGCTGCATTGACATTGTTAATTCGTATGACTCTCACTTTTTTAGGGACAGACTAAATGGCTTCTATCATCATTCTGTTTTTAAAAAAATGTCTTGAAATTGATGGAACTTCTTTGAAAAATATAGTTTAGGTATTTTTTACTTTTGTCTTTAAATCCCATCTTGCATTAATGTTTTGAAGTTCTGTCATGTGTAAGGCAGGGGGATATTAATGATGAAGATAAATAACCACTTGATTTGGAAAGTGCCAATATTGTTCTACCTAGTATTATTTATAAGTGACAGGGAAAACCAACCAAATTCTTGCATTTAAGGCAATATTCATATTTGCCTGCTGTTTTTGAGTCCTATTTTGCAACATCTTATAATAATTAGCTTTTCATAATTAATGGTAAAATACTCATCAAAAACAAACCAATTTTTAAAATGATAATCTATTCTCATTAAAGAAGCATTAGCAATCTGAACAAATGTCTTTACTAATTTTCTTCCTATATGCTTAAAATATCATATATATTTTTTGCTCAGTATCTGTCTCAGAGCCAAAGGTATACTTATTATCAGCTACATAAGATCATCACCTAATAAAACCTATGTCAAATTCTTCCTAGCTCCCTATATTTCTTAAGGGCTGTTATCTATGAAAAGTACTCAGATTACAGCCAAGAAAAATGACAAGAGCTTGTCCACCACTGACTCAAAACTTGCATATATAATCCTATTTTTTTGCTTCTTTTTTCTCTTTTTTTAAACTTTTATTTAGTAAATATAAATTTCCAAAGTACAGTTTATGGATTACAATGGCTCCCCCGCCCCATAACTTCCCTCTCACTTGCACCCCTCCCATCCCGTTCCCTCTCCCATTCCATTCACATCAACATTCATTTTCAATTATCTTTATATACAGAAGATCAATTCAGTATATATTAAGGAAAGATTTCATCAGTTTGCACCCACACAGAACATAAAGTGTAAAATACTGTTTGAGTATTAGTTATAGTATTAAATCACATTGGACAACACATTAAGGACAGAGATCCCACATGAGGAGTAAGTACACAGTAACTCCTGTTGTTGACTTAACAATTTGACACTCTTGTTTATGGTGTCAGTAATCTCCCTAGGCTCTAGTCATGAGTTGCCAAGGCTATGGAAGCCTTTTGAGTTAGCCGACTTCGATATTACTCAGGTAAGGTCATAGTCAAAGTGGAGGTTCTCTCCTCCCTTCAGAGAAAGGTACCTCCTTCTTTGATGGTTCTTTCTACTTGGATCTCACTCACAGAGATCTTTTATTTAGGTCATTTTTTTTTTCCCAGAGTGTCTTGGCTTTCCATGCCTAGAATACTCTCATGGGCTCTTCAGACGGATCCGAATGCCTTAAGGGCTGATTCTGAGGCCAGAGTGCTGTTTAGGACATCTGCCATTCTATGAGTCTGCTGTGTATCTCGCTTCCCATGTTGGATTGTTCTCTCCCTTTTTTAATCTATCAGTTAGTATTAGCAGACAATAATCCTAATATTTTTTAACGTATGACAGCACTTCAAACAGTTCATGGAAAAGTGGAATTAAAAGACATTTATTTTATGTTATAGCCCAGTGGGTTAAGCCACTGCTTGGGATACTCACATCCTATACTGATTCCCAACTCCGTAGAAGATTGTGGCTTCAGCATCTGAATCCCTGACACCATGTAGAAGGTTGAATGGAGATTCTGGCCTTGAGGGAGGGACCCAGCAAATGGAAAAATCTCTCTCTCTCTCTCTCTCTCTCACTACCAACTTGCCTTTGAGACACATAAAAATAAGATAAATCAACATGAAAGATTGATGTTTATTTTAGTGTAAAACATTTGAGGGGCTGGCACATTGGCACAGTGGGTTAAAGCCCTGGCCTGCCTGCAGTGCTGGCATCCCATATGGGCACTGGTTTGAATCCTGGCTGCCCCTTTTCCAACCCAGCTCTCTGCTATGGCCTGAGAAAGCAGTAGAAGATGACCTGGGTGTTTGAGCCCCTGTACCTGCATGGGAGAGCTGGCAGAAGTTCCTGGCTCCTGGCTTTGGATCAGCTCAGCTCCAGCTTTTTTTGGCCATCTGGGGTGTGAACCAGTGGATAGAAGACCTCTCTCTATCTGGCTCTATCTCTCACTGTAACTCTTTCAAATAAATAAAAATAAATCTTTAAAAAAATAACAACTATAATTAAAAAAAATTAGAAATCCATGAAGAATTTTTTATAATATGCACTTCCCAGTAACATTTTGAAGCCCCCTCATACAGCACTCATTTCATCATACCAGCAACTGAAAGAAGTAAAATCATAATCTGAACAATGACACATAAGCTTTCATATATATATATATATATATATGAAACAAGTTTTCAACTTGTTTGAACATAAATAAAAGCTTCCAACAAACATATCAGTTTGATCCATCGTAATATTTGCAAAGATCTTGGGAACCTAAGTTGGACTGGGGATCTGAATGGCTTCTTCAGCTTTCCACAAGTTTTATCCATCTGTACATTTCTCTGTGCTCAGAAGCTCATCTGCCAATCATCTGTGTACTGTAGGTTGGCTACATTCCTGTCCTATTATTCCTATCCATAATCGTATCATTTGTGGTCTCAAGATAAGTACTAGTTATTCCCTTCTCCTTTGTGGAGCTTCCAGCACCATTTAAACTGGGGAAACTTTCTTCATATTTACTTGCCTGGAATCAAAACCAACTATGTGGCACTTAATACATAGGAGGCATTTGCAGTGAATATTGAAATAATTAATCATGTTAATATGGATATTTTGAAAATGTTATAGAAAATCAAAATTATAGAATGGCTATGTTGGGGTCTCAGACAACTTTGACGACAGTTTTTTTTAGAGTAATTCAGGTTTGCTATAGGGTTTTCTTTAAGCTTATTTTATAATGAAAAGGTAAGATTAGATTAATAGTAAAACTGAAGAATGCTATGAAGTTGTTAAAATACTTCTAAAATTATAGGAAAAATGATATTTACTCAAGTATTTGGAATTAAGCAAATTAGTGAGTAAACTATCTCAGTTTATACTATGTAAAATGAAAGTGAAAATACTGATTTTATAGATATTAAATAAGTATTAATCCCTGGAGAAGGAAATAATATCTAGAATTATATACAAATATTTAAAGTAAAAAATGCATGGATTCATTCCTATCTTTAGCTTGAGGACAGAGTAGATATGTAGATATGTGTAAGAAGATGTTGTGGGCATGGGCAGTTGTGCGTCAGGCATTGAGGTTAATGTGTGTTATGTGCACTTGGAGGAAAAAAATGCTTGTGTGAGTGTGCAAGTGCTTGTGTGTGCATGTAAGTTCCTAATGCCACAGATGCATCAGGGAGAATTTTGGATCTTAATTCTAAGATTAAAATAAAAATAAATAAATAAACCAATATATGTAATTATTTTTCTTACTTCTGTAAATACATGTCAGAGACTGAGAAAATGTCTACTTGCTCTAATGTTTAAACAATTCCAAAAAAAAAAAAAAAACCTTCCCTCTCATAGAGGCTAAAAGGCCGGCACCATGGCTCATTTGGCTAATCCTCCACTGCGGCGCTGGCACTCAGGGTTCTAGTCCCAATTGGGGCGCCAGATTCTGTCCCGGTTGCTCCTCTTCCAGTCCAGCTCTCTTCTGTGGTCCAGGAAGGCAGTGGAGGATGGCCCAAGTACTTGGGCCCTGCACCTGCATGAGAGACCAGGAGGAAGCACCTGGCTTCTGGCTTCAGATTGGCGCAGCATGCTGGCCATAGCAGCCATTTGGGGGGTGAACCAACGGAAAAGGAAGACCTTTCTCTTTGTTTCTTTCTCTCTCACTGTCTAACTCTTCCTGTCAAAAAAAAAAATAAAATAAAATAAACAATTCCAAACTTTAGTTCCCCAGGTAATATTGTGATTTGGTTTATTTTTGAGTATGTGGCCATCTTTCCTGGAATACAGCCCAAGCAAATGGATTTTAGACAGTCTGTGTCAGGCTGTTTAATATAAACAGAAGAAAAATTTTATATACATATACATATATATATATAATTTCTATATTTTTCTTTTTTAATGTTTTATTGAAATTCAGTATACATAGCAAGAAATGCACATATGGGTACAAATAAATAAGTTTTTGTCTTCTGAACACAGTAGTAACCAACATCCCAATTAACAACAAAGCAATACTAGTACCTCAAGAGTCTTCACTATTCCTTGCTCTACTTTTATTTTCTGAATGTGAGAAAGTAATTTGTCATTTATGTGAAATGATTCAATGAAGCAATACTTATAATTAAATACCAAATGATATTACATCCACACAATTTTTATACTTTATTAACTTCCACAAATTTCACTCATACATTCAAGTTTTTCATTTTTTAAAAATTTTTAATAATTTTTTATGTTCACAGAAAGAAAGCAATTTGTTGTAGTTTTCTTTTGTAATCCCAGCCAATATCTGTCCCAAGAGCCTTTAGTTTTTCTTATCCTTACAGTATGTTTTTTTGCCTAGAAAAATTTTATTTAAGGTATACAAACTTCATGCTTTTCATATATTCAAATTGAGGAACATAGTGATTCTTCCCCTTCAATCTTCCTCCCATCCTCACTCCCACCCTTCTTTCTCCTCCCTCACCTTTTCCCACTCTTATTTATTACAAATATCTGTTTTCAACTAACTTTATACCCACAAGATTAACCCTACACTAAGTAGAGAGTTCATCAAATAGTATGAAAAAAATATTATTCAAGTCTTGAGACAAAGGCTATTCAAAATCATCACATCTCAAAGTGATGATTCTATAGATTACCTTCTGGGTACACTATTAGTTACCACAGATCAGAGAGCATACAGTATTTGTCTTTTTGGGACTGGCTTTTTTCACTAAGTGTAATGGTTTCCAGTTGCATCCATTTGGTTACAAAAGACAATATTTCATTTTTTAACTGCTATGTAATATTCCATGGTCTACATATACCATAATCTTTTTATCTAGTCTTCAGGTGTGGACATCTGGGTTGATTTCATATCTTAGCTATTGTGAATTGAGCTGCAATAAATATTCTTTCATATGCTGATTTCATTTCCCAAGAGTGGGATGGCTGGGTCATACTGTAGGTCTATATTCAGATTTCTGAGGTATCTCCATATTCCATCCTACCTATGTTAATAAATTGTTCCACTGTTTGTCCACTCTTGAATTCCTTTTCACTGGGACATGACTGGGGGAACTCCATGTTAACATCAAAAAGGTACACAGAAGGGAAAGTTTCTCAGTCAGTGACTATAAAATATAAGCATCAACTAATTCCTGTAACCAAATTAAAAGATAATAGTTTCATACTTCAGTTCTCAGCTTAATGCATTACCATCCTTATTAGGGGTTCTTCACACATCAAAAGAATCAGCAAAGCAAATGATTAGTTCATTTTACTGGTATCTAATGTCAGTGATTTATTAACACTTCATTTCTAATAATGTAATTGCCATTTATTTAAGGAATTAAATTTTATGTAAATACAAAAGTATGAATATAGCCAATATATAGTATAATTTGCTGCCAAATATTCTGTATATACCCAAGTATGCAGTTATAGGCAGGTATATAAATAAACTGCATAAAAATTGAGCATTGCCACTTTATAATTTAAGAGAAATTACAAAGTTATATTTTTAAAATTTTTTTAAAAATAATTTCTGTTCCATATACTTTTGTCACTATATCAAAAGAAAAAAATAGAAGTCCTCTTAAAAGAGAAATCCTGCAAAAGCTTACTGTCTGGATTCTTTTTTTTGTTTGGTTTGCTTCTAAGAAAATATGAAAGAAAAGATTAAAATATCTGTTTACAAAAACCTAAAGTGCCCTATAAGTCACTGAATAATAACAATTATTTTCTTTTTCTTTTTTTTTAAGCGCACACACACACACACACAAACACACCCTACACTGAGTCCTTAAGCTGTATTCCTCTTTTTTTTTTTTTTTTTTGACAGGCAGAGTGGACAGTGAGAGAGAGTGAGAGACAGAGAGAAAGGTCTTCCTTTGCCGTTGGTTCACCCCCACAATGACCACTAAGGCCGGTGCACCACGCTGATCCGAAGCCAGGAGCCAGGTGCTTCTCCTGGTCTCCCATGCGGGTGCAGGGCCCAAGCACTTGGGCCATCCTCCACTGCCTCAGCAGAGAGCTGGCCTGGAAGAGGGGCAACCGGGACAGAATCCAGTACCCCGACCGGGACTAGAACCCAGAGTGCCGGCACTGCAGGTAGAGGATTAGCCTAATGAGCCGCCCTAATTTGTTTGTGTCAAGTTTAACCAACGGAAATTTCATTTCCTACACTTTAGAGAAAATTTCTTTTCCTAACAAGTTGAGTTTCTTAAGCCAAGAAATTGTACATAATGTTATATAATGAATTTCCTTTCCAATTAATGTATCTATTATAGGTCTGAAAGAACAACTAAATCATTTAATACTTCAGGCAGATTCTTAGAATTTCTTTATGAAGTTGGTCACTTCTTTGCATCTAAAAAGTATATTATTTGGAGGTCTAAATCTGATGTAAGATCTCCTTTTCTGTTTTGGGACCTTGGTACTAAGTTACACTAGGCCACCCTCCCACTGTTAGCCTTAATAGGATTAGTTTGGGTATTATCAAAAGGACAATTAACACCCGCTGATATGATCACAGATGGTATCAAACAATAAAAGGAACTCAGTTTTACAGGGACACTCATCTCCAGCTTTTATATTGGGAGTGCCAGTTTGGAAAAAAAAGCTAGAAATTCATTGACAGTTCTCTGTTTCATTACTGGAAACTGATATAAAATATCTTTTCTAGATTGCTTACTTAGAAAATAGTAGCTTCCAATTAATGGTCTACTAATGCCAACTCTGTGACTCTGGGCATGTATTTAATGTCTCTGAGCATAGGTGTTCTTCCTGCAAAACTGAGATCAATGGTACTACACAGCTTCTAGGGTGGTCATGAGAATTAAATGAAGTAACCCAGAAAGAAGTCATCGTCCTACTCCTTATGTAAAAAGTGAATCCTTGTTTTCTTTTTTGCATTATCGTTGAGTATTTTATAGGCTGTACAGGGAAACTTTAGTAACAATGAACCTAAAAATATACTGCATTTGGTCAGGAGCATATTTCTAATATACATAAAAACAACTCAAGGTAAGAAAACAAATAAACCACTTAATAATGAACAAAAATTGAATAGACACATTTCCTTTTTATTAAATTTTGTTTATATAAAGAGAACAAATTTCATTTATCTCATAAATACAGTTTTAAGAACATAATGATACTTCCAACATACCCTACCTCACTCTGGTTCCAATTCTCCCTCCTCCTCCCCTTCTTACTTTTCTTTTAATTTTTGGAATGACATCCTTTCAACTTACTTTATGAACACAAGATTAACTTTCCACTAAATAAAGACTTTTTTTTTCATTTTTTTAACTTTTATTTAATGAATATAAATTTCCAAAGTACAGCTTATGGATTACAATGGCTTCCCCCCCCCCCATAACTTCCCTCCCAATCACAACCCTCCCCTTTCCCTCTCCCTCCCCCCTTCCATTCACATCAAGATTCATTTTCAATTATCTTTATATACAGAAGATCAGTTTAGCATATATTAAGTAAAGATTTCAACAGTTTGCACCCACATAGAAACACAAAGGGAAATATACTGTTTGAGTACTAGTTATAGCATTAAATCACAATGTACAGCACATTAAGGACAGAGATCCTATATAAGGAGTAAGGGCACAGTGACTCCTGTTGTTGACTTAACAAATTGACACTCTTGTTTATGGCATCAGTAATCACCCTAGGCTCTTGTCATGAGTTGCCAAGGCTACGGAAGCCTTTTGAGTTCACCGACTCTGATCATATTTAGACAAGGTTGTAGTCAAAGTGGAGGTTCTCTCCTCCCTTCAGAGAAAGGTACCTCCTTCTTTGATGACCTGTTCTCTCCGCTGGGATCTCACTCGCAGAGATCTTTCATTTAGGTCATTTTTTTTTTTTTTTTTTTTTTTGCCAGAGTGTCTTGGCTTTCCATGGCTGAAACACTCTCATGGGCTTTTCAGCCAGATCCGAATGCCTTTAGGGCTGATTCTGAGGCCAGAGTGCTATTTAGGACATCTGCCATTCTATGAGTCTGCTGTGTATCTCGCATCCCATGTTGGATTGTCCTCTCCCTTTTTTATTCTATCGGTTAGTATTTGCAAACACTAGTCTTGTTTATGTGATCCCTTTGACTCTTAGTCCTATCATTATGATCAATTGTGAACAGAAATTGATCACTGGGACTAGTGAGATGGCATTGGTACATGCTACCTTGATGGGATTGAATTGGAATCCCCTGGTATGTTTCTAACTCTACAGTTTGAGGTAAGTCAGCTTGAGCATGTCCCAAATTGTACATCTCTTCCCTCTCTTATTCCCACTCTTATATTTAACAGTGATCACTTTTCAGTTAAGTTTCAACACTTAAGAATAACTGTGTATTGATTACAGAATTCAACCAAAAGTATTAAGTAGAACAAAGAAAAAAAATACTAAGAGGGATAACGTATTAAGTTGTTCATCAACAGTCAGGGCAGGGGCTGATCAAGTCACTGTTTCTCATAGTGTTCATTTCACTTCAACAGGTTTCCTTCTTGGTGCTCAGTTAGTTGTCACTGATCAGGGAGAACATATGGTATTTGTCCCTTTGGGACTGGCTTAATTCACTCAGCATAATGTTTTCCAGATTCTTCCATCTTGTTGCAAATGACCGGGTTTCATTGTTTTTGACTGCTGCATAGTATTCTATAGAGTACATGTCCCATAATTTCTTTATCCAGTCTACCGTTGATGAGCATTTGGGTTGGTTCCAGGTCTTAGCTATTGTGAATTGTGCTGCAATAAACATTAGGCTGCAGACCGCTTTTTTGTTTGCCAATTTAAATTCCTTTGGGTAAATTCCAAGGAGTGGGATGGCTGGGTTGAATGGTAGGGTTATCTTCAGCTTTCTGAGGAATCTCCAGACTGACTTCCATAGTGGCTTGACCAGTTTGCACTCCCACCAACAGTGGGTTAGTGTCCCTTTTCCCCCACATCCTCTCCAACATCTATTGTTGGTAGATTTCTGAATGTGAGCCATTCTAACCGGGGTGAGGTGAAACCTCATTGTGGTTTTGATTTGCAGTTCCCTGATTGCTAGTGATCTTGAACATTTCTTCATGTGTCTGTTGGCCCTTTGGATTTTCTCTTTTGAAAAATGTCTATTGAGGTCCTTGGCCCATCTCTCAAGTGGGTTGTTTGTTTTGATGTTGTGGAGTTTCTTGATTTCTTTGTAGATTCTGGTTATCAACCCTTTATCTGTTGCATAGTTTGCAAATATTTTTTCCCATCCTGTCAGTTGCCTCTTCACTCTCCTGACTGTATCTTTTGAAGTACAGAAACTTCTCAATTTGATGCAATCCCAAATGTTAATTTTGGCTTTGACTGCCTGTGTTTCTGGGGTATTTTCCAAGAAGTCTTTGCCAGTACCTATATCTTGCAGGGTTTCTCCAATGCTCTCTAATATTTTGATGGTGTCAGGTCGTAGATTTAAATCTTTAATCGCTGTTGAGTGAATTTTCGTGTAAGATGAAAGGTAGGGGTATCATGATTCTGCACGTGGAAATCCAATTTTCCCAGCACCATTTATTGAATAGACTGTCCTTACTCCAGGGATTGGTTTTAGAACCTTAATCAAATATAAATTGGCTGTAGATGTTTGGGTTGATTTCTGGTGTTTCTATTCTGTTCCATTGGTCTATCCATCTGTTTCTGTACCAGTACCATGCTGTTTTGATAACAACTGCCCTGTAGTATGTCCTGAAATCTGGTATTGTGATGCCTCTGGCTTTGTTTTTGTTGTACAAGATTGCTTTCTCGGTCTCCTGTGTCTCCATATGAATTTCAGCATCATTTTTTCCAGATCTGAGAAGAAGGTCTTCAGTATCTTGATTGGTATTGCATTGAATGGACATTTTGATGATATTGATTCTTCCAATCCATGAGCATGGAAGATTTTTCCATTGTTTGGTATTCTCTTCTATTTCTTTCTTTAAGGTTTTGTAATTTTCATCGTAGAGATCTTTAACATCTTTGGTTAAGTTTATTCCAAGGTATTTGATTGTTTTTGTAGCTATTGTGAATGGGATTGATCTTAGAAGTTCTTCCTCAGCCGTGGCATTGCCTGTGTATACAAAGGCTGTTGATTTTTGTGCATTGATTTTATATCCTGCTACTTTGCCAAACGCTTCTATGAGTTCCAATAGTCTCTTAGTAGAGTTCTTTGGATCCCCTAAATAAAGAATCATATCATCTGCAAAGAGGGATAGTTTGACTTCTTCCTTCCCAATTCGTATCCCTTTAATTTCTTTTTCTTGCGTAATAACTCTGGCTAAAACTTCCAGAACTATATTGAATAGCAGTGGTGAGAGTGGGCATCCCTGTCTGGTACCAGATCTCAGTGGAAATGCTTCCAACTTTCCCCCATTCAATAGGATGTTGGCCGTGGGTTTTTCATAAATTGCTTTGATTGTATTGAGGAATGTTCCTTCCATACCCAGTTTGCTTAGAGTTTTCATCATGAAAGGGTGTTGAATTTTATCAAATGCTTTCTTGGCGTCTATTGAGATAATCATATGGTTTTTCTTCTGCAGCCTGTTAATATGGTGTATCACACTGATTGTTTTGCGCACATTGAACCATCCCTGCATACCAGGGATAAATCCCACTGGGTCTGGGTGGATGATTTTTCTGATGTGTTGCTGCATTCTAATGGCCAGAATTTTATTGAGGATTTTTGCATCTATGTTCATCAGGGATATTGGTCTGTAATTCTCTTTCAATGCTGCATCTTTTTTCTGGCTTAGGAATTAAGGTGATGCTGTTGGGTTTTTTAATAGTATCCTGTAGATTCCTGACAATATTTTTTAGATTCTAATTTCCTCTTCTTTTCTTTGGTTTGACTGTATATTTTCCTGTTCTCTGTTTTCTAAGTCCGATATTCTCTCTTCTGCTTCACCCGTTCTGTTTTTAAGGCTCTCTAATGTGTTTGTCATTTGATCTATTGAATTCTTCATTTCATTATGGTTTCTCGTCACTATTACAGTTTCATGCTCTACTAGTTGTTTCATTTCATTTTGATTCCTCCTTAATATTTCATTTTCGTGAGAGAGATTTCCTATCTTGTCCATTAAGGATTTCTGTAGTTCAAGAATTTGTTTTTGAGAACTTCTTAATGTTCTTATCAATTTTTTGAGATCTGCTTCTTGCATTTCTTCTATCTCATCATCTTCACAGTCTTGAATTGGGATGTCTTTTTCATTTGGGCTACATAGTGTCTTCCTTGTTCTTGTTACCTTGGTTTCTGCATTTGTTTGGCATTGTGGAGATATTCTTTGATTTCTTCGTTGTGGTGCTTTTTCTCGTTATACTATGACTCTAGATTAAGTGGACTGTCTGCTTTTGATGGATCCTTAGAGGCTGTGAGGGGTGTGGCCAGAGAGCTCTGTTTGGTTCTTCAGGGTTAAGGGTGTACCAAAGGTGACTCACCCAGATTGTTCTCTCACTTGCTCGCTCACTCTCTCTCTCTTTTTTTTTTTTTTTTTTGACTCAGTTGGGAAGTAATTCCACACAGCTGAGTGGAATTAAGGGTAGTTGATGTATGAAATCTGGTCCCTTTGGGTATTAGTCTGCTCTACCCCTGGGACCACACAAAGAGTTTATGCAGCCCTCAGAGTGGTCTCAAATTTCTGCACAGTCTCTCACCGGGTTGCCAAGGTTACTGAGTTTGTGTACTCAGTGAGTTCTCTCACCCCGCCCCCTTCAGATTTTCACAGTCTCAGTTCATTAGCTCCACACATTCACTAGGTTTTAACCTCCTGTTATTTCTCCCCACCAGAGTCAGGTTTTTCTGCTTGGCTAATGGCAGGCGCCGCTTTACATACGTAAAATGGTGCCTGCTCTTTTTCTTGCTCAGCTTTGTAAGGTGAGTGGAGAGAGAGGCTAATGTCCGTGCCGGTTCCCCTTATTTATTCATTTTTTTCTCTCCTCCAGTCAGCCTAGTGAACTTTCCCCAGTGGGGTTTCAGGCCTGTGGGGAGCAACTCGGACTAGACTAAGTTACTGGAATTAAGACTTATTCTATGCATCTGCTCTCCCACAATATGGCGCTGAGAAGGGAGAAACAGCTTCTACACAGCTGCCTCCAGTTCAACCAATAAACTGTAGGACCTGCTCCTGATTGGAGGAGAGCAGCGTACTCGGCATGTGGGTAGCAGAGTTGGGATTGGTGGAAGAGGACTATAAAGGAGGAGAGAGACAACATGCACCAGGAACATCTATCTGAAGGAACACCTGTGCAGCCCCCGAGAGAGCCGGCCGCCGGCGGTGTGCCGCTCCCCCACAGAAGTGGGGAAAGTGGCCAGGGGGAACCGCCCTTCCACGGAGGTGGAAGGGTCGGTAGCCAACCCGGGAAGAACCAGCAGCAAACCCGGGGAGGGCCGAGCAGACAAAAGAACAGCGCAGGGTCCTGTGTCGTTCCTCCATGAAGAGGGGGAGCGACATAATGGTGCCATGACTCGGATATGAAGCCTAAGCAGGGTTTAGTGTCGCTCCTCCATGAAGAGGGGGAGCGACATAATGGTGCCATGACTCGGATATGAAGCCTAGGCAGGGTTTAGTGTCATTCCTCCATGAAGAGGGGGAGCGACAAGGCCTCGTTCCCTCTAGGCTCTTTCTGCCTTTCCCCGCCAATGTCTCGGGTTACTGAGGTTTTTGTCTCACCTCCCCTTCCAGTGCTGGCGTGCAGACTCTGATGCTCGGCTTCTGCGGCTCCGCTTCTGCGGCTAGGCTCCCGCGGCTCAGCTTCCATGTGGTGGGCGACCTTGCTCTCCTCGTAGGTTCTCCGTGTCACATCCACTAGATCCGGAAGAGTTTCC
Organism: Oryctolagus cuniculus; assembly: GCF_051225735.1. Lineage (NCBI taxonomy): Eukaryota > Metazoa > Chordata > Mammalia > Lagomorpha > Leporidae > Oryctolagus > Oryctolagus cuniculus. The sequence goes on from NC_142872.1 coordinate 52,922,006, forward strand.
TCTGCAATTTTTTCCTTAGCTTTTTCCTGAGGCTACAGTAACTCCACTTTTATTAAACTATCTTTTCCCAGACTATCGGTGCATGCCCTCACTATTCCGCCATCTTAGCTCTGCCTAAATAAAGAATTTAACAAGTAGTATAAAAGCAACTGTTCTACAGGAGTATAGACAGGAGCTATGAATAATCAAATCGTGGCCCACTTGGCTAATCCTCCACCTGCAGTGCCAGCACCCCAGGTTCTAGTCCTGGTTGGGGTGCCAGTTCTGTCCCAGTTGCTCCTCTTCCAGTCCAGCTCTCTGCTGTGGCCTGGGAAGGCAGTGGAGGATGGCCCAAGTGCTTAGGTCCTGCACCTGCATGGGAGACCAGGAGGAAGCACCTGGCTCCTGGCTTCGGATTGGCACAGCGCCTGCTGTAGCGGCCACTTGGGGGGTGAACCAATGGAAAAAAGACCTTTCTCTCTCTCTCTCTCACTGTCTAACTGCCTGTCAAAAAAAATGTCAATTGCACTTATATTCATTACACTTTGTACTATGTGTGCTAGTTACCTATTTCAAAATGAAATATGAATGGGCAACAGATACATGGGAAAAATGTTCAGCATCTTTCATTATTAGGTTAATGCAATATAAGAGCTTAAGGAGACAAAACTTGAGAATGACTTACCAAAAAGACCAATGACATGGTGATGAGGATTTGAAATGCAAATTAGCATTTGGAAAATTATAAGGAAGTTTGTCAAAAAACTAAAATAGAATTATCATATGATCCCACAATGGCACTTCTGATATATAGACTAAGGGATTGAAATGGATATGTTTCATTCATGTTCATTGCTGCATTCACAACAGCTGAGGTATGTAACCGGCCTAAGTGTCTATCAACAGATGAATGAAGAAAGGAAATGTGATAGTAACACATAATGGAATATTATACAGGCATTAAAGGAGAAATACTGTCACAGGTGACTACATAAATGGACCTAAATTGAACTGTGCTGAATGAATAAGCCAAGCGTAGAAAGAAAAATGTTAGGTGATCTCTTTTATATGTGAAATTTCAAAACATTGATCAGAGTTAAGCAAAATGTGCTTTGGAGATAGAGAAAGGGACCATGAGTGAGGGAATGTAAGTGATTTCTGGAAGCTGAAAGCCACAAGGAAAGAAATTGTCCCTTAAGACCTTCAGAAAGAATGCAATTCTGTCAACACTTTGATGTTAAATTTCTGACTTCTGAAAATTCAAGGTAGTAAATTCATGTTGCTTTAAGCCACTACCCTTTCTCAAGTCAAGCCATCAAGATCAACTTATTTTTCACAGAAATTCAACTTAAAATCAAATAAAGAGGAGGATAGCCACAGGTCAGGCATTCAGGATTCAGTCCAGAGTGAAGATTTAAGTTTTCAGCTGTTTCTAAATTGTGATTTTTCAGGGAAATATTTTGCTTATAACATTATATTACTAAAAAAGAAATGAAAACCATGGTGTTGAGTATATATAATTTTACAGTGACATATGCAAATGATCTGAATAATAATTCTACCAAATAGCAATGCTAATTGCTTTTGGGTAAAACAAAAAGGAGAAAGAAGAATAGGTCAGTTTTTTGTAATTCAATGGTAGTTTCTACCACTGCAACTTTAAGAGCAGAGTTTATAATCAGTGGCAGTAAAATATGTTAGAAGCTCAGCTTTCACAATTAACTATGATATGTAAGTTTCCTTGATTTTCAATGTGAAATTTGCTTCTACAAATTATAATCAGTATAAATGGGAGAACCGCACCAGAAAGACACACTTAAATTACTATCTCTCTGAAATATGGATAATGATTTAAAGATATGCATATATAATCATAGCTGAAATCTAAAATAAGTGAAAAGGAATAAATATAGTATGTCAAATTATTATTAAAATATAGCAAGTCAGATTATTTTTAATCAATAATGCTGTCCAGAAAACTAGTTAATTTATTAACAGGCAAAACAACAATGTGGTTAGTATTCCCTTCCTAATAAACATGCAGGATTGCCAGAATTAAAGATACCTTTGCCTATGTCACAAAAAAAGTAGGAAAAGGTACCATGAGATATTGACAGTTCTTAAGAATCTGTCATCATTACCTTATAAATCTCCAGTACAATACTTCAAATTACATAGTACTATATTTAGGTAATATTTGATCCATTTTCCAATAAATTTACTGTCACACTAATTTATTTAATGCTTCAAGCATAGTGTAGATGGGAGCAGAAATACAAATGAATCACCATCAGAACAAACATAAATCATTCTCTTGGTTCATGTTAACAACCCATTCCTGGGGGACTTTTTTTCCGGCCAAATGAAGGATAGGGAAAAGATTTACCTTCCTGCCAAAACAACCTAGAGAAAATAAACAAATACATGAATAAATACACTAAAAAAAGAAGAAGAAACAAAATTAATCAATCAACAAAAGGTATAGTTTGAGGACACTGAATATCAGGCAATGAGCAGCAGTGCTCACTGAGACATCAGAGATAAATATTCATAGGGTGTGCCTCATGTTAGAGGGTCCAGGGAGAAGAGTTACAAGACAAAGAATTCCACAGGTGAACAGAAAGAACCCTTGAGTATTTAATGGAGTACTGGAAATACGGCCTATTCCCCTGAGATGAGAACACTGATTTGAAAAGAACTGCACAGATAATAAGAGGGCCTTTCTTCAGTAAGGGGGAAAACAGTTCTAGACTAAATTCGTGTCCTGCGAAATGAATCATAAAGGCAAGTCCCAAAGAGATGAAACTAGAGTTGTTTTCAAATTAACTTAATTGTGTCTCACATGAAACTCGAAATATTTACAGGATACAAAAATATATTAGAAAAACAACTTACAACATCTGATATGCAAAGTTTACCAGGCACACAAATGGAAAAGAAAAATTAACAAACTGAAATCAACCTGGAAGGTCAGTTCTAGTCAAATGTTAAAAATAGCAGGCAAAAATATTAAAACAGTGATTATAATTGTATTTTATTTTTCTTAAAATGGTACAGCCATTTTTTAAAGATATATTTATTTGAAAGGCAGATTTCCAGAGAGAGAGAGAGAGAGAGAGATTATCTCCCATCTGCCCATCTGCTGGTCTACTACCCAAATGGCTGAAATAGCTGAAACTGAGCCAGGCCAAGTTAGGAATATGGAACCCCATCCAGATCTCCCACATGGATGCAGGGACCCAAGACTTGGATCATTTTCACTGCTTTCTTTGGACACATGAGCAGGGAGCTGGAGATGAAGTGGAGTTGCCCATACTCAAACTGGAGCCCAGATGGGATGCTGGCATCCTAGTCAGCCTCTTATCCCACTGTGCCACTATGCCAGCCCCTATAATTGTATTTTCTGTATTCAAAATTAAGAACAGACATGGAAGATATAACAAAAGTCAAATTTCTAGACATGAAAATTAAAAATATCTAATTGAATAAATAAACCCAATAAGATTAATGGCAGAGTAAACATTGCAGATCAGTGATCTTAAAGATAGCAATAGAAGCAATCCAAAATATAACAGCAAGAAAAAAATGTATAAAGACTTGAAAAGAACCCTACTCTGCTGTTGAATAGCTTCAATGGCCTAGGCAAGTGCCAGAAACATGAGGGGTATGGGCAGTGTGATACCGTGGGCTAAGTACCTGGTTTGATTCCCAGATCCAGCTTTTGACTCCAACTCCTGGCTAGTGAGCATCCTGGAAAGCAGAAGATAATGAGTCAGCTACTTGGTTTCTGCCACCCATGTGGGAGACATGGATGGAGTTCCTGGCTGCTAGATTTGGCCTAGCCCAGACTTGGCTATAGTGACCATTTAGGGAATAAATCAGCAACTGGAGGATCCATCTCTGTCTCTCTGTCTCTCTCCTTTTCAAATTAAATAAGCATTTTTTTAAAAAAATGTATTATTAATTTTAAAGGCAGATGGACAGGGAAAGGAAAAGAATTATATTCTATTTGCTGATTCACTTCCCACTTAGCCACAATATCCAAGTCTGGGCCAGGCAGAAGCCAGGAGCCAGGAACTCCATCCAGATCTCTAGCATGAATGACTGGGTTCCATGTATACAGACCATGTTCAGCTCCCTTTCAAGTTTATTAGCAGGAATCTGGGTAGGAAATGGAGTATCCCGGAATCAAATGCACACCCAAATATGGGATGCCAGTGTCATATGTGGCAGTGTAACCTGCTGCACCACAGTGCTTGCCTCTTAATAAGCAAACTTTTGATAACAAGAAACAAAGAAAATTAGACTGAGACATGATAAAATTAAATTGACTAAAACCAGAGATAGAGATACAATTGCACCAGTACCTAGAGGCAGGAGAAGAAATGTGGGTGTAATATAATTAATTGAAAGCTATTTGACAGAGCCATGATATGATCAAAACCAGCAATATAGACACACTTGTACAAGAACCTAGAGGTGGAAAGAAGACATGTTACGTAAGAGAAACAAATATATGGGCAGCAATGAGATCTTCAAAGCACTGAAAGTAAAAGAAAATCGGTCATGGCCAGTGCTGTGGCTTAGTGGGTCAAGCCACTACCTGCAGCGCCGGCATCCCATAGTGGTGCTGGATCGAGTCCCAGCTACTCCACTTCTGATCCAGCTCCCTGCTGATGGCCTGGGAGGGCAGTGGAGGATGACCCAAGTGCTTGGGCCCCTGTACACTGCATGCATGTGGGAGACCTTGAGGAAGCTTCTGGCTCCTGGCTTCAGATCTGCCCAGCTCTGGCTGTTGCAGCCATCTGGTGAGTGAACCAGTGGATAGAAGACCTCTCTCTCTGACTCCCCACCCCCACCCCACCCCCCTTAACTCTACCTCTCTCTCTCTCTCTTTAACTCTACCTCTCAAATAAATAAATCTTAAAGGAAAAATCTGTCAATTTAAAATTCTATACTCAGCAAAGATATCTTTAAAAATCAAAGATGGAGTACAGAAAACATGAAAGAATCCATCACTAACACTTGCATGCTATAAGAATTTTTAAAGAAAAATGATAAGAGGTAGAAATATGGATCCATACAAAAGTATGAAAAACATTTTTTTTGAAAATTGAACTCCTCCAGAGGGAACTGTTTCCAGAACTGAATCCTGTAGTGTGTGCTTCATAGTTAATAAACCAGGCGAAACTCTTTTAGAAGGTGTTCTAATTTTTGTCTGAATCTCTGTGCCCTTGATGCTTGCATCCTGTTCCAGCCTAGTTGAAGTTTCCAGCCCATATATTGGCTTCTCACACATTAGGTGTTGTTTCCCCTAGACTAAAGCTCATTTGTTTTGCTTATCTTTTTCATACACAATATCCCTTCCTTTATACTTTTTATAACACTCAACCTTTGACTTTGTCTCAGTAAAAATGGAAGTACTCCACTTGATATTGTTATGTGAACCATATACATTTCTGTCTAAGACTATGGAGGAATTAACTGATGCTATTTTCTCTAAAATTATCACTTTCTGGGTAGAAAATTTAGAAATGAGAGTAGATGAAATAGTTAAAGTACCCTCTATAGCTGAAACTCTGGATGCCCTGCTCTGGTTCCACATGTCTACTTAAATGTCTATGACACTTTGGAGGAACCCTGAGGTTACTTGCAGGGCTAATCACTGATATGTGCTTTTATATATTCTTCCATATCATGGACTGAACCAGAATATGTTTCTGATTACTTGGTAATAGGTTCAGCAGAAATATAGTTTTAAAAATTTATTTGAAAGGCAGAGTGACAGAAAGAAGAAGCAACAGATAGAGTTCTTCCATCTGCAGTTTCACTTCCCAGATAGTTGCAACAGCCAGGGTTGGACCAGGCCAAAGCCAGGAGCCTGAAACTCCATCTGGGTCTCCTATGTGGATGGTGGGTTCCCAAGTACTTGAACCATATTCTGCTGCTTTCCCAGACATAGTATCTGGGAGCTGGATTGGAGCTGAGCATGTCGGGTTCATTACATCATTTCTAATTTGGGACGCTGATGATGCATGTGATGGCCTAACCTGCTGCACCACAATGCTGGCCCCTCAGCAGAATTATTGATTGCCCTAGAATTCCTAACTCAGACCAATTTTGCTGAATCACCATGAAGATGTTCTGAGGAATTTATGCTGAGCTTTTATTTATAAAGTCAATATAGGTGTGAGAAACACATCATCCAGTGGTTTGGCCACAGGCTGTGGCCAGTAAATAAACACAGATAATTTTTTATTTTTGGCTTCAATATATGATAACATTAACTTAGATTGTATGAGCATGCAAAATGATGTTTAATGCCTCCTTTTAAATTGTGTTGGTCTATATCCAAAGCATATAGCTCCTACTCATCAGTTTCAGAAGCAGGGCTTTGTTTGAGTAAGAAGGCCATGTCCATGCCCTATCTTTTAATAAAGTTTTTTTCATGTTCACAGTATAGTCAGGCAATATTCAGTTGTCTGCACTCACTTTAACAAGACTAGCAAAACATCTGAATGCCTAGGTTGACTGTTTCCATCAAGTAGATTCAGATCCCAGTAATAGATCCAGAGCCTATGGAAACTGCAATGGGCAAGCCTACCTTCGAAAACGTCTTTCCTCTCTATATATCTCTGTCTCTCTCACCTCCCAATACACATACACGGGGACACACACACACACACACACACACACACTTCACTTTATGCTGTGTCCTGAGGACAGGTGAGGCAACTTCTGGACTTGACATCACCAAGTCACCACTAAAACAAGTTGTTCTTCATAAAACTAGGTTGTGAAAATGTTTTCAACTTTTGCATTTTGGTCATTTTTTTTTTCTGTTTCTGAGAAAATAGAATAATGACTGAGTCAGTGCATGGTCATAGAGAGAGTAGTAAGAACTATTATTTAAATCACATTGTCAGTATAAATTACCACATATGTAGGATATCATGGTAAACTGAACACACAAGTTTGGTCTTTTTTTCTAGTCATTATAAAATATTCCTATAACAAATTAATGCAGTCTGACCATAGATAACACTTAAAATGTTATGACTCTCATCTATTACAATATACTTCTTATCTAACGTTGTGTTGGTGAAGGTGATGGGATACACAAGAAATGTGTCCAGTGGAAAATGACATCAAGAAAAACAGATTGAAAATAGATTTATATATTATACAATTATTTTTAGATAATTGAGAACAAAAGAGGAGACAGATCCCTAGGAAAGCAAAGAAAATAAACCCTAAAACCAACAATTTCTTCTTAATATTAAATCAACACTTGAGAAATAAAAGAATTGGTCTCATAACATTTAAATAATTAGCTTAAAACCAAGAAGTAAGAAAGTATAATTTATTAGCCTACTGGTTATAATACTGCAAATTCATAAAAGGACTTATTTCATGAAAGTCATTTGAAGATAAAAATTCAAACCACTGAATTTTTAATGAATAGAAATAAAAGGTGAAAGCCTTTAGTATGCTATAAAGCCGAACTTTCATATTTTGAAAGTAATGTTACCAGGGTAGGCATTTGGCTTAGGGGTTAAGTCACTACTTCAGATGCCAGCATTCCACATCTGAGTTCCGAACTTCAAGTACTAGTTCCTTTCCCAAGTCTAGCTTCCTGGGGGGCAGGAAGCTACTCTGCGAGGCGGCAACTGGCCCATGTACTGGGATCCCTGTCACCCATATGAAAGAACCAGATTGAGCTCTTCTGGCTTCATCCTGGCCCAGCTCCAGGTGTTGTGGGCATTTAGGGAGTGAACCAGTGGATGGGAGATCTTTACTTCTCTCCCTTTCCTCTTTCTGTCCTTTTTCTCTGTCTTTCTCTGTGCGTGTTTCTGCATATCATATAATAAATAAATAAATAAATATAAAATTTGTATAAAAGAATAGTTCAGAAAAAAAATCCGAAGCCTTGGCATTCTTCACCTAACATTCAGTATAAAATGAAGGCAACACTACTAACACACACACACCACAGGGCACTCAGCAGTAAAATCATTCTGTGTTCAAGATGCTGAATTTTGCTTGTTGAAGCTGTACTTTTTATCACTTATGTTGTAAGAAACAACCATCTATAAAATACATTTTCTATATAGCATATAGATTGCATGTTACCAAAAATATGTTAACTTGGTTTCAGCTTTTATCTTGAACAATAATCATAATCACTAAACGAGAGAACACAATTTTTGCTTGACAATTTTACCATGACATGTATCTACATTTGGATTATTACAGATTAATCAGTGTATCTAACTTAATGTCTATAATTCAAAAAACTTCTGAAAATCCATGCCATGATAGTCCATTTAATCATGCTTTTGATAATATAGAGCAAGAAACACTTACAGTATGATGCCTTTAGTAAGACTACTTTATTGTCTTCAAAATAATATGTAGGGGACCAGCACTGTGGTGTAGTAGGTAAGCCTCTGCCTGCGACACCAGCATCCCATATAGACTCTCAGTTCAAATTCTGGATGCTCCACTTCTAATACAATTTCCTGTTAATGTGCCTGAGAAAGCAGTGAAAGATGGCCAAGTCCTTGGCCCCTGCACCATGGTAGGAGATCTACAAGAAGCTCCTGGTTCCTGGCTTGTGATCAACTGAGCTGCAGCCATTGGCAGCAATTTGGGGAGTGATGGAAAAACCCTTTTTTTCTCCCACTCTCTCTCTCTCTGGAACTCTGCCTTTCAAATAAATCTTTAAAAATAATAATATAGATTTGAAATTTATTATAATTTCTTTTGTGGCTAGTCTCTATATAATTTGCTTTAAACTGCATTAACACATTACATGTCCTGAGAACTTTATAACATATTTGTAACAAAAATATCTTTATTTCTGGTGTATTTTAAGTTGAAATGATACTGGATTTCCTTTACTAGAAATATTTAAAAAACCAATCAAAAACAGTGTCTAATCAAAAGGAAATGTGTATTTCTCCTTCTCCAGTGACATGTGCACCACTAGCTCATCAGAAATCATGAAGATTTTTTTTATAAAACATTAAAATAATTGCTAAACCTAGGGTTATAGCCCAGACCCCCTCTTTTGTGCTGAGCAATGTGAACATCTTCATAGTAAAAGACAAGATAATAAAACCCATTGCTTCCAGAAAGGGCTGACTTTGATTTTTCAGGCAGGTGACAGGAAACAGGCATCCTCACTCACTCACAGCTGTAAAGCCTTCCCACAATGGAGTTTGCAGGAACAGAATCACCTGGGAGCTCATTAAACCAACAAATTCTTAGAGACTACCCTAGACTGCTTAGTCAGGTACCCTGGGGGTGGAGTCCAACAACTTGTGGCTTAACGGAGCCCTACAGGTGATTCTGATGCAGGTTCAAGTTTGAGAACCCTGTTGCTGCAGAGCAAGAACAGAACAGAAGGAAAACTAAACCTGGCCCAAAACGTTGATTCAGTGTTGCCAGCTAAAGGTGGGAATCTTGCAGCAGAGCTTCTTTTTTTTTTTTTTTTTTTTTTTTTTTTTTGACAAGCAGTTAGACAGTGAGAGAGAGAGAGAGAGACAGAGAGAAAGGTCTTCCTTCTGTTGGTTCACACCCCGAGTAGCCGCTACAGCCGAGGCGATGAGACCTACCCAATGCGCTGATCCAAAGACAGGAGCCAGGTGCTTCTCCTGGTTTCCCATGGGGTGCAGGGCCCAAGCACTTGGGCCATCCTCCACTGCACTCCCGGGCCGCAGCAGAGAGCTGGCCTGGAAGAGGAGCAACTGGGACAGAATCCAGCGCCCCAAGAGGGACTAGAACCCGGTGTGCCAGCGACGCAGGTGGAGGATTAGCCAAGCGAACTGTGGCACTGGCCGCAGCAGAGCTTCTTAGGAGCATGAGGTTAGGTAAGATCCTTTTATTTCTTCAAAAAACTTTTAAGATTAAGGAAATAGGCCGGTGCCGCGGCTCACTAGGCTAATCCTCCGCCTGCGGCGCCGGCATCCCAGGTTCCAGTCCCGGTTGGGGCGCCAGTTCTGTCCCAGTTGCTCCTCTTCCAGGCCAGCTTTCTGCTGTGGCCCGGGAAGGCAGTGGGGGATGGCAAAAGTGCTTGGGCCCGCATCTGCATGGGAAACCAGGAAGAAGCACCTGGCTCCTGGCTTCGGATCGGTGCAGTGCGGGCAGTAGCGGCCATTTGGGGGGTGAACCAAAGGAAGGAAGACCTTTCTCTCTCTCTCTCACTGTCTAACTCTGCCTGTTAAAAAAAAATAAAGGAAATGACGAGTAAATATTTTGGAAGTCGTTTCATGTGTGGAGCCATATTATTTTGGATACAGATGTTTATAAATTTTGTCCTCCCTGAATTTTAGTCTTTTTATAGTAATAAACCCTCATTTCTCATTTTATATTATTTGTTGTGAATCTCATAATATGTCTTCTTAATATATGCACCCCTGCTTTCAAAAAAACTTGTATGTATGTATATGTATGTAAAATATAAAGAAAGGTAAAACATTAAACATTGTTAAACTATGTGTGCTCATTGAGCTCTTTGTACTTTTCTGTATTTGAAATATTTTAAGCGAGGATATAAAAATTGAGATAATTTTAAGCCAATTCATTTGAATTTTCCCATTTTTTCAAATACCTATTTTTGTAAAATTTTCTTTGAGAAATAAAACCTTGATTGAAAAAAGTGAGAATAATACATATGAAAGTTTTGGTAGAGTATCACTTAATAGCAAGTTACTCTAAATGTTAGCTATTAAATCCAGTAGTATGCTTAAGACCATGAACATACCGTGTTGTTAGGAACAGTTATTAAACTTTCCCTGAGTTTTGAATCAGTTTATCTAGTTATAACTCATTCTCACACACACATGCTTAAATCTTGCTTATGGGAATTTTGTTTAATACACTGAGGTAGCAGTGGCAGGTTTCCATCCAGGCAAAGCAAGAAGCCTACAAGCAATTGATTTATGTAATAGATTAATCTCTCTGTGTTGGTCCCACCCAAGTCCCAAGTGAGCTTATCAACTTCTTAAAGTGGATTTTTTTTTTTTAAATAAACATTTGAAGTACTGCGTTGTTTATTTTTTCATAGAAGGGAAGAAAAAACCCAAGAACAATAAAAAAACTAAAGCAGTAAAATGAGGTGGGGGAAAAAGTGTTTAGGCATTCAAAACTGACTCCTAAAGTTTAACTTATTTATTTACTAAGGCTAAGTTCCATTTTAAGGAAGTGATAACACCGGAAATTTAAATAAGTTCTCATGCCCAGGTGTCTCCTATTTATTTAAGATGGGTGTATAGTCTCTTAGGTAACGTATTATTTTACTCAGCCGAAACACATTCCTTTTTCCTCTTGAATTTCTTGAAGTCAGACTGCAGGCTGTTAAAGTCTCTCTCTGACTCCCTGGGCACAGAGTGCTAACATGGAGCTGGAGTTTTCCAGAGGAGCTGTCATGATCTGTTGACTCAATGATCCGTTAATGACACCTGAAAGCTCACAGCAGCGCCAGCCTCAGCTGGCTGCTGCTCCAGGCTGGCCCGCTGAGCATCAGGTGCATTGTAAGAAGCACCCACATCAGCTGTTAAGGTCACTTTTATTAGTGGCTTCTGCTTACAAAACAAGACTCTTGGGGAGCATGTTTCAGTCCAGAGAAATTCTGACATCTCAGAAGAGTCACACTGTTAAGGACCAGCCAAATATTTTTTACAGTAAAGAATGGAAGGAAAATACTACTGCTCTGTTTTTTGCTTTCCCAGACTCATATATCCTTTTACATGAAAATGTGAAGAACAATGCACCTATTCCTTATCTTCCTGCCCCAGCAGTTACTAGTTACAAAGTAAATCAGCCCTCCATCTCATCTTGCTGTGAGCTCATGTTAATGCCTTTGAAAATGTCTTACTTGGTTTGCTGAAAAAAGTCACCAGAGATATAACCGAAAAGTTGAATAGACACAATAGATAAACATGAGTTTATCTATAAACATCTACTGCTTTCCTAGCCCATAGCAGAGAGCTGGATTAGAAGTGGAGCAGCCAGGACTTGAACCGATGCCCATATAGGATTCCGGCACTGCAGGTGGCAGCTTTTACCCAGTACACCACAGTGCCAGCCCCCTGAGCTTCTACCTTTCATTTTAGTTTTTGGGACAATGATAGCACACATCGACTATTCATTGAATTTATCATTGCCCAAAAGCATAGTGGTTTGATTTTTGTGTTTTGCTCTCCCTTCTCCCCACTGTGCTTGATTTGTGACATAAGTGATAGGAATTGTCTGCTGTGATACACATAAGAAAATAATTATATTTTATTTAAATAAAACAAGTCATTACAAAGACTGCTGTGACATACCCATACTATGCTTCGGGAGAAAAATAAAATGAATGGATTCCTTTCACACAATGTCTCAGTTTGGTAAAGTTAGAGAACACAAAGTTTAAGGATAATTTATTGTTGGTCTCGTTGTTTTTGGATTGATAGAAATAGGTCACCAAGACAGTCAGCAGCGCTGAAGAAGCTGATGACTAATCATTAATAATTTCATTCATCAAAGAACTCTTTGGAAAATAGAAAAACATAGCATTTTCCCCTTATTTTGTATGAGATGTTGCATTTTGTGGTTTCTTTTCTAAGTTTTCTCATTTTTGTTGTGACATCCACTGAAGTCCATTTCAACTTTCTAATCCATAACCCTGGGCTGTTTAACGCATGTGATAGGCTGATAACTTGTTATTCTTTCTGATTTGTATATAATTCTAGGTGAAGAATTAGAAGCAAAATTCTTACCATGTCACTTGCTCAAAAATCTTGGCTGGATTTTTGATGAAATAAAATAACACAAAAACTCAATAGTGTATAATTTAGAACCCTAAGTGATCTGCTCTTAGCATAACTATGAACCTCATTTCCTATTCTGTTCTTCTTTTGCTAAGGACCATACTGAGCTGTGGCACAGACTTTTTTGACCTGCCTCCGATTTATTCTACCTCCAATTCAGTTCACCAGATTGAATGATGTTCTCTGTTTTTTTTCTTTAAAATATCTACTGGGTATTCATCAGGTATTGCGCATGTGCAAGTAGTCTTGGTGTTATTTACACTCCCATATTATCAACCAGTTGAGCAGTTTGCCATGTGAAATTGTACCCCAAACTATTTATACATTTTGCATATGTATAACATATAAAGTATATGTTAAAACATGGTGACCAACTCGTTTAAAAAATATTGAGAATTTTATTTTTTAGTAAGTCTTTATGAAAAGCGAATTCTTTACTTTGGAAATAACTGATAAATTCTTGTCTCAAAATACTACAATCAAGTTAGTTGTAGCAAGATTGTTATAAAATATTGGAAGATAGTCAAGGAAAAATAGGAAGATTCTGCTTTTATATTTTTGGTTAAAATCTGCAACTTCACATTAAATAAACTGAAATGAATTTCTGGGGTCACATATTTTGAGGTTCAAGCAAGGAAGGGGATATGTTCACAGGAAGATGAGGTATATTAGTTGATTAATGGTGATAATTTTGGAGAAAGAATTTACATATGATTCTGACATCTTATATGTGAAGTGATAGAAACATATCTAGACAAGATGCAAAGGAGATTTACCAAGTTCAAATATTTTTTGAAAAAGTGTTCCGTATTGTTATTATAGATGTTCTCAAGCACTTAGATCTGTATCACCATTTTTATTGGAGTATGATTTACATTCATATAAGTGCTCATATTTTGAGTTCTGAGAATTTTCATAAACTGTACACATCTACATAACCAGAAATAGATCATTACCAGCAACATTTATGCTTTATTTCCACAACTACCCTCCTATAACAACATAAAATACTTTTGCCTCTTTTTGTGACACACACACATACATATAGTATAAATGATTTTGTGTTTGGCTTCTTTTGTGTTTACAAAATGTTTGCTTCATATGCCTATAGATCATTTAGTCTCATTACAGAACAGTACCTTTGTAACCTCCTAAATCAAGCACTGATCCCAATTTATCAAAATAAAAACGTCTTCATTGCTCTTTCTTATGCAAGTACAATTCTGCATTTTATCACTGAGTGTCTGTAGCCTAGATTTAATTTATCTTGATTTTCTTTTAGTCCTCCAAATACTAAGTCCTCCAAATACAAATGCTAAGGAATATTTTGGAGCCAACATTGTGGTGCAGCAGGTTATGCTGCTTCCACTTGCAATGCTGGCATCCCATATCAAAGCTCTGGTTTGTGCTGTCTCTGCTGTTACTCATTACATTAGCTGCCTGCTAATGACCTGGGAAGCAGCAGAAGATGGTCCAGTTACTTGAACCTGCTGCCTCTCATGTAGGAGAGTAAGGTGTTGTTGAGACCACTTGGAAAGAGAACAAAAGGATGGAAGACCTCTCCTACTGCTTCTCACTCTCTCTGTGTCTCTCTCCCTTTCAAATAAATAAATAAATAAATACCTATTTTTTAAACAAAAACTGTTTTCATTGAGCTATGTGTTACCCTTTTATAAATACAAAAGTGATCATTGCTATAGATTTATTTAATTTATTAGTGAGGAAACATATAAAGTGGTAAAACTGATTCAAAGAATTGTTGAGGACTCAAGTGTATATTGGGGGTATTAGGAAAAGATTTTAGAATAAGATTGAAAGGTGAGATTAAAAACTGAAAATGGCAAACAAGGCTAAAAAGCATGCAAATTTACACACAGAATCTGAATGTGGTCTCTAAATAATGGTAAATAATATGTCAAACAAAGGTATATCCTCCTAGAGAATAAAATAATTGATTCTTTGATTTGTCACTTTCCCAGGTTGATACTAACTGGACACACAGATGTCATTTTCCTAAATTTCCTATCTATCCACCAAAGTCAGTTTCCATGCCTCCTTTACCTCAGCGTCTGTATGATCTTCCAGCTGGTAGTTATTTCTCCAGTTAGGAGTGGCTGAGTCCATGGACTACATTCAATGTGAAGTTGGTGAATGAAGAATGGTATTCTACTACTCCAGGGGCATATCAGTTTTTGAGCAGAAATGCCTAATTAAGAACATAATTAAATTTTAAATTAGGGTTGGAGCAATTGTGCTGTACAAGAGAGATAAATTAGACTACATTATGGTGTGGTTAGCAGGTATATGTTCTTAAAACGAGTAAATCTGCCATGAGAAGTAATTGATTTATAAAGTACTTCCTTTTTTCAAGGTGCTTTTTCATCTTTCATCTTTTCTGCCCCGTTTCTCAGCTCTACTGCTGGAACACACCCTCTGTTATCCTCCTCCCCTTGTAGCCTTGTAAAGTGGGACTACAGTAAGCATTTCTCTCAGCTTCCACTTCATTTTTCTTCTCTTCTCAGGTCTTCGGAAAGATGGTTTACATTATGTTAATTGTGTACACTTATGACCAACTCTCTGACCCCGTAACCCTCCATGCTCTTCTTTTTCTTTAATTTTAAATGTTTTTTGTTTGACACCAACATTTATTTTATTATATACAATATGATGTTTTGAGGCTGTGTGTGTATGTATATACGTTGTATAATGTTTAAATTCAGCTAAATTAGCTCACATAGTTACCATTCTTTATGCTGGGAACAAACACAATCCACTGTAATTACATTTTTCAGAAATATATCATCTTTGGCTATCCTCACCTTGTTATAGTATCTCTTGAAAGTTACTTGTCTTAACTGGAGTCATGTATCCTTAGACTAACAGTTCCCAACCAAGCCTTTTCTTTTTTTCGCTACCCTGACTAGTAATCACCACTCCATTTCTGTGAGATGAGCTTTTTAAGAATAAGATCATGTGGTAATTGTCTTTCCGTGTCTGATTTACTTTATTTAGAATAATGTTTTCCAGATTCACTCAAGTTGTTACACTTGACAAGAAATCATTCTTTTAAGGGGCTGAATAGTATTCAATTATTCATACATACCACGGTTTATTATCCATTCACTTATTGATGCAACACCTAGGTTAATTTCATATCTTGGCTAGTGTGAATAGTGCTGGGATAAACATGAGAATACAGCTGTCTCCTTGATTGATCAACACACACACACACAGACACACACACAGACACACACACACAAATGTAAGTACTTAATTTCTTTGGATACATACCCAGTACTGGTATTTCTGGAGCATGATAGTTCTTTTAAATTTGGGAGAGGGGGTTGCAATATTTTCCACAGTGCATATGCTGATTGACATACCCCCTCCAAACATGTGCAAGGATTCTGTTTCTTAATACATTCACCTTTTTTTTTCTTTTTTAACATTTATTTTTTTGAAAGTCAGTGATAATGGCATAGAGGGGCAAGGACAAGGAGGAGGCGGGGAGAGAGAATAGTATTGGTTAATAGAGCTATTGGTAGATACATAGAATATTTTTTAAACATTCATAAAACTTCCATTATGATAGAACTCAGAAACATCAAAGCATTTTAAGTACATACAAGTTGAAGCTAGAGAATTTTAAATACTATAATGAGCCTGCAATAATAATGACAACTAATATGACAATGTAGTTTAAATGCAAACATCCTTTTGCACAAGTATGCTATATAGAGTTTAAAACAATAACATATGTCAAAATATAAAAAAAAATTTGACCAAAATATTCAGTGGATTGATGATGTTGCAATGAAAATGCAAACCAGGCTGATCACAGTTTATCCATGATAAAATACTAATAAAAGTTTGTTAATGATATATGCAGATGAAAATGATGAATTCAGAGTCAAAAAGAAACAAAAAATAAGGGATGCCCATGAACATTCACATTGTATTTTATTGTCATAAGGAAAATTGAATAATATGGTATAAGTATTAATGGAGTGATAAAAACAGATATGGAAATATTTGAAAAATATTCCTAACATTATAGTAATATAACATAGAAACACTGGCGAGGAACTAAGTGAAGGAAAATTATTGTTATTACTATAAGAATGTAAAACACAAGATAGCAGTTTCTCATTCTTAATAGAAAATTTTTTAAGTCACTGATTAATTTTGAGTCCTATAAAAATAAATTAAAAATACAATTGGCTTTTTTTAACTATTAAATTGAATTCCTTATATATTTTGGATATTAAACCCCCCTTTCAAGTGTATAGTTAGAAATTACTTTCTATAATTCTGTATTTATTGAGAATTGCTTCCTTTACTAGGTAGGATCATTGTATTTTGATATATTTTTGGTATATTTTTTTCTGTTGTAGTCTGTGCTGTAGGTTCTGAGGTTATCTCCCCAAATTCTTGTGCATTCCAATATCATGATGCATTTCTCTTATATTTTCTTAAACTCGTTTCATATTCTAAGACTTTTTTTTTTAAGTATTAACCCATTTGCAGTTAGGTTTTGTCCACAATGAGAGATGAGATCTGTTTTATTGCTTCTGTATGGGGATATCCAGTTTCTCCAAAACTATTTGTTGAAGAGACTGTTCTTTTCCCATTTTGTGGTATAAGCACATTTGTCAAAAATCACTGGCCTGTAATTTTGTGTGAATTTATTTCTTTGCTCTCTCTTCTGTTTTGTTGGTTTGTGTGTCTGTTTTTATGCCAATATTGTGCTGTTTTTGGCTACTATCTCTTTGTTGTATGTTTTGATACCAGAATGTATAATGCTTCCAGCTTTGAACTTTTTGTTTAGGATTGGTGTGGTTATTTGGGATATTTTATGATTCCATTATAAATTTTTGGATTATTTTATCTTTTTCTGTGAAAAATGTCACTGAAATTTTGATAGGAATAACATTGACTCTCTTTATTTCTTTGGATAGCATAGACATTTCAAAATATTACCATTTCACATATGTGAACATATATTTCCATTTATTTGTGTTTGTGATTTATTTCATCAATTATTATAACTGTAATTATAGATTTCATAGTTTTTATTAATAAAATTTCCCCTGGATATGTTTTGTAGCTTTAAAATTAAAATTATTTTCTTGATTACTTTATTGGATAGTTTGCTATTGGCATAGAGAAATCACTCTGATTTTTTGTGTGTTTATTTTACATCCTGCAACTAGGCTCAATTGACTTATTCTAATAGTTATTTAGTGGAGTCTGTAAGATTTTTTTTGCATAAGGCAGTGTATTTTTCTTACTACACACTGTCCAGTCTTCCTATTCACTCCATTGAATTTAGTGGATTTTATTTGTTATTCTCCCCCTTGCAGTTTTCTGAAAATTGTCTTCTTTGAAGAATTATTAAATATTATTCTCTTTGTTTTCAATGTTGTTAAATCCTATCACTTAAGGGAAAATGTCGATGGTATAGCAATAAGAAATGTGATCAAACATTTTTTGCTCATCTTTAAGTAGCCAAAAAATTTGTTCTTGCTGACATGTCTAAAATTGAGTTATGGATACTCTTGGCTCAGAACTCATTTTCTTATTCTTTGTTCTACCAACTGGAGTTGATAATGCAGCATAAGAGACAAAACAATATAATGTAGAACTTAATTCTTTCTCTGGGAATGTTCAACTGAATCATAAAGGCATTGACAAAAATCTTAGATTCTTCCTTTACTGAAACCCAGGTAAATGGTTTTGGTTATACCTCCTCAGTCATATTTTCTGTGTTTTAAGTGCTCAGTAGTCGCATGTGGCTATAATAGCGCTCAGTGCAAACACGGAGCGTTTTCATCATCACACCAAGTTCTGAGCACTGCTAGCTCACGGTATGTGGTATCTATGCAATGCAAATGTGAAAAGCTAGTGACCTCAGTTTCATTTTTCAGATGAAGTACCTTTTGCTTTTTTTTTTTTTTTTTTTTTTTTTACAGAATTTTACTTACCTGAGTCCACAAGGGATTGCTCCTATCTAACGGGCTTATAAATGAGTTAGAGGAGACAGAGCCCAGTGAAATCTTCAAGTGTGCAGATGAAATTAAGCTCTTCTGGGAGCAAAAAATACCAAATTGAAAAAGTATGCCTGAAGGCATTATGAGGGGGCAGACAGGCATCAGATAAGGTTCTCTCCCAGCAAATATAATTTGATAAAGTTAGTCGAAATAATTCCATCTGTACAGGATAACAGATTCAGTGCTGTGGTTTAACAATTGATAGAACAATGTTGGGTTTATTACGTAGGATTCCCTAGAATATGATCTTTTGTTACAGCTAAAAATAATAAAAATAAAACTTGGTGAATAAATTAAATGAAAATATTGCCTAGTTATGTACAATGTTTTATGCATGGGTATCTGAGAAATGGAGGGAAAAAAGACCATCTCTAGGGAAGAATCTTCATATACCAAACGGAAACATAAGAGTGTGTTAAGTGATACAAAAACAGTTCTTTGTGGCATATGTTAAAGTGCATGGTGTGATGATATAACATTAGAAATGAATGCTAAGACTTACTGAAAAACTCACAGGAGGATTAAAAGATGAGGAAAACCATTAAAATAATTATTTCAACAACAGAGCAACGGTCTACTGAGTAATTTACAAAGATCACTCTTAGACAAATATGGATTTGTAATTCTCAAGGGTGGTGAATTTTGCCTTCCTGAGGATCAGTTGCTAGTGTGTACACATAGCTTTGGTTGTCTTGATAAATTAGGAGCCAGCAACTACTGTCATTTAATGGGTATGGATTAGGGATGCTTCTACACATCTTAAATTGTACAAAACAACTGTAACATCAAAGAAATTTTTGACCCTAAATGTACATAGTACCAAGGTTGAGAAACCATGAAATAAACAACAAATTGGAGAAATGTAGTACTTGAAATACTACAATCATGGGGCCATCCCGTGGCTCACCAGGTTAATCCTCCACCTGTGGCACTGGCATCCCACTTGGGCACCGGGTTCTAGTCCCAACTGCCCCTCTTCCAGTCCAGCTCTCTGCTGTGGCCTGGGAGGGCAGTGGAGGATGACCTGGGTGCTTGGGTCCCTGCACCTGCATGGGAGACCAGGAGGAAGCACCTGGCTCCTGGCTTCAGATCCACACAGTTCTAGCCGTTGCGGCCATTTGGGAGTGAACCAACGGAAGAAAGACCTTTCTCTCTGTCTCTCTCTCTCACTGTCTGTAATTCTACCTGTCAAATAAAAAAATACTACAATCATTTAGAGTACTGATAAAATAAAATTTAAGAAATGACTATAGGAATGAAAATTAAAATATTTTTCATTTATAGATTTAGGTAAGCAAGTATTGACAAGATGAATACAGAGTTAATTCAAATTTCTAATCAGAACTAAAAGGAAATTGTGGCTTAGTATGTTTTGTACAAACTATAATGATTTGCTCTTAAATTAATACACACTGAAAACAATGTTCAAGAAGGATTTATGATACATTACAGGTACAGCTCATGGGAATTGTCCTATAATAGTATATCTGAATTTTTTTGTCATGCCAAAGGGAATATTTTATATGATTTTCTAGAGATAATTTAATGTTACCAAAAAGTACACCACAAGTTCAGCTTCAGAATTGTATTCTACAATGTCAAATTCCATTGTAATAAGATTCAGGAAATAGACAACTAGAATTGCATGCAGACAAAAAAAAAGTCTTTCACAAGTATAGGCAGCAGAAAGACATGCAAGTTTCCCAAGCCTCCAAATATATGTATGCTACAAAACTTTACTGAAAACATCATTTTAAAATTATAAGCGTGCTACGTCAAAAAAATGTTAAGGCTTTCGCTATTTGGCAAACTAGGAAATTCAGTTGTATTTTATTCTCTTATACACACAAAATCTAAATATTGTCCCAAGGTTTATCCTACTATTATCTCAGTTGTCTACCTTGGTTCCTTCTACTTCCTTGATCAGCACATTCTGCACTTAATATAGGATCTCATTTTTGTTTACTTCAAATGACACTTTTCCATACTCTTTTGCCATTGCTACTAAAAATTTCTGAGCAATTGATCAGTTGGGTCATTACTTGGTATAATTGACCTGGAGAGTTTTGCTGTATATTATTTTTATATTCTTCTTCCCATGAAAGAGGACGCCCTTGAAGAAATATGGCAGCAAAATGTAATTTTACTTAGGCAGCACACCTCTCTATGTTAAAAAAATTCTTTTACAAATCCCTGGATTTTATTTCATTATGAGTGATGAATAAAACAATTTAGCTCCCTTAAGTTTATATTGTACTTAATCACTCCTTTTTCCTTTCCTGGAAAGAGAAATTTTTTTATTCGTATGCAAGACTCAAGAGACTACTTGGAAATGATAATGAATTAAAACCTTTGAATCTAATAAGAAAGACATAGTGTGGTATTTAAACTGTATGCAAGGGGCCAGCGCTTGTGGTATAGTGGGTGAAGCCTCCAACTGTGGGGCTGGCATCCCATATGGGGACCAGTTCAAGTCCCAGCTGAGAAATGGAGGGGAAAAAGACCATCTCTATGGAGGAATCTTCATATACCAAACAGAAACATCAAAGAGTGTGTTAAAAGGTACAAAAACAGTTTTTTTCTGAGTTAACTCTTTGCTATGGCTTGGGAAAGCAGTAGAAGTTGGCCCAACTCTTGGATCCCTGCACCCATGTGGGAGACCCGAAGAAGCTCCTGGTTTCTGGCTTCAGATTGGCCTAGCTCTGGCCATTGCGACCATCTGGGGAGTGAACAAGTGGATGGAAGACTTTTCTCTCCCTGTCTCTGCTTCTCTGTCTGTAATTCTGCCTCTCAAATAATTAAATCTTAAAAAAAAAAAGCTATGCAAAAATGCCACTGGTATTCATTACATATTTTTAAAACATGAATTATTACTGGTTTGAACTGCTTCATGAAGTTTTGCCAGAACAATTTAATATATATTTTTAATAATTTTTAGTTAATTTATTTCAATATCTAATCATTAAAGCCACCTTGAAATAATAAAAATTTCATTTAAGAAGACAAATACTTAGGAAAAATGTGTTTTCTGAAAACTACACAGGGAATTCAAAATATTTTGCACCAAAATAATCTTTTTAAGATTTATTTGAAAGAGTTAGAGATATCTTCCATGTGTTGGTTCACTCCCTAGATAGCTGCAACTGTCAGGGCTGGGCCAGACCGAAGCCAGGAGTCAGACACTTCTTCCAGGTCTCGCATGTGGGTGACAGAAGTTCAAACACTTGGGACATCTTTTCCTACATTTCCCAGGCATGTTAGCAGGGAGCTGGATCAGAAGTGCTGAAGCCAGGACATGAACCTGTGCCCATATGGGATGCCAGCATCTCAGGCAGAGGCTTTACCCATTACACAAGTCCCATAATCTCATCTTTTAAATCATGTTCCACAAACTTTTTTGAGGATTTCTTGTGCTAGTGGTTTTGTTGTAGTGTGTAGCTGAAATCCTTTTAGCCTAGAAAAAATTGCAAGCAGTTCCACAATTCCATATAATATCTAGGTCTGAAGTAGATGAGAACGTTAAGAAATATTTTTATGTATATGAGAGGCAGAACGAAAGGAAGAGAACAAGAGCACGTTACCTTTATAATTCAAACCCAAATGCTTACAGTGCTGGTAACTGAGCCAGGGCCAAAGCTGGCAGCTGAGAATTCAGTTCAAGACTCCCATGTGGGTGGCAGAGACTCAAGGACTTGAGCCATCATAGCTGCCTCACATGGTCTGCGTTATCAGGAGGCCCAAGCCGGGAGCTGGTGCTGATATGGAACTCTGGCACTCCAGTTTTGGTTGGAGAGACTTGATATGAATCCTAACTGCTATGCTAAATGCTTGCCTCTGAAGTACTTTGTACATTGCCTTGTGGTTAAGTACAATATACGTAACAAAAGTTCATGCATGGTGGAAGTGCACATCAAGACATTTTTATTGCTTATCTCTGTAAGTAGCACCCCAAGCAGAATCATCACCACTACTCCAAGTAAACCTTGTTTTTTTTTTCCCCCCAGAGATAGTCCATTATACTAACTTTTTATGGTATAGAATAATTTTCCATTTTGCATACATAAATAAATTACTGGAATCTCTTCATATTGTTATATGTAGCTGTAGGCCATTATTGCCCACCATATCTCACTGTGTGAGCCTGCCTCGCTTTATCCTCTTACCATTGTTGGGGAGTTGAATGCTATCCAAATTCCAGCTCTTAGAAGTATTAAGATAGGAACATCCTATTAGATTTTTTTTGATAAATATTGGTAGGTATTGATGATTAATATATTCCTAAAAGCAGAATTTATGTGTATAAGTTTCTGTATGCTCACTTTAAGTAGTGATTGTCAAAATCTCCAAAAGAGGTTATACAAATTTTCTGCTCCCTCACCACATGTTTATCAAATAACAAATATTCTTAAACATTTTGTTTGAAATTCTAGTTTTTCAACATTGTCATCAACATTGGTATCTTTTTTCTTTTTTAGCTACTTCAGTGATTAATTAGTGATATTTAGTAACAGTTACAATTTTCATCTTCCTAGTGTGCTTTCAAGTGTTTTGTTGGCTCTTTGTGTATCCTCAAACAGAGGTTATTAATGCAAAGAAATGTTTATGAAAGTGATAGCTGAGCCGAAAGGGGAAAGAGTGAGTGTTATCCAAATCAGGAAAATGCCCTTACCTCTGTCATGGAGCTGAACTGAATGCACACGTCCCAAGGAGCCAGCTTTCTACATCTTTGAGATTTGAACACAGTATACCTCCTACCAGTTCCTCTCCCTTTTAGAACCAATTATTCTGGAAAAGCTTGAAAGATCAGAGAGCTAACTGCATATCATCTGATCATGTATGAGCCAATATACAGTCATTCTATGTCCATTACCAGAGCTCCCTATTTATCAAGAAGGAAGGAGGTTCTGAAAGGCTATACTTGGATGAATCTGCAAATAAATGTGTATGAACCTGTTAAGGCAACCAGTTGTTCAGTACTTTTTAATATATGTAGGGACTTTGACAAAGTTTTCTAGAAAACCAGATAGGACTTACCGTTGTGATTATTAATGAATAAAGAGAACAACATCTGGGGCCGGCACTGTGACTCACTTGGTTAATCCTCCACCTGTAGTGCTGGCATCCCATATGGGCGCCGGGTTCTGATCTCGGATGTTCCTTTTCGAGTCCAGCTCTCCGCTGTGGTCCGGGAAGGCAGTGAAGGATGGCCCGAGTGCTTGGGCCCCTGCACCCACATGGGAGACCAGGAGGAAGCACCTGACTCCTGGCTTCCTATCGGTGCAGCACCGGCCATAGCAGCCATTTGGGGGGTGAACCAATGGAAGGAAGACTTCTCTCACTGTCTGTCTCACTGTCTATCTGTCAAATAAATAAAATAATAAATCAATAAAATAAAAGAGAACAACATCCAGAATATTAGTGATTAGTACAAAGAATTTGGAGGCTGAAATGTGATGATAGAGTCTTAAATGATTTCTGTGAGAGGAGGACGAAAGAAATAAAGGCTCTGAAAGTTAGACACGCAGCAGACTTGAGCTTTATCTAAAAGGATAATCATTTTTAGATGAGAGAGGTTAGAAGTAAAAGTATCCTGGGCAAGAGAAGCAATATGAATGCAATAAAGAAGATGGGATGGAACTGTGGCATCTTTCTAAGGTATTAGGTTACTGTCTTACCCTGACTTCAAGCACATCTTGGAAGAATAAACCATAATCAATAAGCCAAAGTTTAGTACCATGATGCCTGTCAACAGTCTTGAAATCTAGCAACCATGCTTCAGTGGGAATAAGGAAACTAAGATGTTTAGCACAGAGAGGAGTTTTGATTGTACAGAATTTATAGTGCTCAACTATAAATTCATTGAAAACGAGTTCTTAAGTTTTTTAAACAAAGGTACAGCATACCTTATGGAGGTATACCATCTCCAGTTCTGTATTATTCTCAGAGTTTAAATGACCAAATACAGCACAGAGAGGGTTACTGCAGTCAAAATAAAGATGATGATCCAAATATCCTTTTAATCTGAAGAATTATTTGGGTAGGGAGAGTGGCATCTATCAAAGAATTTGAAAGTCAACCAGTGTAGCCTTTATTTATTTATTAAGTTATTTATTTATTTTGACAGGCAGAGTTAGAGAGAGAGAGAGAGACAGAGAGAAAGGTCTTCCTTCCGTTGGTTCACCCCCTAAATGGCCGCTACGGCTGGTGCGCTGTACTGATCTGAAGCCAGGAGCCAGGTGCTTCTTCCTGGTCTCCCATGCGGACGCAGGGCCCAAGCACTTGGGCCATCTTCCACTGCCTTCCCGGGCCACAGCAGCGAGCTGGACTGGAAGAAGAGCAATTGGGACAGAATCTGGCACCCCAACTGGGACTAGAACCCGGGATCCCAGTGCCGCAGGTGGAGGATTAGCCTAGTGAGCCACAGCGCTGGCCAGTGTAGCCTTTAAAAAACTGTTAAAACTCATTTGTCTTATGTGTTTATGATGTGCCAATGACTGGCCAGGCAACTGGTGAATAGAATAATTCAACATTGTCTAAACTAAATTGGAATGCACTCTAGTTTTAAAAGGGGCTGCATGAAAAATAAAAGAAATGAGAATTTCCACATTCTGTTATCCTCTTAATAATACAGTAATTCATAATACCAAGAACACTTTCATGACTCCTTGCTGTACCTAGGTAAATAAATTGGCTTAGTCTCTGGATCACCAAGCATTTTAAAATTTATCTCAAATATCATCAAAGCATTATGTAAAGATTTGGAAACTGGTACTCACATGAGTTTTTGAAGCATATTTTCAGTATAATCATTACCACCTATGGTCGCCTAAGGTCTAATAAGGATAACAGGCCAGCAGAACTATGGAGGGAGGGTTGAATTCATGTGATATGGATACATAGACTTAACCCCATCTTGGAGCAAGGGAAAGAAGGAAATCATCAGACAAAGCAATGTAAGTTAAGATCTATAGGATATCCTGGAATTGCTGAGGAAGAGGGACAGAAGGAGTGATCTAGACTTCACTTCTAAAATATATTGACACAGACTCAACATAGTTTATAACTTGTTACATATTTGTTAACACAGTGTGTCATCCAGCGTTGTTTTGCATAACAGATTTTCTTGTATGTCACTGCAAAAGTCACTGAAACTCAGAGTGGTACCCAATCTTAGTGGTTAAAAGAAACAGAGACCCCCTTAATATACAAGCTTTTTCTCTGGTGATAGAACAAGGACCATAGAGCTGCTGTTTAAATGTTTTAGTCACTAAAAATTCTCTTTGACCATGCATTTTCCCACATATCATAGGTTGAGATCAATCTTCCTATAACTTGAACTTGCCCCAGCTCTGTATTCTTGAGCTGCACAGAAGAATTCCGGACTCTTAATACTTTGGGAATACCACAGTCATTTTCTATTGGTGATGGAATTTAAAATCAGATCTATTTAATGGAGTTTTCTGTTGCTCTGCCCAATCATTTTAATAACAGATATTCTACTATGTCTAACATATGAAATATAACTGTATATCTTAGAGTTTTCTTAAGACTGCAATATAAATACAGTGTTCAGTTTTATATACCCTTTTATTTATCAAGGGAGTATTTTGTGGATTTTATTTTGGCATCATTTTGTGAAAATGTTAGATCTTAGAAACATTTTCATAATTCAGCAGGGTCTGTAGTGTTAATGGACCTGAACAGCAGGATCTTTGGACCACATACTATAAATACTCCTCAGAGTGCTTGTAATTTCAATTCCAGAGCCTAATGCTGTCTGTAATTCATTTGTTTTTCTTCTTACATTGAAAGTGACTCAAGACAGCTTTCTGATTTTGGACTTTTATTACTTTTGCTCAGTTCTGTTTGTAGTTCAAATTTAAACTAG
Organism: Oryctolagus cuniculus; assembly: GCF_051225735.1. Classification (NCBI taxonomy): domain Eukaryota; kingdom Metazoa; phylum Chordata; class Mammalia; order Lagomorpha; family Leporidae; genus Oryctolagus; species Oryctolagus cuniculus. The sequence continues at coordinate 52,948,741 of NC_142872.1, forward strand.
AATATATTTTCACCATAAAGAAATGTTAAATATTTGAGGAGATAAATATGTTTGCACTGGTTGGACATTATACAATGTAAACCTATACCAAAATATCATAATACCTCACAAGTATGTATAAATTTTATATATCTGTTAAAATAAATCAAACAGTAATCATGTAAAATATGGTATATGGAAAAAAACAAAGATGGATAAATATGCTTTTTCTACAAGTAAAATTTTTTTTTTGACAGGCAGAGTTAGACAGTGAGAGAGAGAGAGAAAGAGAGAAAGGTCTTCCTTCCATTGGTTCACCCCTCAAATGGCCGGTATGGCCAGCGTGCTGCTCAGATCAGAAGCCAGGAGCCAGGTGCTTCCTCCTGGTCTCCCATGCAGGTACAGGGCCCAAGCACTTGACCATGGGCCATCCTCCACTGCCTTCCCAGGCCACAGCAGAAAGCTGGACTGGAAGAGGAGCAACCAGGACAGACTCTGGCGCCCTGACCGGGACTAGATCCAGGGGTGCTGGCACCTCAGACGGAGGATTAGCCTAGTGAGCCGGGGCACCGGCCTACAAGTGAAATATTTTTAAGATATTTAATTCACTGAGGGCCACATTTGAATTTTATTTCTCTTGTTTCATCTCAGATATCCAATGCTCAACATACTAAAATATAAGGAAATAAAGTTCTGAAATTAAAGGGTTATCACTTGAGACACCAGCAGGGAGAGCAGGGACGCCCAGGGCTCCGAGTCCACACATCGGAGCTGGAAGGGGAGGTGAGCTCAGTAACCCGAGACATTGGTGGGGAAACGGCAGTCAGAATCTAGAGGGGAGCAGGAAAGTTCACCAGACTGACTACAGGAGAGAAGGAAAAAAGGTGGGGGGGTACTGGTACAGACCAGTTTCTCTCTCCACCAACCTTGCAAAGGCCAGCAGGAGACAAAGAGCAGGCCCCCACTCTGGATTTACATAACAACAGGGGAGAGCTAAGGAACTGAGTCATTACAATTCGGTAGCCTAGGCAACCCAGTGGGAGTCCAGAGGAAAAACAGAGCCTGCACAGACTCTTTGGGTAGAAGCCAGAGATTGGAAGCTAAATAACATCAATTCTGCACAGCCCTGCCCTGCGGTGTTACTTATCCCCTGAATAAATAAAATAAATAAATAAATAAATAAATAAACAAACAGAGAGAGATTTACCATGCATAACCTGAGGGTGTCACCTTTGCACACCCGTAACCCGGAAGAACCAAGCAGAGCTCAGGCCACACCAATCTCAAGCCTCCAAGGCTCCTCCAACAGCAGGCAGTCCACTTAACACAGACATAGTATAAAAAAAAAAAAAAAACGCACAGTGACGAAAGAAGAATTAACTATGCCAAGCAACAAACACAGAAATCGAGGGAACAAGATCAATGATGACACTATGATGCCTCCAAATAAACAAAACACCCCAAGCCAAGATTATGAAGATGATGAGATAGAAGAAATGCAAGATATGGATTTCAAAAAATTTATGATAAGAACATTTAGAAGTTTTCAAAAGCAAATCCTTGAACTACAGAAATCCTTATTGGACAGGATTGAAAATCTCTCTCATGAAAATGAAATTTTAAGGAAGAATCAAAATGAAATGTAGAAACTAGTAGAACAGGAAAGTGTGATAGTGAAGAGAAATCAAAATGAAATGAAGAATTCAATAGATCAAATGACAGACACATTAGAGAGTCTTAAAAACAGAATGGGTGAAGCAGAAGAGAGAATATCAGACTTAGAAGACACAGCACAGGAAAACATACAGTCAAACCAAAGAAAAGAAGAGGAAATTAGAAATCTAAAAAATATTGTCGGGAATCTACAGGATACTATTAAAAAAAACAACATTCGAGTTCTAGGAGTTCCTGAAGGCATGGAGAGAGAGAAAGGATTAGAAGGCCTTTTTAGTGAGATACTAGCAGAGAACTTTCCCAGGTTTGGAGAAGGACAGAGACATCCTAGTACAGGAAGCTCATAGAACCCCTAGTAAACATGACCAAAAGAGATCTTCACCACGACACGAGGTAATTAAACTCACCACAGTGAAACAGAAAGAAAAGATCCTAAAATGTGCAAGAGAGAAACGTCAGATTACTCTCAGAGGATCTCCAATTAGACTCCCTGGTATGCAGGGCTGGTTCAACATTCGCAAATCAATCAATGTGATTCACCACATTAACAGACTGCAAAAGAAAAACCATATGATTATCTCAATAGATGCAGAGAGAGCATTCAATAAAATTCAACACCCTTTCATGATGAAGACTCTAAGCAAATTGGGTATAGAAGGAACATTCCTCAATATAATCAAAGCAATTTATGAAAAACCCACAGCGAGCATCCTATGGAATGGGGAAAAGTTGGAAGCATTTCTACTGAGATCTGGCACCAGACAGGGATTCCCACTCTCACCACTGCTATTTAACATAGTTCTGGAAGTTTTAGCCAGAGCCATCAGACAAGAAAAAGAAATTAAAGGAATACAAATTCAGAAGGAAGAAGTCAAACTATCCCTCTTTGCAGATGATATGATTCTTTACTTAGAGGATCCAAAGAACTCTACTAAGAGACTATTGGAACTCATAGAGGAGTTTGGCAAAGTGGCAGGATATAAAATCAATGCACAAAAATCAACAGCCTTTGTGTACACAAGCAATGCCATGGCTGAGAAAGAACTGCTAAGATCAATCCCATTCACAATAGCTACAAAAACAATCAAATACCTTGGAATAAACTTAACCAAGGACGTTAAAGATCTCTACGATTAGAATTACAAAATCTTAAAGAAAGAAATAGAAGAGGATACCAAAAAATGGAAAAATCTTCCATGCTCATGAATTGGAAGAATCAACATCATCAAAATGTCCATTCTCCCAAAAGCAATTTATAGATTCAATGCAATCCCAATCAGGATACCAAAGACATTCTTCTCAGATCTAGAAAAAATGATGCTGAAATTCATATGGAGGCAAAAGAGACCTCGAATAGCTAAAGCAATCTTGTACAACAAAAACAAAGCCGGAGGCATCACAATACCAGATTTCAGGACATACTACAGGGCAGTTGTAATCAAAACAGCATGGTACTGGTACAGAAACAGATGGATAGACCAATGGAACAGAATTGAAACACCAGAAATCAACCCAAACATCTACAGCCAACTCATATTTGATCAAGGATCTAAAACTAATTCCTGGAGCAAGGACAGTCTATTCAATAAATGGTGCTGGGAAAACTGGATTTCCACGTGCAGAATCATGAAGCAAGACCCCTACCCTACACCTTACACAAAAATCCACTCAACGTGGATTGAAGACCTAAATGTATGACCTGACACCATCAAGTTATTAGAGAACATTGGAGAAACCCTTCAAGATATTGGCACAGGCAAAAAGTTTCTGGAAAAGACCTGGGAGGCACAGGCAGTCAAAGCCAAAATCAACTATTGGGATTGCATCAAATTGAGAAGTTTCTGTACTGCAAAAGAAACAGTCAGGAAAGTGAAGAGACAACCGACAGAATGGGAAAAAATATTTGCAAACTATGCAACAGATAAAGAGTTAATAACAAAGAGATCAAGAAACTCCACAAAAACAAAACCAACAACCCACTTAAAAGATGGGCCAAGGACCTCAATAGACATTTTTCAAAAGAGGAAATCCAAATGGCCAACAGGCACATGAAAAAATGTTCAAGGTCACTAGCAATCAGGGAAATGCAAATCAAAACTACAATGAGGTTTCACCTCACCCCAGTTAGAATGGCTCACATTCAGAAATCTACCAACAACAGATGCTGGCGAGGATGTGGGGAAAAAGGGACACTAACCCACTGTTGGTGGGAATGCAAACTGGTCAAGCCACTATGGAAGTCAGTCTGGAGATTCCTCAGAAACCTGAATATAACCCTACCATTCAACCCAGCCATCCCACTCCTTGCAATTTACCCAAAGGAAATTAAATTGGCAAACAAAAAAGATGTCTGCACCCTAATGTTTATTGAAGCAGAATTCACAATAGCCAAGACCTGGAACCAACCTAAATGCCCATCAATGGTAGACTGGATAAAGAAATTATGGGATATATACTCTTTAGAATACTATACCGCAGTAAGAAACAATGAAACCCGGTCATTTGCAACAAGATGGAAGAATCTGGAACACATCATGCTGAGTGTAATAAGCCAGTCCCAAAGGGACAAATACCATATGTTCTCCCTGATCGGTGACAACTGACTGAACACCAACAAGGAAACCTGTTGAAGTGAAATGGACACTATGAGAAATGGTGACTTGATCAGCATAGCCCTGACTGTTAATGAACAACTTAATACATTATCCCTCTTAGTAGTTTTTTTTTTTTTGTCTGTTCTACTTAATATGACTGGTTTAATTCTGTAATTAATACACAGTTATTCTTGAGTGTTGAAATTTAACTGAAATGTGATCCCTGTTAAACATAAGAGTGGGAATAAGAGAGGGAAGAGATGTACAATTTGGGACATGCTCAAGCTGACTTGCCCCAAATGGTAGAGTTAGAAACATACCAGGGGACTCCAATTCAACCCCATCAAGGTGGCATGTACCAATGCCATCTCACTAGTCCAAGTGATCAATATCAGTTCACAATTGATCATAATCAATGGACTAAGAGTCAAAGGGATCACATAAACAAGAATATTGTCTGCAAATACTAACCAATAGAATAAATAAAGGGGAGTGTGATCCAACATGGGAAGCGAGATACTCAGCAGACTCATAGAATGGCAGATGTCCTAAACAGCACTCTGGCCTTAGAATCAGCCCTAAAGGCATTCCGATCTGGCTGAAAAGCCCATGAGAGTATTTCAGGCATGGAAAGCCAAGACACTCTGGCAAAAACAAACAAACAAACAAACAAACAAAAAAACAGCTAAATGAAAGATCTCTGTGAGTGAGATCCCAGTGGAAAGAACAGGTCTTCAAAGAAGGAGGTACCTTTCTCTGAAGGGAGGAGAGAACCTCCACTTTGACTATGACCTTGTCTAAACAAGATAAGAGTCGGAGAACTCAAAAGGCTTCCATAGCCTTGGAAACTCATGACTGGAGCATAGGGAGATTACTGATGCCATAAACAGGAGTGTCAATTTGTAAAGTCAACAACAGGAGTCACTGTGCACTCACTCCTTATGTAGGATCTCTGTCCTTAATGTGCTGTACATTGAGATTTAATGCTATAACGAGTACTCAAACAGTATATTTCCCTTTGTGTTTCTATGTGGGTGCAAACTGTTGAAATCTTTACTTAATGTATGCTAAACTGATCTTCTGTTAAAAAAAAAAAAAGAAAGAAAGAAATTATCAATTCCCAACTTGACTCTCACTGGGATTAAACATGACAATAGGTCTGATCTGATTTCATCATCGTTTAAAAAAATCATCTATTATTTTTCACTTTATGTTTCTGTGTGGGAACAAACTGTTGAAATCTTTGCTTAATGTATGCTAAACTGATCTTCTGTATATAAAGGGAATCGAAAATGAATCTTGATGTGAATGGAAGGGGATAGGGAGTGGGAAAGGGGAGGGTTGCGGGTGGGAGGGACGTTATGGGGGGGAAGCCATTGTAATCCATAAGCCATACCTTGGAAATTTATATTCATTAAATAAAAGTAAAAAAAAGGGTTATCACTCAATATTTCCAAATTCCAATTTGAACATGATATACATTAAATACAACTTGATGCTTTCTGTGTATGTATGTGTATATTTCATTAAAACTTCAAAATTAACAAGTTTAAATTACCTTGTATTTACCTTAAAATAAATAGTATTTTAGATGTGATATAGCTCAATAAAGCAAATTCTAAGATTTAACAAATGAAAAAAAACATGGCAAATTAAGTTAAATTATTCCTGTCAGAATAAGTAGAAACTCTCTGAGGATTTTCACCCTATATTAAATGTGTGCTTTTTATTTGATAACAGGCCATCTGTGTTAGAATAAATGTAAAACTCTTTCAATGTTCAAATAGTGACAGTAGTCTTATTTAAATAAATGTGTTTAAGTTCATGAAAAGAAGTATCTGAAAATTAAAGGAACTATAAATCTCAAAATCATACACAAGTCCAGTTAAGAAATGAGCAACATATCTGAACAGATATTTCTCAAAAGGAAAAAATGCAAATGGCTAACAAATATATGAGAAATGCTCAGTATCACTAGCCATCAGCACAGTGTAAATAAAAACCACAATGAGATAATACCTTAGTCCAGTTAGAATGGTAGTTATGCAAAAAATAAAAAAAATCAAAATCAAAAATAGTAAATTCTGATAAGGATGTGGAGGAAGGGGAACTATGCATTGTTGTTGAGAATGTAAATTAGTACAGACACGATGGAAATAATTTGGGTGATTTTTTAAAAGATTTGCTTACTTAAAAGTCAGAGTTTTTAAGAAAGGGAGAGACAGAGAAAGATCGATCTACTGGTTTACACCCAGATAACCTCAACAGCTGGGGCTGAGCCAGACTGAAGCCAGAAGCTTCCTCCAAGTTTCCCATGTGGGTGGCAGGGGCCCTATGACTTGTGACTTCCTCTGCTGCCTTTACAAAGCCATTAACAGGGAGCTGGATCAGGAGTGGAGCAGCAAGTACTTGAGCTGGCACTCATATGAGATATTGGCATCACAGGTGGCAACTTGACCAGCTATGCCAAAGAGGAATTCTTTAAAAAACTAAAAATAGAACTGTTATGTGATCCACCAATCTCACTACTGGGCATATATACAAAAACCATGAAATCACTATTTCAAAGAGGTAGCTGTACTGCTTGTTTATTCTAACATTATTACGTAGAGTAGATACAGAATCAGCCAAGATGTTTATTAACAGGCAAATGAAAAAAATAAATTGTCGTAGGTATGAACAATGGAATATTATTCCCCCGTAATAAGGAATGAAATCCTGTCATGTGCAGCAACATAGATGGGAATAGAGATCATTCAGTTAAAGGATGTAAACCAGACATAGACAAATAGCACATGTCCTGCCTAATATGTGGAAGCTTAAAAGCTTAATGTCAGCATGGAATATAAATATTTGGACTTAGAAATTGTAGGGGGAATGGAAGGAAGTTGGATAATGGTTCCCAAACCTCAACTAGGTAGAATGTAATAGTTTCTAACGTTAAACAGCGTAAGAGGGAATGAATCTAGGTTATAATGACCTATTGTCTGTCTTCTGAGTAAATGGTAGAAAGGAATTTACTGTAAGGCTCAAATCATAAAATAATGACAGAAGGAGAAATTTAATTTACTTGACCTGTTCAGTATACATTATATCCATGTGCTGAAATACCAAATTGTACACCATAAGTAAGTGTAATGATGTTTGAACAAAATTTTTTTTCAAAAGTATCCCAAAAATAAAGAAAATTTTTAAATTTGAAAAATAAAATCTAAAAATCATAAGATATAGTATTTGTTACTTCTGATTTTCATGTTTTTTTTTTTCTCTACCAGGAAAATCATCTTTTGGGACCTTAGGAAGAACTCCTGATGGTAAGGATATTTAATAAAAAGAAAATTTTATAAAATGATTTGAACAGTTTACTGTATGACATCTGTGTTTTCAAATAGAATTCCTAATATGCAAGGGGCTGAGAAAGTATTCATCATATTCCATTTATGGTGTATATCATATTATAGATACTACAGTTTAACCATTAAATATGTATAATTTATTTTCTCTGAGAATTGAATGGTAATAGGTTGAAACTGCTTTAAGAACTATGGTGGTGCTCTTTAATATGCAAATGAAAGAAATTAAAAGGCTAAAGGGAAAAAATAAATATACCCAAACATTTCCTTTAGTTCCCCATCGAAGTAGATTGTTCATCTTATACATGTACTACCTACCCATTAACCTGGTGTCTTTCTAATATTTGTTCAACTGCTCTGTATTTATTTATGTCTTCAATGCCCATCTTCACCATTACAAGGTAACTCCTAGTAGAGTGAAAATTCTTGCATGCTGACAAGGGTCTGACCTGTAGATACTTCTTCATATGAATGCATTAAGGATCAATAAAATGGTCACTTTACCATGTCCCAGCCACTGACACCACTTTTGTTTATTCTTTCAGTAAACTGAAGAGGTAGAAAATGGTTTGATTGTATAGCTAATGGAACAGTTGCTTAGGAAAAGTTAGTTGGTCTGGATTATATTAAGAAGGTACTAGCACTTGAATCCATGTTTAGCACTTCCAAGTACTAAGATTGTTTTTTGAGCAAGAATCTTGAAATTCAGAAAGTTAAAATGATGTAAAGGAAAAATGAACAAGAAACTAATTGAAAAGCAAAAATCATATTTAAATCAATATTTACATTTTCAAAAATCCACAGGGTTCATGAATCCTCTGATTATTAGGTTGAATATCTGATTACCTAGTTCTAACTTACTCTGCAACAAGAAAAATAATTTTTTTGCAATTAAATATGACCTAGTGTTAATTGCTAAGTTATCAGCAGTTCTACATCAGTCTGTATCCTGTCAATGTATAGTTAGAAATGTTGGTCTGACATGGTGAAATAAATTAAAAATATCAGTTTTGTAGAGTTGATTAATTTAAAGGTTTTCACCTGCTAATTAGTTGCCATATAATATGTTGTTTAGGGTTTAAATCACATTATTTTTATTTAACTCACATTGTTTTTAATTGATGTTTTATTTTGATGATACCATGGCATCCTATGCAGTTGTAAGAAATCTCTATACCCTTAACTAAGTTTGTCCCACAGTAACATCTGTTTTTTCCCAAAGAAACCATTTATTTAATAAGTACAGATTTCATAAGTACAACTTTAGGAATATAGTGATTCTTCCCATCACATCCGCCCTCCCTCCCGACTCCCACCCCACCACCTCCTCCCTCTTGAAACATCTAGTAAAAAATCACAAGCAGGTAATTAAAACTAATACAGCTTGAACAAGAACATTCTTTTTTTTTTTTTTTTTTTTTTTTTTTTTTTTGACAGAGTGCACAGTGAGAGAGACAGAGAGAAAGGTCTTCCTTTGCTGTTGGTTCACCCTCCAATGGCCGCCGCTGGTGGCGCGCTGTGGCTGGCGCACCACACTGATCCGATGGCAGGAGCCAGATGCTTCTCCTGGTCTCCCATGGGGTGCAGGGCCCAAGGACTCGGGCCATCCTCCATTGCACTCTCGGGCCACAGCAGAGAGCTGGCCTGGAAGAGGGGCAACCGGGACAGAATCCGGCACCCCAACCAGGACTAGAACCTGGTGTGCTGGCGCCACTAGGCGGAGGATTAGCCTAGTGAGCCGCGGCGCCGGCCAAACAAGAACATTTCTATCACAAGAACTCCTTCGGTCACTCTTTTATAGCAAAATCCAACTCCCTTACCCCTAATTCCCAGGAGCTACTAATTTGTTTCCAAAGCCTAAATATTATTTCAAAAATGCTATGTAAGTGGCATCATATAGTATGTACCTTGTTGGAATTGGCTTTTTTTTCATTCAGCATAACTTCCTAAAGATCAGCATAAATTTTCTTGCATGTCAGTCATTCATCTTCTTTGTTGTTGAATGGTATGTTTTTCTGTGTCATGATAGCATATTCAGATGTCTAACAATTTCCCCACTAAAGAACATCTAGGTTGTCTTCGGTATGTGCTTATTATGGTCAGAATTTACATGAACATTTATGTGTAGATTTCTGTTTGAATATGTTCATGTCTCTGGAGTAAGTGCAATTAGTTGTTTTAAGTCTAAGAAAACTGAAAATTATTTTAAAAATTAAAATTTAACAGGAGTAACACACCACAAGTTTGGCCAAATGACAACAAGAATGAAAAGACTTAAGTAAAATGAAAGAAAGTTAAATAATTTCTTTTTAGAGATGTATGTCAGCATCCTTTCCATCATTATCATTTGTATAGCTGGCTTATCTCTAAAATTAAGAGGTTTGTTCTGTTTTTCTGATAAATGTATGGTTTCATCATCATGCTTGCTCTTTGAACTTTGATAGAGAATTAACTGTTGGCTTTTTTAGACCCTCATACGTATTGACCTCAGTGCAGACTTAAAGTCAGAGTTTAACCAGCAAAGGGTTTGAACTATCATATTTCCCCGAATATCCAAGGATGGTATTCTGATTGGCTGGAGCATGATACACCAAAGCATCATAGTATGTTTTATGGCATTTATTGCTTGTCTACCTTGCTCTGATGAGGTATATTTGCTGACCTTGCAACTTGTCTCTACTAATTACACCTTGAACTCTAAGACAACAAAGAACACTCTACCAAGTAAGCATATAGGAAGGAGAGTAATCCAGAGGGATTTATATGTGTGTGTATGTGTGTGTGTGTGTGTGTATGCAAGTGTGATAGAGAAGTGAGAGTGTGCATGTATTTATAACTGTGATTCGTAAAATACATAGAAAATTCATACTATTCGAACTATAAAGTTTGACTTGTACTTTCACCCCTTAAAATTAGGGAACACAAAAATGCCAACGTGTGCATGCCTTTAGAAACATTTCTTGATAACTGTGTTTGTGAAGACTATCGAGGTTGTAGACGTTCATATTCTAGTGGGAGAAGGTAGTCATTGGTCATGTAAATAAATGAGTGAGTGAGAAACCTGCAAATATTTTGCTCTCAAGTAAACGGAATAAAGTGATGAGTGCTGAGCAGGAGAATGACAATAACTATGTTGGTTGTGTGGACTGAGAAACTTTTCTGAGGAGGGAACATGTAGGTGTGAACAGAGATACGATGCTGAGCTGGAGCAAACAGTGCAAAAATCACAGAGGTTCACCATTCCACAGAGAATAGCAAATAGAAGTACCTGAAGTGGAAAGGAGCATAGGAATACTAAATAATTCAGTAAAAAGGAGGATACGGAGACTATGGAATTGGAGATGAGGCAACAGCAAGACAATTAGTTCATCACCAATCTTACTGTGAGAACGAAGAGAAAACACAGAATTCTCCACTGGGTAAGCCCTGCCCTTGGAGGAGAGCCATGCTTCCTTTGGGCAAGATGATGAAGGGAATGTGGGAGTAGAAGTTGAGGGTACCACTCTGAGCAGAGTGGGAAGGTTTCAGAAGCTGTGGAAAACGGGGAGACAGGGACTCAACAGGAGACGCACAGCCTGATGGGCTAACAATGTGGGATACGATTGGAAATAAACAAGAGTGAAGCATATCGTTTTGGTGACCTGATGGAAGATAGAAGTGGGAGACCTTGGGGGTGTCCAGGGGAAGCTAGTTAACTCCTTCTAAGGTGTTGTTTAGGCTTTAGACAACTAGTATAGATGGACATAGTCGAAGTGCAAAACAATCGAAGTTTATACTGACATTCTAGTTCAGAAAATACTCTTCTCTAAAGTGAGATGTACATGTATTATGATCTGACCATTAATTAAGTAATACTTGGGAAGCAATAGGAGACATTATCCAACAGTTTCCTACAAATTTTTATGTTGAATAGGAATCTTGTTTAATTAATGCTGAAATTGTTCTTCTGTCTTTGCTTTAAACAATAAGCAGTTATGCTCCCAAGACTTCCCTTTTGTAGCCACTCTATTAACTTGATTAAGCACAACTGTTTTCCACTCAGATTTCTCTCAAAAGGAATTTTTTTTCCCAACTCTGTTCCTTATCCTTTCTCTTCTCTTAGTAGTCCAGGCAATAAAATCATAATCCTATATTTTACAGTATCACAGGCTCATAACAGCATGAACGTACTCCGAGGATTTTTGCTCTCATTAAGCTTTTAATTTCTTTATTGTCTTTAATTAAATTTGAGAGGCTTTTTCAATAACAAGAAAGAAACATGTTTGTATGTAGGATTAATAGCATTATGTTAGCCAGAATATAGATGATATTTTGGGGAAAGGAGAGATAACCTTTTCATTCTCCTGGACTGACAGTTATGAAGTTCTCCATCTCTGAAGTTCATGCTGTTGAAAGCAGAGACATTCTGCTATATGAACCAGCATGAAAATTGCCCAAATTATTCTCCTTCTTTGAAAAAGTGTGAGAAGTCAGGTGAAACTCCTAAACAATGTTTTCGTTAGTTTTATTATTGCAAATTATATTGAAAAGCACTCTTTAAAAATATAACAAAATATTTATTGGTGCACAAATAATTAATGAATGTGTCCAATGTGCTATGCATTATTCCATGCAGTGAAAGACAGTGTTGCTTAAGGGGAAGACTGTACCTGCTCTCACAGAACTTTTATTATAGTAGCAGAGATACACAATAAAAAGATAAACTTACAGAAGCAAATAACATGTTAGAAAATGATTGTATGAGCCATTTAAAAACTAACCAGAATTACATGATTGAGTGTCTAGAAAGATGGAGACTAGAATAATGATAGGAAGTTATCAAAGGATATCTAAGTAGATGATATTTAAGTCAAGGACATATTTAGTTGCACTCAGTGCTTTCTCAAGTTTTGTGAAACTCTGATGAAATGTTCATGGTGATTTCAAGTAACTTGTAGGCTTTTGGAATTAAAGATAATAAGAAGAAATAAACTTGTATTGAATAGTAAATAATTTCTTATTTTTCATATAAGGGTGAAAATCAAGCATATTGACTTATTGTTTGAGGTCTTTAAATTAAGCCTTGCAATACAGGAGGGAATAAAGTAGATAAAAGATGAGATTGTGCCAGTTTTAGGCTGTATTCTGTTGCTGCCCTATCCAACATGGTTGATTATAGTCACATGTGTATTCTGAGCATTGAAACAAGACTTGCTTACAGTGAGAAATACTTTAACTGCAAAATAAACAGAATGTTTCAAAAGTTTAGTATAATAAAAACATAGAATATCCATTTTTAGTGATCATATGATTAAATGATGATTGGATTGTTAGGTTAAACTAAGTAATTTTTTTTTTGACAGGCAGAGTTAGATAGAGAAAGAGAGACAGAGAGAAAGGTCTTCCTTCTCCGTTGGTTCACCCCCCAAATGGCCGCTACGACAGGTGCACTACGGCGATCCGAAGCCAGGAGCCAGGTGCTTCCTCCTGGTCTCCCACACGGATGCAGGGCCCAAGCACTTCCCGGGCCACAGCAGAAAACTGGACTGGAAGAGGAGCAACAGGGACTAGAACCTGGGGTGCTGGTACCGCAGGTGGAGGATTAGCCTAGTGAGCTGTGGCACCGGCCTAAACTAAGTAATTTTAAATTAATATCAATTTTTACTTTGAAAAAAAATAGCCACAAAAACCTAAAAATCCTATATGCAATTTTCAGTTGGGGTTCACATTGTGCTTCTATTAAACATGCTAACACAAATTTGTCTTTGAAAATGCTATTCATGTATTCTGTTGTCAAAAATATATTCTGATTTCTCTGGAGATATGGGATATGATCAAGAATAACTAATTTTACCAAATAAATTGAACAGATAAATTTTTATTAATCACTGCCATGGAGAACCTGCACTAAAGCATATGTATTTCAGACTATTTGCAAAGAAATACTTTTATATTTCACAAGTGAAATCATTAACAAGAAATTGCAATATTTTAGTCTGATCCCAAAACCTTGTCACAACTTGTTCTAAGTAATATAACTAGCCATACAACTTCAGAAAAACACTGTCTAGGTTAAGAGTCCTGGTGAAAAGAACAACATATCATCTGCTGTTATCTTTTGTTTGTTTCTGTTAAATTACCCTCTCCCCCTCCTGGGAGCATATTTTAAAGGCAGAAAGACTTAAAACTAAAACACTGAATGGTGTTAGAGATATCAGTTCACCATTAGTAATTTAGTCCTTAAAGAAAAGACAGGCAAATGTGGTATTAGTTGAAATCATTAAATTCTTGAACCTTCTAAAGAGTACTTGGCCTGATGGAATAATATAATACCTTGTCTGGTAAACAGTGTTTAGAGTTTCCAGATGATAGTGTTTTCCAGTCTAAGTGGTATCCTTTTTTAAAAATAAGTGGTTATTTTCTAATAGTCTTTTGTGATGAGGGTTTCTCTTGAAGGATTATTTTTCACTCTATGCTTATACTGTATCAATATGGATAAGAGATTCATGCATTTGTCATCTTTGCACAGTGATTACTATTACTGTATAATAATTAGTACTCAGTGACTTAAAACAACAATTTTGTACTTGCTGTTTCTACATGTTAGGAATTTGGAAAAATCATAAGAAAAACAGATTGTTTCTGTTCAGTCATATTTGGGGCCAGGCTACAGAAACTCAGTGTTGGAGGGTGAGCGATCAGCATCACATGATGAAGTCTATTGACAAATTTGGCAGTTGCTTCTGGCTGTCAGCTGGGACCTTAGCTGGGACTTAATGATGAATCTACATGTGGTTTCTTCATGTGTACTGGCATTCTTCACAGCATGACTTTCTCATAATTGTCAAATCCTTGCATGGCATTCCAGAGTTCTGTAAAGTGAGTATTCTATAAAACATATCCAGCATTGATTTGGTTTTTTTTTAAGCTTTTATTTAATACATATAAATTCTGAAAGTATAACTTTTGGATTATAGCGATTTTTCCCCCATAACCTCCCTCTACCCACAAACCATCCCTCTCCTACTCTCTTTCCCATCCCATTCTTCATTAAGATTCATTTTTAATTATCTTTATATACAGAATGTCAACTTAGTATATACTAAGTAAAGATTTCAACAGTTTGTACCGACAAAGACACAAAAAGTATAAAGTACTGTTTGATTACTAGTTATACTGTTAATTTACATAGTACAACATTAAGGACAGAGATCCTACATGGGGAATAAGTGCACAGTGACTCCCGTTGTTCATTTAACAAGTGACACTCTTATTTATGACATCAGTAATCACTCAAGGCTCTTGTCATGAGCTGCCAAGGCTATGGAAGCCTCTTGAGTTCACCAACTCCGATCTTATTTAGATAAGGCCATACTCAAAGTGGAAGTGCTCTCTCCTCCCTTCAGAGAAAGGTACCTCCTTCTTTGATGGCCCGTTCTTTCCGCTGGGATCTCACTCACAGAGATCTTTCATTTAGGTCATTTTTTTTGCCACAGTGTCTTGGCTTTCCATGCCTGAGAAACTCTCATGGGCTTTTTAGCCAGATCCAAATGCCTTAAGGGCTGATGCTGGGGTCAGAGTGCTGTTTAGGGCATCTGAGTCTTCCAGCACTGATTTGTGAGTTAGTCTCAGAGATATCACAGTGTTACTTATGCTTTTTTTGTTTTGTTTTCTTATTTTTCTATTTAAAGTAAACAAATTTCATATAATTTGTATATACAAATTTAGGAACTTAGTGATATTTTTCACCCTACACTCCTTCTCCCCCCATGGACCCAGCATTCCTCTTCTTTCTTCTCTTATGCTCTCTCTTAATTTTTATAGTGATCTACTTTAAGATTACTTTATATTCATAAAGATTAACACTGTGCTAAGTAAAGAGTTCAACAAATATTAAGAAAAAAGACACTGTTCCTCAACAGTAAAGAACTGTAAACAATCATCAAATCTGAAAATGTGAATTTCACTCCTATATATTACGTTTTTGGTACTCTGTTACCACAGATCAGGGAAACATATGATATTTGTCTTTTATGGACTGAGCCCTGGAGCCTGTGATATGTTGAGAGGCTGGGAGTACTTCCCAGTCCTTCATGGTGCCCAGGCCCCTGTCAGCTCTCTCAGTCATATTCAAAGTCAGTGGAAACCATGGATTTTTCCCTCTTGTAAAATCCCCAGATCATATGAATGCAAAAGAACTTCCACAGCCACTACTGGTGTCAAAATGGTGCCTTCTACCTACCTGTTGCCAGCTGTTCTTCTTGGAGTATGGGAAGAAAGAAACATACCCATTTTTCTCCCACTGGGTTAGGTGGGTACCCTGCTCCCTGTTGGGGCCCTAGAGTGAACTCAAGGATAGTGCAGTCTGCAAGGCTCTCCTGGTAATATCACCACTGGCATGGGCTGCTGAAGTTTGCTTTCATCTCATTCTCCAATGCTGGCATAGCCTCTGGCTCTTGGCTGGGGATCCTGGATAGTGTCTTGCTGGTTTCTGTGCAACCACACCTTCCATGCTGATCCACAGTGTCCCTCTTCCTTCTGTAAAATTTCCACTGCAGACTTCTCTCCAACTCTTCCCTGGAAGGCATTTCTTCCAGTTTTTTTCTGCTGTTTTCCCCTTATATCTTTTCTCAATTTGGCTATCTTGGAATCTATGTTTTTTTTTTTTCTTTAACTAGAAGTAAACCACAGGCTCACTCAGTTTCTTGAGAAAAAACATGGACCCTACCTCTTCATGAAAATCACAGTATTTGCAGAAATATTTCACAGCTATCACATGCAAGGGGACAAAAATCTATGATGAATGAGTTGAAAGACACATATGACACTGTAACAGAGCAGCTAATTTTCTGGTAGCCTAATATTGATAATTGTATCATTTGTGTTAGTGGTTATTAGAGGTGGTAGGGAAAGAGCTGGAAGATTTTTGCTCCCTGCAGATAAGTTCTTTGATCCATTAAGAAATTAGTGAATATCCAATTTTCTAGAAACTTGAAAAGAGGATTTAGAATTTAAGCTTTTCAGCATATCTTTTTTGCTTTCATTGTTAATTTTCATTTTCTTCAAGCTTTCTTATCTTTTTGATTAGTTCTGAAAATAAATGCAGTAATATTATTCTGTGTAAATAACTTAGATAAAATTTTATAGAAAAATTAACCCATTCTGCATGAGACTATATGAATCATAGCTTGTTTCATTCTTAAAGCTTCTGATGTTGACTATAGGATCAATTGCTGGCTTGCATTAAAAATTAGCAATCTAGAAGCCTGTGTTGTGTTGCAGCAGGTTAAACCACTGCTTGCAACAACTGCATCCCCTGTCAGAGTTCCACGTCTAGGCCTGACTGCTTTATTTCCAATCCAGCTTCTTGCTAATGTGCCTGGAAAGGTAGTGGATGAGTAGCCACATACTTGAGCTCCTGCTACCCGTATGGGAGACCCAGATGGTGTTCTAGGTTCCTTGCTTTAACCTTGGCCATTGCTGTCTTTTTCAGAGGGAACCCGCAGATAGAAGATATTTCCCTCTTTCCCCTTCTTTCTACCTTTTTTCTGTTTTCTCTGTCACTGTACTTTCCAAATAAATGAATGCATAAAAAATCTGTAAAACAAATGGGGCAAACATAGACCATGTTGATATAATAGGACTGGGTAAGGGAGTAGGATCTTGGTTTCAAGGAATATCTCATTGGCATTATAATATCTGAACTGGGACCTAATTGACAAGATGGGTGTGGTTTTGTAACAACTCAAGCCTGATGGTTAATCTTTTAAATACAGTAGCCTTTGCTGTTACTGCCTTTATTGGGCTTCTAAATTCCAACTTCAGAAAAACACATGGTTTCCATTGGGCGTCCCTTAGTGTTTGTTCCCTTAGCCTGTCATATACTTCTGCTTTTCAGTCAGAGTAACCAAGGCTAAACAAATAAAAAGGAAATAACTTTTCTTGGGTAATATCTAACTCAGTTATCAGCCTGAATTTTTTTCTCTTTTCTGAGCAGTGATTTTTCTCTTTTCCTTTTCAAAATATTTTACCCTTATCATAGTGTACCATTGGGGTTTATTTTATTCTCCTCTTTCTTTTTTTCACCAAGTGGTGAGCTTACCTGAAACATATTGTGTGTGTTTGTGTCTATGTCAATGTTTGTCTATGTCAATGTTTGACACATGAGAAAAGAAAAAAATAGTTCGGTAGAGTTTTGACTCCAAGAGCTAAATGATTGAAGAGATTGCTGTTTATTACTAAGTATTTCTAGGAGTTTTCAGTTCAGTCGCTTGTCTCTGAACATGTGATTTTGTGTTTTGAGTCTCTTCCAGTCCATGAGAGGTGATGTTATGGAAGCTCTCCCGATAATGCCCCTGGAACAGTCTTAAAAGCTGGAAGATTATGTCATGAATTGACTATTTTTCAGGCACTGGTGAAAACTCCTGAATGAGAGGAGTCATAGTTGTTGTATGGTATTTGCAGCTTTTCTAACACATTCTACCAACTAATCACCTCCTGTCAAGTGAAAATGTGTTTCCAGTGTCCTGCTATCAAAAGAGCTGCACAATTCATTCTTTGATAATGATAGGTTAGCTTGTCTATTAAGAATTGTGAAATAAAAATAACAGTGGTGATGGAGCCATATGTGTGCCTTCTCATGCAAGATAGAAACACAGGAAGACATACTGCCCCATCTTTTGCACATGTAATTCTTGCATCCTGGTTTCCTCTCTTCTTACCTGCTGCTTCTTTACCTACCTTGCTTTTCTTGCTTTTTAATTGTTCTTCTTACCTGAAGCTTAAGCTTTCTTTTTCCTTATTTTTCTTTCTAACTTGTTGTTATCTAATAAAGCATCATTATTTTGGCTTCAAAGTTATAGGAGTGATGAGAATAATAAATGATAACTAGAATCTCTTTAAAGTTTCTGAATAAATTCCCACATATATAATGTTTGGTTCAGTTTCATTCTTGAGAAGCTACAGACTAAAAAGAAAGTAATGTTTTTAAACATATGGATGGATTTTCATTTTCTACATGATCCACCTCACTGATATGCTTTACAAATATACCCCTGCTTTATAGTGTTAGTTTCCTAACTTCTCTGAGTTAATTCAGTGCTACTGCCTTCATCCTCCTGATTATTATTTTATTTGCTCTCATTCCATTCCATTTATAAAGTTATTTTTGACCAGTCTTAAATATTTGACCTCTACCTCTATATTTCTGTTCTGCATTTTGTAGCAAACATGGGGTATACCTAATAATGTTATTATATCCTTTTGCAGGCTATTGAGAAATTTAAACTATTTATAGGTAATACTGGAAATTCCTAAAAAGTAGAAACCATCATCACTCAATTCTTATTATGCAACATAACATGCTATATGTTACGGGCATATATCATATATGTAATAGACATGTTATGGGCATATATGTTATGGGTATGTATATGGGATATGTTATGGAAATATAATGAAACTTTTAGGTAAATTGATTTTCAGAAACAATAGATTCATTAAATAATTTAGAAACAAAGAAATACAGATGGTGATTGTCCCTGTGTACTAATTAATTCCTGTACTAAAATCTAGGCCTTTTCTATTTTGGCATTGCTGGGACTCTGAGTTTCACTAGTTCTGCTGAAACCTATTTGAAGTCAATAGGTTTTATTCAAAGGTAAAGTTAAATAAATTAATCTTGGATTAGGTACTGCATTCAAAGAATAGATGCTTTGCAGAACCTGTAGACTCAAGAGCAGCTCTTTGAGAGGTTATTAATAATACAATGAAAAAGGGAGCATAATTCTTGTTGAGTTGATGACCCTCCTAATTAGGTGTTGACACATGCATTCAATTGAATTTAGTAATTTACTGAATTACTGATCATCAGCTTAGAAACTCTTTCTTCAGCTAATAGACCAATCTAAAGTTACCATGCTTGCTATAATAGGATTTACATTGAATGCCTCAATTTTTCTTAGAAAAGTAAATGGGCAAAATGAATAGTATCTATTCTCTTTATCAGTCAAATTTTTTTCTTATCAGCCAATATATAATCATTAAGTGCATCTTAAATGTAAGACTGTTCTGAAAACGTATCTTATAATATTTAATGTAAATAGTTATATCTTTGATCCAAGAAAAATACTTAATATATTGATAGAGTATAGCTTGATATCTAGGTTATTTAATTTAAAATTGAATTTATGATTCTATAAGGAAGGGGCTATTCTAGTTCAAGTTAGTGAAGGAAATTTGACCCTGGTGACATAAGAAACAGTTCTTCAGAAAGGCCTGTAGGAGGATTTTCAATTGTTAGACTATTACGAAGTTGCATTGAAATGCTGTATTTATCATGCTTTCATATATAATTATGCTTACATTAATGACATGATAAATAACGTATCATCTTGTTGGATAGTTGGGTCATTCTTGGTCAGTTCTGCTGCTGTTAGAATAAATTCCTTCCTAAGTAGATAAGTGGACAAAGTATACCACCTCGCTTCTCTCTACTATCGATATGAACCAAGTGAGAGTATCAGATTAGAAGTACATTTAACAGGATTTTGTTTCAATAAAGCTTCTTTGTATACCTATACAGATATTTACATTTAAAGCTATAGAGAATAGGTATAGAACAGAACTAATTAGCAGATGTAGTTTTCTTTGTATAAGTTGAATCCTCTCATGAAAATTGCAACCATTCTTTAAAATAGACTAAGCATTGTAAGGCTATATATTATTAAATGCCAGTTTGTACAGTTTTACTTTCTGTAGTTAATCTGTGGTAAGAATGATCATTGTTTGTAGGTTAAATTTACTTTTGTTTAAAGGAACATAAAATCATCCCAAACTGGATTAAAAAAAAGGATAAATCCGTATTTCGGATATTGTAATTCTCACATCATGGATGTACTTAGCTATTTAATTCATAGAATCAAACAGTATCTTTTAATTCAGTTGTTCTTTTCAAATGTCCATTTATGGTGAAACATCCTTCTTGTGTTTGTGAAGTCACCTACATCCAAGAACTACAGGAAAGAGGACCATATATATGTGAGAATACTCAACAGAAGTCACAAAATACCAAGTTTGTTCTGATGAGGCATATGCACTTCCCTCAGTCAGTCACCGGAATTAGGGAAATGTGAGAGTATTGTGGGTATGCTAGAATCACACACCAGCCTTTTTCCTGTAAATAAAGTCAGTTTTATAGGAACCAAATGAACTGAAAATAAGTGAAGAATGTTTCCCAAAAATGTGGACCAACATATCTTTCCCATTACATAATGGATCTAGAGTAACCTAGGAAGTTTATCAAGTATCTTTGAATGCTTTGGCCTTAAAAAGATAATATGTGTGATCCTATTAAATAAATGAAAAAATAGAAACATAAATACTTCAGATTTTTGTCTAGCACAGCAGAAAATAAAATTATTGGTAGAGAATATAGCTCTTTTAAGGAGAGAAAAAAATGGATAACAAGCAATTTGCCTAGAAGTTAAGATACCAACATTTAGGGTGGCCATTTGCAACAACACTTAAGTTGCTGCCTGGAATACCTGCATCCCATATCTAAGTGTCTGGTTTGAGTCCTGTCTCCTGCTCTTCTGAGGCCATCTTCTTGCTATTGTGTAATTTTGGGAGGTAGGAGATGATAGCTCAGATACTTGGGTTCCTGCCATCCAAATGGGAAACCAAAATTCATTCCAGGCTTGTGGCTTCATCTTGACTAGCTCTGGCTGCTGTGGACATTTGGAGAGTGAACTAGAGAATGGAAAATCTCTGCCTCTCTGTGTGTCTCTATGTCTCAGTGTCTTTCCAGTAAAATGTAAACAAATACTTTTGAAAGAGGAAGAAGAAGGATACCCCCATCCTGTATCAGAGTACCTGGGTCTGATTTCTGGTTACTGCACATGACTCGGCTTTCTGTTAGTGCAAACACTTCAAAGCAGCAGTTATGACGCATATGATTGGGTTCTTGCTACTCGCAAAGAAATCTGGATAGTGTTTCTGTCTCCTGAACTTGGCCCTTGTTCAGACTTGGCTTTTGTGGGCATTTGGGGAGTGGATAAGCAAATAGGATCTCTGTCTCTCTCTCTCTCTCTCACACTCTCTGTCTCTCTCTAATAAATAAGTTAGTAAATTTAAAAAGATCATATTTTAATGCATTTAAACTAATAAGTTGTATTTTCTTGAATGGTACTTAAATAACAAACTGTTCCAGAATGCAAATATTTCTGAGTTCCTGGTAAAGAAGAGAATATGAAGATTCTTTTTTCTTTTGAATTATACTTCATATTTAGGTTCCCATTTTCTGTTAACTATTTAGGAAAAATCACATTTTAAATACTTTGAACCCTTCAGTTCTCTTGTGTATTTTCCATCATTGTCTTGTCTTGGACAAGTAAGCCAAAATTGAATAGATAGGAAGGTTGCTAACTGGAAAACAAGATACACTGTAGATGTTGCATCCTGAGTTTTATTTTGACAGAGTCTGTTAGGAAACTAGTGCATAGGCATTGTGTACCAAATTGATTAAATATCAATTAGATGATTTATATGTATTGGATTCAAGCAAATTCAAAGTATTTCTTGTGGTCTGGGGTCACAGAGGAGAGAGCTAAGAAGAGGAATAAAGAGAGGGAAGGGAGAAAGAAAGGTGAATAGCCTGGAACATAAAAAAATAACCTCAAACACTAGATATGAGAGATTCAAATATTTCTTGATCTGTGGAATGTGTGAAGTATGTTTCTATTAGAATGGAAATGCCTTGCACTGTGAGGTTTCTGCATTATAAAGAAGGCAATCTGCTTTCCATTCATGCTTCAGACTTACTTTTATCATCAAAGATGCTGCTATTTTGGTATCAGATCCTGAAATGTGATGACAACACATGACCTTCACAGGTTCTGAGTGGAATCCAGTGGGTGGTATATATACTCCACACCTGTGTTTCCCTCAAACACAATTACTTAGACTCAGGATAACTTTACATCACCTAGGTTAATGATGTTGTATCATCAAGTGATAACGTGATCACAGCTTTGACACTGATTTTCCTTGGTATGGCATTACTTTTCTTACAAACTATTACCTTCTTTTTTTCTTCCATTAGCTTCATTTTATTTTGACTGTGAGGTTAATTTTCATTAAGTCTGAGTGAAATACTGAAGGGAAAATATAGACTCTGACAACTTCAGCAAGAAAGGGAAAGGAAAAGTGGCAGAAGATTTCACAACAAATGTAAAGGAAGACAGAGCAACATTGACTCTGTGGTTAAAATTAAAGCTAAGGAAATAGATGCTTGGAGACTCAACAGTGAGAAAATAACAAGTTTATTTAGAGCTCTCAGAGGGAGGCTAGGTAAGTCTCTACTAGGTTTTCATCAGTCAATTTTATTTAGTGTTTTATGCACCTTGGCAATATATAATAAGAACCATCAATTTATATCACTTTATTATTTTAATGTTCTTGGAAAAAATTTAAGTGGGGATAATTAAATGTGAATGAAAAAGACATGAGTCTATGGCCTATCTTAGATTTAGAAATATATAATTTTGCTTAAAAATTCAGTTGATTAAAGATGACCCAAGTCTTATTGAAGTAAGTGGTTTCGATAGGACTGCAGTGTGCATGTGTGTGATTTTTTCTGTTTAATGCGAGTTATTGGTAGTTTTTTGTTGTTGTTGTTGTTGTTGTTTTTTGGTTTCTGGTGAGGCCTCTCTTCCTGGCTTTCCAATACCCACCTTCTCACTTTATCTTCATTGGGCCTATTCTCAGAATGTTCACATACAGCCTTTTGGTATTTATTCCCTGAGAGACTCAAGCCCTGACAGATTAGGATGCCAACCTTATACCCCATTTTTGCTTACTATCTTCTTTAAAGGCTGTAACTCCAAATGCCTTCACATTTGGAGTTAGTCCTTTACCCTGTATATGTTAGGGAGACACAACTCAGTCCATACAGATATTTAGAGTGTTTGCTAACTCTATATAAAACATGAGAGAACTACAAAAAAAATTTGTGGAAAAATTAAATACAAATGAGTTTATTGTAGTACAGGAAATATCAAAATGCAGGCATAGTTTTATATGGTATACATTTTCCATGAAATTTTCAAGGCCCCTTATGTGCATGAATTTTAAAAGTTTTTATACCAAAATAAACTTATGTTTTAATTCTATTTTTCTGTGTACTTTTTGAAATACCCCAGTAGAAGGGAAAGATATTTTGAGGCACTGGAATTGTAAAAAAAAAAAAAAAAATTCAATCTCTAAAATACCAAGTAGGATTTGATATCCAGGTACATAGAATAATTCAAGAAGCAAACTTCTCTGTTGTCCTCAATTAACTATCGACCTCAGCAAGTGGGAGCTGAACACAGTCCCATGAGACAGACTGTACTGTGACATCTTGGCTTCACACTCAAGAACAGTAAATGCCAGGGACCCATCTTAGACCCAAATGTGTGTTTTTTTAAAAAAGTTATAGTGTATATAAGCCTCTATAGAGACTGTTTTAGAGTAATTGAATCGTGTGTCAAAGCAAGTACACTAAATGGCAGCTTTATTTTATTTATTTATTTATTTATTTATTTATTTATTTATTTATTTTTGACAGGCAGAGTGGACAGTGAGAGAGAGAGACAGGGAGAAAGGTCTTCCTTTGCCGTTGGTTCACCCTCTAATGGCCGCCGCGGCTGGCGCGCTGCTGCCGGTGCACCGCACTGATCCGATGGCAGGAGCCAGGTGCTTCTCCGGGTCTCCCATGGGGTGCAGGGCCCAAGCACTTGGGCCATCCTCCACTGCACTCCCTGGCCACAGCAGAGAGCTGGCCTGGAAGAGGGGCAACCGGGACAGAATCCGGCACCCCGACCAGGACTAGAACCCGGTGTGCCGGCGCCACAAGGTGGAGGATTAGCCTAGTGAGCCGCGGCGCCGACCAGCTTTATTTATTTTTACTTATTTTTCTGCTTATAACTTCTTAAGCCTCTACAAGTTAGCATAAAAAATATTTGAAACATAGTCTTCAGGAGCCACTCTCATTCTCAGATTGTGGTGGGTCAATTTAGAAGCTTTGGTTTTAAAAAATGTCCCCTTCTAAGGCAATTCTGACAGGTGGTTATCTTGTTTCTTCATTATTCTGTATTTTAAGGAGGACTTGGTGGTGACTCTGAGAAAGTGCCCAGAAAGTTTCATTGTTCATCCGTTATGATTTTTTTTAAAAAAGTGTATGTACCTGAAATATGTATTCATGAAAATAATTTTGTGGGACAATTGTGAGAACCTCTAGGCAATCCCATTATGTTATATTAGCTGCACTACAGGTACAAACAGAGCTGGTGGTCCTTCTTCTCATGGTAAAATTCTTACCTTCATCCTCAACCATATCAGAATGGTAATCTTGAAGTTGAGTTTCCCTTTCCTTATACGGATTATATTTTTTAAACGTTCGGTGTTGTCTAGAAGCACCATAGTATATCGTCCCTGTGTGTTTTTGTGGATATGGATCATTTACTGCAGTCAACAGTAGGGTACTTCCAAAATGCTGCATGAGGAACCATTGCATATTTCTGAGCAGAAAAGTAAATATGTAAGAGTAGTGTCTTCTCACTTCCTCTGCCTTGCCTTTGCATAACCATTTCAATGTCTAAAGAATGCTAGCAATGCAAGATGCAAAACTTTTGAATTCTTGTTACTGACTTGAATTGTGTTAAATATGAATGTAATGAAGTTAAATATGAATGTAATGAAGAGACTGTAATGCAGTTCTTAGTAACTATTTTATTTAAGTAGTTGTAGGGTTAATTTTAAGTTCTTTGTCTTATGCTTTGAAGATTAATCTGAAATCACCACATTAACATGATATAAAGGTGAGATACATGGCTTTGGGAACAAATACAGTGGAGGGAAGTCTGATGGCCAGAGAGATCAGGGATGGTTTTCTTGGACAAAATATTTTTCTCTGATAACTGAACTAAGAAAAGTAATTAATTTAGCAATGGGATGCTGAGCAGAGCTCAGAACTTGCAATAAATGGTAAGCATTGCGAAGTCTTTTGATCTGTTTCTGAGTATGAGGCAGGGTTGCCAAAATTTGAGCAAGGAGTTCCTTGATATGATTTACATATTTAATTAAACACTGAGACATCTCAGGTGTTTGATACATAGGTATCACTAATGGGTGCATGGAGACCATTTAGCAGGTCATTACCTTCATCTGGGTGGGAGAGAATAGAAATCAGTCTAGACAGCTGGAGGTGTTCCTGGAGACAAATCAGTGGCTTTTAAAAAATACTTAAGAGATAAGATTGATAAGAGTTACTGATAGATAGGGTATGGGGAGTGAAGCAACAGCCACTACTAATTATGATTGCATTCTGAGTGTAATTGCTCATCAGGTTTGAGCAAAGAGATCATAAATTTAATTTTAGATACATAGAGTTTGAGACAGTTGTAAGACAACAAAGTGTTGCATCTCAAATACCACATGGTTTCTGTTTTCTTTGGAAGTTAATATGTAGAGAGAATAAAAAATAAAATATGTGGAACTGAAACACAGAAAAGAAAGACTATTCTAGGCTTTAGAAGTAAATGTGTGTGAGCTATACTTCTAGGGGGTAATATTGATTAATATAAAAAATGAGGAAGTTATTTAAGTTACATGCTGTGGGGAGCAACTGGGAGCAACTCGGACTAGATTAAGTTACTGGAATTAAGACTTATTCTATACATCTGCTCTCCCACAATATGGCGATGGGAGAGGAGAAAACAGCTTCTACCCAGCTGCCTCTCACCAATTTGACAAGCTGCAGGACCTGCTCCTGATTGGAGGAGAGCAGCGTACTCAGCGTGTGGGTAGCAGAGTTGGGATTGGTGGAAGAGGACTATAAAGGAGGAGAGAGACAACATGCACCAGGAACATCTATCTGAAGGAACACCTGTGCAGCCCCCAAGAGAGCCGGCCAGCGGTGTGCCGCTCCCCCGCGGAAGTGGGGAAGGTGGCAGGGGGAACCGCCCTTCCATGGAGGTGGAAGGGCCGGTAGCCAACCCGGGAAGAACCAGCAGCAAACCCGGGGAGGGCCGAGCAGACAAAAGAACAGCGCAGGGGCCTGTGTCGTTCCTCCACGAAGACGGGGAGCGACAACATGCAAGGATTGTATTTGATTTTCATAGGCTGATTATAAATTAGTATCAATGCATATAAATTACAAATCAGTTAATTTTTTATTAGCATAAAAAAAGACTTCTAGTGTTTCTAGGAGTCAAAATTTGCTGTGGGAATGAGTGTTCATTGCTTTATGTGACAGATCAAAGATTGACAACTAAGATATTTTAGATTTTTAAGGTCATTTTCGAGATATGGCACTTAATTTTTTATGAAACAAAAACAAAATATTTCTACATTGCTACTCATATTTCATATAATATATATGTATATTATTCATATTACATATTATATCTCAGATATAATAATATATTCATGTTTTGTAGTATATATTTTAATTAAAATCATAATTATAATTAATTATAAAATTATATACTATAATCATAATTAGTATACTTTATAATGATATAAAATAATTATAATTATTTAAGATAATAATTTATAAAAGACTATAAGAAAAAAATGAAAAATAAAAGGAAAAGAGAAGATTGACAAAAAATTAAAAACATAAAATCATATGGTACCACTCTTGGTTATAAAGTTAATATTAGCATGATTAAAACCATTGCTACTTAAAACAGAGTTTTGATGTTCCCATGAATCCCAAGTTTGGACTTCAAACAGTGCAATGGAGAAATCATTCTGTGTTACATTTGAACTTTATAGAACATTGTATAGTATCATTTAACTAGTTTTAGATTTTATGTCCATCATAGTAATTATACTGTCACAAAGATAAGATAAAAATAGAGCAAGAGAAGTAAGCCTATAGAAATAAAGCAAGAGGAGTAAGCCTATAGAGCAAGTCTTAAAAGACCCTGTAGGAATCACAGAACCCTACAAATTTATTACATGGCATGTGCCTTATGAATTATGCATTACCAAAAGAGTGCACAATCATTTACAGCAGTCAGCAGTAGGGTACTTCCAAAATGCTGTATGAAGAATCATTGCACATTTGTGAGCAGAAAAGTAAATATGTAAGAGTAGTGTTTTTTTTTTTTTTATTTCCTCTGCTTTTATAAAACCATTTTAATGTCTAAAGAATGCTAGCGATGCAAGATGCAGGGATTCCATTCAACCTCATACTTCAGCAGATATATAGCATATGTTCTCCAGTATAATAATACATTATGTTGAAATGGCAGAAAGACATTATTCTTAATTAGTGGTTTCCACTCTCAAACACTTTTGAATTTGGTTCTTATTGTTCCATGTCTTTAAACAGCTGCTATTCAAACCTTGACTACTTCAAGAGAGAAAGAATAAGCAAACCCAAGAGAAATAATAGAAGTAGTAGGGTTTTTTTCTTCATCTGCTCTCAGTTTATAATAAGGCCTCAGAGAATTGATACCTGAATAGAAAGGTAACTAAGAAAAAGTATTTTTGTATTGGGGCCAGCAATGTGGTGCAACCAATTAGGTCACAGCCTGCAAAGATAGCATCCCCTATGGGCACCAGTTCAAGTTCCAGTTGTTCCTATTGCAATCCAGCTCCCTGTGAATATGCCTGGGAAAACAGCAGATGATGGCCCAACTGCATGAGCCCCTATAGTCTATATGAGAGACCTGCATGGAGTCCCAGGCTCCTGGCTTTTGCCTGGCTCAGACCCAGCCATTGAAACCATTTAGGAGGTAAACCAGCAGATAAAAGAGCTCTCTCTTTCTGTCTCTCTGTAACTTTGCCTTAAAAAAAAAAAAAAAAAAAAAAAAAAAAAACCACACACACAACAAAAGTTTGTTTTAATATTTGATTCTTTCTAGGTTCTCTGATATTATAATAATCATATTAACAAACTATATTTTATATTTAATAGCCAGGGTTATAAAGCATTAATATAATAAACTTCTAAGGTTTTTGTTGGATACAACATTTTCTGAGAGGACTAATTTCAAATTTCTGGTTAACTACTTCTCAGTAAAACTATTAATGGGATCACAAATGTGACACACACACACATATATATATGTCTTTTAATATTCATGGCTACACTAAGAAAGACAAAGAGCAATAAGTACATAAATTATTTCACAGCTAACCAATATAAAAATTTTTGAGGTATTTGACGTTCGTTTTGATGTTCCTAATGACATACATGAGACATCAACATCTGCTTTAAGATTTTACATTTGCAGCACATCTTTAGATCATCCACACATTTCAAGGGCTTGGTCTCCCTCCTTGCCCTTCACCAGTGGTCACTATATTACATGCACAGCACAAGGTACTCAAAAAAGACATATTTATGATTTCTGGTTATTGATTTAGAAATTTAGAGACAACAGTCAGGATCTGAAGTATGAAACAGACAACAAACCCAAGTAAAGAGAGAGGTTAATAACCAGAAACACATCACCACCCTAATTATTTATGTATGAATTCACACAGAATGAAGTTTTTAAAAAAATAGAATGTGGTGTAGCCATAGGTAAAAACTAAAAAAGCTCTCAGCCCTAAAGCTAAATAAAAAATCTGAACAAAGAGCTAACCTTTTTTAATTGTAAGACAACATGGAAAGCAGAGAAGCATGTAGGTTCAAGATAAATTAGATATGAAGAAAAATATCAGCAATTAATATTTTTAGTACTTAATGGATTTGTACTTTGACTTACTTATTTCTCAATTCTCAGGAGGAACTGGAAAAAATTGGTCTACTTTTTGATAGCTTTTAAAGAACTCATTGAGGAAGCCTCGTGGCACAGTGGGTTAAGCTCCTGCCTGTCGCTCCCCCTCTTCGTGGAGGAACGACACTAAACCCTGCCTAGGCTTCATATCCGAGTCACGGCACCATTATGTCGCTCCCCGTCTTCGTGGAGGAACGACACAGGACCCTGCGCTGTTCTTTCGTCTGCTCGGCCCTCCCCGGGTTTGCTGCTGGTTCTTCCCGGGTTGGCTACCGACCCTTCCACCTCTGTGGAAGGGCGGTTCCCCCTGGCCACTTTCCCCACTTCCGTGGGGGAGCGGCACACCGCTGGCCGGCTCTCTGGGGGGCTGCTCAGGTGTTCCTCAGGTGTTCCCCTTAGATGTTCCTGGTGCATGCCGTCTCTCTCCTCCTTTATAGTCCTCTTCCGCCAATCCCAACTCGGCTGCCCACACGCCGAGTACGCTGCTCTCCTCCAATCAGGAGCAGGATCAGCTCCTGGAGGTCATCACTCAAGTTGGCAAGAGGCAGCTGGGTAGAAGCTGTTTTCTCCTCTCCCAGCGCCATATTGTGGGAGAGCAGATGCATAGAATAAGTCTTAATTCCAGTAACTTAGTCTAGTCCGGGTTGCTCCCCACACCTGCCTTCATGTTTGCCATCCTAATTTGGAGCACTGGATTGAGTCACAGCTGCTCCACTTCTAATCCAGCACCCTGTTAATGCACCTAGGAAACCATTGGAAGATGCCCCAAATGTTTGGATACATGCTACACATGGATGGAACTCCTGGCTACTGGCTTTCCCTTGGCTCAACCCTGGCTGGTGTGGCCATTTGTGGGACGAACCTATAGTTGGAGGATCTCTCTCTCTGACACTCTGCATTTCAAATAAATCTTAAAAACAGAAAACATACTGATATAGGTTACAATAATCAATTTTAATATTTCCTGGGGATTCCATAAGAAAAAAAATACCTATCTTTCCTTTGTTTTAACTTTATGCAATCAAACCACTTTATTCTTTAAAAAAAATCTGCATGTCACAATCAGACTGTCTAAATAATGTGAATATTACCACTGTGTCCCATTTTTGGGATATTTCTTTCATATCACATAGGATTCTGATTATTCCCTCAGTGCCCACCTATAGCCTGCAGCAGCAGCAACCCTTAAAATAAGATCTTAAAAAAAGGAGCAGAATTTATATGACAAATATTATCACACATATTTTAACACATATTTTCTTGAATAGCTTCTTTTAGAAATATGATTTCATGATTCAGTGTATAATCTTATTTGTATTGAGTTATACGTACACACGCACACGCATGCACACACACATATATCTTCTTGGCTACTAAAGCACCTTAAACAGTCAAACTTTTGGAAGAAAAATTAGGTACAATGGACAAGTTTCACGATGAGTAAGAATATTGATTTTCTCTCAAGGGTTAACTAAAACTTCATTAAAAGAACCAAATAATTGCCAAGGATCCCAAGTTTGTCTATTAATTCCTCCCCTTGAGATTCTCACATATAGGAAAGAAATTCAGTAATCATTTATCATTCTTTTTAAAAATTTAAATTTATTTTCATTTGTTAGGCAGGGAGAAATAGAGTCAAGGAGCTCCCACCTACTACTACTGCACTCCCCAAATGCCTCACATGGCTTAGATTTGACTGGGTGGAAGCCAGCACCCATGATGCCAATCCAGATCTCTCATTTGGGTGGCAGGAATCCAATGACTTAAACCATCACCATGGCTTCCCAAGCTGTACATTACCAAGATAAATGGAATCAGGAGCCTGAGCCGGTAATCAAACCCAAATGCCTCAATGTGGGACACAGTTGTCCTAATCACTGGGTCAAGCACTTGCCCTAATACCAATTTTTTTCTTTTCTTTTTTACTTATTTATTTTTTTGACAGGCAGAGTTAGAGAGAGAGAACGGTCTTCCTTTTTCTGTTGTTTCACCCCCCAAATGGCCGCTATGGCCAGCACGCTGCGCCGATCCAAAGCCAGTAGCCAGGTGCCTCCTCCTGGTCTCCCACGCAGGTGCAGGGGTTCCAAGCACTTGGGCCATCCTCCACTGCCTTCCCAGGCCACAGCAGAGAGCTGGACTGGGAGAGGAGCAACCGAGACAGAATCCGGCACCCCAACTGGGACTAGAACCTGGGGTGCCTGCGCCGCAGGCAGAGGATTAGCCTAGTGAGCCATGGCGCCAGCCCCAATTTTTTAACAATGTAAATTTCTTAAATCATTTGAATCTGCCTTAAAGTAATGTGAGCAGATACCAGCAACGTTTTCCAGTCCTGTCTAGAATCTGTAATCAATGTGTAAGGCTCTTTCCTGTGTGAGTGACCTCTCTGGGCACAAGCCATTCTATTTGGTATCTTCTTCAGAAAACAATACTATATGTAGCATGGAAGCAATAAATACATTTCAATAAATACTTTCACTTCTCTTTAATGATACTGTTAAATTCTTCTGAATTATAATATGAAGCATTTTTTAGTATGTAATATAGTAGAAATCCAAATTTCCCTGGGAAAATGCAATCAGTAGAAGTAAGCTATCCATTTTTGGATGTAGATAATTTTGTGCCTTTCCACGGTTTGGTTGTAAAATATTTTGTGGATCCAAGGATGGTGGGACCCTTCTACAGTGTTTCATCTCTCATTTTCACCAGCCTAAAGGCCAAATCACTAGCCCATTGTATATTTCTGAAATCTTAAACTCTTTATCTGAAACTCTCATCTTTCTAAGCTTGAGCTTTGTTCTGTAGCACATTTTTTTTTAAATATTAGCTGTCTCATCTCACACACAGACACACACACACACACACACACGCCCTGCCACTTCCACCTGCTACCACCACTAGAATTTTGAGCCCTGCTGTGGCTGGCTTCACTTCCCTATTCACATGGCTTGGACCCATACATCGTTTATTTCCATTTCATTTCGTATCTCATCACATTCTCTCACCCTTTGTTCCCCTGAATGCTCCTCTGTTGAACACCTGCTATAGTCATCAGGTTAGTCCTCAGTTGATCTCTCTGTCCTGATTGCACTGCTAAGGAACCCTAGAGAAACACCATGAGGCCATTCTGATACAGGCTTTTAGGGGTATGAGTACAGAATATTCTTTCTCACTAATCCCTGATGGTCCTTTTTGTTGTCTTCTTCTTAAGTGTCTTGACAGCAGTTTGCATTTCTGTTGTGGTTGTTCTGGTTTTGTAAGCTCCTAACCCTTACCCTCTACAGGTGTCTGCACTATCTGTTGTGTGAGCAGACTCAGCCCAACTGCGATGCATTTCTTTAGCTGCCTGTCCTCTCCCTCTCATACGGATCTCTCTGTACTGGGACTTACTTACCTTTCATTCCTCTAGCTGCACAGATGCGGTGCCTTTACTCTTGGTGAGGTTAGTTCTCTAACCAGATTTTTCATCTTTTTTTTTTTTTCAATGTGTTTGGGGGCACTGTTTTACTAAATTTCCCCCTCTGTTTCTTGATTCTACAAAACTCTGTCTTTCCCAAGAAACTTTCTTAAAACAGGTTAAAATATACTTCTCCCTATCTAAGTAATCTTGTCTGCAACCCTCTATTTCCCTGAATTTAAATTCTTAATTGTATTATTTACTTCTAAAAAGGATTAAACGTCCCATTTCCCGCTTAACCCTTTTCCTACTGTAATATCTTTAGTTTACTCTGATACACTTTAGAGTATTCATTGCCTGCCCTCCTTTATGTCCAATATCATGGGCTTTCTCTAGCTCTTAATTATCTAGACCTTTCTTATTGGTACACATGGAAGCATGATGTCATTCTTAAAACCCTTTCTTTTTTAAGTTTAGTGCTCTACTTATTATCCTATATGACCATTCATTTGTTCACTGTCCTAGCCCTTGGCAGTTTAATTTTGCCATTTTACAGGGACTATGTGGATAATTTCTTCTATTTATTTGATAAGATCCAACTTATATATTAAAATTTCATCTAATGTCTTAATCTTTAGGAAGTGATGATGATCTAATGTCAGTACCCTTTAGCCAAAAGCCACCACATAAACAATTGTTGTCAAACCAGTGGTATTTATTGATTTGTGCAGGAAGGAGAATGCACATAATTGGGAACTTGTGGGAATTGTTATAAATCAATATTAGGAAGGAATCAATATAGGGTTTTGGGTTTGGTTTGTAAGATTTGGAAGGAAGACTCAAGGAAATGGGAGTTGACTCTGGAGAGCAAGCTGTGGGGAAACAGCTACTAATCTACTACAGCTGTCTTAATCAGTGTTCACTATAAGGGACGCTTAAGCTCTGCTTGCTAAAGAACAACAGTCCGTCATGTCAGCCATAGGGAGGGGTGCATTTGGTCTTGTGTGATCTCTATCGTGAGCTTGCTTTCTGCTTCATCATAATTGTGGATTGATGCTAGTGGTTTTGTTTTTGGTCTCACTTCATCATAGTTACAAAATGACATTGTTAGATGTAAATATTTTATGAGATGTTTTATATTCTGTAAGAGAATATTAGGTCCTTCACTGTTCATTTTTTAATTGAGTTCTTACAACCCTAAGGACTTGCTGTTAGAGGTAGCTGGTTCAAAAGGTTTAAGGGGTTGCATGTCTTTCTCAACAATGATGGTGGTAGTGATGCTTGTAACGCATATTGCCTCTAGTGCTTATATTGTGCCAAGTACTGTTTAATATGACTGTATGATGGATGTGTACTAAATCATTTCATACAACATGATGAGATAGGTGATATGATTTTCTCCACTTTACACTTGGAGAAATGAAGGCTAGGATGTGAAGTAATTTAGAGTGACAAAGCTGGTAACTTGTACATATTGGGTGTATCAGTTCTGTCTTATATCTTGTAACCATCACATATCTTCCCAACTGCAGCTGGGTCAAGACTTAGCCATCTGTTTTATACTACCTTCCTTGCCATTGAGTCTCACAGGCAAAGGTTAACAAAGTGCCTTGCCTTATTTGCTTACTGTGTGCTCTTGCCTCCTGCCCAGAATATCTCTGTGGCCGCTGAGGTCCATTTCATTGACCTGGAAGGGCAGGTTAGTTAAAGCTTCAGGGGTGGATGTTCAACTAGTGCTGTTGAGACCTAGTGCATATGCTCCTTTTCTTCCTCTATATGGAGTGTCCTGAAACATAACAGTTTGTGCAGCCCCCGGAAAACTTTCCACAAGATTAAATAATCAAAAATATTTGCTCTCTCTACTTTCTAACCTATTCTAATTTTTCCTCAATTTTGCTTTCCTGGGATGTATTTTCTTGGTAGTTAGTAGTACATACACCTTTGCACAAGATTTTACATAAGGGAAACCCGGGCAATCTGACTCCAAAGTATGAGAGTTCACCTGTATTTTCCTGTCTACTTGCCTAGCCACAGAGCATAGAGATTGAAAACCTTGCCTTTAGAAGATCAACCTGAATTGGAGACTTTATTTTGCTGATATTAGGTTAGATGGTGTTAAATAATTACTTAATTTCTCTTGGCTTTTCTTAAATATTGAGTATAAGAGTACTTACTTCACATAGCATCGCCTTTGTGCCATGATTCTGACAAAACTAATGTTTTCTGTGCATCGCACAGTGCTTGGCACGCAGCAACACAAAATTATTGTCTTTATCCTTATTAATTTCCCTCAAAATTCCCCTTATCCTTTGTTCCCATGTTTGTTGGTCTTCACATTAGCTTATTGCCTAAATTCAGTAACTCATGAACGTCATTGATTCTTGCACCTGCTTTAGTTCTATGTCTCTGCCCTCCCCCTTTTCACCAAGGGCTTGGTCAATAAATCAATATTTATTTTATCTCTGAAATTTCCTCTCAAGTCCACTTTAATTTAAACTTATATCTTCATTGTGATAGTCTCATCCAGACCTTACCAGCATCTAGTCATAGTTAATGAATAATATATACACAGAGCCACATGATCTTCCTGCCTGTTCACCTTCATACTTCACAGTGTGCTCTCTACCTTATTTTTCTTTAAAAAAAATGATTTGCTTGTTTATTTATTTTGAAAAGCAGAGTGACAGAGAAGGAATGATAGAGACAGAGATGCATGGAAAGGAAGTCCAACTGCTGGTTCATTCCCCAAAGGTCTGCAACAGCCAGGTCTAGACCAGACTGAAGCCAGGAGCAAGGAACTCCATCCTGGTCTCCCATGTTGTGGCAGACGTGCAAGTACTCAGTTGATCTTCTGCTGTCTTGTCAACACACATTAGTAGGAAGCTGGATAGCAAGTACACAAATTGGATCTCAAACCAGCACTTTGGATGCTGGTGTTGGGTATGGCAACTTAACCTGCCATACCACTGTGCCCTCCACTTTCATAAACATCTTTTAAAACACAGGCCTATTTTGGGACCGGCACTGTGGTGTAGTGGGTAAAGCCACTGCCTGCAGTGCCAACATCCCATAAGGACACTAGTTTGAGACCTGGCTGCTCTACTTCCCATCTAGCATTCTGCTGTGGCCTGGGAAAGCAGTGGAAGATGGCCCAAGTCCTTGGGCCTCTGCAAATGTGTGGGAAACCCAGAAGAAGCTCCAAGCTCCTGGCTTCAGATAGGCACAGCTGTGGCCATTGTGGCTACTTGAGTGGTGAGCCAGTGGATGTAAGACCTCTCTCTCTCTCTCTCTGCCTCTGCCTCTTCCTCTGTAACTCTACCTTTCTAATAAATAAATAAAAATCTTTAAAAAAATTGTGCTTTGCTACTGATTATTTGCCCAGTTTCTTGGCCAAGGTTTCTCCAAACCTTGACCCTATTGACATGTTGGATTGGTTAGCAATTCACTGGAAGAAGACTGCCCTCTTCATGAAAGGATATTTAAAAACTTCTTGGGCCCCTATCCTCTACATATTAGTCTCTACCTTATTGTTATTTTTTAAAAAAAAGGTGTCTAGACATTGCCAAATGTCCCTTTACTTCTTGTTCTATTTTATAAATCTTTCAGCTTTTGTCTGTATTACCATAGAATTTCTGGTTGTTATTTTGCTGTGCATGTGTTTGCTTCCTCAATTACATTGTATGATTTCCTTATATCTTGAGCAGTTACAGAATGAATGGACTGTAGTAGTTACTCAATAAATGCCTACTGAATTACATTTAATTGATAGATTTTTATAAATTATTTTGTGACTCTAATCAGACCACTAGTTCTCTTTTTCATTATTACGGTAATATATGATGACAATTATATACATTCACAGCATGGAACATTTCCCATTTATGGCACTTATGCCAAATACTAACAACTAATTGCATACTTAGCTGTTGAATATCTGTCCTCATCAATTATGTGAGGGTATAGATCATGGTTGTCTCTTGCTTTACTTTTCACATGGCTAACACAGAACCAGTACAGAGTACATTTTTAGTAAATTCTAAACTCTTATCTAAATTAATGAATTAATTAAATTAAGAAGTTGTGCTGCCTCTAAGTAATAATAGAACACTTACATATCTGGAGAATTTTGGTCAATATATACACCATGGTTCACTGACTTAGAAGATGTAGCCATCATTGAACCTATGTTTTATTGTGCAATTTTTGAAAGTTTTCATCATTGTCAAATTAGTGAAAATGTAATTTGTGCCTCTAAGTCACTTTAGAAAATAGAAAACTTGAGACTGTCATAAGCCAGTACAGATGTTTGATAGCCAAGACTTACAGTCTCCTATCGCTCAGCATGTTCATTTCTTCCAGCACTAATGAATTAGCCTGCAGTCTTAATTGACGTACTGACCTTGAAAACTCCAGAAAATGATCCTGTCCGCTAGCCTCATTATCTATGGCTTTATTAGCTGAGGAAATTTGACAATAAAACATGAAACAATTATAATTAATCTACACTCTGATATCATGAATTATACATCTAAAAATAAAGTAATCATTGTAATCCCTAACACTGCATCCTACAAAAATATTTTTGTTTCATATTCCAAGTAAAACTAGTGCTGTTCTGTTGCCAACTCCAACGACTTCTTCTTTCATATTTTTTACCCTTAAATAAAGAATATTTTTAAAGAGTTCCAGAAAACAGAATGGTACTTAAAACCTTAAATTTACTGTATTTTGCAGAATATTCTGTTATCAGAAGAAAGCCGCATGCTATCTTAAAGAATACTAAAACTACAAGACAAAAAAAATCTTCCCAAATACATTGAGGCATATTTTGTTTCCTTACTATAGATTCCTGTAGCTCCCAATGGGGATCCCAATTTAAAAATATGCAATAGACATCTGTAATAGAGAAGCTACAGCTCAAAATTGTTCAGGAGAAGATAAGATATGGCCTTTCATTTGACAAGAAATTGGAAGCAAAGAAATCATAATAAACAGTCTGCTATAAATGATCTGTAATGGAAGTATGCCATACTTTTTATTAACTGACTTAGAATGTTCCGATGGAAATATTATGTCAAAACAAATTTGAAAGTGATCCTAACCACAAGCAGCATATTAGGCACCTGTTGACTCTTTCATACTGTGAATAACTTAATGAAAAAGACAATCATTTCTCACAAAAGTGTATGACTGTATTCCCAATAGGGAATAAAAATTACAAAAGTAATAAATTGTCATTTCAACTTAAAAGCTACCAATATTTATGTGGACATTTTATTTTAGCTCACAGAGTCTTTATTACATGTGCTTTCAGTCCCTTTTAGCATCTTGTAAATACACAAGCATTTTCCAGAACATACAGTGAGATACTCATTTTTTTTTTATTTCCAATTCCTCAAGGGTCCAGTCCAAATTCCCATGATACTAATGGCTTGCCTTCTATATCCCTTTATGTCCTCACTTCCATTTGACCTTTTGTGCCTGTCTTTGTAATGAACTGCATGATATGAAAGCACAGCCTTAGTGCTAACTATACAGTGCTTCAGGGTGGTGCTGCCTCCGTTCCCTGGAGGGGAACATCCTTGTAGTATGTCTGTCTGGAAAATTATTTCTTACCTTTCAAATCTCAGTTCAATCCAACATCACCTCCTCTCTCAAGCCTTTAATTCTTCTGCGTAGGCTTAGCTACTTGATTCTCCAAGGACTTACTGCCTTCTATGACACTGTTGCCCACCATCTCTATGTATACCAGATTGCTAAAGGTGTTAGTGTAGAGATCTGCGGGTGCAGTAGTGCCTCTTCCATCTGCAGTGATCACATAGGTAGAAAATACCTTCACTTCTTCCCCTGGCTATTTCAGAGAAACATTGATGAACTGGAGCACATTCAGAACAGAAAAGGCTGTTGAATCTTTAATAGCATGTACTTCCATTTCTGTAATTATAAAATGAGGTTAATATACCATTTTAAGATTGAAATAGAATAGCACATATAAATGTGTTGTTAACTTGAAAACTGAATTTTGACAAGAATGTTCCAAACCAATTTAAGAGCTTTATTATTGTCTACGGTTCAGTATATTGAGAGAGGAGACATCCCTTCATACATTAGTCCCTTTGTTTACACTTAACTTGCAGTGAAACTACTTTCTGCCATTGATTCTTTTGTAGTTTTAAAAAATATGATCTGCATGATGAAGACACGAGCTTCTTTTTGTCATGAATTTTGGCAATTATTTCCATGTCCTTAATACTAGCACATTAATACTATGCAGATAATACGGTCTTTGAAGCAACATGCAGAAGAATTGGAGAAATTGAGTTTATTTCAATAAGGAAAAACAGGACTGTGTTCTTTCAAAGAACTAAAAGACCGTTGTGTAGAACATTAGCTCTTCATTCTGTATACTCCAAATAAAATTCTAAGTGCAGATACTATATCAATATTAGAAAGATACTGAAATTTTAAAATGTCAGGTAACCTGTGCAATTAAAATATGTGAAAGTGATGCTTACAAATGATGACAAAGGGAAAATAAGAAAGGCATAAACTAAAAGTAAAGTCTAACTTTACTTTTCTAGGAATCACTATTTATGGTGTCTTCAGAAAAGTATTTTACTCATGCGTAAACCTGGGGACATCCTTAAAACATTTTACAGTGAAAGTAGTCTCTCTGCCCTATACTCTGAAACTTGCTAAATAAATTTTAATATAGATAGAGTTTATGTGTTGATATAGTTTTGTTATGACCATTCTTGTAGATGGATATTCTTCAGATTCTTGAAGAACTTTTGCACATTTGTAGTATTAAAAGGAAACTGAATAAAGGGACTTCTTACTAAGGTAATGATATCCTAATGGATATAACGTTTCAGGGGTCTTCCCTTAAGATATCCCTCCCTTGGTACTCAAGGTAAACTAAGTGATCTATAATTCTGTTATATGTATTAATACACAAAAACTTTTCTACTTATGTAGTATAGACACTTGGAGAACTTTTGAAAAAAATCATCCAGATCCCAGCCCTGATGAATTAAATCTGAGTCTCAAGGGATGAGGCTCAACCTTTGGAAGATCCTAGGTTAGTCGGATGCAGATTTATTGCTGAGAATTAGTATTATGAAATTAAAATCGGTCAAGTTATTTGTTAATATTTGAATGGCAAGAATACTTGCATGAGAGCTTTCAGGAACTGATTTTCTTCTCTTCTAGCGAAATATGGAGAGGATGACAACAGTGTAAAGTATAGCAACAAACTGAGAAGTATTTTAGGCAGTGCCAGTACCAGGATTTAGTAAATGCTGGCCATTTTCTCAGATAGATACTCTTTTTCCCTCTCACAGCATGCCTTACCCAGAAGAGAAAGGGCTCAAATATGCTTTCTCTCATTGTTATTCATTGGTCTCAGGGAGCTGAGATGGGCATCTAAGTTGATTTAATCAGTGGTTCTCAACAAGAAGGTTAGGAATCATCTCTGTGTATCAGAACTGATATGTAGCAACGTCCATCAGAAGAGATTAGTAGGCCTGTGTCAGGGTGGACGCTGCAGGGTAGAAAGAAACCTGAAGCTAGGTTAAGTAATTGGGTTCTTGTTCAATAAAAGTGCTTGTTTGTGCTGTGTAATGAAAGATCTTGGGTTCAATGGATGTCTGAATCCAAATACCCTTCGGATTTTCTGATGGATAAAGAGATAAGGGTGAAAGGGATTTAATTTAGAACTATTGAAAAACTTAAAAGAGATTAGAAAAATGGGTAAATGCACTTTCTTTTTAAAAATCCACATTCTTTGTTACTTATCAGGACCAGTTATTTAAAAAAAATTTTGACAAAAGTTTTTGTTGGCGTTGTTTTTGTGGCTTTTTGAACGTGTCTGTTTGTCGTCATTAACTGACCTTTAAGATTCTAATTATGAGGAAGATAATGGAGACATATTTATTTCCCAGTCCCTGTACTCTAACCTGAATTTAGGAAGCAATACTGTCTTTGGATCTCACTGGACTGTCAAAATCAAAGCTGGATGCAGAGCATTGGTGGCTAGAGCAAACTGTATGTCTTGCTTCAGATAATAAGTTTTTCCTGTAGAGTCAATACTCACTACTGTATCTAAACTTCTGCCGAAAAAAATCATCTTCTAAACTAAGTTGTTTAAGAATCTACTCTAAAAATATTCCTAGTTTAGAAAATTCATAGGAGCAGTAACAGTCATGTGGATGAAGAGTTATAAATTATTGGAAAAAAGGAAAAAAAATAATAGATTTACAATGCCAAAAAAATAGAACCCACAACTTGGTTAAAAAAAAAAAATCCTTTGCCTGAACAGTCTCTGTATTTAAGCTCCTTACAACTAGACACTGCAAGGAACTCTCGATGGGTTTTGATCCCACAGCAGATCGCATTCCTTTTGCCCTCTCAGCCTATTCATTTCATCTGCCTGTCATACTTTGAAACTCACCTCACCAGGTGATCTACTAGCTCACACCTTGTCTACCTTTACTCTTTTCTAGGTATTTTCTCCACTCTTCTCCTCTCTGGTTATACACAAAATGCTAATACCATTTGGAAATTCAGAGTTCTAACAAATAGATGTTGGTTGAAATTGGCTTATTGGGGTTTTTGCGGCAAGCCAACTGAAACAGTGGGGCTCAGAAGGTAGAACTCTGGGGTTGAAGCAAAAGTTCAACTTGATAGTGGGTGTTGCAGTCTTTGCAGTTCTCAAGTGCTTTAGAAATGCACTTTGTGGAAGCAGAGTGTCAAAGGCAAACAGATGGTGTATTGCAGTGCTGAGGATGAGTATGTCCGTGATGAAAGACATCAACACTCCTAGCCTCTGGGAGTCAGATGAGGGGCTGAGTTAGCAACACTTTTTAAAAGCGAAAATGTCTACTTGTGAGTGTCCCTACTGTAAAAAATTAATCAGAAGTTCAACTTCCGTTTGTCTCTAAATGAGGAAGAAGACCCTCTCCATTTTCTCTGCCTAACTCTCAACTTCCTTTTGGATCTGACCAGTTTAAACAAGATGAGAATCAGATTGCCTCTGCCTATCTCATTCTTCTCACTACAGCCAACATAATTAATGTTCTTATAGGAGAAACAAAAAGGTTTCTTGATGAGAACTTTTTTCCCCTTTGGTTTTTATAAGAAAATACTTGAGAGAGTAGGTGGCCTTTTTGACATTTTACTGAGGGATAAATCACAGAAAAATGCTCATGAGTTTTTTGATATGTTAATTAGTAGGTAAGTATAAACCACTTTTGTTTGTTTAATTTCTTATGATACCCGGAAGTTGATAATTACCATACTTAAAAAAGTAACATCCAAATGAAAAGCAAAGGAAAAAAACATTATGCAAGCATATTCACACACATAATTTCTTCAGCTGTTCTACCCTATAATATTTGATTTTGTTTAGTGGGTTTGTACTTGGAATATATTTCTAGGGGGAAATTAGCTACAAAAAAGTGCTTGAGTTATACCAATAGCTATCAGGCATCTGTCATAACCAGGGTTTTACTTTTGTCTTACTTAGACTTTTGAATAATCCTTTCAGTTGACTCCTACAAAGTCTAGTAAACTTCTCATCTGCTGTTACTAATTAGGTTTACTGATGAATTTTGTTACATTCCTCTCTCTTATCTAATCAGTCATGAATGTGTAATCTTGGCATTTAGGTTGTCCATTATTAGATATATTATTTGATGGTTTCATTTCTTTCCCAGACCTTTTTGCGCTTCAAACTCTAATTAAATTATATACAGTAAGTATATAGGCCTCACCCATGATGTTCAGTCAACATGTATTGCTTTTTGTGATAACATAGATTTGCTATAATTCTACTCATTTATCAAGACTGAGTTTAAATGCCATTTCATCCATATTTTTTATTTTCCCATTAGCACTCTATTATTTTCTCCCTCCTTACTAACTACTACCAATAGCTGGACACCATCATAGATTATTTTTTTGTTTATTTCTAAACCACTGCAAATATACATGACTAATATCTGTTCACATGAATGTATCTCCTTTTTTGTTCAAATACTATGTAGTAGCATCAAAGTTTCTCTTTGCCCTGGATATACTCACTACTTAAATAACTCTTGGCAGGTATATTAAATTATTTAAATACTTTTATATACAATGTGTATATAAAAACATCTTTATAGTTCTTTTCAAAACAGTCTGGGTAGATTGTTATGAAAAACTTTTTTACTAAAAATATATTCAGTTTCTTCTATAAAAGAACCTACAATCTGCCAAGAAGACAAATCAACGTCTATTTTCAGAGGAAGAAATTTTTCTTTTTTTCATGCTGGTGATAATGGGAAATACTTTAACCTCCTGTTTTCTAATCAAAAGTGAAACTGTGTTATTAATTGTGCATTGATTTGTTGTCTCTGAACCTACAAAAGGGGTTTGGCTATTTATAGTCAATGTAGGATATAATATGCATTCCCAGTTATAGATAAGGACCATAAAAGTTAAATCTGTTCGGAACTCTTAGATTTGGCAAAAGGGGCATTTTTTTAAGAGGAAATTATGGATAAGAAAGAAGGGTAATACAGGAAGATATAAGACAGTTTTAAATATGAACTTTCTTGTAGCACAGTTTATATCATACCATGCTGTATAGAAGTTGATGTAGAATTGAGACAGGAATTTGGCACATGGTTAAGACTCCACATATGGATGCCTGCATCCCATATCAGAGTCAACTCACAGCCCAGTTATACCTCGAATTCCAGCTTCCTGCTAATGCTCACCTTGGAAAGTAGCAGACTATGTCTCAGATACTTGGTTTCATGTCATTCACTGAATACACTGACTTGGCCTGGCCCAGCCCTGGTTGTTGCGGGCATCTGGGGAGTGAACCAGTGGATATAAGGTTTTTGTCTGTGCTGGTGATTTTTTTTCTCTGTCTGACTTTGAAATAAAATGAAAATCAATTAAGAAACTTAAAGAAGTCTGTATAGAATCACATTACAGATTCTTACTCTTTGATTGTAATTATACTTTGAATCTGTTTTTGTTTATACTAGCAATCAATATTTGATCTAATAGATCATTAGTTTACTGGAATATTTAAGTATTTGTAAGTTGAAAAATTGAGGAATATGAAAATCTATAATCACTAGCTTTAGTTTGTGTGATACAATTAACATTTATTTTAAGATGATTATAAATAATAATTTTATCCTGTAACTAAACAAATATGTAATTGATTTATTTATAGTATAAAAATAAAATGATTGCCAAAATGTTTTTCGTATACATACTATGCATACAATCAAAAGAAAACAGAACTACACTTGTTAAAGATGTCATTCGGTTATATCAAATTGCTGCAAAATAAATAGTATAGCC
The DNA here is from genome assembly GCF_051225735.1 of Oryctolagus cuniculus. Taxonomy (NCBI): domain Eukaryota; kingdom Metazoa; phylum Chordata; class Mammalia; order Lagomorpha; family Leporidae; genus Oryctolagus; species Oryctolagus cuniculus. The sequence goes on from NC_142872.1 coordinate 52,992,851, forward strand.
TAATCTTAAATCAAAAGCACATTTGCTTTTTTATTATAACCTATATTGACTTTACTACAGGAGTTTTTATATTATAAAATCACAGTAATACAATAATTATTACTAATAAATTAATCTTAATGCAGATAAAACACTCAGCAAATGGTTTTGTACAAAGTAAACTCTGTTTCTTATTAATATTACCATTATTTATTTTAATGACTAAATACTATAGCATGTAATTTATTTATAAGATTCACTATTAAAGGAAACTGCATGTACTATTCCAGTTGAATTTTAATCCAGCTTTCTCAATTAAACCTCAAAATTAAATGGGCTTTCTTATTCTAGTTGTATGGTGAAAGAATATAAAGTTCTGTGTTTTTCAAAAGGTTATAATAAATGAAATTGTACTATATATGAAAACTACAATGAAGCAAAATTTCTTATTTGATATTTCAGTAATCACTTTAGTGCCTCATTATTTTGATCCTTAGTTTTCATTGTGATACAGTGTATGCAGTTGAGAATTATATTTCCTTACTGTCATGAGCAATACACAAAGGGAATACAAATCAATAATACCAAGAAATTCTTCTCATTTAGTGAAAATAGTCTACAGTTATTCTCTGAAATGTCCCAGTTTTTTGTAACTGCTAATAGTTATATGCAGATCATTGGTATTTTCTTCTTTCCTTGGGTTCATTATAGATTTAAATTATGTGTATCAGTTCATTTCTGTTCTTGGGTTCCCATACTTAGCTTTTGCTGAAGATCTTACATGATGGAAAGTATCTTAATCTGTTCCTGGTGCTATGACAAAATACCTTAGACTGGGTAATTGGTATAAGCAACCCAAATGTATTTCCTACAGTTTTAAAAACTAAGAAATCCAATATCAAGACAACAGCAGGTTCAGGGAAGGCCCTCTTTCTGGTGTCCTATAGCTACATCCTCAATCTGTACAAGATAGAAGCTCAAAAGGCACGAGAGTTCTACTTTCATTGTTTTGTAAGAGCACTAATCCATTCATGGAAGTTAAAACCCCTGATAATTCAGTCACTTCCCCGAAGGTCTCCCCTTCTAATGTTAATGTTGGTTGTAGGTTCCCACATACAAATTTTGGAGGGGCACATACATCAAATCATAGCACTCATGGTCAGGTTTTTACATATTGGGTTTTCAAGAGAAAAATTCTCATGATCAGAAGAGGTCACTAGACTAGAACAGAGCTTAGTATGAATCCTTGCTTTCTAAGTGTTTTCCAAACATCTCAGTGACAATTAGAATGCCAATTTAAAGGGGGAATAGTAAGAGAAGAAAAACAGAAGATCTTATGTCACATAATAAAATAATTGATAAGTATCTGAAAACAGGAATTGAAAATTCAAGATTTGGACAATTATTTTTTAAACCAATGATTATAAAATACTATGGCATGGTTGTATTTAATTACATTTAGTTTTGGTTTCATAGACTAGTTTTGATTTCTTAGGTATGTTTTTGATGTTTGCATTTCTATACCTTAGGAAAAGAATATATAACTTTCAAGAGATTATATAAATATTCACACTTAAAAATAGAGTTAAGTAATTTTCTAAGAGTTTTCTTTTTGTTCAGAAATATTTGGGGCAAATATCTGGCACGACGGTTAACATGCCTCTTGTGATGCCTTTCTTCAGTAAGGTGTTTATGTCTGAGTGTCTGGGGTTTGAGTCCCAGCTCTGCTTCCTATTCCACTTTCCTATTAATGTGCATTCTGGGAGGCAGGAGGTTATGGTTCAGGTACCTGGATTTCTGTAACCCATTTTGGAAACCTGGATTGAGTCCCGATTCCCTGTTTTGGCCTGGCCAAGACCTGGCTATTAGTGGTATTTGGAGAGTGAATCATCAGATCTAAGACACTTTCCCCTCTCTCTTCCATTTCCTTCTTTGCTTTTCAAATAAATAAAAAATAAAAAGATGCTGAGAAAGAAAGGGACTTTCATAAACATAGGTAATATGAATAAAACTGTAACTTCCTCTCAGTCTTTAAATTCTCTTTCTTGGTATAGTAAACTTGTGATTAAAAGTGAGAGAGACTAAAGGGGAATTGAGAATCCAAATGGCATACAGAAAGTACTTGTTCATTGAATAAGAGTATGAAGAACATGTAATCATTTGTGAAACGTGTTCCTGAAATGTATACATTGATGCAGCATTAGAAAAACACTGTTAAGAAAACAGCCTATTTTGACTTTCACTTAAGTGATAGCAAACATTTTCTTAATATAACTTAAGGATCATTTCAATTTTGCCAATACAGATGCTAACACCAAACAGCAGAGCTTTCGACAATAAAGAACTATAATTTTTAAAGAATACAAATCATATATGAGAATCATTATAACATTTGAAAACGAGAGATGATTTGCGTAAACCAAGAGAATTTCAGGTTCTTTCAAGCTCTGTTCTGCAGAGAGCTGTTTGTGATTCTTATCACATAGACTCCAGCATCGTATTAGATCAAACTATCAGTATCTGCCTTTGAAACATTTCTTTCCCCAAGCTGTTATCCTCTTTCCCTAAATGATCAATGTCATTGTGACCTTACTTGTTAAGAATCAAGTAACTTGAGGTCAGTATTCTATAATAAGTCATTTTTAGTTCTGTTCGCAAAAATTGATTTGCAGTGTACCTGGTAACTTTGTGGTAACCAGATCCTAATTTTCGGCCACTTTTGCTTAGACCAAATCATCTCTAGGCACCTCTTTCTCAGTTTTGAATCTTGCTCCTATAAATTAGTGTTGATCAGAGTTTGTCATCTGCTTCCAAACATTCCTTTCCTACCTGTTGATATGCATGCAAACAATTAGATCATAGAGTTAAGTACAAGTACACAACTTAGAATCAAACTGAAATGCTCAAGTACTATTACCATACTATGTAAAAAGTCAAACTTTGTTCTCAAGAGAACATAGGTAATTTTTTTTTAAAAAAGTCACTACCCACTTTGGCTTGGCTAGCTGTACATGCATATGGTGCACGAAAAACAGAAGAAAAAGCAGAAGCAGAAAAATCTATGTGATAAGGAATACAAAGATATGACAGATACTGATTCCTGTTGTGATGTCTGAGTGATATAAACAGAATATGATGCAAGATTTCAAAGGTGCTGAATAATGCGAAGTGATCAGAGAAGTCACTGCAGTGGAGGTGATCTGAGAGCAAATTTCTGAGTCATCCAAGCCAAGTGGATCCAGTTTGAATTCTCCTTATATCACGTACTGTCTTGTTACCTGATTAACCTAGGCGTCATTTGCTTGTCTATAAAAAGGTGAACAATTGATGGGCCATTTTTGATGACTAAGTGAGCCATTGTTCAAAAAGTATCTGCCACATTCAGTGTTTAATAAACTTAATGAAATCCTAGACAATATCTGTTATTATTTTATCCTTTGGCCATATTAATAGTCTGTGAGGGTTTTCATTTTATGTCTTCACTGGAAAAAGATGATATGTTGGGAAACAGTGAGAAGTATTTATTAGCCATAGAGTATAATTATCTCCTGTATTTGAACTTCAGTTATGATTTGACTCATTATCATTATTTATTTGACTTGGTGTATCCCTAATTCTGTTCTTTTGTTCTCCACAGTCTGCACCATTCTGTGTAGCATTATATTTAGCTTTTTACAAGTATTTTATTAGTTTATTTAACTTCAAAAAAGGACAGGAACTTTTATGTCTGTAGCATAGTTTTAATTGTTATTAAAAATGTGGGTAGTCTGCAGAAGGGAAGCATTTTAACCTATTTCATAATATTTTAATTGTGAATATTGACTTGGATAAAATATTACATGAAAATTTTAATGGTCAGGTGTGGGGGTGACAGTGTATTAGGGAGAGGACTTTGAAGACATTACGATTCACCAAATAAAAGGGGTATTTCTGTAGGAGCACAGATTGAGAGCACTGAAGATGATCTTTGCCTGATGTTCCAGTTTTCCTTAAATTTGGTTTTGAGATTATATATATGAGTTGAATAATATGGTAAGTTGGATATTTTGACTTTTCTAGTAAATACATACAAAAACCTTTTGAAAAGTTTTCTTGTTCTACAAAGAGATCATTTTGTCCCCTTCCTCTAAGGTCATTTACCATTATTCATTGATTCTTCAGATAGGTTTCAGAACCAGCCATGTTTCAGGAATTGTGTGGCAAAAATGAAATGTTTTCTTCAAGCACCTTTTGACATTTCACTACATCTTAAAAACTTATGGGTAAATTTGAGTTATGAGAATGCAACCACATCAATCCTAGAGAGCTGAAGTGTAAACTAAACTTCAGAAACTCCTTTTCCAATTTTCGGCATTATTCAGAATATATGTCTAAATTCCCACTCATTGAAATAATTGCTCATCCATCTTTTCTTTTGACAGAAATTGAATTTATTTTTCTTCAAGTGATTTTTCCAACTATAAAGCAAAAAAAAAAAAAAAAAAGATCCTTGTCAAACATTCCTCCTCGAGCCCTAATTTCTCACTAGTTGCCAAGCCTAGGAAGTTACTAGGAACGGGGTTGGTTAGTTGCAAAGGTAAATTTACCTTTAACTCTTGTACACTATGGGAATTCTGACCCACAGATGTCAGACTTTTTATATTAAGCTACTTAATTTTTTTTTAAAAAAAAAGCATTTCCACACAGCTTCTATTTTCCTTTGTCTTGTAATCTTGTTTGTACTGTGCTATTGACCTACTTTAAGATATTTAGCATATAGTTTAGCTCTCTTTGACTTTATACCTCTGTTTCCAGTCATTCATTAAAACATTGTTATTCATACTATGGTAAACAAAAACAGTCTTTTTTCCTAAGTCCTGTATATGAACATAATAAAGACATTAATGGAAGATACGTTTTTGGCTGGCGCCGCGGCTCACTAGGCTAATCCTCCGCCTAGCGGCGCCAGCACACGGGGTTCTACTCCCGGTCGGGGCGCCGGATTCTGTCCCGGTTGCCCCTCTTCCAGGCCAGCTCTCTGCTGTGGCCCGGGAGTGCAGTGGAGGATGGCCCAGGTGCTTGGGCCCTGCACCCCATGGGAGACCAGGAAAAGCACCTGGCTCCTGGCTCCTGCCATCGGATCAGCGCGGTGCACCGGCTGCATCACGCTGGCCGCGGCGGCCATTGGAGGGTGAACCAACAGCAAAGGAAGACCTTTCTCTCTGTCTCTCTCTCTCACTGTCCACTCTGCCTGTCAAAAAAAAAAAAAAAAAAAAAAAGGAAGATACGTTTTTGAAGATTTCATTTGCATTAAAAATAGGGGGAAAAGGGTCTGATGTGACATAGTGGGTTAAGCCACCACACTAGTCCCAGCTGCTCAACTTGCAATCCAGCTCCCTGCTAATGTGCCTGGAAAAGCAGTAGAAGATGGCCCCAGTGCTTGGGCCCTTGTACCCACATGGGAGGCCTGAACAAACTCCTGGTTCCTGGCTTCTGCTTGGCCAACCCTGGCCATTGCAGCACTTTGGGAAATGAACCAGTAGATGGAATCTCTCTCTCTCGTCACTCTCTCTTTCAAATAAATCAAATAAATCTTTTTTAAAAAATAGGGGGAAAAGTTAAAAAGAAAAAAAAATGTGTGTCTTTACTCGCACTCTGTGAGAAGGAGAAAACAGTGAGAAGACTATGTAAGTGTTATTTGCATTAATGTTTGGTGGCAGGCATTCAGCATAGCAATTACAATGCCTGCCTCCTGTATCAGAGTATGTAGATGTGTCACTTGGCTCACTGACACCACCTTCCTTGTGTTGCACACCTTGTGTGGCAACAGTGTTGGCTTAAGTAATAGGGTTCCTGCAACTCACCAGGAGACCTAGGTTGCAACTAGACTCCTGGCTTCACAGGTAGCCAGCACTGCTTGCCATTATAGGTATTTTGAGAGTGTACTAGCAAGTAGGAGCATTCTTCCTGTCTGTTTCCTTATATGTCTCTTTTTCTCTCAAATTAATTAGTTAATTTCATAAAGTTATTTTTTGATTCTGCTTATGCCCCATAACACTGTGGGATGTTTGAATAACATATTCTAAGTTGGAATCTTTATACAGCTGTAAATTTGTGGTTAATATAGTGATCTCAGACTCTTAACTAGCCTGTTCCTGGTCCTTAACGTTAACGTGTGCACTAGGCTTGGACTACTGTTGTGTGACCCTGGTACTGGACAGTGCTCTGAAGTGCTATCAAACCTTGATGAAAGATCAATGCATGTGTTTGAAAGACTACTAATTGGTAAGCCAGAATAGAGAGGATGCAGTCAGAGTATCTGATTTATAAACGTGTATATTAATTTGGAATAAGGTAAAATACCTAGATTAGAATTATATGAGAAATGGAAATTGTGGACAACATTTCAAAGTAAAATTAATGCTCTAGCAAATAAAAAGTTCAAGAAATAAAAAGTTAACAGAGATGGTACAGCTGGAATATAGGCTAAAGAAACAATGTTCAACGTTTTACATGAAACTTTAAGGGCAGCAGTTGAACTCTGTAGTCAACCCATGAGAGTAAGATCCGATGGGAAATGGAAGGTGGCCAGTAAGTGATTCCTGAGACCTAGTGGATTAAAGAAAGTCCAGTCAAAGGGAGAAGGATGATTCTGCAGGGCTTGATAGGAAGTGCAACTACATGGGAGATGAGATGCTTAGAAAACAAAAAAGGAAGCCTTGGAGCTTCACAGTGGCCAAACCAAAGAGAGGAAAACTCCAAATGGACATGGCTCAAAAGAAGGTAGACTGACAGACAAGTCAGAACTACTTCCATCAGTTAGTGTAAAGCTGCTACTTCCGTCAGAGTTTGCTTTTTTCTTCCACACGTTTAATTTTTCATCTCTATGGTTTCATTTCTTTCATTTGAAATTCCTTCCTTTTTTCTTTCTATGTTACAGTTCTCTCCTTTTAAAAATATTTTTAAAAGCTTTTATCTTTTATAACTGTTATCATTGGTTAAAATTATTAGTGATCTATTCTGTCACCAAAACACCTTTTATTATACAAATTACATAGCTTTCTTCTTTAGCTGTCTTTCAGTAAAGAGTTTAGATAGAAAAGCTAGAATTTATGTTATTTATAAAAAAAAAATTCAATAATGTCTCTCTTTTCTTTTGGGAACCAAATATCTGACGCAACAGCATGAAATATATCAAACACCATAATGCCAAATATGATGTTTTCTTACATTTATTTCCATGATATATCAGGGTACTTGAAAAAGTTCATGGAAGCTGGAATTCATGTTTATTTGGGGACTCTTTTTTTAAATCCATGGATATAAGAAGCCTTCAAAAAGTTCATAAAAAATTTAGTTATGAAAAAACTATGGATGTCCAAATATTTTCACCAAAATAAACTAAGCTTTTAATTCCATTTTTCCACAAACTTTATGAAGTCCATTTGTATATACAATGAAAATTTCACTGTAATCTAATATATTCAAGATAAAAATATTTAAGGGGAAAACTGATTGGACACATTTAAGCGGTGCTTGTTGATATGGAGTTAACTTTCATGTGTGCAAAAAAAAAAAAAAAAAAAAAAAAGTAGCCTCTAGTGATTTCTCAAGTGTTACACTGACCCAAATATAATCTTAAAGTAAGTTGGGAAGTGTGTGCAGTGAGAAAGGAGGTAGTGTGCGTGAGAAAAGCAAGATTGATTTTCTTTGAAGTAGTTTCAGAATGCTTTAACCGGTGAGGTTTTTCTTTGCTTCATTGATTGGTACAGATGGTTATCTCACATAATCGGGGCAATACCTGGCCCAGACAGTTAAGCATACTGCTCTCAAGTATGCTGTGCACTTCCTCAGTTGACTCCACAACTCCCTTTTGCTTTGTTGAAGCTTACAATGTTAGAATATAATTCCAACTTGAAAGCTTTTCCATTCTGGAACTGGGATATGTTCCATCATCTGATGAGTGATAGTAACGTGAGCTGGAAAAGGGAAAAGCATATCATCTCTACTCTTTAATCTTGAGACATTCCTTGTGGAAAATCTAGAAAAAAATTTAACCAAAAGTTGTAAATAATAGCAAACATAAAGGAACCCTATAAGAGAGATAACATGTGAACATGTTCTTAGAATCCAATTTGTGATAGTTAATTTAAGTTAGCCATTTATTAACTAGACTGAAGTAGGGGAATAACTTAGAGAAAAATCTGCCAACACTAATTTTTTTCATTCATTATATATTTGCACAGAGTTCCAGTATATGTGCATTTCTACCTTACTTTCACATAATTATGTTTGAATTTCAAATATTGACCAGCTGCAAGAAAATTTAGAACATTTTCTAGGGCATTTCCTTTTTTAATATTCTTAAAATTATTAACTCCAGACTCCTGTGATAATCATGCTACCTCACCCTATAAATTATTAAATTTTCAACCAGTTTACTAGTTTCAAACTATAAAGAGGTAACCTACCTGCCTCTTCCATCTTTGCTTAACCATGCCAAGTTATTCCAATTTCTAGGCATTTTTATATTTTATTTCCTCCAAAAGTATTACTTCTGTAATTCCAGCTTTCCATGGCTGTCTGCTTCTTGTCATTAGGTGAAAGCTCAGCTCTTTCCTCCTGACTTGTATATTGCATGTGAACACAAGCAAACATACATGCACAATATTTTTCTTTGTAATACTCATCCTTAGGTGAAAATATCATGTCTTCCTATTAGTACTAGTGGCAGGATTCTGTCTATTCAAAAGACATTTGTGCAGAGTAGTTGCCTCACTTGTCCTTGACTATACAAGATCATTGTCTACTTGTAGTGGGAACTCAGTAAGAATTTATTGAATGCATGTAAGCTTTTACCCAAGCAAAGGGCAAAACAGTATGTGCAGATCCACAAGAAATATTTAACATTTGTATCTTAACTGTTTTCATAATAGTTTGTTATTTTGTTTGGTGAATATTGCCATGCTTTGATTTGCTAGTATTACAGTAAACAGAACTTAAGTAGCCATATATCATTTCTATAGAGAGTAGCACCTGACAAAGATTATTATAGATACTTAACTAAGAGGGAAGCAAATTTGTGTTACAATGAGGTATATGGACTCTTTAACTCTTGAGTACTGTATGATTTGCACATTTGTTATTAACTTTAGCTTAATTCATTGTTGCTATTCAGTAAACATATTTAAATGAATTCCTAGATTTTTGTGACTGAAGATAAATGTTTATATACATGTACATAGCAGAGTTTTAGAGGGCAGAATATTTACTTCTGAATCACTCCATATTTAACTGTCAATGATTTGTATTTATAAAGCATTTATATTTAAATATGTTCTATATTAGACAACTACCAAATGCCTAAGCCCAACTGCATATTTTAAATTTCCCAAGGATGGTTGAAAGTGTAAGATGGTAATTATCTTTTTCTGATGTGTTGGTGCTATTAAAATCATATCATAAAAACTTATCATTTACATATCAATCTTGTTAAAATTTCAAAGCCCTCTGCTGAAAATATAAAAATAAGTATATTTAATATAATTGACATAAGATTGCTATTTTCCACAATTTTTCTGAAGGTAATAAGTGAGATCCACTTTTGCTTGCCTCTTCAAACAGCATTTTGAATTCTATCAACATCATACTCCTTTTATCCCCAGTAGTTGAAGTCCCAAAAGACTATCTCACCACAAAAATAACATCTGAAATATCAACTCTATGCATATAAATTCAGTTGGAAGGAGAAAACTCTTCATAACTTTGGAGATGTCAATTTTATTACAAAGTGTTTCTACTATACACAGCTTTCTGAGCATGTGAATATATGTGTGTATATTAGTGTATACTGCATTTCTTTCATTTGCTATTACAATGCACAGTCTAAAAATATATAAATGCAAATATACAATAAAATCATGAGACTATAAACCTGTTTACATGTAAATTCATTATATTCTAACTCCTAAATTTACTATGAAGAACTTAGGTTAACAAATAATATGAAGGTACACATCATCCCTATGGTATACCCTTATTTTTCTCGTTTTTCTCTTGAAATCTTCCAAGTCATTTAAGAAAATAAGATAAAAATTAAATGTCCCTAATCCTCTCTTTTCCCTCCTTTACATCACATTCATATAGTATTCTTTTAATCAAGGTCTCTAATTACCTTGTATTTCTTTTTCTTTTTCTCTTAATTAAATTATCATTATATTCCTGATCATTCACATTTAAAGCCATGATTATATTTAGATTTGCTTTTGCTCTTACCTTACATACTCATTTTGTAACAGTAGTGATGGAATGCCCATCTATGGCAAACACACATCCTCTGAGTCCCAATCTCAATATTATCCCCTGGATCAACACAATTTACCTGAATTGTTTTATCTGCTTTTCCTTTCTGTCATTCTATCTAATTCTGCTCCCTAGGAAAAAGAAAATAGAGGACAATTGTCATTACAATTTGCTTTTCCTTCTTGTCAATCTATCCAATTCAGCTCCCTAGGAAAAATAAAAGAAAGGACAGTTGTCATTATAATACTTGTCACCCAGCCACCTTTCTGTGATTCATAGTTACAGAAAAAAGACATGCTTTTTGAAGTCACACTTTTAAATCAGTCGGTCAATATTGCTGGTTGCATAAATGCAAAAGAGCCTAAAAAATACATAGGGAAGAGGATGAGAATCCCTCTTCACTGACATCGCCTTCACATCCTTCCCACCTACTAATAGTTAGCAGTGAGCATGGCATAATCCCGCTCTTGTTTTAAAGATGTGTGTGTGTTTGTGAATAATAGTTCATGACTGTATTTAAATAGAAACTGGATATGGTAAACTCACTCTCTTTTTTAATGACTTTATTTAATGTGTATCCATTTTTTCATCACAGAAGCAAGCGTAGTGTTTTGAACATAGAACCTTCTGGTAACTTGTTTAATTGAGTTTTTATATGTATAATTTACTTGAGTAAGGCCAAAATGTTATTAAAATATTTTCTTTAGTTTGTGAACTCTTAGATAGTTAAAAATGATTGAAATAGTTTTCATTAGTGTTTTAGTGATAGAATCAAACAAAATTTTAGAATTAATAGATCATAAATATTGAAATATGGATAAATTTATAATAATTTTAAAATATTTAATTTGAAAAATGCATTTCATAGAATAATCTTTTTTTAAAATTATGTATTTGTATTCAATTAAAAGTAGAATGAAAGAGAAAGACAGAACTTCTGTCTGATTGACTCCCAAGGCTAGAGCTGGGTCAGGCTGAAGCCAGAAACTTGGAACTCAGTGTCAGTCTTCCACCTAGATGTGAATAACTCAAGTACTTGAACTATTATCTGCTGCCATCCAGGCTACACATTACCAGGAAACTGAAATCAGAAGCAGAGCCAGGACTTAAACCCAGGCACTCAGATGTGTAATATGGACATCCCATATTCCCTGTTAACTACTGTACCAAAACCTACCCCTCTCTTCATATTTTTATATAATTTTATTTATAGTATTGGACAAAATTATTTTCATTGCAATATATGCCAAATAGGAAAATGGCTTACTGGAAAAAATTGTTCACTATCTTCCTATAATGTCTTTTACCTTTCCTTTCTTATATTCTGATGTCTGCTACTAAAATTGAAATTTTTTCATAATGCAAACCCCCAAGTAATTCATGTACACAATTAATTTTAAAAACTACTACCATTCTTCTTTACACTGTTAATATTGTCAGTTTAAAGTATGAATTTCAGGTTCATTTCTAAACTATGCAGAATTTATAAAGGATACTTACATCCCAGCAATATTTTTATGGTAGATAATAACATTGAACTTCTTTCCCTTATTTATTGGTCATTCTCAAACACACACACACATATATATAAATTCATATTCTGTACCCATTTTTAATTTTGTAATTTGTTTTTTTCATTGTGGAATTTTTCCATTTCAACTTCTGTTACATAGTCTTTTCACATAATCTGTGTCTTCATTTTATATAGGCTATTTGTGAGTGTAGTGATGTTTTGATACTCTTAGAATCTTTTCTTTTTAAGATTTATATGTTCCTAAATGTGTATGTATGAATGCATGAAATGTGGATACCTTAAATAATTTTTAATTTTATTTATTTATTTATTTTTGACAAGCAGAGTGGACAGTGAGAGAGAGAGAGACAGAGAGAAAGGTCTTCCTTTTTCCGTTGGTTCACCTCACAATGGCCACTGGGGCCGGCACACCACGCTGATCCAAAGCCAGGAGTGAGGTGCTTCCTCCTGGTCTTCCATGCGGGTGCAGGGCCCAAGCACTTGGGCCATCCTCCACAGCCTTCCCGGGCCACAGCAGAGAGCTGGCCTGGAAGAGGGGCAACCGGGACAGAATCTGGCGCCCCGACCGGGACTAGAACCCGGGGTGCCAGCGCTGCAAGCAGAGGATTAGCCTATTGAGCCGTGGCACTGGCCACCTTAAATTTTTAAAAAGAAAGGGGTAGCAGGGGAGAAGGAAGAAGAGAGGGAGAGGGAGAGGGAGAGGGAGAGGGAGAGGGAGAAGGAGAGGGTGAGGGAGAGGGAGAGGGAGAGGGAGGAGAGGGAGAAGGAGAGGAGAGAGAGAGATTTTCTGTTGGCTAATTTACCCCCAAAATGGTGTAACAGCCAGGGCTGGGATAGGGTGAAGTCAGGAACTCGGAACTCTATCCAGATCTCCTATGTGGAGCACATTATCAGGAAGTTGGTACAGAAGTGGGGCAGCCAGGACTCCAGCGGCACTGTACTGGAATGTCAGCATCTCAAGTGGTGGCTTAAGTGGCTGGCAGGTGATGCCCCCATGCCAGCCCTCCCTCTGATATTTTTAATTCAGGAAGATTAGTAGTAGTGTGTTTCCTTTCTTTTTGAAATCTAAAAGTTGAGTCCTTTTTTTTCTGATCACTATAGCTAATGATTGATGTTCAAACTTTTTACAAAGGAGACAGGAAAGGGAATAAGGAAATAATACATTAATTATGCCGTAAGTTCACCATTTTTGCCAAAGCCGCTTATCTTGAGAAAATACCTCTGAGATTTTTGTAGTTCTTTGGTTAGTTTTCTAACATTCCTAAGCTCAATTTTGATAGTATTTTATTGTTCTTGTTGCAGTTATAGCACAGAAGATTCTTAAGCTCCTTATTTCCATTCCTCTTGAATCTAGTACAGTAGAATGAGATAGCTTTTTAAAGTAAATGCTAATTATTTCTGTGATAATTAAGCAACCACTGAAGCAACTTTTTTAGTTTATGAAAGATATTGAAATTATTTTGAGGTAGTAACACTTGATCTCAGGAATCATTCTAATTGTCATTAATTGAGAAGAATGAAACATTGGGTCACCATTGTGGTTCAGTAGGTTAAACCGCCTCTTAGGATACCAGCATCCCATAGCAGAATGCCAGTTAGAGTCCCAGCTACTCCGCTTCCTCTCCAGCTCCCAGCTAATGCACCTGAGAAAGCAGCATATGATAGCCCAAGGACTTGAGCCCCTCTACCCATGTGGGAGACCAGACTGGAAACCAGAATAGGCATCTAGTTTCAGATTAGTTCAGACTCGACTGCTGAGGGCACATTGGCAGTGAACCAGCTGCTAGAAGAACTCTAGTATCTCTATTATCTGTTTCTTCTGTGTTTAAAATAAATAAATAGTCTTTTTATGAATGGAACACCTTAAAACTAAATATATTTTTTATCACAATGTCCCTTACCACATTGATTTCAGACATGTGCATAGAAATGCTGTAGTAATTCTTTAAAGGAATTTTTCCTCATGTCTTAAACATAATGTACACCTTAGTGAATGTTCAGCTATGCAGAGTAATTTCAATTAGTAAAAGTGAGAATATTTATTTGCATTTTATAATATGTAATTGATGACATTATACCAATACAACAATTATCTTTTCTCACTGATGACATAATAGAACATTATTGTGTAACTGCATCATTAAACCAAAAAAAAATCTTCAATAAAATTAAACATAATTTTGTTTATACCAAGATATAAAATGAAAAAACTGTATTTTACATGAGGAGTTTAAAATAGCCTCTGGAATGAATTTAAAGTATAACATTACTTATTTCCGAATTTGAAAGTAAAGCAACATATTTATGTTATTTCAAAATGATAAGCTACATTGTGAAACAGTATATAATCATGTTAAATATTTTAGTACTGAAGTGATAAGGATAAAATATTTTCCATTTAATACTATAGAAAAGGTTTCAGAATAAAACAAATGTCCCAATGAAAAAAATTTCTAAGCTAGAATAAAATTCCAAGCCCCGTTATTTGGATTCAAGGACATAAAACACTTGTATTCAATTTTTTCCTTTAACTATAATTACGACATTTTTGTGTAATGAAGTTTATTTTTGTACTTATGTCTGTCTGCACCAAACATCCATAGGATGATTCTTGTATTGTCTGTCTGATTTTGCTTATATGTGGAAATAATTGTCTTTTTTATTTATATTTTTAAGGTGAACAAATTTCATGTATTTCATATGTATAGATTTAGAAGTGTAATGATGATTCCCCACCTACCTTCCCTTCTTCCCTCTTCCTTCTTTCACCAGGTACAACTGTTTGATGTGTCATTTAGAGTTCTTGCCTTATGTGCAAAAGTATAGAAATCAACTTTAGTTTGTCTAAAATTTTTTTTTATTTATTTATTTTAAAGTCAAAGTTACAGAGAGAGAGAGAGAGACAGAGACAGAGAGTCTTATATCCACTGGTTCATTCCCCAGTTGGCCACAATGGATTGGTTGTGCCAATCTGAAGTCAGGAGCCAGGAGCTTCTTCCAGGTCTCCCACGTGGGTGCAGGGGCCCACGGACTTGGGCCTTCTTCTACTGCTTTCCCAGGCCATAGCAGAGAGCTGGATTGGAAGTGGAGCAGCCAAGTCTCGAACTGGTGCTCATATGGGATGCCGGTGCTTCAGTCCAGGGCGTTAACCCACTGAGCCACAGTGCCAGCCCCAGCTAGTCTAAAATTATTAAAAATACCTCTGGAAAATCAAAGACTAGACAAGAGTCAGGATTGTAGGCAATGCAGAAAAGGTGGAAAATCCAGACAAGTCTGGAGCTCAAAAGTCTAGGAGCTGATAAAAGAATCGTATTTACATGGGAAAGAATGAAAGGTAGGGGTGAGTACAGTAACTAGGAAATGCATCATATTCATCATTTGGGGTTAGGGTAAGTGATTACTTCTAATAAAAATATGAGAGTGAAATAGAACTATTTATAACTTGTCTAAAAAGTTGTATCCCTTTTAGTAAGTTTACAAAAGCTTGCATGGACTAAAAATAGTATTAATACTGGCTGGTGAAAAAATCAGTAATTTTGTCTTTGCTATTTTGTGTTTAAAAAAAATTAAAGTGCATGTTAAATATTTGCACTCTGTCTAGAAGAAATTGTCTTCCTATCTAAATTTTAATATTATTTGAATATGCTGTGAGTTTAACAGATACATGTTATAAATAAGAAATTATAGTAGTGTTCTCATCTGAGCAACTTTATTAATTTCAAGCATAACTTGGAAAATTGTGTTACACTTAGTTTCCTTTTGCATCACCTTTTGATTGGGAAAAGTAAAATAGTTTACAGTGTACTTTCTGATATTCAGGTACTAAAGAGAAAATTGATAGCTCATATTCTAGGACTTTCTCACTGTTTTTAAAAATATTTATTAGAAAGTTAAAGAGGAAGTGAGACAGAGAGAGAGAGAATGTGCTAGAGAGAACTATCTTCCATCCACTGGTTCACTCCCTAAATGGCCGCAATGACCAAGGCTGGGCCAGGCCGAAGCCAGGAACCAGAAACTTCTTCTGGATCTCCTATGTGGGTGCAGGGTCCAAAGTATTTGGACCAAGTTCCACCACGTTCTCAGGCACATTAGCAGGTAGCTAGATCAGAAGTGGAGCATCTAGGTCTCAAACTGGTGCCCATATGTGAAGCCTACATCGCAGGCAGAAACTTTACACTGCATGCCACAACGCCAGTGCTGACTTGTGTTTTAGGAAAGATAGGGTAAGCTACTTTACTCCTTCATTTATTATGATGGAAAAATGTCAAAGAATATGCTGTTAATAATGCAAAGCGCGCACACACACACAGAATGATACTTTGAAAAATTGAACAGATGTATAAAATAATTTATTTTGGCTCACAGTGTTTTGAAATTTATATATATTTCTTTGGATATTTCCTGGAGACATGTGGGAATGCTTGTGAGATGGCTGAGAAATGGAGATGTACTTTGGGGAAACTGTAATGTAAATAGGAAGACCAAAGTGAGAAATCAGTATCAGTTTACCTTGGAACTGCAAAGAACTATACCCTAAAAAACTATTGTTTTTATTTGAGGTAGGGCGGGTGATGAGAGAGAAACAAATAGATCATTAGGTACGGAGCTTCCATCTACTGGTTCACTTCCCAAATGCCAACAATATCCAGCACTGAGCCAGGGCAAATCCAGAATCCAGGAATACAGTTTGGGTCTCTAACATGGACAGCAGAGACCCATTTATTTGAGCCATCACCTACTCTTCGCCAAGGTTCGTATAAGCTAGGAACTTGTAATCAGGAGTGGAGCTGGAATTCAAATCTATGTACTCAAATATGAGACAGCAAAGATTCATTGTGTTGATTAACCAACAGTTATTCTTGAAGAACAAAAGTCAGTGGCATTATTAGAGATGTGAAGACTCTCAAAGGGAAAATAAGAAAGTGAAAAGTAGAAAACTGATTAAAATTGTAGAGAAATAGTGTTGTAACCAGGAAAAAATAGAAAAGAAACAAAGGCAGGGCACCTTTGCACTGTGGGTAATATGGCTGTAATAAAGTTTTTGAAAATACCTTAAACTCCACAAGATTTGGATGGATATAGGTGTTGCCAGAAATCCATCAATCAGTCAATAAAGGCAGTCCCTTTAGATAAACATAAAAAGGCTTGACAGATTAGCTGTACAAAGGTGTTAGATCAAAAGTTTCCTTTTCTTAATATTTAAACAATTACCTACTTTCCTGCTGCAACTACCAAAAAATAAGAAATGTTCAAAGCTGTTTACTTTATTTTGAAATTGTGTGATTCATAGTTAAAGAAGTTTTGAAGAAACACTTGTACCTTATGGAAACAGTGCTTGAGTTAAAGTTGTGTACTCTTGGGGGAAAAAAACGAAAGAAATACAACCATGATTTAGACTTAATTATCCATATTATTAAGATCTCTGTGTTTAAGCAACTGTACTATATTTCAAAGAAAGTGTGTTGATTTTAAGAATGGGGAAGCTCACAATGATTAGGTGCCATTACTAATATAAAAGGATAGATTAGGTTTTCAATGAATTAAAAAAACAATGGTAACAGCGTTTATTTATAGGATACTTTGCAATTTAGAAGATGTTTTTAACATTCAAACCGTAAGGCAAATGTATTCATGAGATATTTTAAAAATTATTAAAACATTATTTTTGCTTGAAAATAGTACATACAGTTTTCTTATCACCTCAATTTGTGAGGTGTATATGCTGTGACTGTATAATAGCTACACAGGAGTCGTTAGTCAGTTTTTAAAAAAGGATCAATAGCCAATTACTAGATAAAACCATCTTTTTCTGAAGATGTGGTAGAGGATGTCAATTATAGTTAACTTGGTTTATTATAAGCTTATCAAAAACATAACGGATGGGAGCCAGCGCTGTGGCACAGCAGGTTAAAGCCCTGGCCTGAAGCGCTGGCATCCCATATAAGCGCCAGTTCTAGTCCCAGCTGCTCCTCTTCTGATCCAGCTCTCTGCTATGACCTGGGATAGCAGTAGAAGATGGCCCAGGTCCTTGGGCCCCTGCACCCACATGGGAGACCTGGAAGAAGCTCCTGGCTTCTGGTTTCAGATTTGTGCAGCTCCAGCTGTTGTGGCCATCTAGGGAGTGAACCAGCAGATGGAAGAACTCCCTCTCTGTCTCTACGTCCCTCTGTAACTCTGTCTTTCCAATAAATAAAATAAATCCTTAAAATCATAATGGATGGCAACTTCAAACTGCTTTTTATGATTCCCACTCACAGGTGGCTGAGGTTTCATTAAAAGGATTATTTATGGTGTAGTAAAGTCTGTAGTTATTTGAGGAGCAGTGAACGAATGTATTAGAATCCATGATATGGCAGTTGCCCAGAAAAATAATGTAGGGAGTGTCCATGGCAAATATTGTTTCCTTACTTTATTTTTTTAAAGATTATTTATTTATTTGACAGGTAGAGTTACAGACAGTGAGAGGGAGAGACAGAGAGAAAGGTATTCCTTCCGTTGATTCACCCCCAAAATGGCCGCCACTGCCGGAGCTACGCCGATCCGAAGGCAGGAGCCAGGTGCTTCCTCCTGGTCTCCCACACGGGTGCAGGGCCCAAGCACTTGAGCCATCCTCCACTGTACTCCCGGGCCACAGCAGAGAGCTGGACTGGAAGAGGAGCAGCTGGGACAAGAACCCAGTGCCCATATGGGATGCTGGTGCCACAGGCGGAGGACTAGCCAAGTGAGCCATGGTGCCGGCCCCTTCCTTACTTTTGAAGTTATTTGGGAGTAATTATTTTAAATCATATGTATTAGCGACTGTATCAAGAAAATCAAAAAAGCTGCTATATAAAATTCTTTGTATTGTTCTAAAAACTGAAACTAAATTTTATTCATGACATCTAACATTTTAAGATGTTTAAGAAACATGTGAATGGCTTTTCTAATTTCCATTATCATCCACAACCGCTTTATCTTTGAAAATCAGATTTACATACCACATGTGATGTTCTATTGGCTGGCACTGGCATGAAATATCTACATTCAAAATTAAGGAAAACTATTGCATAAATATAATTTGATATACAGCAGCAATTTTGGAATTCTAAATTAGGAGGAAAATATCTAGTGTACAAATATATCATTACAATGTTGTGCCAGACCACAAATGTTTCCTGTTTTATTCACACGTGATTAATACATACCCATTAGAACTGTCCTAATATATTCTTAAAACACAAATTTTGATTTTCAAATCATGGTTCTTGATCATTGGTTATGTACTTCATTAAATATGTCATATTTCATCAACAAAACACTTGTAAGTAAAACTGATTAAGAATTTGAAATTTTATTATGGCCATCAAATTATATGAACTTCTGTAAGAAAAAGTTTGCATAACTTAAATGAAGAGTAAATCTTTTTAGAGTTAGCATTATGTCAGGGATTTGCTATCAGTAAATATGCATGAACTCTAGGTTACTATTTAATTGTGTCATTCTAGATGTTTTAAAATAAATACAATTTTTTAGGAGAGGTCAATGCAGCAACCATTCATTCATTCCTCAAATATTTACTGAGTGTAGTTTATGAATCAGATGTTCTTCTAGGTATTGGAAGTACAGTTGTAAAAAAGACAAGTTACCTTTTCTCATGGAATTTTAATTGTGGAGAGAGAAAAATAATATGACTTGTTTTATAGGGTAGAAAACTTATACAGGTTTTTATTTTTCATTTTATTTACTTGAAAGGCAGGAAGGCAGAGGCAAATGAACAGACAGAATCTCCTGCCCACTGGTTCAACTTCTCAAATGCCTGCAACAGTTTTAGGCTTGGCCAGGCCAAACCCAGAACTCAGTTTGGGTCTACTATGTGGGTGTCAGAAACACATTCACTTGAGCTGAAACCTACTGCCTCTCCAGGAATCACATTAGCAGGAAAGTGGAACTGGGGACAGAGTCAACATTTTAACCTATGAAACTCCAGTATGGGATTTGGCCAACACAAGCAACATATTGACTGCTGTGTCACATATCCAACTCAGTGAGATCACTTAGACAATGATAACTTCTAAGATAAAAATCTTGTACAATGATAGTGCCTATAGTTATGACCCTTTATATATCATGGTTAATAAAGTCCTCATTGAGATGTGAGAAATAAGAGAGCTAAAATCTATAATAGAAAAATGCAAACACTATTGAAATTTAGAGCAAAACTTTCTTGGCACAGTAAATGATTAAGTTCAAATGCCTCAAGGACCAAGCGTAGCACAGTGAACAACAAATTATCAGGCTAATTTTCGTTGAATCCTAAAAAGCAAGAAACAGAATGATTGATAGGATACAAGATCTAAGAAGTGGGCACAGACCCATTTGCAAAAACTTTTTGTGACATGGCAATGAGATTGAATAGTCTTCTCAATATAATGGGAAGGGAATTATATGATCTAAGGGACTTTTCACATATGCTTAGGTTTTGTATGAAGAATACCACCATACTTTTTTCCCCAGAAACCTTTTATTTAAGGAATATAAACTTCATACATTTCATAATTACAACTTTAGGAACATAGTGATTCTTCTCACCATACTCACCCTCCCACCCACTCTCCCACCCCTCTATCTCCTCCCTCTCCTATTCCCATTCTTATTTTTTACTAAAATCTATTTACAAGTAACTTTATACACATACGATTAACTGTATGTTAAGAGTTCAATAGTATGAAAAAGAATAACTCTTCCTCCACAGTTGAGACAAAGTCTGTTCAAAGTCATGGTTTCTCAAACAGTGAATTTCACTTCTGTAGATTGCCTTTTAGGTGCTCTAATAGTTATCACATCTAAGGGAGAATATACAGTATTTGTCCTTTTGGGACTGGCTTATTTAGTATGATGTTTTCTAGTTTCATCCATTTTGTTGCAAATGACTGGATTTCTTTTTATCAATTGCTCTGTAGTACTCCATTTGTATATATCTCATGATTTCTTTATCCAGTCTTCAGTTGACAGACATTTGGGTTGATTCCATATCTTAGCTATTGTGAATTGAGCTGTAATAAACATGAGGATACAGATAATTCTTTCATATACTGATTTCATCCCCAGAAATGGGATGGCTGGGCCATATGATAGGTCTATATTCAGATTTCTAAGATATCCATACTGTCTTCCATAGCGGGTTTACCAGTTTGCATTCCCACCAGTAGTAGATTAGGGTACCTTTTCCCCACCTCCTTGGCAGCATTTGTTGTTTGTAGTTTTCTGTGTGAAAGCCATTCTAACAGGGGTACAGTGAAACCTCAAATTTCATTGTGGTTTTGATTTGCATTTCCCTGACGGCTAGTGATCCTGTGCATGTTTTCATGTGTCTGTTGGCCATTAGATTTCCTCTTTTAAAAAATGCCTGTTTAATTCCTTTGCCCACTTCTTAACTAGTTTGTTTGGTTTGTTGTTTTTGAGTTTCTTGATCTCTTTATATATTCTGGTAATTAATCCTTTATCAGTTGCATAGTTTGCAAATAATTTCTCCCATTCTGTCAGTTGCCTCTTCAATTTGCTGAGTGTTTCTTTTGCAGTGCAGAAGCTTCTCAATTTGATATAATCCCATTTGACAATTTTGGCTTTGATTACTGTGCTTCTGGGGTCTTTTCCAGGAACTCTTTGCCTATGCAAATGTTTTGCAGGGTTTCCCCAATGGTCTCTAATTATTTAATGGTATTGGGTTGTAGATTTAGGTCTTTAATCTATTTTGGGTAGATTTTTGTGTAAGGTATAAGATAGGGGTCTTGCTTCATACTTTTAGCAACCACAATTAACAGGTTATTATTCTGGTTTCTGCAAAACTTATCTTCAATAACTACAGATAACTGCAATTGTTTGAAGTTGGCTTTGCCAGAGACTGTTTTTCTGTGGGGGAGAAAAGCCTCAGGAGAGAGATTGATTTGAATATTTTTTGTTAAAAAATAATTTGAATGATACATTTAATCTATTATGTAACATTCTTTTGACATTAGCTTTTTAGCTTAACTCAAATGAAGCAAAAAGTAAAGCAGTATCATTTGACACATATTTCATCAATGTATTATGAGAAATAGTAACTTACAAAAGAAGCTTTAGTATAAGCTAAATTGTTTTATATTTGACTCATTTTAGAAAGAATAACAAGCTCTTAAGGAAAAAAAATTAACTTTTGCTTGTTATACCTAAGAATGTATTCTGTTCCTTCTCCCTCAGTCACAGCAAAACCTAACCCTTAGCTAATGCATCTTCTTCAACTGGGTGAGAATGGTCAGAGCTCTTCAGACATGGACAAAGACTATTAACAGCTGTACTTCACAGACAGACTCTCATGCCCACTTAGGTTTAATAGGTTGAGCTTTAAATTAAGTGACCCACATCACTGTGTTTCTTTTTTCAAAATAAGAAAAACTTCCCATTATTTGCATATGGGATAGCTTTCACTTTCCTGCAGTTTGCTACCCAGCCAAATCTAGCAGAACACCATTAGAGAAAGCATGTGATTCAAATAAACATTTTAGGCATAACCTTTCTTGGAAACACTGAGATTTTATTGTTCTTAGATTTGCACAGGTATTATGTGCAATAATCTAACCATGGCTAAGATAAACATTAGTGTCCGTTTTCTACACATGACTGTGTGGGAACTATTTGTAGTTGCCTAAAGAATATACTTTCTGTTTTTGCTCAGTAGGAAGCACAAACTTCAAATTTTCACTATTCTATAGCAGGCATGCAATCAGCATGCTTCTATTAGTTCTTCTCCATCTAAAATGTGAAGCCTGGTATGCTAAATAAATAATCAAAATGCTCCTATACCGATCTTCTCTGCATGTGGTTAGCATAATGACTTTTTTGGAGCTTCCTTGATTATCTAGTTGCTGTGAGGGTTTTCCCTGTGGGCTGCCAGGACTGACTAATCCTGGTTCAGAAGAGTTTAGGTTCAGTGTTGCTTCACAATAGGAGATTGGTTAAGGGCACTTTCCTGTTTTTAGGGGGTCCATGAATACTTTTAATAGCAATTTTGTTACTATTTACCATGCTAATTTGACTTCTTATCACATGATTTTATTCATACCATAATTTTATACAATTTTGGCATTAGTCTGAGACAAATTGTTAAAAAAAATGGACAGCTATGCTGTATAACTAGTTCTACTTCTAACTCAACAAGAAATGGATCCTTTTATATTAATCAAAAATAAATTGCAGCCCAAATGACTAATAAGTGTATAGTCAACAAGTAGATTCACAGTCACTCATTAAGAGCTTTTTGGGATTGGCAGTGTTCGTAGGGTTTGTGGAAGGAAACGTTGTGTAATACTTTGGGCAGTCAGACAAATGTGCTGTGTATGTATGGGAAGTGGAACTGTATCACAATATGGTGAATATAATTGTCATGATTTTTAAATAATACTTTTGGACATTCTCTGATGAAATTTTTCTGCCTTGGAAAGCAGCTGGTATTTGAAGATTTTGTGTACCTGTGTTCTCAGTTCTTTACTGGGTCTCAGAAAATTTTCCCCAAAATTGACTGTTCTGCTACTACTAAGTACTTTTGAAACTTGGTACCCTCCAGATACTTTCAGGTGCAATTTCTTAATTTTATTATAACTAGAAAAATAGATAAACAGGAATGCTTAGTTTGGATACCCATTGAAGTATTAATTGAGAACCCATTGATCTGCTTTTTGTGGACCTTTGTTTTGTTTTCAACTTTGCAACCATAGAATAGCTTCATGGGAATATGACTGGACTTTAATTTCCTCTTCAGACTTTACTTAGCCTTTGATAATTTTTTTTAAAGTATAAGTAAAGTATATCACATTATCTTTTCTCTGCTCTTTCATATTCAGTTTCAGTTCAGAAGTGAAATACTTTTCAGTTTTATCCCACGGAGGAAATCACCTGTAAGAAGAAAGTAAAATAATCTTAAAAACTTCATTGCATTATGTGTTATTATCAGGATATGGCCTAATCATGCACTCGGCTTTGCCTTAGTAAGTCTATCACTGATACAGGATCCCATTGCTCTGTGCAATGCCTTGTCTCTTTGTGTTAATATTCAGTGACTCTTTTTCCTGAAGGCACCATTCAAAATTATAACATATGAATCACAGACATTAGGGATGGAAATGATATAATACTGTAGGTCATCTAATACCCTCCAGAGGACAAGCCCCCTTGCTATATTATCCAGTGCACTTCATGGGTTATTTTAAATACCTCCAGAAATGAAGATTTGCCCTCTGCATATAATACAACCCATTTTCCCCATGGAATTCACTTTGCTATGATACTATAACCAGTTGCTAACAAGCAAACCATTTCTTGACACATGTAAAATTGCACAGACTTGTAATACCTCCGGCACATTGTGCTCTTTAACACTGTTATTAATATGGTAACAGGTGGAAAGTTATTATCATCTGACTGCTTGGAGTGTGAAATGTCTTATATTCATTTCATTTTCAATTCTGTATAGTTTATGGTTACACTTGATTAAAGGTGGTATTGTGACTGTTTGGAGTTGTTTTAATTCGAGATAAAAATGCTGCAGACTACATTCAGTAATATATTAGATATTGATTCTCATGTGGCCTTAGTACTTGTCTAATCTGAATGCAATGCAAAATATATTAAAGCATAACCAAACTATAATCAAAATTAGTAAAGTGAGTTCTGTGTAAGAGCTATGGGATAGTAACAGGGAAATACTAGAAAATAATATAATATGTTGATATAAAAATTCTAATACAGAATTTCAGAAGATTAATGATGGTCACTATTCTTTATCAGATTATAGCTTACCTGCATTGCTTTGATATTTTCAAACTAAATATGTCCTGAGAAACTGATGACTTTAGGAGTACATGTGTAAATGAAGTTATCAGTGCCTAACATGTTACTAGTCTACATTTTAAAGTGTTTTGTGGTTTTCATTTTTATTTGAAAGGTAGAGAGACATCAACCATTCCCTGTTCAATCTCTAAATGCCTACAACAGGCAGGACTGGTCCTGGCCAAAGCCAGGAGCCAGAATCTCCATCTGCCTGGATCACCTACTTGGGTGTCAGTGACACAAACAGTTAAATCATCACTTGCCACCTTGCAGGGTATACATTAGCAGAAAGCTAAGGAAGAAGTAGAGTACTGGGAACTCAAATCAGTCACTCTTTAAAAAAAATTTATTTATCTGAAAGGCAGCGTTACAGAGAGAATGAGAGACAGAATTATTCCATTTGCTGGTTCACTCCCCCAAATGGCCACAAAAGCCAGGACTGAGCCAGGCCAAAGCCAGGAACCAGAAGCCTCTTCCATATGGGTGCAGGGTCCCAAGCATTTGGACACATTATCATGGAGCTGGATCAGAAGTGGAGCAGCAAAGTCAACCAGTGCCCATATGGGATTCTGGTGCTGAAAACTGGGCCTTCAATCCACCGAGCCACAGCACTGGCCCAGTCACTCTTAACTGGGATGAAAGTATCTAAAGTGGCAGCTTAATCCCACTTTCATGGTTGTCCCTTTAGTCTGCATTTTATAGCATATTATTTCCTGCTACATGTTTGTTGGCATGTTCCAAAATAAATAAATTGGGCATTCAAACTTCACCAGCAACAGTACTTTGGGATAAACATGGTAACAGTATCCTAAGTGATGTTAAGAGGAAGATTATCTTAAGGCAAAAAAGATTCCTGATTCTGAATATAAATTGGAAGTTGATATAGAGTGTGTCACCACTAGATGCTTGAATCTTTGATAGTATGGCAAGAAGGTAGTGAAATTTTTTTTCTGGCCTGGTAAGGATTTTCACCTGGCCCTTTTAATTAAGTTGACATGTAACAAATAAGCAAGACCAAAGTACACATGTTTGTTTCATTCAAGTTTGACATGATACAGCAGCCATCACAGAAAATGAAGACTCAGAGAAGCAGTGAGTTGAACACCTGCATACTGCATGGGATCAAGAACAATACATTCAATACATTGCAGCGGCTCACTTGGCTAATCCTCTGCCTGCGGCGCTGGCACCCAGTGTCCTAGTCCTGGTTGGGGCGCCGGATTCTGTCCCTGTTGCCCCTCTTCCAGTCCAGCTCTCTGCTGTGGCCTGGGAGTGAAGTGGAGGATGGCCCAAGTGCTTGGGCCCTGCACCCCATGGGAGACCAGGAAGAAGCACCTGGCTCCTGGCCTCGGATCTGCCCAGCGCCAACTATAGCAGCCATTTTGGGGGTGAACCAATGGAAAAGGAAGACCTTTCTCTCTGTCTCTCTCTCTCTCTCTAACTCTGCCTGTCGAAAGAAAGAAAGAAAGAAAGAAAGAAAGAAAGAAAGAAAGAAAGAAAGAAAGAAAGAAAGAAAGAAAGAAAGAGAAAGAAAGACAGACAACAATACATTGTGGCAACAAGTAGGCAGGGAGGCTTGGGTTGGGTCAGATAATCATTGAGGACTGACTAGAAAGAGTTTATTTACAGATTTTTCTTAGTTCCTCCTCCCTTTTTTTTTTTGGTAATAATTGTGACAGTTTACTCCAGCTATTGGGGAGACATCTTCTCAATGGGGATTTTGTCTCTTATTTTCAGGAAGACGAAGCAGAGTGCCATTCTCCTACATGTTGTTTGTCAACTGACTTTGGCTCAAAATAATCCTATGCCAAAGTACCATATTATGGCATGACATATTAACTGCTGCTTCCTTGTGTTACCAAATAGTGTTTGTCCCCTATCTTTGGGAGTAAAATTATATTCTCTAATGGGTCCAACCTGATTTCATTGAATTTACTAGCATTTTTTGTTACCGGAGAAGCAAAAGGGTCCCTGTCTTCGCGCAAGAAAGACTTCAGGTGTGAGACAGAGTAGTGGAAAGCAACATAGCAAGGTTTATTAGTGTAGGGACATCCGTAAGAATGGATGGGCACCTCTCCAGACAGGACCTGAGAGAGAGTGCGCAGTTCACATTTAGGCTGGGGTTTTTAAGGGGATGGGTCTTGCCTTCCCTCCCCCTCTCCTTCTCCTCCTCCTGAACAAAGGACTTGTTGGATGTAAATCTGAAAAACTCCTTTCTGAGTTTTTCCCATTGAAGTTATCACACAGGGGAAGCCTGGCTAGCATCTCCTGGCCTTAGAGGAAGAATGTTTATCAGGCCAGGTAGAAGGGTCAGGACCCCCTGGAAGGTCATTAGGATCCAGGCGGGGCTTTGAAGTGCAGATACTAGGCTGCATATGGAAGGGTATCAAGTAGAAGGGGCAGGACCCCCCTGGAAGGTCATCAGGATCCAGGCGGGACCTTAAAGTGTAAGATACTGGGCTCCTGGAGCTTCCACTGTGGGTGCTGGTCTTCAGGCCTTTCTCATACACACATAGGCTCAATTTCTGACTTCCTACCTAGCAGTATTCAAGGATGAAGGTGAAATCTAGCAGAGGGACTGTTAGCAAATACAATAAATCACACCACATTTCACCCCCAAAACCCTAATCCCCTGGAAGCTGATGGCCTGGTGCAGTGGATGTGATGTTGTGAGGAATCAAGATGGGTTAATAAGGCAGTCAGGGGATCCCAGTGCAATTTGGAGTATAAAATATTTGCTTCCTTCCCCTTCTCACAGGCCGCCCACCTTCCTTCAGAATCTCCGAATTTACATGAGAATAGCAAGGGAGCTCTTCCTGAGCTCACAGTTTATTGAGAAAACAAGTTACCTATCCCACCCTTAGCAGGCCAGATGGAGAATTAATTGTAAATCAGGCCTTTTGATTGGTTTTTGTCCCTGCCTGGTAACTGAATGCCAATCTGATGTCAAGTTTTTTTTTTTTTTCTTTTTCTTCGAAATTGTTACTTAAAAACCTCACTACCACCAGTCCTTTTGGTATCTTTCCTCTCTTGGAAGCCCCCCTCCATGCTGCTCTGGCTGGGGGTCTTTTGATTCTAATAAATACTTTTAAATCTCTTTGCCATCCACTTGGAAATTCTTCCATATGAGACAAAGAACTGAGGTAACAGTAATTTCTCCACTGTTGTTTTCCCGTAATAATGTCTTACCTTCATGTCCTTAAGTCATGTTCTCAAGGTTATTTCCTCTGATTTTTCCAAGGAAAGAGTATTGGACTGAAAGTGAGACAGCTATATATTGTCTCCATAAGCTAAGGAGAAACATAATGTGATCTGGTTAGTTTTCTTATTGTTGAGAGTTGAGCAGTCTTCCACCAAACCTGCACATCAAGAGAATTCCCAAAAAATAAAGATGTGATTATAGAAATGGTTGGAAGAAGGGCAGGCAATTCCACATTAGGGTGCATGCTTTTGAGTCTGGCTCCATTTCCAATTCCAGCTTCTTGCTGATGTGCATACTGGGAGATGTGATCATGGTTCAAGTGCTTGGATCCTTGCCACCCATGTGGGAGACTCAGATGGAATTGCTGACTTTTGGCTTTAGCCTGGCATAAGCAGACATTTGGGAGTCTGACAACATATATTTCTCTGACTCTGCTTCTCTGTCCCTCTTTCTCTCTTTCTGCCTTTCAAATAAAATGAAAATAAATTTAATAATTTTAATTATACAATATAAATAAAATTCATTGATGTACATAAAGAAGCTACAAGAAATCAAAAGTGAAAAATAACCCTGAAAGTACTTGTTTATTAAGCTAGTTTTAGAAAGAACTGAAATGGAAAAAGACAAAGTCTTCCTATATGAAATAATGAACTGTCAAAATACATTTTGAAGAACTAACATGTTTGAAATATAGTCATAATCTGAAGATATTTAATAATTCCATTTCTCTACAAAACAATTATTAACTTCATTATTAGTAAAAAAAATGAGGACAGCAAAAAATTTACCTCAGAATTTTGTCAAATATGACAGGTAATCAAATGTAATCTCAATTTTTTCTAATATATGAAGATCATTAACATTTGTAATTTATAAAGTGTTTTAAAGATTAAATGAGGTAATAACTGTTTACTGCACAGTCCATTTACTTCCTAAGCACTCCATACATGTTACGTCTTTTTCAGACTCTAAAAGCATGTGGGACTATTGTTGCTTCTCCCATCATAACCACATCTGTACTCTTGAGGCACATTGGTTTTTCTACTGAAAAAGTGACATTAGTATTAATAACAATGACGGTATTTTGATTTTATTTCACATAGTACACTAGTTGTGTGAGGTTGCACAGATTATGAAACAAAATGTCATGATCTGTACTTAGGTACTGTCTGTATTCATCTATTAAACTTTTTTTTTTAGATTTAATTATTTATTTGAAAGGTAGAGTTACAGAGAGGCAGGAGCACGGAGAGAGAGAGAGGTCTTTGATCAGCTGGTTCACTCCCCAGGTTACGGCAATGGCCAGCGCTGTGCTGATCTGAAGCTAGGAGCCAGGAGCTTCTTCCAGGTCTCCCATGCAGGTGCAGGGGCCCAAGGAGTTGGGCCGTCTTCCACTGCTTTCCCAGGCCACAGCAGAGAGCTGGATAAGAAGTGGAGGAGCCGGGAGTCAAACCAGCACCCATATGGGATGCCAGCACTATAGGCAGCAGCTTTATCCACTATTCCATAGAACCAGCCCATATTAAACTTCTATTTAGATACAGAGATCCATGGTGTAATTGCCAAAAGCATAAAATTTATTCTCAAAGATTTGAATTATGGATATACCCATACATAATCAATACCCATACTTAGATCCACACTATGACTATTTGTACTAAGTATTTGTGGGCTTATCTATCCCATTTGCCTATCTATTGAGGAATGTAATGACAATGAAGACAGACGTGTATTTAATGTTTCCTGTGGTGTATCCAGTCTTCACCAGTGTCTGTCATGTGATGACTGCTTAATCATATAGATTCTCCAGCAGCAGCCATTCAGCTTTCTCTTCTCCAGCTCTCCTAAACATTTTTAAACATGTAGTTTGGCAATCAGACCACGCATACACAGGCATGTGCACTCAGACTCAGTCACACATATGCGTATTCCCCAGGATTTAAAACAAGTATCTATAGGAAAGAGATCATGTGTTTTAGTGCTTACTTAAACTTAGAAAACTTACGTGTATATTACTTTCAATATTGGCCAGGTGTATAAAATCAGTCACTAGTCTTGTTGATTGTTTCCTAGTAGGGAACTTACATTTTTTCTCTTTTTAGTTTGATTTTCATGAACTTAGTTGAAACAGAAGTTTCTCCACTAATTTCTTTAACTCCAATCTCTTTAAGTTATAGTCTACACTCTTTCTTGAGAATTCATACAGTCTTAAAAAGGACAGTGTTCTCCAATGAGTTTTCTACTCATTCCCTTTTTGTTCTTTAAACTCATTAACAAAATGTGGTAGGAAAGCATTAGAGCTTGAGAAACAACATGAGAAAAGACTGTGTCATCAAAATGAGTACTAGATTTTAAAGGGCATAGAGAACAACATTGGAATATAATCAAATGTATACTCAGAAGGACCATGGATTCAGTGATCCATTTACAACTACCAAGGTATGAGAAGTCTTCAAAAAAATTAATGGAAAATGGGTATTGTAAAAAACAAATATGTATTTTTCAAGTTTTTGCACTAAAATGAATATATCTTTATTATTTTACTGTATTATTTTGAGAGGGAGAGGAAGGGGAGAAAAGGAGGGAGGAAAGGGGAGAGAGAGAGAGAATAGGAAAGAGACAGACAGAAAATGTCAGTGTACACTCTAAAGGCCTGCACTAACTGGAGATGGTCCAGGGCCAAAGCTAGAAGCTGGGAATGCAATTCAGAATCCAACCACTTGATCCATCAGTGGTGCGTCCCAGGGTCTGCATTATCAGGAAGTTGAAGTCAGGAACTGAACTGAGGTTCTATTGTTGGGCATAGGTATCTTAAATTTTGTGCTAAGTGCCCATTCCTAAAACCTTATATTTTAATTCGATTTTCCATGAACTTTGCTTTGTATTTATAGCAGTGTTAAGAATCACATTTTATGTCTCCTCATTTATAGCAGAGAAAACTGATACTAAGACAAGGGAAATGTCTGGAGTGAAAAAGGTCAAGGGTAGCAGGACGTATGACTGAACTCTGTCTTTCTGATACTCAAGCTTGAGTGCCTGACCATATACTGCACCTGTACCCTGGTACTGTAATACATGAGATAATTTAATCAATAGAGATATATCATAGAAAGTCAGTTATGGAAAGAGAGGAGGCAGATAAATTAACCAAAAAAGAATATTGTATCTCTCCCTACTTGAGCATTATGAAGTATAAAAAAAGCTATTTGCAGCCGGCGCCGTGGCTCACTAGGCTAATCCTCCGCCTTGCGGCGCCAGCACACCGGATTCTGTCCTGGTTGCCCCTCTTCCAGGCCAGCTCTCTGCTGTGGCCCGGGAGTGCAGTGGAGGATGGCCCAAGTGCTTGGGCCCTGCACCAGCATGGGAGACCAGGAGAAGCACCTGGCTCCTGGCTTCGGATCAGCGTGGTGCACCAGCTGCAGTGCACCACCCGTGGCGGCCATTGGAGGGTGAACCAATGGCAAAGGAAGACCTTTCTCTCCGTCTCTCTCTCTCACTGTCCACTCTGCCTGTCAAAAATAAAAAATAAAAAAAAAAGCTGTTTGCAATGGGTTGAATAAAACCCACTGGTACCTTGGAAGTTAATCCATGTTTGACAATATGAAACTAGTACATGGTTAGGGGTGGTGGAGAAATGCCAGGGGGTTCTATTAAATTAGGGCCTGCTTTTGCACGTTTTACAGTGGTAGAGTTAACATGTACTGAAGTTACTGGGAAATGGATTGGAGAAATGGCTACAGCCTGAATGGAATTTTGCCCACTTAGTAAAGTCAGGTTCTTTGTTATACAGCCTTTTCTATCCGAAGTCACTGTATGCTTTCATAGTCTTTCTTTCTCAGACTATTCCACCAGAAATCAAAATATATTTTATTTATCTTGTCAAGATAAGTAAAGAAAAGATGAAAAAAGTACAACTAGATAAGAAGTTCTCTATGATAATATCTATGATAAATATTTCAATTTTAGCCTTGGGTAAATGTTAAATTATACAGAAATGTGAGCTCTTTAAGTCGGTAATAATGACAAATTGAAGAGTGCTGTATAGTTTAGGCTGGGGAATGATGTTATGAGAAATCTAATCTTTATACTTAGTAGTAAATACCTTAATAATGATTATAGACCAAGAAATAAAGCTGTTCACATTCATTTCTCATGCTGTTATTAAACAAGCAGCTGACCATTCACACAGGACAGAAGGGAATTGACCTGTCATATGAAAAGCAGTATAGTTTAATTAAAAATGGCTTGAATATTTTTAGAAGAAATAAGTTGAATATGTGAATGGCGTTTAAAGTGGGATTTCAAAGGGAAAGTAAAATAGCCCATAAATTGAACTAGCTTATCTCAATCTTAAAGTCTTAGATATTTAATTCTATATAATCAAAGGTGATTGCAAAAAACTAAGTCAAACAACACCTAAAATAATATTTAATTAATCATCCCTTCTTAAATCTTTTTGTGAAAACTAATTTTTTCTTATTTTTGTGATAAGATAAGCATTATCAGAAGGGCAAAAGACTTATAAGGCTTACCGAGTCCTCACAGATGACATGTCATTTTTTTCCTTTTGTCTTTCTGTTACTTGCTCTTTCTGGGAATTTCTATGGAAATTATTGGGTTCATGTGCTATTAGAAAAGACCTGTATGCCCTATAAAGAAAACCTAATGAGCAGAACCCACGCTATGGTGATCTAATCATTAGTTTCCATTTCTGTGTTATGACTGTATGCATATAAGTCTGATTTGCCTTGAATGTATTTATAAAGAACTTGATTCTAAAAACTTTTATTTTCAGCTAGGAATACATTGAGCATCTTGCTTCCAATATTGCATTTTATTAACTCATTTATATATTTACTTAGTAGATGAAGAAGCAGGACAGTTTAAATTGTGTAAAATCACAGAGCTCTTAAGTGATTGTCTCAAGATTTGAGTTCAGCGTACAGTGACTCATCACAAAGCATCATTTCAGACAATGACAAATTGCGTTTAGGGCAGTGGTCTCATAAGATTTTAATGCAGCTGAAAAATTCCTTCACTTAATGACATTGCTGTAGCCATCAGAGTGTAGTGTAGAAGACATCACATATTTTTGTGGTGATGTTGATTCAAAAAAACCTATGCTGCTGCCAGTTGCATAAAGGTATAGCCTAGAGCCAGGCATTGTGAGCAGCTGTTTAAACTGGCATTTGTGACTCTGGCATTTTATATTAGAACAACAGTTCAAGTCCCTGCTGCTCCACTTCTGATCCAGGTCCCTGCTAATGCACTTGGGAAGAAAGTAGAGTATGGGCCCCACCATCCACGCAAAAATCCTGGATGAATTTCAAAGCTCTTGGATTTAGCTGGCCCAGACATGGATGTGGAAGCCACTTGGGGAGTGAACCTTGAACGAGGGGATGAATGATCTCTTTCTCTCCTTCCCACCCTCTGCCTCCCTTTTTCCTTCCCTTCTTTCCTTCTTCTTTCCTTCCTCTCCTCCTCCCTCTCTCTAGACCTTTCAAGTAAATAAATAAAATCTTAAAAATATATGGTCATACAAGTATACAGTACATATACTCGATAATGTCAATTCAAGACTTACTGGCAGAAATATTTACTGTATATTTCATCATTACTTTAGATAGACTCATTTCACTTAAGAACAGAAGTTTACGGTAAAACACTTTGCTGTGTTACACTATAGGAAGTTCATGCATTTCATGTTTACCACATCTCTTGATAGCATCAAGAGGCCACGTTATGTACTTGACTCTCACTCTCTACGCTTGTTTAAGTATATTTGGTGGTACGCACACTATGATGAAATCACCTATGATGCACTTTTCAGAACACAGCCCCATTGTTAAGTCATACATGATTATGGAGGAATACAGCATAAACCTTTTGACTATAGGAATAGCTTTTATGCATATATCTTGGCCTGTTGATTCTCTAAGGTGTTAAGGTTCTCACAAGCATAATAAATATATTTTCTTCAGTTTTTTTACATGACCCTTTTATGCCATGAATACTAATAAATAATTCTTGCCCTGATGAATATTGTATTATCAGACATTTAAAATGTACACAGAGGCAGTATAAATCATAGAGCTCAGTCAGAGTTTGTGCTGGTCAGTGACTCTTAGAAAATAATTTTCAAGGCCAACTTGAATGATAGTATCATTACAATTTTTCAATTTAAAAAATATCTTTGCTTTCTGTTATAAAAAAGGACAATGAAATGATATACCTGAAAATTAAGCATTGGCTTCCATTTTTGTATTTACTCCTGTGGCATCATTAGGTGTAGCAAGCATATCTTCATGCGTCTCTCTAACCAAGAAATATCCACAAACTTTAATAAGTTTTCCAACATCATATTTTTCTGGGCTCTTGAAAAGTAAATCATAATTCCCCCTAGTCAGAAGTCAGTTGATATATATGTATATGATAGGGATATATATCCCTATCGTGTATTTGAAAAGCAAAGTTACAGAGAGAGAGGAGAGAAAGAGAGAGAGGTCTTTGGCCACAATGGTCAGGGTTGGGGCAAGCCAAATCCAGGAACAAGGAGTTACAACCCAGTCTCCCACATGGGTGCTGGGGCCCAAGCATTTGGGGCATCCTCTGCTGCTTTTCCAGGTGCATTAGCAGGGAGCTGGTTTGGAAGCAGAGCAGCTGGGACTTCAATTGACAGTCTGATATGGGATGTCAGTCTTACAGGTGGTGCCTTTACCTGTGATGCCACAAAGCCACCCCCCCATGTATTTAACTGTTATTAATACTAAATGCTATGGTAAATGTCACATATTGACTGACTTTGTTGTTCATTCATTGATGATATGTGAAGCTTGGCATTTGCAGATAATTGTATGGGTACAGTCAGTTTTTCATTACTAGAATGAAATTCCTGAGGGAGGTGAACTTTCTAAAAAAAGGAATTCTTTTCAGTGACATGGTGCTGGGACAAGCTCAGTTATGGAAATTGTCTTCTTGGTGGCAGAGTCCTAAGACAGCACATGTCATCAAGTGACAAGAGACCGGGACTGTGTGTCTCTGTTTCTCTGTATCTGTCTGGTCTCTTTCTCTTCTTTAAAACAACCAGATTCCCATCATGGGACATCTAGCCTACAAAATCCAGTCACTTTCGAAATGCTGTACTTCTGAACACCATAGTCAGATTAAGTTTTCACCATCTTAATACCATTACTGTGTAATGTTGGAGATTAAACTCCTGGATAAAGTCAAGGACATAAATCACATTCAAACCATGGCAACAGTCGTCTTGCACTGAAAATACAGCAGTGAAAGGGAAACAAACATTCTTGCCTTCATGTGATAGAGATTCTAGAGAGCTGTTTTGGCATGCTGGATAAATTTGCCTGTGAAGCTGTCCTCCCATCTTGGCACTGGTTCTAGCCACTCCATTTCCAATTCAGTTCTATCGTAATGGCCTGGGAAAGCAGCAGCAGATTACTCAAGTACTTGAACCACTGCTACCCACATGGGAGACCTGGAAGAAGCTTCTGGCTCTTGGCTTTCGTCTCAGCTGTTGCAACCATCCATGGAATGAACCAGTGGATGGAAGCGTGCATGCTCTCTCTCTCTCTCTCTCTCCCTCTCTCTTTCTCCCCCCACTGCCTTCCTCCTTCCTTCCCTCCTCCTCCTTTTCTCCCTGATCCCTTCCCTCCCTTCCTCCCTCCCTCCCTCTCTCTCTCTCTTACCTATCTCCTGCTCTCTCACTATAACTCTGACTTTCAAATAAATTAATAAATCTTGAAGGAAGGATTCTGCTGCGCCTTAGTGAGATAGGTACTTTTTCACCCCAATTTTGTTCGTAGGAACTCTTAAGTTATCAAGAAGTAAGCTACAGGTCTAGATGAATTTTCAAAGCCAGCATTCATCACATCTTTATCTTACTGCCAATTCCACACACATTAACCTTCTATTAAATTGCAAATAAATTAGCAGAGTAGGTTAAGACACTACATTAAGACTTTACTTATTCAAAAATACCTAAAGAACTAAAATATTATCAAAATATTTCATGAATCACTGCTGTGTCTTTTGAATTATGCTTTAAACTTTTCAGCTCTAGGTATTCAATTCTGTTAGGCATCACATACATTTCCCTTAGAATAGTATG
The DNA here is from genome assembly GCF_051225735.1 of Oryctolagus cuniculus. Classification (NCBI taxonomy): domain Eukaryota; kingdom Metazoa; phylum Chordata; class Mammalia; order Lagomorpha; family Leporidae; genus Oryctolagus; species Oryctolagus cuniculus. The sequence goes on from NC_142872.1 coordinate 53,028,815, forward strand.
GAGACTCCCTATTGTGCTGCCTTGAATGATAAAATATATTAAGCACTAGGATTATGATACAGTGAATAATATTTGGGGTTATAAGTGGACCCATTAGAAAAATTTCTATAAATATGTGCATTTAAAATATAATCGAAGTTTCTAATAAGTAAATATGCTTTTGGTGAATATTAACCAAAGGATTGTTAAAAAATTAAAAACAGATACTGTATAATTGTACTTTATATCATGGTAACCATCATGTGATAGCACTTTCAAGATAAGAGAAGGAAATTACTTTGAGATTGTTCAGTAGTAGGAAGGGTACATAAGTTAACTATCTATCTATCTGTACATAATGCATACAAACAAAAGCTTACTGCTTCAATCTCACAAACTACTGAACCAATTTCAAAAGCAGGAAAAAGGTCCTACATCTGTGTTCTTCATTCTCTACTGATTACAACATCAAGAATGTAACTAACATACATAGCAAAGTATTTTTGAGTATATGGCTTTTGTGGCATGGACTTCAGAGCATAATCACCAACTTCCTGCAACAAAGAGTTAGTGGGTTAGACTATTATTGGGAACGAAAATGGACCCTAGGCCTTAATGAAGCAACTTGAACACTTTATTTACTTGTGGTCTACTTACACTAGAATTAATAGACTTCAAGTAATTTGATACACCTATGCTGTCAATGAAATACTCTTACACTGGAAAATATAGATGTAGATCAAAGCATGCATGCATATTTTATTAATTTAACTAAGTTACTTAAAGTGAATTATCTATGATCTAAGACAGACATTTGAAGAATTTTGTTTTAAAACCCCTGACTCCTGGCTTCAGTCTGGCCCAACTCTGCCCATTGTGGCCATTAGGGGAGTTAACCAGCAGATGGAAGACCTTTCTCTCTAACTCTAACTCTAACTCTAACTCTAACTCTGACTCTGACTCTAACTCTAACTCTAACTCTGGATGTGAGTGTGCGTGTGCGTGTGCGTGTGTGTGTGTGTGTTTCTTTGTCTCTGTAACTGTGTCTTTCAAATAAATAAATCTTTAAAAAAAAGTTATTTTTGAATACCACCGTACTTTTGTAAACTGTCTAATATTTGCTGGACATAATATACCAATATTTCTTATGTTAAACACTTATTTAATAACCTCATATTTTTATATGTGCGTGTATTTATATTTTGACTTGTAATCCTCTCTCTCTGTACTTTCCTTCCCTATTTCTTACTACTCTGCGTGACATCTATTACTTTTCAAATCACCTGATCTTTTTTTATATCTCCAGATAATGTTCCCCATGTTATGCCCTTCATTCCTTCTGATTTAACACTACCGGCTTAAAATTCACTCTTTCAAATATTTTAATAGAAAATCATTTGACTGTAATTTAATATGAAAACATTTAACCATATTCTGTGCAATGTATTTTAAGTTAGTAGAATTCAGCTTTTTTCTTTTTCTAATAAGAGAAGGTAAATGAAATTTTGAAGTTCATGAGAAATCTTATTTGGGGGTAGTGTTAAGGTGCAGTGGTTTTAGCTGCTGCCTGTGACACCAGCGTCTCATACAAGTACCTGTTTGTCATGGCTGCTCCTCTTCCTATCCAGTTCTCTATTAATATGCATGGGAAAGGAGAGGGAAATTGGCCCAAGTACTTGGGTGTGTGTCACCTTCCTGGGAGACCAAGATGAAGCTCCTGGCTCCTGGCTTTGGTCTGGTCCAGACCTAGCCATTGAGACCATTTAGGGAGTGAACCAGCAGAAGGAAGTTTCTCTCTCTTTCTCTTTCTCTCTCTTTCTCTCTCTTTCAAACCCTGCCTTTGAAATAAATAAATCAGTATTTATAAAAGAGAAATCATATTTACATTTCTGTTTTTGATATTTGGGTGTCCTGGCACAGAGAAGAGTTGTTTAATTAAAATGAGTGTAATAGGCTCAACTGAGAAATTTTCCTTTTCTACACCAACATTATTCACAGTTTCTATAACACCTACATTTACTTATTGCTGCCTTATGGTTCTTTTGGAGCGATGCCAGTGTCATAAACTAAAATACAAAAAAGTACAGTGAGCTTCAAGTCATTATTGCATAGATAATTCAGATTAAGATTTCTTGCTGAGAACAACTAGAAAAATTGGACTGGAGAAATGTAATTGAAAGTAACAGAAGTTGTCAAAGGGAGGAGTCAAAGCAAAATATTTTTCTCTACAGGTATGTTCTAGTTCATCAGTGATCTGAAAAGTTTTTTGAGTAGTATCTCAGAGCTAAGGTAAGAGTGGCAGGTGTCCAGCGTGGCAACATAGAAGTATAAACAAACAGTAGTACCTGGCAGAAACTGCAGTTCAGTTTTGTATCCTGTAAATACTTAGAACTGATTTGAGAGTACCTGGAGAATGCTAGGGCTTCCAGGTGGTTGGGAGGAGTAAATATAAAAACTCTCTAGGGTATGTTCTTATTATCTGAAGAGTCAAATATTTCCGCAGATTTTTTTCAAAACAAAATCTAGCACCTGATAAAAACAATCACTACTATGATTAGGCAAAATATGAAGAAAGGCAGGAAATTAAACAAGGAAGTAAGAATAAAATAAGAGGTAAAAATTTGGGAATATTTAGATGTATTTTGATTTCATTAACCAATATTAATGATATAGGCCCTAGCATAGCATGTGGTTTATATATGTAAGGGGTTCAATAAATTAAAGGATAAAGTGTATAACTTTAGAACTAAAAGAGGGAAAAATTAAATAATAAAAACTTTGAAACAAATGAAACTGAATAACAGAAATGAGAAAATGAAACTAATACTATAATTAGAAAAGATTGAAAATCTAAATATATCAGTATTTATATTAAATATAAATGTATTACATTCTTCAAAGTAAAAGGCAAAGATTTCCACACTGGATGAAAGTAACAAAGCACTATATGCAATAACATGTCAAAAATAGAAAAACATGTAATTAGAGTTGGTGAATTATGTGTTATGTTCATTGGAGTGCATACTGGTTTCCCACCAAAATGTATATCCTGAAGTTGAAATGACCAAAATGGTGATATTATGTGATGAGATTTTGTGGAGTATATGATGGTATACCTCTCATAAATGGATTTAGTGCTTTTTAAAAGGAGACTACAGAGAGATGCTTTGCCCCTCCGATCATGAGAAAACAGAAGAAAAATTATGTCCATTATGAACAAGGAAAAGGGACTTTGCAGGCACTGTATGTTCCATTGCTAGTATCTTGGACTTCAAAGATTTCTGACTCAGAAACAAGTATTTGTTGTTTACAAGTCACCAGGTCTACAGTATTTTTCTTATAGTAACTGAAATGGACTAAGATATCAAGAAAATTATTTTTTAGTTAAGTTGTTCAAAAATAAAAACATATCATAAAAAGGCAAAGTAGGCTACACAAATACTGATTTTATGGAAGATTCTTAGAGCTATATTAATTTTGGAAACTAGAAACCAACAGTAAAAATAAAGAAGATACTCCATGAAAATTTGAACTTACCAGGGAGATATGATATTTTTAATATTATATATGATGAGGAGGCAAAATAAATTCATAAATAAAATGGAAAATTTATTAAAATCTTCCTCAGAGAGTCATAGAAAAACAGGTTAAAAAAATCAGTAGGCCAGCGCCGCAGCTCAATAGGCTAATCCTCCGCCTTGCGGCACCAGCACACCGGGTTCTAGTCCTGGTTGGGGCGCCGGATTCTGTCCCGGTTGCCCCTCTTCCAGGCCAGCTCTCTGCTCTGGCCCGGGAGTGCAGTGGAGGATGGCCCAAGTGCTTGGGCCCTGCACCCCATGGGAGACCAGGAGAAGCACCTGGCTCCTGCCTTCAGATCAGCACGGTGCGCCGGCCTCAGTGCGCCGGCCGCGGCTGCCATTGGAGGGTGAACCAATGGCAAAAGGAAGACCTTTCTCTCTGTCTCTCTCTCTCACTGCCCACTCTGCCTGTCAAAAAAAAATCAGTAAATACATAAAATATTTCAAAAGCATAATTAGCACATTTGACCTAAAGTGTGTGCTTTATAGATCATTACACTAAGCGATGACAGAAAAAAATTATTTTCAAGCACAAATAAATAGGAAAGATTGGATAAGTGCTTTATCTTTAAACAAGCTTCAATTAATGTAAAATGATAAATTATAGGGTGAGAAAAGTTTAATCCTATACAAGTGATCTAAGAAAAAATATTTAAGTAACTCAAAGATTGAGAGAAAGAATCATAATATAGTACATATTTGTATTAGTCTTGGTTGCCCAGAGAACTAATAAATCAACAGAATGGAGAGAGAGAGAGAGGGAGAGATAGAGACAAGAATGGATGATGGATAAGAAACTAGGTTAGGGATCAGCATTGTGGGTGCAGTGGGTTAAGCTATGCCTGGGATGCTGACATGCCAAATGGGCACTGGTTTGTCCTGGCTGCTCTGCTTCAAATCCACCTCCCTGCTAATGTGCTGACACCCTTATGGGAGACTTGGAGGGAGTTCTAGGCCACTGGCTTCAGCCTAGCCTGACCCCAAACATTGTAACCTTTTGAGGAATGAACAAACAAATGTAAAATTAATCTCACTGTCTCTCCTCTTTCTCTCTTTTCTCTCTCTGTAACTCTGCTTTCAAATAATGAATACACCTTAAAAAATAAAAAACTGAATTACGTGAGTACAGAAGCAGACAAGTCTTGTGCTCTGCCATGAGAAGCATTAATGCAGTGGTTAATTCAGTGAGAATAAGGGGATCCCTTCCTTTGCGCTGATCTGTATCCCAGTCTAAAGATCCAAACACCTGACACTCTAATGCCTAAGGGCAGGTGAGAGTAGATGTCTAGAGTGGAGCAGAGCAAATGAATTCTCTCTTCTTCTCCATTGTTCTTTGGTTTTGGCCCTGCAATTATTGGTAGATGCCCACCCATATTGGTGATAGTAATCTTCTTTGCTAAGACTCCTGCTTATTGTTGTTTGGCTTTGTTTTATATAAAGGTAATGCATTTCATGTATATCATATATACAGTTTTGAGAACATAATGATACTTCCCACCCTACCCTACTCCCTCTCTTGTTTCCACAATCTCTCCTCTTTCCTTTCTTAGTTTTCTTTTAATTTTTACAATGACATACTTTCAGTTTATTTTATAATCAGAATTTTAATCCTTCACTATAAAATGCTATCCTTCACTATAAAATGCTAATCTTATTTCTTTGGGCATTTCTTAGCCCAGTTAATGTGACACATAAAATTAAACAACAAAATGTTTAGATCTGCTTACTAATGAAAATGACATACCAAAATATGTGGTTGGAGGTGGTGAAATCTTAGGGAGAATTTGGAGTTTGAACAGTATATGTTTAAAATGAATACAGACTGAAAATTGCTGAGCCAAGCATCCCTAGTAAGAATATATACAAAAAGATATTTAAAAAGTAGAATTAAAATAAAACAAAAGCAAAGTCAATAAAACTGATGGAATAAGGAACCAAAAGATGAATAAAACTGACAGTTTGAATGTAAAAGACAGAGCAAGCACAGATGATCAATATGAAGAATAAAAGATGACTCTAAAAATCTAAAAATTTAGATGAGGAGTGTACTACATACTATTCAAAATGACCTGACAATTTGGAAGACATAGTTTAAATAGAAATTTTAGTAGTTTTGTAAAAATTGACTAAATTGAATTCCTACTTAAAAGTATCTCTTCAAATGAATTCTTAAAAGTTTAAACAAAATATCACAATGCAATGCAAATTAAAAATGTAGACCTAAGTACTAAAATTAGTGAACATTTTCATATATTTTTGCAGTCAATAATTGTCATGTACAAATGCTTCTGTACAGTACTGAATAAGAAAGCATAAAGCTACCCATTCCCTGTTTTGATAAGACATTTCAAGGGAAGATGTTGGTATACTTTTCTTAAAAGGTGAAGATAGAAGTCAAAATCCCAATATAATTCTGGCAAGCTTAATTTAGTAATATAAAACGGGGTTTTATCTAAGAAATGTCTGGTGAGCTTAGCATTAGAAAATCAATTAATGTACTATAACATATTAACAAGAAAAAAAACTCTCAAAAATGTTGCATAGGAAGATCTGATAACATTTAATTTTTTTGTGATTTCAAAAATATTAGGAAACAGGAAAATGGGAGGAATTGCCTCAGTTCAATAAATACATGTATTTTTTTTTAAAAAAAAGTCTCAAAGCTAAAAAATAGTGCTCAGTCTGGGCATTTTCAAAGATTTCTGTATAAAAGGAAGACCTATCTGGTTGCTGTCACCATCTTCAACATTTTATGAGAAGCCTTAACAGCACTGTAAGCAAAGAAAAAGAAATAAAAGGAATGTAGACCAAAAAGGAGGAAATAAAAGTCTTCATTATTCACATAAGAAAACACATGGTTAAAAAAAGTGTTCCCATAAAATATTAATATCACTGAAGTGCTTTGGCTAGTTTTCTGGATACAAGTCCAAGGGTAAAAACTAATTACATTTCTTTATAGCTACAAACAACAGAAAATTAAAGTTTAAAACTGTGTCATTTAAAATGCCATCAAAATTATCAAGCAATAAATCCAGCTCAGAGTGTAATACCTCCCTGCCAAAAAGCACAACATATATGCTGGAAGAAATTAAAGAAAACTTAGGAATATTGATGTGTATGCCATGTTTATGGTATGAGATCCTAACTCTATAAATTTATCTTTATGTTCACTGAAATTCTCATAAAAAAAAACAATAGAAGTTTTGTTGAGACATGATGGACTGACACTAACATTAATATGAAGGAGCAATATGCTACTAATAAGCCATTGTATTCTGCCTTGAAGAAGAGTAAATGGAGAGAATTCGATATATAAGGTATCAAAAGTTAATATCACACTATATTAAAAAAGCCAGTGTGCTGTTTGTGCAAGCATTGATCAATAGAAAATGGGGCATAAACGTAAGTATATATATGGATGGTTAAACATAAGTGACAATGCAGAGAATTAGAAAATGTTACTCTCTTTATCAAGGGATGCTAGAATAATTGATTAGCCACACTGAAAATCATGTGACTTGATCACTACCTCACACTCTGCATTGCATTCCTGAGAATTAAAAATTTCAGTGAGAATGTAGTTATGATGCTCTGGGGGCAGTGTTTCTTTAATAGGATACATTAAGCACTTACCCAAAAAGGAAGCTGTTGATAGGAAGGACTGTCAATTTAAGAATTTCCCCAAAGACTACATTAAGAGAATGACAAAGTATATCACAAACTGGAAGGAATATATTTCTAATTCATCAATAACTAAAAGACTCATGACTGGAACATAAAAAGAACACTTACTAATCAATAAGAAAAAGCCAAAGTATCCTAAGAGAAGAAAGTTGTCAGGCTTACTGAGAGTCAGGGAAAGTGCCTGATAAGGAAGCTTCAAGGATCATTTTATTTATATATAATCATCATGTATCTTTAGGGAAGCAGGCATGAAAAATTTTAACCGTTTTTTTAAGATTTATTCTATTTATTTGAAAGGCAGAGTTACGTAGAGAGGTTGAGCCAGAGACAAAGAGTGTCTTCCATTCGCTGTTTCGCTCCTCAGTTGGCCACAACGGCCAGAGCTAAGCTAATCCGAAGCCAGGAGACAGGAGCTTCCTTTGGGTCTCCCACGTGGGCGCAGAGGCCCAAGCACTTGGGCCATTTTCTACTTCTTTCCCAGGCCAAAGCAGAGAGCTGGATCAGAAGTGGAGCAGCCAGGACTCGAACTAGCACCCATATGGGATGCCAGCACTACAGGCCAGGGCCTTAACACACTGCACCACAGCGCTAGCCCCTTTACCGTGTTTTACATGACATAAGAGCTTACTGAAGGATGATCCAACAACCCAGAGTGTACTTTTGTAAAATTTTTTATGTTTGAGAGAATATGCTTTTAATTTACACTATAGTCAAAAGTTTAATGCTCTCCTAACTAAAGAGTTCAACAACTGAAACTTTAAATGATCATGGCTCAGCAGGTATATATACAAGTATTATAAACTGCAGTCAAATAAATAATGTTGATTTTACACATATACAGTAAATTTTAAAATAATCACAGATCATTAAAACTATTCTAGTATCTGATTCTTAACAAATTGTCCAGAAGTTAATCCATGTACATGCAATCAATACATTGGAAAAATGATAATCTCTTCAAAAATGATGCTGTCAAATTATAGTTAGATAGATAGATAGGTAGATATGTTTATTTATATTTATATATTAATATAGAGAATATATCATAAACTAAAAAAAATCCTGAGTAATACAAAACAACCAGTCTGATTAAGAAATGGACAAAGGAACTCAATATATAGTTTTCAGAAGAAGAAATACAAACAGCCAACAATACATGAAAAATAGCTCAACATCACTAGCCACCAGGGAAATGCATATCAAAGTCACAGTGAGTTTTTACCTCACCCCTGTCAGAATGACTGTCTTCAAAAAATAACAAGTGCTGGTGAGGATATAGACAAAGTGGAATGTTTTTAAAAAATTATTTAAGTTACACAAGTTTCATTTATTTCATGTATACAGATTCAGGAACATAGTGGCAATCCCACCCCCCCAACCCACGCTCCAACCCTTCCTCCCTCTCCCTCTCAGATTCTTATTCTTAATTTTTACAATTATCTAATTTCAGTATACTTAATGATTATATATTTAATCCTACTCTAAGTAAAAGAGTTCAACATAGTATGAAGAGAAGACAAACAAAACCAAAAAAACACTGTTCCTCAATAGAAGAGACAAGGACTATAAACAATCATCAGTTCTCAAAATGTCTATTTGATTCCAAAACATTACATTTCAAGTTCTCTGTTATTTCAAATCAGGGTAAGCATATGATATCTATCTTTTGGGGACTGGCTTATTTCACTAAACATAATGATTTCTAGTTGTGATCATCTTGTTGCAAAAGACAGGGTTTCATTTTCTTTTCTTTCTTTCTTTTTTTTTTTTTCTTTCTTTTTTTTTTTTTTACAGCTGAGTGGTACTCCATAGTATATTTATATACTATAATTTCTTTATCCAGTCAACAGTTGATGGACATCTGGGTTGATTCTATATCTTAGCTATTGTGAGTTGTGCTGCAATGAACATGGCGGTACAGGTAACTTTCATATATTGATTTCTTTGGGTTTGGATTAATTCCCAGACGTGGGATGGCTGAATCTTATGGTAGGTCTATAATCAGATTTCTGCGATATCTGCATACTGTCTTCTGCAGTGGCAGTGGTTGCATCAGTTTCCATTCCCACCAACAGTGGACCAAGGTACCTTTTGCCTCACATCCTCACCAGCATTTGCCATTTGTTGATTTCTATATAACAGCCGTTCTGACTGGAGTGAGGTGAAACCTCATCATGGCTTTGATTTGCCTTTCTCTGATGGCAAGTGAACCTGAATATTTTCTCAAGTGTCTGTTGGCCATTTGAATTTCCTCTCTTGAAAAATGCCTGTTGAAGTCTTTTGTCCGTTTCTTAACTGGGTTGTTTTGTTGCTGTTGAATTTCTTGAGCACTTTATAGATTCTGGATGTTAACCCTTTATCAGTTGCATAGTTTGCAAATACTTTTTCTCATTCTGTTAGTTGGGTGGTCACTTTGCTGAGTGTTACTTTTTCAGTACACAAGCTTCTCATTTTGGTGTAATCCCATTTGTTAATTTTGGCTTTGATTGACTTTGCTTCTGGGGTCTTTTCCAAGAGGACTTTGCCTGTGCCAATGCCTTGCAGAGTTTCCCCAATGTTCTCTAATGATTTGATGGTATCAGGTTGTAGATTTAGGTCTTTGATCCATTTTGTGTGGATTTTTGATTAAGGTGTAAGGTAGGCATCTGGTTTCATATTTCTGCATTTGGAGATCCAGTTTCCCCAGCACCATTAGAGTGTCCTTGCTCCAGGGATTCATTTTGGCTCCTTTGTCAAAAATAAGTTAGTTGTAGATGCATAGATTGATTTATGGAGTTTCTATTATGTTCTATTGATCTATCCCTCTATTTTTGTACCAGTACCATGTTATTTTGATTATAACTGCCTTGTAGTATGTCTTGAAATCAGGTATTGTGATACCTCCAGCTGTTCTGTTGTATAAGATTGCTTTAGCTATTCAGAGAGTCCTGTGTTTCCATATGAATTTCAGCATCATTTTTTCTAGATCTGCAAAGAATGCCATTGGTATTTTGATTGGCATCACATTGAATCTGTAAATTGCTTTTGGTAGTATGGACATTTTAACGATATTGATTCTTCCAATTCATGAACATGGAAGATTTCGTCATTCTTTATTTTTTTTTCTATTTCTTTCTTTAGTGGTTTTTAATTTTTATTGTAGAGATCTTTGACATCCTTGATTAAATTTATTCCAAGGCACTTGTATTTTGGTGACTGTTGTGAATGGGACTGATCTTACAAGTTCTTTCTCAGACATGACATCATCTTTGTATACAAAGACTATTGATCTTTTCATGTTGATTTTAGATCCTGCCACTTTACAAAACTCTTCTATGAGTTACAATAGTCTTTCAGAGTTTTTTGTATATATAGTATATGTATATATATATACATATATACAGTATATATGTATATGTATAAAATCATGTCATCTGCAAATAGGAATAGTTTGATTTCCTCTTTTGGCATTTGTATCCCTTTCATTACTTTTTCTTGCCTAATGGCTCTGGTTAAAACTTCCAGGACTATATTACATAGCAGTGGTGAGAATCAGCATCCTTGTCTGGTTCTGGAACTTAGGGGTATGCTTGCAGCTTTTCCTCATTCAGTAGGATGCTGGCCATGGGTTTGTCATACATAGCCTTAATTGTTTTGAGAAATGTTCCTTCTATACCCAGTTTGCTTAAGGTTTTCATCATGAAAGGATGTTTTGTTTTATCAAATGCTTTCCCTGTATCTATTGAGATAACCACATGGTTTTTGTTCCTCAATTTGTTGATGTGATGTATCACATTGTTTGATTTGCAAATGCTGAAATATCCTTGGATATCAGGGATAAATCCTACTTGGTCCAGGTGAATGATCTCTCTGATGTGTTGTTGGATTTCGTTAGCTAATATTTTATTGAGGATTTTTTACATCTATGTTCATCGGGGATATTGGTCTATAGTTCTCTTTCTCTGTTGTTTCTTTTTCTGGCTTAGGAATTAAGGTGATGCAGGCTTCATAGAAGGACTTTGGGAGGATGCCCTCCTTTTCAATTGTTTTGAGGAGCTTGAGAAGGAATTAATTCTTTAAATGTCTGATAGAATTCAGCAGTGAAGCTGTCCGGTCCTTGGCTTTTCTTTGTTGGAAGGATCTTTATTACTGATTCAATTTCTGTCTTAGTTATTGGTTGTTTAGATTTTCTATGTCTTCATTACACAATTTTGATAAATTGTATGTGTCCAGGAATCTATCCATTTCTTCTAGGTTTCCTAAGGGGAATTCTTACACACTATTGGTTGCAGTGTAATTTAGGGCAGCTACTGTGTGAAACAGTATGGATATTTCTTCAAAAACTAGAATAGACTAGCCATATGATCCAGCAGTACCACTACTGGGTATCCCCAAATGATGTGAACAAACTGTGTAAAAGAGATGCCTGTACCACCATGTTTATAACAGCACTGTTCACAATAACCAGAATATGGAATCAAGCAAGCTTCCATCACCAGATGAACAGATACAGAAGGGGTGCATACATGATACACACACACACACACACATACATACATATATACACATACATACTATGGAATATTACCCAGCAATAATAAAGAATGAAAGTCTACCATTTGTATCAAAATCATTGCAACTGCAAGATACTATATTAAATGAAATAAGTTCAGACCCAGAAAGACAGTTACTACATGTTCTCGCTTATATGTGGGAAATAAAATTAATAAAAAAGCAAAAAAATACAAAGAAAAGCCTATGTGTAACAGTGTTTTTGCAAATAAATAGTTTTGTCAAATATTGATTTATTTCATTGTCAAAGAATCACTAAAAGTCAAAGGGCTGAAAATTCCAAGTATTGATTAAAATGTAAAATGCTGAGTTATCTTGCACTGCAGTAGAGACACTAACTTTGAGAATCAGTTTGTCCCTGTGGCTTAAATATAAATTTGTGCATATTCCATATATTAGCAGTTACACTCTTAGGTATATAGCCAAAGGAATATGCCAACAAATATTATATAATATAATTAAGTAAATTGATCTGTCATATATACAAATAATGGTGTACGTCGCATTAATGAAAATGAAAGGACCATAGCTGTTACACAGATTTGGTTGAGTCCTACAGATATAATATTGAGTAGATGATAGCAAATTTAACAGACTATGTATTATATTGTAATATTTATAAAGATATTTTAAATTAATGGAACAGTATGTAGGGGTTATACTTAATTGCTAACTAATAAGAAGGAAACAGAGATGTTGACCATCATGAAATTCATGGCTTTTTTAGAAATTGAAAGTAAGTCATTTTGCGGAGGGAGCATAAGGACTGGATTTGTTCATTGCTAGCAGTCACCTTTTTCCTAATCTAGATAATTACTAAGGCATTCATGATAAATTATTGTGATGTACGTTTGTGATTGTATGTGAGATATTTCACAGTAAAAAGGATTAAAGAAAAATAATGGGTTTCAGTATCTTCTTTTAGAAGTGCCTGGTAGATTGCTGGGGTGGGAAGGAGCCAGGAAGACCATACTTACCAGGATTCCAGACCTCAGGTGGAACGTTCTTGCAGGAGTGGCAATGTAGTGCACGGGGGCAAATGACTAGAATCAGGATGTGTCCGTCAGGTGTGCACTTCTGCAGAAACATTCACAGCAGCAACTCTCTCAGCACTGCTGCTCTGGACGGAACTAAGTTTTTTAAAAGGTACAAAGAGAGCAAGCGACTAAGTGAATGAAGGAAGTTTGATCTTTACATTCTGGCAGGGGACTTCCTTACACAGGTACGTGCCCCTGTTTGCCACCTGATCTCTCCAAGTGTCCTCTCTGCTGCATCATTTGTAGCAACAAATAGAGCTTTCAAAAGTAGGATTAATTGAGCTGGTTATAAAAAACAAGAAGTGCAGCCAGCGCCCCAGCTCACTAGGCTAATCCTCCGCCTGCGGCGCTGGTACCCCGGGTTCTAGTCCCGGTCGGGGCGCCGGCGTCTGTCCCAGTTGCTCCTCTTCCAGGCCAGCTCTCTGCTGTGGCCCGGGAGGGCAGTGGAGGATGGCCCAAGTACTTGGGCCCTGCACCCCATGGGAGACCAGAATAAGCACCTGGCTCCTGGCTTTAGATCAACGTGGTACACCGGCCGCAGCGTGCCAGCCGCAGCAGCCACTGGGGGGTGAACCAATGGAAAAAGGAAGACCTTTCTCTCTCTCTCTCTCTCTCTCTCACTGTCCAACTTGCCTGCCCACCCCCCCCAAAAAAAGTAAGATTAATTGACCTTCGTGGCTAGTCTACTTGATCAAGAAGACTGTGCCCAGGGTGGGGTGGTGATGATTAAATTACTTTCTAAGCAATAGGAAAAGTTTCACTGCTTGTTAGCCACACTTAACAATAAAAGTGCTGTGGAGCCAAAGAAATAAACAGATTTATTTCAAGTCGCATACAATCATCCTTTTTTTATTATTGTTTAGAATGTTTGAAAAAAATTGTGCTTTTAGCAGAGTTTCTGCCTCAAATTTCGGCTCTTGAGAAGGCTTTAATTTAAATTTTATAAACAAGTATTTCTGAAATATTTGCCATTAAGTCTAATAAGCGTAGTAGAATGCATGTTAGACTTCTCACTAAAAAGTGTCCAGTGAAGTCAGCTCTCCAGTATCAACCTTACGAATATTAAGTCAGCCTTATATTTGGGCTCCGCTTTTCTACTAACGGAGGCTCTCCTGTTGCTGTGACAATGTATCTTTCTCTATTTTATCTTTTAAGCTTTAAACATCTCAAAATGATATCCTACATACAAATAATCGATTTTGACAATTGATAGTTTCTGCTCAACTTTTTGCTTTCCGTTTTCTCAAATTTATGTTTATCTTTAGTGTAAGAGATTCTTTCTTATAGGAATGAAAGCACAAGTTGGGCAATAACTGAATACTGCTTAAATACTCTTTCTTCTATCTAATTGTTTTTTCTGATATTAGAACATTTTCTGTTTCACTGATTTGTGGACACTTGTATTTTGTCTTAGATTTTCTGAATTACTATCCATACTGTCCTTGAGTCTCAGTCACTCCATGATTCTAATTATCATGTATTATTAATATAGTTCAAGTGAATATTTACATTCAATATACGTTTCATAAACAACAGACTCATTTTAACACTATCCCCATCGTGCCATCCCAGAACTTGGAGACTGGTGGGGCAGCCTCTTTGATTGACTCATCCGGCGTTTCTTGAGCACTGTGTATTGCTGGAAGACATTTTCTGCATTATTACAGCAATGAACTTACAGTAGGAAAAAAGAGTTACACAGGGGAAGAAATAACTCCAAGTAAATGATTTGAAAAACTCAGAAGTCCCAAACTCACTGGTATCTGCCCAACATCACAAATCAGATCAAATAAAGGTGAACATTTGGCCTAGTAGTTAAGATGTCAGTTAAGACAGGCGTGCTCATCTTAGAGTGCCTACATTCATGCCCACCTCTGCCTTCTATGTCCGACTGCCTTCCTGTGTAGACCTTCGGAGGCACAGGTAATGACTCAAGTTATTGGCTTTTTGCCACCAGGTTGGGAGCTTGGGCTCCTGCCTGCAGGTTGGCCCTACTCCACACATTGTGGATGTTTAAGGAGTCTGCCTCTTTGCCTCTCAGATGAATAATTTTTTAAAAAATAAGAAAAAAATGAATACTTTAAAAATCTTTATTTATTTAATTTAAAAGAAAAAGAAAATGGAGAGATAGAGCAAGAGAGCTTCCAGCCACTGGTTTACTCCCCAGATGTCTGCAATGGCCAGGGCTGGGCCATGCCAAAATCAGTGACCAGAAGCTTCATCCTGGTCTTTCTTCTGGTTGGTAGGGCCATCTTCTGCTTTCCCTAAACCATTAGCAGGAAGCTGATAGGAAGCAGAATAGCTAGGACACAAAACAGCGTCCAAATGGGATGCCAGTGTTTCAGATGGCAACATATTACCTGCTATGCTACAACACTGGCCCCAGAAGAGATTATTTTTTTAAAAAGCCAAATGTTTATGAATTTTCTGGCATTTTATTAAATTTTTTTCTCAGTTATATTCACCTGGAAAATTCATTTTTCCCAATGTATGAGTCATTATTCTATTTATTAAAAACTGCTGGAATAATAAATCTTGCAGGCCAATATCCTTTTACCAATATAATTTTATGATTATTATGAAAGATGAAAAATTACATTACAATTTCAATGTCCTGAATACCAAAATAGAAACAAAAAGACAATCTTTCTCCCTGTGAAAATGGTATGTATTTGTACCTTCTCAAACATTTCTCAAAGTTTTTTTTAAGCTATGGGTTATTAAATGTTACTGCATAATAAATACTAAATTTTAGAAGTCTGGAAATTAGAGTTTACAGCAGAGTTCACTTCTCTGAGAATTATTTAAACATGTTGCAAGTAAAAGGTAGGCATTTGGCCTACTCTGTAGGTTGCTGCTTGGGGTGACTGCATTAATTATCAGAGTGCATTGGTTTGAGTCCTGGCTAACTCTGCTTCTGAGACAGCTTCCCGCAGATACACACCTTGGGAGGCAGCAAGTTATGTCTCAGTTCCCTGGATTCCTATCACCCGCAAACACTACCCATACAGCATTCCGGTCCCCTAGCTTCAGCCTGGGCCAGCCCTATTGTAGGCATTTGGGGAGTGAACCAGTGGCTGAAATATTCTTTATCTCTCTTTCTCTCTCAAATAAAATGAAAATAAATTAATATTTTTAAAATATAAAAATATAAAAGTTCTATTCATACTCAGGTTCAAATGGAAATGTTGATGTAATATACTGGTTTTACAAATTTTTGCTTATTTTACTCATTTGTTTTAAAGGCAGAGAGACAGAGAGTCACAGATATCTTCTACCTGCTGATTCACTCCCCAAATACCCACAGTATTGAGAACTGTACCAGGTCGAAGCCAAAAACCTGGGATTCAATTCAAGTCTACCATGTCAGGGTCACAGGGACCAAAGAACTTGAATCATCTCCTTTGCTCCTACAGTAGTAGGAAGCTGAAATCAGAAGCAGAGCCTGAACTCAGTGTCAGGGATTCTGAAGTGGGAATCAAGCATTCAATCATTGCTTGACTTCTCTGCCAAACATGTGCCCTAGTTTCCTAAATTCTTGGACTTTAGCATACCAGCATGTTCTAAACATTTTCTTTCTTTTTTAAAAAAAAATATATTTTATTTGAAAGACAGAATTACAGAGAGAAGCAGAGAGAGAGAGAGAGAGAGAGAGAGAGGTCTTTCATCCACTGGTTCACTCCCCAAATGGCGACAATGGCCGGAGCTGCGTCAATCTGAAGCCAGGAGCCAGGAGCTTCCTCCGGGTTTCCCACATGGGTGCAGGGGCCCAAAGACTTGGGCCATCCTCTACTGCTTTCCCAGGCCATAGCAGAGAGCTGGATGGGAAGTGGAGCAGGCGGGACTAGAACCTGTGCCCATATGGGATGCCGGGGCTTCAGGCCAGGGCTTTAACCCGCTGTGCCACAGCGCTGGCCCCTAAACATTTTCTAACATATTTCTTGGTTGTACACAACCCTTTCCCCTCAGCAGGAGACCCTATTGCACGAAACTAGGTGTTCTCAAACTTGAGTGAGCATCATTTTTTTTTTTTCTGGGCAGTTTGTTTGTTCCTGAGCATTTGTTTCGTTGCTCTGGGCTGCCTGAGAATTTGTGTTTCTAGCAATTTCCTTATTGACGCTGCTCAGAAGACAATACAGGAGACATGAACACATGTTACTGATAACAGTTTCACACTTTTTGAAAGCATTCTACATGTTTGATATGCTACATTTGTAGATTCTTGAATAAATTAATTGTGGACATTGATTTAGGATTTATATAACGCTGTCTCTTTTACAAAATTCCTGTTTAAACCTTGACCAGGCTATTTGCACATTTAAGATAAATCATTTACACCAAACTTTGGGGACTGATGTTTTGCATTAATTTCTAGAGCAACATGCTTACTGAAATATCACAAATGTTCAGGTCTCCTTACTGGAAGCAACACTTTGCAAAGGACAACTTATTTGGAGAACTATTTCAGAGAGAACTCCAGCATCATGAGTGATTATTATGCACAGCAGGTGTAAATGAATAATTTATCAAATATGTTTTCATTATTTCTCAGTGAAAACACTGAAGATCTTCCTTCCAAGCACTTAGTTTCAACAATCATTTGTACACAGAGCAGGTCTTTACTTAGACAAATATTTATGGATATGCGTTCGTATAAAAAATGAAAGCGCTATTACAAACACAAATACTGTGCCATATTTTGAAAGCATAAAGTGAATAATTAGTAAATAATTATGCCATTTGATAAACAATTTTCTTCATTGCTCACTTTATTTTTTTATTTTAACATATGGCATGTTTTCAAGGGTTTATTATGCACCCCTTTCTCAGAATAAAAATATTAATTTAAAAATTGCAAGCTGTTATACAAGTTAGAACCATTGGTATTGCATTGATGAGCTTGATATTTTCAGCCATGTGTAAGGAACAAGTATGCTCAGAAAATAAGAACTGTAACCACTTTTATTGAGGTTTTACATACATATATGGAATAATACAAAGTATATTAGTTTACATACAATGTAGTAAGGATATGTGTGTGTGAGTGTACACATATAAAACCATATGCAAAAATGCCTGCACATAACACACAGCAACACAAACACACACACACAGATTCTGCCGGTACAACAGAACCTACAAAGAAGCCAAAATTTTATCATACAGTGGACCTAAATTCAGTAGAGCTCAGCTTTTAAAATTCAAAGAGTCAAATTACCCTGTGGAATTTTATCCACCCAGTGCCAAGTGGTTAATTTACAAAATGAGTATTTTCCAAGGAAAAGTTGTAAAGAAAAGTTACATAAGGTTTTAATGAATATGACAGATCAATTTAGTTCATAGGCTAACTTCAATAGTCCCATTAATGAATCCGAAGATGTAAAATAAAATAAATCAAATATGTTACCATTTTTCAATGGTGCATTTTCAATGGGCATAGTTATCTTTGAAAATGCATTTGCATGAATCCATTTGCCTATTTATTAGTCTGGGTAATGGATGGACTGAATGTTATGTCTTTTCAAAAATTCATGTCAAAGGCCTCACCTACAATTTGATGGCATTTAGGGGCATTATCCCTTATAGAGGTTAGTTGAGTTTAGATCATTGTGAGGGTGGAGTCCCCATGAATGGACTAGTATATCTCTTAAGTGGAAGAAGAGACACTGAGTATTTCTATTTCTGTCATTGGGATACATAGAAGGTAGCTAACTGGAAACTGGAAAAAACACCCTTACTAAGAATCAAATCTGGTTGTACCTTGTTCTTGAACTTTCCAACCTCCAGAAATGTCAGAAATCAAAGTCAGTTGTTTAAGCCACCCAGCATATGGTGTTTTATTATATAAGCCTGATCTGAGGAAGACAGGCTATATATGTGCCTTTTCTCTCCATGGAAACAACTCTTCATATCAGTAGAAAGATCAGTGTAGCCTTGATAGTATGTATTTATTTTGCAAATGATTCACTGTTCAAATTGTTTATTGATATTTATAAGTATCATATACTTTACAAAAGCAATCTAAGGCTAATATGAGAAGAACTTTATTATAAAGAGGAAAAATATTGGTTTTATGCCATTCTAAGTCAATTTTTGTATGCTTCCCAAAGAAAAACAATTAGTAAAATTAAATTAAATTAGCTTTAATCAAATCTAGGTACTTGGGGCCGGTGCTGTGGCATAGCAGGTAAAGCCACTGCCTGCAGTGCTGGTTCAAGTCCAATTCCAATCTAGCTCTCTGCTATGGCCTGGGAAAGCAGTGGAACTTGGCCCAAGTCTTTGGGCCCCTGCACCCACGTGGGTAGACTCAGATGGAGCTCCTGACTCCTGGCTTCGGGTAAGTGCAGCTCCAGCTGTTGCGGCCAATTGGGGAGTGAACCAACGAATGGAAAACCTTGCTCTCACGTGCGCTCTCTCTCTCTCTTTCTCTCTCTCTGCCTCTCTTTCTCTCTTTGTATAATTCTGACTTTCAAATAAATATAAATTCTTTAAAAAAAAAATCCAGTTGCTGCCTAATACAACCAAATTCCTCTTGAAATTTTGTTATTTATTGGAAGAGGTTACTGATGACCCACTTTTAGGCTAACCGTGTATAATCAAGTTGTTAATGGGCATAATTATAGTTGGATAATCTGGTTTCATATGTTCATAGTTTTATAACAGTAAATGAAGCATTATTGCTATTGTTTGTGAAGTGAAGAAGTCATTTTTGGAAATTTTTTTTAGATTATATGGTTAATTTAGGGCAACAAGGGCATGAGTTGAAAATTACATCTTTTTTTTCATATTGAAGTTTTCTAAGTAACAAGAAAAGAGAACAAGAACTGCACATCATCTTGCAGTCACTGTTCCCTTTTTAAAATCATGAGTGCTTATTAGAACTACTTTCAACTAAATTGAATACATTATTTTGAATAGGCTCTGAGATTTTGCTAACCACTGAATTTCATTTTATGGTGATTTCAAGTATTGAAAATTACTATACAGGTTATGTAATAAATTCCTAAATTGAGAAATATTTTATTATAAGTGACAAATAATGAGATTCCATTACTTTTTATGTTGGGCTATATAACTTAAAGAATTTTAATACGTTGAAAATTCAAAGCAAACATAGATGTATCATGACTTTAAAAACTGGATGTCTCTGAAATGAAGAAAAACAATGTTGTATTCTAGGAAAGAGAAGCCAGAGCTCACTTAAAGATCCAGGGAAATTGTGTGATCTCAAAAATACCTGTCTTTTCTGCAAACATGAGTGAGTTCCAGCTTGTGGTTTTGAAGAAAATAAGAGTTTTTTGAAAGTAAGAATAATTATATTTTGTCATTAGAAAAAATGTTGAATTTCTTCCAAGAGGGCAACCCCTTTACCAGTCTTTAAAAGTGGGGAAATAGAACTCATCTTCTCATACACAGCCCTGAATATACATAGGATAGCAGAGAGACCTTGGATTATAAAAAACAGACACAGTGTCAGTTTTAGGCCACCAGTCATAAACTTCTTAACTGGTTATTTTCTTTGCTGAACCAGTTTCCTCTGCTATAAAGTGGGAATAAGATAATATTTGTCATAGGAACAAAATACTTTTTTTAAAATTATCAGAAGTCCTAGCATAGAGATCAATACTGGAGTACTCAATAACGGTTCTTCTATCCCTTCCTTCATGTTCTTGTCACAATCTAAAACTCAAATCTACACATTTTTAATTCCAATCCTTTTCGGACGATGTATTCATTACACATGTTAAGTTACTTTTGCATATTCCTAATGCAACAGATACTATCAGCTTCATGTTTTCTATTTGAATTATATGTATACTTACATTCTTTTTAAATGGAAAGAAAACAAAGCAGTAATAACAACACAAAGAAATGAGCAGTTGTGGGATTTTCTAACTATCTGTTTTCTTACATGGGCTTTAAGTGAGGAGACCGGCAAATTTAAAAGGTGGAAGAGAGAATGAAATTCAGCCATTTTCTCTCAAGTAAATTAGTTGTCCCAAGGTCAAAATACAGTAATAGAGAACTTCTTCCTTTTCAATTCATTAGGTTGCTTGTTACTTTAAAGCATAAAATCCAGCTGTCATACTAATTGACCTTCTGTGGTTTAAAGTTCTAATGAACAGTAAAGTTAAAAGCAGAGTCTGAGGAAATCTGACAGATACTATGTGTCAGGAGTTGCCATGATTACTAGTCCTGCATGGTTCAACTCTCCATCAGCCAACAGAGAGGGTTTGAACAAGGTAATGGTATTTCTTTAGAGAGTTATTTTGGACATTAAGTAACTACCTTGTTGGAATTATTGGTTTAAAAAATTCTTCACTGACAATATACTAGCTGTTTGTTTCACTGAATGCAAAGGATAATTAATTTAGTAAAAGTGAAGAAAATATTCTTCATATCTAGAATGTGCTTTATATTTTTTTCCTTAGGAATAGCGATAGTGACACATGGTTTTTTAGTTACAAGTAAAGAAACAGATATCTTTAGTTACAAGTAAAGAAACAGATAATTAATTAATGTCTGTAGTATTAAAAAGGGGAAAGGAAACATGTTGGCAGGTTAAGCATAAGAAGTGTGTTTATTTCACAGTGGCAGGCTTTAATCTTAGTAAGTAGATAAGGGAATCAATTCCAAGAGACGCTTCTGTCTGCTGGCTTTTTTGCATCAGCTGAAATTCTGGTAACTATGTAAAGACTGTCATTTTTATAGCAACTTAAAAATGTTGTGTATTTAACTGTCTTGTTGTTGTTGATCACTTGTGTGTGGTGCTACAGAAGATGCTGGAGATTCTAAAAATTTGTGGCTCAAATAAGAAACACTTCCAATATCACTGTCATTTGAATCTCGCCACCTGAGAGAAGACAATTAAAGTAAATTGGAGACATATTCCAGAGTTGTAACAACTGACAAGATATGCTGTAAAAACCTCACAAATGGAATTTGACACTTGATCAGCTATTTCGCTGAGGAAGGTGGGATAAAAGTCAGCAATGTGAGAGAAAAAACTCTTTGCCCAAACATTATGGAGATTTTGTTCTTTCTCGAGAGTAGCTGGAGATGAAAACTGGATCAAGATTAATCCTCAATCTGAAAAAAGCATTCCACACAGTTAAATTTCTTTTTAAAAAGCAAAACCAAACAAACATAAAACAGACTAACAGAAGGGAAACAGACAAGTGTTCAAAAGTGCTAAATGAGAAACCTAGTATTTTCGATAACCTGAATCAAAACAGTTTAACCAACAGTAAAAAAAAAAAAAAAAAAAGAAAAAAAAAAAAAAAAAGTTGGTGCCGCGGCTCAATAGGCTAATCCTCCGCTTTGCGGCGCCGGCACACCGGGTTCTAGTCCCAGTCTGGGCGCCGGATTCTGTCCTGGTTGCCCCTCTTCCAGGCCAGTTCTCTGCTGTGGCCAGGGAGTGCAGTGGAGGATGGCCCAAGTACTTGGGCCCTGCACCCGCATGGGAGACCAGGAGAAGTACCTGGCTCCTGCCTTCAGATCAGATCGGCCACCTGTTGCGGCAGCCATTGGAGGGTGAACCAATGGCAAAGGAAGACTTTTCTCTCTGTCTCTCTCTCTCACTGTCCACTCTGCCTGTCAAAAAACAAAAACAAAAACAAAAACAAAAACAAAAACAAAACAAAAAAAACACTGATGGGAGTTTTCATGCCTGTTATTCCCTGAGGAACATGTAAAAAATTTTTACTTGATCATAAAAATCATTTCAGATATACAAAATGAATGTATGAAATAGTTAAAATCTTCTTTTTTTTTTTTTTTTTTTTTTGACAGGCAGAGTGGACAGTGAGAGAGAGAGACAGAGAGAAAGGTCTTCCTTTGCTGTTGGTTCACCCTCCAATGGCCGCCGCAGCTGGCGCGCTGCGGCCGGCGCACCGCGCTGATCCGATGGCAGGAGCAAGGTGCTTTTCCTGGTCTCCCATGGGGTGCAGGGCCCAAGCACCTGGGCCATCCTCCACTGCACTCCCGGGCCACAGCAGAGAGCTGGCCTGGAAGAGGGGCAACCGGGACAGAATCCGGCGCCCCGACCGGGACTAGAACCCGGTGTGCCGGCGCCGCTAGGCGGAGGATTAGCCTAGTGAGCCGCGGCGCCGGCCTGAAATAGTTAAAATCTAAAAAACAGTAACCAAGATATGAATTTTCAGTGACCCAGATTCAATGTTACCAGCAAAGTGCACAAGAGGATGGTCATTGTGTGCATGAATTTATTAAGGTTTTTTTGTTTGTTTGTTTCTTTTCCCTTAAAGTTAAAGAATTTGGACAGCATTTAGCTGTGAAAGTTTGACAAGTATCTATTTTGATCTTTTTATTCTTTTCTGAACTTAAGTGTGTGTAAAAACTTTTAAAACTTTTAAAAAGAGTATAAGTAAATTAACATCTTGAACATGCAAGCAATGAAATCATTGCGAATTTCTTTTTTGAAAGAAGGGAATTATTTGCACATGTAATTAGAAAGTTTATGGATTGTGCTGGTTTCAAATATGGATTAATTCAGGGTCTCAGCATATGTTACCAGGGTCTCTCTGTAGATCTTTTTATTGTTCTTTAATGGTTCAATTTTTTTTTTTTTTTAGGCATGCTTTCTCTGTAGGTTAGTTAGGTGACTTACAAGCTTAAAACATTTCATCCTCAATTTAAATTGGAATGGTAGGAGCATAGTAATTTCCCTTTATCTGCTGAGGATATATTCCAGGGTCCACCATGGATTCCTGAAACTGCAGGCTGTACCAAATTAAATACATACTGTGTTTTTTTCTATATGTTCACAATTACAATAAAGTCTTTTTTTTTTTTTTTTTTTTTTTTTTTTGACAGGCAGAGTGGACAATGAGAGAGAGACAGAGAGAAAGGTCTTCCTCTTTTGCCATTGGTTCACCCTCCAACGGCTGGCGCACTGCGCTGATCCGACGAAGGCAGGAGCCAGGTGCTTCTCCTGGTCTCCCATGGGGTGCAGGGCCCAAGCACTTGGGCCATCCTCCACTGCACTCCCTGGCCACAGCAGAGAACTGGCCTGGAAGAGGGGCAACCGGGACAGAATCTGGCGCCCCGACCGGGACAAGAACCTGGTGTGCCGGCACCGCAAGGCGGAGGATTAGCCTATTGAGCCACGGCGCCGGCCTACAATAAAGTCTTACTTATGAATTAGATACCATAATAGATTACCAATAATCACTAATAACAAGGTATAATAATTATAACAGTATAGTGTAATAAGATTAAGAAAGTCACTACTCATACTTTGGGTCCATTGTTGCTTGGTCTGATAATTGCAATAGCTACTAAGTGACTAGTGGGGAAGTAGTGTACATATTGTGGACATGTTAGACTAAGGGTGATCCATGTACCAGGTTGGATGGAACATGATAGAGATTTCATCAAACTACTGAGAGTGACATGTACTTTAGAACTTAAAAAATACTTATTGCTGTAATTTCATATTCAGTATTATTGTAGAGTGGTTGACTGAAGATAATTAAGACTGTGGCAATACTACTGTAAATACGATTGGCAGTTGAAATCATTTACACATTTCATGGTATGTGTGGCAGTTAATGATTGGCCTAGGTCTAGGTCACATGCCTCCCCCTTGATCTAAGGGTTGAATCAGCCTTGTCTAAATTATGTCCAATAACAGTGGAGAACTTTATGTCTTAAGGTTAATATTTACTAGTGTTATAAAAATGATGATGTAAATTGAGGAAGAAACAGCAACAATAAAATTCTATGGTGATGGGTGCTTCTGTGAATAATGGGGACATGAGAATGTTCCACAAGAAATTCAAAACCTAAAAATTAAAGACAAACACTGTATGTTTTCCCTGATTTGTGGTAACTAACATCATACTTAAAAAGTAATATATATGAATGAAATTGACATTTGAGACTCTATGATTGTTTACAGCCCTTGTCTCAACTGTTGAGGAACAGTGTTTTTTTCTTCACACTATTTGTTGAACTCTTTAGTGTAGGGTTAATCTTATGAGTATAAAATAAATTGAAATAGGTCTTTGTAAAAATTAAGAAAGAAAGAAGAGTGGGGGAGGAAAAAGGGTAGGAGTGTGGGCAGGAGGGAGGGTGGAGTGAAAAGTATCACTATGTTCCTGAATTTGTAGGAAATAAATGAAATTTTTATACCATAAATAAAATTTGGAAAAACTCATTAACAAAAATTTAATAAATATTTCAAATAATATAGAAAAGTATAAAGAAGAGTTAAATGAGCATACATTAAATAATTTTTGACATTTGCCATATTTGTTTTATATGTAAATATATTTATATTTACACACACACATACACAAGCATGGTATTTTCCTTGAAAGCAGAATTGGCTATATTAATATCATAGAATGTGGGGTATAAATCAGTGAAGACAACATTTATAAATTTGTATATACCACCAAAATATGGCATCCACACATAATTTATATATATATATATATATGTGTGTGTGTGTGTGTGTGTGTGTGAACTTCAAATATATGAGAGGAAATATATGGTTAAAAAACCTCAGGAATTAATGATACTGTTTTATGAGACCATTGGCTCTTATTTTACTAAAATGATTTTTTAAATTATAATTTCTTTTTACAATATTAAGTAAACTTGAGTTGACTTGTCTTTGAGAAAAGGGAAGAGTTAGTATCAGCTTTGGAAAATCCAGCCTCTAGTTGTGACAGCTTTTGTGCTTACTCTCTGCATTGAAAGGTACATACAAATGTACTCTTACTCAGCCACATGCTTTAAACCTAATTTATTTTTCTAAAACTGTCTGTCTCCTTTTTGACAACACAGTGATCTGATTCTGACATTTCTTATGCTTGTCTTTACTAAAATACTATTGATTTTCCAGCAAATCGTATTGTTACAAGAAAAACTTGGCTTTAATAATAGCAATCAGTGTTCAAAAAGACTACAGTTTCACTAAAATGTTGGTAAATGTACTTAGGAAATCAAGAGAAAGCTGTGGATGAGGAAACATTGCCATGTTTTTGCTGAATGTTGAGTTGTCTTCATTGGAATAATAACTGTACAGCTTTTGAGTAGCCACAAAACACATGGATGACCATATTCCTTGCATCAAATGCACACTCATTGCTATTCCTAAGATTATTCCAATATATACAGGTTTCTTAGAGAATCTAGCATGGCAGCACTCTGCTTTACATTTTAAATACATGAGTAGAAAGTAGAACCCATCACTTATAAAAAGTGATCATTCATAAAATTTGGTACATCAGTAACAAAATACACCGTGCACATCTCACGACCCTGTAATAATAATTAATTATGTGGTGTGACCGTTGCATGCCAAATTTTGTTTTAATAGAGTTGTTATCCATGACACATCTCATTGCTGTAATTCTTGATAGATTGTAAGTAACTAAAGGGAAACCAAGGTGGTTTTATGAAAAAATTCTCTGGGCTAACATGTCACTCATGGAATAATCACCTGGAGAGGATGACAGTTCTCACACCAGCTGCTTGACATCTGAACAGCTGCCAATGCCCTAGGAAATGTCACACCATCAGATATAGACTCCGAGTGTGTGCGGAGCAAAAATGTATCTGGTAGAGGCCAGCACCCCAGGCCATGACTAGCACCCCAGGCCCATCATCCCATAAGCTTGAAGCCTGGGTTGAGCTGTCAGTTTAATAAATGAATAGCCTCTTTGTTTTGATCAGCATTGTCAAGGCTTATTTCAAAAAGGGACTGGGATTCCTCTCACAGTCTAGCCCAGCCAAAGTCAATTGGTACAATTTCAAGGTGAATTTATTCATTCTTTATAAAGTTCTGTGCACGAATATATCAAGACAGTTGAATAAATTGAAATAAATAGACTTGGAGTTACATATTCTCACAGTAATTGAAATAGTTTCCCCCCAATATATTTATAGTAATAATTCTACCTTTATGAAACCTGGTCTAGATACAGAAAGGAAAGCATAGAATTACCATTTTGATAACATATTTGGAAAATGCAATTGGGGCTAATATGTTGATAAGGGCACCTGAAAGTTGTCCTTGCTTTTAACCATTCCATGTTAAACTTACAGTACAGCTTCACTCCTTGATAAAGATGCCTGATTAGCCCGCATTGATGTGCAAATATTTACCTTGAATTTGGTCACTTTTAAATAGAGATATTCAGACACTCCCTGTCTCTGTATGCATAACGGTATTTTGACCTTGAGTTACACACAGGACCCTGAGCTAAAAAGATGATATCAAAGCTTGTGATATCTGAAATGAGAAATCTAACTAATTTGATTAAAGAATGGATTTAATTGATCACCTCCGGGACTACCCTTATGTTTTTTGTAACAATAGTCTTGAATTGTGGCACCAAGGATCATTTTTCTTTTAACTTTTTTTCCCTTTACTTTGCAAACAGGCTGATTTCTGGGTCACAGTCAGAAAGGGTTACTCTGACAGAAAGCTCTCCTGTTAAAGTAGAAAAACTTCACCAAATTTATCTGCATGTGATAGAGAAAGAATTACTCTCAAACACTTACTGCATGCTGTTCTTAAAAGCATTTTCCATGTATAAAATACCTTATCTAAAAAGTTTGTTTCCCCTTAAAACCATCAATAAGCCTTGGGAAATACAGCAATCTGAGGTTTGGGAAGAAAAATGCTTTGACTTGATAATAAGGGACATCTGGGAGTGATTGGCGTTTGCTAACAGAAAAGTCAAATAATTGAGGTATAATGGTAAGAAGGGGTTTAGGGAACAACTTACTCCAATGCTTATCCTTTGAAGAGTTGAAGCAGCATCTGATTTTTTTCTTGACTGATAAGCAATCTATAAAAGTAATCAAACTGATCGGCTGAGAATGCCATTTCTCTTCCTTTGTCTCCTTTTATCTCATTCTTTTAAAGCAAATTTAAACTCCATCTCTTATCCCTCAGTGTGTATATAATCTCTGATGTGTGACCTACAAGCCAATAAGCATTTCCTAGCCACTGTCTGGAAGATTATTATTTCATAAAACATAATAAATATGTTTCATTCTGACAGGATATGTATGGTTTAAATAATAGAAAATTTAAAAGAATATTTTTACATCTAAGTCCTTAGTTTAAAATATGACCAAGTTGCAATTCATGAAAAATCTTCTTTCACTTCTTTCATATCATTTCATTAATGAAGAAGCTAGAAATCCGAGCTCTGATTTGGGGAGACACCTGCTCACTCCCAAAACATCCTCAAAAGAGTACTTTTGCTAGCAGTGAGCAGAGTTCACCTTAAGTTCACCTTGGGGAGAACAGACGTGTTGCTTTTGAGGTGGAGCCTGTGCTGATGGTTAAAACTGTAGGGTATGCCCCACAGAAGGATGTTTAAGGCAGCATGTACCAGAGGCACATGGTTGTCTCTTAAGATTATATCAACCAGACAGACTATAGTCATCATAGTTTGTGTTGGTACATTGCCTGGTATTTGCACAGTGAGAAAATTTTCTAAAGTCTCATCTCTTCGAATGTATACCAATCATGAAATGCCTTGTGACTGTACTTAATTGTCAATATTTAATACAGGAATTTCTGCATAGGCAGTAGTGATTGCAAAGTCTAAGAACTCATCAAGGACATAGAAATTACAGTCACTTTCCCTTTTGAGAATCTGAATTTTATACCAGCAAAAAGTCACCCCTTGAATACATACTTCCAGTAGGATTCCCTCAGGAGACCAGGTCTGACAAGGCATAGAAATTTCTTACTGTCCATTCTTCTTTCTTCATCTTAACCCGCGAGTAAGTCATTATTCTTCCCAAGCAGCTTTTTCAGGGAGTTTTCATATAAAAATTCTATTTCTTTCCTTTCCACACAAAGGACTTCTAGTACTGTGCAGACCTGATACTGAAAGTTATTCAATTTCTCTGTAATGCTTTTAGAATCATCCTGCTCCCCTGTTATTGGGACCTTTCCTAGAGAACTCAGGAACAAGGCTCAGCAAGCTTTCTTTAGAGAAGCTGGACTTTAAGTAAGTCCATCTTTGTGGTCATTGTTGCCGCTTTTTTTTGTTTGTTTGTTTGTTTGTTTGTTTGTTTTGACAGGCAGAGTGGACAGTGAGAGAGAGAGAGAGAAAGGTCTTCCTTTTGCGTTGGTTCACCCTCCAGTGGCCGCCGCTGGCGGCGCGCTGCAGCTGGTGCACCACGCTGATCTGAAGCCAGGAGCCAGGTGCTTCTCCTGGTCTCCCATGGGGTGCAGGGCCCAAGCACTTGGCCATCCTCCACTGCACTCCCTGGCCACAGCAGAGAGCTGGCCTGGAAGAGGGGCAACCGGGACAGAATCCGGCACCCTGACTGGGACTAGAACCCGGTGTGCCGGCGCCGCAAGGCGGAGGATTAGCCTAGTGAGCCACGGCGCCGGCCATTTTTTTGTTGTTGTTGTTGCCGCTTTGAACTGACATATTGTAGTGTAAAAAGTCAGAGACACTATGTAATAATTGAGGTTGTGTTTGATAAAGCTTTATTTGTAGAAATTGGTGATAGACTAGAATTGACCTCTGGGAAATTGTAGCATATGAAATATCTATTGTTGTAGCTCACATCAATAAATAAATACAGGGGCAGGCATTTAGATGGGTGGGTAAGATGCCATATTACACCTATGAGTCTTATTTCAATTTGTGACAAGTATTTTCTAAGAGGAAAATTAAGATGCTGAGATTGAGAATAATTTTGTTGAGGGTATATTTTCATGTAATGGTTTGGGAGCCTCTTACATTTTTCTTTAAGATGCAGAGGTAAAGTTGGGGCGGGTGCTGTGGCCCAGCAGGTTAATGCCCTGGCCTGAAGCACTGGCATCCCATATGGCGCCGGTTCAAGTCTCAGCTGCTCCACTTCCGATTCGGCTCTCTGCTATGGCCTGGGAAAGCAGTAGAGGATGGTCCAGGTCCTTGGACGCCTGCACCCGCATGGGAGACCTGGAAGAAACTCCTGGCTCCTGGCTTCAGATTGATGCAGCTCCGGCCATTGTGGCCAACTGGGGAGTGAACCATCAGATGGAAGACCTCTCTCTCCACCTCTCCTCTCTCTGTATAACTCTGACTTTCAAATAAATAAGTAATAATTTTAAAAAGATACAGAGGTGAAGTAAGGTACATTCTGAACATAATTTCAATATCAGAAGCAGACTGTTAAACCCATTTATTTAGATTTGGTTATCTTTCAGATATCTTGTTTTTCTACTTCCCACTCATACCCTATATATGCAAAAGCCAAAATAAAATGTGTGCCCGATGAAAGTAATTAAATTAGGATATTTTCAGCAATAACTAATTTGCTCAGTAAGTACATGTCACAGAATTCAAGACAGTAGGAGAGAGTAAAATTAAATTTTGGTTTGAATAGATTCCTGACTACTTAGTTTCTGTCCGTAGAGAAAGTGCTATTACCACTTTGCTTATTCATTTCATACATATGAATACATATATACATGTATATTAAATATCTGCAAATATATATTTAAGAATTAAATATATCAATTTCCTACCTCTATTATATATTCATATATCAATATATATAAGGCTGGCTGGCGCCGCGGCTCACTAGGCTAATCCTCCGCCTGTGGCGCCGGCACCCCGGGTTCTAGTTCCGGTTGGGGTGCCGGATTTTGTCCTTGTTGCTCCTCTTCCAGTCCAGCTCTCTGCTGTGGCCTGGGAGTTCAGTGGAGGATGGCCCAGGTCCTTGGGCCCTGCACCAGCATTGGAGACCAGGAGGAAGCACCTGGCTCCTGGCTTTGAATCGGTGCAGTGCCAGCCGTGGCGGCCATTTGGGGGGTGAACCAATGGAAGGAAGACCTTTCTCTCAGTCTCTCTCTTTCTCACTGTCTAACTCTGCCTATCAAAAAAAAATATATATATATACATATATATATAAGGCCATTAGTGTCTTGAGTTTTAATTATAGGTACTTTGTATATTCCTAATTGTTTACTATTATATAGAGCTACATCATGAATATTTGTAATTTTGTTGTGACATCTGTGTTGAGGCAGTCCTCTGTAAATTTGTAAATTTTTTCTGTATTCTGTAAACAAGAGCACTAGTTGCTATTGTAATTTGGCTGGACTCCCTTATGAAGGATATTACATGGAACCCTTAGGGAGTTAGAGATGATTTCTCCCTCTGGAAAGAAAGCAGGTGTATTTACTAGTAGGTGGAACAGATACAGAGCTCCTAAGCTCAGGGTTCTTTAGCTTTGAATAAACCCAATATTCGTTGCAGCCCCTCTGTGTTGACCCCAAGAGACTTGAAGAGTTGTGAGTAATTGTAAACATTTGGGTGATGCAGCTGGCTGTTGCAGGGCCAATACTATTCCTTCTTTATTTCTGGCCCATGAATCTGTTAATGGTGTCAGACACCCAAGAAAATGTGACAGGCTAATTGTTAGCTAAAGGGAAAAATCTCGGATCCTTCATAGTCTGTTATTATCTATAGAATCAGCTCCTAGAATTGCAGAGGCTAAGATCAAATGTGTTACAAATATCTTTTGGTAATTTTATCAGTATCAGCATGTATACATATGCTTGTTTCCCATCTTCCCATATCACTAACAAGTTGTGTTGCATGACTTTTGATATGGGTTAACTTGCTAAATGAAAGTGATATCTGATTGTATTTTTAATTTTCATTTCACAAGGACTGATTCTAAATGTTAATTATAGTAGTTAGTAGATGTTTATAAATACACTTCTCTGGAATTGTCTTTTTTAAAGATTTACTTAACTGTTTGAAAGGCAGAGTGACAGAGAGAGAGAGAGACAGAGAGAAAAAGAAAGCTTCCATCTGTAGTTTCACTCTTCAAATAGTTGCAACATCCGAGTTTCTGAGAGGCAGAAGCCAGGCGCCAGGAGCTCCGTCTGAGTCTCCCACATGGGTGATAGGGGCCCACGTATTGGAACCATCATGCACTGTCTCCTACGGTGCTTTAGTCAGGAGGTAGATCAGCGTCTGACTATAGGACACAAACTGGTCAGGATTCCCACCAGCACTTTGATATGGAATGCCAAGGTCACAGGCTGCTGCTTTACCTGTTGTGCCACGGCACTGGCCCTAAAATTGTCTTTCTATCCTTCATTTATTATTTAGAGCTCCTGAAGTTTTAAAAAGTTAGACTTCGGGCCATCATGCATGTTATGTATATTTTCTTACCATTTTCAGTTGCCTTTTTTTCTTTTATGTAAGGTGGTTCTTATGAATGGGATATTTCCTTAATTTTAATTAATATTCCTTAATTTTAATTAATGACAGATTTGTCATTACTCTCTTTTATAACTCCTTGCTTTATGTGATATTAACTTGTCTGATGCTCAAAATGCTAGGAACATTTGTTTGTGTACTTTTCGAATTTTGTTTTTTACAGACAATACTTGGACCCATCCACAGTGTATATTTGAGCCAGGATTAAGATATTGATCCATCTTACTTATTTTTCTGGATTAGGGTACTTTTGAAATAACCCATGTTAGAAATCTTAATTGAGTTTTTGAACAAAAAAGAATTTCCTCTAGAATAACTTAATCACACACTTGAGATAAACTATTAGCTGAATTTACTAAACCGTTAAATTAAACATTCCAGCTAATTACCAATATCCTATTGAATTGTAGAATTTGCTTTGGCCACCAGGTCTTCCTCACCGAGGGAGAGAACCCAGACATATTTCCAATGGAGGTCATGATCACAACCGTTACTGGGATTTTTCTTCCCTTTATTCCCTATCTCCTCTCCCTCAACTGCCTCTAAGTCTTCTTCCTCCTTGCTTTAAAATCTGACAAATATCACTCGCAGATAAGTTACTGTTGATAATACTGCTAATATTTTCCATGTATATGTCTTTCTGTCTTGTCTTTCTCAGGGTTTCATGAAGTTTTCCTGCTCATTGTCAACTTCTCCCCCTCACCTTCTCACACATGTTCCCTCTGTGTGACACTTAATACTGTCGCCTTCTTCAGAAAAACTTTTATACATTCCTGCTTTCTGAGTTCTCCTTAGTCTTTTGGGTTACTGTTGAATAGTAATTTATTTCTCACTAAAACATTTTGGAACGTTTCTTTGGGGGAAAAATACTATAAGGGTTGTAATTCATGTGAATTTATAGGGATATTATAGAAAACTGGTAAACAAATACTACGAATATATTTGTTCTAAGTAGAGTTCTGTCACATAAGTGACTCTGGGCTCAGTGAAATTGGACTCGGTCAATCAGGAAAATAAACAGGCTTGGCAAGAACTCTAGGTTTGGGTTAAGCTGTCAAGAATC
Source organism: Oryctolagus cuniculus (assembly GCF_051225735.1). Taxonomy (NCBI): domain Eukaryota; kingdom Metazoa; phylum Chordata; class Mammalia; order Lagomorpha; family Leporidae; genus Oryctolagus; species Oryctolagus cuniculus. The sequence continues at coordinate 53,061,933 of NC_142872.1, forward strand.
CCAGTGTTCATTGTCTCTGATCAGATAGGCATTCTGACTGGTGGACTGTTCTGCCTTTGGTACATAACTTACATACTGTGCGTTGGGTTAGATTGATCAGAAAATTATGGCAGATAATAATAAGTGGTTTGATAACAAAATCAGCATCTTTTGCAAGCTCTCAGCCAATAGTTTCAAGTGTGTTGAGGAAGGACAGTCTTTCAGATATGTGCAGAACCTCAGTCTGGGCCAGCAGAATTCCTACTTAGTCTCAGAAGGTGAAATGGGGAGGGGCAAGAGATTCCTGAACATCTATTTCCACAAATCTCTGCGTTCTTTCTCTCTCTCACTCTCTCTCTGTGTACGTGTGGTGTATGAAATTATTGTAAATCTAAATTTGAACAAAGGATTCTATTAAAAAAGGAAAGAAATACATTTTTGAGAATTCCTAGGCTACCTAATCAGTAATGCCATTTCTGTTTCTACAAATCTTTGATTATATGACTCAATGCTAACAAGAAAATCTACATTTTAGCCAAATCATTGTATATAAAATGCATCTAAGATACATATATATATAGATAGGTAGATAGATAGAGATATTGATATAAATATATAATTCAAACAAGTATGTAGGATTGTTACAGGACATTCTATTCCTCAGGCAGTTAGCATTCAATAAGCACTAAATTATTGTAGAAGATACTGTAATACAAGAATGAATATACAGTGAGAGTTCTGATTTCCAAAGACATTCAATGTTTCTCCATATATGTAGACTTCACTTTTTTAAAAAAAATTATTTATGTATTTGAAAGTCAGATTTACACAGAGAAGGAGAGGCAGAGAGAGAGAGAGAGAGAGAGAGAGGGAGGGAGGGAGAGAGAGTCTTCCAAACTCTGGTTCACTCCCCAGTTGGCCACAATAGCTAAAGCAGAACTGATCTGAAGCCAGGAGCCCGGAGCTTCTTCCAGGTCTCCCACATAGGTGCAGGGGCCCAAGAACTTGAGCCATCTTCTACTGCTTTCCCAGACCATAGCAGAAAGCTGGATCAGAAGTGGAACAGCCAGGACTTGAAGCCAGCGCCCATATGGGAAGTTGGCACTGCAGGTGGCGGCTTTACCCACTATGCCACAGCACCAACCATAGACTCTCTTTTTAATATGCTCACATTGAAATTAAAATACATTCTTCTACATGCAAAATTTTATTATATTATTAAGTGTATTGATGACACTAGCCTTTATATGCATTAGCTTAAAGTTCTGGTGAATTTGTCATAATTGAACTAAAATTGTACCATGTCATAATTAAAGGAAATTATTGCTGCATTTTGTTTTCAAATATTTCAAATGCATATTCAAATATGCATTCTTTCTGCTTTTCAGCTATATGTAAAAATAGACCAAATCAGATGTTTACTTTGACTGCGATTGTTTAAAAAATTCCATACCTATAACTGAAAACAGACAAAAACTCATAGAACAAAAATGAGGTTTTACAACTTTTACAGTATTGAATCTTGAGCAGGATGATTCTCTGGGGAAGGACGATGTCTTGTACATTGCAGGATGTGTAGCAGCCTTCCTAGGTGTCAATAGACCTTCTAGTCATTAGGCACAAATATCTTTTGACATTGTCAAATATCAGCTAAATATCTGCTGAGGAGTAAAATCATTCCCAAAGGGGAGATGCTGAAGTGGAAATAAAAAGTGAGTTTTATAAACTTCTCCTGGTACTAATGGTATGTTGCTGCACTTTGACAAAAATATTATTTCTACCAATTAATTCTGGTACAGTTCTTCCTCCACGATTCTTCTTTCTCTGATCAGCACCACGCGACAAATGTCTGCGACCCAACTAAAAAGTATTTTCATGGAAGAAGTTTTAAGAAAAATAAAACAGTTGATTCTGTTGGCAAATCTTAACTGTTTACTTAAAATCCAAGCATGGCCATGCATTGTCACCAATTGTTTTAGGTACTTGATCCATTTACCATGCCCCAAGGTTTACAACTTCCAGAATGTGGCATGGAAATTGATGACTTGGTTATCAGTGGCTTAATTTACCCATAACAGATTATGGTTGTGTATCTATCCATTTTCCTGACCCTCATGTCTTAAGTTACAGTACCTTCTTTTCTAAGGAGGAACAAATTTCTTTTATAGCTGACTCCCATGAGTTATTGGTGTCTGTCTCATGCGTGGTTCTATTTCTTCATTTTGCCCTTTGCTTTCATGGCAGGTAGAGGTTGTGGTTGATGTTGGCAGTAGTTCCAAGTGAGGCAGGCAAGCCAAGCACACTTTCAAGCCTGAGCTGCGTCTTGGGGAGCTGTGCAGCAATCTGTATTATTAAGGACAAGAGATAAACTGAGCACAGATAGAATTAGCCATGATTTTAGCATTCCATTAGTGAACATCCTCACTATCCCAACAAATCATGCAAATAAACAAACAAAACAAAAATTCCATGTTTTGTTTGACCTTCACCCATCTATGAGGTTAAATTTTTTTTCATCTCTAGGTGGGTGAACTGCTTCTATATATTTTGTTTGTTAACTGGAAAAGCTACATAAGAGGGTTTGAAAAGTTAGATTAAAAGACCAAGTTCATCATGTGAATTTAAAGAGAAGAATGTGTTTGTATATGTGTGTGTGTGTGTGTGTATGTGTTTTACATTTTCCAAGAGTTGAAACATGGATAAATAAAAATATAAAACAAAGATAGTGGGTAGTCTGCAAAGGCTGAAATATTTTGTCAGCCTTTGTCCTTTCAAAAGTGTTTCAGACAGGATGGACTTTAAGCTGGCCCTTAAGATAAGTGAATCCCTTGCTGGAAGATCAAGATTCAGTACCCAACATTAGCTTCTGACTTCAACTTCCTTCCATTGTAGACCCTGGCTGGCAGAGTTGTTGGCTCAAGTATTGGGACCTGTCAGTTTCCCTTAAACAGTTCTCTTAGCCAAATTCCAAAAAAGTTAATAAATTGTGTTTTGATTTTATTTAAATTCAAATCATGTTGCTATACATTTCCCTTTAATTCATGGGTTGCATAGAAGTGTTATTTAGTGGACGGCGCTGCGGCTCAATAGGCTAATTCTCCGCCTGTGGTGCCGGCACACTGGGTTCTAGTCCTGGTCGGGGGGCCGGATTCTGTCCCAGTTGCCCCTCTTCCAGCCCAGCTCTCTGCTGTGGCCTGGGAGAGCAGTGGAGAATGGCCCAAGTATTTGGGCCCTGCACCTGCATGGGAGACCAGGAGAAGCACCTGGCTCCTGCCTTCGGATCAGCGTGGTGTGACGGCTTCAGTGGCCATTGGGGGGTGAACCAATGGAAAAGGGAGACCTTTCTCTCTGTCTCTCTCTCTCTCACTGTCCACTCTGCCTGTCAAAAAAAAAAGTGTTATTTAGTTACAATAGATTTGGAAATTTTCTAAGTGTTTTTAGTATTCTAGTTCAGCGTTTCTCATCTAGTATTGATTTCTGACTTCCATTGACTGAATCAAATTGGTCATTCGTTTTTTTTTTTTTCTTTAGTTTCCTATTCAGTATTAGGAATCCAATACTTTACGTAAGTTTGAAATCATGTTCTGTACCATTGCTGAATGCTTGACCTATTGCTAAGAATGCATTGAAAGTATATATTAATTTTCATGAAATTGTGATAGATACATTCAGGTGTGTCCACTTCGCTACTTCTCAAAGACTGGTTCCTTATTTTCAAGAGTGTAGCTCTGGTTTATAAGATCTCCTTATTGTGTGTACCTGACTAAACCAAAGATTACTGACTGGGTAACTGGTTACATTAATTAAATCTCAGGAATTTGGTATTCCCATTCACTGGCATTAATTGTTCTCATTATGGATTGATTACAATGAATCAGGTAAAAAAGTAAGTTGACAAAGTTAGTGTGGGAAAAGTGAAGTGAGAAAGAGGCAGAACAAGGATGGGGAGTGTATGTCAATGGCAACAGCAGAATAAAGGAGACAGCGATGAAAGAAAAGATAGAATAAAAGCTCAGAAAACAAGGAAGCAGAAAGAAGTGAGAAGAGGAGTAGAAGAGGAATCTGGCATTGTGGTGTAATGGGCAAAGACTCTGCCTGTGATGCCAGCATACCGTATGGATGTTAGTTTATGTCCCAGCTGCTCTACTTCCAATCCACCTTCCTGCTAATGACGTGGGAAAAGCACTGGAAGATGGTCCAAGTGCCAGGGCCCTTGCTACCCATGTAGGAGACATGAATGAAGCTCCTGGCTTCAGCCTAACCCAGTCCTGGCCATTGCAGCCATCTGGGGAGTGACACAGTAGATGGAAGATCTCTCTCTCTCTCTCCCTCTTCCTCTCTCCCTCTGTGTCTGTTTGCTGTCTCTGTCCCTCCATCTTTCTATAACTCTGATTTTCAAATAAAACAATCTTTAAAAAAAAGAACGGAGTTGTGGTTATGGCACAGCTGGTCCAACCACTGCCTGAGATACTTGCATCATGTATGAAAGTGCCTGGGATCTAGTCCTGTCTCATCTTCTGATCCAGCTTATTGCTAATGTGTATTCTGTAGGGAGTAGAGGATGTCTCAAGGACTTGGGTTACTGCTACACACATGGGAGACTGAGATGGAATTGTGGGTTCCTAGCTTTGGCCTGGCCTGGCCCAACCCTGCAAGTTGCAGGCATTTGGAGAGTGAATCAACACATGGAGGATCTCTTTCTCTGTCTCTGTCTCTCTCTCTCTGAATCTCTCCTCTCTTTCTCTCTCTCTCTCTCTCTCTCTCTCACACACACACACACACACACACACACACTGCTTTCAAAGAAATAGAGAAGTTAGAAGAAAATAAAGTCTGAGATATTTTGGAAAGACAGAAAGAGAGTACCCAATACTCTCTAAATACTTGCAAGAGCTGGAGGAGGGTTGGGGTGAGCTGAAGTCAGGAGGCAGAAATCTACCATGTGGGTGGCAGGAACACAACTAATTGACCTATCACTGCTGTCTCCCAGCATCTTCAGTCCAAGAAGCTGGGCTTCAGAGTTGGAGGTGGGAATCAAGGCCAGGTACTCTGATATGGGACATGGGTGTCCCAACCAGAGGTTCAGTCACAAAGTCAAATGTCCACCCCAAGGTGGAGGGTTTTGAACAAAACCTTGCTCTTAATTATGATATCTTCCCTACCTTCCTTTAAACATCCTGGAACCCTCAAAAATTTTTTCTCTATTGATTAAGCTAAGTCTCAATAAGTATAGTGAAAGAATCCCCCCTTATATAAGGCTTAAAAGGAATTATAAAAACATGGTCACTGAGTTCAAAAGTTGTTGTCTGGAAATATAAATGGATCTTCAGTGCTATGATACAGACTGGTACAGACAGTTGGAATTAGAAGGAGCAGAAGAACATTGGTATTTAAATTAGCTAAGGAAGACTTGAAGGATACTATCCTTGATATTTAAGATCAATTTCACTAAGAGAAAAGGAGCCATGTGGTCATTTCAGAAAGGGAAAATATCTTAAATAGACTCATGGAGGGAAAAAATACAGTAAGGTGAGGAAAGAGCACTAGATGGTGTAGATGTGGGTTCTGAGGTGAACTCGCATTTTTATGTGTGTGTGTGGCACAAAGGAGGTTTGTAAAATCTCGCATTAGGGTGCAGATGACCTTGTTAGGAGTCACGTTTTTTACTACCTGTTTTTAAATAGTCAGTGATATATGAAGTATACTTCCAGGAAGATTGTCTAATAAGAAAATACCCAATTAATTGAAGAGCCCAGAGCCTGGTTAGAGGAGATGGATTTGGAGGATGTATCAATAAAGAAACTTATAGTAGGGGCTGGCGCTGTGGCGTAGTGGGTTAAGGCATCATTCTAAGTGCTGGCACACTTTATAGGCACCAATTCTAGTTCTGGCTATTCTGCTTCTGATACAGCTCTCTGCTAATGTACCTGGGAAAGCAGCAGAAGATGGCTCAACTGCTTGGGCTCCTAAACCCATGTGGTAGATCCAGATAAAGCTCCTGGATTTGGCTTTGCCCTAGCCCAGCCCTGGGTGTTGTGGCCATTTGAGGAATGAACAAAGGGATGGATGACCTTGCTCTGTCTTCCTCTGCCTTTCTCTGTCTATAACTCTGATTTTCAAATAAATACATTCATCTTTTAAAAAAAGGTGAAAGAATTTTCTATCATTATGTCACTGAAAAAAAAAAAAAAACAACTCTGATTGAGGGAAGGCTGGAGATGGAAAATTGGTCATGTATATCAAGTACACATGTAAAAAATTCATGGCCGGCACCACGGCTCACTAGGCTAATCCTCCGCCTTGCAGCACTGGCACACTGGGTTCTAGTCCCAGTCGGGGTGCCAAATTCTGTTCCGGTTACCCCTCTTCCAGGCCAGCTCTCTGCTGTGGCCAGGGAGTGCAGTGGAGGATGGCCTAAGTACTTGGGCCCTGCACCCCATGGAAGACCAGGAGAAGTACCTGGCTCCTGCCATCGGATCAGCGCAGTGAGCCGGCCGTGGCGGCCATTGGAAGGTGAACCAACGGCAAAGGAAGACCTTTCTCTCTCTCTCTCTCTCTCACTGTCCACTCTGCCTGTCAAAAAAAAAAAAAAAAAATTCATAGAACTGAATTCAGAAAGTAATAGCATTTGTGGCTACAATGATATCATTAGAGCAGTTTCCTCTGCTTTCTGTCTCAGCGCTGGCCAATGTTTACAGCTGCAAATTGTCACCTCTCTTAGTTCTAGATTCCTCTCAGGGAGTGAAGATGACTGTGAGAAATCTAGCACCAATTTCTCTGAGGTCCGTTCCCAACAGGAAAGAACAGATGCCTTTTCCAGACTCAATCCTACAGTACTGGACATCATTCCAACTGACCAGCATCTTTTATGAGCCCAGCCTCAACTGACCTCTCTGGTCAGAAGGATATTATTTTGGTCTGCCATATCTGCATCATGTAACCACTGACACGACACAGAAATGCAGACTGGTTCACTTTGATTTGTTGCTCAGTTTACCCCAAGACCTCCTTTCATCCAGTTCAGTACATTTGTATTTTATTATGAGGAAAGCAATACCACCAAATAAAATTTAGTGAGTTTTCAGTCAAAGCAATCTATTTAAAACTACAACTTCATAATATTTAATATTCTCAGGATAGTTCTATTTTGTTAAGTATTCTAGAATACACTATGTATGACAAATGTCTTCTTACAGTGAACTTTCACAACATGCATGACCCCTGGGAGTCAGTAGTTTGAAATGAAAATATTGATGCCACCTGAGCTCTGCTACAGTGAACTGTGCTGCAATGATAAGAGGAAAATGTACGTTTGCCTTTGGAAGACTCATCGTCTTTCCAAACCATGATTAGTAGGTGGCAGGACAATATAACACTATAACACCAAATCATATGCAAAGATAGCTGGGATTTGAAATATGAATATTTTGCCACTGCAGGAGATGAAGATGACAGTTGTAATCTCTTCAGATTCATAATTTACCAAGTTGTAGGCAGGTTACCAGTGATTGATCATACCTAGGCAGGGTGTTAGTGATTTGAAAATAATTTTATTACACTACACACAAGTGAAGTTTGAAAGTTTTAGTCCTTTACCTTAAGCAATTCTTAGGAACAGATTGGCATCTGGAAGGCTAAATGCATATAGGGACATGCTTATTGCAATTTATATTCTCCTGAGACTTACTGTTTGTTAAATATTACATGGTAGATTATTTGCAAAGTTGTAAGTTTTCTCTCATTGTGAGGATATACAGCCTTTACTACACAGTGAAGTACAGTAGAGAACTATAGGTTTTATTGTCAGATATTGAAATGAAATTGGTCACTGCCTCCATAGCAAAAAGGAATGTTTTGAGATGAAATTATTCAGGGTATAGGAGCGGGCAGGAAGACTGAATTCACTGTAATTAAAGACTGTATTGTGACTTGTCATAGCAAGGGATTTTCCATTGAAAACTACTTGAGGAAGGCCTATAAGAGAATTCAACAGTCTGAAAAATGGAAATGACGGGATTTCCAATTGAGGCTTTTTGTGGGCTTGTGCCTTATGGTCACCTAGAGAAAGTGCTGTGAAATCACTGTGGCCTAGGAATACAGCCAAGGCAACTGGCCTTGTAATGATGAGAGAATCTACTGTTTTACCTCAGGCACCTCTCTGACTTGTCTCTGATTCTCTTACAGTCAGACTTGTCAGGTACTAATGTGTTTTGGATCAGAGTTGAACAATCTGAGGTTTGTTAAGTTATTTAGAAAGCTTCCATGAGGCTTGTTATATCACCCATCAGTGATAATCTTTCTCAAACCTGTACCCTTCTGCAGCCAAGTCCCTGGGGAGCCAGTGGAATCGAAATTAAACCTGGAAGTAAAGATCAACTAGCTGTAGAAGCTCCCACAGTGTTATTTTTCTCTAGCGGTTGCTCCATCCCAAGGGAATCAAGTTAACATCTAAGACCACAGCTGACTCAGCAGAAGGGAAGCTTTAAGACTGATTTGTATGATTCAGAAATGCAATATTTTTATGCAATGCTGTTTGTTCTTGGCTTGCCATGTGATGGATCAAAGAGTAGGAGACTTTACTCAGAATAGATCAAAGAGCATGTGTTACAGGGGATATATAACAAAGCAGGAGTTACCAACAAGGTCCCTGTGGCCCAGCAGCCGCAATTCAGCTGCAAGGAGCTCATGGCAAGACAGGATGCTCTACAGGGCGAGAAGTGGGGATAAATTCCAGGAAAGAAAACATGCCCTCGTGTTGTGGTCCCTTCTATCAGGGCAACTATGATACATCCCACGCACTGGGAGTGCATAGATTACTTTTGTTGTCAGGAAACTGGGATAAGATATTGAGTAGATAAGATAAGATAAGAGGTTGCTGGGAGAAGTTTCTACCTTTCCTGCTTAGAATGAAGGTAATAGTTTCTGGATGTGGAGGTGAAGAACACTCTGATCTTGGTGAAATGATTACCCAGACAACCTAGATGCAGGACACTTCTTTTTGTCATATCACAATAATGAATTCACATCTTCCTCCTTTCTGCCCAATACAACAGATTGTCCCTCATATCCATCAGAAACTGGTAAGAGAAGGTGGAAGAAAATCCATATAGAGTGATCTTATCTATTATTAATGCACATAGATGGTGTGCCAGCACAATTAATTGAAAAATTCCTAAATTCTACACTTGATTTGTATTTGAGATTGGAAAAACAATGCATCTTCACTATTTCTAACACAGGACTGGTCTATTTATAGGATTGCTATAAACTGAATGTTTATTTGTTTTGTTTTGTTGTTTGCCTTTGTTTTGTTTGTTTTGCTTTGACAATGGAATCTAATTCACCTGGTTAGAAAAGCACAAAGAAAAGTGATTATGCAAATATATTCCTATTTGCAGCCATTCTACCTTTCAGAGCTCAGATAGGAAGGAGAGACAGGAAAGGTTTGAGGTAGACTTCATTTCCTTTATGCAACTCATTCTTTTCCCATTCTGCTTTGTTCACACTAAATTTCTTGGCATTGCTCACATGCACCAAGCACTATAGTTAGTGCCTCCGGTCCTGTGTTCTTCCTTTCCCCTCTTTCTGGTCAAATGTTTTTCCTCTTGGTATCAGCATTGCTCAGTCCATTATTCATTCACATCTCTGCTCAGAGTGTATCTCATCAGTGAGACTATGCTATTGCTTAGATATAAATGCCTGGGAAAAAAAAGATAGTATCATTATTTCTAGGTTAGAAAACCAAATGATAGTGATAAAAATTATCAACCATGCTGCATACAAGAAGATGAATACTTTTCCAGGGAAGCAAATTCAAAATTTCAGATGAATTGAGTCTTAGAGGCAGCCTTGTAAGTTGGTGCCTTAAAGATTGGTCAGAGAGCAGGTGCAGATTCCGAACTGTTGACCATAGAGAGGAGAAGTAAAGACTCTTGGTATACTAGGAAAGAGTGAAGGATTTCACAGCCAAAGACAAATGTTTCAGAAAAGCAAGTATTTAATGGGTATAATCAGAAAGAATGCAGGTTATCTGTCTCCCTGGTTCACTCTGTCCTTTGGCTTTTCAAATAAAGTAAAAAAAAAAAATTAAAATATTTTTAACATAAAAAGAAGAACAAAGTGATGATCATCCATGTAAAAGAATGACTGAAAACAGGTCCTGGCCTGGACTTGCTCATTTTTAAATCAGTGGAAGATAGTACATTTAGTATGGAAGTGTTGACATTATCTGACAAGGGGATGGAATTGACTAAGTTGAAAATGTTTCTATCTCTGCAACAGTCACCTGGAACAGAACTGCAGATAAGCTTAGATATTATAGATTGGGAGTGAATCCATACAGATAAGAAGTATACTTTATGTTCCAACATTGAAATAAAAAAAATGCACTGTGTTTACAATCATGGAAATTGGTACAAAGACATGGAAGGAAAAAAAGGTAATAGAATCAGTGGTTTATGAGAATAATTTTTTTTCAGAAAAATAATTCTGAATATTTTAGTTCGATTTTATTCTTTACAACTAAATTTCATAATCCATTTTTTAAGAGTCTGCAATGTGAGGCATTGGTGGGTGTATATTAAGTGTTTAGTTTACTTAATATTCTAACTTTATAGTATGAATAATGCTTCTTTGAAAGAAAATGGACTTAGTAGCTGACAAGGTCTTTTTCTGATGGTTTAGTCTATCTCAGAGTAATTAGATTACTTTTTGTATTATCAGAATCCAGGTAGAGTAGTCTGCATTTTGAGTAAAATTTTAAAAAAAAGTATGCTATGTCTCCCATTATTCAACTTTTTGAAATGATTCCTTGGTTACTAACAATAGTTACTGGATAAACAAGATATAACACATGTTTACTATGTTTCAGGAATTTTTCAAAGTTTATTTGGATTGTTTCATATACTCAAAATAATCCTGCTACACCAAGTTAGGAGAGAGCAACTAAGGCACACAATAACTTGTTAAAGACCAATTGGACAGCAAATGGCAGAGCAAGGATTTTGCATCACATCTTATGTACTACTGTACCAAATATATACCTCATATATATATACCCACACACATGTCCAGTTAGTGGCAAGGTTTTAAAATTGTTACAATTGAAACACCTTTAATCTGGTCAGAAACTCTTTGATTATGCAACTCTGCAAGTTGGATAAATTTTATATGTCAGTTAACTGACTCCTAAATTAATCTCTTTCTTGTAGCACCTTCTCAAAAAGAACTAGCCATGAAATCTCTCAATTATGTGAATTTTGCTTCTTTTAACTTATCACATGACACCACCATTTTATTAAATATTTTCTAATGATATTTTCTAATACTTAATTTATGTCACCATTTTTCTGACTTTCTCCAAAAATTTCCACATCAATATCCTAGTCTCTTATAATACTTTTTATGTACTTTATACCTGATTCCAAAACTATCAACATATATTTTGGGTTTTATGAAAATTTTACAAAAATTTCCAAAAAATATGAAAATATCTCAATAATGATGGTTTACAAACCAGCCCAGAATCCATGGTAAACTTATACTTACATGGGATGGCAGTGGATTCACTGATATAAGTTTCAGTCAGCCTGGGATACAGGCTGAGTCCAAGTTTAACATCCTGCCTTCATCAACAAGGTAACTAATGCAACTTTCCATAGTGATAGGGAAAGAACAAGGAGACATGCCCAATCCCAGGGGGCACTCCAAGTACTGTCACAAATCCAAGTTGTGTTGCGTCTGCCAATATCCCATTGATCCAGTAAATTTATTTGGGTTTAAGTATTTTAACAGTTTAATGTGCAGGGCAGTATAATTCGCCCAACATGATACCATGTCAGGGGTATAGATATATAGCCTTACTGTAGCAGACTGAAGAATTATGACTAATAGTCCAGTTTGCAGAGGGAGATTTTTACCAATATTCCAAAACTTGATGGAGTAGATATGATACCTATTTACTCTCATGATATTAAATGTCATTTTATAACATTATCTTAAATATTCATTTTAGAAACTATGACCTATAAAATATAAAAAATAAATTTGCAAAATTTAAAATTTGTCTGATGCATTAAGGTTAGAACAGACAGGTAAAACAATTATCAATTTTAATAAAATATATTTATTTTTCAAAATGTATTTTATTTTATTTTCACAAAATTTCCAGGATCTTGAACAGTATATGGAAAAAAATATACTCTTGGCAACTATCTTAACCTGGATTTATTAAATGTCATTTATAACTTGTTTGAACTGATGAAACAATCAGGCCTCACATAGGGACTATTCACTCTTGTTTTTCATGTGACAATATTGTATCTGCAAAGTATTTAAAAAAAATGTAAAATTCTGGGGCTGGCGCTGTGGCGCAGTGGGTTAACACCCTGGCCTGAAGTGCAGGCATCCCAAATGGGTACCGGTTCTAGTCCTGGCTGCTCCTCTTCTGATCCAGCTCTCTGCTATGGCCTGGGAAAGCAGTAGAAGGTGGCCCAAGTATTTGGACCCCTGCACCTGCGTGGGAGACCCGGAAGAAGCTCCTGGCTCCTGGCTTTGGATTAGTGTAGCTCTGGCCGTTGCAGCCAATTGGCGAGTGAACCAACGGATGGAAGACCTTTCTCTCTCTGCCTCTTCTCTCTGTGGGTAACTCTGACTTTCAAATAAATAAATAAATCTTTAAAAAAAAAATGTAAAATTCTCCACTCCAGATTCAACTCCATGTGCTGTCACCTTCAACTTGATACTGCTTGTTTTACTTTAGTACCTTAGATTTTTAAACATTTGTAAAGATCTTTGTGTAAAATACAGACATTGTTTTTAAGCTCTCTTCCTATAGAAACTTTGTACCTCAGAAATAGAGAGTTGATTAAGAAAAATAGAATGTTCATTCATCAGAATAATCGTAAACCCTTCTGCCCCTGTGGTCTTTCACTCTGCCTACAGTTTTATAGTATTTGCCTTGTGCTGCTGGTGACTATAGTTGATAACTTAGCCATAGTTATGGCACAGCCCTTAGGTTCTTAAATCCTATGCCACTAATTAATAACTGCTCTGTATTAAAACTAAGATATTCATTGCACTGAACAGGCAAAAACTGATCTTGGTGCGCTGTGTATAACTAATCCTTTGGTGTATTCCCTATCTTGTTAGGATCACACTGTCACTCCCTGGCTTCTGCTAAAAACATACCCAAATCTGGTTTTGTTCTTCAGGGACTTTACAATTTAAATAGCTCTCTCATCCTGTCTTGCAAGTCTTAGCTACTTACTCCAAAATTCTGACTTAAAATGAAGAAATTTTCTTCTTAGTTTTAGTAAGGTCCAGAAGAATTCAGCTATTTTTTTGAACCTTTAAAGATCAATCTTTTTCTTGCTTCTACTAAAAGAAAGAAAGAGTTTCAAACGATGACATTGTGAGTCCTAGGGAATGTTAACTCGCCTTCTCAGACTTCATCCCCATGAGTTCACAGCTGAGCTCTGGGGATGCTGGTCCGGAAGCTGCTGCTGATCAGTAGATCCTCCATTTGGAAGGAGAACTGGGATAGAGCAAGAAATGCTTTAGATAATAAAGTCTGCTGATTCTTTTGTGCCTCTCACCACCTCTCATCATAGCAACCTTTAGAATACCGTGTCTGCTTCTTCACTTCTGTTTTGCAAGTTGCTTTCACTTCACTTTTGGCCATTGCACTTGGAGCCATACAGGGAACAGGATTCTGTTGTCTTCAGTGTAACCAAGTGAACAAAAGAACATTTTACCATTACAATAAGCAGAGAAGTTTGAGTTAAATGTTCAAAGACTTGATTAAAATAGAAGTGATAATGGTAACACTTTTCCCCAATTGTTGCAAAAATAAAACTATAGCATAATGGGAAATACAATTTAGCATGATACACACACACATACACACATATATGTGCACATACCTTATAATGTGAGATATTGCTCACATTTCTAGAAAATGAACATGACAAAAATGAAAAATAAATTATATATTTTAATCTACATATTATTATATTGTTATTGGATTCTATAACCTAAGATGTTAAATGACATTCTAAGTTTTTTTTAAAATATTCCTAAACAATTTCTTTTATGTTTACATTTGCTTTTACTTATTACTTTTTTATACATTTTTTATCTGATAAAACTCTGATTCCTATGACTTAGGTGTAAAATCTGTTTAGGTTAGAAGGGAGGGATGCACACATCCCGTATCAGAATGCCTAGGTTCTAGTCCCACCTTGATTTCTGATTCCAGCTTCCTGCTGATGCACCCTGGAGTCAGCAGGTGACTACTCAATGAGATAGGTATCTGACACCTGTGTAGGGAACCTGACTGCATTACCATCTCCTGGCTTTGCCTTGTCCCACCCCTGGCTGTTAAAGTTATATGGGGACATAAGCAGATGGAAGACCTCTCTCTCTTTCTCTCTGTCTCTCTGCCTTTTAAATAAATTAATAGAACAGGACTTAGAAAAATAAGAACAAACCAAAAAAAAAATTAGCAGTAGATGAAAAAAGGTTAGAGACAAAGCAGAAATAAATGAAAAAAAAATACAAGAAACCTACAAAATAAAATCTGTATTTCTTAGAATACCAACAAAATAGACAAATATTTAGCCAGAATAATAAATAAGAGAAACGACTAAAATAAAATTAAAGATAAAAAAAAGACATTACATCAAACCACATAAATACAAACCATCATTTAAAAAAAAGTGTTAGGAACAAGTACATGCTAACAAATTGTACTACCTTGAAGAAATTTCATTAATTCCTGGATACAAGTAACCTATCAAGATTTAATTAAAAAGACATAGAAAATCTATACAGTGGCTGGTGCCGTGCCTCACTTGGTTAATCCTCCGCCTGCAGTGCCGGCATCTCATATGGGTGCCAGGTTCTAGTCCTGGTTTCTCCTCTTCCAGTCCAGTTCTCTGCTGTGGCCTGGGAGGGTAGTGGAGGATGGCCCACGTGTTTGGGCCCCTGCAGCTGCATGGGTGGCCAGAAAGAAACACCTGGCTCCTGGCTTCAGATCGGCACAGCACTGGCTACAGCGGCCATTTGGGGAATGAACCAACGGAAGGAAGACCTTTCTCTCTGTCTCTCTCTCTCTCACTGTTTGTAACTCTACTTGTCAAATAAACAAAAAAAGAAAAAAAGAAAAGAAAATCTAAACAGATTCATAACATGAAAAGGGTTTGGAATAATAATTAAAAGTCTCCTATCAAAGAAAAGCACAAGACTTGTCCTTACTATTGAATTTTATAACACTTAACAGCGAATTAATCCCAATACTATTCAGATTATTCCAAAACAATGAAAAAGATGGAATTGCTAAAATTTTATGAGGCCAACATCACTCTGAAACCAAAGTCAAAGATGCAACACAAAAAGAGAACTACAGGTTAATATCCTTGGTGAACATAGGTGCCAATATTCTCAACAAAATATTAGTAAACTGAATGCAGTACTCTATCAAATAGACTATACATCACAATTAAGTGGAATTTATCCCAAAGATAGAAGGATTCAACATTCAGAAATCAATAAACATCATAAATCATATCACTGGGAAAAAAAAAAGACAAACACCATGTGATCATCTGCAAAGATGAATAGGAAGCAATGGATCAGAGTCAAATCCTGGGCCAGCATTGTGGCGTAACAGGTTAAACTGCTGCCTGCAATGCCAGCATCCCATATGGGCGCTGGTTCAAGACCAGATTTTCCACTCGCAATCCATCTCTCTGCTAATGTGCCTAGGAAAGCAGCAGAGGATGGCCAAAGTACTTGGGCCTCTGTACCCACATGGAAACCCAGGAGAAGCTCCCGACTCCTGTGTCAGACAGGCCCAGCCTGGGACATTGCAGACATCTGGGGACTGAACCAGCAGATTGAAGATCTCTGCTTCTGTATCTCTCCTTCTCTGTAATGCTGGCTTTCAAGTAAATGATTTAAAAAAAAATAATCTATATCCCTTCATGATAAAAGCTGTCAACAAATTACTTGTAGAAGAAACATATGTCAAAATTATAAATGCTATATATGACAAACAAACAGCCAGTTTCATACAGACCCAGAAAAACCTGAAGGCATTTCCTTTCCCACTCAAATTTATGGAACAAGACAAGGATGTCCACTTTCCACTTAATGGGATAATTATTCCACGTAATGGGATAATTAATGAGCAATTAGCTAGGAGAAAGAAATAAAGGGTATAGAAATTGGAAAGGAGGAAATGAAAATATCTGTGTTTGCAGATAATATGATCTTGTAGGAGGAAGGCCTAAACACTGCACAAAAAAGCTGTTAGATCAGAAAGAACTACTCAGCTGTAACAAGGATTGAAATCCTCTTTTCCAACATAATGGGTGCAGCTGGAGACCATTATGCTTACTGAAAAAAGCCAGCCCCCAAAAGACAAATGTCATATGTTTTCCCTGATGTGGTAGTTAGTATACAGAGTATAATAATATAATGTATGTGAATGAAATTGACTTTTTGAGATTTGATTATTGCTTATAGTCCTTGTCTATCCTCTTGAGAAACAATGGTTTTTCCACTTACTACTTGTTGAGTTTTTTATTTAATGGAGGATTAAGCTTGTGTTTAGAAAGTAAATTGAAAGAACATAATTTTAAAAATTAAAAGATACATAAGAAAAGAAGGAGGGAGAATGAGAATTAGGGAGGAAGGAAGGGAGGGAGGGAAGAATGTTTATGCTCTTAAAACTGTATAAGTGAAAAACATGAAATGTGTTTGCTCTAAAGAATAAAAAATAAAAATTATTATAAAAAGAGCCTTTTTATGCATAAATGATAAACTCACAAAAAAAATCAAGAACAAAATCCCATTCATGATAGTTACCAAAAAAAAAAAAAACCAAATATTTAGGAATAAATTTAATCAAAGAAGTGAAAGATCTCTACACTGAAAATTATAAAATGTTGATTAAAGAAATCATCAAGGACACAAAATAGGGAAATACTTTCTTGATAATAAATTAGAAGAATTCATATTAAAATATCTAGATTGCCTTAAGTATTCTACATGTTTAATACAATCTCTGTCAAAAATGACATTCTATACAGAATTAGAAAAAATAATCCTAAAATCCATATGCAGTCACAGAAGACCCAGATTAGCTAAAGTGAAGATGAACAAAATGAATCATTTTAAAGGTATCACTATACCTCATTTCAACGCATGCTACAAAACTATAGTAATTAAAATAGTGACATACTGGCATAAAATCTAGCACTCAATAGAACAGAGAGCCCACAAAAATCTGTCCATGGACACTCAGCCAACTGATTTTTGACAAAGGTACCAAGAGCATACATTGGAGAAAGGATAATCTTTTTAGTAAACAATCCTGGCAAAACTGGATGTACATATGTAGAAGAATTAAACTAGACCCTTCCTTTACAAAAGTCATCTGAAGATAGATCAAAGATCTAAATGCAAGACCTGAAACTAAAATTACTAGAAGAAATACTTTAACACATTGATATAGGTGATGACTTCTTGTATAAGACCCCTAAGCAGAGGCAACAAAAGTAAAACTAGACAAATAGGATTATATTAAATTCAGAAGTTCCTGCACAACAAATGGAACAATAAGTAGAGTGAAGACTACTGGAGCATGGCTCTCACATTTTCTAACAGAATGAGAAAATATTTGCACACTCGTTATTCGACAACTAATATAGCAGCAATTCGAAAAACTCAACAACAAAAACCAATCACTACAGTGAAGAAATGGTCAAAGGACATGTTTAGACAGTTTTCAGAAGAAGAAATGCAAATGGCAAACAAATATGTGAAAAAATGCTCAGTATCATTAGACATCAGGGAGATGCAAATCAAAACCACAATAGAATATCACCCCACTCCTGTCAGAATGGCTTTTACCCAAAAGACAGAGCAGCAAGTAGTGGTGCAGATGTAGAAAAAAAAAAAAAAATGGAACTCTTAAACACTATTGGTTGGAATGTAAATTAGTGCAGCCACTGTGGAAAACAGTATGGAGACTTGTCAAAAAACTAGAAATAGACTTGCCATATGATACAGCAATCCCTGTACTAAGAATATACACAAAAGACAAGAATGATGTATCAGAGATTCCTACTCCACCATGTTTACAGCAGTACTGTTCACAATAGCCAAAATAGGGAATCAACCGAAGTATCCATCACTATATGGATGGCTAAGGAAAATGTGGTATACATATACAATGAAATACAATTCAACTATAAAAAATGATGAATTTCCTTCACTCGTAGCAAAATGGATAGAAATGGAGGACAAAGATTTTAGTGAAATAAACTAGATACATAAAGACAAATACCATGTGTTTTCCTGGCTATGTGGGAGCTGAAATTTAAGAAAACAATCTGCTCAATAGGACATAAAATGTTGATTACTATAGGCTTGGGTGGGTCAAAGGGATAAAAATAGTTTGGATTAAAAATAATAGGGAGGGGTCCAGTGCTGTGGCACAGTGGATTAAGTCTCTGCCTGCACCTCTGGCATCTCATATGGACACTGGTTCTAGTCCCGGCTGCTCCTCTTCCAATCCAGCTCTCTGCTACGGCCTGGGAAAACAGTAGAAGATGGCCCAAGTCCGTGGGCCCCTGCACCCACGTGGGAGATCTAGAAGAGGCTCCTGCCTCCTGGCTTTGGATTGGTGCAGCTGTGGCCTTTGCGGCCATCAGGAGTGTGAACCACAAGTAGGAAGATCATTCTCTCTTTGTCTCTCCCTTTTGCTGTCTGTAACTCTACCTCTCAAATTAATACATAAACCTTTTTTTTTTTTTAAAAAAAAGGCAAAGCTGGGTATGATTGTTACCAATATACTAATATGAAATGTTAATAGGGGAAATGAGGTGATGGGTGTAAAGCGATTTGTATTACTACCTCACAATTTTTGGTTTTTGAATTTAAAATTAACTAAAAAGGAAAAGTAATTTCAAAATAGTAAAATATCTACTGGGGCTTTTTCTAAGTCCTTGAGAGTAGGAGAGTTTCAGCATTATATGCCTTACTGGATGAAATGTAAGGAATGCTAAATACATATTTCATTAGTGCTAACTAATAGATGTCAGTATACTTCAATTTTCAAACTTTCTGTTTTTATATGCAATACAAGTCTATAATATAAATTATTTTATAAATACTGGTTGATTGTATTGACTAATGATTAATAATGTAGATAAACATATAAGACAAAAAGCAGAACCTGACTTTATTTCCAACAAAGTCATTAATTTGAAATAATTTTTTGATTAACTAGTGGACTGAAAATATACACAACCATTGAGGATTACGTTGCAGGACTTAATGTTTTCTGTGATTGACTAGAAATTGTTTTAAATTTATGAGAAAATTAGGATAATAAAACTTAACTACTAAATTAAGACCTTGTTTAACAAATGTTATATTTGAAACTTTTGTGAAAAGCTTCATAAAATTTAATAAAGCACACAAGTTTGAGCAAAACTTGCTTTTTAATTTAGTTGATATCCAGATATGACTGGCTTGGCACAATGGAGTATTTAAATGAGGATATTGTAGTAGCACAGTCCCGTATTTCAATGTGATATGTGGAAGAAAAAAATCCTTTCTTTTGCAATCAATGTAGATTTTTTTCATGAAACCAAATGAATAATCCCAAGTCCTGCCTGCAAAATCCAAACAAATTAGAGAGATATACAAGAAATAAACATGGGGATAATTTCAACTGCAAGCATTTCTAAAACTATCATATTCATAATAGTTTAAGAGATTACAAAGAAAAATATAGGAAATAAACATTTCAGTTAACAGTTAAAAAAATCACAAATTAAATTTCTAAAACTATTCGAGTAGAAACAATTAAATAGATGGATGCAGTAAAGCATGACTATCACATTTTCTATGTCCATAGGGGTGTTCGGCATGACATATTATGATAAAGATTGGATTAGAAGTCAGAAAAATTTTATTTTTAAAATGAGAAAAATAACTCATGTTATGTAATTGCCTGTTCCAGTTTTTGGCCTCCTGCCTTCTTCCTGCCATGCTCTAGTAAACTGTATTTTCAAAAAGGGCACTGTATTATAGCATTTCACAATATAACAAGATTACACATTTGTAGAATGCTAACCATGGCACGCTTCTCAACTATGGCCTGTAATGAGTGACATTCTTCTTTGAAATCTTTAGTGTGTTTTTCCTATTAGTGAAACCACAAACTGAAATTTCATGGATAAATATATATGATTGACATTTTCTTTGTGCAAGTAAATGCAGTTTTAGAACCAGTATAAGAGAGCATGTGTGTATATATGTGTGTGTGTGCTTGTGTTTATGAAATGATAGATAGCACATATATAAATGATACTTGAATATTGCATGAGAAATTTAGTATTAAGTTTTAAATATAACAATTCTAGTGTGATGATGCCTAATGATTTACTTTAAAACTAAATCTGGTACATCAAAACTAAAATGTTATTGACCATGACAAACTTAGCAAGAAGAGTGAATTTGTGGAAATTATCCTAGGATTAAACCACATTAAATTATATTGAGGAAGTAAGAACAATGGTGGAGATGTTTTATTATTTCATTTGTTTGGTAAATAGAGAACCATGCTGATTCTAAGGAAAGAATATACAGTGTATTAGTAAATTGTTCTTGTACTTGAAAAAATGATCAATTGATTATAACTCAGTGACTTCAGAAGTTTTACAAAGATTTTTTTTAATTTACTTGAAAAAAATTACAGAGAGGAGGAGAGACAGAGAACAAGAGAGATCTTCCATCCACTGGTTCACTTCCCAAATGGTTGCAACAGCCAAGACTGGGCCAGGGTGAAGTCAAGGAGCTTGGAGTTCATGCCAGGTCTCCCATGTAGGGATGGGGGACAAGCACTTGGGCCATCTTCTGCTGCTTTTGCAGGCACATTAGCAATGAGCTGGATAGAAAGTAGAGCAGCTGAGCATAATGGAAGCCAGAGCTGCAGGTAGCGGCTTAACCACTAAGCCACAATGCTGGACCTGACTGGACAATTTTTAAAAATAAAGACATGCATGTTCAAAACTGAAGTGATAGCCAAAGCTTTTCAAGTAACATTAACCACATTACTTTAAGTTTGAATTACTTAAATATAGATGTCCAATATGTGAATGGTTAATTTTTATTATGAACTAAGCTAGGCCCTAGTACTCAGAGATTTGGGCAAACCTTATTGTAGATGGTTTTTGTGAAGGTGTTTATTAATCAGATTAAGATTCACATGGTAGACTTTGAGTGAAACAACTTACCATTTGTAATGTCTGTGGGCCTCACCTCACCAGTGAAAGGTCATAAGAGAATACTACTGATCTTCAGTGGACTGCCTGTGGAGTCATCTCTCAACATGCCTTAAACATTTTGAAGTTGGAAAAGGTCCACTTGTATAACAGCCAGTTCCCATGGATAAATAGTTCTCTCTCTCTCCCTCTCTTCCTGCACTCCCCCCACATATTTATATGGGTTTTATTTCCCTGGAGAACTCTGATCAATAGTAAGTGCTTTGGGAATAACACCATTGCATTATGTAATCTTTGCTTTACTGTTTCATTGGAGGCACCAGGAAATGTCAGACACAGGTTAAGGGTAATTTTACTGTGATAATCTCATTTTCTGAAAGATATGTTTCATTATGGAATTATGTTTCTTGTATGGATGAATTGTGGTATTTGGTAAATTTTATTTTGTTATGACTAATACTGTAAACTTTCTTGTATTCTTTTAAACTTAGTTATATGAGAAAAATGTGATATAATTTATTTATCCTTAAACTCTGTTATGCTTAAAATCATATCGTTAATTTGTCCTACTTAAAAGGAAATAACATTGTTTTCATCATGGAATTTCACGAAGTCAGAGAGATCAAAGTTTTCTTGTGCTTGAGCTACTTCATTGAACAAAAAGCCCCAGGAATCTCATATGCCACCTGTTTCTATTTGCCCCTTCACCAAAACTTCACCTGAATTAAAGGAATGAATAACAACTGCTTTTGATCATACATCTAAAAAGGACATCATAAGTAAATTAATAATTTCTATTTGAAACAAAATATTGTCATTTGCATATGTAACCCATGGTGGTTATTGAATATTCTCTTTTATTAATTTGGGTATTCATGATCTACTTGATGAATGCCCTGTATATTTTAGATTTTCTACTCTATGAATAATTAAAAAAGAGAAAAACTTGAAATCTTTTTTAAGACAAGTAATATTTTCAATCAATACATGTGCTGAACTCTACTATGCTGCTAGCATAAAATGCTGACCTAATTAAAAATATTTTTCATCAATCACTTCCATGTAGTGAGACCATTCTGGATACGATGTAAACAATACAATATACACTTTGTGTGTCCTTAAAAAAATACTGATACTGATTTTACTGCATTGGTTTTTTTGAACATCTTACAAACATGGGCAAAATCCATCATTCCCAAGCTACAGATATGTGCTCTCTATGTTGGAAGGCAAAGAGATATTAGCTTCAAAGAGTTCATTTTACTTTTTTTTTTTTTTTTTTGACAGGCAGAGTGGACAGTAAGAGAGAGAGAGAGAGAAGGTTTTCCTTTTTCCGTTGGTTCACCCTCCAATGGCCGCCACTGGAGGATGGCCCAGGTGCTTGGGCCCTGCACCCCATGGAAGACCAGGAGAAGCACCTGGCTCCTGGCTTTGGATCAGCGCGATGCGCCATCCTCCACTGCACTCCCTGGCCACAGCAGAGAGCTGGCCTGGAAGAGGGGCAACCGGGACAGATTCCGGTGCCCCCACTGGGACTAGAACCAGGTGTGCTGGCACTGCAGGCGGGGGATTAGCCTAGTGAGCCGCGGCACCAGCTGAAATGTCTTTGTAAGCAAAAATAAACTGATTGCCAAATGTATTTCCTCTATTGCTTTATGTGTCAGTAACGTTTTCAGATCCTGGTCTGTAGTTATCTAGCCTGTCTCTTTCCTTGTCCCAGTCTTTGAGAGGTGCTCACATGATGAAACCCTCACATGGGATCCACTGTCCCGGCCCCTCTCCTCATTTCCCTTAAATCTGTTTGGTTTTTGAGTTCTTCCCAGTGAAACTGTTTTCATTGTACTCCCACCACGTCCTCTCAGAATACTTAACGGAATCTTTTTGGAAACAGTTGATATGAATTTAGCTCGCTTTCTCAGCTTCATTACCCTTTTCTTCAACACTCGTTTTAATGTTTCTGAACAGCATTAAATAATTGCAGCCCACATTGTATTTCTCTGCAGAGTTCTTTCTCCTTTTTTGTCTTTGACAACATCTGGCTTTACTCTGCACATCATTTCCCATTCTCACATCTCACCAACCAGTGTTCTTTTTTCTAGTCTTTCTTGCTTTAACATTTCTCTTTCCTTTTCCAGATCTTTATTTTTGACCAGAACGGCGAGTTTAATTTTAGGGGTTTTTCTGAAGGATTTTAGCCATTGCACCTTCCTCGCCCATGTTAGTATCAACACTTGATTCTGCCAGCATTTTCATTTTCTTTGTCACAAGATCGACACCATCACATTGTCAGCTTCTATTTATCACAATGTTACCTTTTGATTCCCAGCTTCTTAGAGGATTTTTGCTGTCAGAAGCATCTTTGACCTCTTCTTTCTGTTCCAACATTATAATTTTGGCTATGATTTTCATCATTTCCTTAGGGATTTTGCAGTTTTCCACCTCACTCATGTGGGTTCTGAACAGACACGGCAGTTTTCCTCTCCATGCATTTTCTCATCTGTTCTGTGCATCCATATGTCTATCCGTCATCCATCCATTTGTTCTGTTGGTCCGTCTGTCCTTCTATCCATCATCCTAGCAATACGTCAGCTTCTTTACCTACTAAAAATGTTACTTTACAGCTTCTTATGTTTTCAACCACATACTCAAGTCAGAATATTTTTTCATCCCATTTTCCATTCACAAGTACCATTATTACAAAAGTACCTTATTATTTTGAATAGTTTAAAAATTTGGCATGATAGACAGAGTATTCAAATAGTACTGTGACAAATAGCTACTTCTCCTTCTTTAGGTTGAATTATAAAGTGGCTCCAGTATGGGACTGAGTTTTGTATGGATGATTTCTGTTAAGCCTTCAGAGTCCACTGCTAGGTTAGAAAAATATTCCTTATATACAAATAAGTAGCAGGTAAAATCTTCGTATGAGTAGTGTCATGGCCATCATACTTAGGAAGAGCTGAAATTTGACTTGACTCAAGATCTTTTTAGGTGTAATAGGATAACAGATGTGGAAAGAGCAGCATTTTCATTGGTTAATACATGCCATTGAGAAATGTGATGCTCGTTCCTGTTGTGGTCTTATCAGTGACTCAACTCTGGATCTTGTTCAAGAAAGGAGAATTATATATAGAGTGAAATCTATGTGGTTGTTTAAATATAAATGAATTAACGTTTTCTTTGAAGAAGCTCAGAGAGCCAGAATAGTGGTGCAGTGGGTTAAGCTGCTGCCTGCAATGTCAACATCCCATATAACTTCTTTAAGTCCTGGCTTCTCTACTTCTGATCAAACTCCTTGCTCTCTCTCTCCCTCTCTCCCTCCCTCCCTCTGTGTGGCTCTGCTTTTTAAGTAAGTAAATAAATATTTTGTTACACATCAGCATAGCATCACTTTTATATATCACCAGGATTTTTTAAAAATATTTATTTATTTGTAATGCAGAGTTGGAGACAAAGAGAGAAAGAGAGAGAGGTTTTTCATCCATTGATTCATTCCGCAAATGGCAGCAGCAGCTGGGGTTGGGCCCTCTTGAAACCAGAAGCCTGGAACTCCATCCAGGTCTCCTTGTGGGCAGCAGGGTATCTTCTGCTGTTTTCCCAGGAGATTAGCAGGGAGCTGGAAACTGAGCAACTGGGACTGGAGTCATAGCTCTTACGGTATGCTGGCATTGCAGGCAGTGGTTCAATCCATTGCAGCATAGTACTGATTCCTCAAAAGATATTTATTTTGAAAAACACACTAATTTATGTGTTTAGATCTTTAGTAATATTTTGGAATTCTGTATTTTCATATCTTGTATGTTGATAATAGTTTCTTTTAGAATTCATGTCCAGCATAAAATATTCACCCTTTGTCTGTAAAATAAGTGAAAAGCAAAAAATTTTTATCACAGATTTTAGCATACAACTTGTTCATTGTTTATGCTACAATTACTATACATGGATTAATAATTATAATTTCTGAACCTAATAATTTATGCATTAATATTTTGTCCCTGTCATGTCTTTAATTTTTGCAATTAATTGTTTTAATAACGCAAAGGTTAATTGCACTATTCATCAGAATTGCTTGCTGTGAAATGGTAGACAAATAAGAACCTTACAGATAAAGGGCATACTTACTAATCAAGCCTGTCATTTCTTTAGAAAATAAACTTGCTATGACAGCCTAATAGATTTATTTAATTTGCAAAATCTTGGGGTTCAGAGGAGGTTGCTAAAATAAATGGAGTTGTAATAAGCTATGATATTTATATTTATCTAAAAAAATCCAGACGTGTATGCATTTATCTATGTCTAGGCCTATGTATATACATATGTGTATAGACTAAACAGATCTGTGTGCAAGTGTAACTCATTTGTTAAAGCATTAACCAGAAAACTAAGATTATATTCTAAATGTATAATCAGATACCATGCCTCTTCAGATTATTAGTGTGTAATATAATAACATTTTTATGATTATAAACCTAATAAACATTTTTATTAACATTCTACTAGCTATTTGGAATTTTAGAATGAAATTATGGTCATGATAATTATAGTCAACATATATCAAGACTGGAAACTTTCTAGAAGAGAGTATGTGGCAGCACAATTTTCATTCCTTTAAAACAGCAGTTCACCAAGTGTGGTCTGGGGCCTAATGGGAGGAATACCCATTGAAGAATTACCTTTGGGGTTTAGTATGGAAACCTAAAATAATAGTGTCTATAATAAGGGTAGGAATTAATTTTTCTTTTACAAAACCTGAAACTTAGGAATAGGTAATCCTGAGTTATTAAATTTTCACTTTTGCTTCGCCATTTCACCTACAGTGTTGCCTCAGAGTTATAAACTGATCATTGTAATATCTACCCTTTCATACATATTCTAGACTCTGCAAAAGGGAGAAAATGTTAGGGGTATAAATTCCAACAGAGGTAGCCCTTTAAAGAGCTTCTTTGGAATCCCCATTGAATGGTTCACATATACTTTTATGTATATTCATATATACCTGAGGGTACTTTAAAAATTTATAAAAATGAATATTAGGAAAAATCTATGCATAGATTTCAAAATTCTTTGCAAGAAATGGACTTTTTAGTTAAATTTCCCGATGAACTTTTTGAAGTACTTTTGTGTATGAGTTTGTGTTTTTATTTAAAAGGGAACATCATAATGTCTCATCCAGTTACTACATCTCCCATCAATTCTGGAACGTGAATGTGATTTACGATGCATTCTGATGGTTTATTAAGTACAGTATCCAAGCTTCAGTAGAGAAAAAACACAAGATAAAATAAAAAGAATTTCATTTGGAAAATGGAAATTACTAAGTGCTCATATTTCTTCAAAATTGTAAAATCCTGATGAAATAGTAGTATAGCATTGACTACATTTTCTAGAAAACTGTGTTAGTTTGTCCATCTGGTAGCCTTGCTTCGGCCCTCAGCAGGGCTTTGTCTCTGGTCCTTCGTAACAATACAATGTAGGCCTTGGAGAATAACATCTTGCTTGAGGGGGAAGTCAGGCTCCTTTCACTTTAGTGCACATCCAGGGCTAGGCGATTTATTTGTTAAGGTTCATTTCAACTGGTCTCATATTGTCTTTTTATTTTTAAAGATATATTTATTTATTTGAGAGAGTTACACAGAGCAAGGAGAGGCAGAGAGAGGGAAAGAGAGGTCTTCCATCCAATGGTTCACTCCCCAGTTGGCCACAATGGCTGGAGCTGTGTCCATTCAAAGCCAGGAGCCATGAGCCTTTTCTGGGTCTCCCACGCAGGTGCAGGGGCCCAAGGACTTGGGCCATCTTCTACTGTTTCCCCAGGCCATAACAGAGAGCTGAATTGGAAGTGGGGCAGCCAGGTCTCAAACTGGCGCCCATATGGGATTCCAGTGCTTCAGGCCAGAGCATTAACCAGCTATGCCACAGCGCTGGCCCCATTTTTTTTTTTTTAACAATAGCTTGTTCCCCAAACAGTAGACTTCCAGCTTGACTGCTTCAGGTTAATTGCTTGGTTGAGTAACCACAACCAAAGTCTTACTTTGACATAGTTTTAAGTCTGGGGACTATTCTTATTTACCTCCTGTAGTTATGCTTTTAGTTACCATGATCAGTTCTTTGTTTCTGTTTCCTGAGCATTAGCTATTAAGTCAAGTGCTTCTCTCTTAAGTTTCTTTTTTTAAACTGTTGACCCTGAAAACAGTGTCATGAATGAGAAGGCAACAGCTTATTCCTGTGCTTACCCCAAGGCTGGACATGAGCTGTATTTCCTGTGGAAGCTGCTGGTTGAAAGCTATTGCATACAACCTTTCCAATTCACAGTTCAGAAGCAGTTGTTTTTTCAGTTTGATGAAGCTTCTGTTTATAAGACACTGAGTGAGCACAGTTTATAGGGAAATGGCTGAAAACAGAGTTTTCTTCCATTTCTACTTTTAAAATAGTGTGCTGTAGTCAAACTTCCACTGTTTTATTGAATTTTGCCAAAAGAGGCAAGGAGGAAATCAGTAAATGCCAGCACAAACCCTGCCGCTTAGCTCTTTGGTCCAGCTAATTTCAATTGCTAAATTATTTATGGACCAACCCCATATTGTGAAGATAAGCTTTACCTTTTTATAGAGATGGCACTGTGTAATGCCATTTTGAGTAAAGATCCTTTGCCTGTTACAATCGATTTTACTCTTGTCTGTAGAAGAATTGTTCATAGATGGCCAAGTATATGTGGAGAGTGAAGCATATGTTTTCTGCATACTAAAGAAAAAGCTGTTGTGTTATAAGAGTAACTGCACTAAGCAGAAGGGGACTAGTTCTGAAATTCTCAAAGGTAGTGGTGCCTGTTCTTAATAGGGAAGCTTGCTGAGAGGAGGAAGGGAAAACTCTCACTGCTTCATACCATTTGTGGAGAGGATATTCCAAGAATTCTCATGGGTATCAGTCTTCTATTTAATTATTTAATAAAACAGTCACTAAAACTTATTCAGACACTTTACTAGGATTTGGAAAGACAAGGATGAAACAAATTTAATACAATCCTTGCCCTCAGAAGCCTTAAAATACAACATGACATGTAGACAGAATTCGGTGTGATAAAGAAATCCATGCTGCTATAAGAGATTTGTAAGGAACAATTAAGATGCTAAGATGCTGATAATAGACTTTACACCATGTTTCTTTCTGCTCCAGGCACTATTTTAAGTACTTTATTGCCTTATCTAATACAGAGCAATGACTTTATGAGGTATTATTATCTGCATTTTACAGATTATGAAAATCAGCACCAAAAAGCTAAAAAAGTTGCACATAACTTCAAAGAGACTGATGGCAGAGTAGACATGAATACAGAGTTCACACCCTTGATCATAACCGTACACTACTTTTTGTGAGACAATAACCGGAAGTGTTTTTCAAAGAGAAACAGGAAGAGTGAAGATGAAGCTTAAGTTGTGACCTGAGAAAAGAGATGCAGTGAGTTTTGAGAACAGGAAAAGTTCATTTGATGCAAATGAAATTACGTATAAGACAATCTCAAAATGGGAATGGAAATAGGATGTTCAATATACTGAAACATTGGAAAATCATGAACCAATGAGATAAAGTGATAGAAGAATCATATAGAATGTTTAGGTCTTGATGAAAGTTTAGAGTTTACTCCAAATGCAAAGGAATGCTGTTGAAGAGCATTAGAAACCAGTTTCATCTATCAAACCTTGCTTTTTCAAGGTGCTTCAAAGTTTTTGGAATACAGAGCAGAATAATTCAAAATGAAATGGATGCTTTCTTAAATATGGCATCTGGTTGTTCTGTTCTTAACAGAAAATCAAATCAACATGATTTCAAGTATTTTAGAAAAAAAAAGTACTTTAGGTTGAAATCTTTTTATTCATGCACATCCCTCTTTTGTCTTGAGGCTTCTCAGTGGAATACATAGCCACAAATAATTCTTGTTTCTTCAATCAGAGAGAAAGAAATGAACAGATGGGAGATCAAAGGAGCAGCTGAGCTGAGAATCTGGCAGAAATATGCATGGATTTATAGGTGGATGAGTAAAAATTGGAGAGACTGGTATAGAAAGATTTGAGAGAAGTGGCTTCTATTTTCCCAGTTCCAGATACTGAGGTATTCTGTGATCTCCTTTGATAAAAGCATTGTACATTGAGGACATGGCTGAACTTTCTGCTAGATATCCATAAAAATTGCTGTTTATCAAGTATCCAGTCTGCTGAATTATATTACAAGTTAGAAAATAAGAAAAACATAAAAATGTTTTATATAAAATGTCATTCCCCTAGAACGTGTAGATTTAATGCTTCGGGCCTTATGAGAACATAAGCTACTTTAATTGGAACTCTTGCCTATTTTACGACCTAGTAGAGTTTTCTAACAGTAATAATATTATGCCACTAGTGTGGAAGGACTCACTTTTAGACACTCATAACATTATGCAGATAGTGTGGAAGACATACTTTTATAGCAAAAGTCTGCTTATTATTGAATCTAGGTCTCACTAATTTCTTTCTGCATAATATGTTATATCCTTCTTTTCCTTAAATTAGTATCATTATATATTTTAGGCCAACATATCTTAGTATCCTTTGAAGTT
The DNA here is from genome assembly GCF_051225735.1 of Oryctolagus cuniculus. Taxonomy (NCBI): domain Eukaryota; kingdom Metazoa; phylum Chordata; class Mammalia; order Lagomorpha; family Leporidae; genus Oryctolagus; species Oryctolagus cuniculus. The sequence continues at coordinate 53,091,795 of NC_142872.1, forward strand.
AGAAATTACTTTATTTACCTTTGAGGGCTTGCTTAAAATAAAATATGCACTCAGTAATTGTTCTGTAACTGTAATATCAAACATATTAAACATTAACAGCACCTATAAGATATTTCCAGTTATAAAATTTTTTCAGCAGCCTAAATAAATGGGAAAGCAAATGTTATTTATTGATTGTTCTAAAGGATATGAAAATAAATTAGAGTTTTAGAAAGTAAAGTCCACTAAATTACTAGCCATTTTCTACTTGACCATTATTCCCCTAAAATTTTAAGTATTTCTTCTTAGAATCTTTCAAATATATATTTTTATTCCCAAAAATCTATACTTTGTTCATCCATGGACATGTTTAAAATTTAGCTACTTAAAGGGGGGAAGTTCTTCAGCCTAAAGAGCATTTTAAAAGCTTCAGCTAAATTGTGATTTTAATTAAAATTATAGTCCCTGAGATCAGGTACAAGATAAGGATATCCCTCCCAAGCACTCATTTTTAATATGTTCTGAAAAACCTAGCTAGTGGCCGGCGCCGCAGCTCACCAGGCTAATCCTCTGCCTTGCAGCGCCAGCACACTGGGTTCTAGTCCTGGTTGGGGCGCTGGATTCTGTCCCGGTTGCCCCTCTTCCAGGCCAGCTCTCTGCTGTGGCCCGGGAGTGCAGTGGAGGATGGCCCAAGTCCTTGGGCCCTGCACCCCATGGGAGGCCAGGATAAGTACCTGGCTCCTGTCTTTGGATCAGTGCGGTGTGCTGGCCGCAGTGCGCTGGCCACGGCGGCCATTGGAGGGTCTCTGTCTCTCTCTCTCTCTCACTGTCCACTCTGCCTGTCAAAAAAAAAAAAAAAAAAGAAACAACTAGCTAGTGTATAACAAAATAGAACATGTATAAATTGGAAAAAAAATTCCCTTTGTTCACAGAAGACACAACGTGTAGGAAACATGACAGAATTGACCAAAAAAATACCTTGCTGAAATTACAGCAAGGTTGTATGCCATAAGGTTAATAAAATATAATCAGCTACTTTCCTATATACCATCAATGAACAAATTTAATTTAAAATAAAACACAATATTGTGTAAATTTGCACCTCAAAATTGAATTAATTAGGTATAAAGGCAACGGAATTCTTGGACAATATATATATATATATATATGAAAACGACCATTAAGATGACAAAAGATATCAGAATTCTAAATAAATGGAGAGATAGTCAATGTTTATGCATCAGAAGAATCAATATTATAGCAATATAACTTTTTCCAATTTGGTATTAGATTCAGTGAGATCCTAATAAAAATTATAACATGCTATCTCATGGATATTGAAAAACCATATTTTCAAATTTATATGGAGAGGAACAAAATACAAAAGAGCCAACATGATATAGAAGTAAAGATTAAAATTAGACTACTGATACTTCATGAGTTTAGGATTAATTTTAAAGCTATAGTAAATAAAATGTGGAGTTGATGAAATCACACACAAATAGATCAAGAAAAAACAAGGTAGAGAGCCCAAAATACACCAACATAAATATAGACAATTGATATTTGACAAAAGAAAAAAGTTAGTATGATGGACAAAGGATGATCCTTTTAACAGATCTTGTAGAAACAACTGAACATGCACGTTTGAAAAAAAAATGACCTTAAACACAGACCTTATACTACCACAAAATGTACTAATTTGGAATCATAAATGTGAATAGAGAATGCAAAATCATAAATTCAACACATGACAACATGGAAATTCTATATGACTGTGGTTTTGCAAAGAGTCTTTAGATACAAAACCAAAGGCACAATCTATGAAAGGAATAACTAATAAACTGATCCTCATTAAAATTAACAATTTCTGTTTTTTGAAAAAAACCTCTGGAAAATGAGAAGAGATACAAAAGGTTTGCAAAAAATCTCAGAACTATTTGCCAAAATGTAGAAAGAACTATTCAAACATAAGAAGAAAATGAGCTCTTTGATTAAAAATAGGCAAAGTATTTCAATGTGTCATCAGGAGATAGAAAGAATATGAATTAGTACATGAAAAAATGTTGAATATTATATTAAGGAGTTGAAATATTGGTGAATTCCCTGCAGAATGGTGATAATCTAGAACATTGACATCTAATATTAACAAGGATCTAGAACAGTAGGAACTCTCAGTCCTTGTCGCTGGGAATGCAAGGTGGCATACAGTCACTTTGGGAGGCAGCCTGGGGGTTTCTCATAAGATGAAACATACTTAGCATATGATCCAGGAAGTATGCCAGTTTTCTTTACCTAAATGCATTCAAAATGTATATACCCACGAAAACTTGTACACAAATGCTTATAACAGCTTTACTAATTATTCAAAAAACTTAGAAGCGACCAGGATGCCCTTTGGTAGGTGAATGGACAGATACCCTATGGGGCATTCAGACAGTGGAATGTTATTCGGTACTAAAAGGAAATGAGGGATAAAATCTTGGAAAGATATGGAGGAAACTTAAATGTGTAAATTACTTAGTAAAGGAAGTCATTCTGAAAAAGCTGTGTGCTATATGAATCCAGTTAAATGACATGCTGGTAAAGCTTAAGTATAACAACAGTAAGACAATCAGTGATCACCAGGAATTAGAGAGGAATCATCGGGAATTAGATGAGTGAAAACACAATGGATTTTTAGAGCACTGAAACCATTTCGTATGATGCTACAAAGGTGGACTCAAGGTGTCAAAAAGCATAGAAGGAACAACATAAAGAGAGGACCTAATGTAAACTTTGGACTTTGGATGTAAGGAAATGTTAGTGTTATGTCCATAGACTGTGGCAAAAGCGCTGCTCCACTTAGGTTGGCTGACAGTAGGAGAGTTTGTACACAGATGCACTCTGCCCTTTCTGTTCAGTTTTTCTGTGAACCTAAAATGGATCTGAACCATAAGATCTTTTAAAAAAATACCTCATTTGAAATACTCTGAGCACCTAGAAGAACAAATTCATGTCTTAACCATCTCATTCTTGGGGGGTGAAGCTCAATGCTTGCAACATTGGACCCTTTCAGTCAATTTTTGTTGTGTGAATAAAATTTACTCTGCCTCTTTTTAGGCAAATTTAGTTAATGCTATGGAGTTTATCATTTTTTATTAGATACTGGTGTGTGATAGGATGTGGAGATATAAGATAAAGATGGAATAATAATGAGAAGGGATATAATTTTGTCAACTTAAAGGAAATATCTTTCCATTCCTAAACAAATATAGTTTTGTTCTATTTATTTTTTTTAAGATTTATTTTATTTACTTGAAAGAGTTAAACAGAGAGGTAGAGACAGAGAGAGAGGTCTTCCATCCACTGGTTCACCCTCCAGATGGCCTCAACGGCCAGAGCTGCACTGATCCGAAGCCAGGAACCAGGAGCCTCCTCTGGGACTCCACGCAGGTGCAGGGGCCCATGGACTTGGGCCATATTCTACTGCTTTCCCAGGCCATAGCAGAGGCTGGATCCATAGTGGAGCAGCCAGGACTCAACTGACGCCCATATGGGATGCCAGCACTTCAGGCCATGGTTTTTGTTCTATTTCTAACATTATATATCCATTATAATATTATTCAAATGTTTATTAAATATCTAGTAAATTTATCATATGGATTTTCTACTTTGAAATGTTGATGTGATAAATAGGTTTTTGTTTTTCTTTGTTCTGCTTTGTTTTTAAGTTTATTTAACTGTTTGAAAGTCAAAGTTACAGAGAGAGGGAAAGACAAAGATCTTACGTCAGCTGGTTCACTCCCCAGATGGCTGCAATGGCCAGAGCTGAGCCAAGCTGAAGAAAGGAGCCAGGAGCTTCTTCAAAGACTCACACATGGATAACAGGGTAGCAGTCTCCCACAGGTAGTAAACACTTGAGCCATTTTTTGCTTTCTGGAGTGAACCATCAGATGGAAGACCTCTCTCTCTGCCTTTCCTCTCTCTGTGTAACTCTTTCAAATAAATAAATACATAAAGGAAGGAAGGAAGGAAGGAAGGAAGGAAGGAAGGAAGGAAGGAAGGAAGGAAGGAAGAAAGGAAGGAAACAAGGAAGGAAGGAAGGAAGGAAGGAAGGGGAGCAGCCAGAATTTTTCTTTTTTTTAGGGATGTTTCAGTTTTGCCTTTGGTGAATTCTCTTTTTTTAATTAATTAATTTTATTTATTTATTTGACAGGGTTAGACAGTGAGGAAGAGGGACAGAAAGGTCTTCCTTCCATTGGTTCACCTCCCAAATGAAGTGGAGCAGCCAGAATTTGAACTGTCACCCATATTGGATGCTGGTGCCACCGGTGGCAGCTTTACCTGTTATAGCACAGCACCGGCCTTATGATACTGTTATCTTCAAAATTTGGAAGCTGTGATCAGTGTTGTGGCACAATGGATTAATTCACTGCCTATAATGCTGGCATCCCATGCGAGTACCTGTTCAAAGCCTGGCTGCTCTGCCTTTTGTCCATTTTCCTGAAGATGCACCTGGAAAGGCAGCAGAGGATGGCGCATGTGCTTGGGCCCCTGCTACCCCCGGGGTGTACCCTGATGGAGTTTCAGGCTCCTGGCTTGGGCCTAGCCCAGACCCAGTTGTTGTGGTCACTTGGGAAGTGAACCAATAGATAGAAGATATATCTGTCTCTCTCTCTCTGTGTAATTCCTATTTAAAATAAATATTTTGAAATAACTAAATAAAATGTGTGAAGTTGTCACATCAGTGTTCCTTGAAACATTTGCTTATATTAAAGAAATAATTTAAAGTTTAATATTTTCAATGATACTACCTGAAAATTGTTAAGACCTTATTCTGCTGATATTGTACTTTGAAAAAAATGTTAATTTCTACATTATTTTATACATTATTTGAATTGATATTATGAATATTTATTATAATTTTCAAGACCGTCATTTCAGAATTCTCTAATTCTTTACTGCTGATTTGCTTATACACTTATTTTTCTTTTCCTCTGTAGATGTTAATGTACTCTTTTTAAAAATTTTGCTTTCTACTCTTCTTAATTAGATTTAGAATTAGTTCTTTATCTTTCATAATCAACACAATTCTTTGCAATATTATTCCCTTCTTTACCTTATTTCATTTTAATGTGCATTTTCCTTTCTAAAATTAAATTATATGTCAATTTGAAATACTTAGCACTATGAATTTGCCTCTGTCTAAAGCTTTAACCACATTTCATAAGTTTTATAGCATAACATTCTCAAAATTTTATTTTCTAAGAATTTCCTGTAATTTAAAACTTTTAAATGTTTTTACTTAAACTCTATAGACAGACTTACTTTATTTTCAGTTACAAAAATTTGTGTCTTTAATGTTTAACTCCATTCCATTTTGATAAGCAAATGTACATACCCTAAAATTAGTTGTTCTTGAATGATCTGCTTAGTTTTCCAAAGCAGAAAATGGAATTTTAAGATTGATTTATTCAATACACTGGTAAATGTACTCATCTTACATACTGTTTTTTTTTCTTTCATTTAGAATTATGAACTTTCAGGGCATTGAACTGTGAAGAGAGAAGATGTTAATTTAAAAGCAGCATTTCATTTGAAATCACTTGTCTTTTTGGTGTTACTCTCTTTAGATGTTGATTTGCAGTAACTTGAGTTCCGTATTGCTGATCCTTTTAGTCTGCATTGAGATAGTCTTTGTGCAAGAGCTGGGGCGTTGATTCAGAGTTAACTCCTGGCATAATTCTAAGCAATCTTTTTTCTTTGATGATGTGACAAGTGTTTAGTAAAAACCATGATCCAAATTGGCCTGTTTAATCAAGAGACAAATACCTTTATGTATGTAGTCTTAGCTTGTGTGAGAGTGGTCACTGTGTCGTACTCTGCTCCTGACTTTCATTCATAGTATATGCCTGATTGTTTCCATTAAGGATCTTTTTGAAATTTCCACTTATTGCATCTACTCTTTGTTTAAAGTATATGGAACATCCAGTGTATCAGTAGAAGAAAACTATTTCATAATGATTGCTTTAAAAATATGAGGTGATAATAACAATCTATATTTCAGAACAGAACAGAGATTTTTTTTTTCAAGACTACAAGTTGAATCAATGTTAATTTGTAATTGCAGACCAGGAGCTCTGAGAGCTTGCTCAGTTTCTAGCTAGTTAACCTTGAACCCCATTTTGAATAAGCACAGGAAAAATTTAATAAGTACAAGTAAAGCACAAAAACTCTGTTCATGTCACCAATTTACATATAAGCAAGTTGTTGTCAGTCTACATCATATCTACGGAGCAGTGTTGTACTGTCCACTATATTCAAGATTAAAAAGCAAGGATTATTTTTTCATTTTTACAGAGGAGACTCGGTAAAGAAGGAACATGTGTGGAAATTAAAATGAAAATGCCACTCAGAAATCATGCCTCAGCAAAGTAGGCCAAGTTAAATGTTGGATTTTAATAGCACATGGCTAATTATGCTTTCTTCTCTGCCTTTCACCACTGTGTACTTACATATCCCATACAAGAAATAGAACTTTTTGTCATTTCCTAATATTTTAAAGTGATAAACTGAAATTACCCATTGGAAAGCATAATTGTTAGTTATAAAACTGTTAGACTTGTCTACTATGAAGATTGTTTTAAGCAGCAGGCAGACTTTATGTCTTAGCTGTTCTTCTGCATCAGTTAAATTAGAATGCTTTGATATGTTAATTATTTATCATTTTAAATTATGCATCTTCTAAAATCAAAGAAACACATAACCTATAATTTATTATTCATTTAGCATGAAAACTTGTCTTTATGTGACTGTTTTTCTTCTAGGTACGAATTTCTGTTTTGATGTAAAACTTATCAACATATGGCTTCAAGTTCAAGATGGAAAAGTTCAGTTATTTAAAGAAATGCACACATAAGAACTCAATCATTTGTTCTACATTTTTGTGTGGGATAATGATATTCTGTGTGTGTGTGTTTGTGTGTGTATTTGTCTCTAGTAAATATTTGTCTCTAATAAAAACATACATTTATTGCTAGAGGTTCTATATTAAGTTCTATATTGCTGATACTTTCAGTCTACACTGATTGAGATGGTCTTTGTGCAAGAGCTGGTACATTGATTCAGAGTTAACTCTGGGGAGCTAAATACTTGTATTTAGCTTTTGTGAAAAACGTTACCAAGGGACTCAGACTGTTACATTAGCTTTATAACAAGTTCAGGTGAACAGAGGGTTTTCTATAATCAAATAGCTGAAGAGCATCCTGTTTACTTCTGACAGAGATCATGCATCTCTAGTTAACACAGATGTGCACCATGTAACAGGAATATACAAAATCCTCTACATTATTGCTCTAAAAATAAGAAATTTTTAACTAGTCATCCAATTCCTCCAATTAACATGAAATAATTGGTGCTAATTGTCTGTGCCTATCTTACTGATTGACCAAAGAAGAAAGTAATAAACACATGGAGTTATACAAACAAAAAATGCTTTCTAAGGCAAGTGTTTAGTGTAGCAGTTAAGATATCGCTTGGGATTCCTGCAACTCACGTGAGAGTATCTGGTCACCTCTTCTTCAGAGTCCAGCTTCCTGCTAATGCACATCCTTAGAACGCAGCTCGTAATGGCTCAGGTGTTTAGCCCCTGACACCCATATGGGAGACCCCGATTGAGTACTGGCACCCGGCTTCAGGCTGCCCAGTCCTGCCTGATGCAGTCATCTGGGGGAGTGAACCAGCAGATAGAAAATGTCTCTATCTCTCTGTCTTTATGATAAAATGAAAATAAATTTTAATAACTCTTCCTATGTCAAGACATTTTGCTTAGAAGCATTTATGCAAAACATTGAGAAGGAGAAAAAAGAGGCACCATTTTTCTACATTCGAGTTTTTCTCCCTAGCTTTATTAATGCCTTATGTTGTAACTCTTCTTTCTCACACAACCCAGGAAGGAAAAACAAAAAAGTACCACACTGGTGGAATGCCAGATAACAGGGAAGACCTCTTGCTGAACTCTGTATTTCAGACCTCTTAGTCTAGATCTTCTTTAACTTATACTCTTGATCCTTTTAAAAAGGTACTATTACTTTTCTAATCTAACTATGGCTTTGAATGTCATTCCTGAAATCTAAGCATGATGATTATATTTTCAGGCACAAAATAGGATCACATGATTGTAAGTGTGAATACTAGTAAAGAAAACAGAATATAATATGTAGCTCTGTAACTAACTGGAAAATCCAGAACCCCGTATTTAGCCATATGTAATACATATATTGCTTTAGTATTTTGAAAATTTCTGCCCCAGACGTAAATGATCATTCTTCAGTGTTGGGCCTTTGTGTACTGTCATGTAATTTGGAATAAATCTTAGAGTAAAGTACACTTTTAGGGAAATTTAAAGTCCATTTAACATCAAGTCATGAACTTGAAGGCTGCTCTGAAACTGAATCTGGAGGTAGAATGGATAATCTAGGTGATAGAACCTGTTTTGGTCCCAGAAGATAACCAACTTCTGGTATTCTCTCCCTGGAATAGTCCTTTCCCCACCAGTGTGGACTGTCCTTGATTTTGATCTGATGAGTAGAATTTTATAGAAATATAGGATGTCATCTCCCTGATCAGATAATGTCAAGACCGTGGCACTCATCATGCATGCTCTCTGTCAGTGTCACCGCGTGTCTCCCTGATGTCTTGCATTAAGGAAAAATGCCATGTTGGAAGCATTATTATGGAGCGGCTTGGATTTCTGACCCACAGAAATCACGCTATAACAAGTATGTCATTTTAAGCCTCCGAATCTTGAGGGATTCTAATTCATTTCATAGTGATAGATAACTACTAACATTCTCAGCTAGTTGTATGCAACAGCATCTGCAAAGACAGGGAGACAGACTTCACAAACTCATATAAATCTGTAAGTGTCTGAAAGTATTGGGTGATCGAATGGTCTTTTCTGCTGGTCCCCAATGTTAGAAGCATTTTGCCCTGTTGTTAATTCATCTAATATTCCAAGAATTATTTTTCCCATAGTAAGAGTGGATAAAATGATCAACTCTTAAAAGACCCGTGTCAGCTTTTACAATGAATGCTCTACGGATAGCAATATTTTACTGAGCAACTATTTAAGTCACCTTTACTGTTTGGAAAATCAAGATCCACCATATTCCTGTTAAAAGATTTCCTTGATAAGAGAGCTTTAGAAAGTTACCTTAGCCAACATTCTATTCCTCTCATCATTTCTTATTATGAAAGATAATAATCATACCTTATAATCTAGGACAGTATTCCCTGCAGCATAAATCACTGTAACATTAAACCTTAATATTTATTGCCTGCTCTGTCTTGCTACTGACAGTCCTATTAATGCTTCGCTTAGCAAGTCAAAAAGCAATACCTCAGAACTCTACAGTACTAGAAAAGATTGAGAAAACTCTTTGTACACAAATCAGTCGAAAGCATAACTTATCTGTTACAGCACAGGAAGATTAAACACACAGCCATAAAAATCCCTGCAATCACAGTAACTGGAGTCGAGGTTGCCTCTATTGCTTTAATAAATCCTTTAAGTATGCTTTCAATCTCACAACAATTCCTGCCAGAGCTCGTGTGCTGTTGTTGTGAATCTGCCTACCTCAAAAGTCCTGATGGTGAATATTTCATGTGGCTTATCACTGCTCTGTTTCTAGTCTAGGAGAAGTCAGTACTGTTTGCTAGTACCGCTTAATACCTTATTAGTTGAAGATGAATTTGTACTTTCAGTCTTTAGCCACCTAATTTCCTGTTACAGAAGATAAAAATTTTATTTTTACAAATGATAGATGAGGTGATTATATTTCACAAATTTTAAGGCCACGGCCCATTAGCTGAATCACTCTGAGCACTTGTCATTTTACCCATATGCATGCAACATGAAAAGAAAGGGCTGTGTGATAATAGCTGACTGTTACCACAAATGTCCCTCACAGAGTTCATATGAAAACTCTATCTGAGAAGATATGTGGCTGAAAAGTTACTATTAAAAAATTAAATCCTTTGGAGAAAAATTAAGTGATTACTTACATTGAATTTGAATTTAAAGCAGTTGTTTCTTTTATTTGTAGGCACTCTAATACAAAGGCAACTAGAAAATTATCACCAAATACACATTGATAGAATAAAAATAGATAAATATTTTTGTTCAACTCTATATGTCCTTTTTTATTTATTTATTTGACAGGTAGAGTGATAGACAGTGAGAGAGAGAGAGACAGAGAGAAAGGTTTTCCTTCCATTGGTTCACTCCCCAAATGGCCACTATGGCCGGCGCTGGCCTATCCGAAGCCAGGAGCCAGGTGCTTCTCCCTGGTCTCCCATGAAGGTGCAGGGGCCCAAGCACTTGGGCCATCCTCCTCTGCCCTCCCGGGCCACAGCAGAGAGCTGGACTGGAAGAGAGCCACCAGGACTAGAACCCGGTGCCCACATAGGATTCTGGCGCCGAGGCGGAGGATTAACCAAGTGAGCCTCGGCGCCAGCCTCTATATGTCCTTTTACTTCAGATTTATGAGAATAGGCAAAATATCAACATTAAGGAAACATCAAGGAAATATAGACTTAATGGAATGCATCTGTTGCTATGTATTCAAGAGAGAAAACTTTACTTCAGTTTGTTGGACATGGACTCTAGTTTCTATTTTGGAGATTAGAGTTTGACATTTCTCAATGACAATTTAAGGCAGACGAGATAAACGAAATAATTGCCAGCCTGTCTGGTAAGGAATTTGACATTGCCAAAGTCACCGGTGTTAGAAAATTAGCCCCATCACTTCTAAATGCTGGAATTTCTTCTGGTGGAGTCACACAACTGGCCCATGAAGTTAATGAGTTTAAAAACTGTGTGTGTGAGTTGTCTGTGTTATCCTGCTTATGCTCTTGTCTCATCCCAGGTGGCATTCGTGTACTAGCTTACCACAGGAGTTTTCTCATTGTCATATTAATAATTTTAAAAAGGGGATTTTATTGCTGGGGGATGGGTGAACCCACATGCTAGTACACTGAGCCAACCACTCTGCTCCTTTGCATTAAAAACCAAATTAATGCTAACATCTCACAGTATCTTTTCTCCAGTCTCTTCCTCTTGATCTTTTCTGTTTTTCTTTTTTTTTTTTTCCTGAATCTCACTGGCTTAATATAGTTTATGTCTAGGAATTAAGCTGACTACATTTCTTTTACTTAAAATATTCCATTTCTGACAATTAAACCTCACAATATCAGTTGTATATATTTGGATTTTTATTACTTTGTCAAAGTTACTTTGATGTTATGAGATTCATGAGGTTTCATAAAAGGATACAGATTTAGATTAAAATGGAATATGAAGAAAGATTTTGCAGCATATTTGTCCTCTGTTCATTGTATCAAAAAGTTGAATCTGAAGAGCCTTATTGATTGCTGCTACTTTCATTAATAAAGATAAAATTGTAAAACATTCACCAAAAATATTTTTTAAATGAACTAAAGAACCTGTTGACTGCCTGGTGATTTTATCCTCTCAGAGATGTAACCCTATTGAGAATAGTGAGGGTGGAATAAGGAGATAACTTAGCAGACTGCTCAACCCTGGCACCAAGAGTCTGGGTTTTTACCGCCTTCAGGTGCACCATTTTCTCCAGTTAGCAGTGAGATCAAAGAGAGCAGACCCAACAAGGAGGGCATGCACCTTTATAATACATTGTAAACATTGTCTTACTTGGCACCATAAATAGAAGTTCAAGGTCTGTAGTTCTTTAAATGTTTTCTAACTGAATTTGTGATCATGTATGTGGTCATAACCAAGCCAATTATGAAATCAACAGAATTTTTAAAATGAGGAAAAGTCATTCTTCCTTTGAGTCTTCCCCTAATTCTACCCAAGATCCATTTAATGATTCCCACAGTGTGGTCTTTTTTAAAACTGACACAAAGAAATTGTATATGGTTATAGTGTACCAGGTGATGTTTTGATACTTGTATACACTATGCACTGTACAGTCAAGATAGGCATGTAGGTCTCCTAAAACTTTTTTTCACCTCTATGCTAAAATTTTGTGATTTAATTTCTTTAGAGAAGTAAATAGTACATTAGCATTATCTTTAGTCACTGTATTGTATAATAGAATCCCGGAACTTCTTACTGCTATTCAAGTAAAACTTTGTACCCATTAATCAACCTTTCTCTAATTTTTGGACTTAGGATGTACAGAAATATGAGAAAATAAACATGTATTGTCTTAAGCCACTAAGTATGTTTTAATTTGTTACAACAGATATAGAAAACTAATATGCATAGTATAGGAAAAATAAGCTGTTACATTTTTGTGCTTTCAAGGATAGATAAGTAACAAGTCCCCAAATGGCTCTGTACTGGGTATTCTTAGAAGAAATAAATGACCTTGCACTCACTCTTTGGTCAACAATTAAGGTTGGATGCATGAGGTTTTTTTGGTTTGCTAGGACTTTGTTTATTTTAGTTCAGAAATTACTACATCCTGAAACTCCTTCAATCCCAAGCAGGTAATGACAGTTGATAACCCTAACCCAGACTGAACTCTGAGTGAAGGGACAGATACAGTGTCTTTCAGTAAGTCTGACACTGGTAGTTTTTCTCCATGGGTTACAACAGATGGCTGTTTCTTTGGTGAATCTCCAAAAGGATTTAGCTTGTGTTTAGGGACTATATGGTATGAAAATCACATAAAATTGGTTTATTGAGCAGTCTCAACTCAGTGGTGTTGTAAACATGAAACAGTTTGCGTTGGTGAAATCACTGCTTTCAGTTACAATCTGTTAAAATGTTCCTATTGACATCTCGCGCAGATTCTATAACGTTTCAGTCACTCTGGCTATTTAAAGTGCACTTCACTGTACAACTTTTACATCATCCTATTTAAGTATTGCCTCCACATGCTGAAAGCATGCCTGCTGCTGGAAAGTTAGAGGGAGTGTGAAGGAAGAAGGCACGTTCTGCCTCTGATACACTCAGACACACTCTCCCTCCTTTCCTTCAATGTCACCTTACACCACTGTGCTGAGAGATAAGGAAGAGGAGCTAAATATTTCCATTCATCTGCCTGGTGTATAGTAGACTTTCTTTCAGGAGTTTCTAGTTCTCTGACTAGGAGGCCTGGCTTCTGATGTGTTTTCATATGTCATGGTGTGAATTCATCCGAGGACCGTGGTGGACGCGTACATTTCTCCCAGCTCCATACCATATTCTGGAGCTTCATACCATGTTCTGGAGAAATCTCTGTGTCTTTCTTCTCTCTGGGGCTCTTGGCACACTTGGCAGCCAATTTGGGTGAGGCGCTGATTGGCTGGGTGCTTTCAGCTCTGCTCCTCCTGTGGGACTTTCTTGTTGCTAGAAAAACTTCAACCTTGCTTCAGATTTTATAATACTTAGAAATCATTTCATAAAAATGTTTAAAGGTGGTATGGTATTCCAATTGTCCATTGTTATCCTGAGGGGATGGGTCGAGGACCCCTACAGATGATAAAATGTGAAGAACCTCAAGTTCCATTTTTAAAATAGCATAGTATTAGCCAGCACCACGATTCACTTGGCTAATCCTCCACCTGCGGTGCCGGCACTCTGGGTTCTAGTCCTGGTTGGGGCACCGGATTCTGTCCCGATTGCTCCTCTTCCAGTTCAGCTCTCTGCTGTGGCCCGGGAGGGCAGTGGAGGATGGCCCAAGTGCTTGGGCCCTGCACCCCATGGGAGACCAGGAGGAAGAACCTGGCTCCTGGCTTCGGATCCGAACAGCGCGCCAGCCGTAGCGGCCATTTTAGGGGTAAACCAACGGAAAAAGGAAGACCTTTCTCTCTGTCTCTCTCTCACTGTCTAACTCTGCCTGTTAAAAAATAAAATGGCATAGTATTTGTGCATAACGTATATACCTCCTCCCATATGATTTGAATCATTTGTTGATAGATTGCATATAATACCTCATGAAGTGTCAATACTTTGAAAATAATTACATTGTGTTCAGGAAATAATGACAAGCTATATCTACATGTTCAGTACAGTTATAATTTTTTCTGAATATGTTTTATTTGTTGGTTGAATCCAGTGACTGACTGTACTGTGTTCATATTTTCAAGTGAGTCTGTTTTTAGAAAACAATAAAATATTTACTGTTAAATGATAAATTGTCTTGAATTTGTTTCAATATAGTCATGGATGAAGGAACTGGAGACATAAATAATAGTTTAATATGAATTATTTTGCATGGGCTTTTTGAGAGTTTGTGTTTTTGTACATGTTTGAAATTTTCTACAATAAAATTTATAAGTATAATTTTATCAAAATAATTTCTGAGGAATTATTTCCCCTTTAATTTTCCAAAGTGTTGTGATTTTCTTACTGTCATATGGCTGCTAATTCTGCACTTTTTGACATGTAGTTTTCATGTTGATTGATTTATCAAAAGAAAATTGAGAGTAGTTCGTCCTCCAAATAAATACTCCAGGTAGAGAGAAATAATGTGAAGGTGATTATCCAGACCTTTCTCTCATTGCCACCAAAATGACAGAAACATAGATTCAGAATTGTAGGTTTATCACTTTAGTAGGCATCGATTTCACTGGAATATCATGCAAACCAGGTTCACTTATGTGAGAATTTTCTGCATCATTTCTGAATTCTTGGGATATAAGACAATTGTTTTGCTTTTACAAAATAAAGTATGAAATGAGAGATGAAGCATTAATTCAGAAGTCCACATTTGACAGCTCTGAAACCTATCATATTCTTTATACAGCAGTGTTTAGTTTTTGTTGAAATTGTAGCTTAGTATAATAAACTGAGAATAGAGAACTTAATAAGATTACTCATGAATCTCAAAAGAGTTTAAGCTTCCTAAGATGTCACTTTTTAATAATAAATATTTACAGTTAAAATGTTATTTATTCCAAATGAATTATATTTCTTGTTATTGAATATCTCAAAAAATTTAAATCCACTCCAATAAAATAACTTTTAATGTACAAAATGATTTCAAACTCTGCTTTGATCTGTACTCCAGGAGTGATAATTTGTTATTGGTAATTCAATAAATTTAGAAAATACTAGGAAGTAATTTTCAGCAGAGGAACTAAGATAAAAATAATTTTGATTTATATTACCTAAAGTACCACATCATTTAGATGTAAGTATAGTTTGTTTCTATAAATACTTTAGAAATTTTTGTTTTTCAAATAGTGTTTTAAGGTTTTTCCAAGTGTGTTGATAGTTGTTAGAGGGTCTTCATGGTATGATTATGGAATACCAAAGATGATAGAATCCTCTTAGAAGATGCAGAATGAAGACTGGTAACTCCAACAGATCAGTCTGTAATTTATATATCCGAATATTTCCCCAGTACATTTATGTGATCTTGCAATAATGTTGGAAACATATATCAAAATATTTGAGAACATGTGTTCATAGGTTTTAGTTGTAAAGTGTTTTCAGAAACCTTTTTAGTACTAACAGCAAAATTATTAATCTATTTCAATGTATGGATGAGATAAGAAATTTATAAAGATTAAGGTTGAGTAAAACAGTCAAGGTGAGGGCTGATCAAGTCACCGTTTCTCATAGTGTTCATTTCACTTTAACAGGTTTCCTTTTTGGTGCTCAGTTAGTTGTCACCTATCAAGGAGAACAAGTGGTATTAGTTCCTTTGAGATTGGCTTATTTCACTCAGCATAATGTTTTCCAAATTCCTAACAGGGATCACTTTTCAGTTAAAATTTAAACACCTAAGATTAATTGTGTGTTAATTTCAGAGTTCAACCAACGGTACTAGAACAAAAAAAATACTAAAATGGATAAAGTGTTACATTGTACATCAACAGTCAGGACAAGAGCTGATCAAGTCACTGTTTCTCATAGTGTCCGTTTCGTTTCAACAAGTTTCCCCTTTGGTGCTCAGTTAGTTGTCGCCGATCAGGGAGAACATATGATATTTGTCCCTTTGGGACTGGCTTAATTCACTCAGCATGATGTTTTCCAAATTCCTCCATCTTGTTGCAAATGACCGGGTTTCATTGTTTTTGACTGCTGTATAGTATTCTATAGAGTACATGTCCCATAATTTCTTTATCCAGTCTACTGGTGATGGGCATTTGGGTTGGTTCCAGGTCTTAGCTATTTTGAATTGAGCTGCAATAAATATTAATGTGCAGACAGCTTGTTTGTTTGCCAATGTCATTTCCTTTGGGTAAATTCCAAGGAGTGGTATGGCTGGGTTGTATGGTAGGGTTATATTCAGGTTTCTGAGGAATCTCCAGACTGACTTCCATAGTGGCTTAACCAATTTGCATTCCCACCAACAGTGGGTTAGTGTCCCTTTTCCCCCACATCCTCGTCAGCAACTATTGTTGGTAGATTTCTGAATGTGAGCCATTCTAACTGGGGTGAGGTGAAACCTCATTGTGATTTTGATTTACATTTCCCTGATTGCTAGTGATCTTGAACATTTTCTCATGTGCCTGTTGGCCATTTGGATTTCCTCTTTTGCAAAATGTCTGTTGAGGTCCTTGGCCCATCTCTTGAGTGGGTTGTTTGTTTTGATGTTGTGGAGTTTCTTGATTTATTTGTAGATTCTGGTGATCAACCCTTTATCAGTTGCATAGTTTGCAAATATATTTTCCCATTCTGTCGGTTGTCTCTTCACTTTCTGGACTGTTTCTTTTGCAGTACAGAAACTTCTCAATTTGATGCAATCCCAAATGTTAATTTTGGCTTTGACTGCTTGTGCTTTTGGGGTGTTTTCTAAGAAGTCATTGCTGATACCTATATCTTGCAGGGTTTTTCCAATGTTCTCTAATAATTTGATGGTGTAAGGTCGTAGATTTAAGTCTAATCCATGTTGAGTGAAATTTTGTGTAAGGTGAAAGGTAGGGGTCTTGCTTCATGATTCTGCACGTGGAAATCCAATTTTCCCAGCACCATTTATTGAATAGACTGTCCTTACTCTAGGGATTGGTTTTGGATCCTTGATCAAATATGAGTTGGCTGTAGATGTTTGGATTGATTTCTGGTGTTTCAATTCTGTTCCATTGGTCTATCCATCTGTTTCTGTACCAGTACCATGCTGACTGTTGTTGAGCAACTTGATATGTTATCCCTCTTAGTATTTTTTTTGTTTGTTCTACTTAATACTTTTGGTTGAATACTGTAATCAATACACAATTCTTCTTAAGTGCTGAAACTTAACTGAAAAGTGATCACTGTTAAATATAAGAGTGGGAATAAGAGAGGGAAGAGATGTGCAATTCGGGACATGCTCAAGCTGACTTGCCTCAAACGATAGAGTTAGAAACATACCAGGGGATTCCAATTCAATCCCATCAAGGTGGCATGTACCAATGCCATCTCACTAGTCCCAGTGATCAATTTCTGTTCACAATTGATCATAATGATAGGACTAAGAACCAAAGGGATCACATAAACAAGAATAGTGTCTGCAAAGACTAGCTGACAGAATCAAAAAGGGAGAGAACGATCCAACATGGAAAGTGAGATACACAGCAGACCCATAGAATGGCAGATGTCCTGGACAGCACTCTGGCCTCAGAATCAGCCCTTAAGGCATGCGGATCTGGCTGAAATGCCCATGAGAGTATTTCAGGCATGGAAAGCAAAGACACTCTGGGGAAAAAAAAAAAAAAAAAAAAAAAACCTAAATGAAAGATCTGTGCGAGTGAGATCCCAGTGGAAAGAATGGGTCATCAAAGAAGGAGGTACCTTTCTCTGAAGGGAGGAGAGAACTTCCACTTTGAGCATGGCCTTGTCTAAATATGATCAGAGTCGGTGAACTCAGGGGGCTTCCATAGCCTTGGCAGCTCATGACAAGAGCCTAGGGTGATTACTGAGGCCATAAACAAGAGTGTCAATTTGTTAAGTCAACAACAGGAGTCACTGTGCACTTGCTCCTCATGTAGGATCTCTGTCCTTAGTGTGCTATACATTGAGATTTAATGCTATAACTAGTACTCAAACAGTATTTTTCACTTTATGTTTCTGTGTAGGAGCAAACTGTTGAAATCTTTACTTAATGTATGCTAAACTGATCTTCTGTATATAAAGAGAATTGAAAATGAATCTTGATGTGAATGGAAGGGGAGAGGGAGTAGGAAAGGGGAGGGTTGCGGGTGGGAGGGACGTTATGGGGGGGAGGCCATGGTGATCATAAGCTGTACTTTGGAAATTTATATTAATTAAATAAAAGTTCAAAAAAATAAAACTCAGAATGCATGGCATTGCTAAAATATATTAAAAAAGTTGAGTAAAACAATCTCTACATAAAAATCAGAATGTATTATTTAAACTTAATATATTTCTGCATCCCGTTTCTGATAGACAAGAATATGTATAAGTAGATTAATCAGTTTGTTAGGAAATAGGTGAGGCAAGTAATAGGAAATGAATCAAAACAGGGTAGTAGTGATGAAGAAGAAAACAGCAAGTACATAATTGCCAACTCTGTATGAATCATGACTGAAAGAGGGGATAAATAAGGAGAGAAATTTTTTGTACTTGGATATTTATCGGTGACACAAATATAATGCGAACATAGGAGGGGAAAGTGGTAGGGTGATGTGTTTTGTTTTTGGCTTGATCAGGTGTTACAGCAATTGAATATGTGTGTGTGTGTTTGTGTGTGTGTGTAAGAAAGTTCCCTGGGAATATGGATATTCAAATTAGATGAGTTATAAGCATACCAAACATATTTGAATATTTATAATTATTAAAATTATAAATTTTTAAAAAATATTTATTTATTTGAAAGCAATACACAGAGAGAAGGAAGACAGAGAGAGAGAGAGAGATCTTCCATCCACTCGTTCAACTCCCCAGATGTCCACAACAGCCAGGGCTGGGCCAGGCTGATGCCAGAAGGCAGGAGCTTCTTCCAGGTCTCCCACATGTGTGTAAGCACTCAAATACTTGGGCCATCTTCTGCTGCTATCCCTGGCCGTTACCGGGAGCTGGATAGGAAGTGGAGCAGCCAGACCTTGAACTAGCACCCATCTGAGAAGTTAATGTCACAGGTAGTAGCTTTACCTTCTATGCCACAACACCAGCTTCAGAAAGAAAGTTTCAGTTGGAAAAACAATGTGGAGAATAAAATTGTGGGTAGTGAAAGTTTTTTAAGTCAGTGGTGGACAGAAAAAGAAGCTGAAGAGGAGCAAGAAATAAATGAAAAGAAACAGGCCTACTTGTATTTGAGGAAACCAGCAGCAATTCAAGGACACCTGCAGCTACAGGAAGAAGGGTTACTGACATTGCCAATCCAGCCAGTAAATCCAAAAATGAGGAGTATTAAACAGTAGCTACTAATCTTGGTAGTATATAGCAGGTTAAAAGATTTAATGGTTACACTTTTAAATGTTTATTTATTTCTTTGAAAGGCATTGAGAGAGAAAGATCCTTCTGTCCACTGATTTACCCTCCAAATGCCCACAGCATCTAGGGCTGGGTCAGGTTAAAGTCAGAAACCTAAAACGCCATCCAAATCTTCTACCCTATCAATGGAGTGAGCATAAAATAATGAATCAGGAGCAAATGGGATTAAAAACACTCACATAAACTGGACTTAAATATAGAAAGGAACCCTTAAGGAGACTAGTGTGTAAGTAGTGGCATACATTGTTATGAAATTAGTTTCTTTCTTGATGATCTATGAAATGAATTTCACATTGAAGGTAAGAAATCTGAGAATCAAAAACAGTAATGAAAGTTCAAGACTGATGTCACAGACAGTGAGAAGGAATGTGTAAGTGGTCAACTCTTGGGTAAATCACCTGTTTTCTTTTTGAAGATAAATCAGATTTACTCTTTTTTTTTTAAACTTTTATTTAATGAATATAAATTTCCAAAGTACAGCTTATGATCACCATGGCCTCCCCCCCATAACGTCCCTCCCACCCGCAACCCTCCCCTTTCCTACTCCCTCTCCCCTTCCATTCACATCAAGATTCATTTTCAATTCTCTTTATATACAGAAGATCAGTTTAGCATACATTAAGTAAAGATTTCAACAGTTTGCTCCTACACAGAAACATAAAGTGAAAAATACTGTTTGAGTACTAGTTATAGCATTAAATCTCAATGTATAGCACACTAAGGACAGAGATCCTACATGAGGAGCAAGTGCACAGTGACTCCTGTTGTTGACTTAACAAATTGACACTCTTGTTTATGGCCTCAGTAATCACCCTAGGCTCTTGTCATGAGCTGCCAAGGCTATGGAAGCCCCCTGAGTTCACCGACTCTGATCATATTTAGACAAGGCCATGCTCAAAGTGGAAGTTCTCTCCTCCCTTCAGAGAAAGGTACCTCCTTCTTTGATGACCCATTCTTTCCACTGGGATCTCACTCGCACAGATCTTTCATTTAGGTGTTTTTTTTTTTTTTTTTTTCCCCAGAGTGTCTTTGCTTTCCATGCCTGAAATACTCTCATGGGCATTTCAGCCAGATCCGCATGCCTTAAGGGCTGATTCTGAGGCCAGAGTGCTGTCCAGGACATCTGCCATTCTATGGGTCTGCTGTGTATCTCACTTTCCATGTTGGATCGTTCTCTCCCTTTTTGATTCTGTCAGCTAGTCTTTGCAGACACTATTCTTGTTTATGTGATCCCTTTGGTTCTTAGTCCTATCATTATGATCAATTGTGAACAGAAATTGATCACTGGGACTAGTGAGATGGCATTGGTACATGCCACCTTGATGGGATTGAATTGGAATCCCCTGGTATGTTTCTAACTCTATCGTTTGAGGCAAGTCAGCTTGAGCATGTCCCGAATTGCACATCTCTTCCCTCTCTTACTCCCACTCGGCCTTTTGGCTAAGATCAAGTGTAGTATCTGCTCTTATCAGATTTACTCTTTTTAATGAAGTATTTTGCCTGCTTTTACCTATTTGCTGTACATTTTCTTAATGTAGTCTTAATTTTACGTATTTTTGTGTGCACTGTTTTCACTTGGTGTTTGGCTACTTTGCTTTGTCCCACCTTTCTTTGCTGTAACTCCTTATATAGCAACAACTAGGATATGTACTATGTTCACATGTAAAGACAGGTATACACATGGAAGAATTGAAAGGTAAAAATAAAATAAAAATAATGGCACAGACCCTTAGTAGAGAAAGTACAATTTTTATATATGGTGAAAGAGTTAAATAATAAAAAATTAGTAATACTTTACATAGTAACTTTTTATTTGTGTAGCTTTAACTTTTTATTTTCTATTGAATTTTATTAATGGCCTAGGGAACATTTTCTTATACTTATTAAAACAAATATGATATCACCTATGTTGAATGTTGTCTCTCTTTGTTAGCTTTATGAGGATTTTGAACATAATATCTTATAATCATTGTTAATTTCCTTGTTTAGTCTCTCATTTCCCAGTAACATGGTTAAATCCTTGAAGGGGAGTAATTGTTGGAAAATAATTAGGTAATTTTTATCACACAATATACCTTACCTTGAAGAATCTCAGCTCCCAGGTCCTTCTTTTCTCTAAACTTCCATTCCATCTTACCCTCCTATGGAGGGTTAAATATAACATGTATGGAGGGCTAAATACAACATGTATGATGTGTGGAAACACTCCATTAAATTCAGTTGATGACGTTTCATTTTTCTAGTGTAAATTTATTTTTGGTGAAACTACTGCTCACTTCTTAAAATTCTGTGTTAACTTGCCTATTTATCTAACTAACTAGCTCTCTTGTTCTAGCTTAAATACCTCTTTTGCTGTCTCTGGTGTATTTTTTACCTCATGTATTTTTGTGGAGAGAAGAATCCACCTCCCATAAAATAGGTTGAAAATGCCAGATACTCATTTTTACAGTTCTCTAATATCTAGCCTAGTAATGTCTTCAGAATAAACCTACTCCTTTCTCACACTTTGAAAATACTTCTTAAAATATTAGTTGATTTGAATGGCAGAGTGATAGAGAGACAGGTTGGCAGAAAACCTGCTGATTCACTCCACAAATGGCCACAATAACTTGGGGGAAGGGGGCAAAAGCCAGGAACACCTCCCTTTATCTCACATGGGTGGCAGAAACCCGGGTACCTGAACCATCATCTACTGCTTCTCAGTGCATTAACAGGGACCTAGACGATAAGTAGAGGTGCCGGGACATGAACTGGTACTCTGATACAGAATGTAGGCATCTTATCCCACTGTGCCACAATATCATCCCCCAAAATATTTTCTGTTAAAAGACTACTAAGAGATAACAACATTGATGATCTGTTCTGGCTGAGAGGAGTTAACAATGTGGGCAATATCCAGTTTCTAGGAGTAGCCGTGAGCATGGTTCTAGTAGCAGTGACTGGCTGTAGCCATGGTAGAGGACTGCTGGACTTCGACTTTGGATGGTTGTGGTGTCCTTTTGGAATTGGTGTTGTGTGTGACTTGTCATTTTTGCTACACTACTTACCTTATTCCTGTTCATACTTTGTAGCCCAGTTCTTGAATTTTCCTGGTTGTTCAGTGAGCAATAGAATGTTAGTTGTTTTCTAATACATTATTTTACGATGAATTACTGAGTTGGTTTCTGTGCTCATTGTGAATAAGAGATTGATAAATTGGAGTGTATTATCATTTTCATTTTATTTTGTGTGTTTTTGGTTTGACATGACTTATTCCTTGTGATCCTTAAATAGAGTCAAGATTTTATACATGTAATTTGATATATAGCCAATGATCTTAATATTGATTCTAGGTCCTAGGTAAATTGTGTGCTTCTGTGTAATTAACTAGAAGGGCTCAAAATGTTTCAAGCACAGACTATATCAAAATTATCTATTTCAAAATTTAGTGATTTTTGTTGTTTTTAAGTTTAATGTATCACCAATAAAATCCATACAATTTCAACACATTTGTACAATTAATTAGAATAAGAAATTTTCATTTGAGCTATCCCATTTTTTTTTTCCTTGGGCTATAGTGTTAAAATACTGTGTGGACATTTGGTGTGCTCTCTGCAAAATGAGGAAATATAACCTTATCACCGCTTAACATACCAAGTGTCAAACTAAATTTAGCTGAGACTTGTCCTGTTGTATGAGTTCCCACTTACCCGAGTTGACTCCCATTAGCCACTGTGCCATAATGGCTTGTGGGAAGACTGAACAGAAAATTGAATTAATGCAAGCCATTTCTCAATCATTTCTCATTCTCATAAAATGATTAAAGTTGATGTAAGAGGGCTCATTAAAACAGAAAACATTAGGCTCATTAAAAAACCATTAAACCATTTCACTCCTCTGATTTATTTTATTGTAACCTTATTTAGCCATTGTTTAAAAGTCACTGCACCCCAAATTTCTTTTCTTATTGTATGGCTATACGGTCATTTCAAGATTGAAATCATCTCATACTATTCTTTGAGGCCACCATTTGACTGTGACCAGTTAAGATCAGTTAACAATACTCAGAATGGATTTACTTCCCCATATTTATTTTAACTATTTTTAATGCATAAAATTTCTTTACCTTTTGATCATGCATTATGCAAACTTGAAGCTTTTACTGCTTATACAAGCTGACTGAGTGCTCATTAGTCATTGTATGATAGTAATGTGACTATTGTTAAACAGTGGTGATTTCTGTTGCCAAATAAAATAATAGGTCTACCTTGGAAAAATGTATCTCTATGAGAGGATTCAGCTTGAGTTTTAACTTTAATGTAATTTAGATACTTATAGATACTAATTTAGATACTAACAGATTGTAATTTTATCTTAAGATATTTCCTTAATGTGCCTTTGAAAAAACAGAATTCAGTACATGTTGGAATTCAAACAGAAGAGACATGCATTGTATGTTATGCTCATATTAAGCAAAGTCATACTAGCAAGAGACAAGCCCTGAAATCTCAGTGGCTTCTACCTAATTGTCAGAGTCTGATGCTGACTACAGTTCACCCTAAATATCTTGTGGCTGTACTTCCAGAAAACAGTCACATGATGAAGCACCGTCCACATCTCTTAAGGACTCATTGTCTTCCAAACAATGAAGCAGAGCATAAACACAGCCATTTCAATTTAATGTGGGGATTTGAATAGACCTTTTCTTCAACTCTCTAGCTCTCAAAAACATCTATCAATGCCAAAACCTCACCTTCAAATTTTACCTCTTCCCAGTTCTCTTTCCATTCTCTCTCTCTTACTGGTGTTGATTCTGTAGCCGCCTGCTAATAAACCCGTCATCCAGTAAACTTGATGTTGGCATCTACTTCACAGATATCTGCATTGTAAACTATGTAGTCTTCAGTGTTTCTGAGGCAGGAAAACAAAGAGGTGGACAAGGTAGACTGGCTGTCAAGTGCCGCAGCCCAGAACGTCCTCATGGTTCATGGGCTAGTGTTAGTCATGTGGAACCCAAGGAACTGTAAGTTGACAGTGGAAATGTAAGAAGCACTATGACTATTGCTGCCATCCTGACCTGACAAGCAAACTCAACGAGAATAGCATTTTGGACATAGTGAAATCATAATTAATCATTGTAGTTATTGCAAATATTTTCTTTATAATGAAATTTGTTGGTTTTCATGTGAAATGATTTTGTCAATGTTTTTGTTGATTTCTCTGATTCCTTATATTTATAATTCCCCCATCCCACCACACCAAGCATTCTGATGCAGCATTGACCTATGAGTAAAGAAAAGATGAAAATCTGGGGCTTTTTTCTGCATTGAGTCATAACTTCATTGGTTGACAGTATAGCTATACATAGAATACCCTTTTGATACAGTAGCTCCTATGTCTACAATTTTTGCTTCCTGAGCTTTCATTTTCCTATAGTCAGCCTTTGTCCAAAAATATTAATAAGGGATTTTGGTAATAAGCAATTAATACATTTTAAATCCATGTTATTCTGAGTAATGAGGTGAAATCTTGTGCCATCCCATTCTGTACCACCCAGAGAATGAATCATCCCATATATCCAAGCTATTTATGCTCACCTCCTACTGATCACCTTGTATCTGTCTCAGTTATTAGATCCATGGTTGTGGTATCCTATTATTTGTGTTCAAATAAGGCCTCATCATTCACATACTTCATTTCATTATGTGGGCTTTATATCATCTCACATTATCAGAAGAAGAGAAAAGTAGAGTACAAACAGTACAGGAAGGTATTTTGAGAGAGAGAGAACATATGTTATCGTAATTATCCTTCTTGTTACTAATTATTAATAATCTCTTAACTTCCTAATTTATGAATAATCTTTATAGTAAAAATGTGTGTATCAGCAAAAATGCGGTTTTTCTAGGGTTTGGTTCTGTTCATAGTTTTATTTATTATCTCGTGATTTTGTCCTATGGATAAGAGAGGATGCTGAATTATGGTAAAACATGTTGTACCTCTGTCCAATGTCATAGTTTTACATAATGACAAGTGAATGTTATATGGTCATACTGACAAAGGAAATAAAAATTATCAATACATGGGGAGCTAACTGATCAGCTACAGTGATCAAGCTGAGTGCTATTATCATCTCATTTATAAGAAATAAAGAGATCTTTAGAAACAAGAAAACACTTCCAAGGTTACCACCTGGTAAAGTTAGCTTGGAATACAATTTACGCATTTTTGGCTTCAAAGTGTGAGCTATTAACTTAGACTTTGGACTTCTTTGGAGAATAATTCTCTGAAGTCTCCAACCTTTTCTCCCCTCAGTGCCTCTCCATGTTGTTTTGTTTTTTTAGATAAAAGAGTGGTGAAATTGGAAACCAAATATATGGCATTTCATTGATATTCAAATAGAATTTTGTACACTGGAATAGACACTTTGGCAAGATAAAATCATGACATAGCTGATTGCCACTAAACACTGTGCATGTATCTCTCCATATTTAATTTTAAAACAATGGTCTGGGACCTACTTAAAATAAATTAGTCTTAAAATTGCCTGCAAGGTAAAAGCTTGCTGATTTACCCTATTGAAATGCCTTTATGACTTGATCTGTTACTGAGATCATCTTTGTTTTCTGTCCTTGAGTAAACTGGTATTTTTATAATGGAATAACCCTAATACTGACATTTTAATTTACTACTATACTGCTGGCTACTAATATTAACAACACTAATACTGATATTTCTGCTTATGAGGAGCTTAATTACATTTCTAAATTAAGAAATACTTCTTATCTGAATGACTAAAGCATGAAGTTACAGTTTGAAGAAAAAAGTATATAAATATATTGAGTATCATGTGGAAAGTCCTAAAACACTACGAGTGAATCTGTCTCAAATAATGCGGGTTAACTAAACTCAAAAGAGATGCATAGAAATCAAACTTCTAATGATTACTTTTTATGAGAAATTTGTAGAGTGATGGGATGCATGCACTGCACTTTTGCAGATCAGTGTACTGTCTTTGTACAAATCTACTTGGAAATCCTGAACATAATCATAAGCTGGTCTAGGAACATGGTTTAATGTTAGAGAAATCAACTCAGTGATTTTAATGGCTCCCATTCAAGTAACACAGTTTCATGAATGCAACTATATCTGCTATTTCCTGTTCAGGTCATTCATTTTCTTTGCAGAACTGGGCTAGAAAATTCAGTTGAAGCCAGCTCTGCTGGCGTTCTCTATGTAGGCTTATGTTGCTTTCCCAGTACACACAACAAGCATATGCATTCACAGGTATTCAAATTATTAACCTCTACTTGATTGCTTCATAACTTCTAATTAATTAATCTTTTCTGGAAGACATTCCTCTCCTTCAGTGTTCCAGTATATAATTCTCCCCTGAGCTATTCAGTATTAGTATTGTGGTTAAATTACTATTGCATATATCTAATATTTATAACCATTTAAGCTAATCCATCTTGCATATAGCACAGCAAGGATTGAAATTCAAATCCTCTGGTTAGCAAAAGTGATTATGTAACAATTTTATTCCATTGAATTCCATCTTACCTTATACTTTCCAAAAGTTTCATTTCTTTAGATTAATTTTTTTGAAATTTTATTTTACTGGAATGGTAGAACAGAGAGAGACAGGGACAGAAACAGGCAGAGATACGTCTTCCATATGTTGCTTCTCTCCTATAATGCCAATCATAGCTTCACCTGGCCAGACAGCATCAAGGAATGGGCTTCTCTTATTAGTGTGTGTCAGGCCACTAAGTACTGGAGCCATCATCTGCTGCCCCATAGTGTGCACATTACCAGGAAACTGGATATGGAGTGGAGCTGGGAGTTGGAACCCAGACACTCAGATATGGCATGCAAGAGTCCCATGGGGCTTTTTATCTGCTAAGTTCACCCTCTTGGTTTTACATCATAGATTTGGCTTATTTTGTTTAAGCTACTATTTTTTCGTGATTATCCTAAGATTATAAATTATGGGCAAAAATTTATTGTAAAGAAATTTATTGTAAAGGATCATTTTTGGTTACTTTAGATCCAGGGTGCATATTAGCAACATGACTTAGCACTTCTTGATGTTAGCCTTAATCACTTTGAAAAGCTAGTAGTAGTTGTCAGGTTTGTATACCATACAACTGTTTTTTTTTTCTCCTTTTCATACACATTCTTCGGAAAGAAGTCATTATGAACATCTAAAGGTGAGAACCTGTTCTCTACCTCTTCAGAGTATCTATAATAATTATTTGTAATTATTCTTCATGAAACATTTTTTCCCCAGTACTTTCGGTAAATTAGTTGTATTGGTATGCACTCATTGATATTCACTTCATATTTTGAGTTATAATCTACATCTGTGTAGTTAGTTTATTAAACAATGTATTCATGTTCTTCTATGTTAAGATCTTACTGTAATTCATTTCGCTATCCCTGTGCTATAGTCATTGAATGCATTGTTCGTATAATACTTTAAATAAACAGCTTCTTAAGATTAATTAGGATAGTCCGACGCTGCGGCTCACTTGGCTAATCTTCTGCCTGTGGTGCTGGTACCCCAGGTTCTAGACCCTGTTGGGGCACCGGTTCTGTCCCAGTTGCTCCTCTTCCAGTCCAGCTCTGCTGTGGCCCTGGAGGGCAGTGGAGGATGGCCCAAGTGCTTGGGCCCTGCACCTGTATGGCAGACTAGGAGGAAGCACCTGGCTCCTGTCTTTGGATCGGCCAGCACGCTGGCTGTAGCAGCCATTTGGGAGGTGAACCAATGGATGGAAGACCTTTCTCTCTGTTTAATAAAAAAAAAAATAAAAATTGAAAAAATTAAGAGGAACAGTTAAAATAATTTTTGATTCAATTAATCCTTCTCTGATGCTCCTCCACTCTCCAAGTAAATGTAAACTTAGACTTATATCATTGTTCTCATTAAGAATTTCTTTTATAATTTCTTATAGACAGTTCTGGCCTAAATGAATTTGATTAGTTTTGGTTGTTTAAGACTATTTTTCTAACTTGTAATTTCATTTTTATAGAATTCCAGGTTCATGATTATTTTCTTCCAACATTTTGTGTACTCTATTCTGCTGCCATGGTTTATTACAAGAAATTCACTGTAATTGTAATCACTGTTTCTCTATAGGTGAATTGTTTTTATCCCTTGCCTGTTTTAAAGATTTCATTTTGTCTTTGTTTTTCATAGTTTAGTTATGATATGCCTTGCTGTACATTGGTTGGCCATTATGATTGGTGGTTTCTGAGCTTTTATCATCTGTAATTTTCTGACTGTCATTAATTTTAGAGAACCAGTGGTGATTATTACTTAAGACATATATTCCACCCCAGTCTCTTTTGCCTCTCCTTCAGCTATCCTATTTACATATACATTAAACAAGTTGAAATAGAAATTTCCTTGACTGTTCTTTTTGTTCTGTTTTTAATTATTTTTATTTTCTATTTACATTTAAAATAGAAAGCTCCAAGTGACCCATACTCAAGCTCACTTATTTTTTCCTCAATTGCTTCCAATTTTACTAATGAGTCTTCACAGCCATTCAGTATTTTTGCAGTGTTTCTGGTTTCTGGGATACCTTTTGATTCCTTCTTCTAGTTTCTACCTCTATTTACATTATCCACCTGTTTTACTTTTTTCTGTTAAATGCCTTAAGGTAGGGAGCATAATTATTTTAAACCACCTGTCTGGGACAAGCAGTTTAACCATTGTTTTAAAGATAGGCATCTTGGCCAGCGCTGCGGCTCACTAGGCTAATCCTCCGCCTTGCGGCGCCAGCACACCAGGTTCTAGTCCCTGTGGGGGTGCCGGATTCTGTCCCGGTTGCCCCTCTTCCAGGCCAGCTCTCTGCCTGTGGCCAGGGAGTGCAGTGGAGGATGGCCCAAGTGCTTGGGCCCTGCACCCCATGGGAGACCAGGAGAAGTACCTGGCTCCTGCCTTCAGATCAGCGCGGTGCACCGGCCGCAGTGCACCGGCCGTGGTGGCCATTGGAGGGTGAACCAATGGCAAAGGAAGACCTTTCTCTCTGTCTCTCTCTCTCACTGTCCACTCTGCCTGCCCAAAAAAAAAAAAAAAAATAGGCATCTCACTTCAGAGTGCTTGAGTATGAGACCCAATCCTACCTTCAGTTGGATCTTCCCTGCTAATGCACACCCTTGCAGGCAGTAGCTGATGGCTCACATGCATGGGTGCCTGACACCCACGTGACAGACCCAGATTAAATTCTAGGCATCACATTTGGCGTGGCCAAATCCTGGCTATTGCAGGTACTTGAGGAGTTAACCATCTGGCAGATAATTCTCTCCTCTCGCTCTCGCTCTCCCCTCTCCTTTATAAATAAAATGAGAGTAAATTAATACAAATGATTCTTCATCTGTGTCACATATGAATCTGGTTCTGATGTTTGCTTTTTATTTCCAAGCCAATTTTTTTTTCTTGCCCTCTAACAAACTTGTAAAATCTCAAAGATTGTGTGTTAAATAGTAGGCACTGAGGTAAGCCGGTTTCTTCCTTGAGATTTTGTTACTTTGGCTGGGAGTTTGGCTGTGTTTATTTTTGTTGTCAGTGCCAGATTCTTCAAGTCTCTCTAGCCTTTTTATTATTTTTGTTCTTGTACTCTCTGTGGGCCTCACTGGGAATCTTCCCTGGATCTGTGTATTGTGAGTCTTTCAGCTGTAATGGCTTGTTATGAAATCAGTAGCCTTTTGTTGGAGTGATAAACAACAGAAGAGGAAGTTGATTCTCCAATATCATGATACTATCATGACTAACTCTCAGTCACTTGCTGAGCCTGTGTCCCCTGCCTGTGTGTTATCTCCAGAAGTGTTCCTTGGCCTCCTGACCCTAATACGCTGTAGGTGAAGGGCTGGCAGGGACCGTCTTTTAGCAAACACCCCGGCTCCATCTCAGACAACACTCTGGTAAAATCTTTTCCAGTATAACCATTATTGTACAGTATACTCTGGGCATACTTCCAAATGCTTATTTTTCATTTTTTTTCTCTCATTCCACCAAAGCCACAAAACCACTCTTCTTATAGATATCTCCCACCCCATGACTTTAGACCCTTGGACTTTGTCTCCATCTATTTTGGACTTAGCTCCATTTTGTTAAAAGTGCTTTTTAAGGATTGGTATCAATTGATGGCTTCCAGTGATTTTGTTCTTTTTTGGGTCTGAGGAAAATTGTGATTTTCACCTTGTTCAACATTTTTCTTATTGTTAGGATGAGAATGATGACTGCCAAATCTTTATGTCACAGCTGAAAATGGAAGTCTTGAGTTTACTTTTACTATCTATAAATACTGCCTTCAAATAAATTAATACTTAGAAAATGTTACAACTCATGGAATATCACTGAATTTTTCCATTTGTTTTTTCATATATAAGATAAATTTGAGTTTTCCAAGTAGTAAGGTCATCCACTACACTGAACTGCTTCTGATTATACAATAGTTTCTTCTCTTGTTAAAGGTGTCAGAAGAACTTATCTTCATTTTCCGTTGTTGATATATCTTTCACATGTATTATGATTTTATTATCATGGAGCTGAAACCATGGTAGACATGAAGTCTGACAACTGAAAACAACTGAGAAGTCTGACAACTGAGAACAAAACTCTATCTGAAATTCTGATAATACTATATTTTGCTGTTTTCGTTCTTTTGAATTAAAGATTACATTAAAAACAGAATTAAATACAGTGCTATTGAACAAATTTAAAAAAATGGATCCAGAATTCAAAGTAAACTACCTCTTCTAAGCATGATGTGGTACGAAAAATCCCCAGCAGAGAAATCAGAGACATCAGTCTTGCTGTGAACTTGCTTAGGTTTACAGATCTATCATTCAAGTTCTCAAGAGCTGAATGGGTGGTGTGGTTTCAGTTAACTATAATGCTATTTCTGCTTCTGCTTTGTTTTGTATTGTCTATTTTTTTTAACTTACCCAAGCACAGATTTGTTGCTCCAAATTGCGTCTTCAGAGAATGTTGAAAATGAATAGGGCCTTGTTGTAAGGAATAAAATGCCTTTTTGGACGTGTTTATAAAACTCATGTAAAGTCAGACAAGAGAAGAGAGTTAAGAGAATGGGATCATACCTCAAGTAAAACAGCATACATCAAGCAACAGTCCTACATGGTTTGAAAGGGGAAAAGTCTGTAGTTTTTTATTGAATTCACTGTGTACAAAAATGTAAAAAATATATTTAATGCAGAAGTAGGTAAACATGCTTAAAAATCAATATATATGATTGTTAGTTCTAAGGTAAATCCTATTCTTTATTTAGCACTGTTTATTTACTGTGATTTTTCTACTATTAAAAAAAATTAAAAAAAATATTTTTGTAGTTGTAACAATAGAGATTCTCTCTGAATTTGTATTCTAGAATGGTGACATTCTTACTTATAGAGAATCATGAAGATCTATACTACAAATGAAAAGCAAGAATTTAGCGTGGTGAACTTATTCAGGATCACTACTGTAGATTGTTGAATAGAGTGAGCATGGTCTTTCAAAGTGATTTGGTTTAAAATAACTTCGATGTCACCAATAGTATGAAGTCTTAGATAAATTCTCTCTCATCTTGTATGCACATTTAAAAATTTTAAATACTGTCATTTGAAGCTTGTTAGGAGGATTAATGAGATTATTTATGAAAGCCACCTAGAAAGGTTTTGGCACCTAGGAATAAAAAGTACATGACTGAATATTGTAATAGTAACAATGATGATCATGCTACCTTTTGTTCAAGAAATTTTATTAATTTAAGCATTAAGCTTAGTTTTGTCTCTGTCTCTAGAGAGTGGACAAACTCAAGTAAAAATTTTTGTGAATTTAAAAATATAGTTGCAGAAAAATAATGTCAGAATATAAAAGTTTCTACTTTTCTTAATGTGCATAATTAGTGATACCATTTAAATACTACGTCGTGCTTTTGAAATTTTGGAGCTGAGAAATTATTTATTTTAGCATTATTCTGATGATTAAATATGAGGACATTCTTCATTTGCCCATACAGAAATATTATTGAGCATTCATTTACATACTTGGAGCACATTAATAGTAAATAAATGAATGGTTGGTGAATAAAGTAGATAAGTAAACAAATATCCATACACTGACTCTAAAGTAACTTGTATGCTAGAGAAGTAGTGAGAAATAAAAACAATTTGGAAGTAGATTTTTTTATTTCTCATGGTTGCAGAGTTTGAAGACTAAACCTAGATTTTACTATTTTAAAGGAATGTTCAGAAATAATTTATTGCAATATTCTCAAATTTTCCATTTTTTTTTCTAATAACTGCTATTCCTTTTCCCCTAATTAGTTCAAATATACTAACTAAATGATCTGAGAGTAAAAGTTATCATATTTGAAAGATTTCATAGCAAATTTTACAAACTAAGATTCTTCAATGCTGATGTATGGTCATACTCTGAGGGCTGGTCTCAGTGATCTGTCTGAGGATTATGAATAAAACAGTAATGATAGATACAAAAGCTCCACAGAAGCCACACCGTAAATCAGGACTCTTATTCATTCTAGGTTGTTGAAGAAAGATTGTTTCATTCATACATCTCTGAATTTACATTTATGATATCAGATGACCAATACTTTACACTCAATCCATTTTCAGAAAACTTACTGGTTAAAGGATGTTACTAAATCAAACAGTGATACAGTGGAGAGATTACACCAGTAGTACAGATCTGTGCTTCTATGTTTCTGCTGCATTTTTTAAAAATATTCTAGCTTTACAAGTTCTCAGTGTTGTGGAAACAAACAAAAAGCCCAAAAACAAACAAAAATCACACAATGGTTTTCACTGATTTTGAGTATGCACTTCTGACTCAATAGTTGCCTTAGCTGGTTACACTTAGTTCGATAGTGTGTCACCAGAAGTAAATGCTGCATAAATCCTCAATCAGCTGCTCATTTTCCATGTCTTGATAGCTCTTCCCATCGTTTTCCCATCTCTTTTTATTGGAAGAACACACACTTTGAGGAAAACAGGCATCTTATTATATGTGTCAGTCACGAAGAAGCCAGATGGTACTACAATTTGTACTAATAGCCTCATACTCCTGAAGTTTCTGTTTTCCGTCTTTGTGTGTTACTCGGTGTAGTCTTAGTGTGCTTCCTGGGGTTCTTGTGTTTAACTAGAAATTTACTCCTTTACTTCATAGGAATATGAAATATAAAAGGATGGTTATGAAAACTGTGCAGAATATAAAGTGGCACTTAAATACTTCCTAACGATTAATTCTATAGCTAAGAGAAATAAAAGAGGACTTTAAGCACACACTTCCAAGTGAATTATCTTTTCTTTCTAGAGTTTCTAAATAGATGGCACCTTTGAATTCCTGTTAGGTTGGAGAGCAATAAAACCATCAGGAAATGTCAATGTAAAATTGATAGTATAAGCAGTAGCAAGCAGGGACGCAACTACAGTGAAAACACATCACTACCTAAGTTGAATACAATTATGAAATCTATATCAGTTTTTCAAAATAGGCAAGAAACATTTTCACTTAAAAATTCTTACGTTTATATGTTTTGAAAAGCTAAAGCTACTGTATTGAAGAGTGATAAATGACATAATAGTTGAAAATAGTCCATGAGAAATAGTTGTAATATAAGTAAGATGAGAAATCATAGGAAATAATAGGATACACAGAGATTTTCCTAGCATTTGAGAGTTTGTAACCAAAATCAGAGCACTGTGGACTAGTTCACTTATTTTTGGAGTCTTTTAGGACTATTAGAAAGTCAAAGAAAATCTTGAAAAAAATAAGTTTGCATAGGTCGTAATACAATTTAAGCCATATTAGTTAAAAATATGTGGTAATATAGGTTCTATTTGAATATTCTGTCATTGTCAATATAGAAAAAATATTAAGTCATCAATCTAGTTACATATTCAGTGAATAAATATGGTTAATATCTCAGGCAACACAAACTTAGAAATTTCTTTAATGAAATAAAATCAGTGGACTATCTCTTTTATCCTTCTATCCTTTTGATTGAAAGAGGAGACAAAACAACTTCTTCTCTTCTTTTTAAAGTTCAATTCAAGGAGCATTTCCTAAACCATATTACATTGTCATTTGAGATCTCAAAGTTTGGTTTGTATTTATACTATAGAAAAGGTGTGTGTCCTGTATACCAACTCAGTAATGTGACTAATGAGACAAATACAGGGAAAAAAAGGAAATTAATACTTAATGGATGGTTTAATTAGTTGACAGCAGCTTTTAATAGTAAATAAGATTAGATCTTATTTTTTTGTTTTGGTGATCATTTAAACAAATATTACTCCATCATATTCCTTTGGAAATAGCATTTGTTTTAATAGACAAATTTAATGGATTGCTATAACTGTCTTTTCGGTACTTTTAGAATAGTAAGGCAAATTTTAAGACCCAGAAAAATAAAAAGAATTCATTAAAAGATTTCTACTTCCTTCCTGTATCAAGTGATAAAGGAAGCGATTTAGGATCGTGGAAGGAATAGACTAAAGTTGGGGTCCTAATTTACCTCCCAGTTTTATATCAACTTAGTTCTTCACTGCTACAAGGCATAAAAGTTACTGAATTTTACTACATTCACCTCACGCTGGTTTCCTATCAAACAGAATATCAGTGGAACACTTCTGCTGAGCTCTCTACATGAAATTGTCCTTTTGTACATCTCATAATCGGCAGCGATGTGGCCAAGCATCTGGTGGTGACAAGCAGACGTCTTTGATTTATTGGCTAATATCACTGCTTGTTAGTGGATGGTTGAGCAGGAGACTAAAGGAGCATAAAATCAGAGAGAATAAATTATGAAGGCATCGAACTGTGCCATTATAAACCCTTCCTTGTCAAGCTGTGACATCTCCTAGGAAATGGAGGGTGACAGCAGCGTTCATTCTTCAAAGGGCTGATACCTTCCACTTGTGACCCTGACCATAAATGAATAAATAAATAAATAAAGCGAGAAAGCCATGTAAGCAACTCAGAGCTCAAATAGGAAGCACCTACCCCTCAAGAGAGCACTTGGGTTCTAGTTTTTCCCATCTGAAAGCAGAGCAGAGTAACACTGGCTTCAATTAGGACATTCTAGAAGAGCCCCAGGATTTGAACTGTCTCAGCCATGGGTGCTAGAATCTGAAAGATTCAGTAGGTGGACTTACTCCACATTGCTGTGCTCTTTAGTCACCAAGCAAAGATTATTCGTTGGTTACCTCTGAATTATTATTTTATTTTAGTGTGTTATTTTAATGGATCCATTCATACTACAGATATTTGCCTAGCAAATGATTTTGTGGTGATCTAACATTAGTTGGACCTTGCTAAAATGATGATTTTCGACTGGCTTTTTAAGTTTAATCTGCTGAAGTTATTGAAACAGAAAGTAAAGATTTATTAAAACACACAATAGTTGAAAATTATGCCATATAGTGGACAGAATATACATCTGAGACCTTTAAGTTACTTTTTAGAATTTTGTCTTCTGACGTACAGCAATATTTTTGAAAAGAGATTTCTTTGGAATATAACATTTATATTGAGAATTGATTATCTTATAAACTATATAAGTAACATAGAGAAAAGGCAGACTAAGTGAATGTATTCCTTATTTCCACAGATACCATTCCAGCTGTGTACTTTCATAAATTCTGAGAGTCACCAAAGGAAAACATTTGAGTTGATGTTAAGCAAATTCTTTACAGGGAAATGACAAAGGAAAGATACTCTAAGACAAGGTTTAGCACTGTCACTGTGTCCAGAGTACTCTAAGAAAATGACTATTGATCTAGAAAGACATGTGAGAAGGAATGTTTGCAGGGAAGAATACCAAAATTGGACACCAATTATGAAAGGAGGTTGCCATGAAATACACTGAATATTTAGTAGTTGGCATTCTATCCTTTTAATCTTTATTACTAATTACAAAGTAGCATATATACAGAAACATACAGTAATTTAAAAGTAGGCTTTAAAAGAAAAAAAGTGAAAAATAGCAGCATTAAAATGAATCCAAGAATAAAGCTAATACTTATATATAAACCATGAACTTCAGTGACTGCAAGATCATGATTTTGTTGAAAATCTTTTCTTGGATTATCCTATTTCTTCAAGTGGAGTCATTGGTTTACTTCCATTTAGCTCCAGGATATTCTCAAAAATATTTATAAATTTATTGAAAAATTATAATTTTTTGGTCTATACCTTGACTTTTTTTCTTAAGTTCTGGAATATATTCCTTTCTTCTTTTTTTTCTATTTTGTGTTTCCTTTTTTTTAAAAAAATATTTTTATTTATTTATTAGATAGGTAGAGTTACGACAGTGATAGGGAGAGACAGAGAGAAAGGTCTTCCATCCTCTGGTTCCCTCCCCAAATGGCCTCCACGGCCGGAGCTGGGCCAATCCAAAACCAGAGACAGGAGCTTCTCCTGGGTCTCCTATATGGGTGCAAGGGCCCAAATACTTTGGCTGTCTTCTACTGCTTTCCCAGGCCATAGCAGAGAGGTGGACTGGAAGAGGGCTAGAACTGGTGCCCATATGCGCTGTTGACACTGCAGGCCCAAGCTGTAGCCCAATAGGTCACAGTACTGACTCCCAGCATATATTCCTTTCCTAACAAAGCAACATAATATGGTTAGATAGCATGTGGAAAACTCACTTTTGAATGCCACTACTAAAAGTAGTCATCTTCAAAAAAAGCTGAAATAGGTTACAAGGGTGGTCTTTGTTAACTTCTTCTTCTTCTTTTATTTATTTATTTATTTATTTATTTATTTTGGACAGGCAGAGTGGACAGTGAGAGAGAGAGAGAGAGAGAGAGAGAGAGAGAAAGGTCTTCCTTTGCCATTGGTTCACCCTCCAATGGCCGCTGTGGCCAGCATGCTGCGGCCGGCGCACCACGCCTATCCGAAGGCAGGAGCCAGGTGCTTCTCCTGGTCTCCCATGGGGTGCAGGGCCCAAGCACTTGGGCCATCCTCCACTGCACTCCCTGGCCACAGCAGAGAGCTGGCCTGGAAGAGGGGCAACCGGGACAGAATCTGGTGCCCCGACCGGAACTAGAACCCGGTGTGCCAGCGCTGCAAGGTGGAGGATTAGCCTACTGAGCCACGGCGCCGGCCTGTAACTTCTGATTGAATGAAAAGTGTGCATTAAAATCCTTTGGTTAGAAATCACAAAGAATGAGGTTTCACGTGATCCACAAGTCACAAGTACAAAGTACAAATTCTCCAAACTGCACGTAGAGCCTTGGAACAGAGCTGCTGCTCACATGACTCCATTTTGCAGCTTGATCCAGAGGAAGTAGAGGGTAGCACTTTTTCTTTCTGTGTGCTGGATAATGATTTCTTTACATAAGGCCAAGAAAAGCAACTCTTCAAATAATTAGAGTCTGGGATCTCATTGTTCTGCTCCTGCATCAAGCAAGGGATAACTTGGAATATTGTGAGGCTATATGTCTACAAATGTATCTAATTTAAGAGAATTTTGACTTTTCATTTGTTTTCAAGTAGCAGCCATAACTACCATGGTATGTACACTGCAGTAGAAAGAAATCTAGAGTACCAAAAGCCAGTTGACAATAATGAAGGGAAAATAACGAAAAAAAAAAAAAACTGGAGTCATAAAATGTGGGCTGGAGTCTTGGCTCCATCTTGAGTTTGCCTCCTAATAGCCAGTGCGACCATACTTCTCTGAATCCCAGTAATATTGTTTAGCATTTTAGTGTTATTGTCTTCCTAAATAACCCAATGTCTAAAATGAAGTATCAGTTGTAAA
This sequence comes from Oryctolagus cuniculus, assembly GCF_051225735.1. Lineage (NCBI taxonomy): Eukaryota > Metazoa > Chordata > Mammalia > Lagomorpha > Leporidae > Oryctolagus > Oryctolagus cuniculus. Next base: position 53,129,943 of record NC_142872.1, read on the forward strand.
GCTGTATTTGAGTTCTTATTTTTTTCAATAAAATCTTTTCTCTGGAGAGTCCATGGATAATGGTGGCCTATATCCAGTTCTCCAGATAGCTTCCATGATGATTTATAGGATTGCATTTCTACTCCCCAGTGATTGTTTTCATCTTATTTTCACAGCTAGATTAATTATTCACTTCATGGGATTTAATTTTAAGAAGTGTCCTTTTCTTATCTTGGAACATAATCATAAAACTCAAAATCTTTTGGTTTGGGGACAACTTAGATAATTCATTTTATGATTTTATTATTATTATATATATGCATTAATACTACTGGATCATAAACAGTTTTAGTCATTGATTTGATTGCTATTCAAAGAACTAATTTAAAATTATTTAGATATATCCATATAAGCATGTACATAGACATGATATATTTAATATATTTAAATGGTTAACTTATAAATTTTCCATTTTATAATTATTTATGATACAGATTCATGTATAATATTATTTCTCATGTATACATGCCGGAATGACAACCAGTCTCCTAAGTTTTTCATATATACTATCTTAAATAGGCTTCATAACATATGAGGGGGCTTCAACAATTTAGTGTAGAAATGGAATTATGAGATAATGTTTATCGTCAAAGAACATTTTGAAGCCCGTCATGAAACACATATATAATAATTTCAGTAGCTCAAAACTATGACATATCTGCTTAACATGCAGAGAGCTCACAAAGTCTGTTTTTTCATTTCATTTGGTTTTTTATTAAGTATAGCATTCTTTCTTCCAACAATGACTTGAATAAATGAAGGATGCTAAAGGTATAAAATCATGCTATTCCAGTGTGCCCATAATTGGACTTCTAAAAGGAGGCAGTGCATGTGTGTCTTGAATTGAGCTGAGACTCTCCTGATTTCTGGTGATTCTCAATTGAAATATTGCTTTGTTCCTAGTCCTTTCTCTCTCATAAATATTTTGTTTTGGTTTCTCAAGTAAGTCCAGAATACATGTAAATAATTCGTATATTAGGTGTTATCCAGTCTTCCCTATAATATGTGTTGATATCTTTTATGTGAAAAGGAAAAATTTACCTACAATATATCTTAACATTTCAAAGAGCATGCTTAACATTTTCATATGTTAAGAGAACATCAGAAATACATACCTTCAAATAACATGATGCTTTGCATTGAAAAAAGCAGCAAGATGACACAACTTTCTATCAATGTTAACTTCTTTGGTTTGAGGTATCATTGCAATTAAAACATTACTGAGGTGAATTCTCAGTGGCTCAGCATTAGACGCTTCTTATACACTTGAGTGGGTACAAGTGTAGCCATGTGCAACCACATGTGGTAAATCTGTCAGAAATAACAGCAGGGGCTCTGATAAGAGTTCTCCATCAGTAAACCTGCTTGAAAGCTCAAGGTCTTTGAATTGTTATCATAAGCAACATCTAATAGTGAGGCCAGCATTAAAGATCTGTTGATAAGTCCTCAGTGTGAATTTTCTTAACCTTAAATAGGTTTATTCTGTTTTCATCATTTTGGGTTTTGTTGGAGTTTAAACCTAAGCATTGCCGTTGTCAGGATTTAAGTGTTTTTCCCCTCTTGATGAAAGACAGCAGGAAACTATTTTCCAATAAATAGTGTGTTTTCTAAAACTAAGAAAAATGGTTAATGGCTTTCCTATATTCCCATCCATGTTAGAGAGCTATAACATAGAATGTCATATTTGGAAGATTAAGCAATTAAGTTCAAGTTCCTGATGGCAGGCTTCTCATCCTTTCCTAACCTAAGCATAAACTGCTGTCTATTGCAACCAGATTGGCCTACTAACAGCAGTTTACCTATGTCTTATAGATAATGCTTCTGCTTTTTGCAGACTACTCAACTTGGCTCTCCACATTCCATCATTACCAATGATATATCCTTGCCATGATTTCAACCTAATTGATATCAGTGTACCCTTGAGAACCAATTACTAGAAGTTATTTATTCACATGTTTTCCCAAGGTCTAAGTTCATAGACATTTTCTGCAATTTTGAGCAAAAGTAATGCATCCTCACTGACTAACTTCATGGTTTTAAAGCATTAATTATCATATGCAAATTAAGTGTGCATGCTAAGATTCTTTTCTGGTAGCCATCCAATATGTCACCAATTTATACCTTATATTTGCTTTTGATTGCTTTAAATAAAATACTGAGCGGAGTTCCTTGAGAAAGAAAAGGTTTACATTAGCTTGCAATTTGAAGGTTCACAGTTCAGAATTGGGGTCCCCCATTTATCTGACATCTGGTAGAAGCTAGCGTGGTGGAACAGTTGCACAGGAACGATTGTGTTGAGCCTGGAGGCAGGTGGTAACATAGTTTACTCAGTGTATATAACCAATCATCTCACAAAGCTGCCATCTAAGGGCATGCCCACAGTGACCAAAAACCTCACAACAAGTAAACCTCTTAGATGACCAGGTCTTTCATAAACCAACCATTAACATAAGACTTTAGGATTAAAATGTTTCCTTGAGTTTTGGGAGTCAAATCCTGTTCAATCCATGCGATTCCTACCAAATCTTTAAATAGTGGGCATTTTAAAAAACTTAATGACTTGGAAGGCATACTATGGATTGAACACGGTTTGACTCCCAAAACTTGTTTACTTATTTATTTGAAGGGCAGAGTGACAGAGACTAAGATACAGAGATGTATCTTCTCTTCTCTGATTCACTCCTCAAATGCCCACTGTTGCCTGGGTTGGGCCAGGCTGCAGCCAGGCATTAGCAACTCCATATGGGTCTTCCACATGGATGGCAGGGACCCAGGTACATGAGCCATCACCTGCAGCTTCCCAAGGTACCCCCTTACTATGAAGCTGAATCAGAAGCCTATGCGAGACTTAATCTCAGCTACTCCAGAATGGAATGTGGGCATCCCAAGCAGTGGATCCCTATTGTGTGATAATGTATCCTCACCCTCACATTCTTTCATATAATTTTAAATTAGCTTTTGCTATATAACTCGATAATCTTTGTATTAATATGTGTGTGAATTTAGTGTTGTATCTCATTTAGTACTTTTTGCTGCAACAGCTGTTATGCAATGTTGCAAATGAAAAAGGTTCTGGGGTCAAGAAAGGTAAAATAAATTAGTGAAGCATGCATGTGTTTGAAAAGCTACAGAGCTAGCCTGAACTTGAATGGCAAGAGACCCAAGGCCCAGATGTTGGGAACTCATGGAGAGTGGTAGTGCCCAGTTTTTTCAGCTCTGGGGGATTCTAATCATGTGATGACACAATTCAAATTAGCCTTGTCTTCCAATGTTATTTATAGAGAATCTGAAAATATTTATGTATAACATTTCACAACTTTTTCCTTGTTGGCAAATAGTCGGTCTTCAGAACAAGCATAACATACCTGTTGGTAGACCTAATTCTGAGGACATTACTTGAAAGTTCACTATTTCATGCATCTGAAGAGAGATTCCAGAATTGAAATAATGAAAAACAGTCAACAGTTATATACTCATATAATGATACTGTATTTGGTTGTTAATATTAAACATAACAAAGCATATGGTAGTAAAATGCTGTTTCAAGAATTTTCCAATCTGGATGATATCTAAGCGCAATTCATAAATTCATAAATATTTTCTATGCCATGTTTGCTTTTCCAGTCTTAGATGAATAAAGAATTTGAAATGAGAGTAAGGAAAGGATAGGATTTGGGATTATGTGAGACCACTTTTCATTTGGATTTATCACTTATTATTTGGGTAATATTACCTTAGCCAGTTGATCTTTCAGACTTTAGATGTTTTGTTGTTCTGGAGTAAATGAACATTTGGGTCAAAATGGATTATGGAGTCCATTTTAATTTAATTTTAATTTACTTTTAACAGTAAACCATTAAAACTATGGGTGCAGTTTTGGAACCCATTTGCAAAATTCGTGACCTTCAAAACTAATGTTTCTAAAATGTCTGAACTTGGGAGGTTACATTAAAGTCGTGAAAGATCTGGTATTTTGTGACTTGAAGATTTAATAGGATTAAAATGGATTGATATGTTATTATATCACTTTAGAGTTGTAATAAAAAAACTTCACAGTTGAAAACAGATGCAAATAATTTATTTACATTTTCACTATGCATAGCATTTTTTGATTTTCTCTTTAAAATGTGGTATGGGCAATGCATAGTAGATGGAGTGTCTCCAGTTTTAATCGCTTCACTTTTCATTTGAAAAGTAATTCATCATGAGAAGTCAGTGGGGTATAGAGAGCACTAATTGCAGCAAAATATCAAGGACAGTTTTCCTCTGTCTTAATTAAACATTAATGAGTAAAGTTATTTGCAAATGCATGCTGCAGGGATGGACTTGTCTATCTACGTTTAGTAAATACTGACACTAGATGTCAAAATAAAGCACCTTAATTGATTTATACAGGAATAGTTTAAAAAGATTGCACCTGCCTTGACACTTCCCTGGGTTTTTATGGAGTAGTTTCAGATAAATTATTTATAGAGAAACTTTTCCTGACCTGTCCTAATTACAGGAATGATTGTTTCCAAACTAATCAATTTGGCATAAATTCAACATTTCTTTTGTCATTTTTGCTATTAACTTAATGATTTTTACAGTAAATGCTGAGGAATCAGTTTTCTTTATATTTCCAGAAAGAATATGTAAGCAAGTCACTTTTTCCTTGCTTTTTGGAAATGTTTTGTAAGATTTCAGAAGGTACTTTCCTTCTTTTAAATTTAAGATTTATTTATTTATTTGAAAGTCAAAGTAACAGAGAGAGACAGAGAGAGACAGATTTTTCAACTGCTGGTTCACCCAGATGGCTGCAACAGCCAGGACTGGCCCAGGCTGAAGCCAAAAGCTTCATCTGGGTCTCCCCCATGAGTGGCAGGGGCCCAATCACTTGGACCATCTTCAGCAGCTTTTCCCAGGTCATTAGCAGAGAGCTGGATTGGAAATGGAACAGCTGGAACACGAACTGGTATCCATAAGGCATGCCATTTAACCGGTGGCAGTTTTACCCACTAGGCCACAACACTCATCCCTCTGTTCCTTTTATGACTTAATAAGTTTGTGATATTGTATCCATGCTTTAATACAATGTATTCATGTTTGGTCATCTCATTTATCTAAACTTGGAAAAAATTTAAAAACTTAATGAGTGCATTAAACTCAAACTTCAAATTTTAAAATAATCCTTTAAATACCATTACCACTGATTAATTTCTGTGAATGGATTAAATTAAAACACTAAGAATGAGCATAAAACAAAAACTTTTTGCCTCTCAAGTTTTCTGCAGATATCAGAAATGAGTGTTGCCTGGTATCATCTGTAGATTAAACCAAATGTGATTCTTTTACCAAGTTGCCTCAGACATTCCAATCACTGATTCCACAGTAATATTTATTTTGATAGGTATAATTAAGTAATAATTTTGAAACTGCAAAAATTATAATTAATATTTGAAATGATTAGGCATATATTACATTAAGTGCTTCTCATTTCATACATAAAAAGAGAAGCTACCAATCACGCAATATCAGTCTGACAACAAATTTTCAGAGTAGCAATAGAGCAATTTTAAGCAAATTACAAAAACAGTGCACATGCTGTTTAAAAATATCAGTATGGTGGTATATATTGTTTTTTAAAGAGGAGGAGAAATGAAAAACAAAGCCCCTGATGTGTCTTAGAATGGCGTATAAACTGTTCTGAGAGAGTAGTGTTAGATTTCACCGAGTTCTCCTGAAACTCCCAGTTTCCCAAACCATATGGCTTGGTGCGGATAAAATTGGCTTATGGCAAATAGTGTAAACACACTTCACATTTTTCCACCTGTGAAACTACTGAAGTGTTATGGTTTAAGGTTATTAGAACCAGGTTTTCACTGGATCTTTATTTTCAGACTCATTTTGTCCTTCTGGAAAACTTCATTGCCACATTTGAAAATAATCAGCTGGCCCCTGTCTGCGTGTTATAAAGCTCATGATTCAGAAGAATTTCACTTTCAGTTTGAGATTCAAATTAACATAAGAGATATTTTCTATGTGACATTTTGAAAAAAAAAAAAACTGTCTTTGTTTTTAAAGAAGCCAAGTGAATTCAGGATATCCCTTCAATATATATCCTCAATTTGTGGAAGTCACACAAAAGCAATATGAATACATAAAATCAACCTTTCTTTGTAAAAAAAATAGGAGCTATCTGAAAGCATAAAGCATAAAAAACAAGAGTTAGGCATTCTAAAAAAGTAATGGTCACATTGTTTTTACCTGGTGAAAGAATATTGTTTACTACAGATAACAAAAAGAAAGCCACCTTAACACAATTTTAAATCCTGATAGATCCTCAGAGAAGCAGCCATTTCTAATTTAGATCAATGAGACTGAGATTCACAGGTTGGTGACAGAAGCTTGACCGGACTGTTTCTGTTTCAGGGATAAATATAGACGGTGTAGAGCTGAACCACAAACCACTGCCATAGCATTTATTGTAGCAAAGTCTGTTGGTGGCCTGGTGAGCCATCTACACGTAGATAGTGAAAAGGTTTCACATCCATAGTTGGTAATAAGGAAGTTTACTGCTTGACTGGAACATGAAAACAGCCCATCTCTCTCATATGTAAAAATGAGTAATTGAAAAGGAACCTCCATGAATTCTATGCAAAACTTAGCAGGAAATTAGGAAAGGTCTGAGAGATGGAAGTGAGAGAGGGAAGTAGATGCGGAGGGGGAAGACAAAAAAAAATCTGAAACAAAAGTATATAACCTCATTTAATGCAACAAATCAGAACAAAACATAGCCATCTCATCGTTGTGGTGGTTTCTAGTGCACTGACTGTTAACTATAATGATGTACTGAATTCCACATCCACTAGGATCTGTCTCTGAGTTTCCTATTCTGCTCTACTTATGGTTGTCCTATCTAAATACCAATCTCAGAGTGTTTTAATTATGGACATTTTAAAATGACTGTGTTTGGTTATTTCAGTATGATTACCCTCTACCAAATACACAGCCACGCATGTACACACAAGCATATATTATTTCATTTAAGACTTAGAATACACTTTGGAAGCTTTGGAAAAATTAAATAGCATTATTATTAGGATCATATTGAAGTTATAAATTGTGTTAGTGGGCCAGCACCGCGGCTCACTAGGCTAATCCTTCACCTAGCGGCGCAGGCACACCGGGTTCTAGTCCTGGCCGGGGCGCCGGATTCTTTTTCGGTTGCCCCTCTTCCAGGCCAGCTCTCTGCTGTGGCCCAGGAAGGCAGTGGAGGATGGCCCAAGTGCTTGGGCCCTGCACCCCATGAGAGACCAGGAGAAGCACCTGGCTCCTGGCTTCGGATCAGCTGCAGCGCGCCAGCCGTGGCGGACATTGGAGGGTGAACCAACGGCAAAAGGAAGACCTTTCTCTCTGTCTCTCTCTCTCACTGTCCACTCTGCCTGTCAAAAAAAAAATTAAATTGTGTTAGTGAATATTGAAAGTTCTAGGGAGACAAGTCTTTCTCTGCAGTATCTAAGTAACACATCATTTGTTGAGTCTATGTTTTTTTTTTTTTTAATTGCTATGTCCCCTGTGTACTGTTTTATTGTCTTTGAACACTACTGATTTCTTTGTATTTTAGGTCCTGCTGTTTTATGAAATGTTAAAGTTATTTTATTGCCACTTTTGAAATTCCCATGTATACAGTTAGGTCATCAGCAAATACATACTCTAACTCATACCTGCTGTGTGTGTATTCATGTGTATGTGTCTATATGTGTGTGTGTTTGTAAAATCTATTGAATATATATGAAATATTATTTGGCCATAAAAAAGGAAATTTTTCTATTTGGGATAAAAGTGTTTTGGTCTAATTTTATTCTTCATAAGAATACGTATTAGAAACTCTCCTTTTTTAAACAAAAACTGTAGTTTAGACATATTCTGTCAAGGATAGTCAATGTCAGCAAGCAATATTTGTAGAAATGATTTAATTTTTCAAATGTATTTGCATAGAGTTTCTCATAATATTTATTTTGTAAAGTTTTTTATGCTTTGATAAATATTCTTCCTTCTTTTTGAGGAGCCTATGCTTTATTTCTTTTTCTATTAACAATGGTCAGATGTTTTGTTTTATTTCAGGGGTCTCTGTCTTAAGAGTCATGTTCTAATTCATTAACTTCAATACATTCCACTTCCTCACTAATTTTTTTCTGTTTTATTATCACTAATAATTTCCTTCTCTTCACATTGAGTTTATTGATCTGTTTTCTGAATGTATGAGTTGCCTTTTTAAATAACTTCTTAGTGTCTCAATCTTTTCATTTCTTAATCCCAAGAAGTTACTTTAGGTCATTGCTTTATTTGGATGCACTATATCACTTATGTCATATTTTCAATCATTATTTTGATGACATTATTTTATTTTATTTCATATTGCCATCTTTATATCATCAGCATGGTTAAACATACAGCGAACCAACTTCTCACAAAGGTGCCAAGAACGTACATCAAAGAAAAGGTAGTTTTCAAAATTGTGCTGACAAAACTGGATGTATTCATGTAAAAAATAGAATTAGACCCCTACCTCTCACTATCCATTAAAATCCGCAGAAGTTGGAACAAAGACCTAAATATAGACCTGAAACTAAATGTGTATTTATAAAATAGCATGATTCCTTATGCTGTTTAGGCCTTTTATATCCTATAAAATTTTTCCATGATTTGACTTAACAAACTGATATTAATGTCTCCATTTATTAGCCTGTTTCTATTTCAACTTAGTTCTCTAGTAATTTTTGCTTTAGGGTAGTTATTGCTATAATATTGTATGCATAGATATTAATAACTTGCAATGTACTTTATTCTATTTTTTCTATTAAGTTGAAAATTATCAGATATTAATATTAACTCCACATTTGCTACTTACATGGTATATCATTGTTCATCCTTCAGTTTTTTTCAAAGGCAATGTAATTTTATAACACATTTCTATATCAGAAGAATTAATAGTATTTATAATATTTCCTTCAGCTTCCCCCAGCTTTATTAAAGTATAATTATAAAATGAAAATTAAATATATTTAAGATGTACAGCATGATGGTTTGATATATGTATACATTGTGAAATGCTTACTGAAGTCAAGTTAATTAAAATATCCATCACCTCATATGGTTACTTTTCTGGCTGTAACAATACTTAAAACATACTCTTTTAAGGAATTTCAATAAACCATATAGCATTATTAACTATAGCTACCACAGTACAATAGAGTCACATAAATTATTCATCTTACAACTGAAAGTGTGTACCCTTTGATCAACATCACCCATTCCCCCACCTCTCTCTTCAGCCGCTGGCAACCACTGTTCTGATCTTTCTTTGTGAGTTCTACATTTTGATTCTGTACATAAGTAAGATCATAAAGTGGTTGTCTTTCTATTCTGGCTTATTTCACTTGCTTTCTTGTCTTCCAAGTTCATTCATTTTATCCCTTTTAGGGAAATTTTGATCAACTTTTATAGCTGAGTATTTCATATATGTATATATGATGTGTGTGAATATATCATGCACATATGTAATGAATACAATTGATATATGTACAATAGTTACGCAATGAACATATAGAGGTTGTATCATGCAGATATACAGTGATTTTCAATGGAAACAGGTGTTTTCCCATATATTGGCTATTATGAATAGTGCTTCATGAACACGGGAGTGGAGATAACTCTGAGATAGTTTCCTTTGGATATATATCCATAGTTGTTAGTACTGGCTCATTTGATAGTTCCATTTTCAATATTTTGAGGAATATTCATACTGTTTTCCCAAGTATTTATACCAACTTTATTTCCCACAAAAAGTATGTAAGAATTCTCTTTTCTGCTTATCCTAGCCTTGTTTTCTCTTGTCTTTTTATAACAGACATTCTAACAGGTCCAAAGACACAGCTCATTGTCATATTCATTTGCTTTTCACTAGTAATTGGTGATATTGAACACATTTTCATATACCTGTTGGTAGTCTGTATTCTTTGGAAAAAATGTCTGTTTAGGTTCTTTGCCTATTTTTAATTGGATTCTAATGACTTGTTAATTTTTTTTTTGCTGGTGAGTTATGTGAGTTCCTTACATATTTTGTGTGCTAACCCTTTATCAGATATATAGTTTGAAAATATTTCTTCCCCGGGGTCTGTTCTGTAGTGTAGCAGGTAAAGCTGCTAGCTACAGTGCCGTCATCCCATAGGGGCACCAGTTCGAGTCCCAGCTACTCCACTTCTGATCCAGCTCTCTGCTATGGCCTGGGAAAGCAGTAGAGGATGTTCCAGGTCCTTGGGCCCCTGCACCCACATGGGAGACCTGGAAGAAGCTCCTGGCTCCTGGCTTCGGATTGATGCAGCTCCGGCCATTGTGGCCAACTGGGGAGTGAACCATCAGATGGAAGACCTCTCTCTCTCTCTCTCTCTCTCTCTCTCTCTCTCTGCCTTTCCTCTCTCTGTGTAACACTGACTTTCAAATAAATATATAAATCTTTAAAAAAAAATTTGTTCCTGTTCTGTGGTAACCTTTTCATTTTGTTGCTTTTTTTAGTTTGTTGTTCACAAGTTCTTATTTGGATGTGCTTCCACTTTTTTTTTCTTTGTTCGCTGTGCTTGTAAAGTGTCAAATCAATATAAAAAAATTATTGCCAAGTTTAATGTCATAGAGCTTTTACCGTTTTTTCATATTCAAGTTTTATGGTTTCATGTGGTACACTTACATCTTAAATTCATTTCAAATTAAGTTCAGGATCTAGTGTAAAATGCAGATCAAATTTCATTGTCTTATCTAAAAATTTAATTTTCCCAACATCATTTATTGAAGAAACTGTTCTCTTCCCACTGTGTGTTCTTTGCATCTTTGTCAAAGATTATTTGAACACAAATGTATGGGTTTATTTTGAAGCTTTTTTTTTCCTTTTCTTTGGTCTATGTGTCTTTTTTCTTTTTTTGCAAATACCACACTGTTTTTATTTCTGTAAATGTAATATTTTAGTATGAATTCAAGATGCATAATTCTTCTAGATTTATTCTTATTTCTCAAAGTTTTATTTGTGACATTTTGCATTTGTAAATACTTTTAATTTTTTTATATTTATGTTAAAATTGCCATTGCAATTTGCTACAGATTCCACTGAAGTTGTAAATTGCTTTAGGTAGGTTGTTGTGTGTTTTCAATATCTTTACATAGTATCTTATGCTAGTGCACAGACCATCCGTTTCTGTAGATAAATTTATTCCTAAGTATTGTGTTGTTTTTGATTATATTGTAAATGGAATTGTTTTCTTAATTGCTCTTTTGCATAATTCACCATTAGTGTATAGAAATAGAAATGATTTATGGCACCTTGGTTTTCTATTCTGCAACTTTACTGAATTAATTTTTTCATACAGTTTTGTAGTGGTGTTTTGGGGAAAATTTATATAACTATGCTACAGTTACCAGGAACCAGATACATTTTTGCTTGTTCTTTTCTGTTTCAGATGCTTTTCATTTTGTTTTCTTGCCTAGTTGCTCTGGCTAGCCTCTCCTATGTACTATATTGAATAGATGCAGTGAGAGTAGGCATTCTTGTCTTAATTCCTGATATTAGAGGAAAAGCTTTCATCTAGTCAACTTGGAAAGTGATGTTAGCTGTGGGCTTGTCATGAATGACATTTATTACATTGAGATGTACCTCTTTTGTACCTAATTTTCTCACAGTTTTGGTTATGAAATCATGTAAAATTTTGGGGATTTTTTACATATTTTGAAATGAGTACCTGATTTTTATCCTTTTTTATTAGTCAGTGTATGATGTCTATTTGCATTCATGTAACCAAATTTGCATCCTGGGGGTAAATCCCACTTGACAATAGAGTATGTTCCTTTGAAAATACTGATGATTTCAGTTACGTAGTATTTTGTCAAGGAATTTCTACATACACCATCATGAGGTGTAGTGATCATTGATTTTTAATATTTAATTTGTTTTAGAAAAATATGTGCATATAGACTTAGAGATTAAAACTTTCTTTTTTGGTTTTATATTCATTGATAAAGATCATATTTTTATTTATTATTTTTATTTGCTTTATATGGAAGGTAGAGAGATAGAGAGAGAGGTAGGTAGGTGAGTAGGTAGATAGATAAATAGATAGATAGATAGATAGATAGGGAGAGATGGAGGGAGATCTCCCATCCCCTGGCATCTTAACTGCTATAGGAAAGACCACCCCTATATTTTATCTTAATTCTGTTGTTATTTTAACTTATAATATCTTTTATATATGATATGTTTTTCAATTATAAATTCTGTAACTTTTTTATAGTGATACATTTAATTTTCTGTTTTTAAGATATATTATCATTTTTATTGTGGACAAGTATTTAATTTGTGAATTCTGCTTTATTCCCATTTTTTGCTTAATTAATATCTTTCAATGGCATTAAATATTTATAATTAACACAGGAAATCAACCAATAATTGTATCTTAAGTTAGAAATTCTCTCTGCATTCTTCACTCATATTTTATACTTTTAAAATCAACTTTGTCAGAACATATATTATTTACTTAATATTCTATCATGTCAGTTTTTACAAGAATTTATTTATTTCTTTATTTGAAAAGCAGAGGGAGAAACACAGACAGAGAGGGTGGAAGAAACACACAGAGAAGTATCTTCTGTATGCTAGTTCATTCCCCCAAAAGATACAAAACATTTGAATATAGGCCAGTTCAAAACTAAGGGATAGAATTTTCATCTGGGTTTCCTCATGTGAGTTGCAGGGACCAATGTACTTGTGCCATCAGCCACTGATTTACAAATTACATTAGCAGGGAGCAGAATCCAAAGTGAAGTCGCTGGGACTTGGACCTGAACTCTGATATGGGATGGAAGCATTGTAAGTTTCATCAGTAGTCAGCTGTGCCACAACACTGGCTCCCATGTCTACCTCTTTGATCTAGTCGTGGTAGGGTAGTTAAGCATATAATGCTCTCTCAACCACATGGTGAAGCTTCTTTCAACAATTCATGGCTACTTAAAGTTTTTTCTTGAACGATTTCTTTAGAAAAAAATGATAAGTGTAAATTTCTTGATCCTTTGAAAGCGTGTAGTTTTTCTGCTGTAATGGTTATAAATGAAATGCCGTTTTGCTTGAATGTAAAATTCTTTTATTTTGTTAATAGAAAAAAACAATTTTCATTTATTTCATAGATAGGATTCTAAGAAGATAACCATACTTCCCCTTGGCAACATTGTGGAACACCCTAGAAAATTTGCAATGAAAAATCATCTAAAGAATAATGTGCAGTGGTCATTGGGGTGCTTACAAGAATGCAGGTAGTGGGGCATAGCAGAAGAATCATATTAGAACTGTTCCTATGAACTACATGAATTCTGTTCTCTTTATATTAATAAAAATTTTCCAAAAAGAATTGTATCCTGTCCCTTGCATGGCCATTTTCAGAGGCCGGACAAGTGCTCCATTCCTCCTCCTGGAGCTGGCTCATCACTAGACTTTGAGCATTTCAGTATTTCTGTGCTACAATCTTTTTATCCATAAAACAATTGTTTCTGTTCCTTATTTTACAAAATAAATAGTAAAATTTACCAAAAAAGAACTGTGTTAATGAAGCAAGAGAAAAGGCCATTTTCCCCTTATATGCTGATAGTGTATTCAGTAAAATTCAAAGTATGTTCTTGCTAAAGTTAAAAGCTACTGCAATTTTTAGTAAGCTAAAGATAGATTAAATTTATCTTTTCAACACAAAATGTGATTTCTCCAAAAATTAACAATCATATTTTTCATAGACTAGCAACAAGGCAAAGATTGTTCATTTTGCCATTATTATGAAATAATTTGAAATATGTGAACCTGTGAATTTGGCATAAGAAAGTATAAATATTAGATAGGAAACATATAAACCATTATTGACAGATAATATGACTATATACCTTATTCTACTTCAGAGTCTAGTTAATTAACTGAAACACCTGATAAATATAGAAAATAAGGAATTCAGTAAGTTAGCTGAGTAATCCAATTTATAGACTTAAGAATAAAGCCTGTTAAGTTTATAATCTTTGTATTTGGTAAGGAAATACATAACATTTTTGCCTTATAAAAATTTTTATAACCTTATATGTTTATTCTTTTCCATTTAATGTAGGATTATTTTGACATGAGATTTGGACTAAGGAGTTTTAAATTTCTATGATATTTTGATTTATGAAATTGACCTCTTAATGGGATTTGAGTCTTTTATAATAATTTTTTAATTTTTTAATTTTCTCTTAATTGGAAATTTTGCCTTTCTTTATATAAATCTTGCTCTTTTCTAAAGTATATATATTAGCATCTTTTATGTCATATTAAAAGACACTAGCATAAATTCAGAAAAGTTTTAATGATTACTGATTTAATTTCAAAGGTGTACCTTTCCAAAATTCCTTTGAATGATTATGTTAGATTTTTAAGTAAATAATGTCTTAAAATAGCAAGAATTTAAATACAGATGTGTTTGTGTACCCATGTGCTACTATGTGCTTGTGCACACACAGTTTAATTGGCTGGCACACAATTGCACAATCATTTGTGGCAATAGTAGTGATGGTAACCATTTTTTGTTTTGTTTTATTTTTTACTGCGCCCACCTCTGCCATTTTATTCTGAAATGCAAGACTGGCTACTGATCAATACATGTTTATATGTTTCATATTTTTTAACTCATTAAGAAGTTCATAATCAGATGCTTAATTAACATATATTGAAGTAAGGCACAGAGTTACCCTTCAGATGTTGAAGAGAAAGATATTCCAATAGAGGGAACACCAACACCAATACCATCACAAGGCCCTAATGACTGGATGCTGAAGGAAGAGGAAAGGTACTGGTGTGACTGGAATGGCAAATAAGAGCTAAGTGGTAAAAATTAGGTCAGAGATAAGGAGGATCTGAATGCGTGGTGCCATGAGCATTGTAAAGCATTTGCTCTTGGTCATCAGACCAAAGGTGAGCCTTTACAGATATTTTTAAAGAATTAATTGTGGGGTCAGCATTGTGGCATATTGAGTTAAGACTCCACTTGTATTTCTGGCCTCTCACATGGTTGCCAGATCGTGTCCCGGCTGCTGCTCTTCCAATGCAGCTCTCTGCTGTGGGCGGGGAAGGCAGTGGAAGATGGTGGGTCCCTGCACCCACATGGGGGACCCAGAAGAAGATCCAGGCATTTCAGTCATTTGAATAGTGAACCAGCAGATGGAAGACATTTTTCTCTGTGTCTCCCTCTCTATCTCTACCTCTATCTCTCAAATAATAAATAATTTTTTTTAAAAAAGACTTAGTTTCATAGTTAGATTTGTATTTTTTTTTTTTTGACAGGCAGGGTGGACAGTGAGAGAGAGAGAGACAGAAAGAAAGAAAGGGCTTCCTTTGCCGTTGGTTCACCCTCCAATGGCTGCCGCAGCCAGTGCGCTGCTGCCGGCGCACTGTGCTGATCCAAAGGCAGGAACCAGGTGCTTCTCCTGGTCTCCCATGGGGTGCAGGGCCCAAGCACTTGGGCCATCCTCCACTGCAATCCTGGGCCACAGCAGAGAGCTGGCCTAGAAGAGGGGCAACCAGGACAGAATCCGGCGCCCCGACCGGGACTGGAACCCGGTGTGCCAGCGCCGCTAGGTGGAGGATTAGCCTAGTGAGCTGTGGCGCCGGCTGATTTGTATTTCTTTACTAATCATTCTGGTAGTACCAACTCTGACTCCACATTATCTACATCTTAAAATTTAATGCTGTTTCCCATGTTTTCGAAAGCCCACATTCTCTCTTTGATATCAGAATATAGAGAGATGATAGAAAATCAGGCCTAAGTGCCGATTCAGTAGTGTTTACTTGACTTCTGTTGGTGCTGTCGTCATCTTGACAAGACTAATTAGGGATTATACAGTATTTTTTTCTGATTGTTTGCATGTAGCTTCAAAGGTCACTGGGTGTTAGAATGGGATTGGATTGAGTGCTGTGTACCTTTCTCCTCATTTGCTATCCTCTGAGTAGGAACACACATTTTAAATAGATTATCTGAAGTCTAAAGCCTTTACTTGATGCATTAAAACTGAGCCATAAGCTCTGAGTTATGAGGTGCAATAATTAATTTTCTCATTTCTTCACATTTCCATGTTGTTAAATGTTAATCAATTCCTGCTGTTTTAGAGGTCAGAAATTTAAATGTTAGAAATAATACCCATAAGGAAACACATTTATTGATATTTAAGCTATTGAAAACAAAAGGACAGCATAAGAAACATTT
The DNA here is from genome assembly GCF_051225735.1 of Oryctolagus cuniculus. Taxonomy (NCBI): domain Eukaryota; kingdom Metazoa; phylum Chordata; class Mammalia; order Lagomorpha; family Leporidae; genus Oryctolagus; species Oryctolagus cuniculus. The sequence goes on from NC_142872.1 coordinate 53,146,274, forward strand.
AGCATAGAACTAAATTAAATGTGCTTGATATCCCCTGGGAAGTAGGCATTTTTAATGACTGTCATCACTGTAAATATCACTTAATAAGTTGGTATAGGGTGCAGCTATTTAGCGTAGCAGTACATAGCCCATGTCCTGCATCAGAGTGCCTGAGTTCCATTCTGACTCCTGCACCCCACTGGTGCGAAATTGGAGACTCAGTAGTGATTTCTCAAGGAATTGATTGCTGCCACCCATACGAGAGACTTGATTTGAGATCATGGCTTGTGACTCCAGCCCCAACCCAATCTAGATTATCGCAAACATTTGGGGAGTGAAGCGGTGGATGAGAGCTCTGGCTGGCTGGCTGAATGGCTAGCCAGTGAATTCTCAAGTTGCAAACCATTGTCCCTGGTTACCACACCGTGACAGGATACTCTGCCGTATTATAACCAGTTAGAAAGTATGTCCCTGGTAATTAGTTAGCAGTCATAATTGAAGCCTAAAGTATGTGAATGATTTGCTTTTTCAAAAATTAATTAAGTCTGGACTTAGGCATGTCATATCAGACTTAATCCCTTGCTTTTCAAAATACTTTTCTTGAGGAGAAGAAAAGAAAGAAAGGACAAGTGGTAAAATTTTAAATTAGCACAGGTTTTATTATCTATTTCAAAGCTCCAAGGACCCAAATATATCTGACATACCATGAATAGTTACAGTGTTTAGGGGTTACTACACTTTGTAGTGTGGTGCTTCTGTCTTCCCTGGATCTGTGTTATATTTTGATTGAATTTTTGAAATCAAAGCACATAGGTCGGCACCGCGGCTCACTAAGCTAATCCTCCACCTTGCGGCGCCGGCACACCGGGTTCTAGTCCCGGTTCGGGCGCCGGATTCTGTCCCGGTTGCCCCTCTTCCAGGCCAGCTCTCTGCTGTGGCCAGGGAGTGCAGTGGAGGATGGCCCAGGTGCTTGGGCCCTGCACCCCATGGGAGACCAGGAAAAGCACCTGGCTCCTGGCTCCTGCCATCGGATCAGCGCGGTGCGCCAGCCGCAGCACGCTGGCCGTGGCGGCCATTGGAGGGTGAACCAACGGCAAAGGAAGACCTTTCTCTCTGTCTCTCTCTCTCTCACTGTCCACTCTGCCTGTCAAAAAAAAAAAAAAAAATCAAAGCACATACAGTTTCTTATTTCTATAACACATGCTTAAACATAAACATACCCTGTTTTATAAGAACCAAAGAAGCTGGCTTGCTTCTGCCACTAACTTTAGGCAGTCCTGATTGTTGTAAAAGTAGTTCATACTTTTCCTAATCTTTTTGATTTGGGCCATTTCTTTTCCCTTCCATCTTCATATATCAGAGTTTATCTGTGTTTCAAAGCTCATTGAAAACAGCATGTCTTGCATGAGCTTTACAACACCTGCCCTCTCTTTAAACCCTACCACTACTTGTACTGTCCTCAAAGCATGTTTCATAATCTGTCATGCACATTTGTAGGAGTTTTCTGAAAGACTCTCAGTGTTTCTTGTGTATCTACTGTGAGCCCAGAAGCATGTCTTGAAATACAGAAAACATGGAGCCGACACTGTGGCCTGAAGCGCCGGCATCCCATATGGGCGCCGGTTCAAGTCCCAACTGCTCCTCTTCCGATCTAGCTCTCTGCTATGGCCTGGGGTAGCAGTGGAAGATGGCCCGAGCCCTTGGACCCCTGCACCCATGTGGGGGACCTGGAAGAAGTTCCTGGCTCCTGGCTTTGGATCAGCGCAGCTCTGGTCGTTGCGGCCATCTGGGAGTGAACCATCAGATGGAGGACCTCTCTCTCTCTCTGCCTCTCCTCTCTCTGTGTAACTCTGACTTTCAAATAAATAAACAAATCTTTTAAAAAATACAGAAAACAAGCAAACAAAAAAACAAAGCAAAAACAATACTCAGTAGAAGTATTTAAGATCCTTAAAAAATGCTTGGTCTTTTCTGCATGACAAAAATACAGCTCAGATTTAATATTTTTTAAACTTTTATTTTGTAAATATAATTTTCCAAAGTGCAGTTTATGGATTACAGTGGCTTTCCCTCCCCCATAACTTCCCTCACACCCGCACCCCTCCCATCTCCCGCTCCCTCTCCCATTCCATTCACATCAAAATTCATTTTCAATTATCTTTATATATAGAAGATCAATTTAGTATATATTAAGTAAAGATTTCATCAGTTTGCACCCACACAGAAACACAAAGTGTAAAATACTGTTTCAGTACTACTTATAGCATTACTTCACATTGGACAACACACTAAGGACAGATCCCACATGAGGAGTAAGTACACAGTGACTCCTGTTGTTGACTTAGCAATTTGACACTCTTGTTTATGGCGTCAGAAATCTCCCTAGACTCTGGTCATGAGTTGCCAAGGCTATGGAAGCCTCTTGAGTTCACTGACTTCGATCTTATTTAGACAAGGTCATAGTCAAAGTGGAAGTTCTCTCCTCCCTTCAGAGAAAGGTACCTCCTTCTGTGATGGCCCATTCTTTCTACTGGGATCTCACTCGCAGAGACCTTTTATTTAGGTCATTTTTTTTTCCTAGAGTGTCTTGGCTTTCCATTCCTAAAATACTCTCATGGGCTCTTCAGCCAGATCCGAATACCTTAAAGGCTGATTCTGAGGCCAGAGTGCTATTTAGGACATCTGCCATTCTACGAGTCTGCTGTGTATCCCACTTCCCATGTTGGATCGTTCTCTCCCTTTTTGATTCTATCAGCTAGTATTAGCAGACACTAGACTTGTTTGTGTGATCCTTTTGACTTTAATACGTATCAGTGTGATCAAATGTGAATTGAAATTGATCACTTGGACTAGTGGGATGGCATTGGTACATGCACTCTTGATGGGATTGTATTGTAATCCCCTGGTACATTTCTAAAATTTAATATTAAAATGAAGATTCTTCACTAGTGTTTCTTATACTATACATACATTTATGTTTACATGAAGGTTAAGAGTTGGGTCTTGAATTCATGCATAATTACTACAATGATGATGATAACTCTCATGGTAATTGTTAAAACAGAAGCAAAAAGCTTTCAATTTCTAAATAGGATTTTTTTTTCAAGGTGAAATGGACATTGTTCACAGCTAAAAGCATGTGCTTCCAGATATTTAGCCAAAATAGGCTTGAGCCATGATATAAAGTTGTTTCATCTGTGGAAATACATTTTAAGTGGATCCACCATACCTGAAAAACTTCTGTTATGCTTTAGTAACCTTTGCTTTAAAAAAAAGGTTTCAAGCAGTGATATTTTAAAGTGCAAGAATAGCAAAAAGTACAAAGTGGGAATATACTCTTGAATAGAAAGGTAGATTCCATATGAGTTACAGTTATGTCCCCCAAACTCTCCTGTGGATGTGAGTTGCCAAAATGAGGCCAACATTCACATAAAGCATGGCCAAAAGGAGACACTTGGGTAAGTATTCATTGAAATAGCAGGAGAAATACAGTTTGGGAAATTTTATTTGAGAATTACTTATGCAAGGGCAGCATGAACCACAAGTGTAATATAGGTGTTGCACAATGTGATAATACTTACTATTTTTGCCTTTTTGATTCCTTTTATACTGGATATGTCCATAGCAGTTCACACAGGAAAATGAGTTGAAACCTGTAGGGATTTACAAACAATAATATGATGGTATTTAAGATTGAACTATTGTAATATTTTATTGTTTAGACTTCCAGTGACATGAAAATTCAACTGGATTACTTTTATATTAAATATATAGTATTTGTAGATGTTTAATTCCCAAGTTCTTGTCTGCATGTCATAAATAATGCCAAAATATATGCCATGATAATTCTTTAATTCCAAAATAACTTTGTGTTGTACCATATATGTGTATTTGAGGGCAAGATAGTAAAATCTGCAGTGGATATTCTGGTTTCTGATAGACTTTTCAAAAAATTTCAATAAGCATTTATTTTAATAGCATTAAAAAAGAAACATATATATTTTTATTCCAATATAACTTGAGGTGTTGCTTCTCTATCCCCCAACATATATGAGAAATAATACAGTTGTTTTAATTCTTAAGACCATTATCTATATTTTATTGAGTTTCATTCTCTATCAGTTTCTGTTTCTAGGGAATACATTTTGAGTGGTGAGATATGCTAAGTCAGACATACTATACATATTATACTAAAGCAGAAACACTGAAGATTAAGAAAGACCTGCCAAGTCAAATACCGAATTTCTTGCTTACTGAGAAGGAGCTGAATGAAATTTAAACTATTTGAAATAGTTTCAAATTAGAAGAATTTCCAGTTTAGAAATCTTGGGTTTTTCAAAGTCAGACAGTGTTTACACTTAGAAAAAAAGAGTAATCAATTTTAAAGGAAATTTAAAATACAATATTCCATTTTTTCATTAGGAATGTAGGGATGCTGATGAAAATAATTTCAAAAAGAAAACACTGTTGATCTTTTGTTATAGAAGGAAATGGTTTAATCCCTGTAGGTAGTTTAAAAATCATGTTTTATAATCATTAGATTGATGTAAATAAAACTAAAATAAAAGATAAAGATACAGAAAAATATAAAATATACCGGCAGTTTGCTACTAGTGGCATATCAGGGTCAGGGTTGTGTGTGAGGGTGTAAGTGGAAGCTCTCTATCTGAGCAGGAAGTTATCTTGAATTGTTCATTATACACTGTAAAAATATAATGAAATATCACACTGTACTCCATAAAAAACTAGTGTTATTATGTCAATTAAAAAATTGCTGCAACATGATGATAATAGAGACAATTAATTTTTCAATCGACATTATTACTCATTTCACTTTCTTGTGAATAACATCCCTTCTTACTGTTTGCATTGAGGATACATAACTACCCCTGATGTTGCTACTACTTGTCATTTCTGCGTGGGACAGAACCAAATGAAAGGACATATCAGTTATCCACTTGAAAAGAATATTATATGTGGTTGTTCACATAGTGAATTTATACTAATGATGATCATAATAGTTAGCTGCTCTAATAATTTCTCACAAATTATCTAATTTCCCAACTGTCTGGTGAGATACAGATTGAAGTATTCATTTAGATAGAATGCATGGAGGGTAAGCAACTTACTCAAAATTGCAGATAGTATAGTACAAAAACTTCAGACCTGTCTCAGAATTCTGTGCTCTTAATTGCCATGCTCACATGTCTCAGTATAAATGAGATCTGACAAAGAAACTGCAACTCTACATGACAAAATAATGCGTTAATCTGCTGTGAAGTACTGATCTACCTATCAGGGTATACAATGTCCCGTACTTAAGTGGATAAGGTAGTAGAGGTTTAAAGTAAACACCTCCTGGGTCCATAATTCATGTTCTCAATTTGTACTTTGAAGGCTAACAAATAAACGCATAAAGAAAAGGGGCAGGGGCTGGCATTGTGGTGTATCAAGTAAGGCTGCCACCTGCAATGCTTGCATCCCATATGGGCATCAGTTTGAGTCCTGGATGTTCTACTTCTGATCCAGCTCCTGCTAATGCACTTGGGAAAGCAGCAGAGGATGGCCCAAGTGCTTGAGCCCTTGCACCCACATTGGAGACTCGGATGAAACTCTTGGCTTCTGGTTTCAGCCTGAACCAGCCAAGGTCACTCTGACCATCTGGGGCTTAATCAGTAGATGGAAAACCTCTCTCTGTCTGTCTCTCCCCTTCTCCCTCTCTGTAACTCTGCCTTTCAAATAAAATCTTTTAAAAAAAAGAAACAAAAAGAAGCAAATCTGTAATATTCTTTATTTGATGTATACTCAATTTTTGATTCACAATGTGGAGTGTTCAACTATAATTAATTCTCATATGACCCAAATATTTAAACTTAAATCAGAATAGAGAATATTGGGTTCAGAAAAACTGCATTGACTTACAAGGAGATGTTAAGAAATAAAAAGTCCCATATGATGGCCTAATACAAACATTAAAAAACCATGAGTAGTTTTCAAAATCCACAGTTTCACAGGCAGTATTATGTTATTAAATCTGCTTACTAAATGTGGACATAGACTTCTATAGAGAAGCAGAGCCAAGAGATTTATTATAAGTAATTGGCAGGTGGGATTATAGAGGCTAAATGCCAAGATACATTGTCAAAAGCATGAGAACTAAGAAACCTAGTGGTATCAGTTCCAATTTATGTGTGGAGACATTGGGAGAAGACCCATGTCTCAGTTTGAAGACTTTCAGGTGTATAGTTAATCATGTCTTGCACAATTTTTTGTCCTTGTTAGACCTTAAACAGATTGCATGAGGTTCACTTTGATGAGTGCAAAAGTCTTCAATCAATTCAGTGATGTGTTGTTAATCTCACCTAGAAGTGCCCTCATTGACAGACCTAGAAGAGTGTTTTGCCCAGTATCATAGCATCACATAGTTCAAGCAAATAGACATGAGTATTAACCTCTTACTATCTAAGGAAAATGTGTTCATGTAGTACTGTTGCCGTGTTTGTGGCTAGAAATAGTTAATCAAGAGGCAGTGTTACAAAATGATGTTTTCCAGAGTTGAAAAAATACAAAATACTTTCATATACAAGAAAAAAAATAGGGTTTATAATTGCCAACTCAACTTTGAACAAGTATGACTTTAATATGTCAATTTTAGTATCTTTTGAATTTTTTCACAGATTGTATTATATCATGGTAGAAATCAGGGAGAAAATGGATTCTTTTTATAGCTTTTCATTTTGGTCAGACTTACTGGATACTTATGTTTATAATAATTACTTGGTATCAATTGAAGAAATATGTAAGAGTGTAAAATGCCACAATACTCAAAGAAACATAAATCCAAAAAGAATTCATCTTTAATTTATTATTTTTGTGTGTTGGAATTTTCATGCACAGAGTACAAAAATTAATTGTATATGATCTAAATTTATATTTTAATTTTTAGATTCTAATATAAGAATTTTTGTACAATGATGCAGGGTACATAAGAGATAAAGGTTGTGATGAGAGAGAGAAATGATGTAGATAAGGGTGTAAGACAGAGAAACTGTGATCCATATACTTACAGTTGTAATTTTCATCTTACTGTGGTGATGACGCTAACTGCTAAGTATTTCATTTTCAATTACAAAGTAAACTTTCCTTTAAACGAATCTCCTAGAGAAATGTCACAGAATCAGCACACACTGAATAGAAGGAGGTATTTAAATTATATTCACTAATACTAAAGGCTCAAAGATGTGTGTTGGGGGCTGGCGCTATGGCATAGCAGGTTAACACTCTGGCCTGAAGCACCGGCATCCCATATGAACGCCAGTTCAAGACCCATCTGCTCCACTTCCAATCCAGCTCTCTGCTATGGCCTGGGGAAGCAGTAGAAGATAACCCAAGTCCTTGGGCCCCTGCACCCACTTGGGAGACCCAGAAGAAGCTCCTGGCTCCTGGTTTTGGATTGGCACAGCTCTGGCCATTGAGGACAATTGAGGAGTGGAAGATCGATCTCTCTCTCTCTCTCTCTCTCTCTCTGCCTCTCCTCTCTCTGTGTAACTCTGACTTTCAAATAAATAAATAAATCTTAAAAAAAAATGCATGTTGACAGAAATCTTCCTTTGAGCAATGCTTTCTCAGCACTTGGAGTTTGAGAGCTATTAATTTGTATATAGCATGGTAATACAGAAAAACGCTCAATAATAGGAACATATTTGTCCAATTATGGCCTTATATTTTTGTGTAACTTAATCTCTCTGTGGTTCATTTTTATCATAAAAAAGGAGAAATAATTCTATCAGTATTATGGAATGATTGAAAAGCTGTAATGAGCTAATATTTGTGAATATACTTCTAAATATGCCTAGTACTACAAATAACAGCCTAAGGATATAGAGACATGTACCTACATAGGAAAGTGAATGCACACATATATTGAGAATGTATATGAATTATTCCTTTCATAGGTCCAAAAAGTATTCATTTTAGAAAAATAATGGTGTAATTGATAAAAAAGGTTTTTTTATAGTTTATAAATTAACCTTAGGCTCAAAAACCGTATAATTTGCTCAAGTTAGTACAGTTAGAGTGTCTACACAGAGACTAAATTGTTGTTGTGTACCTCTGAAATGCATTCATTTCTCACTGAAGCTGTCCTTTTCACATTGTTCTCCAGAGCATATGAAAGAGGAAAGAAAGACCTTAGAGCTGGATGCCGAATGGGACACCCTTGCAGTCGTCCCTCAGTCTTTCATATTGCTGTCATTTTCCTAGCACCATCCTCCAACCCTCTGTGTGCTCCTTTTCTCTGATGGAATCAGTTCATTCTCATGGAAAGTGCTATGAAAACAAATCCTGAATCCACCCTTAACCAACACGAATAGGTTTTCTATCACTAAAATATTCCTGTGTAGACATAAATACTTTTTTTCCCCAGATTTTAATAGAATCCTGAAATTTATGCAGGAAAAAGCAAAAACAGCTTAAAATTCTGCAAAGATTTCTGGTTCCATAAACTCTTATATGCATTGGGTGGTGGTAAGATTCAGTAAGCTATGGGTTATAGAATCCTAGGAGACTGTCTTATTCTTCACTGAGCCCTTTCCTATCACTATCCATAACAGAATAAATTATTTTCCAGTATAAACTATATCTTCTCTAGGCATTAGTATAAAATAAATTCATTTGCCAATCTTCGTATCTTATATAGAGTACCAAATTGTTTGACACACTTTTCAAACGTTCAGCTGAGTGAGACACTCCGATAGAACAGTAATGTTTCCCAAGAACATGGTTGCAGATGTTTGTGCAACATGCACAAGGCAGTGATGTACCAATTAGCCCTTTAGACTCCTAAAGAGAAATACAAGGTTTCAGTTTCCATTTTGCCACTATTTTGTTTTTCATTTCTCTTTAGCCTAGCATCCCAACTCTGTGTGGCTTAAGTTTGGTTATATGTATGTCTTGGATATCTTGTTTTAATTTAAGGAAGACCCAAAGGCCTCTGCTTTTAAGAATAAAGCTGTTACGTGGGATCTGAAAAGGTGAAAAGAAAACAAGTGATTGATGTCAAATAGAAAAGAGTTTGACAAGAAAAGATACAAATCTCCTCTGTTTCCTGTGTTACAAATTTGAAGAAATTGAAGATTAAAAATCTTCTGTACAATTTGCCTAAAGTCCCAATTCATCCTCTGATTTTTTTTAAACAACCGATTTAAACATTTTCTATTATCTCCTAGGATCAAAAGAATCAATCAACATCATCTACAGTCTTATGGGTCCTCAATCATGCTTGCCCAAGGCAATGAAAATCAAATCAAAAGCTGCCTCTATGGGTAGGGGGTTATAACTCAATGTAACAGAAAATACCACACTAGTAAAAACTGTGTATAAAATGAAATGTAATTCATGCTCATTGAAAACTATATTCTTTCAGAGATTATGTAGAGATTTTCTCAATCTGTTCTTTTTCTCTCAAAATGAGTTTTAAAATGTCAACCTGTTATTCTTTCTGAGGCAGAAGATTAATTTTGTAATCATTCCAACCCCTGCTCTCTTCATTTTGATAACTTTAAATTATGACATTCAGTTTAAATACTTTTTCTGAGATACCAGTATTTTGAAGATAATATTGACATATCTGAATGCAACCAATCATATCTTTCTTAGTTACCAATATGATTGTGTGTGTGTGTGTAGTCAGGTGATACACATTGAATATATCTGTTAAAAGAATAATATTAACCAAAAAAGTGGAAATAGAGAAGGAATAGATAAAGCAACACTCAGGACAGTTTGTATTCTGTGTTTTCAACATGGCTAGTTTGCAGTGATGAAAAGTTTTCTAAAAATGGTTTATTTGGGAGTGTTTCATTGCATTTGGAGCTGAACTTACTGTCTTTAATTTTATCCATGTATGTATAATATATATTAAAAGCAATTCAGTGAGGAAATTTCATACTTGAAAACTATTTTTGTGTTATGTGAGGAATCATGTATTTTTAATTCATTTCACACACAAAAAAATTCTTCTTCTTAACTACCATCAATTTTGCATTCAGTATTTGGTTTTCTATGGTCTTGAGAGTGATTTGCACTCAATCCTACTATTATTGGAAAATAACTTTTTATTTAGGAAACAAGGCAAATGAAATATTAACTTTCAATTATTAAACAGGTGTTACAACTCTTTAATGTATAATCATAAAATTATACAATTATCCCCTCTTATTGTGATTGCATTCCATGGTTCCAGTTGCCAATGTTCAAACATAGTCTGAAAGCATTTCAAGGAAAATTCCAGAAAAAGCAATTATTTATCTTTATTTTATTTAATTGAAACTTGGAGAAATGGATATAAACAGAGAGAAATCTCTCATCTGCTGATTAGTTTCATTCCTCAAATGCCCAAAACAGCCAAGGCTTGCCCAGACTGAATCCAGATACCAGGGACTCAATCCAGGCATCCCACGTGGATAACAGGAACCTCCCAATGTGCATTTTAGCAAGAGTGGAGTTGAGGAGACTTATATCCAGGGACTCTGAGATGGGATGGGGGCATCCTAGTTGGTGTCTTAACTGGTATGCCACTGTCAGCCCCAATTTATAATTTAGATTACGTGACATTCTGACCTCTGTGATGCCGTCTCACACTGTCCTGAGCTGTCTCACTCTGAATGTGACTATCTTTTGTCCAACATATCCATGGTATATTAGCTAACTACATGTGAATCTCTTGGTAGCTGTTACTACATCAACTATTGCTGTATCATAGTAGTGTTCAAGTAACACTTATGTGACAACCTAATGCTATTTCATAAGGACTCTGTCATTTACCTCTCTTAATCTCAACATGTAAGCATTGTATTATCTCACATAATTTTCAGAAGAAGAGTGATTATAGTACAATAAAACATTTTGTGAAAGAGAAAGAGACCACATTCACATAACTTTCCAATTTATCATAAATACGTGTGTAAGGAGTATCTATCCATGGTTGCAGAAATCCACTAGAGGAGGGTAGATCTTGAAGCTAATTCATTTCAAATAAAAAGGGATTGTCATATTTCTAGCCATGTCCTAAGAGTGCAATGGGAGTAAGCTAGTTACCCAGCCTATTCTCACACTTTGGGGAAAAAAAAAAGAATTCTGCAATTATATGTCCATGTAGCTTGCTTGTTTATTTATCTTCTACTAAAAATGAAATTGTAAGGGAAAGTGTGCCAACATGGATTATACCTGGAGTTTTTATTTTAAGAGCTCAAGTGTCAACCACTGACATCTGCAATCTGACATCTGCAAACAACACCAAAACTGCCTTTATATGTAGAATTTTACCTTACCTGTAGAACTAACTCTAAACTTTGAAATTGTTAAGTTTGAGCAAGCTTTTCTAGTTTACTCACATATATTTAATAGGAACATGCATGCATGGTTTGTTTTAATGCCACTTATTACTTACATTCCTCAGATATTTATTTCCTAAATTAAAATTATAAGATTATTTGAGGATGTTCAGGAACAGAGTAGAAGAAAATGAAGCATGCTTTTGAAAAAGACAATACTTGGCCTGAATTCATAGTTTCAGATTGTAATGGATAATGTAGATTCTGCCCTGACCTCTGGGATGTAAAAATTGGTTTCATTGATGTTGGAGTGAAAATTGCTTAAATTTGATTCATGAAAAATCATCAAAGTTGCGGTCTTCATTATGATTTAAAATTTATATGTAAAGTACTGCATATTTACACCATAAGAAATCCATGTTTCTCCCTTGTGGATTTCACTTCCAGAGTTTTGCTTTGAATTGCAATATTTAAACAACAAAGTGAATTTCAAATCAAATTGAATTTAATCTGGAGTAATATGGAGGCAACGCTGTTAAGTCATTCTTGGTATAATTTAGGAATGATAAAAGGCCGTGAACATTTTAAAAGTTGAATCAGTTTTATATAATTAGTTGAGCTAAATTTCAAACTTTGGCTGCTTAAGTTTCTTAAAATTTATGTTTCATAATCATATGTACATATATATTTATAAGCACACAGTAGGATACCGATGATTTTGTGTAATATTATTAAGTTATTTTATTTAATGCTTACTCATTTTCAGGTGGAGTTTCTTAAAAAAAACATTTCTTGGTGATTTCAGAAGTTAAATCCCTTAGAAAGCTATCAAGGTGTATCTTATTTTCCTTTTAATTTACATTCATGGTAACACTTTCCTTGAAATTCTTGAAGTGAGAGTTCAAAATCAAAGCAAATAGACAGTGAGTACATAATTTGGTTAAACTAAAGCTATTTACATTTGGTAGCTGCAAAATATAATAACTGAAGTTTCTATATTTATAATGAACTTTTAGAAAAGAAGACTTATAAATGTAGGGCCAAAAATCAAATAATGCAGGAATTCACATAGTCTTATTTAATTATTGCTTTTTTTTCTTCAAGCTGTAGAAATGCAACATGTATAGTATTTGGCATGATTAATTCATACACTGAGAGCACCTGCAGGAAAAAAATCAGTTAACTGGGCAAGAGTCACAAAGCCACCCCTGTATTTCACATGATTTAGGTGTATTTCCATTTAAGACTCATGTAACCTTTAAAAAGATGTAATTCTCCCATGAAATAGAATTCATCACCTACCATAGAACAAGCACATACAAAGTGACTTCAAAAAGTTCATTGGAATATATAATTAAGAAATAATGCAAAATTTTCATGAAATTTTAGGAAATGCTGAATGTGTTATAGGCACAGAAACTGAGGCTCAATGATAGCAAATAGCTTTGCTAAGTTTGAACAGTAGATCTATAACATTGGGATTCCTACTGGAAATGTCTGATTGCTGGGTATGCACTCTTTGTTATGCTATATGAAATACAAAAATCATATTGGAGGAGGGGTTATCTTTCCCACCTTCCCTCCTTTAATACCAGCACTTTCAACCGTGTGTCCACCTTTCAAATGATGTTAACCTCATTATTAAAAAAAAACAAAAGTGTCATTATCTAAATAGTAAGCTTGTAAAAGAATTTCAGTCACATTCCAGATTTTCACACTTGTGTCAGAAACTCAGTTTTTGCCGTACTTACAAAATAATGAATTAACCTGCATGGTGCTGGAAGTACACAGGAAACTCTAGGGTGAGGAACAAAGGACTTTTTCTTTTTCACAAAACAGCAAACAGTATATACTTGGAGTATCACTTGCATGTCAAGTTCCCTGAGAGTAAACCACAGTAGCAAGAGTGGACGATGCCCAAAATGTGGCTTTGCACTGTATCAAGCAACAGGGAACTCTGTGGTAGCAGGCTCACTCTGTCCTGGAGAGAGACATCGCCTCATTCTCCAGTTTCTTATTGCAAATACAACCTTGAAAGATGGCCCAGGTAACGAAAAGTCTGAGACTCGCTTTCTTGGCAAATTCATCAAGAACGTGCAGGGATGGTCAAGGTCGTGGCAGATGGCCTGTCTGAACAACTCCTTCATGTCCTCCATCAAACCCTTACTGATCCTTAGGTTATCCTTACTCCAAATTTCCTTGTCATTCTTTCTCTGGTTTTGCATTTTCCTGGCAAAATCGTCTGTGTCCTCTGCCTCTGCATCCAAGCCTTAACAATAAGCAGAATGCAAAAGAAAAGCTGAGACAAAATATTAATGCAACAAGCAAGAAATAAATTCATGAAATTTTAGATGTGTTAGATTTATAAATCACTTTTGGACTTACCTAGTGTATTAATTCACACCTCCTTACTTTTTAAACCAAAGCATTCGTTCCTGCTGCCTTGTTTAACTGAATAGCCTGCTGCTTATTTCACTTACCAAACAAAAGCAATCAGAGTAGACCTTCCAAAGATTTCCACAGCCACATGAACTAACATAGTAACAGCTGTGCCAGTAACCTCTGCCATCACTTCTGTTATTATGGATGAGTTGTCTCTGCTCCTAGCTAAGGCTAAACCCTTCCCTTATGGACTGAATCCCATCTCCTCTGGACTATGCAAGGACATGATCCAGTTGCCTGCCCCTCTACTCTATCATCAACTATTTCCTCTCTACTGGATTGTTTTTACATGCATGTGAAATGTCTATCATTATAGAAAAGTGAAATTCTACATACTGACATGGAAAACAAGGCTTTTAACCCTTCCTATGTTACTGCCCTTGCCCCTAGAATAATCTGAGATTACTGCACAAAAGGACACACATACACACACACAAACACACAAGGGTACTTCACAAAGCTCATGGAATAATGGGATTAAAAGATGCTTATTTTATTACAAAAATAGAAATCCATATATATATATAATATCATCATACCTAATTTTTTTAAAGATTTGTTTATTTGAAAGTCAGAGTTATATAGAGAGAGGAGAGATAGAGAGAGAGAGGTCTTCCATCCAATGGTTCACTCCCCAATTGGCGGAGCTGCACCTATCCAAAGCCAAGAGCCAGGAGCTTCTTCTAGGACTCCCACGCGGGTCAGGGGCCCAAGGACCTGGGCTATCTCCCACTGCTTTCCCAGGCCACAGCAGAGAGATGAATCAGAAGTGGAGCATCCGGGTCTCGAACCAACGCCCATATGGGATGCCAGTGCTTCAGGCCAGGGTGTTAACCCACTGTACCACAGCGCCGGCCCCAGGTATACTGTTATAAGACTAGAATTTCCCTTTTGGAAACAGAAAGCACTAACAAAAATTTGGAACTTAAATGTTTTGCTTAATTCTGTGCTTAGGCTTCTTTTCCTACCAGATACTCTAAGGAGAAAAAGAATACTACAGATATTGTCCTTCTAAAGCAGGGGTCACAGAAAATTAGTTTAGATTTATACAGGTGTACAAAATTTTAACAATCATTACAGAAATATGAGAATATCTAGATAGAAGGCAGAATATGACATAACAGTTTATTACACACATATAAAATTATTTTACTGAAGGATGTGGGGGAGAAAGATTAGCTGAAGTAGCACTGGAAATGACTGGAGGAAAAAGTCCTGTACCCTTGGTGGTAAAGTTTCTCATGAATGCATGAGTTAACCCCTCTGATTCTGCTGTACATGTATCTTAGAATTTGATAGTTAAGTAAATGGATGACAGATGGTGGGAGCCACATTCTCATTGTTGGAGTGACGGTTTACAGATTAACAAGGGAAAGAAATTTAAAATATCTATGAAGTAGGAAGTTAGAGTTGGAGATATCAGTGTAACTGATGTTCTTTATACAGATAAGGTTGGCTGTAAACAGGAACATTGAGAGATATTTAAAAAATTTAATATAGACACATATAATCCTAACTGTCTCAGCTGGGTGCATTCATTCTAGATGTAAGCACATTTGTTCAAAACCAAAATACATAATGAAAGCATTTTTATTCCACATAATGTCTCTTGATATGTGCAAAATGCGTATTTGCCATATTGCACAAATAATTAAGCAATTATAATCTTTTCTGTGTCACAATATTAGAGACTCTTTTGTGTTGATGAGAAAAAGATTAAATTTCAAAATGGCATTAAGAATATAAACAGAAGTAATATGCTAACAAATAAAGATACTTTAATTTCATGCATTTGTACACTAAACAGATCCTAGTTTCTTTGACAGCATTTTGTATGTGTTTATATGCATTTGTGTAACTCTAATCTTTTCTGCATGTCCACTTATAATACCCAGTTTCTAGCTTAGTAAAACCGCAAAAATAAAAGCTTTTGCAGAAATGAATAAATACATAGGTAAGTAAATGAATGAACATGTGTACTGAAGGTCAGGAAAAGTTTTGTTTTGGTGCTTGAAGTGAGCTTTCTGTTAAATTTTGGATCAATTTTATTATTTTTTTATATGGTATCTTCTTTGAGCCTCTGTAGTCTGTGTCTGTTCATGAATAGCACTTGAATAAAAGATAGATATATTGACTGGTTAAGATTTTGTATTATTGACACAGGTACCAGGCAACTGTGTAAATCATTTTTAGCATAGTCAACTGCAGAATGATATGCAGCTCTTGCAAATTAACCAATTTTATTAAAATAGTTAGTGATATTATCTTCTTTAAAACTTCTGATTTGATCATTTCTGTCCTGTTAACATTATCACAAAGGGATGTCAAAGGGAACACATTTGAAGTTTATCACATTTTCTGGTAGGACTGTAAGAAGAAATTTGAATCTATTTACAAATTATTCTTACATTTTTAAAAATTGTGACATTTAATTGGTTTACTTGCAAACTGAAGAAAACTGTTTATCTGGTTTTGGATATACAGTGGTTTATACCAAAGTGATGAAACATGCTCTGGACACGCAATACAGAGTTCAAATTTGATTGTGATTCTCTTGACTTTTGTGACGAGCAAGTAACTTAAGTCTTCCTAAACCTGTTTCGATATCTTTAATCTAGAAAGCTTGGAGGTACTTACCACAAATCCCAGACTCTGTTCTTTACCATGGAGGGAATTATTTTCCATTCCAAGATAATTCTTATAAAAACTAATGATACTCATTTTTATGCTTGGTTGAGCCAAAATCACACAGTACAAATAAATAGCAGTTGGTTTTGCTTGTTTTTCTACCCACATATTGGTCTCTGCCATTCAGCCCCAATTTCTGGCTTCTTCTCCTTCTACTTCTTCAAAGTGATGTTAGCGATTCCCAAGGACCTATTTCTAAATTTGTTTCAAAAATGGACAATACAAGAAATCTGTGTTAAAGCCACATGACCAACAAACATGCCTGAATGTAGCTGCAGAGAAGTAAGAGGTGAAGTGTGATGGTGTCAGGTACTTTGGAGACAGCAGTACCAGATTCATATTAGCGATTTGAGCTAATTCAGATGCAAACACTGTTGGAGCGCACACCCTATCCATTTCAGGTAGGAACTAAGGAATAAAGGTCCACTAAGCTAGACTTTGAGACAAACCATACACATTAATTTTCCCTATATTCCCAACAATTAGTTTCTAGTTAAAAATATGAGGCAGTTAGGTAATTTTATTGAACTTAATAATATAGACATTTTCTGTCTTTTTGGGTTCAAATTATAAGTAAATCTCTGATCTCTACCCAAGAAATATAAACAAAGAACTGTTTAGACTTAAAAAGACACCAGGAAGGTACACTTACATTCATATGTCTCACAGAGCCATTGGTGCATAAGCTGTAAGGTCTTGGAAGAAACCTTGGTCAAAATGTCTTTTCCAATTTTCAACCAATCTATTGTTTTTACATAGGGTGCATGCGAATTCATGTCAATTTCTCATACTTCTTTGTTTAGAATTATCTCTAATACTCTTCTGAATATTTTCAATAGCCTGAACCATGTAAGATTTATTAGATCACCTTATTCATGATCTCTGTAACAGTATTGAATACTAATTATTAGAGAGTCTAGTTTTTAATCCACAGATCGTAATATTTTCCCCTCAGGTAACTTAGGGACTCAGATCAAGATGATAAAAGCTGTGGCTTTTGATGGTTCTGTCAAATTTCTATGATGTTCACTGCACTCCGTATTTATTGCTCCTTTGTTTTATACATATTAGCATCCTATATTATTTGTAGTCAGACCTACTCATCCTCAGCAAACAATGGAGCTTATTTTTTGTAGGAAAAAATTGACAACACATTAACCATCCACTTGGTACTTTTAAAAACTTGAATCCTTTGAGAACAATATTGATTCTAACATGTCTGGGTTGGAGGCTGTTTATACATGTATACCAGAATTTTCAGTCTCATGAGATATGCCTTCATGCCTATAGCAAAGCATGCTATATATGAGGGAACACCTGTTTTTGTTTTGTTTTGTTTTGTTTTGTTTTGTTTTATTTATTTATTTATTTTTTTGACAGGCAGAGTGGACAGTGAGAGAGAGAGACAGAGAGAAAGGTCTTCCTTTGCTGTTGGTTCACCCTCCAATGGCCGGCGCGGCCGGAGCGCTGCGGCCGGCGCACTGCACAGATCCGATGGCAGGAGCCAGGCACTTATCCAGGTCTCCCATGGGGTGCAGGGCCCAAGTACTTGGGTCATCCTCCACTGCATTCCCTGGCCACAGGAGAGAGCTGGCCTGGAAGAGGGGCAACTGGGATAGAATCCGGTGCCCCGACCGGGACTAGAACCCGGTGTGCCGGCGCCGCAAGGTGGAGGATTAGCCTAGTGAGCCGCAGCACCGGCCGGGAACACAGGTTTTGAATACAGGAGATGCCAACCATTCCTTAGTATTAGAAAGTCAGTGTATCTGTTTTTTTGTAACACGGTATCATTTAGATTGTACTCCCAGTACAGAGTTACAATAAGATATTATATGTATTGTGTTCATTGTTTATTCTGTAATTAAGAGCCAGATAGATTCGTGCTTACTTAAGCTTAGTTCAACCAAGAATATTTAGTTGCTCCTTTGTTCCTATTATAAAAAAAAATTCTCCCATTTTAAATCACAAAAATTCATGGTAGATTTTCAAACTCTGAAGAAGGCAAGAGTTTCATGTATAGATTTTTGTAAACACATAAGACTTTTAATAATATTTTAAAATTTCCTTCCACTCTGGGCCATAGTGTTGTTTGTGGAAATAAAATTTTATCAAAAGCACAAAAACTTGTAATATGTAAATATCTGGACATTAACTTACAGGTATGTAAGAAGTCACAAAAATTCAGATATCAACAAATCAGAAGGCATAATGATATATTTGGGTCAAAGTTGCATGCAATTATAGAAAGGAATTGTTAACTGTTAAAATGCTGTAGAATATTGTAGTGTTTCATTAGACTATACTAAATCCTTGATACTCTTGAATAGCAAGGATATTAACTTAACTAATGATCCTTTACATGGGTATGTAAAATATAATTTCAGATACTTGCAACATGCAAAAGAGAAGCATCGTTTGTTACTGCCAAAAATCACTGGCATGTGGAAATCAGAAAATCATGAGCCTTGATAGAAATAGCTTTGTACGATAGGGAAGTGAACACATTATTTAGAGCAGTTAAATGACAATTGGTGCAACCACTGGTGAAATGCAGGGGAAGGAGTGGGTATGATTTAGTGAATCGTAAATTCTGTGCTTAGTATTTATGCATGCAGAGGAACGGAAAGCTTTGCTCATTAACCAAGGCACTTAGTTTGTGAGCCAAAATGCTTTAGGCTGTAGCCCTAATTGTCATAAATGTTTATCTCTGTGCAAGTTTAATTTAGGCTTAAGAAAAAATGTTATCCTGAATGATGAATATTCTACATGTTTTTCATCTTCTTCATCAGCCTAAGCCGGTTTGCACAAATCCCTGTTTATATCCTTCCAGCTCCACTGTGTGTCCATGATGCCCCCAGCTACAATTAATCTCTCTATTTTTTCCCATTATGCCCCACTCTTTTACATCTATTATGACAGTACCTCGTGGTCTATTTACAGGCATACCCCATCTAGCAGTGACTTCGAAAGCACCAGTTTTTCATAGCTGTTTAGCAGAGTGTCATACTGTGCTTTCCTCAGTTTGAATGGCACTTGCCAATCTGTTTTGTTTATGCTCTTGAATGTCATTTCCATTAGCATATGAATTTGCAGCTGAGGATGTCTTTGATTCTGAGCAAATATGTTGAAAATTTCCCAGTATGAACAAACAGGGATCATTTCAACAGTAAGAAAAGTGTGTGACATTCTATATGATCCCTAGTGGTTAGGCACTGTGCTACAGGCCTAGTTACCCCACTGCTGGAGCACCTGTACAAAGTAAGAAGTCAGTTGGTTTTCTCATATTCATATGTTAATTCAGTTTTAAGTGAATACGTGAGTATCGCATCTCCAGAGACTGCTATGGTTTGGATGCATTTGTTACTCTCACTGAGGGAACTCTATTCCACTTCATTTGAAAAGGGAGTGAATGGCAGGTGCCTTTACGTGTATGTGCTTGTGCACCCCCTGAAACAGGAATCATACCTCAATGGTAACAGCCTCAGCTGTGTACCACTGAGCAACTAAGTACGATAAATGCATGAACTGGACAAAAGTTCACATTAAAAACAGAGTCACTGCTAGAGTCTGAACAGTGCCTACTTGCTTAAAGAAAGAAACAGAAACTTAACTATCATCAGGTATTTCCATGAAGTAATGTAAATAGAGAAGTGCTTAAAAAAGGTTATGGAAAATGGTGGTTCTCAAGGCGCCACATCCTACAGATACCCAGCAGGAGCCTTCTGCCACCACACTGCCCCAAGAGGACGGTCAGCTGAGCTAAAGGGTCAGTGAAGGAAGAGCCCAAGAGGAAATCTGCAAAGTAAGTGGAAATGAAGCTGGCCAGCCCAGAAGGATAAGTCACTGGACAGGAAGTGCAAACAAAAGGGAAAGAAGAGCCAAGGCAAAGTGGGCAGAGGTACCTAACCGACAATCTAAAGGCTTGCCTGCAGAAAGTGAAGAAACAAAAAATGAAGACAATCCAGCCTCTGATGAAGCAGAAAAGAAGCCAAGTTGCACTGATACCCTGGACCTTGTCTTACCAGTAATCTTGGTCTTCTTTCTTGTACAATCTAGAGGAATAATTTTAGTGATTATTTTGTAAATGCAAGTTTGTTAGTAGCTCTAGAAACATTTTTAAGAAGGAGGGAAGCCACTTCATACCAATTTTTTTTAAGTATAAATGATATTTTTAAAGAGGTATAATCATTTGCTGGTGGTTTATTTTTTGGTACAACCAGAAAATAGTCGGATATTGAGTTATGGGAGTTTTGACTATATTGGGGTGTCAGCTTAGCATTACATAGCTGAGAGGTGGTTTTCAGGTCCTACAATACAGCACATATGAAATAACAATTCGGGAGGCTGATGCTGTGGCGCAGTTTAAAGCCACTGCCTGCAGTGTTGGCATCCCTCATGGGCACCGGTTCAAGTCCCTGCTTCTTAACTTCTGATCCAGCTCCCTGCTAATGTGCCTAGGAGAGCAGTGGAGGATGGCCCAAGTCCTTGGGTCCATGCGCCCACCTGGAAGACCTGGGAGAGGCTCCTGGCTCCCGGCTTCAGATTGGCTTAACTCCAGCTATTGCTGCCATCTGGGGAATGAATCAGAGATAGAAAACCTCTCTCTTTCTGTCTCTATCTCTCTCTGTAACTGTTTCAAATAAATAAAATAAATCTTTAAAAGAAAATAGCAATTTGGAGTCACAGTTGTGCATTTAATCTGTCTTGAGTATTTTCAGTTACTTCTCCCATGTTGTTTATTAGAATTGTTTCCTACAGAAAACCACTCTTTGTTGCTCTGTCAAAACCGTATGCACACTGTGAAATATTTGATGATAGTAGTACAGTTTTCCTAATTTTGTTAATGTGCTGTGAAAGATTTAAAATTTTAGTATATCATGTATATGTTATTAAATTATTAACTGGTAGGATTTATGTAATAAAAACATTTGAAGAGACTGGCATTTGATATCATCTCAACAAAAAGTTATTTCCAAATTTGAATCTGGAAAGTCACTGGAATAACTTTGAAAAGAATCACAGTTCGTGACTTTTTAGTTTTTTGATAGTGTATGTTTTAACACCAAAAAAATCTCAATTATGAAAAAATATTTTGGTGCAAAAAAATTGAAATCACACATGAGTTTTTTTCATAATATGCATTAACTCTGAACTTTTTGAAGGCCTCCTTTGTGCATGGATTTCAAAAAAATTTTTGCACCAAAATGAATTTATGTATGTGTTAATTTCATTTTCCGCAAACTTTTTGAAGTACCTCATACAGTTTTCCCATGCCTCTCAATTTCTTAAGAAACCATGCTATTAATTTTATAATATTTAAATGTCCATCATTTGAAGGTATAGTTATTTTCAATATTGGACATTTCAAATAAAACATCTTTGAGAAGGAGATCAACTGACACAACTGTTTTTTTTTTCTTTTCTTTTGCCCTTTTTGCTTTCTCTGCTGTTTTTGCTTCTTCTTCCATCTATCCAGTTATAGATGTTGTGTATGCTTGTAAGTACACGTGTGGCTTATATTAATTAGTAATATGTTATCAAGTATAAAATCAGATATAAGAAATAAATAAGATTAAAGATAGGAAATTACTGCACAACAAAGGTTATCTAGATTTCCTGCAGATTTAATATTGGCAATGGCAAATCGAAAAGATAAAGCAAGGGAAAAAAGGTGAACGATTTACAGTTCCTTCAGTTGCACAAACAAGAACTTACCAGTTACTGAGGAATCTGAAACAAAAATTAATTTACTTGTGTAGCACTGCTGATGGTTTCCTCAAGGCATCTCTACAATAAATGAATCTTGTAGCATCACTGTGACTGGATTCCTCTGTGCAAAACAAGTCCTGTGAAACACCAAACTGAATTGTTAGTGTGGTTTCCATAAGGCAATACAGACCTGATATGTGGAGGAGATTGTAAGAGAAATGGAGAGGCTCTGTGTGATTTACAAATATTATTACTTTTTGAGTACCTCTTAGAGTCCTTAAGTAAAGTTTTTTGTATGTAGAAGATACTCTATGTAAGGGCTGAAAATTGAATTAAGTATATATTTGGCTATTGATAAAATAAATCTCAAAATGCAAAAGATTGAAATCAGAAAACAGACACTTCTGTTTTATTGATCACAATGCAATTAAAAATTAACTTAGTGATTTGATATCTCCCAGATTTTTATTTGCGTAAGTAGAAATTTATATCCACTGCATATTCCGATTATTACCAGTTATAACTTAAAAAATGATAATAATGTTTAGGGGAAGAATACATCAGATCTTTTCTGTCAGTATTTCTTTTCTTCAAGGATCTACATTAGAATATCTTTGTTTTTAATATTTCAAAGATGACAAAACAAGCTCATCCCAGGTACCTATGATTAGTCCAATTACGTCACCTGTTGAAAAACAGGCACGGATAACTCTGTTTAAATTGCATACTCAGGTCCTAACTGGCCCTAGTAGTTGAATCTAAGGTAGACACTTGTCCAGGAAAAAAAATAACCGTACATTGAACTATTGAAAGATTCATTGGATATTTCTCAAGTGTGTAACCTAACAATCACAATGATGTTTATGTTAGAAATTTCCATTCTTTCTCTTTTTAAATTTTTGACAATTAACAATAAGTAAATACATCTTTAAAAAGTGGGAAAAAATAATTCTTGCCCTTCACAGTTATTTCTAGAAAACTGCCTGAAAAACTGCCTCTCCAGCTCTTTTCTGTAGATATATGTTTTTTAAAAAGATTTATTTATTTACTTGAAAGTCAGAGTTATACAGAGAGAAGAGAGGCAGAGAGAGAAAGAAAGGTCTTCCATCTGATGATTCACTCCCCAATTGGCCTCAACGGGCAGAGCTGTGCCTATCCGAAGCCAGGAGCCAGAGGTTCTTCCAGGTCTCCCACGAGGGTGCGGGAGCCCAAGGACTTGAGCCATCCTCTACTGCTTTCCCAGGCCATAGCAGAGAGCTGAATTGGAAGTGGAGCAGCTGGGTCTCAAACTGGCGCCTATATGGGATGCCGGCACTTCAGGCCAGGGTGTTAACCCGCTGCGCCACAGCGCCGGCCCCTTCTGTAGATATTTTTAAAAATTATTAAAAGTATTTATTTATAGAATTTACACAATTGTGCAGTTTTTGCCAAAAAGTTTGTGTCTACTAGATAGTGTCTCTTGCGCAAAGCATTGTTACTAAAGGTGTTATTGGTTACCAAATATAAAACAGATCAGGAGTCAATAAAGTTCTCAGTGACCAGATGGAAAATATTATGGGCCTTGAGGACCTATTGTCTTTGTAGCAAATATTTACCCCTGCCCACCTAGGGAGGAAGTGACAGCAAAAGATAGTATGCAAATTAATGGATGTGGCTCCCTTCCAATAAAATGTTACTTACGAAAACAGATGGCAATTTCAATATGCCCCTGGACCATAGATGCCAACTCCTGGAATGTGATTCTCAGAACCCAATAAAGCTGTTGTGATCAATGGGTTTATAAGAACTCTCACTCTGTCATTGAATAATTTTCTATCATAAGTTCCCTGCAGAGTTTCAAAGGAGCATATTTGTATGCAGTGTGTCATAATTTTATATAGTTAATAGTATTTGTTTCTTAGAGTTATTTATTTACTATTTTCTTTTTGTTTTAATATTATACTTTTATCTTAACAATGAATGAGGAAAGTCAAATAATTTTCCAAAATCAAGAAATGTAAATTGTCTTTAGTTCCCTCTAACACCCACTTTTTTTTTTTTTTTTTTTGACAGGCAGAGTTAGACAGAGAGAGAGAGAGACAGAGAGAAAGGTCTTCCTTTCTGTTGGTTCACCCCCCAAATGGCCACTACGGCTGGCGCACTGCGCTGATCGAAGCCAGGAGCCAGGTGCTTTCTCCTGGTCTCCCATGCGAACACCCACTTTAAGAGTTAGAGTTATGAATGTGCTCTGTGTTGATTGATATACAAAGTCCTGTACACCTTTCCAGTATTTTCTGGTTTTTATTTTTTTTCTAAAAAAGAAGTCAAAGGTCCTACTGAATCATCACTCTACCATGAATACCGTTTTTTAACAAAGTTTGAAACATTTTTCCTAGAAATATAAGAAGGTTCAAAAGATTTGTGAAAGGAATGGAATTAAGAGGCTAGTTTATTTTGATGAAAAAATTTTGAAATCAATGCATAGTTTTTTCTCTAATATGCATTTCCCATGATCTTTTTGAAAACCCTTCATAGTCGCTAAAATTTTCAATCAAAACAACATACTACTCTATAGTATAATCCCTCTATTCTGGGGACTTCATATCCCTAAAAAAATCTACTAGCCATAACATTTTTGTTTTGTCCCTAACAGCACTGGTCAGCTATAACTTTTTTTAAAAAAAAATTTCCTAATTTGAAAGCACAGTGACAGAAGAGGGTGGGTGAAGAGAGAAAGCTTGATCTTTTATCTCTTGGTTTGCTCTCCAGATGGCCTCAACAGCCAGGGCTGGGCCAGGCTGAAGCCAGGACCAAGGAGCTTCATCTGTGTCTCCCATATGGGTGGCAGGGATACAAACACCAAGCCATTATCTGTTGCTTTCCCAGACCATGAGCAAGGAGTTCAATTGGAAGTTGAGCAGCCATGTGGGACACCATATCACAGGCAAAGTTTTTACTGATTGAACAACCAAGATGCAGTGGGTAGCTATAAGTTATATTCTTTAAACAGAAGTCAGCAAAGCAGTGTTAAAGAAGAAATGCAAAGAGGAAAGTTCTATCAGACAATTGTTTCTGGTGGAGAAAACCTGCATCATAGGATAGATAATAATTTTCTTCCCTCTTATTGATGAACACTTAATGTCATCCAAGTAGTTCCACAAAGAAATAGGCAAAATAAATATCATATATTCTCCCTGATCAGTGACAACTAACCGAGCACCAAAAAGGAAACCTGTTGAAGTGAAATGGACACTATGAGAAACGGTGACTAGATCGGCCCTTGTCCTGACTGTTGATGTACAACTTAATACTTTATCCCTTTTAGTATTTTTTTTTTTGCTCTACTTAATACTATTGCTTGAACTCTGTAATTAACACACAATTATTCTTAGGTGTTTAAATTGAACTGAAAAGTTGTTGGGGACACTCTCCCCCTCCCTAATAGCTCTAGGCATGGAAAGGTGCCTGCATAGCCTCTTGCCCTGAGGGCTGAAACATTCTGCGATAACTAAAGAACATCCTGTGGTTAAGATAACACGTGCCTGCTTCCGATAACTATGTCCTGCCACCTGACCTTCAACACTGAACAGATCCTGAAACAGCTCCTCTTTCCCACCCCCTACTGCTTCCCCTAAGAAGTATATAAACCCCTGTGTAAAAAATAAACTTTGCAGCTTGATCAGAACTCTTGTCTTGCTGCCTTCCTTGTGTCTCCTGTCCCTTCATTCCTCCTTCTAGGTGCTTGGCCCTAGTTGACGTCCTGCAGGACGGGACAAAAAGTGATCTCTGTTAAATATAAGAGTGGGGATAAGAGAGGGAGGAGATGTACACTGTTCCACAGGAGTATAGACAAGGGCTAAAAACAATAAACAAATCATAAGATCTTTTCATTGTTAAACACAACTAGCAATCAGTTTTTGATTATGTGATTCTATGAGTGATACATAGGAAAGTGGTTCAAGGAGACCAGTTATGCACTACTGTAAGCCACTGTATTAGATTTTTTAATGAGAAAAATGCAAATGATTATGTAGTTATATAATATAAAATTATACTTATGATAAATATTTACAATTTAGAGATAACTACATTTCAGTAGTTGTATAATTTGTGATGAATTACTACACATATATTCAACTATTCCCTATCAAATAAAACTGTAAGGAAAATTTAAATTAACATTACTTATGTTTTAAAGCCTCTTGACCCAATTGATGAAGTTTATATACATTTCAATCTTTTTTTAAGGTTTCCAATTTATTTATTAATATAATATTATCAGGGTCACAGTAAATGCATGATAATTACACCCAGTTCTCATGGTAATGAGATGTTAATACAAAGAAAGCAGATTCAAATGTGGTTCCAGATACAATTCTAATAATATGATACTTCCTTCTTCCTTTCCTCTCTAAGTCATTTTGCTGAAAATGTTATGCTACTGCTTTATCACAGTAGGGAACAGAGATTATACAGTGGCTCCCAATCATGTTATTTAATTTTATAACATTCTTATTTAAACATTAGTTAAACTAAATATAGTCATGGATTTAAAAAGCATGCATGTTTTAAATTCAGAGCTAGATAGATTTGATTTATTGTTCTAGTTAATCCTACATACTGGATATTTGGTTTTTTTATTAGATGTTCCCTGGTGATATCTAGTCAAGGGGACTACTTCCCTGAAACCCAGTTGTTCCATATTCCCTGGTTGTTATGCTTCTGTAGGTCAGTAAACATATGTGGGAAAGATGCAGAACATATATACTCCAGAAATTCATGTCAGTCTAATTTCCAGTTTAATCAAGTTCAAGTCACATTTCCCCTCTTTTATATCACATGGTTTATGAATCTATAGAAAGAAGTTCAAAATCCACCTGCAAAATTCATTCTGTTTTAATTAGGACTCTTAGTTGGTCAGCAGGGAATGCAACTGAGGTGCAGGTGTTTGGCAAACACATTAAGATGCTTCCTGGAATGCACATACGATATATAAGAGGCCCTTGGTTCAAGTCCTGGCTCCAGTTCCACTTCTAGTTTCCTGTTGATGCAGACCTTGCAAGGCAGCAGATGATGACTCAAGTGCCTGGGTCACAGCTACACTTGTGGGAGACTCAGACTGAATCCAGAATGGCCCAGCCCTGGCAGTTGTTGGCATTTGAGAGTGAACCAGTGGATAGAAAATTTCTCTGTATGCCTCTGTCATTCTGCTTTTCAATTAAAATTTAAATAAAAAAAAATAAATTGTCATTTATAAAGGTGCATGTATAATGAGACCTCTAGATCTTTTGTGAAAGTTAAAAATAGCAAGGTTACTATGCCATTAAAAGAATAAAAGCTTTTTTTTTCTTTCTTCGCTTGTCTGTGTGTGGGTATGTTTTATTTTAGTTTGAGAAACTGCATTCGTGTGACATTATCCATGTTCAAGTTTTAAAATATTGGAGTGTGATAATCCCAACCCTTGAAAGATAAATATTAGTTATTGAATAACAGAGAAATGTGTATGAAAAAAGGAAACTAGAGAGGTAACAGGGAGTAACTCAAAAGTAGCTGAGAAAGTAGAAAAGACCTACTTGACTTATTTCAGATTCAAGCTGACCTTACTTTTGTTTCTATTTTCCTATTGATGTCTTCAAATAGTTCATTCTATGCAGTAGAGGAGGTGGTGCTGACTTGAAATATATCATTTTAAACGGGAGCTTTAAGTAATAGTTGCTGTATTAAGTTGTCACATTGTAGTGTGAACACTAAGAGTTATTTACAAAATGTTCTTCTACAGCCATGCTTTTCTTCACTGCTGATGCATGAAAATTTGGGACATTTCACTGGAATGTTTATATGTATCTTAATGGTTTACTAACATATTATTACTGATGACAGAATGCATAAACTCATATAAATCTTGTGGATAGTTTTTTCCAAGTTTTTTGTCTAATTATAGTTATAAAGAAAAAAGACAAAAACAAGGGTGGATTGGGAGAGGGCATAGGAGGGTAGGATGGTATGATTATCATCTTAGAATTATATGTAGAAAATACATGAAATCTGTTCTCTTTATATTAATAAATTTTTAAATTAAAAAAATTTAATACCCATTAGTGCACACATTATCATGGTGTTACTTGAATTTCTGTAGCTCATTCTTTCTGGGGGAGTTTAAAGATTAACTTGATAGTTGAAATTTTATTGATGTATTTCTTTATGCGGTGAAGACATTTATTTGTATATTTGTACTTTCATGCAATCTGGAATAAGATCAAGTAATTTTCAGTTCCAAAAATGTAAAACAAGGTCACTTCACTTTTGAAAATTGGACTATGATTTGTCTTTTAGTAGCACTATACAGCTTTCCTTGTCTGTATATCTTTAAATAGATTGAAAATCCTATATTTCAAATTTGATTCATAGTAAAATATTAAGAAATATTGATAATACATTATCCTGAAAAGTCATGATTGTTATACTTGATATAACAATTTGGTTTTTACAAAGCTTTAGAATATTGGTTTGTGACACTAAATAAATCTTTTAATGTTTGTAAAAATACTCAGCATCACACAAACATGAATCCAACTTTGTGAATACATAATCAACCTTTGAAATCTACATTGTTGTAATAGAAAACTGGATTGACTAACACAGGACTCTCTGTTTACCTCTTATAGTTCATATTTTTTAAAAAAGATTATGAAGTATTTTGTCTAAAGAATATCTCAATCTGAAAATGAATAAGCAATGATATATTGTGCCATCAAATAACTTTATCACCTGTTTGAATTATATCAATGATAATTTAAAATTAAAGTTTCATAGCTGAATTGTGTGTGAATACGCCACATTCTTCATGCACAAGGTATAACTGAAATGAGTAACACTGTGGCACAGAGAAGGTTAAATGTAAGCTGCACCGACTGCTTTCTGTTTGAAATCACATTGTCGCATTTGCCCAGTCTACCATGGTGGGTGAATGAATATGTTTGAGATCTTTCCTCTGGAAAGGGATGGACTGTGTATTTGAAGAGATTGCAGAGTATCTTTAGATGATTCATTGGGAAAATACCACACATATGCATTACTTTGTTTCATCTTCTTTTATAAAGCCATATCTGAAAGAACGGTAGTTCCATTTTCTTTGCTTCTTTCATCACTTCCCAGTGTATATTAAAAGGTACACCCACACAGCTGCATCACGTGGGGAGCTTTAGAATGTTTTTTCAAACTCTAGAAAAATGTCTATATGATTATTAACACCATAGGTTATGAATAGTTTATTCCTTTTTTAATGTCCAGGTTAAGAGTCATTTGCATTGCAAAAATAACATGATTATTTTGACCTTTGCTAATTCATGTGGTGTCAAATGGTACCACAGAGAATTTTGTAATCTGTCTTAAATCATTTCCTGCTTAAAAATCATTTATCTTAAAACTTTGAACCATTTTACCTACTGCGTTATAAGATTGCTTTAAGATATTATTCAGATACATGTTGGAGTTCCCTCAGAAAAGGCTGTATCAGAATAAAAATGCAGACACTTGCCACAGAGCATCTTTCTTATCATAAAACATTAAATGCCAAATATAGGGAAGTTTCTCGACTTACCTCATTTGTATAGTTCGGTTCAAGAGCAGGCATTTGGTGCTACTATGAGGCAACCTCTTGGGATTCCCTGTCCCATATTAGAGGGCCTGGATTTAAATTCCATTTTCATTCCAGCTTCCTGCTAATGCATATCCTGTATAGCTGAATCCCTGCCACCCATGTAGGAGGCTCTAAGTTCCTGGCTCTTGGCTTCAACCTAGCCCTTCTTTGATTTTGTGGCCATTTGGGGAGTGAACCAGTGGATGATAGATTTCTCTATCTCTGCCTCTGTTTCTAAAACTCTGCCTTTCAAATAAATAAAAACAAGTACAAGGAGTTTACAAAAACGTGATTCAAATTGTTTCTGCCTCCCGTTTCTCCTCTCAGCAGGAATGCTTCTCCCGATAAAAAGGCTCCCATTTATACTCTCAGCAGGAGTGCTTCTCCAGATTAAAATAATAAAAGCAGTTAGCCAATTCTGTACTTGCTCTTCAATGTGCTCTATCCTAGACAATGATTTTTTTTTAAGATTTATTTATTTAAAGACAAAGTGACAGAGAAAGCAGAAGGGAGAGAATGAGAGAGAAATCTTGTATACAATGGTTCAGTGCCCAGATAGCTTCGACAGCCAGGGCTGGGCCAGGCCAAAGCCAGGATCCAGGAACTCCATCTGCATCTCCCCCATGGGTGACAGGCACCCAAGTCCTTGGGCCAAGCCATCTTCCACTCCTTTCCCAGGCACATCAGCAAGAAGCTGGAAATGGAGTAGATGGACTCAAATTGGCATTCCACTTATGGGATGCTGGCAACACACATGATGGCTCTACCCTTTGTGCTACAGCTGGAGGTAGTTATTTTAAAGAAGATACAGCTAAAAACTCAGTTTCCGGGATCTCTCTCTCTCTCTCCTCTCTCTCTCTCACTCACTCATACACACACACACAGACACACACATGCACACTTAGGATTTGACACCATAGACACCCTATATATCACTGCAATACAAGGTGACATTAAAAATTTTTTAGAAAAATGAATAGTAAAGGCCGGCGCCACAGCTCAATAGGCTAATCCTCCACCTGCGGCGCATGCACTCCGATTTCTAGTCCCGGTTGGGGTGCCGGATTCTGTCCTGGTTGCCCCTCTTCCAGGCCAGCTCTCTGCTCTGGCCCGGGAGTGCAGTGGAGGATGGCCCAAGTGCTTGGGCCCTGCACCCGCATGGGAGACCAGGAGAAGCACCTGGCTCCTGCCTTCGGATCAGCGCTGTGCGCCGGCTACAGCACGCCAGCCACAGCGGCCACTGCGGCGTGAACCAACAGCAAAAGGAAGACCTTTCTCTCTGTCTCTCTCTCTCTCACTGTCCACTCTGCCTGTCAAAATAAATAAATAAAATTAATAGTAAAAATGTTTATATGTAGCAAAATTTTAAATACATGGTTTTTTAATAATGCATATCACATATTGTGGGGAGCAACTGGGAGCAACTCGGACTAGACTAAGTTACTGGAATTAAGACTTATTCTATGCATCTGCTCTCCCACAATATGGCGCTGAGAAGGGAGAAACAGCTTCTACGCAGCTGCCTCCAGTTCAACCAATAAACTGTAGGACCTGCTCCTGATTGGAGGAGAGCAGCTACTCGGCGTGTGGGTAGCCGAGTTGGGATTGGTGGAAAAGGACTATAAAGGAGGAGAGAGACAACATGCACCAGGAACATCTATCTGAAGGAACACCTGTGCAGCCCCCCCGAGAGAGCCGGCCGGCGGTGTGCCGCTCCCCCGCGGAAGTGGGGAAAGTGGCAGGGGGAACCGCCCTTCCACGGAGGTGGAAGGGTCGGTAACCAACCCGGGAAGAACCAGCAGCAAACCCAGGGAGGGCCGAGCAGACGAAAGAACAATGCAGGGTCCTGTGTCGTTCCTCCTCGAAGAGGGGGAGCGAGATAATGGTGCCGTGACTCGGATATGAAGCCTAGGCAGGGTTTAGTGTCGTTCCTCCACGAAGAGGGGGAGCGACACATATTTTTCATAATCTTTTCACAAGCCCTTTGTGTTCTTCTTGTAATAGAATAGATTGATTTTCAAGGATACTCTTTTGATGGTGAAGTTATGAGAGTAAGTTCAATGTATACATGTATTAGGGTTGGTGCTGTGGTATAGTGGGTAAAGCTGCCACCTGTAACACCACCATTCCATATGGGTGCCAGTTCGTGTCCCAGCTGGTCCACTTCATTTCCAGCTACCTTGTTAATGGACTGGGAAAAGCAACTGAAAGCGGCCCCATGCTTGGGCACTTTCCATCCACATGGGAGACTGATGAAGCTCCTGGCTCCTGGCCTCAGCCTGGCACAGCCTTGGCCACTGAGCTCATTTAGGGAGTGAACCAGTGGATGAAAGAACTCTTTCCCTCTCTCTCTGCAGCTCTTTCAAATACATAAATGCATTTATGTTACATATAATATATACATATAAATATATCATGCAGCATTGGGAATTAATATCTAGGTATACTGGTTTTGCTGCTGAAAATAGTGACAACCCATTATGTTTGTTCTGTTTTTCTTTAAGCATGTTATCCTTTCTTCATATTTTTAAAGGAAGATAGGCCAGAACTGAGACTTTGTTTTGACACCACGGACTTACGTTTGATTGAACTACTTTCTAATTGTGATGGAACAATGCAGTCTCAGCATGATCTCAGTGTCTGAGTGAAATGTGGCAAGTGTGGAAGTCAGGCTTAAAGTTACTGCCATCCCAGCAATGACCCCAACAAGTTATGCATTACTGATTCACACAGCTAACTTCTAACAGATTAATAGTAACATAAAATAAGAAATGTATTTGGAAAATAAAAGAAAACGTTGCATTTAAAAAACTGGGATAGTATAGGTTCATGATATTTGACCCTTTCCATGAAAGTTTTTCTTTCTTCTCCCTGAGAATAGTGCATTTCAAAAACAGAGTGGCCTGGTGTGTCAGAAATTCCTGGCACTAAATTCACATCGCCTTAGAATACTTAATACCTTCTTTCACTTTAATAAATGTGATCCTTATGAGGCCAGTTTTACCTTTTGCAAAAAGGATATGAAATTATCAGTTATTTCAACTTCCTTCAAAAAATTATTGGTAGAGAGCTTACAATCTTGAACTTGAACTGATGTTTCCTCTTTCCAAAATGACCACTGAATTAAAAGTCATACCATGGGCCGGCGCCGCGGCTCACTAGGCTAATCCTCTGCCTAGCAGCACCGGCATACTGGGTTCTAGTCCCAGTCAGGGTGCTGGATTCTGTCCTGGTTGCCCCTCTTCTAGGCCAGCTCTCTGCTGTGGCCAGGGAGTGCAGTGGGGGATGGCCCAAGTACTTGGGCCCTGCACCCCGTGGGAGACCAGGAGAAGCACCTGGCTCCTGCCATCAGATCAGCGCGGTGCGCCAGCCGCAGCGCGCCGACTGCGTTGGCCATTGGAGGGTAAACCAATGGCAAAGGAAGACCTTTCTCTCTCTCTCACTGTCCACTCTGCCTGTCAAAAAATAAAAAAAAAAAGTCATACCGTGAGAATTTAAGGAAAGTACATTTGGTTTATTTGGTGATTTTTAATTTTTTTAGTGTGAAGATGTTAATGTCTCCAACACATATGTTTGAATGCCATCAAAGTAAAATTTCTAATGAGAGTTGATATTTGAAAAGTTACATAATCTTTCTGCTTAATGTTTCCCTTCTGGCTTTAATGAAGGAAGAAATTTCACATGCCCTCCCTTTAGCACTGGGACAGGTATCATACTTCAACACATAATGTGTCATTTGTAAGTCTTAGGCAACATTTTATGAAGCTTTTAACACATGTCTCCTCTGAAACTCCCTGAAAAGAGAGTATGTCTTCCATCAGTAGTTCTCTAATTTTTAAGTTATTTTAATAGCATCAATAGCATAAACATATCAAATTCAGTGTAGTTAATTTCACATTTCAATATGTTCCA
Organism: Oryctolagus cuniculus; assembly: GCF_051225735.1. NCBI lineage: Eukaryota > Metazoa > Chordata > Mammalia > Lagomorpha > Leporidae > Oryctolagus > Oryctolagus cuniculus. The sequence continues at coordinate 53,179,955 of NC_142872.1, forward strand.
CCTTGTCTTTATCCTAAAAACCTCCATTTTTCCTCTGAGAACCACGACTTGAAGCTTATAGTTTTAGTGTGACACCTTCAGTACATTGATAACTTGAACATTACCTTTCTAAACATTATTATATGTATATAAGTCTCTGAAAGGTACTTGTAGAAAAAAGTACAGCATTGAAGGACATTTTATGTATCATTTCTAAATTCAAACATGCATTGTTTATATCTAGGCATATTGGTTGAATGATATAATATTCAGACAGACTCATTTTAGAAAGGACATTTCCTTTTATTTTGATTTTAAAGAACTCTGATTGATTCATCTCATTTTTTGAAAAGAGCTCTTCTTTCATTTGTGCAAAAATACCACATTTAATGTCATTGCTTCTTTCAATATACACAAGATTCATATGCATAATGTAGTAGCATATATGCCATTCTATCAAAATTTATTCTTTAAAGCAGTTTGCTATTGGAATTCTTGGGCTCAGCTGGAAGACTACTGAATATTATTTCCTTTCTATTGTATATTTTTATTCATGTTAAATATTAGGGTAGTCTTCATGCATTTTAATTTCTGGTAATATTTTGTAACTGTAGAGCATGCAGAATAGAAATTAAACTGGTTTATTACTATACTTTAAAAGATTATTTTATTTATGACAGAATTATCAGTCAGAACAAGCTTAATGATATTTCAACCCTAATATGATATGTGTTAGGTTATACTAGATAATTTGTAACCCCTGTAGTATCAGGAAAATAACTTTCAGATACTTTAGCATTAAAATGTATTCACTGGACACAAACTAATCTTTTCATTAGTGATGCAGTTCAAATTTGAAAGGAGAATGTAGAAATCTTCGATAATATCTAGGCAACAAAATGTAATTTAAAGTCATATCAACGCAGATTGCAATTGGTAATTGTCGTGCTAAAAGCTCAACTAAAATGAGGCAGAAGTCATCTTGATGGTAGCATTTCCTCCTGATAATTCTTATTTTATCCAAACAGTTCAATTAGATGAACTGAGTAGAAAACAGTGGTTTTCCACTTCATTTGCTCATTGCATTGCTTGTGATTTTTTAAAATATTTTATTTATTTGAAGGTCAGGGTTACAGAAAGGGCAAAAAGGGAGATCTTCTAACAGCTGGCTCACTCACCAAGTGGCCACAACCATAAGCAGTGAGCCAGGCCAAAGCATGTTGAGTGGCGGTACCCAAGCACTTGGCCATTTTCTGCGGCTTTTCCCAGGCCTGATTATCAGGTAACGGGATCAGAAGTGGAGTGGCCAGGACACAAACCGGCACCCATATGGATTGCTAGTGTTGCAAGTAGGGGCAAAATATGTACACATATTTTGGCTTCTACTCCTTAGAGTGAGGGAAAGGAAAGGAATATATGTATTTAAAGAATTTCATGTAAGACCCATATTTAATAAGAATTTTAAATAACTGGGGCCAGCATTGTGGCATAGCAAGTTAAGGCACAACTTAGAATGCAAGCATCCCATATTACAGTACTGGTCAAGTCCTAGGTGCTCCACTTCCAATCCAGCTTCCTACTAGTGTGCCCGGGATGGCAGTAGATCATGATCCAAGAACTTGGGACTTTGCCACCTATCCAGATCTGGATGGAGTTCCTGGTTCCTATTTTGGCCTGTCCCAGCTGTAGTCATTGGGCCCATTTGAGGAGTCAACCATCAGATGAAAGATCTCCCTGTGTTCCTTCTCCCCGTTGCTATTCATTTCCAATAAATTCATTAAATTGTTTTTTTGACAGGCAGAGAGAGAGAGAGAGAGAGAGACAGAGGGAAAGGTCTTCCTTCCGTGGTTCACCCCCAAATGGCCGCTACGGCCGGCGCCGCTACACCAATCCAAAGCCAGGAGCCAGGTGCTTCCTCCTGGTCTACCATGCAGGTACAGGGCCCAAGCACTTGGGCCATCCTCCACTGCCTTCCCTGAGCATTAGTTAAGTGAAAGGAAGGTACACCTGGGTTTTGGGTGGCCTTATGGAAGCATGTTAAGAAGCATGTTAACTCTGTATAACTGAAAAAGTAAAGTGGAGCCATAATTTGAATATACTTATTACTTTAACACTTACTCTCCTATGACCACACATGTGATTTGGTGCCCTATAATCTGGCTACACCTGCCTTTCCTAGTTCATCTTTTGCCGCAATCCCTCTGGCTTCCATTCACACCAGCCCTTCTGTTCCTCCAACCAGCCAAACTCCTTCCGGCATCCAGGCTTTATGGACTATTTCCTTTGTGTACTGTGTCCTTTCGCTGAATTACACTGGATTCCCTCCCTCCTGTTCTTTGGTGCTCTGATCAGGTCATGCCTACTTAGAGTCCTATAAATAGGGCTCTACCTCATTACTCTATTTTCTTTATCATGTTTATGGACTTTATCAATATGTAAATTTTACTAATGTTAATCTGTGTATTATGTGTTTCTTCTTCACTTACTCTACAGTACAGATTCTATGAAGACATAGATTTTATCATGAATACATTTTTTTTTTTTTTTTGACAGGCAGAGTGGACAGTGAGAGAGAGAGACAGAGAGAAAGGTCTTCCTTTGCTGTTGGTTCACCCTCCAATGGCCGCCGTGGCTGGCACGCTGTAGCCGGCGCACTGCACTGATTGGAAGGCAGGAGCCAGGTGCTTCTCCTGGGCTCCCATGCAGGTGCAGGGCCCAAGCACTTGGGCCATCCTCCAGTGCACTCCTGGGCCACAGCAGAGAGCTGGCCTGGAAGAGGAGCAACCGGGACAGAATCTGGTGCCCCGACCGGGACTAGAACCCGGTGTGCCGGCGCCGCAAGGTGGAGGATTAGCCTAGTGAGCCACGGCGCTGGGATGATTACATTCTAGTGTACAGTATGTGGGTGTAAAAGTTTTGTTTTTGGGAGACCTGAATTGAACTTCAAAAAGAAGTCTAGTTTTCTGGCCATGATCTGTTTTCTGCCTGATCTGGTCCTTGCCATCTTTGTAGTGACATAGCTCTAGCTATTGCTCTGGGCATTGGAGTATGGACCACTGGACGCTCTCTCTCCCTCTCTTTCTCCCTCTTGTGTTTTTCTCCCTCTCCCTTTTCACCCTCTCCCTCTCCTGCTCCATCTTCCTCTCTGTCTCCCTCTTCTTCTCCCTCCCCCTCTCCCCTCTCCTGCACTCCTTCCCTGCCTTTCAAATACATTTTAAAAATAAGTAAATAACATCAGGCCGGCGCCACGGCTCAATAGGCTAATCCTCCGCCTAGCGGTGCCGGCATACCAGGTTCTAGTCCCGGTCGGGGCGCCAGATTCTGTCCCGGTTGCTCCTCTTCCAGGCCAGCTCTCTGCTGTGGCTCGGGAGTGCAGTGGAGGATGGCCCAAGTGCTTGGGCCCTGCACCCGCATGGGAGACTAGGAGAAGCACCTGGCTCCTGGCTTCGGATCAGCGCATTGTGCCGGCCACAGCGGCCATTGAGGGGTGAACCAAGGGAAAAAGGAAGACCTTTCTCTCTGTTTCTCTCTCTCTCTCACTGTCTACTCTGCCTGTCAAAAAAAAATAACATTAAAATTTAGTGAAAGTAATACATAAGAAACATAGTGGAGAGAACAATTAACTCTCCAAGTGGAGGATCAACAAAAGCAACAGGGAAGAGGTGGTGTCTGAGCTAGAGAAACAGAGTGCTTCCTAGTTGGCTTGAGTAACAAGAGCATGGTGGTGCAGCTCAAGGTCTCAGGTCTAGACAGGTAGAAGGACCCATTTTTCTCCACTTCAACCAAGAGCACATGGATGAAGGAGTCTCAGGAGACTTGTTAATGGTTGGAATAATCTGTAGAGAAAATAAAGAAGATAACATTTGGGTATTCTTAGTGAAATAGTGAACTCTTCCTACAGAGAAAGACAGTGCAACCTATTGTGTTCTTTAGTTATAGTCACCAAATGTAAATTACACCAAGCAATTTTCTTAATTTGCATTTCCACTTCTTGTACATTTTTTTTTCTGTTACACAATGGAATCATGAACCCTGAAGCACAAACACCACTTATGTCACCAGACATGAAATTGAAATTGGCAAATCCTCTAAGCAAAGGATCAGCAGATCAGACATGAATCTTGAATCTCTCATTGTTTCATACAGGTGTTCATAGACTGGTGCTGGAGTAGATAAACAGTCACAAACATCCCACTGTAAAGGGACCTTGCCCAGATACTCCTGCATTTACAGAAAAATTAAGACAGGGAACTTCTATGTGACAGAACAGATGTGAACACCCTCTGACAGAATTGACCTTGTCAGAAAGAAGAAACCTCAAAAATAACCTGGACCTATAGAGCAAACTCCTTCCTAAATCAGGAGCAGGGAGGAAACGAGCATCCAGAACCATAGCAACTGTTTTCCAATGATGACAGGTCTATTCCCTTAGTGAGTGTGCATGTCCATTCCTCTGTGTATTTAATTTGAAGTTAGGGCATTTACATCTCATAACAATTACTGAATAAAGGAATCTAAATACACAGTGAGCATTTGATAAGGCTTAACTAAGTCTGCAACCAAAAAATGATGGTAATTTCTTTATTTACTATGTTTGCAAATAAATCACCTAATGCACACATTTGCAGGTACATACATGTGCTTACCAAGTATGTTTAATTAGTAAGCTATTTTTGTTTGAGTTCATAGGTTCCTCAAATGTATCTCTGTTTTTTAAGTTCTTCAGATCATTGCTATAAAAAGAGATATCATATGCACACTAACAAGTTTACAGTTTACTCTTAATGATGTAATTGTACTAACAGCTATTCAAAAATATCACTATAAAATCAAAGTGTATGTGATAATTATTGGATTTCTAGAAATACTAATCTGTATGCTTCAATTTTGCTATTAACTGTCTTCAGCAGGCACTATTTCATAGTTATAGTTAAAGTACAAGAATACACAAATAGATCAATAAAACTTAAGTACAAGATTCTTAAACAATAAAGGACATATGTGTAAATTTTTATAGTGAAGTTTCTATTTCAAATTAATAGAAGAAATATGTGCTATTTGTTTTTTGTTTAAAATAATAAAATAAATATTATCCATTTACATTACACATATATTCTAGACAGTTGAAGATAATTTTAATTGATAGATGATATTTCTTGAGCCCTTATTAAGTGGAAGCAATTGTTTGAATAATGTTATCTCAAAAGTACTCTGATTTGGGTATTATGATTCCTATTTTGCTGATGAGGAAGTTGAGACATGGAATGATTAAACTCATCATAACAATTGTACTGCCCTTCTACAATTAGAAATTTTCCATAAAATTGTTTATTTATGTGAGAGGCAGAGAGAGAGAGAGAGGGAATTTCCATCCAGTGGTTTACTGCTGAGAAGCCTGCAGTTGCCCACATCTTGCTGGGCCAACGCTGAAAGCTGGGGACTCAATCTGCTTGTTAATGTGGACGGTGGGAACTCAGCTACTAGGTCCATCAGCTGCTGCCTTCCAGGTCAGCAGTAGCAGTAAGCTGGGGTCACAAACTGGAGCTAGATACGGCATCTCAACCAACCTCAGAAATACAAAGTTGAAAGCGTGCCTCAACAGTGTTTTTAAAAGCAAATTTTTGTGTTTTTGTTTCTTTTTTGATATGAGAAGCTGTGGTGAACTTTCAAGCTGCAATACAATTCTAGGAATTTTTAGAAATAATCTTACTACCATACAAGCAGAAGGAATATTTATCTTCATGTTATTTTTGAAGAAAAGCACTGAAGTCTTTAGAAGATTGTAGAGCTGTTAAGGATAATGAACATAATTAATGTACATCTGTGGTAGATACTTTGTGTAAAGAAAACAAATTATAAAATTATGTATGTGTATATATATATGTGTATATATACACACATACTAAATGATCATATTTGGATTGAAAATGCTTATAATACCATAATAATATCTATAGAAGTATTGTATAGAAACAGATATCAGTATAATACACAAAATAAAAATGTTCTGAAATGATATACACTAGTGATTAAACAAGAGGAATGGAAATTGAGGACAAATGATGCTAATACACACTCTTTACTACTTAGTCTTCTACTTGTATCATTTTTATTTGGGTAATTTTTTTAAGATTAAAATTAATGTGCATTGCTTGGAATATTTAGAAAATAAGTATTGATTCCTACATCGTCTTTATATTGGTGAACAAAATGTATCCATTGTTTAAGTAGTTGAAATACAACAGATGAAATATTGCATGCACCCAAATGAAAACATGATACTTATTGATGACTTCCATATTACTATCTTCTACCTAGAATTTATATCAGTAGTAACACTGATAAATTTATTTCTGGAGTGTTCATACCTTTTTCTCATCTTAACACAAATAGCAAGTGGTAATAAATTAAGAAATTATAAATTTGGGTTCAAATCCCATCCCTGGCCAGCGCCACGGCTCACTAGGCTAATCCTCTGCCTACAGCACTCTGGCACTCAGATTCTTGTCCCAGTTGGGGCACCAGTTCTGTCCCGGTTGCTCCTCTTCCGGTCCAGCTCTCTGCTGTGGCCTGGGAAGGCTGTGGAGGATGGCCCAAGTGCTTGGGCCCTGCACCCGCATGGGAGACCAGGAGGAACCACCTGGCTCTTGGCTTTGGATCGGCTCAGCACCGGCTGTAGCGGCCATTGGAGGGTGACCCAACGGCAAAGGAAGACCTTTCTCTCTGTCTCTGTCTCTGTCTCTCTCTCTCTCTCACTGTCTAACTCTGCCTGTCAAAAAACAAAAACAAAAACAAATGCCATCCCTGTGCAATAGAAGAGAACTCAGCCTGCATTATTCCATCTTTAAAATCAATAATATTATGTACCAATTTCTAATTTTAATCAAATTTAATTTAAAAGAAGATATCAAGTTTAATACTATGAAAGTGTTAGTGGTGATTTGAAATATCATATTTGCCTAATGCCCTGCAATTCTCAGTGTCTCAGCAAATATTTGCATGCGGCCATATGCTGGAAAATCCCTGTGTTTTCACTGTGCAGTATTGAAGTTGTTGTGTAGGAATCTCTACAATATCGCATAAGCCAAACTGCAGTCTCTATTCTAACACTGAATTTCTTATATTGTATAGTCTTCTTTTCTTCATCACTGAAATGGTGATAATATCATTGCCATATAAGATTGTTTTAAGCATTAAACTGTTATAAATGATTAACACAAATTCAATATATGTATAAATACATTTTAAATAAATATTAATTCCTTCACTGTCCCTAGTTTCCTTTGAAAGATACTAAAGTAGGAAACTTATAGCAAATTATTTTATACAGGATACATATATATTGCTCAATTTTCTCTCCTACTCATTATATTATAGAGTCATGCCTTCCTAATGAAAGACCATGCAGAAATATTAACATATAGAATGGCCAGGAAAATAGAAAATTGGTGTCACACAGTTCCATGAGGCCATATGATCAGATTTAACTAAAATAACTTAAGTTCACATTCTGACTTGCAATGTAATAACTCTTCTTTCTGATTTTTTAATTGCAAAATAATGATAAAAGTAACTATCAAAAGAAGTCATACAATCTATTAGTTAAGATCATGGATTCTGCAACTGTATTTCTTGGGTTGTAATTTGGGTACCTCTACTTCTACCAGCATGATCTTGAGCAAATTCTCTAAATTGCATGTTAAAATGTTTTCTTTGCCAAACAAAACCTTCAGTAGTTTAGTCTTCATAGATATTATTGTATTATATCATAGATAGCATTAAATAAGATAATTTGCACAGTCTCTAAAGCAATGTGTATAGCAGTCGGTATATAAATGTTGCACATTTTACTTATTTTTTACTATTATAAGATTTGCAGATAATTTTGAACACACAATACTCACAATAATATACTTAGAAGCTTATATGGAATATCTAAGGGAAAGTGTAGCTTGGGATGGTTTATTTGGGGTTTCACCTCTTATTATAATTATTCCTTAAAATAAGCATTATATATGTCCTCCTGAAGTCCAGAAATGTGGGTGGTATACATTCTGACAAAAAATATTTTCAATGCAAAAAAATTTTTGCATTGAAAAAAAAATCATTGCCCTAAATTGTTGAGACCATCCCTATATGCATATAATTTAATATGAACATTTTTGGTAGAAACAGTTAATAGAACTTTCTGACAATATAATGAAAATATAGTAAATACATCAAATATTTATATGGCACACTGTATTTTTAAAAGAGTTTTTATATAGCATTATAGACTTTTGATCACATTTTTTATAGTGAGGTAACCAGATTTTTAAAGATTTATTGTTTATTTATTTGGAATGCAGTTAGAGACAGAGAGGGAGAGACAGAAAGTTAGAGAGCGAGATCTTCCATCTGTTGGTTCACTCCCTAAATGGCCACAAAGTCTAGGGCTGGGCCAGACCAAAGCCAGGAGCCAAAATCTTCCATGTCTCCCACATGAGTGCAGGGGCCCAAGAACTTGGGCCATATTCTACTGTTTTCCCAGGAGCATTGATTGGCAGGGAGGTGGATCAGAAGTGGAGAAGCTGGGTATCAAACTGGTGCCCATTTTGGATGCTGGCATTTCAGGCCTTGGCTTTACCCACTATGCCACAATGCCAACGCCCTGAATCACACTTCACAAAGAATATCAAAAGTTATTTTTAAGTAAGTTCCACTGGTGTATGAAGTTAGCACTTATTTTCTGTCTCTTTTCTACCTTATATAGAATAGGAGAAAATCGTTTTTTGAAATATTAATAATTAGTAAACCTAACATGCCAAGATGAAGAGTGAACAAAGATATACATGCATAAATATAAACTTTAGTTTTCCATTATTTTTCTAAATTACAGAGGTATGTCATTTACTCTTTTTTAAAATTGAAACTTTTGGGACAAAGACAAAACAGTATAATCACAACTGTGACCTTTCTGACATAGAAATATTCTAATTTGCAATTCATATAACCAGCATAATTTTACTTGTCTTTTTATAAACTTATTTAAATGTGAGTATACATGCCTGGCATGGTCCTAATTGTAACTGATATTAGACAAATAAATCATCTAAAAATGATAATGAACCAGATTATTAGGTATCAGAGGGTTATGTATTAATCATGACTTTGACACTGACTTGTATAAAACTAAGAAAATGTATTCTTCAACTTCAACTTCTTCCCTTTGGAGTTGGATCTGTGAATAACAACACTTTGCTCCTTATGTCTTTCCTTTTCATTGGAAAATATAAACATTTAAAAGAAATAATATGATTCCAGGGCCAGCATTGTGGCATAGTGGGTAAGTCTTGGCTGCTCCACCTCCCATCCAGCTCCCTGCTAATGGCATGGGAAAGCAGTGGAAGATGGCCCAGATACTTTAATAATCTTTAAATAATTTTGGTGGGTTCATGTTTTCTAGGATTTCTTGTGAGTTATAGAATAAGAATGTTATCAAAATGTCATTCTCATTGTATTTCTATGTGACTTAAGGATACCATTCATCTTTTCAGTGTAAGAAAAGACAATGAAAACGACTAAACTTGTTTTTACGACATAATATTTATTCACTATGTTCTGAACTCTCCAACGTGTTTTAGTGAGCAAGATGAGGACATTGTTTTTTTAACATGTAAAATTTGAAGGAATGGCATTGAGTTGGCACTTGAAAATAAACTGTGGAGTATATGCAGGAGTCTTCACTATGAAAATGATATTTAACTCAGTGGGATTGGGTAAGACCTCTATAGGTGTTAAATAAAGAAAGGCAGCACACAGGGGAAATTTTGACCTTAGACTATCCCATTATTAAATGGTTCAAAACACATGGGGAAAGATTCACAGCCAACTGAGAAAGAAAAGCTGCTAAGAAAAAGCCACAGAATAGGTATTAAAGCTGAAGGAAGATAGTATTTCATATAGCATGGAGAGTTGAAGTTTCTATTTTAATTCTATTTCCAAAGACAATATTTTTACTTTCAGTATCTTTTTTCCACCCAACTGTTTTTATCCCTTAAATTTCATAGCCATGCTTTAATTAATATTTAAATGTAATTGAGGGCCCAAATAAATAATAAAATTTTGTGTGTGACATGTTAACATCTTCTCATTATAAATATTATGCTAAGGATGAAACCTTTAAAGAGGTCATGGTCTGTTGAAACAGGTAGACAGTTTATTATTATAATATATTGTAATACCTGTTCTAAGGGAGATGGCATAGTCAAGTAGGACAAATACTAGCAGATGCATAGTATAGTAAGGTGAAAGACAGCATGAGAAAAAAATGGGAGCAGAAGTGAGATGTTGTTGCAAAGTTATAAAATATTAGATTTTCTGGAAAATAAGAATTGGCAATATTCCAGGTAGAGCAAACAACATATAGAATGGAAGTATGATAGGGAATTGAACATTTTGGGAATAGATGGCACTTTGGTATGGACAATGTTTAGGGAAATTACAGTAACAGAACAGAAAATGGACTGAGAAGGTAGTCACAAGCCATGAAGGAACACGTGTGCAAACTAGAGTTTGTGAAAGTCCTTGAAAATCATGGGATTAATAAAGAGTACATATTTGGGAAAATGATTGCATTGATAGGACTTGGTGGTAAACATGGTTCTATAGCAGCTGAGTCATTATGTTATGTAGCAACTCAGTTGAAAATCCCAGGGACGTTAAATGCAAGCAAGAGAAATAGGCTTCTAGAAGGAGGCTAAGTTTATATTGTTTAAATAGGAGGGAAAAGGAGGCTAAGATCTTAGTGCAAGAGTAACAAAGGAGTCTAGAAGATCATCAAAACTTGATGAGTGAGGATTAACACAGAAGAAAAACAGATATTTGTATGCTTGTGTTTGTGTACACACAAACTGAGCTGCAGAAAAAATAACAGTTCAGTTTTACAAAAATCTGCAGTGCAGAAAATAAAATACACATCTAGAACTCAAATGAAAAACTCTGACTAGAGGCAAGAATGTGACACCATCAGTATATTCATGGAACCATGTGAAATATAAGAATAGTGTGTAGAATACTCAAAAGAACATTTAAAGTAACAAAAGAAAAAAGCAAATGATAAAATCCTGATGAAGGAGTGGTAGAGGAACAGAATGCCAGAAATATACTGATGAAGAATAATGTAAGAACAAGGGAATATTGTGTTCCCTGCATTGAAGAAGTCATTAGTATCAAATGTTAAAGAAGAAATCCAGGACAAAAGAGATAAGAAGGTGAAAAAGTATCTACAGAATTTTTGAAGTAGTGGTCACTTGAGATATGGGTATTAAGATGTCACTTTGGTTGCTAATATGGATCACATAAATAAGACCAAATGTCTGATAATAATAACTGATAGAGTTAAAAAGGAGAGAACCATCCATGCCTGGGAAGCAGGGTACACAGCAGACTAACAGAATAACAAATGCCCTAAACAACACTCTGGCCTCAGAATCAGCCCTTAAGGCATTCAGATCCGGCTAAAAAGCCCATGAGAGTTTCTAAGGCATGGAAAGCCAAGACATTGTGTCAAAAAAAATGACCTACATGAAAGATCTCTGTGAGTGAGATCCCAGTGGAAAAACGGACCATCAAAGAAGGAGGTACCTTTCTCTGAAGGGAGGAGAGAACTTCCACTTTGCCCATGGCGCTGTCTAAATACTGACGGAGTTTGTGGACTCAAAGGCTTCCATAGCCTTGGCAGCTCATGACAAGAGCCTCGGCTGATCAATGACATCATAAATAAGAGTTTTAATTGTTAAATCAACAACAGGAATCACTGTGTACTTGCTCCCCATGTAGGACCTCTGTCCTTAATGTGCTGTACTATAAGAATTAATGATAAAAGAGTCTTCAAACAGTGCTTTATACTTTGTCTGAGTGGATTCAAACTGTTGAAATCTTTACTCAGGATAGAGTTGATACTCTGTATATAAAGATAATTAAAAATGAATCTTAATGAAGAATGGATGGGAGAGGGAGTAGGAGATGCAATGGTTTGCAGGTGGGAGGGTAGTTATGGTGGGGAGAGAACTGCTATAATCCATAAGTTGTACTTTTGAAATTTATATTTATTAAATAAGTTTTCTATAAAAAACTATAAATAAAAAAAGATTGCACTTTTGATTGCTGATATGGTTTGTTAATAACAAACAAGCATGTTGGTATACAGTTGAAAATAGCAGCATAGTGTTTAATATGACTCTGAGATTACTTGTAGTAAGATAATCTTTGAACAACCTAAATAATCCCAGTCTCAATAGTTTAGACTGTAAAAACATGAGAAAGTTTTGTTACATTGGGGTATCACTCAAAGGCATTTTTAATATTTGTTTTTGAAAACAGTTTATAACAAGTGAATTTTCTGTGGCACATTGTATTATGAATAACCCTCTCCTTCCCAGCTGGAGTCATATGATGTGACATTAAAATGTCCATAATTGTTACTTTATACATTTTAAAAAAAGTTTGTCAAAGATGTATGCCTAAATTTCATGAAAGCATGCCAAAGATAATCTGAAACAATGTGAAGTTAGGTGAAGTACAAATTCATCATCCTCTGTGTGTTTACCCCACATCCTCTGTGCTGAACTCCACAGTTAAGAAAGGAATGAATGGTTGTGGGGGCCGGCACCAAGGCATAGCAGGTAAAGCCACTGCCTGCAGTGCCTGTATCCCATATGGGTGCCAGTTTGTGTACCGGCTGCTCCACTTGCAATCCATCTCTCTACTATGGCCTGGACAGCAGAAGATGGCCCAAGTGCTTGGGCCCCTGCACCCTTGTGGGACACCCAAAAGAAGCTCCTGGCTCCTGGCTTCGGATCAGCTCAGCTCTGGCTGTTTCGGCCAATTAGGGAGTGAACCAGTGGATGGAAGACCTCTCTCTCTGCCTCTCCTTCTCTCTGTGTGTAACTCTGACTTTCAAATAAATAAATAAATCTTAAGAAAGAAAGAAAGAAAGAAAGAAAGAAAGAAAGAAAGAAAGAAAGAAATGGTTGTTGCACATACAAATTTTTTTTTAAGATGTATTTATTTGAAACACAGAGTTACAGAGAGAAGTAGAGCCAGAGAGAGACAGAGGCCTTCATCCACTGGTTCACTCCCCAAATGATTGCAACGGCAAGGGCTGAGCTGATCCGAAGCCAGGAGTCAGGAGCTTCTTCTGGGTCTCCCACATGAGTGCAGGGACCCAAGGACTTGGGCCATTTTCTATTGCTTTCCCAGGCCATAGCAGACAGCTGGATCGGAAATAGAACAGCCAGGACTCATGTGGGATGCCAGTACTGCAGGCTGGGCTTTAACCCACTGCACAACAAAGCCAGCCCCACCTATCCAAATCATCTCTGAGAAAGTCTAGGTAACTTAGCTTATGTCATAATCAGTAGGTGGTAGGGCCCAGAGAGGAGAATAATATGTGTGATTACAAAATTAATTAATTTATTTATTATTTTTAGTGCTCTGCTGATCAGCAGCAAAAGGAGGAGTGAAAATTCTGGCTGGATTAAAATAAGCATGGAAACATTTTCTTGAACTTCTTAACATTTTTTACCACTTCTAATAACAACAAATTTGAGGAAATGTCCCTCTATTCTGCATTGGTCTTCCCATCAACAAAGAGAAAAATCTACTTCTTGATAAATTACTCAAATGGTCCTAATATTTTGAAGATATTCTCCAGTTACATTAGAATGGAATAGAAAATGTTGTAAAATGTCTATCCCTATCCTGAATTTGTTAATAAGGGATTCTTCACAGAGTTCAATTGTTTTGGTCTTTGTATTTATTAACGTGACTTTGCCTCACCTGCTCCTCCTTTGTTTATTGCCACACCTGCCTTTCACAGACAGGGGAGATTAATTCTACTTCTAGGAAAATATTTCCTCTTTGTGCTGAGAAGGGAAATGTTTCATAATCTTTCTGAAGGAAATTTGGCCATTTTACTCCACTGACATTCTTAATCTTCCGAGCTGAATATCGCTCAAATTGTAAGTTTTGGCAGAGCCATGTGTTATAGACTTGATATTTTAATATGAGGTTTTCTTCAATAACTTAATAGATGACATTTTACAAACTAAAAACTGATTTTTTTGCCTTCACACACTAATCTTGAATCACTGAAAATCTATAATTATACCAATTAAAATCTAAATGTAATCTCTTAAAAACACAATATACTGTGATTAGTTGTCATAACTAAAATCCACTGAGTTCAAATCATGATTTATTAGAGCGGAACTCATTTCTTATCCGAGTTATCTATTTTTTTTGTTATTTGATTGATTGGCCATATTGTTATTTGGGCTCTGACAGAGCATGGAGGAGTATTGTGCATGAGACATTAATCAGGAAATTATGCATTGCTTTCACAACTGGACTTTACGTTGTAATATTGTATGAGCTCTTAACATGCAAATTATTTTAGGTAATTACCTCATTTTTCAGTGGCCATTTGATGGATAGAAGTTTCATGCGGATTCTTCTGTGTAATTTGAAATCTTGTGGTGATTTGTTTCTTTTCTTGCTCATAAAAATCCCCATTTAAATTGTACATCAGACTCATGAAGCCTGTTGTAGAAAACCTTGCTTGTAGAAACTCATTTTCCCAGTTCCTTTTAACCCTGATTGAGGTTGACAAATTCAACAAGTGTTACCTAAAACAAGCAAAACAAAAATCAACATGAATGTAGTCTTTTTCCACATTGAAAACTGTGGCCAGGATTTACATATTTTTGCATCCTTGACAGTTGAGGGAACTTCTAAGTTACGGTAGATGAGGGTGCCTAACTGCAGTGCCAATCATGGTGGGCTTTACTTTCTTTTTAACCACTTTGAGTAGCAAAGTTGCTTTTGTTTTCTTCCTTTAAAACATACATCCGTAAATGCTAATTGAAAAAGCCTCCTTGTGCATGAATGTCTCTATTCCCTGGTTTTAATATTAAATACTTCAGAGGACATCCAAAACAGAATAGCTTCAATTAATATTGCAATATGGTAAGTTTGAAAAGGTAAGCTGTTCTTATACATGTCATAGTTCTATTTGTCAACCACACATATGCATTGACAGACCTCTGATCCAGAGTTTTATTTGATATATTTGCATGTGTGAACTGACCAGAATATTTAGATCATTCTTTTGCCATATTTTTCAATCTAGCATGTCATATAATCATGAATATTTGTTGTGATCTTGTCTATTCAGAAACCTGCTGCTGTAAAATAGCTTCCCCATAAATGTCAAGTAATGTAAAATTGAATGCCTATATTTAAATAGATTTTAACAGATAATAAAACTCTTGAGATTAAAATGGTTTCATTCAGGGAGGCAGACAATTCTTTCCACACTGTGCAATTTATGTGTCATGTTATATAAAATACAATTTTAAAAATACTTTTTAAAAAGCACAAATGAAAAGTATCTATTGAATTAAACAGAGAGGAAGCTGGGAAGCTGGTATTCTCATTGCAGGTTTAGTTGAAAATGTGAAATATAATGACAAGGTACAAACTTCTATTTTCTAAACATCGCGTTGACTAGATCTGCTTTCGGCTAATTCCTATGGGGGTTATTCCAGAGATTCATGCTATCAAAACAGAATTTTTACTCACAACCTAACCTTTCTTCATTTAAAGCAAAACAAAGAAATTAGAGAATTGTGACACAGTATGGTATGAAACATAAAAGAAAATTGCTTTTCCACTTACAGGTATGCATTTGGCACCGTAACTCTGAACACTCAGATATATCACAGCTTACACTTGGTTCAGCAGCACAAAGGATGTCTTATTTGTTAAGATTGCACTACTCAGTTTTTCACTCACCAAATATGAAAATGGATGTGTAAAATTAGATGTCTGACAAATAGTATTTCTTTTTTTTTTTTTTTTTGACAGAGTGGACAGTGAGAGAGAGAGAGACAGAGAGAAAGGTCTTCCTTTGCCATTGGTTCACCCTCCAATGGCTGCTGTGGGCGGCGCGCTGCAGCTGGCCCACCGCGCTGATACGAAGCCAGGAGCCAGGTGCTTCTCCTGGTCTCCCATGCAGGTGCAGGGCCCTAGGACTTGGGCCATCCTCCACTGCACTCCCGGGCCACAGCAGAGAGCTGGGCTGGAAGAGGGGCAACCGGGACAGAATCCGGCGCCCCGACCGGGACTAGAACCCGGTGTGCTGGTGCCACAAGGCGGAGGATTAGCCTATTGAGCCACGGCGCCGGCCACAAATAGTATTTCTTAAGAAGAATTTTCTGGGCTAATAAATATTCAGCAGTCTTTAGCATGGATTGCAGATAGTAAAGGCAGGGGTAGAAAACCCAGTAAAGTTGCCAAATAGGTTATGCATGAGGAGGGAAAATAGATCTCACGGGGAAGAAGGTGACAGAATCTAAAAAAGCAGCCAAATACAAGCAATGCCGATGTTTCCAAGTCAAAGCCAACCAAGAGCACATCTGTAGTCAAAGTTAGGTTTATTAACTTGTTGTGAAAATGGTGACTGTACATAGTGGAGAACAGTGAGGCGTCTAAGGAAAGTGTTAGAAAAGTCTCATGGTAAGACAAAATCTATATTGGGTTATTCGTTAGAGGGCCTCAAGATGTATAGACAATGCTGTGATTTGGGTATAATAGTTCTCATTTAGAAAACAGGAGACAGGAAGACATCCTAAAGCAGCAATACATACAGATGCAGCAACCAGCCCTGTAAGCAAGGGTACAACAATATCAGATCATTTTTGTTGAAAGACAATATTCTTGTTTTTGTCTGAATTTGTAGATAATTGTGAAACATTTTATTGTTGGTTCACTAATTGGTTGGTTTGCTTGATTCATTGCAGCCTGATACTCAACAACACAGGACCCATCCTACCTGACAGTGCACGTCAACTTCAGGTGTCAGGGTTTCTTTTGTGTTTCTCAGAAACATTACAAAAAGGCCATAGATGTTGGAAAAGAGCTCATAATATTTAGTGTTTGGTTTCAGAGAGAACAGGAATCAACATTTTAAAAATATGTTTTTAGGCCAAGTTTTTTTTTTAAAAGATTTATTTATCTTGGGAGTCATTGATTTCCAACTTCAGAATTACATAGAGAGGGAGAGACAGAGAGAGGTCTTCCATGCACTGGTTCTCTCTCCACATGGCTGTCACTGTTACTGGAGGGAAGGCCATGGAAACCATGGGGTTCCTGTCTTCACACAAGAAAGAATTCAGGCGTGAGACGGAGAGTGGAGTGAGAAGGCTTTATTGGGGAGAGGGCATCTGTCAGAACGGAAAGGACAGATAGAGAGCGCCTAGCCTACTCGCTAGGACTGGGGGAGAGCGAGGTTACATAGTTGAATGGAGAGAATACACCTGGGCAGGCCAGGCCCGGCGCAGCAGACAGGCAGAGAGCTGAGTTCTCAGTCTGTTTGTACTCACTAGCTTTTTTAAGTGAGTCTGTTTACCCACCTCCCCCTCTCCTCCAGGACAAAGGATGGAGAATCCTGGAAGAAGGGTTTATTGGGTGAAAATTAGCAAATTCCTCCCCAGATTTGCTGGAGCCTGGCAGAGTAGGGGGCTTCCCTTAGGGCATCCGTGAAGGTTTTGTTGTCCCATGTTATCAGATCAGGTAACCCATTTGGTCCTGAGGAGAGAGAGTTCTCCTGGGAGCTTTCCTTGAGGGAAGGGCTGGGACCACCTGGGAGATCATCAGGGTCTGAGCAAGACTTTGAAATGCAAGATGCTGGGCTTCTGGAGCTTTGGCAATAGGTGCTAGACTTCAGGCCTTTCTCCGCACACACATAGGCTCAGTTTCTGACTTGCTACCCCAACATAACTGCCAGAGCTGGGCCAAGCAGCAGTTAGGAGCCAGGAGCTTCATCCCAGTCTCCAAATACTTGAGCCATCTTCCGCTGCTTTTCCTCAGCTATGAGCAGGGAGCTGGATTAAAGTGAGGTAACTTGGAACTCAAACCAGAGTCCATTTTGGATACTGGCATCACAGGCAGCAGCTTTACCCACTATTTCACATAGTCTAAATTTTTGTTTGTATCATTTCTTCTAATTTTGAATGTTCAATTGGAATGTCCATCTCCATTCACCAGATGTAGAAGCTAGCAGTGAAAGTCAATTTGTTGGCAGCCACACTCACAGGAACAGGAAAGGCTAGAACTTCAATGTCAATGTCTCAGATTCTAAAGTGTATAATCTTTCTGTTATATGATATGTGATTAAATAGCTCAAATTAGAATTGGAAACCAGTGATGATGGCACTGGCTGATTTGAAGGGAAATGATCTTCAATTAAATATATGTTAACCTCTGAGTTGTTTGTTTGTTTGTTTGTTTTGCACAGAAATGGCAAAGAAAAAATGTGTAACCTCTTAGGAAACTGGCGCAGTTTTATCTATGGCGCAAACTACACCCTGATTTGCATCCTATTCCCCCAGTTCCCACTGCCATTTCTGAAAGCCAGGTAGCCATGGGCCCAAGCACCTGTGTCAAACTCCACCCCCATTCTAATGGGATTTGCTGCTCACACTTCCTTGCCTGCACTCAGGCAAAGTTTTAAAAGGACCTGTTCCTGAACACGTGGCTTTCTTGGCTTCTCTCTTCTCTCTTGGCTCATCTCTTAGTTCTCCTCTCCTTCTCTGGTCTCTCTCTTCTTTCTCTCTCACTCCCCTCTCTCCTCTCCTCTCTCCTTTTTCTCTCTTACTCTCCTTTTCCCTCTTCACCCCTTCCCTCCAGCCTGCTGGCTTTTCCCAAAAAAACCCTCTCCCTTACTCCAGTGTTTGGTGTGCTTTGTGATGGCTAACATAACCCAATAATTTATGAAAGATACTTTGTGATCTCAAATGAAGCTGCCGAACAAGAATGTTGTAAACGTTCCTGAAATTTCCCTTCACTGTTTTGTTCTATCCAGGCTCTCAAGAGATGGAATGATTTCACCCCCAGAGGTGAAGGCTTATTTTCTTTAGGAACTCCACTGATTCAAATGCTAATGTCTTTCAGAGACTCTCTGAAACCCATGCTCAAAAACAATGTGCTACCAGCAATCAAAATAGCCTTAGTTCCCTTTGATTCTTTTGCTGTCACATGTTTTTCACATCTTTAATTATATCTTTTGATAAATAGAAATTCCTTATTTTGATGTTATCAATTTTATCATGCTTTCTTGGCTTGATCCCTTTCTGGGTCCTGTTTATGAAGTTTAGCTATCTTGGAATGACGAACATATTCACCTCTATTTCATTTAGAAAAGATTAATTGTTTTATATTTCATATTTTGGTATTCATCTACATTTCATTTTTGTATGGGGCAAGTGGATTCTCCCCCTTCTTTCAGATATCCAAGGTTCCTGCACTGTTAATTGAAAACTTCCCTACTATCCACTGCTTCTGTCTGTTGTTTTGTCAGAATGGAGTGTCTGAACACTCTCATGTGTGGGTCTATTTCTGGGTGCTTCACAGTATATCTTTGATATATCAGCCTGTCTTTCACTTTTGGACTACTATCAGTAAAGTCAGTATGAATATGCTCATTCCTGTAGGAACATTCAACATTCTTTTCTAATGGATAAATAAATAATTGTTATCAATTTAATTGATCTCTTTAAAGAGAGAGCTTTTGGCTTCACTGAGTTGCTTCTTTGGTTTTTTTAGTTTTAGTGATTTCTGCATCTTTCTCTTTTGTCTCTCGTTTTTGGAATAAATTTTTAAAATATTTACTTATTTGTAAGTCAGAGTTAGAGAGAGAGAGGGAAAGATAGAGATCAAGAACTTCCATCTGCTGATTCACTCCTAAGATGGTCGCAATGGCTGGGGCTCGGTCAGTTGAAGCCAGGAGCCAGGAGCTTTTCCTGGATCTCCTACATGGGTGGCAGGGGCCTAAAAAGTTGGGGTATCTTCTTCCCCTGCTTTTCCCAGGGCATTAGCAAGGACCTAGATTAGAAGTGGAGCAGCTTGGATAAGAACCAGCACCCATTTGGGATGCTGGCTTTATATGTGGTGGTTTCAGCAACTGTGCCACAACACTGGCTTCCATAATAATTTTTTTCCCTTTTTATTAACAACATTAAGTCTGGGGCCAGCACTGTGGCACAGTGGGTTAAAGCCCTGGCCTGAAGCACTGGCATCCCATATAGGCGCTGGTTCTAGTACTGGCTGATCCTCTTCCAATCTAGCTCTCTGCTATGGCCTTGGAAAGCAGTAGAAGATGGCCCAAGTTCTTGGGCCCCTGCACCCACGTGGGAGACCTGGAAGAAGCTCTTGGCTCCACCCTTCAGATTGGCACAGTTCCGGCCATTGTGACCATTTGGGGAGTGAACAGCAGACGGAAGACCTCTCTCTCTCTTTCTACTTCTCTCTCTAACTCTATCTTTCAAATAAAAAAAAAATAAATCTTTAAAAAAAAACAATAAGTCTGTTCTCTTTATATTAATACCACAATAAAAAATTTAAAAGATTTCTTGAGATAGAAACCTGGTTAATTGGTTTGAAGCATTTTTTAATTTCCTTATGCACTTTTTAATGCTATGAATATTATTCTAAGGGATGCTTTGGATGCATTTCACAAATTTTATTATATCATAGGTTTTTTTAAATTCAAAATATTTTCTAATTTTCCTTATAGTTACTTCTTTAACTCACTTATTGCTCATCCATATGCTGTCCTCACATTTTGTAAAAGGGGCACAGTTATTTGATCTAATGTAAAACAGTGTGATTAGATCATATCAAACCATACAATAACTATGATTAGTCTGCAGCATTAGTCACAGAACCAATGACAAGTTATTGGCTGTAAATTCCTGAATCCTGGTACCACATGTAGGAAAGCTACTGTGGGAACTACATAAATACTAATTTTTTAATGACTTGTACAAATCCTTGCAAATTTTAATCCATTAGGTGGTTTTCATTTTTGCCTCTTCCTCACTCCTATATTTGGTAATGCCAGGAGCATGTGTCAAACTTTAATGCAGGGAGAGAAGCTTTTAATACTTAAAAATTAATATATTATTAAATGGTTAAATGAATATAAAATTGTGCTCTTTTTTGTGACCATAGAGGACCTACAAAATAGGAGTGAGAATCACTTCAATCTTCTATTTCTTTTTTTTTTAAGATTTTTTTATTTATTTATTTGAAAGGCAGAATTACAGAGAGGCAGAGGTAGAGGCAGAGAGAGAGAAAGAGAGAGAGAGAATGATCTTCCATCCACTGGTTCACTCCCCAGTGAGACAGGCTAATTGTTAGCTCAAAAGTAGGGGGAAAATCTCAGATCTTTCATAGTCTTTTTTTTTTTTTAATTTTATTTATTTAAAAGGCAGAGTTGCAGAGAGGCAGAAGCAGAGAGAGACAGAGAGTAAGGTCTTCCATCTGCTGGCTCACTCCCCAGATGACTGCAATGGCTGGAGCTGCGCCGATCCAAGGCCAGGAGCCAGGAGTTCCCTCTGGGTGTCCCACGCAGGTGCTGGGACCCAAGTACTTGAGCCATCTTCTACTGTTTTCCCAGGCTACAGCAGAGAGCTGGATTGCAAGTGGAGCAGCCGGGACTCAAACTGGCGCTCATATGGGATGCCTGGCACTGCAGGGAGTGGCTGGCTATGCCACAGTGCCAGCCCCTCAGTCTTCTATTTCTTCATGAATAAATGGAATTGTGAAAACATTTGATTATTTCACAACTTGGTGAAGATATTGACAACTTTATTGTTTGTTGGGTATTTTATATTCCCGTAACTATTCTTGAGCTTTATATAAAATATGGTTTGTTTAGTGGGAATCAGGTTGATCCTTTTGGGTTTTGCTTTAAGCTTTTTTGGTGGGATAGCAGCTGTATTTTTTCTGGGGCTGGTTTTCTTTCCTACTGAGACAAAATTTTTCCTAGTATTCCGACATTTCTTAAATTATGATGTTTTCCATCTCAGCTGGTGGGGCGGGGGGAACACTTCTCTCAATCACCTATGAACATTGTATCATCAGGCAATGTTTCCTCTCATTTTCAGGGTGTTTCTCTTCCTGGATGTGGGGAACTTTGTACAGGGGTGGGCTAGTCAGGACTCAGCTGAAGGAGACTCCCGAAGGGCTCTGGAGCTGTTTCTGTGCATCTCTCCCCTCCGTCGTATTTACCCTGCAAATTCTAGGCACCTTGCCTTCCTTCAACTTTGAGTTCTGTCCGCTCAACTCAGAGACTATTAGGATCCAAACTACAATTTGAAATAAATAACGATGACAACATTATATACTATGATTATGTGGAAAGTCAATTGGATGTAGATAGTAAGAAAAATGACTCTGCAGTGAAATCTGCTGTACCACATACATGAAATTCGTCTTACAGTTTGGCGTTTGTTTGGGCATATGGTTTCATCCACAACCACTCTAACTGTTATCATTTAGTCACTCTTTTACTTACTCTTTTTTTAAAAAAATACTTATTTATTTACTAATGATCTGAAAGACAGGGAGAGGTGGAGGGAGACAGACCACCATCTGCTGGTTCACTTCCCAAATACGTGCTAAAGCCAGAGCTAGAACAGGCAGAAACCAGTGGCTACAAACTCCATTAAGGTCTCCTACATGGGTGAAGAGGCCCAATTACTTTGGTCATTACCTGCTGCTTTCCTAGGTGTATTAACAGGAATCTGAATAAAAAAAGGAGAAGCCAGGACTCAAATCTGCACTTTGAAATAGGATGTTGGTTTCAGAAGTGATGGCTTAACCCACTGTACCATACCGCTGGCCCCTCTTGTATTTATTCTTATTCATTAGAAGAACTCTGATAGTATTTTCTCATAGTTTTCTATACTGGAAATCTGTCTGAGATTGATGATCAGAGTATCATGTCTTAAGTTTTGCTTACTTTCACAACGCTGTTTTTTTCATAATGTAAGTAATGTTTGAATCTTTTTCCTTTTGTGTTGCAGGTGTATGCAGTCTGGTGGTATGACCTGTGATACTTTCTCATAAGGTAGGGGAAGTTTTTTTAATCTTCTATTTCAATTTGTTCAGAACTGCCTATACAAAACACAATAAAGGGCTTCCACTGAGAAAGATGACATGTTCAAAATGTAAATTATGAAGAAATATCACCACTTACCTGAAGACAAGCTTTTCAAGGATAGCTACATCCTTTCTCCAAATCTTCCTATGGCATTATCCGCAAAACATAACATACGAAGCTTCTGAATAAATGTAAATGTGCTTATTATCTTTCATCTGCTCTATTTTCAGATACTCAATCAAGTACATGTTAATGTAAAAAAAATCAAAGATTGATTTTTAAGACAAAATAGTACACATTATAACACGGTTTTTAATGTCATGTATTTATCTATTCAATAGAATATTTCTGTCAAAGGTTAGGCAGACAACAGTAAGATGATTAGCTTGCAAAGGAGGGTTAAACATTCTCAATCATTCTGGGGCATGTGTAAGTAGGAAGTAGAATAAAAATATACTACTGTAGATGAAAATATATAGCTGTATTAAAAATGAAGGGGAAGATGTTTCAGGAAAGCATGTTTATTTTATTTTATGTGAGAAAATACACCTATTTTACTCAGAATTGGGTTGGCAAAGACCACTGCAACCAAATGATGATGATTTCTGTGTGGAAAGTTGGTGATGAATGAGGTTCAGTTAGGTACATCCAAGTCATGAAGGCTGCTTTGATTTAGAACAATCCACTACTCAGTTCAGTGAAGGAATCAAGCTGTTCTTGGGTAAGACAGGGAGTTTGACCATGTTGACTGCATTGATAAATCATACAAAACATTAAGTTGTTTTAGTATTTGTATAGTGCCAAAATGTTTCCTTTTTGTATTCGCTTTTATACATAGCAAATTAAATGTCAAGTCCACCAAGTAAAGAGGATTTTCCTCTGGAAAATAGAAAACAAAATTTAAAGAGCTTTAAGCATTAAACTAAATATCCAAGGGCTACAATAGGAGACTTCATGAAAAAAAGCATATTTAAATAGGAGCAGATTGCCTTTTCAATGCTGCACATGTCGTGTTATAAACCATACAGCTCTATATAGCAAGTCTGCACATCTGTGCCATAATAGTAAATTGATAGAAAAGAATAACTGAAATTTTGGCTCCTCTTTATTTAAATCAGAAAACTTTTTTTGTCTCTTTATAATCCTCTGCAATGACTTATTAAAATTTTTTTTCCTTAAGATAGATGGGTTAAAATATGTGGCTCAGAGATGAAGATTTCAATCTAAATTATAATTATTTCCTACATCTGTTCTGATACATTTAGAATGGTTTGTGCTTGTAAATTAGGTGTTAATGAAATAAAAATGTTGTAACCATGTGGAACATCTGAATTGCAATCGACTGAAGAAGATTCTATAAATTCTCTGAGGGTACTCTGCTGCAGTGAAAGCTCTCCTGTGCTACCTACTGTATACAGAATTATGTCTCCACACTTAACCGTTAAATTTAAAGCAAAGACCTAAAAATTGCTACATGGAAGCATTGCATGAACTGTCTTTAAATACAAGCACTCCATTTTTATTAATTTGTCTTTTCTTTTCTTTCTGAACCATCCATTGCACACTGTATACAATGCAATGTGTTTTATAGCCTTCCCGATCCACTCCATTGAGAGATAGGCTGAGGAATGTCCCAAGTCATTCTTAGGAGGTGAACCAGTAGCTGTGATGATTTTCTTTGCTTACTTGTTTACTTCTCAGTGTTCTAACCACCCTGTCTGGGTTGATGTCATGAGATAAATTCTGATGCTGACTAGAGGATATTGCAGTCATAGTTTCTTCAGCCACACACCCAACTCATTGAAGTGTGCTGAAATGAGATATATTTGCATGAGAGTTTGGAAATGAAATAAACTCACAAGATATTATACCCGAGAATGTCTTCTAGTACAGTTTCATACTTGCTTTATTAAACTAGGGTAATTTACTAGAAAGCAGAATTTTAAGGGGTATTCAGCCCCAGTCATAGTAGACATTTGAGGAGTGAACCAGCATGTGGAGGATCACTTTCTATAACTCTACTTTCAAATAAATGAATGAATCTTTATACATAAATAAATAAATAAATGTTTCAGAGCATTACCCAAATCCTGGAAAATTCTTAAGACCATCCAAAATAGTAACAGGTTATATATTATTTTAAGATTTTATCTATTTATTTGAGAGGCTGAGTTACAGAAAAAGAGAGGGACAGACAGAGAAAGGTCTTCCTCCAGCTGGTTCACTTCCCAAATGGCTGCACAGCTGAAGCTAGGTCGATCCAAAACCAGGAGCCAGGAGCCTCCTCTGGGTCTCCCAGAGGCATAAAGGGTCGCAAGCACTTGAGCCATCCTCTACTGCTTTCCCAGGCCTTAGCAGAAAGTTGAATTGAAAGAGTAGCAGCCATGATTCCAACTGGCACCCATATAGGATGTCGACAATACAGGGAAAGATTTAGTCCAGTAAGCCACTGCCCCCATCAGTTTATATTCTTAATATTTATTTCTTAAACTGATATTTGGTACTGAGAGCATATTAGCTATGAAATCTATGTTATAAATGTATTTCCAAGGTTTTTCATGAAATACTTAATTGAAATGCATTCCACATTAGAACAGATTTCTTATATTGAGTTTTTTTTCTAAGTTCAAGATAAGAAGTCCATATTCTTTCTTAAAATATGTTTTTTACATTTTTATTTAACTGAAAGACAGAGATGGACAAAAATAGATCTTGCATTCATTGGTCTACTCCCCAAATTCTCTCATCTTCTTCGTTTGGGCCAGGCTACAGCCAAGGGCCAATAACTCTATAGGTCTCCTATGTGCATGATGGGGATCCAAGTACAACATCCATCACCTACAGGCTTGTGTATGCCCATTAGCTTGAAATTGGAGTCATCAATGAAGCTGCACATGAACCCAGGCACTTCAGAATGGAAACAAGCAATTCAAAGGGTCTCGTAACTGTTGTGCCAAATGTTTACATCATCATTTAAAAATATTAATCAATATTTTGCCGGCGCCGCGGCTCACTAGGCTAATCCTCCGCCTTGCGGCGCCGGCACACCGGATTCTGTCCCGGTTGCCCCTCTTCCAGGCCAGCTCTCTGCTGTGGCCAGGGAGTGCAGTGGAGGATGGCCAAGTCCTTGGTCCCTGCACCCCATGGGAGACCAGGAGAAGCACCTGGCTCCTGCAATCGGATCAGCGCGGTGCGCTGGCCGCAGCGTGCCAGCCACGGCGGCCATTGGAGGGTGAACCAACGGCAAAGGAAGACCTTTCTCTCTGTCTCTCTCTCACTGTCCACTCTGCCTGTCAAAAAAAAATATTAATCAATATTTTGTAAGTTATACAACAGTGGAATTTTCCATTTTACAATGAGTTGGAGATGTGTAAGTACTTAGTGAACTAGGGATGTTAACAAATGTTTCTGGGTATGTTTGCTTTATACTGTGGCTCCTTCTTTGGCAACTCATTGATTTCCTTTTTGCTTCCTACAATGGTCATTTGAAAACTTTTAAAAACTTTTTTTTATCTATTTATTTGAAAGAGTGACTGACAGGAAGATGGAGAGATAGAAAGGGAGGGGGCAGAGGGGGAAAGATATCTCGCATCCTCTGGTTCATTCCCCAAATGAATGAGTGACAGCCAGGGCTGGGCCATACCAAAGCCAGGAGTCTCCATCCAGGTATCTCATGTGGGTGGCAGGAATCCAAGTATTTGGGCCATCATCTGCTGACTTCTAGCCACATTAGCAGGAAGCTAGATCAGAAGCAGAGATGAGTCTTTTTTTTTTTTTTTTTTTTTGACAGGCATAGTAGACAGTGAGACAGAGAGACAGAGAGACAGAGAGACAGAGAGAAAGGTCTTCCTTTGCCATTGGTTCACCCTCCAATGGCCGCCGCGGCCAGCGTGCTGTGCTGATCCGATGGCAGGAGCCAGGTGTCTCTCCTGGTCTCCCATGGGGTGCAGGGCCCAAGCACTTGGGCCATCCTCCACTGCACTCCCTGGCCAGAGCAGAGAGCTGGCCTGGAAGAGGGGCAACCAGGACAGAATCCGGCGCCTCGACCGGGACTAGAACCCGGTGTGCTGGTGGAGGTGAAACTTTATCCCAGGCACTTCTGTATGGGGTGTGGGCATCTCAGCCAGCAGCTTAACACCCCTGTGCCACAATACCCACCACTTGTGAAAACTTTGAAAATAAAATTGTAATTTTAGAACTTCAGTTTATCTTCAAGTTTAAAATGTGATATCCCAGGGAGAAACTGCAACTGGTGTGGCATAGCCTCCCTTTTCAATCAAGTTTCCTGAGTTTGAGAATGTGCTCCTGATCTGGCATCACTATTGGATGTTACTTTCATCACTGTGTCCTGCAAATTCGGTTTGAAGAATAAAACTGTCTGCATTCAGCTGTCTCCGTTGCCATCATCCTGTTCCAAGTATGAACTCTCTTCTGACAGTTGCTCTTTCATCAATATATCTGTTTCCTCTCTTGACGCTATGCACTTTTCCACTGGCTCTCAGTAGGAAAGTCCCTTCCTTGCTCAGCCTTTCCCTCTTGTCTTTCAGCTCTTCAGTCCTCCTATGCAGCCTTCCCCGAGCACCCCCTCCTCAGGGTCATCCCTTATCATAATTCACTCTTATTTTTCTTTTCCATCCTTTTTTTTTTTCATCTATAGTACTTATAAATCAGAAAATAAACTCATTTATTTACTTGGGTATGCTTAGCCTCCTCCAGTTCATTCAAAGGTCCACTAGGAGCTTGTGTTTGGGCTGGTGGGTTAATGCTGGTTTAAGATGTCTGTATCCCATATTGGAATTCTAGGTTCAAGTGATGACTCTGCTCCTGATTCTAGCTTCCTACTAACTCCGGAGGACTCCTGGGAGGCAAGAGGTGACCGCTCAAATGGTTGGGTCCCTGTCAACTACTTAGGAGATATGGATTGAGTTCTTGACTCCTAGGTTTGGCTGTGACCAACCCTCATCTTACTAGCATTTGTGGAGTGTGTGTGCAGATGTGAGTGTGTGTGTTTCAAATGAATAAGTTTTATAAACTTTCAAATATACAGAATCCTTGTCTGCCATGCTAATTATTCCAAGTCACTACCAAGATGTGTGGCGTATTCATACTACTTAACTTTTTTTTTTTTTTTTGACAGGCAGAGAGAGAGAGAGAGAAAGGTCTTCCTTTGCCGTTGGTTCACCCTCCAATGGCTGCCACCGCTGGCGCGCTGCAGCTGGCGCACCACGCTGATCCAATGGCAGGAGCCAGGTACTTATCCTGGTCTCCCATGGTGTGCAGGGCTCAAGCACTTGGGCCATCCTCCAGTGCACTCCCTGGCCACAGCAGAGAGCTGGCCTGGAGGAGGGGCAACCGGGACAGAATCCGGCGCCCCGACCGGGACTAGAACCCGGTGTGCGGGTGCCACAAGGCGGAGGATTAGCCTAGTGAGCCGCAGCGCCAGCCTCATACTACTTAACTTTTAAACACCTTCTTTTGGCAATATTTGTTGTAGTAGTTTTGAAACACTTTTTAACATGTTAATTGATTTCTTCGAATTATACCTCATGAGGAAATCCCAAGCTTGAAAACAGTTAAGCATCTTTCTTTCTGTTTTTATTGAAGCAAGTTGGGGGCCATACAGTCCCTTCACCTCATCTCCCTTGTATCCTGCAGAATACCTTGAAGCACGTCAACCTGTGAAACCACTGAGCGGGTCATCAGCCATTGTAAACCCTGCAGCTATTGTGTTACTATGAAGAGATTCTCCTAGTGCTAGTAGGATCACGTAATCAAGATTGAGCATCAAAAGATTTGGCTACCATTTAAAACTCTACCACTGTTCAGGCCGGCACCGTGACTGACTTGGTTATCCTCCGCCTGCAGTGCTGGCATCCTATATGGGCACCGGTTCTAGTCCTGGTTTCTCCTCTTCCAGTCTTGCTCTCTGTTGTGGCCCCGGAGGGCAGTGAAGGATGGCCCAAGTGCTTGGGCCCCTGCACCCACATGGGAGACCATGAAGAAGCACCTGGCTCCTGGCTTTGGATCAGTGCAGCGCTGGCCGTAACGGCCATTTGGGGAGTGAACCAATGGAAGGAAGACCTTTCTCTCTGTCTCTCTCTCTCACTGTCTATAACTCTACCTGTCAAGTAAATTAAAACAAACAAACAAACAAAAAACCTCTACTACTGTCATAGCTTCATTTGGCTTTAATAGGGTTAATCAAACTTGCAATTCACAACAGTTCGTTGGTATGACACTAGGAACAGCTAAGATAATATGTGTGATAGTACATTTTAAGTAGTAAAATCTTCTCTAAATTTAAGATCTCTTTTCCCAAGCATGAAATTTGGTACACATTGGTGTGGTCTGTAAGTAAACTCATGCTGTTTCTGCCAAAATCTGCTTTTTCTGTACTATCCCATATTAATGTTCAAAACATTGTACATCTGATTGTTTGGTGAGAAGCCTTGGCACTATCTATCTTCATCCTTCCTTATAAATCACCAGGTCCTGAAATTAACTTCCTTAATATAATAATCCATCATTTCTACTGATGCCTCTGAAGTCAGTGATAACATTATCTTTCAATGAACTAAATACAATGTAGTCTTAATTGACTTGCCTGAATGTACATTTTTTCCACTCCTGCCAAATTCAATCCATACAGCTACTACCTAACAAAATCTAAATTAGGTGAGGTTCCTCCCATGCTTAATTATTTTGTGTTACCCCAGTGTTAATATTCATTGAAATCACTTTGGAATATAAGCAAAATCCATTTCATTCAATATCTCTGATTTTAAATCTGAGAGTTGCTTTCTGGCGAAACACATGATGATGCTGTTGATGTTGCCTCAAGTAGATGCTTTAAGCAGCAAGGATTGGATGATTCTTAGAGAACTTGGAATATCAATTAAAATCTGTCTGTGGTCTGCAATTTTAAACATCATCTCCTCCTGGACTTCTTTACCAGTCTCACATCATCTCCTGCCATATTCTTTCTTACTCTGCATTCTAACCTTCTTTCATTTCCTTGAAGGCAAGAAGCCAATTTCTGCGTCAGGGTGTTTTTATCATCTCTTCCATCTGTATGAAATACCACATCTGCTACTCACAATTCATTCTTGCTCAGGCAATCCCTATTCATATTTTAGATATCTCAGTTGAACATTATCAGGAAAGTTTCCCTGATTGCTAAATATGGCTCTGTTTTTCTTTTTAGCTCTTATTACATCCTATATTTCACCCTCATAGTTCTTAACAATCATGATTAAATCATCTATTATGGTATTAATAATTGAATATACATGTATATAAAACCCCACACTAGGGAGTTTCTTTTCCCTGGCTTACTGCTCTTTCTTCTGTAGGTATTAATGTGTTTCCTGTATGAGCCACACAGCTGATGTTCTACGAGTAGTTATTAAATAGTTATTTGTGAAGATTATCCTTTTGTTTCCTTAGTGAAGGGGCAGATTTTACTACAGTTAGAGTTCGGGTCTTTTGTGTCTAAATAGAGATGCTAACAGTTTAGGCTGATGTTGCATCCACTTGTCAGCTAAAATAGAATATTACAAAAACCAGTAACATAATTTTACTGAAAATGAGAGACAAGGCAACCAATTAGGAGTTACACTCCTTACCAGAGTGGGGCCCCCAACAGCAAGTTACACAGTTTTTTATAGTATTTTGTCCACTAGGGCTCACAATTTTGAACCCCTGGTATGCAATGAACAACAACAAAACCCAGAATATGGTTGTATGATAACAGTTATTAATAACAAATCCAGAAACAATAGCAAATCCAAGATATGGTTGTAAGATAACAGTGCAGGGACTTCAGGCCCACATAGTTTCACAAGACACACCCTTAGCTTTTTTTTTTTTTTTTTTTTTTTTTTTTTTTTTTTTTTGACAGGCAGAGTTAGAGAGAGAGAGAGACAGAGAGAAAGGTCTTCCTTCCGTTGGTTCACCCCCCAAATGACTGCCACGGCCGGCACGCTGCGTTGATCCGAAGCCAGGAGCCAGGTGCTTTCTCCTGGTCTCCCATGTGGGTGCAGGGCCCAAGCACTTGGGCCATCCTCCACTGTCTTCCCGGGCCACAGCAGAGAGCTGGACTGGAAGAGGAGCAACCGGGACTAGAACCTGGGGTACCGTCGCTGCAGGCAGAGGATTAGCCAAGTGAGCCACAGCGCCGGGCAATACACCCTTAGCTTTTAACAAGCAAAGCTAAATGTACAGAAGCAAGAGATCTGCAATTAGCTTTTAGCTACACTCACTCCATTTTGATTTTTTTTCTACAATGTGTAATTGAGAAAGCAAAGATTTCTCTAATAGTCATATCCAATGCTGGAGAACAGAATGATAGATGGGAAAGGGATCAGTCAGTTGCTGTGGAAGTGAGCTGCTGCTTAGTTTTTAAACAAACCAAAAATAAAAGTAGAATGATGGGTAATAAGTAGGAGAGGCAACATTGGGGAAACTGGAGGTAAAAACAAAGTGGAGAAACAATGACATCTGGGCTTTATCTGATTGGTTACAATGGAGTCAAAGCAAGTTGTTAGATAAATAAAGGAAATTGTTGTAGTTCAACAGGTCCAAGGCACCAGGATTAGAGTCTCAGTTACACTTTCCATGAGGAAGAGTGAAATAGAGACTGTTGAGAGTAAAACTGTTACAGGAAGACGGTGGCAGAGAAATTATTATTACCTTGGTTCTTTGTCTCACATTGAGGAAGAATTTCCAAGCAGACAAGGCAAAAGAAAAGTGAAATTTAAAGGTTTGAAGTCCAGATTTACTAAAGACCTTCAGTCAGAGTGGCACAGAGGAGCTGTAAGAGAAGCAAAACTGAAAGGACCCCATGGCAGTGGGATTTTTAAGTACAATTTCAAAGAAAAAAAAAAAACTTGACAATCAGATTAACATTCAGTTACTGGGATGGGACAAAACCCATCAAACGACTTGATTTAATACACTTCTTTATCCTGTCTGGCTTGCTCCTGATAAAACAACAACAACAAAAAATCACAAGGGTGGGATACCTAATTTGTTTTCACAATATACTGAGAGCTCAGAAGGGTGGAGTCACCACTTCTTTGCTATTCTCATCATAAGATTGGAAGCTCCCTGGGAGTTGGCAGGCTGGCACTTCTGAACTTGCTAAGGATAACTTTTTGGGGGGAACATTTTCCACCCGCAGTGTCCAGAGTGCCTATTAACCCATGACTCCCCACAAAACCATGAGAGAATTGCTCCCAAATTGAAAGACAGATATTTTGAAGCCAGTTGCATCACAGACTTGAGGGGAAGTAGTTGTGAAAATTAAGTGAGGTGTGATGCTTGTACTAGAAACAGATGCTTAAGGACAAGCATTGGACATTAAGTCCCTGGTTGCCGAGGGACTTCCATGAGCTTTCATAATCATACCACTGCTCCTTGACAACCTTGCTGTAGCTTTCAATGATTTTTTCTTATAGAGAGCACAGTAATATGGGAAAGTTAAGGTGAGAATGCAAGATCTGCTACAGGCACAAAGCAATCAAACTGTAGTGGCCAGGTATCAGAGTTCTCTGTTTGCCCAGTTTTAATCTACTTTATTTGTATGCCAGTCTTAGATGAGAACATTGCATACTATGATCTAATATGCCAGTATTCTATGCAATCTTTAACATGTTTTTGAAATATTAGAAATTGTCCACTAGGATGTTCTTTTCTGCTGAGTGTTTGTAACCTTCCTACTATGAACTTCCTTTCCAACTCTACTTCCTTTCTCATACTACCCCAAACTAATGCTTCCCCAAAATTATGTAGGCATCAAGTCACCTGGAAGGATTGTTAGAGTGCTGCTGCTACTGCATCAAAATTTTTTGATTCATTAGCTCTGTATGGGGCCTGGTAATTTGCATTTCTAACAAGTTCCCAGTGGATGCTGATGTTGTTGGCCCAGAGCCAGTTTTTGAGATCAACTGCCCTGATACTCTGTCTGAACTTGTCATTTCCAAAGACTAGCAACCATTTCACTAAGATCAAGTGATCCCCCAGATCTGAAACACATTTACTAAAATCAAAGCTCATTTTGTGCATGGTAAGTGCAACAAAATTTAATCATCTTGTGAGTGACTGATATTCACAACAGTTTCTTGGTCATTAGATTTTTGCAAAGATAGAACTGTATTACATGAGTGGGGTCTCTGATAAGTAGAACCTCAGGTAGCTTGAGCAAATAAAGGGGGAACTATCTCAACTGTGAATGATTTTCATGGATAGGGTGTTGACGTAATTGGTCCGTAAGTTGTTTCTTTTGTTTTACCTCCTTCTTTCATTTATGGATCCATCTGTAAGTCCTTTTTCTTCTTCCAAAGTTTCCATGTCATTTAAGATAATTCTTAGGGCCACTGTTGTGATGTAACAGGTGAAACTGCCGCCTGCAATGCTGGCATCCCATATGAGTGCCAGTTTGAGTCCTGGCTGCTCCACTTCCTGTCCAGCTCCCTGCAAATGAGCCTGGGAAGCAGTGGAAGATGGCCAAGTGCTTGGGCCCCTGCACCCACATGGGATACTTGGGTGAAGCTCCTGGATCCTCACTTTGGCTTGGCCCAGCCCCGGCTATTGTGGCCTTTTGAGGAGTGAACCAGAGGATGGAGGATCTCTTTCTGTCTTTCCCTCTATCTTCCTGTAACTCTGCCTTTCAAAAATAAATAAATAAACATTTTTAAAAGGTAATTCTAATATAGTTGATAGAATATGAAATTATGTGCCTAAAGAGGGGAGGGTCGGGGTGACATGCTAGGGAGTGTTGTAAATTGACAACTGTCAATTTTACATATTTTGGTCATCACCAAAACTACTTCACTATCATTTAAAAAACTTACCTTTCATTAAAGATATAGATATATAACACAGATAACATAAATATAAATATACTCCAGTTTAAATATACTGCATCATTTGAAAGTGTCTGCGAAAGAACCATTCCCACCCCATGCCTCAAGGATAATTGTTCAGCATACCATATGTTAAAAAAAGTGAATTAAACTTTATGGTACTGCAGTAGTCCTCATACATCACATGACATTCCAATAAAAACACATAAGCATCCTTCCGTTTTCAAGGGTTATATTTTTTTAGTGCAACTGTACTTAGGCAATTTTTAAAGTAATAATAAAGGTGCTAATTGCAATAATGACCTCAAAGGTGAAATCTTATTTCAAATCCAGTGGATTGTTTATGCATCTTTATAAGCTTCAGGTCAGATGACTTGAAGTTGAAAATGACAATAAACTATTTCTTTGCATTTTAGGCAATATCAGGGAGACAGAATAGAGTCCACTGGGAGAAATACCATGGAATACTATCAAAAGCTGTCAGTCATTTGTGCTCATTGACTGTTGAAAGATGTCTCCTATTATTTAGACAAAGCTGAGCTTCTCTGTTTTCCTTTTCACACAGTTTTTCTTTCTTTTTTTAAATTTGCCAGATTTTTTTTGTTTGGTTTTCTCTTATATCACAATTAGAAAAGAGATCAGTGAGTCATTTAGTAATTTTTGAACCAAGGTACCTTCAACCATATTAAAATGAACAGGGTAATTTCTTAGGTTTTACCATCTTAGAAGCCCAACACAATTAGTATTTTTAAAATAGAAAGAATATTCAAATTGCTGTCAGAGATTATACTATATCTGCCTTTATATATCAGCTTTGAGAATATTTCCTGTAATGTGTTAGAAGGGAGCTTTTAAAATTAAGATTCATTGTCATTTAGTATTATTTAGATACATAGGAACAAAAAACTCTACAAAATTAGTTGTAGGCAAATGTTAGAAGTATCACAGGTACTCCTTTGGCTACCCCAGTGGATAGTTATTCTTTTAGCATCCAAATCTACTATTCTTTCTGAGCTTTTCTTATCACTTACTCTGTCCAAACTACTCCGACCTTCTCAGCCCCTTCTGATTGCCAACCTACTTTGATTAGTCCAGGCCATAGAAATAACTCAGCTTTTCCTTCAAGACATACACCTCCTCCTGCAGATGCACAATCCTTTTCTTCACACACCTAGCTACTTTTCTTGAAGAACTGAACTACTTTCATTTTTGAGGCAGTTACATTTTTTTGCATTTATTTATTTATTTCAATGTCAGAGTTACACACAGATAGAAGGAGAGACAGAGAGAGAGAGAGAGAGAGAGAGAGAGAGAGAGGTCTTCCATCCGATGGTTCACTCCCCAATTGGCAATCCGAAGCCAGGAGCCAGGAACTTCTTCTGGGTCTCCCATGTGGGTGCAGGAGCCCAAGGACCTGGGTCCTGCTTCCCAGGCCACAGAAGAGAGCTAGATAAGAAGTGGAGCAGCTGGGACTCAAACCAGAACCCATATAGGATGCTGGCACTGCAGGCAGCAGCTTTACCCACTATGCCACAGCATTGGCCTTGAGGCAGCTATTTGTTTTGATCTCCATATTTCATCTCTACAAATTTATACCTCTTTAGGTTACTGATCATTGATCATTGTTATGATCTTTTATAATGACTGTATGGGCACCGTTACTGTGACAGCAATTATGATCAAATTAGTCTCAAGCTGACTTAATTCTTATTAAGAGGACATTTGATAAATCTTACAGATCTATTATTAGTAATAAAAATTAGTAACCATCTTTAGAAGGTGATTTAAAATATTGTTTGATCTTCATCTTATCCTTGGAATATGTGTACTGTACTGTGCTTTTGTCATGTAAAAATCATTATCCTGGTAGATCAATACACAGTGTTGTAAGTAAGTAGTGCTGCATATATTGGGAACTACCAACACAGACATTTTAGTTCTAGGTATGAGAAATTACCAAGCTTGAATGTAGTAATATAGATCTTCCATAAGTGATCTAAAATGAAGATAGCAGTTGGAAGGTGGTTCTACTGGCCCTGGTATGGACTAGGTTGGTGAAATTATAGAAAGAAAGGAAGCAGCATTCGCAGAATGGAATGGGCTATGTGGGTGAGATGAGAACACAGTGATGCCTAAGACATTCATGGATGATGTCTAGATGTGTGTAGAGTAACTTCCAGACAGGAGGTGGAGCTGAATTTAGGAGCACAATTAAGTTCCTTTCTGTGTTTATTTTTAATAGAGAATTATATAAAAATTGGTTTGCTTGTTTTTTACTCATGAATTCCATAACAGAATATGGAACACTAAGTGATCCCTCAAAGTGAAACCTAAAAGGAGAAATTACTTGACCTTTATGTTTAGTACAGGTGTCTACACAGAGAACAGAGAGATGTTTTCTGTTCTAAACTGTGTGTGATTATCTTTTATATCTCACATGTCATGATGGAGTAAGCATTATTTAAAGAAAGTTTTAATTTTGAGATCAATAATATATACTTTTCTAGGTTGCTAATGCATGCTACTTTGTGTTGTAAGTCTCCAGTGGTTAGCTGAATTTAAAACCGAGCAAGTCATAAAGTAATGGCCCGAATTTAATTTCTCCATGTGCTCGTATGTGTCATTAATATATAGTTGAGTCAGCTATATGTCCCGTTATTAGATGGCTGGAAGAGTTTAATGTTTACACATAACGTAACTGTAATCTTTGATTGGTTTTATTGATTCTATATGCTTCACGTGTTTAAGTTGCTGTTTGATATTCACACAAATAAATTTTCACTGTATTAATTCTGATAATTTTTTAGAGTCAGATTTTTATTTCAAAAAATTATGTCTAAAAGTTAAAAGTGCCTTCATCAAAGGAAGTGACAATATTTGTTCTGGCAGTGATTTTTAATAATAGCAGTGTCATTTTTAATAATATGCAGTGACCGAAATCAGTGAATATTCATTGACCCTTCACCAGTGTATGGGCTGAGTCCTTCAGAGCCTATAATTATGGTAATTGATGTTATAGTTTTCTGGTTGATCGACCTGAAACTTAGGATCAAAGATGTATCCCCTTCTATTACCTGAAAGGTGTCTGGTGGCTTATGTACCTACGCCCTTGCTCTAGGGTTTAATGAATGTATTTTGTCCTCTCTTTTTTCCCCTGATATAAATATTTGCTATATTTATTATTATTATTCATCTAAAATGAATGGTGTAAATATTTTTATGTAAATCAATAAATGATATTAGTATCTGCAAACTTCATATATAAAGTATTCCTAGGATGTTTTATATCTTGTTTAATTTTATAAGTTGTAAAATGGCATAAACTGATTTGCCATTGAAAATACACAATTAATATAATCCAAAATTTAAAAAAACTATGAAAGTATTTTTAAAATTTTTACAAACAAGAAATTATGCTCTTTGCTTTTTTTTTTTTTAAAAAAAGTAATGCTTTGTATTACAGAAAATTCTTGGTAAAAATGAATGAGAGAAAACCAGCCTATTCACTGATATGTTGATGAAATTTTTATTCGTGTCATTATGTTTTTGTGTCTGAAACTTCAAGATACCTGAAAGCTGAGTGCACTACTCTTCTATTTAAGAAATTACAATTAATAATTTAGCACTTTCTTTTCTTAGCAGTTCACGCTTTTCAAGTGTTTCCAAAGACCTCAGTTAATTTTCATTAACTTTAAAAATTTTTAAACACAATAACAGCTTTCAAAACAAAACAAATTCAAGAAATCCAGAGTTGGATCTTAATAGAGTAGCCCAGGGACTGTGATGATGGAATATTTGGAATAAAGCATGGATAAATGCATTAGTGTTTTTTTGTTTGGTTGGTTGGTGGTTTTTGAGAGGGGGGGGATATTTAGGTGAAGCAAGAAAATTTTAAATATAATGTTGGCATCCACTGTATATCAATATTTGCTTTTGAGGCTGCCACTATGGTGCAATGGGTTAAGCATCTCATGCAGGCACCTGTTCAAGTCTCGGCTGTTCCACTTGTGACTCATCTCCCTGCTAATGTGCCTGGAAATGCAGCAGTGGATGGCCCAAGTTGTTAGGCTCCTGTGCTCACATGGGAGACCCAGTGAAACTCCCAGCTCCTACCTTCAGACTGGCTCAGCCCTGGCTGTTGTAGCCATTTGGGGAGGTAACCAGCAGATGAAAGATTCTCTCTCTCTCTCTCTCTTTCTCTCTGTTTCTCTCTCTCTCTGCCCTTCCCTCTCTCTGTGTAACTCTGCCTTTCAAATAAATAAGTAAATATTTTTAAAAAGATCTGCTTTTGCTTAGATATTTGCTGTATAATTTATTTTGTTTTGCCTTACAAACACATCCTGAAAAAAAGGTCAATGATTAAGGAATACAATGTGAAAAACAGGTAAGTGAAAATAGTTTTTGATTTAATTACATTTTGGGAAAATAGGTTTACCCTCTATAAACTTATGCATTTGAAAAATTGAAATATTTCTATAGTAAGTTTTGAGAGCCACATAATTAAGTATGATACTTAATTTTCTTCAAGATTTAGAAAATTAAGTGATAGTAGTTTAGTACTGGAATAGGATGTATGTTTTATTTTTGCATGATCTACAGTTTTAAAATTCTACATGATAAATTTCTATATTTCTTAGTTTGCCTGTCTTCCATTGGACATTGTGTTTAGCATGTATAGTGATGACATTTATCCACTGAATATCTGCAGTCCTTTGTATAATATGCAGTATAAATATTGTATGACTATGATAGGAACAATTTCCTTTTAAAAGTTTTGGATGATGGTGCAATTTAAAACTAAGCAATGATTTGACAATGATAGAGACACCAAAGCATGTTGTGTACCTGTCTCATGGATGAGCATGTTGTCATACAAAGGAGTGACAGATACATGCTGGAAATGCTGTGTATTATTTACTGGAAAAAAAACCTGCAAGAGGAGAAATAGAGCACACCTATCCCATGAAGTCTCATTACTCTTGTATTTAGTCTAGGTAAAGGTGGTGTGTGGATACAATGGGCAATGCATGATTAGAGAGCCGGCTGGCCTGTCTGAAGCTCTACGTGTTTTTTGACTGGGTCAATGGCAGCTGCCTGATGGGAGAAGAGGACCTGGTAGAAAGCAGCAGGCAGTGCTGGCATCACCAATTTCTGTTGAGATCTTTCAGGCTGTCGGATCCATTTCCTCACAGGGACAACAAACGTGGAGGAAGAATGAACCTTTGGGCTTCCAGATTGATCTATCATCTTCTAGTAGGATGGCATAGGTTCTCTTTTCTTAAGAAAAAGCTTATTTATTCATATTTAAAATATATAATTACATTACTACATTAAGATGTAAATAAGACATTACCTAATATTTTCTTGTTCAGTCATCTTGGGTTGAGGTAATTAAAAACTAAGCAAGACCGGAAAATCTTTGAATCTTGTATCAGGCATCTTATGAAGATGTATGACTTTAGTTCTTTTCGAACTATATCTTCTTTCCCTAATCAAGAGAGTGTATTTTGTCCGTTTTTAATTTGCAGAATAAACTACTCTTAAATGTGTGTGTGTGGTTTTTTTTTTTTTTTTTTTTTTTTTTTTTTTTTTTTTTTGACAGGCAGAGTGGACAGTGAGAGAGAGAGACAGAGAGACAGAGAGAAAGCTCTTCCTTTTGGCGTTGGTTCACCCTCCAATGGCCGCTGTGGCCAGCGTGCTGCGGCCGGCGCACCACGCTGATCCGAAGTCAGGAGCCAGGTGCTTCTCCTGGTCTCCCATGGGGTGCAGGGCCCAAGTACTTGGGCCATCCTCCACTGCACTTCCCTGGCCACAGCAGAGAGCTGGCCTGAAAGAGGGGCAACCGGGACAGAATCTGGCGCCCCAACCGGGACTAGAACCCGGTGTGCCGGCGCCACAAGGCGGAGGATTAGCCTAGTGAGCCGCGGCCCCGGCCTCTTAAATGTTTAATACATGGAATATTGAAATCCAGTAGTATACAATATTTAAAGGCAGGTTTAAAAAACAAGAAAATGTATATTTGAAAAGTCTTTTTGATCTGCCCTGCCAAAGTGACTGGAAATCTGGATTGTGGGTACCTTAATGTAGTTTTTAATCTCATCATGTGTACTTGAACGGTGCATAGTTGCTTTCCATTGTTGATAAATGCCGCTCTCCCAGTCATCATGTGTGTGTGACCTTCTGCCTTTTGGGAGTAACAATAAAATTTGAGACTCATGTTAGTATCTGGGAAATTTTTTTTTTATTGTGAATTTGTCTAAGTGTCATCAGAAACATCTAAGCCTCTAAGACATTCCCTAGGCATGTCAGTTCTGGCCAATTCAGACAGAACTCACAAGGAAACTTAATAACCTACCACATACTTACCTGTTAACTGCTACCTTACTACAATTTCCCACAAATCAATTCAAGCACCATTCTCTTCTCCTGTTAATTACTCTCTGCTGTCTGAGCTTAAACAGTTGATGCAAAACAGTTTCTGATCATTCTGCTACATTGTGCATAGCTCTCCTCAGGTGTAACAGAAATTCTTCATTATTTTTAATCCCTGTTATAATTTTAATAATTAAACATTTTTTTTCAAGCTGGCCTTGCAAAGAGCAAAACCTTCATCCCACTTAAATCAAGATGGTGCCTGCTATTTCAGGATAGAACTCTTTCTCCATGTGTAATCCTCACATTGCTGTTGCATCTATTCTTGAGGGGAGTTACTTTAAATTAGTCAGGAAAGGGAACCAACACTGTGGCGCATAAGGTTAAAGCTCCTGACTTCCCATCAGCTCAGCTCTGGCCATTGTGGCCACTGGGGGATTGAACCAGTGAATGGAATACCTCTTTCTCTCTCTGACTCTCTCTCTCTTTGTAACTCTGTCTTTCAAATAAATAAAAATAAGTCTTTAAAAAAAAGTTAGCCAGGAAATTAGAGGATGGTGCTAGCTGTGGCATTAGACAACAATCTACTCAGAATGATAGATGCTAACATTTCTGTCTTTTTTTTTTTTAAAGATTTTATTCATTTATTTGAGAGGTAGAGTTACAGACTGTGAGAGGAAGAGACAGAGAGAAATATGCTCCATTTGCTAGTTCACTCCCCAAGTGGCCACAACGGCTGGAGCTGGGCCAATCCAAAGCCAGGAGCTAGGAGCCAAGAACTTCTTCCAGGTCTCCCATGCAGGTGCTGGGGCCAAAGTGCTTGAGCCATCCTCTACTGCTTTCCCAGGCCATAGCAGAGAGCTGGATTGGAAAAGGAGCAGCCAGGACTAGAACCAGTGTCCACATGGGATGCAGGTGCCACAGGCAGTGGCTTAGTTTACTGTGTCACAGCAACAGCCCCCAAATTTCTGCCTTAATAGTTGTTTCTTGGTCATACAGCCCATAAAAATCACTTGTTATCCTATGACCTCATTGTCTCTTCATGTCTGAACTCTATCCACTCTACTCCAGAGTATTTAGAAAAATGTTAATGATAATTTTTTTCTCCTCATGTTAGATTTACTGTTGAGAGTTTGTTAGAAGTTAGAGAACAGGGGGTGTGCGCCGTAGCGCAGTGGGTTAGCGCCTGGCCTGAAGCGCCGGCAATCCCATATGGGTGCTGGTTTGCATCCCAGCTGCTCCACTTCCAGTCCAGCTCTCTGCTATGGCCTGGAAAAGCAGTAGAAGATGACTCAAGTCCTTGGGCCCCTGCACCTGCGTAGGAGACCCAGAAGAAGCTCCTGGCTCCTGGCTCTGGACTGGCACAGCTCTGGCTGTTGTGGCCAACTGGCAAGTGAACCATCAGATGGAAGACCTCTCTCTCTCTCTGTCTCTCCTTCTCTCTCTGTGAAACTCTGTCTTTCAAATAAGTAAATAAATCTTAAAAAAAAGAAGTTAGAGAATAGAACCACATACATGCTGGCTTGTCACCTGTCTTCTTGTGACCTCTTTAAACTGTAGTCACTGAATTCATTGATGGCTTCCACCATCACCACATTGGATCATGGAGGCATCCTTAATCAGATTAAGAACAGTCATTCTCTTCATGTAAGGAATGTATATCACTTATTCAGCATGCTTTACAAGCAAACTAGGACAACACAACTTCACCACATGAGAATAAGATAAGAGAACATATTCATGGGAAGGGTATATTGGATTACTGAACAATGGTCTTAACAGTTTTAAGTGATAGGCACAAGAAGTTTAGAAGTTATATGCCATGCAGATTAGGTTCCTTGAGAGTAAAGACATAACTGGAAAAGCGTGCATAAAATAAACAGCACCTACTACCACACCACCATTAATGGGGCTTGTCGAATGCAGGTAGCATTGTGGTGGGAATACAGCTAGGTAAGAGGCAAAGTGTGAGCCCACATACAAACTCAAGCCTACATATCATCATAAACCATTGGGAGCCAAGAGATTTGATCTCGTCTCTGACATGACTGAAAGTCACCCCCAAGCAATATCTTGACCCCTTCAGGTGGCTCAGCTGCACAGAATTCTGTAAAAGCACGATGCTGCTGGTCAGCAGGAGTGATTTACCTGACAACCTGCCCTCCTAGAACTGGAGTCAGCCATGTTCTATCTTGACAGTATTCGTTTTGGAGTGATATATATAACAGTCTTCTACATGCATTTATTCCTAAGCCATACTTCTTTCATTAATAGTGATTAATGTAAAATAATATTAAGTAAAAGTTTAAATAAAAAAAAATCTATCTTAAGAACCACTTGAGGTAATGAAATAGTTTCCTTTATAGGCAATTTTATTTTCAACCCTCCCAGTTTTTGTCTTCATTGACAGTATAATCAGAGCTTAATGCTGAGTTGCTGTTAATTTTTAATGCTACTTTTGTTTAATACAATGTATAATTTGGTACTGAATCTTTTGGTAGAACTAAGCTTTGACATCTGCAGTCACCCATTCGTAGCTGGTATAGTATTTTAATCAATTAACACTTCTTTACCTCCATCCTACTATTTCATCATGGAATATATACAGCAGTATAGATTAACAATTCATTATCTGTACACATGCAAGTTCAGTATTAGACAAAATCATTAACATGTAATAAATTTTTCTTTCAAGCTTAAAAATAATGTTGTGAAGTATTATATTGTGAGGTAACTTGGCTTCTCAGCTGGTTCCTCCAGTGATGGTGCCACTTGACCATTCTAAATGAAGCAGAGCATTTAGAATGAGGCTTTCGTATGAATTACAAAAATAGCCACTAGAAAGCACAGGTATTTGATAGAGGAAGCACACAGAAGCAGGCTTTGATAAAAGTGCCATTTAATTGGTCCTACAACTACTTTAAATATTATGGAGAGTCTTTTTTTTTTGACAGGCAGAGTTAGACAGTGAGAGAGAGAGAGAGAGACAGAAATGTCTTCCTTTTTCCATTGGTTCACTCCCCAAGTAGCCACTAAGGCCAGCGCGTTGCAGCCGGTGCATCGCTGATCCGAAGCAAGGAGCCAGGTGCTTCCTCCTGGTCTCCCATGCGGGTGCAGGGCCCAAGCACTTGGGCCATCCTCCACTGCCTTCCTGGGCCACAGCAGAGAGCTGGACTGGAAGAGGAGCAATCGGGACAGAACTGGTGCCCCAACCTGGACTAGAACCCGGGGTGCCAGCGCCGCAGGCGGAGTATTAGCCTAGTGAGCCTCGGTGCTGGCTATATTATGGAGATTCTTAAGATAACTTTCAATATACAGCAAATTGTTATAAATCTCTTCTTCTATAAACCGTACAACCATAATAATTAAATAACAGTGAATTGTAATAAATGAATAGTGCCTAACCCTATTTTGAAAAAAAACAAAAACCCACAACTAATTTCTTGAATGTGACTACAATGACATTTTAGAAGTCCCGTAATTTGATGTGTAGGAAAATGCAACATAGCACTAAGTGTATAGAGCATAAAGCCAGAAAGTTTTCTTTTAGACTTGATCTTTTTAGAGTCTAGTTTACATATTGATCTGTGTTTCCATCTATGAAATTCTGTATTTCTGATTCACAAAATTATAACTACTCCATAACTTAAAAAAAGATGCTGTCTTTTAGGGTAAAAAATGATCATTAGAAAATTATAGTTGGTCATTTAACTTCATGGGAGAGATTTTGTAAACAGGGTATCTGGCTACCAGCTTCCTGTGACTTTTACCCTGAGTTAAAGATGTGTTTCTTAAGGCTTCTCGTGTGAAGATCAGCTAATGTTTTCAAATGGGCGTGTAGCTCCTGTTCCCTTGTGAATATATGTGGGTGCCTGTCTAGT
Organism: Oryctolagus cuniculus; assembly: GCF_051225735.1. Lineage (NCBI taxonomy): Eukaryota > Metazoa > Chordata > Mammalia > Lagomorpha > Leporidae > Oryctolagus > Oryctolagus cuniculus. Next base: position 53,224,042 of record NC_142872.1, read on the forward strand.
CTGGATTTCAGAAACTGATTGAGAATCATAATTAGAGTACAGCTTCAAGTTCATGAATATTCAATCACTCCATAAAAAGAATTAACTTGAGCCATAGATCAATTACATGAAAATTGATAAACTCCTTTAGCAAGTATGATATTCTGAGTGAACAAATTCAGGTATGAAAGAAATGTCATTTTCTTTATTTTTTACTGTAATTCAAATTAATCACTTTGTGTGATAGCAGAAAATTTATTGCAGTGCAATTTCTGGTTTTTCTCATTCATTTTAGATTTAGACTCCACCAAAACTTGTTCTCATCTTTCTATTCTCACCTAAGGTTCAAGATGGGTAGCATCAGGAGGTTGCTAGGAATTCTGCAATGTTATTTTTTTTTAGAGATTTATTTGTTCATTTGAAAGTCAGAATTATACAGAGAGAGGAGAGGCAGAGAGAGAAAGAGAGGTCTTCCATCTGATGGTTCACTCCCCAATTGGCTGCAAAGGCCAGAGCTGTGCCCATCTGAAGCCAAGAGCCAGGAGATTCCTCTGGGTCTCCCACATGGGTGCAGGGGCCCAAGGACTTGGGTGATCTTCTACTGCTTTCTCAGGCCAAAGCAGAGAGCTGATAGGAAGTGGAGCAGCCAGGACTCGAACCTGGTGCCCATATGGGATGCCAGCGCTTCAGGCCAGGGCATTAACCGGCTGCACCACAGGGCCAGCCCCTTCCGCAATGCTATTGATTGAAGAATTCCCCAGTTCTGCTTTTCCATCTTCTGTAAGGTCACTCACCTTCTGGCTCCTTATCTTATCTAATTATGAAAGGCTGATATCTCTTGTCAAAACATTTATCTTCCCACTTGGTCACTTGCCATACTGTCCAGTCTAGTCCACTCTGACACTGCAGGCTGAATCTCTCGGCCCCCACTTCCGATCTCTTTAGGATATGTAGACTTTTCTGCTGTTCACTGACACAAAGGAAAAACAACAGATGCTCTTCCAACATATTAGACTTTTGTGAAGGCTCTAAAAGACTCGCCCAGATTCTTTCAATGGCCTTTCTACTCTTCTCTCTCATACCTTAAATGTAAGGAACATCTGTGGGTCATGGGCCAAGTAAAAAATGAAGCACGGGGTGGGCACTTGGCTTAGTGGTTTTGTTTTTTTTGTTTGTTTGTTTTTGTTTTTGTTTTTGTTTTTTTGACAGGCAGAATGGACAGTGAGAGAGAGAGAGACAGAGAGAAAGGTCTTCCTTTGCCGGTGGTTCACCCTCCAATGGCCGCTGCAGCTGGCGCACTGCGGCCAGCACACCGCGCTGATCTGAAGGCAGGAGCCAGGTGCTTCTCCTGGTCTCTCATGGCGTGCAGGGCTCAAGCACTTGGGCCATCCTCCACTGCACTCCCTGGCCACAGCAGAGAGCTGGCGTGGAAGAGGGGCAACCGGGACAGAATCTGGCACCCCGACCGGGACTAGAACCCGGTGTGCCGGCACCACAAGGTGGAGGATTAGCCAAGTGAGCCGCGGCGCCGGCTATGGCTTAGTGTTTAACATGCTACCTGGGCCATCTTCATTCTGTTTCAAAATGCCTGGCTTTAAGTCCAATCCCTACTTGCTATTCCAGTATCCTGCTAATGTGTACCCTTCGAGGCAGCAATGATGGCTTAGGTGGTTGGATCCATGCCCCCTATGTGAGAGACCTGGATTCAGTTCTTCATCCTGACCCATCCCCAGCTGTTGGGGATATTTTGGGACTGAACCTCTCAGGCTTGCTTTCTCTCTCTTAAATAAATTAGTTTTGTTTGTTTGTTTTTTAAGCAAAACACATTTCAGCTCTAATCTTAGGGAAAACAACAACCAAACAAGTGTCAGGTTTCCCCTGTGTAACATGGTCATAGTCACTGAAAGCTGGGACCAGTCCTAATATTCTGGAAGTGTGTTAAGCTGTGTTTGAGTGTTGTGTTTGAATATTGCTCTATAGACCACTACTGGATAGAAATTATGGTTTGAAAATTAACATATTTCACATTTAAATAATGTCAATAACTTAATACTCCCTTTAATAATCTTTTGTGGTATCAATTGTAACTACAAGTCAAGAAAATTGTAAAAAAGTAAAGGGAGAAGGGAATTTTGGAGCCCTGCATGTTGCATTGTTTATTCATAAATTGAACTCTTCAGGTTCAGTTTCAATGACATCAACAAAGTCCACAACTCTTCCTTCCTCTCTGACTGATACTGTCATCACTTACTTGTTGAGTCACACATGCCCCTAACTCATTATTGTATTCCCTTTTTACAAAGTTTTCACACAGTGCTTTATGACTAGGAGCCTGTTAACAGGTAACTGTTGGATATTGTATAATATTGATTTAGGTGTCATATTTTAGACTTAAATTTGCAGATTTTAAAAACAATGAGCATGCTGGATTGTTTCAGATGCAGAACCTTGTCAGATCATTTTTCAAAGGAATAGGGTGTGTGAAGAGTGATTTGGAGTTGAGAGGCAAGAATAAAATCACAGATAAGACTGAAATTAAGAGGGTTCATAGGTCAAGGTTAAGCAGAGTCACAAAGGACCAAATTTAACCCAAAGGGATTATGCTTTTGTTTAGACCTCTGGTCTGAGAACATATTTAGTTGTGAACATGGAAAGTGTTAAGGAAGAACATCACAAGAGCTCATTCTGGAGTCACTCATGTATACAAAACCTCATCTGCACCTTGTAACTCTGTAAACTTAATCAGGTTGTGTTCGTTTCTTTGGTTTCCTTTTCATAAAACAGGAATACTAATAGGAGTTACTCTGCTAGACTGTCAGTGGAGCCTTTCAGGTACATGAGAACTGAATTTTTTTCTCCATTTTCTGGATTATTTTGTGGGTTCTGTGAAGAGCCATGAAATTAGTAACTTAGTCCCTGGTAGCTAATTTTAATTTTTCCCTCAGCTTACTCTCTCATTTTATAGTACCAGTGAATGCTTCCCGAAGACACTGGAGCTTAGGCTCAAAGACTCACAAGTGCAAAAGCCTTTTCTAAAGCCCTGGGAGGGGCCCTTAGTAATATGAGTGCATGATCATGTTTTATGTTAATTTTTTCTAAACTAAGATTTTTTTGTATATTTTAAATATTTACATATTTCAAAGGGTTACACAGAAAGAGGGAGACACACACACACACACACACACACAGATCCTTTAACCTGTGGTTCACTCCTGAATGGCTGTAATGGCCAGGGCTGGGCCAGGCGTGGGCCAGGAGCCCAGAACTGCATCCAAGACTCCCACATGGGTAGCAGGGGCCCAAGCATGTGGACTATCTTCTGCTGTCTTCCCAGGAAAAGTAGCACGGAGGTGTATCAGAAGTGGATCATCCAGGACAGAAACTGGACTCAAATGTGATGCCCACATCACTGGCAACAGCTTAGCCCACTGTATTACAACATCGGTCCCTCTTTTGTTTTTAGTAATGCCTCCACTCCTTACACATTTCATATTTGAGGATGTCCATCACCTGGATCTGCCATTGCTCCAGCTTTTTTTTTGCTGAAATTATCTCACTCATGAAGACATGCCTCCAGCTCACTATCTTGAACGATCACGGGATAACAGTGTTTCCAGAATTCCACATCAGCATGTGGAATACCCCTCAAGCATGACTTGATACCGGTCCACCATTTTCTTCAAACTCTAGGGGAAGAACACCATCTACTCTGAACAATTCCTTCTTCATTCCTTGCATTGATCCTACAAATCAAGTGTCCTTACTAGGAGTTCTTTTCCTAACACTGTTCTTCACTACATGTTTACTACTCCGTGTGTTTGGGAAACAAGGCTGATATTTCTGATCAGTTTCTACTGTAGAAATTCTCTCTTTGAATTCCCACTTTCTCTGAGTTTCTCCAACATACTGTATGGTGTAGAGGTAAGAATATACTAGAGATCACACAATAGATTGTTGGATGTTTCTTTCGCACAAGGAAGATCTTAGGGCCTAAGATGAGCTGAGTCAGGATGTTGACACTTTACAACTCTTTCAACTGTTCTCCACCAAGAAATTATGGAAAGTTCAACAAATGTTAGCTCTTATTGCCAGAATGTGTACCAGAACTGGCCATCAGTCTAGTAATGCTTATGTACCCGTGAAAGAATGTCTGGATCTTTGAAACACTTCTTTTGCAAAATTGGAAGAAAAGGGTGGGATGAATGAGAAAAGAGTTGTCAGGTAGAATATGAATTTTTAAAATATGAAAGCAATTTATTTTTGCTTAAATAAAGTGAAAATAACAGGAACAGTCAGATTTCCCATTTTTGAATATGTAATTTACCTTTTCATGGTTAAGAATTCTGTATTCTAAAGGCGAGTTACCTTTTTACAATGTTTTAACATTTTTTTCTGATAAGGATCAGTTTGACATAATTTAGTTGCCTTTCACTGTTGTAATTTACATCTTCCCTCTAATAAAATAGGGCATCAATAAAAATTACTGATATGGCCCTGCACAGACACCAAATCTAATTTTCTATTCTTTCTTTCCAGGTAATGAAAAACCATAGTGTTCATTTGCAAAAGTAATTGCACAAAGTTAACTACATTTAAATACACAGAAACATGATTTTTGTAGAGCACATGAGATAGAGGCAGTCATAATATAAAAATAGGTAGATTATACTGAATAAGCTTTATATTTATCTGAACCCCACCTCATTCTTTAGCACAATATTCTTTAACATAAAACAAAAGATGTGGGTGGATTGTTTACTTGTTTCATATTTCACACTCCAAGGAGAAATATATGCAACTAATTACCATGCTTAGAAAAGAAAAACCACCCACATGTAAAATGAAATTTGAAAAACAATGCACACATATTTCTGCTCTGGTAGTGCAAAACAGGCACTTAAGCATCATGTTATTAAGGTATGAATTCAAGGTTCTTGAGAGTTCATATTCTACATAAGTACTTTTTCTATTGTGTAGGTAGATGCTTGAAATGTTTGAAAATGTTATATTTTATATGTTTATACTACACATTTTATCCATTTTTATTCTATCTACTTTTGCCTCTCATTTTGTTTATATTTAAATAGAAAGCAGATATGGGAACTGAGTAAAAGATGTGTTTATGAAGATAAGAATTATGGGAATCAACCTATGCTTAAGTGAATGAATTCCTAGAGGAAATAAAGTTGATGATAATCACAGTCATCATCATCATTATCATCAAACTAATATCAGTAACTATAATTAATATATTTGGATTTCATTCGGTTTTCTTCCCTTGAATATGCCAGTATTATTGCTTATCCCAAAAGCTTTGTCTGTCCATGTGATTTGGCTATGTGAGAACATGGGGCTAACTCAGACCTAGTAGGACCTCATCAGCTAGTTCATTCCAACTCCTTGCCTAATTGTACTGGTTTAGGAGTGGGCAAGCTTTACAGGTAAAATAGTCTTAAATTGCTAGAATCCAGTGTCCCAAAATATGCGGAGAAAGTCCACTTTCTGAAGCTAACACTGAGGAGAGCAGAACAGGGGGACAGGCAAAGACACTGGATATAGAGAGGTACTTTAATGGTTATTTGAGATCCGGTGTCAATGAGATCATTGTGTTCCTAAATCTGTATATATGAAGTACATGAAATTTTTTCATCTTATATAAATTAAAAAATTGTATATATACAAAAGAGGCTAACTATTCTGTGGGCTTTTAGTCTAATTGAGCAAATCAACTCATTTTTCCTTTTTTATTAATCCAACTTGAATTGAGTTTCTCCCAAAACTGAGAAAATGGCTCTGTGTGGGGGAATGATGCCTTCTGGTCAGGGATTGTTTTGAGTTTTCCCATAAACTGCCCTCTTGAAGTACCACAATGAGTTTCTAAAGTTGAGGAGATACAAAGAAACAAAGTGACGGTCTCAGAGATCCATAATCAATTAACAATTTAGACAAGGGGAAATGCACCCCTAACTCAGTGAAATGAAAACAATTAGTACTGTATTATTTTTATCTCCATTTCTGTATTTTCAATAAACAATACAGCTCCATCAAACTCCCTGAATCTTGCTCTTGTAGTTCTCACCATTTTGCTTATTAGTATTTACTTGTGGGAGTTGTCATGGGCCTTGCATTGAAATCCTTGGGTCATTTTTACCTTTCTTATATCTCTCCTACCTTTTCTAGAAATAATCAGTGAAAAAGAAGATTTAAAAAGTAAATATTTAAAAGTAGATTTGAATTAGATATCCCATACCATGAAACGCTACGGTTTTCTCAAAAACATCTGTTGGTGGGATCATTTTATATAAAGGGTAAAACTATATTTTCTGCTTTATACTGTTCTTCAGCTGATTGTCAGCTGCTTAGTCAAGAATGGTAAATCACTGATGAAATTTCCTCTTAAATTTATTTTTGCTATTTTAAATCATTTTTGGCATATAGAAAGATTGTTTCTGGTACACACAGTACTCTAATGTAAACACCTTACATGCCCATGGTGTGTCTGTCAAAATTTGGAAGTTAATGTTGATACTCACCACTAACTAGAGTTTATTTAGAATTTGGAAGATTGTCAAGGTATGTCCTTTTTCTCTTCCAAAATGCAAACTGGTATCTGATGCTTAATTTAGTTGACCTGTCTCTGTGGTCTTCTCTAATGTAAGTTTTCCAGTTTTCCGTATCCTTCACGATCCTGACGGTTTTGAAGGATATGATTGATTTTTGGAGAATGTACTTCAGTTTGGTGGGTCTCAGATTTTCTCCTGATTAGATTAAAGCTATGCATTTGAGCAAGAGTAATGCAAAAAGGATCTTAGGGTATCCAATCTGGAGATCCATATAGTATCACAGGCAAACTTAACTTTGACAAATTGGTTAAAACTGTCTTTTGGGTTTCTTTACTCAGATTACTTTTTCTTCATAACAGATAAACATCTTGGAGGAAGTAGTTTGAGGAAATGCTGATTTTCTGTTTCTCTTCAAACCTCATTCTGCTTTTTCATCATTGTCTCTTCTGTTTTATTTGCCTTTCCATATGTATGTTAGAATCAGCTTGTTCATATCAATGAAAATGTCAGCTGAAATTTTTGGAGACTGAATTAAATCCTTAGATTAATTTGTGGGGAATTGCCATCTTAACTGTAGTGTGTCTTGTGGTGTATGGCCTCTCCATTTATTTAGACATTTTTTTTAATTTCATCATTGCATTTTAGTCTTTGAAACCAACAATGTGCTTATTTATATCCAAGTTTTCACTGTTGTTGTGATGCTATTGTAAATGATGCTTTTTCTTTCAAGTGGCGAGTGCTCATTGGTTTATGTAATTGATTTGCATGCATCTACATTGACCTTGTATTCTGTACACTTATTAAAACTTAGGTATTAGTTTTAAAACATTTTTGTAGATTTTGTAGAGACAATCATGATCTGTAAATAGAGGTGGTTTCCCTCCTTGTTTTCTGATATGTATGTTTTTTACTCCTTTTTGTAGCTTTAATTGAACAGCCTAGGATTCCAGTAAATGTCAAATAAGAGTGGTGACCTCTCTTCTTTGTTGCTGCACTTAAGAGAAAAATCATTCAGTATTCTGCTTTAAGGATCTCATTAGGTCTATTTGTGTGTTTGTTTTCCCGAATTTTTCCCATGAAAAGGGAATTCTAGGTTCAGCCCATTTTCCTGCCTTTGCCACTGCCTGTATAGTAGGAAGAGACAGATTTTTTTCTGTTTCCTTCCACCAACTACAGTGGGTTTTCACTAGTGCTCTAAGATCATCAGTTTTGTGGGCCATCCCGCTCAAATTCACATCTTTGTTCCTCTCCTGAGATAAGGCAGCAGACTCTAGGCTGAGATCTTGCCCTGCAGCAGGGGCTGATTTTTCCTTTCCAGGCCTGCACCCCTGGGGTGGCTTTCTCAGGCTTCTCCTCAATTTGTTGTGGATTTCTCCTGAGAACTTTGATAAAATATTTATGAAATTCTGATGATTGCCCCCATATCATTGGCCTTATTTTGGTTTGCTCTGGATACCATAACAAAGTACTATAAACTAGGTGGCTTAAATGATCAAAATGTGTTTTTTCATAGTTCTGGAGGTTAAAAGACCAAAAAAAAAAAAAAAAAGGTGTCAGCAGCATATGTTTGGTAAGGCCTCTTCTGGTTGCAGATAGGCTGGTTCATCCCTGTATCTTCACATGGCTGACAGAGAAAGAGGAGGAGAGGGAAGGAGAGAGAGGAGGAGAGAACAAGAATGCATCTTCCTTCTTTTATGTGTATACCATTCCCATTAGATTAGGATCCCATCCTATGACCTTATCTAACCCTAATTATTTCTTAAAACCCCTGTCTCCAAATACTGTCACATGGGGGGTGAGGCCTTAAATAAAAGAATCTGGAAAAGGGGGAAAAGCAATTAAGTCTACAAAAGGCTCTCAGGAGCTTCCCATTCTTTTGCCTACTTCAATTTCCTGACTATCTAGCTGAGCTCTCTGACTTGTGTTCTGCAGTATCTATCTCAGGGAGGCAAGTGCTCATGTCCTGTCTCTCCCTACAGGTGCTTATCTCTGTATCTTGTGGTAGATAACTGTATGCTGTCAACTCACTGTTAAGTTCAATAAAGCATATATTCTTTTAGCATGTGTGACTTGGCTTCTTTTTTCCTTTTATTATTATTATTATTTTTTGTCTAGTTGGGGGCCATACACTCTTCAGCTTTCTGTCTCCTTGTGGACACCAGCGTTTTGCACCTTTATAAGTTAAGTTCCAGATTTTATTGTGTCAATTAAAGTAGAATAATTTTGTGGTCTACAATTAGACTCATTTCACAAATGGAGCAAAGATAGATCCCAGACTTCTGATTCTGGCTAAGTAGACTTTGATTCACTCTTAATAAGTGAGTTCTCATTTGGCAGAGTAACAGAGCCATAGCAGATCCATAGCCACCACTCATGCGAGATGGGCATGCTCTGACCAGAACTCTGAGTTTGTGATGTGTCTGACATTGTCCGTATATTGTCTCCCATAGTCCTCATAACAAATATATGAAGTAGGCAACAGGAAAATGAGGCTTCAAAAGACAAAAAAGTTTTCCCAGGGTTGCAAATAGAATGGATGAGATTTTAACAAAAGCCATTTAACTTAAAAAACCTACATACTTAATCATTGAACTCCTCTGTCTCCTGAGGATGAAAGTAACCTTAATAAAATCATATACTAGTGAATGAAAAATGAAACACATCATCCACTTTCTGACCCTCTTGGCCATCCTTGTGGAAGGTAACTAGTAGTTAGTTTCATTGGCCTACACATTCAGGAAAAGATAACTCTGTTTAATTTTTGAAATCACTCCTTGTTCACCTTTGTGCTGGGCAAGCTTAAATAACTATTGTTACTGTTTTAGTGTCTTTATATAAAGCATTATATTGATCTGCAATGCAAACCATTTAGATGGTCTTAGATATGAGCTAACTGGTCAGTTTTTACTGTATAGTGAATGACTTTTCCCACAATTAATTACTAATGAGATCTTCAATTGTGTAGAAAAATATTCAGACTAAAACTTCAAAATTTTAATGAGTAAAAGTGACCAATGTTTGACCTCTTTTCACAGAGTCTTAATTGAACAATAAGTAGTTATCCTAAAATAATCATGGACTCCAATGGGGATAAGGTTGAGATGATAATTACTATATTAGGCTGATTGATTAAGGTTGTGAAAAGTTATTAATAGGAGGGTGAAGGGTCACAAATTTACATTGTCCTTAGTTTAATTTGAATTCTGTCAATAAAAGGGAAAATAATTGTGGTACTCATATTTCATAAAAAATCATTCTCTATTCCAATTAATGTCTTTGTCATTCTGTAAGCAATTAATCCAAAACTAAATTATTGCCTACGATCATCATTGAAAGCATTGCCTTATAACATTATCTAGTTACTTCTTTTCTTAGGACATCAGTCCATGTACATAAGCTCCCACCAACAAAATGCAAAGAATTTTAAGGCACAGCATTCTTTTTACGTATCTACTTATCTAAACTTGAATAACAGTTAAGAAGGAGAGAGTAAGCAGTTATTCATTGCCCATTATGCACTATGGAATAGTCTATATATTTTACATCTACTATTTTATTTTATTGTAAAAAATTAGTAAAACAAATTCCTTTCTCCCCTTTTTATATGTAAGGGAGCTAAATCTCATGAATCTTGGCCATTTTCACATAGTTTTTTTAAAGGTTTATTTGGAATGCTGAGTGACAGAGAGAGGGGCAAAAGCAGAAATGGAGAGAGGCAGAGAGACATAGAAAGTGAAGAAAAGCTTCCATCTACTAGTTAACTCCCCAAATGGGTACCACAGGCAGGACAAAGCCAGGAGCCAGGAACTCCATCATAGCCCCCCCCCCGTGAGTAGCAAGGGCTAAAGCACTTGGGGCACATTAGCAGGGAGCTGGATCACAAGTGGAACAGCTGGGGCTTGATCTGGCTGGCACTTCAGTATGGGATGCTGGGTTCACAAGCAGTGGCTTAACTAACTGTCATTACACCAGCTCCTCACACAAATTTTTTAAGTATATGGATATGATTTTGTCTACTTTCTCCATACCCATCCACTAAGATAATCATCATCTAGCCAAAATATATCAAAAAATACTTTTCAATTTTTCATCTAATTTTAAAAACCTACTCATCTGTTTAACGTTCCTAACCAATATACTATCACAAGTTACTATATAAAGCACAATGTGACCCAAAATTGTTCACAAAACAAATAGATCTAATAATTTTTCTAATGTCTCAAGTATCATGGTGATTACTCTGTTGTCTCTTACTTTTCCCTGGCAAAGCTGTTAGCTTTGAGAATGTGTGACATATATGACTGAAGGTGTTAATACAGCCTCTTTGGAGATTTCAACCACTGCTAAGATATGAATGATCAAGCAAAATGTAACCGAATGAAGGTGATAAAGAAGAAAAAGAAAAGTGAGAGTGCAAATGAGAGAAGGAAAAACAGTGGAAGTACAAATAGAGATGGAAAGAAAGTAGCCTTTCAAAGCAAAGAAGACCTGTTTTCACATGGATTCCAACACTTACCAGCCATATGGCCTTGGACAAAAAACTTAATCTCTGAGTTTCCTTTGTAAGTTATCAAAAGGGGATAAACTTACTGGCATAATGAAACTATTGGAATTCTCAGTCATCCAAGGATTTTCTGGCATAGCTCCAGCAGTGAATGAAAACTCAGCAGCTCCAGGAGCTCCTAGTTTCTTCTATTCCTGCTTCTTTTCCTTCTTTTGTGTAAATTCCTAATATTCAACACCATTCCTAAATTGTTCTAGAGTGTGGATCTAGGCATCAGGTTGTGTTTTAAAGCACATGGCCAAAATAAAGTTGGACCCAAGGGAGTTGCCTTTTGATGTTGGCATGGTTATAGCTGCCAATGACATCTTCATTTTCCCTGGGGGAGAAATACAGAAATCCCTTAGGATGATGGCTCTTCAAAGCTTTCAGGAAGCATCATTCTTCATGGAGGAGAGAATTGCTTTACATTCTTCCCTTTTAACGTGTCTCATTACACCTTTCAAACATATACATTTCATTACACGCCTCCATTAAAGCAGCTCATTTTAACTTTCAAATATGTGCATCTCATTACATCTCCTTTAAGTATCTTTACATATTCTCCATTTGTGGATTTCATTAAAGCCTTTCCCTTCTAGATCTCATTACTAAATTACTTTCACGTATGTTATTATAACCTATATTTCTCATTACATTACTTAAACATGCACATCTCATTACACCTTTCTATTTATGCATCTCATTACACTCCTCAAAAATATGTATCATATTACATCTTTCTCCTTTGCATATCGTTACATTTGTCCAATTATGCATCTCATTATGCCATTTTACTTATGTATTTTATTACATCCTTTCTTTTATCCATGTCATTACACTCCTTAAATCCAAGAATCTAAGTAAACCTCTACAGTATGCTATTGTAGACACTTCACATTTATTGTCTTCATTATTTCCATGGTTCATTTTTTGTACCCCTTAAAGATAGAAATCAGTCTGGGAGACTGATTAAATTACTCTTTTTAAATATACATGTTTCACTGCACATTTATCACATTTTAGGAGATGTCCTTTTTACATACTATTCGTTTTCCTTTTTTATTAAAACCTTACAAGAAAAAAATTACTTATGCTCTCCTTGATAATGTCAGGTACTGTATGTCTTCATCGCAATAACTTTATTATTATGACTTCCTTTTTTTTAAAAAAAAGAATTATTTATTTAATTTGAAAGGCAGAGGCAGAGAGAAAGAGACAGAGAGGTCTTCCATCCAAATGGTTCCCAGTCTTTAAGCATTACAGCATTTTTTTCAAACATGCACAGTGTTTTGGGTGTGTGCTATTACATATTCTCAAACATTTATGTTTCTTTTTTTATATTTATTTATGAACTTGAAAGTCAGAGTTACACAGAGAAAGGAGAGACAGAGAGAGAGAGAGAGGTCTTCAATCTGCTGGTTCACTCCCCAATTGGCCGCAACGGCTAGAGCTGTGCCAATCCGAAGACCGGAGCCAGGAGCTTCTTCTGGGTCTCCCATGTGGGTGCAGGGTCCCAAAAACTAGAGCCATCTTCCACTGCTTTTCCAGGCCATAGTAGAGAGCTAGATTGGAAGTGGAGCAGCTGATACTCAAACTGGTGCCCATATGGGATGCCAGCACTGCAGATGGAGGCTTTACCTGCTGTGCCACAGCGCCAGCCCCCATTTATGTTTCTTTTCTTAATGTAAATCGCCTCTGTTTTACACAGTTGGGGTTTTAGTATCATCTGATCATTATTTTCAGCCATCAGTGGGATTTCCCCTGTTCTCTAGGTTATCCCTTTACCTCTATATGTATATCTTCTCTCCCTGAGGCAGTAGATACCTTTGGAATAAGTTACAGGGTACAGTATAGCCGAATGATCCATGTTTTACTTTGCATAAATTCTATTTCATTATCAGAGTATTTTTTGTTGCGATGCTATTGAAAACCATAATAGTTGTTGAAACTTCAATATTCACTATGCCTTAATTGAAAGATCTTGTCAGCAATGCTGAAATAAACTATCCTGGGGCATTTATTATATGGACATTATAATCAGGACTCAGTCAATAAGAAATCCATTCTAATCTAATATATTCAGGATTACGTAAATTTGAATCTAAATTGATACACTTACCAAGTGTAGTTACTTGAGAACATTCATAAGAAAGTGACTCATGCAGCCCAGACATGACCCTGCTACCAAAAGAATAAAGGATTAAATCAGTAGCTTTGATTTTATGTCACAGTTCTCAATTTTACTCTGTGAAAACTGGGCAAAAGTCCTAAATTGCCCTGAATCACTTTCCCAAGGCATCAGGATCTCTCACACATATATAGTCTACAAGTTGAAGATATGTAGGTATATATCTCCTATAAGGTAGAAATACTTCTTTCATCGATACACTTTTTAAAGTGCTTTGGGGCATTTTGGAAATCTGTGGCATTTTTTGATTTGTTTTTCATTCAGCCATATTTTTTTTCTCAACAGTAATTTTTCAACTGCTACTATTTGCCAGCTATTATTCCAGTTGGTGGCAGTATAGCAATGAATAGATAAAATCCAGATTCTTATGGAAGTATATTTTCATTAAGGTAAATAGATAAATCAATACATGAAAAGGATGAACAAAATTTCACAATGTGAGAAATATAACAAAGAAAGATGAGAAACAAAAAGGATATATTGAGGCATGTATAGACAAACAACAAATGATTGATCTTATTACTCCAGGCCAGAAGGGGCAAGCTTGGGGGTGAGGTATGGAGATGAGAGAGCTGGATACAGGAGATAGGCTAGGTAGGATTTGTGTTTGTACACAGATGCCAGAAATAGAACAGAGAGAGGAGAGGGAAGGAGGGAGGGAGGAAAAGAGGGAAGGATGCAGTGGGAAAAAGGGGAGGGGGAGGGAGAGAGAGAGACAGACAGACAAACAGGCAACATCTACTACTTCCTATTGCTCTTTCTTCGATCTTTTTTTGCTGACTCCAGCAAGCTGACAAAGAATCCTGGTGACAGATGCTACAAGTGCCACCCTACCACAGGATCTGAAAAAAATAGGAACAGGCAGATTAATTATTAGAGTAAGGGGACCTTTCCTGTCCACTGTTTGATATTGTGGTACCTGCTTTGTCACTTTGTTCCACATTACTCTGTATTAATTTTTTTATAAAACTTATACTATACAGGGCTGTCGCCGCGGCTCACTAGGCTAATCCTCCGCCTTGCAGCGCTGGCACACCGGGTTCTAGTCCCGGTCAGGGCGCCGGATTCTGTCCCAGTTGCCCCTCTTCCAGGCCAGCTCTCTGCTGTGGCCAGGGAGTGCAGTGGAGGATGGCCCAAGTGCTTGGGCCCTGCACCCCATGGGAGACCAGGATAAGTACCTGGCTCCTGCCATCAGATCAGCGTGTTGCGCCAGCCGCAGCGCAGAGGCCGCGGTGGCCATTGGAGGGTGAACCAACGGCAAAGGAAGACCTTTCTCTCTGTCTCTCTCTCTCACTGTCCACTCTGCCTGTCAAAACAAAAAACAAAACAAAACAAAACAAAACAAAAAACTTATACTATACAAACATACTATCTGTGATCACTACCTCCCATGCATACTGATAGAATGTGAGCACCATCAGGCTGAGAATGTGTTGGTTGGTCTATATGTCTTGTTCTAAGTAGCAGGATAATAAGAGCAAATTGCAGTTAAGGATACAATCCAAAAGCCACTGTACTATTATAATGATATATTCTGAGAAGACTGGCAAATAGTTTGAAGGACTATGGCATCGAAAACTGAAATAAATATAGTAGAGGAAAGAAAACACTAAGAATGTGATTCTAACCACTTGTGGTCAGAAAGATAAGAGTAATAAGGGATTAACAGGTAGAGAATAGAAGGCCTAGTACCAATTCAAACCAGTAACAACTAAAACATGTAGCTATTTAAATATTTATGTATTTGTATCCCAATTTATACTCAAATTTGTGAAATCCTGTAACAATTATATATATATATATATATATATATACAACTTAGATTGTAATAGAGTATGTGTTTGCACAATGTTATGGGCTGTGTTTATTTTCTAGGGCTATTATTAAAAAATTGTCACAAAATTTTTTGTCTTAAAACAATAGAAATTTAGTGTGTTATGGTTCAGAATTCTCAAAGTGTAAAATCAAGTTGTCTGGGGCTCATATTCTTTCTAAGTGTGGAAGGGAATCAGGAAACTCTTCCTTGCATCCACTTAGCTTATGGTGGCTGCCAAGAAGTCAGGATTCTGGCAGAATCACTTCAGTTTCTGTTATTTTCCTCCCTATGTGTGCCTGTGCGTTCTCTCTTCTCATGAAGGTATAAGCCATTGGATTTGAGGCCCACCCTAACAAATGACTCCATTTTAACCGAACAGTACCTGGAAAGATCCTGGTTCTGAATAAGATTGTATTCAGAATATCTAGGTGGACATGAATTTTAGAGGGACAGCGTCCAGCTATGTGTTAAAAACCCCAACATGGCTACAATTGAAAGTTGTTGTTTTTTTGTGGGAGAGTTTGTTCATCCTCAGAATTCTAATTGAGGAACATTTCCATGTACTCTGACAAAACAATTGCTTGAATCAGTGGGATCTGCTGATGTCTGTTCTCCGCTCTTCCATCCATATCCACTACATTACTTCTTGGTGACAAAGTTGACTTAAAGGGGCAGCAAGAGAAGTTGTTGCTGGAAAAGCCAGCAACAGATCTGCATGGTCCTCTGTAAGCTGTCACTAACGAGGATGAGTATCTCCTCAGTCATCTCCCTTTCATAATCCTCCTCAGCCTCCGTGATCTCTTTTCCCCAGTTGCTTGATAAATTCAAGATAACTCCACCAATCTTTGCACTCTGATGGAAAGTGCTTTTTCCATATTTTACTCATTATCCATGTTACAGCTCATGCTTTACCATCGTAAAGACATACTGTGAGCATCTACTTATCTAGAAGGTGTCCCAACACTGTATTTTGGTGATCCCTGTCATAATTTTTGTTACTTTTCTTCACCTCTTTCTTGCCCTCCTTGTCTTCCTTTCTGTCCTCTTCCCTCAAGCACCTGTCTTTATCACCTACTACTTACTTGATACCTACATATTTACTTTTCTGTCTTGCTGACTGTGAGCCCTAGCCCTACAAGGCCAACAATGTTTGCATGCTTATCACTGAGTTCCTACCACCAAAAATACCTCATAACTAGTGGGAAATATGAATTAAAGAAATGGAGAAATGATTTTCTTAAAATTCATTTACTCAGATTTCTTTAAAAACAAAGGAGATCTGTGATTATCATTTACATGGAGGATGAGTTCACATTTTCTCTGTTAAAATGGGTAAAGAGTATATGTCAATGGAGATAAGGATCACATTTGACATATGTGGCTATTATGAAAGACACACTGAACACCACAAATACTCAGACTGATAAAACAGATGCAGCATAGCCCTCAGTGCAGTTTCATTCTTCTTGTAATTAGGTAGAAACAGGTTGAGATAGTTCTGTTGTTGTTTAGTGTTGTGGACAGTGTTTACAAAGTTTACACACTACGGGGCATGTTGTGGTAGGTCCTGCTTTTGGTTTAAGGAAAATAGCTTTATCCAAACTATAAATTTACTAAGGGAAAGAAAAAGTACATGAAAAGGCTAAATGTAGTCATCTTAGCATTTATACAAAAATACAGTTTGAAATAATGGTTTCCTAGAACTCTCTCTTTGAAATTAAAAAAAAAATCTTGAAAGATTAAATGTGCTAATTTTCTATTTATCTGTAATTATAGCTACTTTTGGGAGCTAGAGCCCTATTATAGTCATTCTTTAATTCCTATTATCTAACCTAGCATCCAATTCAAAGTATAAGTCTATAAGTGTTGCACATAGAGTTCTTAAACATCTATGTGAAGTTGCTAGGCAAATGTGAGTGTAGGTCTATTTGTGTTTATGGAAAACAAATTGAATTATGACATAAAAAGTATATGAGAAAGTAGAATAAAACATATTATCCACTTCATAGGAGCATAGAAAATGCTTTTATAATTATCAATATTTTAGTTCAAAAATAAGTGGAGGCAGTACAAATAGAAAATAAATTCCTGCTTTAAAAATATTATACAGCTATAAATTGCAGTATTTGCAGTTGAATGTTTGTGTATGTTAACTCCACAGATACAGGCAAACAGATAAATTCACTACTATTAAGATTTATCAATAGGTGTCTAAAGAATTTAGGTTAAATTAGAGCTACTTCCTAGTTCATTTGAAAAAGTAGTTCTTCAAAACTAAAATTCACAACCTACTCTTTTTTTTTTACTTTGAATTATCCCTTATTTGAAGACATTTTGAGATGCATCATAGAACATATTAGACTAAGCTTATTCCTTGTAGTAGCATACATCCTCACAATGTATGCAAACAACAGGCGGTAGGCATAATAAGTTAATTATATGGTAAGTTAGAAGGGATTTTACAGAACAAAAACGGAAAACTTTGAGCAAAGTAAAAGTAGTGGCACAAGAACCAGTGTAACTTCAACAGTGTAGGCATCATGCATACAGGTGAGAGGTGAGCGAAGGCTTCAAGTAGGTGGGGGAGTTAGTAAAATGGGAACCTGAATCATTTCCTTAAATTCTCATGGTAGGGAAAGCAAATTCCTAGGGCAAAGCTCTTTTTGCATAAGGCTGTCTGACTTACTGAGTATCACTGAAATCCCAGGAACAAATACTTACTTCATGAGAACATTTTAAAACTTCCCATGATACCTCAAAAAGGGAGGGAACACTTCAAACAAAGGATGCATAGCCAATATTCAATCTTTGGGGAACATTAGCTAGAAATAAAAATGCCCGTTTAACTGGGGAATAAAAATTCTGAAAAAAGTTTGCAATTTCCTTCAAAATCTGAAAGCCTGGCTATCAGAACTCACTGTATCAGAGGCTGTCACAGGCTGGACTCTCTCAGTATTGCAACGGACAGGGCTTAGAGTGCTGGCACACTATCTTTGGTGCAGACTATCATCTCAGTGGATTAGCTTTTCAGCTTCTTTCTCGCCCTTTTTCCCTTCCACATATACAACCTGTCTGTGTCTGCTTTATTTCTATCAAGCTGGGGAAAATGAGTGAAGGAGAAGAAGAGGGAAAATTGACAGAGGCGATACATGCCTGACCGGCATTTGTTATATATTCTCTAACAGATAGGAAACTTGTCAGAGAATGACCAGATTTATAATCTCAAAACACAAATCTCATCTTGATTTGGATGAAGTTAAAAGAAATTTAACCTTAAGATTGCTATAAGTTATATTCTAGGTTTTAAATATCTTCCAATCTTATGTGATATCTTCCAACAAAGATTTTGAATTTCCCACATTTGCCAATATGTCTTCTTTTGAGACTAATTGCAAACAGGTAAAACATAAAATGCAATAATTCCTTATATACATGTTTTTGAAATGTTATATTCTACACCATATATATAAATATATATATATAGTGTTTCACAAATCAGTTTTACAAATAAAAATTGTAATGCTTTAAAAGTAAATTAATTTTAAAAACATTAAGTGTATCCTTAAACCTTTGAGACACTGAATCTTAGCAATATTGATATCTGAAGCCACACAATTCTCTGTTGTAAAAAGCTGTCTTGTAACACCCTAGAGCTGTGACAACAAAAGTATGTCCAAAACTTGCAAATATCCCTTGAGAGGAAAAATCGTCCCTTTTTAGAATCAACTTGTGAAGTAGAAAGGGAAATTTACATTGTTTTTCTTTTCTTTTACTTTATCTTAATATTGTATTTAAAACAATAATTGCCATCTTATTCATTTTGCTACCTCTATTCACTCATATTTTCTGCAGGTTGAACTTTGGAAGGCCTCCTCATAAAAAGGATGGACAAAAAATGAGGATCTAGTGAGAATTAGCCTTTTCAGCTTCCTATTAACTTGAATTGTCTATGAACTGATTCTTTCATACTTCTCATGGCAATTATGAGTGATATTTATACTAAACTAAAAGTCATATGAATTTCTCAAGTGCCCTTTGGATAGTTAAAAGAAATTAAGTATTTTTAAGTATTATTTTAAGTTTATTTTATTCTATTCAGAATCATTAAAACTTAGGGTTGTTTATATAATTACTATCTCTGTTCTTTGAGCAGGATGAATGCAGGTCAAATGATATTAACTTTATTTTAGGCTGAGCAGCCCATTTAGTAATATTAGCTGAATTCACTTTGGAGTTGGTATTTATTGATCATTTTTAATTTTACATGTCACACCATGAAAAATGTCCTCCAAATCCACATATTTCTGTGTCACCTTCTTCAAACATTAGTTACAGTTTAGGAAACACAGGGTTTTTTACTTAGAAAAGATTGTAAAGAGGAATTATAGCTGGCAGCATAAAGGTTACCTGCACACATCTACATGGTTATCTGTGCTTCATATAATCGGCTAAAATTTTTAGGTTTGCTTTTTATTTATTTTTTAATTTTTAAAAAATTATCTGAAAGGGTTACAGAGAGAAGGGATCTTCCATCTGCTATTTCACTCCCTAAATGGCAGTAATGGCTGGTGCTGGGCTAGGCTGAAGTCAGGATCCCAGAGCTTCATTCGAATCTCCCAAGTGGATGCTGGGCCTCAAGCACTTAGGCCATCTTCTGCTGATTTCCAATGCACATTAGCAAGGATCTGGATCTGAAGTAGAGTAACTGGGTCTTGAACTGGCACTCAAATGGGATGCCAGCATCACAGGCAGTGGCTTAACATACAACACCACAACATTGGCCCTAGGTTTTTTAAGTTGAATGATTAAACTCTCAGGAGTTCATAAGAAAGTCAGATTGTTTAGTTGGTACTTGTCAAATAATGAGTTATCACCATTTCAGATGCTTGCTGTACCCAAAATTATATAACTTACACATTAAAAAGGAATATATTGGGTAAAAAACACAAATTTATCTTAATGATTAAAAAGATGTCACTTCTGTTCAGTATAAATAAAAAGTAAATAAATGATAAAGATTTATATTGATTATTAAGTAATTTCAAAGAATTGCTGCTAATGAGATAAGTTCTATACCAGTATTTGGATCTTTCTGAAGTGAATTGTAGAAATTATTTTCTCTTTGATTCTGCATATTTCTAAAATATATATTTAGTGGTATATAAAATGATGTAGAAAAGAAAAATGAGAATGCTCTTTTGGGTAGAATATAAAGGGGGGAACAAGTTTGTACGTTTTGGGAAGGTTTTGAATGAAATGAGTGAGCCATCAATGAGGAGCTCATGAAATAATGTATTCCCACTCCTCAGAGAGATAACAGTAAGTGCAAGGGCCCTGAAGCAAGACTGAGTTTAGCTTGTGATATGAACATCAACTGCTAAAGGTAGGGTTGGTGGATGAATGAAGGAGAAGACTAAATAATTAATTACTGATTTAATAATGGGTATGCTCTATTTATTTGAATTATCATGTAGCCATCATTTCCTTTCCCAAATATAATTTCATTCTCTATTTGAATTATAGTGTTTAATACACATGTATTAGTTCGTTATATATGTTAATATTCTTAACCCAATTTCTTTTCAGGAGTATAACTTTATAGATACTATCTAACTCATTTAAAAAAGTCATTGATGAGAAAAATGTAGATGAAAACATATAATTAAATTTTAAAGTCCCAATGGTAGTGAGAGGGATTAAGGGAAATTGATAATGTATACCAAACACAGTCAGAGATAAGTAGCCAATTTTAGAGTTTGTTAGCACAAAGGACTTTAGCATGGTCTCTAACATTTTAATTTTTACAAGGAAATATGTTTTTACGTAATTTTGAAAAACTGCCTAATTGTTGGTCATTTTGATGCTTTGTATAATTTTGCCATTAGAAATAAAATAGTGTCATAGGACATTTTTAAAAATTTCATTTATGGTTAGATATACTTAAATTCTTTGTTTAAGCATGCAGAATTGAATTATTAAGTGGTGTCACAGCCACTAAGTCTGACAAAATTCCTTCAGTGTTTTTTATAAGATAAATCTTCAAGTTACAAACATTCAGTCTTTCTATGTCTTTATTTTGCCATACTTTTTGAAAAATGGGTTTTTGGATTCTTGGTTGACAGTTTTTTGTTATCATTATCTTTTTTTTTTTTTTTTTGCAGTGTTTCAGTTGTGTCATGTCAGCCACTGCCTTCTGTCCTCTATTGCTTCTCGTGAGCAGTCAGCTGTTAATCTTGTGCCTTAGTCATTTTTCTCTTGATGCTTTCAACATTGTTTCTTTGCCATTGTCTTTCAATTGTCTGACTAGGATATATCTGTTTGTTTTCATTCTGGTGGAGTTTGTGGAATTTCCTGAATGTGGAAAGTTCTTCATGTAACTCAGGGATTTTGTCCGTGATTCCTTTGAGGTTCTGTTGTTGTTGTTGTTCTGCCCCTTTGCCTCTTACCTCTCATTTTGATACTACTGCTGCATTTATGTCCTTTTAGTCAATTCTTTTCTATAGATTGTGTAGACATTCACTTTTGTTTCCTTTTTGTTTAAATCTCAGATTAGAATATTCCTGTTGCTATATATGACTTTTTATTTATGATCATATAAACTTTTGAGCCCCACATATATTTTTGATTTCTGTTATTTTATTATCAGTTGAGGAGCTTATATTTGCTTTAAAAGCAATTCCTATCCCTTTATTGATGGGTCATCATAATACTTTATTAATATTTAATAATCTTTGGTTATTTAAACATATTTACCAAGCTGATTTAAAGTGTATGTCTGATAAATTCAATATCTGGATACATTCAAAGGCAATTTTTATTGCTCATGCCTTTTCATTTTATGAATCACACATACTTTGATGTGATACTTCCTAATTTTTGAAAGATTATTTATTTGAAAGGAAGAGTGACACACAGAAACAGAGAGGAAGGGAGAGAGAAGAAAAAGAAAGATATCTTCCATCTGTTTGCTTACTCACTAAGTGCCTGCAACAACCAGAATTGGGCCAGGCTGAAGCTAGGACCTGGGAACCTTGTTGATGTCTCCCATATGATAGCCGGACCAAGTGCTTGGACCATAATTGACTGCCTTTGCACTTGTATCAGCAGGAAGTTGGATTAGAGGCCGTGGAGCCAGGATTCCCATTGGTACTCTGATATGGGATGTGGGTATTGTGAGCAATGACTAAACCCACAGTACCATGAATCTTGGTACTATTTCATAATTATTGAGACATTTTAGATAATATATTGTATCAACTTGGGATTATGATTCCTACCCCAAGAGCTTGCTGTTGCTGGTTTATATTTTGTAATTATTTGTTCCTATAATTTCTTTAAAATTTTTTTCTGCATAGTGTGCAATGTTTAATACCACAGCTCAATGTTTTGTTAAGCATGTGGGTATGTACATGCACATACACTTATACACACACATATACTTATCCATGAGTTCCTAGGTCATCATAGCCTAGTGCTCAGTCAATGATTGGTCAGAGGTTATAGTTAAGATAAAGCTTCCATGCACTGCCAACAGATCTATATCTTGGGTATGTATTTAAATTTCAAGAATCTACGCCGGCGCAGCGGCTCACTAGGCTAATCCTTCGCCTTGCGGCGCCAGCACACCGGGTTCTAGTCCCGGTCGGGGCGCCGGATTCTGTCCCAGTTGCCCCTCTTCCAGGCCAGCTCTCTGCTGTGGCCAGGGAGTGCAGTGGAGGATGGCCCAAGTGCTTGGGCCCTGCACCCCATGGGAGACCAGGAGAAGCACCTGGCTCCTGCCATCAGATCAGCGCGGTGCACCGGCCGCGGCGGCCATTGGAGGGTGAACCAACGGCAAAGGAAGACCTTTCTCTCTGTCTCTCTCTCTCACTGTCCACTCTGCCTGTCCAAAAAAAAAAAAAAGAATCTACAAGTCTGTTTTGAATTTGTCCAGTGTCTACTGGCTCACAAATTCCCTTTCCAATTACTCCTTCTTGGATTTGGCTGTGTGATTGTACACAGCCTTTCTCTGTACTTATAAGGGACGACTAAAAACAGAGACCTTTTGACTAAATGTGTCTCCCTCTTGAATTTCTTTCTGGCCTGCTGCTTTGTTATTACTCCTCCAATCAAAGTGTTAGCCTTCCCTGGTTGACAGTTTCTGTGATTTGTTGTTTTCAGCAATACCCTTGGGAATATTTTCTTCCATATTTTGCTGCAAACAAAATCAACCCTTTTAGGCAAGCTCACTTAGTGGGCTACCTCTCACAGTCTGCACTGGCAAACTTATACATCCTGGAGTTTGGACAGATGCAAGCTTTAGGTTCTTACTGATGTCTCCAACTGCCCAGCATAGAGCTTCTGTAGCCTAAAGCTTAGGGTGTGGAGGAATGTAGCAGCTCATCATGTAAATGTCACAGATTCCTACTCTTCTACTGAGGTTAAGGAGACTCTCGGGCCGTGTGCTGTGGCGTAGCAGGTGAAGCAGCCGCCTGCAGTGCCGGTGTCCCATATGGGTGCCAGTTCAAATCCTAGCTGCTTCACTTCTGATCCAACTCTCTGCTGTGGCCTGGAAATTGTCCTTAGGGCCCTACACCCATGTTGGGGGCCCGGAAGAAGCTCTAAGGTCCTGGCTTCAGATTGGCCCAGCTTCAGCTGTGGCAGCCATTTGAGGAATGAACCAGGAGATGGAAGACCTCTCTCCCTCTCTCTCTCTCTGCCTCTCTGTGGCTCTGCCTTTCAAACAAATAAATAAATCTTAAAAAAAAAAAAAAAAAAAGAAGACAGACTCTCTTGGATAAGTACTTTTTTTAATAGGCCTATTTTTCAATTCACAGAAGATACAAATGGCTGTTTTTCGATTTTATCTGGTTTGCTCTCTGATTCTCTGAAGGAAAAATTTGCTAAGCTCATCACACAGCCATACAGAAAGTCTGAGATATTTTTATTTTATATACAGATAAATTTAAGGTATGTAAAATCAAAATGACAATGGATTTGGTGACATTTAAAGGCCATTAAGTTGCCATGTGTATATAGTTCACTGAATTATAATCTTTATAGTAGAAACATTTTCACCTCTTAACTCCATGGTTTATAATACTTTTGCTAACTTAAGTATTTCTTTCATCAATGAAAATGACCACATAAATATATTAAATTACTGTAAGGTTAATAATGTTTTTCCTAAACTGATCAAGTGTTTCATTTTATTTCTAAATATAAATCAATATAAGTATCAAAATGTCCATCCCTCTACCAAAAATTCTGCTATTATCTGATTATGGATTGTAGTGTTTCCTTTCATTCTTCCAATAGAATCAATTTCAATTATGTAAATAATACAATTTAAATAATTAACAGAAAAACATCAAAATTCTGTGTCTTCATGGCCAAATCGTAACATTAAAATGTGCATGACAGTCATCAAGAGGAGATATTTTTTAAGTATATTTGCAAGGCAAAGTGACAGGGAAAACCAGAGAGAGAGAGACAGAGAGATTTTCCATCCACTGGGTCATTCCCCAAATAGCCACAATAGAAAGAGAGAGAGAGATCTGCATCCACTGGATCATTCCCCAAATAGCAGCAACTGTCAGGGCCAAAGTGAAACTGGGAGTCAGAAACTCCATCTGCTCCATCTGGCTCTCCCACTTGGGTGACTGAGTCCCCAGGACTTGGGCCATCTTCTGCTTCCTTCCTTGTTGTTTTAGCAGGAACATCGTATGATAAGGAGCAGCTGGGGCTCTAATTGGTGCTTCAGTATGGGACATGAGAGTTGCAAGAAGTGGTTTAATCTTTTGCCCCCGGCTCTGGCACTGTGGTGTAGTGGGTTAACATCCTGGCCTGAAGTGCCAGCATCCCATATGGGCGCTGGTTCTATTTTTTTTTTTTTTTTTTTTGACAGGCAGAGTGGACGGTGAGAGAGAGAGACAGAGAGAATGGTCTTCCTTTTGCCGTTGGTTCACCCTCCAATGGTCGCCGCGGCCAGTGCGCTGCGGCCGGCGCACCACGCTGATCCGATGGCAGGAGCCAGGTACTTCTCCTGGTCTCCCATGGGGTGCAGGGCCCAAGCACTTGGGCCATCCTCCATTGCACTCCCTGGCCACAGCAGAGAGCTGGCCTGGAAGAGGGGCAACGGGGACAGAATCTGGCACCCCGACCGGGACTAGAACCTGGTGTGCTGGTGCTGCAAGGCGAAGGATTAGCCTAGTGAGCCACGGCGCCGATCATCCCATATGGGCGCTGGTTCTAGTCCGGGTTGCTCCTCTTCCAGTCCAGCTCTCTGCTGTGTCCTGGGAAAGCGATGGAGGATGGCCCGGGTGCTTGGACCCCTGCACTGGCATGGGAGACCGGGAGGAGGCACCTGGCTCCTGGCTTCCGGTAGGTGCACCTCTGTCTTTCCATCTGGGAGTGAACCAACGGAAGGAAGACCTTTCTCTCTGTCTCTCTCACTGTCTGTGATTCCATCTGTCAAAATAAATAAATTAAAAAAAAAAATCTTTTGCCCTACAACTCTAGCCCCCAAGAAGAGTGTTTTTGAAGTTTCTTTTTATATTGTATATATTTTTGTTATTTCTACCCTCTTTCCACATCACTGAATCTGGTCTATAATTTCAAAATTCTTTGTTTTCTCTATGTGGATTATCTTATTTATCTCTCCTAGATTTCCCTTACTTCCTGGCTTTACATAGTACCAGAAATAACCCAGTACATAAGAATTTTTATGATGGCATTAACTAATGATGCTACAAAATTAAGGTGCTTCCTAAATGCTGATGAATAAAGAGTTTTAAAAGCCAACCTAGGGGCTGGCGCCGTGGCACAGTAGGTTAATCCTCCGCCTGCGGAGGTTATATGGGCGCCGGTTATAGTCCCGGTTGCTCCTCTCCCAATCCAGCTCTCTGCTGTGGCCTAGGAAAGCAGTGGAGGATAGGAAGAAACTCACGGCTCCTGGCTTCGGATCGGTGCAGCTCTGGCCGTTGCGGCCAATTGGGGAGTGAACCAACAGAATGAAGACCTTTCTCTCTGTCTCTCCCTCTCACTGTCTGTAACTCTACCGCTCAAATAAATAAATAAGTAAAATAAAAAAGAAAAAGCAAAAGCCATCCTAAAACAACTTATCATAAAGGAGAAAAAAAGGCATGTAATTTTTGAATTTCAGTTTATAGGCAAGTAAAGTAAACATGTTTGAATTGAATGTAAGTTGGAAAGCATATGCTGTCAATATTGAGACCAATGCATGGGGTATTCTGAGTAATAATAAGGTTATCCTTAAAATAAAAGCAGCTTATCATTTGTCAGACAGCCAAAGGACTATTGGCATATACAAGTAGTCCCTGAGAACTATAAAAGATGTAGGAATTAATTATCATAAATTAGTTAATTGTTTCTTTTTACTCAGGGCATGAACCCATTTTTGATAACTATTATTAATTGATTTCAGGGGAAAATTATTCCATATTGCAGGTCTCAAGAAGCCTTCCTTGAGTACTGTGTGTTGAAATTAAAAAAAAAAGAAAAAAAAAGGAAAACCTTTTCTGCTATTATTAGAAATCACTCCAAAAGGAGTGAAGCTTGTCTGGCTTGCTACCTGATCATCAGAATTTCAAATATTGGATATATATGGATGTTAAAAATGTCTATGATATTTTCTTTTAACTTGGATTATAAGAGATGCTCAAACGTACACTACAGAATTACTGCATCTCAGTGACATTTTAGATAATTTAAACCTAATATATAGTTACCTAGAAATGCTACTCATTGGGGTTCACAAGAACCTCTTTCTTAGGACACTACAAAACTCAAAGCGACATGTAGCTAAAAGAATAGCACTTTTTGAATATTGAATCACAGTTTCACTTTTCATCATCTGGGTTCTTGCTTCCTTTTACTCTACCAGCTTGTGTCAGAATCAGTGTTTCTTAACAACACTACCCTGTTACTGACTAAAGGCAATTATAACCCTTGGCTTTGCCACTGTCTAAACTTTTAAATATAATCTATTTTTTTAAAAATTTATTTATTTGAAAGGCAGAATTAGAGAGGAGAAGAGACAGAGAGTAAGAGAGAGATCTTCCATCCACTGATTCAGTCCCCAATAGGCCACAATGCCCAGGGCAGGGCAGGGCTCAAGCCAGGAGCTGGGAGCTTCATCAGAGTCTCCCACATAGGTCCAGGAGCCCAAATTCTTGGGCCATCCTCTGCCGCTTTTCCAGATGCATTAACAGGGAGCTGGATCAGAAGTGGAGCAGCCGGGGGCTTGAACCAGTGCCCATATGGGTTGCTAGCAAAACAGGTAGAAGCTTTACATGCTACTCCTCTTTACATGCGTGCATTTCATGTGGTTGATGTCCTTCAGTAGTCTCCACAGGTATTTACCTGTCTTCAGTGTTTTTTGGTCTGTCTGTGCTTATCTATATTTGTACCTTTTTTTCATGGATCCCCTAGTCAGCTATTATGCCATATTTACTGTTATCTGTAGATTTCCTAGAATCTGGTGTTAGTTTTAAAGCTGAGAATTTTTTCCCTTCTATGCCCATGAAATATTTGTAGGGTGAATACATTCCAAATTATGTTTTTCTTTTCTTTCTTTTCTTTTCTTTTCTTTTCTTTTCTTTTCTTTTCTTTTCTTTTCTTTTCTTTTCTTTTCTTTTCTTTCCTTCCTTCCTTCCTTCCTTTCTTTCTTTCTTTCTTTCTTTCTTTCTTTCTTTCTTTCTTTCTTTCTTTCTTTCTTTTTTCTTCTTTCTTTCTTTCATAAAATTTGACAGACAAAGAATCTAGGGAGAGAAAGAGAAGGAGAGAGCCCTTTCCAATTGCTGCTTTGTTCTCCAAATGCCTGTAATATCTAAGGCTGATTTGGGTAGCTTTGGGGGGGACTGAGAATTCCATTAAGGTTTCCAGTGGATGGCAAGGACCCAAGCATTTGAGCGGTTACCTGCTGGTTCCCAGATCTTCCTTAGCAGGAAGGTAGAATTAGGAGCCAGAGCTGGGACTTTAACCCAAGTACCAGGATACGGAACACAAGCATCTCAACCAGCTGCTTAACCACCGTATTAAGTGCCCCACCCATCTCTCAACACACCAAAATGGTTTTTAAACTTCATGTAAATCATCCACTGAAGGACTTACTAATACCTGTGAATTTCCAGTCAGCCACTTTTGGACACCAAAGGCTGTGTTCCACTCCAGTTCCTTCATTCTTATTGTTACCAAACTGAACAAAATAGATTCTCTCCAATAGCTTCCTTAAATGCTATAATTAGTCAAGTCTCTTCCCCTTTCAAATTATCATGTTTGCTTGCTATGCATATACTTTAAACTGTTGTCTGTTTCTTAAAAACTCAAATATTTAATATTTCCAAAACCATGACTAGCTTGATGTTTGTCAACATAAGTTTGATATTCCGTACCTCACTTCCAGTAGTGAAAGCAGTCTGATCACAGGCTGCATGGCTAGCCATTGTCTGCCTGGCCTGTGAAACATTTTTCCCTGTGTCAGATTCTTGTTTCTCTTTCACAAAAATGAACTCCTTCTTCTAAGGACTTTATGCTAATTTTTATTTTGTGTGTATTTTTTTTTTAATGATTCAAAGCTTAAATATTCAGGCTAAAATATAAAGTACTAAATCTTTGAAAAATTTATTGGTGCTCACTTATTAGCAGTTCTCTTTGAAAACTTGTGCATTTTAGTATATAATCTAATTTAATCTTGGATAGACACTGTTTTATACTCATTCTTATAGTCGTCACACCCAGTTTTGATGACAAGCTAAAGGGAATATTTACTTATTTGTCAGTAAATATTTATTTGTTTCACAGATTATGATGTCAATTTGATAACTTGAACAGTCATTAATCCTTCTGTTTAAAGAGAGTGAATTTGTAAAAGTTCTTTCAATTACTTCTGTCATAATATTTAATATTTAATATATTTTAAAGCTGCTGAGTTTTATTTGGATTTTTATTGCTTATAAAAGTAATGTGTTGGCCGGTGCCATGGCTCAATGGGCTAATCCTCTGCCTTGCGGTGCCGGCACACCGGGTTCTAGTCCCGGTTGGGGCACCAGATTCAGTCCCGGTTGCCCCCCTTCCAGGCCAGCTCTCTGCTGTACACATTCTCTGTACCATGTAAGCATGCTTGACTGACATTTATCTGCTGTTTTCCCATGATGCATAACTTGTTCATTCATTGTGTTGGGCAGAGTTAGCAGACTTTGCAACTGGGGAATGAAACTGAGGGTCTTTCTAGTTCCCTTCCATTTCTTTGTTCAATATCTCTTATTTGTTTTCAAAGATAATTATCAATAACAAATTTAGGGCTATGTTAAATGTAAATTTTAAAGCATACATGTCCAGAGATTCCAGTTTAGCAGCCACATGACCAGAAATATAGAAGAGTGAAATTGGATCCTGATTCTTAATTCACCTTTTTTATTGTATCTTTAAAAAGAAAAAAATAAGATTTCGCAGTGTGAGCTTAATTAAAGTAAATGGAGAGTTTAAAAGATGGAGAGGCATGTTGTTTCTTAATTGTGTTGTTGACTTAATGCATAATGATCTTTGCAACTTTGCGCATATAACACCATCAGCTGTGCTTGGCATCTATTTTAATTCAAGTTCATTAAGGAAAAATAATATCCTCTTTCATAGTTTATTTCAGAATTAAACCCATAATCTGTGGGCAGAAACTCACCTCTGTGCTACTCTTTTGGATATTAGTCTCTGGGTGGAGTAATGTGCAAAGTGAATCAATAAAAACCAAATTTTTTCATTTAGCTTGAGGTCATTCTTAGGTTATTTTAGTGTTTACCTCAAAAAGTAAGTTTAGAAGTTTTTTTTTAATAGTAAAACACTTGACTTATGTGTTTTGCTAATAGTAAGTTTTGTGTGTTTATTGTTCAAAGTGTTGCAAAGTAGTAACTAGAGTAAGTAGCACATGAAGGACTGTGACATGAGACTGAGGAGCTATTCAAAGAAAAGATGGGATGAAATGGAAGGATAAACTCTCAGTATCATTACGAACAAAAAGAACTGAAAAGAGCAGCAGGCCCAGAACCCAGCTAGAATTGAATCAGGTGGAACAAATATTCTAAGTCTGCATCTTCTAAGTACTGTGGTTTCAGCATTCACTATGTTCCTCTATCCTGCCTTCACATTTTAATGAGTAATCCTACATGCAAATAACATGCTAAGAAATCACTGTCCAAGTGAAACCTGTACTTTTTTTTAAAAAAAAGCTTTTATTTATTGAATGCAGATTTCATAGGTACAACTTTAGAAATATAGTGTTTTTTCCCCTCATGCCCACCCTCCTACCCCCACTCCCATCTCACCTCCTATTCCTTCTCTCATCCCATTCTTCACTAAGATTCATTTTTAATTAACTATACACAGAAGACCAACTCTATATTAAGTAAAGATCTCAACAGTTTGCACCCCCCCCACACACAACATAAAAAGTGCTGTTTAAGAACAAGTTTTGCTGTTAATTCTCATAGTACAACTCATTTATGACAGAGGTCCTACATGGGGAGTAAGTGTACAGTGACTTCTGTTGTTAATTTAACAATTAACACTCTCATTTATGATGTCAGTGATAGCCTGAGGCTCTTGCCATGAGCTGCCAAGGCTGTGGAAGCTTTTTGTGATTGCAAACTCCATCAGTAATTAGACAAGGCCATAAGCAAAGTGGAAATTCTCTCCTCCCTTCAGAGAAAAGTACATCCTTCTTTGATTGCCCTTTCTTTCCACTGGGGTCTCACTCACAAAGATCCTTCAAGTAGAATATTTTTCACCACAGTGTCTTGGCTTCCAATGCCTGAAATGCCTTCATGGACTTTTCAGCCACGTCAGAAAGCCTTAAGGGTGATTCCTAGGTCAGGGTGTTATTAAAGTGATTGTCATTCTATGAGTCTGCTGTGTGGACTGCTTCCCTTGTTGGGCACTCCTTCCTTTTTAATTCTGTCTATTATTATTACCAGAAACCTTTTCTTCAACTTTTCCTGGAGGGAAGGATTATCATGGTAATGTTTGGATGCGGTTTGAGTACAGTATAGGGAAGAACTTGAGTGGAGAATCCAAAGGAACTATTGATAATACATGCTGTACACTATGTCGGTCAAGAACCTACTTGCCCTTTATCTCTGACAACAAATTATTCTCCAAATTTACATTGAGAAAGCAAAATCAAAAGAATGAGAGACCACTGTAGGAGAATCAGTATTGTTAACAATGCACTAGAGAGAGTACCAACCATGTCACCATCACATATTTATTCAACCAAGATAGCTACCTGTCTTCTCCCATCAGACACTGTGATGGCACTCTGTTGATGAGACCAATGGGTGAACTGTTCATCTACACTGTGTTGCTTGCATTGTACACATATGCACACACACACACACATACATCCAAGGTGAGAGGAGCAGAAAAGAAGATTTAGATGAAAGAGTCTAAATGGAACAGCTACTTATATGAGCTGATTCCTAAAAAATAAACACATATTTGGTGAAGTAGTTATGATGCTGCTTGGGATGCCTACATTCCATGTTGGTGTATCTGGATTCAGGTTCTAGCTCTATTTCCAATTTCATCTTCTTGCTAATGTGCATCCTGAGAGGTGGTAGATGATTGCTCAAGTAGCTGGGATCTTGTCAACCTACATGAAAATCTTGGTTGAGTTTTGGTCTTCTAGAAGACTCTGGGGAGTGAACTATTGGATAGAAGATCTCTGTTTCTCTTTCTTTCTCTCTTTTTCTATGTTTCAAATAAATAATAAAAGTAAATTTTAAAAATTAAAAATATTGTAAACATCATCATTTTATTTTTCTTACTTCAACAAGGTCAATCCTAAATTCAACTTCCTATCTTAAAGTCTGTTTTCAATTTTGTTTGAATCATTACTGTATGGTGATAGAGAGATACTATTTTGGCAGATCAATTTTCTTGTATGTGACAGAAATGTTAGTGAAATAAGTGTAATATGCACCTAATCCTGGTTTTAAGGGTTAGGCTTAACTATTTAAATATTTGTAAAGATTCATAAGTATGTTACAAAGAGTAGATAAACTATATAAACTTACTTCTCTTCTGGGCTGTTTTGTGGAAACCTATTTGAAGACCCAAATGCTGTGACCTAAGATCTTTCTAGATTAGGACTTGCTTTAAAAAGCAGTGCTTTTTTTAAAAAAATAAATTTTCTATTATCACATTAAACATTCCCCTAAACTAAAATCACAATCAGAATCACTTTATAATTATTTTTGAGACAGAGTAATATTTGAATAGTGTTTTACATAATATTGAAAGTACCATCAATTTTTAGAATAGAAAAAAGCTCATCCAATTGGAGGATGAAGTACTTTAATGCAGGTACTAAAACTGTACATTTCTCCCCAACACAATGATGGTCTAAAATAAACTAAATTCTTCATCTGAGGCAGAACATATGAACAAATAAATTATCGCTTCAAAAGATAGAAAGCCTTAAACCTGTTCCCCAAGATGTGATTCCAAAGTGCAGCAAGAGGATGTTGTTTTAGAATATGAAAGGGAGATAGAACTGATGGTTCTGATTAAAGATCATTTTGAATTCTCTCTTTTTTAATGGAGATGAAGAAAACCCATTCTGTGTGGAGTTGTGTTTTGACTCAGCCTGCCATGAAGCTGTTTAAATCAAGTCTTACACCCACATTATTCTGATTGCCAAAAACATCAAAACAGCAACAAAGGAAAAGCTAACCTTGAATTTTCAGCTTGTATTTCTGCCGTTGTAAACAAGTTACCATGGAGATGATACCCTAGTGAGCTACAGGCTTGACTCAAAACAGCCACTGTGTGTGGACTGACAGCACAATATAACATGGCAGCAGTGCTACTCATGACAAAAGCTGCCTATATCCTGTGTGTGAAAGTTCCTCTGTACAATGCCGCGTGAAAGCCTAGGATATACCACAACTGTCATAGATTTGCTTTAAATGCAACCAAATCAGGATACTTACAGAATTACATTTGAATGCCTTTATTTTGGTAACAATTGAATTTTTAGAATCAAAATATGTAAAAATGCAGTATAAAAAATTTCTATCCCAGGATGCCTGGTACATCCATCATATGGAATACAATGTAGTAATTCAAATAAAATCCAACAGTTCAACACATATCATTATATTCTATAGTATAATATATATAATTATGTATAATCATATGAAATTATTTCACAAGTTGTAATTTTGATTGAAAAAGTTGTAGAATAATAAAATCACAGTAAAATACTTAACTAAAGTTTTAAATTATAAAATAATGAGTGGATGCATATATTTATATGTAAATATGTAGAAAAAGATATGATTAAATATAGACAAAAATGATTAAATTAGTCATTTTAAAGAGTTAAGTGAGTTTGGAGTAGTGGAGAAGAAAGGACCATGTTATGGGAACAGTAAATTATTAAATATCAAAGGAAGTCTTTGACCTTATTTTTTTAATAATTAGAATTTACTCAGAAATTAGTTAAGGAACTAAGTCTTAATATGAATCTGTAAGAATGTTTGGAAGAAATGTACATAGTTGTCAGATCATAAAAATTATATTTGAATATTTGAGAGTTATTCAGTATACTCATGAAAAATGCATATTATAAAACAACTATGAAGAATTTTAAAATTTTCTGCACAAAAATATGCTTATTTTTAATTCTGTTTTCCCTGAACTTTTTGAAGTACTCTTGTATACATAGATTATATGTATATCACATAAATGTGTATATAAATATATATAATAAATAATATATATAAATATAAATATGTGTATATAAATGTGTAATTTAGAATGAGTTTATATTATATTTTGCATATTTCAAAAGAACAATCCCAGGGTCTTGCCTCTATATGATATTATACAATCAGCAACATCTGGCAACTTAGAAATGCATAATGCCTGCCTTAATTTTGGACATGGAACCTGCGTTTTTATTAGAAATCCCGATAACTTGTGGGCATACACAATTTAAGGGACATAATTTTAGGGAACTCTGTGGCATGAGATCAGCTATTACACAACCCAAATGATCTATTTCTCTGTCTCCTTTCATTTTATTTAATCCATTCGTTCTTTCTGCCTGTAATTTTCCCACTTAAGAAGATAGTTGCTCCCTTTTATAAACTTGCTTATTTTGAGATATTGCTTGTTAAATCAACTGAAACTCAAGGTTAGAGAACTCTAAATATATCTCCATCAATCAACAATCAGTAAAAAATATGTTCCACCTACTGGGCCGGCCCTGTGGTGTAGCAGGTAAAGCCTCCAGCAGTGCCAACATCCTGTATGACCCCCAGTTTGAGTCCTGGCTGCTCCACTTCTGATGCCACTTACTGCTATATCTTAAAAAATAAAATATGTTCCTCAGAGTATTGTTGGAGTCATTCAATAATTCTTGTAAAATAGACTTTGTATTAGGGTAAGTGATCCATGGTTTTGTCAGTCTTGAGGTTTAAATTGGTATTTGTGTAGGGTAAAGTGCTTTCATATCAAGCATCAATACAAAACCTAGACTACTTTCTCATTCTTAAAGAGATCGTTAATGGCATAGATCACAATTTCTACACCTTGGCACTATTGAATTTTTGGGCCAAGTATTTCTCTTTCATTTAGAGAATACTTTATATTGCAAAGTGTTTAGCAGAGCCCTTGACTTCTGTTCTAAGATGTCTGATGTATCTCCCCTCCAGTGCTAAAAATCAACAGTGTTTTAGGGCAGCACTGTATTATAGGGGGTAAAGCCGCTGCCTGTCATGCTGGCATCCCCATATGGGTGCTGGTTTAAGTCTTGGCTGCTCCACTTCCTATCCAGCCCTCTGCGATGGCCTGGGAAAGCAGTAGAAGATAGCCCAAGTCCTTGGGCCCCTGCATCCATGTGGGAGACCTGGAAGAAGCTCCTGGCTCCTGGCTTTGGATAGGTGCAGCTCCAGCCCATGCAGCCAATTGGGGAGTGAACCAGCAGATGGAAGACCTCTCTCTCTCTCTGCCTCTCCTTCTCTCTGTGTAACTCTGACTTGCAAATAAATACATAAATCTTAAAAAAAAATCAACAGTGCTGTCCAACACCCTTAGCTGAAAACAGTCATAAAGTAAATATGATTTCATCTTTTGGCATTAAGTCAATATCCCCAGGCCTTCTCTTCATACCTTAAAAATGGCTGCCTCATTTTAGAGATAAACCTCAAAGAGACATCAGAAAACACCATAGCAAGAACAGAGCCTCCCATGTTTGACTTAGTAACTGCGAAAGATTCATGTTGCCTCTGAAATTCTGTCATTCCTTGTTGATT
The DNA here is from genome assembly GCF_051225735.1 of Oryctolagus cuniculus. NCBI lineage: Eukaryota > Metazoa > Chordata > Mammalia > Lagomorpha > Leporidae > Oryctolagus > Oryctolagus cuniculus. The sequence goes on from NC_142872.1 coordinate 53,259,443, forward strand.
TGTTATCTGTTTCCTACTTAGCTTTATCCTCTCCTCTCCATTTGAATTTTTCCATTCACTTTTTTCTTAATCAGTCCATTGCCTGCTCTCCTTTCTATTTGTACTTATTGCACGCCAGTTTGTCTTCTCCAGTGCAGTCTTATTTAACATAACAGACTTCTACAAATATTATTTTAGGTCTCTTGTTTTAGTCTTCACATTGGCATTTTGGGAAGCTGTAACATCTGCTTCTCATGACTAACAGAACAAAGAATGACAACCCAGAAACACTGGAGTTGACAGGAGAAAAAGCTGGCACAAACTAAACTCCCCTGGAATACAGTGAAATCAGCATATCTGCAAAGGATTAAAAATAATAAGTTTCAGAACAATTTCAAATACTGTTTCACACTTTTGAATTAAAGATAATGGAGTGAGAAATGAAATATCTGCTCAAGGAGGTACCAAATTCTTTTGTTAGGCTTGCTACATTTTCTTTTGCAAAATAAGGTGTATAAAGCAAGTGTTTTTATAGGTTATCGGTGGCATTAATGTGAAAAGTATAAGCTTTATTGCTAACCATTTGAGATGCAAGGAAGCTCTCTCTGCCACAGAAATTGGATGACCATGTGGGCTGACAGCTCCCTTGTGTTATAAAATAATGCAAACAATATTTTTTCACCCCAAACAAAATTGGTTAAAATTACATTTTCCCAAGTCATATGGAAATGCACTAATTTGTAACTTTCTAAAGCCAACACATTTATGCTTCAGAGATACATAATTTAGTAACAAACAGCAGACTGAATTTTGATCAGGCTTTAAAAATGGGTACAATAGCCTTCTCAGACTTCAAATGAGCTTAGAAAACTCTTGGTATTCTCTCCCTCATGAAATTGTAAGGGTAACATTCCGTTGAAATTTTTTAGAAGTATGCGAAAAGGTCTTGCATATTTGTATAATACATAAAGACTCAAATGATTAAAAGAGGCCTCAGACTTAATAGCCAGCATTTTACTTTAAAGGCAATCATTCTCCAAGAACCTAGAGGAAAACCACATGACTGTGCCTTTCTTTTTGGAACTGATGGCTACATTATATAAGGTAGGTAAGGTAAAACATGATAACAAGCAATTCTAATCGTTAAAACCAGTAACGGACATTTGCTTCTGGATCTTTGGGTTTTTTAAGAAGAAAGAGATAGTCTGGATTTTTAACATTAAAACAAACAAACAAAGGCCACCATATTTTGTGCTAAGCTTTCAACTAACAGCAACATATACTCACATAAATTTTTATAGCAAGACAACAGTAATAGAAACTTTCTCTTTTTTCTACATGACTTCGTAGCACACAGATTGACAAGATAGGGATTAACTATGCCACAATCTATTATCATTAACATGATTCAAACAATCTATAAGAAAAAAGCAACTATTTGAGAATATCCCAGTGAGTCTCAGGCACATGTTCTCCCTCATTCCATTTCTTTATAATTTCTGTTTATCTTCTAGATACTTAATATTTAAAGATGATTGCAGATTTAGGCATAATTACTGTTTCTCATTTCTCTTTGCTGGTTAATTTTTTTTAAACGATGGCAACTCTGTTAGGCAAAATGGACTCACGGGTGAGAGTAAATTCTTGCTGTATATATCTATATGTCTTGGATTTAGTAGACTTCATAAGTCTTGTCAGTTTATTTCCTAAGTAAGATGAAAAAAAATGAGAAAATCCTCTGAAATAATTTTTATTTTCCTTATTGCTCATGAGATTTCAGCAGGATTTGTGCTGTTTCGTTTAATTACTAACGAGTGAGGAGCACTTGCAGTGATCTCAAGTGAATTGTCCTCCATGCTTCCAACCTAATTCTCATTTTAAACGTGTAAGCCTATTTCATGACAGGATTGCAATATTGGTTAACTGTGATTTTGATTCAGTAATTGTACAGAATATCTTATCTGCGTATCTTTTCAAAAAGTCAATTTCAAGTTCTGCATTGCTGACTGAAGTTGAACACTCTCTATAGAAAAACATACCCTCCATAGAGCACATTAGATTTCCAGTTTTACATCCATTACCCATTTGTATAACCATCATACCTGTAGTGGCTTAAGTATTAGAAGTCAGCATACTTTGTAGTAGCTATCAAGGGAATTTTTTTTTTTTTTTTTGACAGGCAGAGTGGATAGTGAGAGAGAGAAAAACAGAGAGAAAGGTCTTCCTTTTGCCGTTGGTTCACCCTCCAATGGCCGCCACGGCTGGTGCGCTGTAGCTGGTGCACCGCACTGATCCGAAGCCAGGAGCCAGGTGCTTCTCCTGGTCTCCCATGCGGGTGCAGGGCCCAAGCACTTGGGCCATCCTCCGCTGCCTTCCCGGGCCACAGCAGAGAGCTGGCCTGGAAGAGGGGCAACCGAGAAAGAATCCGGCGCCCCGGCCAGGTCTAGAACCCGGTGTGCAGGCGCCGCTAGGCGGAGGATTAGCCTATTGAACTGTGTTGCCGGCCCAAGGGAATATTTTTTAAAAATTATTTATCATGCAACTTTAATCATCAGATATAAACATCCCAAAATAACATATTTATTTTTTTTTGGCCATATAGTAAAGACATAAAGCTGTCTATCTGGAAGCATTCAAATTTCTGCATTCATTTTTGGTGATTTCAAATCATTTATTTGCATAACAAGTCCAATCACGTTTCAGTTAGTTGAGAATGACAGAAACCACCTCAAACATGGCCTCAGAGGGGAAATTGTTCTTGATTCACTTGAGAAACTCAAGAATAGTTTTGGTTTGGGGTTAAATACTCATGTCTACAAATGTCATCAGCAATCTATGCCTTTGCAACACTCACTGTTTTGTTTTGTATTGTTTGTTACCATTTGATTATACAGAATGATAAGCTGTTGCAGTTATATAAAGGGGGAAGGTAAAACATGAATCTGGTAGATAAAGCATCATTTTTTTTTTAAATCAGAAGTCCTGATATTGCATCTAATTGGTCCTGCTTCTGTATGAGCCGAAAACCTAACCCATGACACTGGAAACGTTCCCCGAACATAGGATAAAAAGGTGTGTGGGAGAAACAATATGGGCAATGGTGGGAGACATTTTTAGTGCTTTAACTAAAAGAAAATTTGCCAGGGGAGTCAGGTTGGTAAAGGTCAGAGGTGATGCAAAGTCCTTGACAGTGCATAGGATGGTCTCACTTTCCCAAAATGTGCAACTACCACATCTAAAATGTCGTTTCCACAAGTTTGAAAAATTCAGCTCTACATGTAGAATCAGTTCCTGCTGTGGAAAATAGAAGTCAAAGATGTATTCAAGGAAACCATGAAGGTGTGATCAAAAGCAGGAGTAGTTAACTCACAGCACAAAGCAAAGCAGGAGTTTCCTAGAGTTTTTTTTTTTTTTTTACCTCTAAAGTGTAATAGGGAAATTGAAAAAATTACAGTAAAAAGTTTGACAGAGAATGATTACTTCACATGTAATTAGAAAAGTTGGTGTGTCTAAATTTGTTTTTTTTTTCATCTAGTTCCTTGATGTTGGATGCTAATTTGTATTTTGCTATGTTGACTTGAGTCAAAAATTATACACTGTTAATGATTTAGCTGGTAACCTGGTTTATATGCATTTTTAAAATATTTGTTCATTTATTTACAAGTCAAAGTTACAGAGAGAGAGGCAGAGGAAGAGAGAGAGAGAGAATCTTCCATCCACTGGTTCACTTCCCAGATGACCAGAGCAGCCAGGGCTGGGCCAAGCTGAAGCCAGGAGCCAGGAGCTTCCTCAAGACCTTCCATGAGGGTGGCAGGGGCCCAAGCATTAGAGCCGTCTTCTGCTACTTTGCCCAGGCCATTAGTGAGAGCTTTATCAGAAGTAGAGCAGCTGGGACATGAACTGGCAACCACATGGGTTACCGGTGTCATAGGTGGTGGCTTTATCCACTATGCCACAATGATGGACCCCGTGACTTCTATATTTTTGAGGAAAATGTGAAGTATTTCTCAATTATCATGTTTATGACCAATATATTGTTAGGCCATATATTTTGCCATAAAACTTTGTAATCAGTAGATGAGAAATCTGATCAGGTCAGAAATTCTGGCTGTCTTGATTTTTTTATTCTTTGTGTAACTTGAGGCTAGCATACTAACTCAATTTGGCCTCATGTGTTAAATTGAACATAAAATTGTTCATAAAATAGGCTGTTTGAATTAGTAAGAAATGAGAAAACTTAATAATACTTACAATTGATTTATTTAAACAACCTTATTTTATTTTTCAATTACTCTACTTTACTTGAAATATGCCATTCAAATGCTTCAAAAGTAGTTTTTCTCCTTCTCCAGATCCATTAATAATTATTTCAAGTATTTTATTTAAGAAAAAAATAAAATTAATAATATTGATGGTTGTTTTCACTATTTCCTTTATGGGTATATGTGTTCAGGAGACACATTAAACTGTTCTAGGTATCAGAAAAGGCTTGATGCCAATAATCTGGAACACAGTTTTCCAACAGTAAATGCTAGATTACCATGTGTTTTATGGTCATATTTGAGCACACATATATGTGTGCTCACATTTGACCATCAATCAGACCCTCCAGCTCCCCTCCAGGAAAGTTGAAAGAGTGCATCTCACAGGAGAGGAAAATGCATTTAAAATTACTGCCGCTATAAAATAAACTGACATAACCCAAAGCAACAAATAATGGAGGGGAAAAAAATCCTTGTGGGGAACTCTCTCTCCTATAGTAAGGATTTTTGACTTTCTGTTTTTATTTCTTGTCAGTGATCCAGAGTGTGTTTTCAGTGACATAAAATGCATTCATTATGCCCCTGGATTCCAACTGCTAGGGCCTTTCTTATATATTCCTTAAGAAAATGCAGACTTCTGGAATAGAGAGCAGATGTAAAGAGAAATGACAGCCCTTGTGGGATGTCTGGTGCCTTAAAAAAATCTTCAAGCAATTTTCTCTATTGCATCATGCTTGAGAAGCAGCTTAATTCTTCTGTTATGATTAAAGTTGATTGATTGAATTGATCTGCAAAGCATCCTGTTTCTCTGGTTTACAGAGAAGCTCAGAAAAGTAAGGAAGCTGTCTGAGCAAGATCCAAGTGCTTAATATATGCTCAGGTCCCACTTAACATTTATTATCTGTTATCGAAGGTAGGAGAAAAGCATGTAAATTATACGTGTGTCTCTGATTCAAGGAAAGGAAAAGATAAATACTTATGCAGACGTTCAGTGATTTTCATCAACCATTTTCTAAAATATTCCCCATCTTTTTTTAGACTTATCAGTAACTTTGTAAGAAGCTTTTTCTATTGCTGATAACTAACCTATTTTTACTTTACTGTTGCTTACTTGTTGAACAAATCTAAAAAAATTCAGTTCTGACACTCAAAATTATTTAATAAATATAATTTGCAAAAAAATTGGAAGCTTCAGAAATCTAAGATACTTAAAAATATTCTTTCCATGAATTTGTTTTTCTTCAAATGGATATAAAAAAAAGACTGTCATTAGCAAATACATCATAAAATTTTGGGTAGGCACAACAATAAGGCAAGGCAATTTGGTGTCTACAGAACATATCTATTTTTGAGGTACAAAATTTACATAAAACCTGTCAGTACACAAAAATTTTTTCTTTCTAAGTATTGAATTTTTAATATATAAGAAGAAAAAGCATTAGTTAAATCAAACTAGGAGTTGGTGAATTGAAATCTTAACCTGCTTGTAGAAGGCATTTTCCCAGTAGTGTAAGGAAACACTTCCAATTTTGACTAATTTTTTTTTAAATTATGATGTTATTAAACCATAGGAGAGGCCTAACATAGAAACAGAATTAGCAGTAAACTTGTAGAAGAAAGAAAATTTTGACTTTACTACGACTAGTAAGCAGTAAGGGCTGTCTCTGTAAAGTGTTAAATCTGCACATTTGGCTTCCCATTTCTTACAGAATTGAACACCTTTATTAAAAAAAAAAAATCTCAACACTCAGATCATAGTCTGAGAATCACTATACACCATATACAAGTGTAATACAGTAATAATACTAATTAAGACAATTATAACTACAAAAAGAATATGCATCTAACAGCCCACAACTGTAAGCTTTTTATATGCCAATCATTGTCTTAGACATGTTTTTATTGCTACCTTATTTAATTCTCAACAACCTGTAAGACAGATAGCAGCAGCATCTCATTTTGTAGATGAGCAAAGTAAAACACAAAGAGGTTAGCTACTTTCCCCTCCTTCACATACCTTGCTTCCCCTCCACTTCCCCTTCTCTCTCACTCTCTCCCTTCCTCCCTCACTTTAGTTGTCCTCTGTGTCAGATTTAAGACTTAAATTGTAGTGTCCTTTGATGTCTACAGCCTGTGGGATATAACGTGGAGGAGAAAAAACAAAAAAGAAGCACAGAAGTTTTATTTTGTTTTTACATCGCTTGCATGTTATAGCATGCCCAAAACCTAAGTCCATTTGGTAGAGATGTAACAAGCCAATCACTGATATCAAGGTGGTGGTGGGCAGTTGTGCTGTAATCTCCAGGCTTCCAGAGGGATTAGGGGCAAAAGTACTTATAGATTGGAACTGAAGTTGAGAGATCTGTGCTCAGCTTATGGAAAAGTCCCTGAATGGTCTGCAGTGATCATGCTCCCCTTTAATGGACACTTACACTTTGTTCTTTGGGGAACTTTGATGTAGGTAAAGTTTGTTGCAGTTGGTCAGGTGGTGGATATATCATTTTTCTCATGCCCTGGGTTCTCTTTAAAAAACCCTCAAGACAAGGCCAAATGTGAAGATGATTTACATAGGGGAGAGAAAAGACCCCCATGAGTCTTCTGATCAAAAATCCTGCATTGCTAGCTGAACTAGTCCCACAGTTCAGGAAGTCACTTCCAGTCGAAGTGCGACAAGGCAACTTTAAGCTAAGGGAGAGAGGCCAGGATTCCTAAGGAAGCTCAGATTTGGTGGTTTCTAGCATCCACGTCAGAGACGCTGTGTCGTCAGGTTAGTTTCTTTTTTTTTTTTTTTTTTTTTTAAACTTTTATTTAATGCATATAAATTTCCAAAGTACGACTTATGGATTACAATGGCTTTCCCCCCATACCGCTTTTTTTCAATGGGCCCACAACTACAAAGTAGTGAAGAAGTAGTGAAGGCTGAGTATAATTCTTCTTAGGAGATTGGACCTTGACAACAATGCCTTTCCCATTTTGTCCTTTCTAACTCAGAAGTTAGAAAGGTTCAGAAGTTTCTGGTTCAGATTTAAAATAATCTTTGCACATATGTGGCCAAGCTTTTCTGAAACCTTGTGCTGTTAGTGGAAGTTAAAGCTATATATTAAGATATGCTAACTCTAATACCAAGTATTTAGTTAAGTTTGAATTTCAGAGTAGTGATGGAAAATTTTACTTCATGTCCTAATGCAATATTTTAGACATAAGTATGCTATGAAAGTATTGTCTGTTTATCTGAAATTCAAATTCAATGCTGACCATTCTGCATTTTAAGTTGCTATATAATTGAACCTTAAATGCTAATTCTAGCAATACTACTTAATAGCATTAAAATTTCCCTTTTTGAGATGTAAATACTGTTACTGTTTATATACTCAATCTGGCATTAAACTTGCATTCCTTTAGATTAAGCTCCTTGAAATGTGTTATTTAAATATGATAGAGAATATCCTTACTCCATCTAATACATGAACCTTCATCATGTTTCATAATCCTTCCTAACTGCCTTTCTACATTCATCAAATCTTTTCTTCCCTCCTGAATTTCATATTTTCCTGTATGTTCACAATAAATTTTGGTATTTTATCTCTTTATTTGGGGTTAAACATTCCCAAATCTTCCCCCAAAATAAAAGCATGTTTAGGTTTTTATTGTCAATATTCTCTTAAAATTTCTTAACTTTTTCAAGTATGACACAAAAATTTCTGTAATTTCTCCATTTTTTTATTGTTGTAAGACCACATAAAAGAAGAGTATATCCACTTTAAACATTGAGTTTGTTACTGAAAGTTTATACTCATTGTACAACAACTCCTTGTTTTTCTCTCTCAGTTTCTGGTAAGTACTATTCTACTGTTTCTATGAATTTAATTATTTTAAGTACTTTATGTAAAAGGAATCACCAGTATATGTTCTTTTTTTCATAGTTTATTACACATAGCACAATCTCCTCTGGGTTTGTAAGTGTTGTCCATATGGTAGGATTCACTCCTTTTTAAAGGCTGAATTACATTAATTGTACGTATGTAACCCATTTGCTTTATCCATTCACACACGGACCTTTAGTTTGTTTCCACATCTTGACTATCATGAATAATGCTGCAATGAACACGACAGGTGTTGAATACAGACATGACTTAGTGTGTTTTCTTTTTAGTCTGTTTCTGAAAAAGCTTGTCCATTGAAGTTCATGAGTGGCCATTGCTTCCACCCTAGAAGCAAGCCTAGATTTTATCAGTCTGGACAGATAAACCAGCTTTGAAAAGAAGAATCAGGCTAGATAAAGAGGTAGTCATATTCTGCTCTTGATAATTACAGAAGCTGATTGATCAACTACCATCCTATTTTCCACAAACCAACATTAAGATTCTTCTCATTTCATTGACTGTGGCTGCTACTTTTCAGCTATCTGTTCTCAAAATGGAAATAAGATATCATCCATGGGAACTTCTCAGGGTAGAATACTTGGAAATACAAAGATAAGTTAGAATAAGTGATAAAGACCTGCTAATTTTAGCAGAACACTTAAACAGATGATCATGAACTTTTTATTATGCCTCATTACCTTGTTGCAGTAGAGTGATAGAAGATAGATTGCTAGATAGATAGATAGATAGATAGATAAGATCATTAGGAGAATTACCCAGAGGGTGAGATTCTCTCTCTCTCTCCCCCCCCCCATCTCTCCCTTCCTCTCTCTCTCACTCTTTTAAGCAAATAAAATAAGTAAATATTTTTTACAAAATTCAGAAAGAGAACATGTAGTCACTGGTTTTACTATGGGGTTTGAGGATACAGATAATATGATTAGCTTTATAGAAAACTTACTGGTAATGATGAAACTCTCCCAGTGGTTTCCTGATTTAACTTACTGACACAGAAGGAAAAGTTTGTCTGGCTTAACTGCAAAATATGTCAAATTTCTAGCTAGTCTTTAAAAAAAAACCCAAAGAATTGCAGAAGTAGCAGCAGTTCTATGACTTTCTGCTCTGGGCAGAATCAACTATCACATGGTCAATGATACGTATTAGGCATCTTGAAGTATTCTTGATACTTCATCAAGGTGAATTCATTGTCCAGGTGGCCTAAGTGTTTTGGACTGATTTCCAGCACTCTTGTTTTTGCAAAACCTTACTTGGTCCCTTTTTTCCTGTTCCCCAGTCAGTGACATTTTTTTCTCCTGTTCCCCAATCAGTAACAGATTTTGCTATAATCATTAGCAACTAGTTTGAGATCTTAAAATATGTAGTACTGAAACCAGTAGACCAAGTACTTGGAACATCATTTCTTGCTCCCCAGGTACATTAGCAAGAAGCTGAACTCAAAACATGGAGTAGCCAGGACTCAAACCAGGTACTCAAATATGGGAAGCTGGCACTGCAAGTAGTGGCCCAACTCCCTGTGCTGCAGAGACTGCCCTGTGTGTGTGTGTGTGTGTGTGTGTGTGTTTATAATGACAGCAAAATTGACACTTAAAATGAAGATCGGAAGTTTTTAGACAGTACATTCTAGATTGACTACTTCCCACTCCATGTATTCTACCTCTGTCAGTAAAATAGGACTAGAAAAAATATGTTGGACATAAGCAACATGTAGAAGTGGTATCATACTTCATTTTATTGGAATTATTATTGTTGGTAATTCATTCCCTATTACTTGCTATCTGTTGTCAATAATGATACTTAGCACAGTCATTCCTAATAGAGTGGATTTTGTTTCTCAATACCCGTATTCTCATTATTTTTTCCTAAGCTATCTAGACTATGTCCTTGAAACAAATACATTTGTTAAATGTATATTCTGGCACAGTATGATCTGTACTGTTGAGAAAAGTTTTGTAGATATTCAAGAACCATAATTGCTTCTTGTTGTCAGTGTCATTTATATATTTATATATACATTATATGTCCATATATATGTATGGATAATATGTGTATCCATCTATTCTCTCTCTCCCTCACTCTTCCTACTCCCAAATTTTATATTTTCTTTATCCTGAAACACCATGCATATATATTTATATATGTACATATATAAGTGTCTATGCATTTGTATATCTCAATAATTTAAGTATAATTTTAATATATCATAATATTTTAAAGATATAGTTTTATCTCTCTACCTGTGACTGTCAAGGCATATGAACATATGGTTCATTTGGATGGTATTTAAGCATCCTCTTTAAATTAAACATTAATAACTCAATCAGTATACTAAAAAAATGCCTTGAGCATCTTTATTACCTCTACATATGTTTTGAGTAAGGATGCGAGTTAATTCTCAACAATTTCTACTGTTGCAGAAATTTTTACATTTTAAAATAAGTAACAGAATAAAATAAAAATTATGTGAATATGTTTTTTATTTTTTTAAAGATTTATTTCATTTATTTGAAAGACAGAGTTACAGAGAGAGGTAGAGAGAGAGAGAGAAGTCTTCCATCTGCTGCTTTACTCCCCAGTTGGCTGCAACAGCCAGAGCTGTACAGATCTGAAGCCAGGAGCCAAGAACTTCTTCCAGGTCTCCCATATGGGTGCAGGGGCCCAAGGACCTGGGCCATCTTCTGCTGCTTTCCCAGGCCATAGCAGAGAACTGGATCAGAAGAGGAGCAGCTGGGACTAGAACCTGCGCCCATATGGGATGCTGGCGCTTCAGGCCAGGGCTTTAACCCACTGCGTCACAGCACCGACCCCAAGGTTTTAAGATTCCTAACTTTGAAGAACAAGTGAATTCAGAAAATGTTGACAAGATTAAGAGAGAGAGGGAGGGAGAGGATGGGGTAAGAGACAGGAAAATAGAGGGAATGAGAATTGCAGAGAATTTGCCAGAATAGAGACATGAATCCTCAGCTAAAAGTATACAAATATCAAGCAGGAAAAATAGAAATAAGTGCACACCTAGATGCTTCATAGTAAAAGCTGTTTGACTACAATCTGTACAAGAGTAAAGAATAAACAGATCTACAGAAAACAAAATATTTAAAATCAAAAATAGCATTAAATTCTAAAAAGTTTCCTAATGATGTTATAGTATGGCAAGATAGTATTTGTATCACCTTTTAGAATAAGAGAAATGCATAAGAATTTTTGTTAAAGGATATAAATGTGACATACAAAAATGGAATACAAACACCAAATTAGTAGTAGTTACTTCTGGGGAAAAAATAAAAGGTATCAAGATTAGAGAATGATTCACAAGGAACTTTAACTTCACCATAATACTATTGTCTTTAAAATTACTGGTAAAATATGAAAATATAATATTGTGTGATCATATATAAAAATTCATCATAATCATCTTTTAGGATGAACATTTTGTACAAAATTAAAGACTTATTGCATGGAGATTGGATTGCTGCCTATAAATTATGGGATTTATTTCTTATTTCTTTATTTAATTTTTGTTATTTATTTGAGAGACTGAGAGAGAGATCAGATCTTCCATCTGCTGGTTCTGTTATCAAGATAAGTAGAGCTGATTTAGGTCAAAGCCACCAGGGGCCAGCACTGCGGCTCAGTAGGCTAATCCTCCACCTTGCAGCGCCGGCACACCGGGGTTCTAGTCCTGGTTGGGGCGCTGGATTCTGTCCTGGTTGCCTCTCTTCCAGTCCAGCTCTCTGTTCTGGCCAGGGAATGCAGTGGAGGATGGCCCAAGTCCTTGGGCTCTGGGATACCAGGAGAAGCACCTGGCTCCTGGCTTTGGATCAGCGCGGTGCGCCAGCTGCAGCGTTGCAGCCATTGGAGGGTGAACCAACGGTAAAGGAAGACCTTTCTCTCTGTCTCTCTCTCACACTGTCTACTTTGCCTGTCAAATAAAAAGAAAAAGATTTCTCTATCTTTCCCTCTCTAACTCTGCCTTTCAAATAAATAAAATCAATCTTAACAACAACAACAACAAAAAAGCCACCAGGCCAAAATTCATTTTGGATCTCCCACATGCATGCCAGGGACTCAACTACTTGAGCCATTGTTAGCTGTTGGTAGAAAACAGAAGCAGAGCCAGGACTCAGGCCTGGGCACTCTGCTAAGAGATGCAAGAATCCAGGCCCAAGCAGCATCTTCTTCACTTTTTGCCAAATGCTTAGCCAACATGGGGTATTTTAAACCTCTCTGTAGACCTAGTTACTAATCTGTAAAATATTAGAACTCTGTGAGGGGTGTTGAGCTAGATCATCCCATGAAAAGCACTTAATAAATATTGTTGAAAACTGACAGTTCATAGGTAACACAATTAAGTAGTTTATTCTGCATGTGGCACTGAGAGAGCACAGTCAACCAACCAACAAGTAGGAAGCAAATTTACATAATAATCATAAAGGGCATTGGTTAAGTAGGGCAGACTGATGTACATTTCGTGGTGTTAAAGTAAGACAATAAGCGAGACTTGCCAGAATATATCATGGCTTCAGAATACTATATAAATAAAATAAACTTCTCTTTTTTTCTTACTTAAAGCAAAATGAGAGTTAAATTCTTGTATGTCCATCTATTGATTAAGACTATAGATGCTTTCTTCTGAGTGACTTGGGATATACAGAGTAAAGATATTGTATACTTACCACATCTGTTATATTTACTGTATATGTCATTTATACATTATGCTGAATAATTATTTTCCCTCCTTGAGACTATTGACAAGTGTAGTTTAGTATGTGAAATTGCACAGCATTTGTTCATCATGAACAAATGCCTGCTTATGAATTCTTGTCTCAGAAGCTAATTTAATTGGTGCATTCCAACTACTATTGCTTATTTCACACTTCAGTAGGTAAAGATGCATTAATAATCGAAGTTTCAAACTGTAATTAACATTAGCTTTAGGCTCCTGACAATGAAATGATTACATTTTAATATATGGGTTGATAAACAAAGTTAATCTAACATATGAATAAGCAACAAAAATAACTTACATTTACTCTTTCTGTGCAAATTGATACATCTATTTGCATGTTATCTTAAGCCTGGGGAATGAATGAATGTGAAAGAAAATGTGTGTGAGTGCCAAAACCTAAATGAAATCTTATCAGTGCACCAAAGTGAATTTGAGGCATTTCAAAATAATATTTTTCAGCAGAAATTAAAGAATGTTTTCAGCTTTGCTTTCTTTTCTTTTATAGCTCTATGTGTTACTTAGTTAAAATGTTATTTCATACTTTACGCTGTTCCTGAATTAATTGATTATTTTATGAAGTTACCAAAATTATCTGAATTATAATAAACTTACTAAATTATACAAATGCTTCAGCCTGGCATTCTTATGATAGCAATGTTAGTTCATAAAGATTGTATTGTGATACAACTTTGAATGAAGAAAATTGTGTTTTTGAGTTGATCCTTCATTCAACAGCATTTTCTGGAACATTCCAGCATTTGTTTTTTAAATGGTAGTATTTATAATGTTATGAATCTCAGCAACTGAAGTTGCTAATTGTGGTACTTTAATATCCTCAAACAGGTCACGGGTGCAGGTGTATAGGAATAGAAAAACAGTGTAAATCCACTTCAAGTGAGATTGATTACTCAGAATTCCAAATACATTGTTTTTTTTTTTAAATGTATGTTCATATACACACTCTTAAATAATATTCATTCATTCTACAACCACAAAAAAAAAACATGAAACATAAGCTATATTATATAGAAGTTAAGTGATTTGTTGAGTATCACAGATCCTGAACCTAAACATGGATTCTGATTGTGAATCAGGGTTATTTTTATAATGTACCTCAGAACTCTAAGAGTTTTAAGAAATTACATGTAATATGCTACATGCATAAATATGTATATACATATATGTCAATTACAGATAGGAATAGATACTTTTCACTTTTTAAATGTTTTATATGTGTCATCATTTTTCAAATGATGACTCTAAAGTCCAGAGAAGGTAGATAAATTTAACTCACAACTAGGAAAGCTCTCACAATGGGAAAACAGTAGTTCTAGATTGAGACATTGAATATCTGACTCCAATCATGGCTTGTCTGTAAAGAATTTGGATTATATGTCTTTTTAAAATATTTATACATATTTTTTGACAGGCAGAGTTAGACAGTGAGAAAGAGAGAAAGGTCTTCCTTTTTCCATTGGTTTACCCCCCCGCAAATGGCTGCCACGGCCAGTGGGCTGAGCCGATCTGAAGCCAGGAGCCAGGTGCCCCACCCTGGTCTCCCATGCAGGTGCAGGGCCCAAGGATTTGGGCCATCCTCCACTGCACTCCTGGGCCACAGCAGAGAGCTGGACTGAAAGAGGGGCAACCAGGACAGAATCTGGCGCCCCAACCGGGCCTAGACCTGGGGTGCCGGCGCCGCAGGCAGAGGATCAGCCAAGTGAGCTGCGGTGCCAGCCTAAAATATATTTATATACAAAGGTACTAAGATGTGTCAAATCATGATTTACAGCATAGTAAGAAGTCTCTCTTCTTCATCCCAAGATGTTACTAACTGTGTTGACTGAGGAGGCTTCTTCTTTTTGTTCTTCCCTTTGCTTTTTGCATTATTCTATATCTGATGATTGCACAAAATCAATATTTCAACATTTGAGTTTATTATTTGTTAAGTGTCAAATTAATCTCTTTTGTTAACTTTTAAGATAATCTGACCAGATGGCATTGAGAATACATTAATTAAATTAGTTATTATAATAAAGATATACTCTTTTTTTTATCCCAGGGAAGGCTTAACATTTCATTCTCTTTCTTCTGTTTGTGTTCAGTAATCCCAAATGTCATGAATAATTACATGTCGTTATTTTTTAAAAAAGAAACTCTTTGGAGATAGACATAGTACCAGATGCTATTACAAACACTGTTTCTTACAGCTTAAGTTTTGAGCAATTGTTTGGAGATAAATTAAAAGAAAATGGGGCCGGCGCCGCGGCTCAATAGGTTAATCCTCCGCCTGCGGCGCTGGCACACCGGGTTCTAGTCCCGGTCGGGGCGCTGGACTTCTGTCCCGGTTACTCCTCTTCCAGTCCAGCTCTCTGCTGTGGCCAAGGAGTGCAGTGGAGGATGGCCCAAGTCACTGGGCCCTGCACCTGCATGGGAGACCTGTAGAAGCACCTGGCTCCTGGCTTCAGATCAGCACTGGCCACAGCCACAGCAGCCATTGGAGGATGAACAACGGACAAGGAAGACCTTTCTCTCTGTCTCTCTCTCTCACTGTCCACTCTGCCTGTCAAAAAAAAAAAAAAAAAAAAGAAAAAGAAAAAGAAAATGGGCATTTGTTTTAATGAAGTTCCTTTTAGGTGCTCTATTTATGTTCACATATCTAGTATTATGGGCCAATGACTTTTGTTCGATTTTCACCTATGGTAACTACCAATAATTTTAAATAAAATCAATCTTGGTTGTCAGTCTTAATGACCAACCAGAAACATTTGGTTAGACTCTGTCATGTAAAAGCAATGTTCTATCCTTGAAAAACATTCTTTCAGGGACTAGATAATATCCTAATTTCATATACAAAATAACTCATCACACACAGTTCCTTCCTTAATGTGTAGGCTTTGAGATTGCCACAATAATGTCAGTGTTGCCAAGTGTTTATTCTGTAACCTTGTTCCTGAGATTCTTATACTTTCTCGTAACTCAGTCAGCCACAGGTGTTATCAAAAATTGAAAGTTGTCAGGCCTGACTCCTAGAAATTCTTAAGTAGTAGGATTCGCATTTTCAACAAGTACTCTTTCCCTGCCTTACTGGTTTTTCTAATGCAGGTTATCTACAGCACGCATTCTGAGAAATACCAACAAGGGCTCTAGGGGTGTTGGTGCACCACGGTTACAAAAGAATTATGTGTGCATGTGTATGCCCAAATGCAAGGGCATCTTCACAGAATTCTGCATCAGATTTCTGCAGCACATCTCCAAGTGGAGAACCCTGGTCCAGGTAATTGAAGTCATTCATGGCCATCATCAGAGAGACAAAGCTTGCTTTTCTTTCTCTCTCTCTCTTTCTCAGGACTCTCTCTCAGACTGTCTTCTGTAATAGAGTTTCATTCTTGCTTGTTTATTTATTTCTGAGAGCGATGCTAGAGAATTCAGTGATAACCCAGTGTTTATAAAAACAGTAATATGGTGGAATTGAAAGGTCTCAAATGATGCTTTTTTAAAATTTGACACAATACTTATAGAAAACAGTGGCCTTTTATTTTTCTTAGATTCAGAAAATAATATAGTATTAATATTCAGGATGGTCAATAAGTGGAATGGATTTTTCAGGCAGCAAAGATTACCACAAAATTATGAATCTGAGCTCCAACTTTTTCCCTCCCCAACCATGAAACCACAATATGAATGGAAAAGGGCACCTATTCTCATTATGATCTTTAGACTGTCATCGTCGGGGCTAATTCTAATGTCACACTATGGATGATGAGTTGTTGAAATGCAATTTGAATGCATAATACCACAGTTAATTTACACCACCACCTGTCAATAGGAAATAGACTGAAGCACATCTTCTGAGCTATCCATAGGGAATATTCAATTATAATTAACCTACCTATTTTTGTTAAATCTTTGTCCTGAGATGAATTGTTTGTGCCATTTCTTATTCCTGTAACAATCTGTCTGTGGAATGAATTTGAATTTTAATCTAATATTCTCTGAGAAATACAATAGAGAATGTTTCTTTTAATCTCCTTGGTAGTACTATTGGTTGTCCATTTCATTTATTTTCTATAGGTTAATTAAGACTAAGGTTATAATCTATGTGCTGGTATAGGAGGCTTTAATAAACTGGAAAATGGCTTTCTATAAAGCATACAGGATCCTCTGTATGACAAGGGATAATATTGTTTTTAATACAATATTAGATAGAAAAATTATAATTTTAGTTCAAATGATGCAGTTGATAGCATATGGATTCATGTTATGTACATAACTTTATCAACCGTTTTAAGCAATAATTAAGTACTGTGTGTAACCTAAAAATCATAATAGGATCATTTAGATGTTACCACTAAGCAGTGTAATAATGAGAAAATAACCTTTTGCAGGAAATTATGTGTGTAGTTAAGAATCTCTCTTCTACTGAGTTCATTTATTGACAATTGAAAATGTTACCTTTTCTCCTTTATTCTTCTTCTACCACAACTTTTAAAATTAATGAGTCTGCAGCACTTTCCTAGCTACATGTTTTAAAGGTCCTTAAAAATACAGTATAACCCTCTACTCATGAGGGAACAGGACAGAAAGAGTAGAAGCTTTGCTTTTGATTCTCTTAAGGAGTCTTATGATGACCAATGATTCTCAGATTTGTTTAGGAATTAACCACCAAAAAGTAATTGATGCTGTTGAGGTATTTAAAAGCAAAATCAGTTAATATACAAAAATCACTGGAACAATCTATATCGCATTGTATATAACCCCCAAATGTTTGATGTATGTGATTATTTTTAACAATACTCATGGTAGGGGCCAATGTTGGGGCAGAGTGGGTTAAGGTATTTCCCATATTGACAGCATCCCATAATTTCTTGCTAATGTACCTGGGAAAGCAGTAGAAGATGGGTCAACTGCTTGGGCCCCTGCCAACTACATGGGAAACCAAAATGGAATTCCAGGGTCCTGGCTTTACATAAGCCAGTCCTAGCTACTGAGGCCATTCAGAGGATATTTCCCTCTCTAACCCTATCTCTGTCATTTAGCCTTTCAAATAAATAAATAGATAGATAGATAGATAAATCTTTTTTTTTTTTAATTATGATTGAGTTTTTAAATTTGAAATACAGAGAGGCAGAGGCAGAGAGAAAGTCTTCCATCCACTGGTTTACTCCTCAAATGGCCAGAGGTAGGCAAATCCAAAGCCAAGAGCCAGGAACAACTTCTGGGTGACCCATGCAGGTACAGAGGCACAGGGATTTGGGCCATCTTCTACTGCTTTCCCAGGCCATATAAGAGAGCTGGATCAGAAGTCTTGCACCCAGGACTGGAACCTGGCCTCATACGGGATGCCGGCACTGCAGATGGCAGCTTTACCCTCTATGCCACAGCGCTGGACCCTAAGTGAAGTCTTTAAAATGTAAATTAGGGGCCAGCTCTGTGGCCTAAAAGGTTAAGTCCACCTGCAGTACTTGCATCCCATATGAGCACCTGTTGGAATTCTGGCTGCTTTGCTTCTGATCCTGCTCCCTGCTAATGTGCCTGGGAAAGCAGTGGAGGATAGACCAAGTGCTTGGGTCCTTGTACCCACATGGGAGACCAGGAAGAAGCTCCTGGCTTATGCTTAGGCCTGGTGCAGCCTGACCATTGCATCCAGTAGGGGAGTGAACTAGTGGAAGGAAGACCTCACCTCTGTAATCTCTCTATCCCTTTGTATCTCTCACCCTCTCTCTCTTCCCCCACCTTTCTCTGTCTGTATCTCTGCCTTTCAAATAAATAAATAAATCTGTGAAAACTAAAATAAAATGTGAATTTAAGTCTGTTTAGGGAAAAATATGCTCAGTTCTGAACAAGGAGGCAACTGGTAGCTTTGTTTTTTTTGTTTTTTTGTTTTGTTTTGTTTTGTTTTTTCTTTTGATAGATAGAGTTAGTGAGAGAGAGAGAGAGAGAGAGAGAGAGAGAGAAAGGTCTTCATTCCATTGGCTCACTCCCCAAATGGCCAATACAACCGGTGCTACATCAATCCGAAGCCAGGAGCCAGGGCTTCCTCTTCGTCTCCCATGCGGGTACAGGGGCCCAAGCACTTGGGCCATCGTCTCCTGCCTTCCCAGGCCACAGTAGAGAGCTGGATGAACAGGAGCAACCAGGAGTAGAACTGGCGTCCATATGGGATGCTGGCACTGCAGGCAGAGGATTAACCAAGTGCGCCATGGCGCCGGCCCCTTCTTTTTTTTTTTTTTTTTTTAAGTTTTTATTTATTCATTTGAGAGGTAGAGTTACAGACAGTGAGAGGGAGAAACAAAGTGAAAGGTATTGCTTCCATTGGTTCACTCCCCAACTGGCTGCGATGGCTGGAGCTGTGCTGATCCAAAGCCAGGAGTCAGGAGCTTCTTCCCAGTCTTCTATGTGGGTGCATGGGCCCAAGGACTTGGGCCATTTTCTACTGCTTTCCCAGGCCATAGCAGAGAGATGGATTGAAAGAGGAGCAGCCGGGACTAGAACTGGCGTCCATATGAGATGCTGGCACTGCAGGTAGAGGATTAACCTACTGCGCCAGGGCGCCGGCCCCAGCTTTGTTTTCTTATCACAAGACAAGGAAACCTTGCCTTGTTTTTATAGCCATCTACTCTGCATATCTACTTGGCAGACATTAGATGTTGCAGTATTTTTACAGAAATAAATGTGTCATTTGATATTGAAATGCTAAAATCTTTAAAAATCAAAATTTTATAATACCTACATAGAAGAGTTGCAGGGGGTGTGGCTTAGTGTGTATAGAGGGCCAGCAGGCTGCCCTTTTTATGTAGGGTCCATCACATACAGGTTACTTGTGTCTTATGCCTCTGTTTCCCCATCTGTAAAATAGTAAAAATATTTCTTTATTAATACATTTGCCATGAGAATTTCACAAATTTGTATTTGTAAAACACCTCAAAGCAGTGGCAGCCATATTATAAGCACTATATTAGTAAATATTAAATGAAATAAAATAATTTATGTTTATATTGTATTTTCCTTTAACTGAAAGCAGAAATAGTTTTCCTCATGACACAAACCTCAGAGACCAAAAAAATCATCCCCTGACAATTTCAGGAAATAACAGTGATCACTTAGGAATGTTTGTGTGATCTCTCATGTAATATTTAAAAATTCCATTAAGCATGAACTCTCAACCCATTTTACAGATGAGGAATGAATAAGCGATGGTAAAAGAAATTTGTTGTGGACTTTGCTGTGAATGCCTTGTAATCATAGTCAAAAAGGTCACCCACCGACACATTTTCACATTGTTTTTTGTTCTCTGAAAGCAAAGCAGCACCATTTCCTGCTTGAGATCAAGAAGTCCATTTTCTGATTGAAAATTGATTTTGTGTGGTTTCACCTTTCCCCTGAGGGTGCATTATTCTAATTACAGGTGATCATCTGTGCATGGATGTATCAGCCTTGAGGATTAAGTTCATGATTGGGAGCTTCAGTTTATTCAGTTAATTCACCTAATGTGTCCTTTATAATCTCCAATGCGACTTCATTTCTACCTATGAAGGCTGTGGTGGCCACGCAAGATATATTTCAATATTTCTATTCCCCTGGAAGCTCAAATAACAGTTCCCACATTATAGTCACATAATGGGTGTGCAATGTAAGGCCTTTTTAGATGTTAGATATGTATATTAAATCAATTAAAAGCACAGCTGTTTCAATTTTCCACCAATAACAATCAAAGGGGATAGATAAGATACCTTGAAATTCCTGGGATCTTTTCAAGCACTTGAAAGGATATGATTGTGTGTGTGTGTGTGTGTGTGCAAGGAAGGGAAGAAGTTTGAATTTTCGCCTTTGCACCATTGTGTGTTGAATTTTTGTCCCATTATCTTAACCTTGATTCTTTAAACCTAACTCTTCTTTAAGGTAGACTGTGATTTTTATTTTCAGGAGCTGATTCGTGTGTTGGCATTACTTGTAGATACCTTCTGACATAGAAAAAAGGCAGATTCAGGTTCCCTAGGTTGTACTTAGTGAACAGCAGCATGTGTCTGCACTTGCTTTTCTCTAACCTGCCACCAAGCATAAGAAGACATTTTGCTCTTTATTTTTTTCTTTTAAGTTTTCAGTTTCTTAGTCAAAAACAAAATATATAAAACACTTGAAATATGTGTTTCTTGATAAAGCAGACTAGTAATCAGCAAAAATTAAACACTCTACACATAAACGTAAATTTTCAAAGCGATTTAATTTAGTTTTCTCAAAGATACTATATAAAATATATTTTTGGCTTTATTCTGTAGCA
The DNA here is from genome assembly GCF_051225735.1 of Oryctolagus cuniculus. Lineage (NCBI taxonomy): Eukaryota > Metazoa > Chordata > Mammalia > Lagomorpha > Leporidae > Oryctolagus > Oryctolagus cuniculus. Next base: position 53,280,569 of record NC_142872.1, read on the forward strand.
TATAGCTTGCACTTAAGAAAATTGGTGGTTAGTAATGAATGAAAGACATGATAACAAATTTGAATTAAATATTATAAGTATTTTTATAATTATTATCAACTTCATATTCAGACACTGGATTTAACTGTATAAACTATTGGAGAAATGCCATGTTTATGAACAATAAATGAGTATAGTATATATAAATATACACATATGTACTACATGTATTAGAACTATATGTACTACACAGCATTAGGAATATAGTTATTCATCTCAGTATGTTTGCATATTTCATTTGAAACACATTTTTGAAGTTCTAAAATGTGTTACCTGCTTCTCAACTGATTCTGTCACTTTGCCACTTTTCAATTTGTCTTAGACTGTGAACATAGTTTAAAAATGCTATTAGCTTTTAATGATTTGTTGATTTTTGAGCAAACATTTCTGTATCAGGTAAATTTTTAATAGAACCTCTTGAAGTGTTTTAAGTGCCAGAAAATTATTTTGTGATTTTTTTTTGTAATTCAATGAACCTTCCATATGAACATTTGATGTAGTATATGCAACATAATTTTGCAAAATGTTTAACAGGAAAACCAAAAGGAAAGATTCCTGAAGTACCGAGTGGTAATTATGAAAGGAAATTATTCTCAATACTGCAGAATTCCATATAATCCTAAAACTTGATCACAGGAACAACTAGGTTCTGTATTGATAAAAATAAAAATCTTTCATATAAAACTAATTTTTATTCACTTACCCAAATTATAAAGTGGAGAGACACTTGTAATTGGGAGTTGTATCTTAACATTATTTTATATTTAATATGGCCTTCTTTAAACAAGGCAGAATGTTAATTTTCAGCACTCAGTATATCAAACCAGTCTGTCCCTTGGGTTTTTCCTTTTAAAACATAGCGTCACCATTTGTCTAATGGCTCAGAGAAATACATTCAGAAAATTATCAAATAATGAAGAGTGAATAACCTTTAAAACTTATAAAGCTAAGTTTACAGGCTAGGACTGAAAATTCACACAATGACAGAATCTGTTTAACAGCAGGTTAACTGACAAAGTCCATAATTTTCTTTTGTCCTCAAGGAGTGAGAAAGCACACAGGATAAAAGGTATCTTGGGCTTTCAGACAGCAGATAAGGAAAGTTCTAATCCTTTATCTAGATTTCAAGCTCATTGGTAAACTCTTGTCACACAAATAAAATCACCCTAACTCTGTTTACAAATATTTTTGCATGTGATTGAAAATAGTGCTAAGATGTCATAATTTTTTCTCCTTGAATGCTCTCACCCTCTTAGTGTCTGTATCATGCACCAAATTTTCTTTTAAAATATAAATTATATCTTGCTATTAATCACTGGATGAAACTGTAATGTAAGTTCAACTCCCCCCATCATCTCTTACAGCCAGTACTGTAGGAACATGCAAATTGCTACACTTAGTTTTCATTTTTAACCCTTGTCTCTCATTTAGTAGCATGTACACATCATTTTCTGCCCTACTGCAGATGTCCTTTTTTGCTCCCTAGTAAATTATAATAAAAAGTAGTTTGTGTAGTATGACATGCAAAGGCCCACCTCATACAGCCTCCCTGAGTTCTGAGAGCACTCAGAGCTTACGTTTCACACACCTACCCTTTTTTCAGTTATTCCTGTTTGAGGACTTCACATGTTCAGTTCTGCCTTGCATGGAATGTCTTAACCCATCATTTTTCCATGGTTTACACCCTCTATCCTTCTATATGTTCAAAACCATTTCCAAAGCCATGTCAGCAAACTGGCTTTCAGGGAAGGGACAGGGAATCTGATCTGAAACCTTTGTAGTTGCTGTGGTATATAAATCCCCACCATAACTGATTTATAGTTACCAGTGGTTTAAAAACCTGCTTATGAAATGATTATTTTTTTAGGATTTATTTATTTATTTGAAAATCAGAACTACACAGAGAGAGGAGAGGCAGAGAGAAAGAGAGGTCTTCCATCCAATGGTTCACTCCCCAGTTGACTGCAACGGCCGTAGCTGAGCTGATTTGAAGCCAGGAGCCAGGAGCTTCTTCCAGGTCTCCCATGTGGGTGCAGGGGCCCAAGGACTTGGGCCATCTTCCCCTGCTTTCCCAGGCCATAGCAGAGAGCTGGATAGGAAGTGGAGCAGCCGGGTCTCGAACTGGCATCTATATGGGATTGCCGGCGCTTCAGGCCAGGGCTTTAACCCACTGCGCCACAGTGCCAGCCCCTTCCTGAGTATTTTACATTCAGTATTCTTAGTCCAGTACAAGCTGTCTGTAGCATACACCAAGCAGGAAATAGCCATCTCCTGCACCATTCAGACCTTGGCTCTGTTTTTTTTTTTTTTTAAACCTTTATTTGGTTTTCTCATCTTTGCACTGCCTGAAATTTTCTGTGCTTCCATCGATACTCTGTTTCTTAAGAGCACAAATGCTGTCAGAGTGGGACCTTTGCTGTCTTATTCACAGCTAAATGCTTAATATCCAGAACGATCCCTGGAACACAATAGACATTCTAGAATATATTGGAATAAATGAGTAAAGAAATAAGTTAATAGGAAAGCTATGTACTATCTCCAGTCCCCACAACAAAACTGTAAACTGAACCCATGCCCTTGAATTCTTCACAGCAAAGCACTCTTTCTTCCTCACTGAGCGAGAAAGAATTGCAATGAAAAGCATCCTGTGTTTTAAGGGAGGAGATGAGGTAAATTCTTCTTTTAAATCTAGACTATAAACTTAACTGCAAAATCTTTTCTTGTACATATAAAATCACCATAACCTTCTTAATTTTTTAAAAGTTTTATTTATTTATTTGGAAGACAGAGTTACAGGGAGATGGAAAGGGAGAGGAAAAAAATGAGATCTTCCATCTGCTGGTTCAGTTCACCAATGGTGGTGACAGCTTGTAGCTCCATCCGAGTTAACCACATGGGTGACAGGGGACCAAGTACTTGGATCATCTTCCGCTGCTTTCCTATGTTCATTAGCAGGGAGTTGGATCAGGAGTTGAACAGCCAGGACTTGAGCCAGTGCTCATAGGGGATGCCAGCATTGCAGCTGGTGGCTTAACTCACTGAGCCATAATGCTGGCCTCACAGAATACTCTTAAAAATTTTTTACAATATGATTAAAACACTGCTAAGATGTCTTGATATTTAGATTTTTGTAAACTTCAGTTTTCATCACTTAAAGTCTACCCACAGTTCACACTTGACCAATTTGATAACTAGCTTATGTCTTCTGTACTTATCTTCCCAATAATAGTTACAGAGAAAGAGAATCTACTTAACAAAACAAAGGATATTTGAAATCATTTTTTGCAGGGCCAACTGCAGTTTGACAATAAATTTTAGTGCTTTTGAATTCCTGCTCCTATAATGAAGCCAAATGGATTTTCCATTATTGCAAACTACTCACATAACACCAGCAGGGTAAAATGGTGATTCTGAAGAGTGTAATAATCAATGACTCCGTGTCCCCATTTAAATGAAGAAGTGAAATAATTACAATACCTGCCTCCCTCAAAAGGTCAGACAATGATCTTTGTGATATATTTGGAATTACTCATTGATAAAGTCCCTTTGAGTATCTGGGATATCCAACCTCATTTCATTAAGCACATTCCTGTTTTTGAGAGTGCTTTGGCAATTTACTCTGCCTTCATGAATTGCTAGCTTTGAGACTTGGAGAATTCTGTTCTGAAGCATACTCTTCCAGCTTTATGGTATATGTTCATCTTGCCCGAAGACAGGGGCCTTTCCCAGGATGTTCTTTCCTATGCTGGTTATTTTGCAATTGGCAAGAACATTTAACTGTTACCTAGATTATCCTCCCTCACTGTCTATGAACAATAAAGGTAGCACAAAATTTTATTCTCAAAAAAATGATTCAATAGTGTTTCCTTGGTCCTAATTTGTTGTTGCCATATTCATATCATTATTAACATAATTTACTACCTGTTATCTCCAAATATGGAAGCGCAGGTCCTTATTCAATAACTGAAATCACAAGTTATTTAGGAATACTGTTATTGAAGGCTTTGTTAAATGAGAAATAGTGGATTTGTGTCTCAATTTGAATGTTTTAGAAATGAGCGTGTCCACCATGTGCCCCAGTTGTGCACTGGTGTATTAATAGCCACATTTTGATGTCTGTAAGATTCACAGAGAAGAGTCACTAGATAAATCTCTCCATATTTATGTCTGCCAAGAAGAGAATTCTGTTTATAAGATCTCATCATGGAAACTCAGTTTAAATCCAGCTTCAAACAGAGGATAAGGTTTGCTTCACTACAGGGATTCCGAAGCTGCTACTTCCACATTTACACAAAATAAACTACAGGCAAGTCAGAACTGCAATCCAAGCAGTGACCTCTATCTGAGCCCCCGTAAACCAGATAATTCACCTCTGCCCCAAGCAGACTGCAGACTTTGGAGACGCGTGATACTGACGCCATGCAGATCTTCTCAGCAAATCTACCCGTAGCTCTGGCTCTCCTCTCTGGAAAGAGAAATGCTCAGTGGAAATACAAACAAACCTGTCTTGGATTTCCAGAAAGTTCAGTTTGCTTTATGGAATTATCTTCTCACATAACAGTTTTAAAATATTGGTTCTCAAATTAAGATTTCCTGGCTGGTGCTAGAAAGTTTATCTTCCTATCTAGACTGATGGTTTATGCTTGGTTTTTGGTGGTAGTTGTTGATGTTTTATCTCATACAGAGTTGGAAACACATTTACAGTGTCAAAACGTTTCTAATCAATAGATACAATTTTAATTGTATGATATACTAACAGAGATAATTGCTTACAAGCAACATTTCTATCACTCAGTAGTGAAATAATGAATAAGATAGAGATTTTGAATCTGTATACAAAGTGCAGGTATAGGTATTCTTAGTAGCACACGCTATGTAGAACAGGTTATAATTTGACGTTATACCAGTACTTTTCTTTCAAAAAAGTTTCCTTATTTCTGCTAACCAATGCAGTTTATTAGATTTATTGTGTTTATTTTATTTCTCAATATAAAGATGATTCCCTTTTGTTCAAAAAAGGAAAGCTGTGAAGGCACTTAGATCCATGACCCCTAGACGGACGTAAAATTACTTAGCTCCCATGGAAACGGAGGGAGGGTGAGTGAAAATGGCATTCCTTCCATTTTATTCCTGACACATATGAAATGTTTTCCTCTGGTTTTCTACATACTGGACACAAAATAAGCAAAGGACACTACCCTTAATGTACGTTTTAGTACACATTGATGCTTATGATTTGCTGTGGCTTGTATCTGAGATTTAATAAACTATATGTATGGATTCTGTCAGCATGTGCTGAGACTCAAAACATCCTGCCAATTTAGAAGTCACATAAAGTAAATGAAACCAGTGGATAAAGTGGACATATCCTTCAGAAGTTGGAGTGATACTGCTACTGAAGCCATGTGAGCAAACATTGAACACATGTGTATGTAGCAAAAGCCAATGGAGGGGCTGGCCCTGTGCCATAGTGGGTAAAGCCGCCGCCTGCACTGCCGGCTTCCCATAAGGGCACTGGTTCGAGTGCCAATGGTTGCTCCACTTCTGATCCAGCTCTCTGCTATGGCCTGGGAAAGCAGTAGAGGATGGCCCAAGTCCTTGGGCCCCTGTACCCACGTGGGAGACCCGGAAGAGCTCCTGGCTTTGGATAGGTACAGCTCTGGCTGTTGTGGCCAACAACTGGGGAGTGAACCAGCAGATGGAAGACCTCTCTCTCTCTCTCTCTCTCTCTGTGTGTGTGTGTGTGTAACTCTGACTTTTTCAAGTAAATAAATAAATCTTTAAAAAAGAAAAGACAATGGAAACTTGAAATTGAATGCCTTAAACAGTCTAGGCCAGTGTGGTCAAAACAGACCATTAATCCAGGATGACTGAGGCCAGATCCAGTTACCTTTAAGTATATCATCCTTACTTGTAATGTGGAAAAAAAAAAAAAAAAAAACAACTCATTGGTCAACTTAACACTACTCAAATATTTTCCAATTGGTCTTTCTGACTGCAACATTGGCTTAGTGGATATAAATGTATTTGTGTAATTGAAATGGTTGTTGGTGTGGGGTTTTACCAGTGGCAACAGACAAATTGTGGTTATTGACACAGCACTAAGCTGAAATGCCATAAATCTGAATATTTTTAAATATTCTGTAGGAAATTATGCCTGATAATTCTTGAGACAGTAATATAGAAATGCTTTAAGAGAAAAGTAACCAGGAGTGAAATATCTGATGCATTCTGTTGATGGAGCTCAGATGGTATATGAGAAATGAATGCTCATACTAAAAATTTCAAACAGTTCCTGGAAAATGGAATTAAAAGATAAGTTTACTTTAGTGCAAAAGTATTTTGAAATCTATGATTATGAGATACCTTCATAAAGTTCATGAAAAATACAGTCATGCAAAAATGATGCATGAATTTCAAAACTTTTTACACCAAAATAAGCATCTTTTTTTTTTTTTTTTTTTTTTGACAGGCTGAGTGGACAGTGAGAGAGAGAGACAGAGAGAAAGGTCTTCCTTTGCCCTTGGTTCACCCTCCAATGGCCGCCGCGGCCGGCGCACTGCGGCCGGCGCACCGCACTGATCCGATGGCAGGAGCCAGGAGCCAGGTGCTTTTCCTGGTCTCCCATGGGGTGCAGGGCCCAAGCACCTGGGCCATCCTCCACTGCACTCCCTGGCCACAGCAGAGAGCTGGCGTGGAAGAGGGGCAACCGGGACAGAATCCGGCGCCCCGACCGGGACTAGAACCCGGTGTGCCGGCGCCGCTAGGCGGAGGATTAACCTATTGAGCCGCGGTGCCGGCCCCATCTTTTTTTTTAACTTGTATTTAATGAATATAAATTTCCAAAGTGCAGCTTATGGATTACAATGGCTCCCCCCCCCCGATAACTTCCCTCCCACCCACACAAAATAAGCATCTTTAATTACTTTGTTGTTTTTGAGGTCCCCTTGTATTTATCAAAGTGGAAAAGCTGATACTTGACATATATTGAGGTTCAAGAGAGAGAATTCTGCAAATTTGGTTTAATGTTTCTGTATTATCTACTTAATGATAGGAAGCATGAGGCTTCCTTTGAACATTTCAGATTCATAGATAATTTTAAATTTGTGATTTTGTGTGTCAGATGTAATCTTTAGAGATGAATGTGATATTTTTACTAAACAAAGTAAAGTGAAAAATTTTGTAGTAATTATATCAGTGGTTGATGGAAAATGACAAAACTACAGGAAGAAGAGATATGTCAGGATCAGAACCACCTGTGGTGTTTCTCTGAACAATTTGTTTTCACGGGCTTTTCCCCTGAAGGCTTGGCTTAAACCTTGTTGGATAGGCCTAAAGACAGATGTTAGGAAAATGATTCTCACATTTCCCTTTCCTGTTCAATTTAAATAATAATTTGTCTATATCATGATAATCATGGTGATGATAGTCAGAGGAATAGTACTAAAATCATGAGATCTGGGTAATATAAATAATGCTTCCGCTCTTACTTATACAGAGAGATTTATGTTAGTGACACTTTCCACATAAGTATTACATACTTATACAAGTATTGCTAATGTAAGAATATATATGAATACTATGATATATTCCAAATGATGTCAATAGGATTACTTCAAAAATAAATAGAGGGATAGAGAGACAAAGCACTGTTTCTAAAGTAGATTTGGTAATGGACACTGAAATGAATGAACCAGTTTCTTTTTTGTGCTATGTCTTTAACATGTGAATGTGGACTATGATGTTCTCATACAGAGAAAGAATAAACAATATATACCAAAATGATTTGAATAGAACACAGCTTAAATTTTCCCATCCCCATAATAATTGTCTTTCAGAGTAATTTACATCATGATAATTTGCAGATTCAACAGATATATTTTCATTTTTGTCATATATATCCTTACATTAGCAATACTTGTATAAGTATGTAATAAGTATATAATGTTCATGTAAGTGGATATTAATATCTGTATTTACACTATACAGTCTTTTCCTTTCTAAGGTGTGAAAGTATAATCCTTTATGTCCATCTGATGGAGACACTTTTTTCAGACTTTATGTTTGAGGAAAAGATTCTAATGGTTGAATTGAAAATACAGGTGTACTTTTACAAATCATTATTTTGAATACTTTGGGAAGAAAGAGGAGAGAGGGGGAAGATGCAAAGTGTCTGGTAATTATAGCAGAAATGTAAAATTGCCAAATTATTGGAGAAATACCCAGTATTCCTTGAGTTGACCTCTCTGAAGTTTTACTTGAATTTTGTAGCTCAGAACTGGCATAGCATGACTTTACACAAAATATTTTCATTTACTGACTAATTGAATAACTATTTTTTTCTGAATAATTTCATATTTATAATTTTGGTAGAGAAACAAAATCAGAAAAGATTGAGAAGAAGGTCCTTGTGACCCATTTGAGAAACTAGCATAAGAAGTATTTGAGAAGGGAAGAGAGGAGTAAGAGAAAGAAGAATGACCATTCAGTAGAGTGTGGGGCAATGCAGATTACCATTGACCTTTACAAGAGCATCTCAATGCACTGTGAAGGACAGAAACCAGATTGGAAAGAGAGGAGGCAGAAACGGAAAGGTGATGGAGCCTTTCTTGGTCTTTTTAGATTATCTTTTAAATACATCCGTCAAAGAATAGACATCAGTCAAAGTAATTATGTGATGATTTTAGAGGAAAGGGAAACCAAAATTTGATTGACAAAGAATTCCCCATTCTGATTTACTCTGAGGAATGTTTAAAACATACAAAAAGGACTGTATTTTAGATAATATTCCATGCTATTATTTCATTCATTAGAAATATGAGGATTCTTACAAATTTAATTAATAGATTGGTTTATTTTGGTAGAAATACTTTGACATGTATGCATAGGAAAGATCTTCAAAAGTTTTATTGGCCAATACACATTATGGAAAAGAACTGTGCGTGAAAATGAAGGTAGTTTTGCAGAAACATAAACTTTTAATTCCGCATTCCAATGAATCATAATATTACAAATTATTTTTATTTTTTATTAACTCATAATACTTGTATATTTTAAGGGGTACAGTGCAATATATCAGCTCATTTATGCAGTAGATGCTGTTATGTTTCTGGTATAATTAATATATCTGTTTTTTTATTCCTTCCTTATCGGAACCTCCATATCCTCTCTTCCAGTTCTTTACATACTATATATACATACATTATTTTGAACTCTAGTGGCTCTACTCTGCTGTAGAACCCTAGAATGTACTACTTACACCTAACAGTTTTAGTCCCTGTCATCCAGCTTCCCTCTGTTCCCCTTCCTCTCATCTTTTACAGTCTGTAGTAATGGCATTTCTAAGATTAGATTAATTTTTATATTTTTCTTTCTGTGTCTGGTTTGCTCATGTAACATGATGGCCTTCAGTCTCATTGGTTTTGCTGTAGCTAACAAGCTTCTGGGTTTTTTTTGGCTGAATAATATCTGTTGTAGATAAATACCCTATTTTCTTTATCCATTCATACATTGTTAGATACCTATGTTGATTCCATATCTTGGCTATTGTGAATATGCTGCAGTGATCATAGAAGTGCAGGTATTTTTATAATATGTTGATTTAATTTCCTTCAAAATATATATCAAGAAAGAAGTTAGCTGGGTCATATGATCTATTTTCAGTTTTGTGGGGAACTTTGAACCTTTCCTTTATCATCGCTATGCTAAATTGTACGCTGGAAGCTGGTGCCGTGGTTCACTTGGTTAATCCTCTGCCTGCAGCGCCGGTATCCCATATGGGCGCCGGTTCTAGTCCTGGTTGCTCCTCTTCCAGTCCATCTCTCTGCTGTGGCCCAGGAAGGCAGTGGAGGATGGTCCAAGTGCTTGGGCCCTGCTTATGGATTACAATGGCTTCCCCCCCACCCCGATAACTTCCCTCCCAGGAGACCAGGAGAAACACCTGGCTCCTGGCTTCAGATTGACATAGCTCTGGCCATAGCAGCCGTTGGTGAACCAATAGAAGGAAGACCTTTCTCTCTGTTTCTCTCTCTCACTGTCTAGCTCTATCTGTCAAATAAATAATAATAATAAAAATTTAAATTGTATTCTGGCCAGCAGAATGTAAATATCCTCCTGTCTACATGTCATCACTAATGTTTATTATTTTTTGTCTTTTGGATATAAGTAATTCTTGCTTGAGTGAAATGATATATTATTGTGATTTTTATTTGAATTTCCTAGATAACTATTAATATTGGGCATTTTCATATATTATTATCCTTTGCTCATTTCTTAACCAGATTTCTTATATTTTTGTTGATGAATTTTTGTTACAATTTAGGTCTTTTTACAATTATATAAAAGAAACAAATTTTATGTATTTAATATAGTTTTAAGAACCTAATAATACATTATATACCATGCCCTCCCTACCCCTCTTGCTCCCATTCTCACTCCTCCTTCCTTTCTTATTTTTCTTTTAATATTACAATGACATACTTTCAATTTACCTCATAATCACAGACTTAACCTTCCACTAAAAGAAGAATTCAACAAGGAGTAAATAGAAAAAAGAGTATAGACAAGGGCTATAAACAGTAATAAAATCTCAAAATATCAGTTTTGCTCATATACATTACATTTTATGTATTCTTTATATCAGTTATCACAAATCAGGGAAAACATGATATTTGTCTTTTGGGGATGGCTTATTTCATTAAGCATTATTGTCTTTAATTGCATCCATTTTGTTGTGAAAGACAGAATTTCATCCTTTTTTATGGTTGAGTAGTATTCCATGGTGTGTGTGTGTGTGTGTGTGTGTGTCCCCCACAGTTTCTTTACCCACTCATCTGCAACATCTGGGTTGAGTCCATTGCTTAATTACTGTATTGAGCTGCTTTAGGTACAGATAACACTTTTATAGGCTAATTTTACTTCCTTTGAGTAAATTCCCAGGAATGGAATGACTGGGTTATATGGTAGATCTATTTTCAGATTTCTGTGGAATCGCTATACTGTCTTCCATAATGGCTGTACAAGTTTACATTCCCACCAGTGGTATATTAGGGTACATTTTCCTCAACATTCATACCAGCATTTGTGATTTTTTGGTTGATAGCGATTCTAACTGGGGTGACATGAAACCTCATGGTGGTTTTTTTTGCAGTTCCCTGATGGTTAGTGATCCTGAGCATCTTTTCATGTGTTCATGTCTCTGACCTTTGATGTATACTGAAATTTTTTTGTAGAGCGAGAAGTTAATGTGTCTGTTAAATTTCAGATATTTGCATATGAATATATTGTTTCCTAAGCATCACTGATTCAAGAGACTGTCCTGTCTCTGAGGTGTTTTTGGTGCCTTTTGTAAAAAATCCCTTCCTTTTGGGTATTTATTCCATTCCCTTGGGTAATGTATCTGACAGCAGATAAATGTAACTGCCAGCACTATGCTGTTTTGCATATCATATTTCTACAATTTGTCTTGGAATCAGGCATTGTAAACCCCTCCCCCCCAGCTTTGTTCTTTTGTCCAAGATTTCTTTTTTTTTTGTTTTGTTTAATATTTATTTATTTGAAAGTCAGAACTACACAGAGAGAGGAAAGGAAGAGAGAGAGAAGTCTTCCATCTGCTGGTTCACGCCCCAGCTGATCACAACGGCTCGAGCTGTGCCCATCCAAAGCTAGGAGCCTCTTCAAGGTCTCCCACGAGGGTGCAGGGGCCCAAAAACTTGGGCCATCTTCTACTGCTTTCCCAGGCCATAGCAGAGAGCTGGATTGGAGGGGAGCAGCCAGGTCTAGAACCAGCACCCATATGGGATGCTGGCGCTCAAGCCAGAGCGTTAACCTACTATGCCACAGAACCAGCCCCTGTTCAAGAATTCTTTTGCTCTTTAAGTTCTTTTGTGCTTCCATGTGAATTTTTGAATAGTTGTGTGATTTTTTTTCTGTTTCTTTTGAAAGCATCATTGATATTTCCATTGTAATTGCATTTGGGTAACATGGACATTTTAATAATATTAGTTCTTATAATCCATGAACATGGGCAATCTTTCTGTGTGTGTGTCTGTGTGTGTGTGTATCTTGTTTAATTTCTTTCATTAGCATTTTTAAAGATTTTATTCATTTATTTGAATGGCAAAGTTACAGAGAGGCAGAGCCAGAGGCAGAGAGAGATCTTTGATCTGCTGGTTCACTCCCCAAATTGCTGCGAAAAAGCTGGAGCTGGGCTGATCTGAAGCTAGGAGCCAGGAGCCTCCTCTGGGTCTCCTATGCAGATGCAGGGGCCCAAGAACTTGGACCATCTTCTATTGCTTTTCCAGGCCATTGCAGAGAGCTGGATTGGAAGTGGAACAGCCAGGTCACAAACTGGTGTTCCCATATGGGATGCCAGCCATGCAGGTGGCAGCTTTACCTGCCATGTCATGGTGCCAGCCCCTTCATTAGCATTTTCAACCTTTATTGTAGAGGCTAATCCTTTGTATATTATATTCCTAGTTTTTTAAAGCAATTATTAGTAAGACTGCTACTATAATTTCTTTCCCAGTGAGTTCTTTGTGGATGCCTAAAATATGCTACTGAAGCCAGTGCCACGGCTCACTAGGCTAATCCTCCGCCTTTCGGCACTGGCACACCGGGTTCTAGTCCTGGTCGGGGCGCCCGATTCTGTCCCAGTTGCCCCTCTTCCAGGCCAGCTCTCTGCTGTGGCCAGGGAAGTGCAGTGGAGGATGGCCCAAGTACTTGGGCCCTGCACCCCATGGGAGACCAGGATAAGTACCTGGCTCCTGGCTTCGGATCAGCGCGGTGCGCCGGCCGCAGTGCGCCGGCCACGGCAGCCATTGGAGGGTGAACCAAGGGCAGAGGAAGACCTTTCTCTCTGTCTCTCTCTCTCACTGTCCACTCTGCCTGTCAAAAAAAAAAAATTAAAATAAAATAAAATATGCTACTGAGTTGGGTATGTTGATTTTGTAGCCTGAAACGTTACTGAATTCATTTATCAATTCTTGTAGTCTTTTGGTAGAGTGCATAGGTTCTTCTATATGTGAAATGATATCATCTGCATATAGGATTAACTTGAATACCTCCATTCCTGCTTGTATGCCTCTTATTTACTTCTCATGCCTAATTTCTGTGTCTAAAACTTTCAGTACTGTATTGCATAAGAGAGTGCATATATCCTTGTCTAGTTTTCAGATCTTAGAGGAAATGCTTTGAAGTACCCTCATGTATATGTATGTGAAAATATTATGTTCAAAAATGCATTTAGCACCTTTGTTGAAATATTTATTTCACTTTTATTAAGGTGGTAGTTCTCCCTGTAGATATTAACAGTGAAACATAATTAAGGCAGAACACACAATGATGTGGGAAGAAAAAGACTATTGATAAAGCCACTTTGAAGACAACATTGTATGAATTGGATAGTCATTCAGGTCTTTCATCCTTAAAATGGAGATAATAATAATAATAATACCAACTTGGTGTGTTTATTATAAGAATTTGGTGTATTATTATCTATAAAATCCTTGGAATGCTTCTGGTTTTATCACAAGTACTCAATAAGTATTATTCATTATTAATGTTATATTCTGGCATGGATAACAAGTAAACAAATAAATATACAAATAACATAAATGGATAAGAACCATGAAAACAATGGTGATAATTGGATATCAAACAGAAAGGTTATAGACTGCTTTAGCAGAGTGATGTGATGAGACAAGTTTGCATGTGTGCGTGGCATTTGAGTAGAGATCTGAATAATGACATGGAGCCAGCAATGTCATGATGGGAACAAGCATTTCAGGGATATAACAACTGGTTGAAGACAATCATGGGAAAGAGGATGTTTTGCATTCTTGGGACTGAAAGGAAGAACTTTCAAGCTATAAGAGTAAAGATGTGATCAAAGAAGTAAATATTTTTATACTAACACCAAAAATCTCTTCAAATGATTTAGGCAAATTTTTAAAATACAAGTGATGTCCATATTTGCCTTATATTAGATAGAATTTTTTAATCTAGACATATATATCCATGAAATAAATTCCAAACAATAAAAAAATACAGCGGCTAATGTCAATGTGTTTACTATTTGTGTAGTTAAATAGTTTTCTCATATTTCTTTCCATATAATTGGTAAAGAAATTGAATAGTAATCTCAGCAGGAATGAAAATCTGGAAAAGTTTTATATGAGTACATTAGAAACCCATAAGAGTGGAGAGTATTTCAATTTTATTGTTATCTTGATGAAAATAGAATGATGAAATAAATCAAACTTTACAGAATTAAGGCATTTCATGTACTAGTCATTCATAAACCCATATAAGGAGCTCATGCTTTTATGATATCATTACAAGTGAATCAATTATTTGCCATTTCACAGCCTAGCATGTTTCAGATACACTCAGCCTAAATTTGTGCAATTTTTGCTTATGGAGTACAAAGTTAAGTTGAATGTCTCATACTCAGATATTTTGTGGCAAGAAGATAACAAAAAAAATTAAAAATCCTGTTTTTTGAAAAAATAAGTATAGGGGTTTCATTGCTCCAGATTTTTTTCTATGTTTACTAGATTGTTTTCAACATATGAATATACATATTATTTATATATTATTATAAATAGCATCAAAGAAATCCATATCAAATAGTCAAGAATTCAAAGATAAACCATGATGGTTTTTAGTATTTAGTAAATATGAACACAACAGTAGTGAACATACTCAACTTTAGGATAGTTAGGAGATCCTTCCTATCATAAGGAGGCCTGTACTTACCCAGAAGTACAAATATTGGGGCCAGCGCTGTGGCACAGCTGATAAAGCCACCGCCTGCAGTGCCGGCATCCCATGTGGGCACTGGTTCGAGACCTGACTGCTCCACTTCCAATCCAGCTCTCTGGTATGGCCTGGGAAAGCAGTGGAAGATAGCCCAAGTCCTTGGGCCCCTGCAGCCATGTGGGAGACCCAGAATAAACTCCTGGCTCCTGGCTTCAGATCGGCACTGCTCTTGCCATTGCGGCCAATTGGGGAGTAACCAGTGGATGGAAGATATCTCTCTCTCTGCCTCTCCTTCTCTCTCTGTGTAACTCTGACTTTCAAATAAATATTTTTTTTAAAAAAAAGAAGTACAAATGTTAAGTTGGAATAAAAATGCTTCAGCACTTTAATTTGGAAACATGTAAGTGTATATTCTGTCTTGTTTTTCTGTACAGCTAGTTGTTGCAATGGTGATCACTTGTGTAATAATTACATGTCTGTTGTCACTGAAAGCACGAATAAAATGATATCTGTATAAGCTAAAGCACCTGTCCTCCCAAAAAATGAATGAACTGCTGAGTGACACAAAAGGCAGAAGCAAAAAAGGAGTCCACAAATCACACTCAGAAAACTATGACACTAAGTGTAAATAAACACCTTTGGAAGACTCTCATTTTTTTGATAAATTAGAATAAAAATTCATATATGTGGGCTTTATCTGTTAGCTTGTATTCTGATAAACACCTTATTAAAATCTAAAAAAAGTTACCAATCAATAAATCTTGTCAGATGTTGCACTATAGTTTTGTGCTGTAAAGATTTTTACGAGATAATTATGTTAAAGAATTTATAGTTAATTTAAAATACAAGTTTTATCTTCAATATTACATGAATAAGCAGAGTGTATCATTAGGCTGATTAAAAATAACTAATTACTGAGTGCTTAGAATCTATAGCAACAAGTATTTTAGAACTGGAAGGAAAAATGTCTATACACAAATGTATATAGACATAAACTTGTGTTATTAGGGTATTCCTGGTATTTGAAGACCAAAGACATAAATATGGTATTTGGACTCTGTTAAAAAATATCTTGCTGGAGCTGGCGCTGTAGCGCAGTAGGTTAATCCTCTGCCTGCTCCGCCAGCATCGCATATGGGAACGGTTCTAGTCCCAGCTGCTCCTCTTCCAGTCCAGCTCTCTGCCGTGCCCTGGGAAAGCAGTGGAGGATGACCCAAGTGCTTGGGCCCTGCACCCACCTAGGAGACCAGGAAGAAGCACCTGACTCCTGGCTTTGGATTGGTACAGCTCCAGAACAAAGACCTTTCTCTCTGCCTCTCCCTATCGCTGTCTGTGACTCTACCTCTCAAATAAATAAAGAAAATCTTTAAAAAATATATCTTGCTGCTGTTTTGATAACTTAAGAAATGCAAACATGAAGTATAACCCTATTTAGGTCTTCAAGCAGATAAAGGCGTAAGAAAGAGGGAGGGGGGAGTGTGGGCATGAGGTAAGGAAATAAGATTGGAAGGGAGTATCAATAAGCTCTTCAAACTTTATATATGAAATATATGAAATTTTTTTCTCTTTATATAGATAAAAAGAAGCAAATTTAAAAAATAAATGCTTTTAATAATATCATCTAAATATGTTCAATTTTATAAAACCACGGTGATGCTTTCTAATGAAGATAATGCCACCCATTATATTTTTGAACTCAGAAAAAAAATTTGTCTAAGCATTAGTACCTTGCCATGTATGAAAATATTCTAAATGTATACCCCAATAGTGGAACTTATATGATAATATATTACAAAAATAAATATTCAAAACTTAGTTAATTAATCCTATGCATTTTCCTTGGTCATTTGGCAGCTTACAGTGGATTTCTGCTCTATCTTTGGTATTGGTACAGAGTCAATTCTTGGTGTATAGCTGAGCAGGGTAGAGTAGTGGGTCTAAAATCCTAATAGAGGACTGAATTCCTGGTTTGAAAGAATTTATAATATATGAAAAAGGTTCAAAAAGTTCATGGAACATGGTTACTAGGAAAAATATGCATTCATTTCAAAATACTTTTCTATTAACATAAACTTACCTTTTAACTATATTTTCCATGAAGTTTATGAAGCATCCTTGGCCAAGTAGGAAGAACACAGCATTCTCTTACAGTCTAAACACTCAAGCATAGACACACAGAGTAGAACTGTACCCTCCGTATACAAGAACAGAGGAGAACAGGGAGTGTAAGAACAGCGCTGAATTGAGGTCTTCAAAACAAACTTCCTGAGCTCTGGATTTTAGATGTCTTCCAAAAAGGGAAGTCATCCGAATTCACGTGAGGTTGAAGTTTACACTAGTCTAGACCAAGGAAAATCTTCAAAGGTATGGATGTTGCTGTAGGGCAAGAAGTTCACATAAAGGATGGTCAACTGATCAGAGCTGCTTCTAAGAGACCTTGAAGAGAAGAGAACTATCCATCAGTTTGGACAACTCTGAGAAGTGCATGATGGCACACAAGTAAAGGATTCATTCTTTGACATGTGGAGCATGTTCCTGCACGTTGTCTGATATGATGCACACAACACCTTCAGAGTCGGAAATATGACTAGCATTTTATCTTAAGGATGAAAGCACTAACACTTTTTCCTCATTTGTTAAATGAAAATAATATAGTAACTATTTCCCTGAGCTGCTTTAAAAATAAATGACATTTTGTGTATAAACAATGCATCAAGGTGCTTGGGCCATTTAAGATGTTGATTGAATACTTTTGATATTAAAAAGAAGATAAAGGTAGAGGAAGATAGATTTTGTCCCCAGGACACAGAAGCAAAATGAATAAGACTAATACTGTTTGAAAACATTCTGATTCCACAATGATTTTTTTCTTATATATTGTATTACCATTTTTATATGAAAGAGACTATGCTTAGGGAATGAGTTTTAATTACAGCCAATTAGGGATTTCTCAAATTATAAATTTGATTAAAAGAAAAAACACTCTATTATTTTTTCTGTATTGTAACTTAATCTCTATTGCAAGATCCAAATCAGTTCAAAGGAAAAAAGCATCATCTGTAGTGAACTCAAAATAAATCCAGTCAATTTAGAGTCTTCTCTGCCAAGATGGAAGCACTCGCTCTCCTTTCAACCCAGTTTGAGTCTCAGATTTAGGACTATAATCTGTTGCCATGACAGCCGCAGGAAAGAGGTCCTGGGTCCTTGGTGTTCATGATCTCTTCAAGCTGTTTCCTTGTACTGTCTGTATCCCCATCTGATGAACGGTGCACGGTGGTTATGCTGTGGTCTTCAGTAACTGAGGAGGTCGCCTTTCCAGGGCTCTCTATTTTTTTCTTGCTGCTGCCAAGCTCCTCTTAGGGAAACATGGGAAAATCTGAACATGCCACTGTCGTCTGCTGGAGACCTAGGAATGCACTTTTAAGCTTTCTTTGCCTGGGCATGCTTCAGTACCATCCATCCGCAGGGCATTCCATTGCTCTATTATTGTTGGTCACCACGGTGAATCTTTCCGCCATGTTTTTACTTGTTTGTTTTAACATAAAGTATAACACAGTGGTTCTGTTTTCTCTTGCTCCTAATACCTTCTGTGATTTCTGTCTTTTCTCTCATTGACAAAACCACCAAATCGGTTACAGCACAGGACCCTGCTAGAGAAACAATGGTGTCTCTGTTGTTTCTGCGATGAAATTGAATACAAATTCTAGAAATCAGGTGATAATTAAATGATCAAAGTTTTTTGACAAAGATACCAAAAAATAATTAATAGAAAAAATAATCTTTTCAATAAAGCTTTTTGGGACTAGATAAGTGCATGAAACGTAAATAATTTCAACCACTACTTCTTTCATAAGCAAGAATTAATTTGAGCTGTGTTATAGATCTAACCATAAAATTTTCTATAAGAAAATACTGGAAACTCTTTATCAGGCTGTGGATTTCACAAAGGTTTTTAGATGGAAACTTGAAATTCCTAACCATTAAATAATGTAAATAATATTTTTTCTTTATCAAAATTTAAATAGTTTGCTCATAAAAAACTATTGAGGTTCTAGTGCTATGGCACAGCAGATTAAAGCTCTGGCCTATAGGGCTGGAAACCCATATGGATGCCAGTTTGAGTCTTGGTTGCTTCACTTCCAGTCCAGCTCCCTGCTAATGCACCTGGGAAAGCAATGGAAGGTGGGCCAAGTTCTTGGGGCCCTACACCTACATGGGAGACCTGGAAAATCTCTTGGCTCCTGGATTCAGATCTGCCCAACTCCAGCTGTTGCGGCCATTTGGGGAAGTGAACAAGTGCATGGAAGACCTCTTTCTGTAACTCTTTCAAATAAATAAAATAAATCTCCAAAAAACAAAAAAAAAAGAAAATGTTTCTAAAGAAAACTAAAACAAACAAAAAAAACTATTGAGACAATGAAAAAGCAAAACATATACTGCTAAAAATATTAATAACATTCAGTGTTATCTGAAGATTGTGTCTATATTAATAATGAAATTCATAATTGAATAATAGAAAGGCAGTTTAACTGGAAAAAACTTGAAGACAGCATCACATAAGAGGAAATGCACAGATGAGATTTTTCTACACCTTTTCTCATAGTGACATACAAATAAAAATTACAAGAAGACACCACTATATAAAAAAAGTGGATCCAGTTATAAAGACTGATAATGTCAAATATAACTGTGTATATAGAACTCCTGCAATTCTTCTACTGGTATATGTGTAATAAGGGAAACTAGTTTAGAAAATAGTTTTTGGGTTTCTTATGTACCTAACTGAAAATCTCTGCTGTGATCCAGCAATTATACTTCTAGGAATTTATGCAAGGTAGATAAAAATAAATATTATAAAAAATTTTCATATTCTGTTTATTCAAGGCAGATTTGCTCTAATATACAAAAACTGCAGTGGAGCGAATGTCCACAAATAGTACAATGGATTA
The DNA here is from genome assembly GCF_051225735.1 of Oryctolagus cuniculus. Taxonomy (NCBI): domain Eukaryota; kingdom Metazoa; phylum Chordata; class Mammalia; order Lagomorpha; family Leporidae; genus Oryctolagus; species Oryctolagus cuniculus. Next base: position 53,300,317 of record NC_142872.1, read on the forward strand.
CAAAAATGCATTATAGTATTCAGAGAGTGGACTGGTACTCAGCAGTAAATTAACAATATTTTTAGCAACATTAACAATATTGTTAGCAATCATTATGCTGAAGCCAAATCCTATGTAGTATTATTCTGTTATATGAAACTTAATAATAGGAAGACTAACCTCTCTGATGATTAGAATTAGAAAAGTGTTTTCTCTGAGTGTCACAGACATTGATTACAAAAGCACAAGATAACCGGGTTGATGGAAATGTTCCCTGTCCTTATTGTGGATAGCACCAGGATGCATAAACTTGCCACAGCTATTAAAACTTAATGTTTAACATCTATCTATTTGTTTCATTATGTATTTATTATAGTTCAGTAAAAATAAAGTAGGGTTCATCTTTTTTTGAGTTAAAAGTACTTCGGAAAAATTTGTGAACCTGGAGGGTCACAAAGGTGTCTTTTGAGTAAACCTTGGTGATATCCAGTGACTTACATAGATACAAAACTTTTGGTTGGAAAACTATTACGAAATTTTCTTGACATTTATGTCCTAAGGTTATTCTGTGTTTTTTTGTAGATAATCCATATGAAAGGAGAATTTGACTTGTTATATATAACACAAAGGTTACAAATAAAGTCAGTGATTGGAAGTGATAGATTACAGTGGCTAGTGAAAAGCAATCACATTAATTAATACAAAATAGTATTCAAAGTTATACCTTTACTTATGTGACCTCTAGAATTCCCTTTTTCTGAAAGGGCTCTACAAGAATTGGGCATCCATTTTTCATACATGTCCTTGAGAAAGCTGTCATATTGTATAACGCAAGTAGGTAAATCAAGTGAAAACCCAGAAATATATGGAGCTTGGGTCTATAAAGGCCCCTTTGTACTGTAAAGCAAGAGATTTATTTCCTTCAATACCATTGGGTGATCAGCCATGAAATACAAGTTCAAAAGCACTGAAGTAATGATGATATTTAGGCAGAAATAATATCGCTTTCCTAATAATATGCTGGATATTACAAAAAAGCCAAACAAAATAATTTTTAATATTTTCACCTAAATAAATAAATATTTTGGGCAGCAGATATGCTTACACTGACTTGAACATTATACAATATATGAAAAATGGATGTGCAGTTCTTGTAGAACCCTTCCAGAAAAAGGGAACTCTGGAGGTCACATGAGTAGCAACATCATCATATATTCCATATATGTGTATAATTTTTAGGTATGAATTACAAAAAAGAAGCCATGGGATTATTTCAAACTTTTTAGCAGCAAGGATTTAATAATAATAAAATGACATAAAAATATAGTTCATGGAACTATATTCTCAGCTTAGAGAAGCCTCGGGAAATTCATGAGCAAGAAGCATCCTATTGGCCTAATGTCTGACTCTTCCTCTCCTTCCCTCTGTTCTAATTCCACTAGTCCTTTCTTCCGTCTTGGCTCAGAATTTCTGTTTTAGTCATATTTTCCTTCAGAGAGGTGACAAGAAGAAGTTTCACATCTTTAGATTTGAAAACCTAAGAAGAAAAAGAAAATTTCTCCCTCTCATTATTCTAATGTCCTGTAGGAGGAATGTAACTGTCCTGGATCAGGTCACATGAACATGCCAAGCTCAACAGATAAGGCAAGAGAAAGGAAGTACTATCATTGGTATATTCTGTGTCACACATTAACCACATGAAGGGTGGACTGAGATTTGGGAGGAGGAGTTGGTGCGTGGAAGTTGGGGTTCTGGCGTCTTGTGATTTGCAATTCCTCAAGGCCCACATAAATGGAGGGAAAGAGAGTTCACTGAGACCATAGGACATCTTATCAGAGTAATAGAGCAAGGAATGCTGGGTTAGTCAGAACAGAAAAGACACCCCTGTGTGTGCTCAGTACTCTTATCAGTTAGATTGTTAATTGAACCAAAATAGGACCAGGAATATGCAGGGGAAATTAGCAGAAACAGGATTAACTGGAAACGGAGGTTATTGTTTAAGGAGGCTGAAATCTAAAGAATTCAGCAATAGCAGGTGTAGATAGCAGTTGTTGGCTTTAATGCTGAGGTGCAGTGTCTAAAAACCCAACCATGCTGAGAAAGTTCACCTGTTTCCCCAACGGGAAGATGACATAGCTTGTCACAAAAGGCATGGGGGGTGGAGCATGGCGGGGGGGCGGGGCCTGGCCTTGTAAATTATAGAGATACTTGTATAGATGTTGTAGGCCAGGACTGGTAATGAGAAAGCCCATACTGCTTTAGTTAGTTTTTGCCTGCTAAGGACATGACCATTGAAACTTCCCACAGGCTGCTTTTGAAACTGACCAGGAAACTTCCCCCAGAACTCCTGGGGAAACTTGGTGTGAAGCTTCCCGTGTGGATGCTCTAGCTAAGTAAGAGAAGCTGTGCACAAGGGAGTATCCCGTACACAATCACAAGAAATCTCATGCCAGACTTGAGATCCACTATTTTGCTGGGCCTCTCTAACACCATCTTCTAGTCTAATGGAACAGGTAGTCTCCAGAGTCCAACTTCGATATCACAAAATAAAGAAGAGTTGATTTGAATTTCACATGAAAAATTGATAACGGACACATGCCAATTGTGCCTAGTCAATTTATTTCACTTTTCCAGTCAATCAATATGGAAAGTTGAATAACAACTGAAAAACAATTTATCGATTTTCTGTAAGGACCTCACTCTCACATACCAAAAAATATTCAAATTCATTAAAGCATCACCATTACTCTTATTTCTGTTTATAAATCAACTACCAGTTATAATATATGCCAACCCTTAGACCAAATGATTTTCTTCCACCCATTCATTTAATCTTCAAAATGACTTTATGGGCTGGTACTCGTATTAACTCTGTATCAGTGATGGATATACTTAGATATAAACAGTCAGGGAGTAAAAGAATGGGGATTCAGATCATGACTGTCCATGAACTGCCCATTCAAGCTGCAGTGGCAATCCTCCTGACAGTGCCTGTGGTGGTTAAAAAGCATGGGATTTGAAAAATGGAACATGATGAACTGAGTATTAAATAGCATCAGATGAAGCAATCTTAGACAGCTTTTTCATCCTGCAGGTAGTGAATGGTCTTGCAGAAATCAAATTCACCACAGCACATCAGGAATTGTGAACTTAGACGCCTTTGGCATTCCCAACAGCCTGAGAATGCTTAACCCTGAAGTGGTGCTAAGACTGGAGACAGTGCCTGCCATGTGTGCTCCTCAGCCTCACTGGATGACCACATGAGGAAACAAAGCCTTGTCATTCTGATTTTCCAGATGGTTTATGAAAAATTTTCTCTTAAAAATAGAATTGAACTTAGTCCAGGTTTCCTGTGTGACTGGTAGAGACCCAATTACTTGAGCCATCACCTGCTGACTCCCAGGGTACACATTAGCAAGAAACTGGAGTTGGAAGCAGATCTGAGATTAGAACCCAGCCATTCCTAGGGATGCTGGCATCCTAAGTGCTGTATTATCTGCTGTGGCTAATGCCCAGATAATCTATCATGTCAGGATTTAGAGGACCCTAACTGTTCTGTAAGCAATGTAGTCTTCAAGTTATTTTTCAGAACTTGGGAAGCTCCATTATATTTTCTTCTCTACCTTGATTTACCATTTTTTTAATTTTGAAAAACTTTAAAGATCAATTTCTATATACTCATCACCTAAATTCCAAGTGATCATTTTTACTGAAGTATTTTAAAACAAATTCCAGACACCATCACATACACATCTGAGCTGTTCAAGTATGTTTCTCCAAAAAGTAATCTTTTCATATAAAATGTATTGCTTTAGTGCCATTGGTCAATTCATCAGAGTTAACAGTATTTCATTTATCCCACAATGTCGTATATTCTGTTTTATTCTGTTTTATCTTTGCTTCCTTGTAGCGTTATTTACTGTTTTCCCTTTTCAACATATTTCTTGATAATGGATGTTAGTTCTCAAAATTTTTTCATGTTCAGGTTTTAGTCAGACTATTTCAAGAAAGCACTGGGTGCAGTTTAGCTTTTTGAAAGCAAACCTACTGCTCTCATCTCCTGGTTTGTAGCACTGAAGTTCAAGGTATTCTGGCAAATACCAAGAACCATTTTCGTTTCTTACGACCTGGAGTGTCTTATTTGATATCACAAGCAAATAAAAACAAACTTGCAGTGGGCTGTTTGCCTGCCATCCTTTCTGTGACCATCCCATGCTTTTTCAAAGTCCCCATGTAGGACTTACTTTCCCTACTGAAAGTTTTCATAAGTTGTTTTTCTCCACACCTATATTACAGGTGCCTTAGGAAAAGCCGTAATATAGAAATACCTCAAGAAACAGTATTATTTTGCAAAACTGCACTCTTCCAAACAAAACAATGCCTGTCTATCTGTTTTATTTATAGTCATTTCTGCTTTAATACCCATGTTTGCTAATAACCTGGAGAACACTGTAGTAGGATGCTCCCTTTTTCTTTCTTCTCAATGCTCTTGGAGAGAAAATATTTAGGATATACTTCTGAATTGGTTTACCTACTGGATTGGCATTAGTAGGCAGGTACTCCATGATTTTCCATAGTTTACAATGAGGGTGAATACTAGTATCCATCAGTTACCAAGGAGGAAATATTTTTCTGCTGTCTTTTTCTGAAATCATATAATTTCTCTGACCTTCTTTGGTAAGTAGAATATTCTTTTGCCCTTGTTATCAGTTACATTGTAGTAATGTCCAGCCACTAACTGACAAAGAGTGAAATGATGTATTTACTTTTTTCCTTTACTTCTAGGGTTCTTGTAGGTCAGATTAGTTTTAGTTCACTCATTCATATCTGTTGCTTAAGAAAAACCCAGAAACAAACTTATAATGTTCATTTTAGAAATATGAAACATTTACTTTGGGAAATGTGTTTTAGATCATTATCACAAACAGAAAAATACATAGCCTCCCCCCCAACCAGTTTATTTCAATTACCAGTCTTTGCCTTCCCAAATTGCTCATTTGAACATCATTCTCAACATTTTATTGAATGAAAGACTTGATTATTTTTCACTGTAGAAATATCTGTGTTCATCTGTGTGCATAGTCTGAGAAAGGTATGAAAGTTTGCAAGGAATATTGACAAATTCAGTGACACCTGAACTAGCCAGAAGGACTGCTGAAACAATACCACAGACACAGCAACTTTAAATCCAAAATATTTATCTCCTAGCTGGGGAGTCTGGAAGTTCAACATTCAATTGCTTGCAACTTTGGTTTTTCCCAAGCACTCTCTTTTGTCTTGGAGACAACCCCTTCTAGATATTCCTTCACCTAGCCTTTCATCTGTTCTCTCCCTTCTGCAGTGTGTCTTTCTTTTCTTTTTTTATTATTTTTTAAGATTTTTGTAAAGAGAAAAATGTCATGTATTTCATATATACAGTGTTAAGAACACAATGATACTTCCCACTCTACTCCTCTTCCCTCCTTCTCTCCCCTACTTTCTCCTATTTCCTTTCTTATTTTTCTTTTAATTCTTGCAATGACATCTTTCAATTTATTTTAAAATTGCAAGCTTAACTCTACACTAAATAAAAAATTTAACATGTAGTAAGTAGAAAACCAATATTCCACAGAAGTATAGACAAGGACTATAAACAACAATAAAATCTCAAAATGTCCATTTTACTCATATACCAGTAATTTTTTGTACTCTTTATATTAGTTACCACAAATCAGGGAAAATATATATTTGTCCTTCTGAGACTGGCTTTATTCACTAAACTTAATGGTCTCTAGTTGCATCCATTTTGTTGCAAAAGAAAGTATTCTTTTCTACGCTTGAGTAGTATTCCATAGTGTATATATACCACAATTTGTTTACCCAGTCATTAGTTGGTCAACATCTGAGTTGAGTCCATAGTTTAGTTATGATTTGAGCTGTGATAAACATGAAAGTACAGATATCTCTTTAATAGGCTACTTTCATTTCATTTCCTTTGGGTAAGTTCCCAGGAGAAGAATGGTAGATCTATTTTCAAATTTCTGTGGAATCACCATACTGTCTTCCATAGTGGTTGTACAAGTTTACATCCCAACAGTGTGTTAGGGTACTTTTCTCCCCATATCCTCACCAACATTTGTTATTTTTTGATTTTGGGGATGATAGCAATTCTAATTGGGGTGTTGTGAAACCTCATGGTGGTTTTTTATTGGCAGTTCCCTGATGGTTAGTGATCCTGAGCATCTTTTCATGTGTCTGTTGGCCATTTGAATTTCAGCCTTTGAAAAACGCCTGTTCATATCCTTAGCCCATTTTCTAAGTAGAAGGTTTGTTTTCTTACAGAGTTTCTTAAGCTTATTACATATTCTGGACATACTCCTTTATCAGAAATATAGTTTAAAATAATTTGTTTCATTCTGTCAACTGGCTTTTTACTTTGTTGAGAATTTCCTTTGCTGTACAGCAGCTTCTTAGCTTGATGTAATAGCACTTGTCTATTTTTGCTTTCATTGCTTGTGGTTCTGTGGTCTTATCCAAGAATTCCTTGCATATGCCAATGTCTTGCAGTGTTTCCTCTATGTTTTCCTCTAGCAATTTGATAATTTCAGGTCTTACGTTGAGATTCCTGATCCATTGTGAGTTATTTTCTTTTTTTTTTTTTCTTTTTTTTTTGGACAGGCAGAGTGGACAGTGAGAGAGTGAGAGAGAGAGAGTGAGAGAAAGGTCTTCCCTTGCCGTTGGTTCACCCTCCAATGGCCACCGCGGCCGGCGCGCTGTGGCCGGCGCACCGCGCTGATCCGATGGCAGGAGCCAGGAGCCAGGTACTTCTCCTGGTCTCCCATGGGGTGCAGGGCCCAAGCACCTGGGCCATCCTCCACTGCCTTCCCTGGCCACAGCAGAGAGCTGGCCTGGAAGAGGGGCAACCGGGACAGAATCCGGCGCCCCAACCGGGACTAGAACCCGGTGTGCTGGCACCACTAGGTGGAGGATTAGCCTAGTGAGCCGCGGCGCCGGCCCGAGTTATTTTCTTAATAGCATGTTAGGTGGTAGTCTCATTTCATACTTCTACATGCAAATATACAATTTTCCCAAAATCATTTTTTGAAGAGACAGTCCTTTCTCCAGAGAGTGATTTCAGCTTGTCTGTTTGTTTTCTAATAAGGACGCTAGTTATACTGGATTAGGGTTGTGCCTTTATTACGTGACTTTTTCTTAATTACCCTGTAAAGGCTATAATTCCAAATCCAGTCACCTTGGGGTTTAGGATTGGGGTATGAACTTGGGGGAACAAATTTCAGTCCAACACTCGCTGCTTGAGTGCTCTTTCTTGTTCATAAATGTTGGAGGAATGTAAGTTATCTAAATAGTATTGGCTCTACATTTTGAGTACATAGGGCAAAGTCTGAATGTATATTTATTAGCAAACTTGGATAGGAGCTAGACTCATTCTTTGCAATTCATTCACAAGAGGAGTCTTCAAAAAATTCACAGAAGATAAGTATATTATTTTCTGCAAGGATTTAAAAGTTCTGTTTGCACTGAAATAAAATAAATGTACCTTCTCAATCCGTTTTCCACAAACTTCTAAAGTGCCCTCAAGAGTGTGTGTGTATGTGTGTGTGTATGTTTTTTCTGGTTTTGATGGCTCAATAAAGAAATCTCTTTTACCCTCCTATCCCTGCTGCAACATAAAGAACATGCATGACAGGTATTATTTAAGGATCTGCCTTTATGTCTGAAAATCCACTCTTTTATTCTTTCAGGTGATGCTACTTCTCGGAAGGGGACAACATTTTTAGTCACTTGCTTTTGTGTATAAATTCTAAATCCTTTCATCCTTGCATAAGTGATTATTTTGAAAATGTGATCAGTTGTCTTGACAGTTCCTTGAGATTTTATAAAAGGATGGGGTTCAGATAAAATTGGTAACTAATTTTAAAAAGGGGGAGAGAGATTGGTAATTATAGAAATAAAAGAAGACAATGTTGTATATAGATATCGGAATGCAAATGATTGAATCATTGATTGAATTTTAACTGAATTATTTCCATACCCTATGCAAAAAAATCTTAACTGAAAAAAATGAACCAGAACATTTTCTAAAATAATTTTTAAGAGTTGTTTTATGTTATTTTGAAGAACAGGTACAATTCAAATTTTTTCAATATTAACTTATTTTATAAGTTATAAGTTATGTTATATACATAACATATAACATATAAATTATGCTATAACTTATTTTTGCTTATGTCCTTTAGAGTCAAAATGATGATTTTTTTGAAAAACATTTCTTTCTTACGAAAAAATCTTACAAAAGAAGGCTCACATTCTGCTGATTTGTTCCAAATTCTCAACTTAAGACAAACTAAATCCTAAACTGTCTTCTGTCTACAGTGAGTTAAGACAATTAGCAACAGTTTAGTGTAATGAAATTAGACACTACTCAGGATAAATGGATGTCTTTGGTTTGCATGACAAGTTGTGTCTCTGTGATGAGTTGAAAGTTTATATGCCAGACAGAGGGGATTGTCACCTTGATTTCTTTTTTGAAGTCTGTCCCAGACCAGTTCAACTGTTAAATTTCAATTAAAGTAAATTTGGTCAGCAAAAAAAAAAAAAAAAAAAAAAGGTTGGAAATGCAAGTATATTCCTTTTATCTAGCCTGAGCTGTTGGCAAAGCAAACTGACTTTTCCATACTTGGCATTTATTAATAATATTTTGAATACCATTGCGCTTTTTAAGCTGAGTGTGGTGGAATTCTCTTGTGGGATTATTAAATGAGTCGATTTGCATTCTAATGAGAACAAATGTTTGGGATCGCATTGTTAAAATGCTAAAACGGTGTGTGTATAATTATTTTGCAGCTTAGATTCGCAGAACTCATTTCCCCAAACTCCTTTTTTTAAATAACTAGAGTCGGAGCCTACTGACGGCTGGAGGGGAGGTGATTAGGGTAATTTAAACTGTTCACAAATGACTTTGCCACAGGATGAAAGCATTTCTTTGGCTTTGCCCAGCTCCTTTCATTATCTTTAAGCGGCCGCAGTGTTGAGTCCCATAAGAAGTCTCACCAAGCTCTCTTTCCTTGTACACTTTCTCATTTGTATTGATTAATCATTTTGTAATTCCATTCTAGGTTGACTTGCTCATCTTTAAGGCATTTGCTACTTTTTCTTTGCTTGTCTATCCTGTAACCGTTGTGTTGTCTGTTCTAATACCTTCGCTTTATCACTGCAAGTCAAGCTTTCAAACATTAATCCCTTCATGCTTTAATTTCATATTCTATTACCAGAATGAATGCAAATACTGTTTCCTTTTTCTCTTTTTTAATCATCTTTACTACAGCTTTTGCATATGTGCCAATAGTAAAGTAAGCTTTTATTATTTAGACTATAATTCCTTTTTTAAACATAATTTTCAACTCTCTTTAGTTATAATAGCTTACAGATTCAGCAGACAAAATATAAATTTTTTCCTAAAGTATCTGTTGCCTTAACACTTTACTTGTTGTTGCCACTTTAAAATAAAATGCACACATTTTAAGAGTATTAAGGTACTAATATTGACAATAGGGATGCTTTAAATTTTCAAGAATTTTGATTGTTAACCTTGACTTCAGGAATTCATTCCAGTGGCCAAATTTTGGAAGGATATTAGTTACATTCCTGTCATAGAGCTTCGGGTACAGAGAGAAACTGTAGGGATATAGTAATTTCTCATCTTTGTGATAGATAATCATTGTGAATCCAAGGGTAATTATGTAATTTTTCCCCAACTACCAGCAAATGATTGTTCCATACCTGTTTGCTTCAAAAAGTGAATAAAGCATAGATTGTTTTATATTATTAAGACCAATGCATTATTAGGCTACAAGATACTATTGTCTCAAGTATGCATTTACGTATATACGCTTATCTATATAATATAAATAATATAACTGTGTGGAAATTTTAGAAAAGACATTGCTTTCAAAAATGCAAAAGCATGAAACATAATTTTATAACAGTTCCAAATTACTACAATAGATGCAGGTGGCTTTAGTTAAAATCAATGTTCAAATTTGATAATACTCAAATATAAGGAAAATGCCAGTTAATTAACGTGCTGATAGTTACTTCATGCTTGAGAAATTAATTAAAAGCTCATGATTATTGTTGTTAAGACTTTATGTAATGTAAAAATTGGTGCTTTTGTTCAGATTCTGTCTTTGATGATTTTAAGAAGTTAAAATTTTTATGAACATGGCATATATTCAAATGCTGTTATAATCATAAAAATCAGAAAGTTTAAATTGTTTCATAACCTAAATTTAGCTCTTGCTCCAGCTTTGCACTATGAGATCAACTATGATTTATTTCATTATAGCAGGTAACCAGAAACATGGCACAAAACAGGATAAACTGTGCAATGGGATCTTATTTAAATTACAAATAGACAAAAAACCACAAGTGGAACTGATTTCACTTATGGTTATTGGTTTGATCTATGCGGTGTCCTCATCCCCAGACAGCTTACTTAAATTACATGGTTTTCTAATGGAGAATAAGTGATTTTTGGGAGAAAGGGGGAAATAGTTGCTAGCAAAGAAGCTTGACAATACTCACTATTTGAAGTTATCAGTTTAAATATGTAGATTGTAATATATTATCCATATTGTTATCTTGAACATAGATATAGATACAGACACCAAGGGCTCTGCTACCTTGCTCTCTCTCTCTGTCACTCTTTACTTCTCTGCCTCCCACCCTCTCCCTCCTTTCTAGCCCCATGTGCTTTCAGTGTGGAATTCGTAGGTGAATGGACAAAATGGGACCTGATAAAATGAATGTAAAAGAAAAATATCCATATTCATTTTATTTTCAGGCTTGAGATTCCTTGCAGATCTATGTGTCACAAACAATGCCTCCTCTTGTGTACAGAAAAATTACAAACTTTGTTCTCTCCAACTTTGAATCCTTTAATCTTCCTGTGGATGAATAGCTCCCTCCTCTTGCCCCCCAAAGCCTTAGTCTGTCATGACCTTTCATACCTGTTTTGTCTTTAGAAACAGCTTTGTAAATGTCACAAGCTTAGGATTCTTTTTAGAGGCTTTGAGTCTCAGCTCCATAACCACTGAGTAATCAAATTCAGGTTGGTTGTAGTTCATGATATTTATTGACTGTTAGTTTGGCTTTAGGATCCTAATGCCATAGGTTGAAGTGCCATATTGTCCTATCATCAAAGAAAAGTCAAAGACTATGGGTCTTGTTAGTTTCTCTCTTTTTTTTTTCTTCCTATAGATTTTTAATTTCCTGAATTTGCTACAACATTAATAGTTTTTACTTTAGGTTTCTGCTATTGTTGCTATGCAAGAAAGCCAAAAGAAACACAGGCTTTGATAAGTTTGCATCAAGATACTGTCATGCAAAGACTGAACTCAGAAATAATTACCAAAAACTAGGTACTTAAATAAAACTAGGAAGGTGGGAAAATAGTTAGAAACCCCTGAAATTGCAGTGATCCTAAGCAGAGCTGAGACTTAAAATTGAAGGGCTGTTGACAGCAAAAATGCAATATTGTGGATGATAGTGATGTTTTAAGGTGGCTTATAAATTATCATTCCCAAGAGAAGTGATGTTAAGTTTTGGGATACAATAAATTAAGATCAAATATTTAATAGTGCTAGTAAAATGATGGTTGCATGAAATATGTAAAAGGCTCCTGGTGAGGAATTTTACCCCAGTGAAACTGTTTTTACCTCACTGAACCACCATATGAGAGTAAACACTATTACAGCTGATTCAGTGCTTCAGCCACTGTTTGAATGCAGTGAAAGGGGTCACCCTGAATCTGTTTTGCTGGTGCTATTCCTAGTTGAGCAAGTGTGTTGCTCAAAAGGATATTCACTAAGGAACTTTTAATGTGGTGTGTGTGCATGTGTATGTGTATGTTTGAATTCATATTTTAGGTTTACCAAATGTCTCAATATTTTTATGTATAAAAATAAACATAAATTCCCTTGCCAACATGCAAATATTGTGATATTTATATAGAATTTTATGTCACTGTTAATTATGCATCTAAGAAACAAAAAGAAACAAAGACATGATGGAGCAACTTTGTCTCTAAAAATTCATAGTCTTTTTTTTTTTGGCTTTTGGATCTTTAAAAATAATTGTTATTTTGCCAAAGCAGTTGATAATCAATTTACCAAAATATTGAAATGAATTTAGAATGCAGACAAGATTGATTTGCAGTAAGCATTAATCTTGACAAAGCTTATCCCTCTAGTTGTACTAAATCCAATTATTCAGAAGTGTATTCATTGTGCTTTCCTCTTTTTTAAAATTCCTCCTTGCTTCTTTCTCCCTAGGATTAAAATGTTTGGTAACACTATCAAGGTATTTAGCTAGCTTCAGGAATCTTCTATCAATCTGTAAGACATGGAAAAATAAAGCCTTACTGAAGATAAGCAAATTAAACACTTAGAGAAAATTAATTCCAAGTGATTTTATAAGTTATTGGGCTCAGAACTATAAATTGTGAACTATGATGGGATTTTAAAAGCCATTTTGAACTACTGGCACAATTTTCCACTTCAGTGAAAGGCCAAAAATCTTAGGTAGCATATTGAAAACAAAATGAAATGTCAAAACAACATGTTCTTTGCATTATTTTTGTGTTTTACAATGTAGAAAGTGCTTTGGTATCCAGCCTTTTAACTTGCTCACAGGATCCTTCTGTGCCAGGAAATTTGAATACTTGTCTTCATTTCACAGATTAAGATTCAAATAACGAGATGAAGTTAGTACCTGAAGCCACATCAGTTGTAATAGGGGGATCCAAGACTTGGACACAAATGCATCTCTATCTCTGTTACACCAAATAATATCTACTATCATTATAGCCATGTAAAATCAAGCTAACGGCAAGGTGGCTTTACAAAGAGTGAGAATACAGCAAAAGTTCAGCATTATAGATTATTCATTTGATAGATTAAATACTGAATTAGGGCCATGATATGAATAAAAAGCAAATAAATAAATAAGTAAATAAATTGATAAAGATATGGACTTAGCCATTATATAACAAATACAATTAAGAAGAAAACACTTAGGTAAAAGAAAACCCAAGAGACTTGAGTATAGGGGGGTAGAGGAAGGGTCTCAGCAAAGATAAATCAATTTATTTAACTTGGGGTTTGTTTATCCATGGGTCCTATTTGATTGAATATTGAACACTTGAAATGTGGCTAAAGCTAATTTAGGTTTACTGTCACCATTGAATACACAGAAACAGAAGCATATCTTAGTAAGTTCATGTTAGTACATTGAAATATCGATATATTTGATTAAGCAAATCACGTTAGTAAGATCATTTTCACTCCTTATTGAACATTTGTTAACACGGCTAGTAGAAATTTAAAATCATTTGTGGTTCACATTTTAAATTTATTGGTTGGGCTGATTCTGAATGACCCTGGAGTCCCTGGAACTGCGACAGGTATGGAATGAGAAGCAGGTATGGGAAGAGGGGAAAATAGTAGAAGATTCACAGGTGATCCCTCCCAGAGCTCTATGCCTCTAATTCAGGCTACTAACCATTAAGCCATTCTGTGAAAAGAATAAAAGTACTTCTTAATAGGAATATGACGCACCTTAATGGAGAAGATATTGTAACTAGTTCTCATGAAAGGACTTGGATATAGGCTTGTATAATTTTTGAAAGTATATTCTACACATAATTAGCAAAGTTTACATAGAAGAGAAAGCTTAAGTGGAATGAATAGTTCATATTGATTAGAGTGAAGAGAGTGTAAATTACTGTTCATTCTGGTAATGTAAATTTGAGACAGATTTTGGAGGTCTGCAGTAGTAAGGTAGGGAGTTTAGGGGAGGGATAGGATGGCATAGCAACAATGTCACAATGGTAATAATAATAATAGTTTGGGGGGCCAGCACTGTGGTGTAGTGGGTTAAGCTGCTGCCTGCAGTGCCAGCATTCCATACGGGTGCTGATTAGAGATCTAGCTGTTCCACTTCCAATCCAGCTCTCTGCTATGGCTTGGGAAAGCAGTAGAAGATGGCCCAAGTCCTTGGGCCCCTGCACCCCATGGAAGACCCAAAGATCTATCCTGGCTCCTGGCTCAGGATAGGTGCAGCTCCGGCTATTGCAGCCAATAGGGGAGTGAACCAGCAGATGGAAGACCTCTCTCTCTCTCTCTCTCTCTCTCTGCCTCTCCTCTCTCTCTGTGTAACTGTGACTTTCAAATAAATAAATAAATCTTTAAAAAAATAATAGTTTGGTTACATGTATATAAAAATAAGTTAACAATGGAAACTCATTCTGTGATGTATAAACTAATTTAATAGAAGTAATGATAATCATGATAATCATAACAGAAGCTGTCAGTGTAGTTGTCATATGCTGTTACCATAAACATGTAAATTAATCCATCTATTCATAATCTAGACTGAACTGTTCCACAGTGCATATATACTAGTATGTTTCACAAAACCATGTTATACATGATAAAAACATATCATGGTATCTGTCAGTTGTAAAAATTCACTTAGTCTGCTGATGTCTCAGCTATTTCTAGGCAAGTCCAAAAGGATTACATTTTGAATGAGGTGTGCACAAGCGCTTTCTTGGATTTTCTCATTCCATGAATTGGTTTTAACCAGTGCCGAAACTTCATTTCTACATTCAGTGGAGAAATCACACCAAAGCCTGCGATCTGGGTTCCTTCTCAGCCGTGGAAAGCTACAGTAAACAATCTGCAAATGGAAGGCCAGTGAAAGACAGGGGACTGAAAGTATGTAAAACAATACATGTTTTCTTGTTTTCCCCCTCCGCGTCCAGCTTCCATGTATGGTTCTCCCTTTGGTGAATCTTGTATTGAGTTCCTACATAGTGCACAGACTCTTTCACTGTGTGACCCCTGTAGCTCTCTACAGCTCCCTGGGAGGCAGTAGTCATCCGGCATCACTACTCATTCCTCACCTCACCCACACCAACCTGGCCTTTCACCTTTCAGATGAATCACCAGCTTTTCCCTTTCTGTCTCAGCTTGTTAATTTTGTTGTTGTTGTTGTTTTCAGTTAAGAAAGACAGGGATAATGACTGATGTGACTGATTCAAAGGGAAGGCAGCAGCACTAATATTTTGTAAGTGCTTTCTGTGTTGCTGAAATTGTTTATAAGGATTTTATGCTAATTATCCTTGATAATCCTTCACAGCAACTACATTATTTCCATAGAGATGAATATATAAGGATTCAGAAATGGTAAATATTCCTTTCAAGATTGAACAGATAGCATGGAAGAGAGCAAAGGCTCCTGAGTTTAGATGCTTGCTTAAGGTCATAGAAGTGCCGGAAGAAATAAAAGCTCAGAGAGGTAAAATACCGGTTTGATCCAAACAGATATTCAGGAAGCAGAAAAGTATTTCAAAGCCCAATGTAAGTAACTCTGAAGATTGAGATCTTAACTGCTGTGTCTTACTGTTTCTCCCAGAGCAAAGAAAGAAGATGAGAAAATCTTCAAAAACGGATTAAAATGATTAAGATACCTAAATAGGAGAAAAGATAACTTTAAGGGCTAAAGAATTTTAAAACAGTTGAAGTGTTTGCTTAAGAAAAAAGACATTTTGGACTTGATTTATTTAGCTATAATACCAAAACAGAGAAATGGCATAGGCCATATATTTTTTTTATTTGACAGATAGAGTTAGACAGTGAGAGAGAGTGACAGAGAGGCCTGCCTTCCGTTGGTTCACCCCCGAAATGGCCGTTACATCTGGTGCTGCACCCATCCGGAGCCAGGAGCCAGGTGCTTCCTCCTGGTCTCCCTTCTGGGTGCAGGGGCCCAAACACTTGAGCCATCTTCCACTGCCTTCCAGGGCCACAGCAGAAAGCTGGACTGGAAGAGGAGTAACTAGGACTAGAACCCGGTGCTCACATGGGATGCCGGCGCTACAGGCGGAGGATTAACCAAATGAGCCATGGCACCGGCCCCATAGGCCATATTTTGATGCATCATAATTATAAAACTTTTTGTATGTTGCAACTACTTAAAAATACTGAAGTCCGATGTTTTTTCTGTCTTTGGTGAGGGATAGAAGAGATCAAATAGGGTTTGAAAAACTTTAGAAAAACTGTACATTGGAGAAAGGATTGAGCTAACTTACCTTTTTTTGTTTGTTTATTTGACAGGTAGAGTTATAGACAGTGAGAGAGAGAGAGACAGAGAGAAAGGTCTTCCTTCTGTTGGTTCAGCCCCCAAATGGCTGCTATGGCTGGAACTGTGCTGGTCCGAAGCCAGGAGCCAGGTGCCTCCTCCTGGTCTCCCATGCGGGTACAGGAGCCCAAGCACTTGGGCCATCCTTCACTGCCTTCCTGGGCCACAGCAGGAAGCTAGATTGGAAGAGGAGCAGCTGGGACTAGAACCCGGCGCTCATGTGGGATGCTGGCGCCACAAGCGAAGGATTAACCAAGTAAGCCCCGGTGCCAGCCCCGAGCTAACTTATCTTTATAGTGATCATTTCTAATGCAGAGATGCAATGATATTATAGAAATTTTGTATTAGTTTGACTAATATTTGAATGCACTAAAAATTTAAAAGCAAGAATTAAGTGGTTACTATGAATAGATGATCATTTGCCCCCAAACTCAGTTAAGCAAAAATCTTCTTTTAATCATGCAAATGAATACTAGAAAATAGGCATCTCATTCACAGTGTCATGAGTTTTTAACCTTAAACTAGCACAGTGTCCACATCACTGTATGACTGTTTTAGAAAGCATTAATTCTTCCTTTTATAAAAATAATTGTATAAAGGTCAAGGTAAGGTTTCCATGCTTGATAAAGAACATGTTGACATTGCCTTAACCCCAGTAGTTGCCCTCTGTTACCAAGAATATTATCTATAAAACTTCTTTGACAGGTAGAATGCATATCAGCCTTTGAGTAAGTGGTAAAAAATATTCAGGTTATAAATGTAGATTTTGAGATTAAAATAATATTAAGATATCTCACATTAGATATGATCTTCAAGTGTAGAGTTTTAGTCTATTTTTATTTATGAAGCATAATAAAAAAGTTCTGTGTGTCAGTGTCCACAATTTTTTTGTAGATACTCCCCCCACTATGCAGGAAGGTGTTTTCAATAATAATTAGTTTGAATGCCATTTGAAACATGAAATTTTATCAACATGGCTGATCTCTGGGAAGAAAATCTTTATAAAGATATTTATGGGATGCCGGCCTCACAGGCAGAGGATTAACCTAACTAAGGGGCTATTTTCAACTGTGCTTAGTAGGAAAGTTCTTTCACCCTTTTTTTTTTTTTCCACAAAAAAATTAATAAGGTTTTCCACAGTGATATTGAAGTCTATTTGACATATATCTAGTATTTTATTATTCAAAGCTAATGAGAATGGATGCTTCTGTTTGGTTCTGTCGGAAAGAACAGAAGAGATGAACATGAAATTGGAGAAGACTCCCTAAAATTTTACACTGAAATGTGGCCCCTTAAGGTTCCCTAGGAATGCTATCTGGGTGCCACTTGTGCTACCGAAATTTGGGGTGCCTTACGATTTCACCACGGGCTTATTACTAAATCCCTGATATTAATAAGCCTAAGAGGGTTCTTGCCTAATATTTAGAGAAGAATTCTAAATACCGGCACAGATAAATGAGGCAGTATGGTACGTCTTAAGATTTTAGTTTGCGAGAAAGATGCATAGGAGAGTGAGAGCTTTATTTAAGAGAGAGAGAGGTGAACAGGGCCTTTGGGCCATGCGCCCTGGAGGCGCGGGGCTACAGCAAGTCCCCTCCTGACAAGAGGCCAGGGAAGAAGAGCCGGCCAGGCCACACCGTGTCCTGGCTTTTAACCCACTTCCAAAGGGGAGTGGTTAATTAACCTGATTGGCTGGTGGACACCCAGGTGTGGACAGGTAGAGGAATGAGGCCACACAGGGGTGTGGCAAAGGCATCAGGTAGGGACTTGAGGTCACACAGGGGCATGGCAAAGGCGTGGTCCTCCAGTTCACAAATCCAATCAATTTTAACCTGTATGCCTGCCTACTTCAAACAGAAATGGTTTTGTTGGACCAGGTGACCTCAAAGTAATATAATTTTGATGAAACTGCAAATTTTGGAAACTCATTTAGAAAATAAATTCTATTTAAACTACCTTACAAATTTATAGTTTTTTTTTTTTTTTTTTTTTTTTGCTAGAGTACTTAGTCTATAATATTATGAAGAAAGTGGTATTAAATTAAAGATTAGAATCCAACAGTCTGTCTGGTAGGCATTATTTGGTTTGTGTGGCTTGCCCCCTACCACCACTCCACCATTGCATTATACCTGTGCATCTGTGCTTCTTACATTTCATGGGAAGGACTTCACAGATGGAATGAATGTGATACACCTGCATATGGGGAGAAGATGTTGGATTGTTTGGGTCTAATCACATGAATAGAAGAGTAGAGAGAAACTGTTCTTTGTATGTTGGATCAATGTAGTATGGGGTGGGGGGGGGGGATTCTGCTTGCTATCATTAGCTTTTGTGATAGAGAAAGAAGAGCATGAGCCAAGAAATGCAAGAAAAGCTAGGAAAGACCATCAGCTGAGTCAGGAAAGAACTGGGACTTCAGTACTAGAGCTGTGTGGAAAGCTGTGAGTCATGGGAATGAACAAAGCAACAGATTTTGTCAGCAACTGAAACTAAGAAAGGCATGCTTCCTGGGAGTCTCCAGAAAGTAGCACAGCCCTGATAACACCTGGAGTGCACTGTTTCCTTCTCTAAGCGGAGAGAGCTAGATTTCTGACAGATAGACTCTATGAGATAATAAATGGGGATTGTTTGTGCTGACAAATCTGTGGTAATTTGTTAAAGCAACAGTAAAAATTAAATATACTTACTGCAGCTGTTGGCAGTCACATCGTTGATCCTTTACTTAAACCATATATGTGTGGATGTGTATATTGAAACTTTGTTGTTGCCCTAATTTCTTGAAGGTACACCTAAGATTGTAGAAAGACATTTCTCAAAATTACTTTATAATTTAAATTACGAATGGACACCTGTCCTATTTGAAACATTTGTTAGACTATTTTGTTTATGTACAAGAACAATATCTTCTTTGTTGTGGCCTGAGTTTATGAACATTTAAAAATTGAGCAAATGCACCCGAATTGACAATATCCTCTTTCATACTAGCCAGACAAAAGCCAAGTAAACTCATTAAAATAATGCCTTACTATCCTTTTACCCAGACTTGCTTCTCACAGATTTACTTAGATGTTATTTTAAGTTGTTATAAGTATTTTTTAATTGATAACTATACATCAAAATTTATGGATCTTGTTAAAATGTGCTCATCTTCTTACTATTAGTCAACTCCTCTAATAGCAAATGACTTTAATACATTTGATAATGTAGAGTCCTTTGATCACTTTTACCAATTTTTCATATAGGTGGCTGTCTTTTACATGAATTTTCCACTGGAAATCTTTGTATTTAATGAGAAAAGAAAGATCAGATCTGTTTATAATGGTTTGTTTATCTCTAGTGTTAGAAGCCAGAATTGTGTGAATCTCTCTCTCTCTCTCTCTCTCTCTCTCTTTTACTGCCCCAGGATGTTCCATGAGTTTTTCACCTGTTGAGAGACTTTAGGAGTCAGTCTTAAGCATTTTGAATAGCCTGATGCTCCTGCCCACATGGATAATTCACGAACAACTTGAGATTTTATAATTCAGCCTGATTAGACTGTAATCTATCACATCGTTATATAAAACTAAGATAATACAACCCATTCCTGTAAAGCACCGACCTGTTCAAAATTTAAAGAACAAGTTAAGTAAGAAATTGGAGGAAAATAATCCTTTTTTTCCCTATCCTCTGTTCTGTAAATAGCAAGTCAGCTCAGACATCTTTCTCATTATTAAACTACCTAAAAACAATAGGCTGTAATGAAGTAGGATGGTGGCTTCACATTACCACATAGCTTAGGGGTGTATGTTCTTTTGGTAAAAGTATATTTTTATAGGAAAAAAAAAGTAAGTATGTCAAGTTAAAATCTCAGTAACAAACCAGTGCTAACTAGCACATGTCTGCATGTCACCAGAGGTGGCTGTGCCTGACATTTCCTGGAGGACAGCCTATAGTTAAGTAGTATTGAAAGGCACCACAGGCATTATAACAAATGTATAGGGGACAATGAACAACAATGGGGCAAAATCAAGCTATTTGAGCTAATGGCTGATGCTGTGTTCAGAGTATTATACTTGTGCCATTCACATCACTATGGCTGAGGTTGTATCAGTGTTTTCATAATAGAGCTACTATTTTAGAGGTTTATAACCTGGCAATAGAAATTGGCTTCCGGCAAAAACTTGACATACCAGACAAGACCTCAGCAAGAAAGTGATTTTTGAGAAATCAGGCATTTCTTTTTCTTTGGGGGGGGGCGGAATATGGAATATGTTTTATTGTTTCAGACGTCCATTTGAATTTTTGAAACTTAAAATACAGTTCACAATTGGCAAATGGTGTTTTGTGAGTTATTAGAGTACAAGAAGGAATCAAATGTATGAAAGGCTGGTCAAACAATACTTTTATAGGCTTTGCTCAGATCATTTTTATCTTTCAAAATTTCCTTTAGACTTTTTAAAGTGGGTGTATTTTAATGACTCAGAGTTCTTTATTTTGATATATAGAAAGGCATGGTTGCGTGAAGATCAAGGAACTAAAAGGAGTTTATTTTCAGAAGATAATTTATTACAGCTTGCTTCTTGTTTTATTATAAGTTAAACTCCTTAACAACATCCAATTAATTCATCTTATTAATAAATGTCATAGGATCACTGCATGTAAATATTGGAAGTAATATAATTTCCACGAAGAGTAGCAAGACAGTCACTGTTAGCATTACCACCAACATTAGCTACTTGCTTCATCATCACTTTTCACCCAGTAGTGCAATAGAACCTTGGGTGTGCTAACCTCTCATCTAGTATTTGACCTTATTATTGTCTGATCCATGGACTGTCATAGAGATATACATATGCAAAGAAGAAATTACGTAAATGTAGCAAAATTTACAAACATAGATTCTGTTGTACGCTGAAACATTAATATTTTCTAAGCTTGAAGTTGTAAAATCCTTTAAATATTGACAATAAGAACATGGTCATTAGGTAATAATTGAGTTGTAGTGTAAGGAGAAAAATCATCGAGGGCTTTGAGAAAAGGCAGTAATACCAAAGGGGAGTCAGGTAAGGCATTACTAGAACAGTGATTCTTGACTATCAAAGTGACTTTGATGATGATATTAGTAATAACTATTATTAACATGTTAATAATAAATTTTGTTTACTTATTACCTATATGTACTAGTATATGGCTGCTTCACAGGCATGATAGGACAATTATCAAAAAGCAATTTCCGTTTTCTTACAATAAGATAGCATATTTCTCCCCAGGTGAGATGATGTTAAGCTTCAAAGTACAGCAGGTAGGTCGTAGTCAGGCTGTTCATCCATACTGTTGAAATATCTATGCACTTACCTAAGTGTATGTAGGAACTGCAGGCGTCTTTGCTAAGCTAGACCCCCTGACCTTTAGTCAAGTGAATGGAATTTACCTTGCTACCTTCATAAGTCTCATATTCTCTGTTATTTATAGGGCAATATTGTCAACATAGTGGCTCAATTGTATTTAAATAATGGGTGTTTATTATTTAAGCTTATGTTAATATGAAATGGAAAAAATATTAAAATTTATCAAAAGGAATGAAGAATTGACATAGAACTGGAAAAAAATGATTTGATTCCTTTTCAGATTTATCCAGAGTTGTAACAAAGATTTGACAAAGTTAGATAAAGCCCATTTGTAAATTATTTTCATGAAAGAGGCAAAATAGTCACTAGGATTATAGAATTTTTTTCTTTTCATTAATGAGAGCCCTATCTTACCTTCCTTTAAACTTTTCCACTCATGTAAATCTCTCTGTGACTCTTTTTTAAACACTGGATTTCACATCAGAGACTTGACAAGTTGAGAGGTGATTTATCTAGAGAAAAAAAAAAAATTAGGCTTGTCAGAAGCAGCCCTCCCACACAGAATCAAGATAATCTCAGATTCTTAAGTTCTCAAGATAATAGTCTTAAGATGGTATTTTTATCCATATCACCAGTAATGAGTAGATTGTGGAAAAAATAGTTTTTGTCTCCTATGTTTGAGAGACACTGTTTTCATAGAGATTCAGATTTTTTAAAATTTTAATTTTTTTTTGCTCAGCTTTTTATAAGCAGAGCTATTTGCTGTCTGCGTGGACTTTTTTTTTTCAGCCATAACTTATTAGTCTTCAAGAACTGAATATACAAGTTGTAAGAGATTGAGGAGAGTGGCAGATGTATGTAGATGTATGTATTATTGAGTTGTATGTAGAAATGTACAGCCCCAAAAGCATGAGAGTAACAAAAGACAATATCCAAGTTGCAGAAATTATAAATGAACTCTAACCTATAAGAGTGAACCAGAGTTGAAGCTGAAAGATGCAGAATTAGTCACTCTCCTAAAAGCTGCTGACACAGAAATAGGAACTGAGAAACTTCCCACTGGGCCTACCAGACAACTGGAACTGGGATTGTTGTGTGAAGGCTGATGCAATACAGCAATTGTCGTTTATATGAGACAAAAACTTAATTCAACCATTAGCCGTAAGACTGGGCACAAAAGCAGGTCATCCATTCTGGATCTTGAGTAGTATTAAAGTGGCTTATGTGACTAACGCTGCAAGTGTGCCGGTGTGAACGATATGAATAAAAACTGGCCATGTACTAGGGAAACATTTTGTATGCCAGTCACCCTAATGCAAAAGCTGCAATACAGAACATGGAGCAGAAAAATAACCAAGAGAGACAGAAACCCAGTAAATTTAGGGATTTTTAAAAATTAGAAAGATTCTTACTTTTAATGTGTTTCATGTGCAGAAATTAAAAATGAACTCTAACCTATATGGGTGAACGAGAGTTGAAAACATAATGTTTTCCTTCTAAAATCAGTAGCCAAGCAAGATGACTGCTCACAACACTTCTGTTTAGCATTGCTGTGCATGGTCTAACAGTCCATAAAGATCAACAAAAACACATTCTGAATAGTCAGGAAGAACAATCTGTCTTTTAGTTCAGATAACTTGATCACCTATGCAGGTCAGTCCTATAGAATATAACAAAAAAGCTACCACCACTGTGATTGAGTTTGTAAAGTATAAGAACACTATCTTGTAAACGTCAGTTCATTTCTATATGCTACTTGTAAACAATGAGAAATATAATGTAAATTATCATTTAAAATATAATCAAGCATGTGGAATACTTAGGGATAATTTGGGAAAAAAAATTGTAAAACCTGTGCACTGAAATCTAAAAAAGAATTGCTAAAGAAATTTAAAAATAACTAATTATAACAAGCAGCACCCTGTAATCATGGATGGGAGTTCAGTATTTTTAAGGTATTATTTTTCTGCAACTCCTGCAATAGATATATTTCCACCCAAAGAACACAAGTTTTTGCTTTATTTTGTTTTCAGAGAAGTGGACAAGCTGATTCTTCAATGTTCATAGAAACACAAAAGACTTACCCAAAAAGTTCTGAAGAAAGAAATAAAAATGATGGAGGACAGAACCTCATTTTAAGTTTTATCATAGAGAGCCTTTAATCAAGATAGTATGCTATTAGCTTAACGGTAGACAAATAAATGTTGGCAACAGAATAGACAGGTTAAAAATAAACACATACATACATGGTCAGATGAATCTCAACAGACATATCCAAGTAATCAAAGGCAAAATAATAATCTTTTAAATAAATTATGTTGAAACAACTTGTCATCCTTATAGAACAATCAAAAAGGAGGAATCTAAAGGAAGAAAAACTTCAACTAAAATCTCAGATACCAAATGCAGATATAACTCTAAAAGGCTTAAAACCTAAGTGTAAACCTGAAAACTCATACAGACCTCAATGTAGAACAGTAAAATATACATATATGCATATAATTCCTATGTGTAAAAAAAATCAGAATGATGAGAAAAATTATAAATTATGAGATATAAATTTTACACATGCTACAAATGTTTTATAGAATAAAGTTTTTATTTTTTAATTCTGAGATGAAATGTCGTATCCTTGTAGACTAATGAATGAAGGAGTCATTCATAGCAAAATAAATCATGAATGGTTAATAACTCAGTGGAAACAAGTTCAGTTTTCAGTTTATACCAGTAGTTCACCTCTAGGCATTTATTCATTAGAAGTAACCAGAAATGCACAGATTCCTGAGAAAATTCAGATACAAAGTAAGCACATAAACTTAAGACTTTGATTATGAAACGATAGAGAATCCATACAATGGAATAGGATAATGACATTGCAAAAGCATAGCTAAACAATATATTTGTTGGCAACATATAGTTATGTTTTTAAAATATGTGACAATATTTTTGTATTTTTACCAAATATAACTTTCAATATATGTAGACAGGATAGGTGCTTATGTAACAAAATATTAATGGTAGTTTTCCTTGGTACTGTTATTTGAGTGATTTTTACTTTGTTGTATTTTTCATACATATATATAATATCCTTGGGTTACTTTTTAAATAATAAGTAAAAGGAAGGTAAATATGGTGAGGGGAAAAAAGAGAATAGGGAGTAACAGAAGCTGGGTAAAGATAATTTTTTGATTCTATAAAAGATGGCAAAAAAATGAAAAGCCTAAAGCAATTTTTTGGTAACACGTTGTCTGAATTTAATGTGACCAAATGCAAATGACAATGAGGTGTTTGAGCATGAAGATTTTCTCATATGTTTTTCTACCCACAAAAACTTATGTATTGCTGTGGCAAATACAATTGACAATTTTCACATTAAAATGTAAGAATCCTAAGGAAAAGAGCCATAGAATTACATTTTTCCAGTATTGGCCGTCCCAGTAAGTGAGACTGTATGAGACTTGTCAGGAAAGTTACTTGAATGTATAGTATTAAACTAGTAAAGCTAATAATTCTTGATTATAGTCCATTGAAATGTTTATGTTAACACATTTGCCCCATCATCCTATATGTATGGGACATGTGTAAAAATTAAATTGAGTTTAGACACATATATACATTTAAAAATTTATGGTAATGTATAAATAAATTTATAAAACTTAAATATACTACTAAGGTTTTTTTTTTTTTTTGTTCTACTTAATACTATTGGTTGAACTCTGTAATTAATACACAATTATTCTTAAGTGTTGAAACTTAATTGAAAAGCGATCCCTCTTAAATATAAGAGTGGGAATAAGAGAGGGAAGAGATGGACAGTTTGGGACATGCTCAATCGGACTTGCCCCAAATGGTAGAGTTAGAAACATACCAGGGGACTCCAATTTAATCCTATCAAGGTGGCATGTACCAATGCCATCTCACTAGTCCAAGTGATCAATTTCTGTTCACAATTGATCATAATGATAGGACTAAGAGTCAAAGGGATCACATAAACAAGAATAGTGTCTGCTAATACTAGCTGATAGAATCAAAAAGGGAGAGAACGATCCATCATGGGAAGTGGGATACACAGCAGACTCATAGAATGGCAGATGTCCTAAACAGCACTCTGGCCTCAGAATCAGTCCTTAATGATTTCGGATATGGCTGAAGAGCCCATGAGAGTATTTCAGGCATGGAAAGCCAAAACACTCTGGCAAAAAAAAAAAAAAAAAAAAAAAAAAAAAAAAAAAAAAAACACCTAAATGAAAGATCTTTGCGAGTGAGATCCCAGTGGAAAGAACAGGTCATCAAAGAAGGGGTACCTTTCTCTGAAGGGAGGAGATAACTTCCACTTTGACTATGACTTTGTCTAAATATGATCAGAGTCATCGAGCTCAGGGGGCTTCCATAGCCTTGGCAACTCATGACAAGAGCCTAGGATGATTACTGTGATTACTGTCGCCATAAACATGAGTGTCAATTTGTTAAGTCAACAAGAGGAGTCACTGTGCACTTACTCCTCATGTAGGATCTCTGTCCTTAATGTGCTGTACATTGTGATTTAATGCTATAACTAGTACTCAAACAGTATTTTTCACTTTATGTTTCTGTGTAGGAGCAAACTGTTGAAATCTTTACTTAATGTATACTAAACTGGTCTTCTGTAAAAAAAAAAAAAAACTATATAACAAACAAAAAAAAGAAAAAAAGAACTTAATACTTTACCCTTTTAGTATTTTTTATGTTCTACTTAAAACTATTGGTTGAACTCTGTAATTAATACACAATTACTCTTAGGTGTTTAATTAATGCTATAACTAGTACTCAAATAGTATCTTACACTTTGTGTTTCTGTGTGGGTGCAAACTGTTGAAATATTTACTTAATATATGCTAAATTGATCTTCTGTATAAAAGATAATTGAAAATGAATCTTGGCCGGCGCCGTGGCTCAATAGGCTAATCCTCCGCCTAGCGGCGCTGGCACACCAGGTTCTAGTCCCAGTCGGGGCTCCGGATTCTGTCCCGGTTGCCCCTCTTCCAGGGCAGCTCTCTGCTATGGCCCGTGAGTGCAGTGGAGGATGGCCCAAGTCCTTGGGCCCTGCACCCGCATGGGAGACCAGGAAAAGCGCCTGGCTCCTGGCTTTGGATCAGTGTGCTGCAGTGGGCGCATCCCGTGGCGGCCATTGGAGGGTGAACCAACGGCAAAAGGAAGACCTTTCTCTCTGTCTCTCTCTCTCACTGTCCACTCTGCCTGTCAAAAAAAAAAAAAAAAAAAAAAAAAAAGAAAATGAATCTTGATGTGAATGGAATGGGAAAGGGAGAGGGAGAGGGGAGGGTTGTGGGTGGGAGGGAAGTTATGGGGGGGAAAGCCATTATAAATCATAAGCTGTACTTTGGAAATTTATATGCATTAAATAAAAGTTAAAAAAATTGTGGTAACTTATAAATAAATTTATAAAACTTAAATATACTACTAAGGGCACTTTTAAATGAATATTATGTTCTTAGAGTTATATTCTTTTGAGAAGAATAACAGGCAAATGATTAGAAAATTTGGAAATATTTGTAAATTCATTGTGAAAATGCTATAAACTTTATTGCAAATGCTCTTTTTCACAAATGTTCAACTGAACAAAGATTGTGTACAAACTGATACATAAGAAATGCACTGTTGAATGTATTTCCTAAAACTATGTTGTCATCTATTTCTAGAAATTCACTGTATTGCATCTTATCAATGTAGGAAAATACCTGTCCTATAAATAGGACACTGAAACAATGTGTATCGCAGAGTACACGAACTCCAGCATGTTGCTGCTTGAAACTATTTGTTGACAAGTTCTGACCTCTATGCTTGGGGGTAAAGTAGATTTACAAATGTCTGGAGTGGTAGAGAATCCACAGTCATATTCTATTCACTGGTTATGTACAGCTTGTTGGTACACCTTCAAAATATTGGATTTGAAGCTATGGGCACCATGAGGGAAAACATTAAATAAGCAACCTCTGAAACTGGCAACACTGATGAAGAAACAACCAAGAGGACTGTATGATTACAAATTTTATACAAATAATGGAATTCTTATTGTAAAATGACTAGATAAGGTGTCATTATTGGATCAAAGTATGATACAGCAGAATTACTTAGCAAAGTTCAACAATTGGAAAAATACCTTTGCCTCAACCAAAGGTATTGAGTACCAGTAACAATTCAGTGGTGGTATAGATAAACTCAGTTGTTTGTTTCCATATGCTACATTTCCATTACAGATAAAGAATGGTGTTGGCCTTTGTTCTTTCACATAATATGTATAATGTTGTGGGTAAAGACAAGAAAGGTCTTCTCATAACCGCATTGTATTTCAAAATATGCATCTGCCTGGCATACCTAAAATAATGCAATTAAAAAGCACCAGGAAGATGAAAGTTTAAAACCTGGACTTAACTACTGTTCAAGATGAAGCACATTTGACATGAGATGCTATATTATTCTCAAACAGTGAGAACTATGATGATGTCAATAGAAATTATGTCATACAAACTGATAACATGTTTTTGAAAATATAATGCAACTCAACACATTCTAATTAGGAAGAATTTATTTTCTTGAGTGGCCAATCTATAACCTAAAATATAACCTTAGAAGAACTTTTGTTGGCTGTTCAAAGGAATATCTAAAGCACGTGACAAGAGAATTTGTGTAATACTGGTGTTAATACCATGAAAAGGTCAATGAGAAAACAAAATGAACTATCACCTAAATCTGCAAAAGACCAGTCTAAAAATAGGCACCCTAGATTTCATCTAAGAAAAATTATTGAATTTTTCATAAGAGTGAATGAAAAGTATGGAGATAAAAGGAGAGAATGCGAGAAGGGGGATAGGGAATATACTGGAAAAGAGTCTAAACTTCAGGGAACAGAACTTTCTGAGTGACCTTTTTTCACAAGAAAGGCAAATATTAAAATCATAAACTCCCACCACAGCATAGAATATTTTGTGATTTATTTCTTCATATCATGTACTCTAAGTTTAAAATGCACTAACTCAGCAAATAATCAAAATCTCAACATTACTGTGTGGTCGGGTGACTGAAGCTAAAATGTCATGGAAATCGCAAGATGCTGTAATTTAGCATATTCATCAGTATTTAATGAAGGCCTTAAGAGGAAACAGAAAGTACTGAAGTCAATTTACAGAATATCTACTTGCAAAATAGACTAAAAAGGTGGCAACCAACATGCATATCTATGCTAAACATAGGAATAGTAACTCCTTAGA
Source organism: Oryctolagus cuniculus (assembly GCF_051225735.1). NCBI lineage: Eukaryota > Metazoa > Chordata > Mammalia > Lagomorpha > Leporidae > Oryctolagus > Oryctolagus cuniculus. The sequence goes on from NC_142872.1 coordinate 53,329,088, forward strand.
AAAATTGTAAATTATTTAACAGTGGAGTAAAAGCAAAATAATTATGTATGCATATGTAATCATATTCTGCCAGTTTTACCCATTATTTAAATAGGAAATAAGTACCCTGAAAATGAAGTTATCACAAGATGTTTCACAATGTTGTTAATAGGTAGCATTCTCTCCTCTTTCATTATACCCAATGTCTCTTCTTTAATTCAGAAAACATTTGTTATGCCCTGACTAAACACCTTGCATTTTATTATGTGTTATAGGAAGTTAAAATACCAGGTGTCGCTCCCCCTCTTCGTGGAGGAACGACACTAAACCCTGCCTAGGCTTCATATCCGAGTCACGGCACCATTATGTCGCTCCCCCTCTTCGTGGAGGAACGACACAGGACCCTGCGCTGTTCTTTCGTCTGCTCGGCCCTCCCCGGGTTTGCTGCTGGTTCTTCCCGGGTTGGCTACTGTCCCTTCCACCTCCGTGGAAGGGCGGTTCCCCCTGCCACATTCCCCACTTCCGCAGGGGAGCGGCACACCGCAGGCCGGCTCTCTCGGGGGCTGCACAGGTGTTCCCCTTAGATGTTCCCCTTAGATGTTCCTGGTGCATGCCGTCTCTCTCCTCCTTTATAGTCCTCCTCCGCCAATCCCAACTCGGCTGCCCACACGCCGAGTACGCTGCTCTCCTCCAATCAGGAGCAAGTCCTACAGTTTATTGGCTGAACTGGAGGCAGCTGTGTAGAAGCTGTTTTCTTCTCTCCCAGCGCCATATTGTGGGAGAGCAGATACATAGAATAAGTCTTAATTCCAGTAACTTAGTCTAGTCTGAGTTGCTCCCAGTTGCTCCCCACAGATCCCCCTTTTTATTTTTTGGCGTTGATACGCGCCTGTCTTCGGTGTCCCGCGGCACACACTCTGCTCTACTTGCTAGAGTTGCCACAGGTTCTTACAAGTCCTATCAATCAGGCAAACCGAATCCGGGTCCTCTCTTCGCCATGTTTTGAGGAGGTTTTTAGGCGCTGATGCGTGCCTGAGTTCGGTGCCCTGCAGCGCATGCTCTGCTCTGCCTGCAGGTGCTTACAAAACCTAGCAATCAGGCAAACCGAATCCAAGCCTTCTCATTGCCGTATTGTGGGGGAGACTTATTAGTGTTGGTTCGTGCCTATCTTCGGTGACCTGCAGCTCATACTCTGGTCGAGCTGCCTGCTGGTGCTTACCGCCTTACTAATCAGGCAGACCGAATCCAAGCTCTCTCATTGCTGTGTTGTGGGGAGGCCTTATTGATGTTAATTTGTGCCTGTCTTCGGTGACCTGCGGCGCATAAGCTGCTAGCTGCCCGCAGGTGCTCATCGCCTCACTAATCAGGCAGACCGAATCCAAGCCTTCTCATTGCAGTATTGTGGGGAGGCCTTTCTATTTCTCTATTTCTCTATCTCCGGGCATTCCTATTTCTCCCATTTTACTTCTGTCTGCCAACATTCCTATTTCTCTCATTTTACTTGTAAACTTCTGTTTCTCTTATCCCCGCGGCTTCCCGGCGCCCGCCCCGAGGCTGCTTCTCGGCGGCTTCCCGGCTGAGCCGCTTCAGCCCGCTTCTCTTATCTGCGCGGCTTCGCTTCACGCGCACACTCCGCGGTCTCTCACTAGCCCAGCGTTCCCTATCTACTTGTGCCCCACACGCTCCCTCTGCGCGCGGCAGCCTCCGCGAGTCACACAGCGTAGCTTACGTCTCCGCCACTAGCATTCAATCCAAGTTCCCCGGGCTAACCTGGCGAATTCAACCCAGCTCACGTCTCCGCCCCACGATCTGGCTTCCCGTCCTTTGCTCCCCGGGCTAATCAGACGGATCCCAATCTGGCTTACGTTTCCGCTTCTGGTTTTAACTTTTCGCCCCTTATTCCTGGGCTAACTTGAGAATCCCAAAGTGGCTTTCGTCTCCGCCTTGGCCTGCCCCCTGCGGCTTCAATTTCCCTAACATTTTTCTCTACCCGGTATGTTTCCCCAAGCTTTCCTCCAACAATACTCCTCCCTCATTTCTCCTGGCCTCTCCCCACAGTCCACATCCGAGTCTGTTTGTTCTAGCTTTCACTTTCGCTTTCGACCTTAGAGATTTCTCCCAGCTTCCCCCCGTAGTCCGTATCCGAGTCTATGCCTAGGCTTTCAATAGCTTCTTCCGGCACCTTTTTCGTCCGGCTTTTCCCTAGGCTGTTTGCTAGTCTCTCTCTCCGGTATTTTCCCATTTCTTCCCGTTTCTTCCCTCCTAAGTTTCCTATCCGTCCTAGGTTTCCTATCCGAGTCACGCCACCATTATGTCGCTCCCCCTCTTCGTGGAGGAACGACACAGGACCCTGCGCTGTTCTTTTGTCTGCTCGGCCCTCCCCGGGTTTGCTGCTGGTTCTTCCCGGGTTGGCTACTGTCCCTTCCACCTCCGTGGAAGGGCGGTTCCCCCTGCCACATTCCCCACTTCCGCAGGGGAGCGGCACACCGCAGGCCGGCTCTCTCGGGGGCTGCACAGGTGTTCCCCTTAGATGTTCCCCTTAGATGTTCCTGGTGCATGCCGTCTCTCTCCTCCTTTATAGTCCTCCTCCGCCAATCCCAACTCGGCTGCCCACACGCCGAGTACGCTGCTCTCCTCCAATCAGGAGCAAGTCCTACAGTTTATTGGCTGAACTGGAGGCAGCTGTGTAGAAGCTGTTTTCTTCTCTCCCAGCACCATATTGTGGGAAAGCAGATGCATAGAATAAGTCTTAATTCCAGTAACTTAGTCTAGTCTGAGTTGCTCCCAGTTGCTCCCCACAACCAGGACATAAAAGAATTGTCCCAAGTCAGCTTTCCTAGGTGCAAAGCCAGAAGGTAATGAACTGAAAGAGTGCTCTTGGGGTCTATTGCGTAAACAAAGAAGTGAAGATGGGGCCTGAGCTGTGGCACAGCAGGTTAATGCCCTGTCCTGAAGCACTGGCATCCTATTTGGGGGCCGGTTCGAGTCCTGGCTTACTCCACTTCCAATCCAGCTCTCTGCTATGGCCTGGGAAAGCAGTAGAAGATGGCCCAAGCCCTTGGGCCTCTGCACCCGCCTGAAAAACCTGGAAGAAGCTCCTGGCTCCTGACTTTGGATCGCCACAGCTCTGGCTGTTGAGGCTAACTGGGGGGTTAACCATTGGATGGAAGACTCTCTCTCTCCCTGCCTCTCTTTCTCTCTCTCTGTATAAGTCTGAGTTTCAAATAAATAAATAAATCTTTAAAAAAAAAAAAAAGATGTGAAGATGAAAGTATAGGGGAGGGAACTGAGAATCTTGGGAGGAAGTCATCTCGAGGCAAGCATAGCCTTGACTGCATCCGTAGCTGAAGGTGCTAGAGCAGGAGCGGCACTGTGCCATTGCCCTGGAAGCCAGAGCCTCCTGACGCTTCCCTCCCAGTGTCAGTTGATCATTGGTTATACAAGGCTGTTTGCAAGGCTCAGACTCCTCGTGAGGCAGTTCCATTCAGCTCAGAGATGTTCTTAGAAGAGAGGAATGTTCTGCACACTGAGCACAGTGCACAGCTTGTTAGAGGAAATAGGTACTGTGGGATATACTATGAGAGTTTCCTTTCCTTTTTTTTTTCTTTCCCTTTTACTTTTACTTGTCGTGTTCCTATTTCCCTCACACACTTTTTGTTAACCACTTCCATGTTTGTCACCACACTTCAGTGTTATCCAGTGAGATCCACTGTGCCTCGTCCCCTTCCACTGGTTTATTCCTTAATTCCTTAATTACTAATTAAAATCTTTGAAACTCAGACTAGTTGATGTCCCTGGTCAGAGCACTTCAGTGAGTTCCTACAACCTTGAACACGTCCTACAAGACTCAGAAGATCGGGCTCTGAATAGTTTTCAAAGGCTCTTTGTTGTTGCTCACCAATAGACCTATTCAACTCAAGTCAAATTAGCCTGTTTGCTGGTTTTTCAAACATGCTAATCCTTCTTTTGTTCAAAATAATTGCAATGGGTGTTTCTTCCACCTAAACTTTGTCTTTCCACTGTTATCATAGTTTCTAAAGTACTTCCCTTATGTCTGTGATCAAATGCTGTTTTGTTAGGCTCTTCTGACTACATAATCTAAAACAGTTCCCCACCCTGAAAGTACCTTTATCACCACCTGAAATATTATGTATTTTATTGTTTTGTTGTTTGGTGACTGTCAAACCCGAGTAGAATGTGCGCAGACCTATAGCAGCAAGGATAGCCTTGGTTCCCCAATGGCTCCCCTACACCTGAATAGTATTGTGACCATGCTCAATCAATGGTTAAGGAGGGAATAGGCCCGGAGTGACCTAAAAGGGGTGGAGGGAATGCTCTGTTTGCATTTGTCAGAGAAAGGAATGCTGAAATTTTGTTTGTGATGAGACTTTGAGGGTAAATTAAGGATTCATAGGCAAGAAAGTAGACAAGAACTTTCCAAGTTTAGAAATGACTTGGCGGATCTGAAGTAAGACAGCACCATGTCTGTGGAGCTCTTTGCCACGTCTTCTACTTGGAAGGAATACATCCATAATCTCAGCAGTTTTCCCCATGCGGTTACCTCTCAGATCTGTATTTTACTTTCTATGACAGGGCAGCTGTAAGTTTCTACCTCTATGGTCTGTTGTCACCTTAAAGTGATACTTTTTTCAATTTATTACTATTTTTCTGGCTACAGTGTTGGAGTTACCAGGGATATCTCATTATCCTGCATCCTCTTATCACATCAGTTGATAACTTTTATTGATTCTTTCCTTATAACATCCTTTATTCTCTCCAGACCCCTGCCATATTCATATCCGAATATGTCATGCTGTATTTGCCTGTTGACTGTCTTCTCCCACTCTAGGCTCTCCCTATTTCTCTTCATCCTGCTCAGGACTGCCGGGTAAACAGTTCTAAATTATCTGTTTAATCTCTCAATCAATAAACTCTTGGAGTTACCTACAATGGAAAATTGCAAAGTCATAGCTTGATCATTGTAAGTTGTTCAAGAGTTGATACCAACTACTTGTTCACTTAGTTCTGTTTCTGCTTCTTTCTTTAAAGCTACAACTTTAGTCACAGTTGTTTCTTTTTATTAATTTTTTTTATTTTTATTTTTTGACAGGCAGAGTGGACAGTGAGAGAGAGAGACAGAGAGAAAGGTCTTCCTTTACCGTTGGTTCACCCTCCAATGGCCTCTGCAGCTGGAGCGCTGCGGTTGGCACACGTGCTTCTCCTGGTCTCCCATGCGGGTGCAGGGCCCAAGGACTTGGGCCATCTTCCACTGCACTCCGGGCCACAGCAGAGAGCTGGCCTGGAAGAGGGGCAACCGGGACAGAATCCGGCGCCCCGACTGGGACTAGAACCCGGTGTGCCGGCGCCGCTAGGCGGAGGATTAGCCTATTGAGCTGCAGCGCCGGCCCACAGTTGTTTCTATTTATACTTGTCTATTGTTGCACTTTTACTCAGTTTTCCACCAGGTCATCAAAAGTTCTTGGAAGAGGTCTTCAAAACTTCATGGAAAATGTATCTTATGAAAAAACTATGTGTGAGGCCGGCGCCGCGGCTCACTAGGCTAATCCTCCGCCTAGCGGCGCCAGCACACCGGGTTCTAGTCCCGGTCTGGGCGCCGGATTCTGTCCCGGTTGCCCCTCTTCCAGGCCAGCTCTCTGCTGTGGCCCAGGAGTGCAGTGGAGGATGGCCCAGGTGCTTGGGTCCTGCACCCCATGGGAGACCAGGAAAAGCACCTGGCTCCTGGCTCCTGCCATCGGATCAGCGCGGTGCGCCGGCCGCAGCGCGCTGGCCGCGGCGGCCATTGGAGGGTGAACCAACGGCAAAGGAAGACCTTTCTCTCTGTCTCTCTCTCTCTCTCACTGTCCACTCTGCCTGTCAAAAAATAAAAATAAAAAAAAAAAAAAGAAAAAACTATGTGTGGATTATTACAGATTTTTTGTTTTAATTACATTTTCTATGAACTTAGGAAAAAAAAGTATTTGATCTGTAATAAGACAGATTTCCCTGTCTCACTTGTTCACAACAACCAGGACTAGACTTTAGCCAAATCTAGGACCTGGGAACACACACAGTGAGATCTCCCACATGGGTGGCTAGAACCCAGTACCTGAGACATTCATGCTGCCACACAGGGGACCAATTACCAGAAAGTTAAAGTGAGGAATCGGAACTGGAAATCAAACCCAAGGAGTCTGGTATTGGACAGTAGCATGATACCTATTAAACTAAATACCCTCTCCCTCCATGAACTTTTTGAAGTACCTTCATATGTTTTGCTTTCCCTTTGAAACTAATTTTAATTTCCCTTCTTAATATAACTGCCCCAATCATTTCACTGGAATGAAACTAAATATTTTGAACTTCTAAAATATCTAGGGTGCCTGACTCTTGGGCAGTAGACATTGATTTCCATGTAATATATTAACTTTATTTTATGTTATTAGTTCCTATTATTTTCATTTTACCATTTACTTTCTTGTTTCTCCACAAGGATGTTAAATCTTTTGGGGGAGAGATAAAATCATGTTGTAGGAGCATACTTGCACAGTCTTTCCCTGCCCCAATTCTATTGTGGGATATTGCTAAATTAACCTCCTTAAATGAGGATCATTCATAAGATGGTACCTCAATAAAGATTTACACATGTTCTCATCTTTGTCTAGAAACTCATTTACCACTTATTTTTTTAACCTAAAGAAGAAAGTCTCACACTTTGAGATGTACTCAGAAAGAAAGTCACAGCAGTTTAGACTTGTCTAAATGTTTTAGGTAGCTTTTATTTCTACTTTTCTACTTCCTTTTTACTGTGTCAGCATTGTGAAGTTCACTCCATGATTTTATGTACAGATGGAGATTTTTGAATTGCAGGAATTAAGTTCATAGGCTTATGAGTTAGAACTGGATTTTAACTGGCTTCCTTATTCCTCTATGACTAAGCAAGCAGCTGCCAAAGAAAGTAAAATTAGGCTTTGTATGTCCATAGAATAACTTGATGCAGTCATATCTTGTGGTTACTTCAGTTACAAAGAATAATTTAGGAATTTAATGATGGGATGACAGCAAATATTTTTTTTGTCACCCTGTACAGTCTCTACACTAATGTGGATTGATTTGGTTGTATTTTCTTCCTTTGTCAGGAGGATAAAGGGTGTATGCAACCATTAATAAACTTTGAGAAGGAGGAATTGACAGGATATTGCATGTTGGGATAGTTACGCTAATTAATTCTTCAGGGAAAACATCCACTTTTGTATTATGTAATTTTATACTGATCATTTTTTAATCACTGTGGTTTTGTTCTGATGCTTGCTAATGTGATAGAAACATGTCATCATTTTTTGCCTTTTGAGAGCTCTGGATAGTATCTTTTCTATTATGAAACTTTATTAGCAAAAAAAGGCATCAATATACATATTCATATTTTTAAAGATTTATTTATTTATTTGAGAGACAGAATTACAGACAGAGAGAGGGAGAGATCACTCCCCAAATGGCTGCAATGACTGGAGCTGGGATCTATCTGAAGCCAGGAACCAGGAGCTTCTTCCATTCTCCCATATGGGTGTTTGAGCCATCGTCCACTGCTTTCCCAGACCATTAGCAGGAAGCTGAATAGGAAGTGGAGCAGCCAGGACTTGAACCAGCACCCATAGGGGATGCTGGTTCTGTAGGTGCTTAACCTAGTATGCCATGGTGCTGGACCCTGCATATTCATACTTAATGCCATAAGAAACAAATTTGGAATATGGGTCTAGTTACTCACCTGAAAGTTGTCTCTTTATTAAACAGTTATTTTCTTTGAATTTGCCAAAATAGAAGTTATTGCATTTTATGTCATATGACTTCTTTATTATTTGAGAAATAAACTGCCAATTTCTGCCTTCTTAGGTAGAAATTCTTATTTCTTCCAACCTTTTATAGCTATAATAATATTTAACAATTTGCAGCAAATGTTATTAACTATATGAGGAACTACTTATTTCAGAAAATTTAGCTTCTGAGACTTGCTTATTTTCATCAATTGAAGTGCTTCTGTCCTCCAATAACTAAAATCCTGTCTCAAAATGACTAAAATAATAGTGAACACATGCAATAGGCAGTGTTGACTCATGATGGGAGTCCAGGTTGGTTGATTTATTGGCATAAAATATAATCAACTATCTCCATTCTTTTTTATTGCTGCTGCTTCTGCTTTCATAAATATTTGATTCATTAAAGATGGATGCAACAATCCCAGGAATCAGAGCCTGAAAGAGACACAAAGACATCATCTCTTGTATCACCTCTCTCCTAAGACATAAGAAAATTCCTAGAAGCCCTTGAACAAGCTTCCCAGCTCCTCAGTCAAGCTTCCTCCATGAGAGTTTGGCCCAGCCCTTTTTTCGTAACAGAGGGGTTCATTGTTTATGGATAAGACAGGCCAGATTCCAAGGCTGCCTTCAGACTCTTGAGACGTTTAGTAGTGCAGAACGCTGGGCTTTTAATAACTCCATTCTTTGTTTAATGCTCTGTTAGCCCCATCTTAAAATTTTGAACAGGTTTTTTTGTTTGTTTGTTTTAAGAAGGGCCTGAATTGTGTGTGAGTGCGTGTGCGTGTGTGTGTGTGTGTGTGTGTATACTGGATCTCACAAACTTTTGTAGCTCATTTTGTATATTTCTAAGAGTCAAAAATGGATAACTAAATAGAACATGTAGGTCTACCAGAAATGAAGATGGGAGCATGGCATACTGGGTTACCAGTTCATCCCAAATGATTTGTTCCAGTCCTTTCTCATTTACCACAGAATTCATTTAATTCATTTCAAGTCACCAAAAGTCATGAAATGACCCGTTATGTACATGCTAAAAAATCAGCTGCTTAGGTAGAAGAAGTAATTGACTATGAACTAAATATCAGGGGTAAAGTTAGGTTTTTTAATTTGTTAAGCTTCTTAATTATACTTTAAAGGCAAAGAGACAGTGAGGTTTTCCATCCACTGGTTTATTCCCCAAATGCCCCCAAGAGCCCATGCTGATCCAGGTGAAAGCTAAGAGACAGGAACTCCTTCCAGGTCTGCCACATGGGTGGCCTACATCCCAATACTTAAGCCATTATCTGCTACCTCCCAGGGTACACCTTAGCAGGAAGCTGGATCAGAAGCAGAAGGCCTGGGATGCAACAAGACCCTCAAATATGGGACGTGGATGAACTAAGGGTCTGCTTCATCACTGTGCCAGCCACGTGCCCCTGTAGTGAAAAAGGGTTAAAAGATCCCTTCATACATTTTCACTCTTGATGCCATTAGAAAAATGATACATCTAACTGACCAAACTGATTCTCTGACGTCTTTCAAACACTGAACATATAACCCTGTTTCTCTCCATGTATATGCACACACACTAGCATTTTTCAGTGGCTTCTCATTGCTATAAGAACAAAAGCCAAAAATACACTGTTTCAAAGTACAATGTGCTTTTATCCGTGCTTTCCTGCCCCGTACTGCGTGGCACTTCTTGCTATTTCTTGTTCTGAGCTCTAAACAGCTGGCTAATCAATTTCCTTACAACTCCATGTTTCTGCATTCTTGGACCGTTTGTAATGTTATGCTGTATGCTTCATTTTCCTTCTCTTCCTGCTCATCACAATGAACTTTTACTCCTTACGATGACATTTGTAGTCATTTCTTTAGAAAACTTTCCCTGCACCATAGCCAGATCAAGATATATGGTTACTGATGTCTGTAGAATTTCATTCTTCTCTTTCAAAATTGATATCTTGGTTTTTCATGGAATGTTTTATAAGTGCTTAAAATTGGTAGACTAATGCCAAGAGAGTTTAAGCCTAGGAGATCAAGAATGGCAATCAAAAAAAAAACTTTATAAAAGTTTTTCAAACTCTGGTTCAACTCCATGAACCACTAAATATTAATATGCAAAGATTGAGTTTATTTTATTTTTTTAATTATTTATTTGACAGGTAGAGTTATAGACAGTGAGAGAGAGAGAGAGAGAGAGAGAGAGAGAGAGAGAAAGGTCCTCCTTCCATTGGTTCACCCCTCAACTGGCCTCTACAGCCAGCACACTGCGCCAATCCGAATCCAGGAGCCAGGTGCTTTTCCTGGTCTCCCATGCGGATGCAGGTGCCCAAGCACTTTGGCCATCCTCCACTGCCCTTTCAGGCCACAGCAGAGAGCTGGCCTGGAAGAGGAACAAGCGGGACCAGAATCTGGCGCCCACATGGGATGCTGGCGCTGCAGTTGGAGGATTAATCAAGTGAGCCATGGCGCCGGGCCCCTAGATTGAGTTTATGTCCCATTATCAGCTGTAATTTTGTTATGTAGAGGATATAAATTAGGTCAGTAAGAATCACCATTTTGTTTAATTGGTTTGTCTATTATTTCATTCATATATACAGCTTTTGATGTCATTTAATTTTTAATTTGTAGTACATAATCTCCTATTTTGATTTATGCAAAACAAGAATGAGTCAGTAGCAGATATGTCTATACTATTTTGATTCTGATTTCTAATTCACTTTGAGGATTCCTTTAAAATTCTGAACTTACTTTATTGAGTTCTTTGTGTGTGTGTGTGTGTCTTCTTGTGTTACTAACTAAACTCTAATACTGGAGTACTGATTAATCTGATGGGCTTGAGATGCTTTCTAATGAAGTCTGGAGGATGAGATTTTTATTATTTCTCCCTTGACTTGTTGTCCTTCATTAGAGATATTAGAGACAACATTGGATTTATGTTTTCATTAGGCCTCTTTCCAAGTGTTAACAATGTGGTTGATGATCTGATTACTAACTAAAGATCTCGAGTTAAAACAGACATGCCTTTTTTTCTTTTAAATGGCTCTGTGTGTCTTTGTGTATCTGCCTGTATGTCTGTCTATGCGTCTACCTATACACACATTTTAATCTACACAAATATACGTAGTGAAGATACTTTTTTACAACAGATTATGCTTAATTTATTCCTTCCTTTGATATTTGGTGAGTACTTACTATATTCCAGGCAGTCATGTACATTCTAGGGTTATAGGAGCGGTAGCAAACATATTCTTATATTGAGGGTAACAATGACAGGTAAATAAATAAACATGTTCACATAATGGAAAACACTATGATGATAATAAATTGGGTGAACGTGATGGATGAGTGGCAGAAGGTAATTGAGAGAGCGAAAAAAGTTGCTGTTTTACATCAGGGGTCAGAAAACAACAATTAGAATATATAATTTTTGAGCTATGACCAAAATGGTAAGAAATACAAATATATGAACAAGAAATATAAATATTTCAAAGACAATGTTTCAGACAGAAGGTAGAAATTTTAATTGATTCTAATAATTTTAAGTCCTATGAACTTTCAAGACTATTCTTTTTCTTCTGTGTGATTGCGTGAAAAGGGATCACTTGATGATCACCCAGCTGTAAGGCCATCATTCTTGCAGACTGAAATTCCTGTCTTGGTTTCCTTCTGATGTAGCCCATTTTGAGCAAATTGTTTAGCGTCTTGGGTGCTACTTTCTTTTAATTTTTTGTGAAGGAGCGATAATGTCTACCCTATTACTTCAGCAGAGAGTAAGGTTATACAAGATGCTGTATGTGGTCATATGTAAAACAGAAGATTTAGAAATAATACTTTTAAGTCATTATCTGTGAAAGCTTGGAAAATTACTTGGCATTTCTGTATCTAAGTTTCTGATTTGTAAATAATGACGTAATAGATTCTACCTCAGGACCATTGTGAGAATTAGGGAGATAATTTTTATAATGCACTTGACATGTATTAAGAACTCTGTAAATTAGGCATTATTATTTTAATCAGAAAGGTAGTGACCATGAAAGTTCTTTGTAACTAATAGAAACTATATAAACAAAGGATATAATTATGTATTTGTTAGGTAGTCAGGCAATAATTACTGGATGGTGGCTTTAAGGAATTTTTTCCTGAAATTTTGCCACGGTTTAATTAGAGAATTGAGTTTTTTTAGAATTCATTACATTGTACCAGCATCCTTCACTGTTGTTCAAAATTTTCTGGTCAGAAAAATAATTTTCCCATGAGGGTACTGGAAGTGTAATAAGTCAATGTATTTTTTATATCCAGGGAGCTAAGTATTCCTTGTCTTCTGGAAGAAAGAATGTTTTCATTTGGGATTCTAAGTCTTAAGCAGACAAAGAAGTATTCCCTTCCTTATGTACTAGGTACAAGGTGAATGAAGATAAATGGAGACAATTTTAGACACTCAGAAAAATAAGTACAGTCAGAATAAGAGGGCCACTTCCATTTTTAAGCTTCAGAAAGCTAGCAAGGCCACAATGAATAATTATATACTAAATGAAATGTGCAATTATTAATGATACTCTCTCACTTTTACCAATTTAATTGTCTACTAGAAGACTATCCAAAGATACATTATATTCTCCAGTTTTTTACTTCTTTGCCTACTGAAGCTTTTATAATGATTTACATTAGTAATAGGCTTTCTCCAGTTCGCTTAATTTAATCATTCTCAATTTATTCACCCTTTGATGGAAAGCAATTAAAGAGAGTGTAGAGCATCTCTCTCCCCCAAAATCGAAGCTCTTACAACTATAAACACAGGTGTTTGGAGTAGTTGCCACCAGAAGTCCTGTTCATAAGTTGGGAACCCAAAATGGCTAGGGTACTTCAAAAAGTTAATGGAAAATGGAATTAAAAGATGACTTGATTATGGTGCAAAAACATCATGAAATCCAAGAATATATTTTTCATAATATACATTTTGCATGCACTTGTTGAAGATGCCTTTTATTATAGTCCTTCCCTAAGTCAGGAAAACAATTCTGGACTACAGTCCTGGAGATACTAATGACAAGAATAATAGCTAACATTTCTCAGGCAGTCACTGTGCTTATTCTTTTGTGTGTCTATCCTTGTTTAGTTCTCACTCCCGAAGTATCAACAAGGTACACACATGATCTTTATACTACAAACGGGGGAAATGAGACCCAAGAAGTAAGGTAACTTGCTGTAGCCACCTGAAAATCCTGTGGAGTCATTCTCACTCAGACTAACACAGTCTGGCTTTAGAAATTCTTCTTTTCTCTGCCATTAATCAATGTAACTTGAATGATGTTATTCTCCCTAAAGTCCTCTGCTACTTTCCATAATTCATATTTGCCGGTCTTGGTGTTCAAACTCTTTTTTTTCCAAGCATTCATATATTTTATTCCCTTTTCTCATTCAGCTCTCTGCTCACATGGTTGTTCCTTACTAAGGTTTTCCCTGACCATCCTACCCAAGGAGAAGCCTTTGACATTATCTCATGATTTGCTTTCTTATACCTCATAGATCCTCTCATTACTCAACACTGCCTACTATCTTTTTGTTTTGCTAATCTTTCCTTCACAGAATCATAGGAATCTTCAAGATAGAAAATTTGTTTTTTGCCCACTGCAGGAGTTCAATATGTATTTTTGAATGTAGGAATGAATCAAAAACCACCGAAATAATAAATTAATATCAGAGTTAAGCACAATGACTGGCATAATGAAAACACTTCATAAAGGTTCATTCATTTGTTACATAATAAACATAATAGTAACAATAATCATAAATATCAAAAGTGATAAGAAAGACAATGGAGAGTGAAATAACACTGAATCCCCTGAGGGGAATTTAACAGTGTTACAGAGGGAGACAGAGAGGTCTTCCATGCACTGGTTGAATACACAGGTAGCTGTAGCAGCCAGTTCTGGGCCAAGCTGAAGCCAGGATCAGGAGCTTTATCTGAGTCTTCCACAAGGGTGGCAGGGCCCCAAGCACTTAGGCCATATTCTGCTGCTTTCCCAGGGACACTAGCAGGAAGCTGGATAGGAAAAGGAGCAGTAAGGACTCCAACCAGTGCAAATATGGAAAGCTGGTGTCTAAGGTGGCAGCTTTACTCATTAAGCTGTAACACCAGCCCCATGCTAAATTTTTTAAACAAAAAGATTTATTTTCCTGGAAAAGCACAAGCAAAAAAAAAAAAAAAAAAAAGAATCCCAGTTGACCTTATTATTTAAAATGTTGCATTAATTAATAATTGCTTCCAAATCACATGATCAGCTGTCAGTACAGAAGGAAAATTTATCTGCACAATATATTTTTTTTCCAAGGAATGGAATGAAGAAGGCTAAGTTATATCAGCTCCAGTTTTAAGACAAGGCGTACCATATTTTGAAGCATATTTCCATACAATCATGTGGTTGCTTGCTATAAAATAATGTAAGCTAGAATATGGGATGCCTTTTGTGTTTCTGATGTGTATTCATTTAGAGAAAGCAGAATTTCTATCAATATTTCTGTATTATAAAAGTGCTAGGTAAGTCAACATATAATAATCTCTGAAAAGACAATGTGTAAAAGTTCTTTTTTTTTAACTTTTATTTAATGAATATAACTTTCCAAAGTACAGCTTATGGATTACAATGGCTTCCCCCCCCCATAACTTCCCTCCCACCTGCAACCCTCCCCTTTCCCTCTCCCTCCCCCATTCCATTCACATCAAGATTCATTTTCAATTCTCTTTATATACAGAAGATCAGTTTAGCATATATTAAGTAAAGGTTTCAACAGTTTGCACCCACATAGCAACACAAAGTGAAAAATACTGTTTGAGTACTAGTTATAGCATTAAATCACAATGTACAGCACATTAAGGACAGAGATCCTACATGAGGAGTAAGTGCACAGTGACTCCTCTTGTTGACTTAACAAATTGACACTCTTGTTTATGGCATCAGTAATCACCCTAGGCTCTTGTCATGAGTTGCCAAGGCTATGGAAGCCTTTTGAGTTCATCAACTCTAATCATATTTAGACAAGGTCGTAGTCAAAGTGGAAGTTCTCTCCTTCTTTGATGACCTGTTCTTTCTTTCCACTGGGATCTCACTCGCGATCTTTCATTTAGTTGTTTTTTTTTTTTTTTTTTTTTTTTTTTTTTTTTCCCAGAGTGTCTTGGCTTTCCATGCCTGAAATACTCTCATGGGCTTTTCAGCCAGATCCACGTGCCTTAAGGGCTGATTCTGAGGCCAGAGTGCTGTTTAGGACATCTGCCATTCTATGTGTCTGCTGTGTATCTCGCTTCCCATGTTGGATCATTCTCTCCTTTTTTTATTCTATCAGCTAGTATTTGCAGACACTAGTCTTGTTTATGTGATCCCTTTGACTCTTAGTCCTATCATTATGATCAATTGTGAACAGAAATTGATCACTTGGACTAGTGAGATGGCATTGGTATATGCCACCTTGATGGGATTGAATTGGACTCCCCTGGTATGTTTCTAACTCTACCGTTTGAGGTAAGTCAGCTTGAGCATGTCCCGAATTAATGTGCAAAACTTCTAAAAATGATGCTCACAGCAGTGCAGTTTATGACAACTGCACTGTTTTCTCTACTTAATGTATTAACCTTTAAAGATTTTTTGTGAAATGAAATACCAGTTGGTTGTACAATATTATTTAATATATTTTTGCTCCCTTGTACCTGGTAAAGTCAATATAAAACTAATAAATTGCAGCAGGTATTTAGCCTATTTGCTAGCCTGCTAGTTAAGATACCTCTATTCCATATCAGGGTATCTTTTTTTTTTTTTTTTTTTTGACAGGCAGAGTGGACAGTGAGAGAGAGAGACAGAGAGAAAGGTCTTCTTTTGCCGTTGGTTCACCCTCCAATGGCTGCTGCGGCCGTCATGCTGCAGCCAGCGCACCATGCTGATCTGAAGCCAGGAGCCAGGTGCTTCTCCTGGTCTCCCATGCGGGTGCAGGGCCCTAGGATTTGGGCCATCCTCCACTGCCTTCCCGGGCCACAGCAGAGAGCTGGACTGGAAGAGGAGCAACCCAGACAGAATCTGGCGCCCTGACTGGGACTAGAACCCAGTGTGCTGGCACTGCAGGGGGAGGATTAGCCTATTGAGCCACAGCGCCGGCCAGGGTATCATGTTTCAATTGTTTGCTATGACTTCTGATTCTAGTTTCCTGTTAATGCACCTATGTAGGAGATACAGATTGAGTTTCTAGTTCCTTGGTTTGGCAATGGACATCTATTATGACAGACATTGTGGGCATTTGTGTAATGATTCAATAGATAGAATTTCTAGCTCACTCTCTCTTGCTCAGTCTGTACCTCTCAAATAAATTCAAGGAAATTAAACTAGTACCTGTTCCCATCACAGAAATATCACTTTGTATTTCTTAAGAAATGTAAATATATTATCTAGAGGAATATTTATTGTTATGCTGTCTCTAGCAACACTCTAAATTACAAGATACAATTATATAACAGAATCCTCAGCTTGAGGGATACATTGGTGTGCAGTGCCAGTAAAGTCCTTTCTGTTGCATAGGGCACACTATTTATGGTAGACATGAATGAATGCAACTGCCTGGTTGATACATTTCCTTCTTCTATTGGAATAGAGAAAAATATCCAGTGGCCAGATTTTTACTACAATATCTTTAATTTTTCCATAACTGATGCTACTACAGATGAATTCTGATAGTCATTTACTATTATCTGTTTTAAAATCTAGAGTTCCAAGCTGAAGTTTACCATCTGTCCTCCCTAATGAATGTGAAGCTTGTCAGTTGTTGGCAGCCATGTTTTCCTTAGATAGATAAAGTCTATACTAGGTGTTCAAGAATGGAGGATTAGAGGCCCTGTGGGAAGATAAACTTGGATTTCATATGCTCTCCTACCTTTCTGAGTGATTTGATTAAGTGAGGTACTCTATTACTTCTTTTTTAAATAAAATTTATTTATTTGGAAGGCATAGTTACAGAGAGGCAGAGGTAGAAGGAGGGAGACAGAGAGAGGTCTTCCATCCAATGGTTCACTCCCCAGTGGCCACAACAGCCGGGTTGCACCGATCCTAAGCCAGGTGCCAGAAGCTTCTCCCAAGTGGGTCCAGGGGCTCTAGGACTTGGGTCATCTTCTTCTGCTTTCCCAAGCCATAGCTGAAGGTTGGATTGGAAATGGAGCAACTGGGACTCAAACTGCCATCCATAAGGGATGCCAGCACTTCAGGTGGTGACTACCCACTGTACCACAGAACCAGCCCCTCTTACTTCTTAAACTTCCTTCCTAAGTTTTTTTGAATTATATTTTTATCATTTATAGCAAAATAAGTTACAATTAGTATCATCATTAGGCATATAATGTACCTAGTCATGTTTCCCATGTACAACTGGAAATTGTGTGCACAAAAACTATGAAGTGAAAAGAAATGACTGTTTTTCCAAACACAGAAATCATATATATAGTCTTAGTCGATAGACATCATAGATTAAAATTAATCATCTACTAAAGTGAATAGTAAAATTAAGGAAGAAACGTATATGAAAACCAAAGGGAATTCATGATTCTTCAATTAAGAAATGTGAAACATTAAAATGGGCAATAATTACCATTTTAAGTGTTTCAATGGAATATAGCAGTTTGTAATAGCATACTCAGTACATGAACATACAGGAAAAAAACACATTGTATTCATCATGTATTATATCACATAAATGTAGTGGATAAGGTGTATTGTCAAGAAAGCATGTACATGTTCGTGTATTAATGATGTGGTGCCTGAAGTATATATAGGTGTGAGCGGGCAGAACCAAATCAATAAGAGGATAAATGGTAAAGACAAATTAGAATGAAATGCTAGAACAACACAGAAATAGATCAAAAATTAAATTTGTATGGACTAAAATACTGTGGTGTGACTTAAAGAGATAGGATGGACTTGAATGCTTCGTAATATTTGAGAAGCAGAATGACTGAGAGAACAGTGGGAATATCTGAGGAGTCAGCTGGCTGGTGAGGCTGTCACTGGTCACAGTAATAACGATACCCTTTTCCTGTTCCAGTGAAGCTAACTTTTGTTTCCTTTATGGACACACTAATCACTAGTCAGTATCCCTGCTTCCTTTCTTACTGCACTGCCTCCCTCACTCCCCGTGAGGTCACTCATGGCTTTATTACTACCAGAGGCAATGACATGTTACCTGTCATCCTCCTCATCTCTTGTTGATCAGTGATGATGAACAAAATCACACCCATCAAGGCAGCCATGTGGGCTCTAAAAACAAACAAGGGACCTCTTCCAAAGAAATTACTAAGGTTCTCCATGTCTGGAGTCTGGTTTTCACTCCTTAAATCTCTTTTCATTTTTGTTTTAGTGTGAACCTAAACTGACCTGCTGTTTGCTTCTTTTGTTTGCCTGGCTCAACCTTACTGTTTCCTAACTGCCCCAGAGGTACTTTCAGCAGTTGATTCTACTGGAAGGGACATGTGGGTTATAGAAAACTTCACATAGGAGAAGGAGAAGGAAATTTCTTCCAGCCACCTTCCCCTTCCAAAAGAATCATTTTCTAGTGCAGATTCAGCTATTTTGTTGCAGTTCTTTATGTGTTCTCTGTATTCTCAGTAAGACTGAGCAACTGGAGGACCATGGCCAATTGAAATTTTCACTGATAAGTTAGCCCTTTACTGCATCATAGTGCATAGTAAATTTTGGCTAACTTGAACAGCATTGCTCCCTTCTATACATTCTGTTCAACTCTGTATTTGAAAGTATTCTGCACTACATTATGATTTATTTGCTGTGTATGTATTAAGTTAAAGCTCCCCACTTTATTCATGTTTTGTTCTTTAGTGTCTAGTACATGCACGTATTAAAAATAGTGTCACATGTTTAAAGTAAGCAAGTGAACTGGCAAACAAATCTGTGACAATAAAACATGACATTAACTTAAAGTGCTTACTGTGGTTTCATGCATGGAGAACAGACAAAATGGCTAGGGGTTGGAGTAGGATATATAACTTGTTGAAAAATATTTAATTTGAAATGCAATGGGAGATGTGAATGGACAGAAAATCTAGCCCAGCATCATCTGTAGTCTATCTCTCATTCAAATATTCTTCTTCATCCCCCAGTGGTTCAGTAGCACCGTGAAATAGTTTGTCTTTCTCTTTACTTAGATGATTCATCCACCTGGACTAACCTTACCTTTTATCTCATTTTCCCCCTCAAAACCCTCTTTGTCTTCAAGAACCTTTTGAGACCCTGTATCTTTCCCAAATCTATTTCCATTTCCATTCCTACTTCGTGGCATGTAGTTTTCTCCATTTATGGTACTACGTGATACTTTAGATAGGTCTCCAGAATTGCATATAATACTACATTATATTTATTGGTAGATATTGTGTTTATTTAATCTACAGTGAATTTGCAGCTTTTAAAAAGGGGTAACTTTCTAATTTTATTTATGACTTGTAGAGAGTTTTACATAAAGAATGTACATCATAGCCAATGTATTATTTAATAGCAATTAGAAAAATAAAGTCAGAGATTATGTAAAAGCCCAGAAGGGTAGGTATATTAGAACACTGTTTATGAGTATAAGATTAGGTATATTAGAATAATAGGTGTGATACATAAATATGGGTGGTATCAATAAGCTCCAGGAAGTAGTGCAAATATAATATATGTGCCTGTTTCACACCAAAATTGGCAGGAATCAAAATTCGTGTTGAGGGTGATAGAACTTTTACATTGTGGTCATTTTTAAGGAATGTGGCCCCTACTTTATTTTAGTTTTAGTTCACGGCTTCAATTCTGTATGTGAACGTTCTATTGAACAGGAATCCAGAAAAATATAAGGTTTGCAAATGTCATACATCCATGGGGTTTGAATACATTACTTTTTAGATTTTTACTTTTTTTAATTTTTTTGTTCCCAAATGGTTTATCATGCTTAAGAGAAAATATTGCACATAATTGCTACACCTTAGATTGCAGTATACTATACCAAACTAATCATAGATATTTATAGCCTGCATAAACTCTGTTTGCCCATCCATGGCAAGCATTTAATAAAGCTAGTTCATCTGGAAAGGAAGTGAAATTAAATATTCCAAAATGAATGTGATGCATATTCACAAAAACGTGGTATTTAGATTGAGCTAACAAAAAGGGAGTCAGGTACCAGCAAAGGCAAACCAGATTTCAGTCTGCCTTTTCTATGACAGCTTATGCCTTCACTCTACGTGCTGTCTACATTCTTTTTAGAGAGTGTACTTGGATCATTTTTATTAACTCCTCTAAAATCTACTACATCTCTATTATGTATTGCATAGAGACAGTGAAAATATCCTCCAGCTCCTCTATACAAACCCCAAAATTATGAGAGGTGACTCAAATGAAATTTTCAAGGTAGATTTTATTTTGTCAACGTGAGAGCAAAAATTAATTTAGTGTAAATGCACAATAGGGCAGATCTTCAGGAAAGATTATGAAATAAATTTTGATATTTTCATTCAGGAGATAGGGAAAAAATTCCCAAAGGCTAGAGATATGATTTCATTCTTGTAACAGCCTGTGAAGAAAGAAAAGACCGAGTATTTACCTGAACTTTCTTTTCTATCAGACTTGAGTGAAAGACAAGCTTCCAACAGCAATTAGCTGGGATTAGCAGAGTTATTTGGTTCATTAGCAAGGTACCGTGCCATGACACAGGTGCACAGTCTCTTATATGCTTTTCTAACATCCCCAAAGCCCTAAATATCAAAATATGTTTTATGAATCATTTATTGCCTAAACCCATTTTGACCTGACCTAGGAAGTCATAGATAGCCTTTTCTTTTTCTCTTTTTTGGAATAATTGAACATTTGGCTAAATACAAGCTATTGGTACTTTCTTCTAAAGTCAAATACTTTTGATTCTGAAACACATCTGACCCAGGTATTCCATATTGAGATTTTGAATGTGATGAAAATATTTGAATTCTCACCACTACATCTGCCAGCCCTCCAGCCCTCCATGCAGACTCAAGTTCCTGTTGGCTTAATGATTTGAGAACCATTTAATTTAGGGAGAGTTTATGATATGGAAAGAACATCTTTCCCCTGCTCTACTCAGATGAAGTCTCATCCTGTGTATTTGGAAGGGTATACACTCGATGTTGAAAAACTTTTTGAAGTTACTGAGAATTTGGCCCAAAGAAATCCCTTTCATAATCTCTATGAGTATGTGTAACCTAGATGTGTAGAGCGGTTAAGTGCCCTCAGAAATTCCGCACTCTGACAAGCAATGTGAAAACTGGCAGCTTTGGAAGCAGAGGCATGTGTAAGTTCTGACACTGTTGCTGTTATTTCCTTGGCAAGACCAATGAGCAATGGCAGCAATTGATCTGGAACTGACTTGCCTTAAATGATGTGGAAAATGTTAACAATCAATAAATTCTAGAGCAGGCATAGTATGGTGAAACTAACCAAGACCCTGATTTGTGAGTTACAAGGACACACATCTTTGGGAAATCCAAGGACTAACTGGTTAGCTTTTTAGGGAAGTGAGATTTTTGGCTGTGGTAGTCAGATGTGTTCTAATAGGGACATAAATACAAGAGACACTGATGTACCTAGATGATTTTTGGTTTTGACAGATTAAGGATTTGTTTATCTTTCCCCACGCAAGTATGACTTTCATATAGGGAACATGCTAAGGCCACCAGTGTGCCCATAAAATTCTCATTAAACTCTTCAGTAGTATTCTTTCCTTCAGTTAAATTTATCAATCTCAAAATCATTTTTGTGTAAGATCTATATATTTGCCTCTGTAAAAACACTGTTAAATATACTTGCTTTCAGGGGCCAGTGCCGTGGCTCACTTGGTTAATCCTCCACCTGCGGCACCAGCATCTCATATGGGCGCTGGGTTCTAGTCCTGGTTGCTCCTCTTCCAGTCCAGCTCTCTGCTGTGGCCCGGGAGGGCAGTGGCGGGTGGCCCAAGTGCTTGGGCCCCTGCACCCGCATGGGAGACCAGAAGGAAGCACCTGGCTCCTGGCTTCGGATCGGCACAGAGCCGGCCATAGCGGCTATTTGGGGAGTGAACCAATGGAAGGAAGACCTTTCTCTTTGTCTCTCTCTCTCACTGTCTATAGCTCTACCTGTCAAAAAAAATTACTTGCTTTCAGATCCAAAAATTAAGAATTTTTTCTTAATTTGCCATATCAGATCTAGTTCCATTTCAGTTGTCTTGTTTTAGGCAGTGGTTAATTTAGTCACAGTTTATTGTGATAAACTCCTAATCAGTATCTGTGCTTCCACTCTTTCATCCACACAGTTTATTTCTTTGTTGTCATAGCTTTGTCTCCAAAACCTGGTTTAACTGGTTAACTCCATTTCCCAAATTCTCCCATTGATAACTGTGGGTAGAACTATCAAACATTCTCATCCTAACAACCCTGGTCCTTTATGATGTGAATCTAATCCATGTTTCTACATTACTCTTCCTAATACCAATTTTTACCCTACAGCCCCTAGTCAGATTGCTTACCACTCACATCTGTACTTCCTACTTGTCTTATAGTTCTTCCTGCTATCTGCCTTTAAATTCATAGCTCAGTCTTGAGCCTCCAGGGTGAATAAGTTTAAACATTGGTATGGACCCGATCAGTTCAATCTGTTTATGTGCACATTTTTTTCACTCTTAAGAGTTTATCAAAATCAAAAGGAATCATCCCAACAAAGATTGTGTGTGTGTTGTGTGTGTGTGTGTGTTTAAAAGGGTGGGGATTCTTTAGAACTGCTGAGCAAGAAGGAAATCCTTTCATAGGAAAATGACAAACATCAAAAGTGACTGGCCTATGACCATTAATCATAACTTGTGCTACTGTTTTTCTCGCCATTTTCTAAATAAATCTTCATGGGTTTGCTATCAGAATGTTGGAATGCAGTCAAGAAATAGCATTCAGAATCTGACTGTGTTGCTGAGATGATACATGGATGTGACTGGTGACACCAACATTTTCTTTTTGGATAAATTTATAATTTCTGCAGAACTGGAAGAACATCACTCACAGAGATACTTGGCCATTTATAAATTGCGGTTTATGAAAGTGAATCAATTGCTTCTTCGATTGATAGAAAGCAAAGAGGGAGTGGAGAAATCATTTTTTAAATGTGTTTCAAGTAACAATGAAGTCTGGAATTTGAGGCTACCTTCAAACATTTGCTGTTGACAAATGAGGATATGAAATGCGAGGACAACAATATCAAAAATATGAGATTTTTTTCTAAGAAGGGAATATATCCCAAATTTTTAACTTTTGAAAGATATGAATAGTGCCACCGTTGTGTCTTTAATATAATAGACACAATGTTAAAAAGGCCATGTATTCATACCATCCTAGGATTTTAGAGGCAAACTGTGGTATGTGTGTGTGTGTGTAGCATTTTTGTGTAATTATTAAGCATTAAAAATTGGTTTGATGCGGCCGGCGCCACGGCTCATTAGGCTAATCCTCCACCTAGCGGCGCCGGCACACCAGGTTCTAGTCCCGGTCAGGGCGCCGGATTCTGTCCCGGTTGCCCCTCTTCCAGGCCAGCTCTCTGCTGTGGCCAGGGAGTGCAGTGGAGGATGGCCCAGGTGCTTGGGCCCTGCACCCCATGGGAGACCAGGAAAAGCACCTGGCTCCTGGCTCCTGCCATCGGATCAGCGCAGTGCGCCGGCCGCAGCGTGCCGGCCGCGGCGGCCATTGGAGGGTGAACCAACGGCAAAGGAAGACCTTTCTCTCTGTCTCTCTCTCTCATCCACTCTGCCTGTCAAAAAAAAA
The DNA here is from genome assembly GCF_051225735.1 of Oryctolagus cuniculus. Taxonomy (NCBI): domain Eukaryota; kingdom Metazoa; phylum Chordata; class Mammalia; order Lagomorpha; family Leporidae; genus Oryctolagus; species Oryctolagus cuniculus. The sequence goes on from NC_142872.1 coordinate 53,352,686, forward strand.
AAGAAAAGAAAAAAAAATTGGTTTGATGAACAATTTTCTGTAAACCTCAACCATTTACATAATTTCTTCCAGTGCATAACACCATGTTATACAGCTTTTTTATGCAAAAGTATCCCTTAGCTACTTCTTTGGTATCTTCATATGATTCTTTTTTGGTACATTATTTTGTCCCTCTCCCAGTTTTCTTTCCTCTTGCCACAATATAAAAACTGCTACTCTCTTAGAACTTTTGGGAACCAAGCTTCAATTCTAATTTTCATCTTATTTTTGTCACTCCTTTCCCAGAACGAAGAAATGGAATCTACCTTAAGACTCTGGGGAAGGGATAAATATACTCAACTTGTCAGTTCCTGAACTATTTCTCTCAAGCCAGAAAATTCACTGGGGAGTTATAGTCTTTTCCACTTAGGTTTTCTGTGTAATGAGACAGTGTCTATTAAGACCAAGAGTCTGTTTTCTAGCTTGAAATCTGAATGATCATTTCTGTTTTTAACTTTGGGTCACTGCATGAGGCAGCAGTTACCCTACAATTAGCTCAATACGTAGTTTGACTTCCCTATGGCAACAAGTTTAGATTAAAGGATCAAGAAATTAGGGAAGTATTTGAAATCCTCATAGTCCACAGCTATTGCTTGCAATCCAACTATGTCAACAATAAAGTTAATTTTATGCTTAAATAATTACAGAGTACAAAGATCTGAATATTCGAATAAATATCACATTTACTTTTTACTTAAATTCTTTTTTTTTATATTTATTTGGCAGATAGAGTTATAGACAGTGAGAGGGAGAGACAGAAAGAAAGGTCTTCCTTCCATTGGTTCATTCCCCAAATGGCTGTAATGGCCAGAGTGCGCCAATCCAAAGCCAGGAGCCAGGTGCTTCTTCCCAGTCTCCCATGCAGATGAGGGGCCCAAGCACCTGGGCCACCCTCCACTGCCCTTCTGGGCCACAGCAGAGAGCTGGACTTTAAGAGGAGCAACCGGGACTAGAATCCGGCGCCCATATGGGATGCTGGCGCTGCAGGAGGAGGATTAACCAAGTGAGCCATGGCGCTGGCCCCCTACTTAAATTCTTTCAATTAGTTTCTAACTCTACTTATTTTAGTATCTGAGACTGTAACTCTTTTCAAAAGTGGACATAGTGAATTTATTAAAATACTCTCCATTTAAGTTTTTGTCACAATGCCTCAATCTACCTGCAGGCCTGGGCTTTAACCAGATGCACCACAGGGCTAGCCCTCAATCTTTACCTGAATTCTTAGTTTATTGCTAGAAAGAAATGTGTTAATATTTTCAAATGCTGTCATAATATTCTTCATTTTTCTTCTTTTTTAAAAAGTTTTATTTATTTATTTGAAAGGCACATTTACAGAGAGGCAGAGAGAGTGAGAGATCTTCCATCTGCTGGTTCACTCCCCAGATGGCCAAGCTATCCGAAGCCAGGAGCCAGGAGCTTCTTCAGGGTTTCTCACACGGATGCAGGGGCCCAAGGACTTGGACCATCCTCTACTGCTTTCCCAGGCGGTAGCAGAGAGATGGATTAGAGGTGGAGCAACTGGGATTTGAACCGGCATCCACATGGGATATCAGCACGGCAGGCGGCGGCTCCACCCGCTCTGCCACCCCAATTTTTCTTCCTTTAAAAAATTTGTGACATCGCATCTACTATTTGTGAATGTTTACTTATAAACTATTGTTTGTGTTTACTGAATTAGAATGACATTCATTTTTATCCACATGTGTCTTTTATAAACTCCCACAGTAAGAGTACATGACCAATTGATTTTTTTTTCAATTCTCTTTTTTTTTTTTTTTTTTTTTTTTTGATAGGCAGAGTGGACAGTGAGAGAGAGAGACAGAGAGAAAGGTCTTCCTTTGCCGTTGGTTCACCCTCCAATGGCCGCCGCTGCAGCCGGCGCACCGTGCTGATCCGATGGCAGGAGCCAGGATCCAGGTGCTTTTCCTGGTCTCCCATGGGGTGCAGGGCCCAAGCACCTGGGCCATCCTCCACTGCACTCCCTGGCCATAGCAGAGAGCTGGCCTGGAAGAGGGGCAACCGGGACAGAATCCGGCGCCCAGACCGGGACTAGAACCCGGTGTGCCGGCGCCGCAAGGTGGAGGATTAGCCTATTGAGCCACGGCGCCGGCCTTTCAATTCTCTTTTTTAAAAAAAATTAGTAACAGTACTTACACATATTTATGGGCTACAATGTGATATATGCAATGTTTTCTGATCAATACAGGATAATCTCTTCCCTTTCTTTGATATTACTGTAGGATTGGAGGTTTGGAGCTTCTTTCATATGAGGGAGGTTATTGTAAACCCCAGTTTCCCCACAATGCCTGGTAAACACTAGGAAATTATTCTTTCAGAAGAACCTTCATTTGACTCCTGTTATTCACATTCCCTTTATCCACCACTTCTCCCTGGCTTTAGCATTCACTATTCTGTATGCAGATTGAGGAGTGATTCTTGTTTTGTTGTTTTGTTTGAAGTCTCACATATGAGAGAGAAAATACATTATTTTTCTTTTTTCTGTTTCGCTTATTTCACTCAACGTCATTTCCATTGATCTATGTGTCACTTTTTATGCAAGTGCCATGATGTTTTGATTACTATAGGTTTGCAACATGTTTTGAAATCAGATATTATTGCGGGGAGCAACTGGGAGCAACTCGGACTAGACTAAGTTACTGGAATTAAAACTTATTCTATGCATCTGCTCTCCCACAATATGGCGCTGGGAGAGGAGGTAACAGCTTCTACACAGCTGCCTCCAGTTCAACCAATAAACAGCAGGACCTGCTCCTGATTGGAGTAGAGCAGCGTACTCGACGTGTGGGTAGCAGAGTTGGGACTGGTGGAAGAGGACTATAAAGGAGGAGAGAGACAACATGCACCAGGAACATCTATCTGAAGGAACATCTGTGCAGCCCCCGAGAGAGCTGGCCGGCGGTGTGCCGCTCCCCCACAGAAGTGGGGAAAGTGGCAGGGGGAACCGCCCTTCCACGGAGGTGGAAGGGTCGGTAGCCAACCCGGGAAGAACCAGCAGCAAACCCGGGGAGGGCCGAGCCGACGAAAGAACAGCGCAGGGTCCTGTGTCGTTCCTCCACGAAGACGGGGAGCGACAATTATATACTTCCAGCTTGAGGTTTTTAATTATTTTCCCCCCTCAGGATTGCTATGATTATTCTTGGTCTATTGTTATTCCATATGAATTTTACATTCCTTTTCTAAGTCTGCAAATTATGTCACAGGTATTTTGACAGCAATTGCATTGAATCTTTAGATAGCTTTAGGTAGTGTAGACATTTTAGTAATAAGAATTCTTCCAATCCATGAACAAAGAATATCTTTTCATTTTTTGTGTCCTTGAAGATTTCTTTCATTATTATTTTATAATTATCATTGTAGAGATCTTTCACTTTTTTGGTTAAATTTATTGCTAAATGTTTTAGTTGTCTGTAGCTATTCTGAATGAGATTTCTTTCTTGAGTTGTCCTAAATATTTACATTTTTGTAATTATTATAAATTGAATTTCTTTTTTGATTTCCCTTACAGAACGTTCATTATTGGTTTATAAAAACACTATTGATTTTGTATCTTGGGACTTGGCTGAATTGTTTTATCAGTTCTAGTAGCTTTTTGATGGAGTGCACAGGTTTTTCTATTTGCAAAACCTTGTCACTGCAAACAGATATTTTTCCTTCCTTCCTTTCAGTTTTGATGTGTTTCATTTCTTTCTCTGCCCTCATTGCTCTTCCTAATACTTCTAATAGTATATTATATAAGAGAAATCAAAGTGGGCATCCTCGACTTATTTCAGAATTAGGGAAAATTCTTTCAATTTTCTCCATTCAGGATGATATTGGTTGTTGGATTATCATATGTAGCCTTTTAAATTTGTGTGTGTATATATTTTTTTGAGAATTTTTAGCATGAAGGGATGTTGGATCTTATCAAATGCTCCTTTTGCATCTATGGAGATGAATAAATGACTTTTGTTCTTCATTCCATTGATATGATTTATGACATTCACTAATTTGTGAATGGTGAACCACCCTTATATCTTTAAAGTAAATCCCAGTTTATCATGATATTGATATTTTTCATGTAGTGTTGGATCCTGTTTGATAATATTTTGTTGAGAATTTTTATATCTATGCATCAAAGATATTAGACCATGGTTTCCTTTTTATTTTGTTCCTTTGGTTGTGCTATCAGAGAAATGCTGGACTCATGAAAGAGTTTGTCAGAGAGCCATTCTTCTCAGTATATTGGAATAGTTGGAGAATTATTGGCATTAGCTCCTCTATAAATATTTTTGTGAAGCTCAATTGTAAAGCCATTAGGTCCTGGACTTTTCTTTGTAGGGATATCTGTAATTACTGCTTCCTTACTTGTTATGGTTCTGTTTAGATTTTCTAATTCTTCTTGATTAATTTTTTAGGTTTTATTAACCAGCAATTTATCCATTTCTTCAGATTCTTATTTCTTACCTTATGGTTCTTCATAATAACATCATATGACCATTTTTTTTGTCATGTCAGTTGTAATATTTTGTTTTTCATCTCTCATTTTATTTGAGTTTTTGTCTTTTCTTTGTTAATCTGGTCAAAGATTTGTCCTTTTAATTTTTATTTTCTAAAATCAGCTTTTTGTATTACTGATATTTCATATTTTTTAGTTTCAATTTTAATTATCTCTGATTTGATGCTTATTATTTTTCTGCCTCCTACTAATTGTAGGTGTGACTTATTCTTGCTTTTCAAAATACTTGAGATATACTTTTTGCTTTGAGTTTATATTTTATATTATTATTTATATTATATGAATATTTTATATTTATACCTTTTTCCTGCAAGCACCCCTTTAATACTACTTTTGTTGTATCCCACATATTTTTATATGTTTTACTTTCTGTTTCCTTTGTTATGATAAATCTTTCATTTACTTTGTAGTTTCTTTAATGATTAAAGTTAGTCATTCAGGAGCATATTGTTCAATTTGTATTTGTAAATATTCTTATGTTTTTGAGTTGCAGGTTTATTCCATTGTGATCAGAAAAGGTGCATGTATAATTGCAGTATTTTAAAATTTACTGAAACTTGATTTGTGGCCTAATATATAGTTTATCTTAGAAAATGTTCTATGTGACGATAAAAGGAATGTGTATTTAGTAGCTGTTGAATGAAATAGTCTCTAATTGTCTGTTGATCCCATTTTCTCTGTATTCTAGATCAAGTCTGATGTACCATTAGTGATTTCTCTGCCTACATGATGTGTCCTCTGATGACAGTCAGGTGTTGAAGTCCTGTTCTCATTATAGTAAAGGCAACAATCTCTTCCTGTAGGACTAAAAATAGTTGCTTGTATTTTTGTGTCAGGTACACATGTATTTATGATAGTTATGTCTTCCTACTGCTCAGTCCTCATCAACATATAATGTCCTCCTTTGTCTCTTTTTACAGTTTTCTTTTGAAGTCCATATTATATGATATGTGTACAGCTATTCCAGTGTGTCAGGTTTCCATTTCAATGGTATGTTTTTCTCCAGCCTTTTCTTTTCTGTTTATGAGTCTCCTTACCTGGAATATGAGGTTTTTGTAAGCAGCTTATAGATCAGTCTTTTTTTTTTTTTAATTTTCATCCATACTATGCCTTTTGACTAGGAAATTTGTTCCATTTATTTTCAAGGTTAATATTTATAGAAAAAATGAATCATTTCGTTGATGAGTCATTTTGTTGATTGCTTATGGGTTATTTTATGTATTCTGTTTTTCTTTCTGACTCTTATTATTTATCTTTGTGTTTTTTGTAGCTTTATGTTTGTTCTCTCTTTTTTATGTGTATCTGCTCTGTTAGTAATTTTATACTATTATGTGTTATCATGATTTTTCAGATTTATTTATTATTTAGAAGAATGAGTTACAGAGAGAGAGGGAGGGTAGGAGAGAAGGGGTGGGGGAGGGGCTTCCATCCACCAGATTACTACATAAGTGGCTGCAATGGCCAGTACCAGGCCATGCCAACATCAAGAGCCTGGAACACCATCCAGATTTCTCACTTGGGTGGCAGAAACCAAAGTCCTTGGGCCACCCTCTGCTGCCTTCTCTGAAACATATACAGGGACCTGGATCACAAGTAGAGCAGCTAGGACTTGAATGATCAACCATATGAGATACCTGCATCATAGGTAGAGGCTTAATCCACAGCACCAGAATGCCAGCCCCCATGATGGTAGTTATGATCAGTGCTTCCCAGGGATTTTTTTTTTTTTCTACAGGGGTGGTGTAGTATTGATGAATTCTCTGATTTTGTTCCGGAAAATATTTTTTTTTTAACCTCACTTAGTTCTAACTGATAACTTTGCTGGATATAGTATTCTTGAGTAATAGTTTAGGAGGTTTCCTTGTCTTTCAAATGTTTTGAATAGTTTGAGAAGAATTGAAATTAGTTTTCCTTTAAAAGTTTGGTGGATTCTGCAGTGGAGCCATCTCGCCCTGGGCTTTTCTTTGTTGGGAGGGTCTTTATTAATGATTCAATCTTCATCTTGGTTATTGATCTGTTTTAGTTTTCAGTGTCTTCATGATTCAATTTTGGTGGATTTTATTTGTCCAGAAATCTACCCATTTCTTCTATATTTTCTAATTTTTTGGTGTATATTTCTTTGTAGTACTTCCTAATGAGTCTTTTTACTTTTGTGGTATCCATTGCTACATCTCCTTTTTTCACCTCTGATTTTGTTGATTAGGATCTCCTTTTTTTTGTTAGTTGGACCAGTAGTGTATCAATGTTGTTTATTTTTTCAAAAAAACAGCTGTTCATTTCACTGATCTTTTGTATCATTTTTGGCTTCAATTTTGTTTATTTCAGCTGACTATGGATGCTCTGCCAGATGCTCTCCCAGATAGGATGAAGGGATAGGAGCACCTCAATGTCCTAAGTGGGTTCCCATACTCCTGCCAACCCTTCAGGCCAAAGTCAGTGGGGAACACAAATTTATCCCTTTAATAAAACCCTTTAGTTGCATCTGCATGAGAGCCGCCCCAGCATCTACTGGTATTGAGATGGTGCTTTCTCTCTGCTGGTTACCAGGTGCCCTTGTAGGAGAAAGCTTAGGAAGAAATGTGCTTTTTTTTTTTTTTCACTAGTTTAGGTGGGTACCCTGCCCCCCACTCTGGCCCTCGGCCGAACTCAGAGTGTGGTCTGCAAGGTTCTCCCTCAGGCAGTATCACCAGTGCCGCAGGCTGCTGCAGTCTGCTCTCACCTTGCTCTCAGCTGCTGGCATCTCCTTCAACCCCTCACTGCAGGAGTCCCTGGTAGGTAGTGTCCCTACTCACTGCTGCATGTTTTTTCTGTCCACACTGCTCCATGGTGTCTTTCTTTTTTCTGTAGTATTTCTCTGCAAACTTCTCTCCAATGCTTCCCTGGGAATGCACCTCCTCTGCTTCTCTTCTGTTATCTTCCCCTGGTCAAAATCAACATGTTGGGGCCGGCGCTGTGGTACTGCAGGTTAAGGTCCTCACCTGAAGCACCGGCATCCCATATGGGCGCCGGTTCAAGATCCGGCTACTCCACTTCCGATCCAGCTCTCTGCTAAGGCCTGGGAAAGCAATAGAAGATGGCCTAAGTCCTTGGGCCCCTGAACCCAAGTGGGGGACCCGGAAGAAGCTCCTGGCTCCTAGCTTCGGATCGGCACAGCTTCTGACATTGCGGCCAATTGGGGAGTGAACCAACAGATGGAAGTCCTCTCTCTCTCTCTCTCTCTCTCTGCCTCTCCTCACTCTGTGTAACTCTTTCAAATAAATAAATAAATCTTTAAAAAAGATCAACATGTCTTTTCTGCATTCAGCCATCTTGGAATCACCTTCATTTCATCTTTGCACAATCTTTTTGAAGTACCCTCATTTGTGTGATGGGGATATATTCATTTTTCATTGGTTCTGGAACATAAAGAGGTAGATTTATATCATGTTGGAGCTTCTGAGAGGTCTGGACATCTTCCTGAGTGCTCTTCCTACAAGAAAACTTCACAAAGTGGCACAGACTGAGCCACATAGGACCACTACCAGGAGCAGGCTGGGGGAAGCAGAGAATCTCGTTGATTCATGATTTCTCTCTCTCTCTCTTAAATTTCTCATTCGTACCATGCAATGTTTTCTTCATTTCTTTGAATTGTCTACCTGCATGCTCTTATATCTCATTGTGTTTCCTTAGGGTCATGACTTGGAATTCTTTTTCCAGGAGTTTCATAGATTTTCTTCAAGTCAAAATATTTTTCCTGAGAACTATTGTACTGTTTTGGAGGTGTTATGCTTCCTTGCTTCTTTGTGTTTCCTGGGTTCTTAAGTTGATTTCTATTAACATGGTGTAGCAGTTCCTTCTTTATGGAGCAGCTTTAGTTGGAAAAGACATTTTTATGTAGATGAAGTGTAGGGTGTTGGCTTTGTTTTTACATGAGCACATGACTGTAAACACTGAGTGGTTTTCAAGCTGCAATCAGTGTCAGCTGTGTTTGTGTATGCCCTAGTGGTCTAGTCTGTAGCAGTTCATAGAGATAGCAGTATGAGTTTGAAGTGGAAGTAAGCTTCCTATGGTCTTCACTCAGGCTCCAGGCAGCTGATTTCCTAGAGCTGAGGATAACAGTGGTCACATTCCTAGTGCTGTGAGACACAGAAGAGATTGTTGCCTTCTCCCATCAGGCAAGCCCGAGTGATGCTGGAGCTTCTGGAGTTTCTAGAATCAGTAACTACAGCCCTGGAACTGAGTCATGTGAATTAATTAGATTTTCTCTAGATTCTGCTGGGTGGATATGGTTAATGCTAGGTTAAATAGCACAAAAGTCCTTGTCTCAGCACTAAGGAATGGGAGTGGAATTTTTCTGTGGTCCCACTGGGTGACTAGGTTATACTTCAGATTGTGTGATGTCAGATATGGCCTCACTACGGAAGAATGCAGATAAGATATTCCCTAGGTAACATGGGAGGTATGTTGAATCTGAGAAATAAAATACTGAGTCAACAGTATTGCTGCTGGAGGACAGAAGGGTACCTTGTCCACAAAGTATCAGAAAGACCCTGAGATTCACAATAGAGAGAGGAATGAAACTCCCAACTCCTAACCCAGATCCCTGGCAAAGCTCACCATCCTCCACCTCCGCCCCACATCATAGCAAACTGGGGCTTCTAGCTACTAGAGATTACCCCAGTCCTCAATGGCTTTGAATCCAGTCTAGAAAGCTGAGTGGGATTAAAACAATCACTCTGTTGAGAAAAGCATAGGTTATGCTGGAGATTGTGTACTTTAAACCAGGGGCATGCAGTACTGTAAAGGAGATTGAGTTTTCCCTACAGAAAAGTGCAAATATTCCTGGGGTTTTATAGAGCCAAAAGTCATAGTCTCAGAGATACAGGGTACAGTGGAAACCATATCATGTCCCACATTCAAGGCACAAGTTATGCTTGGGATTGCACCAAGGCAAGCATGGGTCTGGGGCATTGGGATGCAGGTAGGGTCCTCTACAGATCCCACTGGGGAGAATGCAGGTAACTGTGGAATCTAGTGCCAACAGTCACATTCTCAGAGCTACAGGCCTCAAAAGGGCACCTTACCCCAATAACAGATGGACCACTGGTTATGCTAGGGATTATATATTAACCTTTGTCATCATAGATTGGGGGCATGCAGATAGGACCTTTCCTAGGACCCATGGACAAGCACAGGTACCCCCAAAACCCAAAGAACAAATACTCATTTACCTTATGCTGTGGGATATAGTGAAGTCCTTACCCATGTCCTTGAGGGTGAACTTGGGTAGAATATAAATCCCAAAGTCATAGGTAGAGTACTGGTTATGGTGGACGTTATGTACTGACCATCACTTCCCTGAAGCAAAGGAGCATACATAGGGCTCTCCAGGTCCCACAAGGATGTGTGGCTTACTACAGAATTTGGGCAACAACAACCACCATTTCAGAACTGCAGAACACTGAAGGGAATCCCTCTACTTCCATGCAAGGGTGATGTGGGAATTTGTGCTCTGAGTGCCCGTAACCCTGTGCTAAAAGATGCAAAAGGGGACTTCCTCACTTTTGAAGCTCTAGACTTCTGTATTGACAGTGTTTGCTGCCAGGCCCAGAGGAGTACAAGGATATTTCCCTAGAGAGTGTAGAGTGAAAAAGCATGGCTCCAAATGTGTCCAGCAATTCTACACCATCAGAATGCAAAGGGGCCTGCTCCCTGCTTGTGCAATGTCCCGTCTGTCTCTGGGGCTTTCAGGTAGCAACAGGGATTCTTGCTGATTCCTAAGACAAAATGGAGCTTATCAGTAGCTATCTTGTATTACTTCAGTTCAGAGACATTAGGGACAGAGAGAGGCATTGTTGGTTCATTTTTTGGAATGGAGTAGTTGCTTTAATCTCACTCAGCTTTGTAGACTGGATTCAGAGCCTTTGAGGACCAAGGTTATCTCCAGGAGTTAAAGCCCCCGGTTTACTGTGCTGTGGGGGTAGGGGAGGGGTGGGAAGCTTTGCCAGGGACCTGGGGTAGGAGTTGTGAGCTTCATTTCTCTCTCTGTTGTGACTTTCAGCGTGTCTCTGGCGCTTTGTATTCCTTTATTTGCTTGTAGATTTCCCTCAGTCACCCTCCTGGAAATTCAGTCTGCCCTAAGTTGCTCTGGTTCTTCTCTGTGGTAGATGCAGTGCAGAGCCTCTTTTTTTCAGCCATCTTACATCAGCCCTACCAATTGTTCTTTATCTATGTCCACTCCCTCTTTTTTACCAAAGCAGCATAAAAAATGAGCATATTTAACCAAACTTAGTTCTTAATACAGCAAAAGTGTGTAGAGAATAATTCCTGCTATAGCATGTTTAGTGAATTGGCAATGGATAAAGTTGGCTGAAGGAAGGCCAGGAAACTTTGTCTTGAAAGGATTAGAACCAAGGGGCTGCACAGTCATCTGGCATCCACTCAATGTTATATCTGTGGAAATGTACATGATAGGAACTCCAGGGATCTTGCAGATTCTTCCTTTAAGGTCCAGGTCAGCTGTGGCTACAATGGAACACTAGTGCTGAGTCATTCTCTGCATTAGGCAGTCATCCACTTAGATTCCTTTTTGTGCCCATAGATTCCTTTATAATCACTCAAATCTTGGCTCCTAGGCAATCCTTAGCGACACTTGATGGTTCTGCTCCAGTTTCTCAATCTCTCAGTATCTACTGTTACACAATCAGTTATATAAGGAATATACTTGCCATACAGACAATTCATCACTGATTGTATTAAGTCCAGTTTGGCTTTAATGGAAAAGTTGATGAAGTGGGTATCAACCAGGGTGTGGTAAGCTGGGCCCAGTTGAGTTTATATTGAAAGAATAAGCAGGAAGGGTGCTGGGGGACTTCTCTTTCACTCAGTTCACTGGGATTTTTCTTTTCTTTCTTTTTAGGTTTTAAGCCCCTGACCCCTCAGATTAAGCTTTTGCTCCACAGTGGTTCCCATGTTCTTGCCACATACATGTTTCTTCTACTTCCTCTTTTTTTTTCTCTTATTTTAATGCGAATGGCTGAAAGCACATGATTTCATCTGTAAATAATGCTCATTTCTTTAAAGTATTGATATTATTAAAAATAATCATAATACCATTTATATTACTCAAGAGTTCAAGTTTCTAGGTTTTTTTTAAATTTTTTTTTGTTTTGTTTTAAACATTTTCTTTGCTCAATTCCTAAAACCAGTCCAGGTATTTTGCTCCATTGATATATCTTTTTTTATAAAAGATTTATTTTATTTATTTGAAAGACAGAGTTACAGAGAGAGGTAGAGCCATAGAGAGAGAGGTCTTCCATTCACTGGTTCACTCCTCGAATGTCCGCAATAGCCAGAGCTGAGCTGATCTGAAGCCAGGAGCCAGGAGCTTCTTCTGGGTCTCCCATGTGGGCTCAGGGGCCCAAGGACTTGGGCCATCTTCTACTGCTTTCCCAGTCGATAGCAGAGAGCTGGATCAGAAGGGGAGCAGTCAGGACTTAAACCGGTGGCCATATGGGATGCTGGCACTGCAGACTGGGGCTTTAACCCACTGTACCACTGCACCATTCCTGATATGTCTTTTATTTTCCATTAGTATAGCCCCCCCATTCTGATTTTGTTGATTACATTTTCTCTGATAACTTTTCATACACTTCTCTAACCTGTTTTCCTATAAACTACTTGTTACATACATTTTCCAATATAGTAACTACCAGATATGTGACTACTTAAATTATAATTAATCAAAACATTTATATCACAGTAGAAAATGTACTTGCAGAGTGCTGATCCAGAGGATTTATTAGTAGGTTTAATTTTTGACAATAGTTCTCTACAAGGAATGCTGTGTTCTTTCACCAGGAGCACGGTACTATTTTGTATTCCATGATATTTTAGTCATTCACAATCCATGTCTAGTTCTTCCACTTATTGTGAGCTACAAAATGATTATATTCTACTTATATAATTTTTGAGCTAGAATTCTTATATAAAAAGAAATTTCTATGTATTTATTTCACTGCCACTGTTACAGTTTATATACAAAAGGCAGAATAATACTTCAAAATTTCACTTTGTTTACTCATTTCAAAATAAAGGATTGGTCACTAGCACTCTCTAGCTATATTAGTTTTTCCTTATTACAATAGAATATCTGTTAAATTAACCTTATAATGATAAAAGATTTGCTTAACTTGTGGTTTTTGAGGTTCCAGTCCAAAGCTGGCAAGTCCCATTGGTTTGGCATCTGATGAAGGTAACTGCGGAGTGTGGCGCGTGGACACGTATTGAGTCAGGAAGCAGAAAGAGGGGCTGGAGCTGTCATAAGCTTTTGTAACCATCCCCCTCTGGAGAACTACCTTCTGAAAGCATGCCCTCAGTGATCGAAGGGTTTCGCCGTAGGCTTACCACCTAAACACCATAGTTAGATTAGGCTTCCCACTTACTTATGAATGTGGGATTTAAAATTCTACATGAGCTCAGGAGCCAAACCATTGAGCTGACTATAAATATTTGACATGATTCAGTCCACTGAGCTTTTTTTATCCATACTGAGGCTCTGAAATCTACTTGACAAGTGGAAGACTTTTTCATTTGGCTTCTTTCTCTCTCTCTGTATTTGTGTGTGTGTGTGTATGTGTGTGTGTGTTTAGGAGACAGAGAGAGAGAATGGGGGGGAGAGAGAGTGAGAGAGAGAGAGAGGGTGGGGAGAGAGAGAGAGAGAAAGAGAAAGTGAAAGTGTTGGCATGATCTTAGTTCCTTATAGCTTCTTTTTCCTGCTATGACAAAGTCTTTCAGCTCATAAAGTATATTTCTAGCCCTGGACATGAACCCAACTTCCTCTAAAGAGGACAGATTATTTTTATTCAGAAAAAAATGGCATTTTAAGGCTATGGTGTCACTGTTGGGTGCCCCAGGATTCAACACTGTTTCTGGGTCTCTTCAGTGGACAGAGCAGGGTTTTGTTTTCCCCCATGGTTAAAATATCTTTCTTTTTTTCTTCTTAAAGATATCATCTTAATGCCAATTGAATTCAGATCTATAAGAATTTTGTTTAACCTCCACTACTTTATCGCTCTATTTCCCTTTCTGATATAATAAACTTGATTAATAAAAGAGATGTCAGTATAATTCTTCATTTGCTTTGGCCTGTCATGCAACAACACAGCTTTAGGAATCCTTTACAAAAATTATGGTCAACAACAGTATTATTGAGAATTTTTAAATTTTTTTTTTGCATTTCTCTTCATCCTCATCATTATATTCTTGGAACTGTATCAGTGAACTACATGAAATCTATTCTCTTTGTATCAATATCACACAACATGAGAATTGTATTGTAGTGATTACCATGCATTTGCTATGATCTTGAGAAACTAATGTATTCATTAATTCCATTTTAGAGGGCTATTTATTGCAAAGGCTGTTATAGTCAAATTACTGTGTTTTTAAGTCACTTGAAATAGTTTCTCTGTGTGATTGTTCCATCACATAAATATAGTTGACACACATGAATATTGGTAAAACTTTAATAAACTTCTCTAGGAAAAGGAGAAAGGTAGAACCAAGTTTTGAAGTATTTATACAGCATGCTTAGTCATTTCCTTCTATACTTGAAAGTAAGATAACACTAATGTAATTGCCTGAAATACAGAAGAAATTATTTACTGTAGCTAAGAAGGTCTAGGAAAATATCTCTCTCTCCTGGCTCTATCTATACCTCATTTAGTGCCTTGTCACTGTTGCTCATTTGCCAAGGTTCACTATCAAACTTGCTTCCTATGGTGATCTCCAGAAGGTTCAGGCCTCAATCTTCAGCAATCTAAAATCAAAGGAAAATAAGCTTCTTCCTTACTAAAAATTTCACAGATGTCTGGATTCAGTATTTCATTGGATCATAATGTGTACTGTACCCTTTCCTAAATAAGTCACTTTTGACAGTAAGATAAAATGCACTGTTAGACTGTGGGCCTGGACATGTACGCACATCAACTGAGAGGAAGAGGGAAATGATACGGTTAGTGGGTAAATACAGTCAATGCCAGTGTCATTTGTAAAAAGCTTATTCCATAATTAAAATAAAGTTATGATGTTAGGGATTTTTTTTCTTTTTTTAACTTTTATTTAATGAATATAAATTTCCAAAGTACAGCTTATGGGTTACAATGGCTTCCCCCCCATAACGTCCCTCCCACCCGCAACCCTCCCCTTTCCTGCTCCCTCTCCCCTTCCATTCACATCAAGATTCATTTTCGATTCTCTTTATATACTTGTTGAAGTGAAATGGACACTATGAGAAATAGTGACTTGATCAGCTCTTGTCCTGATGGTTGATGTACAATGAAATACTTAATCCATTTTAGTATTTTTTTTTTTGTTCTAGTACCATTGGTTGAACTCTGTAATTAACACACAATTATTCTTAGATGTTAGGCATTTTATCATCAGATCACACACATACAGAACAACTACCAACACTGTATAATTAGAATTCTGCAGAATTTTATGGCTGGAAGAAATGATGTAAATTGCTTTGTCCATGCTCTTAATTTGCAGAATATGGAACAAAATTCCAGAAATTTGCTACTCAAAAGTCAGGAAGACTTCAGTGTATGGGGAGTATGTAAAGAAGAAAATGTATTATGGGAATGTGAGCACATTTGCTTGTCTTACGAATTCTCCCCAAATATCATTTTCATTTGGATGCCATTTTGTTTTTCCTTAAAACTTGTAACTGTGTTTGGATGTGGTTTAAAGTACTATCCTTACTCAGTACTACCTTCTCTGTCATACGCACCCAATTCACTCATTGTGCTTATTGACATGCCTAAGACTGGATTGGCTTTCTCATCTTAGGTCTGCACATAATGAAACTGAAGGTAATCATTCACCTGGTGGTCTGTTGACAGGCCAGGTAAAAAAAATCACATCCTGAAATAGAGACTTTTAAACAAAGAAACACATATTTGGAGTTACCTAGGAATTGAGATTAGATTTGAATGTTCCTAGAGCCTTGAAACTAGAAGATACATTGAATTGTGGACAGAAAAAGCTAGATGAAAATGAAAGGAACAAGGCAAAACTATGGAGACATATCAGTGGTTGCCAGGAGTTTCAATGAGAGGTGAGCAGGTGGAGCACAGAGAATTTTAAGACAATGAAACTATTCTCAATGATACTGTAATGATGGATACTTGTCGTTACTCATTTGTCAAAACCCATAACACCTGCAATACCAAGCAATACCAAGAATAAACCTTTTTTTTTTTTTTTTTTGACAGGCAGAGTGGATAGTGAGAGAGAGACAGAGAGAAAGGTCTTCCTTTTGTCGTTGGTTCACCCTCCAATGGCCGCCACGGCTGGCGCGCTGCGGCCAGCACACAGCGCTGATCCGAAGGCAGGAGCCAGGTGCTTTTCCTGGTCTCCCATGGGGTGCAGGGCCCAAGCACTTGGGCCATCCTCCACTGCACTCCCGGGCCACAGCAGAGAGCTGGCCTGGAAGAGGGGCAACCAGGAAAGAATCCGGCACCCCCACAGGGACTAGAACCTGGTGTGCCGGCGCCACTAGGTAGAGGATTAGCCTATTGAGCCGTGGCGCCGGCCAAGAATGAACTTTGATGTAAACTGTAGACTTTGGTTAATAATGATGTGTCATTGTAGGTTCATCAGTCATTACAAATGTTCTGCATTGATGCTACACAAGACTATGTGCATGTGTAGTGGTAGTGGTTATAAGGGAATTTTTTTTATTTTCTTCACACTTTTTCTGTGAATTTATATGTACACTATAAAAAGTATATTAAAAGAGGGAAAAAGAAAGAATATGCAGATGAAAACAGAGGATAGTAGCTCTTGTTCATTGAGTATTTAGTGCGAGAGGATAGTTCTCCAAGTTCTTTGCAAAGAATAACACAAAATTGGGAAAATAAACCCATAAGGTGATCATGGAACTGTGACAAAAATTGGTTGAATAAGTTATTGAAGATTGTATAAGCAGAAAGTGGTGAAACTGGAGTTTAGCTTACAGCCATCTAACTCAGGAGCTCATACTCCCAGCCATGTGATTGTGTGGAACTTATTAGAGGAGATGAACGTGTAACCCTTTAGAGAAAGAGAAGCTATTATGTTCTTAGCAGTTTTTGTTTCAGAACCCATAAAGTCTACCTCAATTTGGTTTCTGGAATTTATTTACATAAACTTGCTAACAAATGATCTTAGACTGAGATAATTTACTGGAATAACTTTTATTGTTATTGAGTTATATGTAGTGCCTTCGTCTCCATCTTGATACAGCTACGGCACAGCAAGTACATTTTTCCCCCAAAAGAATTATTGTTAAAAATGACTGTGATCCCTGTCTTGTTTGAAGGGATGATTACAACATGTATAACTGGTTTTGACTTAAAAATGAATCATTAGGAAGCTTATAGAGATGATGTTGTCAGGGTTTATGTATAGAGCATGATGCACTCAGAACTATGTAGTTGTAAATATAATTTTTGGATTGTATGAGAGTGCAAATCTCCTTTTCAAAAATCAAGAAAAGTTCTGCTCAGTAGATCTTTGGGATAAGTATCTACAATAGGATGCGTTAGCTAATATAGTATAAAGCAGTGTATGTTAATTTGAAAATAGAGAAAAATATTTACACTGTTAACTAAGATCAGTTTACTGAATTATATTTTGTGCACTGATAATTTTAAAAGTAGGTTTTTTTAGTAAGTATCTAATTTCAAGGCAAGTGAAGATGATGAAAAAGAATTGAGAAAAAACTTGCAAACTTCATATTTAAAAAAGTAGTTTGCATGGCCGGGCATTGTTCCTAACACTTGAGCTACCAAACAGGATGTCCACAACCTGCGTCAGAATGTTTGAGCCCTGACTCCCCTCCTCACTGCAGCTTCCTGTTCACGTGCACCCTGGGTAACAGCAGGTGATGGCTCGCTGCTTGCATTCGTGCCTCTCAAGTGAGAAGCCTCAGGTGCCAGTTTCATCCAGGTGTTATATGCTTTGGAAAGTGAAAAAGTGAATGGCGGTCCTCTGTCTCTCTCTGCCTCTCAAATAACATTTTTTAGATTAAAAAAAAATTGTGCTCCAGGAAATTGACATTTGTTCTTTCGGTTAAGATAGCTATTACTGTATTGAATAGTGTGTGGGTTTGTTTCCCAGTTCTTGCTCCTAATTCCAGCTCCCTTCTAATGCATACTCTGGAAGACAGTGGTGATGGCTCAAGTAATTGAATTCCTGCCACCCACGGGTGGAACTGGAATGATTTTCCTCTGTTCTTGCCTTCCAGTTTTGGCCTAAGCTTACTCAAAGAAATTGAAACGTCTCTCTCCCTCTCCCCCTTCCTCTCCCTTTCCCTCTTCTTTGCTCCTCTCTTCCTCTTAAATAAATCAATTAACAAGTTAGTTTCCTGATAAAATAAAACGGCTTATGAAGGCTGTGATCACCTATCTTTTCCTTTACATTAAATTAGAGAGAACAGAAAATTTTGAAGAACTTTAATAGCAAAATGCACATATAAAAGAGCAATCTGACTCTAAAGACAGGGTTTTTTTTAACAGCTGTCATGTATTTGCATTGGGAATGAAAGGCAGTGCTGTGTTGGGATTTTGTTATCCCCCAGAGGCATCTAAGAGTCAAGTTTTACTTGGCCACACTTCTGGGAAACTGGTGATTTCCAGTGAGTGGTGGATTCTTAAAGGGGACTTACTGATACTCATTCCAATATACTAATCAAAGCAGAATCTCTGGTTAGGTGAGCGTGGAGATTCTAAACTCAAAATTTTATGAATCAAAGCCTTGAAAAGAAAAATTTATTTACCTTTATTTCTCCCTTTAGGAGGCTTTGGAAAGGAGATTTACTGTGTATTACCTTAACCCAAGGCCAGAAGATATGTTTGCTGGTTCCTATTTCCAATAAATTCTGTTTCTTTTGTGGGTGAATTGCAAAGGACAACTTTAAAACTGCGTGGCTCCAAGAAAGGATATCTCTTTTGCAAAAAGGGCAAATATTCCTTTAACTAAGACTTTTGTTGGCAAATGTTAATGGGGCTATCATGAAGGGCTTACATGATGATCTGAGAGATAATTGAGAAATTTGAGATGCTTGTTCTTCACCAAATCTGGCTTATGTTATTTCTGAGCCAAGCTGTTGACCTTTTCTTACTTCTTTTGTTGAGCTGTGGTACCAAAAGGATTATGTATCCAAACAATTTTAGAGAACCTTTTCACCAAGAGAAAAGTAAGGGGCTTAAATATATTGAATACTGCTGCATTTAACCTATTTAATTGGAACACGTTAATTAGATCTAATTGCAAAGTTGTTTTAATTGGAAAAACCAAGCATTGCACTGATATTGGTGTGCATGATTAAACAAAGTAACTGAGGTCACCGCTAGATTGTGTAAGATTCATGGCTGTGATTGATTAAGTATGAAAGTTAATCAATTTAATTTATATGATTGATGTAGATTCTTTCCTTTTGAAATTGCCCATTCCTATCTTATTTTTATCAAAATGTTGCATGTGGAATATCAACTAAACTACAGTAGCATTTCAATTTGTTTATTTTAGTATAATGATGTATTTATTTCCGATCTAACTAATTTTAACATGGCTTTTGTGTCACTAATTAAGATTTTCTAGTTACTTGAGATAAAATTAGGTTTACTATTGAGAAAATTTAATTTTCTGGGGGAAGTAATTCAGGCAACATGGGAAACTTAACCTATTCGTTCCATTAGTGGAGTTGATGGTTTATTGCCTTAAAACATATGCCAAGCAGCTCAGGAATGAAGGTGTCCCTTTTTTTAATCATCTCAGTGTCAATATGCTTCATGCTTTCCAGTGACTCTGATGATAATTGTAATAATGAGAAGATGAAGAACTTTTATATAGCACTTATTATGTGCCCATCGTTGTTCTAATTCCATTAAGTATAATAACTAATTTAATAACTTATTATATAAATGCATTTGCTTCTGGGAACTTTCTTTTATTATTATTTCTTATTATTTCTTATTATTATTTCTTATTATTACAATAGTAATAGGTTCTTAAGTATTGGGTGCTGTCTGCAGCACTATTGCAGATGTAATGGTTAAGTCATTGCAAGGTAAAATTGTTTACCTATGTCAGAGTTATTTGGCACCTGACAGATTTTTATATTTCACATAGAGGAACTTGACCTAATTTGTGTGACTGAATCTATATCTTTTATCAATGAGGAATCTCCAGAGAAACAGAACCGATAAGATCTGGATGTACGAATTGCTGAGCTAGCTTGGTAGAGGATAATGCTGAGTTTTTGCTCTAGGCTAATATGCGTTGTCACTATACTTGTTAAAAGAGAAAGGTCTTTTAACCAGTTTTGTTTAACAAATTGGCTCCTGTGATTGTAAGGGGCCTGACCAGTCTAACACTTATAGCATGAGGTTGCAGGCAGTATACACAGCAGAGACATTGGTGGAATTTTGAGTCTATAAAGCATCTTTACAGTGACAACTAGAAAAGTGATCACAAATAGATTCTGTAACCTAGCTAAGTTGGCACATAAAATTAACCATCACATACCTTCAGTTATATGAATGGAATGCCAACTAACATATAATTAAATGCAGTCACGTGTTACTGAACAATGACAACATGCTTTAAGAAATGTGCTATTAGGTGATTTAATTGCTGAAACTTCCTCGGCTGTGTATGCACACACTAGCATGGTGTCAACATCTCTAGGCAATATAATCCTATGGCTCCACTTTAGAATATGTGCATCACAGTGAACCGAAATGTCATTATGTAGCACATAACTGTGTAATACAACTTACATATAGCATTGGTCTGCAACTAGAGATCAGTACTAATAACTTGGCAATAACTGCAATGTTAAATAAAGTTGAGAAACATGGAAGTTTTGTTCACTGAACAAGTTTTCTCAACTCTCTGTTTCCTTTCTGTTTTCCACACTTCTTTACCCTTTGGGTATTATGGAATTTGGTAATGGACCAAAGGTTACAAGCAAAGGACTGTTGAACAAGGGGTGTTGCACTGGAGGCAGATCATGATTCTTTAAATATAGTTACTGCTGTTACAGATTTCCCCCTTTCCATTCTTCTTGTTGGAGAAATAAAGTCTAGCAGAGAAGCAAGTACTGTCAAATATGAAGAAAAACCTAACCGGCTAAAGATGGCAGAGCTGTGAGATAGAGCTATCTTCAAGGTGGCTAATTCTGAGTTATTGCTTTAAATCAATACGTCCTCTCACTCCACTTCTTGTTATATAGGGGACAACCAAAACTGCAAGATTTGTTTCTAGGGATTTTGGTTGTTGTTAATTTTGTTGTTTTTAATATTATTATTGTTAGTATTTGGACCCATCCCAATTTAAAGGTTTTCTTGATTCACTAAAATAGGGAGAATGGGCTTATATCTATCACAAATAACACAAAGCAAATGCCAACAAATGATTGAATCATCATGTTTCGCAATCAATGTCTTTTTATCAGAGGAGATAACTCTAGGAGCATGTTAAAACATTAAAAATTTTCCATGACAAAATCAAGAGATCTAACAAGGATAATGCATGTTGAGACTAAGGGACAATGAAATCATCTCTGTGTTGTTCTTTTCTGAACTGCATGCTGCCCTATTCCTTGGTCACACGTATCACTTAATGTCTAGATTAAAAGATAATATGAAATACTTTATGTAGATTTTGAGCAAAACACTCTATGCTAGTTTAAGAAGAAATAGTAAGGAGGATTCAGGTGACAGTGCTGTGAGTTAGTCTAGGACTCTCTGGAATAAATGCTGTGGATTGTTATTCAGCTGTGTGCTTGCATAACTCCTGCTTTCCCCAGAGATGAGAAGGAATGATAGTGGTGTCAAAAACATAATCTCACCTTTGCCCTGCTTACATATAATAATGTTTATTGCCTGGTACATATTCATGAAGAAATATGTGTCTATGCTGTTTCGCTGAAAGATAGAATAGAAAGCCAGTTATACATCCAAGGTACTAGACATATTCAGGCTTGCTCTTACTTTTTAGGACAACAGATAAAAATAAGAAGACTTAGCCTGAAAAGGAAGTTTTAGGAGAATATAAGTGAATGCTGTGATTTTGAAATGTTTAATTAAGAGGGACACCAATTTATGTAGCAAAATCCAGACTATGAGAAAAAAGATACTTTGTTGCAATTTTAAGCACAAGAAGTTATATATGGGTGTTCTCTTGCAGTTTTGAGATTTTAAGTTATTCACACACAGAAGGAAAGGCGATTTTATTCCAAGAGTGTTCACAATCCTGAGATTTAAATATAGGTAGATCTTGGCATTTCTGTATGTTACCTTCTTTTTGTTTGCAGTAACTTCCTACATTATTCAAAAATCCATGACCTCAATGTCAGGCGAGTGACACATAGATAGTCACTGTTATGTGTAATGGAGATATTGCTTACATACAAAAGTCAGTGTTTATAAGTCTGGTGATTTCCAATTTCTCACTTTTCTTGAAAATAGAGAAATGTGGCAGAACTGGATGTGCTTTTTAACATGGAATTGATAGACAAGAGTCTACAAGTAGGTAGCCTAATAGATTGAGAGTGGAAAACAAAATTCCCTGCAGGTCCTGCTGTTTCCTAGTCTTTCCCCAATAATGAGATATTTGGCTAGGTATACATAATCAAAGAATTTCAGTTGTTCTTAAGGTATAGAGAAATATAGAAGTGGAAAATGTAAATGGAGTAAGGCATAATCTATTAGGAGAACAAAAACCATTACAACACGTTTAATGGCACATTGGTAGTGTATCTAGAACTATGCCTCCCAATATGGTAACCACTAGCCCTGTAGAATACTTGAACATTTGAATTGTGGCTAATTGAATAATTTTAGTTGATTCTGTGTTGAAATCAAATATTTTCTACTATGAATTATATAAATGTTATTAAAATTAATTTTATTAGTTAATCTTTTAATTTAAATTTTGTCATGGTGGTTTGCAAATGCCACTTGGTTTCAAACTATGATTTTTCTGTCTGACAGGGATAAAGAAGGGAATACCTAGACAGATTATGTAACTTCATTGATTCTTGCTACCTATTCGGCACCTGTAGACATACACAATTTTAGTTCTTGTCATAGGAACAAATTTGGATGTATTTATGTATACCCATTTATTCACATGTACATAAATGATAAATGGCTAAATATTTGAAAAACATTGTAGATTTGTTTGAAAAGTTGGGGAAAAGTCATAAATAAATCCCACAAACTGTTAGAACAGACTTATTACATGTTGCTGACTGGATTTAGAAGACATATTTTTTCTGTAAAAATGTCTTTGTGATATTATTAAGCAGTTATATTTGACTTGTAACATAAAATAGATATCAATTTATATCCAATTATTTTCAACACTGTAGATAGAACTTTACAATAATATACAATGAAGTCACAGTTAGGTATACTAGATTTCAGATTTCATGGACTTTTAAAAGATATTTCATTTTTTACATCACTGAATGTTACCTTATGTCTGCAGTGAAGTCTGGGGCAGGGCTCTATATTAAAATTACTATTTCTCCACTGAAATGGATGAACATTCACAATTAGTGAGCTAGAATTGATAAATTGCAATCCAAATACGGAAATTTTGCCAAATAAGTTACTGTCAGGACAAGTTTTACTTCCTAGTGAATTCTGGATAAAAACTTGGGTTTTCAGAAATTTTTAGATTTTGGAATTGTGAGTAAGGAGTTGTGAAAATGTATTGCATTAATAACAAGTTATGGCCATATATTTATCATTCTTTAATCATCTTTGCTCAAAAATGAACTGCATGTTTGGATTCATGTTCCTGTTCATTATATTTTTTTAAAGATTTATTTATTTATTTGAAAGTCAGAGTTACATAGAGAGAGAAGGAGTGGCAGAGAGAGAAAGAGAGAGACAGAGAGGTCTTCTATCCGATGGTTCACTCCCTAATTGGCTGCAATGGGCCTGAGCTGTGCCGATCCAAACCAGGAGCCAGGAGCTTCTTCCAGGTCTCCCACATGAGGGCAGGGTCCCAAGGACTTGGGCCATCTTCTCCTGCTTTCCCAGACCATAGCAGAGAGCCAGATTAAAAGTGGAGCATCCGGGACTGGAACCAGCAGCCATATGGGATGCTGGCACTGCAGGCAGTGGCTTTACCCGCTATGCCACAGCTCTGGCCTCTCTTTTTTTTTTTTTTTTTTTTGAAAATTGCAGAAGTACCTGTAAGAAGGGTCTTTTTCCATATTCTTCCTATTTGTATCCAATATCATGGCATATCACCACACTCCCCCAGGCTGGTAATTATGGCTTACTAAGCCCATTTTCTGTACCAGAGCCTTGCTTTGGCACGTTAAACCTGTTTTGATTAGAAAATGGTATTGAATCGATCAGAATTAATGAAACTGCCCCAAAGTCAGGAATATTGCCTAAATTCTGATTCACTCAATGTCATTCTCTTTCAAGGGAATTACCATCAGTTAATTAAATCTTAAAATCATTTTCTGTGTGCTCTATGGGATACTCTAGGGAGTACATGGTGGTAAGTTCAAACACATTCAAGTATGTAATAATTTATATAATTGGGCTACAATGTTAAAAGTTATAAAAGGTTTACAAATTTCATTTCTTTTTATTATTAGCACTAATAAATTAACTTCTTGTTTGTTTGCCTTCTATGTCCTTGTCAGTACTAATTTATGGGGCTAGCATTTACAGCACATATTGAATATGGAATAGAGGGGGAAAGGTGGGTATTCTTCCATTGGTTTTCACATGACAGGAAAAGTGTTCAGTCTGTCAGTTTTAAGTGTGATGTCAGCTACAGGTTTTCCAGATTACCTTTCCCAGGTTGGAAAGTGCCCCACTATTTCATGTGTGCTCAGAGTTTTTATTAAGAGTGGACAATGGATTTTCTCAAAGGAATGCTCCATATTTGTTAAAAACAATTATACATTTTTCTCAGTTTATTAACACAGTGAATTATGCTACTTTTGAATGCTAAACCAGTTTGTAGGAAATCTCCACTTGATATAATAAGTATTCTTGTTTATATATTATTAGATTTATTAAAATTATATAGAAAAGTAAGCATCTACATTCATGAGGAATAATGGTCTACCATTTACTTTCCTTGTTTACTGCCTATCAGATTTTTATCAAGGTGAGGCTAGCCTCATAGGATGAGTTGCAAATACTCCTTTTCATAAAATATTCTGAAAGAGTTGTTATTTTTGTTTGTTTTTCTTTTTGTTTTGTAGATGTGGTGTTATTCTCCCTTAAATATTCTATATGCATAACCTGTGAAGATCCAGCATTGTCTTTGTGGGAAGATTATTAATCACCACTTGAATTTATTTAGTAGATATATCCATTCAGCTTCTTTATTACTTCTTGTTTAAGTTTATGTATTTCTTTTTGTTTATTTAAAAAGCAGAGTGACAGAGAGAGATAGAAATCTTCTGTTGGCTGGTTCACTCCTCCAATACCTGCTTATCTAGGACTTGGTCATATGGATCCCCAGAGCCAGGAAAGGCACCTGCGTGTCCCATACGGGTGGCAGGAGTTTGAGTACTCGAATCATCATCCGCTGCCTCCCAGGTGCATGAACAGGAAACTGAATCACTCCAGTGTGGGATGCCAGCATCCCAAGTGGCAGCTTAACTCTCTGTGCCACAACACCTGTGCCAAGCTTAGCATTTTTATCTCAGGATAAAAATAAGTTTCTACTCCTTAGATTTTGAAGCTTCATTGTTAAATGCATAAGCAGTTGGGATTGTTGTCTCTTTCTGATGAATCAAGCCCTTTATCACTTTTTTTAGTATTTTATTTGTTTATTTATTTTTAACTTTTATTTAATAAATATAAATTTCCAAAGTACAACTTTTGGATTATAGCGGCTTTTTCCCCCCATAACCTCCCTCCTACCTGCAACCATCCCATCTCCCACTCCCTCTCCCATCCCATTCTTCATCAAGATTCATTTTCAATTATCTTTATCACTTTTTTTTTTACTTTTATTTAATGAATATAAATTTCCAAAGTACGGCTTATGGATTACAATGGCTCCCCCCCATAACATCCCTCCCACCCACAACTCTCCCCTTTCCTGCTCCCTCTCCCCTTCCATTCACATCAAGATTCATTTTCAATTCTCTTTATATACAGATCAGTTTAGCATATATTAAGTAAAGGTTTCAACAGTTTGCTCCCACACAGAAACATAAAGTGAAAAATACTGTTTGAGTACTAGTTATAGCATTAAATCACAATGTATAGCACATTAAGGACAGAGATCCCACATGAGGAGTAAAGGCACAGTGGTTTCTGTTGTTGACTTAACAAATTGACACTCTTGTTTATGGCATCAGTAATCATCCTAGCCTCTTGTCATGAGTTGCCAAGGCTGTAGAAGCTTTTTGAGTTTACAGACTCTGATCATATTTAGACTAGGTCGTAGTCAAAGTGGAAGTTGTCTCCTCTCTTCAGAGAAAGGTACCTCCTTCTTTGATGACCTGTTCTTTCCACTGGGATCTCACTCGCACAGATCTTTCATTTAGGTGGATTTTGTTTTTTGTTTTTTGTTTGTTTGTTTGTTTGTTTTGCCAGAGTGTCTTGGCTTTCCATGCCTGAAATACTCTCATGGGCTTTTCAGCTGGATCCGCATGCCTTAAGGGCTGATTCTGAGGCCAGAGTTTATCACTTTTTTTTAACCAACTTATTATCTTTGGTAGTTAGTTGGTCTGAATCAATTTTCTCTGAGCTTCACACAGCTGTGTTTTTATGTTTAAGGTGTATTGCTGGTAGGCAGCCTCTTACTATTTTATCTAGTCTGATATTTTATTTAGTCTGATAATAATTTGCATTTTCATTGAGGACATATGTATTATTTATTCTCAATGTAATTATTAGCATATTTAGTATTTCTAATAGTCTCATCTGCTTTGTCCCCTTTTCTCCTTAAGTCTTTCTGAATTGTTTTCAAACACATATTTACTTATTTATTTGAAAGGCAGAGCATGACAGAGAGAGGGCAGAGAGAAAAAGAGAGAAAGAAGCAGAAGCAGAGACAGAGAAAGAGAGATAAATCTTCCCTTCGCTTCACTGGTTCACTCCTCAAATGGCTGCAACATCTTTATTGGGGTCTAGCCAATGCCAGAGCTGGAAACTCTATTCAGGTCTCTCACATGGGTGACAAGGGCCCAAACACTTGGGCTGTTTTCAGGGGCCTTCCTAGGCACATGGAAGGAAGCTGGATTAGAAATAGAGCAGCCAGGGCCCAGTGTTGTGGTCTAGTGGGTTAAGCCACTACCTGCCTCATGTGGGTGCCAGTTCAAGACCCAGGTGCTCCACTTCCAATCCAATCTGTTAATGTACCTGGGAAAGTGGTAGAAGATGACCCAAGTATCTGGGCCCCTGCATTCATGTGGGAGACCCAGAAGAAGCTCCTGGATCCTGGTTTGGCCTGGCTCAGCCCTAGCTGTTGAAACAATTTGGGGAGTAAACCAGGGGCTGGAAGAAATCTCTCTCTCTCTCTCTCTCTCTCTCTCTCTCTCTCTCCTTCCCTCTTCCTCTCCTTCTGTAATTCTCCCTTTCAAATAAATAGATAAATCTTTAAGGAAAAAAATATGAGATAGAGAAGCCAGAACTCCAACTATCGCTCTAGTGTAGGATGCTAGCATCTCAGGCCACTAATTAACATACTCTGCCAAAATGCCAATCCCTGAATTTTTTTTTATGATTCCGTTTTACCCCTTTTAAAATTTCTTGTCTGTTTTTTCTTTGTTACTTCAGTGCAGAAAGACTCTCTAAACGTTGGAACAAATCAAGAGTACCTTCGCTAGCATTCACTTGAGCAGTTTTTTGGAAGGTCTAGCCTGACAGTAATAGATGAAAAAATAAATTCTAAATGTACTGTAAAGCAAAAAACCAAATGGTAATTACCTTAAAATGATGATTTCTCTAGAATATCCAAAAGAATCAATAAACTATTTGAATCAGGGTTATCAGATTTACAATTATTAAACAGGTTTTTATTTGCTAACAATGGAATTGCAGAAAATTATTCTTTTACATTATATATATTTGTGTTGTAGATATAGGCATTTGTGGAGGACATGCCCAACATTGATGTTTGGTCATTTGTAATTGGTTTTCCTGCCTTTTCAACCGTGATTTTATCTAAAAATTTTATTTCCCCTCAATGACAATAGACTTTAAAAACTTTCTGTTTCATCTGTTTGATAAACACTTCAGAGAAAAATATTTGTTTACTTTTCATTCAGTACCTTACATTTATATTTATTTAGATCAAGAAATCTTGTAATGTATTCGTTTTAGCAGATTAAAAGTAATTTATCAGAGCCAGCACTGTGGCGTGGTGGATAAAGCAACCGCCTGTGGTGCTGGCATCTCATATGGGCACCAGTTTGATTCCTGGATGATCCACTTTTTTTTAAGATTTATTTTATTATTTATCTGAAAGAGTTACACAGAGAAGGAGAGGCAGAGAGAAAGAAAGAAAGAGAGAGAGAGCGAGAGAGAGAGAGTGAGAGAGAGAGAGGTCTTCCATTCGCTGGTTCACTCCCTAACTGGCCACAATGGCCGGAGCTGCACTGATCTGAAGCCAGGAGCCAGAATTTTCTTCCGGGTCTCCCACGCGGGTGCAGGGACCCAACCAAGCACTTGGGCCATCTGCTGCTGCTTTCCCAGGCCATAGCAGAGAGCCGGAATGGAAGTGGAGCAGCCAGGACTCGAACTGGTGCTCATATGGGATGCCAGCACTGTAGGCGGCGGCTTTACCTGCTAAGCCACAGCGCTGGCCCCATTCTACTTCTGATCCAGCTCCCTGCTGATGTGTCTGGGAGAGCAGTGGAGGATGGTCCAGGTATTTGGGTTCCTGTACCTGTATGGGAGACCCAAAGAAGCTCCTGGCTCTTGGCTTTGGTTAGGTCTAGCCCCAGCCATTGCAGCCATTTGGGGATTGAGCCAGCAGAAGGAAGAACTCTCTCTCTCTGTTTTCTCTCTCTCTCTCTGTTTTCTCTTTCTCTCTCAACTCTGTCTCTCTCTCTTTCTCTCAAGTCTCCCTTTACAAGAAATAAACAAACCTCTTTTTTTAACAAAAGTAATTTTATCCAGTAATTTTAGTTGTTTTCAATGGGAGAAGTTGTTCAATTTCTGTTTTATTTTCAGGAAAGTTTAACCTATACCCTTTTCACCACTGTATAATTCTCACTGTATAGTCCATATATTGGTAAAATGAAGATGACAAAATGATTTTAGAAACTTTCTGAAACATGAAGATTAAAATTAGTAATGTAGATAATAGACAACTGTCTTATAGCTCATAAAGGACAGAAGATAAATTCAAACATTTTTTTCACTTTGTCTAGTGCTGTTGCATGTAATGCCCTGAATTAAACACAAAAATGGACTATAGTCTGAGTGTACAATACAGTGAGGCTGTTTCTTTACTGTATTTCCATATATTTATATACATTGAACTTGAACTTTCACTAGATTTTTATTAAACACTAGGTCTATTTTTTGATCTAATCATTTAATAAAAATTTAGTGGTATCTACCATGTACTTGCAGATGTAAATAAATAAATCATTAACACCTAGTCTCTGTCTCTGTAGGTTGTGACTCGTGGGTTGCCCATGATAGAAAACTTAGCTCTCTCTGGCTTAAAAACAAATATAATGAATTGGCTCACATACTGAGAAGAATGAAAATAAGAATGATTTCAGAAGAGCTAGATTCAGCAGCTCAAGTGAAGCAGCGTGTCCTTTCTCTGTTCTCACACTGGTGATGTTGGCTGGCTTCGCCACCAGACTGGAAGTCGCACACCAGCAGCATTGCTGGATGAGCTTTCAGTCACATGGCAGAATCTAGGTTTTGTATTTTGACATGATATCTCCCATGAAGAAACAGCCTCCTTTACTAATAGAAAGTTATGATGGAGAAAATGATTTTTTCCATCCTGCAAAACTTAACATATATGCGTGTCACATCAGCCTATTTAAGATAATTGTCTGTGGCTGAACTAGTTACTTTAGAGCTAATGGGACATGCTGATTGACATGAACCTAGAATTGAAGGTGGCTCCAATCTAAACCATATGACTGATAATAGTCGTTGAGGGAGGAGGGGTTTTGCAAAACAGTAATTCTGGAAGCTGTTAAGACTGGAGAGGCAGCAG
Organism: Oryctolagus cuniculus; assembly: GCF_051225735.1. Lineage (NCBI taxonomy): Eukaryota > Metazoa > Chordata > Mammalia > Lagomorpha > Leporidae > Oryctolagus > Oryctolagus cuniculus. Next base: position 53,382,459 of record NC_142872.1, read on the forward strand.
TTTACTTACCAGTTAAGACACAGGCTGTGACGCCCACATCCAGTAATCAGACTGCCTGGCTTTGAGTCTGAGCTCCACCCTAGATTCCAGCTTCCTGCTATTGCAGACCTCATGACACTGTTCCCTGTCACTCAAATGTGATACCTGGACTGAATTCTCAGCTCCCAGTTTCTGCTCTACCCATTGTGGGCATTTGGGGAATAAATCAGTGGATGAGAGCTCCCTCTGAATGTCTGTGTGTCTTTCTGTCTCTGCCTGTCAAATAAAGAAAGAAAGAAAGAAATTTGGGGAGTAAAAGAATAAGACAGGTGAATGGAACCTGGACTAGGAGCATGGAAACCATTCCATTCCATGCTATCTTCCAGTCATTTATAGACTAGAAACTTTAAATCATCATTCAAATGTGCTGAATTACTGAACTTATATAAAATGACCAAATTTAAAACAATAAACTGATATTAGGCATAGGCTTCTCTGGCTGTTCTTTCCTGTGAGAGATGCTTCAGTTTACTTAATATAATCATAGCATTTAAATGTATTCCTATAAATTTTTATAATGGTGATTTTTTACTGTCCTTCCTGCTTGTTGAGCCTCTTCAGAATCTTGGTTCTGTCAGCTGTCATAATAACTTACCCTTCCTTTCTGAGGTCACCTGAGAATGTGATAAGCACACTTTCTTTATCTCTGTCCACCACGTAGATAAAAATGTTTCACAAGAAAGGCCAAATAGACTAGCTGCAGGTTTTTTTTTTTTTTTTTTGTCATGAACAAAAACTTATATAAGTAATCACTAGTACAGGATGATATTATATATGTGGTATACATCTCTTATTGCTCTTATTATTTATTTATATTTATTTGAAGGGCAAAGTGGCCAAGAGGGAGTGAAGGTGAGACAGAGAGATATTTTCCATTCTCTTGTTCACTCTTCTTAATGCCTGCAGCAGCTAGGGCTGGGTGTGACAAAACTGAGGAGCTGGGAGCTCATCAAATTCTCCAGCATGGATGGCTGGGACCCAATTACTTGAGCATTTGCCTGTTTCTTTCTAGGCTATGCATTAATAGGAGGCTACATCATAACCAGAGCTGGCCCTAGAACCAAGACACTCGGATATGGGATGGTGCAGCCACAAGTGGCATCTTTTCATGCTATGAGAGCACATACAACAAGAATTGTTGGGGGCCGGCGCCGTGGCTCAATAGGCTAGTCCTCCACCTAGCAGCACCAGCACACTGGGTTCTAGTCCCTGTCGGGGCGCCAGATTTTTTCCTGGTTGCCCCTCTTCCAGGCCAGCTCTCTGCTATGGCCCGGGAAGGCAGTGGAGGATGGCCCAAGTGCTAGGGCCCTGCACCCCATGGGAGACCAGGAGAGGCACCTGGCTCCTGCCTTCGGATCAGCGCGGTGCACCCGCCACTGGAGGGTGAACCAACGGCAAAAAGGAAGACCTTTCTCTTTATCTCTCTTTCACTATCCACTCTGCCTGTCAAAAAAAAAAAAATTGTTGGCACTAACTATCAGCCCACTCTTCTTTCAGTTGGTCTGGTGCTTTGATAAAGCACTTTTCAGTTCTAACTCAACCATTTGATCTTTTTTAAGGTCTTTGTTTAGACCTTAAACTGCTGTCATTTCTGCCTAGCTTATCTGTCAGTACACAATGTGACCATGAGTTTCTTGAGACACAAAGTGTGAATTATGTAATTTGTTAGTTGATGGTTCATTTCTCTAAACATTTGTATTTGTCACTAGTGAGAATCAGGGAAAGCTACCAATTCGGGGAAAAATGCAGGTAGAAAAATTAGGACAACAAACATTGTGAATAAGTGCTTAATCACAGGTTTTTAAGGAGAACCCTCTTGTTTCTCTTGGACAAAAAGCCACAGTCAAAGGAGTACATTTTCCTTGGAGTCTCCCTTCTGCACCAGCATATCTGTCTTTTAGCTTGTGTGTGGGTGGTTATTGGTGAAGACCACCCCACATCCCTACCTAGACGGAGAGCCCTGTCACACAGTCCTCAGTTTACAATTAAAAGTAGTCCTCAGGTGAGATATTGCCAAACACCTCAACAAAGCTGTGACTGGAGCTCCCTACTTTGCTCTTCAGCTACCTTTTTTCACTTTGACCTTTTTCATAGATGTATTCCCAGTTCTTTTCATCATTTCTCAAATCTTTTTATTTACCACATTTAATATTCATAAGTGAGAGCATCTAATATGAAAGTATGGAACTATAACATGTAATACCACTCTAAGCCTGGGTTGACCATATTAAGATTAATATCCTTCTGATTATACTTTTCTGATTGTACTTCTGAATATACTTTTCTCAGTATTTCTGTGTATTACTCTATTTCATCATTCTATTTAACTCAACACAAGGCATTCCCCTTCTCAGGGTCACTGGAAATCAGTATGTCTAGTTTTTCTATGGCATTCCAACTAATTTATTAGAAAAGAGTTCATTTTGAATTTTGTGTTATTCTTATGTCACCATATAATGTTACTGTAGCTTGAAAGAATACACTTTATACACTAGATTGATTCATTATGCTTAGCATTTATTGCTTAGCATTTTATGTCTATAATGATATGATTAAGTTTCTTTGTAGTTTGTACTACTAGAAACAGTTTCAATACATTAGTATTTATTGTTGTTTATTACTGGTTTTCCTTTCTAGATTATAGGAAGTGTATAGAATGTGCAAATCCACATTCTTATACAAATATCAGAAATTGAGAAATAAAATGTTTATTAGTACTAATCAAGTTTATAACCCTTGGATTTTGAAAATTCTTTTCACTCTAAATTACTACACTTTCTTGTCTGGGCTCTAAATATTCAGGCATGTACATATATTCAATATAACTATATAAATCCAAATATATCAATGTATGATATTTATATATCAGAACCTATATCAACATATGTATCCTTAAATATATGAGAAAGAGAGAGAATCTATAAAGGTGGGGGTCTCTTGCCACACTCATCAAGATGGAAATCTCTTATCAAAAGTAACCTTTTGATAATTTGTATGTCTTTTTACATTTTGAAAATTTGATCCTAAATTTATATCTTTATAGCAATGAGGCCAATAATTCTGTCTGAAAACAGAAATCTTTTTTGGCAGGCATCAGGACAATATCACCTTAACTTCTTCACACAATAGTCTTTTCACAATTCAACTGACCTTGAATGTGATTGCTTTTTTAGCCTCAAGTGCTATTCTTAAATATATGATGCCTACCGTGTTGTCAGGTGGGTGGCAGATCTGAAATGTGCAAAATTAGAATGAGATGTACAGCCAGGTGCATAGGGTTTGTGAAGGCCGGATACAGTCCTGTTGTGACGGAGTGTTTACTTGAAAGAATTGTTAGCTGAAAAAAATAAAGTTCCTCACCTCTTCCTCAGCTCTGCCTAAATTCAGCTTGTAAATGCAGGCTCCTCTTCGATTGCTTGAGGTGAAATTTATATGAACTATAAATGCTTGATCAGGAATATTTTCCTGGCTTTTCCTGGCAAGAAAGACCCAGAGAGAGAAAAGCCCAAGGCTAGAAGCATCCTGCTGACCAATTGTTGATAGTCTTCAGCTCACAAATGAGGAAAGAAACAGGGCATCATTATGCTGCATGGAGAATTTAGGCTTTTTGGCATTGGTTTCTTTTTAAGACTTCTCAATAGTGTGGGTTTATTGCCCATTCATTTCCTCCCAAATGGAAAAAAAAAAAAAGAATCTTCCAGCCTGAAGATAGTAATCTTTCTCTGTTTCCCATTTAGAAAGCACTGAATTTAAGTTCCCAGCAATGTTGAAATTGGTGTGATTATTTGCAGTGCCAGGACCACAGACATCAGCAGATTCTTATTAGTTGGGTTGTAACCTGGGTTATAAAGGGAATTACAGGAGAATAATACAGAGTAGACTTGGGAGAAAGCTGGAGACCCAGATCCAGATAAGTGGAGCTTTAAGATAGTAAGTTTTCTCAAAGACAAAACCAGTCAGTGAAAGAATTTAAAATTAGACAGGTGGAAAATTTCCTCGAGTATCCCATTCTAAGCTATCGCTAAACATCGGCCACTCATTTACAGTAAAATGGGAAGAAGATACCTAGAAGGCCAGAAAAGATAAAACAGAAGGATGGAGCAGGTGAAAGTAAATGTGGTGATAGCGGCACATTAGGGTGAATAACCTAGAGTGTATTCATGCCATTCCTTCAACAAGCATATAGTGAAAGACGTTTTTGATCTAGGCACCGTGCTGTTGGGGAAACTACTATATATGAAAGCAAAGATAATCCCCTGGATGATCCACTCTAGTAGAAAAGAACTACTTTCATAAATATAAAATTTGAGCTATGCTGTCTTTAGAAAGAATGGAGTGCTAAGAGATTATAATAGAAAAACCACATTGTGTGTAGTGTATAGGGAAAGCTTCCTTGGCAGAGTGAGCTTTGAAGTGTAGAAAAAAAAATGGCTCAAGTTAGGTTTAGGTGGAAGGGAGGAATGCAAATCTGAGCACAGAGTACTACCTACCAAAGAACCTTTGGATGGAGAAACAACGTGTGTTACAAAGGTTTAAAATACACAGAGTAGCTCTAGCTAAAGGATGGAGGGCAGTAGGAAGAAATGACGATCCAGAGTCTGATTATTCAGAGTCCTGAAAGCCACATATCCAAACCTTATCTGTATTTTAAGAGAATTGGAAGTGAGCTAGAAAGACTGGACATCATTAAGAGCAGAGTTAGGTCTTCTGGTAAGGGGGGGGGGGGCCCTCTTTTAGGCATGTGATGATGGCTTGATCCAGATACTACTGGAAGAGATTGAGAGAATGAGAGAATGAGAATAATTGATACAGATAGAGAGAAAACCTCATTTGTGAATAGAGGCACCCAAACCCAGGTAACCTAGTACCACAACATAGCATTTGTCAGATTTTCTTCACAATGGTACAGCCAGTACATCTTGAAAATAAATTTTTAAATGTCCCTGTCTAGTTCAGGTTCAAAATAGGTGATTTTTATTGTGATGAGAGTAAATGTTAGAATGGAAACCATGGACGCAGGGAGATAGTGGAGGAGCCCTGGAAAAGAGAGGGGTCACTACAGCAGAGAGCGAGCCGCAGCTTTGGCATAAAGCACGTCTTTCCTCGATGGGTCTTTTTTCTGGAGCGTTCAGTTGCTGGGATCATGTGAAGAGAGAGACAATGGAAGTGATAGAGAGTGGTGGCGAAAGAAAACTGAGAAGAAAATGGTATTAAGAGAAAACTGAAACATCTTAGAGTCTTGCTCCTCACTTTGTTAGGTCGTAACAGGAAGCTTATAATAAGTACAGAATCTTAGACCAGTGCCACAATCTGTATGCCACTAGATCTCCAGGTGGTTAGGAGGCACACTCAAGTTTGAGAACCATAGTTTAATAACAACTCCAAGAAGCAGCTGACGGTGATTGTACTACTCTCCATGATCTGGCAAAGAGTAGCACTTCTGCCCAGCTTTCTACTCTTGTCATGGTTCACCCTCACCCAGCAATGTCTAAAGTTTATTTCTAAGATTTGTATAAGTTCAACACTGCATTAATCTCAGGTATATTTAATGCTATTCTGAAATACAAATAAAAACCAACTTGAAATAACAGTACAGCAAATCAACTTTTGAAAATGACAATAGATGAAAGTAAAATGGATAGCAATGACAAATGAGGAAGAAAAACCTAATTCAGAGCTCCTGTTTAAGAAATAGAAAATTTCACCTGAAACACTAAGAAGTAATATGCTACTTATGACAAACATAAGGCAGAAGATCAAAGATGTTCTTTCAAGTTGTCTGTCTGTGGAGCTTCTTAGAATTTTACCTTCAAAAATAAGTTGCTTACTGTTCTAGTTATCTTGCTACATACAAACCTCACCAAAATTTGCTGGCTTAAAATAACAATTTATTCTTGTTTCTCATGGGTCTATAACTGCAGTAGGTTTATTTGGGGTAGTTCTAGCTTGGGATCTTTTTAGTCAAATGGCATTTGGGTTGGGAACATTTGAAGCTTTGGGCCCTGTGTGTAAGGTGACCTCTCTCATGATCTGCAGTAGGTGCAGTGGGTTGTCTACTGCGTTGACAGGAATGGCGTCACCTGGTTTTTCATTCTCCTTGGATCCTCATTACAAAGAGGTAGGAAAATAGAAAAGGAGGGGACAAGGAAGATGGAAGGAGGAAGCAGTATAAGAGTAGGAGAGCAGGGAAGGCAGAGAAAGAGAAAGAGGTATTTGTAAAATTACTAGACAAATTTAAGCAGAATTTCTCCAGGTAGAACAGAATATATAATCACTGCAAATTAGATGCTGTTTTTCACCCCTCCCTAAATATAGATTTCATTTGCATCATCATCTCGTCTGCTAAATGTCATTTTTAAAATGTGAATTCTTAAATGTCAGCTAACAAGGAAGTTTGACGATTCAGTCTCCTGTTATTCTGATTCCATCAGTCTATTATTAAGGACAGTTTAGCTGTTGATTACTGAAATTCTTAATATTCCTAATTAAGCCTTCGTTTGTGCAAATTGATTTAAGGTGACATAATTAAAACACACACACACACATACACACACACATACATGGTATAGCATCTGCTGGAAAGTTTGTGTATTCCTTTCTTGGCTAAGATGCATTCCACTTATTAACACAAAAAGTATAATTGTGGTGTGATTATCAAATTTTCCAGTGAACCATAATTACATGCTCTAATGATGACAGGTCAGGGTTTTCTTAGAAGACTTTTCTGTGCAGATGGAAGAATGGATAGGAAATGCAAGCAAGGTAGAGAAAGCTCTTAAAGTCTTTCTAACTCTATAATCCTGTAACTGTTGTGTCCTGCTTTTAACTTGAGCAAGTCAGAGTGAGCATTCCCTTCAACCTAAGCCCCTAGATGTTTTGTAAAAGAGATTCAATTAATTGCTGTCTCTTTTGTCACAAGCAAATGATCTATCCTGTGAAAAATCTGACTGTCTAATTAATGTTGTAGCATATGTGCATTAATCTGGCGGGTCCTCCAGTTCTCTAATGAGACATAAACTCACTACAAGATCTTACTTAAGAAATAATAAACTGACGGACTCAGCATGGCACCGTCACCTAATTAATAAAATGGTGACAATTTTAAGATCCTTGTGCTGATTTTTTATTATGATTATTGTTTCAGGAATCCTATTTTGCATATATTTGCAAAGAGACAGAAGAAAGGATGTAAACTTAGCAGTTAGCAACCTTTGACTAAACAAACAAACAAAGGATTAGGTGGAATCAATATTGCCAGAAAGAATTTCCCCAAAACAGTCCAGAGAATCCAGAAATGAAAGAACATAAATCGGTGTCAGAGAAAATGCTCTGTTTATAGTGACATCTAGTGGTATTCGTTTTCATGCTCGCCTATTCCTAAGTGAATTCCCCAGGAAGTTATGAAATAAAGAAAACTTTTTATTATTTCAGTTAATACAAATGTGTAATTGATATAATCTATAAATGGAGTAAAAGGAGTAAATATTTTATGAAACTTCATGGATGGTGTCCGTTTCTATCTGAGGAAACTATTTTTGAAAGTGGTCTGAGTGGATAGATTATGACTTTGATGATGACCACAAACATAATGTCTGCCCCACCTACTTTTACATGTACTGGTTGATATTTTTTTACATGTGACCACCTGAAATTTTTTCACATCTTTTTTTTAAAATAAATAGAATCAACCAATCAGGGCATTCATAGTAGAAATACCTTTGTGAAAAATGGATCATTTCATGGCAGATTTATCTTAAACTAACTAAAATAATGACATTCATTCCCAAAGGGCTTTCGTATCGAATACTGAAAACGTCTGTTATCTGAGTATAGTAGAAGAGTTTGGCTCACTGTACTGTCTGGTGTGTGTGTGTGTGTGCACACACGCAGTAGCAATTTATGAGTATAAATTTGCCCTTATGCTCAGGGTACAGTTTTTGCTTAGTACATACATTTTAATGGCAGAGATAGAAAGAAGAGCAAAATTTATAAATAAATTATAGGAATTTGACATAGTAAGGTATGATTTTGTAAAGTAATGGACTTCTTGTGATCAAGGAAGTTATAAAATTGCTAAATAATATTCCTTCTAGCTTTTTCAGAAGAGAAGAAAACTCGACAAGCAGTACTTTGGCACAGGGAAAATATTGATTGCTTTGCATCAGTTCAAACACTGGTCTTTCTGAAGAGACCATGGAGAAATACATCCTTGACATGACCCTTAAAGACTCTCAATATCTTTTCCATCACTTGAGGGCAGACTCCATTCCCCTATGGACACACGCTTCCCCCAGTGGTTTGTTCGTCTGATACTTTTGAACACCCATGTGCTAATATCTGTGAATGAACGTGAACCAGTACAATCTCTTAATCTCCTTATTTTTTAATTTCCAATTATTTACTCGTTTAAGGAAGAGAAAGAGCCAGAGGCAGAGAAAATGCCGGTCCACTGGTTCACTCCCCACATCCCTGGAATATTCATTCCTGGGCCAGGGTCCAAGCCAGGAGCTGGAAATGTGGTCCAGGTTTCCCGCATGGGTGACAGGAAAACACTCTTTGGTGGAATGCAGCGACTTCTTACCTGCTGGATCAAATGCTCACTTTTGTGTTCACATTGTTTTTTTGTTTGTTTACCCCCTCATGCCACACAGTGTTGAACCCAGCCCCTATGGCTGTGCCTGTTGTTACCATCAGTTTTCTATAACGTTATTGTCAACTTCTGGAGCATCCTTCGAGTATATGTCTGTCTGCCTTGTACCACGCTCATTTCCAGGCCCACACAAAAACTTCTCTGACCTTTAAGGCCTTTCTTCTCTTCACGAGATGAGGCCCTTCTAGCCTGACCCAGTAAGCATTAGTTTACAAGCTTGTCATTCTACTGTACAGTTTCACGTGATAACAATTTTGCCTCCAAGTGTCACGCAGTTGAATCATTTGGAAGACCAAATGTGGCAATAATAATTCTGAGTTCTACTGTGAGCATTTTGGAAAACACCTTCTCCCTAGAATATGTAATAAAGTTAAATAACGTGACTTTTTCAGATAGTAAATTTATCATTGGAGTCATAAATTAGTTATACAGTGACATGATTTAAATATCACTTCTTGCCCACAGAAGGGAATTACAGTAAACAGATTCATAGACTTTCTAGCCTAAAAATTTGTCTGGGTGTTTTAGGGCATAGCTACGGGCAGATTTCAGAAGCCTTTTAAATACATGAATTGAAAATGCTTCATGCATGTACCTAAGGAGACGAGAAAAAATTTTACTGTTAACATCCATCCACAGCCTTGAATTTGACTGACTTAAAAAATCTTCCTAAAGGAACAATATTAATATTCAGTGAAAATACCCAGTGATGCAACATGTCAAACACTTGGTGTACATCTGCAGCCTCAAGAATAAGTGTAGTACCCTTCCATCACCTTTGCTTGTACTGTGTGCTGAACCACGTAGCCAATGCCTAGGAAAGTGTCATCTTTTCCAGTCTAGAAGGAAATACCAGTGACACTGTGTTTGTTCAGCAGTGGCCAGTCTCTGCAGTACTTTTCAAAATCCATTTGGATGATAGGGTCTGGCTGGTAGTAGGACTTAGGAGTATGCTGTGTTTGCATTGAAATTTATCAGCTGTATTTTTTAAAAGTAGTGACATATTAAACTGCTCCGATGGTGACACAGGTGCCTACATTAACAATTCTAGTAGATATCACAAAGGCCTTTTATTGCTCATAATCAACCGTATGTAACTATCTTATCTATCTGTTTTCTTTCATCTGTCTTACCCTGCTTTTATTTAATTTAGATGGACGCTTCAAAATGCATGAATCCAACCTGAATTTCAGTTGGTTGGTGTTCATCTTTCTGTGGATAACACAGCTTTCAGGTTCAGAATGAGCTCTGTCTTCTCCATGAGGGATTCTCTCATTACTCTAGCATTGTGGTTTTCACCTCAGCCTACATTTTAGAATAACCAGGAATTGTTTCTTTTTTCTTGGAAAAAAGGGAAAATACATGGTATTATAACATATTATTAAACATCTGATTAAATGCAGATATACTAATTTTCCTGATATGAAACTTTGGTGAACAATTTTTTTTTTTTCAGAAGCACTGGTGATTTTAATTCTATGGCCATGGTTGAGAATTCTGGCATCTTATTATGTTCTCCAAGTAATAATCCCATGAGAAAGGCAGGAGACCTGAGTGATATAAGCCAGTGATATACAAAGCAAGAGAAAGAAAATGTGTATAGTATAATATAAACTTCCCTGCCTACCATAATTCCCAGGTACACAGCTGCCTTCCCCAGTGACAGTCACAGTTACCAATGTCTTGTGTCTCCTGGCAGAGGTTATGTGTTCACAGAGAGAGAGAATTATTTTATTCAGCAACTTCTCCTTGTACTCCCCTTCCCCCCACCTTATAAGTTAGTGTCCTATACAAACTCCTATGAATATTGCTTTTCAAAATATTATTAATACATATTAATAACTTTATCAAAATACATCCTTTTGCTTCTTTTCCTTTAAGAGTGGCACAATTCCCTACTCTATAAATAGAAATAATACATATAACCAGTTTTGGTTATGATATTTCAATTTATGGCTGTGCATATTCAATATATCAAATGTGTGAGCACATCTGTAGAATAATTTTTTGTGAGTAGAAGTGCCAGATCCAAGAGATCTGTGCGTATTTCATTTAGATAGTGAACACCAGATAACTCTTAAGAGAGACTGGATCATGTGACACTGCCACCAGCAATCTGCAAGTGCCTTTTATGTCTCTTGTCAGCATAGGCTATAGGCAATGCCTAATAACTACACATCAGGGCTGGTGCTGGGGTGTAGTGAGCTAAGCCACCTGCAATGCCATCATCCCATAACAGTGCCTATTCTAGCTACTCTGCTTCCGGGCTCACTTCTGATCCAGCTCCCTGCTTTTGTGCCTGGGAAGGCCATGCACTATGGCACAAGTGCTTGGACCCCTTTACCCACATGGGAGATGTGGAAGAAACTTCTGGCTACTGGTTCCTGGCCCTACATGTTGCAGCCATCTGGGGGAGTGAACCAGTGGATGGAAGACATCTCACTTTTTCTGTATGTCCCTCTGTCTCTGTAACTCTGTCTTCAAATAAGTACATAAATCTTTTTAAAAAAAAATTTCATTGTAGTGCTAAGTAGTCATTTTCAGCGTTGAGATTCAATACTTTTTCTTAAATTTAGAAATTGATTTGTTTTTCTTCTTTTTGTGTAATGTTTGCTTTATATTCATCCTTCACCCATTTCTTTTGGGTTGTTTACTTTTAACCTATTAATTTCAAAGTTCAAGTATTAACAAAATCATTGCTTAATTTTGAGTTGCATTCGGTGTTTTTTTCTGTCATTGAGAAGTTTCATTGTTCTGGGAGTAAATGTTTTCCTATGTTTTGAATTGCTTGGGGTTCCAGAATTTATCAGAAAAATATATGTACTCTAAAATTATTTAAGTGTCATAAATGCTTCCTATCTTTTTATAGCTTCAGTTTTACATCTTAATATTTGACCAATCCCAAATTCATACTAAGCTTGTAATTACTTTTGTTAGCATTTAATTCTTTTGTGTTTTACTGATGTGCATACTGCTTCCATTTGAGTTAAATTTAAATTTGCAGAAAAATGCTAATGCAGTATAGTAAATGAAATAAGTTAAAAGTGAAAACAATGAAGAAACATAGGAAATAAGACAGAATTTGTTATTAAAGACTGCATGTAGTGAAGAAAGAGTCCATCACACAGTTGAACCACAAATTTGAAACTGTTTGATAGCATAAGAAGAAAATATAACCAGTTGTTAAATTCATAGCACCATTAAAATTAGTACCCCATGCATACATGCGCACCTCTGTTTCTGCACACACGTGCACATGCATACACACACTCACGGGTAAACACACACCTAGTTTATCAATGTAATCCAAATTTTTATGACATGGAACATAAAAAAGTAAGTTACCCTCTTCTTTTGCAGGTAAGGAAAACTAAATAAATGATAAGTTAAACCCTGGAAAACATCCTTAAACACTAATCAAATACCAGCAATCTGGTATTTTATTTTATTTTATTTTATTTTATTATTGACAGAGTTAGTGAGAGAGACAAAGAGAAAGGTCTTCCTTCCATTGATTCACCCCCTAAATGGCCACTATGTCTGGTGCTCTGCACTGATCCGAAGCCAGGAGCCAGGTGCCTCCTCCTGGTCTCCCATGCAGGTGCAGGTACCCAAGCACTTGGGCCATCCTCCACTGCCTTCCCAGGCCACAGCAGAGAGATGGACTGGAAGAGGAGCAACCGGGACTAGAACCCAGCGCCCACATGGTTTGCCAGTGCCACAGGTGGAGGATTAGCCAAGTGAGCCATGGTGCCGCCCCCCTGTTTATTTATTACCTATTAAAATTTTGACAGCATCAAACTGACCATACACACATGTCAGTGCTACATGGGACCCCAATATGACTTAATTAAGACATAGTTTTTTTTTTTTTTAGTTGCTCTAGGATATTGAAAATTATTTTTATCTAGAAGAAAGAGGGATAAGATATACTACACATATTCTCTGAAAAAAATAGTTTACTTCAATTGAGTAGATGGAAATTCTAAAAATGTACTTGTTGAAAGTGTATCAGTCCTAACTGGTTAATGAAATGAAGTGCTTCTCCAGTTGTTGCAAATGTTAGGATTACATTTATTTTTATGAACAATATGAATTATATATAATGGAATGTATTTTATATATATATATATATATATATATATACTGTATTTTCTTTATTCATTCATCTATCTATGGATGCCTAGGTTGATTCCACATGTTGAATGTTATGCATAGGTTTGCAATGAATATAAAAATTCAGGGAGGGGATTAAGATGGCAGAGCAGGGAGGGAGGTCACTGCTCTAGTCTAGGAGAAGATAATTTTAAAAAACTGGAGGCCGGGGCCTCGGCTCACTTGGCTAATCCTCCGCCTGTGGTGCTGGCACCCCAAGTTCTACTGCTCCTCTTCCAGTCCAGCTCTCTGCTGTGGCCCAGGTGCTTGGGCCCTGCACCCACATGGGAGACCAGGAGGAAGCACCTGGCTCCTGGCTTCAGATTGGTGCAGCGCACCGGCCGTGGTAGCCATTTGGGGGGTGAACCAATGGAAGGAAGACCTTTCTCTCTGTCTCTCTCTCTCACTGTCTAACTCTGCCTGTTAAAAAAAAAAATAAAAAAGTGGAAAGAGTGCAATCTCAGGGAAGAGATAGAGAGAAAATAGCAAAAGAAAATCTTTGTAAAATAGAGGGACACAGTGAACCTACATGGAGGGCATGGACATGCACAACTTAGGACCCCAGCAGCCGAGAGCCTCCACACCAGCGTTGGAGAGTGAAATGAGACCAGACTACAGCATCCTAAGTCACTGGCAAAAAAGCTGTAGGAAGAGCCTAAAGGGAATCTGGCTTGGAGCCCTGTGGGATATAATGTACCTGCCAAACTAGAGGAGAAAAAAGAAAGGCGGGGGGGGGGGGATGTTTCTCTCTACCAGATCACCCTGCAACAGCATCCTGTAACTAGCTGATAGAGAGCAGGCAGCATTTTGGACATATGTAAGAGCTGTGCCAGCTCGTGTCTGTACCAAACAACCAGCCAGATGGAGACTTCTGAGTCTGGTGGGGATTACAGATAGGGGACTAGATGCTCATGACTGTGGGAAGCTTGTTTATGGGAACTGTGAAAACACTGAGCTTCATGGGAGGACTCACGCTGTGGCTGGGACTTGGCCAATCACTATGGGAGGCTCCACACCCTCAGGGCTCTCTGGTTACCTGGTGAGGGACATTGCTGGCGAATCTGAATTTACACCTTTGTGTGGTCCTTGTGGCAGAGAAGATGAATAATTTACTCATTGGGACTAGTGCCTAGGCACTGGTCTCCTTTGAAGAGAGGAGCTCAGCTGCGTCTACACCAATAGACAGGAGTAAACCTCCCCTCTGATAAAAAAAAAAAAAAAAAGGTGGGGGTATTTACCACACCAAACCTGAGTGTGTCACCTTCACCTTGGAAAACTAAACAGAGCTCCGTGGCCACACCCACCACACACCTCTAGGTATTCACTGAAAGCAGACACTCCATCAATCTGCAGAGTAATAATACAAAGATAAAAGCCACCACAGCAAAAAAATTAAGAAACCAATGACTAGCTCCACAAATGCCAAATAACAAATGTACCAATTCAAGACACAGAGTAAGAAGGACAACATGATGCTCCCAAAAGAACACACTTCAGTAGTAGATTGTGAAGATGATGAGACTGAAGAAATGCCAGGAATGGAATTCAAAAAATTGATTATAGGATTACTTAGAAGTAATGAGACTCAAACAGTGCTCTATACTCTGTGTGTCTTTGTGGGTGCAGTTTGTTGAAATCTTTACTTAGTATATACTAAGTGCATCTTCTGTATATAAAGATAATTGAAAATGAATCATGATGAAGAATGGGATGGGAGAGGGAGTGGGAGATGGGATGGTTGTGGGTAGGAAGGAGGTTATAGGAGGGAAAGCTGCTATAATTCAAAAGTTGTACTTTGGAAATTTATATTTATTAAATAAAAATTGAAAAGAAAAAAAGAAGTAATGAGAAACAAATGCACAATGTAATGAAATCTGTACATGACATGAAAGAAAATTTCTCCAAAGAAATTGAGATCTTAAAAAGAAAGGAAAATGAAATCTTGGAAGTGAAGAATTCAATAGAACAAATAAAAAAATGCTGTAGAAAGCCTTAACATCAGAATCAGTGAAGCAGAAGAAAGAATATCTGTCTCAGAAGACAAAACACAGGAAATTATATAGTCAGGCCAAATACAAGAAGAAGAAATTAGAAAACTAAAAAACACTGTTCGTGACCTACAGGATACTAACAACCAAATATATGGATTCTAGGAGCTCCTGAATATGCAGAAAGAGAGAAAAGATTAGAAGGCCTTTTCAATGAAATAATAAAAGAAAAATTTCTCAATTTGGAGAAAGAAAGGGACATCCAAATACAGGAAGCACATAGAACTCCTAATAGACTTGACCAGAAAAGATCTTCACCATGACACATTGTAATCAAACACTCCACAGTAAAATATAAATAAAAGATTCTAAAATGTGCATGAGAGAAATGACAGATTACTTTCAGAGGATCTCCAATTAGACTCACAGTAGACTTCTCATAAGAAAACATGCAGGTGAGGATAGCATGGTGAGATATATTCCAAGTCTTAATAGAAAAAAACTGTCAACCCAGAATGCCATATCCTGCAAAGCTCCCATTTATGAATGAAGGTGAAATAAAGATCTTTCATAAAAAACAGAAATTGCAAGAATTTTTCACCATCTGTCGAGCCCTGCAAAAGATGCTTAAGGATGTGCTGCACAGAGAAACACAGAAACATGGTCATCACTACAGAAGAAGATAAAGGAAGGAAATCTCCCAGTAAAAATATAAAAGAAATCCAAAGTAAAAAATAGGAATATTTATAGAAAAATGACAAGGCAAAGTCATTACTTATCGATAGTCGCCTTGAATGTAAATAGCCTAAACTCTCTAATTAAAAGACACAGACTGTCTGAATGGATTAAAAAACAAAACCCATCTATTTTCTGCCTACAAGAAACACATCTCACCAACAAAGATGTACACAGACTGAAAGTGAATGGACGGAAAAAGATATTCCATGCTAACAGAAACCAAAAAAGAACTCATGTAGCCTTCCTAATTTCAGAAGAAACAGAATTTAACACAAAAGCGGTTAAAAGAGACAATGGGCACTATGTAATGATTAAGGGATCAATTCAACAGGAAGATGTAACTTATAAGTATATATGCAATTAATTACAGGGCACCTGACTATTTAAAAAAAATGCCAAGGAATCTAAAAAGAGACAGACTCAAATAAAACAGTAATGGGAGATTTCAAACAGTTTTTTTTGTTGTTGTTTTTTCTTTCCTTCTTCATACTACTTTACTTAACACAGAGTTAATCATATGTATTTAAAGTCAATTGAAATTGATCTCAGTAAAAAATAAGAATGAGACTAACAAAGGGAGGAGGAAGTTTATAACTGTAAAACTGTATATTTCTGCATGCATTCCTACAGACTACTTCTAAGGGTACAGTTTTAAAACCTGCCATGGGACCCCAAATTCCATTAAGCTGGGTAGTAAAAATGCCATCTTAAGTGTTAAAGTGATCATATTAAGTGTTAAATTGATCATATAGAAGGATAAAGTGTTAAAGGGATCATATAAGTAAGATAAAGTGTCTGGCAATAATAATAGATAGAATTAAAAAGGAGAGAATGTTCCAACATGGGAAACAGTCCAGACAGCTGACTCATAGAATGACAATCATTTTAAACAGCACTCTGACCTCAGAATCAGCCCTTAAGGTATTCTGATCTGGCTAAAAAAAGCCCATGAGAGCATTTCAGGAATGTAAAGCCAAGACACTGTGGCAATAAATCATGAAGGATCTCTGTGAGTGAGAACCCAGTGCAAAGAAGTGTACATCAAAGAGGGTTCTACTTTACTCTGAAGGAAGAAGAGAATTTTCACTTTGCTTATGGCCTTGTCTAAATACTAACAGAGATTGTGGATTCAAAAGGCTTCCATAGCCTTGACAGTTTATGTCCAGAGTCTTGAGTGATCACTGACATCATACATAAGAGTATTAATTGTTAAATTAGCAATAGGAGTCACTGTGCACTTACTCCCCATGCAAGACCTCTGTTCTCAGTGAGTTGTATTATGAGAATTAAGTGTTAAACTTGTTCTTAAACAGGTTGTGTGTGTGTGTGTGTGTGTGTGTGTGCAAAATTGTTGAAATCTTTATGTAGTATAGAGTTGGTCTTCTGTGTATAAAGTTAGTTGAAAATGAATCTTAATGGAGAACGGGACTAGAAATGAGAGAGGGAGGAGGAGGCAGGATGGGAGTGGGGATGGGATGGTGGGAATGGTGGGAAGAATCACTATATTCCTGAAGTTGTACTTATGAAATTTATACTCCTTAAAGAAAAGGTTTCTTTGGAGAAAAAAAGAGAAATTCAATTACCTTATATGTTGATTTCATTTCCTTCAGATGTATACCCAGAAGTGGGATTATGGGTAATGACATTGTAGCTGTATTTTTTTCTTGAGAAACTTCCATAATTCTCTGCATCATGATTGTGTTAATTTATATTGCCATCAGCAATGTGTAAGAATATCCTTTTGTCCACTTCTTCACTTTTTTTTTTTTTTGGTCTTTTTGGTTTAGCAATCTTATTTGAATGAGTTGATATATATCAATGTGGTTTTGATTTGTATTTCACTGATTGCTATGCATACTGAGCATTTTAAAATATTTTATTGACCATTTGTATTTTTTTCTTTTGAGAAATGTCTATTTGAATCTCCCACCAATTCTTAATTCAATTGTTTATATTTTGCTGATGTTGAGGTTTTTGAGTTCCTTAAATATTCTGGACATTAAAAGTATCTTGTCAGATGGATAGTTTGAAAATGTTTTGTTCCATTCTTTTCAGTTCTCTTCATTCTTCTGGTTGATTCCTTTGCTGTGCAGAAGCTTAGTTTGGTATAACTTCATTTATCTAGTTTTAACTTTTGTTTCCTACTCCTTTGGGGTCTTTACCAAAAAACTTATTTATGCCAATATCTTGAAGTGATTCCCCTATCTTATCTTCTAGTAAGTTTGGTTTTAGGTATTATATTGAGATCTTTGGTCCATTTTGAGTTAAATTTTATATAGGGTGAGAGGTGAAGATAAAGGTTCAGCTTTTTGCATGTGGAATTTTTCTGGTACCATTTATTGAAGAGACAATGTTTGCTGAAGTGTATGTTTCTGACACTTTATAAAGGGCAGTTCGCTGTAGATGCATGAGCATGTTCATTTTTGGTCTCTTTTCTGTCCATTGATTCTCGTGTCTGTTTTTATGCTAATACAATATGAGTTGTAATATCTCTGTAGTATGTCTTAACATCTGATATTTGATGTCCCAGATTTATTCCTTTTGTTCAAGATTGCTTTGATTTTTAGAGGGCTTTTATTTCATCCAAATGAAACTTAGGATGATTTTTTCTAATTATGAGAAGAATGAATTTTTGATGAGGACAATATTAAATCTGCAAATTTTTTGAATAGCATGGACATTTTAATAGTATACTTTTCCAATCCATGAACATTGGAGATCATTCTGGGTTTTTTTTTATGTATTTTTCAATTTCTTTATTAGTGTTTTATAATTTTCTTTATAAACATCTTTTCAATCCTTGGTTAAATTTATCTGAAATTTTTCTCTCTCTCCATCTGGTAACTGTTAAGATTGTGATTGCTCGGATAGTTTCTCAGTGAGTTTATTATGGTATGTAAAAATGCTACTGATTTTATGTTTCTTTTATTTTCTGTGACTTTACTGAATTCAGTTTTCCTTTGTAGTCTCTTAGTATAGTGTTCATATTTCTCTCTCTTTTTAAAGATTAGTTTATTTGTTTGAAAGTCAGATTTACAGAGAGAGAGAAAGAGAGAGAGAGAGAGTTAGGTCCTCCATCTGCTGGTTCATTCTCCAAATTGCCACAATGACCAAGGCCAAAGCCAGGGCATAGGGGCTTTATCTGGGTCTCCCACATGAATGCAGGGGCCCAAGCACTTATGCCATCTTTTGTTGCTTTCTCTGGCAAAATAGCAGGGTTTGGGATAGGAAATGGAGCAGTCAGGACTTGTCCTGGACCCCATATGAGATGCAGGCAGTGGTTCAACCTCTTTTGCCATAGAACTGGCCCCCACATTTATTTCTATACAGAATCATGTCATCTGCAAACAGGGATTTGATTTCCTCCTTTCCTATTTGTGTGCCATTTATTTCTGTCTCTTGCCTAATTTCTCTGGCTAAAACTTTCCAATGCAATATTAAATAAGGGGGGGAGAATAGACATCCTTGTCTGGTTCTAAATCTTTTTTTTTTTTTTTTACAGATTTATTTATTTATTTGAAAGTCAGATTTACACAGAGAGAGAAGGAGAGGCAGAGAGAGAGAGAGAGAGGTCTTCCATCCTCTGGTTCACTCCCCAGATGGCCGCAACGGCCAGAGCTGCGCTGATCCAAAGCCAAGAGCCAGGAGCTTCTTCCAGGTCTCCCTTGCGGATGCAGGGGCCCAAGCACTTGGGCCATCTTCTACTGCTTTCCCAGGCCATAGCAGAGAGCTGGATCTGAAGAGGAGCAGCTGGGACTAGAACCGGCACCCATGTGGAATGCCCGTGCTTCAGGCCAGGGCGTTAACCCACTGCACCACAGCTCCCGGCCCCTGGTTCTAAATCTTAGAGGAAATGCTTTCAGCTTTCTCCCATTCAGTATGATGCTGACTTTGGATTTGTCATGCATAGCCTTTATTATGTTAAAGTATTTTATCGGAATTTTTATCGTGAATGAGTGTGTGATCTTTTAAATTGCATTTTTTTAGGGAAATATGAGTAGTTCAAAAACTCAAGAAAGAAAAAAATAAAATTCACTTGTAATTCAGCACTCAGGTGGCAACACTTAGTTGTTTTGTGACTTTGTTGTTAAGTCTTTCCATTCTCTTTTTAAAAATGTTTGATGACTTCACGTATTGTAGATTGTTTTAGGAATATTCACATGATTTTTTAAATTTTCTGTATCAAATGTTAAAAATTCTGAATAGAAACTTTGAAGTTGACTAATGTTCTACTCAATAAAATTGCTCACTGAAAATATGCCTTGAATGCAGGATTTTGAAGAGAGGCTAATATGGTTATAATTGGGTGTACTTTAGCCAAGCAGTTCAGATTTTTCAAGTATGGGACTTAGGAAATTCAAAACTATGCTACAAAATCAAAATTGAATTTTAAAAGCAAAATAGTTTTTTAGGTTAAATCTTCTTTTGGTATGTGTGACTGTTGTAATGTAAATTTTCTCAGTATTCACAATCTAAAATTGTTCTTTGAAATTGTGGAGCATTCTCATCTGCATTCCTTAGGTGGAGAAAAATATTATAAGATGTATGCTTGAATAGGATTTGTTATTATCATACTGGTAATAATAATGCCATACTACTGAAGTACTTAACAGAATCACTGCTAGTACATAATTACTGAAAGCATATAAATTGCATAATCTATGTAGCTTGAAGTAGTAGAGAAAGTACCGTTTAATGATTTTGTTTACATCTCTCAGTTGCAGACTGTGTTCTTTCACTGTGTAACAGGCATTGGAAGAAGCATTGTACTATTCTTAAATGGCTAGGACCAGATACTTTTATACATTATGCATGATCTATGCAAAAAGACACTAAATTACTTTTTAAAACATAATTTGAAATCTTTTGAAAGCTAAATAATAACAATATTAAATGGTAACAGTTAAGCACTACTTTCTTAGAAGAATATGCTTTCCTTACCTTTAATAAGGAAATATTATTTTAGTATTCACAACATGTGGAGAACTATCATTGAGAGAAATCGTGTGTTTGACTTATGATTTGTTTATTTAACACTGTTATGCATCCATAGTTTATTTATTTAACACTATTTATTTATTTAATGCTAGCCTATCATTTGTTTATTTAACAGTATTTATTAAGCATCCAGAGTTTCCTAGGAAATTTATGAAGACCTGAAATCTTGAATTAGATAGTTTTGTTACAGATGATGACATACCAGTGAAGTGAAAGAAACATAGACAACAATGAGTAAATAAAGAAGACAAATAAGTAAAAAAACAAATCAACTAACTGTGGTTTATGAAATGAATCTGGTGTTACTGTAGAATGGACTCAGTAGTGTAGATTTCATCTCAGAAATGACATTTGAATTGATATTTTCAAGATTTCCAAGATGAGTAAAAGCCAGCTACATGATCACCAGTGTTGCATGTAAACAAGTAAGTTTAGATACTTTGAAATGAAAATGCTCTTGGACAGCCCAATTTCATAGTGATTAATTTTCTTAATTATGGTTGGTATTATCTATCTTGACAAATGTTTTGTGGATAATGTTTTATGTGCTTTGTTGTTGTATGTTCTATAAATAACCATTGGGTACATTAGACATGTTGATAATAATTTTTTTCTGTGTATATGCACAGATTTTAAAATATTTTTATACTGGGGCCAGCGCTGTGGCTCATTTGGTTAACCCTCTGCCTGCAGAGCCAGCATCCCATGTGGGCACCAGGTTCTAGTCCCGGTTGCTCCTCTTCCAGTCCAGCTCTCTGCTGAGGCCCGGGAAGGCAAGTGCTTGGGCCCTGCACCCATATGGGAGACCAGGAGGAAGCATCGGGCTCCTGGCTTTGGATCGGAGTAGCTCCAGCCATAGTGGCCATTTTGGGAGTGAACCAATGGAAGGAAGACCTTTCTCTCTGTCTCTCTCTTTCTCACTGTCTAACTCTATCTGTCAAATAAAAATAAAAAAGTATTATATATATTACATATATATCTCAACTTATATTTCAACTCCATTTTCACAAACTATTTGAAATGGCCTGGTATACATGGATACTTATTAGATTCTTTTGTCTAGTTGTTCAGTCAAGGGAGGAACATGGAAGTCTCAAAGTATAACAATGGAGTTGTCCATCTCTTCTTTCAGTTCTATCAATTTTTTTGCTTTATGTGATTTGAAGCTATCTTTTATTATTATTATTATTATTATTATTATTTGACAGGTAGAGTTAGACAGTGAGGGAGAGAGACAGAGAGAAAGGTCTTCCTTCTGTTACTTACTCCCCAAATGGCCGCTACCACTGGCACTGCGCTGATCCAAAGCCAGAAGCCAGGTGCTTCTTCCTGATCTCCCATGCGGGTGCAGGGCCCAAGCACTTGGGCCATCCTCCACTGCCCTCCTGGGCCACAGCAGAGAGCTGGACTGGAAGAGAAGCAACCAGGACCAGAACCCGGCGCCCATATGGGATGCCAGTGCCGCAGGCAGAGGATTAACCAAGTGAGCCTTGGTGCAGGCCCTGAAGCTATCTTTTAAGATGCAGAAACATTTAGGATTATTATTATTTACTTGGCGTATTGACCATTTTGTTATTATATAATATATACCTCTATCCCTGATAACAGTCTTTATTATGAAGTCTGCTTTTCCTGTTTTTAATTTATAGCCACTCCAACTTTGGTACCATACCTGTTTGTGTTATCCATTTATTTTTAATCTAGTTATGTCTAAAGTATGAGGACTTGGAAATGGACAAATAGGAGTCTTTTGTCTTACATCTTTTGTGAGAATCTCTGTGCTTTAATGGATAGTTTTGAATAGCTTATACTTAATTATCAATGTTTTGATTTTTCTATTTGTTTACTGGCATTTCTCTGTGTTTTCCATCCTTCTGTTTCCTCTTTCCCATTTCTTTGAATTACTGAACTAACATTTTACCATTCCACATTAATATTTCTACTGATTTTTTAAAAAGGTATCACTATGTATAGTATTTTAGTGATTTCTGGGTGTATCATGGAGATATGTAACTACATTTTTTACATTCTACTTATAATTAGAATATTACTTTTTTGAATGGTAAGCACAAAAGTTTATGCTATAGCTGCTTTTACTCTCCTCTTTAAGTTGGCATTCTTATATAATACAGGCACACATATTTAATAACCCATTAAAATGTTATAAATTTGCTTTCATGTACCATGAGTATGTTAGAGAACAGAAGAGTGGAATAGTCTATTATGTTTAACAGATGTTTACTATTTCTCTTACTCTTCCTGAATTTCTGATGTTACAGGTTTCTTGCCAGTAGCAAATTCTCTTAATTTAGTCTCACCTGAGAATACTTTATTTGACTTTTATTTCTTTTTTTTCAACTTATATTTAATAAATATAAATTTCCAAAGTACAATTTTTGGATTATAGCAGCTTTTCCCCCCATAACTTCCCTCCCACCCGCAACCATCCCATCTCCCACTCCCTCTCCCATCCCATTCTTCATCAAGGTTTGTTTTCAATTATCTTTATATACAGAAGATGCACTTAGTATATACTAAATAAAGATTTTAACAAACTGTACCCACACAGACACACAAAGTATAGAGTACTGTTTGAGTAGTAGTTTTACCATTAATTCTCATAGTACAACATTAAGGACAGTGACTCCCATTGTTGATTTAACAATTGACACTCTTATTTATGACATCAGTAATCACCCAAGGCTCTTATCATGAGCTGCACCAAGGCTATGGAAGCCTCTTGAGTTCACCAACTCTGATCTTATTTAGGTAAGGCCATATTCAAAGTGGAAGTTCTCTCCTCCCTTCAGAGAAAGGTACCTCTTTCTTTGATGGCCTGTTCTTTATGCTGGGATCTCACTCATAGAGATCTTTCATTTAGGACATTTTTTTTTCCACAGTGGCTTGGGTTTTCATGCCTGTGAAACTCTCATGGGCTTTTTAGGCAGATCTGAATGCCTTAAGGGCTGATTCTGAGGCCAGAGTGCTGTTTAGGACATCTGTCATTCTATGAGTCTGCTGTGTATCCTGCTTCCCATGTAGGATCATTCTCTCCTTTTTAATTCTATCAGTTAGTATTAGCAGACCTAGTCTTCTTTATGTGATCCCTTTGACACTTAATCCTATCATTATGATCAATTATGAACTTATTAAACTGATCACTTTAACAAGTAAGATGACACTGGTACATGCCACCTTGATGGGATTGAATTGGCATCCCCTGGCAACGTTTCTAGCTCTACCATTAGGGGTAAGTCTGATTGAGCATGTGCCAAACTGTACATCTCCTCCCTCTCTTATTCCCACTCTTATATTTAAGAGGGATATTTGAGTTTTATTTCTGGATAATATTTTCATTGCATGTAGAATTCTAAACATAGAATTTTCCATGTCAACTGCAGAATGTCCCTGTTCTTCTTGACAGCCATGGTTTCTGATATCAGACACTCATGGTCGGTATTCAACACAGTGCTTTCCACTTGTAACAATTTCTTGTCAGTATTCTGGATTTTTTGTTGTTATTGTTTTAATCTAGGAGTGAATTTTTCACTTGTCTTTTTGTTTAAGAGTTAAGCTAATATTCATCTGGTTTCTTATGTACCAAATAGTTTTGAATTATATACTGGCCATTTTGAGTATTTTGTTATCAGACTTTCACTCTGAGTTGTCATAAGAAGGAAGCTGATTTAGTTCTTTCCTTTGGCATTTAGTCTGTTTAGGTTTATGGAACAAACTTTGTTCAGCTGCCTCAGATTATGGTTCCAATATTGGTAAAAATCTCTGGTGTTTGTAGTTTTGTTCTTGTCAGTCTGTGTGTGCATTTTCTAGCATACTGTACTCCTACACAATAATTAAATTATAGCTTAATTTTCAAACCTCGATGTCTTATTTATGATCTGTCCCTCCTCAGAGGTTAGCCCATAAGCTTGTTAACAGGTAATGAGATTGACCACTCTCACCCTTGAATTCCCTCCTCTCTGCCACCTCCGTGACACTTCCTGGTTCCCTGGAGTCTCCTTTCCAGATCCTTTACTCTGAGATCCTGTGCTTTCATTTACCTGTTCTTGAACGCAATTCCTACCACTGAGTCTGCATTTAGAGTCAGATAGTAGGAGGCCAGCAAGAAAAGGAACTCACAGAGATCTTTACTGTGTTTTTTTTTAAGATTTATTTATTTATTTATTTATTTGAAAGTCAGAGTTACACAGAGAGAGAAGGAGAGGCAGAGAGAAAGAGAGAGAGAGAGAGAGAGGTCTTCCATCCTCTGGTTCACTCCCCAGATGGCCACAACAGTTGGAGC
Source organism: Oryctolagus cuniculus (assembly GCF_051225735.1). Taxonomy (NCBI): domain Eukaryota; kingdom Metazoa; phylum Chordata; class Mammalia; order Lagomorpha; family Leporidae; genus Oryctolagus; species Oryctolagus cuniculus. Next base: position 53,407,327 of record NC_142872.1, read on the forward strand.
TGCGCTAATCTGAAGCCAAGAGCCAGGAGCCTTCCCCAGGTTTCTCACACGGGTGCAATGGCCCAAAGACTTGGGCCATCCTCTACTGCTTTCCCAGACCATAGCAGAGAGCTAAATTGGAAGTGTGGCAGCCGAGACACAAACCGGCATTCATATGGGATGCCGGCAAGAAGGCGGTGGCCTCACCCGCTATGCCACAGCACCAGCCCCCACTATGTTTTCATATTCATTTCTTCTTGAGGAAGAAATTTTCCCTCAGAATTTTAGGTCTGAGGCCAGCGCCGTAGCTCACTTGGTTAATCCTCCGCCTGCGGCACTGGCATCCCATATGGGCGCCGGGTTCTGGTCCTGGTTGCTTCTCTTCCAGTCCAGTTCTCTGCTGTGGCCCGAGAAGGCAGTGGAGGATGGCCCAACTGCTTGGGCCCCTGCACCGGCAAGGGAGACCGTGAAGAAGCACCTGGCTTCTGGCTTCGGATCAGCACAGTGCCGGTCGTAGTGGCCATTTGGGGAGTGAACCAATGGAAGGAAAACCTTTCTCTCTGTCTCTCTCACTGTCTGTATCACCACCTGTCAAAAAAAAAAAAAAAAGAATTTTAGGCCTACTGACTCATTTCAATTAATACTTCAGATGTAGAAATCTCTGGGGCCTAACATGTGTATGAGATTATGGAGAAGAGAAAGAAAAAGGTGGCAGGATTTCTCTGACTTGTTCTTCCTTTTAGGAATCTCCTTTTCTATCTCTTGGAACACCTGGAGGTCTTTCTGGTTTTATTCCATAGTAATTTTGTGCTACAATTGAGTTTAGGCTAGAGAATATAGGAGAGAAGAAAATGCTAAGTTCACCAATAGTATAGTGGTACACTGAACTCCAGTGTTGCCAGTTTACCTGCTACCATTATTGATTTAGGGTCATCATATCTGTATTCAATCTAAATACTATGTGTGCAATCAGTGGAATGAACTTTTATACTTGAAATTCATTTCCTTGACATGTTTGAAAAACAGAATTTAAAAAGTTGACCAGAGAAGTGTTGTCTGTGGGCACTGAAGGAGGATGTAGTTGGAGATTACACACAGGAGCATTAAAAGTGGGAAATTATTTAGATTTTATTCAAATAATGTTAGAAATCTCCAGTGGATTCTGTTCAGAGCATGGATATATTTTTTTTTTTGACAGGCAGAGTGGACAATGAGAGAGAGAGAGAGAAAGGTCTTCCTTTGCCGTTGGTTCACCCTCCAATGGCTGCCGCGGCCGGCGCACGGCGCTGTTCCAATGGCAGGAGCCAGGTACTTATCCTGGTCTCCCATGGGGTGTAGGGCCCAAGGACTTGGGCCATCCTCCACTGCACTCCCGGGCCACAGCAGAGAGCTGGGCTGGAAGAAGGGCAACTGGGACAGAATCCGGCGCCCCGACCGGGACTAGAACCCGGTGTGCCTGCACCGCAAGGCGGAGGATTTGCCTAGTGAGCCATGGCGCTGGCCAGCATAGATATAATTTTAAAGACATTTGTTTATGTGAAAGAGCTAGAGAGAGAGAGAGAGGCAGAGAGAGAGAGAGAGAGAGAGAGAGAGAGAGGTCTTGCATCCTCTGGTTTATTCCTCAGATTGCCTCAATGGTCAGGGCTGGGCCAGGCCAAAGCCAGAAGCCCAGACTTCCTCCAGATCTCCTACATGGGTGACTGGGCCCAAACACTGGACAATCTGCTGCTGCTTTTGCCCAGACCATTAGCAGGGAGCTGGATCAGAAGTGGGGCAGACGGGATACAAATTTGTACCACTATGGGATTTTGGTGTCATGGGCAATTTTAGAGATAGAATCAAAATATTTTGCTAATGGATTACATATAGAGAATGAGGAAAGGTAAGAGATAAAGATGATGCTGACATTTTTGGCTTGGATAATTGGACGTGTTACAATGACATTTACTGATTTGGGAAAAGGCAAAGCATGGGGCTAAATATAGAGGATTATTTTTCCTTTGGATGCACACACACCTGTTAGACATCTAAGTGGAGATGTCAGAATTGGCAGTTGGATATACTTTATCCCATTATCACAGTTTCTACTGATGTTAAGCTATCTTGTGTATATTTAACATAGATTTTAAAAACAAGCAAAAACAGAACAAACACATCCAACATCTCTTTTTAATTATATGCAGAAAGCACTCAAATATATTTCTTAAAATTATTCATGATGACTCAATAATACCATGTTTCTGTGTGTGAAAATCATCCTCTGTTTTCTTTGGTTTTAGGAATATATTTGTGACTTGTTTGGAAGTCTTTCAGGAACAAGTCCAAACTGCTTAAATTTCATTATATTTTGTTATGGATGTAAAATATTATAGATTTCTTTGTTACTTTTAAACCAGAATATAGTATGATGCAGTGTATTTAATTAATGTATTTAATTTAATGTATTTAATGCCTGAGATCCTCAACCTAGAAAAACACCTTTCAAACTTTTAACAGCTCCAAGTGTTTTGTTCTCAGTCCATGTCACCTTGATATCTCTCTGTCTGCAGAGGAGGAATTTAGGATCCATCATCCACCATTTGGCTTTCTAGTCTCGAATGAGTAACCTCTTTAGAAATTCACTTAATGAAAAGCACCTACTGCCTTATGGATCTTTTTATCATCTAGAATTCAGAACTTGAAGATCACCTGAGTTTTGTATTTCTAATTGTTGAAAAATCTTTCAACTCCTCATGACATCAGATTTATTAGCCTAATTACACAATGCACGTGTATACTTACACATATTGTGCATACCCATGCACGTATACACATACTCAATGTAATGAGTGATATTGGAGGGTATTGTGCTTTCTGCATTCTGTCTTTATCTCTCAGGAGGTGAGATGTAGCAGGAGCCATGTTTCTCCAAGAAAATTAGAGACAGCAACAGAATGGTATCTAATTAAAATGTTTGCAGCATTTCCTATGAGATATAAGTCACTGACATTTTCTAGACTACATGCCAAGAAATGCTTAAGATTATACAGATGTACTATAATTGCCATGCAAGGAAAACTTAGCTTAGACACAGTTCAGGAAATACAGATTTGGTAACCTTTCTTTAGAACTCAGAAATTAAAGGTTAAGCCCAATGAGAATCGAAGGTGAGTTGAGCAACTCTTCTCTTCTCACGTAAATCAAGAATCTGTTTTCTCTGTTATACTGGCCTTCTTCCTCTAGAATTGTCTCTTTCTTCTGTATCTATTTCTCTGCAAACTGTAGTTGCTTTACTTTGTCTCCTTTCCTCTCCTAGCTGCTCTTATCTCTGTCTGCACAAGTCTACTTACTCTTCCCTGTAACTCACAAGGCATTCTTGTCCTCAGTAACTCTTAGCTACCTTGATCCTTTATTTCCAATATTACTCATTCATGCATTCAAAAAAAAAATAAATGTTTAATGGGTAACTATAAGGAAGGGATAAAGATGATGCTAACATTTTTGGCTTGAATAATTGAAGCGACAATGACATTTACTGATTGGAGGAAAAGGCAAAGCTTAGGGCTAAATATTGGGAGTGCTCTTCCTTTGGGTGCTCCACATTTGACACATCTGTTAGCCAAGCAGACATGTCAAAAATGAGCAGTTGGATAGATCATCACCATTAGTGTCTTGGGTAAATGTCAGTAACCAAAGCAGGCAGAACCAATCTCATAAAGTCGGGAGTGGATGGCAAGCAATGAACAAGATATAAGCAGTTGACATAATATTCTATGATGACAGCAACCGTGAAGAAAATAAAACAAGCAAGGGAAAATGGCACTCATGGTTAGAGTAATTTAGTCCTCCACATTAAATGTCTCACTATGCAGATTTTCACTTCCTTCCTTCATGGGTTACTGTTGCCCTAAAATTGGTTCTTTTGCTCAGAGGCATAAGGGAGGTCCTCCCTTACTCAGTTTATTATTCATATTTCATCTTTTATTTATCTAAAGTACTGTTCTTAGGATGACAGTGGACTGTGCACTTTGTCCCTCAAAGCTTACTTTCCTATCAGCAGTAGATGCAGATCTTTGCATTATTACATAGAGCATCTTCATGTCTTCTTTTATTATCTGTTACCATCAAGCAATGTCCTGAGGTTTTTCTGTGCTTTTGCTCAGGGGACATCTGTCCCTTATTTCTACCTGTGATTTTTCAAAGTAATGCTGCAGCACCTTGCTGACAAAAGAAAAAAATTCCTATACTTTGAAACTGTCAAGTTTTTCAAAAAATTATGTTTTATTTCAATTTATGTTAAATATACAAATTAAGGAAGTTGTAGACTACATTTTATTGTACATAAATTATACATAGTTATGATACAATGTGATGCTTAATTTTGTCTGTACATTATATAATGATGGTTGAGCCAACTTCCTTGTTTTCCCCGATCACTTATCTAGCACTGACTAAACTTATTTACTTCTCTCCAAAAGGATTCATAGAGGACAGCTTCTTTTTCTTGTGGTAATCACCACTCATCTACAGTGGACACTCCCCACCCTGGTGACCTTTGCATAACAATATATATGCATAAAAGAGCAGTGCAGAGGTTCAGCAGACCTAAGCAGAATGATATGTAGATCACATACTGATTTCTAAGGATCAGGAGCAGGGTGAATCCAGGAAGTTGCTTTTTGGAGACCTCATGATATTTCTCTATTTTAGGCCCCATGAGGCTTATTAGCCAAAGTCAAAATAGAGTCACAGATACTCTCCAGACTCAAGGGCATCAAAGGACTTTATGAAATGGGAAACAATTTCAGAAAAATTATGTTCATTATTTCTTTTAAAATAAAGGTATGTACACTGATGAAGAGAGACTATAGGTGAGTAGTTGGAACAAAAACTTAGCACTGTTTATACCATAGAAAAATTTTTACATACTTTTTAAAGTAGATGCTGTGTAATTTTATTTTTGGTAATCTAATCTCTTATATCAGGCTTAGTGCAAGCTTCAATGGTGAGCAAGGCAGACAAATTTCTGTTCTCACATTCTATAATATAATGTGTCTTTCCTGATAAATGTTCAATATCACATATATACGTAAATACATATTCCACACAGTATTTAACCTAGCCATATTTCTAGACATTTAGTTTCTTCCCTACCTTATTCCATTATTCACAGTAGTTGTTCACCTGTGGAATTCCAGGTCCCTTTTCTTGTTCCTTTTCTCTCAACTGATTGAATTTGACCTCATACCTTCTTATGTAATTTAAAACCACCTGATGGTTCTGACTGAGTTGAAGTCATGAGGATTACTATAAAGGAATACTTCACACGCATACCAAAAGAAAATTTAATCCAAACTGGGTGGTGGTTTTTGATACTGTAATATTCCATCAATATTAGTTATTTAGAGAAACCAATTCAATGAAAATCAGTTTGCAAATAGTTAATTATGGAAGGATTTAAATCTAGATACTCAGCATTTCTTCATTTCTAAATATTTTATATGAATGGAACATCTTTCTCTTAACAGATTTGTATCTTTAGCTTAAAGTACTTTCACTTGTCCACTTCATCCTTCTCTGTCCCTAATTCTATCTTCTCATTCCTTTGTTCTTGTATCTGCACTCAAATCTTCTTCTGTCTCTGGTCTCAGAGACCACAAAGAATTCTGGACTGAATTTAAGGTATTTCTCTAATTGGTCATTTGATAAACTGACTTCAGACATACCAGTTACCCTTCCTTAGTCACTGAGTCATTGCTGAAAGAATCAGCTTTTACTTGATATCAGGTTGTACTTACTTATTCAAGGTCAAACTGCAGTCCTTCATCTAACCTAAAAGGATGTGTATACATGAATTGGAACAATAACTTCACAACACTTAAACTTTCTTCCCCATTTGTCGAGATGAATCCTGATAGTTAGGACAATGATACATATCAAGCTCATGCCTGTGATTGAAGAGAGTGTCCTAAATGTGATTTATAAGTGATCATTACACCTGGCATTTTTAGTCTATGATTTTTTTCCAGAGAAATCAATTTTGCCTTGAAGGATGATTGCAAAAAAATGATGATTCATCATCTTTGATATTTCAGAAAAATCACTGAATGCAATCATAGGGGTTGGATATGGTTTCCAGAAAAATTTTCTCATCCTGGGACATTTGGAGCCAGAATCATAGCTGGACTTCATATGGTTCCAAAGCCACACAGCTGTGTGAGAAACTCCATGACTCTGCCTTGATGAACAGGAGTTCCTTGCAAGTGTGAAAAGCAAGAACTGAAATCTTAATTTCACATAATAGAAATATAAATCAACATCTCTTCTATGCATTACATTTGCATGGAGGTTGATGGTAAATTCTGTTCTTCCTCTATCATTTCATCCTTTAATCTTTTCACTGTTGGGAACATGGAAACTTCAGGCAGCTATGACTGCAAATATTTACTGTGTTTGAGAATAAGAGGAACAAAACACATTCCAGAGAAGTAAATACACTGCACTATATAGAATTTAAAGTAAACATTACATAAAGAGGACATAATTCATTCTTTGTTTTCCTACTAGATAAGAAAACTCATACCACAAAACAAAATGTAAGATATGATAGTTACCATACATTTAGCATAATGGCTTAAATACATTTTCTCTGTAGGAAGTATTCCTATGATAATAGGGCAATATAAAAATGCCTGAGATAAAAATAAAATATGAATGCAAGAGATAACTCTGCATCTGTGACTCACCAAATACAATGTAATAACATAAAAATATACATCTACTCATAATATACACCCAATGTGAAATCATACTGAATAAACATCAGTATGTGATTCTCTAGGGATCTCTATGGCCATTTTCTAAATTATTAAGCAACTGGACACAGAAATTCATTCATCAAATGCTGTTTTTACTGTCGGCACTCATCTAGGTTGTAAAATAAAGTTAACTCTTTTCTGTTTATATGTGAAATTATGGCAAAGGAAGTTTACACTAACCAAAATTATAGGGTAAGGAAGTATTTAGATCCCTTTATTAACAACCTTAATACAGTGCACATCACTTTGCCTGCCCAGGTTCTATTTGCTCCTTCTACTTTACTTAGGATTCCCTACTTTTGATTAGAGTCAACAATGGGTTATGATTGATGCAATTCAACCATGAGAATTTCATTTCTTTCTTTGACATTCTCCTTGGGATCCACATGGGGTTAATGAAGCTCAGGAGAAAGTCTATTGGGAGCATTGGGGTGGCTTTCCTTGTAAATAAGTATAGATATGCTTGTCTCTCTTTGGCTCATCCCTGCTGTGAACATAGCCATGGTACCTGGATTTGCTGGAACTCTCTTGAAACCAGAAGACATTTATGAGAAAGACTAAAAGCGTATTAATTTAGGGCAGATTCCTAGCCTGCAATTGGCTTCTGTTTCTTAAAAGGTAAAAGGTCTCTGAATTGCACTTCATCTTCTAATATTTATCTAAACTAAATTCTTTGTCCTTACATTTATATAAGGCACTTCATTATCATAACAAAAGTTTCACTCAGTAGCTTTGCTGTGATTCAGGCTTCCAGATCCAGATTTCAGAAATAAAAATGTATAGCTTTTAATATATTCTCAAGTCTGCATTATCCTAGAGCTGTGCACTTAGTTTTCTCACTTTCTTTTTATTTCCCCGGCATAGGTTTTTTTTTTTTTTTTTTTTTGTCTCATAGCTTCTCCTCCAAATAGAAGCTAAAAAATACCCAAACTCTACAATAAAGGTACCTTGAAAATATCACAAGACTAAAGCAATCCAGTTTTAGGGATATTTTAGGGATTTCCTATGTCTGCTCCTATGTCTGTAACTGATGATTAGTTTTCAGTTATTGTTAATAGGTTCTCATGTTCAGACACTGGTATCATGTAATTTAATGCCAGACAACAAATACAAATAGTCCTTTCAATAATTAGAGATTACATTCAAATATCTGATCACTAATGACTCTCTTCTTGACTGGCTGACCAGTTGGACTAAAGCACTTGGAGATTTCCCAAAAAATGATACCGTACAGTTATGATGTTTTGCGTTGATGATGCCAGAATAGATAATGGGAACTTGCTAATGTAGGGGAATACATTCATCTCACATAATAAGCCCAGAGTATATTGATTCCAGAGTTGTTAACAGTGGCTTACACAAGTATCAAAGTATCGGATTTTCCATGCTCAGTGTGTCGTGATGTCTCATGATCACAAGATAACTGCCTCACTTCACACAATAGCATCTATAGCAGGTATATAGTAGGTGGATAAGGAAAAACACAGTTCAGTCATAGACTACTATCTTTACTTAGAAGGAAAATTCCTTTGGAAGCCTCTTAGAAGATTCTTCTTATTAGTCATTGGCCAGATTTGGATCATACATAGTATCTTAGATCACTGGGTGGCAAAATAATGTAATCACATCAATTCAACTAGAGGAGAGACCTAATCTCCTTGTATATATGGTATCTAAAGAATAGCTGAATAAGTTGGGATTCCATTAATAATGAATATGAGGTTCTTTAAATTTTCTCTTAAACTCCTTTTTTTTTTTTCACTTGAAGGACTTGGTGTAGCTGATTATATTAGTTTTCTAGGGCTGCTGTGGTAAGTACCATAATCAGGGCAGGTTAAAACAGAAATTTGCTCTTTACATTTTAGGAGGAATAAATTTCATAACTGAATCTAGATGTCAGTGGGCCTAGGCTCTCTCTGAAGTTCTATCTGCCCCATGCCTTTCTCTTCATTTCTCATGTTGCTAGCCACTCTTGACTTGCAGACATATAATTCCAGACTCTGCCTTTGGTACGGCATTGTACTTGTGTGGTTTGTTTTTATTTTCCCTTTTATTCATGTAAGAATGTGAATCCCACATTGGATTAGGATCCACACTAATGATTTCATCTTAACTTGGTTAACTCCATAAATATTTTATTTTCAACCTTCATAGATATCAAGGGCTAGGACTTCAGTATATATATTTGGAGGGCACAATTGAACCTGTACCACTGACAACATTCAAGAAAAGTCTAGAAGTTTGGATTAAGAAAAATAACTCTTGAAAAATACAAAGAAGAGTTACCCTTAAGAATGCAGGAAGTAGAAACTAGTATAAGTTGTACTATGAGAAGTAACTGTAAAATTTGTTTTCAAACAGTACTTTATACTTTGTGTGTGTGTGTGTGTGTGTGCAAATTGTTGAAATCTTTACTTAGCATAGAGTTGGCCTTCTGTATATAAAGTTAATTAAAAATGAACCTTAATGAAGAAGGGGATGGGAGAGGGATTAAGAGGTGGGACCAGATTGGGGAGGGAAGGCAGGTATGGGGAGAAGAACCACTATATTCCTAAAGCTGTACCTATGAAATGCATATTCATTAAATAAAAACCTTCTTTAAAAAGCTAGTATACACCATTGTCAAAACATTCCTAATGATACAAACTTTAAAATATTTTTAGTTTTTCTCATTGTTCAGGATTCAGATTTCTTTGAGTGACAACTGCATTAGCTATGTTTGAACAATCTATCCATCCATTGGCAGAGCACAGGGGAAACTGACACAGCACTTTGATCTGTATCCCACCTCTCTTGTCCTGCTGTGACAAGAGAGGAATACTCTAGAGGAAACTCTAGGTGTGTTTACTGAAAAATAGTAAGCTCCACTGAACTAAAATGGATGCTACAAGGTTTACTAAATCTTACACTGCCTGCTCCATTGTGGAGTACCACACTGGCAATGGGAAATTAGAATGATCTTGGCCCTTGGACATCCTGATCATGAGGTTTGAATAAGACTTGAGAATACTAAAGCAAATAGTAAGGTATACATACTGTTCATTAAGTAATGAGAAAGGGAGCCAACTCTGTGTCACAAGTTTAGTCCTGATTTGTGAAGCTGGCATCCCACATGTGAGTGCCAATTCCAGTCCCAGTTACTCTGCTTCTGATTTAGCTGCCTGCTAAAGTGCCTAGGAAAGCAGTGGAGGATGGCCCAAATAGTTGGGCCCCTGCCACTCATGTAGGTGATCCTAATGGACTTCCAGGCTTACGTCTTTCACTTGTCTCAGCTTTGACTGTTGCAGTTATTTGTAGAGTGAGCCAGCAGATGGAAGATCTCTTTGTCTCTGTCTCTCCATCTCTCTCTGTCACTCTGCCTTTCAAATAAATAAAAACCTTTTAAAAATATTTTTAAAAAATGAATTGACAGCAGATATAAACAAAGCTTCTGCACCAAATCTGTTCATAGGGAGCATGCACTAGATGAATATCAGCACAGAATATAATACAAATAAAATGCAATATTGACTTATATAGTTATAAATGATTTATAAGTGGATTATGTGTTTTCCTTAGCATTGAAAAGAGGTTATTAAAGGGAGAGAATTTGAAGCAGAAAAAAAAGGAAATATAAGAAACTAATATAAATTTCACTAGTCTCTAACAAAATATATAATAAAGTAATTTGACCCAGTGTGTAGTTTGGCATTCTGAAGTCGGCTCAAGATTAGGTAATATGAAAAACAATAAAGGTAAAGAGACTGGGTTTCAGAGAAATCTGTGTTGAGATTTGGGTTCTGCTTACTGTTGTATTTATGAGACACAGTGCATAAAATACAGGAAGTGGTTTTATATGAATAGCATCCATTTATATTAATAAGCTTTAATGAGCTCTGATGATCATATGCATCAGATCTCAGAATGTCCATGGAAAATATGTATTATGAAAACTGCATGGATTTCAACTTTTTTACACCAAAACACTTAAACTAACTTTTTATGGCATGTCTGAATGGGATCCAGTATTATCTAAGAACAGTAACACCTCCATTTGAAAAGATCCCCTATCATAGCATGTTGGATCTGCTAAAATTCAATAAAGAGCAGACACCAAATTTATGATGAAACTTGAATGGAATAATGGCAAACTCATTGGTGCTTTACAAAAAATATAAGGAGACAATGGTCCCTGACCCCCAGCACAAGAGTTTGCAGATGGACAAATTGTTTTAAAAAGGGATGTGGTAATGTTGAAGTCAACTCACAGTACTAAACCATTCATATCAATTTGTGTGAAAATATTAATTTTGTTTGTGCCCTGATTAAGGGCGACTGATAGTTAACAGCAAAAACAATAGCTAACACCAAAGACATCTCAATTTGTTCAGCTTACACAATTTCAACTGAAAATTATAGTGGAGCACACTTTTTGCTCCATGGGTGCCCACACTCCTGGCTGTGTCCAGATAAGCTATAGAAAAGAGCAGAGCTTTCACTGGAAATTTTAAAGAAGTGAAATCAAGATCCTTAAGGCTTTCTTTGAAGAATTGCAACAGAAGATGAAACATGGCTTTACCAATAGAGTCCCGAAGACAAAGTACAATCAAAGCAGTGGCTAACAAGAGGTGGAAGGTGTCCAGTCAAAGCAGACACAGCCCAGTCCAAAGCAAAAGTCATGACATCTCAGGGCCTTTTGTTCATGGACTTCTGGAGGGTCAGAGAATGGCAACACCTGCTTATTAGGAAATCATTTTGAGAAACTTGGTCTAAGGTTCAGCCAGACCTTTACTTAATAAAAAAGAAAAGACTGCACTGCCATGGTTAATTCCTAGAACTCCTAATTCTTTTGGGATGGACTCAAAGGCTGGTATTATTACTTATATAAATGTTTTGACTTTGTGGATCTTATGGTGAGAAGTAAAGCTCATAATTTAGATTTTTTAACTGTAAATTATATTTTCCAAGAAATCTTTGCAGTTATATCTTTTAATTTCATCTGTATTATGATGAATGTCAAATCTCATGCAGGTTGGCATTTGGGTTTATATAGTAAAATCATAGGCAAAGTCTGCAATTTAAAACATGTGACAAATTTGGAATTTTGGAGGGAAGCTTTTGCTTTCATCGGAGGCAGATTTAAATTAGTAAAGGTAATACAAAGAGAGAAAACAGAAGAAGGATTGATTTATCTTGACTGATAGCCCAGGGAAATATTCATTGTTTAAATAAAATTTGAAATAGAATGCTAGATCTCTTAGCAAGATGTTGTTGTGTTGTGTTTTGTTTTGTTCCTGGTGAAAAAACGAGGTATTAGAAGAATAAAGAGATTAAATATTTCTAGTCAAAAGGCCTGGATATGAACCAGCCTTTGGCCTTTTTACTTTCACCCTGGGTCATTATTTCCTTATAAACTGGAACATATCTGACCATTTACTCACACACTACCCTACGGTGACCATAGGATTTGTTGCAGTTGAAGACCTGACACTTAACTATAGAAAATTTCTTTGTAGGGTATAAAAATTTGAAGACCAAAGATATTATAAATTATGGAAATAAACAATTCCAGTTCAACTGTTGGAGAGGAAGATGTGAATGCTGTCTTTGATGACCACTGCAATGCAATAACTTTGTAAGGCAAGGGGCCCTTATGGTGTGGCTATCTCTTGTATTGGATGTACTAGGATGTAGATTTGCCCCTTTTGAGCTATTTCTCTCTGTTTTGATAAGGGTGAAAAATCTGTGGGGGGAAATTTTGCTTTCACTATCATAACCACTTATTTTTGTGGGTCATCTGATGATAAGTATTCCAACAGAATGATAGAGTAAAAGTTGAAGAGCAAAAAAAAAAATTATACTTTTGAAAGTATAAATGAGTTTGTGTTGAAGAGTACCTAGACTGAAATATGGTAAAGTTCTGAAAAATAAATAGATACGTCACTTCAGTACAAAACCCAAAGCCTATTATTTACCAATTCCCTTGTGTTTAGTTAGGAGTCCAAATACTTTCAAAGGCACTCTGGTGTAAATTAGAATACTCTCCAGATGTTTTGGCAATGTAAATGGCTAGACTAAAATTCACTTTTAATGAACTGTATTTTAATGCCAGTCTCTCCTGTCTCCTTACATGACAAAGAACTCATCTGACTTTGTAATGAATGCTCAACTGTTCCACTACCTTCTCTGCCATTTGCTATGCTTCTGTGTTTCTCTGTGAAATCTTGGTGAGTTTAGATATGTGATCAGAGAAAGGTTAGGGGATTTAGAAAGAGAGTAAACCTAGAATCAGTGGGATATGGACTGTCTGGGTAGAATACAAAAACTTAGTTGTGACAATTTCCTAACAGAAAACTGAAGGTTTGGAGGCAAGAGAAAAATAAATAAACACAGAGGATATTGAAAAGAATAAATAACTTGAGAGCTGAACTCCGAATCTATGACTTTGAGTCAGCTGTAATTCCTATGTATTATTTAGATATTTAGAACCAAAAGTTTAAAAAGAATTGTGTCCAAAGGTTTTGCAGAACTCAGTTTCAGGATTATTTGGATCAATGTATTTTGAATTGCTTTTGATTCGTAAACTAACCTACATATGAATTTTTTCTTTACTGTTCTATCCAATAATTTACAAAACTTAAAACAGTATGACTAGATAGAGTGAAAGGTTATGTAGTCCTCTCTATATATTTCTCTTTTCAAAAACTTTTTATTCAGTATTTTGTATCATTTTGCCCCATCAAATAGTTGAAGAACTTTCTAATATTTTGATATTTTGCACTTCGATAACGATATTGTTTATTGAGTTCCTAATATGTGGCATTAACCATGTTACTTATCTCACAGATGTAACAATATTTACCATCACCCTGAAAGAGAAGCTTTTTTTTATCTGTTTTTACATGTCAGGTATATGGCTTTGAAAGATTTAATGGTCTGAGATCATAGAACTAATAAATGGAAGAGCTCAGAATTTTCAGCCATTTGAACTTAGCTCTAAAATCTCTGCCCTTTTTTCTTGAGAACATTCATAGTACTGTGTGGAAATGAAACCCATAGACAACCAATAAAGCAGGAATTGAATGTATTGAGGAGTAACTAACTGTCCTAAACTGATCAGAACTGAGGAGATTCTTGGGGGATGGAAATTTCAAGGCTAAAACAATGACAATTATGGGCAAACCATGGACTTGGTAATGTATATGCCTAAACATGTTCCTATCACAGAAGAAGCATTGAAAATATTATTGTTGGAATGCCTACATAAGTGAAATATAATTTATTATATATATTTTTCTAGATAATACAAACAGTAAAAGATAGTGCAATTTTATATGAATCAATGTGTAGAAGCACATACTGATTTACATACTGTATTTAATCCCTTTTCTGTGACTGTAACAAAATATCCAAGGTAGGCTCCTTTAAAAAGAAAAAAGTTTTTATTTGACTCATGATTTTGTGGTTACAAGGTTGAGGAACCAAACGTGGTGGTATTGTGACAAGACACAGGAAGCACATGTGTCTTTCTGTGTGTCTGTCTGGTCTCCCTCTTCCTAATGAAGCTACTGTGGATTCAATGGTGAGGTCACCTCAATGACTTTATATAATCCTATCAATTCTCTAAGCACCATCAACAGATTCAGTTTCCATTCCTTTGATACCATGAATATGACTTTGGGGATTAAACTCTTGGATAAGTTTGGGGGACAAGCGTATTCAAGCAGTTAGCCATACAGTCATAGAAATATAGAAATATTTACACATATAAATATTTACATATTTACACATACAAATTCATATGTAAGTGAAATCAAACATGGGAGTGTGTGACTCATCAGTGTGTATCTGTTACTTATGTAGGCTCTGTGCTGAATTTTAAGAGTAATTCATCATATTAATTTAAATATGATAACAACCAAGTAAGTTCAAATAGTAATAACTTTATTGAATCATACTTTTCCCAGTTCCATAATAGGAAAGGAGATAATTTACATTAATAAATGTATATTACAAGTTGAAATAAGGAAGAAGTATGTAGGCTTTTATTAAAAATGTTATTTATGATATGTTAAGGATTTAATGAACTTGACATATTTCCTCATGAACATACATTTTACCATTGTTCCATGAAATTCATAGTTAAATAAAGCTACTACACTGTTTGCAGTCATTAACTACCCAAGAATGTTACATCGAAAGATACCTTTAAAATATCTTTATGTAGTGTTAAAGACACCTTTAAAATATTATTTATTTCTTTCATTAACTCTATTATTTAATTTGAGTTTATGATTATTTGAAGGAGGTTTTGAAAATGAGTTGTGAAAATGCTTTGAAATAGTTGACTTGAAAGGTACTTGGTTTTAATGTATTGCTACTTCATTTGCTTTCTGCATTATACCACTATTTTGTTAAATTTTGCATTTAAAATGTAATTGCCTATTCAGTAATTCCTAGCATTAGTCAGATTTCTTGGATGACATAAATATTGATTCACTTTTACTTTCACTGATAAAAAGAATCACTATCACTGAAGCATGCAAAGAAAAAAACCCTCTGTTAAGAAGTCTATTGAAAATGCATCCATTTGAGCAATCTGTATTTGTAATTTTTAATGTGCCAACATTATTACAAAAGACGAGTAAACTTGAATTGCTTGAGTAACATTCGGAAGGATTGCTTTTGTGCATTTTGGACTGTCAGTACTGGCAGCACCATGTTGAGGGCAGCCATCAACATCATCATCAGTGGGAAGTAATACAAGTCAATTGGAGTCTTTTGTATGTGACAATCATTAATACCTATTAAAATGAATTTTAAATGATGTATTTATTTATTTGAAAGGTACAGAGACAGAGAGAGAGGGATCCAAATGTTCCATGCTCTGGTTCATTCCTCAGATGGCTGTGACAGCCAGGGTTGGGCCAGGCTGAAGCTGTAAACCAGAAACTTCATCTGGGTCTCCCTTGTGGGTGGCTGGACCCAAGCAGTGAGGCATTCTTCTGCTGTCTTCTTGGGAACATTAGCAGGAAACCGGATCAGAAGTGGAGTAGCTGGGACTTGAATTGACCCTCCGCTAAGAAATTCTTTCATTGTGGCAACTTAACCCATTGTGCTACAATGCCAACCTCTAAATTGAGTTTTTTTTTTAAGAAATCAGTAAAATATACTCAGTGTCAGATGTGCATTTAATTTTAGAATTTAACTTCATGTTGTAACGCTGCAAGCTGCCTATTTAGTAACCCCACAATTGGAGTGCTGTGTGAGCATTTCTGGTAGGATTTTTTTCTGATCCTATTGAACTGTCTAATCATATTTCTTGTACAGCTGAGGCAAGCCAGGTGAAGAAGTAGATTTTCTTCACTCAATTCATTTTCTTGATGTAAATCAGGGTTTCTCTTCCTTGGCACTGTTGGCACCTTGAGCTTGATAATTCCTGGCTGCAGAGGGCTGTCCTGTGTGCTGTAGGGTGTTTAACAGAGTCCCTGGTAGCTACCACCAGAGGCCAGTAGCTCTCCCTAGTTGTGACAATCCAAACTGTCTCTAGACATTGCCACATGTCCTCTGGGGGCCTGAAATCCCAAAGCTGAGAATTTTTGGTGAAAATTACATCTATCTTCTTTGAATAAATCCACCATATCATGTTTTAAAATCAGGTTATCCATTCACATAACTTGTAGCTAAACAAGAGTTGAGTTAGCTTCTTCAAGTGGAAACATGGATACACAAAAAGAACTAAAATGAACTTTTTAAAAGGTTAGACCAAATACTTTATCCTTTATCTCTGAGAAGGGTAGAGGGTATGTCACTATTTTACATGACACCTGCCTCTATTATCACCTACTGTACTTTATTTGCACGTATTCAGCCAATAGCTAAGGACCTCATGAACTCCATTCAGTGAAGGGTCAAACTACTACGCTTGTGAATTGTTCTTAAACAAATTCTCCATTGCATTAGGCACGAATAAGCTGTTCTTTAATGTCAGGCATGCCTATCATCTTACTCCTCCTCATTTTCTTCTAGAATATGTGTGGATTTTGAAAAGCCAGTTTTGCCCTAGACATTCAGTTCAGTATATTGGATTCAATACTACGTTCTATAGTTTTTTGCATGTTTGTTTTTATGGTTAAAGTACATTTGCTCTGTTTATACCAAATGATGAGCCAACTCATCTTAAAACTCCCACTTTCCAGTAAGGTTTATAGCAGTGATTTATAAATTGTGATCTACTGATCAGTATCATCAGCCTCCTGGGAACTTGATGGAACTACCACAAATAACCAGCTGAGTTAGAAGTGCTGGGGTGCTGTCCAGCAATTTCCGCTTTAAGAAGCCTTCTGGATGATTCTAACACATACTGAAATTTGAGACACACTGGTCTATAGGCTTCGTTCTTACAGCTTGCCCACAAACTGGATGCTGAACACTGGATGCCCTTGAATATTTTTCTTTAGCTTTCATTGTGATAGAATATCGTTTACTAATCAGAGGGCCTTAAGAAATTAACCAAAGGAAAACTGACTGCACTTTCTTTGTTTTTCCTCTCTGCTTCCAAGAAGCTGTAAAATCTTTTCTCATAGCCCTATAAGTTGGCATTAATTGACAGCCTGACTTGGAGTTGGGCTATAATTCTGAGTTTGAAGGAGTCAGGGATCCAAACTCCCACTTCACCCCTAACGATGGATGTTAGGTTAGGAACAAGGAGCAAGGGGGAAAAGGGGTCCCTTGAAACTAGGATTCAGGGCTGTTGCTTGCAGACTCTGCTTTCAGCACACTGAGTTCATTGCAGGGGCTGCCAAGTGAACATACCTTTCACCAACATTACAGTCATTTTTCTTTTTAACCTACACCTGAATGACCCAGAAAGGGTTATGTTCAATGACAAATTTTTCCATGCTGGCTGACAAACTCCAAATGTTCCCATCACCCTGAAGAAAACAGCACAAGAGGATCTCAGCTGAACCAGTGTTCCATTTAGCAAATGGCAATAGCATTAATAATATCACCCAGACAATTACAAGCTGTTTGATGCTATGTACATGTCAGCAGCAGTCTTTGGATATATAAATCTTCTAATGCTATCAGGTGTCAATCAGTGCTTCACCCTGTCCACGTATGCTCCTTGAGCACCTATCATATCCAGAAACTGTTTATATAAATATAAACATCATAGTCCTTGGCATCAAGATGCTTACCAGCTCATCAAAGAAACTATAAACCAATAATTATTCAAGAGCTAAATACTGTAATAAAGCACATGATCAATGCTAAAATAGTCTATTTGTTTCCAAAGACAATGTGATATTTCATGTTTTATCCTTATACCTTCGTGCTTGATATTGTATTTATTCATTTTTATTTGCTGATTTTTGCCTCATGCAAAATAATTCTATGGACTTTATTTTTAAGGCTAATTTTACAACAATTTCTATATATTCTTTTCATACCATAGTGCTTGTCATTTCTGAAATATATGAGGGAGCTTGAATATTTTTCTGTAGGCTATAAAGAATCATTTTACTTATAAACATGGGAGTAACCCAAGTCCTTGGACATCGCAAGGCATTTTTTTTGCAGCATGGTTGGAGTACAGAGAACTACATAAGAGAGAGGAAAAAGTTATCATAGCTTAGAATTTGGGCAAGAACTAAAAAGGAAACTGAAGAAAAATGAAAGTAAATTGAGGAGTGGAGAGGCCTGCATTGTATTAAGCAGTGCTTGCAATTCCAGTATCCTCTAAAAGAGTGCCATTTTTGCATCCCAGCTGCTCTGCTTCTGATCCAGCTCCATGCTAATGCATCTAGGAAGTCAGTAGAAGACAGAACAAATCCTTGGGCCCCTGCCACCTACATGGAAGACCAGGATGGCATTAGTGGATCCTGGCAGCAGCCTAGCCCAACCCTGGATGTTGCTTCAATTTAGAGTTCTGCCTTTTATTTTTTTTTCAAAAACATTTATTTATTCAAAAGGCAGAGTTACAAAAAGAGAAGGAGAGACAGAGAGATCTCCCATCCACTGGTTCACCTCCCAAGTGGCCACATGAGTCAAGGCTGGGTCAGGCCAAAGCCAGGAGCCAGGAGCTTGATCCAGGTCTCCCACTTGCATGGCAGGGGCCAATGCACTTGGGCCATCTTCTGCTGTGTTTTTGGGCATATTAACAGGAAGCTGGACAGGAAGTGTAGCAGCCAGGACTCTAACTTATGCCCATATGGGAAGCTGGCATTGTAGATGGTAACTTAACCCACTACAGCACAGTGCTCATCCTGTCACTCTGTTTTTTAAATAAATAAGCACATTTAAAAAAAATAAAACAAAGAGTATGAATCAGTGATTCACATGAAGAATTATCAAAACCTCCATCCTTTGAAACTGATACTTTGTACAGGTATTAGATAAAAGGATGACATTTTAAAAATAGAACTGGGTTGTTAACAATATATTCCCATTTAGAACCTGAAAGAAATTAATGATAGATATCCAATAGAAAGCATTCTTTTGTAAATATATAAGTATTTATTAAATATTCCTATCATAATATTTTGCTTATTAGCCTAATTGGCTAGACACCAGACTTGAAGAAATACAGGTAAAAAAACTAAAGCAAAGACATTAAATCCATACTCCAAGACAGGAGAAGTGACAAAGCTTGTGTCTGTCTCTGCTTTGTACCACCACTCTCCCCTTTGCCTAAAGATAATACTTTCTCGTCTTTACCTCAATTTATAGAAACGTCATTTACCCCACCGCTCAATCCGGAAAGCTTGAAGTCTGCCTTCCTTCTCTTACTATTTATTTATAATCAACTTTGTGAATGCTGGCTCTGCACTGTTAGCCTACTGGTGCTGTATTAGTCAGAATTCAGACCACCTCTGCCATTGATGTGCTATAACCTGCCACTTATTTTCCTGCTCTCCCATTCTTTACACAGAAGACAGAGAAATCTTTAAGAAGGTTGAATGGAAAGTATTCTCCTTCTTAAAACATTTTAGTAGATACCATTTGCCCTAAAAAATGAAATTCAAGTGTAGTATCTAAGGTAACTATTACTTTTCTGCCTAGTTTACAGCAGAGGGAAGCAAAGCTTTTAAAACTTACTTTTATGTAGAACATATGATTGGCAAGTGGATGAGCCCAGCCAACCTAATTGAAAATAACTGATGTACTACATAGTCACTGTGCTCTAATGTTCTGCTTTTACTGTATTACTGGACAGACATGACAAGACACATGCCGCTAATTATGGGGCAATCATGCTAAGTGCTGTCAGATAAAAATATTAATAATGATAATCATAATATCAACAATAAAATTGCCAAGCATACATATTATAGACCTCTAGACTTGAGGCTATGAGCAGTGTTAAATTTTGTTCTCACAGAAAAGCTAATTAATTTACTCTGAATAATAATATAATATTTTGAACACAAATGAGAAGGATACAAAATTAAATATCCTGGATTTGGTGTATCCTGTTATTTATGGCTTGTAATTTGGAGAGAAAAGTTATAATTCTAAGCCTCAGTTTCACCATTCTATAACATGGGCCTAATGATAATATTAATTTCATATAATTGCATTGTATCCATATTTTTACAAAATATGTGCCATTAAAAAAGTGATGGTATCATTAGACAATATTTACATATTTTATGTGTCTAGATGGTTTGCCTAAACTGGATTAATTTACATCATTGGCAATTTTAATCAAGTTTTCAAATCTACAGACCCTGTAGGGAGTTTTCCAAAGTCTTTTCAAATGGAGCACTTTAGATATAGCTCAGTATAGTAATGTTAGGCAGTAACATGTTTCCTTTCTTTACATATTACCCATTTATAGAAGTATTTCATGAGAGCAGTTTGATTTAATGCAGTCTTTTTTAAAAAAGTATTATTATTTATTTATTTATTTGAAAGATAGAGTTACAGAGAGGCAGAGGCAAAGAGAGAGAGGTCTTCCATCTGCTGGCTCACCCCCCAGATGACTGCAGTGGCTGGAGCTGTGCCCATCTGAAGCCAGGAGCCAGGAGCTTTTTCAGGATCTCCCACACAGGTGTAGGGGCCCAAGGATCTGGGCCATCTTCTACTGCTTTCCCAGGCCATAGCAGAGAGCTGGATCAAAAATGGAGCAGTTGGGACTCAAAAACCTGCACTCATATGGGATGCTGGCACTGCAGGTGGCGGCTTTACCTGCTATGCGACAGCACTGGCCCCTAATGCAGTTTATTAATAGCCCATCTGCATTTGTCAAAGTTCATTCAGAGAAACAGAATCACTAGGAAATGGAAATGTGGATGGATAGATGGATGAGTAGAAGGAATGAGTGAGGGATGGAAGAAAGGAAGAAAAAGGAGGGAGGAAGGAAGGAATAGATCGATGATAGATGGGTAGAAATATATTAAATAGATAGATAGATAGATAGATATTGATTTTGTTCCAAGAATTTGACCTTATGCTGTTTTAGAGAATTGATAAAAGGTCTGCAAAGGCCCTGGTCTTTGCTTCCCAATGCTAGAGCTTGAGTTCCACAGAGAAGGTAATTGGGAAGGGAAGATGGATACAAAGTGAGGGAGAGTAAAAGCAGTCTGGAACCCACAAGTACAGGTGAAGCCAAAGGAGCATACACTGAAATGCTAGTCATTTTTTGTTATCTCTTACCATGATGGTATGAAAGTTTTCAAAATGTGGCTGCGCTCACGTAGGAGCTAATCACATACACCTGGCCCAAGAGTCAGAAAAACTAAAGAACCATGCAAGGGGAGGTGCACTAGTTTTAGATCCACCTACTGCCTCACACCAACCTTGTAAGTAATGAGAACTGCTAATGTGTTCGAGGTACAAAATAGCTGCTCCTGTACTTTCCCATCTAAATATCCTATAAGAATCTCTCTTCACCTACCTTACATTGAGATAAGATAATCTCTCTTCATCTGCCCTACAGAGAAGGTGAATCTGGGAAATGTAGTTCAGTGTAGCAAAGGTGACACATTATAGAGTCAATACATTCTTCACCTTATCAAGTTGAAACTCAATAATATCTCCTTAAATTACACTTAGATATACATGATAATGACAAAGTCAAATTTCTGTGAAACTTGATGTATCTCTCCTAGGAACAACAAGGAATAACCTTCTATTTTCCTCCTTAGAGGACACAAGCTCCACTTTGTCTTTACATGATGTTCATTGTTCTCCCAACTCATACTTCAAGTTGGATTTCTTGTGACTTAAATATTTACAAAAAATTTACTACAATTTATGAATCATATTTAATAAGGTCATGGCAGAGGAAGAAAGCAAAAATATTTTGTTAGCACCAGTGCAACCATTCATACCAAAATATGAAATAAATTCTTACAATTAAATATCTTGCTTCCACCACTGACCATGTGATCAAAGCTTTTTTTTATAGCCAACTTCTCCCCCTGTTCATTCTATAACGCCTCTGTCCTCATAATGCCTTCTCAAGCTGGTCTTAGTTCCTTTCTTTGTAGGGTGACACAAAGCTTCCTTACTAAAGTGAGGGCCTCGTAGCAGTCCTTCCAGAATTGGGTTGATACTGATTTCCATCTGCTCAAATCACAGGATGTGAGAGCACTAAGGACCACCCTCTAGAGTCCTCTTACCCATATTGTGAGTCACCATTCAACTTTTCTTTGATGGTCAGCATCAGTCACTCCATCCAGCACAGTAATGATCCCCTTTACCCCTTGATCCAGAGACATGAGGAGCCCAAAGTGATATGGTGGCAACTTAATTTTCCATTTTAAAGGAGTCATTGTTGTTTCCCTGGCAGGAGCATTCTTTCTTTGTAACTAAGATCTTTAGACTAGCAGAACCTTAATGCTGTAGAGATGGAAAGAAAAAAAAAATCTTTCCTAGTGGAATCCTAGTGGTACTCTTTAGAAAAGCCACTCTTATTTCCACCCCTTGATTCTTGTGTATGTGAACTGTAGTGTTTAGAGAATAAGTATTGTATATCAGATGCTGGTTTAATGGACATACTGCATCCTGGAGAACTTTGCTCTAGTTCTGTAATGTGAAGCCAACTGCTTCGTGACATAACACTTCAAAGGCCTGTTCCACCATTTGAACAAGATGGCTACTTTAGCATGATGGTTTATATAGTGAGACTACTCAATTCCATGAATGTGGATTCTTACTGTACTTCATCTGCTGTGAAATTAATTTCCTGATCAGAATTGATGCTATGGGCTGATACTGTGGAATAGTAGGCTACGGTTGTGTCTGTGGTGCCAGCATCCCATATGGGTGCCAGTTTGAGTCCCAGCTGCTCCACTTCTGATCCAGCTCTTTTCTTATGGCCTGGGAAGACAACGGAGGATGGTCCAAGTGCTTGGGCCCTTGCATTTGCATGGGAGGCACAGAAGAGGCTCCTGGCTCCTGGCTTTGGATCACCCCAGCTCTGGCTGTTGTGGCCATTTGGGGAAGTGAACCAGCAGATGGAAGACCTTTCTTTCTGTCTCTCTTTCTGTCTGTAACACTACCTCTCAAATAAATAAATAAAAATCTTAAAAAAAAAAAAGAAGTGATACTTTGTGGACTGTGGTAATTAAGCTGACCACTAAATACATGATTGTCATTTAAGAGATGCATTGCAAACAAGTAGGCAAATTTATATCAGGAGTAATGCCCACTCCAGTAATATTGAAGAGTTGTGCCTACTATGATGGAAGTGATCCACTAGCATCAGCCTGGCAAAAACTAACTACCTAAACCTTCAGGAAATGGTGCCATTTTGAGTACAAGTTGTTGGTTTATTCCATAGTAAAATGGGTACTCTGCATTGACTGTAACTGGGTTGAAATGAGTAAGTGCAAATTCATGTTGCTCACTCCAGGAATGACCTCCATTCTGCAGTGATGAGCAGGGGTGGCTGCATAGTCTTTCAGCTGTGGCTAGCACATATAAAGTCATGGGTATCCGGAGTAAACTGGAATCTGTTTTCAGAAGCTGGAGCCCACAATCCCATCAGATCACACTGAAATTTGAGCCGCATCTTATTTCCTCTAAATTTTTTGTCAAAAGTGCTCTGCAGAAGCTGGAGTTTGTTGTCATGAAGTTAAATACACCGAGGACTCGGGACCTTAACAAACTGAAGAATACTCCAAGGAAATGCAGAGTCCTTGCAGGCCCTGCTATAGCCCCACAACAGCGAGGTCACTTGACATGTTGGTGACAATGTGTGTGAGCTCTGAAATAACTGCTATTTTTGCTTCCATTCTCTAAGCCTCTTGGAAGAATTTCCCTGAGGTACACTCTAACAAGAAAGAAGAAAGAGAATTCTAGAAGATGTTGTTCAGGAAGCAACGCTGACCATTACAAAGCTTCTTTAAGATGTTAAAAAAGCTTAGGTTCTTAGATGATTGAAGTCACCATGTATTTTGGTTCAAAGAACTTTGTTATAGACACAGTGGAAGGAGTTCAGAACTGAAAATCTGAAGATTGCTGTTTGGTCACATTTCAATCATTACCTACATATGTAGCCTTTATTAGACAATTGTTTCCACAGTTCTTCATTTCCTCAGCTGTAAATTAAAGTAAATGCCATGGATTATCTTTCCAGGCCTCACTGTGGAGTAGCTATAATAATTTATTTTCATGTTGCTCAGAATCAAATCGTGGTTACACCCTTGTGATCTTTTGCAAGATTTTTGACTTCCTGCACCTAAGTTTCTTTAATAGTTAAAAAAAAAAAAAAAACTGACTCATTGAGGAGTTGTAAGAATTGAATCACTTAAAATATTTAAAGCTTTTAAAATCATGTGGTACATGTAATAAGCACTTATGAAGTACTAACTGTAACAGTAGTTTGTGACTTTTTAAATCTTTTGAGAAGTCTAAAGACTGTGTTGATTGTCTCAGAATCTCAGCTTTGGCTTAGAAATTAAAAGAAAGGTGCCACAAGTCTTTGTCAGTTTATATTGTCACTTGTAAATCAGTGATTTTTTTACTTCTTTTGGTACTGATGCTATTAATAAGGATGCATTGAAGATCCATAATGAGGTGAACATTGTATAAATATGCAAATAAACCAATTATTTAGTAGCCTTAACAAAGATTGAATGTTACATGGTATGGAGGGTTATTAACAGTATTAAAAATGCTGACAGAGCAGCTTTCTTTCTTTAATAACCGTGCTGAAAGAAGTAGGCTTAAAGTAATTTAAATAAATAATTTTGTTGCATATTTAGAGAACTATCAAAAATGTTTTTTGTAGAGACAATGTCTGATTTTAATAGAGTCTTTGCTTCTTTATTCTTTCACCCGTGTCTTAACTTGCTTTGACAGTTCCAAACATCATGTAAGAATGCACTGAGAAGTCCCTCACCCCATCCTTCCCACGTAACTGCCTACTGCTCTGCTCCTGTGAGCTCATTATCTCTTTGTGCTTGTTCTTACTGAGAGTATTTAAGGAAGACCTGGCTAAAACAGAATCATTACATATAATAAAAAATGATTCTGTTGAAAAAAGGACAAGGAACAGAGAGATAAGGAGGGAGGAAAAGGGTACAGGAATTGTTTGTATAATTAAGAAACCTAGTGGGTATCAGAGGCTTCTGACATGACTGGATCCAGAATTCCCAACTATATATTGGCCTTTTAACCTCTGTCTCCTCCTTCTCTCCTTCCTCACCCTCAGGTGCCCATCATTCATCTTTGTACTATATAGCAGACTTTTCCTGATGTTGTAGGAATAATGGATTGTAGTACCTCTGAGATATTGTTCTTCAGATTATTGATCTCAGAAAATAGCAGAATTAGCCTATGTTTCTCAGTGTGCGTATGATCCGCCTTAGTCTACTATGGGTAAAAACGCATTTACCATCATTCTGCTCAGGCTGCTATAACACAGTCCGGGTGACTGACAGCAGAAATCCATTTTGTTACAGTCCTTTAGGCCATGAAGAAGCTAGGAGCCTCAGCGTAAACCAGGCCTCCATGTAGCTACCTGAGACGTCATCTGCTGACTCCCTAAGTGTGGATTAAGATTTTAGATCAGAAGCTGAATAGTCAAGACTTGAACCAGGCACACCAATATGGGATAGAAGTAGTCCAAGAAGTATTTCAACCATTGTGCCACATGCCTAGACTGGGCAGTTGCCCTTTTCATGGATTGGAATGCCCACTCTAGTTCTATTTCTGAGTGTAGTCACTGGGATTTTTGCCTCATTCACACAGCTCCCCCTCCCCCATTTTCCATGAATTTTTATATTTTTCTATGTATTTATTTGAAAAACACACATACAGAGAAAGAGACAGACAAAGAGAGCTTTCAGCTACTTGCGGACTCCTCACATGTCTGCAGTAACTGGGACTAAGTCAGCTGAAGTCAAGAGCCCGGAACTCAGCCCCGCTCTCCCACTGGTAACAAAGACCCCAGTGCTTGAGTTATCATCTGCTGCCTCCCAGAGTTTGCAATAGCAGAAAACTGGAGTCAAAAGATAGAGGTGGAGTTTCAAACCCAGGTTCTTCAATATGGGATATGCGAATCCTAAGCAGCATTTTTTCCACTTTGTCAGCAACTCATCCATCAAACACTTTTCTTTTGTGTGCTTGCTGTATTTGTTTTACCTTACACTAAAAGCTGGAACAGGGGCCAATGTCTTGGCGTAGCAGGTTAGGCTGCCAACTCTGATACCAGCATCCCATATGGGCACATGTTCATGTTGCTGCTCCTCTTCCAGTCCAGCTCCCTGGGAATGCACCTGGGAAAGCAGTGGAAGATGGCTTAAGTCCTTAGGCTCATGTACCCACATAAAGAACCTAGATGAATCTGTTGGCTCTTGGCTTCGGCCTGGCCTTGCTTTGGCCATTTCAGCCATTTGGGGGAGTGAACTAGCAGATAGAAAATCTCTCTATCTGTCTCTCCTTCTCACTCTGTAACTCTTTCAAGTAAAATAAATAAATTCTTTTTTAAAATTTTTTAAAGATTTATTTATTTTTATTTAAAATTCATAGTTACACAGAGAGAGGGGAGGCAGAGAGAGAGAAAAAGAAAGAGAGAGAGGTCTTCCATCTGATGGTTCACTCCCCAATTGGCTGCAATGGCCAGAGCTGCACTGATCTGGAGCCAGGAGCCAGGAGCTTCTTCCAGGTCTTCCATGTGGGTGCAGTGGCCCAAGGACTTGGGCCGTCTTCTACTGCTTTACCAGGCCACAGCAGAGAGCTGGATTGGAAGTGGAGCAGCCGGTTCTCGAACTGGCGCCCATATGGGATGCCGGCACTGCAGGCTGGGGCTTTAACCCGCTGCGCCACAGTGCTGGCCCCAATAAATCTTTATTTTAAAAGAAGTTCAAGACACATGCTCATCTTGGAAAAATTATGCCTGAATTTAAAAAATACATTTTTCATCAAAATAAACTTCATTTTTGTTTGAAATTTTTCCACAAATTTTTAAGTACAGTCATAGATTATTTCTCCTGATACGTAAAAAAGCTAGAGGTTAAGGTTGTGGAAACTGTAATTATCTTACAATAAAGGTATAGAATAAAGAGGAAAGGGACTCTGTTACAGATAGAATGATGCAATACTAACAACAAGTGGTGGCCACCCAAGAATAGTGGCCAAACTGGTGAGAAAAAGTTGGCCTGTAGATATATGAAATAGGGGGCCTTGGGAAAAGTTGATCATTAATTCTGTATAAGTGGTAGAAGAAAAGGAAAAGACTGGATTATTATATAGATCTCTATATAATATTTTTAACTATTATTTAATGAATATAAATTTCCAAAGTACAGCTTATGGATTACAATGGCTCCCCGCCCCCATAACTTCCCTCTCACCCGCAACCCTCCCCTTTCCCGCACCCTCTCCCCTTCCATTCACATCAAGATTCATTTTCAATTATCTTTATATACAGAAGATCAGTTTAGTATGTATTAAGATTTCAACAGTTTGCACCCCCATAGAAACACAAAGTCTCTATATAATATTAAAATAAGGATTATTATATAAGTCTCTGTATAATATTAAAACAGGATTATTATATAGGTCTCTGTATAATATTAAAACAAGGTCTGTAGTGACGTCATTCAAATATAGAGAACAATGCCATCTGTAAAAGATGCTGTGTGAAGTTGGGAAGACAGGAAGTTCATGAAGTCAGTTATACCAGTTCCCTCTGCAACACCAGTGACTCAGATGAAATGTTCAGGTGAAATATCTAAGGAAAGTACGTAAATTTAGGTCTATAATGCAAGGGTTAAATCTCAACTGGAAATGCCTGTTTGGAAGTCATCAGTGTGTAACTCACTGTTCAATCCTTGACTTGAAGAGTTTGTATGGTTCAGGGGGAAAGATTTTAAAAAAATAATAAAAATTTTAAAATGATTTCAGAGATGAAGAAGCCATAAAGTGATACAGCTAAAAACTTTAAATCAGGGAAGCTATTTTTTTGTCAATGAAAATAAAATAAAGAAAAACAGCATAAATATACAGAGGGTTTAATGAATGAATAAAAGGAATACATTTTGGCAGAAGAAAGGAAGTTTGTCATTGCTGTGTCCATGGATTTTGACAAAGAAAGACAGCAAATATCATTGGTATTGAGGCAATGAAATAAAAATTTGTGTTGGAGCGGCCTTCTGGAAGGACATTGAAATCACTCAGGAAGATAGCAGAAGATTAGGTAGAAAACTCTTGCATCAGTACCAGAACACTTCCTTCTTGAGAGGAGATAGTGGAAGGTAGAAGGAAAATATAACTGGTTGCCTGACTTTGTCCTGCTTCTGCTACAGCTCTCCTCTTAAGTACTACTTCTTTAGGGAGTTCCCTCTTGCCTCTCACAGCACTGAGTTAGGCATCCACTAAGAGTTCCTATAATGTCACTTAATTGCCCCATTATATCCCTTAACAACTCAGCAATAACACTGAACAGTTGGATTTCTCTACACAAAACTATTATCTCTTTTAGCCAATTTCAAGACTAAGCCTGTTATTTCTCATCTGTTTAGCACTGTAATTGGCACATAAAAGTCTCTTCAAAAATGGTTGTTGATAGAATGAATAAACGAAAATATAAATAAACAGAAGGAGTAGGGGTAATATCCAAAATGCTCTAGAATTTACTCAAGACTTGGGGAGAACAGGGAGTGAACAAACTGCAATTTCTGACTCCTCTGTAAAAAGTCTGAGAGTGCCAGAATTGCTGGTGCTTCTGGAAAACTCTAGCCTAGATTTGCAATTCACTTACTTATGTGTGCATCAAATCAGCTAGAACTTCAAGACTGCCAAAAAAATTTTTTTGAGGTATTGGTCAACTTAAGATTTCAGGTTTTTTTTTTTCTGGACATGTAACATGTTTAGCGTCCCAGCTTTTAACATTCCAAATGGTATATATAAGACAAGCTACATAAATAAAATAAGGAGAAACTATTTTCGTCACATCATCTGACATGTTTGAGGAAGAGTGTGCATTAAGAACAGCTGAAAGAAAGAGAAAAAGGCTAAATAATGAAAGAAGATCTAATAATGAAAAAAATAACACTGCCTAGTTAGTGGGATGAAACAAAATATTTACACATGTTCAGTAATCTACAATTCAGTTTTGTTTATTTTTCATAAAAAGAAGTGATTCATTTCTTATGTCAATATAGCAAAGTATGCATATTATGCAGAATGACATGATAAAGGGGATACCTAAGATGTTTATGCTGATAAATGTATGTAACTGAGATTCAAATCTAGTGTATCTTACTCCAATCTTTAATACATAAGGGTTTCTATAAGTCTCACCCCTAGGAAATTCAAGAGAAAGGAAATATCTAAAAATTAAACTTTATGATGACATACCTAAATATGTGCATGTATGTGTATGTGTGTGTCTGTGTGTCTTTGTGTGTGGAGAGAGACTGTAGCCATAGAGACTAACTTTCCAATCAGCAAAGTCTCTCTAGATATGGTACATTGATACATGGACTGATCAAGTTCTAGAATTGTTGTATATCATTTTATCAGTGCCAGGTTGGAAGCACCATTTTAAAAATTGCATCTGGGTAAAGCAAACTATCACAGACGAGATTTCACTTTCAGCTGTGTCTATGGAATTTTGCGAATGATCTAGTTAGTTTGAGAATATAATCTCAATACGGTGCAGTATTTAAGACTTCTTTTCTCTCAGCCCTATATATTTTAGACAGTAACATTTGCATGCCAGGAAATGATATATATATTTTTTTGACAGGCAGAGTGGACAGTGTGAGAGAGAGACAGAGAGAAAGGTCTTCCTTTGCCGTTGGTTCACCCTCCAATGGCCGCCATGGCCGGCGCGCTGCGGCCGGCGCACTGCATTGATCCGATGGCAGGAGCCAGGTACTTCTCCTGGTCTCCCATGGGGTGCAGGGCCCAAGGACTTGGGCCATCCTCCACTGCCTTTCCTGGCCACAGCAGAGAGCTGGCCTGGAAGAGGGGCAACCGGGACAGAATCCGGCGCCCCGACCGGGACTAGAACCCGGTGTGCTGGCACCGCAAGGCAGAGGATTAGCCTAGTGAGCTGCGGCGCCAGCTGATATATTTAATTTTTAATAGCAGACTTTGAGATCAGAAGATATTCCAAACTTAGATTTGAATGTACTTTATGTGAAAGTTTCTTTTTCAAGATGAATAACTTTTTAGTGTGTAAGATGTGCCATTGTGTTGGCCACTACTTAGGTAAGAAATAAAGGAGACAACTACAAATCAGTGTAAAATTACATTTGTGACTAAGTACAATTTTAATTTTATCATGTAGTATGCTGGGTTGTATCTCATTTTTGTTTTGTATTTGAAACAGCACTTCCATTATTTAAATCAGTATCTTTGAGTACAAATTAAATTGATGTGCAGGTATAAACTACTGAAAAGTTCTGAAGTTTTGTGGTGTCCTGGTATTGTCTCTTTTGGGTTCTCCCATGGCATGTCCTACTCATTCGACCACATCCTGGGAACTGTTATGGTGTGGAGACTTTCTCTTTGACATTTAAAGAGAGGCAAGTTGACTCACAAATAAAATCACTACTTCTGGTTCTCCCACATGGTTTGGGAGGTCACAAGGTTAAAGAATTTGATTTCCTTGATGTCAGTGTCAGTCTTTCAGTCCCACATGTACTAACTTCTTGTTTTATTATTCTAGACATTTTGTTTCCTTTTCTTGGAAGGATGCAGAAATATGTACCTAACTGAGTTGGCTTTATGAATGTATATCCATAATAAGAATCACATGGTACAACCTATGTCTATTATAGAAAAAAAGCAAAACTAAAGCATCCTGTATTTTATTTTATGAGTTTATTCTGTGAGCTAAGATTTGCAAGGTTTGATTCTTTCCATAATGAATCACATTTAGCCGTAAAATGCATTTGTGTTTGTTGACAAATTATATTCCTGAATTTTAATTTAATATTAGTTTAATATCTGCTTATTGAATATATATATAATAATTGCCAGGTGTATGCAGTAGACTGGCTAAGCTCAGTTTGGAAACCAAAATATGCAAGCCCCGTACTTAGAAGCAACTAAATTCAATTCGGAGAATGTGGAATCAAAGAGAAGACACATCCCTTGTAAAACCTTTAACAGTTTCAGCATGGAAAGAAATGGGAATAGGGAACTACAGGAGCTGTAGACTGAAATATAAACAGCATCTTCGGGAAGTTGTGCAGAGTCTGGTTCTCCAGAAACATTCAAACTTTCAAGTGTGCTGAGTGAAGAGGCAGGGTAGAGATCAGAGAGGAAAGACCAAAGGCTGTGGCTGCAACTGTGTAAATATGGCACTGCTTTAAATTTCATCTCTTTGCCTTGCCCTCAGTGTAGCTAACCAGCAGATACCTGTCATCGATAGATTCATTCAAAAAATTTACCCAGAATCTATATTGTAAAGTACTGGACTGCTCCCTTCCACTTTAAATCGGGCATACAAAAGCGTACCCATCTCAGAAGAAATGGATTTAAACAGCCCTTTAAAAAAAGCTCTATTGTTGTGTCTTCTTTGGATCTACATATGGATTCTTTTTTGTTTGGCTTCCATTTCAGTTTTTAATCTCATAAAACATATCAAGGTCAATTTGGAGTTTTCTTACAAGGTGTTGAAAGTAATAGAATTTGTGATTTTAGATATTATTGGTTTAGGAAGGCCCTTTTTAAACTGTAAAAATTTATATAATGTTTTGTTGACACAGTTAAGTGAGTTCAGAGTCAGTGTCGCAAATATTTCTTATTCATCATCTATCCTCCCATCTCTGAGGTCAGCTGGCTGATTGTGTGATTGAAATCAGAGAAACCTCAGGTAATATGTATTTGGAGGCAGGTGTTTTATTTAACCTTGAATGATTCAATCTCATATGACTTGGTAGATGACAATCACTGAACCATGAAATTTCATGTATTTTAGTGGCTATTGTTTTATAAATAAAAACATTGAAGAGAGTTTCATTACAGCAAGAGTCACTATATGTGAGACACATCAGAAAAATAAGTTGGTAGACCATAGATGAGTAGATTTTGTTTTTAAAAGCCCAAAGAAAACATCTCATTTGTATTCATTCTAATTTTGTTGAACTTTCTGCTAGCATGTTAATAATTATTTTACTTTATAGAAACATAAACTGAAATCTGTCATTTGAACCACATTTTTGCAATCTACAGATACACTGCATATCCATGTCCTTAGCAGATGGGATCGTGCAGCTAACAAATAAACTGTCCCTTACTGCCCAGTTCTTTATTTTTATATCTTTTGAAAACATTGGTGAAGCAACAATAATTAGAGTGCTCAACGTTGGGGAAGACAAGTGACATTTTGGATGAATGTGGCTTAAAATGGAATTCAAGGTGCAAAGAGAAATTGTCTTTGTCTGCCCTGATGTGCTGGCTAAGAGATTAAATTAAATATTGATTTTGGAAAATGTGACCATTATGTTTTAATGATGAATGGAAGAAACAATGAAAGAAGGAAAAAAAAGGGGAAAAAAAAAACAAAGAAAAGAAAAACAGTGAAGGAACTGATTACCTAGAGGATTGTAAGATATGGCCATCTTTACATCTTACTCAGAATGTAGAAGCTGGAAGAAAAAATTAGGTGAAATGTGTCAGGGTTGATTGGTATGACATACAGAAATACCAAAAGAATTTATAATGAGGCTGAGGATATGAAAATAATGAAGAAGTATTACAACTAGAAAGAAAAAGTGAAGGTTGCTGTAGGAAACTGGGGGTGAAATAAGGGATAGTCATTGAGGAGATCAGACAATTTCTATAACCCTCCAAGACCTGAATACACAAAGGATCCCAATTAGAAATAAAATAGCTAGAGGCAGCATTTCATAGTAAATTGGGGATTATCCATTTTCCTATAGTGAATATAATCAGAACATTCGAGATGCCTCATTTGAAAAACGCTTGCTTTTTTTTTTTTTTAAAGATTGACACCAGTGTTCTTGCTTTTTGTAAGTATTTAAATGAACAACTAACTGAACTCTCTGATTGCTGGGAAAGGAATCATTTTTAGTTAAATCACAGATATAAGGAGATTTAAAAGAATTTGTACCAAGTTTGATAACTTTTGTCTCTCCTAGTTCACTGTGATGTTCTCCGGGTGTTGAATTCCAGGGAGACTTTGTAACGGCTGGTTTCACTTGCAGCGTCTTGAGATACAGGTAACATACATCTGACATGTATAGAACTGTGCTGTTTGCTTTTAATTTCACCAAATATAGGTGTGCAATTTAGAGTCATGCTTTGATGCTTGAATTAATTAATTGGAAATGCAGAGCAACAATAACCAAAAGTTTTAAACAAACAAAAAAGACAGTATTTAGAGTCAAGATGATTCTGTCCTAGAGTTTTTTGAACTATCATTTCTGGCTTTTGGTCAGGCAAACAGGGAAATGCAAATTTTGTTATCCTTGTGAAATAAGAGACCTCCTGGAAAAGAGCTGTGTACTTTCTCACTCTCTCATGGAAGGTTATTTTCCATCTCTTTACCTCAGTATATTGCCAAATAGGACATGTTTTGTGACATCTATTCTGAAGTCAGCGGTTCTGCACCAATTCCGAGGCACACAAAATGCTAGTCCTTTCGTTTCAGTTTCTCATCTTTTGTGGGGAAGAATGGCATTGCTCTTTAGAAGATCCCAAGTTGTTTACCCTTTAACACCAGAGGGCGATCTAGGCAGGATTTGGAGGATTAGCTGCCATGTATTAAAATGATTAGCTGGGTAAATTTATTCATTCATTCCACAAATATTTATTGAGCACCTGGTACTTAGTCGAGTTCTTAAGGAAAAAAACCCAAATACAAAACATTTCTCTGCCCACAAGGAAATCACAAGTAAGCAAATAATTACAATAGGGCATGATAAAGGCGTGATGGATGAGGTGCAGAGGTGGGGCTGCTGGGCAGTTTGGAGGAAAAGCAGGAAATCAGAGCAGGATTCCTAGCAAACAGGAGACTTTGGAACTCAGTCTTGGGAAGCAAATACAAAATGGAAATCAACTATTTGAAGGTGTACTTTTTGGTGGAATGTGAAGTAAGAATGCATACTTAGGCAGGCATTCATGGTGTCATTAAGCAAATATGCATTGGGTGTCTGTTATGCTGCTTTGCTAGGCTCTGAAGAACAATCATGAACAGATTGAAAAAATGTTTGATCTCATTCTTTTGGGAAGATAGGCAGGATACAAGTAACAACTATGAGGACTGATAAAATGCATACTATATGCCAGGTACTGTTCATATGAAAGCACTCATTTAAATCTTTAACAGTGCACTGGGCATGTTTCTATAGTCTACTGGGCTGGGGCTCCAAAGTGGGCAGCCTGGCTTTGGAGTTTAACCTTCAAATGTTACCATGTACTGCCTATCAGAAGACCTAAATGAGTGTGCATAACAGTAGATATTGGTGAGAAATATAAAGAAATATACAACATTAAAGAGAGATGATGGTTGAGGGGAAGATTCTGTTCTACACAGCAGAGGAAACATTGTCATTATGCTGTATGTATCTCATGGGATTGGAACACATCAGTTGGTTCAGACCAATTTCCACCTGCCATTACCTGTCTGTCTTCATGGGCTTTTTATGAATCAAAAACCAAGGAGGAGGACTGGGTTAGACTCTTGGCTTGGGATGGATGCAGCCCATATAAGAAAACGTGATCTGAGTCCCAGCTCCTTTGCTTTCCATCAAGGTTAATGCTAAGGCACACCCTCAGAAGCAGCAGGTGATGGCTCAAGTATTTGGATCATTGCCACCCCTATGTGAAACCCAGACTGATTTTTAGGCTCCTGGCTTTGATCTGACTCAGCCCTGATTGTTGCAAGCATTTGTAGAATGAACCAGGGGATGGAAAATGGATCTCTCTCTCACTCTC
The DNA here is from genome assembly GCF_051225735.1 of Oryctolagus cuniculus. Lineage (NCBI taxonomy): Eukaryota > Metazoa > Chordata > Mammalia > Lagomorpha > Leporidae > Oryctolagus > Oryctolagus cuniculus. Next base: position 53,442,456 of record NC_142872.1, read on the forward strand.
TCTCTCTCTCTCTCTGTCTCCCCACCTCCCTTTCAAATAAATAGAAGAAAAAAAATTTTTTAAAAAGAAGGAAGGCTGTGGGGCCAGCATTGTGGCATAATGGGTGAAGTCACCACCTGCAATGCTGGCATCCCATATGGGTGCCAGTTCCAGTCTTGGATGCTCCACTTCCTATTTACTCCCTGCTAATGTGCCTGGTAAAGCCACAGAACATGAACCAAGCCCTTGAGCCCTTGCACTCACATGCAAGACCTGGAAGAAGCTCCTGTCTCCTGGCTTCAGCCTGGCCCAGCCCTGGCCATTGCAACCATGTCGCTCCCCCTCTTCGCGGAGGAACCACACAGGACCCTGCGCTGTTCTTTTGTCTGCTCGGCCCTTCCCGGGTTTGCTGCTGGTTCTTCCTGGGTTGGCTACCGTCCTTCCACCTCCGTGGAAGGGCGGTTCCCCCTGCTACTTTCCCCACTTCCGCAGGGGAGCGGCACACCGCCGGCCGGCTCGCTCGGGGGCTGCTCAGATGTTCCTTCAGATAGATGTTCCTGGTGCATGTTGTCTCTCTCCTCCTTTATAGTCCTCTTCCACCAATCCCAACTCTGCTACCCACACGCCGAGTACGCTGCTCTCCTCCAATCAGGAGCAGGATCAGCTCCTGCAGGTTACTGGTCGAACCGGAGGCAGCTGTGTAAAAGCTGTTTCCTCCTCTCCCAGCGCCATATTGTGGGAGAGCAGATGCATAGAATAAGTCTTAATTCCAGTAACTTAGTCTAGTCCGAGTTGCTCCCCACACAACCATTTGAGGAGTAAACCATCGGATTCAAGATCCCTCTCCCTCCTCCTCTCCCCCTCCCCCTTTTTCTGTAATTCTGCCTTTCAGATAAATAAATCTTTTTAAAAAAAGGAAGCCTCTCTGGCCTCAGACATGGTGGAACTGAAGTGCAGAATTAATACTTTCTGGCAAAGTTGTCATCAAAGCTTTAAGGTATGCTGTGCAATTAGTTCCAGTTCTGTTAGTCTTCATGACTTCATGAAGGTGACTCCAAAGCATGTTCTACACTATTTTTCTGTGCTTCATTAATAATTGAGCTCAAGTGGCCCCAGTGGGCTGCTTAATCAGGTGCTCGTTACTGCTGATAGTCTTTCCTTGGATCACTTCCTCACTTCCCTACCACCATTTCCCTTATACTTCTCTATGGGCTACTTGTACTCAAACCCAAGGCTTACAATCTACCTTTGGGGAAACCTTGATGATCAAGGTGGAGGAAGCTAGACCTGCCAAGGATGTGAAACACGCAGTTGCAGAATTCTGCTGTGGCTGGCTAGAGCGCTGCAGTGTAGTGAGGCCAGGGGTGAGGTAGGGTAGTCTCCGGTTATGGAGACTAGTTTAGAAAGGCATAATTATAACTCACCATTCTATATGAGACCAGGAAAAAAAGAAAATTAACTCCAAAAGGAAACTTCAAAAGAGATCTAGTCTCTCTCCTTTTATACATGATGAAAATAAAGCCAAGGGGGTTTAAATGAGTTACCCCGGTCACCTTGGTAGGAACAGGAAAACACAGGTGGTCTATGCAAAAATGAATCCCAAATGTGTCTTATTCCCAATCCATGATTAGACTCATGTTCCAAAGTCTGTATATGTGAAATACATGAAACTTGTATAACTTAAATAAGATTTTTATAAGTACAATTAAAAAAAAAAAAGAGGAGAGTCCTGTTTATCTTACAAGCTTGCCAGGAGCATAGCCACAACAGATGAAGCAGAAATTAGAAAGTCAAGTGCCAGGACAATATCTGTTTTTATTTTTATTTGTTTTTGTTGATGGTGAGGGTGAGGGATTGATGTTTCTGTTTTTGCAACTGTTTTTTCAAGTTCATTGCTTCTCATTCCCAGCACCAAACATTCAGCAGCTCTTTCTACTTTGCCCAGCAAGGGCTGAGTGGGGAGGGTTGCAGGTGCTATCTTTCCTACTGAATTCCATGTGGGCACAGTCAAGGCAGGTCTGGAAGCCAGGCCAAATTTCACATGGGCATCTGCACTCAGGAATTTCTGCTCTGTGGGCTCCCTGTCTCAAACCCTGTCATTAATGTGCATTCTAACACCTGCCAGTAAATGGGCACTTGATGTCAACAGGTAACTCACTCATTAGCTTAAAGCACTCTATCCAAATAATAAGTCTGGTGGTTTGAGCCTCTGTGCACCTCTCTTTTCCAGAACTAAGCAACCACATATGAATTTATTTGGTGTGTTTGCCGTTTACTGCATAAGACAAGATGAATTCTAGTAATGCCAAAGGGAGGGATTGAATCATTTATTAAGTACAGTCTTGGACAGGTGTCTCAAATGTCAATTCCAGGATTTAATCTAAACTAATCTTCAGAAAAGTTAGATTTAATAGAAATAAGAACCCAGAGGAATTCAAAGTACAGGTAACTGGATGCTTCAGTTCAAGCAGCACTGATTATGACAATCTTTTAAATAAACTCTGTCCTTGGCAGTTATCCTTCTGTGTTCTGAGGTTGAAAGTGTTTGGAAAACTGATGTTGGCTCAGAAATAGGCAGAATTTATGCAAAACAAGTTATTTTCTCTTTATTCCTGACCAAGGAATATCATCAGTTATTTACAAATGAAATCACATGGTCACATCTCACAGCAGAACATGGAGCTCGGGGATTCTATAGGTGTCCCTGCAGGGTAGGGCAAAGAGGATGTATTTGCAATCTGCCATACCAGGTCTTATTTCCTGATTACCAAACAGGAAGCCACAAGACAGAGTTTGAAATTGGTAAGGAAAAACTCCCTAAACGACTAGCACACATCGAATCTAATTTTTGACAGAGCAAGAAAAAAGTGGGAGTTAGCCATTACTGAATGCAATTTGGAAAATAAATCATGTTTAGTTCCTCTTCACAGCACTGTACCTCCTACCAAATGATGAAAATATTTCAGTTGTGGCTCTGTATTTTCTGCCATATATATATATATTATATAGATATTCACATGATAATTAAAAAAAACTTGGCTTTCAATAGCACAGAATTAAATTAAAATTATACAAACAAATGCAGGAAAAGTAGAAAGGATCCATGATATATTTTATAAATGTGTTCATCCAAATTTATTTCCCAGAGCTGGTATTCAAGAGCTTTTGTTGGTAACTCTACCACTAGAAATATCTTGAGAGTGTATTTACTTCTTAATATTATGAAGAAGAGTGCAGGCAGAGAAACTACTGCTACTAATGACCTGTTTTAGGCCATAAAATCCAAGGACTATTTAAAGAAAATTATTCCTGTTAAGAAGTTCAAGTAGAAAGAGTATAGCTGAAGTAAATAATATTAAATGAAACATCAAAGTCTATGAAGTTAAGAGCTAAGATTTTCTAGACTCTGTGGAGCTTAACAATTTTTCTTTATCTTCTCCCCTACCTTCTACCTCTCTTTAACCTCTTTTTCCTCCTCTCTCCTACCCTCCTCCCAAGCTCCCTCTCCCTTGCTTATTATTTCAAATACATACATTCTGCAAAAATATTTTATCTTCTAGAATGCAGGTTGGTAAACCTGCCCTCTAAGGATCCAGCTGGTATATGTTTCAGTTTTGCACAACTCGGACTCTTCCTTGCTATTACTCAACTCTTCCATTGCACTCCAAAAGCAGTCATAGCAAATAGTAAAAGAACAGGATGGTTGTGTTTCAGTAAAATTTTATTTATAAAAATAGGCATCAAATGGGATTTGGTCTGAGCACTGCGTTGCCAGTCCTTGCTCTCGAAAGTGATCTTCTGCAGATATTTAGCCCAATGTTACCCTTGTGGCTGGAGTATAAGAATGTTTTCTAGTGTAAATGCAAGATAAAATTACTTAACGTTTAGTGTGGTCTAGGTACGTTTAGCATTACACATGGATGATTTCATCATAACCTGAAAACAAGATTCTAAATTTGGTATCCTTATGCCCATTTTATAGACTCGTTGGTATTAAGAAACTCAGGTGATTCTGCATACCTTCTACGTTTGACTTCCCAAAAACCTGTGCATGTGAATTTTTGTGTCAAATCCGCATGTCATGACAATATAGCATACTCAAAGACATCAAAACAGGGAGAATATAATAAAGCACTTGTGAAGTATAATATGATGAGGGAATTGCTATACCTTGGTTTCAAACACCCTGTGGTATTTCCTTTCCTAATTTTGAATTAAGAAATAATTTTGCATATTTATGGCATACAAGGTGATATTTTGATCTCATGTATCTTTATTATCCCTATAGTATAGAGAAGTCATTCAGGCTAATTAATATATTTTTACATATCATCAATTTATCATATTTTTATAGTGACAATTTTAAATTTTTTACTGATGACCATGCCACCACACAAGTAACATGTAATGTAGTGTGGTTATGCCATCACTGGTGGAGGTGATGACACTGACAGATGATTGACAAGGTAATGAGTGAAATGAAGTTTCATCTAAAGGTATTTGCATTGCTACATGAGAATTATAGTATTCATTTACAGAAGGCTAAAGAGGTATCAGGAGCAGAGCCCAGATAAAGATGTCTCACCTTCGTGTCAACAACTGAACTTGAAAAAATCCCTAATTAATCATACTCAAGCTCAAGTTCAAAGCTATATATGTGTACACACCCACCCCACCCCACCCCACCCCACACACACAAATTTTGGGAAAATGCGTGTAATCTCATAGTGAAATGATTCATTAACCTCATGACTAGGGAAACATAGAGTACCATATGTAATACATTACTTGTTTGAAAAAAAAAATAATGACCTCATTCTAGAAAGTAACATTAATGAAACTGTGTCTTTCCCAGGCCGTGAATTAGTAAAAAGTTATTATTTCTCAAATTTGGGGAGTCAACAACTCTGAATGAGTAGAATAGGAAACAAAATAGAATCTTTTTAAAGATCTGCTAACTCACCAAAAAGGAAACCTGTTAAAGTGAAATGAACACTATGAGAAATGGTGACTTGATCAGCCCTTGCCCTGACTGTTAATGAACAACTTAATACGTTATCCCTCTTAGTATTTTTTGTTTGTTTGTTCTACTTAATATTTTTGGTTGAATACTGTAATCAATACACAATGCTTCTTAAGTGCTGAAACTTAACTGAAAAGTGATCGCTATTAAATATAAGAGTGGGAATAAGAGAGGGAAGAGATGTGCAATTCGGGACATGCTCAAGCTGACTTACCTCAAACAACAGAGTTAGAAACATACCAGGGGATTCCAATTCAATCCCATCAAGGTGGCATGTACCAATGCCATCTCACTAGTCCCAGTGATCAATTTCTGTTCACAATTGATCATAATGATAGGACTAAGAGCCAATGGGATCACACAAACAAGACTAGTGTCTGCAAATACTAACTGATAGAATAAAAAAGGGAGAGAACGATCCAACATGGGAAGTGAGATACACAGCAGACCCATAGAATGGCAGATGTCCTAAACAGCACTCTGGCCTCAGAATCAGCCCTTAAGGCATGTGGATCCAGCTGAAAAGTCCATGAGAGTATTTCAGGCATGGAAAGCCAAGACACTCTGGGGGAAAAAAAAAAAAAAAAAAAAAAAAAAAAAAAAAAAAAAAAACCTAAATGAAAGATCTCCACGAGTGAGATCCCAGTGGAAAGAACGGGTCATCAAAGAAGGAGGTACCTTTCTCTGAAGGGAGGAGAGAACTTCCACTTTGACCATGGCCTTGTCTAAATATGATCAGAGTTGGTGAACTCAGGGGGCTTCCATAGCCTTGGCAGCTCATGAAAAGAGCCTAGGGTGATTACTGATGCCATAAACAAGAGTGTCAATTTGTTAATTCAACAACAGGAGTCACTGTGTACTTACTTCTCATGTAGGATCTCTGTCCTTAGTGTGCTGTACATTGAGATTTAATGCTATAACTAGTATTCAAACAGTATTTTTCACTTTATGTTTCTGTGTGGGAGCAAACTGTTGAAACCTTTACTTAATGTATGCTAAACTGATCTTCTGTATATAAAGAGAATCGAAAATGAAACTTGATGTGAATGGAAGGGGAGAGGGAATGGGAAAGGGGAGGGTTGCGGGTGGGAGGGACGTTATTGGGGGGGGGAAGCCATTGTAATCCATAAGCTGTACTTTGGAAATTTATATTCATTAAATAAAAGTTAAAAATAAAAAAAGAAGATCTGCTAACTCTTGTTATACTGAAACAATTAAGGTTACTGAAACATACTTTTGATAGCGAGTTAGAATTTGGAAATGAGACAGTTAGTAATTGGAACAGTTATAAAATTGAATGTGCGGAACCATGTCGGGACAAAGAAGAAGGTGAAGGGGGATATCATTTCTCATAAAGAGATTAAAAAGAAAATTGGATTAATACTTAAAATTGTTCTGTCTCATGCATTTACCCCAAAATGAATCTTCTCTTTATTTAAATAGAATAATCTTTTGATATGTTGATTATTTTAACTGAATGATGTGTTCCATATTATGTCTGCAGAAAGACATATGTCTGTTACAAAACCCTATGTTATATCTGTCAATCTGAAAAGTCAGTGCAATGCAGAAGAGTTTGGGGAAAATGTGATGTGGACTGGTAGTTTTTATACATTATTAATGCCCCATCTTTATTACTAAGCCAAGTCTGAAATTTATGTGATTTGGATTAGCCTTCTTTTTTCCTTTTCTGAATGTCAGTCCTTAAGAAGATATGTGGCATCACTTGCTTGCTTAATGTTATTAGAGTGCTTTTTTGGACATTTGGATGTGGGAGGAACAATAAGCATTTGCAACAGAATCTTTGTCTCCGTGACTTTTCCTGTACCATCTGGAGTCCTGCATGTTCCCTACATATCTATTTGGAAGGAGAATTAGATAAAAAATAGATAAAAGGTTGTAAACATGCAAAGGAAAAGGAAGTTTTCTCTTTGGTACAACTCCCCCCCCCCCCCCAGTCGAGCTGCTTCCTGATTAAAATCCTAATAAATGGCAACTGGCCTGTGAAGTCCATGCCGAGGAATGAGAGAGTTTGGCATGATCAGACGAGTGTATCTTTTCTGCCTCCTGTCAGCAGCAACTGAGCAATCCAGCCTGGTGACTGGAAGAGCAAATTTTCTTTGTCCTGCACATGCTGTATTTATCCTTCATGAATATCCACAAAACTCAGCGGGGATTTGGCTGAGAGAGTAGGATCACTCCTTGCAGAAAAACTGGTAATAAATCTGGGAGGCTTTGTAGGAGATCTGAAAGCTGGCTTCGCGATATGCCGGAGGAGGTGTGTATAGCCAGGAGTAAGGAGATTATGTAAACTACAGAAGAGAACTGGGGGAGCTTGGCAAGACAACATTGAAATGGGAATGCCCTCTGTATATTCTCTTAGCAAGAGAGCATCAGAGGTTCAGAGCCTGGTCTGGGTAACTAACCTATCCCTTCTACCATGGGAGGTCATATATGGGAAGGTTGAATGCTCTTTGTTTTCCCTTGAAATGCAGTAAAAAGCAAAGGAAATTTTCTATGTCAAACTTGGATACATGCTCCAAAGGCCAGTTTCTATTTTATACAGTTCCCTTAAGTGTTGCTCCTTGACTTTCCTTGCCTTCTCAATGTTTATGCTTGTATACATATATATACATTTATACATATATAAATTGTTCCAAGTACTTTAGAAAATATACTTTGAAAATGAGAGTTCAGAATATATGCAGCAAATACCTTTGCTTGCATTGCTTGGAAAACTTTTTTTAAAATGTTAGAACCCTGGAACCTTTTTCCTCTCATCGGCAGGGAGTTTGGGTCCTCTGGTGTGGTACCGAAAAACCTGCTCTTTTAACAAGTTATCCAGTGATCCTGATACATGCTATCCCAGGGGTCCCACTGTTATTAAGAAGTTAACAAGGAGACTGAGAAAGAGGCAACAAGATGTCTGGAGCTAGGAAAAAAAAAAAAAAACTAGGTGAATTTTTTTCCATCTATTTTGGTAACTTAAATATCACTATAGTAACTTAAATAGTAACTTAATGTCACTATACACATCCCATTTCCTTGAAGATACCACTTTACCCACAATATATATTCATGAGGATTTTTCTTAACAAATCACAGTTGCATGCAGAGGAATGAAAAATTTCTAGATCTAATTTGGCTGAGTCTAAAAAATATAACATGAAATCTCCAAGGAAACATATTTTATATAACCTTACAAAGAAATTGTTGTTTTCTATTTACTTCCCTCTTTATGATACACCTCTTCTGATATTGCATTCTTGTAAAGCATAGATCAAGAAATCATACCATGCCCTTGGGAGGAAGAAAAGCAAGGCCAGGATGTTCTCAAATAAAATATATTAATCTAATAATTATAAAGGTACTTTGATAAGGAGAAACACATCAGGGAGCTTTTGCTGGGTAGAACTCAACTTTTATTAAGTTATTTGAAGGAATATTTACCAGTAATGCTAATGTTTACTCTCAAGTGCATGTAACACTCCAAGGACTTTTCAAGAAACACATCAGCTTCATTGGCCTTATTATCTCTTCTGAGGAAACATGATTCTCAGCTATAACAAACACAGAATCAAATGCAATAGTATAGAAATTATATTCTGACAAATTGGAGAACATTTCCTCTGCTTCTATTTTAAGGTTAAAAAAATTATGATTCCAGGATGGGCATTGTGGATGTTGACATTAGTCTACCAGAAATGAGCTTTCTTCGGCAATTCATTGTCCATCTCCTAAGACAAATCATGATTTCTCTTTTGAAGAGTCTTAAGTTCAGCAGTGCTTCAGCTTGGAAATGATAGCAGAAATATATTATTAGATTAATGAAGTAATGAGCAAAATTCACAGCTGCACCCTCTGACAACACATTGAGTGCCTCTCTGTTAATAAGGAGGACTCTCAACTTTCCAGAAATGAAATTAAAGAAACATTTATTTATCAGTTATTTACTGTGAAAGCTGATAAAACAGGCCTTGTATTCTGAGAAAGTAAGCATTTGTAAATGGTAATCAAAGCTCTGTTTTCACAGGCTTAAATTTGTATTTTTTAATTCATAATCATACACAAAAATGTATTATGTATTTATAATTTTATATCCATACCCATAGTTCAGTTTAAGATATTTATTGCTGGCTTTCATAATAGAGCCACTAATGAGGTGGCAGAATTGTAGCCATGTGTCTCCATCACACAAAATACAAATCAGAAATCTTGTTACTCTCAAAGGGAGTTGTTATTTCTTCCTTTCTTTTTTCTTTTTCCTTTATCAGAGCATAGAAGATTAGTTTCTAAGAGGGGAGATATTATGTTCAGACATTTAAATATTCTTTCAAATATTTTCCTAATAAGGAAGTGAGTATTTTTTCTGTTGTCAAAAAAGTGCAGCTGTGAGTTTTCAAATTGCTCAATTAATCTAATAACACACTTTCCCTATCATTATCAAACTAATAAGTTTCAGCACTCGAGTTCTATTCTTTACTGGAGCTGTCTTGTTTGTTTTTGATAATATTGACTTGTGAAATTGTCTACATGCTTATTATAATTTGGTAATATAAGCTTCATATTTCCCATTATAAATGATTTGGCTTCTGAACCTGGAAAAATGTTGCTATTTGAAAAACATCTCATGAACTGTATCTTTAGTATTTTCATTTTTGAATTTCTGCAACCACTTTTCTGAATCTCTGCAATGTCTAAATATAACTTTTAAAAATACGCAAACCTAAAAGAAATATGATCACAACAGTGGACAATAAGCAAGAGAACAAATGGATGTGGAAAATATTTCTGATAATTTAAATTTTATCTCCAAACATTCATGTGAAATGTGCTTAGATGTTTTTAATACAAAATAAATTGCACCAGAATATAAATTGCTGTGTGTTGACTAAATTGATTTTTAGTAGTGTTTTCTTGGTGTGTGTATGTGGAAACTTAGAATAGATGGTATTCTTTGTCAGATGAAAAACTTACCCGAATGGAGTTGTTTCATAAATGTCTTTTCAAATTATTATATATTATTTCTTTTCCATGTTTCTCTAGCTTTACCAGTTTTGCAAATTGTAATTGCCCTAGAAGAATTGCTTCTATGCTCTTGGTCACAGCCTGTTCACACAGTCATTACAGTAACCGTCCTCTTTGCTGACATCAGAGCTAACCTTAATTAATCTCCTACTCCTAGCCATGGTCATTGTTAGGGCTTCTGTGTGCATTTTCTTACAGAACTCTTCTCTTGACCTTTCAGTGTAAGCTCTATTGTTGACTTTTACAGGGAAGAAAACTAAGAATTGGGATAAGAAACTTGAAAGGACTCAGAGTTACTAAATCATGGGGAAAGATGCCACAATAGTCTTGGCCCAGAGCCATTGTCATTTATCTTGATGCTATATTGCCAATGATCTGGGTTGCATTTGTTACCCACGATGTTCAATTCCTGACGTACTCAACTTGTGCTCCAGTATTAACTGTAGCTCTATGTCTGTTAGTCCTAGGGAACTCTAATTATTAAAGTGCTGTTTTTCATCAGCTTATTGAGTTCCCTTTGAAATTTATTCAGAGTCCCTGTAACATCATTACAAATTAGTAAGTTTGATCTCTGTTTTACTTACAAAGGTGGATCTTTGAGCAATTCTTCTAGAAAGTCTCATATTCTTTCTCTTCTTCCTACATAAAAAAAAATTTTTTTATATTATGGCTGACTGGTAGAATTAAGGAGTTTCTGTACAGAAAAAAAGACTGAGATTTTCCATATCGTTATAGCAGAGCATGAATTAATATTAAATATTCAGATTATCAATATTATAAATATCCTGTACATTTGTCTTCATTACTTAAAAATATAACAAAGTAAAAAAGTAAAAAAGCAAAAACCCTTGAAATGCCTTACTGCCAATTTCCTCCAATATTAGGCCTTGAATTTTTGTTCTTGTTTTCTGCTTTTCTTTAACATTGAAAAGAAATAGCATGAAAAATACAGTGAAAATATAGATTTAACATTGATTTATAAAAACCATTTCAGAATTTGTCCATTCAGATACCATTCTAAGTATTTTTATTAGTTTTATTTTCATCATACTGTCCCTAAAAATCATTTCTCAAGGTTGATACAGTAATTATATAACTATAAATCAACATATAATTCATATGTATACAAATATAGGATTTCATTCATTATATATTTAAGTATATATAAATTAAATGCTTGACGGAATATACAAGAGGATGAATCTTCTCTCCCTGATCTCAGTTGTCAACAAGACTATTTTACTATACTAAAAAAGCATTGTTTGAAGAATGAAATCAAAGCGGTTAACTCAGCCAAGAAAAATTAAAACCAAGCGGTTATACATGACCTGTAGCAGCTTATAAAAGTATCTCACTCCTTCAGCTGCTTTGGATGACATGATAGTTGAAAGCCCATAAACGTGAACTTGAAGTTACATCTTGACCACTGTCAGTATTTTGAGGAAGATATTATTCACATGTCATTCAAGTCGTAAACATGTTTTTATCATCGCTGCCAACAAAGTCATAAATAGCAAATGTCAGAGTATCACATTTTTGGTTTATATCAGAAGACTACCGACAGCCACAAAGAAGGAATAAAAGCAAAATTTAGTCCAGTTGAATGAAAAGTTTTAGACTTGGCCTCACTCTTAGTGCTCTGGATCTCATTGGAGAAATAAAGTATTCCTGTGGCTCAGTTTCTTCTACTGAAAAATGAAGGATTGGATCCAAATATTTCACATCTCTTAAGCTTTAAAATTGTGTCATTTCCCGCTTTAATCTTTAGCTAATGTGTGTGGTAACAATTCACATATTACCTCTGTCCTCTAAAATGAAGGTTCTTTTTTTTCTTAATGTGGAGAGCAAATAGGGCCCATGCCAGTCTTTCCTTCTTTACATTATCTTTTAATGCAAGAAATATTATCTCATAAAAGCACCCTTCTACATTCTACATATATATTTTTATTGCTCCTTCTCTTGCTCTTATTCAGCAAAATAAACAAACATTCTGGCGGGGTTAAGGATTAATGGCAAGGAATTGCATGACTGTACAGCATGTAACCTTGAGGGAAGAGATCAAGGGAGATGTCAGTCAAACACCTGCCCTTACTGCAGTTGCTAATTAATTCGTGAACATTGACTCAGGTTGCAGATTTGCTAGTGTACAAGGGAATCAAGCCCCATCCTAGAAATACTGCCTTGATTTAATGAGGCTTTAATAGGATTAAATGGTTTTAACTTTATGACTTCATGTTTTTTTTATTATGGTTGGGTAGTGCTTTTCAATATGGATGGATATGAATTTCACTGAATTGTAACACTAAACTAAATGAAAGGTAAGAGATATAAAAAGGGGAGAATGTGTCATTAGCTTAGTAACTTAATTATCTGGAATTCTATAATAAAATGAAAGGTTAAAATGGTCTTGGGCAGCCTAGAAGTAAACATGATAAGTTGCTCAGGTTCTCCATCTACATTAATTACCATCTAGTTAAACAGACTGTTTTCTATTAGTCTAAATCTGAGTTTTTTCCACATATGAAGTCCTCAGATTTATACAGTTTAATGCGAGCTTCATTTTGTAAAATGATATTTTTTATATTTTATATGTGTAGGTGATGAGTGTGTTGAGGGTAACTTGTCATTTTGCAAATCTTTTGGTAAAATAAGGCTACTTATTTACTAAAATTTCAGAAAGTTATCAAAAAATTTAAAAGTTGTTGTGCAGCCATTGTAGGCGTTGAAACCACATTGTCCTATTGTCTTACTTAGACTTGAATGCTGGTTCATCTCATTTCATTGCTATCGTCATAACCATTATCTTAATCAAGATTACTCTAAATCTTGTGTACATTTGTGCCGAAAAGCTGGTCATACAATCAGGGAGGGCACCACAATGCTTGTGGGCATGAGATGGACAAAGGTCACCTATGAAACAGAGAAAAAGCAAGGAAACTGGACCCTAGGAGTAAGCTAGCCTAGGAGTAGGCTAGAAACAGATGACAGGATCTGCCTTTCGCTGACTCAAGGCTTGACCTTCCTCTGACCTGCCTATGCTCTAACAGACTTATACCCGTGTTTATGAATGAGAAGAGTTACTATGCATTCTATCCACTTACTCCTTGACATGTGCAGATACTTCAAAGAGTTTGTGTGAATATGGAATTAAAAGCAATGTATATATTCCATTAATATTTTCAAGACCCTGTATGGATGCTCTGGATTGTTCTCCCGTATCATCCCCAACTGCTTCTCCAAATGCACAACTCAGAGACCACTCTGAACAGTGAGGCAGAAACCAGAGAGAGCTGTTTTTCTTCTCTGAAACTGGCTGTGTGTGGGTGTTTGTGTGCTTGTTTAACGTCTTGCTCCATTGCCTTGCTCTCCTTGACGCCCATTTCTTTCTTCCAGGACAGCATGTGTTCCTTAAGGGCAGAGATACCACTGCGCATTCCTAAGTGTCTTCAGTGGCTAGAGCAGGGACTGGCAGAAAGCAGGAGTTAATATGCATGGTAAATTATTGTGTGAATGGAGGAATAAGTGATGCTTTCATTTCTGTCACCACTTGTGTGCTTCATGCATTTGGACAAAGCTGTTGAGGATATTACACATGGAGTTAGGGCAGCCACCCTGCAACCATAGGAAAAATTCCCAGGAGAATTGCAGATCTTCTGACCTTGTGCCCTGACATTGTAAAGCTGCTGAGACAACTCACGACACTGCTTACCATCAGGCTTATCATTGAGCAGACCACAAATGTTCAAACCACTGATCCTGAGGCTTAGATATTCCCATACCTCATTGCTCTGTCCACATTTCTCCAAAGATCTCTCTAATTCTCACAGAAATATCACTTCAAACATCCCCAACAGGACTGTGAAGAAATTCTTTTTAAGAAAACTGTCCATTATATGGTTCAACAGCAACCTCTGTTGCTTATTACATAGTAATCCCTGTTAAAAGGCAGGGTCTGAGCTTGTTTTTCTGATGCACAAAAGAATTGGAGGATGAGCCCTTGAAGGATGTTCTCAAAGAAATAAGTTTTTTTTAATATTTATTATTTATTTGAAAGAGTTACACAGAGAGAGGAGAGGCAGAGAGAGAGGTCTTCCACCCATTGGTTCATTCCCCAATTGGCCGCAACAGCCGGAGCTGTGCTAATCCGAAGCCAGGAGCCAGGAGCCTCCTCCGGGTCTCCCACATGGGTGCAAGAGCCCAAGGACTTGGGCCATCTTCTACTGCTTTCCCAGGCTATAGCAGAGAGCCGGATCAGAAGTGGAGCAGCCAGGTCTTGAACCAGCGCCCATATGGAATGCCGGCGCTTCAGGCCAGGGTGTTAACCCACTGCGCCACAGCATCGGCCCCAGAAATAAGATTGATTGTTAGCAAAATGAAAGTAATAACTGAGGAGGGAATGTAGGCACAAACAAGGGTGAATATTATCCCTTTGTACATCCCAAAGCATTGAATAGTCATGGGGGCCTGTGTTTGGATTGAGTCTTGATTGGTTGTTCTTAGAGTGGTATTTAGTTTGGAGTTTATTTGAAGATCCATAGGGGCAATATTCAGGTGAAGTTTCTGTTCTACTCATTTTCTTGCCTTTTTTGGAAGTTTCAGAGGTATCATGGCCAGCAGGGACTAGGAATATCAGCAATGGTAATTCTGTTATAATGGTATTGTAATTAGCCGTAAACTGTCACAGGCATGTAGCCAGCAACCATGTTGGATATGTTTAACCAGCACAAGTTATGGCAGTGGTTTCATGGAAATAAGAGTTTTCTGTAGTCCAAAGAGGAGATGATTGGGTGGTGTGAGCATGTTCATGGGGAGGGGCCAGTGACCTCAGCTGTAGCCTTGCTAGCTACTTGCCTATATATTGGTATCTTTCTTGATACTGAACATTTGTCCTCACAAGTCTCTGTTTCGCAGTGACCACCTTTGGCTGGCCATTTTTCTCCTTACAGCTTTTGCAGAAACAACCAAGAGATGTGATTCCATTTGGGATCATTTTTTGCTGCATGGTAAATAATTAATTCAGTAATTAGTTCGTTTGCTCATCGCAGAACTATATGTTTTTTAGAATAGGAGAGGCCACTTTGTTTCTAGTTTTTCCCAAATAAGGGAAAGATGTTTATCATTTTTACATAGCTTTCTCATATTTTTACAGTTTTTTTAGTTCAATTGGGCTATTTATATTTGTATAAGCAATTTTAATTCCTGAGACTCTCACTGTAATGTGGAAATGTAAATATCTGAGTTGCATTTTAACAGGTGTTTTCAACCTTCCAGTGTCTCCTGCAATGACAAACTTCAGAGTTTATGATACATGACTGAAACTATTGATATTTTAATAATTAGTGACTTCATTTTTCTTTTTTTAAAAAGATTTTATTTATTTATTTGAGAGGTAGGGTTATAGACAGTGAGAGGAAGAGACAGAGAAAGGTCTTCCTTTTGTTGGTTCACTCCCCAAATGGCCTCAATGGCCTGAGTTATGCCGATCCAAAGCCACAGGTGCAGGGGCCCACGCACTGGGCCATCTTCCACTGCTTTCCTAGGCCATAGCAGAGAGCTGGATTGGAAGAGGAGCAGCCGGGACTAGAACCAGTGCCCATATGGGATGCTGGCGCCACAGGCAGAGGATTAAACTACTGCACCACAGACCAGCCCCAGTGACTTCATTTGTCAAAACCATCTTCACTCTCAGCCATTTCAAAGCTTTCCCCTACTATTATTGTTTTCTGAGATCTCATGTTTAGGTTTATTAGTAACAATAGTTAAGAGAATTCTTTTATGGGGCCAGGACTGTGGAATAGTAGGCTAAGCCTCTACCTGTAGTGCCAGCATCCCATATGGGAGCCAGTTCATATCCTGATAACTGCTTTTCCAATACAGCTCTCTGCTTATGGCTGGGAAAGGAGTAGAAGATGGCCCAAGTGCTTGGGTCCCTGTGCCTAAATGGAAGACTCAGAAGAAGTTCCTGGATTATGACTCTGGATCAGCTCAGCTCTGGCCTTGGCTGCCATTGGGGACTTGGGCCAACCTCTACTGCTTTCCCAGGTGTATTAGCAGGGAGCTGCAACAGAAGTGGAGCAGCTGAGACTTGAACAAGTGCCCATATGGGATGGAAACCAGTAGGCAGCAGCTCACCCACTGTGCACAGAGCCAGTCCCCAGAGATCTCATTCTACTCATCATAGTGCCTTCAGTTCCTAAAACTGAAAGGGACACAGAGCAAGAATATAACATATGGTAAATAATTGAATTAATGAGAGATTGAGTGAATGAATGAATGGGTATATAAATATTACTTCCCACATCATATACATGTATAGAGTGACTGTTTCTGTGGAGCTAGTAGTTCATTTGTCAAGTCTTTGAAGTAACAGAAGAACTATTGCCTGAGGCACAGTTTATGACAACCTTTTATTGGGATCAAAAGGTTTTGTAACTCAGTTTCCACATAAAAAGTAACAAATGTTCTTTCTTCTAAAATCAAAATTGAATTTATGTAATACAATATACTTCACCAAACCATAATGCCATCAGGTGTCTCCAGCCTTCTGTGGTCATAAATGCTATTGATAGACGTTAGAGGAACTCCAAAACATGTGTGTTGTTTTGTGTTTTAATTAAGAAAATTCTGTTATATCAGATCTTTCTTTTTTTAATTTTTATTTAATGAATATAAATTCCCAAAGTACAGCTTATGGATTACAATGGCTTCCCCCCCATAACGTCCCTCCCACCCGCAACCCTCCCCTTTCCCACTCCCTCTCCCCTTCCATTCACATCAAGAATCATTTTCAATTCTCTTTATATACAGAAGATCAGTTTAGCATATATTAAGTAAAGATTTCAACAGTTTGCACCCACATAGAAACACAAAGTGAAAAATACTGTTTCAGTACTAGTTATAGCATTACTTCACATTGGACAACACTTTAAGGACAGAGACCCTACATGAGAAGTAAGTGCACAGTGACTCCTGTTGTTGACTTAACAAATTGACACTCTTGTTTATGGCATCAGTAATCAACCTAGGCTCTTGTCATGAGCTGCCAAGGCTATGGAAGCCCCCTGAGTTCACCGACTCTCATCATATTTAGACAAGGTCGTAGTCAAAGTGGAAGTTCTCTCCTCCCTTCAGAGAAAGGTACCTCCTTCTTTGATGACCCATTCTTTCCACTGGGATCTCACTCACGGAGATCTTTCATTTAGGTCATTTTTTTTTTTGCCAGAGTGTCTTGGCTTTCCATGCCTGAAATACTCTCATGGACTTTTCAGCTGGATCTGCATGCCTTAAGGGCTGATTATGAGGCCAGAGTGCTGTTTAGGTCATATGCCATTCTATGAGTCTGCTGTGTATCCCGCTACCCATATTGGATCGTTCTCTCCCTTTTTTATTCTATCAGTTAGTATTTGCAGACACTAGTCTTGTTTGTGTGATCCCATTGGCTCTTAGTCCTATCATTATGATCAATTGTGAACAGAAATTGATCACTGGGACTAGTGAGATGGCATTGGTACATGCCACCTTGATGGGATTGAATTGGAATCCCCTGGTATGTTTCTAACTCTACTGTTTGGGGCAAGTCAGCTTGAGCATGTCCCAAATTGCACATCTCTTCCCTCTCTTATTCCCACTCTTATATTTAATAGCGATCACTTTTCAGTTAAATTTCAGCACTTAAGAATAATTGTGTATTGATTACAGTATTCAACCAAAAGTATTAAGTAGAACAAACAAACAAAAATACTAAGAGAGATAACGTATTAAGTTGTTCATCAACAGTCAGGGCAAGGGCTGATCAAGTCACCATTTCTCATAGTGTTCATTTCACTTTAACAGGTTTCCTTTTTGGTGCTCAGTTGTCACCGATCAGGGAGAACATATGATATTTGTCCCTTTGGGATTGGCTTATTTCACTCAGCATGTTTTCCAAATTCCTAACAGGGATCACTTTTCAGTTAAAATTTAAACACCTAAGAATAATTATGTATTAATCACAGAGTTCAACCAATAGTACTAGAACAAAAAAAATACTAAAATGCATAAAGTATTACATTGTACATCAACAGTCAGGACAAGAGCAGATCAAGTCACTGTTTCTCATAGTGTCCATTTCACTTCAACAGGTTTCCCCTTTGGTGCTCAGTTAGTTGTCACCGATCAGGGAGAACATATGATATTTGTCCCTTTGGGACTGGCTTAATTCATTCAGCATGATGTTTTCCAAATTCCTCCATCTTGTTGCAAATACCGGATTTCATTGGTTTTGACTGCTGTATGGTATTCCATAGAGTACATGTCCCATAATTTCTTTATCCAGTCTACTGTTGATGGGCATTTGGGTTGGTTCCAGGTCTTAGCTATTGTGAATTGAGCTGCAATAAACATTAAGGTGCATACAGCTTTTTTGTTTGCCAATTTAATTTCCTTTGGGTAAATTCCAAGGAGTGTATACCAGATTTTTCTTTGTCAAGTTCATGGAATAAGGGTTTTGACTAAGCTTTAGGAATCATAATCACCAAATACACAATTCCCTTTTCTGCTTTCCTATCTGTTTGTCACTTCTCAGTTGTACTGATAGGAAATAAGTAAAACTTATCAAAATTAAGTCCTACTGTTACAGTTTCCTCTGAGCACTTCTTCATTGAATGTATAAAGTCCAAAATCAAGGGACAGGATTCACTTAGCAGAGAGGAAGTGATTAGAAGTACTCAAGGGAGGGCCGGCACCCTGGCTCACTTAATCCTCTGCCTGAGGCGCCAGCATCCCATATGGGCACTGGATTCTGTCCCAGATGCTCCTCTTCCAGTCCAGCTCTCTGCTGTGGCCTGGGAGGGCAGTGGAGGATGGCCCAAGTGCTTGGGCCCCTGCACCCCATGGGAGACCAGGAAGAAGTGCCTGGCTCTGGCTTCAGATCGGCTCAGCACCGGCCGTAGCGGCCATTTGGGGAGTGAACCAACAGAAGGAAGACCTTTCTCTCTGTCTCTCTCTCTCACTGTCTATAGCTCTACCTGTCAAATAAATAAAAAAAGAAGTACTCAAAGGAGTCTGGAAGTGCTTAGGCCCCTGTGTTCTGAAACACATCTTGTCTCCTCCACGTGGTGAGTTCACTAGGAAGGACAGAAAGTACAGCCTGGCCTTTGACTCTTTCCAGAGAAAGAGTAGCCCACATTCATTGGAAACATGGGTTGCCAGGCCAAACTAACCAGACACCTAAATATAAGCAGGCCAAGGGTTACAGCAAAGTGAGCAAAATCAGAGGCATAATTATTGATATGGCTGAGCAAACTTTTAAAAATTGATAAGTATAAAAACGAATAAGGGCCGGCGCCGTGGCTCAATAGGCTAATCCTCCACCTTGCGGCGCCGGCACACCGGGTTCTAGTCCCGGTTGGGGCGCCGGATTCTGTCCCGGTTGCCCCTCTTCCAGGCCAGCTCTCTGCTATGGCCAGGGAGTGCAGTGGAGGATGGCCCAGGTGCTTGGGCCCTGCACCCCATGGGAGACCAGGAAAAGCACCTGGCTCCTGGCTCCTGCCAGGATCAGCGCGGTGCGCCGGCTGCAGCGGCGGCCATTGGAGGGTGAACCAACGGCAAAGGAAGACCTTTCTCTCTCTGTCTCTCTCTCTCACTGTCCACTCTGCCTGTCAAAAAAAAAAAAAAAAAAAAAAAAAAAAAAAAAAAAAAAAAAAAAAACACGAATAAGGGTAAAAATGACAATAAGATATAAGATAAAAAGATCATAAAATAAAGAGAAATATTCAAAGCATAATTACAGTAAACAACACAATTGTTAACATATATGACTAGAAGAATCTAGCTGAAAAATGGATTAGTGTGTTCAATGATCAGATTGTGGAACTGTCCCACAAGGAAGTAGTTAAGGATAAAGAGATTAATTTTAAATCAGCATAAGTATTGGACATATAAATATGTTACACTCCATAAGAGAAGGACTTAGGCACTCAGATTAGATGAAATTTATAGAGGCCAGCACTGTGGCATAGCAGGTTAAGTTTTGCCTACAGTGCCGGCATCCAATATGGGCACCAGTTCGAGTCCTGGATGGTCCACTTCTGATCCAGCTCCCTGCTAATGTACCTGGGAATGCAGCAGAAGATGGCCCAAGTGCTTGGGCCTCTGCACCTGCATGGGAGACCTGGAGGAAGCTCTTGGCTTCTGGCTTCAGGCTGGCCCAGCTCCATGTCGCAGCGATTTAGGGAGTGACCCAGTGGATGAAAGACCTCCCTCTCTCTACCTCAGCCTCTCACTCTCTGTAACTCCACCCTTCAAGTAAAATAAATAAATCTTAAAAAAAGAAGTGTATAAATAAAAGCAAGATCTAACAGCATGTTGTCAATAAGGACCATATTTAAAACAAAAAGAAGGAAAATATGGACAAGTATATAGTAAGCATATGCCTGTGGAAAATTAATAATAATACTATGATGACTTAAAAATCAGAAGATCAGGGAAGGAGGTGATATTTTCATAAAAATACTAAAAGAATAGTAACATGAAATCAACATTAACTTGTATGCAGCCAACAGTGATATCTCAAAATATGTAAAATTTCAACTGTCAGAGCTGGAAACACACATACACACACACACACACACACAGAGACAAGAGACACAAATGTAGTTCAATATGTTAACATCCTAATCACATAAATTAAAAGATCAAACCTAGAAAATTAATGGACACATTGAAGATCTGAACTGTGTAGTTCAAATATGTTATTTTATAGATATATATTAATGAAAGAGTAGATAGAAATTCTAGATTTGAATACGGATGTGTGTGCATGTATATGTCTGTGTGTGTGATGTGTTTACAGAGAAAATGAGAGGACAGAAAGAATATATTCAAAGTTCTAAGAATGTGTTCTTTTTGAATACACATAGAAAATTTACAAAATATATAATTTATTAGACCATAAAATATGATGCTAATAACCAGAATTTATGCCATTCCTAAGCTACTGAGTCTTTATCATTTTAAGACTTCTGCCAGCGCCGCAGCTTGCTAGGCTAATCCTCCGCCTGCGGCACCAGCACCCCGGATTCTAGTCCCAGTTGGGGCGCCAGATTCTGTCCTGGTTGCCCCTCTTCCAGGCCAGCTCTCTGCTGTGGCCTGGGAAGGCAGTGGAGGATGGCCCAAGTACTTGGGCCCTGCACCCATATGAGAGACCAGAAGGAGGCACCTGGCTCCAGGCTTCGGATCGGCGCAGTGCACTGGCTGCAACGCACCGGCCATAGCGGCCACTTGGTGGGTGAACCAACGGAAAAGGAAGACCTTTCTCTCTCTTTCTCTCTCTCACTGTCTAACTCTGCCTGTCAAAAAAGAAAATCTAAAAAAAAAAAAAAAGACTGCATGGTACATTCTGTTTTGTACAGTGAAGTTTTGTAATGTACAATGGTATTCAGAAAATTAAATTACTTCACCAAAGAAAGCATTGTTCTAGAAGAAGCATTTACCATCCTAATACCCTACATATAAACAGAAAGTTGCTGCCAATGACTTCTCATTCTTGATAAGCAATCAGAGATTATGGCATTTTTCTAATGTAAGCTTCATGCCCTCATGATAACTATCAAGTATGGAGCATTACTTATGTGGCCATATAGTAATACCAGTTGTAATTTCAGTATCTCAATAAAAGCTCCATGCAATAAGTAATATTATGCCAACTTAATGAATGAAGAAATTGGGGCTTGAAGAGATTAAATAACTTTTTGACAACTGAACAGAGATGTAATGTGAACCAGAATGGCTTGGTTCCAGATGCCCGGAATTCCCCAGAAACCAGGACTGTTATGTGAGAATAGTGCTAGGTTCATAAGAAGCATCCAGTAAATGCATGTTGAATTGAATTAAATTCCTTTCACTGTAATGAAATTCTGACCACAAAAACAAAGGTTAAATATCAATTCCACTATGAGTATGTAGATGATACTAAATAATTTAAAATAAAGCAAAATAAATCTCAGTACTAGCCTGAATGCAATACTATGCAAAATGACTATCTTAGCAAGGAGCCACATGTATCCCTGTAACTCACTGTTTTGTGAGTGCATGTGGTAATTACAGCCATAAGATCTGAGTAAATCAATTCCTTAATGTAGTAATGGCATTGCAAGAGTAGTAATGGTAGCATTAATAACAATAACCATAATCCTATGAAAGTTTAGAAACATAAAGTCTTGTAGAGACTATGCAGCTATTTGCTAAATGTATTTCTGAAAGGGGAAGTAATTTATTTTTATTGGCTTTGACCCAACAAAATATTAATATCTTTACATCATTTTTACTTCCTAATAAAGGAGTTCAGAATTTTTCACATATTCTTCCTAGGCAATGCTCCAAATCTTGCCCTCTATTTGGTATTACAGTATCAGTAATTGGTGTCTCACGTTAACATTTATTTAAAGCTGCTGATTTAACATTTAAAAATCTGGGGTTAATGGATCTGTATTCACAGATCCATTAACCTCAATAAAAACAAATGGAACCTCTTGTGAACTAAACTCAGTTCAGATCATGGATATGCTTTCTCTAATACTCACAACATTTAGATGGTCCGGCTAGTATGTCAGGTCAGGAAAAGGTCTACTAACACAGTAATGTTCAAGGTGATTTCCAGGCTTTTGCCACTGTTACTGTCCTATGTTGTGACAGAAACAAAGCTTCTCTCAGTGACATAATTCATACAAAAACTGGCTCTCACAAAATGCACTAGGTGGAACTCACTGATTTTTACAACCCCCAGGAATTGCCTTCCCTAAAACTTGTATGACTTCTTAAAGCCCATTGTGTTTCTTTAAGGGTAATCAGGGACCCATCATTCTAGGGGCTTCAAAATCTGCTATAAGTCTTCTCCTGCCATAAAATACAGAAAAGTAGCCAGAAAAATTTGTATATTCTAAGTACTTCTGGACTCTAAATAAGTATTTGACAAGGGGAGAAAACGTACCAGAACCATTGTCACTACTTTCTAGCACTGTGACCTTGGCAAATCATGGAAACTCTCTGAACTTGAGTTGTTTCCCTAGTAATATTCAAGTATATGAATGCTTTTGTGTGTTTTTTATTGCTTTGTAGTTTTCCTTTTTAATGTTTAAAATAGTTTTCTACCCTAAATTAATCATGTGTAACATACAAGATAGTTCACATACATTACTCATAAATGCGCTGTTCTGATGAACAATTTGAACATGTTCAACAACCCAAAATCTTCCCTAGAGGGTGTCATTGTGATACAGCGGGTTAAGCCACTGCCTGCAATACTGGCTTCCCACATATGTTGCAGTTGATTTCTTAACAATGTTGCAGTGGATTCCTTTCTGAGAGGAGGAGCCGAGTCACCACACAGACCCCGGGAGTCAGGAGTTGGGTGAAAGCGGGCTTGAGGCAAGCAGCCTGCAGACTCGTTTATTTCAGTTAGTACAACAGCTTATATAGCCAAGACCAGCCAATCCAGTCAAGGGGTGGTCTATGCCCCAATCAATCACAGCCTGTTGTCAGGCAGTCTCCAAAGCCATCCAATCACAGCCTGTTGCCAGGCAAGCTCCGTTGCCAGGTGGGTTTCAAAGCCATTCCTGAGTAACTGACCCTCGCTTGCCAGCGGCCTTCTTGGCATGGCCTTCTCGTTCCACCATACACATAGGTATCTTTTAAAATCCCAGATGCTTCACTTCCAATCTAGCTCCCTGCTAATGAACCTGGGAATGCAGCAGAAGGTGGTCTAAATCCTTGGGCACCTACACCCACATGGGAAACCCCAGTGGAGTTCCAGGTTCCTGGATTTGGCTTGGCCCAGCCCCAGCTCTTAGAGCTATTTGGGGAAGGAACCAAAAGAGGAGTGAACCAAATTTTCTGCCTGTGTGTGTTTGTGTGTGTGTGTGTCCCTCTCTGTAATTCTGCCTTTCAAATAAATAACTAAATCTTTTAAAAAAAGTTTCCCTAATGCCTTTTCCCCATAAATTCAGCACACTAACTTGGAAACCTCTATTCTAACTTCTCACATGAATGAATGGAGTAATTCAACATCTACCACTTGTTTCCTGGCTTCTTTCATTCATGCCTATGTCTGTAAGATCCATTCACATTCCTGAGTGTAACAACAGTTAGTTAACTCTGCTTATCATATTATTTTGTGTATATAACCACAGTCTTTCATCTTTTGAAAAATATTTTGGCATTTTTCCAATTTTTGGCCAGTTTGAAGGATGCCCTTTTTAAAATGAAAGCATCGTATGATAGAGGTTGTGCCCTGTAAGAGTGATAACCAATAAAACATAAATCTGATCAGATAATCTTCATCCCTTTGCAAGTTATTTTAGTTATTTGCTGCTACCTGAAAGTCTCTTAAACTTAATTATTTAAATATCATTTTGTTATTCAAAAAATTTGTGTGTTGGAATGTGATCACTGTGTTCACCCATTCAGGTGGATTCAGGTAACAGCTGAACTACCATGGGAGATCAACAAGCTCTGAGTCATGTATCAGACATCTCATTTCCCTTCTCAGTGATGTTTTCAGGTGATCAGCTTGGAACTTCTCACAGAGCTCTGGCAAGTCCAGAGAGATTGCTTTTATAGAACAAAAGTAGAAGTAGCTGGGTTTGTTTTATTTATTCATTCATTAAGAGGTGGAGAGAGACAGATACTAGGAACTCAATCCAGGTCTCCCACATGGGTGGCAGGTACCAAATCACTGAAACCATTACCTGCTTATTCCAAGATGTGCATTAGCAGGAAGCAGGAATTGAAATCAGTGTCAGGATGTGAGATCAGACACTCGGATGTGGAATGTACGTGTCTCAGCTGGAGGCTTAACTACTAGGCCAAGTAATTTCTCAATGGCTAGAATGCCTAAAGGCTGAGCTTGGGGCTTAAATAGGGTATATGTATTATATTCTACTGCATCTTGTTTCAAGTAAGAGGATATGGATTCCACTGTTTCATGGCCAAAGTACATCACATAATCAGAAAAGAAATATTTTAACAGTGTATATTTTTTATATTTGATCACAAGCAATTACATCCTTCTTATGTGTAAAATATGCTCATCTCTTCCAATGTTCTTTCTCATTATGTTATAATGTGGAAGTCATCGAAATAATGTCTACAAAGGGATGAGGCTTATTCATTGATAGTTGCTGTGTTATAACCCTTTTGTCGAATTTGTTGGGCACAAGAATTTATGAATTAAGAGACAAGTCATCTGCCACCCTAGATACCCAGGGTACCACGATGGAAACTCTTTTTCAAACAGGAAGTGTGAGCACATAGCAGTTGCTGGTCCATAGTAGTCATGAACTGAGCTGTGCACGTCTCTATTTGCCTTGCTCTGAGACTAAGGAATTTCTTTTTTTTTTTTTTTGTTCAGGGCCCAGAGTTCTCTACCTGGAAATAGTGCTCCATAGCTGTCAGATGTTGGGTTTTCCCTCTAAGTACTTGCTTTCTCTCTCTCCTTCCTTCTATGTGCTCCCTCTTGACCCCCTCCATCTCCCTCTCCAATATATAATTGGCAGTGTTTGTAGTGAATATCTTTTTAACCTGCTTCCTGTCATTAAGAGGATGAGGTTCCAGTTTGTCTTCTTTATTTTTAATACTGAGTTTTACTTTTTATATAAATTGTTGGTGCTTTCATCAGTATATTTCTCTTCAAAAGATGAGTTTCCTATGAATATCATTGTATTTCACACTGTTGGGGAAACACACACACACACACACACACACCCCTGAAAAGGTTCTCCTTTGGGTGGAGTCATGGTGTTATAGCACAATTCCCTAAGATTCCTGGTATCTTTTGTGTGTTTTCTTGCTGAGAAAGCCCGTAGTGTCTGTGTTACAACTAAAGATGTCTCAACAAAACATTTTATGACAACAACCTTTATTTGAAATTCACCACAAGATTTGTTACCTTTAAGAATCTTTTTCCCTCTGGGTACTATCAGAATGGAAAATTTGTCTTCTAATCTGGTAATTAATAGTTAGAAACAATTTCATTTCTGCTTTAAAGTTGAGAATTTATATTAGTTCATCTCTCTCTTTCAGAAACTTATTACAGGTAGTTAAAGTTGCCAATAATCATGTTCCTTTACCTGCATCCACAGTTTTCTGTCTTACACATTACCCAGGCAATGACCGTCTACCAAGTTCTCCACAAAACGTAACACAAGCCCACTTTTCTTCATCTGCCAATGGCACACTGCATTCCCAGCCTCATCAAGTAGGTTTCTAACACTCACTTTGCCTTCTCAAATTCAGCTGCATGAATTTAACACTTTGTTTGTAATGGAACTTTATTTTTGCATACAGATTACTATTTTAGTCATATAAAGTTAAATAGCAAACCACCCTAAAAAGTTATAGTGATGATTTGCTCTTTCCTAAAATCCTGTGTGTCAGGAATTTGACCAGGGCTCAGAGAGAGGGTACTTCTTCTGTTCTGGGTAAGATGTTCAGCAGTCACTCTCTTTCAAGCATGCCAAATGCGCTGGAAGGGATGAAGGGATGAGAAGACTCCACTCTATCTAATGTTCCACGTGGATTTTTCGTGGGCTATTATGGTGGTTTCTGGGTAGCTAGATGTTTATGTTAATTGGTTTCCCTAGGGTCGAATGTGAGCCACTAAGTGTTTTTCACTCACCCAATGTCATCTTTGCCATTTTGCCATTTTCTGTGGGTCAAAGGAAGTCCAGGGGCTAGCACAGACTCATGAAGGGGAACATTGATTGCGCCTCCGGATTGTAGACTGAGACACACACTCGATGACAGAAGAAATTGTTGGTTACCATTTTTAGTCACTACATGTCACAGGAAAGATCTGTATTTTGTAATCACAGCTCTTCAGTCTTATGTTTACTTAATCAAAGAAATTATATTCAAATTCCCACTTTATAATGTGTAATCATTTCTCCTTCTTCACTGCTGCTGCCCTGCCTCAAATCTTCTCTTCTTCTTGCATATAACCAGAACACCCCCTAACCGTGCTGTAGAACTTTATCCAGAAAACTTTCTTCTTCTAACAAAGTTTGTTTAGATGCCTCTTATTTGTGCTCTTGTATTCCTTCATGCTTGTTTTCACCACAGTGTTTATCATGATTTCATTAAACTCTGAGCTCCCTGGAATTAGGACAGTGCCTTTTTCCCCTCCACTGTGCTTTGAGCTGTTCTGATCACAGAGTGCATTCACAGTAGTTATCTGTTGAATGTGAGGACCCATATCTACTAATCTATTTTTAGGTTGAAGATATATTTGAGAAAAATGTATTTGGTCTACACATAATAATTGTCATTGCGTGTATACATACTATTTATTAGGCTCTGTGTTACAAAATTTACTATATTTTACATACCCAGTGTTAATTCTGAAAAGCCATCATTATCCATATTTCAGATATGAGGAAATTAAAATTTAAAGAGTAACATACTTGCTCATTGTGCTTGAACATTTTGTTGAAAAAACATGCTTGTAAACCTAATTCTGCTTGACTATTGTCCCATGTTCATATCACTAGATTACACTGCACACAGAGAAACAACAGATAACTATTTAACACTTTTGACTCTTAAAGAGTAACTGTGAGGTTCTCCTGGCACTATGGACATCATTAATATTCATAATATAGTCATTCTACTCATTTTATATAGTTTTTTTTTTTTTGACAGGCAGAGTGGACAGTGAGAGAGAGAGAGAGACAGAGAGAAAGGTCTTCCTTTTGCTGTTGGTTCACCCTCTAATGGCCCCCGTGGCCAGCGTGCCGTGGCTGGCACATCACACTGATCCGAAGCCAGGAGCCAAGTGCTTCTCCTGGTCTCCCATGCGGGTGCAGGGCCCAAGCACTTGGGCCATCCTCCACTGCACTCCCGGGCCATAGCAGAGAGCTGGCCTGGAAGAGGGGCAACCGGGACAGAATCCGGTGCCCCAAATGGGACTAGAACCTGGTGTGCCAGCGGAGGATTAGCCTATTGAGCCACGGCACCAGCCCATTTTTTGTAGTTTTGAAACATAGCTACTATGTCTGTAGCCTAGACACTAATATTTAACACATTTAAATTGCTGCTTAATAAATTTTATCGAGGTGCACTTGTGTAGGTTGATGGAAGGTTATGGGAGACAATATTTATCCTAGATGAGATCATTTTACTTTGCTGCTCAGCATCTTTTAAAGACGTACTGAGTATTATGCTTAACTGCTACTCATGGCATAGCCATGTCTTTATACTCTCCATATCATATGAAGCTCATTTCTACCACGGGAGTTTCACATTTGTTACTGCTTCTGTCTGGGAATCTTTTCTGATACCCTAACATCACAAAATCCCCCCATCCTTATGATATATGCTTAAATATCACTTTCGCAACATAGACTATGCTGATGTCATTATCTAGAATAGCCTGTTTGTCAGATTCTATCCCTGTTGCCAAGATCAAAGGGTATTTGATCAGGGTTCTGTGCCTGAAATTAGAGAACACATTTTTTAATATTTTTCTGTGTAGCTCATTACAGTTTAAGCTTCATGATGGAATATCATAGTTTTCTAAATGTTGACTATCTACAAATATATAGGTTTTTAATACTCATATGTGGCTATGACATCATAGTTGAAAACATGAATTAATAGCTAATTTTTTTCTGTCTCTATCAATTGCCCTACTGCTCAAGTCCCTTATTTGATTGATTTAATAACCACGTTATATGCCCACAGTGCCTTGATTGTATTTCTTTTATCGTCCTTCCCACATCATCCTATAACTCTTTCTGTCCATCTGTTCTTGAAATCTATGAGGTCAAAGTTCTCACCTTACTAATGTATCTATTCCCAGTGATCTTACACATTGCATGATATATTGTAACTACTCAACAAATTTATCCTGAATGAACATAGAATAACCTCTCCCTCCATTAAAGCAGAAGTTATACCACTTAGTTTAGTCTACTGTTGATACAATACAATAGTTTAACATCAAATTGGCATTTTAATTCTAAAATACACTATAATTACTTCAAAGATTGTATGTTGGGAAGATTATCTAAAAATGACAGTGTATCGTGGATCCATCTAATTTAATGAGCAAGATGTGTTTCTCTAATTAAATTTCTAAAGAGTTTCTACTATTTTAATGCATAGCTTATAGTCCCAAGAAAATACATGCTTGAAATTGGAAAGTTGTTTGTGAGTCATATTCACCATGCTGCAACTTATAATACCCAGCTCAGTTGAAGTTTCTTATATGACCTTAGAAGGTCAATTAACTATTTTCAATTTAATAACCCAGACTGTAAAATACAGGTGATAGCTATGATAGATTAATGGCTGAATTACATTTTTTTCTTAAAGCACAGCATCCTGAATACTTTTATATACCTAAGGGACTTTCACTGTGGTTTTCATCATGACTTTTCATGTGACAGATGGATGAAAGACTCAGGTTCATATGCACTCCTATCCCCTAGGCAAAATAAATTAGCTTTCAAGGAAAAAGGCAGAAATATTTAAATTTGAAACCTTTATCTACCTTTCCTTTGACCCAATTTTGTCTCTTTCAATGAGAAGATGAACATCATGACGATGCAAGGCCCTGTCTCTCCCATCAGTAGATTTTATGGAGCCCTTCTTAATATAGTTTTTTTTTTCCCCTTAATTCCTTCTCAAGAGAATACATAAGCTAATTTAACAATGCCAGGTTATGTGAACTCAGACTCTCTCTAGGCATCACTAACCAATATATTAATACCTTTCATATTTTATTTCCCTTTAATCTGAAAAACAGGAGTTTCAGATGAAGACAACAATTCCTGGAGATAATCTGAGGATTAATACAAACTTAGTGTGTATCCACAAATGGTGTGGGCAGGGAGTTAATTTGAAGGTTTGATTCTTAACATTAAATCAAATGTTTCCATATTTATGATGACAGTTAAATGTGTGGAGTTGTATGCAGTCGTGTATTATGAGAAGAGATTTCCAATACTGGTAAGCCAGTTGTTCATGAGAAACACTAAATTGATTTCCAGAACTTCAAACATCTGACTATAATTAGGCTTTTAAATCTGTTCCAAAAAATTAGATGAGCATCACAAGCTGACTTTTGACAAGCTTTAATTACTATGAAAGTAGATGAAAACTGCAAACATGAAAGGCTATTGTCTTATTTTGTGAACAGTATAGGTCTATTGCCCTAATGTATAGTTTGGTAAATAAGGCATAGCTAAGCTTTAAAAATACTGAAAACGTATTTTAAATATTTCTCTATTTAGCAAGATAGACATTGTCAGTTTTCTGGTGCTGTGAGTTTGTTTCAACTCTACTAAGCATCAACTAGATTGGATTCTCATGTTGGGGACTAGAATGCATCACTGTGTGAATTGAAATGCATTACTCTGTGAATTGGAATGAATTAGGCACACTCTATTGCACCTCTCTCCTGTCATATTTTTGCTGTTCTAAAAATGATTTCTATAGGAGTTTACTATCAGATTCTGGACAACACTTTATAAACAAAATTTAATGGAAGCTTTCATCTGTTAAATTTCATTACAACTCACATTAGCTCTTTTTTACACTATGAACACGGTTATTCTGTACGGTACAGATGTATCATCCACAGCCAGCTAGGCAGTGCAGTAGTTCAAGTATTCCAGAAAAGCAGAAAAAGAAAGATCTTTCCATTAAATACTTGTCAATCTCAATATATTTAGGATTAAAAATTAGCCAAAATATGTTTTTCAATTATTTATTAATTTATTTTCATTTTATTTGAAAGGTATAAAGAGAGAGAGAGAAAGAGAGATCTTAATTCACTGATTCACTTCCCAAATGCCAGAAACAGCTGGGTCTGAACTAGGCCAAAGCCAGGAGTCTTGAACTCCATCTGGGTGCTCTCTGTGGTTGGCAAGACCTGGATACTCAAGCCATCACGTACTGTCTCTCAGATGCATTAGCAGGAAGCTGGATTAGAAGTTGAGTAGCAGGGAGTCTTATCAGACATTCCTATCTGAGATACAGGCATCCCAAGTGGTGTCTTAATTGCTGAACCATTAGTGTATCTCTCCTGAATGTTTTTTAAACATGATATTTAATTCCGCTTTGGAGGAAAAACACTAGTGAGAGCAAGATAATAATCACAGAATACCAGAAGACAAATATTGAAGCTTAGTACTTTTCTTTAGAGTTTAATTATTTCGATTGTGGGACTGAGGTATTTGAACGAAGTAATCCAAATATATTCTCTTATCCAGTATATTTCCAGAATTAATTATATCTTCTTGTCTCCAGATGATTGTATTTATTTCTACATGTGTCCTTAATAATTTGCCCTCGGTGTTTAGAATTTAACTCCTTACTTGGTGCCGTTTGGAATCTTGTTTGGTAAATGCATATAAGAGAATACAGACTTTCAAAATAACTATTTTATTCTAATTCTGTGAAAATTGAATAAACATGCTAAAGTGAAATAGGCCTACTGTCAGTGTTTTACAGGTAGTGCATATATAATTTTCGCTTTAAACTTCATGATCTAAGAGGATGCATATTCTGTGTGAATGTAAGTGTGGGTATGACTATGTGTACATTAAAGATGAAGGTTTAATGTGGCAGCACAGCCCTGCAACATTTTGATATTTAGCTTTCGTTATCTTGATGATTTTGTCCGGAGCTCCACGGTGTTTTTTATAGTCATGGATTTTTCATTTTGCTCAAATAAGACATTGATCATGGAGTTCAACTCTTCTCAATTACTACATCATGCCAGGTGTCACGTCTTAGCAGGGGGAGGCCCCTGTGCTGCTGCTTAAAATTACTGCTTGACAACAACTTATTTAACTTGTAATTCAATAAATACAGAAAGTGCACACAAAACATGACAGCTTAATTGTTGGCAGAGAGCAGTAACACAGCATCCATGTGCTTGTTTCTTGGTAGAACAGGTGGTATGTTATGTTGATATTAAACTAGGCATACACAAACTGACATATTAATACCATTTTAAAGATGAGGAAACTATAGCTGATTTGAAAATATTGTTCTACATACCAAAATTAGACATAAAGAGCCATCTTACGTAAAAATGATTGTATCTGGAGTTACTTTCACTATTAAGCACTAAGACTGATTTAGGAAACACACTATTTCTTACTTTGCCTTTTAATACATATCTGCTTCATTAACAGAGTCCTGGCTTATATGTACCAAAATACAAGTTACCTTTAGTGGTCCACATACTTCTGCATCTGGAATACTAAATAAAGAACCTTTCTTGGTACATCATGTAATACATTCTATCCTGAAAACACAAATAATTGAAGACATTTGTTTTCTGATATATTTTTGAAATTGACTAGGCCTGATGAAAATAGTGAACTCGTTTACATCCACATTTCTAGATCATAATCCAGCTCTGATGCTCACATGATGTACAACCTCAAACAAATCCTTCTGATTTCCTAAACCCTTATTTTTCAATTGAGAAACTGAAATAATTACCAAACAGAGATTTGTCAATACCATATAAGCTAATGTAATAAGAAGCAGCCATCACGGTGCCTGGAACACAGTATTAATTATATTCATCTTCTTTTTCTTTCCTTCCTCTGCCACTTATTTTTCTCATACTACACCCAGCTATTCGGTCTAATTATAAACTGCACTGTGATGTTGGCTTGGCCACACCGACTATGTGAAGGCAGGAATATCGTTTGATCTTTGTGTGCTTCCTTATTCCGCTTGTTCTTTGTCAGGGTTACCCCCCCCCCCAAAAAAAAAAAAAAAATCCTGTTGTTTTCTGAACAGCTACATCATTCTTACTGAATTATCTCTATGAAGTTTTCTTTTTTTTTAAATATTTTATTTCTTTATTGGAGAGAGTTATAGACAGTGAGAGGGAGAGACAGAGAGAAAGGTCTTCCGTCTGCTGGTTCACTCCCCAAATGGCCACAATGGCTAGAGCTGTGCCCATTGGAAGCCAGGAGCCAGGAGCTTCTTCTGGGTCTCCCATGTGGGTGCAGGGGCCCAAGGACTTGAGCCATCTTCTACTGCTTTCCCAGGCCATAGCAGAGAGCTGGATTGGAAGAGGAGCAGCCAGGACTAGAACCAGCGCCCATATTAACCTACTGCACCATGGTGCCGGTCCTTTTTGTTTTTATTTTTTCTTTATTTTTTAAAGATTTTATTTATTTATTTGAGAGATAGAGTTACAGACAGTGAGAGGGACACAGAGAGAGAAAGGTCTATGACGTTTTCTAAAAGGAGATGGGAAACTCTGCTTGCTCAATCCTCAATTTGTGTAAGAAGTATTAACACTTTCAGGTACATTCCTTCAACAGCAGTTGTATCAGATTTACTTACCCTCATTTAACTCCCTTCTCATTTTCTGTCTGTGTTACTTTTTGTCCTGATGTTTTACATATCTATACAGAATATCTTTAATAATTTTTATACTAACTAAATTGCATATGCATTCACAAGAATACACATGATTATGTTTTAAATCATGACATGATAACATCTCCAATTCTGTTTTGTCTTTTAATGGAGAGGTATAGACATGTATAAGATACTATGGGAACAAAAAAATTGAAAGAAAAAGGTATCTATTTTGAGATGCTGGAAATCTTTATGGAAGAGGTGATGTTTTGTTGCATGTTGACACCTGAATGAAGATTGACTAGAAAGATAAGAGAAAGTGACATCCCCCTCAGCCAACAAAAATGTAAAAGAAAAAGAAAAAGCAGAGGCAAGATTATAAAAGGCCACGTCAAGATTAGGGAGAGGTGCCAAATGCATTAGGGCTGTCACAGCAAGCTCATTGGTGGTTATTTACTTCAGTATGAGTTTTAATAACTTCGGCTTATTTGCAAGAGGGCAATTTGAAAATCACCATGTCTTTAATATATCAACTACATTAAAATGTTAATCTTAGCAGATAAATAAACATGAACACTTAAAACTCAAATGGAAATCCACTACATTTCTTTTACTTGGTTTATAGTAAACTTAAGAGTTTATGATAAAACTAATAATAAATACTAATGTGTTGATATTACACTGAGTTATTCAGTAGACATGGTAGACATAGCACGTCTTGGTGTGGGAATCTGATTCTCCTTTTCTTAAACCCCATCAAAAAAAAAAAAAAAAAAACACACCACAGAGCTTTCATAATCTAGAAGGGAAAGTTATTTCTGTGTTCCAAAGGAGAAATCCTTTATTGAGTGTATAAAACAAAGGAGGTGGTTAGAAATTCTAAGTGCCTCGGTATAAACAATTTGGACCAACTTTATAATATTTTACAAGCCTGACCTTGGACAAGGTCGCTTCTCTTCTCTTCTCTTCTCTTCTCTTCTCTTCTCTTCTCTTCTCTTCTCTTCTCTTCTCTTCTCCTCTCTTCTCCTCTCTTCTCCTCTCTTCTCCTCTCTTCTCCTCTCTTCTCCTCTCTTCTCCTCTCTTCTCCTCTCTTCTCCTCTCTTCTCCTCTCTTCTCCTCTCCTCTCCTCTCCTCTCCTCTCTTCTCCTCTCCTCTCCTTTTTTTTTTCTTTTCTTTGTTTTCTTTTCTTCCTTTTTCTCTCTTTCTCAGAAACTGTCTTAAGGGAATTTCTGGCTAACATAGCTCCTCTCCAGGGGCACTGCATCTGTTGACTAATCAAAATAGGTTTATAAAGATGTGTTATCGAAGACTGGGTGATTCAGGAGAGCCACCATGGCCCCTGAGCTCCTGGTGGGGCCCGGAGAGTTCTACACTGCAACCGTAATGCTTTGCAACTTTCCCCTGCCCAGTCCTGATCCCCACTCATTTCACAGGTGTTATTTCTGAGAGCAAACCTCAAAAGGCCCCTGTGACTGATTCCTCCAACCCTGCCTTCCCTTAGATCATCTGTGTTCCTAACCTCCGGTTTCCGCGGCTTTATGCAACTGGGTTTACACCCCTCAGCCTGAAGGCGCTCACATTCTCCTTTCCCAATTAATCCTAACTTTTATCAACTTCCTAACGTCCTTGTGAAGCATTTCTAGGTGCAAAGTAAAGTGAAGGCTCTAAGTTACTCTCACATAATGCTCATGTTCTAATAGGATAAAGTGATATGTTCAGAAAGGTACAGAAGTGAAATGTGAAAAGTATTTGTGGATAGATTTCTACTTATGTCCTTCATGATAGCAGGCTCCCCCTAAGTGCAACCAGTGTATTCACTCTAGTGTGGGTGTGTTGTTCTAGTCCCTTCCCACCAGCATCCAATCTTGCTTTCCCCTCCAGAGTCAGAGAAAAGGCTCTTTTGAAGAAACGATTGGCAGTCTGCTTTAGGCAAATACAAATGTTACCTACAAAGTTATGCCTCCTCCACTTGCAATATTACTGCTACTGATTTGGTCAATGAAGTAGAATACATGGGGTATTGTGATACATTACAAATATAAAAAAAGATGCAAACTAGCCAGATTTATGACCTTATATAAAGGTAATGAAATATGGCCTATAACAGTACCTCCAGAATGCCTTGAGTCCCCTTAGCTAAAAAGAAATGATATAAATAGAAAATGATTTCTATCCCAGTGTGCTTTATTTAAGATTGAGAATACTTCCTTGGGCTACATGGAAAAATAACTTTAGAACAAATAAAAACAATTGCTACTTTCATATCAGTGAAGAGTGAATGGATCAAACTGGTTACTTTCAGAGGTAAATGGAAGCTGACACAGTAACTAGAATCAAACAGGTGGTTAAATAAGTGTATAGTTAATGAGTCTGTATTTGAATATGAAGCCTAACATTTTAGTGCTACTGTTATCTTTTTTATGCATGCCATTTTGTTAACTACTGGAGAATACTCTATCCTTTAGAGAATGTTGTTTAAGAGGACTGACCGAGCCATTGCTTGAATATAGCTGGACACTTGTTTTTCTGGAAGTAGGAAGGTTAATTGTAGCTTTATATCACTGAGATGGTCGCTTCCTCCTGTTCAGCATAGCTGCCCTAATTCGCAGGGTTTCCTTAAGCAGTTTGGGTATTGGGTCACACTATCAGTAATAGTAACGACTGTGTGAGCTTCAAACTTGTTTGCCATTCTTATATCACCACCACTCAACAGCATCAGTCTTATCAAGAAGTTCTTAGAGATGCAGTTTCTTGGATCTACCCACAGTTTCTAAATCAAAAACTGTATCGGCTGTGTTGGTGAATTGCAGTCATTTTTTTTTTTAAAGATTTATTTGTTTATTTGAAAGTAGAGTTACAGAGAGGCAGAGGCAAAGACAGAAAGAGGGAAGTCTTCCATCTGTTGGTTCACTCCCCAGATGGCTGCAACAATGGGCCAATCCGAAGCCAGGGGCCAAGAGCTTGGGCTCTCTTCTGCTGCATTCCTAGGCCATAGCATAGAGCTAGATTGAAAATGGAGTAGCTGACACTCGAACTGGCGCCCATATTGGATGCTGGCACTGCAGGTGGCGGCTTTACCCGCTATGCCACAGTGCTGGCCTCTGTCGACTAGGTTTTAACAAATCTTCCAGATAGTTCTGGTGTCCACTAAAGTGAGAACCACAAAAGTAAAGAAAAATGAAAGGAAATAAAATAAATCAAATTCCTGTGACAAAAAGAACATTGTTCAATATGGCAACGAGTGAACCATAATAGAGCTTAAAGTTTAACACAATATGGATCTTTTTATTTTAGATTAGACTGTGCTTTCAAGTTTTTCTCTCTATATATAAAAGATCCATTTATATGACTACTGACTCTCCACCTGAGTAACAAAAGGAAGATAAATGTAACATAGACAAAGACTCCCCTTAAGCAGAGATTAGGTGAAACAAATTTCTGCACCTACATTAGGAAAAAGGAAATCCCTTTGGTTCTAAGCATTTCAGATCCTGAGATTTTAGAGCTGAGAAGAACTCAGTGTTTAAGGATGGGGCCATGAGTAGTTGAAGCCAGTCAGTGAAAAGCTTCTGTGCTTAAGAGTTAAGGTTCTACTAAAAACAAAAATTGTGAATCTTGGGGCATAAAGTATTAAATTATATATATTATATATATATATGTCTCTATACATTTTGAGAAACTATGAAGGTGGTTCTAGTCAAGTATTTGAAAGTTTAGTAAAATCTCATTTCTGCTCTCTTACTTCAGAAGTTTCAGATCATGATCCTGATTCTCCCAAGTATTTCTCCAATGCCTGTATCTTAGATTTACCTCCTTGGCCCTCCATTCTTGGTTTATGTAAGTTAACTTTATCTTGATACAGGAATAAGGAATTCTTTCCTTTTAGGAAAGTGTGGTAGGTGTGCGTGGTGGTGTTTGGCACCATGGTTAAAACGCTGCTTGGGCAATCCCTGGATTCAAGCTCTGGCTTTGCTTCCTATCCAACCTCCTGCTACTTGTACCCTGGGAAACAATGGGTGATGATTCACGTACTAGGGGCCCTGCCACCCATGTGGGAGACCCAGGTCATGTTCCAGGCTCCTGGTTTGAGCCTGGCCCAGCCACAGCTCTTGCAGGCCTTGAACCAAAACACAGAAAATCTCTCTCTGCCTCTGTATGCATTTTAAATAAATTAAATTTGTAAATTAAAATAAAAGAGGTTAAAAAGAAAAATAAGAAGGGAGGATTAGTAATTATAGCATTTTTTTTCTGAAATCCAGGATAAGAGGAAAAAGATCTTTCCTTCTTCCCTCATTGGGGCTACCTGGTTTAGAGCTTGGAGAACACCAGTGAATTGGGGGATGGAAGGAGCAAAGGCTGCAGGGTGACCCTGCCTCAGGGACAGTGGTCTCCAGATCATACATGGTCAGGGATCTCATCAAGAGCTTCTTGAGCACGGCCTGAAATTTTTTTCCAAAACAATACTACACTAATTGTATTTATATTTTCAATTGCTCAATAAAAACAGTATTAATGCTACTTCAGATGACCGTAAAGTGTTACCAACTGATACTTTTGTGAAACTTTTAATGGGTCAGAATTAAATAACCAATCCTGATGTTGTTACTCATATCTACACAAGTAAACCTCATCTTAAAACTGAAGTAAAAAGCCATGTTTCCAAGATGGGATTTAGCAATAGCTTATAAAATAGGACAACTAGGTATGCCAGATAAGAACCCCGAAAAGTGAAAGGCCAATTAACAATGATTCATTTTCAACAGGTATCCAATAATGTCAACTTTTTTCTCACCAAATTAACATTTATTTTGGAGATTAGTAGCTGTGTCCTAAGTCTGAAAATAAGTAACAGCTCTTCATTCAGAGAATAAACACCAGAGCATTATGTATAACTGACATAAGTGCTGATTTGGTACCAAGTACTTGATGATGAATGTATTATATATTACTTATCCTATTTAATTTTCTGAAAATCCATATGAATTTTTTTTTAATTTTAGAGGCAGAATGAGAGATAGCACAGAAAGAAAGAAAGAGACAGAGAGAGATGGGCAGAGAGAAAGCTCCCATCTGCTAATTCATTCCACAAATGTCTACAAAAGCAGGGCTAGGCCAGGCCATAGCTGAGAGCAAGGAACTCAACCCAGGTCACCCATGTGGAAGGCAAGGATCCAGTTAGGTGAGCCATCTTGTACTGTGCTACCTCTTAGGGTGCACATTAGCAGAAAGCTGTAGTGAGGGATGGAGTCAGGAGTCTATCACAGGTACTTTGATACAGTATGCAGCCATGCCAACTTGTGTCTTAATCAGTGGGCCTAACACCCATCCCTGAATCAGTTTTTAAAGATTCATTCCTTCAGTTAATGTGTAGAAACATGGTTTCTGATATGTCAGATGCTTATCTAGAAATAAGGATTATAGCATAAAATAAGCCAGAATTATTGCTGTCATATCATTTATATTTCATTGCAAAATATGCCTCAGAGAAATTAAATGTGCTCAGAATTACAGGTTATTTTATTATATATTTTTAGAGATGTATTTTAAAGGCAGAGTTAGAGAGAGAGAGATAGAGAGAGAGAGAGAGATTTTCTGTCTGCTGGCTCACTCCTCAAATGGTGACAATGACCAGGGCTGGGCCAGGCTGAAGCCAGGAGCTAGGAGCTTCTTCGGGGTTTCCCATTTAGGTGCAGAGGCCCATGGACTTGGGCCATCTTCCACTGCTTTCACAGGCATGTTAGTAGGGAATTGGATTGGAAGTGAGCAGCCGGGACTCAAACCAGCACCCACATGGGATGTTGGCACTGCAGGCTGTGAGTTACCTGCTGTGCCACAGCACCAGCCTAACAATTGCAGGTTTTTAAAGTACTATACAGAAATGATTCATCTGCATGACATCAAAACTTATGCTTTTAACCCTAATGTATCTGCAACTCAGAAATTCAATGCTTCTTTGATATATCCTGTCTCCCTGATAGCAGAATATTTGTTTCTTTTGTTGATTAACAAATTAACAGATTAAAAAAGAGAGAGAGACAAAGTAATATTCCAAACAGATAATCAATTTGTATGCTTTATGGCAATCTAATAAGATATTACTTCTTTGGAAAAAATTTACTGTAATATAAATAGTTCATTGTATCTAATCGTTTTCAGACATTCATGAATATATTAACATTCAGGAACAAGCTTATGAGACTACATAAAATGCTGTGTTTTTCCCTTTTATGAGCTACCTATTATCTTAAATGTCTTTTAAGAAGAAGAATCAGCTAAATATGATGTTGTGCTTATTCTTATGTCTAATTCCAAAGCAAACATTACATATAACAAGCATTCTGGTGATAAATTCTTAGTTGAAAGAGCATTCGTTTGGCATTATGCAAGTTGTTTATAATCTTCAATTCAATGAACATGCTGGGTTTCACTATTTCATGTAAAGAGAATAATAGATTATAAGCTTAACTATTACCATTTCATATTTTATGGTCTCTCCAGCATACTTGGAGGCTCATTTTTCAGCATGACCTCCAGTGAGCACACAGAAGTAAACAGAATCTTAAATTCACTTAGAAAATAAGAGCAAAAATGTTTTGAATTAAATCTTATTCAGCCAAAGTGGTTAGAGATGGAAGTGTGACAAGCTCTCAAGTGAACATGAAGAAGTATTGTGGAATTATTATTGCACCTAACCCATCTCATTGAGTTCACAGTGTGTGACTGCGTCTGAACATGTTTAGTTGCTTACAGGTGACAGCAACTCAACATTGATTAGAGGTTGGAAAGAGGAAAAAACAATCACACTCACTCAAATTTAACTCAACTTTCTAAAGAAACAGTGTTCACTCAAAATCTTAGAAGGGGGAAAGGTATGGTTGCTTTGGTTTTACTAGAAGCTTGTAAGTATTCTAAATACCTGGGATCTATTTCCTATGTCTACCCAGTTTCATAAATCCAAGTGAAAACTCACAAATATTGATCAGTTTAGATATGCATATGTTGGAGAAATTGTCACTTCCCTACCAATATTGTGGTGCTATATAAATCACCTTTAGCAAATCAAGACACTGGTTTTTATTAAAAAGAAACTGTGAGTATCAACTTTAACTTCCAGCCATGGTAAAGTAACTGATAATAAATTAACTTGCTTGCATTTTAAAACAGAAATGTATAAAATTGGTTCAGTATATGAAACAACTTTCTAGATACTAGATACTATAGAACTCTTTACTTCTTAGAGAAGCTAAAAATAGTACATAGTCACGTGACTGTCCTGGATTTCTTGAGGCATCACCTTCCAGACTATGGAAAGGAACAGGGAGGAGCTGTAAAACTTAAATCCAGTTCTAGAATCAGAATGAGCATAAACTGGTATCCCAGAGAAGAGAGCTGGTCAAGGAAAAAGCTCCTGAAATCTACTTGGCAAGGACCTGTCTTTGGCTGAATTGAAAGTTGCACATGTTCTAGGGGAAGCTCCACTTGTATGCAGTTAGGCAAAACACAACAGGGAAGGAACCATGACTCTAAAGAGGATGCAATTAGCAGAAAACTGGGAGCTGAGCAACCACCAGAGCTCGCCAAGGCTGGGGAACACTGATGAATGATCAGCTAAAATGGGAAAAGTTTGTTGAACAGCCCAGACATTCAACTGAGACCCAGAAAAATAATTACCATTGGAATATAATTAATATAAGATCAAAGATTACTCTGGAAGTATTCTAACAACCCTTAAAATAAGTCTTAAAAGTATCAAGTTTCTCACCAGAGAAATCCCTGGTCCAAATGACTTCCTTGGTTAATTCCGTGAAATACTTAGGGGACCTCAAAAATAGAAAAGAAGAGAGAGAGAGAAAGAAAGGAAACAAGGAGGGTGCTAGGAAGGGAGGGAGGAAGAGAGGGACGGAGGGGAGAGATAAAGAAAGAGCAGACAAGAGTGGAGGGAGGGAAGGCAGGGAGGAAGAAAGAAAAGGGGGAAAAGAGGAGGAAGGAGACAAAGGAAAGGAGGGAGGGGTGAGGAAGGAGAAAGAAAGAAAGGGGAGGAAAGAGAGAGAGAGGGAGGAAGAAGAGAGAGGAGAGGCAGGAAAGAGAAAGGAAAGGAAAGAAAAGAGAAATAGGAGGAAGGTATCATTATATTCTTAGAATTATATCTATGAATTACATTGAATCTATTCTCTTTGTGTTAATATCACATTAACACTGTGTTGTAGTAATTATCCATTTGCTGTGACCCTGTGAATCTTATGTATTAATATTTTCTTTAAAAAAGAAATACCTAAGAAAAAATATCAGCTCTATTAAAACTCTGTATAAAAGAGAGTTATATGGAATACATTAATTAATATTTAAATATATATGGTAATAAAATCAACAAAGATAATACCAAAGCAGATACTTACCAAGCTCCCTATGATCACAGTTGTAGATAGTTAAATAAATCTATGTAGTAGAATCATGAGTCCAAAAATAGAACCATCAATTATCATTTTATTTTGAACCAAGATGCCAAAGTTAGTCAGCAAAAAATAGAAATAAAATTATTTTATGGTTCTTGAATAGGCAAAGATTTCTCTTTTTTAACTTTTATTTAGTAAATATAGATTTCCAAAGTACAGTTTATGGATTACAATGGCTTTCCCTCCCATAACTTCCCTGCCACTAGCACCCCTCCCATCTCCCGCTCCCTCTCCCATTCCATTAACATCAAGATTCATTTTCAATTATCTTTATATAAAGAAGATCGATTCGGTATATATTAAGTAAAGATTTCATCAGTTTGCACCCACAAAGAAACACAGAGTGTTTCAGTACTAGTTATAGCATTACTTCACATTGGACAACACACTAAAGATGGATCCCACATGAGAAACAAGTACACAGTGACTCCTGTTGTTGACTTAACAATTTGACACTCTTGTTTATGGCGTCAGTAATCTCCCTAGGCTCTAGTCATGAGTTGCCAAGGATATGGAAGCCTTTTGAGTTCGCCGACTTCGATCTTATTGAGACAGGGTCTTAGTCAAAGTGGAAGTTCCCTCCTCCCTTCATAGAAAGGTACCTCCTTCTTTGATGGCCCCGTTCTTTCCGCTGGGATCTCACTTGCAGAGATCTTTCATTTAGGTCTTTTTTTTTCCCCCATGCCTAAAATACTTTCATGGGCTCTTCAGCCATATCTGAATGCCTTAAGGGCTGATTCTGAGGCCAGAGTGCTATTTAGGACATCTGCCATTCTATGAGTCTGCTGTGTATCTCGCTTCCCATGTTGGATCGTTCTCTCCCTTTTT
The DNA here is from genome assembly GCF_051225735.1 of Oryctolagus cuniculus. Lineage (NCBI taxonomy): Eukaryota > Metazoa > Chordata > Mammalia > Lagomorpha > Leporidae > Oryctolagus > Oryctolagus cuniculus. Next base: position 53,485,137 of record NC_142872.1, read on the forward strand.
GATTCTATCAGTTAGTATTAGCAGACACTAGTCTTGTTTGTGTGATCCCTTTGACTCTTAGACCTATCAGTGTGATCAATTGTGAACTGAAATTAATCACTTGGACTAGTGAGATGGCATTGGTACATGCCACCTTGATGGGATTGTATTGGAATCCCCTGGCATGTTTCAAACTCCACCATTTGGGGCAAGTCCGATTCAGCATGTCCCAAATTGTACATGTCCTCCTCTCTTATTCCCACTCTTATATTTAACAGGGATCACTTTTCAGTTAAAATTTAAACACCTAAGAATAATTGTGTATTAATCACAGAGTTCAACCAATAGTACTAGAACAAAAAAAAATACTAAAATGCATAAAGTATTACATTGTACATCAACAGTCAGGACAAGAGCTGATCAATTCACTGTTTCTCATAGTGTCCATTTCACTTCAACAGGTTTCCCCTTTGGTGCTCAGTTAGTTGTCGCCGATCAGGGAGAACATATGATATTTGTCCCTTTGGGAGTGGCTTAATTCACTCAGCATAATATTTTCCAGATTCCTCCATCTTGTTGCAAATGACCGGGTTTCATTGTTTTTGACTGCTGTACAGTATTCTATAGAGTACATGTCCCATAATTTCTTTATCCAATCTACTGTTGATGGGCATTTGGGTTGGTTCCAGGTCTTAGCTATTGTGAATTGAGCTGCAATAAACATTAATGTGCAGACAGCTTTTTTGTTTGCCAGTTTAGTTTCCTTTGGGTAAATTACAAGGAGTGGGATGGCTGGGTTGAATGGTAGGGTTATATTCAGGTTTCTGAGGAATCTCCAGACTGACTTCCATAGTGGCTTCACCAGTTTGCATTCCCACCAACAGTAGGTTAGTGTCCCTTTTTCCCCACATCCTCTCCAGCATCTATTGTTGGTAGATTTCTGAATGTGAGCCATTCTAACCAGGGTGAGGTGAAATCTCATTGCGGTTTTGATTTGCATTTCCCTGATTGCTAGTGATCTTGAACATTTTTTCATGTGTCTGTTGGCCCTTTGGATTTCCTCTTTTGAAAAATGTCTATTGAAGTCCTTGGCCTATCTCTTAAGTGGGTTGTTTGTTTTGATGTTGTGCAGTTTCTTGATTTCTTTGTAGATTCTGGTTATCAACCCTTTATCTGTTGCATAGTTTGCAAATATATTTTCCCATTCTGTCGGTTGTCTCTTCACTTTCCTGACTGTATCTTTTGAAGTTCAGAAACTTCTGAATTTGATGCAATCCCAAATATTAATTTTGGCTTTGACTGCCTGTGCTTCTGGGGTCTTTTCCAAGAAGTCTTTGCCAGTACCTATATCTTGTAGGGTTTCTCCAATGCTCTCTAATAATTTGATGGTGTTGGGTCATAGATTTAAGTCTTTAATCCATGTTGAGTGAATAGGCAAAGATTTCTAATGCAAATATCAGAATGCCCTTAGCATGAAAGTAGAAGCTTGACAAACTGTACATCATCAAAGTTTAAAATTTTTCTTGTTGATGGAAATCTAAAAAAATGAATAAGCAAGCACATTTTGAGAGAAAAAAAAGTGTAATCCATAGAAATTCACTTTAAGGAATTCAAGAGAAAAGAGAATCAAAACATAAGTGTATTTTAGTGCAAAAAATTTTGAATCCACGTGGGGTTTTTCCATAAAAGGCATTTCCCATGAGATTTTGCAGATTGCTTACACATTCACCAGAAAACTTATAACAAATAACTTTCACTATTCAACAACTAAAGTAAAACAACAACAGAGTGCACATTTAGCTTAACAGTTAAAATACCCATGTCTCACATTGGATTTCTTCACTTTAGTTCCCAGCTCTGGCTTCTGACGTCAGCTTCCTGCCAACACTTACTGAGGGCAGCTGTGATGTCTAAAGTGATTGGATTCCTTGCTCCCATGTGAGACTCCTGGATTTTGTTCCTGGATTCTGGCACTGAGAGAGAACCAACAGACGGGAGCTTTCTCTCTTGCTCTCACTCTCTCTTTTTCTCTCCCTCCCTCTCACTCCCTCCCTCTGTTTGTGTGTATGTGTGTGTGTGTGTATGTGTGTGTCTTCTCTTCGCCTTTCAAATAAAAAAATAATTTAAAAATTTCATTTAAAAAAATTGAGCAAAATTCTTTGGGCAAGCATTTGGAATCTGCCTACAAGTACATAAAAAATTTAAGAATAAGCACATCAAAAAATTACCAGACATTTTTGGTCTCCATTAAGATGCAAATTAAAGCCACAATACAACAGTACTGTGCACCCATTGAAATTACTAGAATTCCAAAACTGGTTTTATCAAATGCTGGTGAAAATGTTAACCACTTGAAGTGTTCAACGTGATGCACCCTCTTTGGAAACAGACCTATAATTTACTGATAAAGTCACAGGGTACATTTTTTATCACTAGTGTTAATTACAAATTATTGTGAACATGGTGGCTCCAAATTTGTAGTTTTACAGTTCTGTATATCAAATGTTCAACGTGAACATCACCAGGTTAGGACTGAGATGTCAGTTGGTCTCTGTGTCTTTTTGGAAACTCTTGGGAAGATTATTGTCTCTTACAGTTTCTCGAGTTTGTCTGCATCTCTTCGATCATGACCTCCATCCTCTGTCTTCAAAGCCATTGGTGTTGCCTTTCTCTGACCTTGCTTCCTTTGTCACTCATCCCTCTGACTGCAGGCAGGAATGGTTCTCCACATCGAAGGATACATGTGTTTAAATTGGGCCCATACAAATAATTCATAATAATTTCTCTCTCTCCCCTTGCACATATGCATCTTCATATTTAGCCTTAAGGATCTGCCAAACAGATCTCAGGGGCTCCTTGCGTGAACAGCTCTCATCTCCACTGTATTTTAGCATTAGTCACAGCTTCAAAGTCTCTTTGCCATGTAACAAAACATATTCACATATTGTGGGTGTGGACATCTTTAAGAACCGTAATTTTGACCTCTCATGTATATGTACTCAAGAAAAAGGAAAAAGGCATAACATTATATGGTTTTGAACAATAGAGGGCTGGAAGGGCTGGCATTGTGGCTCAGCGGGTTAAGTCACTGCTTGCAACAGTGGCATCCTGTTTCCAAGTGCTGGTCCCACTCCGGCCAGCTCTGCTTTTGATCCAGCTCCCAACTAGGGCAGCTTGGAAGGTGGTGGAAGAAGGTGCAAGTGCTTTGGCCTATGCCACTCATGTGGGAGACCTGGAGTTCTGGGCTCCTGGCTTCAGATTGGCTCAACCCCAGCTGCTGAAGCCCTTTGGCAGCTGTCTGGGAAGTTACCCGGCATATGGAAAACCTCGCCCTCTGTCTTCCTCTCTCTCTCTTTGTTACTCTGTCAAGCAAATTAGCAAATCTTGTAAAAAATAGACATTTATAAAGTGTTCCTGTATACTAAGTACTAGAAACAAAAAAAATGTCATTCAAAAGAGGAATGAATAAAAAAATTGCACTGTATCTGCTTGTAATGTAGTGCTAACCAGCATTAAAAAGGAACAGATGAGTGACACATGCATCAATACTGGATAATCTTAAAATATGCTAACTAGGGGAAAAAAACAGAAAGCAAAATAATGCATAGGGTGCCATTAAATCTATTTATGTGAATTTCAGGAGTAAGTGATGGGCTGACAGTGGTTGCCTGTAAGGAGAACATGGGGAGAAACTAAGAACTGGATGAGTAGTCTTTCTGGAACAGTGAGGTTCTATATCATGATAAAGGTTTGGGCTACAAAAGCATATGCATTTATAAAAACTCATAAAATTATAAAATTAAGATCTGCATGTTTTGCTAAAAATCAGCTATTATTAATCTCAAAATATTTGAGGAAACAATCAATGTAATATACTTGTTTTTAAATATTTATTTATTTATTTGAAAGTCAGAGTTACACAGAGAGAAGGAGGGGCAGAGAGGGAGAGAGGTCTTCTATCCACTGGTTCAATCCCCAGTTAGCTGCAATAGCTGGAGCTGAGTTGATCTGAAGCCAGGAGCCAGGAGCTTCTTTCGGGTCTCCCACATGGGTACAGGGGCCCAAGGACTTGGGCCATCTTCTACTGCTTTTCCAGGCCAAGCAGAGAGCTGGATCAGAAGTGGAGCAGCTGGGTCTTGAAATGAAGCCCATATGGGATGCTGGCATTGCAGGCAGCAGCTTTACCCACTACACTACAGAGCCAGCCCCATGTCATATACTTTTATAAGTAATCTTCAAATGATTTCTCTTGTGGTGTCTACATTGTATGTGATAATGTAAGATAGTTTGAGTTAAAATGATTACTTGATTATTGTGTACTATGAACTAATTCAAAGAATATACATCTTTTATCCTTTATTATGATTTTTAGAAACAGTTAATATATATACAATAATTTTTCCCTAGTTATATGATTTGTGGTAAGTAGGGATTTTAGACAAAGATTAGAGGTTTTTTTTTTCAACTCAAATTTTCAGTGAATTTGCATAGAATTAAGTTCTATGATATGAGGTACTTCAAAATTTTCTTGAAAAAAGGCAATTAAAATGTATGTTTATATTTGGTGGAAAAATTGAGATATATATGCAAAGATTTGAAAATAATATATATTTTCCACAAACTTTCTGATGACTCTTCATATTTGAATCAGATAGATGTCACAAAAATGTAGTGCTCTGTTATTAAGTAGAAATATTTAAAGGCTGCATCATGTCTAAATTGTCAGATATACTAACAAACGCAATAGTGGGACATTTTCATGTATTTGTTCATCATTTGCATTTCTTCTTTTTTTAAAGGCATTATTTATTTTATTTTAAAGGAAGAGTTACAGAGAGGCTGAGGCAGAGAGAGAGAGAGAGAGAGAGAGATGTCTTCCATCACTGGTTCACTTCCCAATTGGCCACAATGGCTGGAGCTGCGCCGATCCAGAGCCAGGAACCAGGAGCTTCTTTCAGGTCTCCCACATGGGTGCAGGAGCCCAAGGGCTTGGGCCATTTTTCACTGCTTTGTCAGGACACAAAAGAGAGCTAGATCAGAAGTGGAGCAGCTGGTACTCAAACTGGTGCCCATATGGGATGCCAGCACTGCAGACAGCGGCTTTACTCGCTATGCCACAGTGCTAGCCCCTGCATTTCTTCTTTTGAAAAGTAACTATTCAGATCCTTTGACCATTTCTTAACTAGATTTCCAGTTTTATTGTTAGTTTTTTGAGTTCCTTGTATATTCCAGATTAGTCTTTAGCTAGATGAAATAGTTTGCAAATATTTTCTTGCTTTCTGTCAGATGTCTTTTCACTCTATTGATCCGTTTTCTGTGCTATGCAGAAGATTCTTTTACTATAACTGCATTGTCTAGTTTTGCTTTAGTTGCCTGTACTTTTGGGATTTGATCCATAACACTCTGTATCCATTAGTGACTTGAAATATTTTCCTTGTATTTTCTTCTTTCATTTATGATAGTAAGACAACCAAGATATCTGCCTTCCAGCTTTTTCTGTATTCTATTATTAGAACATTGAACATTTTTTTGAAAGTTGTACTTGTGATTTTTCACGTAAATATTACACGTGTGTGTGTGTAAGATACTCTAACTGAGTAAGTCCAAATATTGGTATTAGATCATGCATAATTTCTCAGCTAAAATTTTCAAATAATTAATTGGTTGGGTAGTGTTTATTGTGAGTTGAATTTAGTATCCATTTTCTGAAGACATAGTTAATTTTATTTCTCTTGTATGAAAATTTATTTGCACTTTCATTGGTTACAGATACACAAATAATCCATTGTGGAAAATAGGAAATGTGTGTATATGTGTAAGAACCAAAGAATTTCTCTATATTAATATTTGAATTAACAGAAAAAGTGTACGTGAATCTTCTTAACATAGAAATGTCATAGTAAAGAGTATAAAGAAGTTTGATTTATACTTTAAATGTAAAAAAAAAGAAATTAAGAACTAAAAATAATTTTTGTTTTAAAAATTACCTTGTGGCCGGCGCCACAGCTCAGCAGGCTAATCCTCCGCCTTGCGGCTCAGGCACACCGGGTTCTAGTCCTGGTTGGGACGCCGGATTCTGTCCCGGTTGCCCCTCTTCCAGGCCAGCTCCCTGCTATGTCTGGGAGTGCAGTGGAGGATGGCCCAAGTCCTTGGGTCCTGCACCCCATGGGAGACCAGGAGAAGCACCTGGCTCCTGCCTTCGGATCAGCGTGGTGCGCTGGCCACAGCGCACTGGCCGCGGCAGCCATTGGAGGGTAAACCAACGGCAAAGGAAGACCTTTCTCTCTGTCTCTCTCTCTCATTGTCCACTCTGCCTGTCAAAATAAAAAATAAAAATAAAAATAAAAAATAAAAAGATTTTAAAAAAATTACCTTGTAAGTATTTCTCAGAAAATAAGAATTGATAATTTTAATCTATGAGATTTACTAAATTGAATGACAGAAACATATGCCTTTGTTTACTTTTCTTTGACTTTTGCATCAACATCATAGTCAAGGTCATGACCACTGAACTATTCAAGGGCTTCATCAACTTTCTTAATGGCTTCTATTAACATTTTAATACAAAATCATTTTCTCTTAAAATATAGGCTTATTATATTTTTCTTCAAATAAACTTTTATGGTCATTATTTGCTTTTTTCTGGCCTTTAATTTTTTTTTTCATTTATTTATTAGAGAGGCAGAGAGAGAAGGAGGGAGGGAGAAAGCAAGAATTGCCACCTACTGACTGATTTACTCACCAAAAGCCTGTAATGGCCAGAGTTATGTCCGGCCAAAGCAGAAGCCAGAAGCACAGTCCAGGTCTGCAACATGGGCGGCAAGGTTACAACTTTTTGACCCATCACCACTGCCTCCCAGGATTAACATTAGCAGGAAGCTGTAATCAGAAGTGGAACCATGACTTAAACCTGGGTACTCTCATAAATGCATGGGTATCTTAAAAACTAGGTGATTTCTGCCCCATAACACTTACTGAATACTCATCATGTGTCTACCTGTATTATAAGCCCCTTACAGACCTTGCCTTCTCAGTCTCACAGTATCACTGTTGAATCAAAACTGTCAGTGTCCCATTTTATGAATCCAAGCCTGAAAAAAATTTCAGAATTCATATTTGATAGAATAAGAATTCCAGCTCTACTCAAGCATTCTCAAAAAATTCTAGGCATCATTTTCTAAAAATAACCTTGTCTCATAAATAATTTCCTCTTTGGGACAAGTCTCCCTTTAATACATTTGTGTAATCACGTTCCTTCTATTTTTATATTAGGAGCATTACTTTTCATTAACTTTTTTATTATGCGAGAAGGGATGTTTGAACAGGTACTAATTTTATGCATCTCATGACTACATTTGCTTTATTTGTTCTTTGATCCTTTTAAATGCAAGGACTTTGCTAAATAATGATAGTAACATGTTCCTATTGAACCCATATATGAATATTAGACTGCCATCTGAGCATTCTTACCACCAGCAGTATTTGCTGAACTTGTTAAAAATCCAAGAAAAACAGGAACCTCTCTCTTCTGCTTCCTTCTCTATCCCTTGCATCTCCCATATGAATTCCAACTTTCTACTTATTTAAAACCCAAGAAGCAGGAATTATTGATCAAGCGGTTGAATCCCTGTCACCCACTTGGGAGACCTATATTGAGTTGTCAGCTCTTGGCTCTGACCTGGCCCAGCTCTGGTTGTTGTGGGTGTTTAGAGAGTAAATCATCAGATAGATGTCTCTCTCTCCCGGCCTTTCAAATAAATAATAAAAACCAATACATTTTTTAGAAAGCTTTTATTTAATAAATATGAATTTCAGAGGTACAGCTTTAGGAATATAGTGATTCTTCCCCTCATACCTACCCTTCCAACTCCACTCTCATCCCTCCTCCTACTCCCTCTCCCATCCCACCTTTCATTAAGATTCATTTTTAATAATCTTTATATACAAAAGATCTACTCTATACTAAGTAAAGATTTCAACAGTTTTCACCCACACAGACACAGAAAGTATAAAGTACTGTTTGAAGACAAGTTTTACCGTTATAAATACATTAAGAACATAGATCATGCATGGGGAGCAGGTGCACAGTGACTCCTGTTGTTGACTTAACAATTGACACTCTTATTTTTGATGTCAGTGATCACGTGAGGCTCTTGTCATGAGCTGCCAAGGCCATGGGCAAAGTGGAAGTTCTTTCCTCCCTTCAGAGAAAAGTACATCCTTCTTTGATGGTCCCATCTCTTCACTGGGATCTCACTCACAGAGATCCTTCATGTAGATCATTTTTTGCCACAGTGTCTTGGCTTGCCATGCTTGAAATGCTCTCATGGGCTTTCTAGCCAGGTCTGAATGCCTTAAGGGCTGATTCTTAGGTCAGAGTGCTGTTTAGGGCGTTTGTCATTCTATGAGTCTGCTCTGTGTCCTGTTTCCCATGTTGAATCATTCTCTCCTTTTTAATTCTATCTATTGTTATTAGCAGACACTTGGTCTTATTTATGTGATCCCTTTGACCCTTATTCCTGTCTATATGATCAGTTACACACTTAAAATGATCACCTTAACTAGTAAGATGGTATTAGTACTACCCAGCTTAATGGGATTTTGAATCCCATGGCAAGATTTACCCTTATGGTTAAGTCCACAGGAACGTGTGCCGAACTGTACACATCTCTTCCCTCTCTTATTTCCACTCTTATTTTTATAGGGCTCTATTTTAAATTGGATTTTAAACACCTATGAATCATTCTGTGTTAAGTAAAGTAGAAAAAAAAATAGTAAAAAAATAAAAAATAAACTGTTACTTGGCAGTCAAGACAAGGGCTGTTCAAGTCATTGCTTTTCATAGTGTGAATTTCACTTCAACAGGTTTCCTTAAAGGTGCTCAGTTAGTCACAGGTCAGGGAGAACATACAATATTTGTCCTTTTGGGACTGGCTTATTTCAAAGTCATCCATTTTTTTGCAAATGACTGGATTTTTTTTACCACTGTGTAGTATTCCATAGGTACATATCCCATAATTTCTTTATCCATTGTTCTATTGATAGGCATTAAGTTGATTCCATATCTTAGCTGTTGTGAATTGAGCTGCAATAAACATGGAGGTGCAGATATATCTTTTATTTGCCAATTTCATTTCCCTTGGGTAGATTCCAAGGAGTGGGATGGCTGGATCATATTGTAGGTCTATATTCAGATTTGAGGTATCTCCAAACTGTCTTCCATAGTGGCTTTACCAGTTTGCATTCCCATCAACAATGGATTAGGGTACCTTTTCCCCCACATCCTCACCAGCATCTGTTGTTGGTAGATTTCTGTGTGGGAGCCATTCTAACCTGGGTGATCTTGATTTGCATTTTCCTGATTGCTAGTGATCCTGAATATTTTTTCATGTATCTGTTGGCCATTTGGATTTCCTCTTTTGAAAAATGTCTGTTTAAGTCCTTGGCCCATCTTTTAACTGGGTTGTTTGACTTGTTCTGGAGTTTCTTGATATCTTTGTAGATTCTGGTATTAATTCTTTATCAGTTGCATAGTTTGCAAATAATTTCTTCCATACTGTCATTTACCTCTTCACTTTCCTGACTGTTTCTTTTGAAGTACAGAAACTTCTGAATTTGATGAAATCTGAGTTGTTAATTTTGGCTTCAGCTGTGTTTGCCTCTGAGGTCTTTTCCAAGAAGTCTTTGCCTGTGCCAATATCTTGCAGTGTTTCTCCAGTGTTCTCTAATAATTTGATGGTGTCGGGTCATAGATTTAGATCTTTAATCCACGTTGAGTGGATTTTTGTGTAAGGTGTAAGGTAGGGGTCTTGCTTCATACTTCTGCATGTGGAAATCCATTTTTCCCAGCACCATTTGTTGAAGAGACTGTCCTTGCTCCAGGGATTGGTTTTAGCTCCTTGTTCAAATGTAAGTTGGTTGTAGATGTTTGGATTGATTTCTGGTGTTTCTATTCTGTTCCATTGGTCTATCCATCTGTTTTTGTACCAGTACCAGGCTGTTTTGATTATAACTGCCCTGTAGTATGTCTTGAAATCTGGTATTGTGATGCCTCTGGCTTTGTTTTTGTTGTATAAGATTGGTTTAGCTATCTGAGGTCTCCTTTTTCTAGATCTGAAAAGAATGTCTTTGGGCCAGCGCCATGGCTCACTAGGCTAATCCTCTGCCAGCGGGCTGGCACCCCAGGTTGTAGTCCCGGTCGGGGCACCAGATTCTGTCCCGGTTGCTCCTCTTCCAGCCCAGCTCTCTGCTGTGGCCTGGGAATGCAGTGGATATGGGAGATCAGGAGGAAGCACCTGGCTCCTGGCTTCGGATTGGCGCAGCGCCAGCCGTAGCAGCCATATGGGGGGTGAACCAACGGAAGGAAAACCTTTCTCTCTGTCTCTCTGTCTCTCTCTCACTGTCTAACTCTGCCTGTCCAAAAAAAAAAAATGTCTTTGGTATTTTGATTGGTATTGCATTGAATCCGTAAATTGCTTTTGGAAGAATGGACATTTTGATGATATTGATTCTTCCAATCTGTGAATATGGAAGATTTTTCCATTTTTTTTTTGTATTCTATTTCTTTCTTTAATGTTTTGTAATTCTCATTATAGAAACCTTTAACATCCTTGGTTAAATTTGTTCCAAGATTTTTTTTTTTAATTTATTGTGAATGGGATTGATCTGATAAGTTCTTTCTCAGCCGTGGCATTGTCTGTGTATACAAAGGCTGTTGATTTTTGTGTATTGAGTTTATATCCTGCTACTTTACAAACTTTTCTATGATTTTCAGTAATCTCTTAGTGGAGTTTTTTAGATCCCCCATAAATGGAATCACAAAAACCAATACATTTGAAAGGATGATTAAAGAAGATAGTACCATCAGATTCAATGTGCTGATAATTTTCATGTTAGCAGATCTTTTTATTTTTCATATAAATTCTTTGGGGGCCGGCACTGTGACACAATAGGCTAAGCCTCCTCCTGTGGTGCCAGCATCCCATATGGGTGCTGTTAGTGTCACAGCTGCACCACTTCCAATCCAGCTTTCTGCTATGTCATGATAAAGTAGTGGAAGATGGTCCTGTTGCGTGGGCCCCTGTGCCCGCATGAGGGACCTGGAGGAAGCTCCTGGTTCCTGGCTTTGGTTCAGCCCAGGTCTGACCATTGAAGCCATTTGAGGAGTTAACCAGCAGATGGAAGACTTTTCTCTCAGTATGTCCCTCTCTCTCTGTAATTCTACCTTTCAAATAAATAAAAATCCTTTAAAAAATCATTTGTAGGATGTAATCTTTTAAGTCTTTAGGTCTCATCAAAGGTAACCCTTTAGGATTTATGCCATTCATTTATTAATTCCTAAAATTTTAACAATGATTTTTTGTGGTATCATTTCTTATTTAATATCAAAACTGCAGGTAATGTAGATTTATATACAAGTCTCCAGGGTCTACTTCTGAGTTGTTGACACCAGTTTTCTAAGAGATTGGAGATCTATGATTTTCCCAGTGGTTTTCAGACTCCTTCCATTTAAATTCTGGGCAGTCTCACAGTTATGCTGAATGCCAGGAAAAATAATCATTTATTACTTTTAATTTTTTACTTCTAATTGTGAATTATCACTTTACTATGTGTAGTGATCTGTAGGAACATCAAGATCAAAGAGAATACTAATCCTGGAAAGTGTAGAAGCTTTGTATTTTCTACCATGGGCCAGGTGCATCTATGTTTTGATCTTGGCTGATTTATAAATCTGCTCTAATCCTGCCCGTGATTTACTTCATTAATTTTTTTTTCCAAAGGCAAGAAGGCTTTATGTTGCTTTCTTTAAATCCCACTGCTGACTTTCAGTTCTTTAGGAGAACAAATCTTATTACAAGAAAAGTATTTGGGGAAAATTAAGTAATGAAATTTTTCAAATTGTAAGATTGTCACCATCAAGATATCTGCCAATACTGTCCTTAATTTCACTTCTCATATTAAATAAGACTAGTAAAGTTACTTTATTTGTTTATTTTGCTATACAAATAGCACACCATCATGAATTGTCAATTTTTTTGGCCATATGGCTCTCTGTTAGAAGTAAACAGCTACTGGTAAAACTCTTCATTAATTTTCCAGTTTTGAAGTTGTAGAGATGGTGTTATAATCCAGCCTGGCAATGCATCCTGCATCTCTCGCAGGGAAGGCCATGTATAAGCCCCAAAGAAGATGAACTCTCTCATGACTACATGATTTAACATTTTATTCCATTATTTTGTTCTTTAATGGCTTAGTTTCCCTAATTCCTTCTTTTCTAGGAATATCATCAATTCTTTTAGGGGAGAAATGTTGTCACTTCATCATTTTAACTTCCCAGTTTCTTCCCTGCCTCTAGTCTTAGTACAAAATGCTTCCACTTGATCTTCAGTAGCACTGATTAGTTAATCATTTATATCTAAATATGATTTCTAAAAGTACCTTCCCTACATAGAAGCAGGGTGGGTAGATGTCATAAATCTGCAAAATCACTCCTAGCAAGAGCTATGATAATATTTTTATTTCAATTTATTTTATCTGTATTCTGTTTTTATATGCTTATAATTCATCTTTCTCTTGTGTGATAATATGTAATTTTGATTCATTCCCTATATATGATAAATGATAAATTAATAATAAATTGATGTTTATCCTATAAGATTAGCAACTGAAATAAAAGGATTTCAGCTAGTTTAATTTTCATTTTTCCTGAAAGCATAAACTTTCGGAAGTATGGTTAAGAAAATTTTGACACTTTGTCAGCTCTCTGTGCATCAGTCTGTACTCGGCAGGTGCAGGGTGCCTGGATTGCAGCACCAAGAACATTTTACAGACCCTTGAGGATGCTTTCATCCCTCTCTTCCTCTGCATTTTCAGAAAGGAATGTATTTACCACTGGTCCTTCTAGCCTACTATAAATTTAGGTTTTCTTATCACACAAAAGCAGCATTCTAATCCATGGATGTGTGAGTACCATCTATAGTCAGTGGTGTTTTGTGAAACTCCCCATGGAATGCTTCTTTTTAGAAAGCTCCCTGCATCACACTTATTAAGTTGTATCACACCCAACAGGATTTCCTTGTGAATCTCCTCTGAAAATCCGCCGAGGTTCTAAATAGAGGCAACCAGTGATTAACTGGAAAACTCAATTAGTCAACATTGTTTTCTCTTTCTTCTTGAGCTTCAGTTGAAGGATAAAGAATTTCATAGGAAGTACAATAGCAGTAACAAAAGAGTTATAAGTGAATAAAATATTTTCTACCATGTGACTAGGATCAGTCAAGATTAATTCTGATCTCTGGAGAACCAATTTTTAGCCCTGGGGCTGCTCATGAATCATGGGAAAAATAAATTAGATTTCCTACAATGTACTTTCCAAGGTGTACATGGTCTAACACTTTTTCAACCCACCAGTAGGAGGGAAAAAACAAACAATGCTTAGTGAACAGGAAGCTTTGTTTAAGGCAGCGCTACTGTTTAAGTTTTTTTACCTAGCCCAAATTTATAATCATTATGTATATTATATTCATTATCTTTCAAGGAATTTGGTCTACACTCTATATTCCTCAGTCTCCAAAAAAATTCTGCATCTACTCGAAGGGGTAGCTCCCTAAGTGCCTAAACCCTTTGCTGAAGATGAACGAATCAGGCAGGAGTGGGCTCCTCTTCCAAGCTGGAAAGCCTGCCTCTGTCCAGCTGGTCAGTCTGCAGGTGGCTACAACCAAGGACATATGTTCTCTGGAACTATATGGACACCACGTAGAGAGAATCAGAGGAAAGTAGTGAGCAAACTAAAGCACTTGAGCCAAGAGGAGCCTGCGGAGCCCCACAGAGCGAGAAACGGCACAGTGGACTACGGCCTGATGGCTGTTAGGGTTACTGATTCTGGAGTTTCCTGGCTCTGCGTCTCACTCTGAGTTGCATCACATGCAACTTGAGCCCTGAACAGGCACAGCCAGTTCTCACACACTTTGAATATTTGTTGCAAGAAAAATCCTAACTCATACACTCTTGGGAGCAGTTAAGTCCTTCTCATTTATATTTCTTGCACTCCTAGAAACTGTTTTCTTATAATAGTATAATGTTATTTATAACTATCATTATCCTTCCTATACAAAGCAATCTATTTGTGCTATCTAATTCTCAGTATTTTAAGCCAGGAACTGTTATTATCTCCCCCTTGACAACTGAATGATCTAAGGCAGCAAAAGGCAACAAATTTTACAGAAGTGGTCAGAATGAAATGGAGTTTGGTTCTGAGCAGTCAGAGCCCACATTTGTAAACCCACATTCAGTTTTGAAAATAGGAACAGGTGTTTGGTGCAGTGGTTAATGTACTTCTTAGGATGCCCTTGTTCCATAAAGGAGTATGTTGGTTTGAGTCTTTGTTCCACTTCTGATTCCAACTTCCTGCTATTATACACCCTTGGAGGCAGCCAGTGCTGGTTTAAGAATTTGGGCCCATGCCACACACATGGGAGATCTTGACTGACTTCCAGTCTGTTTGCTTTGGTCTGGCCCAGCCCTAGCTTTTGCAGACATTTAGGGTGTGACCAGAGACAAAACATGTCTCCCTCTATTTCTCCCTCTCTCTGCCTCTCTCTGCATGTCACATTATTAAAAATAATGAAATAATAATGGTGGGGCTCATGTCTAATACATTAATTGAGAGCTAAAAAAAATGATGTAAACATTGTTGAGAAAATGCATCCATGTGTGTGTGTCCCCTATGTTCATGGAATACTCGCCTATCCCAGCTGGGTTAGATAGTTGCAGCGGAAATAATTTACATGTGAAATTACTATAAAAATATTCATATGGCTTTTATTTCTTGCTCTGTTTCTTTGGGAATGCCTTCAATTATTACATCTCTTAGCAAAAAAAAAAAAAAAAAAAGAAAGCAACATTGTACAATGGCCAAAACCATGCCGTCGGTGTCTACTATTAATTCACGTGCTCACACAGGCCCCTGTACTGAATCCCCAATTTGTATTACTGCCTTCTGTAAGCAGTTATCATGTTTGCATAATCTCTCCTGTCTGACTATATGAAGGTAAACCTAGTGAGACAAGGTAAATTTAAAAGGCCACCATAAACTGAGCCACGAATTACCAACAGATCCAGTGGTTCAAGAGTAATTTCCTCTTCAGCTCGAAATGTAAGTATGGCTCACTGAGAAGCCGTATTACCTCCTGATTCCCAGGAAGGCCTGTCAAAGCAGAACTCACAGAGTGTAAAGTTTTTAAAGTGCATTTGTTATAGCTTGCTAGTCTGACTATTAAAGTGAAACACTACACACCGTTAAACCTTCAAACTAGCACTGCAAAAATACTTATCAAAAATACAGCCTCTGGGAGATTTGTTTACTCTAGAAATATGCTGTCTTTGCAGTTATTTTTTCCTTAATGAGAGGCAGCACAGGATTTGTCTTTTTCATTGGAGGGCAAAAAGCCAAATACAGGGAATTACGCTTAAAGTGACACAGCCATACCCAGTTTCTACCTGGGGTTCAGAAGTCTTCCTATAAACACTTTAAGTTCTAAAACGAAGTTTCAGGTGTGAAAACCATTTGTTTTGCCTCAATATTCTCAACTCAGCAACTTGCTGACATAATAAGACAACTGAAAATTTGAGGTTGAAAAGAAGCCCACCCAAGTAAGCAGTATTGTTTCCTTAAATCTTAGAAAATGTGTATTGCTTTGTATTCGGGATACTCGAAAATTATCAGGAGCATAAGGGAGGATCATGGGTTGAATCAGTGCTATTGTAAAGCACTCTAAAAGTTTCCCTTAAAACTTCAGAGCTAGAGCTGTCTTCAGTTGCTAGGGAATTCTGCCTCCTTTTGTAAACCATGCATGCCTTCCATTCTTTGGCATGCACCTTGAGTCTGGCATTTGCTTGGAGAATGTGTGACCTGCCTTGTCAAACAATAGAGGGTAGAGTAAAGGTGGGGGAAAATAAATAAATAAGTAAATCTTCAGAGGCGTTTTCTGGCTTTTCCCATTTAATTTTTCATTTGGGTTATAAATGGCATCTCAGACAGAAAGAAGCCTCCTGGGTCTGTCAGAATCCTCTGCTGGCTTAATCGCAAGCATGACACGTACAGAAGCCAGGCATTGAGAGAATTAGTGATTGCGTCAAGAAGAAGGGAAGGGTGATCAATTATTCACCACCTGCCACCAAACACAACAAGCATGACCACCACTTGTCTCTCACCTTTTCTCGTCCATGCACACAAACAAAGCTCTTTCCACCGCCTTCATGCCACTGAGAAAATTATCGTTTCAAGACATTCTCATTTTCACCAGTCCATTTACCTGTGGCTTTAAACTGAAAAATGATAATTAAAGAAGTTAATAAATGCCCTGTTAGTTCACTTCCATACATTCCTTTGTCTCCATCTATTAACAAATAAAAAGGGAAAAGAAAGAAAAAGGCCTAAATGAATGACCTTGATAATAACTCTATTGGATAAAATTCACCTAAGGAACATCTGGGACATTGTGAAGGGGGTGTAAATATTTGTGTAAGTTCCTTCTGTGTTCTGTTTAAAAGAAATGGTTTCCTTGCTTATGTTAGACTCCTGGCTATACTCCGCATTTCTTCTAATGTGCACTCTGGGTGTCACCTCATGATGAATCAAGCACTAGGGTCTGTGTCACTGGTGTGGGAGACTCCAAGGTAGTTCCTGGCTTCTGGTTTCAGCCTTGTCCAGCCCAAGCTGTTGTAGGCATTCAGGGAGTCAGTCACTAAATGGGAGCTCGCTCTCTCTCCTCCCCCCTCTTTCTCTATCTTCCTTTCAAATAAATAAAATTAATTCACTTGTTAATTTCAAAGGAGACATTTTCCATATTGTAAAAAATCCTAAAAATTGTGCTGATGCTAAAGAATATTCCCTTCAGTTGTTTTCTCTATGTGTTTACATAGTAGTCATTTCATCCATGGCTACATATTCATGAGTAAAAGAATACAGTAATATGGTAACTCTTTTTTGGTAATCATTGCTTTGTAATCTGTGTGTATCACTGATGAATTGTGCCATGTTGAGCAGGTTTCTTAAAAAAAAATATTTATTTATTTATTTGAAAGAGTTACATGGAGAGAGGAGAGGCAGAGAGAGAGAGAGGTCTTCCATTCGATGGTTCACTCACCAGATGGTTGCAATGGCCAGAGCTGCGCTGATCCAAAGCCATGAGCTTCTTCCGGGTCTCTCACATGGGTGCAGGGGCCCAAAGACTTGGGCCATCCTCCACTGCTATCCCGGGCCACAGTAGAGAGCTGGACAGGAAGTGCAGCAGCCTGGTCTCGAACTGGTGCCCATATGGGATGCCAGAACTTCAGGCCAGGGCATTAACCCACTGTGCCACAGCGCCAGCCCCTGGGTTTCTTAAGCTTATGTTTGAGCTTTCCTCATCTCTATACCTCATGTTTCAGTAATATGTCTTTCACAGAATTCTTAGGATTAAAAGATGCTATTTGTAGTAACATTCAACTGATGTTACTTCTCATGAACACCTTTATGGCTGTTGCAAAATAGTCCTACATATTTGCTGGTTATTAGAATTTATAATGAATACTATCAGAGGCCAACAACCAGGACTTGCTCTCAGATTTTAATATTCTCATATTGTCTTTGCTGTGTTTTACCTAATTCTGTGTTTATTATGCATATTTACCATTTACTAAGACTCATTATATACCAGGAACTATGCTAACCTATCCTTAGCTTATAAATCTATTTATATCCTCACAAGAATTCCTGAGAAAAAGTGTATTAGAATTTCCATTTTTAAAAAAGATGCATTTACAGAGACAGGGAGAATCAGAGAGAAGTGTTCTATCAGCTGGTTCGCTCCCCAGATGGTCAAAATGGCTGGAGCTGGGTCAATCCGAAGCCAGGAGCCAGTAGCTTCTTCTGGACCTCCCACATGGATGCAGGGGCCCAAGCACTTGGGCAGTCTTCTACTGCTTTCCCAGGCCATTAGCAGGGAGCTGGATCAGAAGTGGAGCAGCCAGGACTGGAACCAGCATCCATATGGGATGCTGGCTCCAGAGGTGGATGCCTAACCTACTATGCCACAATTCCACTACCAGAATTTCTGTTTTAAAGATGAATAAATTGAGATTCAGGGAGGTTGAGCATCCTCAGTCCCAGACATGTACACGTACATTTAAGGTTCTCAATAATATTTCTCAAATCTTTAATACTCAGCAAATTACCCAGGGATCTAATTCATGTGCAAACTAATTTAGTAGGTTTTAGATGAGGCCTGGGAGTCTACATTTTTAACAAACTCCCAGGTGGTGCCCATGCTACCAGTCCTCATGCCATACTTATTGTCACAGACTGTATAGCATGTCATTTAACTTTAAATCTAGGTGGTAAACTTACACTGACTGTCAATTAAACAAAAAGCAAAATAATTATCAAAGGATAGAGAGAGAAACGTGCAAAGAACAGTATGATCTTCTTATTTGCTCAGACGGAATTTTTTCTGGAGTTAGTGACTAAGGTATTATGGAACCCATAAGAACAATTATCTGACCTTGTGGCAAAAGTCTAAGTCATATACTGTGTCTGCTTTCACTAGCTGATTCTCTTGACCCTACTGTGCCCCAAGCCTTACGTGGTCTGCATGAGATTCTTGAGTTACCAGTGGACCAGGAGACATTGCCTTTGCCACTGGCTACTTTCCATAGTCTTCTCTCATGTGTGCATCTCAGTCTTCCTCAGTGAGCACCAACACCAAAGTTAATCGTGGGCTCAGATAAGAAATTGATTTTCTTTTTTAAAAAAAGATTTATTTATTATTTGAAAGGCAGAGTTACAGAGAGGCAGAGCACACAGAGAGAGAGAGGTCTTTCATCTTCTGGTTCACTGCTCAAATGGCCACAACAGCCAGAGCTGGGCCAATCCCAAGCCAAGAGCCAGGAGTTTCTTCTGGATTTCCCATGTGGGCTCAGGGGCCCAAGGAGTTGGCCATCTTCTACTGCTTTCCCAGGTCACCAACAGAGAGCTGGATCAGAAATTGAGCAGTCAGGACATGAACCGGCATCCATGTAGGATGCTGGCACTGCAAATAGCGGCTTTACCACTACAATACACTACACTACAGCACCGGCCCCCCAAAAACAGGTTTTCTATTCAAATCATCAAAACCTGGGGCCGCTGTTTTGGTATAATGGGTTAAGCCACCACTCACAAAGCTGGCACACTGTACTGGTAATTTGCCTGGTATGATCCAGCTTCCTGCTAATGTGCCTGATAAGACAGCAGAAGATGGTCCAGTACGTGTGCCTATGTCATCCATACAGGAGATCAGGTCAGAGTTCCTGGCTCCTGGCTGCAGATTGGCCCAGACCTGGCTATTGTAGACACTGGAGGAGAGAACCAGTGTGTGGAGTACCTCTCATTGTCTCTCTGCCTTTCAACTACCTAACTAAGTAAATAAGTAAATCTATCTTGAAAAAACATAGCAGCCTAACATTAAGCAAGAAGAAAAAAATGATTGGGAGTAAACAGGAAAGGAGTAAATAGGAAAGGGGCTAAAAATTGCAGAGAACACGAAGCAAGATAAATTTAAGAACCACAGACATTAGAGTTATTCAGGTTTCAGAATCCATGAGATAAGAATGGTTAATAGAATACAAGAACAAAATCTAGGAGCTGATCTGTCACCTACTTTCATCTCTAAAACAGTATGTGGCATCTGTCACTGTCTTATCTAGCCCAGGGACAATTTTCCTTTAGCCTGTGTTTGCTGTGTGACTTCATGTCCAAAAAGTACACTCTCAGGCATATCTTTGGGAGAAATGGTAGAGGGCTGAGATAGCAACAGACATTGATAAGGATCTAATATGTATTGAGCTCTGTGATGAGCAAGAGAGAACCTGAACCTGGACCTCCTAAAACTAAGAGACTATTGGGAATGTCAACAGCCACAGCCAAGAGTAATTGCCCCCACCTCCGTGGCTCAATAAAATGGCCTCAAAGCCTCTAGCCTTTATTTTTGAATCACCAAAGTTCCTGTTTATAAAATTTACTTATAATCCTCTGGTTATGGGCCACTAACTGCTCTTTGTAAGTGTGTATTTCAACTAAAATGACTTTTCATCACTATGTTGAAGCAGGTGTGCAGAGACATATCTGTGCCTGAGTGTTTCTTTCATCACTGCACAATTTTATATATTTAGTATAACTGTGCTTAATGTAGATTTTGATTGCCAATATAAATATCACTAGGTTTGCTTGTAGGCATATACAAACCATATAAAGTTGATAAGACTGTGTGTGTGTGTGTGTTACAGGTTAAGTCACCCTAAGTTAAGCAGTCTATTTTTGCATATATTTTAGATGATGGAGATTACCTGGGCCAGAGGTGATAAAAATATATGCTCCTATAAATACAAAAGTACTTCAAAGAGTTCCTAGAAAAATGAATATTTTCTTAAAAAAGTTCATTTTGGTGCATAAAAATTCAAAATCCAGGCCTATTTTTTTTCATTATGCATTTTTTATGAACTTTTTGAGGACCTCTGATATGTTCACAGCTTCATTCATTTGACTCTCTGGGGAAGGCCATTCTTTTAAAGAATTCCTTATCTAGTAGGAAAGAGAGTAATGATAAGTGTGTAAGTGCAAACCAAGAACATGTAGTGAAATAAAGTTGTGTCATTCTGGACATAGAACAAAGGAGTTGAAGCTGGGTGACTTTTAGAGAACGTGACTTTCCCTGGGAGGTGATTGGAGCTGAGCCCAGGAAGGTGATGCAGGAAGATTTGAATGAAAACAAGCACGTCATCTTCTGGGAACTCAATGTCCAGTGCATGAGAAAGGCAGAGAATGTAGAAGAGGAGCAGGCAGAGGCCGTTTGCAGTCTTTGGGTGTATGAGTGGGCAATAACCATATAGCAGGTCAAAACATCGTATTCCTTTGTCTCACCTTTAACCATGACTTTTTTTTTTTATTTGACAGGTAGAGTTATAGACAGTGAGAATAAGAGACAGAGAGAAAGGTCTTCCTTCTGTTGGTTCACCCCCCAAATGGCTGCTACAGCCAGTGCTGCTCCGATCCAAAGCCAGGAGCCAGGAGCCAGGAGTTTCTTACTCTCCACTTTATTAATCATTTTTATTAAAAAATGCATTTAATCAATTTCATGGCAGAGTTACAGAGAGGGAAAGAGATCTTCCATCTGCTGGTTCACTACTCAAATCGCTGCCATGGTGGGTGCTGGAACAAGCCGAAGTCTGGAGATTCATCTGAGTCTCCCATGTGAGTGGCAAGGGCCCATGTACTTGGACCATCTTTTGCTACTTTCCCAGGTGCATTAGCAGGAACCTTGAATGGAAATGGAGCTACTGGGACTCAAACCAGTGCCCATACATGATGCTGGCAGTGCAAGGCAGCATCTGGACCACAATGCCGGCTTGTTTCTTAATTTTTAGAATGTTCAATTAATTATGTCTATGGTGAGTCAGGAAAATTTTTTCAACATATTTAATATAGACATTTCATTGTATCACTGCCATAAAACTGGGTTTAATTACTTCTTGGGTTTGAGGCAGATTTAGAGATTTCACAGTTCTTTTAAGGTAAAAATAAAACTGATGGTTTTACTAAAGAAATACAAGAATGATTTGTTTCTTCTATGAGAATTCAGCAGATACCCTGTTGATTCTCTGTCTCCTCTGAGTTATGGTATGGTCAGTGAGACTGATATTCGGGTCAATATCATTCTTTGAAGGTGGTAATTCTTTGGTGTAGGATCATTCCTTTATGTAACTTTGTCATACTCACAGAGAAGTCCCACACTCTTCAAGGAAACTTTTGGCTACTTCAGCCATCATAATAAAATAGAACAGCTTGTGAGGTTGGTAATTCAATGCTACAATATTTGTTGAATAAAAAACAATGATATATTCGATTAAACATGCATAAGAAACAACAACAAACCCTCCAAATGAATTTCTGACTCAGTATTTTCTTCCTGTCTCCAAGTGTGTTCTTTAAGACAAAATGGTAAATTTAAAGTAAACATGGCTGTTTCTCAGAAATTGAAAAACTCTGGTAAGAATTGTGAAAATATTTGCTAAGGGTTTGTAGGATAGAACAGTTTTGATTTTGAACTTTTTTTGTATGACCATAGTAGTTACAAAAATCTAACTACCTATTAAGTTTATTTTGTTTCCATATTTAACCCCAATTACCTTATGCACGGGAATTCTTTTAAAATTTAATTCCCCCTCACTTTTTTTTTCCTGCTTCTGCAAGCCTCTTTCCCCTCATGTAAATTACAGCAGGTGCACAAAATTGAAGACATCACAATTAAATGTAATCAAATATTTTAGGCACTAATGAACAGCTCCAGGAAAACAAGTCAAAAGAAAAAAAAAAGCCTTTAAGTGAGTGGATTTTCAAACACCCAAGGCACCATAGGACCAATTAAGAGAGTCAGATACCAGGACACATACTGACATTAATTATCTTTGAGTTCAGGGAAATAAAAAATAAAAGCAACAATTATCATAATAAATCTCCACACAGTGCTTGTAAGTTGTGCTAATCTACAACACACCTGGGTTTCAGATATTTAAGGCGAATACTCAATCAGTTGGTAAGGACCTCACAGAGGGGCTCATGGGACATTTTTTCCTTCCTGTGATCTGCCAATCAGATAGAGGGGCGAAAATGATGTCCAACAGCTATGTCTGCTTTATTTCGCATCACTCACATGAGTTGCAGACACAAGCACTGCATAATTTATTCAGTAAAGTAAGTCACAAAGCCAGGCTTCTCTTTAGGGGATGTTTATTCAAAAAGAAGGAAAAGTCAAGAATAGATACTCAAGGTACAAATTTGAATCGTTGGAGTCCCAAAGTCCCATGATGTCTCTGTAAATTTATTCTCCCTGAAGCCAGAAAGAGTCTTACTAAAGAGAACAAATATTTCAGTTTGGGAATATGGGTTTTCCATTTTTTAAAATGCACAGGAGGAGACAGAAAAAGTAAGTTAAGCACTACACACAAAGAGGGATTGAAAAGAAAAAAAAACTTGTTATGAAGATTGATCCGAATTCCCTCGATAATTTGAAACAAAAGGCCAATATTTCAACCAAAAAAGAAAGATTTTTAAAAGTTATAAGATTGTTAGATTTGTTCAATCAGGAGAGAAATTAACATAAGTATTAATTATTAGAAAGAGTAATACAAATGTTCTGTTTAATGTCCTAAGCGTGATCCCATAGAACTGTTAAAATTTGCAATCTACCTCCTAAATTTTAGATTAATAATTTAGTGTATTAATATTTGTCCCTGTACTCCTCGTGGAACGTTAGATGAAAAAGAAAACAAGTAGAATATATGGTTTACATCTCGTCCCCTTCTGTGCCCGTGGAAATCACTCTCTTCTTAAGGAAAGAATATGTAATATGTAACTTTCAAGTTTTTTTTCCCCACAACTTTCCATATTTAGAACCATGAAATTTACTCTGAAAATGTAACTTTGATTTATTTTGTATTTTAAATGAATTGAGGATTGTGATCATCTGTGTGCTAATTTCTTAAATGTTAAAAAATGGATGACTGTAATAGCATACAACATTGTGTGTATGCATATATATATTTCATTTATGCAATTTTGGCTAGGTGATGCACTATACTATGAAAAGGGAAATATGTAAATCTTCACAATTTTAATAGATGAAAAATGCCATAAATGACATGAAAAAATGAACAAATTGACTTTATTACTATGCCACACTTGGCACAAGTTAACTGAGTGTCTCATCTGAATGTTGGTGCAAGAGCAAACAGAGCTTTATGCACTTCTTATTCATGCAGTTATTCATTCCAAATCTATGGAAATTCATTTTTGAGTTACACACTTTGAAGCAGCATTTTGATTTCTTGTAAGTTATATGCCTTCAGTTGAATAAAACCATGTAGTGGAAAAATTTCAGCTTTTCTTTTTGTACATCTGCACATAGCTGTATAATCTATAACATGTCCAAATGTTTAGCCAAACAGGTTTTTAAAGGAACTCATATTTTATAAATGTAGTCATGACTTCTGAGGAACTCTTTTACTGTTTTATAAGAGCTAGAAAGCCTAAAAAGAAAAGACAGATTTTATTCTGACAAAATTTAAAATGCATTTATACTAATATACATGAAAAATGGAAAAAATATTTGCAACATGTATAAAACAGTTAATAGCTTTAGTACATAAAAGGTTTTTTTTTTAAATATTTATTTATTTATTTGAAAGGCAGAGTTACAGAGAGCCAGAGGCAGAGAGGGAGAGTGAGGTCTTCCATCTGCTGGTTCACTCCCCAGATGGCTACAAAAGCTGAAGCTGCGCCAATCCAAAGCCAGAAGCCAAGAGCTTCTTCCAGATCTCCCATGTGGGTGCAGGGGCCCAGGCATTGGGCCAACTTCCACTGTTTTCCCAGGCCATAGCAGAGAGCTGGATTGGAAGTGGAGCAATCCAGGACTCGAACTGGTGCCTATAAGGGATGCCAGCACTGCAGGCATTGGCTTTACCTGCTGAAATAAGTGAATATGTGCTTTAATGCAACCTTAGCAAATATTTGTGTCATTTAGTGAAATGTTGCATTTCTTTTTTTCTACAGATGAAGAGGAAAAATCCTTAATGCCAAGCCATCATATCAAAGAGATTTAAAAATATCACAACTATATCATCTCCAACTATCATATATTTAATACAATTTAATCCTACTTTTATAGATCTAAGATAAAGAAAATGCAATCTATTTACTTGGATGTTCTCATTGTCATGTAGAACGTGTAGGCTTTTATCTCCAAATGCCTGTTATAAATAATAGATTTAATTCAGCACACATATACCCACATGCTTTCAATCTAAAATTACCATGACATATTTGGAGAAAATGTCAGCAATAATTGTGTTTATGTTAAGTAATAAATTACTAAAAATACATTTAATTTTTTATAACATCTGGAATACACAAAGAATTAAACTCCAGGGATGGATGATATTATAAGAGCTTCCTAGTAAGTCCAAGATATCAAAAACAGCTCTACATAAAGATATAAAACTATACTGTCAGAAAGGATGTTAATAAATTATACTCATTATTCAATGAAAAAAAAAATGTAAGCAATACAATACAAGGTCTTAAAATCAGACACAGGAATTCAAAATACAGAGAAAGGAATAAGTGAAAGAAGCAGCGTTATGAGTATATGAAACCAGTGGTTCTGAGTGTTTTCAGGATTTATGTGGCATGTATCTCATAAATAATTTATGGCAGAACATTTGTGGGTTTTTTTTATGGAGATAGTAGAAAACCACTGTTAGATTATGCTCCAGCTGTTTACATGTTTTTCAAAAACCTCCTATTAAAGCATTTTGAAAGTAGTCAAAAGGTAAAATTGATTGATACACTGAAGTAAGGTGGGTAAACACCATCATACTTCTATTTCAGCTAAGTGTATTTAGTGGCATGTCTGCCTTGTTCTTCCACGTGAAGGTGATTTTTTATTGATAGCCTGAAAATCTAGTAGCATGATTGGCTGTTGCCAAGCTGACTGACTTTTCAAAAACCTGGAGTTGTGTCTGGAACCTTATCAGATTATTTTGTTACCACAGAAAATAATGGCTCTAACTAGATATAACAGTGGGGATTTTACCATTTTTATCCCACTAAAAATTCACCATAGTTTAAAAGTGGACAAAATCTGCTACTGGGAGCTTCTCTCCAAGCTGATCTATAATTTCACATACTGTCTGCCACTTGGTTTAAGCCACAGGAGCCTTCTATCAACTCTTAAAATATTCTAACATTTTTCCAATTTAGGACATTTGTACCTTCCATACCTCTGTAAGGAAAACTTCTACATCTGCTTTTCCTTACCATTCACATCTCCATTTAGCTTACATTTTATTACCTCGGATATAAATATTCTCCCCATCCATTCGCAATCACAACCCCATATTTATTTCCTTTGTGGCAGTTATCAAAATCTGCATTGTTTTTGTTTTTATTTTGTGACCCTACAAGGAAAACATTAAGCTACATGAGTGTATGGGCTTTGCTGGTTTAGTTCTTAGTTTTATAACAAATATAATGGCCTAAATTTATTGAACACATACAGCCATTTGTACAAATTATCTAGCTGTCACAAAGAGTCTCTCAACTGAAATGACCTGAATATGACAAGATTCATGTCCTTAAATGCTTTGCAGTGTCAAGGCTAATTAATTGATGTGTGTTTTTCAAGTTAAAAGTAGACTGATATTTCAAAAGGAGGCTTCTTTTGAAATTCAATTAAGATAACAAAGGTAAAACCAGTCCTTAAAGCCTACTTGTTTTCCTTATTAATGGAATCAGTCTTTAAATATCTCACTCACCTCTAAAGACAATACATAGATTTTCATCCAAATGTAAAGAATAATTCTAGTACAATGTACCTCATGACATGCTTTTTGGGGAGAGTTACTAAAAAAGAAAGGAAAAAAAAAGTCCTTTAATTTTTAAGTATTTAAAAAATGGATCCTATCATTCCTTTCAAAATTCTCTTTGTATGGAAAGGATGGATAATTTATGTTTTTTTAAGAACTGGAGCTAATAAATTAGGAATCATCATTTTTTTAGACAAGTGTTAGCAATGACAAGAATTTGAGTAAGCTGGAGTACATTATTACATTTGTTCGACTAGGTAGTAAAAACGTTTTAAAAGCCAAGGAGGTAAAGAGCCCTTCAGGAAAAGTCAAGTTATGTACACACATGTATCTATCAAGCTATGCATTTCAAGTATCTTCAAGATATCTAAATATAAAACCCAGAGGCTAAAAATCCTCACTGGAAATTCAAGATATAAGAATGTAAATACAAGATATGTAAAGCTCTAAGAATGGGAAAATATAAGATAATATGTGAGCTTTTCTTTTGCTTTTGCATAACCATTCGACTAATGGTTGTGATCATGACCCTGACACCCAATTGTCCTAATAAATCTGTTAGGCAAACCGAGACTTTTCCCAGAAAGAGAAAATTTTCTTGCTGGGCTATGTTACAGAGCCTGACACAAAAGGGGAAAGAGACAGAAAGGTGGAGAGAGGGAATGGGAGAGAAAGAGGGAGGAAGGGAGGGAGGGGAGGAGAAGAGGTGAAGAAAGAGAGAGAGAGAGGGAGAGAAAGGGAGGGAGGAGAGAGAAAAGAAGGAAAAAAAATCAGAGTGGACCTATACCTTATTTCCTATAAGCAAATTACCTGTTGATGATTTTGTAAATCCTAGAACTCTCTTTACATATTTAGTACATCCATTCCTACAAAAACAAATAAATAAATAAGTTCTCTATTTTTGTCCTGGTTTCTAACAAGGCCTCACTGAGTCTGGTGTCCTATATAGTTCCCTTTGTGTTGAGATTCATTAGAATAAAGAAAAAGATGTTTCTGGTTATCTTCCCCCATAGCAGGGTAAACATGTTTAGGAATAAATACACAGGTTCAATGGTCTGCTTCGTACATATAAAAAAAGTGATTTAGCGGCTGTTGTCCCTGAGCCCTAAGCATTTTTTTTCAATTAAGAAAATAAAATATTCAAGGGAAACACATCACTCATCCTCCCTTTCTCCTTATGCCTCCCTCTAATCCTTTCCTTTTAATCCTCATTCCTCTTCCCCTCCTAGCACTGATTGTGGGATGTGGCCCATTGGAGAGTAAAATTAAAACAAAAAAGCAAAGTAGAAAGTCATAAAAAAGCATTTAATGGTTTTTCCCTTAAAATAAGATGCATGGTTAATTGTTAAAAAAAATCCTTTCCAGGCTCTTAAAATTTACAATTACTGCATGGTTTTAAACCTCAATTAAATGAGAAGGCTTAATGGACACATGTGACTTTAACATTCTGAGATGCCCCAGTATTCTTTTAGCATTTATTGGGGAAAATATAGCAGAATTTTATTAAAGAGATTGAAATAATTTAATATATGCCTTTTCATTTTATTCTGTCTTTTAACACGGTTCACATACAAATAGGTTTCTAAATATCCGCTTCTTAAGAAGGAGGAAAACCATATTAATAACACAACTTAGCTGAATTTCTTAGAATGGATAATGAAAACGGTACCAAACATAGGGCCTATCCAAGAAGACTTCAAAACATACTCTCATGACAGGAACAAAAATTGTGTTCTACTGACTAATAAAGAAAAAACACACTCACAGGGAAAAATCAAAATGATTCAAAATGACAATGCCACGTCAGGAAGTTCTAGCACTATGTGTGAGTTTACAAAGGACGACATTAAAGTTAAAGGTTAAACAGCAAGTTTAGCCAGCAGGTTTGGACATTTCACTATAACATGTCAGGGCAAAGTGAAGTTTAATGTATGTATCCTTTTCTCAACTTGATTCCTGAAATTGAAGCAGGTTGAGAAGAGCAGATCAAGAAACACAAGTACATACAGAGCATGCAAATGAGTGAAGCTGAGCAGTGTAAGAATTACTTTCCTAGTGAAGTAAAAGGAGAATTCAAAGGCGGTTGAAATGGGGACAAACTCACTTTCTTGGGTATTGGGGAAAAGCAATAGGGAATGGTAATGACCATGGTTAACTAGAGATCACCTGCCCTGCCCTGTGTATTACAGGGCCCCAGGTTCCTGAAAGGCAGGAACAGGGTGCCTAAACTTTCGGTTTCTCAATATGGAAATCTGATTTTTTTATGTAAAAATTCTTGAACGTGATTAAATGTTTGCTCAGTTAAAAGAAAAATATTTTTGTCAGCAAAATATTTCTGTTGCCAGTTTGTAAGAAGAGAGGGAAAAAAATAGGATACATTTTAGTTAAGCCAAAGAATTTTAACTTGAAAGTGACCTGCAGTATTTTTTTATTCTGTCCAAATAAAAATTTGAAAAATGAAACCTGTCCAAACAAAACCAAGTGAAAACCCAAGCTGAGCACTGATCATGTGTTTTGCTCAATGGTACAACAAGAGAGCCAAACAAACAAACAAAAAAGGTACATACAAATGTGGGTAGTTTTCTGGTTATTAAAACAATCACAATCATTTGAAAAGTACAGAAATGTATACAAGGAATCATGACTTTAATTCTAGTTTCCAAATACAGTTACTCTTAGCATAACAGTAAACTACATACAATCTATATATTCTACATATATATTACAACTATGTAATTAATAGCATAATATTAAAAGAATGCCTATCACGTTTATTCAAATACATGACAGAATTTCTTCAAGTCAATAAATGCAAAATTCTTATTTCTAATTGTTAATAATCTATAGATGCAAAGTAATTCATGTAATCTTTCAATAACATGCAATATTCTATTTTTATTAATAAGATACTATAAATTAAACATTTAATGAAAGAATTTCATATTTATTCTATTATTGTCATGTGATCACTATGAATTATTAGCTGATTAATTTTCATAGATTTGCTATT
Source organism: Oryctolagus cuniculus (assembly GCF_051225735.1). Lineage (NCBI taxonomy): Eukaryota > Metazoa > Chordata > Mammalia > Lagomorpha > Leporidae > Oryctolagus > Oryctolagus cuniculus. The sequence goes on from NC_142872.1 coordinate 53,514,565, forward strand.
TAAAAATTCCATTGTTTTTACATGTGCATTTCTTTATTAATAAATGATGGTGGTATTTTATATTTAATCAAATTGAAAGTTTTATAAGGGTGGCATTCTGCACAGTGGTTAAGATGCCACTTGAGACTGGGATGCTTGCATCCTATATCAGAGTGCCTGCATTCAAGTTCTGGCTCCACTCTCACTTCCAAGCTTCTTATCATGTGCACCTTAGGAGGCAGCAGGTGATGGCTCAATTAGTTGGGTCCAGGCCAACCATGTGGGATACCCAGAAAGAGTTCCTGGTTTCTGGCTTTAGCCTGGCTCAGCTCTGACAGTTACAGGAATTTAGGGTATGAATCAGTTGATGAGATCTCTCTCTTGCTCACTCTCTCTCTGTATACAAGCTAGATAAAAAATAAATTTGGAAAATTTTATTATTGAAAAACTAAAATATTTTTGAAACGGTTTATAAAAAATTTTAAATTTCAATTTTAATTTAAAGATTGTCTATCCATTTTTAACTCATATTTATGTCCCACTGTAGGGACTAAGTAAAATCACCAAAGATAAAACATTCTGTAAAAATAGGCTTTTAAAAATTATGCTGAGTTTTTTTTATTCGTATCCAAATTTCACCATCTTTAATATAATTTGGTTCTATGTGTGAACACAATGTGTGGTCCAAGTTACCAAATAATTTATACAATTCAAAATTGTCTCATTTTGAGGCCGGCGCCACGGCTCAATAGGCTAATCCTCCGCCTTGCAGCACCGGCACACCAGGTTCTAGTCCCAGTCGGGGTGCCGGATTCTGTCCTGGTTGCCCCTCTTCCAGGCCAGCTCTCTGCTGTGGCCAGGGAGTGCAGTGGAGGATGGCCCAAGTGCTTGGGCCCTGCACCCCATGGGAGACCAGGAGAAGTACCTGGCTCCTGGCTTCAGATCAGAACGATGTGCCAGCCGCAGCGGCCATTGGAGGGTGAACCAACGGCAAAGGAAGACCTTTCTCTCTCTCTCTCACTGTCCACTCTGCCTGTCAAAAAAAAAAAAATTGTCTCATTTTGAATTATATTTTTGACTAAAAAAAGATGTTCTACATGTGGTTTTTTGTTTGTTTGAAGATTTATTTATTTATTTGGAAGGCAGAGTTATAAACAGGCAGAGGGAGAGCAAGAGAGAGAGAGAGAAAGAGGGAGGGAGAAAGAGGTCTTCCATCCGCTGACTGACTCCCCAAATGGTGGCAACAGCTGGTGCTGGGCCCATCTGAAGCCAGGAGTCAGGAGACTCCCAGGGGTCTCCCACTCAGGTGCTGGGGCCCAAGGACTTGGATCATCTTCCTCTGCTTTCCCAGGCCATAGCAGAGAGCTGGATGGGAAGTGGTGCAACTGGGACTTGAACCAGTGCACATATGGGATGCCGACACTGCAGGCAGTGGCTTAACCCACTACAATACAGCGTTAGCCCCATACATGTGTTTTTAAAAATGATTAAATGTTTCTCTGTTTTATGCCACCTGTTATTTATTTTATGTAAGTAGAAGAATGCTCAGAAGGATGAAATTGACAATAAATTTGTCAAATATTTTTATTTATTTCTGGTATTATTGGAGGAGTTGGTTTAGGTTTATAAGGATGCTCAAGAAACTTCCACGCCCTTTCAGTAAGCATTATAATAATTAGTGAACACATGACTTAGAATTGTGCTTTCTCTTTCCAGTGAAATTTATTTGATATGTTTCAAGTACATAGTGTGTATAAGCATATATCAGCCTTAGTACTTTATTTCCAGGAAAATATTGGAAAATTTTCCTTTTAATCAGTTAAAACTTATAAATATCACATTTTTATCTAAGAAAATGTCCATGTGCAGCTTGTGATTTTTATCTATTACCTGTACCAGATTACTGGAAAATTTAGCAGCTTAAAATAATAAACAATAATAAAGAATAATAAAATTTTGTTTTTTTTTTTCATTTTTAAAAATTAAAACTTTTGGCAGAAATAAAGTTATGCATAAAAGGGCTGGCACTGTGATATAACAGGTAAAGCTGCCATCTGCAACACTGATGTCCCATATGGATGCCAGTTCGAGTCCTGGCTACTCACTTATGATCCAGCTCCCTGTTTATGGCCTGGGAAAAGCAACAAAACATGGCCCAGGTGCCTGGGCCCCTGCTACTTTCGTGGAGATCTGGAAGAAGCTCCTGGCTCTTGGCTTCTGCCTGGCCCAATTCTGGCCTTTGCAGGCATCTGGAGTGGGAACCAGCAGATGGAAAATCTCAGTTTCTCTCTCTTTCTCTCCCCCTATCTCTCTGTAACTCTGATTTTCAAATAAGTGAATAAATCTTTTTTAAAAATTATACATAATCATAGGTACCACATGATGTTTCAATACATGTAGACATTGTATAGCGTCCAGTCAGGGTAACTACATCTTTCTTCTCAAAATTCGACATCTCTTTATGGTGGAAACATTCAAAATCCTGTCTTCTATTTTTTTTATATACAGAGATTTACATACAGTACAGTAACATCACAGTCACTCTCCTATACAAAAGAACTCCTGCATATAGAACAGGCTTTTCTAGAAGGTAAGAGATAGGGGCCTAGTATCATTCTCCTATGTGTGGATATTTAATTTCCCCTGTACTGTTTACTGAATAGACAGTCATTTTCCAGTATATGTATTTAGCACTTTGGGCAGGGATGAGTTGGCTGTAGAAATATAGATTTACTTCTAGGGTCTCTCTTCTGTTCTACTGACCTATGGATCTGTTTTTATGCCAATACCATGCTGTTTTAATTAAAATAGCTTTGTAATATATTTTAAAGTCAGTGAGTGTAGTGTCTCCTGTTTTTGCTGTTGTTGTTGTTGCTGTTCAAGATTATTTTTTGGTTACTTGGATTTTTTGGTCATTCCATATAAATCTTAATGTTTTTCTTTTTTCTTGTTTTGTGAAGTCTGGCATTGGTGTTTCTGACAGGGATTGCATTGAATCTGTAAATTGCTGTGGACAGCATGGATAATTTAATATTGATTCTTCTAATCCATGAGCATGAGATGTCTCCATTTCTTCATATCTTCTTCAGTCTCATTTATTTGTAGTTCTTTTTTAAGCTAGTTTTTTAATGCAGTTGCTTATTTGATTTCTTGTCTATAATTCACTATTGTTATATGAAAATGCTACTGATTTTTGTATATTGATTTTGTTATTTCTTCTTGCTGGATTGAACCCTTTATCATATTTAAAACTCTTTTTTTAATGTCGTTCAACTGCTTTTCATTGAAAATAAATTTCTTCTGATGTAAGTGTGGCCACTCCTGCTTTTTTTTGGCTTCCATTTGTATTGAACAATTGAATATCTTGCTCCACTCTTTCAGTTGCAGTCAGTGTTTGTCCTTTATATCTTAAGGCTCACTTTCCTGAGTACAGTATTCATGGATGGCATTTTTTCCCTTTATTTTTATTTCCTCTTCTTACATTTTTTCTTTCATGCTTAAGATGTTTTCTCAAGTAGTGTGCTTTGATTCCTTGCTAATATTTTTAGTAATTCTATTATATATTTTGTTTTGTGGCTACTGACCTGTAAGGTTTCCACTGAGAAGTCTGCAACCAGACAAATGGAGACCCTTTTAAGTATTAGCTATTTATTTTCTCTGGTAACTTTGAGAATCCTGTCTTTTTCTTCAGCCTTGGGGGCCTTGATTATAACAGATCTGATGGCTTTTGACTTTCCTGTGCCTGGATAGCTGTGCCTCTCTGCAGGTTTGGGAGTTTTCTGTTATCTCTGTGAGGATGCTTTCCCCTCCCTTGATGCTCTCTAGTCCCTCACGAACCCCAGTAACTTGATGTTTGTTCTTTTCTGGCCTTCCCGACACTCCTGTGCACTTTTCAATACTCTCGATTCTTGTTTCTCTCCCACCAGAGCATTTCCTAATAGCCTGTCTTCAAGCTCACGATTCTTTCTTCTGTTTAATCTGTTTTGTTATTGATGCCTTCTATTGTCTTGTAGCTTTGCTTCTGATTTTGTGTTGAAGGACTTGAGATTGATTTATTTTAATTATTTTCTGTCAAGTCTTATGTTAGTGAGCTAATCACTTCTCTATTCCTTGAAAACTGTTGAGTATCCTTAAAAAAGTTATTTTGAAATTTTAATCCAAGCATTTAAAGATTACAATTCCTACCTAGTTGGTTTCTAGAACCTTATTTGTTGGGTGAGTTCATGTTTCCTTGAAAGGTTTGATACTGATACAGTGTTGCATTTTGAAAAGTCAGTTATAGTAATTCAGGTTCATTTGTGATTGTCCCTGCAGAAATTTTAAGCAGTTTGTTTATATTCTCACTCCTGCTATTTTAGCAATAGGCAGAGCCCTAAGTCAAAGCTTGTCTCTGGTCTTGTGTTTGTGTTTTCACCATTTCAATCCTGCAGTCATCTGCAAGCTCACATTTGTCACCAAAACATGAAATATTAGCATTGGTGTGTTTTTCAGAATGAACTTGAGAAGTACCTGAAAAGGAGTATTCTTCCCCTATAAATCTCTTCCAAGGGCTAAGCAAGGTCCAAATGCCTACTCCTGTGACCACCATGGCTTTATTACACCTTGGTTCACAGTTTGCCAAGACCAGTACAGCCTGGGCATAGGACTGAAGCCTGTCATGCTATGGTCTGTCTGCTGCTGAGGTGAAATCATTAAATAGGCTGTTCCTACTAGCCATTGGTGATGGTGGCTCAGGTATGCACCTAATCAGCTGGGGCCATGGAACCCTACTTGGCCCTGAAACATGTCCAGAGACTCTGTGTGCAAGCACTAATATGATATCAGGGACCATTAGGATCTGCTCAATGTTTGTTTTTACCAGGCTGCTGCTGATCTCTGAACCAGTCCTCTGGTGCTTTGCTATCTGCTCAAGATTGTAGGAGAGGTGACGGAGGCAGCCCCTCAGCTGCCCAGGCAGGCACTTGGTGGGTGCAGCCGAGTCTTACAATCTAATCAGGCCTTTGAAATCTTGGGGATGCATGCCAAGCCCATGTAGGCTGCTGGCGATACATACTGCAAAAAGTCCATCTAACCATGGCAAAGTTTTTACCTGATACTGGGGCAAGTCTAGAAGCTTTGTCCATAGTCTAGGGATGGGACCTAGCACTAGGTTCCAAGCTACTGTACTGTGGTTCTTTGCTGTCTGCCCAAGATTTAAAGGGGATGATGAAGACAGCCCCATGGTAACACTTTGGTCTCACAGTCACATGGACCCACAAAATCTCAGGGGTGCACCATAGACCTGTCCTAGGCCTGCAGTGACATATACCATTTGAGTCTCCCCCATCAGAACATCGGACTCCGCTTGATGATGAATGAGACTAGAGGTCCACCTGTGAGCCCTAGCCTGAGTACACAGCTCTTTGGGCTTTATCAGATTCTGGATCTCATCGTAGCAGTTCTGACTCTTCCAAGGCAAGGTACTAAGCTACCTTTCCTGCCCTGCTCTGCAGCAGCTAGAGTTTTGGTCACCTTTCGCTGGTGGTTGGGAAAGGGGTGGCAGACATGGTGCCCTGGCTGCCTGGCTTTGTATGGGTCTAAATACTCAATCTGCAGGTACAGGCCTGGAGGCAGGGACCTCACAGCCTTAACTCTGAATTTTATCCCAGTAGGCCTAGCCCTGAGATTCAGGTCTAAGGACTGAACTTAATTCCCTGTCTCTCATCCAAACAGGAGCGCTCTCCAGGCTGTATTACTTAGAACTATGGGAGAGGTAGCACAGACAAGTCTTTCCTTCAGGTTTTTTTTTTTTTCCCCCAGTGGAACTCATTATTATTACACTAAAGAGAGGTGCTCTTGTCTGACGTGGCTTCTGTAATCCTTGTACAACTTGGTGTCTGTGAGGAGAGGACACCAGAGTGTCTTCTTTAGCCAGCCTCTTGTTCTTCCTACATAACTCAATTGTAATAATAATAATAATAATAACAAAAAAAGACAGATCTGAGTAGCCACATGTCCAAAGATACAGGAATGGTTACTACCACAGAAAGATGCTTAATAGAATTACTCATTAAGGAAATCAAAATCAAAATCATGGTGAGATACTGCTTCACACTCACTAGCATGGCAAATTTCAAAAGGCAGATAATAACAAGTTTTGGCAAGGATGGGGAAAAGCTCGATCCATGATACATTGCTAGTGGGAATATAACATGGAGCAGCCACTGGGAAAAACAGCCTGGCAGTTCCTCAAAAAGTTAAACATAGAATTACCATATGATCCAGCACTTCCATTCCTAGGCATATACCCAAGAGAAATGAAAACATATGTCCACAAAAAACTTATAAGTGAGTGTTCATAGCAGCATTATTCACAATAGTTAAAAAGTGAAAACAATTAAAATATCCATCAACTGATGGGTGGGTAAACAAAATATGGCATATCATACAGTAAAATATTATTTGATAATAAAAACAAGTGAAATGTAACAAATGCTACAACATGAATGAATGTTACCTATAATACAGTATGTGAAACAAGTCAGTCACTAAGAGCACATATTGCATTATTGCATTTATGTAGTGCATCCTTAAAAAGAAAACTATAAAGGCAGTACGATCATTGTTTCCTGAGGGGTTGGAAGCCCTGAGTGACACTGATAAGGGGCCAGGGAGAGACTGCTATTAGGTGAAGATTTGTTTTGGAGGTAATTAAAATGTCCTAAAATTAGATTATGATGATAGTTGCAGAACTGTAAATTAATTTAAGACCATTGACTTGCACATTTTAATTGACAGACTTCATGACTTATAATTATAGTCATGTGGCACATGACAGTGGTCACATAGGATTATAACAGAGCTGAAAATGTTCTGCTACCCGGTGATATCATAGGTATCATCCCTTCATAGTGCAAAGCAATACCCTTGTGTTTTTGGTGCTGCAGGTGCAAACAAACCTATTGTGCTTCTGGTGTGCATACATAAAAGTGTACCTATGCAAGAAGGTATAATATCTAACGTTTGATCATGATTTATGTATTTACTATAGTTTATGATTTTACTATACCATACTTTTCATCGTTACTTTAAAATGTGCTGCTTCCACTTTTATTTAAAAAAAATCTAAAGTAGGGTGCTGTATTATGCCAGCAGCAGCTTCAGACATCTCATGTTTACCAAGTCTCTTCATTGTATCATTTTCCCTTGTGTTTAGCTTAATTCCATATTGTTTTGTTAATCATGGCCCTATGAGAATAGGCTATAGGACACACACACACACCATATACACAAGCACATGCCACATAGCCTTAGTGTGTAAATAAGTTTATTTTTCTGCAAAAACCTTTTGAAATCTATGAATAGTGTTTTCATAACATGGATTTTCATAGCCTATTAGAAAACCCTTCGTTTACATGAATTTAATAGTTTTTTTTCTCTAAAACAAGTATCTTTTAATTCCATTTTCCCTGAACATTTTAAAGTACCAATATAATTTTTAGTCTCAAATTAAAACATAGTTTGCAGTAAAACAGAATTTGACATAAGGACTGTTTCATAGAAATTAAAGTATATATTCCTTGCTATATGACTAATAACTTTTTAAGCCATGCTTCTCAAATGAATGCCTCCTTTAGAAGGAACCCTTTCACACATTATTGTATTTGCTGCATCTGTCGCAGAGGGATCTTGTAGAGCTGTTCCCACATTCTGAAGGAAGTTTGTAACAATCTTTTTTTTATGGCATCTGAGATGTGCATTAACTGGGCAAGATAACAAGGTTACTTAAAATAGTTGTTTCTCAATTCCAGTGCTCTATGGAAAGCAATTATTTAGCAGGATTTATTTACATATTTTCCCCCGTGGTTTTTAGGCTGGAAAGTTGCTGACATTTGTATTTTTACTGTTTATGGTTTTTTTAATGGTATTTGAAATTAGTTTAGGGTAACTAAATACAAAGAATTAAAGGTAACTATGGTGTAGATAATGTGTGTTCATAAGTCTTCCTCTTGCCCTTGTGCCAGGTGAACAAAATACAGATACTGTACATTTATATGCTGGACTGAATTTAAAACAACTCTCTTTGTGTTCTTCTGCCCATTTCTACGTATCCTTGAAGACTTCTCATATCATATCCTACCTTACCATCCAGAATTTTGTTCCCTGTCCATCTCCCACACCATTCTGTGTATCACTATACACCTTTTTAATTTCACTGAGTGATCTTGTTGAACATCCACGCGAAAGCACTGTGTGGGCTTGTGGCCTTTCTCTCTTCATCTCCAAACTGAGTGCAATGCATTGCAAATTATAGATCCTCAGTGAATGTGGGTTGTTTACTTAGAGTTGGAAAGGCTACACGGTGTGCTCTCTTCCAACTTCCTGCACTAATGCAGAAATGCCTTCTACAGCTCTCCTGGCAGATGGCATCCCATTTCAGTTTGGATAAATTCATTGATGGGGAAGATGCTTGGCACCTTATTAAAGAGCTCATGAGAAAGCTGGATTTTTTTTTTTTAGTTTTTTTAGTGATGTTAATATGAAATGTTTCTTTGACTTATAATTATTTATCTGAGTTATGCTTTTAATAGTAATGGATGCTTAAGATTTCTGAGTATTATCATTTCAAATATTCTAGCAGCTCTATTCTGATACAAAATTATATTTACTCAGCCTCAGTAGGAAGAAATTTTCCTTTACTTCCTTTGTAAGAAATAAATACATATACCTCTCCACATGTTATTTTTCTCTACTAAATTATTTCTAATTAATCCATAAACTGGCATCTTGAGCTAAAAACAAAACCACACATACAGAACACAAAAGACTAGATAAATAACATCTTTGATGAATGACTTAAAATCTGTCCATCACAGAAATAATATTTGGTCCACTAACTCTCACCAGAGAATTTTTTCCTGGACTATTACCAAGAACTGTATTTTCAGTAATTTCATAACTCTCCTTTCAACTGATTTGGACATATTTTAAAATTGGTTTAGTCCTTATGGTAGCATGAGCCAAGCAGAGCAATTAACACAATAGCATACCATGGCAAAGAACACAATCTGTTCTTAGAAGCCACCACATCAAAGGAACAGGTTTTACCTAATCTCATTCCTGGGATTTCCTTCCATGCAACAACAATCTCAAATTTAAAAGATAGTTCCAATTTAAGGAGGTATCCATTAAAGGTTTACTCACACTGAACCACATCTGCAGGCGAGCCAAGAGTTCTGCAGTGCCAAACACATTTTAGAATAGGAAAGCCCAGTATAATCTTAATAATTTACAAGTCGCATCCGTTCTACTGTAATCCTCTTCTTGGTTCCCTACACACACCTTTCCTAAAGCCATCCCCTTGACTTCTCCCAAGATGGAAGGAGCTAGATCCCATTTTGTTCAGCTCTTGATTCCTGTTTAATTCATTTGTCCACAATATATATGTTTGCATTAGCATTCCATAGGGAGAGGTCAGACGTAACTGAATGAGGTGGTATCTGTGTAATTTACTTTTATTAAGACCCTCTTCTCTTTAAATAAATCTCCAAATATGTCCATGGCTCATCATTCTGTAGCGATTGCAGGAACAGAAACAGTCCTCCCTGTTTGTGTTTCCTAATATCTGCTTTCAGTTCACTAGTGATGCTATTTTATTGCTACAGGCAAAATTTAGAACTTTTTCTTTCTTCAATATTTTATATTGCCTCCTAATAAATACCGAATTATAAATAATATATGAGAAAAATTGTATTTCATTTGTTTACTGTTAAGAATGATAATAACAGCATTGATGAGCACTTAATGTGAGCTGGCCACTTCTCTAAATACCATATGTCTTCTCACAGGAATCACTGACATGTACACAAGAGTCAATTTAATCTTTGGCCTAATTAGCTATTTTTCCGAGTTCATTTCAAATGCAAAAATGATAAGCATAAAAATAATGTTAAACATAATCTTTGCATTTTTTTTAAATTCACTAATAAAATGAATTCATAAGTGTGGGTGAAGACCCCACGTGATATATCTAAAGGAGTACCTGGGTTGGAGTCCCAGCTCTACTTCCAGTTCCATTTTCCTGCTAACAAGCACCCTGGGAGGCAGCAATAATGGCTTGAATATTGGGTCTCTGACACCCATATGCGAGATCAGAAATGAATCCCTGACTCCTGGCTTGGGCCCAGCCATTCGGGGAATGAACCAGTAGATACAAATCTGTTTATGTGTCTGTCTCCCTTTCTCTCTTTCTTTGCCTTACAAATAAATATAAATAAATAAACATTAAAAAATGAGTTCAAAAGAAAATGGGTCAAGCCTTACTGGATTCCAGCTAATCTTCTATAGTGTACATTGAGGCCCTTCACCAGCCTACAGCATGCATTATTCATGATCTAAATTCTATTAGTGAGGAGAAAATGTGTTGTCATATATATAACGAAAATTGCAGTGCCCTGGGTACGCTGGATCACATCTCATCCTTCTGTGGATGGCATGTCTTGTGGTTTGTTCTTCTTTGCTAATTTTTTTCACCTCAGGCTGGAACACAGATGACTGCGGCTCTTCTAAAACTGGCGTCTAACGTGGCAATGTTCAGAAAGATGCTTCTGTGGGTCATTCCTAGGAGGACAGGAAGCTTTGCTGAAGTTCCACAGTCATGTCTTTGTGAAGGGAAACTGGAGTATAATCGTTGGCTTAGAACTATATTATCTGAAGAAAAGTTGATATTCGGGAATCAAAAAGATGACTATAATAATTGGCAAGGGACATGCAGTATTTTATCTACTGGAAGCCACCATCAGTTCTGAGACACATTATTTTAGGTGCCACTAAAAAGAAAACATGTTGTCAATTAAACAATGTAACATCAATGATTTTAAGACACATTATTTCAAAGATATTACTATATGAAAAAGGCACATTTCAGAATCAATGAATGTATTATTATCTTACCTTTTTAACCAATGAAAAAATGACAGAAATATCAGCTTTGACAATGTCGTAGAATCAGTACTTGAACCTGATATGGTTTTTAACTTTTTATTCAAAGTTTATGTCTTAGAGTGTTTCCCTTTTCTTGATCCTTTTCTCTGTTTATCCAATTTCTCAGACCAAATATGACTTTGGTCTTTATTGAATGGCTTTGTTTATCTTCTGTCCATCATATGATTGGAAACAGCCATAAGGACCTGTTCCTGGAGAAACATGTGCTATCTGAAACCAGGCCATGGTTCAGGCTCTCATTGAGAATATGTGTTGGGGGCTGGAGTCGTGGCACTCTAGGTTAGTCCTCTGCCTGTGGCACTAGCATCCCATATGGGCACCAGGTTCTAGTCCTGGTTGCTCTTCTTCCGGTCCAGCTCTCTGCTGTGACCCAGGAAAGCAGTGGAGGATGGCCCAAGTGCTTGGGCCCCTGCACCTGCATGGGAGACCAGGAAGAGACACCTGGCTCCTGACTTCGGATTGGCGTAGCTCCGGCCGTTGCGGCCATTTTGGGGGGGTGAACCATTGGATGGAAGACCTTTCTCTCTATCTCTCTCTCTCTCACTCTCTTAACTCTACCTGTCAAATAAATAAATAAATAAATAATCTTTAAAAAAAAAAGAGAATATGGGTGCACCCCAGAAGGGAAATTCCAGATAAGGAGATGTAACTACAGCAGGAATAAATCCAAGTTTGTAGCACACTTGAAATTTTACATTGCTAGTTCTATGGTGAAATCCTGAAAAACCATAAAGAATACAAGAGACAAATTTACAACAAATAAATCCATATGGATATTGGTCAAATGGCATTTTAACACAGTACTTGAAAACAAAACATAGTAGTGGAGAATATAGATTCTGGAATTAGCATTATGTGGTAAAGGAATAACAATTATGTAACTGTGAAGAGTCTTAACTTCTCACTGTAAAATAGGGATAGCAGCTGCATCTACTCCCTAGAGTTGTGAGATCAAATAAAATAATACGGTCCTTTAGCATTCTTGGGGGATTGGCTTCAGGCTCATTCTGAGATAGCGAAGTCCACAGTTGTATACGTCCCTAATATAAAGAGACCTGTGATTGCATATAATCTACACGCATTCTCCTGTAGATTTTAAATCATCTCAGGATTATTAGAATACCTAACAGCAATATAAATGCTGCATTCATAGTTGTTATATCATTTTGGGAATACTGATAAGGCATTATTATGTTATGTTTAGGTTCAGTAGAGATGCGATTTATTTTTTAAAAAATACTTTCTGCCTATAGTTGGTTAATTCTGCTAATGTGGAACCCATGGATCCAGAGGACTGACTGTATCAACAGCATTGTGTAGTGTCTTGTGTCCACTAAGATCTCATTATTGAAAGTTGATAAAGATGACAGCGATCAAAACCATGCTGGAAAATCTTTCTTCAGTGGTCCAGGGCATTGTGTTTCTCCTTTATTTTCCCCGACAGTATTTCTGAGCCACTGTCACTGAAAAGGAAAGTTATATTCAGAAGTAAAATTAGTCATCGTAAATATCCAGAGTCCTACACTTCTAAAAATATGAAGATCGTGAGGCTCAGAGAACAATGGGCAGGGCTGTATATACCACTTAGGAACTGTGTGACTTAAGGCAGTTAGTCAGATTTCATAAACCTCATTTCCCCTTTTTTAAAATAAGATAAAATGTGTAATTCTTGGACTTAATCTGAGGTCTAATTTAGGTAACATTTGTAAGTCCTTTTGCATGACACTTTAGATAAAGTTTGCAGTTAGAAAAGATACTTCTTAATTTTTCCTTATAATAACCATGGAAATCCTCACACACTTATTTATCTAATTGAATCTGTGTTGCCTCAATTACCAAAGACCAAAATTAATAGAAAGCTAATTGCTATTTTAAAAATATCTGTTTCATACTCACTTCGGCAGCACATATACTAAAAATATCTGTTTCTAGCATAACAAAAATATTGTGTCATTATTTCTTTACAAGTTCATATAAATATTGACTGCATTGTAGGATAATTTTAATTTAGGGGATGGACCTGGCAGCCCAAACACTATTTATAATGTACCTTAGTAGATGAATTTGTATACTAATTCCTAATAATCTATTTCCAGATAAAATTTTAGAGCATATGCTGTTTGTTTTTTGTCTTTTTTTTTTTTTTTTTTTTGACAGGCAGAGTGGACAGTGAGAGAGAGAGACAGAGAGAAAGGTCTTCCTTTGCCGTTGGTTCACCCTCCAACAGCAGCCGCAACCGGTGTGCTGGGACCGGCGCACTGCGCTAATCCAAAACCAGGAGCCAGGTGTTTCTCCTGGTCTCCCATGGAGTGCAGGGCCCAAGGACTTCGGCCATCCTCCACTGCACTCCTGGGCCACAGCAGAGAGCTGGCCTGGAAGAGGGGCAACCAGTACAGAATCTGGCACCCCGACTGGACTAGAACCCGGTGTGCCAGCCCCACAGGCAGAGGATTAGCCTATTGAGCCGTGGCAAGCATATGCTGTTTGTATCTTAGAATCTTCGTATACAATATATTATGTCAAATAAAATGTTGCTGATTTGATTTTAATTATGCTATTACATTTTTTAAGGTGTATTTATTTGTGTGAAAGTCAGAGTTATAGAGGAGTTCACTCCTCAAATGGCTGCAACAGCCAGGGCTGGGCCAGGGTGATGCTAGTAGCTTCTTCTAGGTCTCCCTTACGGGTGGCAGGGGCCCAAATACTTGGGCCATATTCCTTTTTCCCAGTCAATTAGCAGGAAGCTGGATCAAAAGTGGAGCTGCCAGGATACAAACCGGCATCCATATGGGATGCCAGTGTTGCAGTGGAACTTCACCGGCTATGCCACAGTGCCAGCCCTAATACTGTTAGAATTTTTGATTTTATGTTCTCAGACCTTATCCCTAGAATCACAATTCTCTGTAGAATTAAATGACCCCGTTAAGGATCTATTTCAATCCCAGCAGAAGAACATTATAAAAAAGATGTCTTTGTTGAGGGAAATGAGTCAGCTAAGGTGAAATAAATTTTCCATCTTGTGAATTTCAGTGAGTTAAAACTTTTTTTATAACATGTAGTGAGAAGTAGAACAGAGTCATGTACAAGTGCTAGGTAGCAAAATAACCTTCATCCTTAAGCACCTGTGTTTGGAGCGACACTGTAATTACTCAGGGATTTAGATTATCAGCACTTTCACTTTTCCCCTCAGATGTTTTCTACCTACATCTTTGTATAACGGTTTTTCTTCTGCATTTCTAAGTGGTGAGCAAAACATAGGCATTAAGGATGGACCCTCTTCATTCTTGTCCTGTTTCCTTAAACACTCTCAACCGCACAACTCCTACCTAACAAGCCCAGACCATCTGGGTAACTCATTATCAAATGAAAGCCCATAAGCTCTTTGTAAGCTGTTGTGAAATTGTCGTCACACTGTTATAGTTGATGGCATGAGAGTTGGAAAGCAGGTGTTAATGGAATATGACAGTGGATTTTCCCAGTGGAAAGTTTGTTAGTAGTCTTTCCAAACATAAGGAAAACTCATAAACTTGATTCTTGCTGTTTGTTTTCATCTGGGTCACTACAAAGTTAGAAAGAAATTTTCTACAGAAGCAAGTTTTTACTTTTTCTAGCCTCCAGAAGTCACTTTTGACTGATAAATATCTATTCAGATAAATCATAAATATTGTTTAAAGCCTTTAAGCACATTGTTTCTAATAAATTGATCTTGCATACAAACACACACACACACACACACACACACAATGCCCTAAAGAAGTCCTTTGGTGAAATAAAGCATCCAGATTTCTGAATATCAAATAAAGGATATTATTTTCCAACACGTGTAAATATTTTTGTCTACATATTTCTATGTGTATTTGTGCATTCATTTTTCCCTGTTTAAAGTATACGTTTTCTACTACTTTTCAACTAGTTTTAATCTTGTTTTCCTCAGTCTTCCAGTTTCCATGATGCTTTTTCACACAACTTCTTCCTGCATTTCTAGTTGATTCTCCCATCCTTACTGCATGCTTTCCACATAACTTGCCCAGGTTTTTCTATATTGTAGATAATGTACTTCAGGACTCAAAAAACATGGATGCGTTTACCCAAGGATTTTTCTATGACGTAGTCCCTGCTACCATGGTGAAAATCTCTCTACATAATCCAATACCTGTCTCTTTCTTATCTCTTGTGCTTTCTGTTTAAAAAGAGCTGCATCCACTGCCATCATCACATGCAGATATTCCCATATTGGTCTCTGTTCATCTTGTTCCTACCCACTCCACTCTGACTTTCCTGTTTGCAGTTAGTGCAGTTCCCATGTTTCACAGAAGCCTAAGACCTTCAGCTAAGTCGCAAGCACTATTTCATTCCCCCCTTGTCGCTCCCCCTCTTCGTGGAGGAACGACACAGGACCCTGCGCTGTTCTTTTGTCTGCTCGGCCCTCCCCGGGTTTGCTGCTGGTTCTTCCCGGGTTGGCTACCGACCCTTCCACCTCCCTGGAAGGGCGGTTCCCCCTGCCACATTCCCCACTTCCGCGGGGGAGCGGCACACCGCCGGCCGGCTCTCTCGGGGGCTGCACAGGTGTTCCTTCAGATAGATGTTCCTGGTGCATGTTGTCTCTCTCCTCCTTTATAGTCCTCTTCCACCAATCCCAACTCTGCTAGCCACACGCTGAGTACGCTGCTCTCCTCCAATCAGGAGCAGCTCCTGCAGCTTGTCAAGTTGGTGAAAGGCAGCTGTGTAGAAGCTGTTTTACTCCTCTCCCAGCGCCATATTGTGGGAGAGCAGATGCATAGAGTAAGTCTTGATTCCAGTAACTTAGTCTAGTCTGAGTTGCTCCCCACACCCGCTCAAGCTCACGGGCTTCACATCAACAAAAATGGGCTTTCCTTGTCCCTCATCTAGGCTGAACCAGTTACTCTCAATGTGTTTCAGTCTGCCCTAATAGCTAGATCATCACTCAATATTTAAACCTAAACATCTGGACATATGTAATGCTAATATCAACGTTTGAAACTGGTCAAGAAAAATTCTTAGCTTTTAGTTGGGATTTGGAAGTGCTACATCAAGACAGTGGTTTTTTTGTTGTTGTTATTTGTTTTGCTCGCTTTTACTTTGGATCCTTCACAAAGTTAAAAATTACCCAACATAGGGGCCGGTGCTGTGGTGCAGCGGGTTAAAGCCCATAGGGGCACCAGTTCTAGTCCTGGCTGCTCCTCTTCCAATCCAGCTCTCTGCTATGGCCTGGGATAGCAGAGAATGGCCCAAGTCCTTGGGCCCCTGCACCCAGTGGGAGATCCGGAGGAAGCTCCTGGCTCCTGGCTTCGGTTCAGAGCAGCTCCAGCCATTGTGGCCAACTGGGGAATGAGCCAGGAGATGGAAGACCTCTCTCTCTGTCTCTGCCTCTCTCTGTAACTCTGTCCTTCAAATAAATAAAATAAATCTTTTAAAAAAATTACCCAGAAAATAATATATTAGGTTTATGCATACATATTCTTTCAAGAAACCTTTAAATGGGGTATATACTTTGTAGCATAGCAGGTTAAGCCTCCACCTGGGATAACTGCAATTCGTTTTGGAGTACAGGTTCAAGTCCTAGCTACTCAGTTTTGCATCCAGGTCCTTGCTAATGCACCTTGGAGGCAGTGGATGGTGGCTCAAATACTTGATTTATTTTCTCACTCATGTGGGAGAACCAAATGGAATTCCTGGTTCCTGGCTTTGGTCTGGCCCATCTCAGGTGCTGAAGTCATTTTGGAAGTGAGCCAGCACGTGAAAGTTATCTTTGCTTTTAATTTCCTTTTCTGTTTCTGTCACTCTGCCTTTTGTTTAATAAATAAATCCTTTAAAAGAGAAAGAAATCTTGAAATATCCTCTATTGGGATCTAGTATCTCAGTGTGGACTATAAAATGTTCTTTACAAAAACTTGGTAGGTTTCTGATAACATAACATTTAGCTTTTTACCAGTACCTACTCACTGAATTCATATTAATTACTAAAGCACACTGTGAAAAAGCTAAAATTAGCATTTCTAACTTAATTTTCTTGAGAAATCTGACCAGTCCCCTTGTTTTGTCAGTGTTATACAATTGTTACTGCATATCACAAAAGTAGTTGGTGAGAAGTCCCACGGTGCTCCCATTTCAATAAAGGGTAATTAGTCACTAATGCATCCTCAGCATTGTTTTATTTTTAACATGAGTTTCTACTAATATGTCTTTTTAAAATTATGATTCTGGTAGTTAAGCTTTATCACCCTAAGCCTTTTTTGTTGTTGCTTGGGAATCTGTTACCCTGTGAAGTACAATGAGACATATTTCATTATTTATAATAAATAATACAACAGCAAAAATTCAGTAACAGCTAAAAACTAGCATTTTCTTGAGAACTAACCATGTACTAGGTATATTGTTAGACATTTGATGTGGACTCCAGAATGTAATTCTACAAAAAACCATGTGAAATAAGTACCATCACTATCCCAGCTGTTGATATATGAATAACTGAGGCGTAGATTAAATTATGAATCTGAGCACACCCAGGTAGGTAATCCTAGAGTTCATGCCCCTCCCCATTATGTTATATTGAAACGTTGAGACATATGGTCATGACTGTTCAAAGATTAACCACAGGTTATTACACAGATGTAGCCACACCATCCTGCCAATCTACTTGTACAGATACTTCACTATAGAACAATCATTGTATACTATAAGAGGCCCACTACCTAAGCCCTGTAACCCCAGGTTCCTAATTGTTGAGTGTGGAATGACCTGCTTAAAGTCACAGTACCTCCAGTCACAGGATACTACACATTAACAGATGTCACCTTCCCCTATCTATTACCTTAGCCTGTCTTTCCTAAACACTTGTCTACTGAAATCCCCAGAGTTCAACCCTGGAGTTTTCTCTACATTATGTCATCTATCTCTCCTCAGCCTGTTTTGTCTTTCTAGTAAAATAAGTATGTGCCTGGAGAACAGAGATGCTGCCTTAAAATTGTGGTTCAGTATTTTCCATACAGCAACGGATATAAATGTATCTGTCAATTTGTTGATGAGTGAAAGTATGGATTTCAGAAGATGTAATACTACTAATAATGATCACACTAAGAAAAATAATAAAGCATGGAATAATTACATCTCTGAAAAATAATGAATACAGCAAAACACAACCAGTAATCCCCAGACAAGAACTCATTTTCATTGGAAAGAAAAATTATTTCAAAAACATTTACTCTTCCTATTTTTGCCAAGCACTCATTTGAAGGCAGATGTGTCGGTCTGTCTGAGTGTTTATCAATCCTGCCCCCCCCGCACCGAAAAGTCACCTGGGAAACTGCTAACACATGGCGATGCTGTTTCCAATCATGAGGCCATTATAACAGACTCTCTTGGGTTTGGACCTCAGCAGGCTAAGTTTTAGAAGCTCCTCTCGAGTGGCTTTGACTTGCGCAGAGGTTTGAGACACTGTGCTAATTACCCACGTGGGAACAAACGGAGTGAATGAAGAGGGACAAGGCTTGTTTGTTTGAAAATTGTGTAGATTTGAGAATTCTAAGTTTATTCCCGCATTCTTTGTCACTAAACTTATTGATATTGTTAACATCTTAGCCCTGAAAGAATGGTCGCAAATATTTTTAACATTACCCACAAGACCACGTCATTTCAGTTGACTTTTTGTTCTTTACTTTCATGCCCTCTGCCCACAGAAAGCAAAGGAGAATACAACTGTATGGGAGAAGTTTGAAAACTGTTTAGAAAACCACAAAGCGTTTTCCCCAGAACCCTTCATTAAAACATTCCTGAGAGACCTGGATTTGGTGAGGGGTGAGAGAGTAGATTAATCAGTCAATAGGATCATTTAGTTTTTTGTCCTTTTTCTAGAGGCTAGCAGCAAGAGCACCTGCGTAGGAGCCTTATTTTTGTAATGTGAAAAATTGTTCTTTAGGAATGAAATTCTGTTCCACTGACAAAAAGAGGTGAGGAAGCTCACTGTGCCCCTTGAACTGTCTGACACTTTGCACAAAAGGTAAATCTGCTAAAAATATTTTTTTAAATACTTGAAATTCTCTCCCAACATTTTC
The DNA here is from genome assembly GCF_051225735.1 of Oryctolagus cuniculus. Taxonomy (NCBI): domain Eukaryota; kingdom Metazoa; phylum Chordata; class Mammalia; order Lagomorpha; family Leporidae; genus Oryctolagus; species Oryctolagus cuniculus. The sequence continues at coordinate 53,533,599 of NC_142872.1, forward strand.
TAAAGTGATGAAGAATGAGAAATCAACGTCTGGAAAAAGGCAGAAAGAACAGAAAGGCTAACAAGCCTTACCAGAAAGCAATTTTCTGAAGAGAAAAAAAAAGGTAGTTTTCTGAAATTGAAGAACATTATTCCTTCAAAGAAAATGTCTCAAAGTGTCCTTTAAAAATATCAGTCCCTGTTAAAATCAAATTGTGTCATTTTTATCTAAGTAACCATGGATTTGTCAATTTTGTAATTGGTTTGCTTGGGTCATCCAATTTGACACCTGTGGGGATTTTACCACAAGGCATTCTTATCAATTTTTTAATAAATTCCACAGATTGGGAATGGTAAATAATAAATGATATAAAGCTTGCAAAGTCAATATTTAATTTAACATAGACTCAGGGAAACGAGCACTATACATACACATAATTCTATGGCATGAGTTTAAAGCTGTAATAGTCTTTATCATAAAAACTGATGAGAATTTCAAAAAGATAAAAGAATTAAAGTTGTGAGACTAATAAATCACATATCTCATAAAGCTAAAACATGAATACATTTTATTAGTTCACTCGTCTGAGTAGGAGAGCAACAAGACACCAAAAACCTGTCCTCAGAGAGCAATACTGATGTTTAAACCACATGGCTTTTCAAAAATAGATATTCAAATGGCAAAGGATTTTAAATAATTAAGGAAAACCATTAAATAAGAGGAAATAATTATGATTATTGAATTTGGAGATGTGGTATATGAAAAAAATATTCTGGTGAGAAATTGCATTTTAAAAATGGCTATTTCAGCCTACTTTTGACAAAAATGTTGATTTTACTCATGATAAAATCTTAGCATACCTAAATTCAGTGCCTTACTGAACCTATAAGCAGGTTTTCTTTTTTTTTTTTTTCCAAGCAAAATATGTTTTTCCACTACCTGGAGAAACAGTGTTGGCATCAGTGTAAATATTGTATATTTGATTATGATTAATTAACCCAACTTTTAACTTAATCCAGGTGAGTGAGCACCAAATGTATACAGAGCTACCGGAAGTCAAGTGATATGAAGATACTGAGTGTCAAAGTAGTTTTGTTATTTGCTGCAAGTGAGAAGAGAAGCTATCTCAGTGTTCCTCAACTGGCTTATCATAGTACTTTGTACAACAGTTACTTGTTTGAATTGATTTTTTTCCTCCTATCAGTTTCCCTAAAACTATATGCATTTTTTTTAATCCCAGTCAGTTTTTTGAAACTTGAGCAGTTTTTAGAACTGGAAAAAAGAAAAAAATAGCTGTCAATGGCAAACTTGAATGGGGAAAAGAATAGATTTGTATGATTAATGATTTTGGAAAATGATTTTATGTAATGAAAGTGTTGACTATCAACCTGTTGATGCAAATAACATGTAGATGAAGGATTGATATATAAAGACATATCCTACCAAATGGGCATCCTCATAGAATACTCAGTAGACTATGGCTTAAAACTCCTTCTGTCAAACCTTATCTGTTCCCTATCTTGTTGGTCCAGGCTCCTAACCACTAATGATATTTTCTCGCCCCTTGATATGACATACACTTCCTGCTTACCCTTATATTTAACCTCTGCAATCCAACATAGTACATCTAATCATAAAAATTTTAAGTAGTACAGTAGACTAGTGATAAACAAAGTCTTTATCACATAAACATTGTATAGTACCTGACAACTCATATAACAGTAAGCAGGTCCCATATAGCCTATGCATATAGTTGATCCTGTCCAAGATTAATGGGAAGAAATTAAATAGAAAATATCATCCAATATCTGGATGAGTGAAATATAGTTAAGACCAAAGTTATAAATGCCTCTATGTATAATTTGATGAATGGAGCCACCAAAGAATTTGGAAGTAAAATCTGTCAATGACAATTATAAAAGAATATTTCAAAAAGTTTATGGAAAATGGAATTAAAAGATAAATTTATTCTGGTGTAAAAGAAATTTGAAGTCACATATAAATGTAATCTCCACAGTTTGTGGAAAATTACACATAAATTTCAAATGTTTTGCCCCAAATAGACTTTTTTTTAAAAAATTATCATACTATACATTTTAAATGTTTATTTACTTATTCGAGAGGGAGAGAGACAAAGAGCAAGAGAGAGCACTCGCATCTGTTGATTCACACACCAAATGCCAGGAGCCAGGATCTGTGGCAAGGGGAGGTCATTTGCCAGAGGTCAAAAAGTTATTAAGAGATCAAGCAAGGTTCACAGCTCATTCATGTGCCAGAGTGTATGTAAATAGCAAAATGATGTCAGCTTTATTGTCACCTATTAAAATGACCTTGGGCACAGAGAGAACCTGCCAAGTTTGGGAAGCAGTCACTACTCAGTCCACAGGTCGGAAGAGTGATTGTATTTCAGCATATTCCACATGTGTAAAGATGTTAGTTTTGTGACTTCACTTAGAATATTTTTCCTCTGAATGTCTTCCACTCAAATGCCCTGTTTCCCTCACTGAGTGTTTGGGTAATACTGTTTTATTCATGGAAGGGTAAAATATCTTAAGTTAGCATTTCTTAAGTTACGCTTAATGAACACCAGTGTCCCATGATATTTAGATGGGTGTTCTCTTAAAATGCTTATGTGGTAAAAAATGTATGACTAAAGAGAAGTAAAGTGTTAGAAATGAGGAGAGTAGTTTGTAACACTTAGAAGAAAAAACAGATAATACATTTAAGCTGCCCTCAAATTTTCAAGCTGTGTGATGTTTACAAAATGTGATTTTCATAGATTTCTACAGTCTTTCATGTTTATTAGAATACTTTAAGTTCATTGGGTTTTGAACATTAAATAAGGTGATGACTAATTCTTTAAATTTTTGAAGAATAGAACATTGCATTTTAATTAATATTCTTCTGGGTTTTCATTTGCTTAATTTTTTCCTCCTTTAATCAAATTGCAGAATTCTCCATTGCAAGCTTCTACCTTTCCATTAAGAAGATGCAGTTGTAACTAATGGTGTTTTTGTTTTTTTATTTTATTTTATTTTATTTTTGACAGGCAGAGTTAGACAGTGAGAGAGAGAGACAGAAAGGTCTTCCTTCTGTTGATTCACCCCCCAAATGGCCGCTACAGCAGGTGCGCTGCGCTGATCCAAAGCCAGGAGCCAGGTGCTTCCTCCTGGTCTTCCATGTGGGTGCAGGGTCATCCTCCACTGCACTTCCGGGCCACAGCAGAGAGCTGGACTGGAAGAGCAGCAACTGGGACAGAATCCGGCGCCCTGACCAGGACTAGAACCCGGGGTGCCGGTGCTGCAGACGGAGGATTAGCTTAGTGAGCTGTGGCAATGGCCAAATGGTGTTTTCTTTGTACTCTTGCTTTGCTAGAGCTTCTGAAGTAATTCAGTGAAAATCTGTGATAAATTCTACCAACCCTATAGGGTATAGATCCTATATCTTACATAAGAGAGATTTATTATCTAATTTATCACTAAAATTTAGCTTTTCAACCCAATTATGAGTCAACTTGTTGTGATCCTAAATATTTCTGAAAGACACAGTTTTCTATAAGCATTAAAGCTTACAACAAATTAGGAGTAGAGTGGTAGAGAGTAGAGAAAATACTAAACATGGCCAGAAATTAAATTACACCTGAAGAACTCATCTAACCTCAACCCTTGAAATTTTCAAAACGGTTGTTTGTGTTCCCACCCTTTGGTCCCTTCTTCCTTCTCTTTCTCTTCTTCCTCTGGATGTGCCAAGTCCTGTCTGATCTTTTTTTTCCATAAAACTTCATATATTGATATCTTCTTAAATATTATTGTCTGCATATTATAGTTACCCATGTTCAAAACATGAACCAAAAAAGAAACCATAATCGTTTAGAAAATGTAAACTTTGCTAAGGAAGATGGATTGTGGGGAATTGTCAAGTGAGTCATCATTGTAGTGAGAAATACTTTTAAGCAAATGTTTAGAGCCCATTTGCCCAATTAAAATCTCTCCATTGTTTTTACATTTGAATGCCTCAGGGTAGAATCTAAATTATTTTTAGTTTATTTTTCTTTCTGTGTCCTCCTGTCATTTTCCCAACAGTGATACTCTTTGACAGTCTTTGTTTTCCCTTCTGATTACCATTAGTATTGTAGTTTTTTTTTACCCCCAGCCCTTAATATCACTGTCTCTTTTTTTTTTTTTTTTTGCAGGCAGAGTGGACAGTGAGAGAGAGAGACAGAGAGAGAAAGGTCTTCCTTTGCCGTTGGTTCACCCTCCAATGGCCGCCGCTGCAGCCGGCGCACCGCGCTGATCCGATGGCAGGAGCCAGGATCCAGGTGCTTTTCCTGGTCTCCCATGGGGTGCAGGGCCCAAGCACCTGGGCCATCCTCCACTGCACTCCCTGGCCATAGCAGAGAGCTGGCCTGGAAGAGGGGCAACCGGGACAGAATCCGGCGCCCCGACCGGGACTAGAACCCGGTGTGCCGGCGCCGCAAGGTGGAGGATTAGCCTATTGAGCCACGGCGCCGGCCCGGTCTTTTTTTTTTTTTTTAACTTTACAGCATCTGTAACTGTTGAGACAATTGAGTTGCAATCATAATCTGTGTCACAACCATTATTTGATAGTATTTCTGCCTGGATATTTATGTATTGAAACGCTTAGGATCCAGACAAAATATGAACCAGAACAAGCATCATAAAACCTGTACTGTGATCTTTTAGATGTAGTGTTGAGAGAAATATGAATTGAATTGAATGAAAAGAAGGTAAGTCAGGGAGTTCTATGTTCAATAAGCCTTTCATTTAAATTATTTATTTGAGAAGTCATCACATAATTTATGAAAATACTCACTAGCCTTAAAATTCTGTTTTCCACAAACTATGTCAAGAATCTTTAGATTGTCAAAAATACCTAGCAAATGTTGTTAGAAGAAATACATATGGGATTCACATATATGAACATATGTGAGAATGTGGAAAGAGATTCATAGTTCATTCCCAGGAAGATCAGGAAGTGGTATAATACCATGGAAATACCATTTCCATGTATTCCTTCAAAACACTGTCAACAAAGCATTGTCACCTGGCTGCTTGTTTTTTGCTTATCTGAAATACTTTAAGAAAATCAGTTAATGACGAGGGGACAAATGGCTTCATCATGGCAAATTTAGATTTTCTCATCTGTAAAACTGTAACTAAACTTTCTTCATAGGTTATTTAGGAGGATTAAATGAATTGTTGTGTTAAGTTGTTAACACGATCTGTAGAATGTTATAAGCATAAATGTTTTTATTATTATTACTAATTCATAGTCATTTAAATTATGCTGGGTAATGTGAAAGGTAAAGAAATATATGGCTTTGGTGTTGTTCTCAAGATGTTTCAGTCTAGCTGGGAAATGAAAAATAATGAGAAGGCCAGTACAGAGAATGATGGTCAGCATGTAATTAACTGCTAAATTACATGGTGGAAAGTATAAATACTACAATGGATTAGAGGTAGAAATAAGTGTTAGGGATAATCCCATTATAGAAGGTAGTTGTTGCTACAACAAATATTTTTAGTGGCACTATGTTATGTTCTGAATTTCAAGAAACTACATTGCACATCTATTTAATATCTTCCACTATATCTACTATTATATGTCTTCTTGGTTTCTCCCCATTTCGTCATCACCTAAATGTAATTATCGTTAAAGGTTAATTACCTTAAATAGTGATGAAGTTGTGCCCCCTGAAATATAAATAACTTCTTTCCATGTTTAGAATAAGAACTATACCCTTCTCTCTGTAATGAAAGACCTATGGAACCTGACCTCTGCCTGTTTCTCCAGTATTATTTCATAGCATGTTCTTCCTCATTCATTTGGCTGCAGTCATCTTCTATTGGTTCTGAGAATAAGTCAAATTCATCTCCGTTCTAAAGGCAAGCACATTTTCTGTACATTTGCCTGGAGTGTTCCATTCTTCCTTGTGGGGAGCAGCCCGGACTGGACTGAGTTACTGGAATTAAGACTTATTCTATGCATCTGCTCTCCCACAATATGGCGCTGGGAGAGAAGTAAACAGCTTCCGCACAGCTGCCTCCAGTTCAGCTAATAAACTGTAGGACTTGCTCCTGATTGGAGAGCAGCGTACTCAGCGTGTGGGCAGCCGAGTTGGGATTGGCGGAGGAGGACTATAAAGGAGGAGAGAGACGGCATGCACCGGGAACATCTATGAGGAACATCTAAGGGGAACACCTGTGCAGCCCCCGAGAGAGCCGGCCGGCGGTGTGCCGCTCCCCTGCGGAAGTGGGGAATGTGGCCAGGGGGAACTGCCCTTCCACGGAGGTGGAAGGGATAGTAGCCAACCCGGGAAGAACCAGCAGCAAACCCGGGGAGGGCCGAGCAGACAAAAGAACAACGCAGGGTCCTGTGTCGTTCCTCCATGAAGAGGGGGAGCGACACTTCCTATTTTCTCATAATTCAGTTATTAAAGTATTACAGTCTTCCTTTAGATCTCCCTCTATTCCTCCATCGCACCCTGCATCCCATGCCACAATTCTCTGTATTCTTCTAGTTCCTTGTTTCCATTGCAGGATTTATTTCATTTTGGAATTTTTTTATTTGTTCATGTGAGAATATTGTTGATGTTGTTGTTGTTATTGATATGTTTCTCTATTCTATAGAGAATATAAATATAGGAATATAAGTAACTAAGAGGTAGGGAACACTTTTTTTTATTCACCGTTACTTCATGGAATAAGTATTTACTTAAGTGTTATCAATTGTCATCTAGAAAATGAACAAAAGCATTCTTCACGTGTTTTTGTTCCACTTATTTCGATGTTCCTTTGGAAATATATTTGAATCACAATTGTTCCTCATTGTGGATCATATTTTGAACTTGACTTCCCTTGAACTCTTGGCTGATATTCGAAATTCTATCCATACTTTTATTTTCCCTAATTAACCTTCTTATCATTTGTTTTATTCTTACATGGGTTTCTATTAGTCTTCTAGAGTCTGTTAGGTTTCATTGATGGGATCTAAAATAAAAATCATTTATGGCTAACTTAAGCAGAACAAAAAGGAAAATGAAGGAAAGAAGATGGGACAGAAGGTTGCAGAGGGTGAAATATAAAGAAAGCAATTTGAAATCTATAGGGCAACTCAGAGAATGGATGACAAAGTAGAACATCTAGACTTCAAGACAGACAGGAATAGAATAACCCTTGGGATCTTGGGATTTAAAAGAAAGAGACAATCAAGGACCCACTATTACAATAAATGAACTCCAAATTTTTCTACCCTTCATTTTATTCAAGTCTCAAATACCTGAGAGAATTTTGGTTTACCTAATTTGGGTTACTTGTCATCCCTTTGTCAGTACCTCAGATATCTGCACCACAAAAGTTATAGTCAAATGATCTCTAAAACATCATTGAGGTCACTTCTTTATAAAAGATTGGGTATGTACATGGGGCCAGCACTATGGCATAGCAGGGAAAACTGGCATCCCATATGGGCATCAGTTTGATTCTCTGCTGCTCCTCTTCTGATCCAGCTCTATGGTATGGCCTTAGAAAGCAGTAAAGGATGGCCCAAGTGCTTGGGCCCCTGCACCCATGTGGGAGACCTGGAAGAAGCTCCTGGCTCCTGGCTTCGGATCAACCCAACACCAGCCATTGAGGCCACTTGGGGAGGGAAGCAGCAGATGGAAGACCTCTCTCTCTGCCTCTCGGTAACTCTTCCTTTTAAGTAAATAAATCGATCTTAGAAGAAGAAGAAGCTTGGGTAGATACAAATGAGGGTAGTTCAAAAAGCTCATGAAAAAAACAGAACTAAAAATTTGAGTTTATAGAACAAGCATATAGCCTAGCAGTTAAGACACCCCCATCCCACAAGGGAGTGTCTGTTTTCAACTCCTGACTCCAACTTCCTTCCAACACAGATCCAGGGATACAGTGGGAATGTCTGAGATAATTGGGTTCCTGCCAGCTGTGTGGGAGACTGTGATTGCTTTTCCAACTGCTGCTTTATCCCTGGCTTAGCCCCAGACATTGTGAGCATTTGGGAGTAATCTAGTAAGTCGAAGCTCCCTCAATCATTGGAACACTCTCTCTCTCTCTCTCTCTCTCTCTCTTTCTCTTTCCATTTCTCAAATTAATAACCAAAATATTTTATAAAAGAAAGTAGGAGTGTTATTGCCCAAAATTTTTCACAATAGATAGAAAACACATATTCTGAAAAAAACCTATGCATAGATTTGATTTTTTTTATTTAGTAAATATAGATTTCCAAACTACAGTTCATGGATTACAATGGCTTTCCCCCCCATAATTTCCCTCCCACTCGCACCCCTCCCATCTCCCGCTCCCTCTCCCATTCCATTCACATCAAGATTCATTTTCAATTATCTTTATATACAGAAGATCAATTTAGTATATATTAAGTAAAGATTTCATCAGTTTGCACCCACACAGAACCACAAAGTGTACCTTTCTCTGAAGGGAGAAGAGAACTTCCACTTTGACTATGACCCTGTCGGAATGAGATCAAAGTCGGCGAACTCAAAAGGCTTCCATAGCCTTGGCAACTCATGACTAGAGCCTAGGGAGATTACTGACGCCATAAACAAGAGTGTCAAATTGTTAAGTCAACTACAGGAGTCACTGTGTACTTACTTCTCATGTGGAATCTGTCCTTAATGTGTTGTCCAATGTGAAGTCATGCTATAACTAGATTTGATTGTTTTTAAGATTTATTTATTTATTTGAAATGTAGGAAGGTGGAGAGGAGGGGAAGACAGAAGAGAGAAGGAGGAAGGGGGAAAGAGAGAAAGAGACAGATCTTCCATCCACTGGTTCAATAACCAAATGGTGAGCTAGAGCTAGTCCAGGCTGAAGCCAAGAGCCCAGAGCTCCATTCAGGTCTCCCACATGGATGGTAGGGGCCCAGGCACCTAGGCCATCCTTCACTGCCTTCCCAGGCACATTAGCAGGGCAATGGATTGGAAGCAGAGCAGCTGGGAACTTGTGCTCCCATGAGATCCAAGTGTTGCAGGTGGCAGCTTAACTCTCTGTGCCTCAATGCCTGCCGCTATCCACGGATTTTTTTTTAAATTGCACCAAAATTGACTACTTTTAATTTCAATATCTCAAGAAATTTTTAAAGTGCCCTTGAACTGGACAGCTCTACTATAACAAGCTGCAGTAAAAAAGGAACCATTTTTTCTGAACCAGTAAGAAAGACATAATAAAGTATGTTATATTGTATAATAATACAAATGTGCTACACTGATAGCTGAAGCCATAAAAAAGAAAATTTGATAAAAAATATGCTGTTGGTCATTAAATTATTTATGGTAGTTGAGGGCAGAGGGTATTTAGATATAGAAATAATTTTTTTCACTCAGATCCTGGACCATATATATGACTATAACTTGAGAGCTAATTAGTAGCAACATTGAATTTCTAGCATAACATGATCATGTTTTCTGAGTGTGAAATGATACAATTTAATGTCTATATATGGTCATGTACTAGGAATTTGTAAGACTGGTGTTTAAACACAAATTCTGTATAATGAACTGAACTATTTTCAGTTGTATTCAATGGAACTCTGATTTTGCTCATTGAATATTGCTGTTTTCAGATTACCAAGCTGGTTCTGAAATGCAAATACCTTAGGCCTTTCCATGATGATGGCAAAATAGCTTAAACGTAGTACACATTACACACCACCATTAGGTTCAGCAATCCTACTTAATGCACTGTCCACCTGTACACACCACCACAGGATCTCGTCTCCAACAGTTCCTTCTGTCTGAGGTTTAAGGCAAAAGGTTTCTGAACTATCAGGGAAAGAAATAAACACATGTGGTAACTACGGTTCTCCCTCTGTGACAGAACTAGAATCTAGAGAGTTACCACCACGTTTATGCATTTCAAATGTGGGCTCCTATCCCCTCAGTCTCTCAAAGGCAATTTCCTTGGAAAGCCAAGTTTACATAAAGGATCATGCAAATCCTCATTTCAAATCAGTGAATAGGTTGATGTGCTCGGATGACTGTTTCAGAACTATGGATCAAATAGATTTTAATACTTGAAATATACCATTTTTACTGTTTCATTAAATTGGCTGTTGCATGTGTGCATTAGATAAAAATAACTCATTTTGTAGAATATTAGAAATTCTTATACATATTGAAGTTGGTCAGCACAAGTTCCCAGATTGAGGACTCCAAGGGGAGGGGTATGGGAAGGGAGAAGAAGGGGAGAGAAAGCAGGAGAGAAACATGCATGTGCATACATACCTGTATGCATATTTATAAGAGACCCTATAAATATATATGTATATATATATTTTACTACATGGATACAAATGTCCATTTGCAAGCAGTTATTATTTCAGCATCCTATCTTTGACAAATCCAAAGAAAAATTTGCTTATTTTCTTCAGTCTTTAAAAGATAAAAAGTGTTTTCTTTTAAAAAATGCATGTTACACATATTCATTTGATTTAGCTGCAAAAACACATTACAGTAACACTCATGTGAAATAAGTTTTATACAATCTGTTATTAATGAGTTAAAAGTAAGTTGGTTAAAATAATTTAAGATGACTTTCTTAAGGCCTCAACTGTGGCTGATACTCTTTTAGGCTTTGCTTTGTTGTTCAGTATCTGATTTTGATTTATTAGTTTTCTTTCTTCCTTTCTCTTTGTAAACATTTATTTAAAAGGCAGAGAGGCCGAGAGGACAGTGAGCAAGACACATAGACTGACAGATTGGCAGAGACAGAGAGCTTCATCTGCAGGTTCACTCTCCAAATGCCTGCAACAGCTAGGGCTAGAGCTGGCTGAAGCCAAGCTTTGCAAACTCAATCCATGTCTCCGACTTTGGTGTCAGGGACCCAAGGACTTGAGTCATCACCTGATGCTTCCCGGGGTATGCATTAGCAGGAAGCTGGAGTTAGAAGCAAAGCCAGGACTCTAACATGGAAATTCTAAAACGATATTCAAGAATCCTAAGTGGCAACTTATTCCTGTGCCAAAAGCCTGCCCCCCGGTCCTTCTCTTAAAGAAAGCATAGATGTTAAGGTGAGACAAGTCTAGTTACCTTTGCAAGCTTAGCTCCCATTTAGAGCTTTCCACTCCCTGTACAAAAGCACTTCTCTGAACCTGTGACTTTGGTGTTCTTCTTAAAATTTTTTAACTGAAATTTTTTATGTACTTGAAAGGTAAATAGAGAGAGAGAGAAAGGCAATGACAAACAGCCAGAGAGAAAGCTCCCAACTACTGGTTCACTCCCCAAATGCCTGCAAAGGCCAGGCCTGGGGCTGGAGCAAAGCCAAGTGTCAGGAATGCAATATAGATCTCCTAATCTGCTGTCAGGGACCCAAGTGCTTGGACCATCAACTTGGTCAATCACTGTACTTCCTTCCACTCCCTCAATGGATGATTTTTCTACTGGGATGACTTCTTTGACACTCTTTTCTCCTCCAAAGTTCAGGAAATATGTAGTCTCCATCATAGTTGTGCATAGCATTATGATCACATTTATCCCACTTAGAAACAGTTGCCTTCTGCTTATCATTCCATTGTATACTCTGGAAAAGCATAAACCATAGCTGCCATTTTCATCCCTGTGACTGCACATAGTGGACACATCATAAGTGGGAATGGCATGAAAACAGTGCTCAGGATTTTCTCTCCAGCTCCCCTCTTTCCTGCCTGCCTCATTCTAGAATAAAATGCACCAATTTCCTTTATAAAAGCAATTCTCAAAACCAACTAGCTTTGTTCACAGAGTGCTTTTTCATTTTTTTACAGTACTTGGAGTATCTTAGCCTCTATACCCTTCCCCCATGTTCAGCAAGTCAACGGCTATAACACGATGCTTCTGTTTTATATTTCTAAACGCACAACCACTGAAGCAAGTGCAAGGTGACTTTGCTCTAACTCAGCAGTCTTTTCAAAAATGTCTTTTCCCCCCTTTTGAGGTCCTCAGAACACTGTCATTAAGGGCTGAGAGGTGAAGATACATTAGATAAGAAAATAGCAGGCAGGGACCCCACAGCACTTCCAGGAGATCCATCCACATCTTGGCTACAAGCCTCAAAAAGCCTGTTCTTCACCAAAGGTAGCTCCATCAATCTACATTTCTTTCAAGCTTTTTTTTTTTCAAATGTCCTTCACAGGAAAGAAAGTGTTACTTTTCCCTTTTCTCTAAAGCTTAAAAATAAAATTAACTTTGGATATGGGAAAGATTTACCAAAGTGCTTTCCAAACTGGGATGCTTTCATTTAGTAGAAAAGGCAGTATCTTCTCTGGTACCTCTTCCCTGGGAATTTCACAGATGTTTTCTCTTGGTTAATTGTAAAGCAAGTCACTTTAAAGATTCTGTTCTGTCAACAGCTGTGCTGATACCTCTGTGTCCTCCTTGTCTCTGAATCTCTGTGTCCTGGAAGACTCTGGAAAAAGAGAGGCATTCAATTTGTTAAATGAAAAATACAAGTAATTTTGGTCTAAGAGAAATGGATTTAAACAATTTTCAGTTATCCTCTACCCATCCTCTCCACAAGGGAGAGATACTGAGTATGGCAGAAGGCTCTGTTGATTGTTTTTTTGTGATGTGAGGACTTATGAGAAAGCCACACCAGGTTAGTGGTGCTTTTTCTAGGAGTCTGACTTAGCTTCCCCCAAATCAGAATTTGGATGGATTTTTGTATGTCCGTATCTGTGTTTTTGTTTGCTTTTCTGGAATGTGTCTCAGATAGAGTTACAGATCTATGATAACATGAAAAGAAGGGAGACTTGGATGCAATTGCTGGTCTGCGCCCTAAGGATATAGAACCATCCATAAAGATTGTGGAACCAGTGACCCCAATCAAAGTCATTAGTTTGAGCCTTTGATAGACATTGACGACAAGGAAGGGAGCTTCAAGACTTTAAAGGATAGTTGAAGATCAAAATTCAGTTTTGGTCCTCCAAGAGTTCACTGCTCAATTTCTGAGAAGTTATGGGGAAGCTACAATTGTATTAATCACAGGGCCTCTCACAGCATCATATCATAGTCATAAGGGAGCTGAGGTGCATATCAACATGACCGTATTATTTGAATATTCAACCTATTCGCATAGTTTGTAAACTTTTGTAATAGGCACTCTTTTGAATTGATGGCTGTATTTTTCCAGTATAATATTGTGTGGTATCTCTTGATGGGGAAGAGCATTCTCTGTAGTTCCTGGAGATTCTGATGAGTAAATCTACATCTGTATTTCTCATCCACTATTTTCAATCATTCTCACACAAAAATGTCTAGAAATTCAGATATCTATTAAATAAATCTAAATTTGTCACTAATTTACCCTGTTTTTTTAAGGATTTATTTATTTGAAAGGCAGACTTACGGAGAGGCAGAGAGAGAGGTCTTCCATCTGCTAGTTGACTCTCCAGATGGCGTCAGTGCCCAGAGCTGAGCCAATCCAAAGCCAAGAGCCAGGAGTTTCCTCAGGGTCTCCCATGCAGGTACAGGAGCCCAAGGACTTGGGCCATCTTCCATTGCCCTCCCAGCCCATAACAGAGAGCTGGATCGGAAGTGGAGCAGCCAGGACTTGAACTGGTGCCCATATGGGATGCTGGTGCTGCAGCAGGTGACCTCTTAAGTCACAATGCTGGCCCCTAACTGTTTACCATTTACTTCATCACTTATTCTTTCTCAAATTTACTGTTCTTTCAGTTTCCTGAGATTTGTACCATTATCATTATTTTTGGTCACTCATTTCTTTTTTTATTCTAATTATGTAAGTAGCCACGTATGCTCATATTTCTTTTTTCAGCTCAAGTCCATTACCCGCTTTCTGCAGGTTCTGCCGCATTCTAACCTTTCTCAAGTTTTCCTTCCCTATTGGGAGCTAACATTTTATTCGTAACAATTCCCCATCTCTACACTCCCAAACTGTACCCGAATAAAATATATTTCTTAAATAGCACTTCTGTTATTCCTACCAGTTCACAACATTTTGGATGCATCTCATTACCTTCATTTTAAACTTGAGGTGAAGAGCACTCTCATCTCTGAAATCTCGTATCGTCAGTGCTGAATTTATATTTAGAAAGTACCAGTTAATGTTATAAAGAACGAAGTGACTGCAGATCTTTCTAAATATCCATCCTACTTATTGATAGGAATTTGTAACAAAATACCAAAGGCTCGATTTTGCAAGGATTTGCAAAAAAAGAAATATCCAGGTAGGGGCAGAGCTTGGAAGCAATTTGGGAGCAATTCCTAGTTAGCAAGCAGCCACTACCAGTGAAAGGAAGTTTTTTGTCTGCAAATAAAACATAAATCTAACAGGGGGTGGTGTAATGGCTGGAGCATGGAGAAGAGTTTTCAGGCATTTATAAAAAGAGTAACAATGATTTTTTTTTTTTTAATTTAAAGTAAGCTTTCTTAGTGGTTCTGTTTCTGCATGGGGAAAAAGCTGCCTACCCATACAGTTTCATACAGCGAATTATAGATTATCTCAGCCAATTAAAGTAATTACTGTAGAAGATGCTTTTGGGACACCCTTCTGCAGGTTGCATTGCCACCACTTCTGGTATGATTAAAATCCCTAGGCTTCAGATTGCAATGATACCTTCTACTTCAAAAGAACTTGCATATAATTTGAAAGGACCCCTTCCATCTATTCCTTTCATTTACAAATTTTGTACTTCTCAGTGTTTTACAGACTCTTTTCTATAGGATGATAGCCTGGGTTTTCCTTCCCCTCCTTTTCTTGAAAACAGTTGGTACCCACCCAGTTACTATTATATATAAAAGCTAGCACTATGCTTTCCTTAGTCTGACAGCAGAACTACGTGTTCCGTTTTATTGAGTTTGTTGACATGTTTCCATAATGGCTTTCCAATGTAAGCTGCTTTATTGCTGACAGCAAAATGATAATTCCAAGCATCCTAACTTGACATATGAAAAATCTCAATGATAATGCTGATTAACATATCTTTTGCATTTAAATTACTATGTTTTTTAAGAAGAGAAAATTGTACATTTGGTGGGTTGTTTGCATAGTCAAATAAACATACATCAGGATGTGCAATCTAGTAATTAGGTGCATTTATCTGTTTGTGACACCACTGGAAAATACTCTGACTCAAGACTCTAGGGGCAAAATACTTCTGCTTGGATTGTCATTTCAAAAAACATGACCTCCCATAGCAAAATCAGTGCAGATGCCTAAATATGGAAAGCATTTGCCTAGTGCTTGATTACTTTAGCTAAATGTCTTTGTAATAAATCTTTTTAAAAATAATATAGATTTTGTCTTTTATAGATGTGTTTGCTTTATGTGTTATCATCTTAGCAGAGTCTGTACTTTATTTATATGGTAATAAAAAAGAACTATAGAATTCAGGCATTTTTACTGTCTTTAAAACTTACATATTTGAATAGTTTAGAAGCACCTGTATTGACCACAGGGAGGCAAGTGAGAAAACACAAGTGTTTTTCCCCTGGACCATCAAGGTCTATAGTTAAATGTGGCCGTTCAGATAGGAAGTTCTCTAGCTAATACTGCATTCAAGAGTAAGCAAAGTCTTTGAGTGAGTGAGTGAGTGTGT
Source organism: Oryctolagus cuniculus (assembly GCF_051225735.1). NCBI lineage: Eukaryota > Metazoa > Chordata > Mammalia > Lagomorpha > Leporidae > Oryctolagus > Oryctolagus cuniculus. The sequence continues at coordinate 53,549,166 of NC_142872.1, forward strand.
GTGTGTGTGTGTGTGTGTGTGTGTGAGGAGATTGTGTTCCTTGAAAATTCAGAGGTCATCATATCTGTTTTTTCTTTAAAATGTTCAATTCTATGAATTTCATCATTTCCATCAATAGAGACCCATTTCATTGTATCTGTCAGTTTGATGGTGAAGTTTGAGATGGAGGCCTACATGACATGGCCAGCCCCACCCACCTCCCATAGCCATGAGACAATACCACCCTCATGATTGTGAATCCAACAGATTCAGGTGTTGTGGATAATCTGTGGAAACATTGTTCTCACTTTCTTGGTCATCTGTAGTTGCTTCCTTCTCTTGATACCTTCTTACTTGAAGACTAGCATAATTAAGTCTGCAGCATTCAAGTCAGACATTTATTTTAGTTGACACCATTTTACTGCAGTGACAGGGGAAAAATGGATTTGTTCTTTCCTTGTAAAGAGGAGGGTAGATCTGAAGAAGAGTGGTTTTGTTCTTGTGAGGATGGGAGTGAATAGAATGTCAATCTAGGGGTTCAGTTATTATACAGTAGAACAGGGTGGCAAGTGTGGGGTAGGGGAATTGTATTCAGCGATGAAGGGGAGATTTCAGTAAGAGAAAGGGCAAAAGGATTGAAAGGGAGAGAATGTGTGTGTGTGAGAGAGAGAAATTTTTAGAAAGGATAGAACAATGGAAACAAAGCAGTTTGGTTCTGTTGGGTGTAAACTCCATTCATGTTTTTGAGAAATCATCAGTTAGAAAAAGTTACTCAACAATGCGATTGGGGGACATTCTAGGATTTGTGATATTAGTTTGATGATAAATACAAGCTGATCTGTGGTAGGAGCAGCTGGTTGAGAGCAGGGTAATAATTTTATTTTATCAGTTTACATCCCAGGATTGACCTCTTACCACTGACAGTAGCTGTGGTTTTCAGTTTAATTTGAGGGGCCAATGAACATAGACCTGAAAAACCTAGAAAACACTTACAAAATCAGTACAATAAGACACTTTTCATTAGATTACATTCTACTGAAATACATAGACCTGTGGCTTTTGAAATCAGTTTCTTGGTGATTTGATGTTAATCTGTTACTGAAAAATAGAATGCCAGTTATCACAATAAGCAGAAAGAAAAAAATGCTAATGATAATTATTGCATTTATTCTACCTGAACATTCAATTTTCTTTTGGATATATAAAAAGCAAAGAGTATTTTCAAATATGCTTCCATATTTTCAGTATAACACAGTATTTTATAATATATTCAATAGTTATTTAAAATTATATTAAAATATTTTACATGGCCAATTCTTATGTCACTGATTATAGCTAAATGCAAACATGTTTGAGAGTGGGGTATGGAGACTGGAGATGGGGTGCAATGCAGGTAGTGCCTAAAGATCGTTATATAGTTAGATGGGTACTTGCAATGTTTATTATATAGCTAAGGAAAGCCAGCTAAGAAATCATGCCCATCAATTATTTATCATGCAGATTCTTAGTTCTTATAGATTTAGTCCTATGGAATCAGAATCTGTAAATGTGAAGTTAGAACACTGAATTTTCAGAAGATTCAGTTAAAATTGTGCACAATTAAGTTTTCACAGTTCAATCTGTACCTTTAAAACTTGTAGACAGGGGCTGGTGCTGGGACAAAGCAGGTTAAGCTGGCACTTAGAGCAGTGGTAGTCCTTTTTGTAGTACCAGCTTGAGTCTTGGCTGCTCCATTTCCAATCTAACTTCCTGCTACTGTATCCAGGAAGGCAGTGGACAATGGGCCAAGTCTTTGGGCACCTGCCCAACCCAGGCGGGAGACCTGGATGGACTCACAGGTTCCTGGCTTTCAGTCTGGCTCAGCCCTGACTGTTGTGGCAATCTGGAGAGTGATCAAGACTATAGGAAATATCCCTATGTGTCTCTCACTCTCTGGCTCTCCTTTCTCTTTCACTCTGCCTTTTGATTACATAAATAAGTATATTTTTAAACAAATAAGTAAAACCTATGCAGTTTAAGAAAGGGACTCAGAAGCAGATAATTCAAGATATTACCTTTTATTATGAGCAGGAAATGTTGGCATTTACTACTGCTGATTGAACAAGGGCAAACCTCTTCAGATTTGCCTTCATTTGGAGCTATTCCACATCGGCCCAGTACTCTCTACTAAAATAAGAGCAACAATAACAAAAAAGAAAATAAAAACATAATCATGTGCATGTACACCTTGATTCATTCTGCGTTTATCTATTGAGTGACTAAAATGCACATAATGACTTCTTACCTTTACAGTAGCATTATTGAAACTAAAATGGCTGGTATTCTGCAGCACTTCATTAATAATAAAACTTGAAGGTAATTCATTCGATAAACACATGTAGAGTTCCTACATTTCTTGATAGTTAGGGCTAAAATTCTGCTTCCACTGATTCTGCAAAATCACCTCTGTAATTTCTTTCTCTGAGGCAAGCAACTCAAGACTATTTGGATGTCTTGGAATAGTGGAATAAAAATATAATTTTAAAATAGTTTAGTATTTTAAATCTTTTTTGCCTATAAAATACATAAAGAAATTTTTTGGTTACTTTACTTTCTATTAAATAAGAATTAAATCAAAATTTTGCAGGAGATGTTTTTAAACTGAATTTCATATCATTGCAATGCTGTAGCCTAGCTCTTGCTATGCAAGTTTATATTTTTGTATTATTAGAATGATAACAATTGCTATTTGCAAAATATCAAATGACATAAATGATAACATTATAGTTACCTGTGGAAATTATCACTGGGAATACAGTATTCAAAACATTTTAAAACATTCTAACTTCAGGGGGCTGGTACTGTGGCACAGTGGGCTAAGCTGCCACCTGCAATGCTGGTGTCCCCTATCAGAGTTCTGTATGGAGTCTTAGCTGTTCTGCTTCTGATCCAGCTCCCTACTAGAGTATAAAGAAAAGCAGAGGGCAATGGTGCAAATGCTTGTGCCTCCGCCAGCCATGGGAGAGACCTGGATGGAGTTACAGGCTCCCAGCTTGGGCCTGGACCAGCCGTACACATTGCAGCCATTTGAGAAGTGAACCAGCAGATGGAAGAGCCTCTCTCTCCCTTCTCTGTCTCTCCTTCTCCTCTGTCTCTGTTTCACTCTGCTTTTCAAATAAATAAATATGGAGTTCCAATTTTTAATTTATGAAACCTAGGTTGATTTTGCCTTATAATAAAATCCCTAAAAAATTTTTGATATTTAGTACTAATGCTGTTAATCAAACACAAGCTATGATATTGGGGGTGTTTTTAGACAAATACTCGTAATAATAAGTTGAATACTCTGAATATTTTATTTGAAAGTAAAATGTGTCAGTGTATGTGGCCAAATGGCATGGCATTATCAAGTAGAGTGAATACTTGAAAAGTAAAATAACTTGGAATGTAGAAGGTAATGAGTAATTACCTGGAAACAGTTCAGTGGAGTTTAATATGAAGCAATCACAATACTGTATTAGTAAGACATAAAATGTCTTAGCTAGTAGTCCAAACATTAGGACACCTTGTTCAGTGTTAGAGTTGCCAACCTCCACTTTTGAGCCAATTACATTGTGGATTTTTAAATTTTGAGGAATGTGTCTACTGATATCTTTATAATGTTAAAAAGAAAACCTCAGGCATGTTACCAACGCAATTGTTTTCCTCTTTGTTAGATAAGGAAGTTTCCATGAGGGGCTCTCCCTATATTTAGGGAGAGACAGAGATCAAAGATAACTGGGGGACAAGAGTTTGGGAAATGTCCTGTAGACATAACTCCTGATACTGTTTCTTCACCTTAGCAAGTCAAAATTGCAAAACCCAAGAACATGTTTGATAAATAGGTTAATAGAATGGAGCAAAACCAAGCAAGAATAAGTTTTGAATTCATGACTTCAGACTTGATAATGAAAAAACAAAGTTCATGTAAAATGTACTTAACAGGGGCTTGGATTGTGACACAGGGAGGTAAGCTACCACCTGCAATCCTGGCTTCCTATTATGGAGCACTGTTTCAAGTTCTGGGTGCTCTATTGCTGATCCAGCTCCCTGTTAATGTGCCTGGGAAAGTAGCCACACATGTGGGAGTTCTGGAAGAAACCCTGGGTTCTAGCCTCTCTCTAGCCCAGTCCTACATATTGTGGCCATTTGGAGAGCGAACCATTGGTGGGAAGATCTTTCTATCTCTCTCTCATACACATACACTCTCTCTTTTCATAATTATGAAAAAGCTATACATAGATTTCAGTTTTTTGCATCAAAATGAACATGCATTTTGTCCATTTTCCATGAACTTATAAAATACCCTCACACATATAAATAGTAGATTGACAAATTTTCTTACTTCTTCTCTGAATTGGTTAGCAAGATACTTACTAAATGTCAATAATATGCATCATTTAAGCTTGCTTTACTTTTTATTGTTGTTGCAGCCAAAAGACTACTGACTAATATACTAAGCATCTATCTGACCTATGTCAACTGCTTTAAACATCTGACTCACAGTCAAATTGAAATGGGCTTTCATTTATCTAATTTGCTTGCATTTTGTGGTTCCCTGCACTTGGAATGTGTTCTAGAACTAACCTGTCTGTCATATTTTCTGTAATTATGGAATTATTGTTTTATCCTAGGCATATAGAATGACAAAACTGTGGTAATGTATCTTACTAAATTGAGAGTTGTCATAAGTCAGCATCCTCATACATACTGGATTTCAAAGACTTAGTATGAGATACAGAATATATAATAACTCATTAATGTTTTGTGTTGATTGCTGGTTGAATAATAAAACTGTGTTGGGTTAATACAATATATTATTAAAATTAAACTACAGTATAGTAGACGTTTTTACGTTATATCTGTGGCTTACATTTCTTTGAGCCGGCACTAATCTAGAAACATTTTTAAAACCTTTATTTATTTTCATTTTTTTTGCAAGGCAGAGAGAGAGTGAGAAGGAAAGAGACAGAAACAGGGAGACATTCCACCTACTGGTTCACTCCCTTTATGCCTGCAACAGCCAAAGGAAATTGGAACTCCACCCAGGTATCCCACATGGGTGATAGGGACCCAGGTACCTGAGCCAACATTGCTTCCCCTCATGATACACAATGGCAGGTATTTGGATCAGAAGTGGAGAATCCAGTACTTGAACCAGGCACTGTAATATGGGATGCGGGTGTCTTCAACATCAACTTAACTGCAGTGCCAATGTCTACTCTTTTAACATTTTTGATGAGTAGCTTGTAGACATTTCCAATTTCCCTTGCCTCTCACTTATGTCCAAACCATCAAAGATGTCATATGCCATGGTGAGCTATGTCCTAGGAAATTTATAGTTCTACTTTGGTTCTCTTTGGAGTATCTTTAATCACTATTTCTAGACTGTAAGCTCCGTAGGAACAGATATGATCCTGATGTCCTTGATAGAAATAAACAGGATCTATAAAAAGGTTAATATAGCATTTTTTCAGTTTAGAATATGACTCACCTAGGCCTGGGAGACACAAACCCAAACACTTTCAAAAAGTCTTGGAGAGTGGTCACATTCTAGTCCAAATTTATATATTGACACTTAAACAGTGAGCATGCATTGCCTTGGCATGAAAAGGAAGGAGGGCCTTATATCAGGAGGGCTAAATTTCTCACCAACTAGAAACTACTTCATAAAATGTTTGGCTATAAACACCTTCAGGGGCAAGGAAGAACACCCTTTGTCAAAAGAGGATTCTAGAAAGAAGGCTACTGATTAATTTTAAAGGTATTTCTGGAAATAGATAAGGAATGTTTAGATAAAGAACAAAGGATATCTCAAGGTTGCTCCAGATAGTTAAGACAAAATAGATGCTTTGTGAATATTACCCAAGTCAGATTGACCTGAACGATAAGAAAAGCTGTGTCTAGCCTTTTCTCACAGAAGTCCCAATAGTTTTTTCTCATAAAGGCTTGAAAGAAGGCCTTTTAGGGACAGTTCGTTCTCAATGTTCAGTGTGTACCTGACAGCAGCAACAGAGCAACTTGCACAATCATTTTGACTTATTTGGTTTTTAGCTGACTTGATGGTGAAGGATTTGGGGATTTGAATATCGGGGTGGGGCATTTAGTTGATCAATTCAAGGTTAAGAGGCCCATATCCCATCTTAGAATATCAGGATTCAATACCATCTCCACTCCTAACTCAAGTGTCCTGCTAATGCAGACCCCAAGGGACAGCAGTGATGGATCAAGTGATTGTCTCCCTGTTACCCAAATGGAAGACATGGATTGAGTTGCAACTACTGAGTTTCCTTGCATGGTCCTAGCCCTTGTGGGCATTTGAAGAGTAAACAGTGCATGGGAGCTCGCTCTACCTCCCCACCCCACCTTTTCAAATGAAAAACAAAGAACTCCATCTCAAGGAAGCAGCATGTATCCAGCCAGATTTGCCATGCAGGTATCTGGTATAATGCTGACAGATTTTCTAGTTTTTCAAGAGAAACTCCAAACTTGTAAATATTCCTTAACTATTAGCATAGTAACCCAAACCTTTTTAAAACATTTGCCAGGAAAAGAACCTCTGTGGCTCTGGTCAAGCACAGAGGCCACCCAAATACAGTCTGTAGCTTTCCTTTGCAGAAGTCCCATTCTTTGGGGTTAGAATTTTGTTCGCTGTTACACATGAGGCAAATATAAGGTAAAGTTGCAAAATGGCCCCATGAATTAGTAACAGACTGAAAAGAAATCCACAGGAATTCAAAGTTTCTGGCTATCTTAACGTTATTGAACCTGCCACTTTCTGTAATTAGGCGATGACAATCATTAATTAGAAAAGAAACCCTAGGTGAACAGTGTGAGACATCTCCACGGGAACACCGCGGGCTTAATCTCAACAAGAAGGAATGGGATGAGAGTGCAAAAACAGAGTTAGAGCCCATCCCAGTAAGGCTGATTTAAGTAACTAATATTCTACCTATGTAAAAACCAAACAAAACACAGTTTTCTTTGTATGAATACCCATATTTCCCCTTTCATCCTGTTCTGTTAAATCTTTCGTGATGTTTTTGTTTGAGTAAAGTGGTTGCATCTATCATGCACATAGGAGGGAAATAGCTTCTCTACCTGTAACATCAAACATTGAAACAAAAGAGCAGTTGTGCGGAGTTCATTGAGATTCACTGAAAAGCGTCGCTTGCCTGCAGAGCAGGTGAGTTTCCTGCTGGCTTCTTATTTAGGGAAAACCTCTCGGTTTATGCCTCAAGAACAGTACAAGCCTCTAAAGAGTGAAAGTGGATTCTTTTTTTTTTTTCTTTTTTGACAGTAGAGATAGTTGTTAAGTTATACAATAGAATAAGGATCAGGGAATTAATGAGGAAAGAAAAAGGGAGCTGTGATGGACTTAACAGCCTGGGTCTTTTTCTAACAAGCTGTCCTCATGTTTTTTCCCCATCTGCTGGGAAGTTTGAAATACCACCTTGCTGGAGACGAGCATACAGAATTATATGTTGCTTTGTGTCTCATCCTTAACAGCCAGCTACATTCTACCTTACAGTTGAGTAGAAATATTTGCACCTGATTCTACAATATGATTTAGTTCCTTCAGATCTTTGCATGAGAATATCCCATATAACATGAGGGCAATAGGGATTCTTTGGATCTACTAAGGAAAAAAGACATGATTTTGGTGAATCCATGAATTTAAAAGATTGGAAAACACAAGCAAATTCATTTTCTTATTTTAATGTAACAAAGATTGTGAACTTACAGATGTTTTCATCATTATTGTTATTAATAGCTCCACTTAACAACTATGTGCCATCCATGATTTTATCCACTCTTCCCAGACTGAGGAAGGCACTGCCATTGTCCGTATTTTATAGAGGTATAAAATGGCTTAATAGCACCCAGCTTGCAATTAGAAGGACTAGAACTCAGTGTCTTCTGCTTTCATAGTTAACTTTTGTGAGAAACGACAGCTTCATAAAAGCAGTAGCAATTGTTTGGATTGCACTTGCCTAGGATCCATGAAGTGTTTTCACAACTATCCATACATATTTTGTCATCATTGCAACCCTTTGAGTTAGGGTGTTGTCATTTTACTGGGAGAACTCAATCACAGAAACACTAAGTAACTTGGCCAGTTGTCTCCAATAATTTATTAACATAAGGTCTCACACCCAAAGGAATAAAGGTGTTTCTGAAACTATAAACATACTCTTTGTACGCTATGATAGTAATACATGATATTTCCAACAAACATTAAGGAAGTGCTGAGGAGATGAAATTGAAAATGTGAAGAGTTCCCATGCCTTTTGCCCTTGTCTCCTCATCTCCTTGCTCCCATATCTCTGTGCCTCCATGGTAACCGATGTTATGGTAACCAACAGGTCCACCTGCTTGATCCACTGCCCACAAGCCTATTATGTAACAGCTCCTTGTGCATTTCTCAAAGCCACTGTGAGTAAAGGAGAAATAAACCCACAAACAACTCCAAGTTGTCCTCTGACCTGTTGGAATCCAGATCTGCTTGTTCTGAGCCCTAAACCCTGGGAAAACAGTAGGGAAAATGATTTTTTTAAGTTTTCATTCCAGCAGCACAATTTATTCATTATCAGTGTTTCTGGCATTATAAATTTAGACCCCAGAAACAGTAACTTTGGCTATTGTTCCTTTTCTGTAATGTAACAGACAGTCCTTATTGCTGTCCAACACAATTTAAAGATGCTACCTTTATTAAGTCCTAACAAATGTCTTCAGGCAAGTTGTTATTTTGTCCTTCTGTTGCTGTTGGTTTCTGTTCTGGCCTTAAATCCCATCTGTTAAGACAGCTGTCCTTACTGAGTTACCCTTCTATCTGATTATGTGTGTGTGCCTGTGTGTGTGTATATATAATTGTATAATATAATAATGTATGTCTGATTCAATAATTACTAGAAAATTTCCATAACTTTTCTGTTGTGTCAGTTAAACATGATTAAAAAGCAAGCTTGATCCAGAGAATACCAACCAAAACTGTGAACTCCAGATCTCATGATTCCTGATCAAGTAGCTTGAAGTGTAGATTCCTTTTCATGAAAATAAAGAAGTCAGCTGAAGGCTAGAACTAGAGTGACTAATGTAGTATAGCAGTGGACTTGTGTCCTTTCCCCCTACTTAAAAATAATGATAGGTTCTTCTGAAACCTGCTTAAGTAGGTGACACTTGGGGAGATGGATTGCCACACTGTGACATATGGTGCACTGGTATTGCAGTTGTATTGTAGAGATTATTACTAGCAGCAAGATTTTATAGTTATTGCCCTGTCAAAGCTGGTGTTTTAATCACTATCATCAACACTGCCTTCGTGTTTTACCTCATCTTCTATCCAGCAAGCCAGACCAGCATGTCATCCACAGAAAAGCTCATTTATTTACACCCATTACTTCATTAAGATATGTATTTCAGGGAGCTCAGTGGAGGATGGCTTGATGAGGAGGGGGGAAGATCTTCATCTTGGAAAGTAGAATTTAAGGATTGTGATTATTGATCTGAGGAGGCATAAGACTGGTGAGTTTATGAAGAGCCCCAGAAACCTGCCTTAGAGATGAGGAATGACTGAGGGTGCAGGTGTTTCCTCTTGTTCCTGAGAGCAATTAAAGAGCCGAATTATTTCCACTGTTACCTAATAAGGCAACAAGTATCACCTGATGAAGTTAATTCCAGACACTATACATGTAAACACAGCCCCGCTTCCTCAGTGTCTCGGCATTCTCTATATTTTGCAGTCACACAGAGGAGAGGCAAAGAACGTGACATGGGTCCCTTTAAAAATTACAAATGAGGGAGAAAATGGAACAGGTTGAAGCATCACTTGTCATTTGATCTTTAGTTATTGTACTTTAGTAAAATCAAATAACCCTTTTGGTATGGTCTGGATCCCATCCCAACGCCACCCTCAAGGTTCTCAAAGCAAACTCCTGCCAATTTCAGTTGTCCATGTCACATAGTAAAATAGGCCATAGTATTTTCATTGTGTTTTGTTGAGCAGGAAACTATTTCCTCAAACCTTTTTCTGCAGCCTATTTGAAATAGAAATGTAGTCGAGACACTTTGATGGTAAAAGTCACAGCTGTGGGGCTGTTTTCCCCTCTGTTTGTTACAATTGACCTCTTTCCCAGCACATTAGATTCAGTCTCCAACTTAAATTGCAAGGTGTTGTGAATAAGGTGTGCGTCACGACAGGCTTTGCTGGTAGAACTGTCCTTTCCCAGTGCCTCAGCACACAGCACCTTCTGAAAAACCAAGAGAGCAAATTTCTCATTTGTGGAGCACAGCAGGTCAGCCCCTTCCATCTGCTCAAGATTTGTGGCTGGTGTCATAGGCAGCCCATGCTCATCTTTCAAGTCCTAACAGTTCAGAAGCGACAAATCCCTGTGAACCCAGATTAAATGGGTTCCTGAAAACATGCTACTGTGTCTGGGGGCTTCATGTTTCCCCCCCAATACAATGCATCCTGAGCCCTCCTAGACTACTCTTTGACTATGTAAAGAGATAAGTACCAATCTCTGGTCTATTTATCATCCAAACGTGATATGCGTGGGTGGCTCTCACTATATGCATATTTATGTAAAATTCAGCGCACATATTTGTATCATTTTACTCTCTTGGCAAGCACATTTCAAGACCCGGCTTTCTCAGCCAAAATGAGTTTCACGATTTAAGTATAATACCACCTCTTTTTCTTGCCAAATGCAGGGGCCACATGAAGATGATTTCTCCCCATTGAGCTTAATCTGCAAGTATTATAGAAACATTCCTACTGCTGTGTGATTCTAAAAGGAGAAGTGCCTAAAATCTACCCAGACATTCCTGTTGGGCATCAGGAGATAGGAAGTCCATTTCCTCTCCTCTCTCTTTTTTAGGAAGGCGGTCAAAACTGTCTGATGTATCTTGGTGATGCTATGTGTTGTTTCATTGATAAGCTTAATCCCTTTTATTATTTAGGCACTGACAGTTAAGGGTAATTGAGATTGGCCTTTATTTAATGTGCTGTCTTTTTTTTTTTCTTGGTCACTGGTAAACATGCTTAATAAAAGCATCTTTTGTTCCAATAGCCTTGAAATGTAGTTAAGAAATCTGTTCTGAGTGTGGTTTCTAAAGTACCAGCATCCTGTCTTCACTTCTGTTAGGAGCCCCTCTGGCTTCCAAACACCTACTTCTTTGGAGATCTTCCCCGCTATCAACAGCTCTGCTTCTGGAGCCATCATCGTTGCAGAGACAATTCCTCATGAGTATTGCTTTTGAAAACGATCCTTGCATTTCTAATTCATTCATTCTTTCAGATGAAGTTTAGAATACATTTGGAAACTGCATTCTCCCTCCTCTCCCAAAAAAATGCTGTGTTGACTCACACTCATTTCTGTTGTGTAAACAATTGGGGGAGCATTGAAATACCTGCATTTCAATTATTTGTTATTTGCCTTGAAATGACTGTGTGTTATGTACTTGTATCTGTATTTTTCAGATTTTTAATTTTTATTTTCCTGTCTTCACATCATTTTGTTTTGATGACTTTATGAATTTTGCTATTGTGAGTTACATGTTTTCCTTGCACAACATTTTCCAATTGATGATAAATTATTTCTAAAAAAGCTATTAAAATGTTTATCTTTTGATCTTTAAATTAAATTATTTTGTTAATCAGAAATTACCAGGGTTTTTTAATTGCTTGGGTAAGTAACCATTTCTGTGCATGGATGATGCGAATACAAAAGATACAGATAAGCTTTCCTTTTTTTTAAGATTTATTTATTTATTTATTTGAAAGGCAAGTTACAGAGAGGCAGAGACAGAGAGGGACAGAAATCTTCCATCTGCTGGTTCACTTCCCAGATGGCCCAATGGCCAGAGCTGAGTTTATTTGAAGCTAGGAGCTTCTTCCATGTCTCCTACCCGGGTACAGGGACCCAAGGACTTGGACCATCTTCCACTGCTTTCCCAGGCCATGACAGGGAGCTGCATCAGAAGTGGAGCAGCCAGGACTTGAACTGACACCCATAAGGGATGCCGGCACTGAGGGCAGCAGCTTTACCCACTATGCCATAGTGCTGGCCCCAGCTTTACTTTATTTTCAGCATTTACATTCCTCATATTTTCTCAGTCATTCTCTTTGGCCAAATCCTTTCCAGACTGTCTCAGTATGAATATGCCTTCTGCATCCCATAAAAAACAAGTCAAGCACTTCCTCTTGAGTGAAGAATAATCATTTTATCATGACATTTACAGCACTCCTGACACTGAATCATCAGGTTTTTCCACACCAGTTGTCCAACTCTGGATACTAACAGAGTATCCAGTGATTCAGGTCAGTTCTTTTTTTAAAAAGATTTATTTATTTATTTATTGAAAGGCAGAGTTACAGAGAGGCAGAGGCAGAGAAAGAGAGACAGAGAGAGGTCTTCCATCTCCTGGTTTACTCCCAAATGGCCGCAACAGCAAGAGCTGGGCCAATTCAAAGCCAAGAGCCAGGAGCAGCTTCTGCGTCTCCCATGTGGGTGCAGGGGCCCAAGGATGTAGGCCATCTTTGACTGCTTTCACAGGCTATAGCAGAGAGCTGAATTAGAAGTGGAGCAGCCTGGAATCAAACCGGCACCCATATGGGATGCCAGCACTGCAGATGGTGGCTTTACCTGCTATGCCAAAGCACTGGCCTCCAGGTCAGTTCTGATACTGAGCATCCAAAGTTAGTACAGATAGCTCAGTTAGGACTCAATCCTAAGACTGTCTGAGGCTACCCACACTCCTTTTTGATGTGTTTCCAGATAGGGGATTCCATGAAAATTTTCTTTTATTGTTGTTTATTATTATATTTTATCACTACTTATTTCTTTTACTACTTGATGAGAAAAGACATGACACAGAGACACTAAAGTGAGAGATGAATGGGGCTGTGGATGGGAAATGGAGAATGTATGGAGCTTTCATGTTCTCAAAGGCATGCTGTTGACATTAGAACAAATTTATAGATCTGATTGGATTTAATTTTTGATTACTATATCTGGGCAGCCTCTGTTCTACAAAATAATGTTTGATGGATGCTCTAGGGCCCTCTGAGCAACAGCAAAATGTAGGTTTTGTAAATTGAGCATAGAGAAACAGAATTATAAGGGAAAAGGTGATTGGTTGAGACCACTTCAAATGACTGTTAATTTCTTTCTGAATTTTTTTCCCCTTTTTTTGGTGAGGGGTGAGCTATGGAAATTTCTTAATTGTGTTGATTAATGTATACTGGAGTCTTTGTTTTGTGATTTACTGCAGTAAAGTTCATTTTTTTTAAGATTTAATTATTTTATTTGAAAGGCAGAGTTACAGAGAGGCAGAGTCAGAAAGGGAGAAGGAGGGAGAGAGAGAAAAAAAGAGAGAGGTCTTTCATCTGTTGGTTCACTCGCCAAATGGCTGCAATGGCCAGAGCTGTGCCCATCAGAAGCCAGGAGCCAGGAGCTTCTTCTGGGTCTCCCACATGGGTGCAGGGGCCCAAGGACTTGAACAAGCGCCCATATGGGATGCCAGCACTATAGACAGTGGCTCTACCCACCATGCCATAGCTCCAGCCCCACAATTTTTTAAAAAAGGTTTACTTAATAATTTGAAAGGCAGAATGACAGAGAGAGATCTTTTTTTCTACTTGTTCATTCCCCAAATGACTGCAAATGAATGTGGGCCACAGTTAAAGCAGAAGCCAGGAACTCCATCCACATCTGCCACCTGTGTGGCAGGGACCTAAGCACCTGGGCCAGATCTGCTGCCTCCTAGGCACGAGAGAAAGAAGCTGGATTATAAATGTGGAATAGGCCGGCGCCGCAGCTCACTTGGCTAATCCTCCGCCTGTGGCACCGGCACCCCGGGTTCTAGTTCCAGTTGGGGCGCCGGATTCTGTCTCGGTTGCTCCTCTTCCAGTCCAGCTCTCTGCTGTGGCCCAGGAAGGCAGTAGAGGATGGCCCAAGTGCTTGGGACTTGCACCCACATGAGAGACCAGGAGGAAGTACCTGGCTCCTGGCTTCGGATTGGCACAGCACACAGGCTGTAGCGACCATTTGTGGGGTAAACCAACGGAAGGAAGACCTTTCTCTCTGTCTTTCACTGTCTAACTCTGCCTGTCAAAAAAAAAAAAGTGGAATATCTGCAACTTGAACCAGACACTCTAATGTGAGATGGAGCTGTCCCAGCCAGCGCCTCAACCTGCTGCCTGGCAATATTGGCCCTTCAAGAGCTTGTATAGAGCTTATTCTTCAGTCCTCTGCTTTTCAGAGGTCGTAGGGCAGAACAGAAATTTAAAGTCCTCTAATCAGTTAGTCTTTCTGGTAATCAGTCTAAATCGGAGGCTATCTAGGGACTCCACCATGACACTTCATTAGCATAATCTCATATGTTGTAATCAAAAAGGGTTGCTGATGAATAACAAAAGACATTTGGGAAATTCTTAGGGATTTAGGAGCCTTGTACCAGGACTAGGACAAAGAGTAAATATGTTCTGACTATGCCACATCCTCCTTTTAGAAATATCCATTCTTTATTATTATCCTTCTTTACAAATTAGAATACTTTTCCTCATTGTTTTATACAAGAGTACTTCATAAAGTTCATGGAAAAGAGTGAAAAGGTAAGTCTATTTGGTGCAAAACAATTGAAATCCGTTTGTAAGTTTTTCATAATTTGCAGGTTCTATGAACATTTTGAAAACTTCTTCATACTTTTTAAAGAAAGTTTTATTATTTATTTTGAAAGAGAGAGAGAGAGAGATCTTTCATCTGCTGGTACATTCCCCAGACGGCCACAATGTTCAGTGCTGGGCCAGGTGGAAGCCAGGAGCCAGGAGCTTCATCCATGTCTCCCAGGTGTGTGGCAGGGGCCAAAAGACTTGGGTCTTCCTCCGCTGCTTTACCCAGGACATTAGCAGGGAGCTGGATTGCACGTGTCCTATGGCCAGGACACCAATCAGCACTCCTCTGGGATTGTTTACCCACTGCGTCACAATGCTGGTGACAGATTCCTTTATACTTTTTATATTTCACCTGTCATTTATGTATTGGGTGACAGATATCATGTCTATTTTTACTGCATTTTCCTAAAAATGTTCATAATAAACACCAATTTCACTTGGTATTTAGAGTTTTATCTTCAACAAAATAGAGATATTGGGAAGACTGGGGTTAAAGGTGGGTTGTTAGAGGAGTCCAGGTTCTTGTTACCAACACAATAAAAGAACTTAAGGATATGATACAGGCAACACACAGCAGAAAGAAAAGATTTATGGACAGAGCAAGAGCACACATAATGGCAGGGTGCAGTCTAGTACGGAGTGTTTCTGTGGTGCCCAGTGCTGATGTAGATTCTTGTATAATGCTTTTCAGCTTAGAATAGACCCTTTACTGACGGGAGGGTCTTTTAGCATGTGCATAGTGGGTTTTTGTTGGATAAGTTACAGTGGGAATAACATTCTGTATTTTTACCTGGAAGAAACTCCTGGCTCCTGGCTTTGGATTTGTGCAACCTCAGCCTTTGGGGCCAACTGGGGATGAGCCAGAGGATGGAAGAGCTTCTTTCTCTCTCTCAGCCTCTCCTTCTTTCTTTCTGTAACTGACTTTCAAATAAATAAATAAATGTTTTAAAAAATTAAAATATCTGATGAAGCACATATATGGATGCATTTGGTATTTTTCTAAAAACCTGAATTAAACATAGCTTAATGTAGGTATATTCATAGTAATACTACTATGAGAGTTGAGTCCAAAATTTTTTTGGCTAGTAACTGTTTTTCACAAAGATCAAAATCCTGTCAAATCACTGATGAGCATTTTTGAATAAACTGATGCTAAAACAAAAACAGTATGCTTTAAAAAAATCTTCTGTGTATGGGGCCAGTGTTGTGGCACAGTAACAAACAAATTTGAAGATATGGATATGAAATGAACAACAACAGTAATTCATTTTAAATTACTTAGTATTAGCTAATGTATGTATTTTCTCACCAGTAAGTAAAGCTTAAGGAAATTAAGAGATGTAACTTCCTATTTTTCAAGTAATTTGTTTCCATTCTTCCCCAATTCTGAACTCAATCATTTTTGATGGTGTCTCTGGCACAAATGGTTGGTGGAGCGAACACTTGAATGAATGAAGAAGGAAATGTTTCTGCCTACTCATTTGATATAAATACCTGTGTAAATCATCCTGACAGACTTCAGGTCCTCTTATCTTTAAACTCAAGTGTTAAAATAATGATGAACTTCATTATCATATATAAATAACAAGTCTTCCCAACAAAGGAAAAAATGAAGGGACTAAATACAACCTTAAAATTTTAAGCAAGGGAGGGAAGGAAGATGGGGTGGGAAGTATCATTATGCTCATAAATCTCTACATATGAAATATATGAAATTTTTCCCTTTATATAAATTTAAAAACATTTGAAAATGCAATTAAAACATTTAAAAAAAGAAAAGAAACTAAGATACTGTGAAAATCCAGCTCATTGCAATTTTATAACTTAAATGTCAGCCACTCACATACAGCAGTATTTTAAAACTTAAATAAAGATGTGTAAAAGAAGATGTTTATGTCCCTGGCTTTTTATATGCAGTCATAGAATGAACTGAAGACCTTTAGCCATTATTAGGGGCTTACAGTTCTGTAGTACTATTTAGAAGGAAACACACACACACACACACACACACACACACACACGAGAAAGCACATAATCACAATCAAAGAACCTAATCAACATGAATTTGACTTAAAGCATAGTTTGCCTTTTAATAATTGCGGGTCAGCTAGCATGTAAGTTGTTGTATTTTAATTAAGGATAACAAAGAATTCCAGATCCTAAATTCTACCTTTCTCTGATCATCTTTAACTTAACTTGCAATTAAAAAAGATCACACAAGGAGGGAGTTGATGTCTCTGTTGGCTTGCTAATCAGTTGTTTGCTTGTTTTACAAATCCATTATATTTCCAAAATACTGACCTAATTTTCAGTCTTGATTAAACTGAGAACCAAATTAGATAGTTTGTTTTCTTGTTCAGTTCTCTATATTACATCGGTTTAGAGGTGAACTAAAATATACGGAAAACCCGTCTGTGTTGGGTGAGATTTCCTTGCCAGGTTTAAGTATTTGTCAAAACAAAATCTGTTTACAATGTGTCAAACTTGTCCATTATTCTGACTGCGAAATGTGGAATGAAACGGCTTACTAGCTGCAAGTGAAATAATCACATCTAATGTTTCCTCAGTGCTTATTTTCATTGTGTTAAGGGGCTTTGTGTGCCTTGCCTCCTTTAACTCTCACCACAACCCTATGGAGTATTATTGTTATCTCTCTCTTACAGACTGGGTGAAAAATTAGCATAGAGAGGTTAGAAAATTTGCCTAAAGTCATACAGTTTTTAAATAGGTGAGTTGAAAACTCTCATTCACATGATTTGAGTTCAGAGCTGGTATCCATAAACAACCCTTTGTTCTACTAGCATTCTTTTTATTTTGAAAAATGTGCTTTCTTTTTTCCACTTCATTATTAATCGAGCAATAAGATGCCTGTGCCCTATAAAATATGTGATTTATACACTTTGTCAGCATGTTTTGAATTTACATGAATCTTTTGTGTTTTAAGTATTTTGTATAATCAAAAATAATGATTGAATCTGTATAAAATGATTGGAAGCCAAGTTGATATTTTTTAGCTATTCTACACATTTAAGTCATTGAATAAATTAGTTAAAATAATAACTAATAATATATAATTGAATAACCAAATAAATTAGTTACTACTCTGTTGGCCTAGTTGAGACAGTGAGATGATCTACATTGCAACTCAGCTATACAGTCAGTCAATGTATTTTGTTTGCTGTAGAATATTGGATCAAATCAACCATAGAAGAACTGAGTCAGTTGTTTCAAGGTATCTAACATTCAGTGACACCTCAGACACCAAAGCTTGTCTGTAAAATGCAGAAGGTTAAAAATGACAGTATGGAAAATATATGTGGATTTCAGATAAACTGTCTTTGTAGGCAGCTATATAGATCACTGCATACTGAGTACGTCTGCCCTTTCCTTTCAACTAAATATCCAAAGTTGTTTCATAACCTGTAAATTCTTTTAAGTTACAGTGAGAATGCTTGGTCACAAGCACTGTTTACCTTGATAAGATCTGAGGTTGAAGCAGTAGTAATGTCAATCATCTATGTTTGCATCTAGATGAGATAGTAGGCAAGTTCAATGCTGAAAAGCATAAATTACCTCTTTCATCACCTCCTTTAAAATGCTTAAGCCTTAAGTGTTTGGAACTCTCTCTGTAGAACTTTATTTAATGGATATTTTTAGTCTTTCTTTTAAAAAATTATGTATTTATTTGAAGTGTAGAGTTAGAGAGAGAAGCACATACACACATGGGCAGAGGGAGAGAGATCTTTGTCCCCCAATTCACTTCCCAAATGGACACAATAGCTGTGCTGAACCAAGCTGATGCCAGGAGGCATCATCCTGGTCTCCCACAAGGGTGACAGAGGTTCCAGCACTTGGGTCATCTGCTGCGCTCCCAGGCACATTGCCAGGGTGCTGGATAGGAAGTGGAGCGTCTGGGACTCGAAACTCCTGTCATATCAGATGCCAATTTTGCAGGTGGTGGATTAACCTGCGGTGCCACAATGCTGACTCCTAGTTTTTATTTTGTTCTTTTTTTTTAAGAGTTATTTATTTATTTGAAAGGCAGAGAAATAGAGGGAGAGGGAGAGGGGCAGGGAGAGGAAGAGGGAGAGAAAGGGAGAGAGATAGGGAGAGAGAGAGAGATATCAAGCGCTTTGATCCTTTGGTTCACACCCCAAATGTGTGCAATGCCCGCAGCTGGGCCAGGCCAAAGCCAGGTGTCTTTTTCCTGGTGTCCTACATGGATGCAAGGGCCCAAGTACTTGAGCCATCCTCTGTTGCCTTCCCAGACACACAAGCAGGGAGCTGGATCAGAAGAGGAGATGTCAGGATCTGAACTGGCCCCTCTGGTATCAGCACTATGCTGTAGCCAATAAAGCCACAGCATGCCATATGGGTGCTGGTTCAAGTCCCAGCTGCTCCTCTTCCAGTCCAACTCCTGGCTGATGGCCTGGGAAAGCAGTGGAAGTTGGCCCAAGTGCTTGGGCAACTACACCCACATGGGAGACCCCTGACTTCTGGCTTCGAACAGGTCCACCTCTGGCCATTGCAGCCGTTCGGGGAGTGAACCAGCAAATGGAGGACCTCACTCTCTCTCTGTCTCTCCCTCTCTCTCTGTAACCCTACCTCTTAAATAAATAAATAAACAAATAACTTGCCCTTCAGCCTGGGACACAGGAATCCTGTTGTACCACAATGCAGACCAAACCCCCAATCTTTAACTTTTTAAATGAGAATTCTTTCCATGACTACTGAAGTCTTACAGCTCAAACAAATGACTGATGCCAGCTGTGACTTACTCCAGATGTTCACAAGTAGTGGTTAGAAGAAGCAAAATAAGCATCCCAGGGCAACTTTCAATGTACTTGGGGAAAGTATCCCATTCAACTTAGCTGTCTGGTTTGAAATCTTTGTGCCCCTAAAAAGCAAACAGTGCGTAGCACAGACATTTTCCTCTGGACTAAAAGTATTAAGAGAGATTTTCTCATACAGAATACCACCTGCTGTTATGTTTGGAGGTCCCAAGGGCCTCCATGGCCAGAAGTCAAACTATTTACATATTCTTGTTGATGACAATCCTGTGATTCACTCATAGTCCCCAAAAGAGGTTTATGGTAAATACAAATAACACCCCAAAATATGTGAATGTGGAATCTCTAATATAAATATCAATGCATAGCCAAACATCAAAAAGCATTTTAGAATAATTTTATTGATATGAGAAGCAAGCCACCTAATTGAAAAATGGAAAAAATTATATCTGAAGATAAAATTTTGTAAAATTTTTATTTTTCATTTTTATTTGAGAGAGGGATAATAGTTCACTTCCGAAATGCCTGCAACTGCCAGGGCTGGGCTAGACTTAAGCCTGAAGCCTGAAATTCAATCTGGGTCTCCCACATAGATAGCAGGGACTCAAATACTTCAACCATCTGCTTTGTTTCCCAGTGTGCACACAAGCTGGCAATTTCATTAGAGGTAGGGTAGCCAGGACTTGAATCAGATACTGTGACGTGAGACGTGGGTGTCCAAAGCTGTCCTTGAATACTGAACCCTGCCCAAATCCACCATGTTAATTGAGCAAATTTGGGCTTTTAAAAATGTGCACATAGTATATTCTTAGAGAGTGAGAAAGGGTATTACATCCTTGGTGGAATGGGAGTGTCTGCTCTAAAAGTAAGGAAATTAGCATTTTGGCTAAAAAATATTATCAGAGGAAAACATTGCTTACATAGTCACATGGATAGAATAGACAATTTTATAAAAAAATGAAAATGTGAAGTAACATTGATTATAGTCAAAGAGAAAAATTAAAAACATATCTCAATAAAAAAGAAAGGAGCATCATTCATTCTTTTTTTTTTTTTTTTTTTTGACAGGCAGAGTGGACAGTGAGAGAGAGAGACAGAGAGAAAGGTCTTCCTTTGCCGTTGGCACGCTGCGGCCGGTGCACCGCGCTGATCCGATGGCAGGAGCCAGGAGCCAGGTGCTTTTCCTGGTCTCCCATGGGGTGCAGGGCCCAAGCACCTGGGCCATCCTCCACTGCACTCCCTGGCCACAGCAGAGAGCTGGCCTGGAAGAGGGGCAACCAGGACAGAATCCGGCGCCCTGACCGGGACTAGAACCTGGTGTGCTGGTGCCGCAAGGCAGAGGATTAGCCTAGTGAGCCGCGGCGCCAGCCGTCATTCATCTAATTTAATTTATAAAAAAGAAATGGATAATAAAAAAGGAAATAATCAGAGGTAATTGAAGAAAATATCACAAGATAATAAAGTCCCAGTTTTTCTTCCATGACACTGTCAACTCTAATGTAGGATACACCAAAAAAGAACATACATCTATGTGGGGTGGAAAGGTCACCAGGCCAAGACTGGTGACAAAATCTTCAGGTTTGTGTAAAGTATCTACAAATAATGAGCTACAAAGAACGAGTCAGTGTACCAGAAGAATGAGAACTGAACATTTGATGACACTGTGCTCAGCCTTACAAATACGGTATTCAAGTGAAAAGAATGAGAACAGTGTCAATAACATAAGAACTGAAACTTCTTAGCACTCACAGACTAATTCGAAAATATTTCAAGAAAATACAGATTAGCAAGATGACTTTAAGACTCTCAAAGGCATATAGAGAGTAAGAGAAACAGCTGAGCTGGCAAACAAGTGATATGACTAAAAAGAAAACCCTTTTATCAAATATTTCATTTATTTACTTGGAGAAGCAGAGTGACAGAGAGAAAGTAACTGAGACAGACAGAGCTCCCATCTACTGGTTCATTCCTCTAAATTCCTGAAATGGTTGGAACTGGTCCCAGTTAAATCCTGGAGCCAGAAACTCAATCTAGGTTCCCACATGGGTGACAAGAACCTCAACTACTTGAGCCATCACTTGTCCTTGTGGGACACTTTAGTGGGAAGCTGGAGTCAGGAGTCAGAGTTGGGAGTCCAAGCTGGGAGTAGAACCCAGGCACTCTGATACGGGACAGAAGCCTCCTAACCACTAGGCTGAATACTTAGTGTGGAAATCTGTTGATTCTAAAATACACTAATCTTCTGGAAAAAAAAATCAAGGAAATAAAATGGTAGGGAAGGTTATCGTGCAATCTTGCTGGACATCTCCATCGCTTAATATAAAGCTTAAACACAAAAATCCTATTATTCATTGTTTATTGTTGCACAGAAACAAAGAACAAATTTACTCACACAAATAGAAATGATGATCAGCAACAGGGGAGTATAATCTCTAAAGATAGTAGAGAAGAATATTAGGAATTAAAAGGTTTAATATATATACTGTTTTTTCCTCTTGTAATCTCAAACAAAAATAATATGATTTATATAGCTGAATGATGTGGCCCATCTAGTGGTGCAGCAGGTTAAATTGCTGCCATTTTAAGTGCAGGCTGCTTTGGCTCCAATCCAGCTCCTTTCTGATGTGCCTGGGAAAGCAGCAGAAGACAGCCCTAGTATTTGGGTCCTACCAACCATGAGGTAGAGCAGGATGGAGTTCCAGGCTCCTGGCTTTGGTATGGTCTAGCCTCAGCTGTAGTGCCCATTTGGGGAGTGAACTAACAGATAGAAGATCAATTCATTCTCTCTCTCTCTCTCTCCATTGCAAACAAGTCAATAAATCTTTAAAAAATCAGAACTTTAAGCCAGTGTTGTGGCACAGTAGGTTAAGCTATTGCTTGCAACACCAGCATTTTGCTTTACAGAGCTGGTTGGAGTCCCAGTTGCTTCACTTCTAGCCCAGATCTCTGCTAGGGGCTTAGAAAAGGAGCAGAATATGGCCCAAGTAGTTGGGCCCCCACCCACATGGGAGACACAATAAAGTTCCCTTTGGAGTGGCCCAGCCCCAGTTGGCTGTGGACCAGTGGAAGGAGGATGTCTCTCTCTCTCTCTTTCTCTCATGTCCTCTCTCTGTTACTCTTCCAAATAAATAAACCTTAAAAACATATGCTAGTGAGTGATGTCTATTTAAATGATGGCTCTATTATTCACTATGATTTTCTGGATGTCCTAAATATTTCAAAAAGAGGTAATATTGTCAAAGTACAAATGAGTGGGATAGGTGTGGTGGTGCAGTGGATTAAGCCACCCCTTGCAACACCCACATCCTTTAATGGAGGGCTGTTTTAGTCCTCAAAATCTGCTTCCTCTCCTTCCTGCTAATGCACCTAGGAAGGCAGTGGATGATAGCCCAAGTACTTGGGTCTCTGCAACCTCAGTAGAACACCTGGTTAGAGTTCCTAGCTCCTGCACTTGTCCTAGCCCAGCCCTATCTGTTGCGGCTATTTGGGGAGTGAACCAGAGGATGGAAGATCTTTCTGTATTTCTCCCTCTGTCACTCTGCCTATAAAAATATAAAGAAATATTTTTAAGCATGTATTAGTGAATAAAGGGAAAAATGAGAGAATTTCATGAAACTTGAGCTGACTAAAAACAATATTAGACTAATGGAATTCATTAAGGAAACAAAAATATAATACACACAAAACACTTTTGAAGGTGCTCAAGCTAAATGTAAGACTTGAATATGAGAGAATTTCAAAGAAGTTTTGAATGACTATTATTATGGTATTCAGGAAAGAGCCAGACTCCTTAAACATAGGAATGAATGTGATATCTTAAAGGAATTGTTGATTTTATCTAAATAAAAATGAAGTTTAATTAGTAGATTTGGGTAAAATAGTTATATCCTTTCTATAAAGCAGATAAAAATTACTACCAGAAATAAAAAGAAATGCTGAAAATCAGTAAGGAAAATACAATTGCATAGAAAAGGGAAAATATTAATAGGCTATGTATAAATATAAATTAAAATATAACATGTATTTGTATTTAAAAAATTATGGCAAGATAATGATTACTTAGGGACTCCAAATTAGATTTATTTTGCTTATCACATTCGCAGGAATCAAAAATGATTGATGATATAGGTTTTAATTGTTTTTGAAAGGAAACACTGTCCCATGTACCAATAAAATATACATTTATACAGCATTCTGGTAAAGTCAATTTGACAATAACTATCCAAATTTACAGTTTACTGATCCATTTAATCCATCAACTTTCATATAACTGGGTGTTTAGTCCAGAGTTACACATGTGCACAAGAATACCATGTGATTGAGTCTTTAATGTGGCAGTATTTTTTTTAAACATTTATTTATTTATTTGAAAGTCATAGTTACACAGAGAGGGAAGGAAAGGCAGAGAGAGAGAGGTTTTCCATCTGCTGGTTCACTCCCCAATTGGCCGAAATGGCTGGAGCTGTGCCAATCTGCAGTCAGGAGCCAGGAGCTTCTACTGGGCCTCCCACATGAGTGCAGGGGCCCAAGCACTTGGGCCATCTTCTACTGCTTTCCCAGGCGATAGCAGAAAGCTGGATTGGAAGTGGAGCAGCTGGGACTTGAACTGGCACCCATGTGGGATGCCAGCACTACAGGCAGCTGCTTTACCTGCTATGCCACAGTGCCGGTCCTGGCAGTATTTTTAATAGCAAGAAAATGCCATTCCTTCAATAAACAATGTTAAGTGTTCAGTAGTTCTTTCATGATGTTCATTCTCATACAGCATTTTGAGAGAATGAAGGAAAACCTATACAGAAATATCTGAAAAGGTTCTCATGTCTCATTAATGAGCAATGAAGAAATGTTTCAAAATATTCCATACAATATTATTTCTGGCTAAATCACAAAATTTACCCATGAGCTTATATATGCTGCACACATATTTACAGAAATACTTAAATAGGTTTGAATAACAAAGAGACAGCTATTTGGAATGAAAAAAGTTGTATGGTGTGTATTTTTCACTTAATATACTTTTGGTATTGTTTGAATGTTTACCATGAGAATACATTCACTTATTTTATTTAATTAAGTAAATGCATTTATTATTTATTAGCTCAAATGTTTTAGCACCAGCTGGAGACCCTCTACTTTTCCTTTGAGGCACTTATCTAAACTCTAATACTTGAAATTACTTGAGCAAATCTCTGTTTAATATCTGCAATCCTCTTGGCCCTTCCCTCGCGGCAGCTCGAAAAGCTGCAGGCATCAAATCCATGTTCCAGGCAACAACAAAGGAGGCAGCAGTGGTGTTGGCTGCATTTTCCCCTTATTGTCAAGGAAGCAGAAATTCCCAGGAACCCACTAAGAAACTTGTACTTACTATACTGTGTGCAACTGTGATTTGCAGGCTGGGCTAGCTGTAAAGGAAGCTGTGAAAATGAATATTTCATTTTCCAGCCTTCATATTTCTATAAAACAGGAAGTGAAAGTTTGCAGAAGGCCTTCGGGTTGGCCTCTATCACATTAAGTTTTCAAATTTGTACTCAATGTTCTAAATCTTGCATGCATTTTGTTCATTGCATTTCATAGCATGAAATAGTACTCTAGACACGACAAAGAATTTACTTTTTAATTCATTGTCTGTAAATCAGTATTCATAATTATACATAAATCTGGCTAAGATAATCAATTTGTGGGAAGGCCTTACTGAAAGATGTGGTCTTCCTTTTAAATGCTTGAAGTTCTTTTCTGTAAGTAAGCCATTCAGATGAACACAGTGCTTCTCCTACCTCCTTCCTTTTCCTTTAATGTGTCTTGAAATTGCATTTCACAAATTGGTCTTGGCAGTGATACCATCATTCATTCATGAAGAATATTAAAAAGAAACCACCATGTGAAACTAATTACTGTGTTTTCTTACAAATTATATCTCTATAGTGTGGCAGAAAATACAACTCTATCACTTAACTTAATACTGTGTTTTGAAATCTTTTTTTAATTTAGGGATAAACAATAAATTTTTTACTGTGAGATCATACAACATGACTTTCTATATCTGTTTTTGTTGTTGTTGTTGTATTGTTCTACTATCATTTAATTTACTTTCTCCTGCAAAGCATAGAGCAGTATCTGGTGTTATTTCTTTCATAAACAAAGTTTCAGCGAACATCCTTGTCACTAAGTCTTTTTGACCCTTATTGACTATTCCCAGAAATGGATCAATGGTTAAGGATGAGTTTAAGTCTTTTAATTTGCAATGAAGTGGTGTTTTGAGGGAAGTGAGTGACAAGCACTCTTCAAGAGGAGGCTGGGGAATATTTTATTTGAAAGAACGACAATGATCAGAGAAACAACCGTAAGCTTAATATGCATTCTGGCCCAGCAAACATATTGATTTGGTGAAAGTGAGGATACTATTGGGGAGTTTGGCCACAAAATACACTGACAAACGAGAAGGAGGCCTTACAGGGATGATAAATCAGTCTTCCTCCCTAGTTCAACTGCTGAATTTGCAGGTAGTAGAATATATCTGAGTCCATTTGGCTAGCAGGAAGATGTTAATGTGAAAAAAAAGTTTTAAAGGAAATTCATCCTGTCCATAGTACAGTGAATTTAAATGGGAGGTGACTAAGTGCAAATGTTGTGCTCAAAATATAAAGTGTTAGATGATCATCCCAGAAATTGACTGATGCTTTTTTGACATCTAATATGCTCCAACATTTTTACATATCTTTACTTATATTTTTCTTCTAGATATGGTGAATATTGTAGTAGATATCTGCATAATTTCTATGGAGATTAAAAACTACTAATATTTTATTATATTTACATACTTGTATATATTGTGTATTTACATTCATGTATATTGCTGAACCATTTGAAAGAGGCAAACATTATGATAACTTCATATATTTTTTAAAAATAAAATTTTTTCATATAAACCATAATATAATTATTGCATCTAAAAAATTAATAGGATTTTCCTAATAGTTAATATTTGGCACCTATTCCATTTTCCTCATTTATTTAATATGTGACCTCTTGCACAACTTTATTGATGTATAGATTTTATCTTTTTGTTTTTCATGTTTTTATTTAAAATTTTGTATTTTAATTGTCATATAATAGTTGTGCTTATTTATAGAGTACAATGTGATATTTCAATGCATGCATATAAGGTATATCAGAATAACTGGCATATCTATCACCACAAATATTCATCAATTTTTCACATTAAGGGCATTCAAAATGCCCCCTACTGGCTGATATGTACTTAATATTCAGTGCAATCACTCTCTCTAAGTGTACAGTTTAGTTATTTTTACTAATTTTTCAGTTTTATGCTCTCAATGCAATCTAATTTTAAAACATTTCCATGGTGCCAGAAGACCCCTCCTGAGAGTTACTAGTCTCTCCCCAGTCCTTTATTCATTCCCATGGCCAGACAACCACTAATTTAATTCACATTTCTGTAGCTTGCCTATTCAAACTGTGTCACATAAATGTATTCATACAATATGTAGAATTTTTGACTGGACATAATTTGTAAATTGTTTCTGAGATCATCCATGTGTGACAAGTAGCAGTACTTTGTTCCTTATATTGGCAGATAGTATTTTTTTACATGAGTATACCATATTTTGTTTATATATTCATCAGTTTGTTTTTGAGGTTAGTCCATGCTGTGATTAGTATGGTACTTTGTTCCTTTTATTGGCAAATAGTATTTTATTGTATGACTATACCATATTTTGTTTGTATATACCCATCATTTTGTGGTTGTTTGGGTTGTTCCCACTTTTTGGCTGCTATGAATCAAGCTGCTGTGAATGTTACATTCCAGTCTTCCTGTGGGCATGTATTTTCATGTCTTCTGTGCTGACAGACAGTAGTGGAAGGGCTGGGTCTTATGGTAAATTTATATTTAATTTTGAAAAAAAGACTCCAAGACCATTTTCTGAAGCTACCATACCATTTTACAGTCCCTCCTGCACGGTTTAATGTTCCAGTTTTCAGTGTACCTACACAAATACCCCTAAAAAGCCCACCAGACCCTCAAGAGAAATATCTACAGAGACTTCCCTGAGGAAGTGTCTGAGTAGAACTACTAATCTTATCTATCAGGTCAGTTTGATTTGGTTGATATGCACATAGAGTCTCTCTCTCTCTTTTTTTTTTTTTTTTTTTTAAGATTTTTATTTTATTTGTTTGACAGGAAGAGTTACAGGGAGAGGCAGAGACAGAGAGAGAGCTCTTCCAATCACTGGTTCACTCCCCAGATGGCCGCAATGGCCGGAGCTGCTCCGATCCGAAGACAGGAACCAGGAGCTTCTTCTGGGTCTCCCACGCGGGTGTAGGGCCCAAGGACTTGGGCCATCTTCCACTGCCTTCCCAGGCCTCAGCAGAGAGCTGGATCAGAACCGGCGCCCATATGGGGTGCCGGCACTTCAGGCCAGAGCGTTAACCCGCTGTGCCACAGCACCGGCCCCCATAAGGTCTCTGTTATCTTAGCCAACTGAAGCAACCTTGAGTTATCCTTTGTTGTTTATCTATACATTCCTTGTCCATTCCCAGAAACATTCTCTTTGAAATTAACCAGTAGCCTTCTTTTCAGTAGCCTCTTTTCCAAGATGATGTTTGTAACCAATCTCATTCTAAAGAAAGTAATCTCCACCTGTGATAAATATACCCACTCTTACCTATAGCCCACTTTTCCAGGCTAAGCCAGTGTATGGTCATTGTATAATGATAAATGAAAATATACTGTTATGGATTTCACAAATTCTGAGTAGAATTTAACCATTTTTGAAAAATTCCCAAGACTTGTTAAAAGTTACTAGGTTTGTTTCTCCCAGGCACAGAGCACTCATTCTTCCCTGAATAAACCTTAAATTAACTTTTTTACATAGCCACTTTATTTCCATCAACATTTGTAAGCATTTGTCAACAAAAGCTTGTTTTTTTTTAAATTTATTTATTTTTAAACATTTTTATTAATGAGCTTTTGTAGTGGATGTGTAAAGATATCTCACTATGGTATTAATTTGAATTTCCTAAACAACCAACAATAGTAAGGTGTTGAGCATCTTTTCATGTGCGTGTAACCTTTGGTGAAAATTAATTCAAATATTTGCACAATTTTAAGTTGGGCTATTTGTCTTGGTGCTGTCAGAGTTTTATCAGAAATGCATTTGGAAATATTTTTCTCCCTATTGGTGGGCTGTCTCTTCACTTTCTTAACTGTGTCCTTTGAAATATAAAGGCCTGTATTTTTTATGAAATCAAACTTAGCACTTTTCATTTTATCATTTCTGCTTTTAGTGCCATTTCTAAGAGATGAAGAAGTAGAAGGAAAAATAATGTGGATATTTTAAGAAATTCAATCAGTTTGACCTAATTGACAATTATAGAATTCTACAGTCCACACCAGTATAAAATAACATGTTTTATCCAGTACACATCAAACATTTATCAAATTAGACACATTCTGAACCATAAAACAAATCTCAATAATAGTTTAAAATGATTCGAGTCACAAAACTTGAGTTGACTCACTAAAAGAGAATGAAGTTACAAGTTGACAATCCCCCCCCCGCATTTAGAAACCAGATAACACACTTCTAAATAACCCAGAAGGCAAAGAAAAATTCAAAAGGAAGATTAGATAACATTTTGCATTGGCTAGAAAAACAAAAAGAACACATTAAAACTTATGAGAAACACTACAGTAGGTAGAATTGTGTAACCCTGAATGCCTTGTTTAGAAAATAAAAAGTTTAAAATTAGTGACCTCATCTTCTGACATGAGAAGCTAAAAAAAAGAAGACCAGCAAGTAAAGCTCAAAATAAGTAGAAGAGAAAATATAATTAAGACAAATATGTAAAGCAGTGAATTCTAAACCAGAAAAATAACTGGAAGAAATCGTTGAAGCTGTTCATGGAGGTCAATAAAACTGATAATATTCTAAATAAGTTAATTGGTAAAAAAGATGACATAAATTCCAAATTTTGGGAAAAGTGACACTACTATAAATCTACAGACATTACAAAGACAATAAGGGAACCTTATGAACAATGTAATGCTAATAAATTTTATGGGTTATGTGAGATGGATAACATTTTGGAATAAAATATTTGGAACAAAGCTCAGAATGTTAACTTAGGTAACTAAAATGGCAATACATATTTTCTTTAAGGATTTATTTATTTATTTGAAAATCAGAGTTACACAGACAGAGGAGAGCCAGATAGAGAGAGAGAGGTCTTCCATCTGATGGTTCAATCCCCAATTGGCCACATATGTTTTAAAAATTTGAGTGTATAGAAAAATCTCTTTCCATAAATACAACCTCATACCTGAATGTCTTTCTTGGAAATTTTGTCAAACATTTAAGGGAAATGAAAAAAGAAAAAAAATTCTCAATAAACTCGCCTATACAGTTTAATAAGATGGATAATTTCCAGCTCACTCTAGAAGATATTATTCTTCCATAAAAACTAGACAAAGACTTAATAAGAAATTGAGATTCATAGGTCAAACTTCTTAAAATTTTAGTAAACTGAATCTAACATTATATGAAAAGCATCATTTATGATATACAAAAACTGCTTATCTATGAAAGCAAATTTTAGATAACATTTAAAAGATAATCAATACCCTTTTCCATATGTGTAGGTCATGCATATATTGATTTCCTACCACAGAGAATAACACAGAAACAGGGATGAAACAAATAACTTGATAGGAATGAAACCTGGCAAACAAAAACCTCATCCAGCTAATTAACATCATTAGTCATAAATCTTACGGATAGGTGTGGGCATTTGCCTAGGCATCCTGTATCCCAATGCCTGTGTTCATATCCAGCTCAAGCTCCTGACTACAACTTCCTGCTACTGTGCATACTGCGAGGCAGTGATGATGACTCAAATAATGGGTTCCTACCACTCATGTAGGAGATCGGGACTGAGTTCTGGCTCCTAGATTCAGCCCTGCCCAGCCATGGCCTTTTCAGGGAGCCCTCTCTTTCCTTCTCTTTGCCTAGCAAATAAATATTTTTTTAACTCAAATAAATAAATTGTATGGATAATATGTGCTGTTGATATGATGTGATGAAAATAGTTCCTTAGTTATTGTACTTCTTCAAATTTATAGCCCTAATCGTAAGAACAACCGCAGAAAAACTCTAATGGGGAGATCTCTTGTGAAGTAACTGACGAATACTCTTACAAACTGTCAAGTTGGTAGAAAACAAGTACAATCAGAGAAACTGTCACAGACAACAGGAGCCTTAGGTAACCTTAGTAAAGGTAATATGGTACCTTGGGGAGGAATCTGAGACAGAAAAGGAATTCCGATTAAGCTATGAAATTTATTTACTACTAATACTGTTGTCACTATTGTTAATTAACTGTAAGAAACATGCCATACTAAATTAAGATATTAATGGAGGGTGGTGATTGTGGGAGCTCTGCAATATTTTCTCAAAATCTGAAACTTTTCTAATAAAAGAGTCTACTTTAAATAACATAAATCATTTAATTAATTGTATGAACAAACTTAAAAGAGATAAAATAGATGATCATCTGATTAGAAAAATGCAAAGAAAACACTGGGAGATTCCTCATCCATTCTTAATAAAGATTCAGTAGCAAACTGATCCTATAATAGACTATCCTCATGCTGGTAAAGAGCATCTATGAAAAACATACAGCTCACGTGATATTTAATGGTTACTATTTCAGTGCTTTTCCCTTAAAGTCACAAGCAGGACAAATAATTACTTTTATAGGACTTTCTTCACATTGTACTAGAGGTCCAACCAGTGTCATGAATTATGCAAAAGTGAAAGGCATCTCAACAAGAAAAGAAGCAATGAAGCTGCCTTACCCACATAATATGTTATCATATATCAGTGGGATCTTTAAAAAAAAAAGGAAAAAACACTATTAGGAAGAAGTAAATTTATCAATACAATAGGTTAGTAGTACAATATTTAAAATCCTATTGCATTTCTATGTACTAGTCCCAAACAGTTGGAAATTGTGATTAATATGCCATCTTAAAGACAGAAAATATGAAATACTTATGGATAATTATGACCAAAGATTATGCTTTTATGCCAAAACTTCCTAAGCACTGTTGAGAGAAATTCAACAGGAATTTAATAAGTGGAGTAATGGACAAGAAAACAATATTGTTAGCTATTCTCAAATAAAAATATATATTCATTAAAATTCATGTCAGCATCCTAGTAGTCTTTAAGTAAAATTTGATGAACTATTTCTAACATTCGTATGGAAATACAATGAATGTAAACAAAATCACATTGAATATTAACAACTGTTTTTAGAGGATCCATACTTCAAATATCATCTTAAAGCTTTGTTGATAAAGGCTGCATTGTCAACATGAAATAGGGTAGACTATAAAATAAGGTAAGAAATCTAGAAATAGAACTTTCTTTGTATAGTCACTATATTTTTGATAAAGAGACATTGGCAATTCAGTGGAGAAATGATAGTATGGGACAATTAAATACCCAGTTAGAAAAAAAAAGAACTTTGATTCAAAAGTTATGTCATATATATTCATTACCTCAAATTGAGCCATAAACTAAAATATTAAAGCTAAAGGTATAAAATATTAGATTAAAATATTAGAGAAAAACATTTTTTGTCCTTGGTTTAAGTAAACAATTATTTGGTGCCATGAGAAAAGCATATTCTATATCATTAAGTTGAACCTAGCCAGAATTGACATCTAATCTTTAAAAAAAGAACAGTTTTCAAAAATAAGACACAGACTTGAACTTGTATCCAGAATATGTAAAGAGATTTTTAAACTCAATAATGATAAATCAAACAGATCAAATTTAAAAATATATACAAATATTTTAAGACACTTCAACACTGAAAATGTGTGAATGGGCAATAATCATGTACAATGATGCTCAGCATCATGAATTTTTAGCAAAATATCAACTACAGCAACAATGAAATGACATTGAACACTTATTGGAGTGTCTAAAATTGAAAAAAAAAAGGGGGAGGGGGAGGAGGCATTCCTAATGATGCACAGGAAATAAAGCAACTGATCATCCTACATGTTGCTGGTCAAAATTTAAAAGGAAAAAAAGTCATATTGGAAAACATTTGGTAGTTTTTTGAAAACTTACACATAGATCTTGCATATGATTCATCAGTCCCATCCTTTTCCATTTAGCAAATGAAAGTGTGTGAACCAATACAACAGTATTAAAGAGAAGCTTTATTTGTAATTTATGTGAAAATATGAAAATGACCCAGATGTTCTTCTAGGCCAATGGATAGACATAATGTGGTACGTACATTGGAACAGTATTTAACATCAAAAAGTAATTAGGAGTGGGTATTTGGCACCAAAGTTAAAATACCACTTGGCAACCCCTTTCCCACATCCCATATAGGGATACTCTTTGTTAGGGTCCAGACTTCACTTTCTATTCCATCTTCATAGTAACTCACACCATCTGAGGTAGCAGATAATGTTTTAAAGTACCTGGTACCGTGGCTCACTAGGCTAATCCTCTGCCTGCGGCACCGGCACACTGGGTTCTAGTTCCGGTTGGGGCACCGGATTCTGTCCTGGTTGCCCTCTTCCAGGCCAGCTCTCTGCTGTGGCCCGGGAGTGCAGTGGAGGATGGCCCAAGTGTTTGGGCCCTGCACCCCATGGGAGACCAGGAGAAGCACCTGGCTCCTGCCAACTGATCAGCGCGGTGCACCAGCTGCAGTGCACTGGCCGCAGCGGCCATTGGAGGGTGAACCAACGGCAAAGGAAGACTTTTCTCTCTGTCTCTCTCTCTCACTGTCCGCTCTGCCTGTCAAAAATAAAAAAAATAAATAAATAAAGTACCTGGGTTCCTGCCACCCATGTGGGACACTTGAATTGATTCAGACTTCTGGGTTTGGCCTGTACCAGCCCCAGCTGTTGTAGACATTTGAGGAGTGAGTGAGTGAGTGAGTGGATGGGATATCTCTTTCTCTCTCTCTTTCTCTGTCCCTTTCTGCCTTTGAAATAAAAAAAAATAAGAAAGAGAGAGGGAATGTGTCATAATACATATTAAAAACAATAATGAACATTTACTATGGACATACAAAACATGGAAGAATCTAAAAATAGTTGCGCTGAATGAAATAAGCCAGGAACAAATAACACTACTTCATATATGATTACATTTCCAAAAAAGTCTCCCAGATTCTAACTAATGTTTAATGGTGATCCTCTAGTTTCTACAATCCATAAAAAACAGATCAGTGACTGTTTGAGAATGGAGGATAGAGAAGTATTTGGAAAGAATAGGATATAGGCATTATCAAGAAGTATTAGGACAGTTTTGCAGATGATGGAGATGTTTAATTATGGTGATAAATTCGCTGGTGTGTAATTAACAAATCATACACTTTAGTCAGACTATTCTATATCATTGACACCTCAATAAAATTGATTTTATTGTCTTGTGTATAAGAAATTGTAGATGGAATGATGGACTAGACAAGAGGGTATTGAGGAAATGTGTATGTGTGTGTTTTGCATCACAATTTTCTAAACTATATTTCATGTGTATTCTATATATAAAGAATATATAAATCTGGTTAGATTGCTGTCAGTTGTTTATCTTGCTCTTCATCTACCCAGCAATTCGCTTTGATAAGCATTTTATTATTGCTGCTGAGTTTGTTTTGGGCCTGTCTTAACATCACAGGTATCCTGAGTACAGTGAACAGCAAAACAGTCCTTTAAGAGTGAGTTTTTGTAGGGACACTGTGATTCCCTAGAGTGGCACCCTCTGTGTGTCAGAGAAGGGAGAATTAGCGATCTTCACCTCTGAGAGTTTGAAAAGATCCTTGGCTCTTGTGAAGTTTGAAGGTGTTTGCAAACATTCAGTGGTGATCACCCTACAAGGGGCCCTCAGTCTTGAAATGGAGAACTTTGACTTGGATGTGATTCCTCTGAGTCCCTGCCTCGGTGACCTAATGTTCTCTAGGCCCTCTCAAAATCTTCAGAAAGCAAGCCTCTTACCACATTTCTGATAAGATCCCAGCAGAGTTCACAGCTTCACCCCATGGAGTCACTGGCGTGTCCACACAGCTGTGGAGTGTTACAGTTACAAGTACAGAGACCTGTGATGTTGTCCTAATTTCTCAGGTATTTCAAGAGATTTGTTTTCATAGAGAAACAATGCCTGTGCTTTGATGGTATAAATAGTTTGCAAGCTTCTCTTGAGAGTGGGGCTTAGATTGCATAGAGCCATGCTGTCCATGTATTCATAAGATTTTTCATTAGAGTTTTATTTTTAAAAATAATTGGTTCTTTTAATCTATAATGGAACATGGAGTCACAGGCTGTCAGTGATTAAAATTGGACCTTATTTGTCTTTTAATATAGTGCTATGTTCTTGTGTAATTGAGTAGGGATCGATGCCAGTTGTGTGATGGACAGTAAGCTTATCCAACATGACGGAGACAGATTTCCAAAAAGACGAACTCTGATGTTTTTGTGTACGAGGGGATGAGTAGACCATATCAGCAACATTTAATTATTCTGTAGGTAATTATTCATTTGAGGAACACAACTTTTCAAAGAAATGGAAAAGAAGACAGACCAATACAATTACTATTTGTCTAAGTACACTGTTTAGTGGAAAACCATAATTAGTTTTTCATTAAATTTGCATGAGGTGATTTTTAAAAACATAGTGAGGAGTTAAGTGCATTCATTTAAGGACAGAAAGTTTGGATGTGAGTTAAGATTATAATATAGGCTGATTTTTTAGGCAGAAGTACAACAAGTGATAATTTCTCAGATTTAAATTAAAAGCTAATCAGAGCTTTAAAAAGAAAGTCACTTAAAATGCAGAGTTTCATGAAATATATTCTGATAACCCAGTAGGAAATTCCATTTTGGATGTTTTCAAGTTATACTTGTTTATGGACTAAATTATAAAGATTTATTCATGTGACTTTCAATTGTGAGAGTTCAGAGTCTATGTTTAATATTTATCTCTACAACAATACATAATTATCTGTCTTGTTTATTAAACTAAAGTTATTAATGTGCTCTTGCTATTAGTAATGGGAAAGAAAGATTAACGTTATTTATGAAATGTAAAAACTATGGCCAAAATACAAGTCCCTAACCAGAAACATTGCCCCTGTTTAACTTTACAAAGCAGATAATCTCTTCCAAAACACAGACTGAATATTTGAAATGAATAATGGATTATTCCACTCAGACATGTTAATTTGAGCTTGAATTTACTTCTTTCTTGGTACTAATTATTTTATTTCCCATTACTAGTAATTTTCTAAAACTTAACATCACAAAGCAAAGATTTATTTTTGAATCACAAAGATGTTTGCCCTTGACCATTTTCACTTTGGTTAAATGTCTGCTGTCTATACCATACCTGCACCTGTGTGACTCGACACAGGGTGAGAACACACAAAGCCCCTACTCTCCACCTTCCCAAGTGATTCATTCAAACTTCTTCCTGTTTTCAAGTCTAAGTCTGAATTAAATTGTAACTGGTTTAGGCCAATCCCTCTTGTACATTTGATCCGTTTTCCTCTTTTTTACACTAGATCATTAGTCCAACAATTCTCTTGTCTTTGCCCTACCTTATCATTTTTCTCTATTAAGAAAAAATATTCAAACTTGGAAACTGGCAAGAAGATTGCTTTTTACTCTCCTGAAATATTACTAGAGTACTTTCCAGTGGTAAGAAGAATCACCTAACATTTAGTATTTTCCCTAAGTCATTTGATGTTTTTCCTAAAAATTTTATTTAAAAAGTACGAATCATATCTCAAATTGAACGTATACTTGATGCATGTTAAAATAATTATAAACTCTGTGTACTTTAAGCATATGAATTCATTTTATTGTTTATACATCTCCAATTCAAAACTGTTACACGCTAACTTATAGAAGATTGGTGAATTGCAAATTATTGTCATCTGCAATGATTCAAATTATTTCTGTCTTATAGGTGAAAAGTGATCCCAAAGATTGTAATTAAAATGCTGTATCAGTAGGGTTTGAATATAAATTTGCAATATTGTCTGTGCATCTTTTTTTCAATCTCGTGTCCTTTTCCTGAATCTTCATTACCAAGCAACTACTTCCAGCATTAATAAGTCAAAAAGGTAACAGTAACTATATATTTCTATGAGAATGATTTTTTAACTTTTTGAAGTTTAGATTTCTAAGTGATTTTTTTTTTTTTTTTTGGACAGGCAGAGTGGACAGTGAGAGAGAGAGACAGAGAGAAAGGTCTTCCTTTGCCGTTGGTTCACCCTCCAATGGCTGCCGCAGCCGGCGCACCGCGCTGATCAGATGGCAGGAGCCAGGTGCTTCTCCTGGTCTCCCATGGGGTGCAGGGCCCAAACACTTGGGCCATCCTCCACTGCACTCCCGGGCCACAGCAGAGAGCTGGCCTGGAAGAGGAGCAACCGGGACAGAATCCGGCGCCCCGACCAGGACTAGAACCCGATATGCCGGCGCCGCGAGGCGGAGGATTAGCCTAGTGAGCCGCGGCGCCCGCCGAAGTTTAGATTTGTATGCCCTCTATCAGTTCTTTCCTGTTGTCACATAAATATGCTCTCATTCCTCCCACTTTAAAACGCCTCTGGTAACCCTGCCTTCCTTTTCGCAAACACTCCATTTATTTCTGTTTCATAGCCGAGCTCTACAAAAGAACAAATGTTTTCTCTACCCTTTTAAACTCACACCAATCAGGTTATCTCCTTAAAAACTCTAGCAAACTGTCTTATCAAGATGACCAATGCAGTACAAAGTGTTTAAGCCAGTTGCCCCATCCCACGTTTTGCTTCCAGCAGCCTTTCCAGCGGCCTTTCCCTGTATAGGAAACTCTTTCATCCTTCACGCCGGAGCGTCGCTTTCTCTTGGTTTTCTTCTCCTTTCATTGGATGCTCTCCTTAATCTCCTTTGCTGGTTCCTTCTCATCTCTCAGACCTCTTAATGATGATTGCCTCAGGGTAAATCTGGATTACATGAATCTTAATGGATTTGTCTTAAGCTATACTCTAAATCTGCATGTAATCAAATACAATAATTCCTTTTTAAAAATATCAACTGATTGCTGGCCGTTTTAAAAATGTGTGTTTATCCTTGCAGTCTGCATTTATAAGTATTGATGTCAGCATAATTCTCAGTCAAATAGTGGTGAATTGAAATTACTTATATTGTTTTAGAATATATTTATTATACTAACATTTCTAGCAATACCACATTTAGAAATACAGATGAACTTTTATTTTAACCATACCCTAATTTGTATTGCAATAGTAAAATTATTATTTTTGATGACATTGTTTATAATTTGAGATTATACTGCTACCATGAAATTTCAAATTCATTTTTATTTGCAATTTTAAAATACAGTAATATTCAGTATAAACTAACCTTTAGTATATTTTCTTTAGAAAGAGTATAATAATTTTTAACAGCATATCTCAGAATTCAACAGTAAAACTTTAACATCCTCTTGGAAATTCCCTCATGAAATGAAAAAGCAGTTTAATCATAATTTTTAATTCTGTGACTTTAGTAGAAACACAGCATCCCTAATGTAAGAATAGTTACCATCTTGCATTTGAGGCCTTTTATCTGGGCTGTAGCTAATGTGTGTTGTTGAGTATGCATGTGGGATTTCAAGTTGATAGGCTAGTCTTCTCTGGTCATTTTCACAGTATTCTTAAACTCCCTTGGGAAATATCCAGTATTTTTGGGGTCACATAGCTTCTTGGCAAATCAGTAATTTCTAGAAAACTTGAAGGTGAGTAGTGGACATTGCTCTTTTATCATGGTAGTGACAGCAGTAGGCTTTAGGCACATTTGTTGATATAATTATGGATGAATGAGGGATTAAATAATCCCTCTATTTTTGTTTATATGACAAAATAAGCATGTGCTTCAGAAAAATAACTCTAATGATAGAGATAATGAGGCAAATAATCAGACTTGAATAAAAGGCATTCTCTTAGGACAGTGATGGGGAATGTCCCGCCTATAGGCCAAACTCATTTGATCTAGCCCTGCCAAAGCAACCACAGGTAGGGCTCAAAATTCAATAAACATATAACAGGCTAATTTTTTCAAAGATTTATTTTACTTATTTGAAAGACAGAGTTACAGAGAGAGGTAGAGACAGAGAGAAAGGTCTTCCATCTGCTGGTTCACTCCCCAGATGGCTGCAATGGCTGGAGCTGTGCTGATCCAAAGTCAGGAGCCAGGAGCTTCTTCCGGGTTTCCCACGTGGGTACAGGAGCCCAAGGACTGGGCCATCTTCTACTGGGCCGTAGCAGAGAGCTGGATCAGAAGAGGAGCAGTCAGGACTAGAACCGGCGCCCATGTGGGATTCCGGTGCTTCAGGCCAGGGCTTTAACTTGCTGTGCCACAGCACCAGCCACATAGGCTAAATTTTAACTTGATGATTTTAAGGTGATGGCCCATGACTGATAAAATATCCAAATGCCCCTTGGCAGAGAAAAAAGTTCCCTACCCCTGACTTACAGAACTTAAAGGAATTGCAATATTGAGAGACACAAGGTCCACTAACAACTGGATTCTGTTCTGAGGCAAGGAGAAGTCAGAGTTTAAAAAAGCAAAAACCACAGAGTGCAAGTTGTTTTGAATGAAGTTTGATTAGTGCAGGCAAATGACGTTTTGTGGTTCCAAAAGTCCATGGTTATAGCTGTTCAGCAGTTGTGAAAGTAACAATAACCATCAAGATTCTAGGATATTGTAGGTCTTGTAGTTTGGCCCAGTTTAAAATATTTAGTTGAAGAAATGCATGAGTTCTACTCTCTCAGTGGGTCCCTAGTCTATTTTGGGTGTTCTGCACCAAAATTCAGTGATCTTTTGGTTTCAATTCATCCATGTACTCAATAGATGCTCTCTGTGTTTGATTGTAATACTGAGTTCAAGTGAATAAATTGCATTCTCTTTGACTTTAGATACTGCATAATGGGCTCATTTCCCAGTTAGATCAAGGAAAAACTACCATTTCACTTAGGTTCTGAAGTCAACCACAAACTTTGATCCCTGGACAGAGTGTTTCTATATTAGAAACATTTTCATCTTCATTCCTATAGGAAATCCCTTGGAAACCTTGTCAGTTAATAGGTGCTCAATGAAAGTGAAATGAGGAATGAAAAAAGGATTTCAGAAATTTTTCCAAAGTAGCTGAGTATCTGGTCTCCCTGACATTAGGCATCTTTTTCAAAAGTGTCAGTATGAAATTTTAAGGGCGCCCACAACTTTCTTCATGTTCTAGCTATCTTCTCTAGTATCTAGCTTGAGTTTTATGCAAATGCATGGCCTTTAAAATTAATACATCATTTCACAATAACAATACATTACTTTGCCATACTTTGGGCAAAGCATTTTTAGAGGAAAACTATTGTTTGAGAGTATCCCACCTTCAAGTGCTTTCTAACAATTATCCAAACATACACTATCTGCTTGTCCTAAAACTTAAAATTTACTGAGTGTGATCACATGTATTCAACTAATTCAAATAGTTTTCATAATTTTTAAGGGAATACCTCTCATAAAACACTGGTTTTATTTTCAACATTTATTTATTTATTTGAAAGGACAGAGTTACAGAGAGAAAGGAAAGACACACAGAGAGGAAGATCTTCCATTTGCTGACTCACTCCTCAAAAGGCCACAATGACCAAGGTGATAGAACCATGCCAGGCTAAAGCCAGGAGCCTGGAATTCTATCTGAATCTACTACATGAATATTAGCGGCTCAAGTACTTGGGTCACCTTCCATTGCTGTCCAAGTGCATTAACAGGGAGCTTGATTGGAAGAGGAGCAGCAGGACTTGAGCAGGTGCATATACCGGATACAGGAGACTGAGGCAGTGGCTTAACCCACTGTACCACAATGCCAGCCTCCAACACTGCATTTTTAATTAATGAACCAACACAATGCATAATCCTCAGACTCTATAGATGAGGTGACTAATTCTCTTACTGATGCACATGCTTTATCATTTGGGAGATTTATGTCTTGACATTTTTTATTGTGGATTTTATTTTAAATAAATTAATATGGTTGTAATTACTTTACAGGCACCAAGAATAAAAAATATTTCATTACAACAACTCCATGAATCTCTCAAGCACATTTTACATTTTAAAAATTTATTCATTGAGTTAGTTGGTTTAGTTGAAAGGCAAACACACACACATATTATATGCATACATACAGAGAGAGAGAGAGAGACAGAGACAGAGACAGAGACAGAGACAGAGCAAGAAAGAACACAGGGGTATCTTCCGTCATCTCGATCACTCCTCAAATACCTGCTATGGCTGGAGCTGGACCAGGAGACTGCCTAGAGCTAAGAATTAAATCTCAGTTTCCCACAAAGGTGCCGGGACCCAGTTACTTGAGCCATCAGTTGAAACATCCCAGATGCCTATTAACAGAAAGCTGGAGTCTGAGATGGAGCTGAGACTTGACCCCAAGCATTCTAATATGGGATGTGGGCATCCCCCAACAGCATTTTAACTGCTATACCAAATGGTCACCCCACATTTCGCATTTTAAACGTGTGTTTTATCCTTCTTTTTCAGCAACTAGAGAGTATGTAATCAATAGCAGGTGTCTTTGGAAAGTTCTGTCTTAAATTCATGTTTCTCAAGAATCAAGGATAACTGAAAACAACAACCTCATTGATTTAGTGTGAATAGTTGAACTATGGAGGGTCATATAGTCAGGGGAAAGCCTAAATAATTAATTTTTTCTTCTTTAAGAATTGATTTTAAGTAGGCTTTGATTAACATTGGCCTGGCTTGAAAACTTGAAACTGATCAATTTTTTCAAAGTAAGATTTCCTCTGAATGACAATCATTTGATTTAACTTCTGTGGCTAAAGGTGGAGGTGCTGGGTGAGAGCTGACAGACTTTGCCATACAATGAGAGCACTGTAATCAGCTTATGGGTAACTCTTCTCCTGGAGTCAGCAGTCAGTGGAGCGAGGAATAGAAAAAATCCCAGGGGGTCTGATGAATGACCAAAACTCTGGATTCAAATTCAGAAAACTATTTTATCCTCTCCAGGATCGTCTGCCCAACTACAAAATAGATAAGAACCAGGCAATCACATTTTTATGTTGTCACATATTTTTGTGAGCAATACAATAATGCATTATGTTTTGTGATCTAGTCTTTCTATATGTGAATATCAATTTGTTTGTCATTTCCAGTGGTATGAAGATTTTTGTTTTTTTTTCTTCCAAAGATGTTTTGTTTTTGTTCTTGTTTTCTTTAATAAATTTTAAGAACATGCCATCCTCATATTAGAATTTATTATTTTCTCAGCTTTTCATATTCCCAATACAAATATAGTCCACTAGTTGCTGACAATCTAAGAATTGTTTATTTTTTATCTGTGCATATGTATGGAAATTAAGAATAAGAAACTCTTAGAGCAGTTTG
This sequence comes from Oryctolagus cuniculus, assembly GCF_051225735.1. Taxonomy (NCBI): domain Eukaryota; kingdom Metazoa; phylum Chordata; class Mammalia; order Lagomorpha; family Leporidae; genus Oryctolagus; species Oryctolagus cuniculus. The sequence continues at coordinate 53,591,134 of NC_142872.1, forward strand.
TCATTGTTGTGACATCCATGGGTAATCATTTTTCTAGTTATTTATTTATGACAGAGTCAGTTTAGAAGTGATTGAAAATGAAGCAATAGCAACAAACTGGTGCTTTTTCACAGCAATCATTGAAGCACTGCCCTGTAGTCTTTGAACAATGCTGTGCTGTGCAGAGTGTGATGTGTAGGTACAGCATATTCAGGCTGTTGCTTCTGTTTGCTTTCCTTTTTATGTCCTACCTGAATATCAATCACGTTAGGACAAGGGCAATGCAGAATGAAGGTAAAGGAAAGAAATGGGTCCTTTCTATTTTAGTTAGGAATTCCCTAAATTACATTCATGCTTTAATAAATATAACTTCTAATGCTCCTAGTTATAGTTCTTATGCTTGCCAATGGGAAAAAAGCTTCAATATAATAGATTATGTTTTCTCACAATGATAATTCAATCAATGTTGTGTAACATTTTAGCATTCTTTAAGTATTAATTTAATATAATCTTATTGAAATTATTGCACATTTGAAAATATTCATTAATGTGTATGATCTTCTTTGGTTTTGATGAACAACTTTGTTGTTGACCGAAAGCAAGATTGTACTTGGTCTTATGGTCTTCTTGGCAAGGAGCCGATCTTAATGAATACCCATGTAAAACCTATACCACCTTCTAGGAGGAGAGAAAATGTGAAGTCAGTGATTAAGTTAAGGTCAGACACAATTCAAATAAGAAAAAGATCTCGGAAGCAGCTCTGGAGAGGTGCAGAACATGATGCAGATCAGCTGTGCACCCCACCCCAGATATCAGGAAGTAGAGGAAGTGAAACAAGGGGGAAACTGAAATGTAGGCAATTTATGAAAGTAAATTAAGTGCCAGATTTTAGTATGTAAAAACCTCTATTCCATCTGATACAGTCCTTTTACTAACCCTGAGGATAAATGTTTCCTGAAACTATTTCAAAAAAGTTGCATATGTTATTCTTCATTTATATTGTTTGGTAACTGTAATTTTTTAAAATTAAACCACCTGAAACTTGTTTTTCACAAAATTATGCAGATAATAACAAGATAAATTATTGTTAACTTAAAACTGTGTCAGCTGGCCAGATTGTGTCACTATGGGTTAAGCATGGAATATGGGCATCCCATGAGTGCATTTCTTGTTCTGGCTGTTCCACTTCTTATCTAGCTGCCTGCTAATATGCCCAGGAAAACAGCAGAAGATGGCCTGAATGTTTTGGCCTCTCCCACCAATGTTGGAGGCCTGGATGGAATTGCAGGCTCTAAGCTTTGGCCTGGCCCAGCCCTGGTTGTTGTGGCCAAATATCTCTTTGTCTCTATCTCTTCCTCTCTCTCTGTAACTCTGACTTTCAAACAAACAAACAAATCTTAAAAAAAAAAAAATGTGCCCAATAGTTTTCACAATGCATGTTTAAGTTTATGTCACTACTTCATATCTATCATTTTTTAATGAGTCCATAATGACCATCATGAGTGAACTTAAATCCAGTAAAGACAAATATCTCAAGCTTGCAGTTTCAAGGGACATTTACTGCCCTCACTGTAAAGCAGAGAGAGAGAGAGAGGAAGGGAAGGAGAGAGAGAAAGAGAGAGAGAGAGAGAGAGCAAAGAAAGTGCTAGAAACACATTTCTAGGAATACTCTTTTATCATTTAATGTTTCTTGGACAATTTATTTGTCAGAATTGAAAATGATATTTAAAAATGTACCAGCAGATAATTTAGTGTTTTTATTCTATCATTTTGACATCCTATCTCTATTAGGATACTTAGGATCATATTTGCTTCTTGATCATTCCATCATGTTTAGTGTATCACCATTTTAGGTACAGTGACAAATGGGGTTTATGCATTATACTTTAAAGTTATGTTGTTAAACTTAATTATATTTTGGTAATATTTATCTAATAGAGAAAGTATACCATTTGTTGTGCTCACAATATTTAAAAGTTCACAATGTTTTGTAGAGTTAATTAAGCCAACTCAGAGATATCACCATGAATTAATTATCTAAATTATTTGTGTTTAAAATCAACCTACTCCAGTAAGCATAGCTTAAAGTTTCAGGCAAGCACTGTTTTCTCAACAAATATTTTAGCAAAGGTAGTCTCTTATAATAACTGTTCAGAATGACATATGAAAAATTTTTTAAAAATAAAATAAAAAACACAGTATTGCAGCAAAATTTTGTTGTCAGCAAATAGACTTGTATTGAAAGTTAACTTCGTGATAACATAAGAAGACTTAAAATACATGGCATAATAATTTATGTGAAAATACTTGTTAATCTCCCCCACTATCTATCAGTAGACTCAGTATTTTTTTAAAGATTTATTTATTTACTTGGAAGTCAGAGTTACAGAGAGAGAAGGAGAGGCAGAGAGAGAGAGAGAGAGAGAGAGAGAGGGAGGTCCTCCATTTACTGGTTCATTCCCCAGTTGGCCGCAATGGCTGGAACTCCACCAATCCGAAGCCAGGAGCCAGGAGCTTTCCCCGGATCTCCCACGTGGGTGCAGGGGCCCAAGGACTTGGTCCATCCTCTACTGCTTTCCCAGGCCATAGCAGAGAGCTGGACCAGAAGTGGAGCAGCCGGGACTCGAACCAGTGCCCATATGGGTTGTTGGCCCTGCAGGCTGTGGCTTTATCCGCTATGCCACAGTGCCAGCCCCGACTCATAGTATTTAAGAATCTGTCACCTCAAAACACATATGCCAACAAATGCTTATTATTTTAATGTTCTCCATTATTCCAGATCGTTTTGTTCCTGTTCCAGTTACTTTCTAGCCAAACTCTCCTGGTCAACTTTGTGAATGGTTTTATTCATGGGATGTGCCACTAATATTTAATTGATATTTCATTTTTATTTATATGTATCATGTTATCCTGGTCAGTGCTGGAATTTAAATTCAAGAAATACTAAGATAGTATTTCTTGAACTTAAACCCTATGGTGGTGTCTTCACAAATTGGCCCCGAGTTATTAAAAAAACTACTCACTGTTGTAGATCTATCTGAGTGTTTAAAATGAATTAGTTGCCACCATTTAAAAGCTTATTGATTTCATATAAAATGAGAATGTCTGTCTTCTCTTGAAGAACGTGAAGATGTCGCTCCTCTGGGCTTATATTCCATTTCCATTTCTGTACCAATACTGGACAGAGGGAGGCTGAAACTATTTCCTCTAAGTTGGTACCTGCACCTTCCACTCACTTCTTCCCTTCCTACTTCTCTCTTGTGGCAATCATTCTTTACCCAGATAAGATACCTGTTTTGCCTCTGTGAGCGTTTGACTTTTTAACTCTTTTTTTTATTTTTGCAAATTTATTTAACCCTTTTTAAAAACAGGTGTTCAAATAAACAATAGACAAGCCTGTGGATAATTTACCAGAAAGAGTACATGTTAATCACATAGAAATTTTGAGAAACATAGCCAATATAGCTATAAGTTAAAGCTATATTTGGTGGATACAATAGCCGTGAGTCATTTTAGACCTTGCCATATGTGACTATCGTAGAAATTTATCTCATTTTGCTGCGTACATTCAGATCCTGATGAAAACAAAATGCCAACACAATGAAAGGAAAGTGATTAAAATGAGACATAATCAAAGATCCAAGTATTTTTTTAAGATATAGGACTGATATTTGATAACTTTCTTTGATGATTTTATGTTTTTAATGACTTATTTATTTGAAAGGCACAATGATGGAGAGGACAAGAGGGATGGAAGGATGGAGGAAAGGAGGGAAGGAAGAAAGGGAGTGAGAGAGAGAGAGAGAGAGAGAGAGAGAGAAAGATCAATCTTCCATCTTGCGGGTCACTCACCAAAGAGCCTCCACTGCTAGGCCTGAATCAGACTGAAACCAAGAGCCAGAACTTCGGTGTTGGTCTTCTACTTGGGTAGTGGAGGCTCAAGTACTTGAGTCATCTTCCACTTCTTTCCCAGGCCCATGAGCCGGATTGGAAATAGAATAGCCAAGACTCAAACAGGCACTGCTATATGGGACATGGGTATCAAACACAGTGGCTTAACCTGCGGTGTTGCAGTGCAACCCAGCTTAGGTGATTTTCATAAGCAAAAGAAGCATTTCATTCTGCGTGTTTCTTTTATTCAAAATAATGTATTTCATGAACTTCTGAACAACCCTAAATCTTACTCAGAATATTGCCCTAGCAAATTTTGAATGTGTGGTACACCAGTACACACGTGGGCCCAGTACACTAAGTCACCGTAAAGGAAATGTCCAGAAGCAGGAAGCAAAAAAAAATTTAAGCCATTTGTGAATTCTTGCTTTTAATATGATTTTGCTAAGTATAATCTGTTGAAGTGCAGTTTTCCTTTCTAGTTTAGGTTTCAATGTATTAGTCTTTCTGTATGCTCATGTGCTGTAGAATCTATGAAAGGCACACACATAGTAGTTCACATGAATTGGCACTCATTGTTAAGCTACAAGTAAGATAGAAAGCAGTAATAAACAATAAAAAAGATTTATTTATTTGAAAGACAAAGCAATGGGGGGAAATGAGTGTCAGAGAGAGGGGAGATATCTTCCATCTGCTGGTTCATTCCCCAAGGGACCTCAACAACCAGTTTTGGGCCAGGCTGAAGCCAGGAGCTAGGAACTCCATCTTGGTAAATCGTGTGGGTGGCAGGAACCCAAATATTTGGACCATTATCACCTGTCTTTCCAAGTACGTTAGCAGGAAGCTGAGCAGCCAGGAGTCAAACTGGTTCTCTACTCCTCTACTATCCCAGCACAGATTGACCTGCTGTACCACAATGCCAGCCAGGGGTCTGTTCTTTTTTTTTTTGAATGTTTTATTTTTTTCTGACTACTTCAAATTTCGATCAAACCTTGTATGTTTACAAATCTGTGGTCACATATGATCCATTATAATAGCATTTTACTATTTGTTAAGATCGACTATATTTGTAAATTGGATTCTGCATTCAATCTGCATGTAAAATGCATAGCCCCAGGACTCAATTCGAGGTTTAACACCAAAGTTAAGAGCTGTGACACCAAGAATCCAATGTGGTAAAATTGCTTAACACTAAAATACCCTCTATTACAAGCTGCATTATGTTCTAAGGGACTGAAAAACTGGAAGTGATGAAACAGTACAAGATATAAAAATAAATCTGTAGTATTGAGGAAATACACAGTCAGTAGAATTCAAAAGTGTGAGTTATATAAAATCAGTAAGGAACCAGCATTGTGGCACATGGAACCAAGCCACTACAATGCAATGCTGGCATCCCATATGGAGTGCTGATGTGATCCTGGCTGCTATGCTTTCGATCCAGCTCCCTGCCAATGCTTCTGGGAGAGCAGTGGACGATGGCCTAAGTGTTTGGGCCTCTGCACCTGTGTTGGAGATCTGAATGAATTCTGGGCTCCTGGATTTGGCCTGGCCTAGCCTTAGCTGTTGTGGCCTTTTGGGGAGTGAACCAGCAAATGGAAGATCCCTCTTCTCTCCCCTCTGCTTCTCTCTCTTCTCAATCTTCAAATAAATAAGTAAAACTTTGAAATCAATAAGGATATAAGATAGTGAGAACAGCCATTCTTTTGGTTAAGTAATTTCTTTTTAAAAAAACATTTATGTATTTATTTTGAAGGTCTGAGTTACAGAGAGAGATCTTCCATCTGTTGGTTGACTCCCTAGATAACCACAGACAGGGCTGAGCCAGGCATCTCCCATTGCTTTGTCCAGGTGCATTAATAGGGAGGTGGATCATAAGTAGAGCAGCTGGGACTCAATCAGGCCCTCACCTGGGATGCTGGCCTCACACGTGGGAGCTTTACCCACCATGCCGCAATTCCTGCCCTAGTAATTTCTTGCTTTGCACTTTTTTCCCTTAAAAAATATTGACTTTTATTGTAGTTTTGTTCTGCTCTTTAAGATGCATGCTTAATGTTTTCTGTTTAAAAAATCACGAATCTTATTCAGCATGCCTCTCAAGAGAGAAGACAAATGAGTTGAAACCTAACTTAATATCTGTGTAAACTTGAGAAAAGTGACTTCCCTGACTGAATTTCCTAATCCCTAGAAAAGTATATAAAACATTTGACCAGGCCTATTTTATGTAAATCTATTTCTAATTCTGTATTTGTCTCCATTTAAAACTGTACTAAAAGTATAAAATAGTATTTTATAAATATAATATATTGCATGATAAGCACTTTTATAATCCCCCTTATGAGGATGATACTTGCTGCTGTTTTGCTTATCTGCAGTCAACTGTGATGTGAAAATAATAAATGGAAAATTCTATAAACAATTCATAAATGTATGGCCTTCTGAGTAGCATGATGAAATCGAATGCCATCCTGCTCCATCCCGCATGGAGCACAAAACCCCCCGTATCCCCATATGTACACCAGGTAGATGCTAAGTGCCCCTGTGTGAGTCACTGAGTAGCCATCTTGGTTGTCAGATCAGCTGTTGTGATATCACGTGCTTGTGTTCAAGCAGCCCTCATTGCTCAATGTGCTTCTCCATGGCTCCCATCACAAGAGGAACACCATTGAGAAATCAGATTTGCCAGAGAGAAGCCAGGTCAAAGTTCTCAACACAGAAAGAAAAAAAATTGTATGTTGAGGTTGCTAAACCCTACTACAGCAAGAACATATCTTCTATTTACAAAATTGTGAAAAAGAGAAAAGACATGGGTACTGTTCCTGCCATAACTCAAACTGCTTAGTCATTCAACATACTTCATCTCATCAAACAGGCATCCTCTCATGTCATCGTGGGAATGGTGAGCACTGACGGTACGTCAGATGTTTTGAAGGAGAGAGTGACCACATTCATATACCTTTTATTATAATGAATTATAATTATTCTATTTTATTATCAATATTATTAATTTTCAACTGACTGTAATATGTAAATTAAAACTTTATCATAGGTATGTAAGTGTAGGAAAAAAACACATTATATATGAGTATATAGTTCCAAACTGTTCTCAGTTTCAGAAATTTCCTGCACATAAGGGGGCTACCACAAAAAATATGTTTTTTGAAGGTACACACAACCATACATATGCATGTGCCTTTTTTTTCCATGAAGTAGCTCTTTAAAGTTAGAAAAATACAGAGAAATTCTCAACAAAAGCAATCAGACCCTCTGAGAAGTGTCTTTCGTGTTAAAGAAAAATCTGGAGGAGGGTCCTCAAAAAGTTCAAGGAACATGTACCAAAGCTGTACCAAAATAAATCTGTGTTTATTTTCATTTTCCAAACACTTTCATCCTCAGATTTTATTTGCTTATCTTCCAGTTAATTGGTTTTGTACTTTTTATCTAGATAACACTTGTCTCAATGTAATGAGACTACAGAAAAATTTCTTTCTATACCCATTGGTGTTGAAATAATTTTGTGTTATGTAGAGGAAAACAACAACTGGTTTATCCTCATGAAATGCAGTCAGTGTTGCTCTTCTGTTGAGAATCTATTTTATAACTTGTCTCCACAACATTAATGTACTCTTAGGATTTCAGTAGTAACTGTATTTCAAAATATTGAAGGAAAAATTTCTTTTCTACAGAGAAAATACTTTTCTGTGGAGAGAGACTGACATGGCATTTTATATCATTTTATATTTTAGCATTATACCATGCATTAGAAAAATATGGAAATTCCTGCATAATTTTAAATAAAGCATGTCAAACATCAGTTATTTGAGAACAAGAAACTATCCAAGCATGAGGAAAGAAATCATAAATTGAATCTCAACTTGGAAAAAATTATAGCAATTCCACAGAAATTGACAATAAAAAGATTAAATAAATTAATTATATAATCTAAGAGAGCTTTTTAATATGCATGCATATTAATAAAATGCAAACTTACTGCTATTATTGGTGATATTAGCAAAGAGATCTTAACATGGAGAGTAAGAAAAGAAATATATACTCTTAAATTTTATTTTTACAGGATTTTCAAAATAATAAATCCATTGTTGTGGCAGTATGGTTCATTAGTGCTGATTTCTGAATGTAAATACAAGAATAATTGTCTTTTAAAGGTTATGTCCATATTGACAGATAACTTCAGTAGCAATAAGAAGGGGAAAATACATCTATTCTGAAAGATTTTGCTTTAAGAAGCTAAAAGGAAGTAGTTACTAGCATTTATTGTGGACCAGTTAGAGTTCATTCATATCACAGAGGTTAACTGAATAAATGCACTCATTATACCCACAAAATAACACTAGGCGATAGTGATATCAAGACACTATTTCCTTTAACACATGAGGAAATTGAAAAACAGAAAAGGTAAGATGCTTGGTTCAGGGTCTCACAGATACAGCTGGGAGAGCTGGAGTGTGAACCCCAATAGCATATGGTAACTGATTGTTCATTCTTAGAAGTACATTATATGGATTTCTTCAACAAGTTACCTCTCTGATCTGCACAAAACTGGAGGTACTAAACCCAGACAATATTATTAGTTTCTACTCTAATATTAGAAAGTGATGTCATAAAAGTGGATGAAATAGGGGCAGGCGCTGTGGCACAGCAGATTAATGTCCTGGCCTGAAACGCCAGCATCCCATATGGGCGCAGGTTCAAGACCTGGCTGCTCCACTTCCAATCCAGCTCTCTGCTATGGCCTGGGAAAGCAGTAGAAGATGGCCCAAGTCCTTGGGCTCCTGCACCCAACTGGGTGACGCGGAAGAAGCTCCTGGTTCTTGGCTTCGGATCGGCATATCTCCAGCCGTTGCAGCCAGTAGGGGAGTGAACCAGCAGAGGGAAGACCTCTCTCTCTCTCTCTGCCTCTTCTCTCTCTATGTAACTGACTTTCAAATAAAAATAAATAAATCTTAAAAAAAAAAAAGTGGATGAAATAGAGCTTTCTCAGATTCAATTGGAAAACTTCCCCCTTTTGAATATTTATCTCTTTTTCAAAAAAAAAGTTTTGATATTGTACAACTTAAAAGTACTTGATTCTATCAAAATTAATTCATCTCTTTGAGTGAGCTGCCAGAAAAAATCTTAACTAGCTATTTAATCAAGAGAGGAATGGAACATGTCATTGAATTTGTGGCAGAATTTCTTTTTACTCCTTAGGCTGTTGTGTCATGGCTCAGTCAACAGCAAGCACAATTATCCTTAACCTGAGGACATGTACTAATAAGAAGCAATAAAGCTCATATTTCAGATACTCTTCTTTATGTGTCTATGAAAAAAATAAGGAAATGAACAAAGGGAATCATTGAGGCTATAGGAGTAATCATTATATACTATGGTTTTGGTGGGTGTTAGAGACAGAAGAAAATGATGATGCTTGCTAAGTTTAAGGAGATTCAGCTTGTCAGTCAGTGCATTCAAATTTGTGGTACTAGTGACACATTCAGTAACATCTCTTTTTCGTTTTTAAAGATTTATTTACTTATGATTCTCTTATTCTTCCTTTAAGTTTTCATCATGCTAATGATGTAAGTTATGGTAAAATGTATGTACCAAAGTAGAGAAGGGAAAAGTGAAGATACTATTCCAGTTGGAGAAAAATAGAATATTGTAACAATGATCTTATAGGTCAGGGATAATTAACCTGAGATCCTTATATGTTTAAAAAATAATGTAAGTGTGTATATATTTGTATAAGAGTGTGTATTTGTGCATCTATGTGTGTATGTGCTTGTTTGGTACATGCAGTTGTCCATGAAAAAATCATAGTGCTCTAGAGATTTCTCTGTTAACTGTGGTTACCAAAATGTTTGGTTTCTCTTGTATTTGAAGAGGATAGTCCATCAGGTGGCTGATTTAGGTACACACACACACACACACACACTGCAGTATTATAGCAAGGATGTAATCTAAAATCCAAAAGAAATAATGTTTAAAGAGAAAAGATAACTAGCAAACTGTTAGTTTAAAAATAAATCCATTTCGTTTAGAATATGCTGTTTGGGCAAATTCTATTAACTCACTTGTTTTATATGATATTGTAATGAAATCTAAAACTGATACATGGGACTTCTGTATCAAGTATTTTTATTAACATGTGAATATAATAAATGAAATATATTTCATCAGTGTTTATTAGTAGTAAATACAGACACAGCAGTTCACTGCAAAGCTATTACAGTATTTACTTGTTTTTCTTGTCTTTGGCCTTTACTATGTGTTTGGAAATACAGAGCTACTTGATGTCAGTTATTCATAATTGGGGTATGAGGGCAGAGAAAATAAAACTTGTCTAGTCTAAAATTTACTCAGTGCTGCATAAATTCTTTTTACAATTCATATGCAATTCTATCTCAACAAGTGGGTGCAGCTATTTGACAATGTTTTATAAAGTCATGGTGTGTATTCAGTTGTAGGAGTTCACCCTCAGGGTTTCTGTAGCTGTCAGGAGGATGCAAAGCTCAAAAGGGTAGGAAGAGAGGATATTTTCATTAACAGGAGGTACTTAGGGCTCTTGTATGGTCACATGATTGGTTATTTTAAAAGCTATCTGTCGATAGCCTGAGAACAAAGCACCTGAATCATTTAAAATTGTCAAATTTATGAACAGACCATTGTCCTAAAAAAGGAACCCTTGAAGTCTTGCTTAACTCCTTGTATTGGAATTTTTAAATCACAGAGGTGTCTGAAATTCTGCTTTGATATGGTGCCTGTGAGGATTAACATTTTCAGTGGTAAGAGCACAAATAGTTTCAGAATGATCTGTGAGTTGACTTTCTAAACTCTTAATTTTTCCTTAACTCTTATTACTGATATTATCTCTTTCTCTGTTTTTTCCCCTAATATAAAAAATAATTGAAGTACTAATAAAGGCTTTTGCAACATTTCACAAAAGTTTAGCAAAATCATCAGATGAGGAGTTATATTAATGAAGAGAAAACATTGTTATTGCCTAATAAATGTTTTGATTCCCTTTATATTTTTTCTTTCACATATATTATTAAATATCCACATTTAATTAAAGTTAGGTAATCTTGTACCTGGGGATGAGGAGAACAACAAGTAAGTGCAAACTAAATTTATCAGCAAAATACTCCTGAATTCCAGGAAGCTCGGGGCAAAATAAGGAAACTGGAGACGAATAAGATTCCGGAAGAGATGTGCTGCATACTGTCAAATATTTTAGGAATAAGTTAGGCAACATTATGACCAGGAGTGACACTTATATAACATATTTCAGCCTTAAAATGTATCTTAATATTCTATCTTACGAGGGCACTTTTTCTAAGGGATATTGGTGCCAAAATTCTGAAAATCCATAAGACAGGTAATAGCTACATTCCAAAATATAATTTAAAAATATGAAAAATAAAGCTTCTGATTACCTTTCAGATCAGTGATCCTGTCAAATTAGTGATTTCCAAAGTGGATTCCTGAGGCACCATTTATCTTATTGTGTCTGTTCGAATTTATATTGAGTGATTAAAAATCATTATTTAAAAAACATAGTTGGAAATACTTTAGTACTTGCAGCAATACATGGTACTTGAAGGGTTGGTTGTACATTATTTGATAGTGAATTTATAATACTACAATGATTAGCAAATGCCATGAAAGCAATTACAATTATTTAATTATGGCCTTTACATCAATATTTTATGGAGATTAAAAGAGGTAATTTGTAAAGTGTATCTGATAAGTCTATGATTTTGTAAAGCAAAGGTAATAAATCTTTTTAGTTACCTTTTATCAGTTTTTCAGAAAAAATAGATTGTTATCAAAATAGAAACCAAGTATATTTTAATTTATTTTTGAGGAGCTATCATTTGTTTAACAGGGGACAAATGGGAATTGAGGGTCTTACCAGTAAAAAAAAAAAAAAAAAAAAAAAAAAAGACATATATTTGAGTAAACTCACAGGACCGTGTAAAGTAGAAATGAGTCCAAGAAGACAACTTCTATGTGGATTCCCTGGAAAGACAGAAAATATTTATTAACAGATTTGTTTTGTTAATACAACATGGTTCCATCATTCAGAAAGACAGCTATAAGAAAAGAAAGGCTAGGTAGCTAGATTTCTTAGGGCATCTATAAAAACAAGTGCCCAAAATATGGTTGTTGAGAGTCAAGGAATCAAAGACAGTGTTTTAGATTGATCACACTCCCCATTACATTTGTCCTACATCATTTTCATGGAATATTCCATGGTTCTCTCTGTGAGAACTGAGAGGAAACCTGTGCTGTTTGCCAATTTAACAAAAGCACTTATCTATAGGAGAAATAATGGCATCAACTAATAGGGTACAAAAAATGTAATATATAGCAGTGAAATTCACACTTTGAGATGGAATGATTGTTTACAGCCCTTGTCTCTACAGTTGAGGAACAGTGTCTTTTTCTTTTTACTATTTGCTGAGCTCTTTATTTAGTGTAGGATTAATCTTGGGAATATAAAGTAAACTGAAAGTAGATCAATGTAAAAATTAGAGAGGAAATAAGAAAGAAAGGAAGAGGAAGGGTGGAAGTTTGGGCAGGAAGGAGGGTAGGATGGGAACTATCACTATGTTCCTAAATCTGCATATATGAAATACATGAAATGCGTTTACCTTAAATAAAAATAAAACAAAATTGTATTTCTGAGTAACAGAAGCAACTGTAGCCATTGACTATAAAAATTGATTCACTTTTTCATCGTGAACATGGGCTGGTGGTAGTGCATGTGTTGAAAACTTGATATTCAGAGGAACGAAGGCTGAATTCCTACTGTCCTTATGTAGAAGAAATTGATTTTTGCTACAGTAAAGATCCAAACCTCTTTGGCACAAGTTCTGGAGTGGGTAAAGAGAATCAGTGAAAACACCTCACTTTAAAATGCGATAAGGTTTTCAATAAATCAGCTACTTTATTAGACTCACTGTGTCATTCACAATGAAATAGCAGAGAGCTGTGTGTCCCCACCAATATTTCACAGTTTTACTTTGAAAGAATATCATCTCCAGTGTTCTGCCAGTATTGTGTGATTTACTGTTCAGCACTCAATTCTGAAATACCCGTCCCTACCTCAGCTATTCTATTCTTGGCATCAGGGAAGATTTTGCTTCGGGTTTTATTTATTCAGAGCCTGTTAATGTTGTGATTTTTATATCACTGTCATGTCATTTTGCTACTAATGTCGTATATCTGATAAAAGAGCACAGGGAGAGGAGCTGTGTTCTTATTAATTAGAGAGGTCTGATGAATGGATTATCTTATTTAGTAAGCAAGTCCTTGACAAGCTGGTGAATGCAGGTGGGCATATTAATGCTGGTTGCTCAATGTGCTGCAGTGTTAACACTAGTTTTCACTCTTTGGGGTAAATTTGAATATCTCCCTGAAACCTTCCTTAATCATAATAGCTAAACAGTTTTGAATGACTGTCATGATTAATGGCAGGTGCTTTGTGCACTTGAATTATTTCATTTAATCCTTACACTAACCCTATGCGGGATGATGTGTTATTAAAAATCTCCATTTTAAAAATGGGGAAACCAAGTCAAATCTAGGTTAAGGTGACCCAAGTTTTTACAGCAAATAAAATTAGAATTGTAATGAGTCCTGGAATTTTTTTTCTAAAGAAACTTTTTTATACTACTACCCTTGGGAGTTTTGAAGACATTCTCTTTGGGAAATAAATATTTATAGCATGTCATCTGGATTGTGTTATTATGTCATCTGGATTGTGATCCTTTATTATTGTTTGCTCATTGACAATATATACAATTTCTGCTTCTGCCTTATTACATAATTCTTAGTATTGCTGCACTTTAAAATTTAAGAGATATTGTCAGGACTTATCTTGTGTGGGTTTTTTTTTAAAGTTTTTATCTGTTTATTTGAGAGGTAGAGTTACAGACAGTGAGAGGGAGAGACAGAGAGAAAGGTCTTCCTTCCGTTGGTTCACCCCCCAGATGGCCGCAACGGCCTGAGCTGTGTTGATCTGAAGCTAGGAGCCAGGTCTCCCACATGGGTGCAGGGGCCCAAGGACTTGGGCCATCTTCTACTGCTTTCCCAGGCCACAGCAGGGAGTGGGATTGGAAGAGGAGCAGCCGGGATTAGAACTGACTCCCATATGGGATGCCGGTGCCACAGGTGGAGGATTAACCTACTGCACCATGCCGCCAGCCCCTGGATTTCTCTTGGTCTTATATGGGAAAAATGTGTTTTCTATCCAGTGCCACCATATAAATAATTCCCACATTGTTTAAAGATCTATTTCATTTATTTAAAAGATGGGAAGAGAGAGGGAGAGGGAGAAAACAGGGAAAAGAGAGAGAGAGAGAGTATCTTCAATCCTCTGGTTCATTCCTCAAGTAGCTGCAAAGTATTGGGGCTTGAAAGGCTGAAGCCAGGAACCATACTTTAAAAAATCGGCTTAGAGTAGAAATGTTCTAGGTTTTTGTAGATCTAACACTTAAAAATCTTCATGCTTGATCATTTGTTTCGTTACTAGAACTACTTTGATTTCCTCATTAGTATTAGCCATATTCTTTTTTTTTTATTTTTTTTTAACTTTTATTTAATGAATATACGTTTCCAAAGTACGAATAATGGATTACTATGGCTTCCCCCCCATACCGTCCCTCCCACCCACAACCCTCCCCTCTCCCACTCCCTCTCCCCTTCCATTCACATAAAGATTCATTTTCGATTATCTTAATATACAGAAGATCAGCTTAGTATACATTAAGTAAGGATTTCAACAGTTTGCTCCCACACAGAAACATAAAGTGAAAAATAATAGATGATTTTTTTTAATGATGATGAAATCAGATCAGACCTATTGTCATGTTTAATCCCAGTGAGAGTCAAGTTGGGAGTTGATAGTTTCTTTTCTTTTTTTTTTTTTTTTTTTTTTTACAGAGGATCAGTTTAGTATGCATTAAGTAAAGATTTCAACAGTTTGCACCCCCATAGAAACACAAAGTGAAATATATTATTTGAGTACTCGTTATAGCATTAAATCTCAATGCACAGCACATTAAGGACAGAGATCCTACATGAGGAGCAAGTGCACAGTGACTCCTGTTGTTGACTTTACCAATTGACACTCCTGTCTATGGCATCAGTAATCTCCCTATGCTCCAGTCATGAGTTTCCAAGGCTATGGAAGCCCCTTGAGTTCTCCGACTCTTATCTTGTTTAGACAAGGTCATAGTCAAAGTGGAGGTTCTCTCCTCCCTTCAGAGAAAGGTACCTCCTTCTTTGAAGACCTGTTCTTTCCACTGAGATCTCACTCACAGAGATCTTTTGCCAGAGTGTCTTGGCTTTCCATGCCTGAAATACTCTCATGGGCTTTTCAGCCAGATCTGAATGCCTTTAGGGCTGATTCTGAGGCCAGAGTGCTATTTAGGGCATCTGCCATTCTATGAGTCTGCTGAGTATCTCACTTCCCATGTTGGATCACTCTCCCCTTTATTTATTCTATCGGTTAGTGTTAGCAGGTACTAGACTTGCTTATGTGCTCCCTTTGACTCTTAGTCCTTTCATTATGATCAATTGCGAACTGAAATTGATCACTGGGACTAGTGAGATGGCATTGGTACATGCCACCTTGATGGGATTAAATTGGAGTCCCCTGGCATGTTTCTAACTCTACCATTTGGGGCAAGTCAGCTTGAGCATGTCCCAAATTATATATCTCTTCCCTCTCTTATTCCTACTCTTATGTTTAACAGGGATCACATTTCAGTTAAATTTCAACACTTAAGAATAACTGTGTATTAATTACAGAATTAAATCAGTCATATTAAGTAGAAGTATTAGCCATATTCTGCAGGGGCTTAATGTTCTCACCTAACCTGACCTTTTTAGTTGGGATCCTAACACTTGCTTATGTTCTGCCAACTTTGGATCCTTCTGTTTCTTTTCTCATCACTCCCAGCGGTCCTACTCCTATCACTGTGATTGGTCATCTGGGACAGGGTGTTGGATATTTTGAGTGTTGTTTCCTCTGCCAGTTAGCATTGGCCTGGATCAAATCTTAATATGCTGACTTCTACAGGTAACAGTTTAAACACATTCCTGTGAATGTTTTGTCCTAGTTCTTGCTCTTTTTTTTTTAAGATTCCTTCCTTCCTTCCTTCCTTCCTTCCTTCCTGCCTGCCTTCCTTCCTTCCTTCCTTCCTTTCTCTTTTCTTTTCCTCCTCCCTCCCCCTTCTTATTGAAAGGCAGACAGAGAGAGAGAGAGGTCTTCCATCTGCCAATTCATTCCCTAAATGGCTCTAATGGCCAGGGCTAGGCCAAGTTGAAGCCAGGAGCCTGGAACTGCATCCAGGTCTCCCACATTGCTAGGAAGGGCCAAAACTTGGGCTGTCTTCTGCTGTTATTCCAAGCAGATTACCAGAGGGCTGGATTGGAAATACAGCAGCCGGGACTAAAACCAGCACCCATATGGGATGTTGGCATTGTAGGCAGCAGCTTAATTTGTTGCAACACTCCAGTCCACTAGCTCATGTTCTCACTGTCATTCATGGATTCCATACGTTTCCTACCAGCCCAGACTGTCAGGTTCCAACAAATCTGTGAAGTGAGCCCAATGAACGTGCAATAGTAAATAAGTGACTTTTATTTTCTAGCACTTACTAGCTGTATCTCAAAGGGAGTATTCACAAGTCTGTCCTGACTATTGAATACCACTTCCACTTCTGTTTTTGAGATGTAAAGGTCAAGCCAGGCCAGAAAAGGGCAATGTGATTACTAGAATTCTGCTGATGTTGATCCTGGAACTTAACTAGATAAGCTACTGCTGGCTATGCACTAGCATGATGATGTACTACGCGATGCACTCCATATAAAAGACTGTACAAGGAAAAATATTCTGATTGGGGACTGGCATTTCACCTAACAGGTAAACTTCAATTGGAATGCCTTTATGTCATACCAGAGTGCATGGGTTTGAGTCCTAGCTCTGCTTTCAATGTTAGTTTCCTGATAGTGTACACCCTGGGAGGCTGCAGGTGATGTGTAAGTGGCTGAGTCCCTACCCATCCAGACAGGAGTCCCAGATGGAGTTCCTGGCCCCCAGCTTTATGTGGCCCAACCTCAGCCATTGTTGGGACATTTGGAGAGTTCTCTCTCTCTCTCTCTCTCTCTCTGGCTCTCAAATAAATAAATATTTTTAGAAGATCCATGAAAACAGAGCCAACATTTAAATTTATTTAGATACTAAATAAAGTAACCAAGGCATAGTTTCCTCTCAATACTCATTTTCCATGAAGATTTACAAGAATTTCTACTTAGTGGTGCAGAATCACAAAGCTTTGCCGTTGGATCTCCCCTTACTGCCCCCCATAGCTAAAATGCTATGGGAATTTGAGCCAGCCATTTGCCTTTCAGTCTTATTTTGTTAGACCAGGGTAGTGTCTAAGATTTCATACAAAGTGTCACATCAGGGCCGGCGCTGCGGCTCACTAGGCTAATCCTCCACCTGCGGCACTGGCATCCCAGGTTCTAGTCCCAGTTGGGACGCTGGTTCTATCCCCGTTGCTCCTCTTCCAGTCCAGCTCTCTGCTGTGGCTGGGGAAGGCAGTGGAGGATGGCCCAAGTGCTTGGGCCCTTCACTCGCATGGGAGACCAGGAGGAAGCACCTGGCTCCTGGCTTCGGATCAGCGCAGCACGCCGGCTGTAGCGGCCATTTGGGGGGTGAACCAATGGAAAAGGAAGACCTTTCTCTCTCTCTCTCTCTCTCTCTCTCTCTAACTCTGCCTGTCAAAAAAAAAAAAAAGTGTCACATCACGATTCCTGCACCCTTAAAACAAGCTGTAAAATGGAACTAGGAGAAATCACCTCTATCCAGGTACACGGCTATACTGAGGGCTAGCTCAATCTTGAATTTGATTCACTGCAATTTAGCATTTTATAATTTGCTATCCTGTGTCTTATATTGAATCACTTTAATTAAGATTGCATCTTGAACATTTTCAATTTTCCATCCAAGCTTTTCGAGAAATATGGCTTCTCTATCATCCAAATGTTACTTAAGAAAGACTTTAGAATGTCTTAAAGAGGAAAAATAGCCATATTTTCATTACCATTAGCATCAATCATGTTCTCATTTTTCATTTTCTGCTTTGCTTACTACCATTACATGTTTTGGTAATTTCTTTACCCAACAAAGGGCACCAGAGAGAGAGAGAGAGAGAGGAAAAAAAAAAAAAACACAATTTGCATGGATTGTCTTTTATTCCTTAAACTTGTTCAGACATGGACATATGGTAGATAGAAATATTCTGAGGTAAATACTTAGAATTCTGAATTATTTTCTGTAATAACAAAGTATCCCAACAATTTTTTACAGATTCAGTTGACTAATTACTACAGATTTGGTTGCAACCCAAGTCACTTTAGTACCTTACAAAAAGTAAGATGCTTCAGGCAAGATTATCAGCATGAGAGTAAATGAGTTAGCAAGCATTAATAAACCTGGAGAACAACACTGTTAAATGTTTTATGCATCATTTGAGTATGTGCCACTGCAGAAAATTGAATGAACAGCTTTTTGGTTATGAATACTGGAAGTAATTTTTTAGTGTTGTTTTGCATTTCTTTTAGTGACAGATTTATCAAAATGAGCATTTCTGATTGAGAATGCCTTGTAGGTATTCTCTCCCTTAGAGCTTAGCAGTGTGTAAAAACCTCAGTCACTCTTCATATCCACCTTCCTTCTCTCATGATGAGCCACTGAACCATTAAGCATTTGCTGAATACAGATTTGCTGCCAGAGTTAGGGTTTCACTGTGCTCAGACTTGGGGTCATAGCAGTGAAAAGCAACTATTTTCTATGCTCCCAAGATTTGATAAGTCCACCATTGGTTCTGAGGCAATAGTTAATATTCATATTCCATTAAATTCTTGAGCTATAAATGCTATGATGAGTAATTTCTTAACCACAAAACTTGGCTCGGTAACTACTAGGTGCTTCCTGATCTACTTTCAAGTTGTAAGTGGTACACTTCCTATTCTCAGGAGTGAGTTTTAGTGAGTTCACTAGGATTTTTCTGCTCTGCCATAGTTCCAATGGATGGAAGAGGAGAAGGAACATATACTTCGTATATTTTGATCTCCTAAGAATTAATTCTTAGCGTGATAATGACATAAAAACTGACACATAGCTCAATGAAACAGAATAGAGAACTCCTAAATTTAACCCAGATACTTATAGCCAATTGAGTTTTTGCCACCAAGAACATATATTGGATGAAGCATAGTCTTTTCAATGAATGATGCTGGCAAATCTGAATATCCAGATGTAGAAAAATGAAATTAGATTCCTGCTTCTCATCATATATAAAATATCAATTTAAAATTAATAAAAGGGGCCAGCACTGTGGCGTAGGGGGTAAAGCTGCCCGCAGTGCCAGCATCCCATATGTGTGCAGGTTTGAGTCCCAGCTGCTCCACTTCTGACCCAGCTCTCTGCTATGGCCTGGGAAAGCAATAGAATATGGCCCAAGTCCTTGGGGCCCTGCACCCACGTGGGAGACCTAGAAGAAGCTCCTGGCTCCTGGCTTCAGATCCACACAGTTCTGGCCATTGCAGCCATTTGGGGAGTGAGCCATCAGATGGAAGACCTCTTTCTCTGCCTCTCCTCTCTCTCTGTGTAGCTGAATGTCAAATAAATAAATAAATCTTTAAAAATGAATTAAAGACTTGAAAACATGAAATTTCATAGGGGAAACACTTCAAGACATTGACATAGGAAATTATTTTTTGTATGAGATACCACAAGTGGAGGCAGTGAAGATAAAACTATACAATGGGATAGACAGAGTTACAGAGAGGCAGAGCCAGAGAGAGAGAGAGAGAGAGAGAGAGAGAGGTCTTCCATTCACTAGTTCACTCCCCAAATGACCGCAACTGCCAGAACTGAGCTGATCTGAAGCCAGAGCCAGGAGCCAGGAGCCAGGAGCTTCTTCTTGGTCTCCCATGCAGGCACAGTGAAAGACTTGAAGAAAGCTCCTGGTTCTTGGCTTAGGATCAGCGTAGCTTTGTCCATTGTGGCCAATTGGGGAGTGACCAACAGGATGGAAGATCTCTCTCTCTCTCTGCCTCTTCTTCTCTGTAACTCTGTCTTTCAAATAAATAAATAAATCATTTCTAAAAGAAAAAGAATAAATACAAATGGTCAAAAAGTATGTAGAAAAGATGTTCAGTATCACTAGCCATCAGGGAAATTCAAATCAAAATCACCATTAGATTTCCCCTCACGCCTATTAGAAAGGCTTTTTATCAATAAGACAGAGACTAACAAATGCTGACAAGAATGTAGAAAAAAGGGGGAACCCATACACTGTAGATGAGAATGATAATTAGTAAGACCACTATGTAAAACAGTGTGAATATTCCTTTAAAAACCAGAAATAAAAGTGCTGGATGATCCAGCAATCTCACTACAGGATATATATTCAGAAGACAAAAAATCACTCTATCAAAGAGATACCTTCCCCATAATGTTTTTTGTGATACTAGTCAAAATAGCCAAGATATGCAATCAATCAAAGTGTTCAGTGTCAGATGAATAAAAAAATGCAGTATATATACACAGTGGAATATTATGCAGTTGTGAAAAAGCACAAAATCCTACCAGATGTAGAAAGACAAATTCTGTATATTCTTCCTCATATGTGGAAGCTAAAAACTTATCAGTCTGAACACACAATAGTAATTATTGGAAGCTATGAGGGGAAGAGGGAGTCAGAGGGAGTTTGGATAACAGGGACCAAATCAGAGTTAGGTATAAGGTCTAAGTTTTGAGTTTTGCATAGCATAGTGGGTGACTATAGTTCATAATAAACTATAAAATATTTAATGTGTAAAGAGAAGAAAGGAATTCACATATTCCAACTATAAAGTAATGCTAAAAAAGGAGACATATTAATTAACCTGATTTCATCCTTATGCATTATATACATAAAATGAAAGCCCCACTAAAGCCCATAAATATGTGTAATTATTTTTGATAATTTTTAATAATTTTTAAGATTTACTTCTTATCTAGCTAAGATAGAAACTAGTATTTCTTGTGTTTTTGCTAGTGTTTCAGAACTTTACATAATAACCAATGTTTGTTGAAAGGTAGCTAAGTGATTTAGAGGTTTTTATTCAATCCTGTGTTATATGGGTTGTTACTTGATCATCTCTAGAGGCACAATGAGTGGGGACAACTGGGCAGAGTGATTGACAAATTGCTTAATTTATATAGCTATTAAAACATGGAGCCAGGATTTAATTTCAGGCTGAGACAAAGATTTCCTACTATTATTATTTTTTTTTAATTGAAGGAAACTCATCTCTACAGGTTTCTTTTATGGATGTATACTTAAATCTGGACTTATTTATCTTAAAACGGAGCCCACAACTTCCAGTTACTTAAAGAACTGTATGTTGCCTTAACCATCTCCGCTTCTCCTCTGGAACCTCTCAAGATCTGTTCTCAAGGTCTGTTATTTGCTCATTGTATTTATTTTCCAACTTTTCCTTCATCATTGTCATCAGTTTATTTCTCTCCACTGTTTTAGTCCCACAGCATTCAATCATTCGCTAGTTTCATACCTAAACAAAAGAGACTTCAAAAAAGAAAAACATCCTAAGGCTCCCATTCCCTTTCCAACTATTTCCATAGCTTTCCAATCCTTTTTTCCCACTAAGTAAAGTCATATTCACTTGATCTATCTTTGCTACATTCATTCTTCATGTGTCAAACAAATATTCATTGGTACCTGCTTGGTTTCAGACATCGTGGTAAACACAGGATTAAAACAAAATGACATAACAGACTTCAACAGTGTAAGAGCTTCTGAAATGAACTTGTGTCTGGAGTGTCCTATTGTCTCAGATGCAACCAAAAAACAGTAATCAAGGTCTTAATTTTCTGATTGTAGTCTGGTCTAAATTTTGGAAACTTGGTGTGCCCATATGTAAGTAACCCATCAATTGTTTTAAAAATAGGAAATCAAAAAAACTTTCAAATTTCAACTTGGCATTTGTATCTTCTATGCTGTCGTTTAAGGGACTCAGTCTACTTTTAAGACCTTAGCTTGGCCGGCGCCGCGGCTCACTAGGCTAATCCTCTGCCTGCGGCGCCAGCACACCGGGTTCTAGTCTCAGTTGGGGCACCGGATTCCATCCCGGTTGCCCTTCTTCCAGGCCAGCTCTCTGCTGTGGCTCGGGAAAGCAGTGCTTGGGCCCTGCACCCCATGGGAGACCAAGAGAAGTACCTGGCTCCTGCCTTCGCGGTGCGCCAGCCGCGCACTGGCTGTGCGCTGGCTGCGCGATGGCTGCGGCGGCCATTGGAGGGTGAACCAATGGCAAAGGAAGACCTTTCTCTCTGTCTCTCTCTCTCACTGTCCACTCTGCCTGTCAAAAAAATTTAAAAAAATATAAAAAAAAGACCTTAGCTTGACCCAATTAATTAGATATTTTGGTGATCAAAAATGGATAAAATGAATGTTTCCCTACCATTTACCAGAAACAAGAGGGGCCCTGGCCCACACAATGGGGTATTTCTAAACATGTCTATCAATATTGTTAAGTTTTATTGGATCACATTATATAGACAAAATAAGTAAGCATTAGAGATAAACTGATGATTTTCCCTACTTAACGCAATAAATGATATCATAACAAGATCTTTAGACAACCTAAGGTCTTTCAAATATATGTTATGAAGGTGACAGCAGCAGCAAGAGACAGGGTATGTGAGGTCGGTTGGGGACAAGAGAATATAAAAGTAGCATTAAGGATCATGGCCTCGTGAGGAAGACACAAATTAAACACAGGGGTAGGAAATGTGGGTTGAAAATATATAATCACTTGAATCTGGACTGATTGAAAACTCAGAAGGAGTGGCAATAGGCTACTTTTTTATCCTTTGGAATCTTCTCTACTCTGTCCATGGTCCTAACAGTGGCTGAGAGGCATTTTAAAAGTTTTCTCACAGGGGCCTGTGCTGTGCCGCAGCAGGTTAAGTTGCTGTTTGCAGTGCTGGCATCCCATATGGGCACTGATTTGATTCCTAATTCTCAGCTGCCTACTTCTGATCCAGGTACCTGCTAATGCACCTGAGAAAGCAGTAGAAGAAGGTCCAAGTGCTTGGGCCCCTGCATCCACGTGGGAGACCTGGGAGAAAGCCCTGGCTCCTGGCTTCAGCCAGGCCCAGCCCTAGCTGTTGAGGCCATTTGGGGAGGAACCAGTGGATGGAAGATCTTTCTGTCTCTCCCTCTCTCTGTAACTCTGACTTTCAAATAAATAAATAAGTCTTTATAAAAAAAGTTCTGTCATAGACATGCATGTAATATGTCATAGACATATTCTATGTAATCAGATTTGTGGTGTTTTTTGGTAAAACATTCACAAGTTTTTATTATTTTTGCTTCCAATATATTGGATTCTTTTGTTGCTTTTAGGAGAATCATTTTAAAAGGGGGATAGGCTTCTAGTTTCCTTTAACTAGATTTGTTTCTTTTAAATTTTTCATGATTTAGTGTTCTACAGAGACTTTTCTTGTATTTTTCACTGTGATTTTTTTTTAATTTATTTTACTGATTTGAAAGGCAGAGTAACAGAGAAAGAGAGAAAGAGAGAGAGAGAGAAAGAGAGAGAGAGATCTTATATCAGTTGATTCACACCCCAAATGACTATAATGCCTGAGGCTGGGACAGACCAGAGCTGAGAGCTAGGAGCTTCATCCTGCTTTCCCATGTGGGTGGCAGGGTCCCAAGCACTTGGTCCACCCTTGGCTGCTTTCCTATGCAAATAAGCAAGGAGTTGAATCAAATGGAGCAGCCAGGACTTGAACCAGAACTCAATAGGATGCTAGTGTCACAGCCTGCAGGTTTCCCTGCTACACCACAGCACCAGCCTCTCCCCTGTAACTTTAACTCAAACAACTTGATAAGAATTTAATATAATTTGCTTTAAAAGCTGTTGCAGACCTTGAATTAACTGGGAGCCCATATATTACCATCCAGGTGTGGGCTTGTTTTTGGCAAATATATTTGTCTTTACAGTCCTGCATAATTTTCAAATTCCAAAAATGACTTCTAAACCCATTGTAAGGAGGGCTCGGTCAGAATTTCTATTACATTCTTTACAGAAGTTTATAACAAAGTCATAAAACTCACTCCAGGATTAGTTTTGGCAGACAAACTCATCTGGGGAAGGAAGTTGTTTTTTCCAGCAACTTCAAAGGGATATGCCAGCTTGTCTTTTCTTACCCACTTCAGTTCACAGATAGCTTTTTGCTAAAAAAATTCTCTTTAAAATATTTCCTAATTTTCTTATACATGTCTGTATTACAAGTTCTCTGTTTACTTTAGAAGGGATGGCTACACAGTTATTTAGGGTTTGTATACCCCAGTTCAACAGTTTTGTGTTCATGTGACATCATTACCTAACAGGTATGAGATGGTAAGTGACCTACTTATTGTATATAATGAGCACTTAGTAAGTGATATCTATAGAGGTATATAGTCTTTCATCATTTTTAGAGTCGTTATTACTTAGGAACCTAACAACCTCCTTCATCAGAAATGTATCTATAAATATTGAATTAAATGTGACTAATTTTTTCATTTACTATTTTAATATCAGAATGAACTTAGAGATATAAAGGTATTAAAACATGACTCTTACCTTCAAAAGAAGTCTAATTCAGTAAGAGAAAGTAGACATGTAAAGATACAGTTAAAATCCACAATGTTCAGTGCTTCCATAGAGGCTTGAAAAGCTCAGATTAAGGATCTGTTGTGGGCCTTTGCTGTGGTGTAGTAGGCTAAGCCTCTGCCTGAAGTGCCGGCATTCCACATGGGCACCAGTTTGAGACCTGGATGCTCCAGTTCATATCCAACTCACTGCTAATGCATTGGAAAAGCAGTGGAAGATGGCCCAAGTGCTTGGGCCCCTGCACTCATGTGGTAGACCCAGAAGAATCTTCTGGCTCCTGGTGGCATCCTGGCCCAGCCTCAATTGTTGTGGCCATTTGGGAAGTGAACTAGTAGATGGAAACCTCTCTCTGTGTCTCCCTCGCTCTGTAACTCTTGTCTCTCAAATAAATAAGTAAAGCTTTTTAAAAAAAAAAAAAAAAAGATCTTTTATTCAGTCTAGGGCCTCTATGAGTATTTTTAAGTGATAAAAAGAAGGGCAGGTATTCTGTGTAGAACACCAAAGAATGATTAGGAAACATGTTGGTAGACATTCATGTGCAAAACAGAAAGAGGAAAACTGTGGCATCAGCTGGAAACTAGAACATGACTGGAGTCAAGTATGTGAGGATGGGAGAGTATAAAATATGAAAAAGAAAGATATTTCTATTTTTCCATCACGATAAACGTGCTAGGTCCTCTCATGGCTAGTTACTCTGTGTGGCATATATTCCTTTAGTTTGGTTTATGCCACTATTGGTAGAATTTGTCCTCCTCTTCCTTCCTTCCTTCCTTCCTTCCTTCCTTCCTTCCTTCCTTCCTTCCTTTCTTCCTTTCTTCCTTTCTTCCTTTCTTCCTTTTTGAGATTTAAAAGTATTTATTAGAATCAAGGACCTCCAGCCTAAGTGGCACAGTGGGGGGCTTCCAAGAGAGGAAAAACCCAAAGGGGACTGGTGACAGTCAGCCTTAAGTACAATTTTGAAGGAGAAAATATTTGATGATTTGATTGGCATTTACCAAGTGGGGACAAAAAAAAAAAAAACCCAAACATCAGAAGACCTCCTTTACAATTCTTCATCCTGTCTGGCCTGCTAAGGGTAGGGTAGATAACTTGTTTTCACGGTAAGCTGTGAGCTCTGGAGGAGCTTCCTTGCTTTTTTTTTTTTTTTGGACAGGCTTTGTGGACAGTGAGAGAGAGAGAGACAGAGAGAAAGGTCTTCGTTTTACCGTTGGTTCACCCCCCAGTGGCCACCGTGGCCGGCTCATCACGCTGATCCAAAGGCAGGAGCCAGGTGCTTCTCCTGGTCTCCCACACTGGTGCAGGGCCCAAGCACTTGTGCCATCCTCCACTGGCAACCGGGACAGAATCCGGTGCCCCGACTGGGACTAGAACCCCGGGGTGCCGGTGCCGCAGGCGGAGGATTAGCCTATTGAGCCGCGGTGCCGGCCTCTACTGATTTTTAAAAATATTTAGTATACAAGAGGTATTTTTGAAAGCATCTTGTATGTCCTGAAATGGATTTATTTCACCTTTTCTTTTGACAGGTAATTTAACTGAGTATAGTGTTTTAAGTTAGAAATTTTTTTTTCTTTTGGCATTTGGGAGGCACTGCTTCCTTGTCTTCAAGCATCTGATCGTACTGACAAGAATCAGAGGCTCTACTGATTTCTGATACTTGTATAGGAGCTGTCCTTTTATCCTTGTAGGATTTTAGGATGTCTTCTTTGTCACTGTGTTTCAGGAATTTATCCTATTATTTAGTACCTGCTTAAGACTCACACTTTCCAGGGCTGGGAGATTTTCTCAAAATACCAAGTTATTTTTCCTCCATTTATTCTTTGGGTTTCCTTTTCCTTAATTTTTTGGTTCTTTTTTATTCAGATATGAGATATGTTGTATGCTGTATTTCTTATCCTTTCTCTCTCATCTTCCATTATTGTGTTTTTTATTTTCTGAAATTTTTATTACCTTATCATTTAAGTCCTCTTGTTTTTTTTTTCTCATTTTTGCCTTTATGTTTTTAACTAAGAAGGGTTATTAAATTCTCTAAATAACCATCCAAACTTACCTTCTATTTTTCCAACTTTATTCGGGTACAACTGACAGGTATTGATGCATATTTTAAGGCATAAAATGTGAGAAATTGATATCCATAGGCATTATTAAATGATTACCAAAATCAAGTTAGTTGACAAATCCATTAACTGACGTAATTACCTTGTGTGTGTATGTTGAGAACACTTAAGGTTTTTTTTTAAAGCAGGTAAGTATTTTTTAATTAAGATGTGTAAATTTTTAGGCATAATGCTTTTGCATACTTGATTGAGTACACTACAGTGTAAAAAACTTTTTAAAATTTTTTATTAATCTAGAGTGAACAGATTTTGTGTATTTCATAGGTATAATCCTAAGACGATAGCCGTATATGCAGTCAGTTATACAGTGCAGTATATTAACTGTGCTGCCCATTAGGTCTCCAGCATTTACTCCTCTTATAACTGGAAGTTCGTGACCTGTCAACCTCTGCCTGTCTGTCTCTACCATTGTGCTCTGTATTTCTATTACTGGACATTTTTAAATTCCATATATGTAGCACAAGTATAAGTGAGCTCATGCATTATTTTGCTTTCTGCATCTGGCTTATTTTACTCAGCAAAATACCCTCCAGGTTCCCTAAAACACTTTCTGAAATTGACATTCAGGGAAATGCATTCTCCTGATTTTCTTTCTCACTGTCTGAACATATTCAGTTTCTCTTCCAGGTTCCATTTGTCGTCCTTTAACCAGTGGAATCTCCCAGGGCTCAGTCCTTGGATCTCTTCACCTTTTTTATTCCCACTTCATTTTACCTGGTGTCAAGACTTTAAATACTCTTTGCATGCTGATTACTCATGCCTTTTTGTTTCCCATCTTGATGCTCCTCTACAAAGTGAAACTCGCATATCCTTTGTCTACTCTTGGATGTGTAAAGGCAGCTCAAGCTTAATGTAACAGTATTGAGTTCCTGATCTTCTTCACACTCATTTTCTCCAAAAATCTCCCTCATCATAGTAAATGGTAAAT
The DNA here is from genome assembly GCF_051225735.1 of Oryctolagus cuniculus. Taxonomy (NCBI): domain Eukaryota; kingdom Metazoa; phylum Chordata; class Mammalia; order Lagomorpha; family Leporidae; genus Oryctolagus; species Oryctolagus cuniculus. The sequence continues at coordinate 53,618,797 of NC_142872.1, forward strand.
GCTTTCTGCCACCTGAGCCAGTGTTTCAGTTGTCCTTGACTTCCCTTCCTTGTACATATCTCTAATCTGTTAAAAAAAATCTAGTTGACTGTACATTTAAAATGTACCAGGAATCTGGTCATCTCTCCCTCCGTTGTGTCATCTGAATTTAAATAAACATTTACTCTGAAGTTGATTATTTCAATAGCTTTTTAGGTGATATCTCTGTTACTCCTCTTGCTTCCCTTTCAACACAGCATTACAACTGATCGTGTTCTCAACACTCCAGTGGTTTCCTGTTTCATCCAATATAGAAACAAAAGTCTTTATAAAGATCATTAAGACCCTGTATGACTTGTTTGACCCTTTTTCCCTGAATGATCTGTCTGACCTTCTCTTCTAAACTGTTCCTATTTTGCATCACCCGGGCCATTCTGGCTCCATCTGTGCACCACTGTACTTGCTGTTCTCAGTGTAGACTATCCTACGCTTCACCAATAGTGACACCTACTTCAGATCTCTGATTTAATGTCATCTTCTCATGAAGTCACACCCTCGTGAAAATTCCAAGTTCTTATTGTGGGGAGTCAGATGGGTTAAAAGGTAGTCAGGGTGGTCCCAATAGAATTTTGGGTATAAAATATTTGCTCCCTCCCCCTTCAGCAAGAACAAATGGGCTGCCCTCCCTCCTTCAAAATCTCCAAATTTACCATGAAAATAGCAAGGGAGCTCTTCCTGAGCTCACAGTTTGTTGTGAAAACAAGTTACCTAGCCCACCCTTTGAATGGTTTTTTGTTTTATCAGGAGCAGACTAGACAGGATGGAGAATTACAAGTCTGATCTTTTTGGAATGTCAATCTGATTGTCAAGTTTTTTTTTTTTTTTCCTTTGAAATTATACCTAAAAACTGCAGTGCTATGGGGCCTTTTGGATTTTTCCCTCTCTTGGTGCCCCCCCCCCCACCCCTGCCCCCAACATGCTGCTCTGGCTGGAGGTCTTTGATTCTAATAAATCTTTTATTTTTATTTTTTATTTTTTTATTTTTTATTTTGACAGGCAGAGTGGATAGTGAGAGAGAGAGAGACAGAGTTTAGAAAGGTCTTCCTTTTTGTCGTTGGTTCACCATCCAATGGCCGCCACGGCTGCCGCGCTGTGGCCAGCGCACCACGCTGATCCAAAGGCAGGAGCCAGGTGCTTCTCCTGGACTCCCATGCGGGTGCAGGGCCCAAGCACTTGGGCCATCCTCCACTGCTTTCCCAGGCCACAGTAGAGAGCTGGCCTGGAAAAGGGGCAACCGGAAAAGAATCCGACGCCCCGACCGGGACTAGAACCTGGTGTGCCGGTGCCGCTAGGTGAAGGAGTAGCCTATTGAGCCGGGGCACCGGCCTGATTCTAATAAATCTTTTAAATCTTTTAAATATGGAACTTCTTCTTCCATATGAGACAAAGAACCTAGGTAATAGTTACAATTTCTCTGCTGCTGTTTTCCTGTAACATTATCATAAATAATAGGGCTCAGTGTGGGTGTTTGATGGTTAAAATACTGCATCCCTTAATGGAGTACCAAGGTTGAGTTCTAGCTCCTGCTTGCAGCTTCCAGCTTCCAGCTTCTACTAGTGAACATTTTGGGAGACAACAGGTGATAGATAAAGCAGTTGGGTCCCTTCCACCCACATTGGAGAGCTGGGTTGACTTCCCAGTTCTTGTCTTTGGCCTGGCCAGTAATGGGCATTTGGGAGTTAACTAGTATGAAGTAGGTAGGCATACATATCAAGTGGATGTGATCCTCTGTATGTGTGTTTGTCTGTATCTCTGCTTTTTTGCTTCTCAAATGATTTAAAAACAATGAAACGAGATAACAGGTATCCTGGGGCCAGTGTTGTGGCACAGTAATTTAAGCAGTCACTTGTATGCCCAGCATCCCATATCAGAATGCCTGTTCCAGTCACTGCCGCTCCACTTCTGATCCAGCTTCCTGCTAGTGCACCTAGGAAAGCAGTAGAAGATGGCCCGACTGCTTGGGCCCATACCACCCATATGGGAGACCCAAGTGGAGTTCATGGCTCCTGTCTTCAGCCTGGCCCAGCCTGGCTGTTGTGACCATTTGGCAAGTGTAACAGTGGTTGAAAGACATCTTTCTCCCTCTCTGGTTCTCCCTTTCTTTCTGTTGTTCTGCCTTTCAAAAAAAAAAAAAAAAATCTTTAAGATAACAAGTATATTTGTCCAGTTATCATTATATACTTCTTCTTTGCTTTTACCTTTCATGAAGTAAAACATATACATAATAAGTTTATATGTTTTGTTTAATAACAACTATACTGTACAGTCCATGTAAAAATCTCATGTCTTTTACTTACAGTCATCCTCCAGTTTTATACTATGACTTGATGCAGAGTAGACTCTGGGTAAATGTTTGAATAAATAGTTGATTGAGAAAGACTTCAAGATAGATTAGTTTCATCCTCATTTTGTGTTGAGGAAATTGAAGCTCAGGATGAACCAAGTTGCCTAAGGCCTTAAGTTCCTTGGAGTTTGAAGTACAATTTCATTCTAATAGCTCTGTCTTCCAGTGCCTGTATTCTATCTAAAGAGTAACTGCAATTGATAAGTAAATAAGATAAAGAGTAGCAATTCTCTAGTGGACTAAAGAACAAAGAAATTTTCTGTTGGCCTTGTCAGTAGTAATTCTAGGAAAGTAAAGAGATAGAAACCATAATGTTTTAGCTTTAGGAATGAATGGAGATAAGTTTGTATACTCTTTCAAGGCCATAAAAAAAAGGATGAAGGAGAGCACAGGATAAATTTTTTTTAACTTCAATCCAGTAGGGAGTGGATAAGGTGCTAAGGGAAAGGGACAGAGAAAAACACCTGAAAAGGTGGGAGAGAATGTGTCAAGCAATATACAGAGAAAGATTTATTGTGTAGTAATATTCAGAATTATATTATATCATTTATTGAGCTGTAAAATCATTTGTCCTACTCTAAGTCTTGAGTATCTAGTAGTAAACAAAAATGAGTCACATTATTGAGATGTATGTATTATAGTTTCCTGTCCTCACAGCAGTCTCTGTGACATGGGTACTATTACTGTCACCATTTACTTACTGGAAGGAGGGAGCAAGGAAGAGAGAGGGAGAAAGAAGTTGGGGGAACTCCCCTCCTCCTCTTACTGTCTCCCCAAATGCCTGAAATAATGGCTGGGAGCTGGGGACTCCATGTAGGTCTTAAACACAGGCGATAGAGACCCAGCCACTGGAGCCATCACTCGCTGCCTCACAGGGTGTCTATTAGCAAGAAGCTTATTGGGAGCAGAGCAGGAATTCAACACAGACACTGGATATGGGACGCTTACGTCTTAAGCATAGCACCAGATGCCCATTCTGAGAATCATTTTAAATTTTTTTTAGGTCTGATTTGCAGTCTTGCTTTCTGAGTCCTTTGTGAAAAACATACTACTCCCAACTAATACAAACATTCTACAGTGTGTTATCCTAATTGGTTTGTATTTTGGGCACTTCGGTGTGTGTCTGTTAATCTATATCTAACTAATTTAATTATCACATGTGGTATTGTTGTGGGTAATGGGGCTCCTGGCTAGGCTTATGCCAGGTTCTTTTGTACATGTATGGAAGAATTCAAACTGGAGGCATAAAGATGTGAGGGGAAGCAGGATATATCAAAAGCAAAGTAAAAGTGTATATTCAAGAAGTAAGTCAGGGTGCAGCAGATCAAGCTGCAGTCTTATGCTGGCATCCCACTTTGGAGTGCTGGTTGGAGTCCTAGCTGCTCTGCTTGTGATCCAGCTCCCTGCTAATGCAGCCAGGAAGCTCGCAGAAAATATCCCAAGTACTTGGGCCCCTGCCACCCACATGGGAGACCCAGATAAAAATAATTTTTTTTTGACAGGCAGAGTTAGACAGTGAGAGAGAGAGAGACAGAGAGAAAGGTCTTCCTTTTTCCGTTGGTTCACCCCCCAAGTGGCCGCTACAGCCGGCGTGCTGCGCTGATCCGAAGCCAGGAGCCAGGTGCTTCCTCCTGGTCTCCCTTGCAGGTGCAGGGCCCAAGGACCTGGGCCATCCTCCACTGCCTTCCGGGGCCACAGCAGAGAGCTGGACTGGAAGAGGGTCAACCGGGACAGAACCGGCACCCCAACCGGGACTAGAACCCTGGGTGCCAGTGCCGCAGGCAGAGGATTAGCCTAGTGAGCCACGGCGCCGGCCCAGATAAAATTTAAGGTTCCTGACTTTGACTTTGTCCATCCTTAGCCACTGCAGCATTTGGGGAGTGAAAAAGCAGATGGAAAATCTCTTTGTCTCTCCTTTCTCTGTCATTGTGCTTTCAAATAAATAAAATAAATCTTTATGTAAGAAATAAAGGAAGAAGGCCCATTTGAGAGAGAAAAAGAGAATGAACAATCAACAACCAAAAAAAGACCCAACCTAAAACCCCAAACAAGAAAACTCTCTTTCTGTGAAGTCCAAGCCATCCTTATATACCATTAGGAGGCATAGTGAGTGTTGTATAGGGGGAACTTAATTGAATATTCAAAGGGAGATGGAGTTTGAGGTGGATGTCCTTTTATGGAAATAACAATGTGATGGCTTCAGGTGCATGATGGAAGTGGGAGTGCTAGCCACAGTAGTTTTATTATATTGACATTTTAGTGATCCAGTGGTCATCACAGAGACGTATCTTGCAACAATATTGGGTGTTCCAACTAGCACTGGTTTTACATTTGCAATATTGCAGAACTTGCAGTATTTGCTACATGAAAAAAAGGCAGGGGTGTTCAGTGGTGCACTGAAAGTTTGGATGGTGCACAGGAAAGGGTTTTTGGATGGTGCACACTGGGGTATCATATGTGCAGGGCCAGGCTGTCAGGCTGTGGCTGGCTACAACTACTGTCACAGCATCAGTTCACCCTGGGGCTGTCAAAGCAGCACGCACTACCTCCCGGGTAGGATGGGACTTTCAAACCTTAGCTCCTCCTGCTAACACTGGCTGCCACTGGTATCAGTATGATGTGGTACATTAAATTCATTTTCTTGGAGATACAGTTGTACAGGCATAAGTTTTGGAAATGGAGAAATGTGGAAGTGTTGGTGTCAGAAAATGTAAGGAGTGAAAGTAAATTTATGGCTAAGTTTGTCAATATTCACCAACTATTTATTGAGCCCTTTGCTAAGAACTCTAGGAAATAGAACCCTAAGTAAAGTATGGCAAATACCCATATGGGGATGAAAATGAATTATGAATTGGTCAGTAAAATTTAATTCTAAACAAACAATGATACAATAAATCACTCACTGTAGTTATTAACTGATTTTGAGATGTTCATTTTAGAAATTATTGAATGAAATTTAATTGGTCACATTCAAGGAATTAGATGGACTACTTTATTAATAATCACTTCATAAATACCAAATAAATAAATTCCATGGAGAATAAAGATTGAGAGTATGTGGCACATACAAACAAAATAAAAATATGTAAGAAGTAATTTGTAGAAGGACAGAACCCAACCTCTAAATGAGGACCATTTAGAAGTCATCTTCAAAAAGATGAAATGCATGAGGCAGGCATTGCGGTGCAGTGGGCTAAGCCACTACTTGTGTCCCATGTCCCATTTAGGTGTCCTCAGTTCAAGTGCCAGCTGCTCCCCCTCTGATCCAGCTTCCTACTGACATGGCCGGGTAAGCAGCAGACAATGGCTTAAGTACGTGGATTCTCTGACATTCACATTGGAGATTTGAATGGAGTTCTGGGCTCCTTGCTTCAGGCTGGCCTATTCCCAGCTATCGCAGACATTTGGGGAATGAACCAGCAGAGAGAAGATCTCATTTTATCACTCTGCCTATCAAATAAAAATAAATATACACATCTTTTTTAAAAAGATGAAATGCATGAATGATTATGTTTGAAAGGTAATTTGCCTAAAGTATTTTCTTTATGGAAGCTGCTGCATTTCTGCATCATTCTCCCTAGTGGTTTAGGTTACCATTTCTCCAAAGCAAAGAGCATTGCCTGGGCAAAGAGTATTACATAACACACAATATTTAGAAGTCTAGGCTTTTGGTAGTATTAAACAATAATTCCTCCACCATCCAAAAAAGAAAAAAAAAATTGTTCAATTTCTACCTATACCATTTACTAACTATGGAAAGTTAAAGCAGATAATCAGCAATACAGTGAATCTGTTTCAAAAAAAGAATTATAGAGACAAAAATTTTAGTGCTGGTAATAAACATGAAAGGAAATAATCAGTAGAGTGAAGAAAATATTGGATAATATTGGTAATCCAAAGTAGAAGAAAATTTTGCCATCCATATATCCAGAATATATAATGAACTCATATAGCTGAATCACAAAAGGACAGATAATCTCATTTAGAGGTGGAGAAAAGATCTGGATAAACATTTCAGCAACAAAACATACAGACTCCTACCAGCTATGTGAAAAATATCTCAATACCATTAATTATCAGGGACATGCAAGTGAAAACCACAAAGAGGTATCTGTCATCTGGTACCTGTTAGATGGCTGTTATTGAAAGAATAGGCAGTAAGGGTGAACAAGAATGTCAAGAAAAAGGAATCCTCATGCACTCATGGTGAGAATATAATTTGGTACAACTATTTTAAAAAACAGAATGCGGGTTCTTCAAAAAATGTTAGAAATAGAAGCATGATATAATTCAGTTTTCCTTGTTCTGGGTATATTTTGAAGGAAATGAAATGAAGATCTCAGAGAGATCCCTATTCACTGCAATATTAGCTGCAATAACCAATGGAGCCAGCGCCGCAGCTCACTAGGCTAATCCTCCGCCTTGCGGCGCCAGCACACCAGGTTCTAGTCCCGGTCGGGGCACCGGATTCTGTCCCGGTTGCCCCTCTTCCAGGCCAGCTCTCTGCTGTGGCCAGGGAGTGCAGTGGAGGATGGCCCAAGTGCTTGGGCCCTGCACCCCATGGGAGACCAGGAGAAGCACCTGGCTCCTGCCATCGGATCAGCACGGTGCGCCGGCCGCGGTGGCCATTGGAGGGTGAACCAACGGCAAAGGAAGACCTTTCTCTCTGTCTCTCTCTCAAGTCCACTCTGTCTATCTAAATAAATAAATAAATAAATAACCAATGGATTCAATAAGCTATCATCGCATGGATGGATAAAGAATATGTTTATGTGAGCAATGAAATATGCTTTCAACCTTATAAAAGAAGAAAATGCTACCTGTTAAAATAACATTTTTGAATTGGTAGGATATCATGGTAAATAAAATAAATTAGACACAGAAAGCAGATACTACATGATGTCATTATATATATAATCTTAGATGGTCAGTCTTACAGAAGCAGAGGGCCAAATGGTGGTGGGCAGGGATTTGGTGGGAAGTGGTAGAAGATGTTGGCAAATTGTAAAAAGTTTTGATTAGGCAAGATGAATACATTTTCCCAATCTAATATGTAGCCTGGCAACTATAGTGTACAATACCTTAAATTGCTAAGAGTAAAGCAACTGTGTAAGATGATAGATATTTAAGTAGCTTAACTTTGGTGATCACATCACAATGTATTTATATTATATTTTTATACTATATATGTCAAAATATGTCAAGTTGTATATCTTAATCATTTTTTGGTCAGTTCTATATCAGTATAGCCGCTACCTCTTCCTGCAAATTCCAGCATTTTTGTCAGTTTTCCTTTCAAGTTCTTAGGTTTGCAGTATCCTGAATACGACTTCTTTAAGCTCCTTCGCTGAAACATTACTCACTTCCGGCTTCTCTGCATAGACTGTAAGCTTCTTCAGTACAGCCCTGCTTTACTTTTGCCTGTTTCCCATCGCTATTTGCCATTCCTTTTGGTTCAATATTCAAGTAGGAGACACTTCTCAAATTAAAAAAACTTTTAAATACATTTTGATATTTCATTGCAAGAAATGCTGCAGACACAAAAAATAATTAGACAGTAAAATGCTAGTTATTTCTTTCTTCTACATCATCAGTGGTAGATATACCCTAACATATTTGATATATGTATGTATGTATGTAAACTTGTTAGTGAGTCCACATATAGGCATGTATGTGCATGCATGCTTTATTTGGCTTTTATGTATAGAATCCTAGATAGGTTAAACTAGTGATCCATACTTCTGTCTCTGTGTGGTTTATTTTAGTGCCCTTCATATCTCTTTGCTTCAGCAAAGAACTTTCGTCTAAATGGAACAGATGCAAGGGATGAAATTAGACTCAAAGTTTGGGGTTCTCTGATCCTCAAACATCAATACTTGTTTCATACTCCAGTGATGTTTGTTGGAACATCAACAGGCAGAAAGGCATACTATAAATGGTGAAACAGCATTTTCTCCTGCTCTTTGGCAAAACTTCAAATAGATTGGCCTTGTTTTTGTCAAATCAGGCTTTAGTGCCAAAACACAAAGTCTATTAAAGATACTTGCCATATCCACAGAGTGATTTGAACCCTTTTTAAATTTGCTCATCACTGACTTAATGCATAATAACTAGCCGATTAAAATGATTTTAGAATTGGCATATAAAATATGTGGCCATTACAGCCATCTTTTTAAGAGTGGGGAAAACTCCTGCTGAAGCTACAGCTGGAAAATAATTTGCTGAAAAATCGGCTGAAGCGGGAGGTTCCAGCTCATTGAAACTCAATTTATTATATGCTTAAATGACTCCTGGAACAGTGGAATATGTAGGCAGTACAACTAGACAAGGCAAATTCTGTGCTGATAACAAATGTGTAAAACTCCAATACCTACTGGAGAAGTAATAGGAGCCAAAACCCTATACTTGCCAACCAGTAGAAAATGTGAACATGCTGTTAGATAATTAACATTTTTCTTATTATGCAGGACTGGGTAGTGAATATGTAACCCAACTATTTTTTTTTTTTTTTGTCTCTGGAAAAGTTGCAACTTGAAAAAGCATATGGTTAAAGTAAAGCACAGTTTTCTCAGAAACTTTGGATGTGTGCTATAAAGTTGCAATCTCTTATCCTGGGATTTTGCTGCTTGGGTAATCGCTTAGCATCCTGATTCACATTAATTGGAAGTAAAGGTGACTAGAACTCTAAGACGACACATCTGTAATCGAAGATCTTGGTTAGTAGAGTGGTAGCTTAAGCATGTTATCTTGCACAATTCTGTTCTACCTGAACTTACTGAGATTGAAGCACTTGCTGTGCGGCTGTTGCAAGCAACTTGCCATGTCTTTCCATTATATATGTGTAGATAATAACTGAATAGGAATTCCAGTGCAATATAGTGTTGGATAGAATTCATTGTCAATAGTGAGCTTTAGAGTACTCATGCCCTTTTAGATGAAATGCTTTTCATAGTTAATTTGATTATGTTTAGGTAGCAGATGAAGAAGTAGACAGATGGGTTACTGTCGCTCCCCTTCTTCGTGGAGGAGCAACACAGGACCCTGCGCTGTTCTCTTGTCTGCTCAGCCCTCCCCGGGTTTGCTGCTGGTTCTTCCCGGGTTGGCTACTATCCCTTCCACCTCCGTGGAAGGGCAGTTCCCCCTGGCCGCATTCCCCACTTCCGCAGGGGAGCGGCACACCGCCGGCCGGTTCTCTGGGGGCTGCACGGGTTCCCTTAGATGTTCCCCATAGATGTTCCTGGTGCATGCCGTCTCTCTCCTCCTTTATAGTCCTCTTCCGCCAATCCTAACTCGGCTGCCCACACGCCGAGTACGCTGCTCTCCAATCAGGAACAAGTCCTACAGTTAATTGGTTGAACTGGAGGCAGCTGTGCGGAAGCTGTTTACTTCTCTCCCAGTGCCATATTGTGGGAGAGCAGATGCATGGAATAAGTCTTAATTCCAGTAACAGTCTAGTCCGGTTTGCTCCCCACAGATCCCCCTTTCTTTTTATTTTTGGCGTTGATACGCGCCTGTCTTCGGTGTCCCGCGGACACACTCTGCTCTACTTGCTAGAGTTGCCACAGGCTCTTACAAGTCCTATCAGGCAAACCGAATCCGGGTCCTCTCTTCGCCATGTTGTGAGGAGGTTTTTAGGCGCTGATGCGTGCCTGTGTTCGGTGCCCTGCAGCGCATGCTCTGCTCTGCCTGCAGGGGCTTACAAAACCTATCAGGCAAACCGAATCCAAGCCTTCTCATTGCCTTATTGTGGGGGAGACTTATTAGTGTTGGTTCGTGCCTATCTTCGGTGACCTGCAGCTCATACTCTGGTCGAGCTTTGCTGGCACTTACCACCTTAAATCAGGCAGACCGAATCCAAGCCTCCTAATTGTTGCATTGTGGGGAAGCCTTACTGATGTTAATTCGTGCTTGTCTTCGATGACCTGCGGCTAGCCGCCCAGGTGCTCATCGCCTCACTAATCGGGCAGACCGAATCCAAGCCTTCTAATTGGCATGTTGAGGGGAGGCCTTATTTTTCTCTATTTCTCTATCTCCGGGCATTCCTATTTCTCCCATTTTACTTCTATCTTCCAGCATTCCTATTTTTCTTTTACTTCACTTCCAAACTTCTGTTTCTCTTATCCCCGCAGCTTCCCGGCACCTCGCCCTGCCGGCAGCTTCACGGCTCCGCGCAGCTTCCCGGCGCCTCGCCCCGCCAGCGGGCTCCGCCCCGAGGCTGCTTCTCCGCGCCTCTCCGGCTCTGAGCCGCTTCAGCCCGCGCCTCATCTGCGCGGCTTCCCGGCTTTGCGTGGTCCGCGGTCTCCACGCTTAACCCTTTCGCGTCTGAACCACGGCCTACGCCAGCCCCGTTCCCTATCTACTCACGCCCCGTGCTCTCTCTGCACGCGGCGGCTTCCGCGAGTAACACAGCGTAGCTTGCGTCTCCACCACTAGCATTCAATCCAAGTTCCCCGGGCTAGCCTGGCGAATTCAACCCAGCATACGTCTCCGCCCCACGATTTGGCTTCCCGTCCTTTGCTCCCCGGGCTAATCAGACGGATCCCAATCTGGCTTACGTCTCAGCTTCTGGTTTCAACTTTTCGCCCCCTATTCCCGGGCTAACTTGAGAACCCCAAAGTGGCTTCCGTTTCCGCCTCGGCCTGCCCCCCGCGGCTTCAATTTCCCTAACATTTTTCTCTACCCGGTATGTTTCCCCAAGCTTTCCTCCAACGATATTCCTCCCTCATTTCTCCTGGCCTCTCCCCACAGTCCGCGTCCGAGTCTGTTTGTTCTAGCTTTCACTTTCGCTTTCGACCTTAAAGATTTCTCCCAGCTTCCCCCCGTAGTCCGTATCCGAGTCTATGCCTAGGCTTTCAATAGCTTCTTCCGGCTCCTTTTTCGTCCGGCTTTTCCCTAGGCTGTTTGCTAGTTTCTCTCTCCGATATTTTCCCTAGGCTGTTTGCTAGTTTCTCTCTCCAGTAATTTCCCACTTCTTCCCGGTCTTTCCCTCCTAGGTTTCCTATCCGAGTCACGGCACCATTATGTCGCTCCCCTTCTTCGTGGAGGAGCAACACAGGACCCTGCGCTGTTCTCTTGTCTGCTCGGCCCTCCCCGGGTTTGCTGCTGGTTCTTCCCGGGTTGGCTACTATCCCTTCCACCTCCGTGGAAGGGCAGTTCCCCCTGGCCGCATTCCCCACTTCCGCAGGGGAGCGGCACACCGCCGGCCGGTTCTCTGGGGGCTGCACGGGTTCCCTTAGATGTTCCCCATAGATGTTCCTGGTGCATGCCGTCTCTCTCCTCCTTTATAGTCCTCTTCCGCCAATCCTAACTCGGCTGCCCACACGCCGAGTACGCTGCTCTCCAATCAGGAACAAGTCCTACAGTTAATTGGTTGAACTGGAGGCAGCTGTGCGGAAGCTGTTTACTTCTCTCCCAGTGCCATATTGTGGGAGAGCAGATGCATGGAATAAGTCTTAATTCCAGTAACAGTCTAGTCCGGTTTGCTCCCCACAGGTTACATGAATTTACTGTGGTGTAATTTGTAAATCATAAGATTAGAATTCTTGGGGCCAGCATTATGGCAAAATGAGTTGAGCTGCCACCTACAATGCCAACATCTCATATGGATGCCAGTTTGTGTCCTGGCTGCTCGACTTCTGATCCAGTTCCCTGCCAAGGTGCCTGGGAAAGCAGGGGAGGATGGCCCAAATGCTTGGGCCCCTGAACCTATGTGGGAGACGTGGATGAAACTCCTGGCTCCTGGCTTCAGCTAGACCTCACCCTGGCTGTTGTGGCTATTTCAAAAGGGAAACAGTGAATGGAAGATGTCTCTCTCTGTCTGGCCCTCTCTCTCTGTAATTCTGCCTTTTAAATAAATAATCTTTTATCAAAATTATATTAATATTTGGGGTAATTGAAAATTATGTATTTTATACTACTGTATGAGCAGTATTATATAATATAAAATTATATATTTTGGAAGGAATATAAAAAATCATGAGATATGTGTCATAATTTAGAAAAATCATTAACAATGATAATAAAATACTAATAAAGAATGCTAATGTTTTTCTTTGATTCACATTATGTATTTATATTCCAGAGTGTGTTATATGTTTCAAAAATGAAAAATTAGCCACTAGAATGTAAAATACTATAAATAATTTTTTTGAGTCACAATTCATGTCCGAGCTCAGTCTGACCTGTGGAATTCCCAACTTACAGTATGTTTTTCTGAACATTATAACAAATTTCCAAAAAAAGCTAGAATCTATTCATGAAAAATCATGAATTTATCTCTTAATATTTTTCTTTTAACATTAAAAATGTAATATAAAAATACCTTCTTAACCCTCAGCCACCTAGATTTTACTTTCTTCCCAAGGGTTAGATATACTTTCTTGTGCATTTTCCCAGGGCTTTTATTTCACAGTGCATTTACAGAAATACAGAGTATATAGTTTGGAGGTTTCATGTGTGGATGAATGTGGATCTGTGTATGGTTTCAGATAAAAGTTCTTGAATAATGATTTTGTACTTATTTTTTAGTTTAAATTCTCTTACAGAGAAATTCCACATTATCTATAATTTTATATATAAAAATAGAGAAATGATGTATTTCAAATATATGGGTGATTATATTATATATTTGACTAACTTATAGATATGGTAATTGCATTATAGATAATAAGTCTTTAAATCATTACTCTATTCGTGGAACTTAATGTATTTCTTCTTTTATATAGATATCAAGAGCAGTGAATATCTCTGGACCTGTCTTAACTGTAAGTAAAGAAAATTTCTCTTAAAAATTGCTATAATAAAGGGACTACACTATTAAATTTTGGTAGTCCTTAAAAATTATTTTTAAGTTTCTATGAACATTGATTTTCCTCAATATTCACCACCATTTAGTATTTTCAGTCTTGAAGGTATTTCACTGTTTTTGCTTGCATTTTTGGATCATTTGGACATGTTAGCCATTTGAATGTCTTGTTTACAAATTTCCCCTTTGTATACTTTTCCCATAGTTTATTAAATCAGTTATTGTATTATATTGTATAATTGGAGATTACTTTTTGTATGTATTCTGGTTGTATGTAAGAAGGAACGAGAGAGAGATTGAATACATATATGAGAGGTGCAGAGGAAAGTTGCAAATATTTTATTTTGTACACTTACCTTCATTAAGTTTAATGCCACATTGTCAGTGGACAGCTAGAAAATTAGAATATTACAAAGGTAATGAATGTTGAACTGTGATTCTTATATCTGTCTATATTTTTCTTTAAATTCTTGCAGATAGGGATTGATATTTACATTTGACAATCTTAATAACTGAGGTTTGGTGAGATAATATGATTTACCTAAAGTCAAACATTAGAAAATAGAAGAGTCAAAGTTCAAGAAAGGTTTTGCTGACTCTTCTGATTGATTTGTGCTATTCATATATACATACATACATCATGATCTTATTTGTATCTTATAACTATATAAATATTACATATAGTGATTGTCATATCTGTAGTATTCACTCCTATACCTGTGAATTCATCATGAACTGATAATTTATATATTCTCCTAAATTATTTTATGCCTGCTTGATATAGCATAGGAAAATGTGTCTGAATTTTGAGTTAGTATAAGAGGTACTGTATTTTATCTCAGTTAAATGTGTACCAGCTAGTTCCCATGAGAAGGTGGCCAGTTTAGGATGCAGATATGTTTAGTTTAAGGCAAAACAATCGAGTGATCATTGCTCACTTTTGTCACCCTTCCTTTTCCTTTGTGACAACAGCTTCTCTTAAGTTCACACTATCCCTACAGCCTGAAATAATCCTTTTTCCTTTGTGAAATCCTATTAAACCTTTCATCCGCCTCCCCAGTGCACTGTTCCATGATAACATTGGCTCTCATACCCTTCCATCCCAGGGCAAAAAACCACATTCCCAAACCTACATGAGTATAAAACTCTGCCAGTTGATCAGTGTAAAAGCTGGAGAAATAACAGATGTGAGTCTTTGGTGTAGCTCTGTATTATAAAGTTTTCGATAGAAGCCAGTGATAGGGGACAATAGTATGGGCCTTGTAATTATTCAGCTATGATTTTGAATTCGGCATTTGCTTTGTGACCTTGGATGCATAATGATATGATCTTCCTGCACCTGTACTCTCATGTTTAATGGTAAAGATTGCCATAGTTCATTTCCATAATTAAAGAAGATAATTTGTATATCAGTCCTATAGAAGACTGTTGTGATTGGTGTTGATGATTATTATGAATTGTTTGGAAAGTAATAAAAATCTTTCATCTTCTTCTTTGACAAACTCTTTCCTCATAGAACTTGATTCCTGTCCAATAATTTTCTTGACTTCGGCTTAGATAGCCCAAAAGTTACATCCAGGTTATTCAAATTTTCTCTCAGATCATCTCTCAATGGTTTGATTTTATGAATGTGTTCACCTGTACCTAATGTTGTGCCTTCATATGTTACTGACTCCAATGCCTCAGTAAGTGAAAATCCAAGGAATTCTGCAATATAGTGAATTATCCTTGGTGCCTGGCTCATAGGGTCTTAAATAATATGTTGTAATCTGCTGAAATTTTCTTCCCAAAACCTTAGGAAAGGACTTTTTTTTTAACTTTTATTTAATGAATATAGATTTCCAAAGTACAGCTTATGGACTACATTGGCATCCCCCACCCCCCGATGACTTCCCTCCCACCCGCAACCCTCCCCTTTCCCGCTCTCTCTCCCCTTCCATTCATATCAAGATTCATTTTCAATTTTCTATATATACAGAAGATCAGTTTAGTATACATTAAGTAAAGATTTCAACAGTTTGCACCCACATAGAAACACAAAGTGAAACATACTGTTTGAGTACTCGTTATAGCATTAAATCTCAATGTACAGCACATTAAGGACAGAGATCCTACATGAGGAGTAAGTGCACAGTGACTCCTGTTGTTGACTTTACAAATTGACACTCCTGTTTATGGCATCAGTAATCTCCCTATGCTCCAGTCATGAGTTTCCAAGGCTATGGAAGCCTTTTGAGTTCTCCGACTCTTATCTTATTTAGACAAGGTCATAGTCAAAGTGGAGGTTCTCTCCTCCCTTCAGAGAAAGGTACCTTGGAAAGGACTTTTGAAAACACAGATCTCCCCCTACATGTTATTTTCACTTACTATATATGGTAAAATATGAGATTTTTTTCACATATTGTAAGTTGCATTGTTTTATGTTATAAATTCAGTGGATTCTTTGGAAGTGATTCATTTTTCTATTTAATCTGATACTGAACAACCCAACACATTGCAGAACAGCCCTCAGATTTGCCAGAAATTTAAGTAAGGCATGTTCAGTACACATCAAACCAAAATCAAGTTAGGCATTTGATTGTTAGGAAAACTCTAAATATATAGTCTATACAGTCATATATGTCATAGTCATAGATGTCATAACATATTTTGGATATTGAAACTATAGTTCTACTGGATATTTGACGATGGTCCCTATTTGCATCTAAGTAACTCCTTACGGGCAAGAGTGAATGGGATTATTACCTACCCCAGCTATGATACTGACTCCATTTGCTAAATGTAAGTCTGAGAGGAACATTTTTTCTCCAAACTGACCTTTCCTAGATTAATTAGTCGCATCCAATCTTGATTACGTTTTGTCTGTCATTCATCAGTATTAATTCCCTGTACAACATGGTTGAGTGCATGTGAACTTGTCAGCCTGATTTTGTAGAATTAATTAATGGTGATTGGACGTATGAATTTTAACGATTTGAAATGTGTTCACTGACTTAAAAATAATTTTTCTAAGCTACTGTGTTTCTGTCACAGTGTGCTTTCTGTTTGTCCCAAGATAAGTTCCCAAATTATGTAGACATCCAATAGGTACATCCATATACGCATGCATGTGCATCATACGCCTTGCATATAGAAAGTCCTAAACCTGAAATACAAAGAAGAAAACTGCTTGTCTCAGCCAGTGTGCTAAATGACAGATGTTATTTTATTTGTTTTTAAGGGTAATCAGGTTCAAATTAAATGTCAAACATTCTTTTATATTCAAAATTTGAAGTATGTAATTGTCCTTAGAGAAAATCTTAGAACACCTTTGCCTGACAAATTTTTATGTGCATAGTAGTGAGCCATAAGGTTGTAGATCAGTGGTCAGTTTGTGGCTGTGTGTCAACTCATAAACTTCTTGGTAAAGGCTACTAAAAACTTCAATCCGAACTGCATTTATCTCAGTTAGGAGTTTGAATCCTCTATAAAAAATGAAATGCACTAGAGTCTCTAAGTTCTTAAAAAAGAAAAAAAATACTAAATTTTGTTTATTTCCACAGTTCTTCCTTTAAGTGCTGCAGACATAAATGCAAAATGAATGTTGACATATTTGTTTAGCATCCCTGAACAGATTAAACTGCTTTAGAAGTTTTTTCTATAATCAAGCTTGAAAAATAGAAAGTGGCATTTACATCCCTGGAGAGATTAAAATTGTTTCAAAAGTTTCTCATTAATCAGACATGAAAAATATTTTTTAAATGTATGAGTAGGTTCTTTGAAAAGTACTTGAGATTTCCCTTTAGCAAACTTTTTGCAGTCTCGCTGTACAATACCTTTTCTTGTCATACACTTGTCTGTGTGCTCTGTTGGTGAGTTGCTAAATGGGAGTGGGTATTGATCCATTGTAGAGTACAGTGTGTATACAGAAAGGACTCTCGGTAGGGACTATAGAACTGACTGCCAATTACTTACCATGTGTCTTAGGGCAAAAGAGAATGGAAAGGAAGTATAGTGTTTTAAAGTTTGAATTTTGTTCCTGGGGAATAGCAAATATTTGAATGCTGTTCTTCATAATTATTCTGTCACTTTAATGGTGTTATACACAGTGTTTTTTTTAAGATTTATATGTTTCTTTATTTGAAAGAGTAACAGAGAGGAGAGAGAGAGAGAGAGAGAGGTCTTCTGTCTGCTGGTTCACTCCCCAAATGGCTGGAACAGCTGGAGCTGGGCCGATCTGAAGCCAGGAGCCGGGAGACTCTTCCAGGTCTCTCTTGTGGGTGCAGGGACCCAAGCACTTGGGCCCTCCTCTACTGCTTTCCCAGGCCATAGCAGAGAATTGGATTGGAAGTGGAGCAGCTGGGACTCAAACTAGTGCCCATATGGGACGCTGGTGCTGCAGGAGGCGGCTTTACCTGCTACACCACAGTGCCAGCCCTGTTATATACGTTTTAGAGAAGAGGGAAGTGAACCTCAGTGTCACTGATCGTCTCTTAGAATATATCTAGAAAGTAGTACACTCAAATTTCACTGTTACTCTTATCTCACTACAAGTCTCTGTGCCTCCCATCTTGGGATGTCTCTCTTACATTTTCTCCTTTTATAAGTTGAAAGTTTGGGGTTATACTGATATTTTCAGAATCTCTAGCTCTCATATATATGGGTCATGATTCTTGATTTTATTTACTCTCCCATTTCAAAAGAGATGTATTACATAATACATAGAAGTAAACTGTGATAACTTTTATTTCATCTTGCACTCAAGTTCTCCAGGTTCTTTCTGAGCAGCCAATGACTCTTGGGATAAGGGATGATTCATCTATTGTAGAAATTGATAATATGACTGTGGTGTGAATTCTTGACATTATTTCTGTCACTCAGCCAGTGAATGTCAATCCCTCTGTAACTTTCTAGTCACTACAGGAAGCAACGAAGCTACATGAAAAGCCAGCTTTTTATAATTTGATAAATTTACCCCATAGATCTGAAGTTGTCAATAGTTACATTAGTTCCTTTAATACTCTAGTGATTCACATAGTATTCTTTGTAAAATAGCTTGACAGTGAGTTGTTTCAATTGTCAAATAGGGATCAGAAAGGACTCATAGTGCCATGGTTCAAGGACAGATCATAGTGTCATGGTTCAAGAAATTTTTATCTTATTCTATTATTATAAGTTTTTATTTGATTAGAAAGGCAGAGGCACACTCGTGCATGCACACGCACACACACACAAACACAAACACAGAGAGAGAGAGGGAAAGAGAGAGACAGACACACAGACAGAGAGACATAGAGAGGCAGGGAAACAAAGATTTTTCTTCTATCTGATGGTTCATCCCCAAAAGCCTGCAACAGCCAGAGTTGGATGAGGCTGAGACAGGAGCAAAGAACTCAAACCATGTCTACCACATTGGGGGAAGGCACCTAAGAACTTGAGCCATCATCACTTTTCCAGGATGTATATTAGCAAGAAGTAGGAATATGAAGCAGAACTGGGCCCTGACAAAAGCACTCTGAGACACGGATGTCACAAGTGCCTCTTAACCACTGAATCGAATACTTTTCACTAGCAATTTTTTTAAATGAAAACTTTATATAAATAAAATATAATTCCTAGTTATTTTTTCTACACCAAAAATTATTCAATGTATCATATGTGTTTTAGATAGTTTATTCAGCATGTTTTAAGCAGAAATTTAAGCTTTATTTCAAAGAGGCAGTAGTGATAAATATGAGCTGTTTCAATAGCCAACTAAGAGATCAACATTTATGATGACACAATGATACCAGAAATTTCAAAAGTGTCATGGACAGATTTCTGAGTTCAACAATGATAAAGAAGTGGATATTGGTTCTTCCCTGATGAACATTATAGAATTGAACAAAATCAGTGAAGCCAGCATATTTGTGTATTGGATAATAGCACATGGAAGAGATCGCTGAGAAAAAAAAAAAAAAAGGAAAAGCACAACTTTCATTCCGTTTTTTTAGGTGCTAACACATTCTGAAATCTGACACAGGGAAATGGAGCTCAGGCAGGAACCAGGAAATCAGATGGTGGAATTTGTGGGACATCCAGCAAGACATCTGTGCACAGAAGCCTGAGGTGTTTTCATAAGGTCTGATGTTGTACCAGGTGCCTGTGGTAGGGCACTACAAGACATGGCAGAGAACAGATCCATGAAGGTCTGTGAGCAAAAAATAATTTTTAAAAAGACTTATTATTGTGGGAGACAATGTTTTTCCAAATATTGAACATGGAAATAAAATTTCTAAATTCAGAAAGAATTTAGTTAATTCTACTGAAGAATCAAATCTTGGCATCATCTACTTTAAACCTACCTTTACAAAGTTTAAAGCCAGCTTTGCAAGGATAAACTGTACAACTCAACAATATTAAAGAAATAAAACATAATTCTGACCCTAAAAATGTAGTTTTCATAGTATTGATAAAACCTCCAAAGTGAGTAACTAGATTGTTTCCCAAAAAGGAAAAGATGAACCAAAACTATGAGAGGTTATCAGGGCATAGCCTCAGAGACCCCACATATGTTAGAATTAACAACCAAGAACTTTAAAACATGTCTTATGTGTATGTTAAAGTTTTAATGAAAAAATATACAAAATGAATGCCAATTGGAGGAATCTCAGTAGGGTAAATAAAAATATAGTCACAAGGGTACATTTAAAAATTGAAACATCTGAAATGAAAAGTTTTCTTCAAAACAAAAATGAATATTTGGCAATATAAAAGAAAAAATGCAGACTGGAGGAAAAAAACATACTAATGCACATAAAGAAAAAGAATTAGAAATAAGAAATACACATAATTTGTGCTGTCCAACATATATGCAACTGAAGAAACAGAGATCTTCCACATCTGAGAAAATATAAAGCAGAAAATATAGAACATATCCAAGGGGCATAATTATATACTAAGCAAGAAAAAAAAAGCTACCTATGGTCAAATTTTGAAAATCAAAGAAAAGAGTGACTGTAGAGATTAACAGAGAATAGAGTGTGTAATAATCTTTAAAAGTACCAAAGAGGAAAGAGCCACATAAAAATCTGAACCTCTAGGCTGTTTCCTTTAGAAATGATGGTATAAGAAAGAATTTTCATATGAGCTAAAGCTGTGGAAATTTGTTAGAAGCAGAACTGCGTTAAGAAAATGCTGAAGCAGTTTCTTCATTATTCCTCACTGAGTGAAATGACATCAGAAGGATCCTCAGGTCAATATGAAAGATTAAAATATGCAAGAAACCACAAATAATATAAATAAAAGCTTTATTGAAAATAAACTATATCTGATATGATAGAAAACTGTTTTTATTTAAAACACAAGTAAAATAAATGTATATGTCAATAATATCTCAAAGGGGGGGCCAGTGCTGTTGCATAGCAGGTAAAGATGCTGCTGGCGGGGCCGGCATCCCATACAGGCACCAGTTCGAATCCTGGCTGCTCTACTTCTGATCCAGCTCTCTGCTATGGCCTGGGAAAGCAGCAGAAGGTGGCCCAAGTGCTTAGGCCCCACACCCACATAGGAGACACAGAAGAAGCTCCTAGCTCCTGGCTTTGAATCAATGCAGCTCCAGCCGTTGCGGCCATCTGGGGAGAGAACCAGAGGATGGAGGACCTCTCTCTCTCTCTCTCTCTCTCTCTCTCTCTGCCTCTGCCTCTCTGTAACTCTGACTTTCAAATAAATAAATGAATCTTTAAAAAATAATATCTCAAAGGACTGGATGATGATAAGGAAAATGTGGTATATATACATGATGGAATGCAACTCAGTCATAAAAAAGAATGAATCCTGTCTTTAGCAACAAAATGGATGTAACTGGAAACCATTATACTAAGTGAGATGAGCCAATCCCCAAAAGACAAATAACATATGTTTTCCCTGATCTCTAGTAACTAATAGAGTACAAAAATGTAATGTATATGAACAATATTGATATTTTGAAATTTGATTATTGTTTACAGTCTTAGTCTCTACCGTTGAGGAATTGTTTTTTTCTTCTTACTTTTTGTTGAATTCTTTGCTTAGCAGAGGGTTAAGCTTATGATTATAAAATAAATTGAAAACATGTCATTATAAAAACTAAAAAAAAATAATAAGAAAGGAAAGAGGAGAGAGGGTGGGGGCATGGGTGGGGGGAGGATGGCATGGGAAGCTTCACTATGCTCTAAATCTGTATATATGAAACATGAAATTTGTTCACCTTATATCTTTTTTCTTTTTTTTAAGATTTTTTATTTATTTATTTGAGAGACAGAATTACAGACAGTGAGAGGGAGAGACAGAGAGAAAGGTCTTCCTTCCGTTGGTTCACTCCCCAGATGGCCGCAAAGGCCAGAGCTGCGCTGATCCGAAGCCAGGAAACAGGTGCTTCTTCCCAGTCTCCCATGTGGGTGCAGGGGCCCAAGGACTTGGGCCATCTCTTCTGCTTTCCCAGACCATAGCAGAGAGCTGGATTGGAAGAGGGGTAGCCGGGACTAGAACCAGCGCCCATATGGGATGCCGGAGCCACAGGCAGAAGATTAACACACTGTGTCACGGAGCTGGCCCCTGTTCACCTTATATCAATTCAAAATTATTAAAAGAGAACTGGATAATGTTGAATGGAAGTATATTGTTGTGATATAGCTAAACTTAAAATAATGGCTGCTTTATTGATAATGATGAAATTTTAATACAAAAACATACCTAATATACTGGAGAAAGTGGTATTTTGATATGACAATTTCAAGCATTGAAGCATCGAACAGTTTCAATGATGCCATAGTTTCTATTCAAAACATACCAGGTGCAACAAAATTGAATTGTGCATCATTCCGTTTTGAATGAACACAAATGCTTTTCTTTACGTATGAAAAGTAAGAAGAATGTAGACATAGCACCTTCCATAAGTATTGGCTTGTTATTTATATGTATGTATGTTTTTCCTACTCATTCTGACATACTCTCATGTTTGTCCTTAATTTTCCTATAAAGGTGATTTAATTTTATATTAAGGTGCTGGGTAGTGCAGGATAACAAAGAGCCTGCCAAATCTCTTGGTGAAGAAAATGTCAAAAAAATGAAATTTGTTTCCCAAGGGTGATCCCCTTACCTGTCTTCTCTGCCAGGACCAGTCATGTCTCCTGTCCAGGAAATACAATATGCGTTTTCAGTATTGCATGCTATCTACCAACCACTGTGTTTATTTATTTTCAAATTATCATTTATTGCTGGTATAGACTTGCTTTTGCTTGTAATTGATATATTTTTCTATCTGGAAAAGTTTTGTAAATTGGGTTAAGATGGACAGCATCATATTTTTTCTCATTAAAATTAATGGAATATGCTTTTTCATGCCATGACATTTTTTTATTTGGCAGCAGGGTTTCATGGAATAAATTGAAATGACTAAACAAGAGATAGCTTATATACATATGATCTCCAGTCACTGGTCTCCAGAAGATCAGTGACTTTGATGAAAAACAAAATTCTTAAGTAACTAGCATTCTACAGACAAAATATATTTTTCTTAAAATGGAAATGCCAGTCACACACTGGTGGTTCTTGTCTTCTACATTTTCAACTAAAATCCTCCTTAGATTATCAAATTCAACACACTCCACCTTCCTCAAAAAAGCAAAGCCTCCTATTTTTTCTGTTATTTCTCAAATTATTTCATGACATTAAATTTCCTCTATTTTTCCTGATGTTAAAATCATGTAGCACTTCCAAAGCTGTTATCAGCCTTCACCTTCTCCTCTGTGATGTGGTTTCTTCCACACCAGCAGTTCACATGTAAGACTGAATGATCCTGGTTTCTCCACTGATGTCCAAGTGCACACGTGTATGTGCATTGATGTGCCTATGCCTCATGATCGACATTTGCCTGTACTTTCATTTTCTATTTTCTGAAATGTTTTCTTATGAAATGAAATGGTCTTTAGCTTTCTTCCTTTCCTGTCTTTCTTTCTTGCATTAATATGTCCTCATCAGTTGAGACATTAGAATTATGAATCTTTCAATCTGGGTTGCAAACCTTTTAGAAATATGGTCAGGAAAAATCAGGACTCCATTAATTTTTGCATTCTTTTCAGCAGTTGGAATATCTTCTGCCTATCATGCCTTGCCTTACTTGTAGGGCATTATAGTCATTAATACAATGTATATCTACCTTTAAGGAATCAGTTGTCTTCTAGAAAACAAGTGATTAAAGGAAATATAATACAATAAATAAAGTATTCTGTGAGTGTATATTGTGGAGCAACATGCAAACCTGTCTTTGGAGAAGGGAAAAGGCATTTTTAGGGAAAAGAATTTTTTAAAGATTTATTATTTATTAGAAAGACAATTACAGAGAGGCCAAGGCAGAGAGAGACACAGAGAAAGAGAGAGAGAGAGAGAGAGAGAGAGAGAGAGAGAGAGGTCTTCCATTGGTTGGTTTACTCCCAAGATGGCCACAGCGGCCGGAATTGCATGTATCCAAAGCCAGGAGCCAGGAGCTCCTTCCAGATCTTCCATGCCATCTTCTGGGCCATCTTCCACTGCTTTCCCAGGCCATAGCAGAGAGCTGGATGGGAAGTGGAGCAGCCAGGACTTGAACCAGCTCCCATATGGGATGCCGATACTGCAGGCTCTACCTGCTATGCCACAGTGCTGGCCCCTGGGAAAATGACTTTTAAGCTATGGATTAAATCGAAGAGTAGACTATTTTTTTTTTTTTTGACAGGCAGAGTGGACAGTGAGAGAGAGAGACAGAGAGAAAGGTCTTCCTTTTGCCGTTGGTTCACCCTCCAATGGCCGCCGCGGCCGGCGCACTGCGGCCGGCGCACCGCGCTGATCCGATGGCAGGAGCCAGGAGCCAGGTGCTTTTCCTGGTCTCCCATGGGGTGCAGGGCCCAAGCACCTGGGCCATCCTCCACTGCACTCCCTGGCCACAGCAGAGAGCTGGCCTGGAAGAGGGGCAACCGGGACAGAATCCGGCGCCCCGACCGGGACTAGAACCCAGAGTGCCAGCGCCACTAGGCGGAGGATTAGCCTAGTGAGCCGCGGCGCCGGCCCGAGTAGACTATTTTTATTTAGAAAAAAATTCTAAATAGAATTGAATGGAAAAGAAAGGACCATTCTTTCCTTCCATTTATGGGGAACTATAGATGCTGCTTATTACCTACTCAGCACTCAAGAGGGCTGGCCCTTTGGCCAGATAAGGTCTGTGAAACCATTTGGTGTGCCCCTGCCAAGGCAATTGCAGGCTGGACTTGAAATTCAGTGAATATTCAGGTAACATTTAAGCTGATAATTCTGAATGATCCACAGTTGATGACATAACTATTCAAACAGCCCCTGGCAGGTAAAAGGTTTGCCACCCCTGCAGCACTTGTTCTACCAGCTGAACACCAACCAAAGTTGCACTTGGCTATGGTGGCTATGCTCTCCCATTGCAGAGCAACCTAGTGGGAGTTGATTGCGCCTCAGGCTCCAGGGATGGGCTTTCATTTGGTAAACTACTTGGCACTTTCTAGCCTCCTGTCTTACGAGCTAAGTAGTCTATTCACAGCGAAGTTTACTTGAAACGTCCTTCTGGATGGGGTAATGTGCTACAACAGTTTTATCACTGTTGTAAGAAATCAGTTATGGATGGGCCGCGCTGTGGTGCGTTAGGTTAATCCTCCGCCTGCGGTGCCAGCATCCCATATGGGCGCTGGTTCTAGTCCTGGCTGCTCCTCTTCCAGTCCAGCTCTCTGCTGTGGCCTGGGAGGGCAGTGGAGGATGCCCCAAGTGCTTGGGCCCTGCACCCGAGTGGGAGACCAGGAAGAAGCTCCTGGCTCCTGGCTTCGTATCACACAGCTCCGGCTGATGCAGCCATTTGTGGGGTGAACCAACGGAAGGAAGGAAGACCTTTCTCTCTGTCTCTCTCTCTCACTGTCTGTAACTCCAACTCTCAAAAAACTAAATAAAATCTTAAAAAAAAAAAGAAATTAACTATGGAAAGAAGCTGATCCTGAAAGGCAGATTGGAAAACAGAGAGCAGTCAAGTTCTATCTCCTCACCGAAATGGACTTGAGGACACACTTTCCTCTGGACTTCCAGTTGAGGGAGTCCTTCCAAATTCACCTCATTATATACTAGGGCTACAAAAGTTCTTGAGAAAGTGAAAATAAAAAATGTGGGTGCAAAGTATTTGGAAATTCATTAAATTTTTTTTCTTTGTAATAAGCATTTTTCTCCTCTTTCAAAAACCACTTATGTATGTGGCACATTGAGCTCTCTGGGAGATAATATTTAGTATAGAGATTAGTCTGCAATAATTTTATCAGGGAATATTCATGAGATCTACACCTGTGGAAGGAAAATGAATCAGAATCAGGTTGAAAAATAAGTGGACAGCCAAACATTCACAACAAAGACCTCAGCCAAACCAGAGGACTCTGAACCAAGTGCGCTCCCTCAGTCTACACCTGTGTTGGCTAAGAGGCACTGAACATTTAAACCTGCATCCCCTGGGTGTGAACTGCCCTGCAAGGAGATCTGGCCTCAGGCACAGCAACTCCACCCACCAGGGAAATCCGAAGGCAGTGTCCGGATGAGGCTCTGTCACAAGGATTCCTAGCAGTTGGAAGACTGAGTCCTTCAGTCTTCAGAGGGGTCTTCAAAAAGTTCCTGAGGAACATGTTCTATTAATAAACTGTGGATGAATTTCAAAATGATTTTGGGCCAAAATAAAATCTTTTCATTCCATTCTCCATGAACTTTTTGAAGTCCCCTTGTATGTGTGCCCTCTGGTGTAAGATAATATAGAATAATGAGATACTCTCCCTTGAGGGAATATAGACTACGTGGTGTGTGAGGTGAGCCCCGCTTCCTGGCGCAAATCCCATTTCTAGCACTTATTTGTTCTGTCTCAATGGCTGTAGTACTTTCTTTCTGGCAGTTTCTGACTTAAAATGGGAATGGTATCACAGACTTTGAAGGCTGTTATTCTGTTAGCACATGCAAAGCATAGTATCTGGAGATGCATCAACTCTATATTAGCATCCACTGTTACTAATTGTATGTTACTCACTGGCTGATTCCCATGGCACATTTTGGCCCATCTACACAGTTTCGATAAAACCTTTAATATAATAAGCAGTGAACAAACAGTCATATTTGAAGTTCTGTTTCAAAAGTATGTCTAAGAGATTTTATTTATTCACATGATAAAATATTAAATTTGGTTTGTACATTCAACTCCAGTAGTTTTTTTGTAGACGTTGCAAAGTTAAATATGTAAATGGAATCACTATGCCTGTGAAACTGAAGGGATGTAGGTGGCTGAGGAGAAGCGGAAATGAACTCACAATAGACACTGTCTGTAGCCTGCATTTTCACTTTTGTCCATGGTAATGTGTTGATTAGATTTTTAATGGCACTTAAAATATCAAATTATGAATATATTACTAAAATACTCACTACATTGACAGCTAAGCAGGGAGAGCAGTAGAGGATTTACATGTGGAAAAAATTTATTCTTAAAATAAGACAAAGCAACTTTTGCACATTTATTAAAACTCTTGACAGAAATAATTTAAAGTTAGTGCTTTATCAAAATCTTAATAAATAGAGATATATATACACATGAATAGATATATTTATACTCACATATGTGTGTATATAAATCATATTGCTAACATAGTGATTTAAAACTGACACTGTACTACCAACAGAAATGTGGCCACATCCAGTTAATGAGAACATATATTTTGCATTACTAAATGACGATGATATGTTATGTTTTTATATCTCATGCTTGTTCAAAAGGTTTGAAATATAATTAATTGAAGTTATTTCTGCCTGAGCTCTTATTTTAAAGATTAAAATTTCCCCTAAAAATACCACTATCCTGACTATTGCTCCTAAATCTATTAGGGATTAAGTCTCCCATGCTTCTTAATTTTTAAAAATTTAATTTTGTTATAAAATATAATTGTCAGAAGGAGATGCTACAGAAATTCTTTGAACAAGATTAATGCAGTTCTGTATTTATTATTCTTGCCTTAAGCATAAAATCCAGAAGTCCATGATGGCATGCGCTATCTCAGAACAGTACTTTTTAATACATCTATTTTGAGTATTTCAAAGTTTCCAAAGTGAATTATTAAAATAGGAATCTCATTCAAAGTGAAAATTCAGAAGAGTCTACAGTATTTTGTTAGAAAACAAAGATCAGAACTGGTATAGGTAATTAGATTTGGTTCAGATGTCCCTTGAATTTTGTAAAACAAATGCTTTTTAATTAAGATGATACTGGGCCTGACACCCTAGGATAATAATAATAAACTGCATCTTATTTTCCAGTTTCCATCCTTCTTTTGACATTTTCTTGGGGTCATTATTTTGCTTATTATCACTTTTCTTCAGGATACTTAGATTTTAATTTGTTGGCTTCTCAAATGCTGTGTTAGATGAGATCCTTTTGGTTACAAGTAACAGATGCCTTATTCTGACTTACTTTTCTTAAAAGAAAAGACAAAGAAAGAGTAGGGTTCTCTGGAAAAAAAAAAAAAAAAAAAACAGGCCTTGTCAAACAAAGGTGAGGAGGAAATATAGTTCTTTCTCCAAAAAAAGAGTGGAGCAAAGAGAAGAGGCACAACAAAGAGAGCTTAATGTGTCTGATAGTAAGTGCTCTGTTTTGTCTGTGAGCTTTTACTCAAAATGTTTCTAAGATTTATATTCTTATTTTTAATAAGCTTTTACATTTCAGAATAGTTTTTTTATGATTTGTTTTATTTATTTGAAAGACAGAGTTACAGAGAAAGATAGAGACAGAGAGAGGTCCTCCATCCGCTGGTTCACTCCCCAGATGGCCAACACGGCCGGAGCTGCGCCAATCTGAAGCCAGGAGCCAGGAGCCAGGAGCTTCTTCCAGGTCTCCCAGGCAGGCACAGGGGTCCAGGGACTTGGACCATCTTCCACTGTTTTCCCAGGCCACAGCAGAGAGCTGGATTGGAAGAGGAGCAGCCAAGACCAGAACTGACCCCCACATGAGATGCTGGCTCCTCAGACCAGGGCTTTAACCTGCTGTGCCACAGTGCCAGCCCCCAGAATAGTTTTAAATTTAAAAAACAAGAATGCTGGGGCCAGCGCCATGGCTCACATGGCTAATCCTCCGCCTGCGGTGCCGGCATCCCTTATGGGCACCAGGTTCTAATCTTGGTTGCTCCTCTTTCAGTCCAGCTCTCTGCTGTGGCCTGGGAGGGCAGTGGGGGATGGCCCAAGTGCTTGGCCCCTGCACCAGCTTAGGAGACCGGGAAGAAGCACTTGGCTCCTGGCTTCGGATGGGCGCAGCTCCGACCATAGCAGCCATTTGGGGAGTGAACCCATGGAAGGAAGACCTTTCTCTCTGTCTTTCTCTCTCTCACTGTCTGTAACTCTACCTGTCTAATAAAAAAACAAAAACAAAAACAAGAATGGTGTAGTACAAAGTTCACATAGACCCATCCCATCTTCCAGTACACTACATCTTGTCATATGTCATATTTCTCACACTTAAAAAGCCACACTCAGCGTTCCCTATTATAAGCTCCTCATATTATTATATTTTTCATTATTTATGAATCACACCAGCTTCCCCTAATTTTTTTTTATCTGAACTCCCTGTATCCCTGCTATCTCTCTCAGCCTTGAGTAATCACCATTTTTTCTTAAGATTGTGATCCTTTGTTTTGTCTCTGTTTTTAGCTCCAACATGCAATGTCTGTCTGTCTTTCTGTGTCTGGCTTATTTCAATTAACACCACATGCTCTAGTTCCATCCGCTTCAGCGCAAATTACAAAATTTCACTCTTTTTTTTAATAGCTGAAGAGTATCTCATGGTGTATGTGCAGGATTTGCTATAACATTCAACTTGGTATATACCTTGATGGATTCCATTTCTTGGCTATTGTGAATTGTTCCGCAATAAACATGTAGAAGAGGTTGCACTTTGATACAATAATTTCATATCTTTTGTATATACATCCAATAACACGATTGCTGAAAATATAGCAGTTCTATTTTTAGTATTTTAAGAAATTTTCATGTTCTTCTCTCCCTGCTTTTCTGTGAAAATTAGCTCACTTCCATCAGTATACATTGGTTTTCTCTGCTTTGGTGTCTTCGTTTTAGGGAAGTGTAGACCATTGTTAGTCCACAAAATATCTGAATTCAATTCTAAATCCTACAGATATAAAATGTGAATTATCCCCAATTTGATGAAGTATCCACCTGTGACCAATGGATTTGACCAAGAATACTTAGGAATGAGTTCATGGGAATGAACTTAGGAATTTAGGATAAGGTCATGGTGTCAGAATGGATGCAGAAGACCTGGGGACAGTGGATATGGGTAATGCGTAGCTGAATTAGGGGTAACAAGGGGTTCTAAGTATTACAGGGATATGCTCAATGGACACACTGGTAATATCACCTACATCCACGTGCACAATGTGCACTAATCTGTACATTTCATTTCCAAGAGTTCCTTACATCCATTTATATTTATAATGAAATGTCACCCACATATATACACTCATGGGGGAGGAAATCTTACTTTCATATCAACAATCCTTAAATGGTTTTAAGCTTATGAATTTATTACTTTTATTGTAACTATATTTTGATTCTATAAAATTTAAGCATTTTGAAATTCTTGCATATAAATCCTGGAATATACTTTAAATGATTAAGATATAACTGATACTTATGGAGATCTTCTCTGATATCCTTAAAGGAATCTTAAACATTTCTGAAACAATTAAGAAAAGATATTCTTAAGGCCACTGGCAACAAAATATAAATAAAATAATAAAATGGTTGAAATAATATCCTGATTATGATAGAGAGCTGATGTGATGTTTGCTTCCGTGTGGTGTTTAATTTTTAATAATTTTTCCCCAAGTGGAATACCAAGGCTTTGGCATGGGTCACCCATACTTTACTTGAAAAACACTCAGCGTTTTCCTTACTGGAAAGAGAAAAGCAAGAATCCAACCTGGATTTGTTCAGCCCCATCTTCACCTCCTGAGGCAATCAAAATGCTTCCAGGATCTCAGCAACAAGAAGAACGTTGCCAAATGAATCTGCAGGATTCTACTTTCTCATTTTAACTGTTGGCCCTGGTGAGACATCTTCAGTACCAACCTCCCATTGCCTGCCCTGTGAGTTTCTCATTCTAGGGGAGCTGTGGATCAAATGTGAAGCCAGCCCTCAGTGATAACAAAGGTATAGAAATCATTGGATAATTTCATCAAAGTCTTCATATTGCACATTATATCATCTTTTCCAGCTATTCAGTTTGAATCAAGAAATCAAAAAGATAATAAAGTATTCTTTATTTTTCTCTTTTAACATTAAGTGGACAGGACCCAATGTACACTAATGGTTTTATTTTTAAATGCCATCAAATAAGTAACAGGTTTCTGTCACTGTGGTTGTCCAATGATAAGAGGTACTTCTCAGAAATGAAAAATCTAAGTCCCAGTGATAGGAAAAATATGACTGTTTAGAGTACTTTATTTTTTTTCCTTTTCCTGACACCTGAAGATAATTTTGAATAGCGTTTTTATCTAATTTGAATGAAATGTTTTTTCCTTGTTAAAATAAACTTATTTTATACCTGGAAGTACTGTCCTGACTTCTGCCTGACACATTTCTTTATTTCTTCTGGTAACTTAAAAATGTGGAGTGACTCCATGTATAGCATATACATCATCTCAGTTGTAACTATACATCAGTGAATAAAAGAACGTTGACCAAAGAATTGCTTCTATCCAAAATTAAGTTCTACCCTCTTACAAGACCAAATCTCCTGAATGGAGTTACTGTCACAACCATGCAAAACCCCTTTATGTATGTGAAAGCAGTCCTGTCTTTGACAAATTCATGTCTTGTTAGAACTCTCATCTAATTGATGAGGACATTAAAGACAAAGCCAGATTTGTTTATATGTTATGGGTAAGTCAGAAATGATGATAAAAATTCAAGACCATCTTATGAATGAGGAAAATAATAAATTAATTAATGAATAAGCCCCGTATGTTCCATCAGATCACAAAGTTGAAAAATCAAACGAACATAAAGCAAACCTACTAATAATTTCTTACTTTTACAAATAAGGAAACTAAAACATCATGAGACAGGGAAAATGACCCAACATCATGGGATTTGCTATTATCCCACTGTTCTCTCTGTTCTGCATCTTTCTAATTAGCCTGGCTTTAGTTATCATTATATGAAGATGTGAGCACAGAATTAGGTATTTCTAATGGTCGAGACAGCAGTCATCTTGATTTATATATCCTACTTGTTTTCTTCCTGCCAAAAAAGTCACATTGAAAAAAATAATAGACTACATCTGTTTTCACAAGCAAGTCTGCTTCTCACTATGTATTTGTAAAGTGAGGACACCAGGGGTTTAGCCATAAAGAAACTAGTATTAAAAAATAAATAAATATTCCGTCCCGGTTGCCCCTCTTCCAGGCCAGCTCTCTGCTGTGGCCCGGGAGTGCAGTGGAGGATGGCCCAAGTGCTTGGGCCCTGCACCCCATGGGAGACCAGGAGAAGCACCTGGCTCCTGCCATTGGATCAGCGCGGTGCACCGGCCGCAGCGCGTCAGCCGCAGCGGCCATTGGAGGGTGAACCAATGGCAAAGGAAGACCTTTCTCTCTGACTCTCTCTCTCACTGTCCACTCTGCCTGTCAATAAATAAATAAACAAACAAACAAACAAGCCTTTCAGGGTCTGTATTTGATTAGATTGCATTGTTTCACAAAATCTGTATAGTTCTGGGCCTTTAAATTCACTTCTAACTTTTTTTTTTTTAAGAAGGCTTTTATTTAATGAATACAAATGTCATAGGTACAGCTTTAAGAATATAGTGGTTCTTCCTTCCTAACTTTTTTTTTAATGATATTCTTTGGTAACATTAAAAGTCAAGCTCCTGATGAATACATCAATTTAGCTGCCCTTGATCTATGTGAAAAAGGTTGCTTTTTATTTTTATTAATATGAAGAAGACAGACCTCATGTACCTAATAAAGGTGATCCTTTACATTTTTAGTGATGCTTCTATGAAACACAATGTGTCTTTCATATTCTGTTGTAGGTGTAACATCTAAGTCCATAGGAATCTATCTCACTGAAAGAGCTAAAATTATAAAGTGATTACATTTTCTAGACCAGTTTCTATGATTCGTTTTCTCTTTTAGGTAAATTATTTTTGAGTAACTCTAGCATGTTTCTAAGTCTGTGTTTATTTCTTTAAACTGTAGAAGTCAATAAAAGTAGTTATTGTCAAGATTCATGACTTTGTTTTTAAGAACTGTGAATCAAGAATGAGAATCAGGTTAGACATTTGAATCCATAACAGATACTTTAAACATCAGTAATTGATTTTGCAAAAGTCAGTGAGTATTTTATTAACACCATCACACTATCTTATTAGTTAATACATTGCTGAAAACTTATGAACCTTCATTAAAATTTATTCTCCTCACCTTCTGGTTTAAAAAAAAAAAAGGGAAAAAAAAAACTGTCTTAAAACTAGCAGGCCTTGGGATGATTCCTATAAGCTAGACACACAGGTTGTCTGATTCTAATCGTGACTGTTTTCAAATAAAAGCATCCTCCAGATGTACTAAAGGAAACAGTAATCAAACCCAAGCCTCACCATCTCTAATATATGCTACTCCACTTGGAGTTTTTTTCCTTTGAATTCTTAATTAAAAAAACCTTTTAATGAGAGGCAGCCTGAGTGTGAAGCTGTCAGTTCTACCCTCGTCCTTGATGCATACCAAAAAAGGAGAGATTTCACTTTTAAAAGAAGCTCCAGTCTTGAGACATTTGTATTCAAACATGACTCTCTTTCTCCTTCTTTCTCCTGGGAGAACAGCTCTCCTCTTCAAATGAAAAAGAAATAATAAAGCGCATCAGGAACAGTGAACCTCAGACCTAACGTTTCTCTCCTTGTCTTGGAATGTTATTTCCATATAGAAAGCCCCTCTAATGGGACACTTGTAAATGGCAGGGAATTTAGCCCGTGTGGAGTCCTCTCCAGAAATTGGATTTTTGCTTAAGCAAACAGCAAACCATGCAGCGGGGGAAAAGCTATTTATTTGGCTGCCTGTTG
This sequence comes from Oryctolagus cuniculus, assembly GCF_051225735.1. Lineage (NCBI taxonomy): Eukaryota > Metazoa > Chordata > Mammalia > Lagomorpha > Leporidae > Oryctolagus > Oryctolagus cuniculus. The sequence continues at coordinate 53,652,112 of NC_142872.1, forward strand.
AAGAGCCCTGTGAAAATACAATTCAGTCTGCTCTGACCGTTGAGTCAACCGGCACACATTGGAAAACAAAATCCAGTTATTCGTGCAAGGTATCAGGCAGGCTCTTTCATGTAACAGTTAATCTCAAATACACTTTAATGATATTTTTCTTGATTACCCTTTCCTTAGACATAACAGCTTCTGCAGTTTACTTTCACATTAAAGAAGGGTGAAAGGCTTATTCAGGCTGCCGACTTCTACCCAGTCTTTTGAGGGATTATGTAGAGTCTTTGCTGTTCAAATACAAGCAAATTTATACCATGGAAAGTTAATCTTCAGTTTACGACATTTAATAATGTCATTCAAACGCCTTCTGACAACAAATTTACCTTCTTAAATCAGATTTCATTTTTAAAAGGTTCTTATGGTTTATGTAGGAAATGTTTCATAATCTTCTCATTTACTTCACAACTTAAGTATCGAGGCATCCTATACACATACAGCGATGTTTTCCTCCTATAAGCAAATACCATCATCCCAAAACCCCCCAAAATCAGTGTCTTCTCGTATCTCCAAAGTGACATTCTACAGCATAAGAGGAATTATCTCTGCTGAATGATCTTTTAGGGATAAGAATGATAAAAGTAATTCTTAAGAGATAATAGACCTACTAATTTAAGATTTCGGAATATTCACTTGTATTAGATGGCATTTTGATGTGTCCTTTGCAGAGTAGTTTCACTGTATTTCTCAGAAACAGCTTTTCTCCACCGAAATGATTTCCTCCTTTCATAGTTTCATAGTTAAATATCAATGAAGAAAATGAATACTTCTCATGGACGTTTCCGCCTGCTCACCCCCAATCATTGAAAGCTTGGTATTTCACTGCAACCATCCTTCTGCCCACTAGAAGAGAGCATTGAACAATGACAGCTGTCTCCTAAAATAGGTCCAGGATTTCAGAAGGTGGGAGAGCCAGCCTTCTCCCATTAGTCCAGGAGTGGTTTATGCAGAGAGAAATCCTTGTTACTGCAAAGAATTGGAACTCAACTCATTTAAAACTGGGTAGATGGACAATACCTAGGCATTATGGATTTAATAAATGGATATATGAAAAAATATAGGTCAAACCAATACTTCTTGATTGTATGATAAACAGGTTTGCTTGATATTGTTGATGAACATATAAATTATCCGTGTGGTATAAAGTCTATTTCTGAAAGTTTGTGGGAAAATAGGATAAAAAGTTTGAGATTATTTTATGCAAAAATTTTATTTAGTGCAAAAAATGTATAGTATGTGAAATGTGTATTATAAAATAACTACATGAGGCTTTCAACTGTTGCATCCAAATAAACTCATACTTTTAAATCCATTTTTTCATGAATTTTTTGAAGTACCATTGCATTTTGTAGTACTTTGTAACACTTAATCATTTTAAAGCCCATACTTTTTACATTGAAACAATTATAAATATGCAAGTACCACAAAAGGAATGCAATGGAATATATATTTATGTAACATTCTAGCAAGAGCCCTGGCTTGAATTGCATTAGGAAAATTTCAGTCTACCTCTTTCTTTTCTCATTTAGATATCAAGCTTAACTCTTCATATAATGAATAAGAGATTTAAACAAAATTATATTAGCAGATATTGCCAAATTAAAGACATTTTGTTATAAGGTATATGGTATATAATAAGAATCAGTATCCTTGCTTTTGAAGTTAAAATTTTATTTCTGAAATAAAAATATACAAATAATAATTGACCTGAGGAAAATGTATATGGTAACAGAGCAGTGTAGGTTTATTATTTGTATTTGAAATCATTGGATTTATATTGGTTTGTAGTACAGACTTTTTAGAAATACAAAACAGTATAAATAATTAAAATTTCATGTACTATAATTTCAGTAATCATAAAAATAAACTTCTGAGAATTGCCAAAGATTGCTAACATGCCTACAGAATAACAGAGTAACAATTTTTTTTAGATTGATTTTATTTATTTTATTTCAAAGAGTTACAGACAGTTGGAGGGAGGGACAGAGTCCAGCTCTCTGCTGTGACCCAGGAAGGCAGTGGTGGATGGCCCAAGTGCTTGTGCGCCTACACCTGCATGGGAGACCAGGAGGAAGCACCTGGTTCCTGGCTTCAGATCAGCACAGTTCCGGCCATAGCAGCCATTTGGGGGGTGAACCAACAGAAGAAAGACCTTTGTCTGTCTCTCTCTCACTGTCTGTAACTCTACCTGTCAAATAAATTTAAAAAAATTATTTCAAAAATGTTTTTAAAAGAAAATCATGTATGTTTAGATGAAAGCTTCTTTTGTGTATTTATTTTCAGATACTTAAAATGCACATTTTCAATTTAGAAATTGGAATCATAGCATGTATAATTTTTTTTGTTTTTAAAATCAACAATATAACTTGTATGTATCTATTTTTTGAGAATACTACTTTTATTTTTTTCAAATTTTATTTAATAAATGTGAATCTCCAAAGTATGATTTTTGGATTATAGCGGCTTTTCCCCCCATAACCTCCCTCCCACCTGCAACTATCCCATCTCCCACTCCCTCTCCCATCCCATTCTTCATCATGATTCATTTTCAATTATCTTTATATACAGAAGATCAACTTAGTATATACTAAGTAAAGATTTCAACAGACTGCACCCACACAGACACACAAAGTTTAGAGTACTGTTTGAATAGTAGTTTTACCATTAATTCGCATAGTACAACACATTAAGGACAGAGATCCTACATGGGGAGCAGGAACACAGTGACTCTCATTGTTGATTTAACAGTTGACACTCTTATTTATGGTGTCAGTAATTACTCGAGGCTCTTGTCATGAGCTGCCAAGACTTTGGAAGCCTCTTGAGTTCACAAACTGATCTTATTTAGACAAGGCCATAGTCAAAGTGCAAGTTCTCTCCTCTGAGAGAAAGGTACCTCCTTCTTTGATGGCCCAATCTTTCCACTGGGATCTCACTAACAGAGATCTTTCATTTAGGTCATTTTTCTTGCCACAGTGTCTTGGCATTCCATACCTGAGAAACTCTCATGAGCTTTTTAGCCAGATCCGATTGCCTTAAGAGCTGATTCTGAGGCCAGAGTGCTGTTTAGGACATCTGCCATTCTATGAGTCTACTCTGTATCCTGCTTCCCGTGTTGGATTGTTCTCTCCTTTTTAATTCTGTCAGTTATTATTAGCAGAAATAGTCTTATTTATGTGATCCCTTTGACACTTAATCCTATCATTATGATCAATTATGAACTGAAACTGATCACTTTGACCAGTAGGATGGCATTGGTACATGCCACCTTGATGGGATTGAATTGGAATCCCCCTGGCACGTTTCCAGCTCTACCATTAGGGGTAAGTTCGAATGAGCATGTGCCAAACTGTACATCTTCTCCCTCTCTTATTTCCACTCTTATATTTAACAGGAATCACTTTTCAGTTAAATTTAAATGCCTAAGAATAATTGTGTGTTAATTAAAGAGCTCAACCAATGGTACAAAAAAGAACAAAAAAAAATACTAAAAGGAATAAAATAGTAAGTTGTTCCTCGACAATCAGGACAAGGGCTGATCAAGTCACTGTTTCTAATAGTGTCCATTTCACTTCTACAGGTCTCCTTTTAGGTGCCCAGCTAGTTGTCACAAATCAAGGAGAATATATGATATTTGTCCCTTTGGGACTGGCTTATTTCACTCAGCATGATGTTTTCCAGATTCCTCCATTTTGTTGCAAATGACCAGATTTCTTTTTTTTTTTTACTGATGTATAGTAAGAATACTACTTTTAGTGGCTACATGGTGTTGAATTACGTACTTGAACCAATTAATTTTAAATAATTTGACTCTGGATATTTAATTCTCTTTGCACTTTTAATAATTTAAAAATACTTATGCCAACATCTTTTTATATTGCTGGATTTCCTTCAGGATTAAATCTAAATTTCACTATAACTGAGTTTAAAGATATGATCATAATTGAGTCCTTTGAAAAAATGTCATATTTCATTCAAGAAATATCCTATCAGTTGATACTCTCAGCAACTTTTAAAGAAGAAAACAGCCAGAGTTTAAAAAAAATCTCTGCTGGATGGTCAAAGCAATCTCTTTATAATCTGAATTATTTTTAAATGGTTTTATTGTTTTAATAAGTTCAATGGATAACTTTTTTTTAGCTAATATCTATCTATAATCTCTTAATTTTAGTCAGAGAATTTTCTCTTTTTTCTTTTATTGGTTTGAAAGTATTATTTATCAATTATACTGCTATTTTCTTTTTGTGCATATTGTTTCAAGTGTTTAGATTGCTCTTCCATATTTTGTATTTTCCATACATAAAGTTTGAGAGTGTATTTAAAAACCTCACCAAGATTCTGCTTTAAAACTCCTTCATTTGCAATTTATTTTGGCAATATTCACAATAATTTTTTCAATAATTTTTCAATAGTTTTACTAATTTATCAATTACATCCTATTTGAGTCAATATATCTTTAATGCATACAAATCACAAAGTAGTAATTTGTTGAATTCAAGAATGTGTTTTTTAAAGGTATGTTCTAAGCAGCCTGATCAAAATCATGAAGGAGCAAATAATTTTATTAATAAGCATAGAAGCTGGATTTGAGTAGTACATAATGATAATTTTAATAGTAAAACCAAATCTAATGTTTAGAAGCAATTTTTAGCATTTATCTAGTTAGATCAATCACTAGATGATGAGTTTATTATTTTATGTTCTTCCTATTTGTCCTTGTTTGCTTTTGCAACACACAATTCAAATGCAAGTAATACCCAGAAAATGGCCTCTGGTTTTATACAAGTGTATCTCCTAGTTTCAAATGGGGCTGTAAAAAATCTAAGTTTTTCCAACATCCAATGTTGCTTTTATTTAGATTGGTTTGATTCTTGGAAAGCTTCTTCCATAATGTGCTAAGATACTTGCTGGAAGCTCAAGGTGTATATTCCTACAACTGAGCGACCCTAGTGGAAAGATCATCTCCTCCTTGATAGCTCTGGCTTGTGTCTTGGAGATTTTTTTTGATTCAGTCATCTAGTGGTACTTTCTTACATCTGCATCAATCTTTTTGGCTGCAGGAATGCAGAAGTATCATTGCCAGTACCTGAATCACATGCCCATACCCAGGATTCAGTGAGAGAATCAGACACTGGTTTGAGGGTGGAATAAGAGCAAGGTGACTTTCTGAATGAAAATCATGGTGCTGGTACATGAAGAATAAGTGTATTTGGGGCATGAAAAACAGTTATTTTTATGCACACCTATATATATATATACTTAAATACTAGATTAATGCTCATATTTATTTCATCCAGAAAATGTTGAAGGGTAGCAGAATAAATTCATACAAACTTAGAAATGGATCTGTACTCCCCACTTCTAGAGAGTCCTCTTGAGTTTGTCACTTGTCCTTGCATCAGGATTGTCATGATAGAAATTTAGTACAAATTGTAAATCCAGTTGATAATGTAATCATCAGTGCTTGTAGCTCCACCATATCTTGTAAGAATTTCCTAGAATATGTAGTTAAGAGCCTTCTCAACTCCAGATATTTTATATTTTTGTTATTATATCGATCTTCCATTATCAAGAATTGCTGATCATTACTTTTGGAAATATGAACCACCTAAATTCATTTGAATATTTTGTCTTCCTGTTGCTCATTTTACATTCCAGTTAATAATTTATCTTTATCCCTGAAGTTTCTGATCTTTTTGATTCCTCTTATCTTCATTTTTAATGAGTTCCTGATTTCTTTTTCATTAGGGCTCTCTTAACTACACTGTCAGATATTACTTTGATAAATCTCTCAAAACTCATGTAGTAGCTCCACCATCTGAAATAATAGATTATGTCTATGAGTTGTTCTCTTTGTTTTTGTAAAATGACATTTAACTGCCCCAAGTTTTGTTATTTCAATATCATAATCTTAAAATAGCAAGCATGTATGGTAATATAGAATAGATGAAAATATTATCAGTGTAGAGTTCCCAAACCTAAATGCAAATTCTTGATGTATTCACGGTTAGCTCTTTGTCCAGTACCATATCACTGAATAACTCTTGGCATCATTTTTCACATTTGTGAAATTAGAATTATTATTTTTTCTTTTTTATATCATTTTCCCCCAAAGAAACCTTTTTTCTTTTGTTTTTTTATTTGACAGGTAGAGTTATAGACAGTGAGAGAGACAGACAGAGAGAAAGGTCTTCCTTCCTTCCGTTGGTTCACCCCCCAAATGGCCACTACGGCTGGCACACTATGCCAATCCAAAGCCAGTAGCCAGGTGCTTCTTCCTGGTCTCCCATGCGGGTGCAGGGCCCAAGCACTCAGGCCATCTTCCGCTGCCCTCCCAGGCCACAGCAGAGAGCTGGCCTGGAAGAGGAGCAGCCAGGACTAGAACCCATGCCCATGTGGGATGTCGGCGCCGCAGGCAGAGGATTAGCCAAGTAAGCCATGGCGCCAGCCCCACAAAGAAACCATTTATATAATAAGTGCAAATTTAATAAGTACAACTTTAGGAATTTAGTGATTCTTCCCATCATACATGCCCTTCCACCCCCACTCCCACCATAGTTCCTCCTCCCTCTCCCATTCCCAGTCCCATTCTTCATTAAGAAACAAACAAAGGAAGCATAAAAAAAAAAAAAAAAAAACCTGTTCCTCAACAGTCAAAACAAGGGCTGTTCAAGTTATTGCTTCTCTTATTTTATTTTTTTTTTATTTTTATTTTTTGACAGGCAGAGTTAGACAGTGAGAGAGAGAGACAGACAGAAAGGTCTTCCTTTTGCCGTTGGTTCACCCTCCAATGGCTGCCGCAGCTGGTGATCTGAAGCCAGGAGCCAGGTGCTTCTCCTGGTCTCCCATGGCGTGCAGGGCCCAAGCACTTGGGCCATCCTCCACTGCCCTCCTGGGCCATAGCAGAGAGCTGGCCTGGAAGAGGGGCAACCGGGACAGAATCCGGCGTCCCGACCGGGACTAGAACCCCGTGTGCCGGCGCTGCAGGCAGAGGATTAGCCTATTGAGCCAGGGCGCCGGCCAGTTATTGCTTCTCAAAGTGTCAATTTCACTTCTACAGATTTCCTTTTTGGTGCTCTATTAGTTATCACAGATCAGGGAGAACATATTTCCCTTTGGGACTGGCTTATTTCACTAAGTATGATGTTTTCCAGATTCCTCCATTTTGTTGCAAATGACCAGATTTCATTTTTTTTTTTTACCACTGTGTGTGGTATTCCATAAAGTACATATCTCATAATCTCTTTATTCAGTCTTTAGTTAACGGGCATTTAGGTTGATTCCATGTTTTAGCTATTGTGAATTGAGCTGCAATAAACATGGGAGTGCAGTTAATTCTTTTATTTGCTGATTTCATATCCCTTGGGTAAATTCCCAGGAATGCAATGGCTGGGTCATATGGTAGGGCTATATTCAGATTTTTGAGGTATCTCCAAACTGATTTCCTTAGTAGCTGTACCAGTTTGCATTCCCACCAACAGTGAATTGGGGTACCTCCCCCTCCCCCGACATCCTGGCTAGAATTTGTTTTTGTTGATTTCTGTATGAAAGCCATTCTAACTGGGGTGAGGTTAAACATCATTGTGGTTTTGATTTCCATCGCCCTGACGGCTAGTGATCCTGAGCGTTTTTTCATGTGTCTTGGCAATTTGGATTTCCTCCTTTGAAAAATGTCTGTTTAAGTCCTTTGCCCATTTGTTAACTGGTTTGTTTGTTTTGTTGTTATGGAATTTCTTGATCTCATTATATAATCTTGTTATTAATCCTTTATTAGTTGTTGTCGCTCCCCATCTTCGTGGAGGAACGACACAGGACCCTGCGCTGTTCTTTCGTCTGCTCGGCCCTTCCGGGTTTGCTGCTGGTTCTTCCCGGGTTGGCTACCGTCCCTTCCACCTCCGTGGAAGGGCGGTTCCTCCTGCCACATTCCCCACTTCCGCAGGGGAGCGGCACACCGCCGGCCGGCTCTCTCGGGGGCTGCACAGGTGTTCCTTCGGATGTTCCCCTTAGATGTTCCTGGTGCATGCCGTCTCTCTCCTCCTTTATAGTCCTCTTCCACCAATCCCAACTCTGCTACCCACACGCCGAGTACGCTGCTCTCCTCCAATCAGGAGCAGGTCCCACAGTTTATTGGTTGAACTGGAGGCAGCTGTGTAGAAGCTGTTTCTCCCTTCTCAGCGCCATATTGTGGGAAAGCAGATGCATAGAATAAGTCTTAATTCCAGTAACTTAGTCTAGTCCGAGTTGCTCCCAGTTGCTCCCCACAAGTTGTATTGTTTGAAAATAATTTCTCCCATTCTGTTGCTTGCCTCTTCACTTTCCTGAGTGTTTCTTTTACATTGTAGAATCTTCTCAATTTGATGTAATCTCATTTGTTGATCTTGGCTCTGATTGCCTGTGCCTCTGGGTTTTTTTTTTTTTTTTTTTTTTTCTTTTTGACAGGCAGAGTGGACAGTGAGAGAGAGAAACAGAGAGAAAAGTCTTCCTTTTGCTGTTGGTTCACCCTCCAATGGCCGCCACGGCCAGCGCGCTGTGGCCGTTGCACTGCACTGAACCGAAGGCAGGAGCCAGGTGCTTCTCCTGGTCTCCCATGGCGTGCAGGGCCCAAGCACTTGGGCCATCCTCCATTGCCTTCCCGGGCCATAGCAGGGAGCTGGCCTGGAAGAGAGGCAACTGGGATAGAATCCGGTGCCCCGACCAGGACTAGAACCCGGGGTGCCAGTGCCGCAGGTGGAGGATTAGCCTATTGAGCCACAGCACCGGCCTACCTCTGGGGTCTTTTCTAAGAAGTCTTTGCCTGTGCTAATGTCTTGCAGGATTTCCCAATATTCTGCAGTAATTTGATGGTAACAGTTGTATATTTAGGTCTTTAATCAATTTTGAATGGATTTTCATGTTAGGGATTGCTTCATACTCCTGCATGTGGAAATCCAGTTTTCCAGAACCATTGCTTGAAGAGACTGTCCTTACTCCAGAGATTGGTTATAATTCCTCGGTCACATATAAGTTGGTTGTAGATGCTTCTATTGATTTCTGGTATTTCTGTTCTGTTCCATTGGTCTGTCCATCTATTTTTGTCCAGTACCAGGATGGTTTGATTATAACTGCCTAGTAGTATGTCTTGATCTGGTATTGTGATGTCTCTGGCTTTGTTTTTGTTGTATAAGAATGCTTTAGTGATTCAAGATCTCCAGTGCCTCCATATGAATTTCAGCATCATTGTTTCTAGATCTGAGAAGAATGTCTTTGGTATTTTGATTGGTATTGCATTGACTCTGTAAATTGCTTTCAGAAGAATGGACATTTTTATGATATTGATTAAATTTGGTCATATAACAGAATGAGATAATTGTCCTATGCATAATATGACAAATTTAAAAATATGAAAAAGCAAATAGAGATTAAAATTTTTTCTTTACATTATTTCTCTACATAATTTTTATTGCTCATAATGAAGTCACCTTGTTACTTTCTCTGTATTATGAAAGATAATTGATGGAAAGGAAATAAATAAAGTTTCAACTATCTTTACTTCTTATTTTCCAAAATAGCACATATTCTTATTAAAAAAGGATTTCAGACTTCAAAATTATAATTTATAAAAATTAAGCAACTTACATAATCTCACTCTAGAGATTAACCTTGATAATTAGTGATAACAAATTTGTTGTCCATTTTTCAAATTTTTGCTCTATATATTGACTAATAAACATACATAAAAATGAGGTCTTGGTTTGCAATGTGCTTATTTTCTTTCCTTTAATATATCTTGGATGTGTTGCCATGTCATTAGTTCTTGACTTACTTATTCTTATCAGAATGTGCTGTTGCCAATAGAATGGAATGATGTATAATAGATATTTGTAAAGTTGAAGTGTTCTACTCTACTGGCTTCGACCCATGCCGATGTAGTGAAGAGTCCTACATTTCCATAAAAATACAATTTATATTTCTCTATCTTTATTCAGAGCTTTCCTATTTTTTGGTTGATCTTTATGCAATTGCCAATAACCAACAATTTTGGACCCAAAATGTAGCAATTTCTTACATTTCAAACAAATAAATAAGGAAAATATTAATTTTGTTGGCTAAGCCATGTCTCCCTAACACAATATTTGAACTCTCTCCCACTCTTTTTTTTTTAATATGTGTAGGAAAGGATATGGAAGGGTGTATTCACCCCTGGAATTAAAAGGAAGATACCAAATGTGAAATGACTCAGTTGATTTTTTCCCCCAAATTGAGATAATTTCTCCATCAACAGTGAAGGTCACCAATTCAAAATTATGAAGATATATATTTTTTCTTCTCTCTCCTGCTCTGCCTCTCCCATTCTACAGTAAGCTGATTTTTTACTTCAACAAGCCATGGAACTTCAAAGTCTAAGGCTATTGGTCTTAGGGGCTCTGTTCAGCCTCAGAGGTCACGGCTACTTCCACCCTGTCCCAGCTTTTACGGATCAGCTTCTGTGTAGGATTCCATTGCTTTGATCTTTGATGGATTACTGGCCGGATCAGGATTTCCATGGAAGCAGATTTGAGAGCTTTTTGCTATGGGGAGAAATTTTGGCAAGGTGTTCTTTAAAAACTTGTTAGACAGAGAAGGACATATCCTCTATCAATAATATATTATTTAGTATGTTTGGCCTCAATACATTTATCTATATTTCAATCTTATAATAATAAATGTGATTCTATATATCTGTAGTGTGATATACACTCATATTTTGCTAGTTTAATCTCTGTAAAAGCAGAGTATTACATAACACTTCTGAGTGGAGTAATTATTATTTATCTTTCTCCATTAAACCACATTAACACTCAAATGTCCTATATTTATAGAGCTTTCTAATACTTTCATAGTTAAAAATAGGTTTAGAACTTGTAGGATATATTTGTTTACTTCAGTCAAAGAATTATCATTTGGATTTATATTGCATTTTTTCTTTTGTAAATTTAGCATTGTTACATTTTATTTTAATTTTCTGGTGGTCTCTTGATTTGTTTTTAGTAGAGCAGAAAAACTTGCTTCTTTGTATATTACACCAGTTTGAAAAAACTAATGAAAAATTCATTTCATTTATTTTTCATTGTTTTATATTAAGCATCCCCTTGTGGATTTGCATTTTGTGTTTCAAAACAGATTAGTGGAATGAGAACAATGGCAAAAATATTGTTTCATTTCCAACTGTCCTTAAATTACTTAAATTTCTAACTTATTCATTTGTTACCATGGTAGAAGACAATGACAACTTTATATTTCGACTGGAGATAAAGCAGAAAACATTATGGTTGGGTTAGAAAACTCTCCAAAGACTTCTGTCTTGTTGTGATATTTAAGCCCTGATTGAATTGGTGCTAACTGACTATGCACCAGGGAAGAAACTAGACTTTATAAATTTTACTGGGAGGCAGGTGATGATTAATTTCTCAACTTCTTTCTCTCTTGCTTGATATCAGATTGACTCAATTGTACTATAAGAAAAGGAAGCATTCAGCTGGATTCCCCTCCTTTTACAAAAGATCTGAAAGAAAAGGAGTCTTTTCTCATCACCAAAAAGAAAATCATGACTTTTAACTGCTCTCAGTATTCACTGGTGGTCTGGGGTGAAGCGGGGGAAGAAATTATAGGAAGTCATTGGAAAATGCCTATTAATTTGAAGGTTGAATTTGAGAATAACTTGACATTTTCCTAGTACTCATAATATGGGAAAATGGAAACACCATTCGTGACAGCTTTTTACAGCATTTTGTAGAGAAGCCCAAATTCAAATATGATACCTAATAATTGAATCAATGACGAGACTCATATTAGTTTTCTCTGCAACAGCTTTACCTTGTTCATTTCCATGAAAGTAAGATTGTGCTTTGTATAGTCCTCAGCCTATATGCCTCTGCTCCCTTAAACCTGAGAACATTTTAACTGTAGTGTGTGCATCACGATTAAAAATAAATAGCTAGAGGTTATTAGATTTAAAAGTTTCTCACATTATCATAAGTCAGTATTTCTAGAAACATGTCCAAACTCTTAAGAAGTGGGTGTTATTTTAGATTTTTGAAGTAGATTTTACCTAATAACATTAACAATAATTATATTTATTTTTTATGTAATATATGTCGAGCTACTTTTCTGAGTGTTGGATACATATCATTTAATCTGTTATGCCAAAACGCCCATCCCAAATTAATTCTTAATGTCATCTTATGCAGTTAATATTACTTTAAATTCACATTTGATAAGTGAAGAACTAAATTACAGAAGATTACAATTTTATCCAAGGCTAGCTAATAGGAGATCCGAGGTTCAAATCTGAGACAGAGTATTCTAGATGATAGATTTTACACTACTTAATGAGAGGCCTTTCCTGGCCCTCCACATAAAATAACAATCACTTCTCCCACCATTCTCCCACCAAGCTGCCTTATGCATATCTTGTCTCTTTTCCCCCACATCTCTTAACAATCCCTGCATATATTACATATGTTATATATGGCTTTTTTTTTTTTTACTGTATCCTTTCTCTGAATATGAAGTTCTTGAGGGTAGGAAGGATATCTCTTTGGTTCTCAGTTATATGCAAAGTTCCTGAGACACTGATTGGATCAAGTAGGCCTACAATATATAGGAAGTCAGTAGAGAATGTGTCATGGAGAATTCCCAACAGGAATGAAACCAAGATGGTTCAGGGAGGATTCAAGAATCTAACAATGCTTGGACTTAGGTAAGAAAATGGTTAGATGAACTATGGTCAGATGAACTTTTATACTCAAATCCCTTGAATGGCCAGCAAGTGGGATGAAACTAAGAGCACAGATAATGAGCCAGAGTTGGAAAGTATGTGTGCTAGCTGGTGTGGCTGGCTAGAACTCTGCTTCTTTGGTAAGCGTCATAGAGACTTCTAAGAAATTCCTTACTTGTACAAGATTGAAGTTAATGATGATCGTCTTAGGTATTTGTGGTCTGTGTAGTTAGATAATTTTTTCTCCATGTTGAAGAAATAGCTCAGTAATATCCAAGACTGTGCTTCTAGCAAAAAGGATCTCTTATTTTATGTGCCTGTACACTGGAGGAATCAAGGGGTTTGATCTTCAGTAGGAAGAATGTGAGTCATTCTTATTCTTTTTTTATAAACAAGAATATTAGTTAATTGCCATCAAGCAATTTAGAACATATCTAAAACAACAGGCTTTTGTAGTTAGATTTTTGTCTAAAATCAATCTATAGATTAAGAGAATGATCACTTGTCAATTAGTTCCTATTCATGATATTGATGAGCATTTGAAGAAAGACACAGAAGAATATCTTGGCTTCTATTCTCAACGATGCTGTGGTTTAAATTTTAAAATACATAAGCAATTTTAAGTGTTTTTGCTTTTTTAAAAATAACATAAGCATTTTATGTTCCATACAAGAATAGAATTGCTATAGCAATACTCAATATAAAAAGCTCTTTTTTGACTCAAGCACTTTAATCCAAGAAAGTATTCTATAAATCCCTTGAGTTTGAGTTAGTCCTTGAACAATGAGTTATAAATCAATAGGTAGCAATGAGAAGGAAGGTATCATAAGTGTGAGAGAGGAAGAACATTGTATGTATGAACATGTTGACATTAATTGGCATTACTTGTCATGTCTGCATTCCTGCTATACTGTAATTTATACAAAGACTGGGTGCATTTCTTTTCATGTACCATTAAACTGGTACTGTGCATATTATACAAATTAAGTGCTCAATCAATAGCTGTTGAAAGAATTAACAAAGAAACAAATACTTGAAAAGTCTAATAAATACATCAAGATATTCAGTAGACCCATTTGAAGATAAGACACTCATTAATAATTAATAATAATAAACTTTATTCACCCCTGTTCAGTGTCAGGCATTGATCTAAATGCTTTATTTGCACTGTGTCTATACTGAATGTGTGAATACTGCAGTGTGGTACTTTTTTATTTTTTTAAAGATTTATTTATTTATTTGAAAGTCAGAGTTCCACAGAGAGGAGAGACAGAGAGAAAGAAGTCTTCCATCCTATGGTTCACTCCCCAGTTGGCCGCAACGGCTGGAACTGCGCTGATCCGAAGCCAGGAGCCAGGAGCTTCCTCCGGGTCTCCCAAACTGGTGCAGGAGCTCAAGCACTTGGGCCATCTTCTACTGCCTTCCCAGACCATAGCAGAGAGCTGGATCGGAAGAGGAGCAACCAGGACTAGAATCGGCACACATATGGGATGCTGGCGCTTCAGGCCAGGGCGTTAACCTGCTGAGGCACAGCACCGGCCCCATGCAGTGTAGTACTTTTGCTATCCTCACGTTGTGGTTGAGGAGAATAAAGTACAGAAAAGTTTAGAAATTGCAGGAGGGTCATACAGTAGTTACTGGTAAAGCAGTAGTTCTCATCCAGAGAGTCTGTCTACACAGTTAAGGTATTTTTAAAACACTCTTACCCATATATTTATTCACTTCAGATGCAGAGACAAGGAAAGAGAGAGCGAGTGAGCTCCCATTTGCTGGTTCATTTCCTAAGTGCCCAAAAATAGTTGTGGATTGGCCAGGACACAATCAGGAGCCTCAGACCCCATTCAGATCTCCCATGTGGCTGGCAGGGAAGCCACTACCTAAGAAGTCACTTCCTGCCTCTCAGAGTGCATATTAGTGTGATTCTGGACTGGAAACAGCACACACTAAATCCATTTGGAACGCTGGTGTGGGTATAGACCTCTTAACCTCTAAGTCAAACACCCTTCATTGCATACTAGTTCTTTTAACACAATAGGACGCCTGCTCTTGTAGGTAAATTTGGAAACACTGATTTTAAATACTTTAAGGTCATTGGATATAAAGACAAAAGAACTAGATGTATTATATTTTTTTCATTTGTTCATTTCCCATTTTTGTTGGAGAGAATTACTAAAAGTCTGTAAATTGTGCAGCTGTTGTGAGTTGTCTTGCAGTAGTGTGTAAAATGTGTAAGAAGGGAGAGGAAGGGACCTGGAGATAGCACAGGTACCAAGGGATGAGCACATGGACACAAGAGACAACCATAGCTCTTCATAGCTGACGACCTATCTGATGTGATACAACTTGGAAGAATATGCTTGAAAGATGGCTCCTGTTTCCAGACTTTGGTGTCACAGATGCTGATGTTTCTCTGATTATAGATCTGGGGAACACATTCCTTGGTGCTAATTTTAGGAAAAATATTGTAAGTGGGTAAGACTTGTTGATTCTGCAGTATCTCTATAACGTAAACAGATGTGTGTAGCAGTAGTGCAGAAAGGTCTGTTTATTCCCACTGTTATGGAAATGCCGAACCATTCAAGGAGCCTAATTGTTAGTTTAGGCGACATAATTAGACCTGAGAAATTTTTAAAAATAAATTTTATGTAAGTGCTTGTTTATGGGAAAAATATTTGCAAGTGAAAATTTTGGACATTGAAATATGGTTTTAGACATGGCAATCTCCTTGAGAGGTTGTCTTCCATGAAGCTGGCTTTACTGGTGAGATGCCTGAGACCTGCTGACAGAATGTTAGGAAACATTCCATGAAGGACAGCATTAGCAGGAGATCGGGAAAGGAAGCCAGTCTCATCCTCTAGGTCAGTGGTTCATCCCCTGGGAAAACAAGTCAAACTCTCCCTGTTTTCCTACCTACACTGGATGTTGTTTCCTTTCTTGGATCTGTTTTGCGTCACAGACTGACTGGCTATCTTGCAGCTTCTGTGGGCAGCGATGCTCAGTGGCACAAAGACATACTGTGATCTGTTCAATAACCTGAAACAGAGTTTCAGGGAAATGTGTGCGCTTCTCCACTCCTTTTCTGTGGTAGACAAGATGGATATGTTAGGGATACTGCCTACTCCCCAGTGTCAAGGTCAAACAATTCTATGGTATTGCTCGTTTCACGTCTTCCTTTGGGATGAGGATGAGATTAGAGTTTAGTAGATCCAGATGTCTTTTTTGTTTGTTTTTCTTTAAAGAAGAAAAAAAGATTGCCTTTTGAAAAATTTATTTATTTATTTGTAAGTCAGAGCTAAAGGAGAGGGAGAAACACTGAGAAAAAGAGATCTTCCATCTACTGCTTACTCCCCAGTTGGCTGTAACATCCAGGGCTGAGCCAGGACAATGCCAGGAGCCAAAAACTTCATGCAGGTCTCTTAATTGGGCGACAGGGGCCTAAGCAATTGGGTCATTTTCCACTGCTTTCCCAGGAGCACTAGTAGGGTACTGTGTGGGAAGTGGAGCAACCAGGGACTCCTACACCAGTGCCCATATGAGATGCAAGAGTCGCAGATGAGGGCTTTATCTAATATATACCACAACTTCAGCCCTATAGACACAGATGTTTGCTTGGGTTTCCCCCTTACTCTATTCTGCTCCTTTTGTGTCATTCAAAATTTTCCTTGTCATTTCTGAGAGACTTCCCCTCCGTAAGTCAGTGTATAACCATCCTCATTTCAGACTCAGCATCTCCAAAATGCAGTATAAGGTGGTCACTAACCCTGAGACCCAGTGCTTCACTCATAGCTGCTGGGGGACATCACAGAACTGTGTGTGACAGAGTTACCCTGTTTTAGTTGACGTCCCAGCGTTTGATCATACTGTCTTCAGAGACGGTTTGGTGAAGGATTTGACAAAGAGGTTGCGTTCTGGAGTCATATAACCTCAGTTTAAATCCCTGAGTGGAACAAGTTACTCAAATCTCTGTGTATTTAAAATGATTTACTGGAGGTCAGCACTGTGACACAGTAGGTTAAGCCTGCACCTGTGACACCAACTTCCCATATAGGTACTGGTTCGATTCCAAGCTGTTCCACTTCGTATCAAGCTCCCTGCTAATGGCCGGGAAAAGCAGTGGAAGATGGACCAAGTACTTCAGCCCTTGCACTCACGTGGGATACCCAGAAGAAGCTCCTGGCTCCTGGCTTCATTTGGGCCCAGCTTTGGCTGTTGGGGCCATTTGGGGAGTGAACCAGTGGATGGAAGACCTTTCTCTCCCTCTCTCTGCCTGTAACTCTACCTCTCAAATAAATAAATAAACTCTTAAGAAAAAAATAAAGTGAAATGATTTACTGGTCTCATAGAATATGGCTGAGAGGAAGTGACAGGAAGAAAGAAAAGATAAAGCAAAACTTAACCTTAGTGACTTTGAGTGAATAATTAATGGTAATAATAAATCATATACCTATCCAAATTATATTAATAGAAAAATAACTATAATATATGTATTCATCACTTTAAAAATAATTTACTACAAATCAATGCTACAGCCCTCTCAATGACTAGCCAATAATTTTATTTTTGGACATTTACTCTGTACTCTGAGACAAGGAAATTTGGCAGTCATCATGGGAAATGACAGAAAAGAAACCAGCATCTTTATCACTCACCACACAAAGGATTTTTGCTTACCTGTGGTGGGAAGGTAGGTGGGTATTTTCAAGGATACCTTAAGCATCCATTTCCTAAAAGCAGTGCCAATGAGAACTAGAACAACTCTAATTTTACAGGCTGGATTTTGTGAATGCTAGTGCCTACATATTTGCTAATTTTTGGGGGGGCTAGATTTTTCCAGTCTAAAAATTTTTCATCTGTGCATAATGGGTATTTTTGTTTAATAATTGGACATGAGAAAACAAAAGAATCTGTAGTAAGTGTAGTAAAAATTTAACTTTCCTTTTGTGTATTGGTGCCATCAAGATGGATTTTAGTCATGGGTAATTTTCAAGCTTGAATCAAAATGCAGAAGTATATTTAAAAAAAGAAAAGGAAAAGAAAAAATGGGGAAAACAACACCAATGAATATTATATAAACATGCATCTGGTCAGAAGATTATTTCAAATGTACTTGGAAAAAACGGTCTTCTAATCAGCTCTCCTGGGTGATTTATTTTTAGTCATTTCTATGCCCTTACTACTTGGGACCTCGTGCCTGATCAATTATTAGTTTGAACATGGAGTGCCGCTTTTTAGAGAGCTATCAACCCCCTTGAAGTAAATTGTATCCTGTGGCTAAAATTTGACATGGTTCAGAAAACACATACATCGTATATTCTTCAGCGGTGGGTTGCTATTTCTCAGACCCCTCAGAGGCATTTACATCCTCAGTGTTTGAGCCAAACTTTTCAAGTCTTGAATTCTTTGAAAACTTCAAATACTCTGTAGTGTTATCAGACCAGTGTTGAAGCTGATCTCAAAGTCCACTATTAACACTCCCCTCAAGGACATTTTCATTAGAACTTTGTACATGGGCAGTTCAAAAGATCCAGCTATTGATTTTTGTTCAGAAGTCCTGTCTCCACTTTCATATTACGCAACTTTTTTGACAGACTCAAAAACCACAAACTGTGGGCTGCCTGCGATTCCAGCCAGGATTTTATGCTGCTCATTTGATTTCCTCAGGCCACATCCTTCTCGTGTCCTTGTCAACATTGCAAGGAGAATAGCCGTCTTAGAAGATTTGCTAAAAAGCCGAAGCAATTTCACAGCGTTGGGAGAAAAAACTCTGACCTTTCCAGGCACACACGAAAATCTCACTTAAGTAAATAACCTTTTTAGCTGTAAAATTTTGTGGAGGCATTCATTTATCAGACACATAGATAATCAGAATGTTTATCTCTTTTCGCCATTTAAAATTTCATAAAAGGAATCAGAAGCCAGTGTGTGTAAATTGCAGCAAAGAGCCTCCAGCATATGTGCACAGCACACATGTAATGGAATTATCTAT
Organism: Oryctolagus cuniculus; assembly: GCF_051225735.1. NCBI lineage: Eukaryota > Metazoa > Chordata > Mammalia > Lagomorpha > Leporidae > Oryctolagus > Oryctolagus cuniculus. The sequence goes on from NC_142872.1 coordinate 53,670,876, forward strand.
TGGAGAGTAGGTGGTGGAAGCAGCTGAGGAATTAATTATTGGGATAGATATTTTATATCTATCTGTCAGTGCAGTGTGAAATAAGACCTGCCTCCATATTACTTCTGTCACTTCATATGGCCTTTCAGAAGTGGCAGTTTCTAAAAAGATAGAGTATTGAATCATGCAGTTGGCCCTGATCCATGGTATGAACGATTCAAGGCCCACAGGTTCTTTCTGAATAGAACAATTTGTGTAGGGTGTGCAGAGTTCAATTTTGAGAAGGTTAAGTGGAAGCTTTGAAAAGATAGTTTATACAAGTACAGACCTTGTTGGTTTCATAACTGGAGACAGAAATATAACTTCATATATCACTACAAAAAGTGGAATCCATCGAGGCCAGTGTTGTGGCATAGCAGGTTAAGCCAACAACTGTGTTGCCAGCACCCTGGATGAGCACCAGTTTGAGTCGCAGCTGCTCCACTTCTGATTCAGTTCCTTGCTGATGTGCCTGGGAAAACAGTGGAAGATGGCTCAAATGCTTGAGGCCCTTCCACCCACATGGGACACCCAGATGGAGAATTAGGCTCTTGACTTCAGCCTGGCCCAACCCCAGTCGTTACCACCCTATGGGGAGTGAACCAGAGGAATGTCTCTGTCTCTGTCTCTTGCTCTCTCTCTGTAACTCTGCCTTTAACATAAACAAATAAATCTTTAAGAATAAATAGATAAAAAAAAAAAAGAAGAAGAAAAGCAGAGTCTATGGGAAGCCCCATGTAGTTTTGTTTTTGGCCCATGAAAGTTTTCAAGAAATATTACTATTACTATGATAGCATTTTACTGAGTGGTTAATTACTACATGCTAGGCACTGTACACTTTATTTCACTTGTGTTACTTAAAGTTAAATCAAGAAAAGGAGTCCATAATTCTCATCACAGTGTAAGATCATGGTTATGATAGTACATTCCTTAAAGAGGCCACACAGACTGTCTTGCATCTAGTTGGACTCACTTTTGCTGTCAAAACATCTAAAAGAGGAACAGAAAAAAGACCTTTCAGTAAAAGCAGGTAAACTAAACTCTTCAAATTTAAAGCAGAAATAATACTTTATTAAAATACCAGCTGTCCCTTCTTGTCCTGGTCTAAAACATTTCCATATTTATAAAGGTAAATATAAAATTTTGCTAGTAATAGGAGCTTAAGTCGCATATTTCATCTTCTTTCCCAGGGCCACTCCCTGCCGCTCACCCTCAGCTTAACTTGCACTTGGCGATGCAATGACAACCATACAGTGAAACATGGTCTCATTTGGGTTTCCTTATCAACCTTTTCAAGGAAGTGTTGGGAGCGCAGTAGGTTTACCTCACACAAAGAGCTGTACCCACAGCCAGTTTTAAAATGTCAGGCAGTGAAGAATTCCAGTCTGCTGCAATGCAGGATGCAAGTGGACACTGGTGAACACTCAGATGTGTCTCTTTCAGATCAAATGTAGAAAATGTACTCTTCCTGTAAAAAGCCGTTAGCAAGTTCGTGAACTTGACAGCACAGGGCGACAGCTTCCTATTGTAGGATGAAATGAAAGCCTTCTATATGTGGTTTTCTTGATGCTTTTCTCTTGTCTGATCCTTTTGAATTCATTTCCATACTCCCCCTGCTGGACTTAATCAGGCCTAAACAAATGAGTTTGGGTGTTGCAGTCTGTTGACCTGTGCATGACACCGATCACACCAAGTTGCCCCGGGGAGTTCTATTACTTTCTGCCTTGTTGAGTAGCAATCAATCATTTGAGGCCAACAACCATCTCACCCTTTTGGTACTGTGTGTTGAAACATTAAAAAAAAAAATAATAAAGAGGGGACTAAATTCAGTACTGTGTGAATTAGGCAGTTTCATTCCTGCTAAAATGTAAGAAACAAAATGAAGAACTCCTGTACCATATTACAACAAGGGTTAGATTCAGGAAATTTGTGAAACAATTGATTTTGCTTAACTTTGGGGTTCCAAAAATGTATATATATATATGTGTGTATATATATTAGAGATAGAAAATAATACTCTATAAATCAAGAGAAGTAGAATTCAGTGTGTGTTTCTTCCAACTACATTAAAATAAATACAAGAGGACTTCAAAAATTTGTGGAAAGTGAAGTTAAATATGTTTATTTTAGTGCAAAATAAAATTGAAATCCATGCATATGAGGAACAGATCATGAAAATGCATATTACGAAAAACCTGTTCACAGATTTCAAAATTTATTTGCATTAAAATTAACTTACCTTTAAATTATATGCTTTTACATGAACTTTTGGAAGTGTGCCTCATTTGTGCATTCAGTGTACAAAAAATAAATACAACAATCAAGATCTCATCATTCTTGGATTATTACAGTTCTTCACTGTTTATTGAATGGTCAGGATCTATCTGAGCTATGTTTTTTGCAAATAAATAACAGTAGTTCCTCCTTTCATAAGCTCTCACTTGGACACTAAGCAATATAGGTAAAACATGGACAATTTTATTGGTGATTTGGTTCTGCCGACCTCTCTCGCCTAGGTTTAAAAATTTACTTATGAACAAATTTTATATAAATTCCCAGAGATTTTTTCCCCTGTTATTACATGTCAGTGTATTTTAATTTTGACAGTTTCTAGCAGAATAACAAGGGCTGTGGGTGATGAAGAGTTCACCACTTCTGTTTTCACTCTTTATTTGGGGACTTTGCCCTTGGAAATTCTCCTGTCTTATCCGCATGAATCTCTCATACTATTTGACATTAATACCCCCTTAAAATGACTTACTGGGTTGTAGTTTGTTTCTCATGTTCCAAGAACATTTTAGATGGTCCTTGTTCAACTTCAAGGGATGAGACTAATACCAGAATCCCATAGAATCTGAATATCAACTAGTAAAAAGGAGAATACAAAGCATCATAAAGAGTGTGGTTCTTTAAGGTGCTTCTATTTAAGGTATTTAAGATTAGCTTTTAAAGTATTTAGTAATAGTATTTAAAGTATTTAAGATTAGACTATTAGATAAGAAGAAAAAGGTGATAGGAGCATCTTAGATTTACATTCCCTATACCTAAATAGCAAGTTCAGATTAGATTATCTTAATTTCTCTCTAATCTTTGAGATACATTACCTGATATAATCTTTGTGTTGATCCTATCAAATTCCTATAGGAACATCTCAAAGGGAATCATCCTTGCCACCCTACCAAAAGCAGCGCTGTTTTCAGTTTCCACGTGTTTTAATTATTTCATATAAATGATGTACTTTTTGTTTACCTAAATTGCCTTGGAAATAAAGTTGTTTTGGTATATTGACTTGCTCATTCAGATTTTTAGCTTTCGTTTTTTGCATTTCTAATGTGTACTTTGAACATTTATTCCCTTTTTTTTTAAGGTTTTATTTATTTATTTGACAGGCAGAGTTACAGACAGTGTGAGAGAGACAGAGAGAAAGGTCTTCCTTCCATTGGTTCACTCCCCAAATGGCCACAATGGCTGGAGCTGTGCCAAGCCATAGCCAGGAGCCAGGTGCTTCCTCCTGGTCTCCCATGCGGGTGCAGGGTCCAAACACTTGGGCCATCCTCCACTGTACTCCCAGACCACAGCAGAGAGTTGGACTGAAAGATGAGCAACGATGACTAGAACCAGCGCACATCTGGGATGCCGGCGCCGCAGGCGGAGGATTAACAGTGTGCCAAGGCACCGGCCTCCATTTATTCCCTTCTAAATGTAGAACCCTGAGGACCTGAGCACCAGAACAACAACTAGCAATGTATTTGGTCTTGCTGGTTTTCATGTATCCCCCAAAATTCATGTGTTGTAAACTTAATTCACAACGCAAATGTTGAGAGGTGGGAATGGTAAATGGTGATTAGATCATGAAGACTTTGTCCTTGTGAGTGAGTTTATGCCCCTCTAGCAGGAGAGGGTTTGTTATTGCAGAAGAGATTTCCTGATAAAGGGATGCATTTGGTTCCCTACTCCCCTACTTCTCTCCCTAACCCTTCCCCTACCCTTAAGCTCTCTTGCTTTTCTACCTTCCACCATGAGATGGTGCAGCAAGAACATCCTCACTGAATGTAGACCCCTTGACCTTGGGCTTCCTAACCTCTAGAACTTTACAAAATCTCTGTCCTTTGTATGTTTCCCAATATCATGAATGCCTTGGGAGTCCAACCCCAATAAGTTAACCCCATCTCAGCATGCTCAGGATGAGGGACAGGGAGTCCAAGCAGATGATCCTCGACTTTGAGATTTAATGTGATTTTCCTAGTTTGGTTTTGAACTGACTTGGGACCAGCTACCTTTTTTTGTTTTTTGTTTTTTGTTTTTTGTTTTTTTTTTTTTTTTTTGTTTTCCTTGCCCATTTCGATCTTTGGAATCAGAATGTCTCTCCCATGCCTGTCCACTGTTGAATTTTGGAAGCATATAACTTGTTAATTTCAAAAACTCAAATCTGAAAGGGAGTTTGCCTCAGGATGAATCATTCCTTTAATTGCCCATGTCTGGTTTAGATGAGACTGTAGACTTGAGACTTTTTGAGATAGAACTAAAATGAGTTAAGACTTTAGGGATATTAGGAATGAAACAATTTTTTTACATGTGAAGGACATGCATATATGCAACGAAGGAAGAATGCTATGATTTGAACGTGTTCCCCCAAAGTTTGTGAATTGACATCTCCACTCCAGGGCAAACATCTTTGAAAAGTCGTTGATGATTAAGAGGTGATTGCAGACCCCTTGGTAAAGCATTAATGATGTTCTCACAGGAGAGCCTTAGTTACTGCGGAAATTGGTTACTGAGGAAATGATCAGTTGTTCTCCTCTGTCTTTCTCTGTTCCCTGTGTGTGTGTGTTTCTCATATGCACTCTCTTGTCGTTCTACCTTACACTATGGGTTGACACAGCAAAAAGTTCTTACCAGATGTGGACCTTCAAACTTGGACTTCAAGTTTCCAGAACTATAAGAAATGCATCTCTGGGTGGGCTTTGGCCTAGCAGTTAATGTGCCCATATCCCATGTGGGAGTGCTTGATTTCAATTACACCTGCAGGTTGTGATTCCAGCTTTCTGCTAGTATGCATCCGGGGTGACAGTTGTGATGGCCCAAGTCGTTGTGTTCCTGATACCACAAGGGAGACCCAGATTGTGTTTCTGAATACCAGTTTTTGCCTGGTCCAGCCTCAACCATCGTAGGCACTTTGTGAAATGAACCCAACAGACAAGAGCATTTCTCTCTCTCTCTCTCTCTTTCCCTCCCCCCCGCCTCCCATTCACCCTCAGATAGATTTTTGAAACTGAAAAAGACAAACCTCTGTTTTGAATTAATTACTGAGTCTGAACTCTTCTGCTCTAGCAGTGCAAACAGGTTGAGAGAGGTATTACATATTTGTTGAATCTACTCTCATCCTGTTAATTGGGGCAGAAGAGCATAAGGAAAAGCATTTTGCTAATGCATAGGTACTCCTGTCTGATCCAACAGGGGATGCCATTTTTAATGGCTTTGTAAAAAACACATAGGGAAATCATGTGACCTTAAAGTCTGTGAACCTGTAACGGTAATACTAACAGTTTTTCTCAACACTTACAATGCAGCAAGCACTGTATGAAACATTTGTAAGACATTATGTCTTTGAACACTCAAAAATACTTGTAATCAAAAGAGGAGATTGAATCTTAGAGAGGTGAGGTGACTTGCTTAAAATCACTTGATTAGCAAGTAGAATAGACTCTGTTCTAACCTGGGTCTGACTCTAAAGCTCTTCTCTTTGTCAGCTCTCTGTGGCTCAGCAGAACTCTTTTAAGTTAGAATATTTAAAATCATTCTAATGCTACTCATACCCTCAATTGCAAAGTTCTGTATATTCTGTTTCAGAAATGACTCACAAGACTACTCTACTCTTCATCCTTTCTTTTTTGTTCTATGCTTCTTATCTAAATTCCCTTTAACGGTCACCTACACTATTTCTATAGCCCCAACTCATTTTCTTGACATAGATATTGTGAATCCCAATTTGTAATTTTTTTTTTTCTATTTTGCGGCATTACCAGAACTTGGATTTCTTCAAACTATGGTACCCCACTAGTTTTTGCAGCCTCTCTTTTGTAAATGCTCTATCATAAGTTTTAATCTCCTGCCACAGGATCTTTTTTTCCCTTAAGATTTATTTGTGTATTTGAAAGGAAGAATTACAGAGAGAAAGAGAGAGAGAGAGAGAGAGAGAATCATTCATTCACCGGTTTACTCCCCAAATGGCCAGGCTGAAGCCAGGAACCAGGCACTTCTTCCTGGTCCTCCACATGGATTAAGGGGCCCAAACACTTGGGCCATTCTTCACCCTTTCCCAGGTGTATTAGCAGGGAGCTAAGTTGGTTGTGGAGCAGCCAGGACTTGGAACGGAACCCAGATGGGATGCCAGCATTGCAGGCAGCAGGCTTATCCACTATGCCATGGCACCAGCCTCCTGCCAGAGGATCTTTTCACATTTTTGAATATATTTTATGCCATGTTCTTCAAATGCATTACTTCTTTGCCTTCAGTACCCTTACTACTTTCTATCCTTTATGTCTTCCATTCTTCCATGAAGAATATGTTCAAATTTGAACCTTTCTTTGCCTTGTCAAGGCAAGATTGCTCCTTTATTCCTATAATACTTGGAATACATTAACTCTAATATGACACAAATCATTTTTACATATTGGTCTCCTGTCTTGTCTTCTGTTTCCTTTAACTGTCACAGGAATAGGCCCATACTTTATGTTTATAAATGTTTTGGGAATGAAGTAATAAAGTTAAATATGTAGACAAATATTTAGTTAGCCTCAGATCCTTTAGAGAAAAAAAAAGTTTTGGAGGCAGAGAATCCTTATCAAGTAAAGGTTTTTTTTTTTTGTTTTGTTTTTTTTTTTGTTTTTTTGTTTTTTTGTTTTGACAGGCAGAGTGGACAGTGAGAGAGAGAGACAGAGAGAAAGGTCTTCCTTTGCCATTGGTTCACCCTCCAATGGCTGCTGCGGCCGGCACACCGCGCTGATCCGAAGCCAGGAGCCAGGTGCTTCTCCTGGTATCCCATTCAGGTGCAGGGCCCAAGCACTTGGGCCATCCTCCACTGCGCTCCTGGGCCATAGCAGAGAGCTGGCCTGGAAGAGGGGCAACCGGGACAGAATCCCTTGCCCCAACCGGGACTAGAACCCGGTATGCCAGCGCCTCAAGGCGGAGGATTAGCCTAGTGAGCCATGGCGCCAGCCTCAAGTAAAGTTTTATAATCAAGGTTTAGCATAACAAGAAATGGCAGATGAAAATTATGAGGAAACATGGACAAGCTCCACTTGGACAAGTTATACCCTGGAATGACTTACAAATAGCCCTAATATCCTAGATAAATGCATGTAAAAGTTGTAGGCACATAACACCAATAAATTTGTATGAATTTAGATTTTTTTGTTACTATTGCAGCACCTCATATTTGAAATTCTCTCAGCTGAAAATCTCTCTGCTGAAAATACTCCTTTTCTCTGTAAAATGCACTCATATGATATTCTTAATTTTAATTTCCCTAAAATGACTTCTTTCACTACTTCTTTTACTACCACCTATAATGAGTTTGTGGACACCTTATCATGATACTTTAATGCAAGCACCATGAAAAAATTTTAAAATGATGTTGAAATATTTCTGCTAACATATACTTAAACCTAACTATGAAAAATAAAAAGTAATTTAGGAAAAATTCAATAAAAGAAAGAAAACATCTCATGTGAATTAAGGGACACAGATGAGTGGCTGTATTTGAGTAACTTACTGATGTAATAAAAATAATCTTGGTGGTGGAGGAGTAAAAATTAGGCCCAGCATATGAGCCTCCCCTTCAGTCATCCCATCCCATCATGGAGTGCCTGAGTTCAAGTCCTGGCTGTGCTCCTTATTCCAGCTTCCTTCTAATGCACACTCTGGGAGGCAGCAGGTGATTGGTCAAGTAGTTGGGTGCCTACTGCCAATTCAGGAGACCTTGACTGAGTGACTTTTGCTTGGCCCAGTCATTGCAAGCATTTGAGCATTGGAAGGGCGATCTCTCTGTCTCTTTCTATCCCTGTAAGTCTCTCTGGACTTCAAATAAATTAAATAAGTAAACAAATAAATAAAAATAAAAGACATTCATCATCTGTATGAAGGCTGTGATTGTTTACATTAAACCTATTTGAATTTTAACTAACTTGTTCCCTTATAAAGCTGTGGTTAGGATGAACATACTCCAGAAAAGTCATTTTGAATGTATACAACTCCTTTGTCACTCTTGGAATTCAAAGATACATCTTTGATTTAAATAAATATTAAAATCCTAGCATTTTCATGATATGCAGTTTCCATGAGGTTTTTGAAGATACTTCATAGATAATTTTTTTCCTTTTATTAATCCTTTTTTTTTTTTCAAATTAAAATGTTTAGTGATGTGTTAATACCTATTTGGTATCTAAAGTCCATTACTGGGGCACTTGGGATACAATTTTGAGCCACAAAGGTATCTTTTCTGTCTTCACAATGATAAGACTCTTTAAAAGAAAATTGATATTAAGCATGTAAACTCCAGTAAACCTGAATGGGAACTCTCTGGAAATATATAATTATGAGAGCCACTAGTGGCTGGGGGAGAGTACAATAGCACTCCCTGTGGAAGTGATACTTAGACCAGAACTTGGAGGAAAGTTGTGAGTAAGACTAATAAGGAAGAGCAGTGAGAGTGCTCTAGAAGTGGGAGAAGACAAATAGCGAGTACATGGATTGCTAACCGTGCTAAATTTAATCAAAATTTTATTCACCAGAAATATAAAATAATTATGAATATAGAAAAATTTATATAAACTTGCTTATTGAATCACTTTTCAATAATGAAAACTAAAAACAACCAACTACTATATCCTAAAGTATGAAATAGATTAGAAAATTTAGTTATATCCTCTGGATTACACTATTCAACCATTAAAATAAGAGCTTTGAATACTATGAAGCAATGTAGAAAATGTTTACTACATGCTATTATGTGACAGGACAAGACAATGTTTTATGTCCCTTATGATCACAAATATATAAATGGATTTAGAAAAATCCTATCTTTATATTTGTATTTAAAATGGATTTTTATCCTCCCAAAATTGTCAAACTTTCCATGATGTGTTAGTGTAACTTTTTATTTATTTTTTTATTTCTGATTTACTTTTTTATTTGAAAGACAACAGAGGAAGAGAGAGACAGAGAAAGAGGTCTTTCATCTACTAGTTCACTCCCCAAATGGCCAAGGGGAGACCAGGCCAAAGCCAGGAGATAAGAACCCCGTCCTTGGTTTTACTCATGGATTGCAGGGTCCCAAAAACTGTCATTTTCTTCAGCTTTCCCAGGAGCATTAGCAGGAAAGTGGATCAGAAGTGGAGCGTCCAGTACTCACACCTGCGTCCAGTATGAGCTACCCTCTTAGTTTAACCTTCTGAGCTACCATGCTGGCCTCTATGCTTTATTTTCAACTCTCATTTCTCAAACTGTGTTGACTTTCATTTGCACTGTGATTGTAAAAATGCACAAAGGTTTTTAGAATGCAAACTGTGAATTTCCTATTTGTCTAACTACCATTTCTCCCGTCGTAGGACAAACTGACAATCTGTACTGAGTGTTACACATTCCTCACTGCCACAATAACAAATGGCTCTAAAAATGCCATATGAGTCTTCTTCCTGCTCCTCTTGTTGGGAACAAAACTGACACAGAAGGTTTGGGCTGTGAGTCAAGAAAGTAGATAAACAAACCGAACTAACAGTTGGGAGTAGGATTAGGGAAAATGTTCTCCAGAGATTTCTATTGTTAGGAGAATGGATAAGGCTGTGAACATCGAAAAGGAAATAAAGCAGGACACACACACACAGACACCCTCTACACCTGGCGCAGCACAAAGGGCAAGAGACAAAATTGGGTTCAGTGAAAAGCGATTGTTATTCCCACCCCCTTCCCTTGAGAAGTATTGGCTCAGGCTTTAGTTTTTTCCTTCTATGTCCCCCTTTTAAAGTTATATGTTAATTTGGTTTACAGAGTAATTATTCATCCAAGGCTTTCCGTAGGTGTCTAGTTGTTTACAGAGCCACATATTGTTCAGACAGAATTTTTTCCTACCTTTGGCCCATTCTGAGGCAGGTGAAATGAAGTGGGAAGTTGTCATTTGCTGGTGAGACTGATACATCTGGGAGCCAACAGAGATCATTGGAGCTCAGTGAATATTTTCTGCACAATCTCTTTTAGACGATAGAGCAATTTTTGGACTCCTGATGTCTTCGAACATTGACAGCCATGAGTCAATTCGAGTAGGTAGCCATATATAGAAAAATCAGTCACATCAGATATCTGAAATCTTGCATATCCATGCCAGCAACTGCTAGATTAGCATATCAACCATGCTTTGCAAAAGATGTAAAATGATGATATTGGATTATGTTATCAATAAGATCTTTTTTCCGTTTCTAAGTTTTATAACCTTTCAGTTAGAACTTTTTATTATTGACTGCTGCTACACCAAGAGAAGCACTTCAAGAGGCAAGCTCCTGGCAGGATTTGGCACCTGTCTGACTGGACTTGAATTCTTCCAGAAGTTATCATCACTGACACTGGTTTCTCAGGCTCAAGCATGTTCTTTTTACTTCCATTAGCAATTCACACAGTGCTTTAAATTAACATTTGCATATTAATATTCATAAAATATCTATCTTCTCCCTTACAAAAGAGCAATTCAGCCAAGTATCAGTCAAAATACAGTTTTAAAGTGTTGGGAAATATATATTTCTGATCCTTTAGTGAAATTGTCTAGTAAGTCAAAAAGGTGTGTCAAAATGGTTAACATTTTCCCTGTGATTTTAAACATTGGAATCCCTTACGACAATTCACAAGAGGTAGTGAACTTCTACAACCAAATCTATAGTTTGGGTCCCTGATTCTTAAAGCTCTAGGAACCTATTAATGATGAAGCTGAAAATTGCGAGTAGAGTTTCTAACTTCCAGCCCTGTAGAGCCTAAGCAGCATGTTTTGTTTTCACGTGCATATAGTTTGCAGAACAAAAAAAAAAAAAAAACAGTCTTACAGATTTCAGGCAATGAAAAAAACACCAAAAAGAAATAAAGAAATAAATAGTAGTTGGCAATGTTAAATCTAAGCAGGGAGCCAAGTATTCACCCATTTAACTGGGGTGCAACGGAGCAATCCAAACACTAGGTTCTGAGAAGAGAATATTTGTCTTTAATAGGATAGCCAGAAAGGTAATTTGTACATAGAAAAATATGTACAGTAACACACTGGTGTAGTGGATTATAGATCATGTGTGTTTATATGCATGTGACATTTCTTCTCTTAATAATGTGGCATCTTGTACTTTTGAACTAAAATGAAAATCTATGTTGTTAATACCTAATGGGATGTTTTAATTCTGAAACTGACAAAGGGGAAAGATGAGGTTTAAACTGAATTCTTCAGGCTTTTGAGGATTTCATCCAGATCCCTCACCTTTCTACAGTGTAGCTTTGAGAGTGTGAATATAATTAACATCTCCAAAATAACTTTCTTGCTGTTGCCTAAATTAGCATCCATTTGCCACTTAAGTCTTAGACATTCTTCCTTGATCTCTTAATTGTATTTTCCTTTTTGTGATTTTTTTTCTTCCTTTCAGGAGGAAGTTGGTTCTTTTTCATAGACTTCTTGCTTGTCAGGGTGATATCATCAGTATTTCTTGATGTATTTTTTTCAGTAAAGTAGCTAGATATGCCTATCTCCTTTTTATTACATGGTTTTATCACCTGCTTTAACAGAGTAAAATTTCACTTCTCTCACCTTTAAAAATACTATTTATTAATCCGAGTAGCTCACACATTTCTTATCAGCCGATACGTGAGGCACCTGAATTAATTCTAATGGGATAAGGTGAAAGTCCCTTTGAAAATTAGCATCTACTTCATAGCTAAGAGTAAGGTAATGTGTTTCATAATAAGTCTTTGAGCACTTCTGAAAAGGGAAACTTGCTCTTGGAATTTTAATTTAATAATCTTCAGTAGTAAATGCATCCCCCTTGTAATACATGCTCCCATCTAGCCTGCCTACTTTTGGGGAAATGGCAAGGTTCATTCCTGGTCAACAAGAGGATGTGGATGAAATATGTCTAAAGGCTCCCTATCCTGCAAGACCTTTACCCTTTTCCAAAACTGCATTACTTCTTGCTGTCCTACTACACCCTGTTGCAGACTCTGAATACAAAAATACCAACATATTCTGTTCTCTGTTATCGTAGTCTTTAAAAAGCCACTATTAACTTCATTTACATAGACTAGTAAATAAATGACTAGAAGGGGCTTAAATTCTTTCTCCTTGTTGAGTAGTAAATACGTTTTGTAGAAAAACAAATCCTTAAAACTGTATGTGGAGATCTAATATAAGGATCTTACCCATTAGTCCTTTGGCAAAGAAATCACTCTACTAGTCCTGAAGGTTGCTATGGATCCTGTTCTATTCAATATTATTAATATTTGTAGTAAGTGGAGTACTCATTCATGAATATTTGCTTAAATATCTCATACTGTCAAGTAAGCAGAAAAACTAACTTGAAATACTACCAAGTTGGCTTTTATTTTCTTACATTAAAGGCATTCTCAATATCTATTACTTACATTTTTTTTTCAAAAAGTCACATATCAGTCTTATTGCAGTCCTTGGATAATTATGTATTTTTTATTTCTGGATTTTTCCCTCCCTGTTTTTTATTTGTGTGTATGTCATAAATACAACATTAGGAACATAGTAACTCTTCCCACCTTACCTGTCCTCCTACCTACTCCCCTCTTCCTCCTTGCTCTCCTGTTTAGTCTGAGAAAGAAAAAGAAACAGAAAGACAGAAAAGACAGACAGAAAGACAGAAAGACAGAAAGACAGACAGAAAGGGAGAAAGACAGAAAGACAGAAAGACAGAAAGAAAGAAAGAAAGAAAGAAAGAAAGAAAGAAAGAAAGAAAGAAAGAAAAAGAAAGGAAGAAAGAAAAAGAATGGGGTAAAAAAACCTAAGAGACAATCTAGATAAGGGGTTTTCTTATTGCCTTTCAAAGGTGATTTTGCTTTTCCCCCACCTTTCCTCTTTTCCATTTCTTCCTCCCCCTTCTTTCCTTTTAGAAACTTAATTGTCTTTAAAGAAGAACCCAAGCATGATAAATCTCTTGTGAGCTCTTAGACCCAACTTTAACTTAGGAGACATAGTATTATCCTCCATTTAATACATTAAATGGAAGTGATTCTTGAAAACAAATTTTACTATTAAGTCTCACAACACCAATTAAATGTTTTTAATCAATCTTCTGTTGAATTTTTCCACTGAATTTATAATTTTAGATATTACATTTTTCCCTTATGAGAAAAAGTATTTATTTGCATATTTTGTGTTTTCTCATGGAAATCTCTTTTCTTACATTTTATCCCTCTACTTTCCTGAAATACCCATGATAGTTAATTTAAACTTTTTTTATGTGCTTGCAATATCTGCAGATGGATATCAGTATAAGTGAGTAATGATCTCCACAAGTTTCCCTCATCAAAGCATTGCAAAAATGGGGAAAATTTTTTCTAATCAACCATTTCAGAATTATGAAAGTTAACCAAATGATGATAACCTTTTATGAAACAGTCAAAATTTGGCAAGAACAGTGAGCTTTGAGTTGGTCCTATTCCTTTTACCCAGTGACCAGCTTCACAGAATCCCAGAGGGCTAATGGTCCAAAACTGCAATGTCAACCAGAAGGGTGGCAGCCACTGGAAAGAACAGAAAAGTCTTGGAGTTTCCTCAAATCTTACTCTCAGAGGGTAATGATTATGTGACTAAGTGACTTGTTCAGTGGCTACCAGGACAGTCTCACAAGTTTATCTTTATTTGACTTGACTTGGAGCTCTCCCAGTGCCAAAATCTTCTGCCCGGTGTTTTCTGTCAAAAGCATGATAGAGTTACTTAATTTTGTGGCTACTTGGGGCAGTGAGTAACAGTCAGTGCAAAGAATATACTAACGAGAAGGCTAAAAAAGAAAAGCGACTACATGAAGGAACCCTAGAGTCTTTGTGAAAAGACCTGGAATGTCTTCATGAATCTAGAAGGACATGCATAGGGCTTTGTGTACACCTGGGCAATGCACACACTCAGGAAGAGCCTGAAAAGTCCTAAGTCATTGTATCTGGCTGACCTTGACACGCCACACAAACAGGAAGTGAAGACCAGGTCTGAAACCTCCACCGTGAAGGCAGGCCTTCAGCAGAACCTAGGAGTCCTATCAGTTGCAGACATCTAAGAACATCTGTTCACACACTACTGACTACTAATGTAACCATGCAGACACTTCAAAGAAAGCAAGAGACAAAGAGAATTTGTAGATTTAATTCGGAAAAAATTACTAAACAAGTAAAAAACAAAGAGCATCAATAAACATCAATAACAGCAAATAAAGTGGAGAAGGAGGCCCTATTTTTCCCATTATTATATTCTTTAAAGTGTTCTTTTTTAAAATTAAGATAATATGACACATTCATAAAATTTCAAAGTAAAGTTCATTCAATGGGAAATAATCAAAAGTATCTCTGAGGAATAATAAATAAATAATCAAAAGTATCTCTGAGGAATCCCAAGTGTTGAACTACTAAATATTCTAAAAATATTTTTAAAGTAGAGGACAGTATGATAGTAATGTCTCACTGAATACAGAATAGCAATAATGATAGTGTCGCCTCCCCATTCGCAGAGGAACGACACAGGACCCTGTGCTGTTCTTTCGTCTGCTCAGCCCTTCCCGGGTTTGCTGCTGGTCCTTCCCGGGTTGGCTGCCGATCCTTCCACCTCTGTGGAAAGGCAGTTCCCCCTGCCACTTTCCCCACTTCCGCAGGGGAGCGGCACACCGCTGGCTGGCTCTCTCGGGGGCTGCTCAGATGTTATCCAGATGTTCCCCTTAGATGTTCCTGGTGCATGTTGTCTCTCTCCTCCTTTATAGTCCTCTTCCACCAATCCCAACTCTGCTACCCACACGCCGAGTACACTGCTCTCCTCCAATCAGGAGCAGGATCAGCTCCTGCAGGTCATCACTCAAGTTGGCGAGAGGCAGCTGTGTAGAAGTTGTTTACTCCCTTCTCAGCGCCATATTGTGGGAGAGCAGATGCATAGAATAAGTCTTAATTCGAGTAACTTAGTCTAGTCCGAGTTGCTCCCCACAGATAGAAGTTATTAAATAAAAGAACAAAATAGAAATTATTGATTTTAAAAGTATAACTAAGTATTTAAAATATACTTAAAAGCCTAAATGAATTTAATAGGTGAGAAGATGAAATTGGAAGTTATGAAGACAAGTCTATTGAAATTATCCATTAGGAGAATCACCAAGGAAAAAACAGTAATTCAGAAACCTAGGACATTATAAAGTGTACCAAGATGCAAAGTGGGAGTTCCAGGAGGAAAAGAAAAAAATGTGCACAAAAAAATTTTAAAGAGATAATAACCACAAATTTTCTATATTTGATGAAACATCATGTACATATCAAGAAGCTCAAAAATCCCTGTAGAGAAACTGAATAAAAGACCTACACATAATTATATCATAATCAAACTATCAGCAACCATTTGCAAATTCTTGAAAACAGGAAGAAAAAAATGACTCATCATATACAAGTGACCTTCACCAGGATTGACAACCAATTTCTAGTCAAAACTATAGATGCTGGGAGGCAATGGTTTCAGACTTATAACTAAAAAAATATAGTCAAAGAATTCTAAATGCAGCAAAATTATTCATGAACAATGAAGTAGAGGGACCAGCCTTGTGGCACAGCAGAATCAGCCACTGCTTAGTGCCGGAATCTCACACTGGAGTATCAGTTTCCATCCTGACTGCTCCACTCCCTGCTAATGTGCCCATAAAAACAGTGAAAGTTGGCTTAAGTGCTTGAGGCTTTGTGGCCCACAGAGGAGACCTGGATGGAGTTCTTGGCACATGGCTTCACCTTGGTCCAACCCTAGCTGTTGAAGCCATCTGAGGAGTAACTTCCCACTGAGGAAGATCTTTCAATCTGTCCCTCGATGTCTCCCTCTGTTATTTTGCCTTTCAAATAATTAAATAAATAAATACAACCTCCTCATTTAAAAAACAGAAAAAAATTAAGTGGATATTAAGATATTTCTAGAAAAACACATCTGAGAAACTGTTACAAGCAGGCATTTCCTATAGAATATTTTGGGAGTACAGACTGAAATGAAAGACACATGACAACAACACAGATTCACATAAACAATAATGGCAGTTGGGGAAACACCATATTAGTCAGTATAAACACATATTTAATATTTGTTTCTCTTTTAACATGAAATATAACTTCACTATTTCTTTAAATAGTAATTTTATGTAAATATCCATAAGAACACAACATGTAAATATGTAATTTCTTTTGCAATAAGAACATGTAAATTTTATACACTTTAATTTGGTATTAATATGGAACAGAATAAATTAAACTATTTCTATCCCCTGGACAGCAACAAGATAGCAATCAAAAAATGTGTAGCTAAAGTAGTGGCAAGTAGGGGCCAGTGCTGTGGCACGGAAGATTAAGCTTCCTCCTGCAGTGCCAGCATCCCACTTTGGTGCCGGTTTCAGTCCTGGCTGTTCCACTTCCAATCCAGCTCCCTGCTAACACACCTGGGAAAGCAACTGAAGATGGTCCAGGTACTTAGGACCCTGCATCCACATGGGAGGCCCAGAAGAAGCTGCTGGCTCCTGGCTTCAGACTGGCCAGCCCCAGCAATTGCTGCCATTTGAGGAGTGAATAGTAGATGGCACATCAATATCTCTCTCTCTCTCTCTCTCTTTCTCTCTCTTTCCTGCTCTCTCTGTATTTCTGCTTTTCAAATAAATAAATAAATAAATCTTTTTCAAAAATGGCAACTATTAATATGTTACACTTGGAAAACATTTAATACAAAGGAAGGCAATAATAGAGGAATAAAAAATAATCATATATAATACATAAATAAATAGCTTGTAGCAGATATAAATTCTTATCAGTGATTACACTAAGAATATATGGGTTAAACATTCCAATTAAAAGACAGATATTGGCATAATGTATACATATAATGTTTATGTTGTCTATAATAACTTTAGGTTCAAATTACACCAGTAATTTGACCATAAAGGAATAGCAGAAATATACCATGTTAGAGGCTGGTGTTGTGGCATAATGCATGGGTAGGCTGCCACTTGGATGCCATACCAGATGCTGATTTGAGTCCCAGGCTCCTGACTTTAGTCTGCACTAGCCCAAGTCATTGCAGGGAAATAAACCAGTGGAAATATATTCTCTCTCTCTCTCTCTCTCTCTCTCTCTCCATCTCTTTCACTCTTCCTTCCAAATAAGTAAAATAAATGAAATAAATCTTCATACAAACACATAAACACATGCAGACATATAGATAATGCTGGTGAGAACCAAGATAGAACTGGAGTGACTATAATATCAGAAAAGAATAAATTCTAAGAAAAAATTATTACTGGAATCAAAGAAGAACATTTTATCATGATAATATATCGGTCTGTCAAGGATACAGAACAATTTAAAATAGGTGTGCCTCTGGTAGGCCAGCACCGCAGTTCACTAGATTAATCCTCCACCTGCGGCACCGGCACCCTGGGTTCTAGTCCCGGTCGGGGTGCTGGATTCTGTCCCGGTTGTCCCTCTTCCAGGCCAGCTCTCTGCAGTGGCCAGGGAGTGCAGTGGAGGATGGCCCAAGTCCTTGGGCCCCGCACCCACGTGGGAGACCAGGAGGAAGTACCTGGCTTCTGCCTTCAGATCAGTGCAGTGTGCCGGCCACAGCGTGCCGGCTGCAGCGGCCATTGGGGGGTGAACCAATGGAAAAGCAAGCCCTCTCTCTCTGTCTGTCTCTCTCTCACCATCCACTCTGCCTGTCAAAATAAATAAATAAATAAAATAGGTGTGCCTCTGGTAACAGAGACCTAAAACACATGAAGCAATTAAGAATTGAAGAATGAAATAAGTAATTCAAAAATATACTTTAAACTTCAAAATCTCACACTTAATAATGTCTAGAATAACTAGAAAAATATCAGCAAGAAAATAGAAGACTTGAACAACAGTCTAAACCAATTAAACTAATAAACTATGGAATGACTCATTCAACAAGAGAATACATACTCTTTTCAAGTGCACTTGAGGCACTTCTGAGATCAGCTGTATGCTAGGCCATGAAACAAGTGCTAATAAGTTAAAAAAGACTGAAATCACAAAAAGTACATTCTCTGACCACAATGGAATAAAATTAGAAATCAATAAGTAGGGAAGAAAATCTGGCAAATTAACTCAAAAAATGTGGAAATTGAATGACTCATCTCTAATTAACCACTGTGTCAAAGAATTAGCAATGGGAATTAGAAAATACTTTGAGGCAAATGGAACAAAAATTCCAGTATATGAACTTCCAGTGTATTTCCTTCTATTCTATTGTTTACATCTTTTGTTGATTATTACATGTTTTCTTGCTGTGTTGAAAGTCTGTAAGCTTTTAATTTTATGCTAGGACTCCTATATCAAAGAAAAATAGACTCTTGATGATGTTATCTACCTCCTAAGAGGTATTTCTTTGTTTTTTTAACTTTTATTTAATGAATATAAATTTCCAAAGTTCAGCTTATGGATTACAATGGCTCCCCCCCCCATAACGCCCCTCCCACCCGCAACCCTCCTCATTCCCACTCCCTCTCCCCTTCCATTCACATCAAGATTCATTTTCGATTCTCTTTATATACAGAAGATCAGTTTAGCATACATTAAGTAAAGATTTCAACAGTTGGCTCCCACACAGAAACATAAAGTGAAAAATACTGTTTGAGTACTCGTTATAGCATTAAATCACAATGTACAGCACACTAAGGACAAAGATCCTGCATGAGGAGTAAGTGCACAGTGACTCCTGTTGTTGACTTAACAAATTGACACTCTTGTTTATGGCCTCAGTAATCATCCTAGGCTCTTGTCATGAGCTGCCAAGGCTATGGAAGCCCCCTGAGTTCACTGACTCTGATCATATTTAGACAAGGCCATGGTCAAAGTGGAAGTTCTCTCCTCCCTTCAGAGAAAGGTACCTCCTTCTTTGATGACCCGTTCTTTCTACTGGGATCTCATTCGCGGAGATCTTTCATTTAGTTTTTTTTTTTTTTTTTTTTTTTCCCAGAGTGTCTTGGCTTTCCATGCCTGACATACTCTCATGGACTTTTCAGCCGGATCCACATGCCTTAAGGGCTGATTCTGAGGCCAGAGTGCTGTTTAGGACATCTGCCATTCTATGGGTCTGCTGTGTATCTCACTTCCCATGTTGGATCGTTCTCTCCCTTTTTTATTCTATCAGCTAGTATTTGCAGACACTATTCTTGTTTATATGATCTCTTTGGTTCTTAGTCCTATCATTATGATCAATTGTGAACAGAAATTGATCACTGGCACTAGTGAGATGGCATTGGTACATGCCACTTTGATGGGATTGAATTGGAATCCCCTGGTATGTTTCTAACTCTACCTTTTGAGGTAAGTCAGCTTGAGCATGTCCCAAATTGCACATCTCTTCCCTCTCTTATTCCCACTCTTATATTTAACAGTGATCACTTTTCAGTTAAGTTTCAGCACTTAAGAGTAATTGTGTATTGATTACAGTATTCAAGCAAAAGTATTAAGTAGAACAAACAAAAAAAAATACTAAGAGGGATAACATATTAAGTTGGTCATCAACAGTCAGGGTGAGGGCTGATCAAGTCACCGTTTCTCATAGTGTTCATTTCACTTTAACAGGTTTCCTTTTTGGTGCTCAGTTAGTTGTCACCGATCAGGAAGAACATATGAAATTTGTCCCTTTGGGACTGGCTTATTTCACTCAGCATAATGCTTTCCAAATTCCTAACAGGGATCACTTTTCAGTTAAAATTTAAACACCTAAGAATAATTGTGTGTTAATTACAGAGTTCAACCAATGGTACTAGAACAAAAAAAATACTAAAATGCATAAAGTATTACATTGTACATCAACCATCAGGACAAGAGCTGATCAAGTCGCTGTTTCTCATAGTGTCCATTTCACTTTAACAAGTTTCCCCTTTGGTGCTCAGTTAGTTGTCGCCGATCAGGGAGAACATATGATATTTGTCCCTTTGGGACTGGCTTAATTCACTCAGCATGATGTTTTCCAAATTCCTCCATCTTGTTGCAAATGACCGGGTTTCATTGTTCTATTAAGCAAATAGATGAGAGGCTGATAAGCTTTATTCAATCAGGATTGAAACTGGTTTTGGCCCATATTGCAGTTTTCATCAGACTCAACTTATTTGTTTTTAAATATTTTAAAACTTATCTAGTTATTTCAGAAAGAGAGAGAAAGAGAGAGTAGGAGAGTGGGGGAGGGGGATTGACTCAATGCAGATCTCCCATGTGAGTTTTAGGGATACAAGTAGTTGAGCCATCACCTGCTGCCTCCCAGGGTGCCTGTTACCTGGAAGCTGGACTTGGGAGCATAACCTGGAGTCATAAGTAGGCACTCTGTTATGGGATACGGGCATCTTAGCCACTGTCTTCATTTCTACACCAAATCCTCCTCCCTCAGCTATGATTTCATTTGGGAATTATCCATCTTGGGATTTTATGTGTCTCTCCAGTCCTAAAAGCCTGTCAAAAATTTATTTCCTTACAAGTTCCTAGCCCAGCTCTCTCTCTATTCTGCCAGATGAAGCTTCAAAATTCAGTACATATCTTGAGGGAAAGGCAGGCTGTATGCTTGGGATGGGTCCTTTCTCTGTAGGAGGTCTGTTGTGTGACCAGTATGGGGAAGCAGCAGAGTGTGCTGTGCATTTTAGAAACTTTTAACATGTTGCCTCAGACTCCTGACTGCTCCATTGTCCTCCAGGAACTGGCTATGCATTCAAGACCTTTGGAAATTTCAATTTTTATTCCATCACCATGTTGGTTTCCTTTCTATTGACAGAGATCATGCTGTGTCTGAAATGTGTTACCTCTTCACTGCATATACATAATGAACAAATGTCTTCAAGGGGAAAAATGCTTTTCCTTTCTTTAAGAATTTTGGTCCATCAAGTCATCTTTTCTTCCATGAATGTATGATGCATTTGGATTTATGATTTTTTTTAAATTTTACCCAGACTTTTTTCTAGTTGCCTCCGCTGTACTGTTGACTTTGTATAAACTTCTGGGAATTGAAAGTTGTATTTACTGTGCTTTAGGAATATTGTTTTCCTCTTAATTAAACACAGTGTTTCAGGGAAAGAAAACAAAGTTGGTGCGTGACAGGAGAGATATCTCACCCCAGCTCAGTTAAGACTAATTAAGTGTTGGTAAGTGAGGGAGTGAACCATGCAGCTACCTGGTTGCAGACAAATGCTGAAACTTGAGGTGAGGATGATCCTGAGGATTTTCGAAAAGCAATCAAAGGAGAGGGTGCTCAAACAGGGTGAGGAAAAGGGTAAATGGTTAGAGATCTGTATGGTCACATTTGCTAAGGTAATTAAGCCATTATTGGCTAGCATGAGCAGCCTCATTGATCATGCGAATACTGAGCACAAAGACTTTTTGCAACAAACCGAATCTAACTTGGCCATGTTATAGATGGGTGAGACAGATGTAGAAAGGAAAAGTGATCTTTTACACATACACAATAGTTCCTTTAGGTTCCGCCCCTTAAGGGTTTTTTTTTTTTTTTTTTTTGATGATATGTTCTACCTCCACCTGAAACCCCAACAAACTCACTTACTCTGTTTAGTTCAGTAAGATTCACTCTTTGAGCATTCAGATACAAATATACCTGGCAGTATGGCTATGAAATCTATTTTCTTTCTGTACTTTATTTTAATTTTTAATATAATAGCCATCTGGAGCAAGACCAGAACCATGAGCACACTCTAATAAGCACTGATAAATATTCCATTGCCTTATATTGAACAAATTCTTGCACCCTGCTGTTTCTCTAATAGCTTAAATTAGCAGGCCATGATTGCTGGAGTTCCATTGCTCTTCATCAGAGAAATAGCTCTGATCGTCTTTTTCCCACACTACATCCATTCATCACAGAGACTATGAGCTGTAAATATAAACCATTTCTACTGCTAATGGCAAGGCCTGTCTCATATTAACTGTCTTCTGTTCTGATGATGCATCTTCAAGTCATTTTACTGATATCACTGCCAGCCCATTACATATGAAGCCAGAACTGGCACTATGCTATTTACATCTTTACTTCGTTTAATTCTCACAACTGATCCCTGAGTTACACTTTGTCATATTAATTTTGTAGAAGAGAAATGAAAGGTCTTAGAAACTTTATTACCTAGAAATTGGCAGACCAGAGATTTCAACCCAATTATATATCCAAGCACCACATTCTTTTCCCTCCTCAATATTACTTTCTCTTTTTTCAGATCACAAGAATGTTTCCTTGGGGCTGATATTGTGGTGCAGTGGGTTTAGCCACTGCTTGAGATACCCACCTCCCATATCAGAGTGCTGGTTCAAATTCTGCCTACTCTGCTTGCAATGTAGCTTCCTGCTAATGCAACTGGAAGGCAGATTATTGCACAAATGCTTGGGACCCATCATCCACATGAGAGACCTAAATAGAATTCCTGGCTCCTGGCTACAGCCTGGCCCATCCCTAGCTATTGTGAGAATTTGGGAAGTGAACCAATGGATGGAAAATGGATACCTCTCTCTCTCTCATTTTCAAATAGATGAAACATTCAAAATCTTACATCTCCTCTCAGGTATTAGCAATTCTTTTTTATTCATTTATTTATTTTTATTTGACAGGTAGAGTTATAGACAGTGAGAGGAAGAGACAGAGAGAAAGGTCTTCCTTCCATTGATTCATTCCCCAAATGGCCGCTATGGCCAGCACTGTGCGTATCCGAAGCCAGGAGCCAGGTGCTTCCTCCAGGTCTTCCACGCGGGTGCAGGGGCCCAAGCACTTGGGCTGTCCTCCACTGCCTTCCCGGCCCAGAGCAGAGAGCTGGACTGGAAGAGGAGCAACCTGGACTAGAACTCGTACCCATATGGGATGCCGGTGCCTCAGGCGGAGGATTAACCAAGTGAGCCACTGCACCAGCCCAGCAATTCTTTAAATGAAAAAAATCCAATTCTATAGTTTGCAATGGCCCATAATTTTAACATAAAACATTACTTTAAAGGAAATTGTTAGTAAAATATTGACTTGGGCCCCTGGACAGTTTCTGTATGAGGAAAAGTGTTACCATATAGAGATGTGTTTGTAGTCAAAAAGTCAAAATAATGAATACACTATATCTATCAAGAAAATTTCCACAATTTTATTCTGAAAATTTTTAATTATACAAACAAGATGAGGGAATAGGATAATAAGCACCCATATATCTGCTGCCTAGATTTGACAGGTATATTGCCATAGTTCTTTTTTGTATCTCTCTAGCTGTGATTTATATGTCTTTTTTTTTATTCTAAAAGATTGAAATTAAGTGACAATCAGTGTTAAACTGTGCTGTCATATAAAAAATCCTCAAGCTGTGTAATTTGTACAGAATAGAAATTTATTTCTCATATTTAGGGATACCAGAAAGGCTACCATCAAGGTGCCAATGTATTTGGTGTCTGATGAGAGCTATTCTTTGCCTCCAAGATGGCACTTTGCTGTTGCATCCTCACGAGGAAGGCAGAGCAACAAAAGCCTACTTATTTCCTTCCTGGAGCTCTACTGACTTCATCACCTACTAAAGTCCCTACTTTTTAACATTTCAGAATCAGAGAGAAAATAAACTGACAGAGAAGAGGAGGCAGAGAAGAGATAGAGAAAGAGAGAGAGAGATTTTTCCAACCACTAGTTCACCACCCCCATCCCATCCCCAGATGTCTACAATGTTTGGGCTTGGCCAGGCTAAAGGTGGGAGCCAAGAACTCAGTCTGATTCTCTCACATGGGTAGCAGGGTCCAAATTACTTGAGCCATCGCCTGTTGCATCCTAGGGTCTACATGAACAGGAAGTGGAAACTGAAGACAGACCTGAGATTGAACGGAAGCATTCCAATATGGAATGCAGGCTGATTAAATTGACTGCTGACTTAATTGCTAGGACAAACACATGTTCTCAGGTCACTACGTCTTCATATTGTTGCATTGATTAAAGAATTTCAGCATAAATTTTGAATTATACATGAATATTCAAACCATAGCACAGTTGCAATAGAACTTTTCTCCTAAATACTTTAAAATTAAGTTTGGTTTTGTAAATCAACATCATTATTGTACTAAAGCATGATATCACATAAAAATACAATATCATCTAAAATCCAATTCACAAAGTTCCAAAATATGCCTAAAAATCTGTTTGTTTTTTTGTTGTTGTTCATTTATTGGTTTGTTTTGGTTATTTGCCTGTTTTTTGTTCTTTTAAGTCAATATGTAATCCTTTCCTACCTCCTTCAGTTATTTCAGTTTTGGCTCTTTTAGTCTCCACAGTTGTCCTATCTATGCATCTTTCTGTTCTTGTTCCTTGTGACGTTGACTTTTTAAAAGCATAAAAATAGTTGCCTGAGAGTATGTTGTACTTTTGAGATATTCTGATTGTATCCTGTATCACTGAGCCTGTGACTTTATCTCCTATGTTCCCTGTAGAGTTGTAGTTAGTCTAAAGTTCAAAGACATTTACATGAGCTGTTTCTCACAAACATCTTTCCTAGGTGATGCGGTCTCTTTCATGTGCATTTCACTGGACTGCATACAAGGTCAGGTAGCCCTATACTGAGTGGCAATAAGCTTGAACACTTGAAACAAGGGCAAATATTTGAACAGTAAAGGTACTTTACCCCTTTTAATAAGCTTTTTTTGGCCAATATTTGGCAACTAATGATGTTAACATTTATTGTCTCTTGCATGAAGCAGCATTTTCATTAGGGATTGCAAAATAAAGTGATTTTCTACTTCTAGCTGTAAGTAAAAGGAAAATAAACTACCACACCTCTTCCAAAGACAGCAGGTAAATGCTTCATTCTCGCATTTATCCCAATTTTCTTAGTAAGGTCTTACCATAATAGTTACATCTGTGATGACAGAAGAATTTATCTTTCTTTTCTGGTTTTGTTTTTCCTCCTCTCCTCTATGAACTGGATGATTTCTTATTTATTGCATATGTGAGAATTGGTTTCCTAGGCTTACTTTTCCCAACTCAAAACTGGATTAAGATTTTTCTCCAAGAAGGCCTTGTTCCTTTTAGTTGTGGGTGCTCTACAGAAGTAATATCTAGGCACTATGTGTGTTCATTGGTACCGCGGTATCATTTTTACTGGATTCTTTTAGTTGACAGGGAAAAAGCCATCTTTCTGTTTATTTTTACTTCTTTCATTATATATGAAAAATCATTAGTTTACGTTGATATGCATATTTATTACTGTTAAACAATTTAATGAAAACATTTTTATGTGATTTTATTTTTAAAATACTTATTCAACAGGTGCCAAGAGAGAGAAAAAAAGAGAGCATTCCCATTCACTCATTCATTACCCAATTTCTACAATGGCTGGGGATAGGTCAGATGGAAGAAAGGAAGCAAGAACTCACTTTAGGCCTCCCCCATGGGTGGTAGGCACCCAGCTAAGTGGAACCATCAACTGCTGCCTCCCAGGCTGTACAATAGCAGGAAGTTAGAATCAGGAACAGCATCAGGACATGAACCCAGCACTCAGATATGGGATGCAGCCTTCTAACTCCTGTACCAGATGTCTACCTCAAGGAAAGCTTTAAATTTGATCAAATCTGAGTTATTTTTTCCTGTATCCTTTCTAAAAAACAACTACTCCCAAATCACACAGACATTCTACAGTGTGTTCTTTAATTGCTTTGTAATTTTAGTTTTCATGTCTAAATCTATAAATCTACTACCAATTAATTAATTTTTATGTATGATATGACATGGAAATGAGATTCAGTTTTCTTACAAATACAATTATTCTAGGAAAATTTGTTAAATAGATATGACAGCAGCTTCTATTTTTTAGCTCTTCATTCTGTCATGAACATGTTTGTTAAAGTTTATGACAGTATCACATTATTTTGATTACTGTAGCTATATAGATATTCTCAAAGTCTGGTAGTATAAATTTTCTAACTTGAGTTTTCTTTTTAACATGACTTTGGGTGATTTCAGTTTATTTGCACTGGCACATGAATTTTGACATCCTAACTAGTTGAGTTTCTCTAATCCATGAAAGTGTGATGTGTATTTATTTCACTTCTCTTTAATATTTCTCATGAATGTATAGGTGTTTCCATTTCAGAGGCCTTGAATGCCTTTTGTGATGTTTCTTTTTAAGGCTTTCATTAACTTATTGGCTACAAAACATCTCTTAAAATTTAATTTTCTAAACTGTTGCTACTTGTACTAAAAATGTATCTAATATTGTGTATTAAACTTGTATCCTGCAACCTTGCCAAATGCTTGTGTTAGCAAATTCGGAAAATTATTTTGTAGTTTCTCTCAGATTCTCTGTATAAAAAATGACATTTTAGGCACATAGAGACATCTTTATGTTTTCCTTTTTTTTTTTTTTTTTTTTTTTGACAGGCAGAGTGGACAGTGAGAGAGAGAGACAGAGAGAAAGGTCTTCCTTTGCCGTTGGTTCACCCTCCAATGGCCACCATGGCCAGCCGGCTGTGGCCGGCGTACTGCGCTGATCCGATGGCAGGAGCCAGGTACTTATCCTGGTCTCCCATGGGGTGCAGGGCCCAAGCACTTGGGCCATCCTCCACTGCACTCCCTGGCCACAGCAGAGAGCTGGCCTGGAAGAGGGGCAACTGGGACAGAATCCGGCGCCTCGACCGGGACTAGAACCCGGTGTGCCAGCGCTGCAAGGTGGAGGATTAGCCTAGTGAGCCGCGGCGCCGACTTATGTTTTTCTTTTTAACACCTGTATCTTTTATTCCATTGTGTTGTTTTAATTCCTTATCTATCCCCTTCAGTGATGTTAAATAACAATAATGAAGGTGAGAATTCTTACCATGTTCCTGATCTTAGGAGAAAATTATATATCTACATTCCTGAGGCATATTATAGGATAAGTTTTTCTTTTCTAATGTCATTTTGTCAGGATTTAGAATCTGGAATATTTTGGTTCGTGAAATGTGTTGAGAATGTTAAAACTGTTTCTACCACATCTTTAAATGTTTGAGGGAAATTAACCAAATAGGCTTATTTAACCAAAACTTAACCAAAATAGGCTTCTAATTTTCTTCTTGAGGTGAAGTGATCTTTTTGGTAGTAGTTTGGAGGCATTTGTTCTTAGGAGTTGTCATATTATTGGTATGAAATTCCTTGTCACTGACTTACTAATTGAAGAATTTGTAGTAAGAATGACACTAAAAACCTGTGTTCAGCCTTGCTTAATCACTTTCAAGTTACCAAATTGCTGATCTTTTCAAAGATAGAACTTTTGGCATTGTTAATGTTTAATTGCTTTTCTGTTGTATGTTTCTTGATTTCTAGCATTATCTTTCTCCTTACTATGCATTCATTCTGTTCTCCCTCTTCTGCTTCTGGCTTCCTAAGATAGAGCCTTTGGTAATTGATTCTAGATCTTTCATTTTGAATAAAAGCATTTGAAAAATTTTTTTCCCCACCAACTCTTTTAAATGAATTCCCCAATTTTTGTTATGTGGTTTTTGAATTATTATTCAGTTCAATGTGTCTTCAGGCCTCTGAGAGTTATGCAATAAATTTTAGGTGATTTGGAAATGCATTACATTTTTCATATAAATATTTGGACTCCTTTAAGATGTCTTATCTTTTTATTTATAATTTAATCTAATTTTCAACTTAGTATATATTCTCTATTGACATATTTTAATGGTTTCAATGAGGTATAATTAATAGTTTATAATCAATACATATTGAATCTATGGAATTGGACATATTTTAATATGTATATACCTGTGAGACCATAAAACTATCAAAAAGGGGAATATATTCTTGGACTTCAAAAATCTGCTTATCTATTGTAATACACAGGCACTTCAAAAAGTTGTGGCACGTGATGCATTTTTAGGGAACAAAAATGTTGAAATCCATGTGTACCTAAGTTCTCAAAAAATTTCATGAATAATATGTATTATGGAAAAAACTATGAGTTTCAAGTATTTTTCATCAAAATGAATGACTTTTAATAAATTTTCCATAAACATTTTGAAATTTCTACTGAAATTCCTTCTACCCCTCTTTGTTCTCCATCTGTACCCACCTCATCAATAAGCTGAGGTAACTGCTGACACTTTTTTTGTCCCTATTGGTTAGTTTGCTTTTTTAGAAATCCTATGAAAAACTAATACAATGCCTACTGATTTTTAAAATGAAAATCTTCTTTAGTGAAATCTCTGTCAACTTTGACACATTTTATTGGTTGATTATTTTCTTAATATTAGTTTTTGAGAGGTCTTTGTTTCATACAGTTTCAAGTCTTACAGGAGATATATAATGCACTTATTTGCTCTTGGTTTTTGTCTCTTTGAGAGCAGTAAAGTGTCTTTTGTGTCTTCCAAAGAATAGAAGTTGTTTTATAATAATGATAAAGTCCGATGAATGGATATTATGCTTTCTGGTTTATGCTTGGGTGTCCTATTTGGGAAATATTTGCCTATAAAGTTTTTCTTTACTGTATTTTATAATATATTATATATCATGCTATAAATGCATTGTGTAAAATTACATTCTCTAAGTTTGGTAGTTTCAGATTTTGTGTCACTAAATTCACTGTGTTTGATTTCAAGTTAATTTTTGTATGTGGCGTGAAGTATGGGTTGAAGTTATTTTTGCATACGAATAACCATTTGTCCTCACATTATTTTTTTAAAAGGACTGTATTTTTCCTCTTTCTCTCTTGATAAGAATAAAAGCATATTATATAGATTAGTTAGAAATAGAACTAGACAGAGAATGAGATAGATATGTAGATGAATAGATGTGTGGTCCATTTTTGAGTTCTGAATTCTGTTTCAATGTTTTAACAGTGTATCATAATGCCAGTACCATACAATCTTGATTACTGTAGCTTTAAACTAAGTTTTGAAATTACGTAATGATAGTCATTCAACTTTTTTTAAAAGAAGATTTTATTTATTTATTTAAAAGTGAGAGTTACACAGAGAGAGAAGGAGAGGCAGAGAGAGAGAGAGAGAGAGAGTGAGAGGTCATCCATCCACTGGTTCACTGCCCAGTTGGCACAACGGCTGGAGCTGTGCTGATCTGGAGCCAAGAGCCAGGAGCTTCTTCCGGGTCTCTCATGCGGGTGCAGGGGCCAAGCACTTGGACTTTCCTTCACTGCTTTCCCAGGCCAAAGCAGAGAACTGGATCCGAAGTGGAGCAATCGGGTCTCAAACTGGCGCCCATATGGGATGCTGACACTGCAGGCGGTGGCTTAACCCCCTATGCCACAGCGCCAGGCCCTCAAGTTTTTTTTTTTTTTTCTTTTTAATGTTGTTTTAGGTATTCTAGTTCCTATGCAATTTTGCTTGAATTATAAAGTCAAATTTTACTTTCTAAAATAAAAATGCTTGGGGCTTGTGCTGTGGCTTAACAGGTAAAGCCACCACCTGCAGTGCCAGCATCCCATATGGGCTTTGGTTTTAATCCCGGCTACTCCACTTCCGATACAGCTCTTTGCTATGGCCTGGGAAAGCAGTAGAAGATAGCCCAACCACTTGGGTCCCTGCACCCACCTGGGAGACACAGAAAATCTCCTGGCTCCTGGCTTCAGATGGGCTCAGCTCTGGCTGTTGTGGCCAACTGGGGTGTGAATCAGCAGATGGAAGACCTGTCTCTCTTTCTGCTTCTCCTCTCTCTGTGTAACTCTGACTTTTAAATAAATAAATAAATATTTTAAAAATAGAATAAAAATGCTAACTTTGTTGTGAAACATTTAAACAATACATCAATAGTTAAGAATTCATTTCTTAACAAAATTAGTTTTCTAATCCATGACCAAATTATATTTCTCCATTTTCTTACATTTATATTATTGTCTCTCTGCAATGTGTTTTGTGGGTTTTTTTAATCACATTTTCCCCAAGTATTTCATATTTTCAATGCTATGATTATGGCATTTTTAAGAAATTGGATTTTTGATTGCTCATTGGTAGTTTAGGGAAATTATTTTTGCATATTGTTCTTGTATCTTACAACCTTGGTAGATTTAGATTGGTGGATACTTTAGTTTTTCTGTAGATCCCATGGGAAATTATGTACAATAATGCTACTTTTGAATAATAAGAGTTTTGTTTCTTTTGTTCCAAAATGATTATGTCTTATTTATTTACCATATGGGATTGGTTTGAGTCTGGGCTGCTCTACTTCCAATCCAGCTCCCTCTAATGCACCTGGGAATGCAGTAGAGGATGGCCCAAGCCCTTGGGCCCTGCACCCCTGTGGGGGACCTGGAGGAGGCTCCTGGTTCCTGACTTTGGACCTTCCCAGACCCAGCCATGGTGCCATCTGGGAAGTGAATCAGCAGATGGAAGACTTCTTTCTCTCTGATTCTCTCTCTCTAGCTCTGCCTTTCAAATAAGTAAAATACAAATCTTTAAACACACACACACACAAAGTGGAAGAGTGAAATGGTCATTTTGGTTTATGATTGTTGTTTTTAGCCCTTGTTTATACTGCTGTGCAACTGTGGTCTTCCTACATTTTACTTGTTGAGTACTGTGACTAATGGTGGATTATGAGAATATAGAGTGGATTAAAATTATGTCCTTGCAAAAACTGATAAAGTGAGAAGAGGGAGGAAGGGGGATTAGGGCAGAGCAGGGAGTGAAGGAAGTGTGATTATCTTCTTGGAACTGTACCTATGAAAGACATAAAAATTCTCTTTATATTAATATAATTTTTTAAAAAAGATAAAACATTTAATCTCTCATCATTAAATACCATGTTAGCTGGAGGGCTTTTATTTTATTATTTGGATAACCTTTACCACTTCTGAATATTCTCTTCTGTTTCTAATTTACTAAGAGTGTTTAAAGGAATGGATTTTGAATCTATCTCATGCTTTATCTGTATGTGCTATGATAGTTATTTTGCTTTTCTCATTCTTATAATAAAGCAAATTTCATTACTGACATCAAATGTAAAAAAAACTTTCAATTTTGAGATAGACTACATTTGTTTCTGAAGTATTTCCTTTTTGTACATTATTAGATTAAATTTATTAGCACTTTGCTTAGAAATTTTGAATCTTGTTCATGAGAGATTTGGTTGGTGTTTCTCACTAATGTTTTTTCCTTTTTTTTTTTTCTGGTTTTGGAATCAAGAGAAGGTAAATCTCCCAGAATGAATTGAATAATATTTTATTTTCAGCTAATTCTTCCCTATATATTACATTAATTTTTTTATCCAATTGATTGATCAATTTAAAGAATGATTCTAAATCTAACTCAACCCTCCTGACACCATCTTCATGTATCTGACTCTCTTTTACTTGTTTGTTGTTCTAAATCCTTTATTGGTACTAAGTACTGAGTCAAAGTCTAGGGACATTATCATTACAAATATCATTTTTTCCATCATTTAAGAAATTTGGAAAGATGATTTCTAGACTTTTGCATTTTTCTGTTGACTGTTAATCCTTTTTCTGAAATAGGATCACAGAAAATTTGAAATTTTTCTCTATTCCCGCTGTTTCATGCCTTATCCCACAGAAAAGCTATGAATATTTTTGTAAAATGTTATTTTTTAAGATGAATTTATTTATTTGAAAGGTAGAGTTACAGAGAGAGGAAGAGATAGAAATATGTATATGTAGAGGTCTTCCACCCACCTGTTCACTCCTCAGATGACTGCAATAGCCAGAACTAGGCCAAGCTGAAGCCAGGAGCTTCTTTTGGGTCTCTCATATGTGTGTCAGGGGCCCAAGTACTTGGGCCATCTTTTACTGCTTTCCCCAGTCCATTAACAGAGAGCTGGATTTGAAGTGGAGCAGCCAGGACTTGAATTGGCACCCATAAGGGCTGTCTGCCTTACAGGGTTGGGCTCAATCCACTACACCACAGCACCAGCCTCTAAATGTTACTGTTTCTAACTAATTCATGTAACCCAACAACATACATCTGATGTCTAGATAACATTTTGGAATCATCATAGTATTTTTTTAAATATATAGATTTCTTTGATATAGTTTCTCTCTTGTATTTATTTATTATGTTCTAATTATATGAAACTCATTCTGCTACTATTACAAGTAGAATTTGTCCAAAAGCTCTTGGTAATGAAGACTGCCTAAACATGACTTATTAATAAGTGAGCATTTTATTATCATTTAATCAGTGAGGAATATCCTGGGTCGTGGTTCATTTTTCAAGTGTCATTTGATGACATCATGATGCTCTTATTACATTCATTTGAACATCATATTAGTTATTAAAAAAAAACCTTGAAACATTTATTTTCACCTGTAAAAAATATAAGCATAACAACATCAGTTTTCTAAATAATTTGATGATTGTTTTAATTGACGTCAATAAGAAAATACTTATATTAAATACAATAACTCTGTTTAGTTGACTGAAAACATGTCTTTCTTTCAAAGCCTGTTTTGTTTCGTGGCATATCAAAACAGTTGCCTTGAAAGGGGTGAAAATATCAGATGTCATTGAGAAAAATAGCTTTGGAATTTGTATTATGAAAATTTAAAAACAATTTAGTTAGGGTGTGTGTGTGTGCATATGTGCTAGATTAAAAACACTCCTACTTGACATGTATAAACAATTAATAGTGCAAGTTGTCGGTCCACAGATTTGTCATTGAAGCCTCTTCATTGTGCATCAGAACATCCACAATGCAGGACTACATAATGTGAGCCTCCCATGAAAATTTCTGACTGTTAGAATTGTCCTCTAAATTTCTGTTTGGTGACAACCTTTGTGAAATAATTATACATCATCAGTGTTCTAATGAACTACGAGACACTTAATGCCTGGACACGAGGCAAAGTGGCCAAGAAACATGTGTCAGAGACAGTTTCGCAGCAACTAACATACAAAAATGTAGGCTTCATTACCAGTGTTCAGAAAGACAGATGAGTCTCCATCCTGCCTAACCCAGTGGTTAATTTATTGACTGACTCCAACGGTGACGTCCCTTTGGAGGGTTTTTAATAGTTTCTAAGTTGCTTGCTGAGGTTTTAATAGACATTTGCCTCACTGAGCTCAATAAATACTGGGTGCAGTTTGAAATCTTACAACCTAAAATGTAAGCAACTGACGGAATGAGGTTAGAAAGGATTTATATTTCTTCTAAATATATTTCTGAGCTAAAGTTCACGTGAAGAGGATTTCCAAAATACCTACCTACTTTTGGAAAAATTTCTCCTATTGAATGTTAAGAACTTTTGTGACATAAAACAGAGAAGAATGTGTCAGGGATAAAATTTTTTAAAAAATTAAAAAAAAAAGAACTAAGCAGTTCCTGTTAGTTTGTTCCAGCAGAGATTCTGGGAAGCTGTGTAGGAATTAAAGATTCTAGTTGTATCAATTCAGGTAAAAAAGTGAGGGCAGAATGTGTCATTTCTCCCATGCCAATCATGTAGAACCCATTGCATCCAGCCAATCATCTCTGAAGTACTGCAGGGTTTTTCTTTCTTTTTTTTTTTTTTTTTCTTTACCATTTAGAGTGACCCAAAAATTAAAACACATTAAAAAAAAAGAAGTTGAGATGTATTACTGCCTGCTCTGCTAGGCATCACGCAGTTATGTTCACTGATTCCTCAGAAGAATCTGAAGAGGCAGGTACCCTTGTTTTTATGAAAAAAAGTTTAGATATATTTTACAAGGTCATATAGATGAATGTATTTCAAAATTTGGAGTTGATCCTCCATAGTTTATTTGTAGAACAATACTTTTAAATATTAACTTACTATGTGAATTTACTTTCTTGTCAGAAAAGAGGTGTTTTTGATTTGCCTTTTCACCTAAATACAGTCAATGCTGCTTAAAAATACCAAGCAATTACTTAGTAAGAAACTCCATTTGCTCATATGAATGCACATGAAGAACTAAAAACCAAAAGTCAAATTAAAGTTTTCATTGAGTTGTAATTTTTATATTTTGTCTTTTTAAAAAATATTTGTGTGAAAGGCAAAGTGACAGAGAGAAAGGGAAAACAAGACATGGAGAAAGATCTTCCATTCACTGGTCCACTTCCCAAGTGGCTGCAACAACTAGGGCTGGTCCAGGCCACTGGAACTCTGCCTGGGTCTCCCACGTAATTCATAGGAGCACAAGTACTTGGGCTGTCATCTGCTGCGTTCTCAAGCGCATTAGCAAGGAGCTGCATCAAACGTGGAGCAGCCAGAGGTTGAACTAAAGTTCTGATATCAGATGCCAATGCTGCAGGCAGCAGTTTAACCCATTGCACCACAACACTGGCCCCTATTTTGTTATTTTAGAAAAATATACATTTCTGATTATACTAATTTTTCATTGTTATTTATGCAACAGTATTAGAATCAAGATGAGAATTTTTTAAATTTAAAATGTCTCATATTTGATATTCTTATATTTATTATTAATTTCTAGAAATTTAGTTGGCATAGTCACTTGTGTATCATTTCAGGTAGGTATTTCATGTAAAATCTTAAACACATCATATGCTGTTTTACTTTTCCATTATGGAAAAAGATCATAACTTTAAAATAATCAAGATTAATAGGTACCAACAAAAAATTATTATTTCAATCCTGGACTTCTATTTTCAGAAAACAGCAAAAAAAAATATGACCGCCCCCAAACTGTAGTGTTGTAATCAATATTGTCTAGACAAGCAATTATTGTCAGGACTGTCTTGAGGCAGCATGATCTATCTAGGAATCAGATTGTAAAAATTGTGATGTTGTTATGCATGGCTTAATCTGCTTTTGGGATGCACATACAGTTGTTGAGTTTAAGGTTCAGAAGAAAGGCTATGGTTTGGTATTTGCTCCAGAACTTCAAGTTGTTTAATGCAATGATGGTATCAGTGCATTGAAGTATCAATTTCTAGGAAAATATGAGTGTATTCGATGTTTTTCGAGTACTCTTATCCCCATTTTCATTACCTTCTGTATGCTTTTTGGACACTTCGTTATGATGTAATGTAGCAAGCAGGATCACTCGTAATAACTGGAGTCTCAGCATCATTTCTGTGAGGTTTCTGTGTGTCTTTGTTTTTGCCTTTAGTACCATTTATGTGCCTGATTGGGCTGTTGTGAAAAGTCAGTGAGTTAACCCACATAAACCTGTTGGCACAGGTCCAGACACAAGCTGGGTATTAGTAATTGTTAACTATCATGATCAGGAATATTGGGTTTTCTTTTCTTTTCTCCTTCATTCCTTTACTCTGCCTACCTGGCAATGCGTGGTTCCAAAAGTTTAAGAATATCAGCCTCCTGCTTGAATCAATTCAACTAATATTTCTGACAACATATTTTTATTTATTTGCGAAGCAGACATCTTAAAGTTATAGATTATTTCCTTCTCTCAAGAAAACAGGGAGCTATCCCTTGCCATTTCTCTGTGTTTCCCTCTAAAATTGTTTCTTCACAGTCTCAGAGTTCATGGTCACATTGTAATTCTCAGGTCCTTGACAGGGTCTTTCCTCTCTGTGTCCCTAGGGTAAATGTTAGGTTTGCTTCTGGGAAGAGCATGGATGTTTGAGTTTTCTCATTTTTTTTAATTCCTAAATGTTTATCTTCTTAAATTCTTTTTAACAACCCCAAAACTAAGTATTTTCACCCAATTTGCATGGAATGCCAAACGAAGAAAGTGAGACCTAGAGGGATGTGACAAAATATTCAAGGCCACACAGCTAAAAACAAGTCTTGGGTACTTGTTCTATACTGTGACATCTAAAGCAAGATTTAAAGCATAGAAATTACTTGTTGAGGGGCCGGCTCTGTGATGTAGTGGGTAAAGACGCCGACTGCAGTGTCCGCATCCCATATGGGTGCCAGTTCAAGTCCCGGCTGCTCCATTTCCTATCCAGCTCTCTGCTATGGCCTGGGAAAGCAGCAAAAGATGGCCCAAGCCCTTGGGCCCCTGCACCCACTTGGGAGACCCAGAAGAAACTCCTGGTTCCTGGCTTCGGATCGGCGCAGGTCCATCCACTGCGACCAATTAGGGAGAGAACCAGCAGATAGAAGACCTCTCTTTCTCTCTCTGTGTTACTCTTTCAAGTAAAATAAATAAATCAAAAGAAAAAAAAAAGAAATTACTTGTTGAATGAGTAACAAGTAAGCTGAAATTCTATTGA
The DNA here is from genome assembly GCF_051225735.1 of Oryctolagus cuniculus. NCBI lineage: Eukaryota > Metazoa > Chordata > Mammalia > Lagomorpha > Leporidae > Oryctolagus > Oryctolagus cuniculus. Next base: position 53,707,258 of record NC_142872.1, read on the forward strand.
AAATGAGTAATTATGTAACCATGATATATCTAGACAAATGCTTGTACTCCATCTTTACAAAAAGTCTGAAAATACAATGCTAATGATTGTGTAAGACCTTCTTGAGTTCTTATTCAAAGATCAGAAAGTCATAAGAAACAATTAAATAAAGATGGGATGATGGCATTATCAGCTAAGGAGAATTAGCGCTGAAGTGGAGGCTCTACGTAAGTTTTCGGAGCAACAGTTCTTGGCAACACTGGCCAAACCTTCCCTAGTCAGTATTTGTATCGTGCTTGAAATCTGTGATTCAGTGAAACTTTGTTTTTCCTCAATTCTCATCCTTAAATCCTTTCTTTCTGGGGCATGTGGTGATGACATCACCAAGCAGGCTCTCCATGCCATGCCTTTATTGCAAAATTTGTCACTTCTGAATGCCAATATGTACATATCCACTGTTGACACAAATCCTCTCTATACCTCTCTTATTATGTATCTCACATTGTCTACTTGCACATCTGTGCTTAAGAGCCACATCATGATATAGGATATGCTATATAATTTTTACAATGAAAATGGGCAGGACAATAGAGAATATTCTTTATTTGCCATAATGCTTAGTTTATCTGAATGGATTGCAAAGTATCTTTTTTTTTTTTGACAGGCAGAGTGGATAGTGAGAGAGAGACAGAGAGAGAAAGGTCTTCCTTTTGCCCTTGGTTCACCCTCCAATGGCCGTCGTGCTGCGGCCGGAGCACCGCACTGATCTGATGGCAGGAGCCAGGTACTTCTCCTGGTCTCCAATGGGGTGCAGGGCCCAAGCACTTGGGCCATCCTCCATTGCACTCCCTGGCCACAGCAGAGAGCTGGCCTGGAAGAGGGGCAACCGGGACAGAATCTGGTGCCCCGACTGGGACTAGAACCCAGTGTGCCGGTGCCACAAGGCGGAGGATTAGCCTAGTGAGCCACGGCGCCAGCCTGCAAAGTATCTTGAACAATGATATCAACTAGCACAAAAGTACAGGGTTACAGATTGTGTGCATTCATTTTTACTTAATAAAGGGGGAGTGTTTCACTCAATCTTGGGCTCCAGGGATAAGTCTCTTGAAAGTTATGGCTGCACCAGCATGGGCTAGTGCTTGCACTCACCAGTAACATGAAAACACTCATTCTTCCTTACCAAATGGCATACTTAATCAAGTTGCCAGAAAAGAACAATTATCTTTTATACTAATTGGCAACTTGCATTTAACCTTTAATTAGCTGCAAATTTGTTGTGGCTCTAAATGGTCCTTTCCTTTTCTTGCATAAGGTCATAGAAAAATTCCCCTGTTCTTTTTCCCTTTCTCCCACCCTCGGCCTCCTAAGATATTATGATAACAATTTAAATGAAAAAAAAAAAAAAAGAGGCTCTGTAGCCTCCAGTTGCTGTCCTTGTGCAGGCTCAGAGCTGGCAGATGCATGAAAAACTGAAATTGTTGAAAGGCAGGAATCCCATGTTACTTCTGCTTCAAAAGGAAATTCAAATAGATTTTCCTTTTTCTGTTTTTTTTTTTTATTTGTTTCTGTTGGCACAGTTTGATGCAATCAGTTTTTTTTTCTCCCCACTTGAAAGGTGTAGGACTGATTAGCATAGAGACTGTGTCTTTTTAGAGGGTCATTCTGTTTTTGCTTTGCAAAGATTACTATGCTGGATAGACACAGGACAGCATTTCCTCCTCCTGTGATGAACACTTCAAATATTGTGTAGGATATCTGCTTTCTGTAGGGGTGAATAATTCATCCTTTGATGTCCTGGGTCCTATAAGAAAGGAACTTTGTGATGATGAGCACACTATTTTTTCCCAGCTAAAATGTTTATAAGTTGGAAAACACTTTGGTTTTTATAGAAAAAAAAAACACCAAAATTCTCTAAAGGGGACAGATTGTTTACCCCCTTACAGTAGTGACCCTACAAAGTGTTACTCGCTGTTGTATGATTGAAGACTTGTTTTTCTGCCCTGACATTTTGTTTGGTTAAACCACTGTGTGCCTGGGTAATTGAATAACATGAAAAGTGAAAGGAATTAGAAACATATGCCTTAAAGAAGCTTGTAAGTCAAATCAACAAAACATACTCATAAAAAGATGTGGCAGAGCTCATATTTTTCACCAGAGAGTGCCACCTCTATTCACAGAATTTAAAGAAAGTGTCATTATTCACGAAAACAAGTCATATTTCTAGTGGAATTTATAAATAGTCTCAAGTGTTCCTATGATTGTAGTTATCTTTTATTATCTTCCTGTCTGTCCTGTTTGTTCCATCATTCTCTTACTGCTAATTGGTCACCTCTATTCCCATAAAGCCGTCAACTTTCAGCTGTGGTCTTAAACAAAGATCTTGGAGGCAGGTATTAGTAGTGTTTATCCATAGCCCCAATACTTAGCATTTGAGAGTGTCCTGGACAGACACATCACTACCAATGCCTGAATTTCTTTGATAAGGGACTTCCTCTGGCTTCCAGAGGGTACTTTGCGTGTGTGTCAGAAGCCAGAGGTGGCAGGGAATTACCCTCCCAGGAACAGCCCTCAACTAGTGACAGGTAGGGAACTGGGGATTAAATTTCCCAAATCCTCATCCCTTGAGCAGAAGAAACCAGATGTGTGGATGTTGCACTGGCTCCCAGATTATCCCCAGCAGGGCACAGCTTTCTTCCCTCACCATGATAGCTGAGTGAATCACACATTTCCTGGTTATAGTCCCATCCTTGTTTTAAGTTTCCATTCAGCTCAGCTGTAGTTTCTTAATCTTCCAAGTAATCCATTTAAATCTAAATCCTTCTTTAGGGCTTGATCATGTGGAAACCCAAATAAAGTTGTCCTCTTACTCACCTTTATCATAATGCCACCACTAGATTGAGAGGCAGAAGTATATTCATGCAGTACTTAAGAGTGTAGGACAGGATTGACCTGAATATGAACTTAGAGCTGTGTAGCCTTGGGTAAGCTCCTTATCCTTTCTGAGCCCTAGTCTCTCTCTTCAGGACTCAATTAAGAGGTTTTTTGAGAATTAAATGAGATGATGTATGGATGTCTAGAATGTGGTACGAAGGCAACAGATAGGGCACTGCTATAGTGTTTATCAAGAGGCAGGCAGGTTTCAGGAGACCTGGTGCTCCATCCCCTCTGGCACGCAGTGGGCATCTTGGAGAGGAATGGGACGTCTGCTCACTAATTCTCCGTGTCCTTTGTACATGTGTGAGAGAAAATTTAGAATGCTTGATATCATCAGCTGTTGTAGCTTTTAAGAGCTTTTAAGGGGCTCCTTTTTCTTGCTCTATCCTGCACAAATGGACTCATTGTTACAAAATGCAGAAATGGAGAGCCATGCACATTTAAAGTGTGTTTTGTGCTTCTAGGGTCCTAGCTACTGTTGTAGAAATACGTTTTTTAAACAAAAAGGTTCATTTCAAAGTAAAGACTGCAAGTTGATTAAGAGAGAGGATCTTGTGTCAAAGTATTTTTTTCTTTTTTCTTTTTGAGTAGAAAAACAATTTTTATTACATTCTATAGACTATATTTCCAAATAAGGTTATATTCATATGTTTCAGGGGGATATGAATTTTGTGGGAGGTGACATTTATCAACATAGTATATATTTTGTCATTATTATGATAATCATTTTGGTTTAAAGGAAAGCAGAAAAGAACAGAACACAGAATTTGGGAAAGCAGGTATCTGAACTAAGATTCCAGTATTGCCGCTTCCAGTTCTGTGACCTTTATTTAATTACTCTTATTTGTCACTCTGTGATGAATTTTGACAACCATAGCTTCATCACATGGTCATTAGGATGTCAAATAAAATATACATATATAGTACCTTGAACTCAGCCACGAACAAAGATGTGTTCAGGAAATGATAGATGTTGTTTTTTGAAATTGTTTAGGAAAAAATGATAATTTTTTAATTAAAGAATATTCTGCCGGCGCCGCGGCTCACTAGGCTAATCCTCCGCCTTGTGGTGCCGGCACACCGGGTTCTAGTCCCAGTCAGGGTGCCGGATTCTGTCCCAGTTGCCCCTCTTCCAGGCCAGCTCTCTGCTGTGGCCAGGGAGAGCAGTGGAGGATGGCCCAAGTGCTTGGGCCCTGCACCCCATTGGAGACCAGGAGAAGTACCTGGCTCCTGCCATCGGATCAGCGCGGCGTGCCGGCCACAGCGCGCCGGCCGCAGCGCGCCGGCTGCGGCGGCCATTGGAGGGTGAACCAACGGCAAAGGAAGACCTTTCTCTCTGTCTCTCTCTCTCACTGTCCACTCTGTAAAAAAAAAAAAAAAGAGAGAGAGAGAGAATATTCTGTTGGGGCTGGTGTTATAGTGAACTGGGTAAAGCTCTCACTTATGCAGGGTCCAACATCCCATATGGGTGCTGGTTCGAGTCATGGTTGTTCCATTTCTGATCTATCTCCCTGCTAATGCCTCTGGGAAAGCAGCAGATGATAGTTCAAATGCTTGGGCTCCTGCACCCATGTGGGAGACCTAGATGAAGTTCCTGGAACCTGGCTTTGGCCTGGCCCAACCCTGGCTCTTGGCAGCTATTTGTAGAATGAACCAGTGGATGGAAGATTTTCTCTCTCTCTCTCTTTCTCTCTCTCTCTGCCTCTGCCTCCTTCTCTCTCTGTAACTCTTCCGTTCAAATAAATAAATAAAAAATTAGAAAGATATTTTTTCAGTAAGAATATTGTTAGTATTCACTAAAAAGAAGGGAAAATCCAATGGAAACTTAAAAATTTATATAATTTTCCTTTGAAACAGGATTGTGAGAAAATAAATTTCTGTGGTTAAAGGCCTAGTTTGTTGTTACAAAAGTTCTAGAAAGCTACTCTAGTGACCCTCAGGGATGTTAAAGTAGAGGGAAGGATTGAAAAGGATTATGTGTGAGTAGTAACATCTCTCAAGATTAATTAAATATGAAGAAAAATTATATGACTGATTAAGCGTGTTCAGTGTGGCAATTTCCAGTGACAATTGTAAAGCTACTGAGGTACTTTGTCTGCTGTCCATAATGCATAGCTATGAACCAGTTTTCTGAAACCCAGCAATGGCTAAGCAAAGGTAGTACCCCATTTTGCTTTAGAAGTTTTAAAAAAAAAAAGAAAAAAAAGAAAAAAAAAGAAATGTAAAACAGCCATTTCCTTTTAATTCGTTTATGATAAGCCACAGGAACTCTATGTGCTAATGCATCACATTCAAGGAATCATAGATGGTACCAGACTAAGATGGAGTGGAATTTATTCCATGGGACAAGAAATGGATACAGAAATCAAAGCTGCATGGTACCGCAGCAACAAGTCAGAACACATACAAGGAGTCAGGATTTAAAGCAGCAATAGCTGGAAGTGGGTAAAATATATGTTGTAGGTATCAAAAGTGAAGTACTGAATTTTCGTTAAAAATTTTGTTGGTATTGTTTTTTGATTTATTTACTGATTTATTTACTTATTTGAAAGAGATACAGAGAGGAACACACACAGAGAGAGAGAGAGAGAGAGAGAGAGAGGAAGAGAGGTATCTTTGATCAGCTGGTTCATTCCCCAGATGGCCCCAAAGACCGGGCATGGGCCAGACTGAAGCCAGGAGTCAGAGTTTCATCTGGGTCTCCCCCAAGAGTGTCAGGGACCCAAACATTTGGGCCATTCTGCTGCTTGTCTCAGATCAGGTCATTAGCCAGGGGCTGGATGGGAAGTGGAGCAGTCAGGGTAGGAAATGGTGCCCATATGGCACGCCAGAGGCACAGGTGGCAGCTTAAACCTCTATGCCGCAATGCCAACAACTAGAGGTTTTATTGCTTAGTATTCCATTTTAGTCCCTTCTTTTTGGTTAAAAAGAAGAAAACAGAAAACAAAAAAGAATAAATGCCTTTAGAAAATAGTTTGAAAGTTTCTTCTCAAGTGAAGCATTTATTAGTACTTGATCTAGCAATTCTACTCCTGGGAATATAAGTAAAGGAAATAAATTAATATATCCAAAAAAAGACTTATATAAGAATACTCATACCATTGTTACTGCCTATTTTAAACCATTTCTCTGTTATATGTGTTTCATTATAGTGTTATTAGTTCAAAATACAAAATTGATAAATAAAACAAAAATAAATAAAGGAAATGAAAAAATATAGTATATAGTAAAGCTGTATGAAAATTAAATGAAATAATGATGTGAAGTCCCTGGTTCATAGTCAAGAGACAATAAATGATAGCTGCTATTTTATCAGTATGATCAACTCCAAAGTGACAGTACAAATGCTTTCAAATTGTATAACACCCCAACTGACTGTAAATATAATATTTTAAGATACTGCATTTCAAATGTATATATTATATTTCTACATACAAATTATTTACAAAACCTATAAAATCAAAATCTCATAGATGGATTCTGTATTGAAGTTCTATATTTGAACAAGGTCCTGTGTTTCTTCCCTATAAATCACATGTCAAATATTAACCAACAAGATAAAGCAAGCTCCTCCATCTCATTTTTAATGTTTCTCTTATTTAAAAATAATCACTGCAATCATAATTATTTTTAGAGTTAAGTCACAATAAAGTAATACAATCCAGAGACTTGATAAATTATTTTGTCTTCTTCACTCCATGCAAATTCTTTTAATCCAGAGTAATTATGTTTCTTCCTATTGCATTTTCCTATGCATTTTTCATGATGCTTCAGTTTCATGTGGATTTATCTTTTGGGGACTGGTCTTAGGAAGCTTATTACAACTGTAACTATAGTGTTTTTAAAATTATAATTTTAGTCATACAAATGTGTTTAGATTACATAGTTTATTAAAAATTTAAAGTTATTTATAATTTATAAAACAAATACAACAATTTTGCAGAAAAATTAGAAAAGAGAGAATTATGTGACCATTTCATGCTCTTAAAAATGTATTTAACTATTGCTTAAAGTCTGGGAAGAAAAACAATGAATCTTATGGGCAAGAACTAATGTTCCTTGCTCCAATATTCAGCAACATTCTTCACATTAATCTGTTTAAGGAAATAATAAAAAGATACAACTCTATATCAAGATATACAATGAATCAATTAAGATTACTACATAAATACATTTCTTCAATGCAAGTGACAGCTAAAAACACATTGATTTACTAATAACCGTTTTGAGCAAAGCTTTGAGTAAATAAAGATGTCAGGATACAAAATGATAAATTTATTCAATGTTTCCATGGTGTAGACGATATTAGGGTAGACAGTAGGAGAAAAAAGGCAAATAGGAATTCTGCTATTGTCTAGTGGGGGAAATACGTATGTTTACACACACACACACACACACACACACACTTTCCAAATGAAGAGAATGGTAAGTTTAATAACATGGGGGCCCAGTTGAACAGTATGGTTATTCATAGGGCAAAAATATATTATACATTTGTGAAATATGTATAAGGACACTCTCATTTTGAAGAATTTTTCCTTTAAAAGGGGGAGGCAGATCAGATCATAATGAATTGTTTGTGACCACGCATTCATCTTTTTTAAGTTTATCCTCCTAGTAAGGCATATATGGGTGAAGTTTGGGGGCCAGGAGAGGGGAAAAAGGGGTCTCCAATTCTGCTATAATAATAGAAACACCTCAAAGAATCTTCACTAACTGGGGGATAAAACAATTCTGTGGATTATGTCTAAATGTTATTTGATGACAACTGGAGGAGAATGTAAAATCGATTCATGTAGTTGACAGCCCCAATGACTGATGGTTATCATAGTTTTGAACCTTGCACTTACTGCCTTATTAAATGAAGTTGTTGTGGCTGATGTCGGGACAGAGTAGGTTAAAGCACCCCTGGAACACCTGTATCCCATATGGATGTCAGTTTGATGCCAGGCTGCTCCATTTCTGATCCAGCTCCCTGCTAATATGCCTGGGAAAGCAGGGTAAGAAGTGCAAGTGTTTGGGCCTCTGAACCCACAGGGGAGATGCAGCTGGAGTTCTAAGGCTCCTAGTTTCAGCCTGGTCCAGCCCTGGCCGATGAGGCCTTTTGGGGAATGAACCAGCAGATGGAAGATCTCTTTGTCTCCATTTCTCTCTGTAACTATGCCTTTCAAATAAAAATAAATAATCTTTACACAAAAAGAAAGTTGTTAAGTAGATTGAATGAAATTAGGAAAGCTGGCCACTGTTTCTCTGTTTGAGTTTTTCTAAAACAGTGTTTGTGTCATCAAAATTATTACTCTCACTGCACTGGAAGTTGTAGCTAGAGCAATAAGGAAAAGTAATATTGATGTACTCAGGAAAAGAGTAAAATTATCATTTTTATTCTCTAAATTATATAAGGCCATGGAAATTAACAGGACTATTCAGTACGATGGCTGGATTCAAAGTACTTCATTTAAGTTCCTTAGAAAACATTTAGGAAGAAATATACAAGTTTTATATAAAGAAAACTCCCAACATTAACAAAAGATTGAGAGAATACAAATAAGTGAAAAATTCTAATACTAATTGATATATTTATTTGAGATTCTAAAGACATTATTCTCCCTAAATTAACTTTTAAAGTAATTCAAATATTAATACGCTGTCATTAGTATTATTTTGAGAACTTAATAAACTAATTCAAAATTGGGTCACAAACATAAGTGCTTGCAAAAAGCCAATACTTTTAAATGCTTCTTCTTAAATTTATTAAAGAGGCAAAGGCAGACACATACGGGGTCTCCCTACCTCCTGATTCACTCCCTAAATGCCAAAAGAGCTGCTGCTACTCCAAGTCCAAACCTGGGAGCTGGGAACTTCCTCTTGGTCTTCCCTGTGGGAGGCAGGAACCCAAGTACTTGAGCCCTCACCTTCTGCCTCCCAGGGTGCATGTTAGCGGGAAAGTAGACTTGGAAACAAAGCCAGGACTCAAACATGGATACTATAATGTGTGATGTAGGCATCTTAACTACTAGGCTGATCACTTATTCCACCACTACTTTTTCTATTTTTTTTTAAGATTTGTTTATTTATTTGCAAGTCAGAGTTACACAGAGAGAGGAGACGCAGAAAGAGAGAGAGAGAAAGAGAGAGAGGTCTTCCATCCAATGGTTCACTCCCCAATTGGCCACAATGGCTGGAGCTGTGCTGATCTGAAGCCAGGAGCCAGGGGCTTCTTCTGGGTCTCCCACATGGGTGCAGGGACCCAAGGACTTGGGGCATCTTCCACTGCTTTTCCCAGGCCATAGCAGAGAGCAGGATTGAAAGTGGAGCAGCCGGGTTTCGAACCAGCGCCCATATGGGGTGCTGGCGTTTCAAGCAAGGGCGTTAACCCGCTGTGCCATAGCGCAGGCTCCTCACCACTACTTTTTCTAATAAAAAAGGATAAATAATTTTTAAATTATTAACAATATTTTTAAATGTGGTAAAATGCTCATGCAATCAATAGAATAGAATAAATTGAAACATATGTAATTCTTTAAATGAATTTCTGACTTTTTAAATTTTTTCATGAAAAGCAGATGACATAGTAATGATGAGACCGTGATGTATTTATTTGTGCTAAGGAAAACTAGATTCATTCCCCTTATACTTTCTTTTTGTTTGTTTGTTTGTTTGTTTGTTTTTGTTTTTTGACAGGCAGAGTGGACAGTGAGAGAGAGAGACAGAGAGAAAGATCTTCCTTTGCCGTTGGTTCACCCTCCAATGGCCGCCGCGGCCAGCGCACCCACTGCGCTGATCCGAAGGCAGGAGACAGGTGCTTCTCCTGGTCTCCCATGGGGTGCAGGGCCCAAGCACTTGGGCCATCCTCCACTGCACTCCCTGGCCACAGCAGAGAGCTGGCCTGGAAGAGGGGCAACCGGGACAGAATCCGACGCCCCGACCGGGACTAGAACCCGGTGTTCCGGCGCCGCAGGGCGGAGGATTAGCCTAGTGAGCTGCGGCGCCGGCCCCCCTTATACTTTCAATTTGCAGGAACTGACAACAAGTATTGTGATTGGATGGTTTAGAGCAGAAATGTCTGCTAATATTTCCAGACTACAAATTCAAAATCAAGATGGCAGTCTGGTTGTTTTCCACTCTGGGTCTTTTCCATTGACTTGAAGATCGTCATTTTTGTGTCCGTGTCTTCACCTTGTGAATATGTGTGCATGTCTTCATCAATTCTTACTACGTAACTGTTGAGTTAAGACCCAACTGGGTGACCTCATTTCACTTTACTTCTTTCAAGGCCCTGTCTCTAAATAAAATCTCAGTCTGAGGGTGTGGAGCTTCCTCAGAAGGGAAAAGGGGTAAAGTATGTGTATATATATATCTGTGTGTGTATATGTGTATATGTGTGTATATATATATGCACATATACAGACACACACACATATATAAATCTAAAAGAATACAAAACCAATAAATAACAAGAAATAAAATATAGGCAAAGTATTAATCTACCATTGTACTACTACAAATCTTTACAAATACAAGATCAAATGCAGAAAACCAAATTTGGATGATTTAAATATATGAACTTATTAAAAATTTGAACCATTACTCTATGTTCTATGAAACAGTAAACTGGTGAAAATACTTACAATGTATTTTAAGATTTAACATATGAGTAGTTCTTAAGAAGATTTGATGAAAAGATCACAATCTAAGCAGAAAAGAAATGGCAGATGATATTTAAGTGTTTTATATATATAAATAAAAACAAATGTTAACCATACATGGGTTAATTGTTTAGCCACACTAAAATTAACAAAATTAATTAAATTTGACAAAATTTGGGGAAACAATTTCATTTTTAATTTGGTGAAGATTTTTAATTCTGAAAGACTTAAATACAAAAGCATTTAAATAGATATCATTTCTATGTATTGGTGATGGGTTATAAATTTATATGATATTTTGGAGGTAATTTTGTTAATATATGGCAAAATTTTTAGAGTTTTTCAAATTTATTTAGTTAACAACTAAACTCTACAAATTTATCTTAAAATAATCAGAGGGACATATGTAAGAAATATGCCAAGTATCATAGGGCCTTCTATCTCTGAGGGTATACAGTTATAAATACTGATTTTGAGTCATACCCTCAAAAACCACTGTATAGAGAAGTTTTTTTCATATTATTCGAGTATGAACAGACATGTATTTTACATATAATGATTTAGGGATAACATTATTTGAAATAATTTCTGATATTTTGTTTCTGAATATATTATTTCCTTTTTCTACGTTTTTTCACCTATGTTATTTCAAAATTACATTTTAAAGTTCAGAGAATGAAGCTCAAGGGCACTAAGTGAAATTTTAGGTGTTTTAAACTGTGGAGTTCTTGTGATGTTCAACGTGCTATAAGCTTAACTACTGCTTGGGGAATCTTCGTCCTTTTTTGGAGTGCCTAGGTTCAAGCTCTGCCTCTGCTTTAAAGCCTTCCAGCTTCCTCTCATGCGCACCCTGGGAAGCAGCAGCTGATGGCTCAAGTACTTGGGTCCCTAGCACTCACTGGGAGACCTGGATGAGGTTCCAGGACTGTGATTTTGGCCTGGCTCGCTCTCGCTAGCTCTCTCTCTCTCATCTGTCTCTGTCTTTGTCTCTATCTCTCTAACTATTGCTCTGCCTTTCAAATAAATAAGTAAACTTTTTAAAACCACTTATTCAGGGGCCAACGCTGTGGCACAGTAGGTTAGCACCCTGGGCTGAAGCACCGGCATCCCATGTAGGTGCCGGTTCTAGTCCCAGCTGCTCCTCTTCCCATCCAGCTCTCTGCTATGGCCTGGGAAAGCAGTAGAAGATGGCCCAAGTGCTTGGGCCTCTGCACCCACGTGGGAGACCTGAAGGAAGTTTCTGGCTCTTGGCTTCAGATCGGCGCAGTTCCGGCCATTGTAGCCATCTGAACCAGCAGATGGAAGACCTCTCTCTCTGTCTCTGCCTCTCTGTAACTCTGTCTTTCAAATAAATAAAATGTCTTTTAAAAAAAAAGGCACTTATTCAGTTTCCATTTGCAGAATTGTAATTTATTTTAATCATAGGTTTTTATGTGTTTTCCAAATATTTATAGCACATTTTACAAATGGAAAATAATGTGATTTTGAAAGTTGACAATTCAGAGAATTGTTCGATTACTCAAAGCTAAAATTTGGCATCTCTTTATTGGGGAGATAACATTGGCCTTTAAGTGAAACTTACAGGGATGTAGCAACAGATTGTTTGTGACAAAATGATATGGAACATCTTCAAGGGGCATAGTTAGTCTTTTTGTTTTCTGACCACCGAATATGACAGGTATTTGGAGCTCCCAATCAGAATAGTTGATTTAGATGTTTTTCTGAAAATCTGGCATAGACTGAGAGAAGCAGGTGTAGGGAAGTTGGAAGACCATTGCAGAGACTCCACTGTGAGGAGCAAGGGACATGCAACTGGATGAGAGAAAATATGTTGCAGAAGGTTTGGGTTGACATGGAATAGATGCACAACAAAGGGCGACACAGGAACCAGTGGTGACAGAAGTATTAGGAACACAGAAAAAGAAATGCAGATGTAAAAGAGAAATATTAGCATTTGATGACCAGTCACATCAGAGGTAGTGACTTATGCCCTCTTACACCACAGTATAGAGCTTACTTTGAATCATGTTACACAAATGCTCAGGGTCACTGCTAGTACCTGGAAGAGATAGGATTCAAGTATGTGCTTTTTAAAAATCCATTATGCATGATATTTGCACTTTATGATTGAGATAAAGTAATTTAAAATAATTTTATTTATTTCATTCTGAATATGTTATTTTTCTCTCTGCTTTTTTCATTTATGTTACTTCAGAAATACATTTGAAAATGCAGGGATTGAAGTTCAAGGACAGTAGTGAAGTTTCAGATGTTTTAAACCATCCTGTTCTTTACTGTGTCCTTGTAATATAGATCATCTGCCCTGTTTTTGTCTGTTCCCTTCCACATGATAAATGTGGAGGAGAATGCTAACATCCTTAGGCAAGGTCTTACTTTAAAAATGTATATAGCAGGTTGTTGCAGATAAAAGCTTTTGATGAGGCTAGAAAATATAATTGACAGCAAACACAATATACTGCAGGACTAATTACATCAAATGTGCAACTTTATTAAGCTTGCTATTTTCCCTTTGAATTATGGCTGGTTCCTAAAAGAATTGTGTACATGTAATTATTATTCTATGTGAAAATAATCTATAACACTTTCTGACAGTGTGTTTTTTCTTCTGCAATTAAATAACTACAGTATAAAAGCCAGTGAAATTTTCAAAAATACTCAATTGTTGTCCTTCCCTTTGATTTAAAAAAGAGGTATGCAACCTAAAAATTATGTCTCAGCCACACTAAAATTGCTCACTATAAAAAAATTGGAACAAAACAACAAAAAGAAAAGTCAACCTTAGTAATTGGGATGTATATTTGAAGGTTGCATTTTCATTTCTGTGTTGATTAGTGTCACATGAATAGTGAAAAAACAGTGTTCCAAAATGCCCTACTTCAGTGCCTTTTTCATATGATAATCTCTTCAAATCCCTATTATTATTTTTTTTTTGCAAAGGACACAGGGCAGTGCAGTGCTTACAATATAAAAACAATTTTAATACAATATGAACCATATTAACAATTGTAATCATAATAATAATTTTAAGGAAATGATATACCTATTCCATACCTTTATTGTGGTTAATCTAGTATGTAGAAATTACTGAATACTTACCTAAAGCTAACCCATACTTATCAGGAAAATTTTACTTTTTTTTTTAAGTTATCCTTTTTTGTGATGTGCTCTGTCCCTTGGGAAACTGACACTCAATAAAAGAAAAACCTGGTCCTTATGTAGGATCTTTCTTTGAAATTAAGTCTTAAGAAATCATTTATAATTTTTTTCACTGCAGAAATTTGAAAATTACATATGTAAATGTAATCATGCACTGTTTGTAAGAATTTTCTTTCAGCCTTCCCATGGCCATGCTATGAACATGACAAAATAAACTGAAGTACACTTTAGCTTTGCTGACTTTCAGAGTTCAAGTTTATTATCTTTTCTCTAAGAGAAAGCATTGTGCAGTCTTAGATATTTGAAATCAAGCAGATCTGGGTTTTTAATCCAAGCTTCACCAATTATTTTCTGTACAATCTTCCTCCTTTTAGTTGATTTCCCACCACAACCTGTTGGTTGATTTCTAAATCCTCATTTATTTATAAAAAAATCTGTGATTTATGTCTACCTTTCAAGGTTGTGATGAGAATTTAATGAGATAACATGTAGAAAAGGTCTAGCATTTGTAAGTACCCATTAAATGGTGGTATTTGTTGCACCTATCAGTTTGATGATAAATAACATAGAAATCCAGGTTATGGGATGAAGTTAATGATTCACCTGTTTTTGTTTTTTAAAGATTTAATTATTTATATGAAAGTCAGAGTTACACACAGAGAGAAGGAGAGGAGGGGGCTGGAGGGGTCTTCCATCCACTGGTTCACTTCCCAGTTGACTGCAACAGCCAGAGATGCGCCGATCCAAAGCCAGGAGCCAGGTCTCCAACATGGGTGCAGTATGCCAGCACTGCAGGCGACAGCTTTACCTGCTATGCCACAGCACCGGCCCCTCACCTGATTTTTTAATTATATGTTATTTCTATCAAGCCATCTTGGATTCTATCAATAGTGAATTTCTATTTTCTCATCAATATGGGTCTACCTTCTGGATTGGCCATTTTCCTCAACTTACAACAGGATTTATGTACCATGGGATCAATAGCAAAGTGTGGTAAAGACCATCTTATTTGGGGTTTTGATTTTTGTGCAGTGTGATTTTAAGTTCCCCTTTCCCTTGAATATTTAGAATTTTCTTTAGACAGTAGAAATCCAAGTGATATGTTTAAAGGTCTGTCAGCTCTGATCCCACTGGCATTCTTAAAACCTATCAGCTCTTCACAAAAGTACTGTAGAACCCCTCCTACAGATTGAGAATTGCTTGCATTAAGCATTACAGAAACAAATTAAGTATAAACAATATAAAGAGTGGAATGCTGCTTTAAGGGAGTGATATTCCATGAGCCTGAAAATTGTATGCAGAAATTAAAACGTAGGTTTCTGGGGCAGGCATTTAACTCAATGGTTAAGATGACTGTTTAGAGACCCATGCGTCATGTTAGATTACCTGGATTCAATGCCCAGCCCTGGCTCCTGGCTCCAGTTTCCCACTAAACAGACTCTGAGAAGCAGCAGTAATGGCTCAAGTAATTGGGTGCACCACTAATGTGGGGGACTTGGACTGAGTTCCTGTCTCGTGGCTTTGTGCTTACACCACCCTATCAGTGTGGACATTTGGGGAGTGAACAAGCAGGTGAGAAATCTGTCTGTTATACTCTGTCTCTTTGATAAATAAAATAACTTTTTAAAAATTGCTTCTATCATTTCACTAATTTTCTTATTATCAGCATCAAAGATATTGGCTGACATTTGAAAGAATGATTTAGTAGATTATGTTTAAAACATCAACTGAATGTGGCTATTGGCTTAATAGATGAGCTGTTTCTTTTCTTATTCCTGTTGTTACAGTTTGTTTGTGCTGGTGGTTAGCTTTAGAATTCTTTCCTCTCCAGGTATTCTTTGACCCCATCCATCTTTAGTTGTTTTGTTTTGTTTTGTTTTAATCTCCTGTAGTTTCTCATCCTTGCTGATACTTGTTAGGGGTAAAATTAGAAGTGAGTTATAGAACTGTTCTGTCTAAAAAATTTACAGAATCCAGGTACTTAAAAAGAGCTATAACTAAGTTCCTTAAAAGTATCAAGGCAAAGGCAGTAACATTGTATAAAATATTATAATCCATATTAGTATAGCCTAAAGGTTTAGTGAACTTAACTTTCTTGTTGAGGCTTAAAACATTCACATTTCCTATAATGAATTGCTCATACCTGATGGAGTTTTGACAAGTACACGTTGCTCTTGTTTGTACCACATTAACATAAGGCTTCATGAGGCAGGTGCTGTGGCACAGTAGGTTAAACCTCTGCCTGCAGTGCCGGCATCCCATATGGGCATCGGTTCTAGTCCTGGATGCTCCTTTTCCAATCCTGCTCTCTGCTTTGGCCTGGCAAAGCAGTAGAAGATGGCCCAAGTCTTTGGACCCCTGCACCCGAATGGGAGACTGGGAAGAAGCACCTGGCTCCTGGCTTCGAATCAGCACAGCTCCAGCAGTTGCAGCCATTTGGGGAGTGAACCAATGGACTTTGTCTCTCCCTCTCACTGTCTGTAACTCTACCTCTCAAATAAATAAATAAAATCTTTAAAAAAAATAGGCTTCACAAGCATTGCTCTGACCAGTGCTTGTGAACAAAGATGACAGAACACTTTTAAGAGGCTTCCAGAGATTCTTAGGCTCTACCACTCTCCTTTTCCCTCTATGTTCCTTCATTTCCCTGGTAGGGAATCTGGTTTACATCTTGGTATAGAGATAAATAAGATGTAGGTCAAAATTTTACAGCCACCCTACCCAGGATATGTCTTGCAAGTGAAAAACAAATCTGTACATATAAGCTACTAGGATTTTGAAACCAATTTTTACTGTATTGTAACTTAGATAAAACTGGTTAATTCAAGATTATTATTAAAGGTTCTGATGAGACTGGCCTAATGTTAATAAATAAAAAGCTCTTTTGAAGTTTCTAGAAAACAAAATATGTGTCTGTATTTAGCTGGTAAGAGAATGTACTTTATTTTTTTGTATATACAAATATTATCCAACCTATACACTTTACCTCAAAAGCCAAAATCTCCACCAAATTTGTCTCTTGTGTAATCTTTTTCTATTCCAAACATTCAAAAACAATTTATATCTGTGTGATTGCGTGTCTATTGTCTTTAAAAGGTTTATCTCATCAACATGTTTACTTTTAGTTGGTGCCCCTCACCAAATGAGTATCTTGTGCCCTCCCTGTCACTTATCATAGTACTTGAAGTGCAGTTGCTTAGTGAATAATTGTGAAAGAAGATTGACTGGGTGAAATGTTTCGGGAAGAGATCTGAGTTCTTGCATTCCATGAGTTTAACAATCACAGATTACGGCATAAATTTTTTAGCATCTTAAATTGTCCCAATAGGACTCTAATGATTGTTTCAATAAGGGGAACCTCATCCAGGAAGGCCAGACTGTCTCTTCTCTTCAATACTCTGTTTTGCTTTGTTTTTGTTTACTGGTGAAGATTTCTGTTTCTTCTGAAGCTGATAACCACCTGGGAGGACAGCTGAGGGAGAAAACTTGGGAGGAAAGGGAGAGAAAATGGGGCCTTGAAAACAGAAGACTGAATAACTTTTGATTTTTAATTATGAATTTATACAGATAAGAGTAATAAGAGAAATAAAGAAGAAGGATGAGAGAGAGAGAAGAGAGGGGGAGAGAGAGAGAGCGAGAGAAAGATGGAGGGGAATGGATGGAAAAGGAGAAGACTTATTGGCAAAGATGAAATACATGGTCCTGAAGCCAAAGATATATGGAATATTAAAATCAAAATAAAATTTTTACAGCATTTATGAAATGTATAAACTGGGTAATTGCAATGTTTAGTACTATCACTGTAGATGGAAAGAGTTTACTAGTACTATAAAGTGTGTGTAGGTGGATTGGTTTCACTGTCACTGGGCATATGCAGCCTTCAAAAGGATCTTCAGAAACACTGTCCTTTGTTTATTTGTTTGTTATCCACAAGAATCTGTCCCTCCAAAATATTATCCTTCTGCATAAAAACAGTATGAGATTTTAAAAAAAACATCACTTGATTACTGATTCTCTATGATATTAATATGTTTCTGTGGACATTATATTATTTGCTAATCCCAGTTATCATTTATGTTTTTTCTGTTCACTCATAAGAACATTTGGGTGCATTTATTATTAATGGATTTGTAGAGTACATTCTATGTACCATAGTCACTATTGCATGATTGGTATATATTGCTAAGTGATAAAGACATGTCATTTTCCATTATATAGGCAGCAGAATGATGACAGGGGCAGAGAACAAAGACAAAAAAATAAGTAGATAATGTTGGTTTGTGATGTTGGAAGTGTGTAAGGCAGAGAATCTTTTTAGATATTTATGCCTCCCTGAGATGCCCTCTAAGGTGGTAGCAGAGCCCAAGAAGAGGCCAGCCTTGCAGAGACTCAGGAAATAATCAACAAACTCAGAGACAAGAAAGAAACTGGTATGTTGGAAGAATGAGAGAAAATCAGCAGGTTTGGAAAATACTATGAGTTGAAGAGTGCTGTGGGTTGCATTTTAATTACAGTGTTCCTGAAAAATCCTTATGTTAAAGGATTGGACCTAGGAAAGTACTGCTGTGGGAGCATGGAGACTTCTTGAGGAGATGGGAATTGTTTAGGAGATGGCCCTACTAGACAGTCCTTTGGTTGTTGGGGCATGCTCTCAGAAGGTAGTTCTCAAAAAAGAGTTGGTTGTAAAAGCCTGAGTCATGTTCATTGACCTCTCTGCTTCCTGGATCACCATGTGACTTATCTCAGCATACTCCACCATTGCCATCTACCTGCTCCGCCAGACAATTAAACCACTGGGACCACCCGGTGTTGGACCATAAACCACCAAAACCATGAGCCAAAGTGAATCCTGGTCCTTCATAAGTAGCCTCTGTTATATATTCACTTGTAATGACAAAAAGCTGACAAATAGAGAATGACAGGAGATAAAACAGTAGAAATAAGCAAAGGCCAGCAGAGTTGCGGTTTTTTGAATAAAGCATATGGGATTCAGTAAAAAATTATATTTTAATCATGGCACATAGAATAAAATTCAGGCTGCTGTAACAGTATACCATAGACTGAGTAAATTATAAACAACAAAAATCCATTTCTCGCACATCTGGAGACTGGAAAGTTCAAGATCCACACAGCAGCAGGTTCTGCTGTGTTCATTAATGGCCATCTTTTCATTCTTTCGTGGACCTCTCTTACAAGGTACTAAGGTGAGGAGAGGGACTCTGCTCTCTTAGGCCCCGATCACCACCCAGAGATTCCACTTCCATACACCTTCACTCTGGGGATTAGGTTGCAGCACATGAGGTCAGGGTAAGGACACAAACACTGAGATTATAATAACTCCGGTGTGGGCATATATTCCTAAAATTTCAACACCTCATCAAAAAAAAACTCATAAATTAACCCAGTCCACAGTTCACTGATGGTTCTTTGATGTGTTTTAACATCCCTAAACTCATTTTGAGATGGTTAGGAGTTAAAACTAACCTAAGGTGTTTTTAACTTATCAAATTGACAATGACAAAGATAGTAAAAACATTCAGTATTGCTGTGAGGACCAAAAACAAGCATCTATATTTTAGATCCTTTATAGATGACAACCATGTATCAAAACTGTTAATCACAGGGGCCAGTGCTGTCGTACAGCAAGTTAACCACAGCCTGCAGCACCGGCATCCTAGGGACCAGTTCCAGTCCCAGCTATACTCCACTTCCAATCCAGCTCCCTGCTAATGGCCTGGGAAAGCAGCAGAGGATAACCCAAGCTGCAGCCATGTGGGAGACCTGGAAAACTGTCCTGGCTCCTGACTTCAGCTTATTCTACCTATAGTCGTTTCAGTCATTAGGGGATTCAACTAATGGATGGAAGATCTCTGCCTCTCTCTGTCTCTCCTTCTCTCTCTCTCTCTGTAACTCTGCCTTTCAAATAAATAAATAAATACTTTAAAAAAAAAAAACCTGTTAATCATGATTGCTCATACCCTTAGAACCATCAATTTAAATATAAAACATTTAAATTTATGAAACTAACCATTTAAATTTTTAAAAAGTAATTTATGAATGAAAATATATTTATTTGATTCTTTATGGCAAAAATAGAAGCAACAGTTCAACATAATAAACTGGATATATAAATCATGAGGCATATATAGAATACAATTACATAGAAACATATCAAAGGATATAGGAGCTCTTTATTGACAACCAGTGACTAGGTTTAAGCCTAAGAGAAAAGAAAACAGGATAGTAAGATTTTCAAAGGCATAATCATTTACTTTTTTTTTTTTGTAGTGATTGAGAAATACATGTATTTGACATAGTTACATATTTATAGTACATAAGATCAAAGACCTATCTGGGCAATCAAAACACTTAAAAATCTAGATGACAAACAGGAGAACTTTTGGTTGGTAGTAAGATTTAGGGGCAGACTCTCATTATATTATTTTTATAGTTTTTCAATTTGGAGTCATGTATCAGTATTCTCAGTTCAAACAAATGGGGAGTTTTAAATGAGACTTTGAAAAATGAACCTTAGTAAAAAAAAAAAAATCAGAGAACTTCATGCCCCAGTTTTCCTTTATGTAAAACCTGAAGAATTTGAAAATGTTGATTTCTAGATCTGCAAGGAAATATACACATAAGCATACAATATAACATTTTTGGAAATGATATCATTTAGGCAAATGTGTATTTAAACTGGTGTCAGTAGAATTAATATTTGGGGGAAAATAAATCAAGAGCATGTTAAGAGAAGTAGCTAGTCTTTGGAATCAGAAACTCCTCTTTGAATCTCAGCCTTACTACTTATTAGCCATTTGATCTTGTGAAAGTTACTTACCTCTAAGACCTTCAGTTCCCTTATCTATAAAATGAAGATATAAATACTTCCTTTGTAGAGAGACTGTGATAGTATGTCTAGCCAAGTGCTCAGAATAGGCATTTCATAAATGGAACATTTTTATATTCCTTTATCATAGGATCCTTCTCCTGATTTGTTAATACGTAGCAGTGCTTACCAAGCAAGTGGTAGACAGAGAATTGAGATCCTAGGAGATAGAGCCTGGTTTACTCTTTCTAAAGAGTTTCCGAAAGATTTCCAGAGTTTAGCATCATCAGAACAAAAATTTGACCTGTTGGCTATCATTTTCGCAGTAACATATTAACATATGGAGAAGAATTTTCAAGTGTTAACTGTGTTTTCCAAATTTCTTTAGGTGCATATTCTAGAGTAATTCTAGCTTGGAATCAAACTGGCCTTATTAAATTTGCTAGAGGGAAAGTTTTATCTCTTAGTATTTTCCCACCTTCACTTATGTATTCTGCAAATCTCGATCTCTTCAAAGAATTCCCTTCTGAACAATAGGTCAAACATTTACAGGTGGCTGGTTTTGTTTTCTGGGCTTGCAGTCTGAATGTTATGAACTTGGGTAGAGCTCATTAAATCTTCCTTTCTGCCTTTTATTATGAAAAGCTCAAATGACAGTACTTGAAGAACAGCCTCTGGCTAAATATTATTGAAATCCAAAGGCCAACAAGTGAAGAATCATTTGCTGGTCAAATCTATATTAATCTAACTTGTTATATTGTCTTAACAACATTCTCAAGAGTGTTTTTTCTGCTGCTAGAAAGATTCAATTCAAAAGCCAAGCATCCTCTATGTACTTAAATTAGCGTGCTTATGCTAGGCAATTTCGTAATTATTCTAGAGGAAATAATCTCTCAATAGTCCATCTTGGCCAGACTGTTGTTTATCAAACAGAGTAGTAGAGTATATTTAATTTTGAATATTTCCTGATTTGATAATCACAGCCCTGCCATTAATTAACACTGACTTGATGACAGAGGTGACAGTGATTTCATGAGTCAAAATCTCATTAAATAAGACAAACTATTAGAAAATCCCAGTTTTGCTGGAGGCTTTTCAGATTCCACTGAAATTATGACTATTGTTATTTGATATAACCCAAATATAGTGACAGCCAAGATGAATTTTGAATCAGATGATCTCTATTGCAAATCATGAGCAATGCTCATGAGGTTGCGCCCTGAACTCTCGAGCTAGTAAAGCAGGGGCCATTTTTCTCTACACATCCTCCCCCACATCTTCATTTCAACCTGTTAGCCTCCTACTCATTCTCTGAGCACAAGCTTAAATCATACCTGAAAATCTTTGTAATTATACTCACAAGTGCTTCTTCCCCCTTTTTCTCATAACACTCTGAGATTCTACTCTCTAGCTCTCATTACAGAGAAATTTAATCATATTTGTATGTAATTATTGAAATCTGTGCCATACAATCTTTGAAGAAAAAAGGTAATCAATAATTTTGTCATGAACTCTCTCATAAAGCATTTCCATGTGAAGATGGTAGGCTTTTGGAATCAATATTTTATAAAATATATAACAATAGATTTAGTTTTCTTAGTGTCAGTTGCCTGAGTTCAAATGGTAACTCAATTTTCAAGGTTACAAAGAAAAGACACTTAATATATCCCTTTCTAACCTATTTTGTCAGTGCTTATATCTAATTATAGCTAGCAAAGGTCATATAATTTTATGTTCCTCTCTTTGGGGTTCTCAACATTTGAGTCCTGCTACTTAATCTCATGATCTAAAATGAGCTCTACATAAATAAACTGCATTAAACACCCATGAAATAAAGCGGTCTTAGATTCAGAATGATCTACCCATAGATCCATGTATTCATTCATCACCCATCTTGATTTTTCTGAAAGTTGTCCCCTTGTCATGCACCCTTATTTTTATAGGTTTTTTTTTTTGCATTAAGCATGTAAAATATGATCTTAAGTTTGGACATGAAATTTCCCATTTTTGGAGAATTTCCAAAGTTATTTCCCAAAAGAAATGGCTGATTATAGGACATGAAAGAGAAATATGTCATCTGAAAAGGGTAGCTTCAGAAAAATATCTTTGCCAATGAGACTGGAGTAGGGGGAAGGAAACAAGGGTCTGAAATCAAGTCTGTTGAAGTAATTCACACATGAAGTAGCCTAGCTGGGAGGAGATAAGGGAAAAGACATATAGAAGTATTTTGGAAGAAAGAAACAAATAATGCATGTTTATACATTAGATATAAAGGAGAAATAAATAGACTTACCATGGTTTTCAAAACATATAATTTTTCAAGGTGGTAGAATGACATTATAGACTGTAGAAAATTTTCCTGATCAGGAAATTTTCCATTAGAGTTGTGTCTTTGTTTGTATATACCATAGCCAAATTGCATATAAATTTTAAAGTAAAAATGGAATATTCACTGGCCTTTCCTGAAATCTGCATAAATGAACTCATTTCTCATTATGTTTCTGTTTTTTAATCTTCAGGAACATGCTGTTATAATACAAAATCAAAAGAGGCCTCAGCGTTTCTGATGGGTTTAATTTGATATCCGAGAATAAATTGCCAACTCCTTCAGGTTTCATATGCCCTCTGTATCTATCACAAAGATAATACAACCTTGTTTATTATTCCAATCTGCATCCGTCTGTCCCCCATGTATCCTTCTGTCTTCTGAAGGCTGACAGGAGCAGATTGAAGGGAACTCAGTTTCACAGAACACAGTGTTGCGTTTCACTGATTTCCATGATGCTGTAGTCACAGCTACAAGAAGGCAATGATCCTATTGTGGGTTATCACTCAAAGGCTTTGTACAAAACGTTTGAAAATAATCTTTGGGGGGAAAAAGGTAGTATTTATAGGTTACCGTATTCATTTGCTAGTTATTTTGTAAGCCTGAAGAATTTATCTTTCTAGAAAGTAATATAGGAATTTAGATGCTCATACTTAGTGGTTGCAATGGCATACTTCTCAGAATTTGTTTCATGATGTCGCTTTTCAAACTTCTGCAAATGTCACAGGAGACTATTTAACACAGAGTGAAAATTTCCTGTTGTATGGGAATTGTGGCTAAAGATAAATGGCCGAATCTTTTAAGAGTCTAGAATGGAGACAGGAAAGAGTTGTTTGAAATCCACCTCATCCTCTTCCTTCCACCCAAATCACTATGCCATGGGAAGAGGGAAAATGAAGAGAGACTCAAGTTTAAATGAAGTAACACTGCTTTCTCTAAAGATAACCTGAAATTCCAGTGTCATAGGAGCACAGAATTTCTTTCCCTCCCTCCTTCCTTCCTTCCTTCCTTCCTTCCTTCCTTCCTCCCTCCCTCCCTCCCTCCCTCCCTCCCTCCCTCCCTCCCTCCCTCCCTTCCTTCCTTCCTTCCTTCCTTCCTTCCTTCCTTTCTTCCTTCCTTCTTTTCTGCTTTCTCAAAGTCCTGTTGCCATGGGTTGCGTGCAGGGGAGAGTGCATTTATTTAGTTTCCATGCAGAGAATAAGGCTGTCAGGGACACTGCCATGTGGTACCTGAGATCACTGAGCACTAATGTCAAGCTGGTGGCAAGGATCCTGCTTAAGTAGTTGTTAAAGGCTTACCCTGTAGTAGGAGCATGCTGACTACAGTGACAGAAATCTCTTATTTATTTAAAATCACTATATGGGGGTCTTAAATGTTTATTGTACTCCTGAGCCTAGAGAAACAAAGAGTTTCATGAAAAGGTGCAATGAACACTGATTTTTCAATATTGAAATAAAGTGAAATTTTTCTAATAACTGGACTTGGAAGAAAAGTTACAGAATTAGGACAAAATGATAGAAAAGCCACTTCCCAGCAGGAAATGAATTTCAGTATAGGAAATTAAGGGATAATTATTGGAAGAAATAAAATCGTTATAGGTTTCTAGCCTTAAATTGAAATTTCTTTAAAAAGTCAATTATTTTAACCTATACTTTAACATTATTCCTTTGTTAGATATTCTCAATCATGGCAAAAAATATTTGCCCTTTTTTTAATACATCTTAAAATATAGATGAAATAGCATTGAATTCACAAAAACGTCACAATCAATATTAGATTTTACCTTTTTCATTGTCATCAGACACCAGTAGATGAAAATATACAACACATAAATATAAATTTCAGTTGTATATTACAAGGAGAAAAAATATGTAACCAACACAAATGTTAAGAAATAAAAATGTTTCAAATCCCTGAATGCTCCCTCTCACATCTCTCACAGATCAGTCACTTTCCTGATTCCTACATTTTTTTTCTTTTTTAACTGTAGTATAACCACTTACGCACATATCTAAGAACATATTTTGCAGAGGCAGGCACTGTGGCACAGTAGGTTAATCTACAGGCCCACACTCCATATTGGAGTACTGGTTCAAGTCCCAGTGCCTCCATTTCCAATCCACATTCCTGGGAGGCAGTGGGTGATGTCTCAAGTGCTCAAGTCTCTGCCATCCACAAGGGAGATCTGGATGGATTCTGGGCTGCTGGCTTCAGCTTAGCTCAGCCTGGCTGTTGTGGGCATTTGGGAAATGAACCAGTAGACGGAAAATCTCCCTGTGTATTTTCTCTCTCTCTCTCTCTCTCTCTCTCTCTCTCTCTCTTCCTCTGTCTCTCCCTGCCCCACTCTGCTTTTCAAGTAAATGAAAATAAATAAATATTTTGAAAATAAACAGATACCATATACTAATGTTGCCTTTTTTCCATTATGTAGATGATACAATATATATTCTTTTATAACTAACTTTAGTTGCTCAGTATGACTTTTGTGAGTTTCATATTTTTCTACTTATGTAATGTGTTTTCATTACTGTACAATATTTCATTTTATAAAGATATTACAGGTTGCATATATATTTATGATTGTTTTCACTTTTGTGCTATTGTTAGTAAATATTAGAAGTTTGTGCTGTGCATATGTGTATGTCTCTGTCATTTTAAGTTGAGAGGCAAAGAAACAGTCAATTAGACATTGAGTTAGAGAACTCCTGTCTTCCGACTCATTCCCCAAAACCCACAGTCATTCAGTCATTGAGACTGGACCTGTATGGAAACCAGGAGCCAGAAACGTAGTACAGGTCTCCTATGTGGATGGCAGGAACTCATCTGTTTGAGTCCTTACCTGCTACTCCCTAGGTACATGTTTGCTAATAGCTAGAATCAGAGATACAGCTTGAAGTTGAGCCAAAGCACATTGATAAGACATAAGAGCATCTCAGCTGGTGTCTTGAACTCCCCATGTTGCCTCCAACTACAGCAATTTTCAGTTAGGGAAAACAGACCATGTGTTTAGGATTCTCCTGTTCTATGTTTCATGCCAGTCCACAAGACCATCAGTGCTTAGCTGGTTTTACTGTCTCTGAAGTCAGTTGCCCTGCCCAGCCAAAACCTAGTCTTCAGCATATAAATAGAACTGGAAAAAGTCAATGGCAATCTTTTGCCTTCCCAGGAAGGGTTGTTTCTTCTCTCAAATTTTTAGTGCATGAAATCTTTGTTTTTCCTTTAGTATTCTGATGTATTTTAAAATAGTACTATAAGTTATCCATTTATTTTCTGGTTCTCACAGAGGAAACATTAGTTTACAGTAACCTGCTTTCTCCCAGCTAAAAGGAAAAACCACAAAATTATCGCTTTTCAGAGGTACATTATGTCATTTTCTTGATCTTCAGTGGTCAGTTTACCAAATATTTATTTTACTTTTTAAGAGCTTATTCTTGTCTAGATACAGTTTAGTTCTTATGAATATCTAGATTGATGTTAGAACTTACGCTTGTAAAAGTATAGGCCTTTTCTCTTGATTTCCCTGTATCATGTCCAGATAACATTCTATTCTGTATAAAATATAATATTCTGGAAATGCTGTCCTTCAATTTTTTATGCCTTATAATTGCCATATGAAGTTTTAGAGGTAAGAAAGTCCATGAGAAAAGCAGGAAAATGCCTGATGAAACGAGACCTGGTGACATCGACTTCAAATGTGCAATTGTTCTGATGCCAGATTTCCTCCCAAGCAGTGCCAATTGGCAGACACAGAAATCCTCACCTCCTCCCAGTGTTAAACTCAGCAGTCAAAAACTAGATGTAGCGGCAAGTGTTGATTTAGCACTAGGAAAGAAACATGGTCTGATGCTAGCTTTAGTAAACATTTAAAAGAAGGTTTTTAAGAGTGTTAGCTTAAAAGGCAGACAGAAAGACAGAATAAGAGCAGGCACTGGCACCGCAGCTCACTAGGCTAATCATCAGCCTTGTGGCACCGGCACCCTGGGTTCTAGTCCCGGTCGGGGCGCCGGATTCTGTCCCGGTTGCCCCTCTTCCAGGCCAGCTCTCTGCTGTGGCCAGGGAGTGCAGTGGAGGATGGCCCAAGTGCTTGGGCCCTGCACCCCATTGGAGACCAGGATAAGTACCTGGCTCCTGCCATCAGATCAGCGCAGTGCGCCGGCCGCGGCGGCCATTGGAGGGCGAACCAGCAGCAAAGGAAGACCTTTCTCTGTCTCTCTCTCACTGTCCACTCTGCCTGGCAAAAAAATAATAATAATAATAAAATAAAATAAAAAAGAATAAGAGCAGAGGAACAAAGATGAGGGGATTTGGGGACTGTAAGGAGAAGCTCCCTGACTGATGGGGGAAGAAAACAATGTGGGAATAATGTATAGTAAGGCTCTGCTTTAAATTATGTTTATATTAGATTGTGTAAAAAGAGATTGCCTGTGTCTCAACATGAATGCCTTCACATATATGTGTATGTGTATACATGTTTGTTTAATGTACTGGATAAATATGTTTACATGTGAATATGCAATATATTGGATAATTACAGATAGGGATGTCTAAAAATGGTATAGATAAGTTAATATGTTTGTGATGTGTCCAAATGTATCTATAAAACTCTCTGTGTCTGGATATTTTTGTTGTTCTCATTCATAGAAATACAAAGAGAATATTGCCAAATTCCTTTGTAGGATGACCTTCATGTCTATAATTGTATTCAAAAATATATTGTGTCAGACACCTTGATGAATATAAATACTTTTGATGCATTCAGTGATATTAATATTAATATGCCATAGAACTTGCCTTGAACTAGCTCTTGATCTTCTAGGGGAGAAAGATATGTAAGAACATAATGAAGAAAGATTATATAAACCACAATAAATGGATTTGGCAACATGGCAGCAAAGAGTTTGGAGTTTTGATACCTACCAAGAGAAGTATGGGAATGCTTCAAACAGGAGGTGACATCAAAGTCCAGGCTGACTGATAAAACTTAATTTCTATGTTCCCATTGTTTCTCTTGTTAGTAAAATTGTGCAGTCTTATCTGCGGCACAGTCTATACCCAGAACACCATCCTACGTTCTAGCCCCCGCTGCCACTGCTGAAAGCCAGGTGACCACGTGGCCCAACCACAGGTGTCAGCTCCACCCCCACCCTAATGGGATTTGCTGCTCCTACTTCCCTGCCCACCCCCAGCAAAGGTTTAACAAGACCTGTTCTTGAACACATGTCTCTCTCTCTCTTGATCTCTCTTATACTCTCCTCCTCTCTCTTACCCTCTTGCCCTGTCCCCCTGGACCATCAGGCTTCCTCCACCCAACAATAAACCTTCCCTCTAACTCCAGTGTTTGGTGTGTTTTGTGGCGGCCTTACACCTCTCTTCTTCCTTGTAAAAACATCAATTTTAGCATATGTAGATTTTGATAATTGCCTATAAATAAACAAAAGCCTTATAACATGGTTTTCTTGAGTTTATCTTTTGCTGTGTGTCAAAACTGTAATGGAAGTCCTATATATAATAAGTTTTACATCTGTGAGCCATGCACATTATTCTTTCTTCAAATGATTTTCTGTAGTTAAACCATTTCTGCACTTTCTTTTTCAAGGGAAATCTGGTGTATTCTGAAAAAAATCAAAGAATAGTTTTAGTCAAATTAACTTGAATGCTCAGATTAATGTGCAAAAAAACAGACATCTGTATGATTTTGAGTCACACTATCCAAGAAAATGATATATATTTCTATTGATCTAACTGTACCTTTTTTGTTAAATTTTTCATAAGCTCATTATTAATTTGGGTGCTTTATTATTATAAAATACTTTTTGATTGTTGGTGCTGGAGGAAAGAATTCCTTTGACTTTTCAATAAATAATTTGATTTATGTATCCAGAATCCTCAATGAAAACTCTCTTTATTTGTATTGCTTTGTGTGTAATTTCTTCTGGATACCTATATAAGTAATAATAAATTATTATCTGTAAATAATGATGATCTTGTTTCTTTGTTTCAGTCTTGATATCTGTTTATTTTTCATATCTTGATCCAAAGCAATGTTGAATACAAAAAAGAAAGCAATATCCTTGCCTTTCACTAGACTGTAAGAGAACTGATTCTAATGTTTCACTGTTGTATAGGATGTTTGCTGTAACTTTTTGGTAGATACCCTTTATAAACTTCATAATATTTGTTCTTTGTCTAATCTCTATCTAGTAATTAAAGTTACTCTAATGCTTAAATTTTATCAAAGTTTAAGTGTGTTTTTTTTAACATCCATAGTGCTAATTATCAGGTTTTTCCCAGAACAAATCTTTCCATCTACTCAAGAGTGTAATGCAAAACACTTCTATATCTCTAAATCTCATCTTCCAATGAGGAGGAAGGGTGTACAATGAATTAAGTCCAGGGTTGCAAACGTTAGCTGGGAATTGAAAGTTTTCCTTGGAGTGAATTTACATCCAAAGAACTTTCTCGTTCTGTAACAAGTTTACTAATTAATGATATAATATCCATTTATTTCTTTGGTGATAAAACATCAACAACTCCAATAAAAGAAAAAATACAATATCCAGGACTGAAGTTAAAGTCAAGGTATTTTACCTTGCATTTTATTTCATCCTTTATCCTTCAAGAGCTAGTGGTTGAAAGTCTGCTTTGGCATCACTATTGATATCATCAAAACTCCTAGGATTACAAACAATGTTCTGTGTTGACTTGGATCCTTTGTGATTCTTTGGAAGGGCATTTTTACCCTTTATGTCTTCCAGGTTGGGAGAAGGACTCAAAAGAGAGTATGTGAGAGCTGTTGTTATTCAGGCTGCTTCTATAAATAGAATTCCACCTGGGAATTTCATGAAAACATCCTGAAAGTATTCTGCTTACTCTTGTTTTCTTGCCTGTAAGTTGTTGCATTTCAGTAGTCAACAGAAGGATGGAAGTTTTCTTGAGGTGCACTTGGAGTCAAAAGTGATACATTTAGAATGTAAAATGTGTGTCTGAAGCAGCTCATTAAAACACCATGCCATCAAGGGAAACCCTTAATCACAGTTGCCCTACCCTTTGTTTTGTGGTAATAAAACAAACGTGAGTACAGTGTACAGTAGAAATTGATTATTGATATCCCTAAGTATTATATCAGATAATTTCTGGAAAAAGAATCAAAAGAACCATAATGATATAAATAGTCCTTTTCTTAAAATATTTAGAGGTTGCAGGTCATTTAATTTGAATACATGAATAGATTATTCCAGAATGTAAGCTCCTTGTGCCTAATGGTCTTGTCTCTTTCTATTTACATTCATTATGCTCAGTATCAAGAACATCACCTGATGCCAGAGAGGGTTCCAACAGGCAAATTCATGAATTACATTCTTGTTTCATTTATATTACTGAATCCTGAGTGTGTTTGGAGTTTCTGTAATGCCTGGTGTCTCACCTACCTTAGACATTCTCCAATAGCATAAGTGTTGTTTTCTTTTACCTTACATTTATATGTTATAGTCATCTTCATAATATTTGAGTGCCTTCTATGTGATAGATTCTACAAGTAAACATGTGATGTGTATTATCTCATTTGATTCTCAGTATGACACTATACTAGGTTTCAGTGTCATCACCATTTTACTGGTAGGTAAGGCAAAGAGAGCTTACTTATTTAGTATGTAGTCCATTGAAAAAGCAACAGGGTCAAACTTTGTGTACTTGTCTCTCTACTTCTCAAAATGGAGCTCTTTAATCTATACTCTCCTACCTCCACAAATCCTGATCATCTTTTTATTATCTTTTCTCAATGTCAAAGAAGAGAATTAAGCTTACTGAATTGAAGGCATTCATGTTGTTTTTCATATAGCAGCATTTATTTTGGAATGTTTAGCAGCTTTTAAAAAGCAACCATGAAAGTTTGCCAATTACCCAGGAGAAAACAACATCAACAGCAAAACACATTTTTAATTGTAAGAAGTAAGTTTTTTTTTCCTCTATTTTCACTACAGGCAGGAACCTGAAAAAGATAAATTCCCATTTAAAGGTTATTGCTTCTAAATGTGTCTCTCCTACATCGCCATGTTTCATTATTCATTCTTCAAGTGTAGGCAGTTTAGGGGAGTGATGAAGACGATTTTGAGATAAAAGACATGATTCACTGAAAATAATATAACAAAGGGTCAGGAATTGGGTGTAAGAGCAGAATGACAATCCTCTTTTATCTCATGATAGCATTTACTGCTGGGTGATTAATTAAGACCTCGGTCTTTTTCATGCTTAGATCACACAACCTCACACCGCCCCTTTCCTTGTGTGATAGCCTGGGCTTTGCCTTGCTGCGCCTCCAATTGTTGTTTCTTGTATGGAATTTCTGTTGAGCCATCTCTGAAGTCTGCTATTTTAGTCTCCTTTCAAATCAAAGTTTTAATTCTGGACAGGTGGCTCTTCTTGGCGAGGAGAGGCGGGAGACATCCCTTGGTTGTCCAGGCCTGTCTCTGACAGTTCTAATTGACAAGGGGACTCTTCACAGGTGATTGAAGGAGTCCACTTTGTGCAGGAAATCTGGAATACCTCTTTAGCTTTCTGCATGTCGATCACACGCTCCTGCCAACTTCAGAGCTTCATTTCCTCCAGCTTCAGGGACTTTCGTGATTTCCATCCATTCAAATTGGTCCAAGCCAGGGAAGTAGTCCCGTTTCCAGCATTTCTTCAGCCAGACCAATCCGCCCTTATCACAACAGAGGTGCCTGAAGCTTTGTGTATTACAAGCTGTTTCTCATGTTTATTGATGCACTGATATTTGGGAAAGAACTAAGTTTGTGTGTATGTGTGTGTTCAGTTCATTTTTATTGAAACTGAACATTGCCCCTCCCAAGGTTTCCCTTCCATACAGAGCTCGGTTTCTGAGTGTGAAGCCGCTGGGAGCAGGAACTGCAGTAATTGAATCGGATTAGACAAGCGAGCAGAACAAAGTCACATTCCATGAGGTGTTTCTAGCATTGAGTAGATGAATTGTAATTATTTAAGGATTAGCGCAAGCCTGAGATGAGGTCCGTTCTGAATACTCTTCACCGTGGATAAACAAAAGCAAGAAGTAGTCATATAGCCTACTTAAGCTTCTTTTTATCTGTAATAGATTTCTGTTAGAGCCGTGTGAACTTGAGAAACTGCTGCTATAGTGAACAAACTCATTCATTGTTTTTCAATAAAAAGTTAGCCCAAGTTAAGCCCTCAAGTCTCCAGAGAGAGCTTAATTAAGGCTACTTCTTTTTCTGTAATTTACTGGGACAACACTTTGCTATATGCCATGCACAATGGAAATTGGGCCCATTGTTTTTAAATATTTTTTAATTTACTGTTTTCTAATTAGAAAAATTTTAGATTTACACAAAAATTTTAAAGCTAGCACAGAAGATTCCTATGTATCCTCCATAGTTTCCCCAATGTTAATATATTCCACTATATGGTATTTTATTATAGTTAATGGACAAATATTGACATACAAATGCTAAATAAATATCATTCATTATTGTTTTACTTAGGACAAGAATATTGTATGTTTTCTATTCCAGAATACCCTCTAAGTTTCCATATAACTTTTCTTAAACATTTATTTATTTATTTGAAAGGCAGAGTTATAGAGAGTCAGAGGCAGAGAGACAGAGAAAGGTCTTCCATCCACTGGTTCACTCCCCGAAGGCCACAACTGCCAGATCTGGACCAGGAGCCTGGGACTTCTTCCAGGTCTCCCACATAGGTGCAGGGGCCCAAGGACTTGGCCATCTTCTACTGCTTTCCCAGGCCATAGTAGAAAGCTGGATCAGAAGTGGAGTGGCTGGGACTCAAACCTGCACCCATATGGAATGCCAGCACTGCAGATGGCACCTTTACCCACTACACCACGGCACCAGCCCCCACCATATAACATTTTTTTTAAAAACTGTATCTGAAAGGCAGAATGACAGAGACAGAGGGAGGGACACAGAGAGAAAGATAGCTTACATCTGCTGGTTCACTTCCCAAATGCCCACAATAGACAAGGTTGGGTCATACCACAGCCAGGAGCCAGAAACTTCATCCTAGTCTCCTACATGGGTAGCTGGGGCCCAAGTCATTTGGCCATCTTCTGCTGCCTTCCAATGAGCATTAGCCAGAAGCGGGATTGGAAATGATGCATCTGGGATTCTACAGTGTATTGATATGGAATGCTGGTGTTGAAGGTGACAGATTAACCAGCTGTGCCACAATGCAGGTAACACATTTCATTTAATCATCTTGTGTCCTTGGGCTTGTTTAGGCTGTGAGAGTTTTTCATTGTCCTCCTGGAGCCAGTGTGGTGGAGCAGCAGGCCAAGTCACCACATGAGATGCCTACATGCCTTATGAACGTGACAGTTCAGGTCTTAGCTTCTTCACTTCCAATCTAGCTTCTTACAAATACAACATGAGAAGCAGTGGAGTATATAGTTCAAATGCTCAGTTCCCTGCCATCCACCTTGGAGACTTGGAGTTCTAGGCTCCTGGCTTTGGCCTCGACCAGTTCTGGCTAAAATGTTTCTTGTGGCTGAACTGGGGTTAGGGATAAAGAAAACAGAGGTAGAATGCAATTCTCAACACAGAGTAACGTGCATAATATATAGTGTAGATTCTGTCAACATGACCTACCAATGAATGATGATGCATCCTTGTCTACTGGGCAAAGACAGTCTTTGTGAAGATTTTTCACAGTAAATTTCCTTTCTTATTTTCATTTCTGTATAATGCACTCTGATAGCAAGTTACCAAGTGCAGCCACATTAAAAGGCTGACAAATTACTCTCCACTTTCTTGATTGGCGATTGTCTATATAAATAGTTTGCAATTCTTCCATCCTTGTGATTTGTCTCTTTTCTGTTTATTAGTTGTCAACAAATTTTATTTTGTGTAACAATCAACTTATGGATATTTACTTTATATTTTGGATTTTTATACTGTTATTCTAACTTTTTACAAGTTTTCCACTGGGAATTCTTTCAGAAGTTTCTGCTGTTCCACTGGTGTATCCGTTGTTGGCTTTTTTGTATGTTTTAATATTTACTTAGTTTCTGGCGTAAATAGATGCAAATATATATATATTGTATGGTTTTTCCCATTCTCAATCAACCACTTTTTAAAAGTATACCATGTTCCCTTTGTTGGAGAATGTTATTAGAAAATAAGAGCTGGGGAGTGGGTATGCTTGTTGCTACTAGAATTTCATTGCTTCTGTGTCTGTCAGTGGAAAGCCTTAAGAAACATAAGTATGTAAAATAAACTATAAATACATATATATCTATAATTATTTTTCTGTATCTAATATACATATGTAATTATATATCCATCAGAATATCTATTTGTCCAGACAGTAGTCTTTTGTTATCCACTCATAGCTACACTAAGCTGAATCTAAGTTCAAACTGCTATTTCCAATTATAATCCCATAGCAAATGATTCCGTCTAGCCTTCACCACTAGCTTGTCTATAATCTTTCATTCCAACACTAAGAAATGTGGTGCTCACCAGTTGCCATGCATTTACTTATTTGTCCAACTCTAGTTTGGATTTATAGCTGTTTCAGAATTGTTAACCCAAATTCTCATGAAAACAACTTCACCATTACTGGTGATATGGCACAGGAAGTTATGCCATTGCATGTCATGCTGGCATCTCACATGAACGCCGATTTGAGTACTAGCTGTTCCACTTCCAAAACAGCTACTATGGGAAATCAGCAAATGATGGCCCAAGTGCTTGGGCCCCTGCCACCATGTGAGACTGCTATAGAGTTCCAGACTCCTGGCTTTTGTCCTAGCCCTAGCCCTAGCCATTGCAGCAATTTGGGGAGTGAGCCAGCTGATGGAAGATCTCTTGTTCTCTGTCACTCCTTCTCTCTACAACTATGACATTCAAATAAATTAATAAATAAATATTTTAGAAAGAAAAAGCAACTTTACCTGCCAATATTTAATATTTACATACAGCTCATCTTCTGTTTAGTCTTACTGGATTGGTTCATTTCTAGAGTTCCTTAGATCAGCATCTCTCTCCCCCCACCACCTTCAGTAAAACTTTGTGGTTTAATTATAAAACAGATTAACTTTTTCAAATGTTTGTATTATAATTACCGATATGTGTATGTATGGATTATGACAGCCATGTGTCCTCATTTACAGTAAAATATGGAATATTGGTGTTATCCTTAAATATCCCCTTGTCCATTACCTATTTCATACTCTTCCAAACCCCTGCCAACCAATGATCTGTTTTGTTTCATATTTTTGTTTTTTTCCATTATGCCCTAAGAGCAGAATGATATAAATATAAAGCTATCCTACACTGGCTTACTTTACTTAGGAATATGCATGCATCAGTCATATTTTGGTGTGGTTTTATAGCTGATTATTTTTTCTCAATTTTTTGTTCATTTGTTTCAAAGGCAAAGAGTGAGACAGAAAGAAGTCTTCCATGTGCTATTTCACTCCCCATATACCTCCAGAGCCAGGACTGGGCAAGGCCAAAGCCAGGAGTCAGAACTCAATCTGGATATCCCACTGGGTGGCAGGGACTCACTGACTTGAGCCTTTACCTGGTGCCTTCCAGGGTTCACATTAGAGAAAACTGAAATCAGAATCAGAGCTGGTACTCAAACTCAAGCACTGTGGTATAGGTTGTGGGCATCCCAAGCAGTTCTCCATTGCTAGACCAAACAAATGGCCTGCCTTTTTTCTTTTGGTCGTGGGTTACTTTGCGTGTACCATAGTTTTTTAATTTATTTTATTTATTCACTTTTTGAAAGAATCTTGATTGCTTCCTGCTTTTCGTGCTTTTTATAATGATATCATCAGCCTATACATTAAAGTTTCTTTGTAGACATACATTTTCAAATTATTTTGGTAAATATAGAGGATGGTATTGTTAAGTTGTATCTTAAGTCTGTGCTCATAAGAAACAAACTATCTTACAAAGTGACTATACCATTTTGTATTCTTTCCAGTGATGAATGAGTTTCTTGTCTCTTTGCATCCTTGCTAGCACTTGTTATTATCAGTTTTGTTTAGGATTTTAACAACTTCTAGTTAGTGTCTGGTGGTATTCAATGTTTGCATTTCTATTTCTCTAGTGACATTATGCCCAGTAATGTTTACTTGCCACCTCTGTATCTTCTTGGCATGAGATCCATCTAGATGTTTTTTTCCCATTTTTAAGTTGAGTTGTTTGTACCTTTGTTGTTTACTTTTACTTGTTTATACTGACGGGTTTCCTGGTCTTTTTTGTGTAGGTCAATTTTTTTTAGAATATGTCTGATATGCATCAGAATTTCTCTCTGGTGCTTCTTAATTTCAATTTCTTGGGATCATTTGCAAATACATGAACTGGAACGTGCTGGTAGTATGTCTCAGAATATTCCGCTTAACCAATTCTACAAGTGATCATTGCACACCCTAATAATTGTGAACTATTAGAATAGTTTGGTGATCCATGTTAGAATTAGAATCAGGTGCTGAGGAGGCTTTTCTAAATCAGTGGTTTTCAAATATACCTGTACCCTCATACTGTTATTGGGGAAAAATTTTAAGATCTAAGTGCCCAGACTGTTCCCCTGAGTGTGGGATCCATGCATCACTCCTTTTGGTATCTCTCACGGGGATTCTTACATACAGCTAAGATTCAGAAACAAATTCCAAATTCAGATAGGTATTCAACAGTCCCTTTAGTTCCATCATCATGTTTTTATCTAGCAAATTTTAAAAAATACACTTTCCGTTTCATTCATTGAGCTTTAATTGTTTAATTAAACAATCATTAATCCTTTATCACATGACAGGCATGACGGAACTGCATCTCACATATCAGGAAGTGATGAATCTACTAAATTTCAGTGTGATACAGCAATAAGATCTTAAGAAATTTTACTGGGAAGATCATGTACAGGTTAAAAATAATTGGTCTATTTTATTTTAAGGTGTATTTGGAAGATGTAGCAATATCTTTCACTTAGACTCTACTCTAATATTTAATGCAACTTATAGGAATGCCATCCGTTAAAATAACCAAAATTCTCTGCACTCAAACGTTTCTCCTTTCATATAAATGCACAGTCTCATAACTATCACTCTGGTTATTATAATATTTAGATGTTTCCCAGGGGCCTATACAGGTATATGCCACACTATTTGTGTATTATTTAAAGGACTTGCACTAGTTTTATATTGTTACATAACAAATTTTTCCCTTAATTGAGTACCCTAAAATGATAAGCACTTATTGCCTCATAGTCTCTGGGAATGAGAAAATCAGGAGAGACTTATCTGAATGGTTCTTGCTCAGAATCTCTCATGAAGTTGCCTTCAGGATGTCAACAGAGTGAAGGCTCAACTGGGACAGAATAATTCACTTCCAATATGGCTCATTCAAATGGTCATTGGCAGGAGGACTCAGTCTCTTACTACCTGGGCACAGGCTGCTTGAATAGCCTCAGGACATGGCATGTGGCTTCTCAGAGAAAGTGATTCAAGACAGAGGGACAACCTGGGAGACCCAGAAGAAGCTTCTGGTTTCAACATGGTCCAGCTCTAGCTGTTGCAGCCAATCAGAGAGTAGACCAACAGATGGAAGATCTTCTGTGTGTGTGTATTTCTCTCTCTCTCTCTGTAACTCTGACCTTCATATAAACAAATGAATCCTTAAAGAAAAAGGCAGAGGGACAGGAAGGAAACTAAAATGCCGATCTAACACAATCTTGAAAGTTACACATTAACTTTTCTGCTATGGTCTATCTCTCAGAAGTAAATAATTATTTTTTCTTACACTCAGGGAGAGGAATTAAATTCCACTTCTTTAAAGAAATGGTATCAAATTATTTATTGGTGTATTTTAATTATTTATATTATTTTCATTTTATTTTAAAGGCAGAGATACAGAGACTGTATCTGTTCCCTGGTTCACTCCCCAGGTATCTACAACAGCCCAGGCTAGGATAGGCCAAAGTGAGGAATAAGGAATTCAACCTATTCTGTCAAAACAGTGGCGGGGACCAAGTACCTGAGCTGTCATTCACTGTTTTCCCAGAGCATAGAAAGGAAGCTGGATGGGAAGCAGAACCAAGACTCGGACCAGATAATGTAATATGAGACTGTAGGCATTCCAGACATATTTTAAAAATCACCGCTAGAGGGGCTGGTGCTGTGGTACAGTGGGTTAAAGCCCTGGCCTGAAGCGCCAGCATCCCATATGGGCTCCAATTCTAGTCCTGGCTGCTCCTCTTCCCAAATAACTCTCTGCTATGGCCTGGGATAGCAGTAGAAGATGGCCCAAGTCCTTGGGCCCCTGCACCCACATGGGAGACCCGGAAGAAACTCCTGGCACCTGATTTCGGATCAGCTCAGCTCCAACCTTTGCGGCCATCTGGGGAGTGAACCAGCAGATGGAAGACCTCTCTCTCTGTTTCTACCTCTCTATAATTCTGTCTTTCAAATAAATGAAATAAATCTTAAAAAAAAATCACCACTAGATTTTTCCTTCCTTCATATAAAGTACTTTTTAAGATTCTTGAAATTCTCATGAACATATAAGATTTTATGCACTGAAAAGTAGCTCTTAAAAATTACTATATATTGCCTAAAATAACTTTAAAAGCCTCATTCATCAGTTTAATAATATTTATTGAATGTTCCTATATAATACTTGTTGTGCTGGATTTAAAAATAAATGATAAAAAAGGTCCAAGAGTTAAAATATATTACATAAGAAAGGTATGACTACATTTGTGTACCACACAGGAAGAGTCCTCAAAATTTTTTGAGAAATGCTTATTTTGGAAAAAAAAATAGATTTCAAAAATTTTGCACCAAAATAAATCTATATTTTATTTCCATTTTTTATGAACTCTTTGAAATCCCCTCATATTCTGTGACTAATAAAAATATTTATGCGGTATACTTTAACAACAGAGAGAGGAAGATAATTCAAAAGGTGCTGGTTGGGGCCTTGGGAAGGTGAGATTTCCAGTGATACTGATACATGATTTGTCTTGAAAGTTGGTTTTATAATTGTTCTTCGGAGTTGTAAAGACACAGGTGGAACCTTCTTTGGTAATAAAATGGCAAGTGCAAAGGTGCAATGCTTTTGTGAACTCTGATTTGATTAAACTATGTTTGATTAAACTAAGATACTGTCAAGATATGAAGGGAATCTAGAAATAAAAGCTGGGAAAGATCTGTAGATAAGTTATGGCAAAGAATTCTGCTCTTTGTAATACAAGCTAGTTAATAATAATATCTTTGAGAGATTATTACTGCAATAAGGAAAAAGCACCAAGAGGGACTTGACAAAAAAAAAAAAATGCTATTCTACTGAGGCTTACTTAGAATTGACTAGATTGTTGATAGATACATGTTGGTGATGATGATAGATGGATAGATAGATGATAGATAGATATATAGATAGAAAGAAAATAGGTAGGTGGATTCTCTCATAAGTATGCTCATAATTATAATCCATGAATTATTTCTACTTACATTTTATTCATCTTAATAGAGTCTATTGTACAGATTTCAAGTACAGATGGAGTGTTGCTAATCTCAAAATTGCAAATCCAAAATGCTCCAAAATACAAACCTGTTGAGTTCTGGCATAATACCACAATGAGAAATCCTGTAGCTATTCTTTTGTGAAAGGTTGCAATCAAAATGCAGGTGTATAGAAAATATTGTAGAAAAGCACCTTCAGGGTATATGTGTAAGATGTGTATGAAACATAAATGAATTTTGTGTGTACACTTGGGTCTCATGTTCAACATATCTCATTAAATATAAGCAAATATTCTAAAAATCTGAAAAAACCCGAAATGCAAAACATTCTGATCCCATGCCTTTTCAACCTGTCTGTGGAAATTTAAAATATTAAAGCAAACATTGTGCCATCAAAAATCTGTTTTACTCTGTAATTGCCCCCACTGAGTTTTTTCATCTTTTTGGTATTCTGATTATGGAACAATGTGTGAAATAGTAGCAAATTGTTTTTCAGCCATACACATTGGTGGAAGAGGATTGGATGGGATGAGATGTGACCCAGTCAAGTTGTCTGGACTTTATGCCTCCATTGTGTGAGCTGCTTTCCTTATCGTTCATTTGAAGAATGAGCCGGAGTATGAAAGGTGGGAAAACAGTGAACAATGAGATAAAACACAGGATTTGAATAAGATATTAAGGACAATAGTAGAGCTGACACAGATGGTCTAAAAATAATTTAAGAAATGGAGCCATGAACCTTAGAGTGCACTGGTAGGCATCCATTTAAGTGTGCCCATGCTTAGAACTGGTGCAATGATATAGGACCATCGTTTCTATGGAATCTTTCTCCAAATTGTTTGAAAATACCTTTTTTGGTATATCCCTTTATGTAATTCTGGGAATCATGCCTAAGATACCAGCATATCCAAAGGAAAATATGCTTTGTGTGTATGTGTGCCCTTATTTCCATTTGTTTTCATCATCTTAAAAGAATACCACTAAATTAAGCAATAACTAAAAAATAACAGAGCGTTAATTTAAGAGATGATGATGAGAACAATCAGAATGATGATCTGAAGGTACTTGTTAAGAGGACTCAATTAGTGCCTTTTTCCTTTCCATTTTTTTTAAAGAGTATGGCGATTGATTTACTTTTCCTGCCAAATAATGCTTCTTTTTCACATGAATAGGGAACTGTGTTCCAGCACCATAAGCCAGGAATGGCCAGGATTCATTTCCAACAAGAAGGGAAGTGTATTGCTTTTTCCAAGACTCCTCACAAGTTGGTTTAGTGTCAGGTGCATCTGTCTGACTC
This sequence comes from Oryctolagus cuniculus, assembly GCF_051225735.1. NCBI lineage: Eukaryota > Metazoa > Chordata > Mammalia > Lagomorpha > Leporidae > Oryctolagus > Oryctolagus cuniculus. The sequence goes on from NC_142872.1 coordinate 53,747,959, forward strand.
CTCCAATCACAGATGCACCCTCTTGCCTTGCTTTGTGAAAGATTCCCTCCTTCCAATACATACTGAATCAGTTTACACATTTTGAAATAGATATTGTATTTTCTGTCTAGTGTTTAAATGAGGCAAGAATGTAGAATAGCGTTTTTTTTTTTTTTCTTAGAATGAGAACAAGAGCAAAATCTAGAGTAAGAGTGGGGGAGAAAGATTTGGAGCCATTTTTATGAAAATGCCTGTCACTCTTACAGGCTTCCTGGCACTAGTATCTTCTGCTGCTCTCCACATTATCTTCTTCAACGTCAAACCAAGCATTTTTCAAAATCAAAGTGAGCGCACATTCAATGTTCCCATTAAACAAGATTTGTGCCAACTCATCTAGATTTGAAATAAGTGTCCACTTACCAAAAAGCTAGATTTCAAGACCCCTGATGATACATCTGTAGAGTTAATCTGGCTAGGAGACAGGGGCAACTGCAAAAGAAAAGAGGCATAACCAGTAGGCCTTTCAGAGCTAGAATACCGCTGCTTTCTTTTCCTTCACTGTGAGATTTTCTTTAATGTTCACTTCCTTTTCTCAAATTGCAATTCTACCCTAAGTACTTTAAATCTAATATTTAAACTTCTACTGTCATGCAGTAGGTTCTACATGTCCCATAAAAATGTGTATTTTGTAACTATGATTCAGTCTATCCTTGACATTTTTACAATGGTACTTCACTTAGTACATAGAAATATGAATTGGGAGATAATGTGCACTTTTCATGATCATTTTGGAGACCTCTCCTTGTGGTATTAATAGTAATGTTATACAGCACTATTTAATAAGTCCTCTCCACTCCCAATATACTCCACTGGAAGATAAGGTACATCTACTATTAGCTGTTTCTCTGTCACTTACCTTTATATAACACAGTTAATTTCTCCATAAATTTTCTCTATAAATTTTCTAGGAATTTATCTATGAATTTTGTTGGGAGAATTAATTGAGACTATTTCAAAAAATTCCTTTTTTGTCCTTCATTGTTTATATCTATCTGATTTCATGATATGAGAACCAAGGTTACAAAGACCTCTTGTACTACAAGAGTAATATAAAATAAATCAAGATTTTCAACGGAATAAAAATGCATTTATGTTAATTTTTCTTTTCAATGTATACTTTTTAAAGTACAGAAATAATATAAATGAATTGTGATGTTCTTTGCAATCACAGTATTTATGGCTCTTTTTTTTCTTTTCAAAAGATATTCACATTTTCTTATCTACATCGTTGTCATTGTGTATGCAGAATCAATGAGATTAAAAGGAGAGATTGAACTAGAAAGTAGCAACTGTCCTCATTATAAAAGCCTTTGATTATACTATTGAAGAGCTACTTATTTTTTTAAAGATTTTATTTATTTATTTGAGAGGCAGAGTTATAGAGAGAGAGACAGAGAGAGGTCTTCCATCTGCCAGTTCGCTCCCCAACTGGCCACAACGATTGGAGCTGTGCCCATCTGAAGCCAGGAGCCAGGAGCTTCTTGCAGGTCTCCCATGTGGGTGCAGGGGCCCAAGCACTTGGGTTATCTTCTACTGCTTTTCCAGGACATAAGCAGGGAGCTGGATCTGAAGAGGAGCAGCCAGGACACAAACTGGTGCCTATATGTGATGCCAGCACCACAGGCATAGCCTACTACACCACAGGCTTAGCTTACTATCCCACGGCACCAACCCCATGCTGCTTATTTTTAAAGTGAACAAGATTCAAAGTTAACTTAATGTATTAATATTACACATTTGTATGTCATTAAGTTCATATTTAATGTTTTCTGTTTTATTTATTTCAATACAAATTCACTAGTGACATTTGCATTTAAGTAAAAAATCAATTTATTGAAAGTATTACAGAGATTCAGACAGTCAATAAGAGCATCACATTTGGAAGTTTTCAGAAAGAGAAGGTATACAGGAAGCAAGTTGTAACTGAAGCAGTGGGGTTAGGATCCTGTGTGTATTCCTTCCTCTTTGCTTCATTACAACCTTAGAGGTTGCCAGCGTTTAAGTCAAAAACTGGTTCCCAAGATCTTCTAGGAGAGGAGACAATTAAAGGGCCTCTTGAAATACAGTCATTTTAGCCCCTTTATCCTCCAATCTGGGAAAAACCAACATAAGTAACCCTCCTACCAAGTCTAGACACAGGAATGAAGGGGTAATTTCCCAAATGGAGGTGATAAAGGGAGAGATTGAAACCAGGTGACTCCAAATCAGAAATTCGTACCACATTGTCAAATAACTCTAAATGGGATGCATGTTGTATCTCTGAACCACACGAAGCACTTACATTTTCTTCTTTGTATTTATACCTGAAACACATCCTATTTGAGAAACTAATCAGGTATCACTCAAACTTTTAACTTAAGACTCTCGGAGTGAGTCACATTCCATTTCATTCAGCTCTAATCCCTAGATATGTGCTGATTGTGCATGCGGGCTGGAGTTTCTCCTTGACTAATGGAAGGAAGGTGAACCTCTATGTCACCAATTAACTACAGTATAAGCGAAACTCCTGGTAGAATAAGATGACTTGTTGCAACAGTGATTTGAAATGGACTAAGCTACATTCCCTGTAGTCAACATTCAAAATCCCATTATCATCAGGTCTCCAAGGAATCTTGTTTGATAAATACTGTTGAAATAACAATTTTGTCATTACTTGTAAAATGGCAGGATTCATAAGCACGAATAGTGTGTTTTTAAGCACAGTTGCACTATTTGAACCTCAGTAAAGATGATTGTGTCTGAAAGAATATGCCCATTAATCTTTACAAACAAGTTTTAGGTTTACTTCTTAGTATCATTTGATATAAAAAAGAATGACTTGGCTTCGTTAGCATTTTACCACAAATGCCAATAGTTATTTTTCTTGTCTGACTCAATAGTTCATGCCCTGAATCTATAAAAACACTGAAAACACAAGCAATTTCGATGTCCTAATCTCCATTTTGATGGTGCTATGGTTGCCTCTGGAAGGAATGCTTATTTCTTTAGAACTCTGTTGATAGTATCTTACATTTTAAACAGGTGGAACAAGTATTCCACCCCCTGAATATATAAGCTATTTGTATTCCATGCATTTTTCTTCCTTTCTCTTTTTTTATGTTCTTTGTGCTTGGTTTGTTTTGCATTGATTTATTTATTTTCTCGTTTTCTGATTAAATCATTGTCTGACATGTAAGGTCTTCAAAAAATGCCTGGCAAATACAGAGTATGACAAATCTATGCATGGATTTCAAAGCTTTTTGCACCAAAGTCAACCACATTTCCACAAACTTTTTGAAGTCCCTTCATTATCAGTTGTATTTCGTCTGTTAGCAATTGAGAGCATTCACATTTATTTTTAAACTCCTATTAAAAGTATTTACATTAAATAACCTTTTAAAGATATGTTGTGTTTTTATGAATGAAGAACCATAAAAATAGTACCTCTTATATACACAACTTCTAATTCAGAATGACTAATTTCTTCTAACTATACTGTTGTGCTTTAAGAAATTCTCACTGCTCAGAAGTAGCATAATTAATAGTTTAGAGAAATAAGAGTATAGTATTTAGTCTGGTTGCAACAGAAAAGCACATTTGGGAAACATTTACTGAAATTCAAAGAAGATGGATAAAAATCAATTTTGCCTGTTGTCTACATTGCAGTTTCATTCTCCAGTTGCCAACACACCATAAATTGGTACTAGAATTAGAATTCTGACATATCATTAATCAGAGAAATAAACATGAAACAGCTTGATGAACTCTGTTATAAGAAACAAAATTTCAAATAAAAAGCCATCCCATATGCGTCATTTCTTGCAAGAGCTTAATATAATCTCATTAATAATATAATACATTTCTACAAAGGACACATGCTCACATGTTCTTGTTTTTAATAAAAAATTTTCTAAGAGAAAGCATTATTTAATACCATAAAACTGTGCTTTTGCCTATTTTTGGTATAATTCTTGTGAATTTCATGTATAAGTTCTACCTAATTTTCCGTTTTTATTATTTTTAATTTTAATGTAGTTAATATCTGGCTTACAGAATTTTTTCTTCCTATGCGTGAAGCATTACTAGGGAATTCTTGCTGAACTATTTGTAAAATGTGACCATTTAGTTTATTAGTCTATTACCCACATGGTACTTTAAAGTTGTTTTTTTTACTTGAGAGGCAGAAAGACAGGGAGAGACAGATAGATGTCTGTCTGACATCCATAGATAGATGAAAGATGCTGACACTGAACAAGTCAAAGCCTGGAGACAGGAACTCAAGCTGGGTCTCCCATCTGGGTAACAGCAACTTAACTACTTGAGCCAGCATCTCCCACTTTCCAATGGAGCACATCGGCAAGAGCCTCAAATTGAGAGTGGAGCTGATAAGATTCTGTGGCAAAAAATATCCTACAGAGAGGATCTCTGTGAGATTGCAGTGGAAAGAAAGGGCCATCAAAGAAGGATGTACTCTTCTCTGAAGCTGGGAGAGAATTCACTTTGCTTATGGCCGTGTCCAAATACCGATGGAGTCTATGGTCACAAAAGGCTTCCACAGCCTTGGCAGTCCATGGCAAGAGCCTTGGATGATCACTGATGTCATAAATAAGAGTGTTAATTGTTAAAGGAACAACAGAAGTCACTGTGCACTTACTTCCCATGTAGGATCTCTGTCCTTAATGAGTTGTGCTATGAGAATCGACTGCAAATCTTGTTCTCAAACTGTACTCTATATTTTGCGTGTGTGCGTGGGTGCAAACTGTTGAATCTATGTTTAGCATGGAGTTGGTCCTCTGTATATAAAATCAAAGTAAAAATGAGATGGTAGAGGGAGAAGGAGGTAGGATGGGAACTGGGGTAGGAGGATGGGTATGGGGGAAAGAACCACTATATTCCTAAAGTTGTATCTAAGAAAAAATGCATTCATTAAATAAAAACTTAAAAAAATACTATGCATGATTTTAAAAAATAAAAAAAAAAAAAGAGAGTGGAGCTGAGACTGGAATGCAGGCACTCTGGTATGGGATACTGTCCTCCCAACTGACATTTTAACTACCAGACAAAATATACATCTTGTGTTCATTTTACTTTTAATATATCAATAAACAATTCAGAATGCCTCGTTTTCACTGTCTGTAAGTACACTACTAGAATAGTTCTAACAAGAGATACTCATAGCATAGGAAATGACAAATGGATTTGAAATCTCTTTAAGAAATCAAGTGGGGGCCAGTGAAATGGTACAACAGATTAAGCCTCCATGGCCAGCATCCCATATGATCATGGATTCAAGTCCTAGATTCTCCATTACAGTCCAAACCCCTGCTAATGTACCTGGGAAGGCAGTGGAAGATGGCCCAAGTAGTTGAGCCTTGTATCTACCTCTCTCCCGGTCTCTCACCACCCTCTCTCTGTAACTCTGCTTATCAAATAAAACAGAATAAATCTTAAGAGAGAGAGAGAGAGACAGACACACACACACAGGAAGAGAGAGAGAGAAAGAGAGAGAGAGAGAGAAGGAAGGAGGAAAGGAAGGAAAGAAGAAATGGGACCAGTGTTGTGGCAAAACAGGTAAAGCTTCTGCCTGCAACATAGGCATCCCATATGGACGTTGGTTCAAGTCCTGGCTATTCCACTTCCAATCCAGCTCCCTGCTAATGTACCTGCTAAAAGAGTAACAGATAATCCAAATGCCTGGGCTTCTGCCACCTATATAGGAGACCCAGAAGAATCTCCTGGCTCCTGGCTTCAATCTGGCACAGCACGCTCACTCGCTCTCTCTCTCTCCATTTCCCTCTCTCTGTATAACTCTTTCAAATAACTAAATAAATATTTAAAACAAAAAAAGAAAAGTCAACAGTCTTGAGGGACAGATGGGATGGGGAGAGCTTGAGTTAAATATTAAGTGAGTGACTCCTAGGTTTCTGTTTTGAAAAACTGGGTGGATGCTGGCTCCATTAAAAAGGAAACCACTGAGTTTCCAGACTACATGTTGTACTTTTCCCTATTCTTTCTATTTTCTTTTTACTGCCTTCCAACTCTACCTTTATTCTAAAAAAGACTAAAAAGACCCTGGAGCTACTACCTAGTGTTTTAAAATTATATCCAGCCTGTTAAAACTATCCCCTTTTCCAAAATTGCTGTTCATTTAGTGTCTCTCATTCTTACTTTGTGACCTTGGTTTTTAACTTTGGAGTAATTGCGTATAAGATGGCTTGGCTAGATTATTGTTGTAATTTCAACTGTGATGCTGTTTTTAGATATTACAAAATCTCATGTTCTGTAGTCTTACTCACTTGGGTATGAAACCCAAAGGTTAGCTTGCTAGGACTGAAATCCAGGTTTATCTTCTGTTTTTCTTGGTGAGTTTATTCAAAACTCTTTAGTGAAGTCTATCATACAATCTATTCTCTCTACTATTCACAGGCTAAGAATAGCATTATGAATCCTTATGCTTACTTTCTTTTGAACTAGCTAAAAAATAAAAAAAGATTGTTGGTCATTAAAGTCCTGAGCTGGCTAGATATAAGGCAGATATAAGACAGTGTATCAGGGCCAGGGCTGTGGCACAGCTGGTAAAGCCTTTTTCTGCAGCACCAGCATCCCATATGGGTGCCGGTTCAAGTCCTGGCTACACCACTTCCAACAGAGCTCCCCAGAAGAGCCATGTGGGAAACCTGGAAGAAGCTCCTGGTTCCTGCCTTTTGCCTGGACCAGCTGTGGCCCTTGGGACCATTTTGAGAATGAACCAGCAGATGGAAGATCTCACTTGCTCTCTTTCTCTCTGTCTCTCTCTTGCTCTCTCTCTCTCTCTCTGTGTGTGTGTGTGTGTGTGTCTGTAATTTTGCCTTCCAAATAAATAAATAAATAAATTTTTTTTTTTTTAAAAGAAGATGTGTCACATGGTAGGCTGAATAGTGTCTCCAAAGGTCATAGGTCCTGGTGTCTAGTATATGAGTACATGAATATTTCTTTGCAAGGAAACAGGATCTTTGCAGGTATAATATGGGTAGATTATCCTAGATTATCTGAGTGAGTCCTAAATATAACCATGAATCTCCTTCCTAAGGAAATTTCATAGACAGAAGAGGAGCAAGCACTGTGTTCATAAAGACAGAGACAGAAATGATGTCCCCCAAGCCAGCAGTCACAGGAAGTTGATAGAGGCAGGGTACAGATTCTCTTCTAGAGCATCCACGGGGACTGTAGCCCTACTGACAACTTAATTCAGTCCAGCAAAATGGATTTTAGACTCCTATTCTCCAGAACTGTGAAAGAATAAATATTTGTTGCTTTAAGCCACTAAATTTATGATCATCTATGACAACAGATGCACAAAGCTAACACCTTTAGGATAATGCTGATGAGCATAACCTCTAGAGTAAAATTGCTTTTGCTACTACTGTTCTATAGTTACTGTTTATAACAACTGGGCATGTACTTTTTTTTTGTATTTTACTACTTTGTTTTATAATATGTATATACTAATAACCATGTCATCTCATAGAATTCTGTGAGAATTGAAGACAATTCATATACAGTGACTAATAATTCATAAGTAGATGTGTATTATAACTTATATAACATTATAGTGTTCTGTGTTATCCATGATAATTAGTGAATTTCCATCTTTGAAAGACTTACAGATACTGACAGATTTTCTTTTCATTGAAGTTGGAGAGTTCCCATACTGAGTTATATCACTTTCACAGATTTTGTCACGCTATAGCCAAAGTGGAGGTAGAAGTAGATTGATTCTCACCTTTTTGATCAAACTTCCCTGGTAGCAGCAAGGGCTGAGGAAAATAATTAAGAGAGGAAGCTGCCGTAATTGTCAGTAACTTAAGCCAATTTGCAGAAGTCACAGCAATAGTCAGTCTTGGGATTTCCTCTTGGACAGGAGGTGAAACAATGTGGGATTATTAAAATACTTACTTATTTATACTGGTGACAGCTACATTAGCAGACACAGGTCTGGAATGCTCAAGAGGTTGGCAAGCTCACAGGTCTATACAATTTCTTTATAAACCACAATGTCTCCTTTCCCCTACATGAACAGCCTCTTTGAAACCTTATCTCACAACTTCCTGTAAACTTGAGTCTGTTGAGTTAGATATTTTCAATTTAATTATTCATTTTATTTGCTCTAATACTTAAATTAGATAATCATTACTGTGAAGAATACAAGTCTGCTGCTTGAGGTAACTGGAAGTATGATATTTGAAATTTTTTATTTGCGTTTCCTGCTCTATTTGGAGCTCTTACAACTTTATACATCAGTCATTTATTCTTATACATAAAACAGGTAGGCAGACTTGTTTGTTATTCCCATTCTTATTTGCCATAATGCCATCCTACAATGAAAATACAGTTCACTTCCATTAAATAAACCCAATATTTAACCTTCCATGACATGATATAATATATGTCTTATATGAGATTTTTCCAGTATCTGATAATTTTTTCCTCTAACATTAATAATAGTAGACATATCCATAAGCAGAAGAATTCTGATCCAGGGTAGATGTGAGATGAATGTTTCTTTGACATTACATCTAATTAATGGATCATAAAAGCTTTCATCTACCTTATTTTGCCATATTATTGACCTGTTTAGATATCTCTGTAATTCTGGCTGAGGGGATACCCTCGGTATCAATTTCTTTATGTGTTAATCTGCATATTATTTCTAGTTCAGTGCTTACCAAATGACCACAGAATTAGTTCCAAAAGTTGTTATTTGGTGTTGCGTGAAAAACACATTCCATGATTAAATAGGTTTGGCAAATATTTAGATAAAGTTAAATGTTTATTTATCTATTTGATTGTTTACTTGAGGACTCATATAATTTTAATATAGTAAAGGACAATATATCCTGATTATCTGAAACTGTAGAATTCACTGATTCACAAATCTGTTCTGGAATAGAAACTACTTTGTTTTATTTTCTTGTTTGTTGTACTGTGGAACTTTTTCCTTAGAAAATATTTGGAACATAATGGAATACATGGTATCTAAGTTCTACTGTAGTTATAAGGTTCATAATTTTTCTCTTGAAATTATAGAACAAATTCATTAATTCAATGACAAATCTAAAAACTACTAATATTTTATCAATATATTTTCTAATTTCTTCTTGTCAAGTTTTGATATAAAATATAACATATACAAATCCTCTAAATATCTGATTTCTTTTCAATGTTTCCTGTAACACTTCTTTCCCCTTTTAATCAATATTTCATCCAAATTCATGAACTTTTGTAAGTCATGTGCAGCCATTCTTTTTAAACTTTTGCCTTTTGACAGGAATGCACAGGGATTCCTAAGTTACATCAAAAATAAGTGGTCTGACCAGAAAGCAAAGAGCGTGACAGCATTATTTCATGAGCACAAAGTCATAGCAGATTCTTTTTGCAATTTTTGGTAAAAACGTTTGAGGAAAACTTGCCTCAACGCCTCTAAAATTTTGAGAAATGAACATGGATAATTCTTACCTCTGAGTCTCCAAGAACCCCTGGGGGCACCCTCTGTGTGAGGCACTTGAAAATGTCATTTTTAAAGAGAGAGGAATGATAGCTTTTCTCCCATAATTGATCAAACCCAAGGTAGCAATTTTATATATGTAAGTATTTTCTTAGTAGTGGTTTTAGGACTATTTGGACAGGTAGAAATCACCATGTAAAGGCAATTTCTGAGTTTAGAGAAAGAGTAAAAAGGAAAAAAAAAAATGTATAAAACTAACCCACGCCAGATATACAATCTCCTGGATAAGGAGGAAGATTATTCAGTTCCAAAGGCCCCTGAGTTACTGTCGAAAGGAGGGTGGGAGTGGGATTGAAGCATTTCCTGGTTATATACAGCCTCGTCTTGCTTTTCAGATTTTACCAGGGCTGTTAATAGCCCATTGGCTCTTAAGGCTTTTTTCCATAGAATAGCTTAGATTGGCCACAAAACAAGATTTATTGGAGGAGGAGGATTTCCATGTGCCCAATGATCTGATTTTAATTCATGGTCACCCCTTTTCCAGAGAGGAGTCCACAGACTCAGCACTCTGCTATAGGGCAGCAGGGGTCCAGGAGAAATAAAAGGGACAGTTCTGCCAAGATGAAAGGCATATCCTTGTTAGCCACTATAAAATTCAGGCTCTCCTGATGTCCCTGGCTCTTCAAAGATCTCTGGGCCTGCTAGAAAGGTCTGCTGGGCCCCTCTTTCACCCAGTCTCAGTCTCCAGCTGCCTCCGGCCACACAGGAGCTTCTTTGCAGGAGGCCTTCCCAGTTGTGTTCTGATCCTCCTTAAAGTTCAAGGGAAAAGGCAAGAAGTTGGAGGGAAATCAGCCACTTTTATTTTCTTCTTGTTTTGGTTAACTTTAAGACTAGCTGTGAAATAATGCTTTTTTGAATCTTTTTCTTCTTTTACTTTCATCTTTTATCTAAACCTATTTAAGTGATAGAGGAGGGGCCAGAAGGAAGTCCGATCACATGTCCTACCTGGTTAAAAATATAATCATTAAAATTCTCTATTTTTAAACATAGAATATTGTAAATCATATCTTTTTTCTTCTGCAAATTCATGCTAATGTTAAATATCAAAGCAATAAATTTTCACTTGGCAGCAGATTTTTTTTTTATATAGGATGCTTTACTTTTTGTTACTTATCTAAATCTGAAATTCAAATATATGATTGTTTGGGGCTTCTTTCCTAAAGTAACATAATATTTAGAGTCAAGTCCTTGTGGTTTTTTTTTCCACATAAATTTCTTAATTTTTTCTAGTGAGCAATGTACACAAAGACCTTGCAAAGGTCTTTGCTCACAAAGATGCTTTGCAGTGAATGCTCAAAAAAAGAGGTGTGTTTTTAAATTATTACTGTTTTTCATTTTATTTTAAACTTGAAACATCTGTAATACCCAACCATAGGAGATGGATTAATACATATAGAAGAAAGGACACAGCCATTGTTAAAGATTTCTTAAAGATGATTTGATTGTGTAGAGGAAATACTTACAGAAATATATTTTAAATACTAATATACTGACTTGGGTGTCAAGCACAGTGGTTAAGCTATTGCTTGGAATGCCCACATCCCATATTGGAGTGCATGTGTTTGATTCCTGGCTTTGCTCCTGATTCCAGCTTCTTAGTAATGTGCACCTTGGGAAAAAGCAGTGATGCCTCAAATAAGTGGATCCCTGCCAATCACATGGGATCCTGGACTGAGTTTCAGACTCCTGTCTTGAGCTCTTCCCAATCCTAGCTGTAGTGGGTATTTGGAGAATGATCCAGCAGGTGGGAGGCTTCTGTCAGTGTCTGTCTCTCTTTCTCTCTGTTGTCTCAAGTAAAAAAAATTAAAATTATATTAAGAAATAAAATAGATTTCATGTATTATGCTATAATATGTCTCCTATACATAATAAAAATTGTTCTGAGGAAATACTTATAAAATTAATGAACATATGTATTTGATGAGACTTCATAAGGAAATTTTATTTTTCTTTTACTCTACGTTTTTTTCAAAATATATATATATAACTTTAATTGGAAAAATTATACATATAGATACTTAAGGGTAAACTGCTAGTCCTACTTCTCAGAGAAAGATCCAACTACAATTTACCATCATATCTTCATGAAAACAGTTTACAAAGAGTAACTGACACCTTCCATGAAATTCAAAATGTGTCTTGAGGTTTATCTTCCAAATTTCAGCTTATACAGTAAACTCTATAATTCTTTGAACCTTTGTGCTTCACAAACAGATTGTTTAACATTTCTTTTGATTTCTTTCTCCAGTTAAGTGTCAGAATTTGCAATCTGTTTTCAGTCAGACAAGTAAATGCAGACCTGAAAACCAGTCTGTGTGCTTGAAGGAAGGGGCCTCACCTCTCTACAAAACTCTCCTTTTAAACGTTAACAATACTGGCTCTGGTTAGCTACAAAAAAGATGAATGTATTCCCTGCCTCTTCTCTTTTTGGCATATTCAGTTTCTGCTTGATTGGTTAATTGCCTGGAGTCTTGAAAAAACCTTGGGAGATGAACTCAGCTCTCCCAGGAATATTTGTATTCAGCCAAGCCCTAGGCAAGAAGGCAGCTGGAGAGAGACTCCATGTTAGAATCCTTCAGGTGTAATGAAAAAGTTAACATCTATATTACTTTAGTGTTTTACAAAATGTGGTCCTTAGGATACCTGCAACAGAATAATCCAGGAAGACTGCTAAAAACGTGGATGCTCTGGCTCTACCCCAGAACAATTAAATATGAATATTTGAGGATAAATATTTAGTACAGACATTTCAATAAATTCCTCAAAGACTTTTTTTGCACTTGAATATTTTTAGAACTAGTAGCTTATATTTCTAAGCAAGATTTATTAAGACTTCCTGTAGATGACTTGAACAATCACAACTGGTTTACTCTTGATGGTTTTGTACTGTTTTCTCCAACAATTAATTGATTTAAAACCAAAATTTGCTTCTCTGGTGGGAGTTTTAACCATGTTAACAGTTTTCTTTCTTTGGTTCTTGGAAAATAGACAGAAATAAAGATAAAATCATAATAATTTTCCATCAAAATGAACCAAAAATAGTCAAATGCATCAGTAAGTTCTTTTGATTTGTTGTTTTTTCCTAAAGCAATAAAAGTAAAACAAATACTAATTGAGAAACTGGTATAATTTGATGCCATCCTGCAAACAGTTTTTATTGATGTAGAATCTGTAACAAAACTTTTTATTACAACTGATAGAAAATCCATTTCCAGATTACACAATAAATGAATTTACCTGAAAGGTACAGAGGTTGGGAAAAACAGGTTCCAGATGAGGTTAAATCAAGTGACACAATATAATTTGCAAAGAAAAACAATATTAGACTTTTACCTTGTCTTAATCTTAGCTCCCTTTGTGCTAAAAAGCAGTGTTCAGCTATAGATTCTGGTAACTCTACTCTTCCTTGTTCATATCTGGAAGGAAGAGGGTATTACCCTAAGCAGAAATCACCAAAAACAAGTAATTATTGTTCCCAGAGCTCCAAGTAAATGTCTTCTTATGCTTGACTTGACCCATAATTGAGTCAAGCACCCACCTCTGAACCAATCACTGAGTGCAGAGAATAACTGCTGTAGACCACTCTGCTCCTCCCTTGGAGTTGGAGGCATGAATGCCTCTTCCTAGAACTCTAGACAAAAATGAATACCCAAAAAGAAGAAAATGAAAATCAGTTTACTGCATTCAAAAGTAAAATGGTGGCACAGTCAACAGCTGTTCTCTGCAGTGAGGAGACACAGATACCCGAGGCTTCTATTTGGTTATCACATTGAATGAACACTTAGGGCCTGATTCACAAGGACAATAAAGACTCTGTCTATGAACAATAAAACAAGTTGGGCAAAACATTTGATTAATATGTAGCCCATTTACTTTAACAAATACTTATGTCACTTTATAAGTTAAACTGCACATTTTTATAAGCTTTAGAGGTTGTAAAAACATAGTAGGAGAAATGCTATCCAAAGAAGAACCAGTATACATTTACAGATGCTTAATTTTGTTGGCTTATCATATTTGGGTAAAGCAGTTGTCTCTCATTTTTGCTAATATTTAAGGAGCATTAAAGCTTTCAGATAAAAACGTACATGTATAGAAGATGTGTTTCCTAATAAGAGAGATCCTTTTTTAATAAAAAGATTTATTTATTTTTTTGAAAGTCAGAGTTACACAGAGAGAGAAGGAGAGACAGAGAGTGAGAGATCTTCCATCTACTGATTCACTCCCTAGATGGCTGTAATGGCCAGAGCTAGGCCTCTCCAAAGCCAGGAGCCAAGAGCTTTTTCCAGGTCTCCCACTTGGGTGCAGGGGCCCATGCACTTGGGCCATCTTCGGTTGCCTTCCCAGCCCACAGCAGAAAGCTGAATCAGAAGTGGAGTAGTCATGATTCAAACTGGTGTCCATATGGGATGCTGGCACTGCAGGCAGCAGCTTTACCCACTAGGCCACAGCAATGGTGCCTTACGAGATGCTTTAAAATGGTCTTTGTGGAATTGAAGGGGGGAAAACTGCTGCTATGATTTCATAAGAGATGATACATTTACTTTGATTCACACAGGAATTATCTCCTAAGGCTGACTGGAATCCTTTATTCACAATCATCTTCATATAGCTTTTGTAAGTAACTTGTTTCTCTATGATATGTAAAGCGGAATCCCTACATATTCAAGACATAGTGTCAACTAATTGGCTCTATGACTCCTAACAGTCCCTTTGGCAAAGAATATAAAATCTTTCCCTGCCCCAAGCTCTTAGCTTGGAACAGACTTCAAGTTGAAATTTACTTTTCTTTCCACCTTCAGCATACGGGTCCTCAGGAAGACTGATCCAAGTGAAGCAAATGTGAATAATGTATCGAACTTTTGAATGGGAAGAAAATGTACAATAGTGATTAGTATTAAGTACTGGGATGGGAGTAGGAAGGGCAGACTGCAAATCACAGTTGTAAACAATATTGCTAAAAGCTATTTGCAAAGACACTTGAGAGTCTCTATCATTTATGGGAGAGGGATTACAGACTGACTGTCCTCCATCTTCCTGTGTCTTGGTTAGCAGCAAGAAAGAAACATTAAAGGAGAGTGATGCTATTTATTGAGTGTCTATTATGTTTCAGGACATTAAAAAAGAAAAGTAGCTGTATGATGTTATCCAAAACTTACATATTAATTTGTTCTCCATTCAATCGACCAGTCATATTGAAATGAGAGTCACTTAATTTCACTTCCAAATTCTAAAATAGTATTTTCAGTGGCCTAGCTAGGATCAATTGCAGAAGCTTTGACAAATCAGCCAATAACATCTGTGGAGATGACTTTAATAAGCCAAATTAGGTCACTTGCCCATGCACAGACTAATAAACTGTGTCTGGTTTGTCAGCATCCCATTGTGAAAGCATGGTTGCTGCAACTGGAACTAAGTAGAGAGAAGTGAATAAAGAAATTGGAAGGGGAAGGGAAGGCTGACAGATAAAAATGAGATGTCTGCAGGATTCATTTCTTTCAAAAATATTTATTTATTTCAGAGGCAGAGAGAGTGAGAAAGCTCCCTGTCTGCCAGTTTACTCCCAAAAGTCCACAACAGCTGGGGCTAAGTTGGGGTTAAGGCCAAGAGCAGGAAATATAATGCACATCTTCCACATGGGTGACAGGAACCCAGTTATCTGAGCTATCATTGGATGTCTCATAAGGTCTGCACCAGCAAGAAACTGGAGAAGGAACCAATCAGGACTCAAACCCAGGCACTCTGATGTCGGATGCTAGCCTAAATGCCTACCATTAGAAGACCCATTTTGAAAGTGTTCTCTCCAACCACCTCTGGGGAACTCTGTCAAAATAAATGATGATAGTGATGGATTATAACTCATTGAATAAAATAAATATAAATAAGGCTACATAGATAGAGATAAATATTTTACTTCAATAGTATGCTAAATAATAAATAAAAAGAGTATCACAGGGCTAAAAGTCAAGTTTTTGCTAAAAAAGTGAATGTGAAGAATCAAAATTTTATATACTTTTAGGAAACACCCCATAGATATGTTGTTTCTAATTATAAAAGAGAACATGGGGCTACTGAGAAGATTATAGATGCCACCCTACCCAAGGGAGCAGACTTAATGTCACTGGTATTGGAGCAGACATTGTGGAACACACATAGCTTCTGCGATCCTAAGACTCACCTGCATAATCTGAATCTAACTGGGAGACACAACAGACAAATTCAAATTGGAGGAGATTCTATAAAATAACTGACCTATATTTTTCAAAACTGTCAACGTCAAGATACTGAAAGAAAGGATGGGAAACTTTTCTCAATTAAAAGAGGCTAAGAAATCATGACATCCAACCAGTATTCCAAAATGGGATGCCTTGTTGCAAGTGGCGGTTAATGCCCTGCATGAGAGTGCCACCCCTGTAACTTACTCAAAATTTTCAGTCAAGGGCTGTTTGTCTCCTTGTGAATACCTATCAAGAATGTCAACTTTTGAAATAGTAAAGATATAACCTGTTGCTATTACAATCAGTATTCAAATATTCTTTCCATAATGTACCATGAGTATTTAGAATATTATATTTTGGTGCTTTTTATTTGACTTTTGGAATCTAAGAAAACAGTGTGTCTAAAGGGTGAATCAGAGGCTTTTCACAGACATACTTCTGCTACTGATGTATGTGCTTATTCCTAAAGTATATGAATAAATGTTAAATGTACTGCAAAGACATCCAATCTAGGGGAGAAAAGACTTTCAAGAGAAATCATGGGATTAGAAAAAATGCTGGGAAAATCTGTTCTTGTTTCATTTTAAAACTGCACACATGAGAAATTCACACTCCAAAATACACTTTTTCTTCAAACTATGTAAAAATGAACAGCTTTGTTTCAAGAAGTTCTGCTAATGTGAAATTTTTAATGATCATTTCAGTAGGTTTTCATATTTTTCATGTTTTTAGTATCTTAAAGTTAGCTGACTTTTTACTTGATAAAGTATTACTTGTAAGAGTGATAATGGGAGTGGACAATTGGACTTACAACAGGGTCATTTTCATTATAAAACTAATGTATTGGGCTGGTGCTGTAGCATAGCGGATAAAGCCACCACCTGGCATCCCATATGGATGTCGATTCAAGTCCTGGCTGCTCCACTTCTGATCCAGCTCTCTGCTCTGGCCTGGGAAAGCAGCAGAAGTTGGCCCAAGTCCTTGGGCCCCTGCACCCACATGGGAGACCCGGAAGAAGCTCCTACCTCCTGGCTTCGGATAGGCACAGCTCCAGGCATTGTGGCCACTTGGGGAGTGAATCAATGGATAGAAGACTTCTCTCTCTCTCTCTCTCTCACTCTCTACCTCTCCTCTCTCTGTATAACTCTGACTTTCAAATAAATGAACAAATCTCTAAAAAAAGTAATATATTAACATATTACATACATACATTTTATATCATGCTGGTTTATTTTTATTTAAATATAAAATATTGCATTTAAAGTAATGGTTCAAAGATCCATTATGTATTTTAATATGAGTGAGAAGCAAGTAATGTCAAATGAGAGATAACAAAAAGTACCTGCCTGAAATAAAGCTCTATGCCCAGAGAAACAAAGTAGACTGACCCAGTAAGGACCTACATCCTGTTACCCTTAAAATATTCTCTCTTATTCTACTTTCACTACTTTACTTCTTACTTATGGATCCTCTCAAAAATGATAGGGGCAATACACAGTAATATTTTAAAGCAAGGAAAATAGGAATATTTGTTTAATAGAATATGAATGCTCTTCAAAAGGTTTATGGAAAATGTTGCTTTGGCTTACCAAGAAAATGGTATATGGACTTCAAATTATTTTGGCACCAAAATGAACTCATAATGACTATTTCTTTTCTTTTTTTAAGTGCTTTTACTTAATTGAAAGAGTTACAGAGAGGAAGGGAGACACACACACACACACACACATATCTTTCATTCACTGGTTTGCCGTTCAGTTGGCCACAAAGCCATGGCTGGGCCAGGCCAAAGCCAGAGGCAGGAGCTTCTTCTGGGTCTTCCATGGGAATGGCAGGGACCCAAGCACTTGGGCCAGCCTCTCCTGCTTTCCAGGTGCATTAGCAGGAAGCTGGGCCACAAGTGGAGCAGCTGGGACATAAAGCAGTACACATGTGGGATGCCAACACTGCGGGTGGCAACTTAGCCTGCTGTACCACAGCACTGGCCCCACTCATATTGACTTATAAGGTGTGTAAACAGGATCTGGATTGAGTTTCAAAGAAGGAAAGATACCAGTCTGAAAATCAAAAGTTCCTATCAAAGCAACATAAGATTTGTTGAAACTTAAAGAGGGATAACATCAAATTTGTAGTGAAACTTGAATGAAAGAATGGTGAAATTATTGATGCTTTATGAAGTTTATGGGGATGTTATAACCAAGAAACCATCAGTTTATGAATTCATAATGCTTTTGAAGAAAGTTCAAGACAATATTGAAGATGAAATACATTTTCCCAAACCATCCATATAAATTTGCAAGGAAAAGTCTTGTTCGTGCCCTAATTATAGAGGACTGAGGAACAAGAGTGGAAACCAGTTCTGTAGGTTTCTTAGTTGGTCCAGCGTACATAATTCTGACTGAAGGATTAAAGTGGATGAGCCAGTGGGTAAAGCCGCTGTGGTCAACACCAGCATCCCATGTGTGCACTGGTTCCTGCCCTGGCTGCTCCACTTCCAATCCAGCTCCGTGCTGATGCACCTAGGAAAGCAGCAGAAGATGGCATAAGTGTTTGGGCCCCTGCATCTACATGGGAGATCAGGATGAATCTCCTAGCTCCTGGCTTCAGCCTGGCCCAGCCCTGGCTTTTGCAGCCAACTGGGTATTGAACCAATGAATGGAAGATTTGTGTGTGTGTGTGTGTGTGTGTCCCTTTTTTTCTGTAACTCTGACTTTCAAATAAATACATCTTAAAGAAATAAAAATGGTTAAAATGGAGCAAATTTTCTGTTCAGGAGTACCAAAACTGTTTTATTCAGATGAACTGTAGACAGGAACTCAGTTTTCAATGGAAATTTTGAACAAATGGGATCAAGATTCTAAGGTAGGGGTTGTAACAAGAACCGTAACAGGAGATACAACACAGCTTTATCTGTGTCAGTCGGTGTGATCCTGAAGACACCAAGCCACAGAGGTGGGGTTTGGTCGGAAGAGGGAGAGGAGAGGTCAAGAGCAAAGATCAAGGCAACACATTCTGGAGGTATGCAAGGCATTTGCTTCTGAACTTTGTGGAGGGCTGAAAAATGCCAAGATGTGCTTTTTTAAGAGAGTGTCTTGAGAAAGTTAGCTGCAGAAAAATGCCTGGGAAACCTTTACCAGAAAGTCCTTTCCCCCACCCCCTGCTCTTTCTTTCCAGCAAGCAGGTGCAGTTTTGTGAGCGTTTCTGTGGGAAAAGATTTGCTCTCTAAATACAGTCTTGATTTTGCTCTTTCTGACTTCTTTCTGTTTACTAGTCTTTTTTTAAAAAAAAAAAAAAAGATTTATTTTATTTATTTGAAAGACAGAAGAGTTACAGAGAGAGACAGAGCCAGAGAGACAGAGAGGTCTTCCATCCACTGGTTTACTCCCTAAATGACCACAACAGCCAGAGCTGAGCTGATCTGAAGCCAGGAGCCAGGAGCTTCTTCCAGGTCTCCCACGTGGGTGCAGGGGCCCAAGGACTTGGGCCATCTTCTCCTGCTTTCCCAGGCCACAGCAGAGAGCTGGACTGGAAGTGGAACAGCCAGAACTTGAACTGGTGCCCACATAGGATGCCGTTGCTGCAGGCCAGGGCTTTAACCTGCTGCACGACAATGCCAGCCCCTGCTTACTAGTCTTAAAAATGTAATTCAACTCCACTCATTTTTCTTTAGCTAATAATTAAAAGAAACAGAAAGAAGTTTTCGGAACCCTCAATTCTTCAGCGATGGAATAAATGGCTAGTGCCCTGGGTTTCAATACTTTTTTGACCTTGATGGAGTTTACATTGAGAAACCAATTTTCTTTTTTGAGTTACTAGTTTTTAATTCTGTTTTCCCTACAGTTTTTGAAGTTCCCTCATATTATGGTGTGAAGTTTTTTGGATGCTGTATCTAAAGTTCTTTTGCCTTACTTATCTGGTTGTCTAGCAGGAGTTTCTTCAGTAGAAACCTTGGGGGTCGGAATGAATTAGTGTGTTCTGAAACACAACCATTAAGAAACTGACTGTTTTATTTGCATGAGCATTTTAAGGAAGTGCTTGTGGACACGTTGTTGCTGAGTAGATCAGAGGAAGGGAAAAAGTTTGCTCCCTGTTCCTTTCCCCCCTCTTTCTCTGGCTAGTTTTATGCATATATGCTTTGTTTAAAACAACAAAAAATAGCAATATCTATACTGTATATTTACGTAAACTCAATAACAGGCCAGCACATGTCAGAAAAGCACATTGTTACTTGAAAACAAATGAGAAAAACAAAAGAAATAGAGATTAAGGAAAGAAAAATGGTTAAAAAAAGATTTTTTTAACAATTAGTAAATGGTAAGAAATCTCCTCTTAAAATGTGCTTTTTTCTGGGACACAGAACTCTGTTTCTTTTTTTCTTTGTTTTATCTAAATTTTTTCCATGTGGGATTACTTGAGATTAAAAGATACATAAATTGAAATTGATACAAGTATCTATGAATGAATGTCTGCCTCTGTGTGTGTGAGTATATGAAATTTTAGAATGGAATAATCAAGTAGTGCTCCACATTAAAGTAGAAATCAAAGACTTATGGAAAAATTAGAATTCAGAGGAAACCAAAGACTCCTAAACATAATTAAAAATTAACAACATATGTGGTTTTCTGTTATTTCACCATTAGAGCAAAAAGGATAACCTTATCCAACACTTTAAATGTCATTCCTCATAGGCTGAAGAAAACTTATTTATTTTTTACTTTGAAGGGAATTTTCCTAGTGGGTTTCAGAGTTGTTGCACCCCTGCGGATCGTGGGAGGTAATGGTGCTATCGTTTACACTGTTTATCTAATACATTAAATAGCAGGTTTGTGGTGCTTTGCAGGCAAGGGTTTCTCAATGTGTATGCCATTCAGAATGTCAGTTAGTACAGCCTGCAAAACAATTCTGAAAGAAGCCAAAAAAATATATAAAAGCTGAGCTTTCTCTATGGTTGTCTAAATTAAAACATATTCCCTTATTTAAAATTTACTTTATTTGAAAGGCAGAAATACATAGAGAGAATGAGTTTGAGAGAGAGAGCGAGCAAGAGAGAGAGAGAGAGAGAGTTCTTCTATCCACTGGTTCAGTCCCCAAATGACCACTCCTGTGCCAGGAGCTTCTTCCAGGTCTCCCACGTGGGTTCAAGGGCCCAAGCATTCGGGCCATCTTCCACTGTTTTCCCAGGAACATTAGCAGGGAGCTGGATTCAAAGTGGAGCAGCCTGGACTCAAAACGGTGCCCATATGGGATTCTGGCATCTCAGGCAGGGCTTTACCACTATGCCAAACGCCAGCCCCATATGTCCCTTATTAATAGGGCTAGAATTTGCTATCCTGAAAATGCATTACTTGACCCTGTGCAGCTGCAAAGTTCTAAAATGAAGTCCCCCTATTTCATAGGCGAGGCAGATGTAGAGATAGGCGAAGACAAAGGGAGAAGGAGAGAGAGGGAGAGAGCATTTAAAAATCTTTGAAATCCTGACCTTTCTGTTTGTGTGATGAAATTTTTTTAAACAAAAATGACCTTTTACCCCAAGATCCTATATAGTTTAAAAATCCCTGGTGAAAATGTTATATTGGTGTGTTGATTTGCAGTATTCATACAAAAGTTAATTAATTGCTCTGTGGAGATTTGGGTTGGGGAAGAATTTCTGTGAATAAATTAATCTTCTGAATCTTTTCCTCCCGTAGAGGAGTCCCTGAGGTCAAGACAAAGTCTAGCATTACAAACAAGATGTACTTTCCGTCTGTGTGATTCCTTCCATCAAGTCAATGATTAGAAAGATTAACATGCAAATAACAGACTAAGCCAGCTCTTCTAAGGGAAATAATATATACCAATACATCTTGAAAATCACTGAGACCAAGATCTATTTCTATAAACGTCACTTAGCTTTATGCTAATCACAATACATTGTTTGGAGAAAAATATTAATTTAGGTAGGTCTGAAGAGTTGTCACCCAGTTAATTAATCCCATCTGCTATTTTTACTGTTGGAAATTCAGCAATCTGTTTGCCAGGAATTCAAAACCAGAAGAAAAAAAAAAAAGGCCCCATGAGCCTTTGTCGACAACATCTTTTTCCTAATATACATGAATTCAAATTTGAAAAGGTGACGAAGAAGAAAAAATTATCAGGATAATCTGCTTTATTTCATTTGGGTTCATGGAAATTTAGAAAATTAACTTTAAATATCATGACATTCAAGAAAACCAAACTGTAAAATTGCAGGGGAAAAAAAGAAGGGAAGTGTAGGAATATGATTAAAAATTGTACCTTTGTTCCTAAAATAAAATGAGCAGTTCCACATGAAATTAAAATGTATACTTTATTCCTCTTTGATCTCTTATGTCAAAAATTGTTCCTCATTCTCTTAGGGTAACTTTGGAACCTAACTTGAAAGTTGATTTTTTTTTTCATGCTTATCTTTCTACCTAATCTTTATGCTTTAGATAATAGTGTTTTGAGAGCCCTGATATTAGACTTGTGAAGAAATAACTCACATGTGACAACATAATGTGAGTAATTACCTGCATTACAAAGTTCCCAAATAGACATATGGTATCTTATTTTCCCTAGTGTGTTTATCACTCAGGTGCTTAGGGAAATGCATTAACTCTTCAGGACATCCATTTCTCTAAGACTCTAGGTGATGCCAGAGCATCAAATACAAATAAACTGAGGCATTTATCAGTGAAGAATAGAGTAAGTCCAAGACACAAATCTATGCGCCCACTGAAAGCATAGATTGAATTTCTCCTTAAAAGTCTTTTCACAGTTGTATATGTGTTGAAATGGCTACCATAAAATTTATTAGAAAATGACCAACCACCAAAGTTAGCATTTTTAAACCTTATTTTATTTGTTATCATCTGTCACCATGAATCATTCATTCTTTCCTTTAAACTTAAGTATGATCTTACCTTTATGATTAGTTCTTCTCCTTCAAAAACATCTTTTCAAATCTTCATATTTTCTCCTCTACATCTTCTGTTAACATAGTCCTTCTTGAATTCGTGGGTTGAAGTATCATCCCTTATAGTGTGTCTCAATGTCAAATGGTATTTCCTTCTGCTATATTCCTCTTCCCAGATGCATTTCAAATTGAACCTACCTAAACCTTATTCTCACTTTGGTTTCCCTCAAACTTTAGCTGGTCACTTATATTATCATTCACCATCTAAAGATGTCCAAATTTACTGTATCTGGTTAGTTCAAAACCTCAGTTAGTCACCTCTTTTTTTTCTTATTTACTTAATGTCTATTTTAACAAAGTCTTGATGCATATCCTCAAATATGAATATTTTCAACAAAATAAACCAATAATGCCTACTTAACACCACACTCTCAGGATTAGTTTGGATAAGAATTTATATTGGGTGCATCACAAATAGCTACTGATGTGCATAGAGTTTTAAAGAATTATGAAATATTATCCATATTAACTGGCTACAATATTGTTGTTACAATATTGCTGACTTTGCATTGGAGTTTATATCAGGATTTATAATTGTTTTTCCAAAAATTCAATTTTAATGGTCCATCTATCAGAATAGAATTTTATATTCTCCCATTTACCCATTCTAGATGTAGGGAAAACTTGTGATTTCTCCCCCAAAATCCATTTTTTGAAACTTATGTGTTATAAAATTTTAACTGGTTCTAGCACTTTCTTGTAATGTTCTATTATCTACTTGTTTGTTGCAACTATGGGATATGAATCTCTTTATCCTTGGAAAATGTATCTAATTATATAACTTTAATTTATTGCATATCTATTAAGTGACCTCTGTATGTGAAAAACTGCTAAGACATTGGGAAACATCAATCAGCAGAACAATCAATGATCCTTATCCTCAAGAGACTTAAATTCTATCCACAAACAGACAGTAAGCTGCAATCCTAATAAATAAATGTGTATATACTAGAACATAACTAGTAAATGAAAAACAAAAAGAGCTCAATGTTAAGTGGAAAGTTAATCTTGGAGAAGAAGCTTGTAATTTTAAACCTAGAGAGGAATGGAGAGAACAGATGGACATTTTTTGGCCACCATGTAGAAATTGTGACAGGAAGACAGATTACTATCCTTTCCTCTTTTCAAAATTGGAGGTTGTATTCCTCTTTTTTTCCTTTTGTTCCAATCAACTCCCAACCTAAGTAGTGTGATAGAAAATCTAATGTGCTGTAGAAATAAGCTCTGAAATAGCCAATGAAAGAAGCTATTCCTAAAGAGTGAAGAGTTAATGAAGAATTTTTAACAGCCTATCGACTCAACTTCACTCTGTTACCATTTAAATGGTCTCAAATGGGATGTGAAGCTTAACATATCACGGAATAGCATGTACTTTCTGGTGGCTGCAAACATTTTCTCATTAATCCTGGTTGCTTGAAACATCAGCAATACCAAGAAGTTTGGAAAGAGTCTGTAGCCTACGCTCGAACTTCTTTGTTTTAAAGATAAGAAAAGGAGGATTTAACAAAAAGCAGTATTGTAACATTTTCCTTATTGTTTTAATTAAAAATTGGTTTGTTTTTACATAAAAGAAAGGAATGAATTATTATCCTGTCAATATTACTGTGACTAGATCTAGTATTCTTCTAACAAAAAAAAATTAAAACTCATAAGTAAATCCCCTATCTGTATCCTGTTGTATTATTTGTTCATGTTAGGTATTAAACATTTACATATTCTTGGTTTCATGTTTTTATCTTAAATCACTCTATTTACATAACGTTCTGAACATACTGCTTTGCTCATATTCTGTTGGCAATTATGAATGTTTTTGAGCTGTGAAAGTATATTTTGTATATCTGTATCCATATATATTTAAAAAAAAAAAGACTTATTTTATTTAGTTGGAAGGCAAAGTTACAGGGAGAGGGAGTGGGGGAGGGAAAGATAGAAATCTTCAATTCATCCACAAGTTCACTCCCCACAATTGCTACAGGGGCCAGGAGGGCTGGGCCAGGTTGAAACCAGGAGCCAAGAACTTCATCCATATCTTCCATGTGGGTACAGGAGTCTAAGTACTTGAACCATCCTCCACTGCTTTCCCAGACCATTAGCAGAGAGCTGAATTGGAAGTAGAGCTACCAGGACAACTTGAACTGGCTCCCACTGCAGGCAGTGGCTTAACTCACTTTGTGGGACAATGCCGGCTCCAATCTATATGTCTTTCTTTCAGAGTCTACTTTTTTGACATAGGACAAACAATTTTTTTGAAAAAGTATGATATTTTATGTGGGTATTAAATTTTATACATCCTGTTTATTAGCTCAAATATGTCCATAAATAAAGAGATCTCTAGTTTCTGAACATGTTAACTGGATGTCCCTTCCACTGTGGAATTTAAGTGAACATACCAGTCTTCCCACAGTGGTTCCAGCATACAATCAGTTTTATTGATTGTACAATACAATCATACACTATTTGTATGATAAATTAAATGGTCAACATATCCAAGTGCAATATGAAACATGACTATCACTAAGGCATTGCTCTTTCATGTGACTTCCAAGATATTATTTTAGGCTCTGTATTTCTGGAACATCCTTTTATGATTATTGCCATCCTATTTTCTTTCTAAAACAATGTTATAGACATGTATCTTCATTAGCTAAAGGCTTTTGCACTTGGTCTTAATCCTTCTCTCAAACCAAGCTTTTTTAAAAAAAATTAATTAAACAATTAATTAATTTGAAAGGCAGAATTACAGAATATAGAAGAAGACATAGCCGACGCCGTGGCTCAATAGGCTAATCCTCCACCTTGCTGCGCTGGCACACCGGGTTCTAGTCCCGGTCGGGGCGCCGGGTTCTGTCCCGGTTGCCCCTCTTCCAGGCCAGCTCTCTGCTATGGCCAGGGAGTGCAGTGGAGGATGGCCCAGGTGCTTGGGCCCTGCACCCCATGGGAGACCAGGAAAAAGCACCTGGATCCTGGCTCCTGCCATCGGATCAGCGCGGTGCGCCGGCTGCAGCGGCGGCCATTGGAGGGTGAACCAATGGCAAGGGAAGACCTTTCTCTCTCTGTCTCTCTCTCTCACTGTCCACTCTGCCTATCAAAAAAAAAAAAAAAAAAAAAAAAAAAAAAAAAGAAAAAGACAGAGAGAGAGAGAGAGAAAGAGATCTTCCATCCAGTGGTTCACTCCCCATATGGCCCTAAGAGCCAGGGCTGGGCCGATCAGAAGCTAGGAGCCAGGAGCTTCTTCCAGGTCTCTTGCTTGGATACAGGGGCCCAAGCACTTGGGCCATTTTCCACTGTTTTGCCAGGCTCATTAGCCGGGAGCTGGATTGGAAGTGGAGCAGCCAGGATTCACACCAACATTGAAGCAGGATGATGGTGTCACAACTGGCAGCTTTGCCCACTTTACCACAGCGCCGGCTACTATACTCCATGTTTTCAAAAACCAACACCCTGATGCCTCAGTTGATCCCCGTAATAAGTTTCACATCTGTCTAATTTCACATTCATAACTGTTCCCTAGATCTGATTTTTTTTACCGTTGAAATCTGATATTTGAGTATTCATTTCTCACCGAGCCTCTTATTCTTGTATCCTTTTAACTTCCTCATTAATTACTTGACCTAAATCTATTTATTCTCTTTTCTACCTCAAAGCTTCGAACCCATTAGTGTCTTCCATTCAATGTTTTTGTTACCTTCTTTTAGCCTTTATTTATCTCTTCTTAAGAATATCTTCCCCTTTTGTGTATGCTGGATTTTCTTTGCATCCTGTTGCCCTACAAGAGAGTAAATTCTGATAGAACAAGGACTTTTATGTTTTGTTTCCTGACGTCTCTCCAGCAGCCGCGAGTACCTGGCTACATCGGTAGGCTCTCAGAAGGTATTTGTTGAAGGTTTAATACATCAGAGTGAAACTCAAATGTCAGTTCAGAAATGCTTGTTCTGATGACGCAAATTCAGAAACTCTTCACCTGTATGCTCATTCTTCCTCCTCAGATTTTCCTACCTTCTATGTTTTTTCCTTCCTTCTTTCCTTCCTTCCTTCCTTCCTTCCTTCCTTCCTTCCTTCCTTCCTTCCTTCTTTCCTTCTTTCCTTCTCTCTTTCTCTCTTTCTCTCTTTCTCTCTTTCTTTCTTTCTCTTTCTCTTTCTTTCTCTTTCTCTTTCTTTCTCTTTCTTTCTTTCTTTTGATTTATTTAGTTATTTGAGAGTCAGAATTACACAGAGCAAGGAGAGGCAGAGGGAGAGAGAGGTCTTCCATCCTATGGTTCACTCCCCAGCTGGCCCCAACAGCTGGAGCTGTGCCGATCCAAAGCCAGGAGCCAGGAGCCTCCTCTGGGTTTCCCCCATGGGTGCAGGGGCCCAAGGACCTGGCCATCCTCCACCACTATCCCAGGCCATAGCAGAGAGCTGGATAGGAAGTGGAGCAGCTGGGTCTCAAACCGGAGCACATATGGGATGCTGGTGCCTCAGGCCAGGGCGTTAACCTGCTGCATCACAGCACCTGCCCCTCCTTATTTATTTTTACCTACCAGGTAGTACTATGGTTTGGAAGGTTTCACCCACTCCAAAATTCATATTGAAATATAACCTCAAAGATTCAGATTTTGCCAATATCATTGTGTTGAGAGATTGGGCCTATAATATGTGATTAGCTTATGAGGGTCCTTCCTCAGCAATAGGATCAGATTCTTATAAAAGGGGCTGGTGTTGTGGCATAGTGGGTTAAGCTGCAACTTGGGATACCCACCTCTCATATGATACAGAAAGCTGGTTTGAGTCCTGTCTTTTCAACTTCCAATCCACCTTCCTGTTAACACATCCTGGGAGGCAACAGATGACAGTTGAAGTGCTTGGGTCCCTGCAGCTCAGGTGGGAGCCCCAGGAGTTCAGGGATCCTGGCTTTTTTTTGGTGCAGCCCCAGGTGTTGAAGGCATTTGAGGAATTGAACCAGTGATTGGAACATTCTCTCTCTCTCCCCTCCCTCCCCCCCATTCCTAATTTTCAAGTAGATGAAAATAATCAACTTTTTTAAAAGACCTTTATAAAATAGGATTCACTCAGCATTCAGCAGTGTCCAGAACTGTGAGAGACAAAGAATATTCTGCTCTTTCAAATTATCTGGTCTGTGGTATTCTGTTATAATTCCAAAAGAGAATTAGATGGCCAGGAACTCACACTAATTTATTCAGTACTCTATCCCAAGCATTTAGTGTGGTGCCTTGTATATCATAGGACATTAATAAATTAATTACTTCTTGGCCAATTTCTAGAAATTGTGGGTAGTAACAGTATAAAATTTGTAAGGATCAAGTGGTACAACAGAGTATAAATAACTTAGCAAATTGCCTAGGAAAAGTCATCACTCAATATTTACATATTTTTATTATGCCACAGAAAAGTCACAAAAGTAGTCCTCTGAAACAGAAAGTGATCATATTGTCTACTTACTACTCTTTTCAAAATTTCATTATAGTCTTTAAGATGAGCATCATGTCTTAGCATGTGTCATCCAACCTTTGCTTAGTTCTCCTGCCTCATGCACATAGTCAAACCACACCCAATGCCAAGTCCCCGCCAGCCTGACCTACACTGAAGAACCCACCATACACTCCTTTTTTTTTTTTTTTTTTTTGACAGGCAGAGTGGACAGTGAGAGAGAGACAGAGAAAGGTCTTCCTTTTGCCATTGGTTCACCCTCCAATGGCCGCCGTGGCACATGGCGCTGATTCGAAGCCAGGAGCCAGGTGCTTCTCCTGGTCTCCCATGTGGGTGCAGGACCCAAGGACTTGAGCCATCCTCCACTGCCTTCCCGGGCCACAGCAGAGAGCTGGCCTGGAAGAGGGGCAACTGGGACAGAATCCAGCGCCCCAACCGGAACTAGAACCCAGTGTGCTGGCGCCGCAAGGCGGAGGATTAGCCTAGTGAACTGCGGCGCCAGCCTCACCATACACTCTTCTTTCCAGGCTTCTACCAAGAGGCTCTGTTACCCCCGTGTTTTACTGGCTATTGCCGGCATAGTTAGAAGATCAAACTTGAGACGATCTTTTGTGAAGCGTTCCCTGACTCCTAACATGGCATCCTTTGTATAAAAACAACCTTTTTGCCTTGTTCATCTCCTGTAGACTCCTGCAGACTCTTCAAGAGCAGGAGTTATTTTGTGTTCCTCTTTACATCTTTGCCACCTGGTGAGGTGACAGACGTATTATAGAAAAAACTTCCACAAGCTTCTATCGACTCATCTGCTCACGTACTAGCTTCTGCTCCCCAATGACTCTGCTGTTCCTCCTTTTACCGTCAATGAAATTTAAGTGTCCGTCTCTAATCCCCTTTGCTCACAATCTCATAAAGACTCCATCCTTTTGTGTCTATCCGAGGACTTAAATCCATTAGCTTTCTTTGGCTCTTTCACATCATCAGTAGTTGATTATCCAAAGAATTATTTTGTTCTGTCTGTATCATACACATGCAAACAACCTAATTTTTTTAAACATTGCATAGTGAGTTGTGTATGTTGTGGATGTCCTTTTAACCGTAAATATTTCTGTGCATATTTCCTTAGAATGAGACTATCTTCTGATTCTATTGCAGCAGTTAAGATTTTTTAAAATTTACTTATTTTTGATCATTTTTATCTAAGCTATAATCAGTACTTTGAAGTAGTCAGTTTACCTAATAATGCCTTTCATGCCTTGTATAAAAGGAACTTGTCTAGAGTTAGTTCTTCCATCATTTAGTCTATTCTGGAATATATCCAAATGTTCCTCATGTCTTTAATGATATTGCTGTTTCTGGCAAAATAAAGTGTAAGCCCTGTGTACTATTTTTTAATTGTACATTGATAGTCATCTGACATAGACAATATTGTGTCTATCTCAAGATATCACATATAGAGGCAAACAGCACCCATCTGTTCTTAATTGTCAATATTAATTTTGATCACACATTCAAGGTCTCTTGATTTTCACACTGCTACTTTTTCTCCCATATGACCAATAAATGGTCTGTAAGAAATATACTAGTCCTATTCAAACCCCATACTTCACATCTGTGATAATCTTGCCTGACCTAATCCACATTTTACCATGATTGCTGTAAAGTGAAGGTTTTCCAGCTCCTGCCTTCCTGCAATATTTACTACTTGGCCTTCAGCCTTTTTCCATCACTATCACTATCCTTACTCTCTCATTTATTTAGTTCTTATTATTATGGGATCAGACTTTCTCATGGTCTCATTGGTTTATAGCTCATTACAGAACTTCATCATATTGTTGTAAAGATTGTCTACATTTGTCCGGTTCCACGGCTCACTAGGCTAATCCTCCGCCTTGCAGCACTGGCACACCGGGTTCTAGTCCTGGTCGGGGCACCGGATTCTGTCCCGGTTGCTCCTCTTCCAGGCCAGCTCTCTGCTGTGGCCAGGGAGTACAGTGGAGGATGGCCCAAGTCCTTGGGCCCTGCACCCCATGGGAGACCAGGAGAAGCACCTGGCTCCTGCCATCGGATCAGCGCAGTACACTGGCCGCAGCGCACCGGCCGCGGCGGCCCTTGGAGGGTGAACCAATGGCAAAAGGAAGACCTTTCTCTCTGTCTCTCTCTCTCTCACTGTCCACTCTGCCTGTCCAAAAAAAAAAAAAGATTGTCTACATTTGACCATCTGGCTTCTGTACTCTCGTGACATGCGATTGTTAATTTCTGATTGCGTCCTTGCTTCCTAACATAAAGTGTTACAGACTGATTTTGCTGATTCTTGCCTTACCTTTCTTGGAAATCAGTCATTTCTCCTAGGAGCTCTGGTTTCTTTTAGTAAATAGCAGTAGTAGAGGTCAAGATTTTAGGTTCAAAATTTACTTTGGATGTCTTTGCTCATTAATTCTTTTACCAATTAGATTTTTTAAGTATATGCATATGCATATACATATATACATGGAACTATAAATGACTATTATTTAAATTATTGCTCGTGCACACACGTGTACATGTAAGTCTGCTGGAAAACAATACTTTCACTCTCAATGTGTTTCCACAGACGTTTTTCTTCCTTCCCTCAATCCATGTTTACTTTCCTGTTCTACAGTGAGAATCCCACTTCCCAATGAGTGCCCCACATTTTACTCATTTGATCAGTTCTATAATACATTTAAAATAGTAGATGGAATTTAGTAGTTTCAGAATTTTTATGACCATGCCATTTAAAGAAACAAGCCTCCAAAAAAAGAAAAGCATAAGACTTGTCTGAAATTTTCCCTCTGCTTCCACCTGGCCTGGCCAGAGAAGAGGATATATCAGCACAGTGTATTTCTGAATTATTTCTAATTTCCCTCCCTCCCTCTCTTCCTTTCTATCTGTGTAATTACAGTATTCATTGAAATGAAATTGTGCTCATTGTTGCAATTGTATTTCTAGTTTAGATTATTTCTCACCTTCCCATTTTGATGGGAAGTAAATAACTGCATTAAATTTAATTTTTAAGAAGCAGGATATCAATACATCTTCAGAAGATAATGTACAGAAAGTATTAGTCATACAAGTGTTTCTCATGCCCTATTCATGATAGATAACCATTTTTGATGTGGTTTTCATTTTGTTTGTTTGTTTTTGTTTTGTCTTACTTTTTGGTTTTGGAATGCTGTTGTTGCGTTATTTTGGTTTGTTTTTCTTATGCTGAATCAAATTTATACTCACAAACAAATATATAAATGCCTTCTTTCTTACACAAAAAGTTAGACACTGTTTTATTTTTATGCTTTTGTTTCCACATAAATTATCTTCTAGACATCTCTCTATACCATGAATTTCTTTCTCATTTGATTTTATAGTTGTAAAATTCTGCATTGTGTGTACTATAGTTTATTTAACTAATCCTGTGTGCTTGAAAATGTCAGTGCTCCCAACATTTTGCTAATATAAAATAATACTGCTGTGAATAATTTGTGTGCACACGTTCATATGATCCAAATGATCAACGGATTAAAGAATAAATGCAGATGTTATGTCTTGCTCAGTTTTGCTACTTTTCTAAAGAAGTTGTGATGTTTCTGTTTCTATTATAAATGTGCATTATGGCTCACTGCTGCCAACAGCTTCTGAATTTTTAGCCATTCTCCTGGGAGAGAACTGGTACCTCAGTGACACACTGACGTACACCTATTTGATCTGAGTGTTATTGAATACGTTCTCATTTTCATATGTTATTTTGTAAATAGTCTGTTCATACATTTGGCCCATTTCATTACAGAGTGTTTATACTTATTAGCCTTAATTTTGAAAGTTCTTCATAAATGAGTGATACGAGTCCTTTACCTGTTACATATATTACAAATACTGCCTTTTCATTTGTGTTTCAGCACTGCTGATGATTTTATTTTTATCATGCTTTTAAAAATACTTATAGAATAATATTTATTTAATTTTTATTAATAAAAAGAGAACAAATTCCATGTATTTTATAGGTACCAGTCCAAGAAGAGATCCACACTTCTCTCCCTTCCCCTTTTTCCCTCAATCCCCATCGTATCTTCCTTTCACTTTTTTCTTTAATTTTTGCAAAAACATAATTTCAGCCCACTTTATAATCACAAGCTTAAAGCACCATTAACCATAATATTCAACAAGCAAAAAGCAGAAAGACCACAGTTCCACAGGAACTGTTCCACAAGAGTGTAAACAAGGGCTAAAAACAACAGCCAGAAATTTCAAGATGTCAATTTCATTCCTATACATTTTTCTATATTCTATATTAACTACCACATATCAGACATTGTTTTATTGCATATGTATTTTAGTCATAGTTTGAAAGTTATCTCCTACATGAATAGAGTTAAAGAAAAGCCCAATAGAGAAATTTACCCATATATTTTCTCCTCCTTATGTAAAGTTATTTTTTCATTTAGATAATTACATATTTTGAATTTATGATTATTTATGATGTGATCAGAAACAGAATTATATCTTTTATCAAGTGGCTATCCAGTTGTTTCAATGCCGTTTATGGGAAAGATCCACTGTTGTTTTTCTTTATGTTTTTGAAAACATGATGCCAGTATAAATCACAAAAAAATGGGTATGATTATTTATGTATATATGATGATATACAAGTGATTATATATGTGTATATATATATATATATAAAATCTGGGTCATTTTTCCCTTATACTCAGGGATTCATTTTGTGTGTAGATTAAGATCTTTAATTTCTCCAAAATCCTTAGAGTTTTAAATATCCTTTTATTTTCATGTTCGTTTTCTCTTTCAGAGATTCTGATAATATGTACGTTTGATTTCTTTTGTATAGTTTCCACTTTGATCACGTTCTCTTCTTTTCCTTCTTAATCTCACTTGTGTTCTCTTAATTATCCTTTCTGATTTTCTGCAGTGCCTTAGTTTCCATTTAATTCTAGTCTCCCTTGATCACCTTATAATTCAGTATTCATTTTGGATGAGTTGTCTTTTTTCTTCTTAATTCTTTAGTTTGGTCAACACTTGTTTTACTTCTCCTTAATTTCTGTTTTTTCTTCTCACTTTCATATTTCTGATTCAGTATATTTCCTATCCCCAAAATGCTTTTCTAAGGCAATTTATTTCCATTTGAGATGTTGTATTTAAACTCTCACCAGGTGATAATTTTTGTTGTTTGCTTTTGTTTTAGGCAGAAGTCTTTGCAATAGCAGGATTTTTCATACAGAAAACAATTTATGGCATTTTACAATATTTTTGTATCTGTGTAGTCCGTTTTCTTCTATTCTAACTTATACCATAGTCCACTTTTCTTCTGAGGCAGGTTTTGGATCAGCAGTTAAGATACCACTTGGGATACCGCATCCCGTATTGTAGTGCCTGAGTTGGAGACCTGGCTGTACTCCCAGTGTGGTTTTCTGTTAATGTGCTCACTGGGAGGCAGTGACGACAACTCAAGTAGTTGAGTCTCTGTGTATGAGAGACATAGAATTAAGTTGCCAGCTCCTGGCTTCAGCCTGGACCAGCCCAGGCTGTTAGTGGGCATTTGGGGAGTGAATTAGCAAATGGAAGATTCTCTCTCTCTCTTTCTCTCTCTCTTCCCCTTCCCTTTAGACGTCTCCCCCTCTCTATGTCTTTCAAGTAGATTTTTTAAAAATAAACATCCTCTTCTGTTATTGTCCTCTCGTATTGTTTTGTTTTGTTTTGTTTTTCTGTAAATGTGTAATGGTGGAATTGGGATAAGGTTTGTGTTAATTTTCTTTTTGTTCATCAATTTCTTTTTTTTTTTTTCTTTTTATGTGATTCTCTTCTCTCCATGCCTTGTCTTAAAGTGCGTTTCTCTGTAACTCTGGTCCTTCCCTCAACCCTCAATTTAGTGCATTTTGAAGATTGCTACTTCCATTCTGCACACTTGAAGGCCCATTTCCCATAGTTGAGATTATGACGTTCAGTGTTGCTGCCTCTTGCTTTCTTTCCTGTTTCCGACAGTCCCTTCTGCTATCTTTAACAGAATTTTTTTTTCAGCTGTCTTCTGCTCTTTGTAATAATGGACAGAAGTGAGGCTTCTAACAGTTTTGGTTTCACTTCTCACAGTTGATGGGAGAGTTGTCTATCAAATAGCATTAAAGATGTTTGCCCTGGTAGCTTTATTGTTTTGCTCTGTTGAGTTTGGTTATTTTGTAAGTGTGGAGCAGAGATTTTGAAACACCATGCTACTGTTTCGCAGGACCCTGCTGACTAACTCTTATTTCTTATTTTACCTGACTTATTGAAAGTATTTTATTTGATTCATCAATAGCATCATTAGTATATTAATAGTTATACAGTATTTCATGTATATCCACCTCTTGGATATACTTTTGTCATTTTCAATTGAGTATGTAATTTCTGGGTTCTCTTTATGCCTTTCTCATTGACCCTTCTCTTTGCTTTGTCACTTCTATTTCCTCTCTCAGATCTGCCAGATTTGTACCTACTGCATATACCTACTTCTCTGCAAGGCCAGAATCATATAAAAGGGTGCTTTAAAAATTTCATGTATAAACTCATGCATTTCAGGGGTCTTCAGAGGGTTCATGAAAAATATATATTATGAATAAGTGGATTTTGAAATAAATTTACAACTAAACAAATTGATCTTTTAATGCAAATTTTCCATAAACTTTTAAAAATATTCTCATACAGTTTTTACATAACATCTGACCTTGGAATTCAGGAAGATATCTCAAATTCAAGTGATAGCAACTGAGCTACTAATTGGCCTGTTCCTGAATTAGATGCCCATTCTTCAGACCTCTCTATTCCCATTAATGGCAAGCAGGTTATTTTTATTAATAAAACCAAAACCTGTGGCATCTTTTCTGACTCTTCTACTTCTCTTGAACCCCACACTTAATTCACCACAAAATCCTGTTGGTTCTAATTCTAAAATATATCTGACTTGAACATGCCCCACACTCTGCTGTTATCACCCTGGCAAGAGTTGCTATCATTCCACATGGGAACTGCTGACAACCTCTTCCTTGGTCTCCCTGCTTCCTCCCTTCAATATTTAAAGAGGCCAGAATGGTTCTTTTCCAACTAAAAGCATATATTATCATTTTTATCCTCCAGATCCTCCAATGGCTCTCTCTTTCCCTAAGTACAGACGCATAATTCATTACCATGGTCTACATGGTCTGTGGCCCATCACCTCTGAGATCATCTGTTACAAGTCCCTTGCTACTTATTCCATTTCAGGTAAACTAGCAGCCTTCCTGGTCCACAAACAAAGCTAGTTGTTCTGCTGGATTCAGATTTTACATAAGCAGTGTTTGCTGATGAGAACTCTTCAGTTAGACATCCTCATGTGAAACTCTCCCACTTGCTGAAAGGTTATGCTAAAATCTTACCTTCTCAATCTGACACACCCTAGTCATCATATTTGTCATTTAATCCTTTGTCATTTAAACATCACTTGAGTTTATATATTTTTTAATTTTAATAACACTTATGACCCACAGTTCTCTGGTGTTATTTGGCAAAAGGATGTATCCTAAAGTAACCCTGGTAGCTTTCAATACGAACTCTGGGTAATGAATACTAAAAAATTAGTAGCTTATTTTTTATCACTGCTCAAAATTATTAGCTTATTTTTTATCACTGCTCAAAATTACACTCTAGAATAGAAAATAAAAACGCTTGTGCTGGAGTGCCACATCTGTTCAGTTAGAGCACAGGTGGGATGTGTAAGGTACTTACAAAAGGGTTGGAAATTCATTTGACCGCTAGGACGCATTTTGTAAGAGTAGGCTTGTGGAGGAATTTCTTCTAATCCCTTACTTCTTCTAAGCAGCTCTGGAGTATGCTGTATTTTTTTTTTCTGAAATTTTGAGGTTTAGGGAAAGGATAAAATGTAACATAATAGGCATTTATCTTTAAATCCCTCCTACTCTTAGCATATCTCCAAGGAACAGCAACAGTTCTACAGTTTGATGTGAGAAACGGTTGCAAGTAAAGTTATAGAATTTAGAGAATTATTTATTGCTTTAAAACACCCAATTATGAATCAACCAAATGGCCTCTTAGAAACTTGATAGAATTACTGAGTCACCCAAAATGTGATGTGTGTCCAGAAAAAGTTTCCAAATGAAAGAGGGGTCCAGTTTATTAGGAAATGTCTCTGGAAAAGTTAATTAAGGAATCAAAGTCTCTTTTCCCCTGTTTGTGAAATGGAAATAATAATGTCTACTTTGTACAATTTGTTTAAGGATTAAATGGCTGTGAAGTGCTATGTTGCTTTTCTATGACAGCTGTGAAAATTGCTACAAAGTTGTCACTTAAAAATATACATTTACTATCTTGCAGCAATGTTGATCAGAAGTCTGACATAGATCATGGAGGATATGATTCAGGTTTAGGAAGAGTGCTTTCCCCTCTGGAGGCCGTGGGAGAGAGTTCATTCCCTTGCTTTCTCCAGTGTGTGGAAGGCAGGCACTTTGCTTGTCTCATAGCATTTTTCCTCCATCTCTAAATCCAGCTCTTGAAGATCAGCTCCTTCTCCTGCTAACATCTCGCCAGTTCTCTCTTTAGGTTCCCATTTTATTTTTGAGGACTGCTGTGAGTACATTAGACTCATTGGCTAACCCAGGACACTATAGCAGTTTTAAGGTCATTTGATTGGCTGCCTTAATTCCATCCACAAGCTTATTTCCACTCTTTCCTGTGTCCTGACACCTTCACATGGTCTGGGCATTAAGAAGTAGACATCTTCGGGGTGGTCCTTATTTTACTCACTGTAATTGCTAGTTGCTATTGTTAGATTTTTTTAGTTTTTGTTTGTACTCTTCTGTGGAGGTAATAATAGTATCCGTTTCATAATGTATTTGTGACTATTAAATGAGCTAGTAGAAACATAGTACCAAGGATAGCTTTTAGTAAATGGTAGTAGATATTAAGTGGTGCTTGGGGTCTAGTTCTTTCCAATAGTAAAATAAAAATTAACATATTAATATATACACACTGTAAAATTAAAGATTGTATATTGTTCCTAATGCTTACAGGTTATATACTGAGTCAAGTTGCTTAACATTTCTTTTTTTTTTTTTATCTTTTATTTAATGAATATAAATTTCCAAAGTACGACTCATGGGTTACAATGGCTTCCCCCCCATAACGTCCCTCCCGCCCGCAACCCTCCCCTCTCCCACTCCCTCTCCC
Source organism: Oryctolagus cuniculus (assembly GCF_051225735.1). Taxonomy (NCBI): domain Eukaryota; kingdom Metazoa; phylum Chordata; class Mammalia; order Lagomorpha; family Leporidae; genus Oryctolagus; species Oryctolagus cuniculus. The sequence goes on from NC_142872.1 coordinate 53,785,355, forward strand.
CATCCATTCACATCAAGATTCATTTTCGATTATCTTAATATACAGAAGATCAGCTTAGTATACCTTAAGTAAGGATTTCAACAGTTTGCTCCCACACAGAAACATAAAGTGAAAAATAATAGATGATTTTTTTTTTAAATGATGATGAAATCAGAGCAGACCTATTGTCATGTTTAATCCCAGTGAGAGTCAAGTTGGGAGTTGATAATTTCTTTCTTTTTTTTTTTTTTTTTTACAGAAGATCAGTTTAGTGTACATTAAGTAAAGATTTCAATCGTTTGCACCCCCATAGAAACTAATCCTTGTATTTCTCAACTGTAGGAAAGGATCGATAATTAGATATATCTTAGTGTACCTCAAATAATTCTTGAAAAGATAAAATGAGAAAAGTTACATAAAGCACTTAGTACATTATGTGATACCTAAAAAGGGCCCAGTAGCAAGTTAGACATTTTTATAACTTGTCGTAATTGGAATTTTAATTCACAATAACATGCAAATTATTATCTCTGTATGTTTGTGACCCACAGCTCTCTTTTATTTTTTTTTTATTTTTTTATTTTTTGACAGCAGAGTGGACAGTGAGAGAGAGAGACAGAGAGAATGGTCTTCCTTTGCCGTTGGTTCACTCTCCAATGGCCGCCGCGGCTGGTGCGCTGCGGCCGGCGCACCGCGCTGATCCGATGGCAGGAGCCAGGTACTTCTCCTGGTCTCCCATGGGGTGCAGGGCCCAAGCACTTGGGCCATCCTCCACTGTACTCCCTGGCCACGGCAGAGAGCTGGCCTGGAAGAGGGACAACCAGGACAGAATCCGGCGCCCCGACTGGGACTAGAACCTGGTCTGCCAGCACTGCAAGGCGGAGGATTAGCCTAGTGAGCCGCGGTGCCGGCCGACCCACAGTTCTTTCTAAAATGACTCCCTTTGGAACTATTCCTCAAGTTTCTTAAAATAATTGACACTCTGAACAAACTGGGAAAGTATTTGTCATGGACAAATGGATTCAATCGCTTCAAGCCAAATCAGGTTACTCCCTACCTACAGAATGTCTCCTTTTTTCAGAGACCTGTTGAGATTTGGTGGACAGTAAAGATGTGTGAGCATTCATAGCCTGACCATAAGCCAGGGGGAGAGGACAGACAAATCCTTGCCAAGTCCACATGCACTAGAAGCAGAGCCACATTCTGAAGTCATGGAGGTCTAACTGCCTGCAAAAGGCCCTGCGAAGCCTCTGGGTATTTGGAGGCTTCTGAGGCCATTCTTATTAGAACCCTCTGTTGTGAGCCTGAAGGGATTATTTGAAATGCTCTCATTTGAGGCATTTTCCATTGCAGTGAGTGTAATTTTGTCCATGTGTCCATATATTATCTATCAAAATACAACATTATTCCAAGTTGTTTAGAATGAAGCAAAATTTGGCCCTACTTTCTTTTTTTACCTTTTTTCCAATGATCGATATTTTTGTTTGCCAAGGCCACCAAATATCCTGTGAGTTTTTGTCAAATACTACCTTTTTAGGACTTTTTATATTTTCTGTTCCTTCTACCAAGAATGCTGTCAACTTTATTAGACTCCTAGAAAATTTTTCCTTGGCTTCACAGTCTATCTCAGATACTACCTCCCTCTTCAAATCTCTTCCTTAAAATATTCATATATCCATTTTCTAATCTACTTTCAGGCCTATATTGGTTCTTGAGGTAGAAAATGCATCTTTTCTTTGTATGTGTGTCCATGTCAAAAAGTGATGCATATTGCTTAGAATGTAACTGAAACTTTGGTAAATTTTTGACAAAGGAGGCACTAGAGTTGAGAATATTTGTATTCCAGTAATCACTCATACTAACATAAAGCAAAAGTAACAAATTATGAAAAGGATATCAGAGGTTTTTGTTTGTGTATTTGTTAAGGATCAGAAATGGGAGCCTGACCTCAACTGAGCAGCTGACTTTCTCAGTCTCTCACTAGTGGAAATTCATTTATCTCTTCATTAACAGTTTGGCCACATCTTCTACATTCTTTCTCTATGTCAGATTGGATGTTTTGCATCTCAAGCAAAAAGATGAGAGGATAGGCACCAAAAAATGATGGCCTTTGTCACCCCCAAATTTAACAATTTTCCATTCATTCATGTTACAAAGAACAACAAGTCTTGAATACTAATAACAATTTTGCTAGAGAATTTGATTTCTCAGGTCAGATCACTTTCATATTAACAATGGTCAGGAATTTTTAAGGCTTTGAGGGTGAATTGTTACTAAGGTGACATTTTAGGGGCTGGGAATAGTCCTAGATAAGAGGAGGAAGTGTTGAGTGGGGCAGTATCTCTCCACATTTAGGCAGGAGAAATAATTGGATTCTTATCAGGTCAAAGCGAAACATTTTATTGGATTGCATTTTTTTTCTTGAAAGAACAACTTAAGGTCACAGGTAAATAGTAGCTCTAACCATATTGGCAAAATGGTGCCCCAGACATGAAAGTCATTGGGCAAAACCATCCTTCTCAGTTCTGCCAGGTTGAGCCTAGCTTCTCCCACCACCCAGAGGCTTGAGGGACTTGGTGTCTTTTACATGCAGAGCCACTCATAGGGACTGCTGTGTATTTATTAAACACCACCAGCACTCATTATGGATGTGTTAAAAATTCAGATCCTTAGAGAACACAGTAAATCGAAGTATTGACTCCTGTTTCACTTTCCCCATCTGTCCAAACATCAATAACAACAGCGTATGGGGGTCTGGAAGCACTGGGCTAATGTACCTTCCTTCGATCATAATTCCAGAGTTCTCCTTAATTAAGATTGATTTTTGCCCCTGTGTTGTACATCTCTTAACTAACAGAAAAGTCGCAAGGGCATAGTTTAAGCATTAAGAATGTGAAAATGGAGGAGGAGGAAGTGGAATCCGAGATTGTGCTTATGGAGTCGAGAAACTGCATAGTTCCTATGCTTAAAATAGATCCTTAAGCAGATTCCCAAGGCATTGAAAGAGTCACTTAAGGGCAGTGGAAAAATGAATTGCTCTTCCCACTCACTTTTCTATATGTGTGCTGCCTAGGTGCATTCTTGTTGATGGGAAGCAGGAGAGTTACTTTAGATGAAGCCAGGGAAGGCCACAGCAGGCCAGAGTTGTCTGCTGTTTTCTTAGACATGTTCAGAAACATCACTATCATCAACAAATTCTATTGAGTGCTCACAATACTACAGGCTCTTTCAAAATACTTGGGCTCAACAAAGGGAAAGTGCAGCCTCTGCCCTCAAGCAAATTACAATCTAGAGTGGAAAAAGGGAATGTGAAAGCCTGTAACACGCAGAGTGTGAAAATCCTACACAAAGGGATTTTGATTAGTTATGACTCTGCACCTTCATCCAGCAGCTCAAACAGTGGCTTCTTTGAGGAAATAGTTTTAAAGATGTGAAGGTTTTTGGTTTTATTTTCTTGTTTGTGTTTTTGTCTTAAAAGGGGTTTGAACAGGAACATGTTGGTTTAGGAAAAGAGGCTGTTCTAAAGATTAGGAATTATTTTATGCTAGAATTTTTAGCTTCTTGCTTATTGAAGTATAGCATGAGGTTGAAAAGGCATGGAATACATGTATGTGTGTATGTGTGTGTGTGCACACACGTAGGGTATGGAAAACTTGGCTCTAAGAAAGGCAGTTTCCAGTCCCTGTCACACAAACTAAAACAAGAAACTTAAAATATTTATTTTGATTTTTTGTAATCATATTAATAACTGCATTCGATGTTGAGTTTTTTTTCTGTCTTCTGTCTCATGTCAGCTCTGCTTTAGATTTTGGATACTTGTGGGGAACATCTGGAGACGTCTGTCGGGTATCATTTGGTAGCTCACACTGTACAATCCTCATGCTAATTATAATACAAAAATAAATTACTTTGTTTGGAATTTGGCCTCCTTTTCCCCAACTCCAATGTTAAGTGTGGAAAACATAGCCTCCATATGATGGTATTTGGAGACGAGGTTTTGATAATGCCCTGAAGGTGAGGCCTTCGTGATGGGATTAGCGTCCCTGGAAGAAGTAATGCTGATATTTTCTCTTTCTCTTTGTGTCTTTCCCTCTCTCTTTCTCTACCTCTCCCTCCCCACCTCCCTTCCCTGCTATTCGTATACACAGTGTTGTCTGTAAGCCACAAAGTGCACCTCATCAGAATCCAACATTCTCATCCTGTTCGACTTGCAGTCTCCATAACTGTGAGAAATTAATTTCTGTTGTTTCAGCCCAATAATCTATAGCATATTGTTACAGCAGCACGGGCTAACTAATACAGAAGTTATTGTAAAGCTTTGGTGTATGACTCCACAGGCTATCCGGGTATATATTTTCTCAGTGTCTCTCCAAGGTTGTCCACATATGTCTGTCCTTCCCAAATAACTCTCCGTTCTCATTTGTGAAGACCACACTGGGAAGTTCCAAGAGGATAAGAGGAAAACCTAGACGATAACAAAGAGTAAGGCAAATGGGATATGCGTCTATGTAAGCACATGTGGGCCCCTACTCTGAAGAAAGCACTGAGTTTGGGAGGGTAGGATTATATTAATATCACTGCATAACTGTTCAGTAAGTGGAGAAATATATAGTTTATATCTTAATTTATGACAAGCTTAGTAATGGTAAGGTCATTAAAATCTTTAAATATCCATTTTAGAGTCCAGATTTTGTATCTGTATTAGTCATAAGATGCTAAGTTATTCTGGGAGAACAGATAGACCCTTCATATAATAAAAGCTTAATTCTTGCTCTCATTGCATGTTTATTTGGCTCATTGGAGGAACTCTGTTCACAAACTCAGGCTAATGACATTCCATCATCTAGCAGATTCAACATTTAAAACTCAATATGTCTATGATGGTTTCCTTGACACTGAGCAGAGGACGTGAAAGCTTAACAATCAGGTATTAATTCGTAAATTTTGTAGCCTGGAAATATAACATGCCACTTCCTCTAATCTCAATGACGAGAAGTAACCACATGGACTCTCCCTCTATGTGTGTGAGACCTTCCATTGCAACATAAAATCACCTGCTATAGGATCTTAAATAAAAGGGATTTATTCCAAAATATCATGATATGAAAGAATCCATCATGAAAATTCAATCAAGCTGTATAGTCTAGGTCAGAGTTTCTCAAAGTCTGCTCTCTGGATCAGTAATATCGTCTGAAGACATGTTAGAAAATCAAATTCTTCATCCTGCCTCATTACAGGACAAGGGCTCAGCAATCTCCCCAGAATTTCTTAGGTGTGTTTAAGTTTGAGGAACAATTGTTCCAGTCATAGGAAGCCAGAGCTTCCAAATCCTACACAAATACAAATAGAATTTTAATTGTGAATCAGTCTGTTCTAGTGTAGCTATGATCATTTGTTAACTAAATCTGATAATGACCATAATATCTTACTTTGCAACTGGACAATGTTCTCCTTTTCTGACATGGTATAATTTTCACAATACAATGTATACCCCATTGTTATTTACACTTTACAAAATAATCTATATATGCTTAGAGGTGATAGATCACTGGATTTGTGGGTGCAGAAATTGATATATATGCCTAAGAAGGAGCATTCCATAGAAGACTTTTTAGTTGCCTAGTTAGTTTATTTCTCTAAGATTTGATCTAGCCCAAATTTCTTCCTTTTTCTTGCAATGGCTCTACATACAGGGAGTGAACACTTTACTCTGTAGAGACAGAAGCCTATCCTTCGACTGTATGTATCATGGAAGCTGCGCTCCATTTGCCACAGTGGCTGGCTAATATCCTTGTCCCCCTTACTTTGCATATTTTATGTACTACATTACTGCATCTTTCCACTGTAGACCATCTAAGTCCTATCCTCTCTGGTTGCGCTTTATTAAAAATGCTTTCCCTGATTCTTTAGCACATGGCTCACTATGAAGACACAGTGGGAAAGCCTAATGGCACGTTCCCTAGGAAGCCTTTCCTTGGGTATCTCAGAGGTGGTCCCAGGAATGCAGGTCCTCCCCAATCCTTAGCAGTTAAAACAGATAATCTCTGCTTTAATTCTACTCTAGTTGAAATGACCTTGAGGTCTTTTGTTACAACCTCAGACCTGTGGGCTTCCTGCACCCATCCTTCTGGTACTAGAAAAGCTGGTGGGATTAGTTTCCTGGTACTATTGTAACAAATTACCACAATAATTGTGGCTTAGAACAATACACATTTATTATCTATCAGTCTAGAAGTTAGAAATCTGATGCAGATGCTGCTAAACTAAAGTCAAGGTGTTGGCAGGACTACATTTGTTTCTGGAGGCTCTAGGGAAAATCTGCTTTCTTGCCCTATTTAGCTTCCAAAGGCTGCCCCATTTCATAGCCTATTATTCCTTTCTGTCTTCTAAGTCGGCAACAGCTGATGTTTCAAACTCCATCACTCTGACACTAATTTTTCTATCTCTTCTCTATGCTAACACTGGGCCCACCAGATAACCCAGGGTAATCTAATGTTAAGGCCTTGAAAATTTGATTCTATCTACAATCTTTATCCCTGCTTTCTGTGTGCCATCACATATTCATAGATTCTGGAGATTAGGATGTGGGAATCGTGGTGGTGGTAGGGGGAGGATATAATATTGACGAAATCAAGATTTATATATTATCCTTTTATTGTTCAAAATGTTTGGTTCACAAAAGCTGAAACTGAGTGTGGAGTTACAGATCAAATGGACTTGCTTGTTGACCTCTGAAATCATCTACCTCCACCATTAACATGGCTCATGTGTTTCCAAATTTCCCCAAACACCCTTGGTTCTTTCCTCTATCAATCCTCATAAATCCTGGCTCCAAAACAGACATCCTGTTAGAGGTCATTGACACTCCCCCTGACTCCATTCCTTCCAGATGTTTCTATCATTGATATCATTTGCCTGGTATCTAGAAGTCATTACATCTTTCTGCCCAACAGCAAGTATTAATATATTTCTTAATTATCTGTGTAATGTAAGCATTTTGCTCATTCATTGTGGACTTTTTCTCCTTCTTTCAAGAATGTTATTGTGTTAAAGGCTATGCTTCTTAGCTTCTCTTATTTTGTAATGCAAAGTTTGGTTCATTTTTTAATAAATATTTCCTCTCGAACTCATGTGACAAAGATTTTCTTTAAACAGGAAGCTCTTCAGAGTACTTTGTTAGTTAGTGGACTAACCCAGATTCCTCAATGCACTCCATTCTCATTGTTTTTCTACCCTAAGTAAAATTTCTCATAGAAGTTGGTCTTGATCAAAAAATGCAGCTCTTTAGTACTGCATCCACATATTTCCAGGATTTATCAAGTACTTGCCATATTGTACCTAAGACTGTTTAAGGATTTGACTATGTAAACAAATTATTACAAGAAAATTCTGTATTATATGCTATGCTTACTTTTCTCTATTTGTATCCAGAAAAAAATGGATGGCAAAGAGTTTAGGGAACTTACTTATGATCACACAGCAAGAAAGGGTCAGAAGTGGGTGGGTGTCAGTTCCTAATGACAAACTCTTAGGGCTTTAGCATAAAGCTACAGGCCTTGGCCCTGTAGGGTTCTCATTTCAGTTGCTCAACCAACTGTCTCAGGAACCATGTAAATCATACTTATTAGACAACAAACTGTTTTTTCCAATTCCACTCAAGAACTATTTACTGAACGTGTGCTACACTCCAGGTGTCATCTACCTGTGATTCTGCAGTGTTTATGCCAACTCAGCCCCATAGCATTATAAACGTTCTTCACAAGATCCTCTGTCTCAAATATAGAAACCACTAATGTCAAAAGCATTCTTAAAATTGCTACCGATGCGAAAGCTTTCTGAGCACACTATATAGATGTTGATAAAAAGAAAAAAATAAACTTGATTTGAATAAAAGGAAATCAGCAGCAGTTGTTTTGTCAGTTCTTCTCAGAAAGCAGTTGTACTCAATGTGGAGCAATATGTCCCAGGGATGTGTGCATAGAGAGGAAATTAATACAGTAGAAGCTACTTGGCTTTTGGTAATGAAAAGCCAAGCTGTAGGACACTGTGGATGGAAAAGGGGCAGGGATGAGGGTTCACAGTTATCTGGAGGGACAGTAGGGTTTTTGCTTGCACCTCCCACATAGGCACACACCAAGTACTTACGTTCTGGGGTCATATTTCTCGGAAGCAGTGCTGTTCTCCTTTCACGGATCCTACAGAATTAACTCAATCCTTTGACTTCTGGTCATGCCTCTTAAGAAACAAGGCAAGAGGTAGCCAGTGAATATAAACTAACAGGGACTCACTCCTGTGAAGCACTATGCTGGGAGCACCTGCACCGCAACTGGGCGGGCAGGTGGCATTGTTGAACTAACTACAGTCAAGGCCCGGAGCCCACCATCAGAATTTGCATTTCTATTTAGGCCTTAAGGAATTTTGGGGGTGGCTAGTCAGACACCAAAGGCTGAGTACATTTGCCTATGAGCACTTTTTTAAAAAATTTCAAGAATTCGCTTTCACTTGTGAGCTCTATTAATTCTGTCCTCTGACTTGCCTCTCTTCATACCTAACAGCATCCTCCAGAAGCTATAAAAATCTCTAGAGGTCCTTGAAGTAATGAGAAAGCTGGTTTTTTCCCCTCTCTAATAATTATACTTTGATTTCTCCATAACAGTCTTCAGTTTACAGCCAGTTGTCAGCACAACTTTTTGCAGCTTTAACCTCTCTGTGATGTATCCTGCCCTCTCGCCTGCAGATTGATCCTCAGCGGGCAGCGTCTCCTCTGCAATTCCCCTCTGTGTGCATTTGACCACTAGGTGGAGCTGTAACAATTTAGCTCACAGATCACAGCGTGAGACAGATTAAATTCACTGACCACTGCTCAGTACTCTGGGGAAGCATGTTGCTGTGGTCCAAAATTGCAAATGGAGTGCAGAGTCAGAAAACAGAACAACAAATCCCATAACAGGAACACAATTGGAGATAACAAATTCCATGGGACAAATGCACGCTGATTCCACAAGTGGACCTTGTGTTAGGCCTTCTAAGGATCCCTTGTGTAATTCCTGTTTGGTTTGTGGCAAGAACGAACTCTCAACTCAGGATTAGGAAATCTGGGCCCTGGCCCCAGTTTTGGCCCTCACCAGCTGTGGACCTCCATTTTTTTTCTGAAATTCCACATTCATCCCTGTTACATGAAAGGGTTAAAAGCAGATGACTTTGAAGGTCACTTCCAACTGCAGCTCCAGATTTTACTATAAAATTGTATTGAAATGGTAACATTTGTTACAAAAGGAAAAAAAAACCAGGATGGCATGCATTTAAATGTCTGGTTTTTCAAATGTTGCTTCTGAGTTAAAAATCTCTGTTTCTCTCTTTCATTGTATCTAGGCACAGGTGTGAAGTAAATATGTGAATGATTTTATTTAAATTTTAAAAAGAGGTTGTGGGGGTAGGAAGGAGTAAGGATTCTGGCTGGAAATGTAAGCTGTTGATTTTGTAAATTTAAAAGCAAAAGGGTGATCTTTGAGGAGAAAATTCACTCGCCAGCTTTTCTCTTTTAAATAAGCTTGCTGAACAAATTTAAATATTTTAGTAAAATGTTGACACCTTTAGTAATGTAAGATTCTGTACGATAACATCCTTTTCTTTTGGGATGAAGTCACTCCACTACTTTGGATATCTGGCACAAGTTGTTTTTCATTGAGCATTTTGATTATTTTCTGTTTCCAGGTGATTCGAGCTTTGTCTTTTGTGCTGGTACCTCAGTTTGCCTTCCTTGAACAAATGATTTTGCTTTTAAAGCATCTAATTTTCTTTGAAAGAATGTTTCTGTGCAGCCAGAAAGAATACAGTTTTTGTCAGAAGAGATTAGAAATTGACACTGGCCTTCCACCAGCCTAAGTCTGTGTTTCGCAGCCATGGCTGTGAAAACTGATCATTTTAATCTGTTCATTGTAAAACATTAATTGGATACACAGAAGCACAGAACACCTAATAGGTATGTTTTATGATGGAAAGGGCATCAGAGATCATTCAGTGAAACCTTTTTATTACCCCAATAAGAGATTGAAGACCAAAGGTTAAGTGGCTTACACCAAGTTATTCAGTGAATAAGTGAAAATAAAGATTTTTCTAGAAGGAATCTCAGATCGACTGAAGGAGGGCTAAATCCATTCTTTATTTGCTGTCCCTGTATATTTTTCTGTCAAGGTGAGGTGCCCTATTCTGTGAGTCGCAGTTATAATTAAAGCAGAGCAATTTCTAGGGTTTATGAGCATAAGGATACTACCACTGGAATAAGGGAGTACGGGAGGGACTTCCAGAATGTGACTGGTGCAATGAAATGACCCACCCGAAGGGCTCCCCATCAGTTACCTTGAAGAAGATTCTCTCCTTGACATGACATTGGCCAGGATTCTCAGAGCTCTCTTCTCATCTGGGCCTCAACCTTGGTTCTACCTCTGGCTTCTACCCGTACTGTGGCAACAATCCTTCTAAGGTGGTTTAGAATCCCTCTACCCTTGATGGTTCCTCTCGATATGTTTCTATCCCCTGGGCACATCTCTCTGCTCTTTGACTAAAAACTCTAAACTGTCTTCGCTGTATTTGGAGTTGAATCCAGCCTCCATCCCCTGTCACAAAGCCCTACTGCATTAGTTGTGAATAAAGTCTTCCTTACTATTTAATTAAATGTCAGAATAATTTTGGCTTTCATGAAACACAGTGAAATACTTCATAGTAAACGTTACAGGGGATCCATCTTACATGCAGCAGATCAACTCTCTGAGAAGTTCCACAATAGAAAATAACTTTTTAACACAGTTTAACCATTTTTCAGGAATCATTTGCATTATTAAAATATATTTATTTTATACATTTGAAAGGCAGAAAGAGAGCGAGAGAGAGCGAGAGCGAGAGAGACTGGCAGAGAAATGTCCCATCTCACAGTTCACTTCCCAGATGCCTACAACAGCCCTGGGGCTGAGTCAGGCAGAGGCCAGGGGTAGGTAATCCAATCTAGGTCTCCTATGAAGGTATCAGGGACCCAACTAGTAGAGCCATCATTTTACGCCACCCTGGGTGCACATTAGCAGGAGGTTGAAAGATTATATATATTAACACCCATGCAATTCAATTCACTTTTATTTTATGACCAGAACCCAGCCCCATATAATATGTCATTATCAGGATTATCAGGAGCCTTTTTTTTTTTTTTTTTTTTTTTTTTTTTTTTGACAGGCAGAGTTAGACAGTGAGAGAAACAGAGAGAAAGGTCTTCCTTCCATTGGTTCATCCCCCAAATGGCCGGTATGGCCGGCGCGCTGCGCAGATCAGAAGCCAGGAGCCAGGTGCTTCCTCCTAGTCTCCCATGCGGGTGCAGGGCCCAAGGCCATCCTCCACTGCCTTCCCGGGCCACAGCAGAGAGCTGGACTGGAAGAGGGGCAACCGGGACAGAATCCAGCGCCCCGACCGGGACTAGAACCCAGTGTGCCTCGGTGCCACAGGCGGAGGATTAGCCTAAGGAGCTGCGGTGCCAGCTGAGCCTTTTGTTTTCTAAATCTGTGTCCCTCTGACTGAACCATTGGAGAATAGTGACTGACAATGGAAGGGGGGCCAGTCAGGACTTTCTCAGGTGCTTGTGAGAAAGGATAACACCAAAGGGGCTCATGTGTTCACTCTGAAGCTTGTCTCATGCTAGGAAATGCACTTCCAACCAGAGATCCATGTGTGTGAATGAGGAGAGAAATTTTGTTGAACAATTGTACTTTATATATTCCTATTCATAAGCCTTGCTTTCTCTATATAATATCTGTATTTATTTTCACACAAAATTATGTTTCTTTTCAAAAGCTTGGCAAAAACTGTATAGTTCATAGAAATACATCATGCTGATTCAGTGACTTCTCGTATTCTCTGGTAAATAGACTTGCATAGTATTGCGGAAACACATACTGGGTGAGGAAAGAGAGCAAATTGAGTCAGAAAAATATGCTCCCACTTTCTTTTCTCCTTCTCTTTAGTCATGTGACCTAGATCTAGTCACCTGCCTTACCTGAAGCCCCACAGGACCAGCAAAATGGGATCACAGTGGACTGATGGGTGTACCTAGACCTTTATGAACTCAAGGGAGGCATAAGATGGAAAAGTTGTTCTGTACTTCACAAGCCTAAGGCTCTTTGCTTGTTGTATGGGACCAAATGCCAAAGTGCTGTCTCTTTCATTTCCAGATTTGCTCATAGGTAGATTTTTGCCTGATGATATTTGGGCATAAGAGTTATTAGTACAATTATAGGGTTAGAAGGAGTGTTTCCCTAGCCATCAGGGAAATGCAAATCAAAACCACAATGAGGTTTCACCTAATCCTGGTTCAAATGGTTCACATACAGAAATCAACTAACAACAGTAGCTGGCGAGGATGTGGGAAAAAAGGCTCACTAACCCACTGTAGGTGGGAATGCAAACTGGTAAAGCCACTATGGAAGACAGTTTGGAGATTGCTCAGAAACCTGAATATAACCCTGCCATTCAACCCAGCCATCCCACTCCTTGGAATTTATCCAAAGGAAGTTAAATTGGCAAATAAAAGAGCTGTCTGCACCTCAATATTTATTGCAGCTCAATTCACAATAGCTAAGACATGGAATCAACTTAAATGCCCATCAACAGAAGACTGGATAAAGAAATGATGGGATATGTACTGTATAGAATACTATACAGCAGTTAAAAAAATGAAATCCAACAACAAAATGGAGCAATCTGGAAAACATCATGCTGAGTGAAATAAGCCAGTCCCAAAGGGACAAATATCATATATTCTCCCTGATCTGTGACAACTGAGCACCTAAAAGGAGACCTGTAGAAGTGAAATGGACACTATTAGAAACAGTGACTTGATCAGCCCTTGTGCTGACTGTCAAGGAACAACTTTCAATTTTATTCCTTTTAGTATTTTTTTGTTCTACTTAATACCATTGTTGAACTCTTTAATTAACACACAATTATTTTTAGTCACTTAAATTTAACTGAAAAGTGATCCCTGTTAAATATAAGAGTGGGAATAAGAGAGGGAGGAGATGTACAGTTTGGCATATGCTCACTCTGACTTACCCTTAATGGTAGAGCTAGAAATGTGCCAGGGGATTCCAATTCAATCCCATCAAGGTGGCATGTACCAATGCCATCTGACTAGTCAAAGTGATCAGTTTAAAAAGTTCATAATTGATCATAATGATAGGATTAAGTGTCAAAGGGATCACATAAACAAGACTAGTGTCTGCTAATACTAACTTGATAGAATTAAAAAGGACAGAATGAGCCAACATCAGAAGCAGGATATACAGCAGACTCATAGAATGACAGATGTCCTAAACAGCACTCTGGCCTCAGAATCAGCCCTTAAGGCATTCAGATCTGGCTAAAAAGCCCATGAGAGTATTTCAGGCATGGAAAGCCAAGACATTGCAGCAGAAAAAAAAAATGACCTAAATGAAAGATCTCTGTGAGTGAGATCCCAGCAGAAAGAACGGGCCATCAAAGAAGGAGGTACCTTTCTCTGAAAGGAGGAGAGAACTTCCACTTTGACTATGGCCTTGTCTAAATAAGATTAGAGTTGGTGAACTCAAGAGGCTTCCATAGCCTTGGCAGCTCATGACAAGAGCCTCGGGTGATTACTGACGTCATAAATAAGGGTGTCAATTGTTAAATCAACAACGGGAGTCACTGTGCACCTACTCCCCATGTAGGATCTCTGTCCTTCATATGTTGTACTATGTGAATTAATAGTGAAACTAGTACTCAAACAGTATTCTGTGTTTTGTGTGTCTGTGTTGGTGCAGTCTGTTGAAATCTTTACTTAGTATATACTAAGTTGATCTTCTGTATATAAAGATAATTGAAAATGAATCTTGATGAGGAAGGGATGGGAGAGGGAGTGGGAGATGAGATGGTTGCGGGTAGGAGGGAGGTTATGGGGGAAAAGCCGTTATAGTCCAAAAGTTGTACTTTGGAAATTTATATTTATTTAATAAAACTTGAAAAAAAAGGAGTGTTTCCTTATAATTGAATCATATGAAGCATTGGAAATGGGGGATATACTCATATATCAGACTTGGCAATCTAAACTAGATGATCTGCTATAAGTTATGTAAAACCACTCCATCTCTACCTTCTTGATAATCTCATCCCATTCTGTGAATGTAAACTTCACATCATTACTAAAAACCATGCTAGAACAGCAGTGTCCTCCATTTGTATCCTCAAAAAGGCTTTCATGATTGCATTTAAAAATAATAGGATTAAATAGCTTCTTTTCACTAAAATTGTTAATGCCTTCAGGGTGCTCTTTCCAATAGTGTTATTGTCCACCAGAGAAGGGCTAGTTTCCTCTCTGAGGTATAAAAATACTCTTTATTGACTTACAGGAAAACAGAGCTGTTTTCTAATACCTTGTGCTAGTGAGGGTGGAGGTGGGTGGGTATCATGCTATTTTACTTGATATCATCTTCTGTATATGTTCAAATAAGGGTAGCATATAAAAGGAACATGTTAGCCTAAGAGTCAGAGTTTGGTAGTGTTTTAATTCCATTCACCCATCTTTATCTAGCACTTTCTCTCTGCCTCACTAAATAAATAATGGGGAACCTGGAAGATGTAGATTCTTGCCTTCTGGAGCTTCTAGCACATAGTTTAAGCGGGGAAGTTCTGATTAACTGAGATAAACTTAACCCAAGAAGGGGAAGACATGATTGCTTGGAGTTGTTCAGGACATAGAGGGAGAATACTTTGGACAGAATTACTACTGATTTATTCCAGACTGTGAAACACCACAGATGTAATTTGGGCAGAAAATCAAAATTCTTGCTGAATATGAAATACTCTGTATTTTAAAGTAATTCCTGAGAATAGTGGAAAGTGACACGAGGAAGCATATTGAAGGAAGAAATGTAGTCTAGACTCAACTTTGCCCTGATGAGATGGTCAAGTCCCTAGACTTTTTCATCAAACTTTGAACTGATGATTTCTAAGCTCCCATTCATATCTAGTATTCAATAATTTGATGCTTTTAGTGACTATTACAGTTATTTCTGATATTTCATTCAAATTTAAAGATTCCTATCTTTCCCCACTAGGATATGTTATGAAAATGAAAATTTATTGATTGACATAGTGGATTAAAATCACTGGAAACTTCTCTTTGCATAGAAATACAATTTTTATTATTATTATTATTTAATAATATCCCTTCTCTTGGAAATAGGATACCCCCTCACCATTTCTTATACAAGTTTGAACTCAGCCACTAAAGTTTGTGCCTGCAAGTCACAATTAATAAGCAGTGCTCAACAATTGCCTATAGGTCTGGGAAATTTGCTTTGACATCAAATTTTGCTGCACAGAAGTAGCATCTGAAATTTTTGTTTTTTTGTTTTTTCATTTACACAAGTGACTCAGCTTGCTTGCAGGAAAAAAAAATCCAAGACACTATGCTGTTTTAAGCTCAAATAATGAATGACTTGTGTTTTGCTTATTGTAACTATTGTATTGATATTTTAAACTAAACTTGTCAAGCACCTATAATTAAAGCTGAGGCAGGGATGTGCAAGGTTTGATCTATTACAGCCAAGAAGAGGATGATCGCTGTTTGAGAAAACCAGATGGGGTTGGGCAGAGGGGAAGTTTGGAGCTACCTGCAGATGCATAGTATTATTGACAACCACAGAAGACAAGCTCTTAGTGCTGTGTGGCTCTGCAATGCATAATGATTATGAGACACTCCACAAGCAAAGTAATCTTTAATCCATAGATCTCCAAGCATCTTAAACATATTGATTTATTAAATGTGGCCTCTGTAATAGTAATGTCTTCAAAATTAAATCACTTAACCTCTTAGTTCAATATTGTTACTGTTATCTGCTGCTATATCTACATGACACTGAAACAAGAAGCAACAGCAGTCAATTCATTTAAAAATAAGTCAAACTTGTTAATTGCATTGTGTCAGATTAGTTAATTGGCATTGTGTCCATCAAACAATGAACAACTTGGCTGAATTATTCTTTGTCAACTGATTGGTTTGGCGTGACACAGTGTCTGCAAATAAGGGTTTCATTATAATCTTTTTTTTGATTATTTTTGTAAATTTTCTGGGAAGACTCTTTTCTTTTTATTATTGATGTTTTATAATAATTAGTAAAAATGGCCTTTTGTACATCTTAGGATGATAATAATTAGTGCTGAAAGAGTTGGATATTATAATGCCTTGTTAAAATTCTAGACTTAAATTAAGAAGTCTGAATGATGAAAGAGGTGATGCTCCTTAACCCAGCACTTTATTTTGTAATTTAACTGAATTTTATGTTTGAATAAAGCAAGTATAAACTTTCAGACATCTCTCAACATCAACTTTTCAGGAAAGGCTACGTGTTACCAGTAGAGCAAAGAAACCTCTTTTTTACTAAGTTGTAGCTGAAATTATTGCATAAAAATTAAGGAAATATCACAGTTCTGATTTTATAGTCTGCACAAGCCCTTCTATATATACCTGCATATAGTGTCATTAAACCCAGGAAAGCTTCATAGAAACAACAAGTAACCTGTGGCAATTGATCCTTGAGTAGAAGGGTGTCCTCTAGGAAGAATTTATTTTTAATCAGGTGAAAGTGTAAATAATGTACCCTAGGCTTCTGAAGAGGCTCTAGGAGACCTCATAAGATTAATGTATTCATCTACATAATATTAACATAACTAATATTTAGTGAAAAGAGGTTTGATAACTGCTACTGTTAATCCTCCTAACTGAAGCTATGGATATATGCCCATATGTAATGAACTTACTAATACTTGCTTAGTGGAACTAAAACAGATTCCAGGAAGCATTTAGTTGTATATCTTCCATTTCAAAATGATGATGAGATTAAAGGGTACAGGCTGGCACCAGGGCTCACTAGGCTAATCCTCCCCCTGTGGCGCCAGCACCCCGGGTTCTAGTCCCGGCTGGGGCACCGAATTCTGTCCCGGTTGCCCCTCTTCCAGTCCAGTTCTCTGCTGTGGCCCGGGAGTGCAGTGGAGGATGGCCCAAGTGCTTGGGTCCTGCACCCACATGGGAGACCAGGAGAAGCACCTGGCTCCTGGCTTCGCGGATCCGCATGGTGCACCCGCCACAGTGTACCGGGCGTAGCGGCCACTGGGGGGTGAACCAATGGAAAAGGAAGACCTTTCTCTCTGTCTCTCTCTCACTGTCCACTCTGCCTGTCAAAAAAAAAAAAAAAAAAAAAGAAAGAAAGAAATTAAAGGATACAAAAAATCATAATTAGAGCTGTGTTGTACCTTTGATCATCAACTGTTTATTTTTTGTTATTTAAAGCATTCTTACAACTACTCATTACCTGAAATGTTTTAATAGAAAAAAAAAACTATAATGTAATAATAAAGTGAGAACTATGGCCATAAAATAAAGGATCTGGAAATTACAATGATACTAATTATGATAACAAAAAGAATAATGGTGATGATAACTCACATTTATGAAGAATCTATTGTATGTGGTACAGCTTAGTGGCTAAAAGAGTAAATCCTAAAGTTAGATTCCCTTAGTTCACATCTTGGAGTTGCCCTGACCTGGGCGAGCATCAGCTGAGTTAATTGTAAAAAGGAGTTGAAGGGCAGGCTTTTGGCACAGTAGTTAATACACTGCTTAGGATGACTACATCCCATATCGGAGTGCCTGGGTTCGAAGGTTGACTGCACTCCCAATTCCAGCTTACTGCTAATGTGCTCATTAGGAAGCAGTTGTGCATGGTCCTGGTAATCCACATGGAAGACCCAGATTGAGATCTGGGCTTCTTGGTTCTAACTGGCTGTGGTGGCCATTAGTGGAGTGAACTAGTGGATGGAAGATTGCTCTCTCTCTCCAACTTTCAAATCATTTTTTAAAAGTGTACAGTTAACTTGATTGTTCAGAAGATTAAATATCATAAATCATAGTTTTAGCAGAGTTTCTTACATACAATATTCAATAAAGGATAAACAATCATTTTGTTCCAAGTATATTAATGACTCAACAAAATGGTTAATATTATTCTATTGCAGAGTTAAGGAAACCAATCCTCAAACAGTTTAAGTAATTTAATTGAGGAGAAAGTGTTAGTAAATGATGTGATTATTACCATATGCAGTACAAGATGTCAATTATAAAGATACTTACATTGCGTTGTTAGAAGCTCTAATGTAATCATTGGTTCTTTGGCAAGTCGACTTCTTGGGACCCCTCCAGGGAACACAGTGAGTGGTGGGTGAGCAGAGTGCACAGATTAATCCAAGATCCCATTCCTGTTCTACTAAGTATTTAGATTCTGTTCTGTATGTTACAGTGTAGGCTAAGAGTGAATCTAGGTTTCAGTCTACCAAGCAGGAAAACTGAGATAGCCATGGTCAAATATTCATTAACAGATGGAATTCAGAATTTTTTTTAAAGATTTACTTTATTTATTTGAAAGACAGAGTCACAGAGAGAGGCAGATACAGAGACAAAGAGAGAGGTCTTTCATCTGCTGGTTCACTCCCCAAATGACTGCAATGGCTGGAGCTGAGCTGATCTGAAGCCAGGAGCCAGGAGCTTCTTCCAGGTCTCCCGCGTAGGTGCAGGGGCCCAAGGACTTAGGCCATCCTCTCCTGTTTTTCCAGGTGCATTAGCAAGGAGCTGGATTGGAAATGGAGCAGCTGGGACTTGAACCAGTGTCCATATGGGACGCCGGCATTGCAGGACAGGGTTTTAACCTGCTCTGCCACGGCGCCAGCCCCTGAATTCTGAATTTTTGATATGAGTGAGACGATCAGTGAATTTAGAGAATTCCTAACCTGTCACTGGGGCTTGCGTATGGTGAGGTATTGTTTGAGTTTGTCCCCCAAGGGTTCATGTGTTGAGAGTTTGGTCTTTGATGTGCTAGTGTTGAGAGGTGGTGGAACCTTAAAGAGAAGGGGCTTAGTGTTGGATAGTTAGGCCACTGCGCATCATCAAAGGGACTGTTGCTGGGTTTGTAGAGTGAGTTTTTTTTTTTTTACAAGAAAAAAAGAGCAAGATAAGGCTCTTCCCATATGTCAGTCTTCTTGTCTTATACTGTAACCTCACACAGAATTTCCTGCCATGATGCAATCCACAGATTGTTATATAGGCAGGACGGGCCTCAGCAGAGCCTGAGCACTGCTGTGAGGTTCTCCAATGTGTTCTTTCCATCCCTATAACTGTGAACTGAGACTATTTTCTTTGTAAAGTGCCCAGTCTCAGATAACGTTCTTATTTTTTTAAAAAAATAATTTATTTATTTTAAAAGCAGAGTTACAGGCAGAGAGGAAGGTCTTGATCCGCTGGTTCATTCCCCAAATAGCTGCAACAGCCAGAGCTGGGCCAGTCAGAAGCCAGGAGTTAGGCCGGCGCCACAGCTCACTTGGCTAATTCTCCTCCTAAGGCGCTGGCACCCCAGGGTTCTAGTCCCAGTTGTGGCGCTGGATTCTGTCCCGGTTGCTCCTCTTCCAGTCCAGCTCTCTGCTGTGGCCTGGGAGGGCAGTGGAGGATGGCCCAAATACTTGGACCCTGCACCCGCATGGGAGACCAGGAGGAAGCACCTGGCTCCTGGCTTCGGATCAGCGCAGCGTGCTGGCCATAGCAGCCATCTGGGAGGTGAACCAACGGAAAAAGGAAGACCTTTCGCTCTGTCTCTCTCTCTCTTATTAACTCTGCCTGTCAAAAAAATAAAAATAAAAGAAGAAGAAGAAGCAGCAGCAGCCAGGAGTTAGGAGATTCTTTCAGGTCTCCCACTTGGGTGCAAGGGCCTAAGCATTTTGGCCATCTTCCAGTGCTTTCCCAGACCATTAGCAGGGAGCTGGATGCAAAGTGGAGCAGCTGGGACTTGAATCAGCACCCATATGGGGTGCTAGCACTGCAGGTGGAGGCTTAACCTACTGTACCACAGTGCTGGCCCCTCAGAACTAATATATTATGATCACATAATGTAGATCTGTATTTTATGTATTCCAAATATTGCAATCCATTATATGTGTACTCTGTCAGTCTTTGGGATCACTTCCTTAAGATTTTATGGAATGTGATTCTAGTCAAGGAGCTAGAAGCAAAATTGGGAGTGAGGTTGGATGTTGGAAAAAATTAGTATTTCCAAAAGAGAGACCTGCCACAAATTTTTTTCATTATTAGTATTGAAGCAAGGAGAAGGTTGTCAATTTAGATTGTGGATTCAGGGAGGCTGCTTTTGCCAGTAAAGGGAAGCTCAGTGAGATTTAGAGAATCAAGATAACTGTATTCATCTGCACCTACTCATAAATTGCTTCTTCTCCAAACCTTGGGATCCCACATTTTTCCAAACACTGGCCTAAGTTTCATATGAGATCTTTCTCCAACCTGAAGAATCAATCATAAGAGACCTGGTGCATCTAACAATTTGATTCATTCTCCAACTTGAAGAAACAAATATTGGCTCCATTTTAGAGACAGACCAGCCCTTCAGTTATTAAGCAGCAGCACGAGCAGCTGAAGAGTCCCTTTCAGGTATGCATCTGGGGCAGCCATGGAGATCCCTATTTGGCACCTGCATCCCAGAATGGAGTGCCTGGATTCGGGAAGTAGCAGGTGATGGCCTAAATACGTGGGCTTCTACCACCCACCCACAGGAGAGACCCAGATGGAGTTCTGGGCTCCTGGCTTGGATCTGGCCCAACACTGCTGTTGCAGGCATTTGGGGAGTGAATCAGTGAATAGAATACTTTCTCTCTCTCTCTCTCTCTCTCTGTCTGTCTCTCTCTGTCTCTCTCTTCTTCTATCTCTCTGTCCCCCCACCATTACTCTTTCTTTCCATTTCTTTCTGTCATTCTGCCTTTCAAATAAATGAATATTTTCTTAATGCAAAGAAATATATGAAAATGTGAGCACAAGACAGTGTTTTGGAACAGGAACTTCCCAGGCAGACTGTCCCTGATGTGTGGCACCTGCCACTCCTTAACTATGTAACTCTGGAAAAAATGCTTCATTTCTGTCAAATAGGGGTAAACATTATGTCTACCCACATGGGTTATAAATGGGTTAAGTCGCATAAAGCATGTAGTGTTTATTTCATAATATACTGCCTGGTGATTGATGCCTGTAAGCCACTGCTATTGTAAACCTTCATTAGCAACATCATACACAGCAATTTCTCTGACTGTTGTTAAGTATACTTAGCTATTGTAGTCTAATGATTCTCAAGTTAATCAGTAAACAGATTGGTTAATTAAAGCCCCCCACTTTGTAGTGATAGAGTCCCAATTCCCTCCAGCTAAAAATTTTTCTTACCTGAAATTGCTCTAATTCAATGTAGTGGACTTTTTTACTTTCTTCAGAATATATAGTAAGGAGAGTCCTTTATAACTGATTTTGTTAAGATATAATCATGAAATAACTACTGCAACTACACATAATCTCATTGTATGTCGCATAGCGCTATGAGGCTGATACTTAAATACCTCCATCCTACAGATAAACAAATTTTGTACAACGTGAATTGAGTAGCAGGCCTGAGCTCAGAGAGTTATTTGCAGTAAAGCTGCAGTATCTGAACTGCCCACTGCTACATGATGCTATTTCTCAGGGAACAGGTAGCATGTCATCTGCAGACGCCACCAGTAAATCCTGTATTCTTCCACCACCTGGAAGCATGGAACTCTCTCTCTCCCCTCTTCATCTCTCCTCCCTCTGTCTCTCCTTTGTCTCCTCAAGAATCCAGTCCTAGGCCTTGTAAGGGCTTTCTAAAGGCTTCTCACTGAGAAATCAAATCTTTTTCCTCTTTACTGAATCCTTCAACTCTTCTTCAGGTTTTATTAAGTTCGCTTACCTATTCCTCTCCTGGCCAAAGATTATGATCACTACACAATTATTTATCTATTTCCATTGTCCTCAAACACAACCCTTTACCACCAATGTTGCCACAATTAAGAACTATTTTTCTCTTCTAGGAGAGAAAATTCTCTTCTATAGGACTTCTTTGTGAATTTAAAAGCAATGGATGATTGTTGCACATTAGTCTTATCTACATAAGACAGGATCCCAACTGAAAGCAAGAAAATGGAAATTTTAAGCTGTATGCAAATTTCACAAATCAGTCTAACTCATTAATTTAGGTAAAATTGTCCCTAATAAATATGAATTAATCAGGTCATACTTAATTCTCCCAATAGATATTTATATAATACACAGACAAATGAACAGATAATCACGTAGATACAATTGCAGTTGGTTTAATGTTTTAATGTTTCTGGCTATATCCTCCATCCTTACAGAGAAAAATAGCAAAATTGCAGCACTTGAATCTTCCTTCTGCAATGTTAATTTCATTTAGTAAATTAATTGGAGAAAACCACTAACAATATGGAAAATTATGTCAATCACTTACTGAAGTTGTTGTTCAAAAGCTGTATTGCTTTCATCTCTAGTTACCCTTAGAAAGGATGTAGCTCAAATTAGTCAACTCCAAAGGGTTAACACAACTACCATCAAGCCACTCCTTTACCTGGCAAATTATATCACTCTTCAGCATATGTCACTTGCACAACTTTTCAACTCTTCCCTTCCTAAGGTAATAGGCCCAGAAGCTGGCTGCTGCTGCGTTTCGGCACCTGTCATTTTGACATTTCATGCTTTCTTTAGAAAAGAGAAGTTGGTAGAATGTGAGAAAAGTGGAACTTTGACAGGTTGTCAGAATATCTTGCAGCACAAACCAACCTGCCAGCCAGCCTGTTTTTCTGGTGTATTTCAAAGTCTCCTAGCAATCGAATTGCAGTTCCTGACTGAAGAACTTCTTAGATAGGAAGATTCCTTACTTTTTTCAAGACAGAAATTAAATAAATTTCACCTGAAATTGGTTTGAATTTGAGGTGGCTTACTTAAAGTTGTGTATCGGATAAAATATACATGGGTAAGCCAAAATTGATTAAAAATAATAACTAATTATTTTTTCTTGCACTGGGATTTAATACGCTTTGAAAATGGACATCTGTTCAGTCCAAAATAGTTCATGCAATGATCTTGAGTTTGTCAGCAATGAATAGTGTCAGGTTCAAAAGTAAAAGGTCCTGGCGTGCAGGCCTTGGTAAGGGAGCAGGGAAAAGTAGGTCAGGAGCCGTGGCTTTAAGAATGCTACCAACAAATGGAATGAAAATGTAGGTTAGCTGTGATAAGCTACTGGGAACGGTCACGTGCACGAATGGCCTGTATGAAATCTACGTGGGGCAAGAGCTCCTACCAACTTCTCTTCAATTGTGAATGTTTCTCGTTGCACATGCTGTCCCAGATGGAAAAACAAACTGTGCAGTACAATGGATTCAAATTATTGAAGGAAGAAGTATTTTATTTCTTTCATAAAAACTTGAAACAAAAAAAATCATAAAATAAACAGCAAAGAAGAAAACATGTAACTCTCCTAGGATTCTTAGTAGCACTTCTTAAGAGGTAAAACTGACTTCCTAACATCACTTTTGTCAGATACCCTCCCTATTATGAGTTAATGACTATCAGTCATCATGAAGTTCATTTTAGTATGGTATCTATGTCTTTCTGTGCACGTCTTTGAAAATGTAAGTCGAAAATGGAGAAATATTTGGGTTTTTTTGTTTGTTTAATTGAGTTTTTATGGCCTCTGGGGAAAATTGCCAAAAGTTAATGTTCATTTAACTTTCCTATAAACCTTTATTCTGTACATTTTTTTCCCTGATAACATTCATCACTGAAATCATTGCATTTTATATAATACAGTCTGTGTATCAGAGACATGATGTACTCCGTTGGATATTATATCTCCTTGTGTATCCAATGTAAGGTTTCAGAGATATAATAATCTGCCTCATATCCACTAGCTTCCAAGTGAAACCTCTTCAAATGCAGCCATTCTTGTCTAAATGTCCGTGTTCTATATTGTGTGACTTCCTCAACACAACTATTTAACCAAGGGGATAATGACCTCTTTTAGCAAAGGCCTATCAGTCCAAAAGCTAGCCAAAGATTTTATTGATTAAAAAAAAAAAAAAAAGACTATTTAACTCGGGGCTATCCAAACCAAACTTGTGAGTGAAAGAGCAATAATGGTATATGAGTTAAGGTCACTGTTGGGTAGGAAACCAGTTGACAAACAGAAGAGACTTAGAGGGAAACCTGGATACCTTTACAAAAAAGTCTAGTCCTAGTGGTTCTGAAAAATTTGATGATGTCCGTTCTTAGGATAAGCACATTTTTTCCTGAAGCAACTTGAGTGACTCTGTTCTTTAATATTAACACACCCCTGATTATAACAGACCTTTTAAGCAAATGTGAGCACATCCATAATGTTATGCTTTCCATTTGAAGATTTTATTTCTGAAGATTCTGCCATTCACATGAAAGCAAAGTCTGATATGTTTGCCTGAGTCTGCTCATGCCTAGTAACCTACTTGCTGAATGATGTTCAATCTTTTTTATTTCCTTTTTATTGTTGTGTTAACTCCGTTTTGTAACTCTGCCTTTTTGTTGGGGATGGGGGGCTGTGTAGCACATCTTTTTTTCTTCATATTCATCCCATCTCTTACCTGTATTTCGTTGCTGTTGTTCTTTCCTTTGTTTGTCACTTATTTGTTTGCTTAGTGAGGAGTACACATGTCAAAAAGGCCCTCAGCCGTGATTCAGAAAATCCAGATTCTAGTCCTCTTACAAATGTGAGACTTGGGAGAAACCACCTCACTTTCCTGAGTGCTCATCTTCTCTTCTAGAAATTGCAATATTATTACTGGCTTGTAATTCATTGAGAAGTTTAAATGGAATTGTATGGCATTTCCTAGCACAATACCTAAAACTGGCAGCTGTCTACAGGTGCGTGGGGAATTTACATCTGGGAGACTTCACTTACTCTTTGGGGTATATCCTCAGAGAATCTTATACTCTCTCTATTCCTCCAATTTCTGACAGTGTAACATCTGCAATTATTTATTGAATACTTATAACAATGATCACAGTCATCTTTACTTATAAATTTTCCTTTTAAGTTTCTGTGTCTAAAAAAAAGTTCGTTTACTAAGTGATAATAGTCAACCAACATTGAGGCCTTCTTATGTGCTAAGGACTTTGCTAATTCTCCCCAAAGCTAGAGAGGTGAGATCCTACTACCTTTATTTTTTAAATAAGGGCACTGAGGCAATGAGTATTTAAATACCTGCCCCAACTACGAGTACATGTGAGGATCAAGTTTCAAATTCTGGAGGGTTTGATTCAGCAGCCTGACACTTCAGAACTAGGAAGCTTCCTACCTCTCTGCCACTCCACATGTTATCCTTTCCACACTCTCCATTCGGAGTCTCATCTCGCAAAGATTTTTCTTTGTTTCCTTTTTAATAAGCACAACCCAGTATTTTGTGTTGTTTAATGTTTTGTGTGTTTTTGTCATGTCATGTTATAGGTTTTAGTCTAGCAGGATAAACACCATGAGTGAGTTTTTTTAAATAAATAATTTATTTCAAAATCACAGTTACAGAGAGAGAGAGGGAGAAATAGGGGGAGAGAGAAAGAGAGAGAGATCTCCCATCCACTGGTTCTCTTCCCAGATGGCCACAACTGTCAGGGCTGGGCCAAGCTGAAGCCAGAAGCCAAGAGCTTCTTCCAGGTCTTCCACATGGGTAGCAGGGGCTCAATCAGTTTGGTCATCTTCCACTGCCTTTCCAAAGCCATCAACAGAGGGCTGTATGGGAAGTGGAACAGCTCAGACTCAAACCAGTGCCCATATGGGATGCTTGCATTGCAGGCGGTGACTTTATCTGCTGTGCTACAATGCCAGCCCTTGTTGACAATTGTTTATTAAGTATTTCCAGATATAAAATACAGATTTGGAAGCATGCATTTTTCTGTATTCAGCTATAAAGTTCTTTATGCTTTGTAGTCTATGCCCTTGATTGCATAAGAAATAAAATCAACCAAATTATGTGTTTGTCTAAAATTAGATAGATAAAAAGCATTTTAAGAGGATCATAATAATTTTGCAATTGATTTGATTCTGTGGTTATAGTATTCCAAATATTAAAAAGCTAAGGACCTCTGACTTAATATCCCTGTCATACTCCTGGATACTCCAAGTGCAAGTTGTGCAGGTCCTTTCTATCTGTTATTTTATTTCAATAGTCATCTATAACTTTCACATGGTCTCTGTTTCTCTGCTTTCTCCTCATTTAGGAAAAAATGGCAGAGCTTGGCCTTTAAGAGTGTCTTAAGCAAAATCATAACAAACCTTTTACTTCACTGAAAGACTTTGTGTTTCTGTGTGAATCAGTACCACAAATAAAAAATTATGTACTCCTTAAACTCTGTAACTCTAAAGGAAGCATAAGCCGTCTCAGTTACACAGTTTACATCCATGCTCTCAATTACATGAGGCTGACTTGTCTCCATTCCTCTGTTTTCCTGGGTGAGGAGAAGAGGGGTCAGAAGTGATCTATTGGGGATGATTTCGTGTTATCTAAAAAGAGATGTGACAAATTTTTGTTGCAGAAAACTGCAGTCCACAAATCCATTATAACCTTCTCAGACATTCCAGATGAGTTTTTCCGATACTGTAATCATTATATTCCCTGCAACAACAAAATTGAACTTCTTAACAGTTAGTTCTATATCTGCATTCTTTTTTTTTTTCAATCCCTCCACCCAGTATTTGGCACCATGGTAGGCACCCAGTCAAATCAAGTAGAATGAATGAACTGTGTGTTGGTGTGAAGGGCAGATTGTGTTCCTGGGTGGCTCGCTGAGAAAGATGCTGAGATGTTTCGGAATGTCACCCCCAGTGACTTCAAATCTTGTTCCCCCGAACCCCTGGTTTCACCTCTTCATTATCTTCATTCTTGCATGCCTATTTGCCTTTCATCAGGGCCAGGCCAGGTCAGTTTCACCTAAACACTCGAGGGCAGAAAGAACTTTTTCTATCAGCATTGATATTCCTCTTTGTCTTTTTGCCTTTGCACAGGAATGTCTGCTGTTGGAACTCAGAAGTCAAAACTTTGACTCCTCATTTCTTTGGTTTCTTTACCTGGGAATGGTTTCCACTTCACTCGTTTCTTAGAGAGGCATTGTTCACTAGGTGACGAGGAATAATGCAGCAGAAGAGAAGTGAGTGAGGAGAATACATGTGAAGCCATTATATCACTATTGAAAATAAAGGAAATTTTCGATAATTTTAAAAATAAAAATGTGTAATATGTTGTTAAAGTGTGCATTTATATAAAGTCTTAATAAAGATTCATTACATATTATGGCCAAGTAGATGATCAGGACTTCAGTGTTGAATCTCCAACCAAATCCTGCCAGATTCTTTGCGGAGTTTGGCTCTCTGCTAACAAAATGAAAGGGCTAGCAGGATAGTCATCGAGCCTGGGTTTCCTTCCCTTCATTCACTCCTCGTGTCCTTTGCGCACCATTCAGTCCCTCCAGGGCAGGGAGCTCTTGGGGGTGGAATTCCCCTGGTATCAGAGCTTGTCTCCAGACCTCCCGCAGCAGAGATCAAGCTACCTTCCACCTGCAAAATGTGTTTGTTGTAGTCTGAGAGGGCCAGAGTCTCTGTGATGGAGACATCATTAAAAAGCACAGGGGAGCTAGAGTCAACTTTGGAGGGATTCACAGAACGTCAAAACAGCTTTTTGTTAATAAAACTCATTTCATTCGGAAGGATTCCAGAGGCCAGACACACCACATGGACTTAGCAACGGTGAAATATTGGTAGCCGAAGTCGTCTACCCAAGCACATTAGAGGAGGAGGAAATTTAGGCCAAGGACACAGGGTGGCCCCATTCCTCCATAGTGCTATGTAGTCTTTAATGTTCACATGAAATTTGCTTTTTAAGGCATTATCTGAAAGACGCACACATCCTAAATTGTGCAACATTCCATTTATCTACCTTGGAAGGATGAATGGTCGTGTGAGCCCTGCTGAGATCTAAGTCTCTGCATCCAGGGATTCTAAGCGTTTGAACCAGCTGCTGAGCCCACTAAGCCACCTCTCCACTCTCCAACAGGACCGCCTCTCTACGGAGGATTCAGCTTCACCGATTGGTTCCCCTTCTACCCGTGCCATTTTCCAGGAATTCAACAGCAGTCAACAGAGAAAAGCAAATCAGTTCCCGCCTTGGAATTTTCTATAGATCAGAATGCTATTCAAATGTGTGTCCTGTTTGTGGGAACCTGACTGAGATCGTGGCAGGGAGCTCAGGGCTAATTTAATGCCACTGATTCAACTTATGGTGGGGGTTTGTAGGCTCAGGGAGTCCATCTATCAATGCCTTCATGCAAGATCTGTTGATTTTACTTCAAGAAAAGCACAGAAATCTCTCTACTTCTCTCTGTTTTTACTGCCAGCAGCATAATGCAGGCTACAGGTGCCTCACTGAATTAAATTTCGTCAGCAGATTGTGGATCCTGCTTTTTAATAACGCATCATGTCTCCTCCCGTTTCTTTTAAAGTAAAATCCAAATTCCTTTACATACCCTCCAGGGTTCTGGGTTACTTACTCCTAGCCTATTTGCTTGGCCATGACTTCTAATGCTGCTTTCACCTACTGTAATTGAGTCACTTTCAGTTTGTGATGCTCGTCAAACATTCAACGTTCATCTCGACTGCAGGACTCAGGCGCTAGTAAAAACCTGGGCAATATTAAACGACTGGCTCTCAACTTCAAGTTCAGTTCTCACTTCTTCAAAGGACTTTTTTCTGATTATCTTACCTAATACTTTCTTGCATCTGCTATTACTTTTGTGACACATTCTTGTTTGTGTTTCTGGTTATAGTTGTGCTACCTGGATCTATGTTATTTTATTACTTATCATCAATTTTTCCCACTAAAATGAAATTTTCGTATAAAGGGAATTTCTGCTTCTTCAGTTCACTGGTATAGCCTCAGGATATAGGATAAACAGTAGCACATGTCAGAAAGGACAGACAGCAGGAAAGAAGGTAGTAAAGAAAGCAGTTTTTTTGAATATTTATTTATTTGAAAGTCATAGCTACACACAGAGAGAAGGATAGGCAGAGAGAGAGAGAGGTCTTTCATCTGATGGTTCACTCCCCAGATGGTTGCAACAGCTAGAGCTGCGTCGATCCAAAGCCAGGAGTCAGGAGTCAGGAGCTTCTTCCGGTCTCCCACGTGGGTGCAGGGGCCCAAGGACCCGGACCATCTTCTACCACTTTTCAGGCCATGGCAGAGAGCTGGATCAGAAATGGAGCCGCTGAGACTCAAACCGGCACCCATATGGGATGCCGGCACCACAGATAGTGGCTTTACCCGCTATGCCACCGCGCTGGCCCTGAAAGTAAATTTTTTTAAACCAAATAAGTTGAATTAGCATTAGAAAAATCAAAATAATCAGTGAACAAATTCCACAAGCAAGATTTTAGGCTCAGACATGTAGATATTTGCAAAAATTCAAGGAAGTAAAGCAGCCTTAATTTCCCAAATTCATGCAAAGTGGTAATATACAGGGAATATGTTTGAGTTTCTTTTCTGAACCCATCATTGCATTGATGTCACAGTCAGATCAGGGCAAGAAATTAAAAGGAGTTTGTAGAACACATCTTTTATAAAAAGAGGTAAACGGAGCCGGCGCTGTGGCATAGTGAGTAAAGCTGCCACCTGCAATGCAGCAACCCATATGAGTGCTGGTTCAAGTCCTGGTTGCTCCACTTCCCATCCAGCTCTCTGCTAATGGTCTGGGAAAGCAACAGAAGATGGCCCAAGTCTTGGACCCCTGCACCTGTGTGGGAGACTCAGAAGAAGCTCCTGGTTCCTGACTTTGGATTGGCCCAGCTCCAGCCATTATGGCCACTTGGGGAATGAACAAGCAGATGGAAGACCTCTCTTTTTCTTGCTCTCTCTTTCTACTTCTGCCTCACTATAACTCTGCCTTTCAAATAAATAAGTCTTTAAAAAGAGAGAGATTCAAATATTTTAACCAAAATATTATGGTTAAGTTAAATATGAAAACATAAGAGATCAATAAAAAGCAGGATAGACTAGAAGATGCAAATGTAGTTAATAGTCTAAAGTAATTCATGTAGGTAATTCATGTGGAAGAAAAATGCAAGAAAATCACATGGTCATTGATATTAAAAAGCTTTGAATAAAATTCAGCATCTAATCATAATAATAAATTTTTAGTGAAATAGTAAAAATAGCAATTATTATAATAAAGATTGACTATAATGAACCTATAATAATCAGCATAATTAACATAGAACAATGAAAGCTTTTTCTCTGTGTATAAACCTGTATAAGCATCTCTTCTTTCACTTTCTTCCCTTTTTAAAAAAATTATTTAAGTTACAGAAGTTTCATTTATTTCATATATATAATACTTCCTCCCATACTCTTCCCCCTGCCCACACTCCAACCCTTCTTCCTCCTCCCTCTCACATTTCCACTCTTAATTTTTACAAAGATCTATTTTCAGTTTATCTAGCGATCCTATAGTTAACTCCACACTAAATTAAAGAGTTCCAGAAAGTAAATTTAAGAGTATGTCCCTGCTGTACAGTAGGGTTGGCTGAAAAAAAGCTATATATATGCAGACTTTTTTCATGAAAACATGTTTGGTGAACAAAAGGGTTAAAATTCCATGTGGTAACAGTGCATTTTTTTTATTATATACATGCATGGATAACTTTATGTTTTGCTTAAAAATACATAGAAAATATGCAGAAAGAAGATTCATCAACATGTTAACCTCAGTTTGGAGTAATTATTTTCCAGCTCTGTGTTGTTTTCATTTCCAATAGACATATATTACTTCTTTTGCAAAAAAAGTTATTTTATATATATGCCTACTTGTTTAATCGAAACTCTTGGTTGCAATGAACAGACACTCAGCACAAATTGGCCTAAACAAATGGAAGTGTTTATTGAATTGTGCAATTGTTTTGCCAAAAAAAATGCCAAGATTATCTGGGGCCTTTGACCCTTGTTTGGTCTTTTATCATATATCCCTGAAAAACTTTCTCCATGAGATGTAAAACATGTCTACCATGACTGCAAAAATCCCCTAGTTCCAAATTTTTCTATAAAAAATTCAGAATAGAATTGATGTTAAAATTGAAATTAATATGCAAAAACAAGTTTGTTCTCCACTAGCTACAATGGCACCACTCATCTCTGGAAGTGGCTTTGGTTGGGCAGGTCTGGATTGTACATCCATCTCTGAGTGTGTCATCATATGTGCAGTCGGGAGTGGCAATGTGTTTCCTGAAAAGGTAAAATACTAAAGCCAGAAAACCCTTTAGACAGTTCATCTAAAGCTCCCTCTAAAGTGTTTTTAAGTCACCTTTGGTAAAGAGAGTTCCTGTGGGTGCTTTTTTGTTCAGATGAGATCCTGTAACTGAATCATCAGGCAATCACGGGCAAGGTTAAGAGGGAGATGAAGGACATTGAAATTGGAACCTCGTTTCTGGCTTCTGAAGCAGAAATTTTCTTATCTAATTTGGAGATGTCCCTAACTCCCCAGAGATCTTTAATGGGGTCCCTAGGTGGGATTTTATAGATCCATAAACAATACGCTTCTTACTGCTTTAGTACCAACTTAGAAACAGGCATAAAACTCAGAGAGTTGAAACTCAGCCTATCAACTTTATGATCAAGAAAGCAAGACTAATAACCTTCAGGACATGGCTGACGTTTGAGGACGTGTGATTTTGCTAATTCTCCCCTAAATTCAACATACTGACTCAACCTCTCAGATTTCTGTGACGAGCCGCAGTCCTCTCTCCCATCATGGCAAAGCCTGTCCTGCCAAGATTGCTCATAGGTGCCCGAGCAAACCAGAACTTGTCTTCTCTGCATTAGGCATGTCTGAAGGAGAACTCGAACTGAGATGCACGTGATGAATTCCTGTGCACATGCTACCAATCAGAGTAATCATTTTATATTTTATGTGCATGGGGAGGGGTCCGAGGGAGGATGGAATGAAATCAGGAGATTTTCTTTAACATCAATGTCCCCTCTTCCTGCCTCCAAGAAATAGGAGGCTAGGGTGAAGGTGTTTGCCTTTTTAATGCCCTTGGTTCTAATTCTCAGACTAGCTTCCCCTGTTACTGACACATTTCTGATATTTTTCTTTATACCATTTTGATGTATAATTTCCATCACATACTGCAGTCCTTCAAGAGCATCCACTGAATTTTGAATCAGAAACTAAAATTGAATCTGTTTGAAATGTTCAAAGCCATCTCCAATGGCCCCCTTGTAGCTCCATATAATAAATTGAACACAGGAGCAATAGCCCTATTAAGCTGATGAAATCATTGATTTCTCCTGTGTGTGATGGTCACATTAAAAGCTGAGATTTTCAACAGATATAATACCAACTAACTCAGCGCCTTACCAAATTAACAAAGAGCCTTTTAACCCTGTGACCCCTGATAGGAAATGTTTATTGGAAAATGACTATGAATATAAATATTTTCAAAGCGTCTATGCTGGTAACCAAAGTAACATTAATAGCTTGACTGCATTGTGGGCTTTTCTTGCCTGGAAGGGGTAAGAAACATTAATGAAGAAATGGTAAGTCAGGCAGGTGCTTTCTTAATGGTTTGATCTATCTGTCTAAACTAAGCTGGAAATATGTTTAGTTCTTCCAGCCTTGACCAGTGATTTCCTAAACACTGGTTCAGAGCGCTTCTTTATAACAAGTTTCAGGTGTTTGAAATACAGACTCTCAAAGCTAGGGTCAGATGTTTTGGGTCAAAAAGGAGGGTTGGTCTAATTTTAACTGGTGAGCCAGATAATTTAGATCAGCAGAAATATTTTGAAGCACTACAATCAAATTAGGCGCTGGGTCAGAGTTGGTTCTGGACTACCTTTTAATTTTCCTGCTATGTATTTTTTTTTCCTTCCATCTTAGTCATTAAAGGGGAAACTGAGGTTTGAGGACACAAAGAGATTTCACTGGCTGGGACCCAGTGTACTTTAAGCCCTGTTTGTCTTCCTTTCTCTTGATCCTGTCCTGGGAATGATTTCTGCAAAGTCAACTTTATTAACATTCATAAATAACAGGCAAAAAATAACTTTATCGCTGTGGTATCTATTATTTTGATACACCAGTCATAGTAGCTACAGAAAATATTTAAAATATTTGATGTGCTAGAGGCCAGCATTGTGGCATAGTAGGTTAAGCCACTGCCTGCAATGCCAACATCCCATATGGGTGCCAGTTCATCCTGCTAGTGCTCCTGAGAGAGCAGCAGGAGTTTGGTCCCTGCACCCCTGTGGGAGACCCATATGAAGCTCCTGTTTCCTGGCTTCAGCCTGACGCAGCCCCGGTTGTTGTGGCCATTTAGGTAGAGAACCAGCAGATGGAAGATTCTTTCTTTCTCTCCCTCTCTCTCTGTAAATCTGCCTTTCAAAGAAATAAATAAATCATTACAAAACATTGTCATGTGTTAAAATGTTGAAGAAAAGAAAATGAGGAAGGCATGTTGAAGAATAAACTTTAAAAACAGATTCCATATAGATTTCCATCTCTTCCTCTTCAGACCAAACTTTCAAGTTTTGAGGACTGAGCAAAATAATGTCAGATAGAATTTTCAAACCAATAAACCACGTTAGTGCATATCCTTTCAGTCTTTATTTATAGATTCTTTTAGAAAAATGACATGTTGGTATTCATGCTATTTTGTAGCCCTGCTTTATTGCCACTCAGAAACAAATTGTGAGGGGCAGACATTTGGCACAGTGGTGAAGACATGACTTGGGATGCACGTGTCCCATATTGGAGTCCCTGGGTTCAAGTCCTGGCTGGACTTCCCATTCCAGCTTCCTACTTATGGGCACCTTGGAGGGCAATGGTGATGGCTTAAGTAATTGGGTTCCTGACATACATGTGGTGGACTTGGATGTAGTTCCTCGGTCCTGACTTTGATGTGGCTTGGCACAGGCTCTTACAGGCATTTCAGGAATGACCTGGCATACAGGAGGTCTCTGTCTTTCAAATAAATAAATAAATATGAAAAAATATTAATCATGAGCACATTTTATTTTGTCATCACATAAATTAAATAGCTGTGTAACATTCCATTACATAAAAGATACTATACTGATTTGATCCCTGTTTTTACACATTTATTTCCCAAAAGTTTGAAGAACAAATAATTTTAGTCTTTTTAAAAATTTTTTAAAGATTTATTTTTATTTATTTGAAAGACAGAGTTATACAGAGAGATAGAGACAGAGAGAGAGGTCTTCCATCTGCTGGTTCACTCCCCAAATGGCCGCAACGGCTGGAGCTGCGCTGATCCGAAGCCAGGAGCCAGGAACTTCTTCCTGGTCTCCCACGAGGGTGCATCTTTTTGGGCCATCTTCTATTGCTTTCCCAGGCCAGCCGGATTGGAAGAGGAGCAGCCAGGACTAGAACCAGCTCCCATATAGGATGCCGGCACCACAGGCAGAGGATTAACCTACTGTGGCACAGCGCTGGCCCCTGTTATATATTTCTAAACATGGGAATTACTAGAGACATGTCTATACCCTGCATCTAAAATGGATTAGACAAAGATTATTTTAAAAGTTTGTATTGAAGAATAGACTTCAAATAATTTGGTTATCTTGGAAGAGAAAATAAATTATAGAGATGTATATGGGTAAAAAAACTGTATTTAAAATGTACATGTCAAATATTATTTACAAATGGCTAATATTTTATAATTAAATAGCAGATTTTCCACTGAACATTACAGATTTTTATATACTTAACTAATTATTTACCTAGAAGTCATTCTATTTAAATATTTATCAGAGCAATAATTCTGAAATGAAGCCCACAGAACAGTGGCTATCTCCAGAATATCAATACTTATGTTAGGAAAGGGACCCATATACGTATAATCATCATATAGTCAGTTTCCATCTTCATGAGAGGAAAAAACACAAGTCTAGATTGAAAGCTGAAGAATCACAGATAAACAAATATGTTTTAGGCAATCTTCTCTTTAGATCTGAAGACATAAAATACAAAAAAAAAATTGAAGAGCTTATCAGCATAAAATTAGGAGGAAAAACAAAAACCTGAGTGAGGTATTTTGTTAAAATAAATTATCTTATCTGAAAGGCTCATGTTCAGGCATGTATAGTGGTTCCACTGGGACACTGATTCTGTGTCAAGGATCCAAGTTAGTTAGTGCACATGTTTTCTTTGTGAATCTAAAATAAGGAAAAAAAGAAATAAAACGCAGCCAGGTAATTGGTTAAGTGTTTGAGGATATTTGTAAATCTCCTGGAGAATCTGACAGTAGCACTAGAAAGATCTGATATGATCAAAGCCTCGGTGTTGTGGACTTGGACTTCCTGAAATCCAGATTTTGAAATTAAACACTCAGATGTCAGTAGAGTAGTGGAGAAGAAATGAAATTGAACGAAGAGTAAGATTTAGATGCAATCATCTCTCTGCTGTTCTGTTAGTTCAATGACCTTGGAAAAATCCATAGCTTCTTGGTTTACACAGCTCTCATTTGAATGGAAATAGTTAATGAACATTTAGTTTCTATTTAGGAGTGTAAATTAGTTCTCAGCACGCAGTTTGGCATATAGTATGTGCTTGACATTTTTCCTGAATCAAGATGATTTTAGGGAATGTTTTTATTTCATTTTATGTATTTTTCTCTCTTTTATATATCCTTGAGTTCTTTCTAGTTCCCTCTTAATGCTGTATTTGCTTAATAATTTATCAGTTTTGCTGGGTGAAATACAGAGCTGACCATGTAAAAATAAAAAGTACCTTTAGAGTGAGCCTGTAGGGTTTGGAGTCTCATATATGGATCTGTATTCAGGCCAAAAGCTAGACACGTACACGATTGGAGTTGGTATAGAATATTAAGGATGAAACTGGGAATGAGAGAGTCTATACAGAGTTTGCTTGAATGCTAATAAATCATGAAATCACTGCTTCTTGGCGACTGGGATTTGCTGCATAAGATGCCTGCAATTCAGCAAAGAGCGGGTTCCCTACAGAGCTCCTTAGTCTGGCTCCAACCAATACACTCTGGGCACAAAAAGCCAGTGTAGATGTTGGGAGGAAAGAAGTGAAGAGCTTTCAGAAATGGGAGGAATTCCTTGTTCTGAAGTTCCTACATATGTGTGCTGGTCATCTTAATACTAATCAGACCTAGGTGGCAGAATCGTGATGGTGCTGTGAACATGACTCCTAACCACACAGCTGGTTGTTGAGCTAATTTATTTACTTCTTTTAAAGGTCTCCTTGCCCTCCTTTGATACCGTTCTCTGTGTACAGCCTCCTTGTCTCCAGGTAAGTCAATCTACGGCTCTGAATGTAATGTACGCTGACATGTGCCTGTGCAGGAGAGTTGAGGCTGTTCTCATACACAAGAAGGAAGCTCAGCAAGAGGCAGTACCTTTATTGCTTTTCTCCTGCCAGAGGCTTTGGGAAAACCTCCCCAGGAAGAACTGATGAAGAGGGAAGCACAGAGGCCACCTGGGCTGCCAGGAAGGAGAAGTTGAATCCAGAAACAGTTCTTCCTG
Organism: Oryctolagus cuniculus; assembly: GCF_051225735.1. Taxonomy (NCBI): domain Eukaryota; kingdom Metazoa; phylum Chordata; class Mammalia; order Lagomorpha; family Leporidae; genus Oryctolagus; species Oryctolagus cuniculus. The sequence goes on from NC_142872.1 coordinate 53,821,874, forward strand.
AGCCAACATCCCTAGCTCTATCTCCTCCCCACAAATCCTCACTGTGGAATGAAAGTAATTTAACAAGATATCCCCATTTCCTGTGAACAGTGGTGAAAATATTCCTACCGGACTTTATTAAGACAGACCCCAAAGTACTCATCAGGCCAGTGAAAGGGAGAAATCCTGCTGTGGCTTTTCTACCCACAACACCACCGCAATTAAAGAAGCAGACAATATCAAAGCAGACAGGTAACTTTATAAGCACACCAGGCATCTGCCCATGCCCAAGGCCACAGTTTTAAAGGAAAGAGCCATTATTTTTCCAGTGGTACAGGAAAGGAGCTGCAGGACGTGCAGGTTAAATTGAAAAGGCCTTACAAGTACCTTAGGAGGTTAACAGTATCACCTGAAGCCAGGTTCCTATCAGTTATGGACTCAGTATTTTGTTGGAATTTGATGAGGTCTTTGGGGATGTTTGCAAAGGAGGGGAATGTGATTGGCCCTCTAACTTGGCAACTGTTTGGAGTCCCATGCAGAGATTGTGAGAAGTTCTTTATTTTCCATGTGAATTTGGCTTTCCTAGAGCGGTATTTGCCTTGCACCAATATGAACTTGGATGTTAATTACAGCATTTTCATTTTAGTAATGGGTTGAGTGGAAACATGGTTGTGGGGAGTGATGTTGGGGCTAGGTTATTATCAGAAAACACAAAATAGGAATGTTCCCTTTTCTTTCAGAAAGTCAAATTTTGGCAAAAAAAAAAATCTTACATTTGCAAATAAGTAACGGCTAGCAAATTAGTGCCCTGTGTTATGGGCTGGAAAGGTAATCACTGAAGTGCCCACTCTTGGACTATCTTAATACACCCCCCCACACACACACACACACTCCTACCTCTGCTTTACAATGTTCTCCATGGAAAATCTTCTTTAAATCATTTGTGTGTTTCATTTGTTAACCAGGATTAGGGCTTAGAGATTTAAAACTCTTGTCATTAAAATGGGATAGCTTCTTAAAAAATGAAAACAGAAGAGGGGCAGATCCCCTACAGCTCCCTCTGATCTTGGGAAGTATTTGGACAGAAATTTTCTCTGTAACTTACAGTTCAATTTCACACTCTATATATACTAGGCTATCTTAGTGCTTTGGGGTTCAGCAGATCAATTCAGACTGTGTATTTTTCTGTCTTTGTTTGCATTGTTCTTTTATCCAGCTGCAAGACTGCTTTTCTTTTAGTAAAATGTCAAATGGTGGTGAATTTGCTCAATTAGCTTTGCAAATGTGTGTTTGACTTCCTATGGCATCTTTCTCCTCTTTTCTTTGTTGTATATTTCTTATATTTCAAAGGGGGACATCAAATAGATTCTTCTTTTGAAAGGAATTAGCATTTTAATTCATAGGTGATACTCTGCAGTTGTGTTTCTGATTATGTTTTTAATTAAAGGACAAATACACATGAATTCTTTTCTTTTCTCATTTGATTCAGTTATTTCGGAGGTGAGGAAAAATACTTAAATCTCATCAGCATTGAAGATAATATTGTGACATAAATAACTTTGTCACATAAAGCAGCATAATCAGTGGATTGTGTTAGACTACAAACTACAAACCAAAACTTTTCCCATCTTGTTTGCATAAACCTTTATAATTTTAGTTACAGGATCTGAAAATAGGTAAAAATAAGCAGCAAAGAAAGAAAAACAAATAACTCTTTTATTTTAAACATCACAAGTGTTGAGAAGATAGGTCTCTCATAAAATAAAAGCAACAAAGCAATTATTTAAATTGGTAACAGAGATGTGAGATTCTTATTTAATGGGAAGGGAAAGAAGAAACAGGCTGGGATCAGAGTAATGGAGATAAAATAGTGAAATATTTGATGATATACATCTTAGTCACTCTTTTCTCTCATTGAGTTCTTTTTAAGTACTTTTGCCAGCCACAAACAATAGTTTATTATCCTCATGAATACTTTAGCCTTCCTCTTAATTCGCATATCTAATGCAGGTAAAATAAGAGTCATCTCTGTCCCTTTTTTCTTTTCCTCAAATAGGAAAGAGGTGGGTATAGTACAAGAAGTACAATTAAAGGTCTTCAAAGGACCACTGGACTGCTGAAGCTAAGTGCCTTTTATCTGCATCAGAATTCAGTTTCTTTGAAGTTAATTCAGAGATTATACTTCATGCCTTTAAACATTCTTTAAATAAGAATGTGTATTATATCTTTGTCTAAAATCCTCTGGAACATCAAGCTGAAATAAAGCTGCATGTTCCACTAGTTTCTGTTGCAAACGAGGGGCAGGGGAAAGATTGTAACTTTCAAGGTCCTTCTGTCTTTTACTTATGTACAGGAAAGTGGAACCATCAAAAACAATTCTTTGTCTCTTTTTTCTCGTGGTTAGCTTTCAGTTTCTTGCCCTCAGCTGGAAAAACATACCTTTCATCACAACATGGCATGTTAAGTTATAAAATACACCTGATGTGCCCAGCGTCTAGTATGTAACTAATTGACAATTGAGCACTATCTCCAGGTGTTCTAAATAAAGTGTTTGTGAAGGACTTGTAATAAATGTGTTTTCCACAGCTTCAGAAACAACGTGCTGGTCACCAAGGAGGAGCAAGGAGAACTCACTCTGCTCAAGGTAAATTTGCTCAAGCTTACCTGCATGTCTGGCAACTTTGGTTTGGGTGAACACCACGCGTTTTTTTCTTGAATAAAGCAGTGTGTTCCCCAAAGCAGAGGGACTGGTGAGGAGAGCAAAAATATTTGATGAGTTGATGCCTTGAGCGTGCTGGGATGAACAAGTTGTCTTCCTATTTGATGTCAGCCTAGGTAGGGGGAAAGACTGGATATGCTCAAAAAGAATTGGAAGAGAACGCTATCGCATATATCTCCCCAGAAATGCAATAAGCTTTTGAAAAAATGTGTGAAAAACCATGGTAATCTGAGGAGCAGGCTTAGTGTTTAAGAGCAGATAAATAGGAATGAAAACATGCTTGCTGCCATAGCTTGTGGTGACTTTATCCATGTAGTACTAGAATATTACGGCAAGTGAAATTGCCTATGGTTTTTTAAAAAGTTAGTTTACTGATTTGAAAGGCAGAGCTGAGAGAGAGACAGAGAAAGAGATGCTAAGTCCTCTGGTTCATTCTTCCAAAGACGCCTACGTCCAAGTTTGAGCCAGGTGTGAGCCTGGCAAAAGCCAGGAGCCTGAAACTTCATCCGGGTGTCCCTCATGGGTGACAAAGGCCCGAGAACTTGATCCACCTCTGCTGCCTTCTCCTACATTAGCTAGGAGTTGGAGTGGAAGGGAGGCGGCTAGAACTCCTGCTGGCCCTACAATGCCAGCCCCCCTTGTGAATGTTTTAAATCATTTAACATTTAAGCAGTGAACGTGGGAAAACAAAAATTCCTCATCTTTAATTTGAATTTAATAAATTTTCTATTTTCAACTAAATACAAGATTGAGAGAGTAATGAGGCCGTGATTTTTTTCCTGGAGACCTTGACATACTTTCAAGTTGCCTTGTGTGAATTATTACTAACATAATGTGGATGTCATTGTAATAAACATTCCCTCACACAGGAGCTTATTTTCATTTGCCTATTTACTTTTGTTTTAACAAAGTTTAACGTTTTACCATATTGACTTCATATGTAGGTATTATGTACTTATACATATATACTAGTTTTTCTTGAAAATGGACATTAATAGGGGATTCATGACCATGATAAAGAAGGGTATCTTGATATCCACATGGTATAATTCAGTAAAGCAATGTTTATAATTCCCTGCCAGATGATATGACATCTACACAATTTTTGTTCTCTCCATAAATATTTGACAAAGAAGAGAAATAGTGATATTTGTCTTTCTGGGTCTGACTTATTTCACTTAACAAATAATCCCCACGTCTATCCATTTTGTTGAAAATGTCAAGATTTCATTCTTTTTTATGGCTGAGCAAAAATTTATAGTGTGTACATACCACGTTTTCTTTAGGTAGTCATCAGCTGATGGACATCTAAGTTGATTGCATATTTTTGCTGTTGTGAGTTGGGCTACTGTGAACAGTGGAGTGTAGGTATCTATTTCATATGGTGATTTCACTTGCTTTGAATATGTTGCCAGGAGTGGGATATATGGGTCTTATATCGCTCTTTAGTTTCCCGAGGAATGTCCATACTAGTTTCCATCATGGTTATGCTAATTTGCATTTCCACCAACAGGTCTAAGAGTACTCTTTTCTACACACTAAGATTTGTTATTTGTTTTTGGGTTATAGCCATTCTAACTGGAGTGAAATGATACCTCTTGGTAATTTTTTTTTATTTGTATTTCTCTGGCTACTGAGCTTGGGAATTTTTTCATTTGTCTGTTGGCCATTTGTATTTCTGCCTTTGAGAAATGTCTTCATATTCTTAACCCATTTCTTAACTGGATCATTTATTTCATTGTCCCTACGTTTCTTGACCCCCCTTATATATTCTGGATATTGTTCCATTATCAGTTGCACATTTTGCAAATATTTTCTCCCATTCTATCATTGGACTATTCACTCTGTTCATTGATTTTTTTTTTTTTTTTTGGACTGTGCAGAATCTTCTTAGTTTGGTATAAGTGCATTTGTCTATTTTTGCTTTTATTGCCTGTGCTTCTGAATCTTATCCAAAAAGTCTTCACCTAGGTCAGTGTCTTGCAGGGCTCCCCTGTGTTTTCTTTAGTAGTTTGAGAGTTTCAGGTCTTAAGTTTAGGTATTTGGTCTAATCTTTTTGGTTATAGATGTATAGATTATTCCTAGGGTTTCTGTTCTGTTCCATGGTTCTACATATCTATTGTTATGCAAGTACCACCTGTCTCGATTGTAATAGCCCTGTAATGTGCCTTGAGACTTGGTATTCTGATGGCTCTTGGTTTGTTTTTATTCAAGACTACTTTGTGTAGAGTCATTTGTATTTTTATATGAACTTGAGGATTTTTTTCTAGTTCTGTAAAGACTCTGGAATTTGGATGGCATTTGAATGGAATCTTTGAATTGCTTTTGGCAGGGGGAATATTTTGTTAATATTAATGTTTCTCATCCCTTAACATTTAAGATATTTCCATTTTTATTCTATTTGTTTTAATTAATGTTTATAATTTTCACTGTAGAGATCATTGACATACTTAAGTTTTCCACAAGATACTCAATTCTTTTGTAGCTATTGTGAATAAGATTATGCTTATAAGTTCTTTGTCACGCAGAGCATTGTTAGTGTATATGAACGCGATTGATTTGTGTGTGTTGATTTTAGATCCTGAAACTTTGGATTACCCTTGTCAGTTCTAATAGTGTCTTGGTGAATTCATCTGGTTCCCCTATGTAAAAAAAAAATCATGTCAGCTGCAAACAGGGACAATTTGATTTTCTCCATTCCAATTTATTTTCTTTTGATTTCTTTTTCTTGCCTAACAGCTCTGCCTATAGCTTCCTGGACTATAATTAATGAAAGTCTTGAGAGTAGACATCCTTGTCTGGTTCCAGATTGTAGTGGAAATGCTCCCAAATTTTCCCTGTTCAATATGATATTAGCTGTAATATATTGAAGTATATTGAGATGTTGCTTCCATACACAATTTTTTTAAAGCTTAGTGTCCTGAAAGGATGCTGTTTGCTATCAAAGGAATTCTTTTTAACTACCAAGATGTCTAAATATTCGGAGTTGGCAGATTTTTTTTTTCTTTGCTTTCAGATCTTGTACTGTATATCTCTATACTCCCTCTTGGCCTGTAGGGTTTCTGTTATAAAATCTGTAGTTGCTCTGAGAGATCTATAAAAAGTGACTTGGCACTTTTCTCTTGTAAATTTCAAGATTCTCTTTATTTTTGAGAGCTTAACTGTAATGTGGCATAGTGAGGATCTTGTCTGATCATGCCTGTTTGGGATTCTGTGTGCTTCTTGTATCTGGATGTCCAGATCTTTCTCCAAAATAGGAGCTTTTGGCTGTTCATTGAAAATTTTTTTCCAAATCATTGTTATTTCATGCTTTCAAGAATTTCCAAGACTCCTATATTAGGTTGCTTTATGATATTCCAAAGATCCCCTACCCTGTTTTCCTTTTCAATTTTATCTTTTTATAAAATACATAATTCAAAATATCTGGCTTCTCCATCAGATCTTTTTCTTGGCTTGTCTAGGCTGTTAAGACTTTCCATTCTATTTCTACTGTAAATTTTTATTTACTGAGTTCTTCATTTTTAATATTACTGTTTGGTTCTTTTAAAATGTTTCTCTTCGCTGAATTTATTATCCATGTCACATACTGATTTGCTGTATTTGGTTAATTGTTTAACTGTATTGTCTTGGAACTTTTTTTTTTTTTTTTTGAGTAATTTTACAATCATTGTTCTGAATTGTATCTCAGATACTTCGCCATTTTTCCTTTTTTCATGGTCTGATATTAATACATTATTGTGTTCCTTTTAGGGAATTTTATCACCTTGCTTATTCATATTTCTTGGGTTTCTGTGTTATTTTTGTTCATCAAGGGGGTTAGTTGTGTCTGTCATTTCAGAGGATGATTTTTGTTGGAGGCTTATTTCTGGAGGTGAGGCTCTGGATTTGACTGGTAGACTGTTTTAATTTTAGCTCCAGGTAGATTTTTTTTAGACTGTAGCTCAGTGTGGTAACTGAGATCACTGTTAAACAGGTCCCTAACCGTCTCTGGAGGGAGGGACTCCTGTCAAGAACATCTAGGGATTCAGAGCAGGCCTTGCTCATGCTGTAGGAGTGCCTGGCTCTTACACTGTAAGCCAGTTTCTAAGTCAAGCACTGGAGTTACGAGATAAGTGCTGGCTCCAGGGTATGGATGGTCTTAGAGCATCCTAGCCACTGCTCAGATACAAGTCTCTCTTAAGAGTTCTGCTAATGCTAAATGAGAGTGGCAGATCCCACAGATGCTGTCTGAGGGAGTAGCTGGATCAGTGAGAGTGGCTTTGGCTCTGTGCCAGCAAGAAAAGCCATCTTGGCATATTCTTAGTGAGTTGCTTGCTGGGATGGGTTAGGTACAGCTTTTTCAGGCCCGAGTAACAAATGAACAGCAGCATCCAAAATCTGTTTCCATGGGAGGGGATGGAGCCCTGAACTCCACAATGGGCCAGGATGGAGCACAGAAACTCTGGGCAAGAGAGCTCAGTAAGCAGTAGTAATGTACTGTGTTAGGTGTGACTGGAACAGCCAAGTCCCAAGTCCTAGAGAGTAAGGTGTTGCTGAGCTAGCTGGGGCACATAAGGCATAATCCAGGACCTCAGGGTGGTAGGAGGGGCGTGAGATCAGAGTGACACCCAAGATGGGCATGATGCATAATAATCTTTGGCTACTGTCACTGAGGGAAGGGGATAAGGCTGGAAAAGACTAGTATGCACTTTAGTTCTACAGCTCTTCATTGTGCCAGTTGGGAATGGACTGAGTGCACAGCGAATGTCCATTCCCAGTCAGCTGTACCCACTCAGACACGAGGACCATCCAGGGTGCCAGCATACTCCCTCACGCATCCTCAGACCCCACTGCAGGATGCATCCCTACCATTTGTGGAGCTCTCGGTCTCTGTTAGAAGAATGTGCAGGTACACAGGCACACTTTCTGAGTACCCTATACACAGGTTCCAACAACAACCTGAAACATCTCAAGTCATTGAGGGAGGGAAGACCGTGAAGAAGAGGATGATCCCTGATTGTGAGAGTGAAGGCCCATCTATTCTCGGGACTGGTTCTCCCATACGTTCTGTTCCCACTGCTCTCTGAGATGCAGAGCACTGTTTGGGCTAGAGTACTGTGGTCTCCATCGCTCGCTTGGGTCAAGTTTGACTCGTGGGGATCAGTCTGCCTTGCTAAAGTGAAGGGTTGTCCTTGGAGCCCCTAGGAAGAAGATGGACTAGGGCTGATGGACACAGTGACTCCCGTCTCATGGTGTCACTTTACCTCTGCAGCCCCTGCAGCAGTTCTGAGTAGCTGGGGAAGGGATAATGTAAGCTGCTTTTCTGGAACAAAGGAACATGAGTTTTCCAGGGAGCTCTGTTCACTGAGTTGCTGGACTGTGGTGGCTGGTAGGATTGCCCAGATAAGGGACCCCCACACATGAGCTTGGCTGACATTTTCTTGCTCACCGTTTTCTCTGCATGGGGCTGGGGCTTCAGACAATACCAGTTTGACCAAGTTACTCTATTTCCTCCCTTTGTGCTGCCATGGTTTTCATACTGTTGTCCCTCTCTTTTCTTCGTTCAGTCAGCTGCTTTTCCTTGGGCACTGACCAGTAGAAGTAGCAGCTTTTGATTTACCTAGTGCTGGGGTGGAGGAGGCAAATGCTGGGCTTCTCTATACTGCCATCTTGAATCAACCACAAAAGAATTTCAGCTTAAGTTCAATTCATTAAAAAACAGCGGCCTAAGAATGAATAGGCATCATTTTGTTTTTATCTTGAAAGGCAAGAGCCCCTGAAGTCACAACCAAGAGTGTATTATTGTACCAGTTGAAGCCTACTCAGCTGATTTCTTATTCTGTCTGTAGAGCTGTAAGATGTAAGGTTTTCTTAACACACTTAATAATGCTTGCAGTAAGACAATAGGAGAAACCTATTATAGAAAATATAGATAATAAACTATGAATCTAATACATTAGTTATCCAATATTTGAAGAGTTGATGAGTGCTATGGAAGAAAAAAAGTATAAAAAGAGATGACAAATTGAGATAGGAGCAAAGAGCGGTAGGGGTGAGTCAATTCTCAAATAATCTGGGTGACAGGTATCCCAGAGGAATAAGAGACCCTGAGATGGTAGTGCTTGGCATGGGAATGGAGAAATAAGCCAGGGTAGCCCAGGAAGTTGAGCAGGTAGGATGGCAACAATGAACCACTTAAATGTCATGGGACTAGTCCTTAGGGATTCCTGAAGACCCTTTGACTTGGACTCTTTTAATAATGGTGCCTTTATTCTAGATATTCAGTACTGAACAGTGAAATGACTAAGTTTTAAAAGCAATTTTAAATTGCTGGTTAAAAAGGTGATTTGAGGGTTAGTGAAGGAAGAAATGAGAAGTGAAGAAGATGTGTGGAAAACATGGGCTTGAAGTAACATAGTCATCATGCTAGAGGTGAGAAGTTATCTACTGGTGCATATCAATTAAAAGTTCAATTAAAAGATGTACAGTGAAATCTTCTGATGGGATGGGTGTAAGTGTGACAAGGATGAGGCCGTGATGGCAGGAGCAGATAAAAGGATGAGATCTTTGCATATTTTAAGACCAGGATGGTTATGAGTTCGAAGAGATTTTGATATGAATTCATAAGTTTGTTGAAATTGTTGGTAGATGAGTATCTGGACAGTAATTTGGTAGAGGACTGAGCTAGCGATGTCATTCCAGTAGTTAGGCCCAGATTGATGACATTACAAATACCTGAAAAAACAGGTGAGATCACAGAAAAGTGAACACAATCAGAGCTCCAAAGACTGAATTCTAGAGTTCTGCAAGGTTAAGTCCTCAAAGAGAAGCAATAACCCAGAGGAAACATGAAGAAGAATAGCAGCCAAGATATTTCAGTATTGCAGAAGCCAGGCGAATTGACTGCCCTCAGAAGTCAGTGGTCATCTGTGTCAAATACTCAAGCTGCTCAAATAAGAGCAGTATATTGAAATAAGCAAATTGGGCTGAAAAATACTTTAGTGTCCATGTAAAAGTATGTTCAGTCCAGAGGGGATCAGAGGAATTGGGGGGGAATCTGTATTTACGATTGCTTCTGTAAAAGATTGGTACAAATGGAGAAAATTAAATCAGATTAAGTTTAATGCAGTATTATTTGGGTTGTCTAAAGTCCCAGAGGATCTCAATACACTAAAATCAAGGTTGCCTTTTCATGCCATAGGGGAGGCTTCATGGTGTTGCTATTTGCACGTAAAGAAGCGTTTATTGGCTTGTTTCCCAGTTGTTCCATCTTGAATACCAGCAGCTATAGTCTGGATTCTTTTTCATGGTGCTCTTTACTTTCTTTTGGCTTTAATCTTTTATTTATTATTTATTTGAAAGTGAAAGCCAGAGAGAGAGAGAGATTCTTAAACTACTGGTTCACTCCCCAGATGGCCACAATGGCCAAGGCTGGGCCAGGACAAGGCAAAAGAGTTTTATCTGGGTCTCCCGTGTGGGTGGCTGAGGCCCAAGTATTTGGGCCATCTTACTCTGTTTTTCTCAGGCCATTAGCAGGGAGCTGGATTGGAAGTGGAGCAGCTGGATCACAAACCAACTCCCACATGGGATGCTAGGTTTGTGGATAGCCATTTCACTGGCTATGCCACAGCATCAGCCCCATCATGCTGCTAATTCTTGTTTTCTTCTTGCTTCCTTTTCCTCTTTTATGGATCTTTATAGTTAACATTATGGTGAACCAGACAATCAGGGATTATCTCCCTGTTGTGAGCCTACCTGATTTGCAATGTTATTTTCATCTGTGAAATTTCATCTGTGAATTATTAGGTTCTAGGGCTTTAAAGCAGAAAGGGAGTTGGGGAGGAAGGGCATATTTTGTTATTGCACAGGATGGTAGCTAGAAGACAAAGAATCAAGAGTTTTTCTTAAAGTGCAACAAGTAATACCATGCTTGGTTGCTAATGAATAGTCAGGTGGCTATACAAAAAATCCATTTAGGAGAAAGAATTATTATTGGAGTAATATGTCTGAATATACTTGACTGGATACTACTTCTGCATGTGTGGAGAGATTGGCTTGAGCAAAAAATGGAGCTATTTTGTTGCTGGGAACAGCTAAGAAGGTAGAGTATATAAGGATGCAAGTCGGTGGACAGTTGTGACTATGGTCTGTTGAAGCCTTCTTCACATTGCTCCAATTTTATTTTTGGACATCACGGAGTCACCATGGAGTATATGTGTAGAGAAGGAGGTAAGGGTTTAAGGCAGGAAGGGGGAAAGGAGTTGTAACAGAGGAAGGTGAATGGACCCAGAAGTTACTGTTTGGCACCATTAATGACTTAATTTTGTTGGTTTTTAAGATTTCTTTTAAAATTTGAAATTTTTTTTAAAATTTTCTTTTTAAAATTACTTGAAAGGCAGAGTGACAGAGCCTAGGTGGGAGGATGAGAAAGAAAGAAAGGTTTCACTGTTGGATCTGAATTTAAAGTAAAACCAATGAGTACTTTGTGAACTTTTCTTTACGATGCGGATTCGTGGTTTCACATGTCTAGTAAGTAGAACATTGAATTTGACCATGGTGTGGTTTTGTCAAGGGAGAATATCAAAGTTAGAGAACAGCAAGGGACAGACACATGTGGGGGAAAGATGATGCATCATCGTGACCTCTTGAAAAGGAAGACGAAAAAATTATTCTATGCAGTGGTTAAGGGACTTGGATTGGTTGCTAAAATCAAAGGACTTGAAGGCCTCTGGGGTGGCCAATGGAAAAGAATTTCTAAATCGAGAAACTCTAGGCTAAGGCCAAATTTAAACAGAACATACTGAAATAACTTAATTTGACAACTTAATACAGCAGCTTATATTATATGCTGTATAGTACACCAAACTGTATACCAAAGTATAGCATCATTATTCATATCAGACTCTAACAGTGTGGGTTCAAACTTAACCCAAATAGCTAGGAAATAAAAATCTTAAGTTACATTTCTGTTCTTCATCATCAACTCCTCAAATTATCTCATGTATCAAATCTAAATTAGTTTCTCTTTACTGTGTAACTTTTGGGGCCTTAAGGTGACTTCAACTTGAGGTATTGCTCTTTGTCATACATAAAGTTTGTATTTTTTGCTCATGTATACTCATGGAATTTATAAGGTGGAAAAAATTGGAAATTAGTATGTTGACAAATTTAGACAATAATACTATTTTCTGTAGTTTATTTTTGGATCTTCTATAGTGTTGTACAATAACAACAAGGAGGTCATTGTGTTGGAAACTTAATCTATTCAGACAAATTATCTGGAAAATGACATGAGAAATCAGGAGCAGATGATAGGATTTTTATTAGTAATTTAAATGTAAAGTGTATTTGTTTAATTTTCAAGTGCTTTGGAAATAATAATAATAATATTTACTCTTGAAAATTTGAGATGTTGAGATTGGCTTTCATGTGTTTCAATGAGAAGCACTGAAATATAAGTTTAATCAATTTAGTTTACAAAAGCAGTGGTGGGGCTGGTGCTGTGGCGTAGTAGGTAAAGGGCACTACCTGTGGTGTAGGCATCCCATGTGGGTCCCAGTTTGAGTCCCAGCTGCTCCACTTCCAATCCTGATCTCTGCTGATTACCTGGGAAAGCAGTAGAAGATGGCCCAAGTCCTTGGGTCCCTGCACCCATGTGGGAGACGGGGAGGAAGCTCCAGGCAGGCTCTTGGCTTCAAATTGGCCCAACTCTGGCCTTTGCAGCAATTTGGGGAACAAACTAGCAGATGGAAGACCACTTTGTCTCTCTCTGTGTCTGTATCTCTGCCTTTCAAATTAAATAAATTGTAAAAAAAAAAAAAAAAAGGCTTATGTATACATGTTCATTTTCATTAATTCACCATCCCTCAGGGATGCCCTAAGTGAAAAAAAAATTGGTTACTGTAAGAGGTGATGCTAGTGGCTGTGATTTACAAAAAAAAAAAAAAACTCAAATTCTGTGAAACACCTACAGACTGCCAACTGTCTATGAAAGGGTAGGATAATAATTTGCTACAAATAAAATGATTCCATGTGCCATTAGTTGGGGAATGTATTTTCTTACTGGTTTTTGCACCATTTGCACTCAGTTGTTCTCGGAACAACCCTGAGAATCCGTCAGTCTGTCAGTGATTCTATCACTCCATTGCTAAGACTCAGAACCACATCACTGTTTGAGGAATGGAAGAAATGTATCTGAAGATAGATGTCATCATTTGGAAGTGATTGATTTTAAAAATGAATGTCATCATTTCTTGTGCTCCTTTAATTTGAGGGTAGATTAATATGGTTGGACCTGATGACAGTAGCCGTCAACCTGCCTTGCATCCTGTGACCAGAATGCTTTCTCACCTGCACTAGGTTGGGGTCAACAGTTGACTTACATAATTACATCCCACTGTAAAGCTGGAAATGAGTTTTTAAAGATTTATTTGAAAGACAGAATTAGAGAGAAGGAAAGAGAAAGAAAGGTCCTCCACACACTGGGTCACTCCCCAAATGGCCACAATGGCCACAGGGCTGAACCAGGCCAAAGCCAAGAGCCAGGAGCTTCCTCTGTGTCTCCCATGTGGAAATGGGGACCCAAGCACTTGATCTTTCTGCTGCTGCTCTCCCAGGTGCATTAGCTGGGAGCTTGTTCAGAAATAGAAGAGCTGGGACATGAACCAGTGCCCATCTGGGATGCTGACATCACAGATGGAGGCTTAACCTGCTGCACCAAAGCCCCAGACCCTGGGAAATATTTTTTAAACTTAAATCATTAGACTTGAGGCAAGAGAGGAAAGAAAATTGGTAAATAAACCTTATGGGTCAGTACTCCATTTGTTTAAAGTATAAATTCCACAAGCTTAATAGCCAGTCATTGTACTTAAAAGCCAGAGAAAGCAGCTTATTGATTTGGAATTTAAACATCTGCCAATAACTTGAGTGTACTTTATGTAACAAAATGATGAAAATATGTTTTGATCATTTAATTTGAAATTGCCCATCAAGCACATATTGTCTGTTGTGTAAATTTTAGTATACTCAATAAAAATCATGAAAAGATAGTGAATGACTTGTTCTATAGGACAAAAGTCATTTATTTTTTGAAGAAACTTTTTTTTTAAGATTTATTTATTTCAAAGGCCATGTTACAGAGAGGCAGAGGCGGGGGGCAGGGGGTGTCTTCCATCTGCTGTTTCATTCTCAAGTGGCCACAACAGATGGAGCTGGGCCGATCCGAAGCCAGGAATCGGGAGCTTCTTCTGAATCTCCCAGGTGAGTGCATAGGCCCAAGCACTTGGGCCATCTTCTACTGCTTTTCCAGGCCATAGCAGAGAGCTGGATCTGAAGAGGAGCAGTCGGGACTCCAACAGGTGCCCATACGGGATGCCGGCACTGCAGGTGGCAGCTTTACCCCCTAAAGAAACAACTTTTGATATTGAAGGTTAAATAATAAAGGCTTTCCAGTGTTGCATCTCAGAAGAATATACATTCTGTGCTAATACATTACCTGAACTCATTAATGTCCGTTGCAAGTTATCACAGTATTAAACATTTAGTTCTTCAACATTGACCCTCTTAAATTTAGTACATATTCATCTTTGTATGGTAACAAAAAAAGACAAATTCTTAACCAGGAGAGGTATTTCTGATGGAATCTAGTGCACATACTAGATGCAAGTGACATGTAGAATCACAACTTTGAACTTAGGATTTGTGTGCTTTATTCTACTTAACTGATGCACGTAGCAATTCTCAGTCAGATGTGAATCCAAGACATTTTTAATCTACCCAGTCTCAAAAGACCGAAGAATCTACAGTCATTGAAGAAGTGATTGTTGGTATTTGAAGTTATTTTGTTCTCCCATCTCTCTGCTACTTCTGTAATTGAAAGTTATCTATGTATAATTACATCTTTAGTGAAAAATAATTAAATTCTTATCATTGAATTTTTAAATGAGTTTTTCCTCTGATACACAGTATATTTTACCTGTCATCCAGCCACTCTGGGTGTAGCTAAAAGATAAAAAGCAATATTTCAAACTATAAAAGTCATGATGTGATGAAGAAAATAAAAGTGATGGACATAAAAAGAGTTCGAAGAAACAAAAAGCTCAGTATTCAAATGTAGGGAACCCAGATTTTAAATCACTTCTGGTAGGAACAGAATGGAAATGATAAAAAAATTGATATTTTTAAATTTTCTGATTCTCTGTCCCCTGTTTCTCAGGCACTCCTTCCTCTTCAACTTGACTTTCACTTCAAAAGCATACTTTATTATTTCCTTGTAAAGGCTACTATCAATTAAGAGCCTGTGTATTTATCATCATGTGACTTGGGACAAATTAATAGCCTCTAAGTAGCTTGGTAACATTCGAAAGTAATTGTACAGCACTGTATAATGAGAAGTGACAAAATGAAACAAAGGTGCTTTTTAAGAAAATGTTATTAAAAAATCTATGGTGGGGGCGGCTCTGTGGTGTAGGCGATAAAGCTGCCACCTGCAGTGCTGGCATCCCATACGGGTGCCAGTTCATATCCTGGCTGCTCCGCTTCTGATCCAGCTCTCTGCTTTGGCCTGGGAAAGCAGTAGAGGTTGGTCCAAGTCCTTGGGCCCCTGTACCCACGTGGGAGACCTGGAAGAAGCTCCTGTCTTCTTCAGATCGGCTCAGCTCCAGCCATTTCGGCCAATTGGGGAGTGAACCAGTGGACAGAAGACACCTCTCTCTCTCTCTCTCTGTCTCTGTGCCTCTCCTTTTCTCTCTGTGTAACTCGGGCTTTCAAATAAAGTAAGTAAATCTTAAAAAAAATCTATGGGGTTGCCTACAGAATAGAGAGGTAAGCTGCTGACTTCAATGCTGGCATCACATATTGGAACACGTGTTCAAGTCCCAGCTACTCTGCTTCCAATCCAGCTTCCTGCTAATGCACCTGAGAAAGCAGCAGAAGATGCTCCTCCAATTATCTGGGCGTTTGCCACCCATGTGGGAGACCAGGATGGAGTTCCTGGCTCCTGGTTTTTGTCTTAGACTTTGCAGCTGTGGCCATTTGAGGGTGAAACAGTGGACTGAATATATCTGTCTTTCTGTGTCACTCTGCCTTTTGAGTAATTAAAACTGATTTTTTTGTTATACAAAAAAGTGCCTTTTATAATTATATATGTGTGTTGTTCACGGTATCCCTGCTGTAGGAAAACTGCTTGAAATGGTTTAGTATCTTTGAAATAAAGTCCTTAAGTGTAGTTTAAGTGTATGCTTAAGATAGCCAACTGGCATTTGATTTATACAATGATGCTTTCTGGAGATAGATATTGTTGATACTAGAGACCTTGTGACTGGCCGTTTTTCATAGGGGATGAATGATTAGTTGCAGGTAGCTCTTCTATAATGCCCGAGATGGAAGCTGAGCCATCAGCATTCTTCAGGGCTTTGGTCATGCTTCAGAAGAAATTGTAAGTCAGGGTCCTTAAAATTTGGACTGAAAGTTCAGACTTAAATGAATTGAGGATTTAAATACTCATGTACAACATGAACTTAAGCTCAAGCTCTCTTAAGAGAGGCATATTGAGTTAAATTTTCTCTCAAAGGAAAACTGAATTTTTGTCAATGGTATCGTTGAAATTACTTTAGTGAAGTTAAACTTTTAGGCAGATTTGGGTATGAATTGTGGAGTTGTTCCTTAATGGTTGACCTTGAACAAAATCAAGAATGTTGTAAAAATTTGCATCATCCTCTTCAAAAATGATTGATAGTCTGATAATTATTCATTGACTTATTTTGAGTATTAAATTAGAAAAGACCTATATAGCACTGTACCTGAGTCATGGAAATGCTAGAAAAATACAAACTTCCAACTTAAAAAATAACCAGTGTTCTAGATATCTAGGGTCACCATTAATTTTTCTTGTCCTGATAAATCATTGGATCATCGTGACTCAGGACTTTTATAAGTTCAACCTCCTGTTGGGGGTTCAAAACCCCTGGGATTGCACTAGTGCCCTAGTTGGGAATCCTAAGAAAGGGCTTGAACACCTCTGAATTGGTCTAGCTAAGACAGAAAGACAAACTTAAATTTCAGTGTTAGACATCTTTGTTCTCCAGACCTCTCTAAGGCCCTGCTACATGAACTTCTTGATCAGTTCCCGTCTTCCCACCCCTAGCCTGTTAAATGACTCAAGAGCTTGCTCACATCAGGCAGTGAGATTTTCCTTCACCCAACTCCCTGTTCCTGCCTCAGAATAAAAACCGTGTATGTTCAGATAATTTGTTCAACTTGTTAACTGATACCTTTGCAATATTTGTCATGGAATACAAGTTTAAACTATTCTTGGAAACAAGATAGTATTTATGAAAATAACTTGTTAGTTGACTAATCTTCCCTAATTAAGAATGTCTATCCATAGTGACTCTTTTTCCTTCACTATCAACTGCTAGCCATAGAATGGATTTCTTTTCCTTAATGATGTCTGCCTTCTCCATTTTTCTGGTTTTATTAACAGTAATAGTAGTAATCAAACTTTTCTAAGTTTACTTTTTGTGTTGGGGTTATCTAGAATTTAAAAAATGAAGACTGGATAGTGACATTTACCCTTGTTCTAGAGGTTAGATCCCTTTTTGCTTGTGTCATCATCAAGTCACAAATAAAGGCAAATTAGGGGAAATGATTTTGGAGATTTAAGGGAGCTGATGAGTTGGGAGTAGCAAATCAGTGTCGGCTAAATACATTTCTTTTTTTTTTTTTTTTTTAAAAAGATTTATTTATTTATTTGAAAGTCAGAGTTATGCAGAGAGAGAGAGAAAGAGGTCTTCCATCCGAAGATTCACTTCCCCAATTGGCCACAACAGCCAGAGCTGTGCCAATCCAAAGCCAGGAGCCAGAAGCTTCTTCCAGATCTCCCACGCAGGTACAGGGTCCCAAGGAGTTGGGCCATCTTCTGCTTTCTCAGGCCATAGTAGAGAGCTGGATCGGGAGTGGAGCAGCTGGGTCTCGAACCAGCACCCATATGGGATGTTAACTTCAGGCCAGGGTGTTAACTTGCTGCACCACAGCACCAGCCCCATTGGCTATGTACATTTCAGAAAGATCAGGAGGCAGGCCTCCAGCAATTCTGGCTTGCCCTGCCGAGAATAGCCCCTACTCAAAATTAGAAACTCTTGTACCAAAGCAGCCTGACAGCCTGAATGTCTTTTTTTTTTTTTTTTGATAGCTAGACTCTTACTTTGGAAGAAAGAATACTGAGGGCGTATCTGCTATCATAGCTGAGTGTGAATTAAGGGGCGAAATAGATCATCTTCCTCAACAGATGATGACTTGGACTAGGTTGGAAAGGTAGATCATTGGCATTGCCCTCCGGGAGACAAATACGCATGGGTGGCCCAGTGAGAATGGGGAGCCATTTCATCTTTTCCAGTAGCTGTGGGATTAGCCGCAGTTAAAATAATGACTTCAGTCAGTGCAGTTTGGTTATGGGGAGACCTTGTCCCCATCTCATCAGCATTCAGCTCTAGTGTCCTTTGCCATATTGTCTTCCTCCAATACTTCCATTTTCTCCATCTTCGCATGTCTCTGTATGTAAAATCATATTTAAAATCTGATTAACTGAGTCCTTGATGAAACCATTTCTAGGAAAGTTTCATTTTTGCAGGGCTTCTAGACTTCCTGATTAATGCCATACCTAAGTTGAAGGCAATATACACTTCTTTGGACACATTTTTAATTTTATATATAAATACATATGTATGTATATGTACCTATAGGTGTATCCTAGATAGACATGAAAATTAAAGATGGCATTTTTCCTGCATAAATGAGCAGAAGCTCATACCTTCAGGCTTTTGGACTGCTTCGTCATTTCTGATTTTTTTTTTTGACTCCTTATTTGCTTCCATGTTAATCTTAGACATATTGATCAGAAATAGGGTCACTTTAATTGTAGTACCTTGCTACTCAATTTTTGTCATCTAAATCCGATTTGAAAGAATAATCACCAGGGGTTTCCTAAAAGAAAACTGTGAATCATTCAAAACAGATGCTGACTCCTTTAAAACAGTGAGGCATGCACTAGACAGGGCCTATATCATTAAAACAAGGAAAATCCATAATATTAGGATCTAAGGAAGTCCCCTTGACAAGTCACAAACTTTGATTTAAAGCTTTCCCACTTTAATGTCTTTCAAGAAAGAAATAAAAGGTGTATTAGTCAGAAATGTTAAAAAAAAAAAAAAAAAGAAAGAAACCACACACATAATGACGGGCAAAAGCAGTCAAATGATTGAGGATGCATTCTTCAATCTGTAGGGTTTACTGGGATTACTTAGGCTAGACAAGAATCCATGAAGGTCATAATGACATTTTTATCATTTTAGACTGATGTATGCCATTTTTTATATTGTCTTTGCAATGCACATTAAAATTTTAAAGAGTGAACTGTTAGATTAAAAAGCAATCATTTAAAAATTTATCAGTCCAATCCTTTGGTAACTTAACAAGAATTTTTACCCCCATCATATAGAAATCAAGTAAGATTTTACTTTTTTTGGTTGTTAGTGTTGTACTTCCTATAGGTGAAAAGGAAT
This sequence comes from Oryctolagus cuniculus, assembly GCF_051225735.1. Taxonomy (NCBI): domain Eukaryota; kingdom Metazoa; phylum Chordata; class Mammalia; order Lagomorpha; family Leporidae; genus Oryctolagus; species Oryctolagus cuniculus. The sequence continues at coordinate 53,841,110 of NC_142872.1, forward strand.
TGTCTTGTGTCAGTGTCTTCTTAGCGTCTAAGAATTTGTGTGTGAGCAGTCCATGAAAAAAGTATGAAGCTTATGTGACAATCACACACCATAACAAATAAATATTATCTCTTTTCAGAGGCTATAGAAATAGGAAACTGATGTACTGTTATGAGCAATGGTAATATAGTAAGTAACATTTATTGGAAGATTATTGTGTGCCAAACACTGGCCCCAGCACTCGACATACTTCGTTCAACTTCACAGCACACTTGCTCACTAGACAGTGCCTTTCTGGCACACACAGGATACTTTGGGGATGACCAGAGAATCTGAAGGAAGTATTTAAGTTGGAGATAAAAGAAGGAATTTTTCTGAATCCATAAATTCAGGAAAAAAGCTTGTAGAGGTCAAGGAAATTGACAGAGGTAGCAAAAATAGTAAATGGTTGAGATGAGATTTACCTGCAAATTTGTCTAAGCTATAAGTCTGTGCTCTTACTATATATATTTTTTAAGATTTGTCTAAGCTATAAGTCTGTGCTCTTACTATATATATTTTTTAAGATTTTGTTTGAGAGGTAGCATTAAAGATGGTAAGAAGGAGAGACAGAAAGAAAGCTCTTTCGTTGCTGGTTCACTCCCCAGCTGGCTGCAATGGCTGAAGCTGCACTAATCTGGAGCCAGGAGCTTCCTCCAGGTCTTCGACGTGGTTGCAGGGGCCCAAGGACTTGGGCCATCTTCTACTGCTTTCCCAGGCCATAGTAGAGAGCTGGATCAGAAGAACAGCCAGGACTCGAACTGGCGCCCATATGGGATGCTGGTGCCACAGGCCGAGCATTAACCTACTGCGGCCACAGCACCAGCCCTGAGTCTGTGCTCTTTTAAGTGGATAGGAATATCCACCTGTTGACATGTATTCTAGCACATCCTGAGATAATAGGCAACAGTATGCAGGATCCAGACATGAAAATGTTATTACAGCACATTAAACTTGATCAAGACAACAATACTAACTCACTTGATAGAGGTACATAGACCAAATGAAATCGAGATTATGAAATGAAATAGACATTAGTTTCCAAGAGAAATAAGGGGATGTTTGTAAACGTTGCCAACTGTGTTTAAATATACATTGGTTGAGTGGCTGTTTGGTGTGGAAGTTCAGATGCTACTAAGAGTGCTCACGTTCCACATTGGTGAACCCATTGGCGTCCTGGTTCCACCACTTGGGGTACAACTTCCTACTACTAGGAACTCTTGGAGGCAGCAAATGATGATTTAAGTACTTTATCCTGGCTGTGCAGTAGGAAAACCAGATTAGGTTCCAGGCTCTTGGCTTTGACCCATCCCAACCTTGGCTGTTGGAAGTAATTCAAAAGTGAATCAGAGAGTAGAAGATCTCTTTGTGTCTCTGCCTTTAGAAAAAAAATCATTTATTTTTTACAGTTAGCCCAGAATACACATTACCTGTTAGTTACTAAAGTCAGGGTACAAACTGCAGTGTCAGCTGAGCTGTTTATCAGATTTTCTTTAGATATCTGAGAGGGGTTACTTAGGAAACAAGAAGATATGTTTCAGTTTATACTTTCCAGAGTTCATGGTCTAAGATCGTTTGGCATCTGGGTGAGGCTTGTGGTGGAATGTATGTGGAGGAAGAATTACACGGTGAGGTTGTCAGCAGAGATACACGGAATGTATAATCTCCACCAACCTTCTATGTGCTATCTCATTAGTGCCATCGTAGGGTTACACCCTAGCAACCTCTTGTAACCCAATCACTTTGTAAAACCACCATCTTCAGATGTCATAATTGAATCTAGCCTCCAACCTAATCAAACAACTAATATTAATTCACTAATAATAGAAAACTTTGGAGTTTAAGCATTAGCATATATTTGGGAATCTACATACTATTGTAACCATGATACCTATCCTATGCACATTCAAAAACCAGTGGGGGCCAGTGCTGTGTCTCACTTGGTTAATCCTCCACCTGCAGCACCGGCATCCATATGGGTGCCAGGTTGTAGTCCTGGCTGCTCCTCTTCCAGTCCAGCTCTCTGCTGTGGACTTGGGCAGTGGAGGGTGGCCCAAGTGCTTGTGCCCCTGCACCCGCATGGGAAACCAGGAAGGAGCACCTGTCTCCTGGCTTTGGATCGGCGCAGCACCAGCTGTGGCAGCCATTTGGGGAGTGAACCAATAGAAGGAAGACCTTTCTCTTTGTCCTTTCTGTCTATAACTTTACCTGTCAAATAAAAAAAAAAAAAAGTAGAGTCACATTCAAGAAAAAAATAGTGTCTTAATTTCTTGATTGGGCTTCTTCTTGGGAAAATGTATAGGTAAATACTTTTGCCCTCCTTTCCCCAAAAGGTACTTGAGGCGATACATTTGTTGTTAGTAGGGTTAGTTCTATGAGTGAGGAAAAACTGAGAGGCAGAGGAATCAGCCATGCAGTGGTTAAAATAAGAGCAAAGGTAAGAGAAAGGGAAGTTCAGAAGAGAAAGGACCAAGCAGAAGACGCCTGTTGGGTAGCCATGAAATAGGATGTGACCAATCTGTTTGCTGAATCTCTTGATTTCATGGTCATTTGATGTGGGTGGGTGATCCTTGGGTTCTTTCATGCAGAGGCTGCACTGTGACCAGGGCTGATTGGTGGGAGGCTTCATGAGGGTGTGGGTTTCTTTGATGGTTACACACTCTAAGTCATTCTTCAATCTGCTTCCATGTACTCTGAACTTCTTTGCCCATTGCTCCTTTCCTATTCTACATTTGTGGTTCTGTCCATGGTATTCTGGGATACATAATTTTTAACTCAAAATACTAATGTTCTAGACAAACCTTTCCTTGAACTTACATCCTTCTACCCAAGTTATGGTGGATTACCTCTTCTTTCTTCCTGTATAGCCATCCTTTGACCCCCCCCACCCCAGACATAAGTCATTTTCTGTCATAATCAATGTACTTCTGTATCTCCAATAATGAATTGTAACAATTTTACTCATTCTGTTTCTCCCAAGCTCCATCCTCATCTCGAAATTGATTGTCAGGAAATAATTAGTAAATATTAAGAACTAAAAACTTCATGTAAGCCAGGGAAGAGCTGGGAAAGCCAAGAGATACCCCTCATCAGGTTGGGATTCTGTTAACTAACTCCCTCGATTCCCATCTCTTGTTTTTCATATTACTCCCCAAACTCTGGTAGCCATGTGTATTTAAAAGATGTAGTCCAGTGTACTCAACTCCTCTCAAGGACTTAAATTGTTTTGCTTTTACCTGTAGATGTTAAATTCTCTTTAACTTGTATCCTGTGCTCTGTTCAACTTGACACTTAGAATGGAGTGTTCTGGCTCTGTCTGCATCACCTAGATTTTCATATTCTGTTTGTTGTTGTAATACTCTGGTTGTGCCATTTCTTTACCTTCTAATATCTTGGTCTTTAGTATATCAATCTGGATCCTTTTACCACCTCTGGAATGGGATTACAGGTATCAATACAGCTAGTGTAGGTTTTTTTTTTTTTTTCTTCCCATCCAAGCTGAATGGTGCATGCAGTAGGACTATAGTCTGTTGCAAGAACTCATTGTAGCCCTACATTTCCCATTTTGTACTCCATTGTCGCCTATTGAATACAGGAATACTTGCTGTATTAGTCCTGTCTTCCATGATAGAAAGTATCTCTAAAATTTTGTTATACCATTTCAGGGGCAAAAGGCTATGGAGATGATTGAAATGTTTGCATTGAAACATATTTGATTGCCTTAATTTTTTTTTTAAAGATTCACTTACTTGAAAGGCATAGTTGGGAGGAGGGATAGAGAGATCTTCCATGTGTTGGTGCACTTCCCCAAACAGTCAAATCAGCCGGGGCTGGGCCACACCAAAGCCAGACACCAAGAACTCTAACTAGGTCTTGCACATGGGTAGAAGTGACCCAAACACCTGAGCTATCATCTAATGCTTCGCAGGCACATGAGCTGGGAGCTGAATTGGAAGTGGTGTAGTGGGGACGCAAGCTGGTACTCTGATAGGGGATGCTGGTATCCCAACCCACAACTTGTCTCACAACGTCTGCCCTTGCTCATGGTGAAGAATAGTCATAAAGTACAAGCAAGAGTGCTGATATGTTTGGGAGAGTCTTGTAATTTTAGTATAATTGCCAATACAAGAATGGAATTGCAGTACGAGTGCACAGAGGTAGGCATGTTTAAAAAATTTGTTGAACTTTCTTTGCATCTTTGTGAAAAGCTCCAAATGAGTAATGGACTACAGACTGGATCCAGTTGTATTTGTTTCACTCTGGAGCTGGAAGTCAGAAGATGGACTTTAATAAGAAACAAGTAGGAAAAGCACAACAAAAATAAAATACTGTTTGTTCCTTCATAGTTATGTGCTATGTGGTTTTTGTCTTTTTTTTTTGCTTTGCTAAATTTCACTAGTTTTACAATGAAACTAAAATTTCCTAAACAAAATTTGAATTATAAAACTAAATTTTAATTATCAGAGTCAGTGAACTCAGGGGGCTTCCACAGCCTTGGCAGCTCATGACAAGAGCCTAGGGTGATTACTGATGCCATAAGCAAGAGTGTCAATTTGTTAAGTCAACAACAGGAGTCACTGTGCACTTACTCCTCATGTAGGATCTTTGTCCTTAGAGTGCTGTACATTGAGATTAATGCTATAACTAGTACTCAAACAGTATTTTTCACTTTATGTTTCTGTGTGGGAGCCAACTGTTGAAATCTTTAATGTATGCTAAACTGATCTTCTGTAGATAAAGAGAAACGAAAATGAATCTGATGTGAATGGAAGGGGAGAGGGAGTGGGAAAGGGGAGGGTTGCAGGTGGGAGGGACGTTATGGGGGGGAAGCCATTGTAATCCATAAGCTGTACTTTGGAAATTCATATTCATTAAATAAAAGTTTAAAAAAACACTAAATTTTAAATACAGCATTGGTGTTGGAATATCTTTTTCTTCAGAAATCCTGTAAAAAATGAGAAATTTAGAAAACTTTATCTAAAAAGTTTTTATATCTATATGTAGATATAATTTTTATTTACGTTTATTTCTTTGGAAGGAAGAGGAATGGAGCTGAGTTTAGATCTCCTACTTGGGAGGTAGGGAGCCAAGTACCCGAGCCAAGACCTGCTGCCTTCCAGGATGTGCACTGGCAGGAAGGAGGAACAGAGAGCAGAGCTGAACTCGATGACCCCAGCACTGCAGTGCGGAATGTAGCATCCTCAGCAGAGTAACAGCGGCGCCAATCGCCCACTTGAAGAATGAGCTTCTAAGTAGTGTGTACTAACCAGAACTCCAGACTCCTCCTCACATATGGCTTTGGCCTTGTATAGTTCAGACTTGGTGCTGGATCACTCATGCAAGCGTATATTGCACAAGTGGGGCAAAATACAGGTTAACGCAAACAGCTCTAGGCCCAATCAGGTGCCCAGGAGTCTGGAGTAAAGTATGGATTAAGGTGCTTTGGAAAGAACAGCTATTTTCTTGTCTTTCACCCTTTAATTTCTGCAAATTGTAGAAGATAGTTGAAGGAATATCCCCTGAGATAAATTCCCTATCTTAGAAGGGTGAGAATGACTTGAACCAAAGAAAGGACGGGCGAGCAGGAGGGCAGATGAAAGAAAAACTACTACCAGTGGTAACGCTGCATGGATTTATAAATTTAAACTTATATGTTTCCCCTTATTTGATATTAGTGAGATGTTGCCGGTGGGAAAGAGTAGGAAGAACAGCTTGTATTTAGCAAAATACCAATACTGTAGCTGAAGGATTGTCTGCTGACCATGTTTACACGTTGGCACATTAGATTATGTAATTCGGTGCATTAGGTGTCATGTCTGCATTGGAAGATAGCAAAACAGGTCTTTTTTTTTAAAATATTTATTTATTTATTTGAAAGTCAGAGTCTCATAGAAGGAGAGACAAAGAGAGAGGTCTTCCATCCACTTGTTCACTCCGCAGTTGGCCACAACTGCCGGAGCTGCGCTGATCCTAAGCCAGGAGCCAGGAGCGTCCCCAGGAACTCCCATGTGAGTGCAGGGGCCCAAGGACTTGGACCATCTTCTGCTTTCCCAGGTCATAGCAGAGCTGGATTGGAAGTAGAGCAGCCATATGGGATGCTGACACTTTAAGTGGTGATTTTACTGCTATGCCACAGTGCCAGCCGCGAAGAGGTTGTGTGTTTTTTTTTTTTTTTTAACTTTTATTTAATGGATATAAATTTCCAAAGTACAGCTTATGGATTACAATGGCTTCCCCCCTATAACGTCCCTCCCACCCGCAACCCTCCCCTTTCCCACTCCCTCTCCCCTTCCATTCACATCAAGATTCATTTTAAAATTTATTTGAAAAACAATGTTACAGAGATAAAGGCAAAAACAAAGATCTTCCATCCACTGTTTCATTCCCCAAAGAGCCACATAAGCAGGGTTGGGCCAGACTGAAGCCAGGAGCTTCATCTGGGTCTCTCATGAGGATGCAGAGGCCCAAGAACTCGGATGTCTTGAGCTTTCCCCGGGTGCATTAGCAGGGAGCTGGATTGGAAGTGGAGTAGCCAGGACTTGAACCGGCACATATTTCAGATGCCAGCGCTGCTAGTAGTGATTCAATACACTATGCCACAGCACTGGCTCCCAAAACAGGTCTTGTAATAAATGTTTCACAGGTTGTCTTCTACCCTTATGCATTCATTCCTTACAGCTCATTATGGATCATTGTATAAATTATATAAATATGTGGATGCATCTGGCCTTGTAAATTAGCTCAAAGTACGAAAATAACATTTCTGTAAGAGTTTTGTTTTGAGGTAAAACTCACTTAATAGAGAATTAATGATTTTTAGTGAGCCATTTGAAGGTGGTTACTACACATTTTAGTGTACCCACCCCTTCTGTTTCTGAAACATTTTCGTCACCCTGAAAGGAAGCCATATTCGCATTAAGCAGTTGCTTCCTCCTCTCACCCTATCACCTAATAACTACCAGTCTCCACTGTCTTCTCACTGATTTAACTCTGAAATGTTGTATGTTTGAATGTAACTGTAATACATGATCTTTTGTGTGTGATTGAGTTCACCATGATTTTTTTTGACTTTGGTGCATGTTGTATGATGTATCTTTGCTTCATTCTTTCTGTGACTCAGTAACATTCTATTATATGCATTTACCACAGTTGTTTACCCTCTCATCCGTTAATGGACATTTCAGCTGTTCACATCTTTTGCATATTTTAACTAGGACTGTTATCAACACAGGCATATGTGTATTTGTTTTAGTACCTACTTTCTGTTCTTCTGAGTGTGTTAGGTTAGGATTGGAATTACTAGGTCATGTGCTAATCTTAGAGATTTTTTTCTAGGGAACTATCAATTTTCCTGCAGTGATGGAACCATTACGTTTTGTTACTACCAATGTTTGAGGCTTTTGATTCCTGTACATCTTTACCAGTACTTACTACTATTTTTAAAATTGTAACTGTTGAGATGGCGTGAAGTGATACATCAATGTAGTTTATTGTGGTTTTGGGCTGCATTTTTCCAGTGACTAATGATATTGACCTCTTTTCAAGTCTTGAGCAGCTATTTCTGTGGGAGTTTACATAGAAAAAAGAAGCCAGTAATAAAACCCTGAGAACAAATCTATTTTTTGTACAATAATATTTAGAGCCATTTTAGGAAATAATACCACTTCATGCAGCCTGCTTAAGCCCCAAACCTGTAATGATCATGGGTGTTTGCTTCTACCAAATCCCTACCATCCAAAACATCAGAAAGGCCTGTTACTTAAAATGCCACATTATATATATATATATATATATATATATATATATATATATATATATATATGAAGTTGCCACATTATATATATATATGAAGTTACTACACTTTCCTAAACTTCTATTGCCAACCTAATCCATTCTAATGTATTCTGCCTCTCATCTTGAGTGCTTCTTCAGTTTCCATTATTTTTCGTGTTTAATCCATAATCCCTATCACTCTTAAAATCTCTCCTGTTTTCTACTTCTATGAGATTAATGAGTTAGCTGTCACATCTGGATCAGAACATGTGGATTTGTCTTTGTTAACCTGAATGAATACTTCACTTGACATAAGTTCTTCCAGGGCCATCCATGTTGCTGTAAAACATGTATATTCTTTGTTTAGTGCTGAATAATACTTGCTTATGTATGTATATGATACATGTTCTTTATTTACCCATTGATGGGCATCAAGGTTGATTCCATATCTTGGCTTTTGTGAAGAGTACTACAGTAAATATGCAAGTGCAGATGTTTCTCTGTGAGACTGTTTTCCTGCATACATACATATATACACACATACACACACACCCATACATACATACATACATACACCTGGTAGTGGGATTGCTGGTTCTGTTTCGTTCACTGAGCAACCTCTGTGTTGTCTTCCACCGTGTCTCTACTGATTGATATTCCTATCCACAATGTGTAAGTGTTCTCCTTTCTCTGCATCTGTACCTGAATTTGCTACTTTTTTGTCTTCTGGAAAATAGCCAGGCTGTCTAGAGTAAGGTAGCATCTCATTGTGGTTTTGATTTTCATTTCCACGGTAATTAGTCACATTGAACATTTTTTCTTGCGTGTTTGAATAATATTTTAATTAGAAATTAGATCATGACAGTATACTATGTAAAACCCATAACTTCTCTCACATTGAATCCAAGGAAAACAATAAGAGAAAGTCCCAGTTTACTAGGATTTGTTGTCGCCTATCATCTCGGTTACATACAAACCACTCTGATCATGAACACTGCTTTCAGTCAACTCGAGGCTTTTACCAGTTTCTATAGCATTCCTGGAAGTATTTTAAAATGGGACTATATTTACTTCCCAAACATTGTATGGGTATATTTCTATATTTTCTTGAATGTTATCTCCTCAGATAAGCTATTGCTGGCCACAATGTAGGATGTATATTTTTCTCCAGTGCTGAAACACATTCATCTCCCTCAGTGTTTTTCTCCTCTTCATATTGTATATAAATATTCATATACGTGCTTATGTGTTGGGTCATAAGTTTGGCATATTGAACATGGTATAGAATTTACCTGCATGTAGTTGATGCTGATTGTACTTGGAATACTTAACTGTTCTTCCCATAGATGCAGAGGTACTTGAAATTCAGTGGACATCATTTAAAAGTAGTTGTATTTTCTTTAGAGGATATTATTAATAATGACAGTATATCAGTAAAGGATAATACTATAGTCTAAGAGCTGTATTTCTACAGAGGATTATAAGCTTCCACTTTCCATGTCAACAGCAAAATAATCCTCTTTTGAAACCCATGGGTTGCATTAAGTGGCAAGAATGTGGTAAGTAGACAACGGGTGGCTAAAGGAGAGGGATAGAACTGGTTAAGTAGAGAAAGAAAGCCCATTCTCTCTTATCATGGTCTTTGCACAGCTTGTGTCTTGCCATTCAACATACAAGAGTCAGTACTTTATTCCCACCTCTGTATCTGGTGAGCAGGCTCTGGTCCTGTTGACATGAAAATCATCCACAGAACTGTGGAAGAAATGTGATTATATTCTGTTACAATAGCTAAACTTGATTTTGACTAAGAGAAAAGAAAGACTGGAGGCCCCAGGAATTCTTGAAATGCCTATAGCGGCAGTTCTTCCCTGTTAAAAATGAAAGTAAAAAACCATGTTACTGTAAGCAAACCAATTCCAGAGTTTTTTCCTATTTAGTTGGATACTTTTAAGAGCTGAACCTATGGAAGTTTTTCTTTTATGTGGGTGAAAGCTTTGCTTGATCATAAATTTCCATTACAGTATCGGGGGTCTTGTTCCAATGTTCCATTTTATGATAATAGTTTCATTTAAAAAAGAATATAAGAAGTATTAAGTTTCCTTAAATGTCAGGTAGCCTACTCAGTCAGTACTTGAGTAAATTGATGACAGGATTTAGTAAAATACAGAATTATTTCAAGTCCAATATCTTTATAGATTCTCCAAATAATAGCTCTGTGATAGGGGGTAGAAAGACTTAATCAGAATTGAGGGTGGTTTTTTCTAACAGTGATATGGTAGCACTGATGTTGCATAGTTTGGTATGTGAGGAAGCTGCAGGTAACAGAGGACCTAAATTCACATAATTGATGAAATGTAGACATAGAAAATGAAGATCTCAGCATATTTCTTCTGAAACAGAATTTGCAGAAAACCTGATACATGCATGCTTCTCTATAACTAGACAACCATACTTCTGAGACTTCTGAGAAAGTGTTTAGGACCTGCAAGTACTTAAAAAAGTAGCAATAGTTTCTTAGGGCTTGAGTTATGTAGTAGCATCAAGGTTAATCTAGTGAAGCAAATCTTTCTGTTTTAATAATAGAAATTAAATATTTCTATGCTTTTAAATGACTTCTTAATTTTGTCTTCCATTTTGTTGACACTGAGAGTTCATTTTTTTGGCCATGGGACCATCTGAACTCTGTATGCTGCCAAAGGTGTGATGCTGTAACCAGACATAGTAAAAGTGTTTCAGCCCTAAGGGATTACAATAAAGGACTTGTCTCTGGATATGGGAGCAATATTAGTAAGATTAGAAAAATCCATTTTAATTTCAAAAATGACCTTAGATTTTGTTGCCAGAAAATAAAGATTACAGGAACATAGGTGAATTTTATAGCTCTTGCAATCTCTTAAATCAGTAATAGGAAAGTAGTTGATTGAATTCCTCTTTATACTTTATTGTTGGTTTTTCTGCTATTCCAGGTTCATTTTCACTTCATTAGAAAACACTTACTCAGTTTGTTTTTAGCTTTTCATTTTTTATGATTTCAGTTTTAGCAAAAATTTGAAAGTACAAGTTCACATTTACCTTTTACCCAGGTTCTTCATATTTTAATAATTTTATAATTATCGCACAATTAAGTTACCAAAACTTAGAAGTTAACATTGGTAGCGCATTCACTGATCTGAAGATGTTAGTGACATTTATCAAATTGTCATACTCAAGTCTTTGTTTTTTAGAAGATGAATCTTAGAATCCTGCATTCCATTGAGTCTCATGGCTAATTTGTCTCTTGCAATCTAGTCCAGGCTATTATTTTTCTTGAGTTTTTACAGTGCTGACAGATGCTAGAAGTTTCATTGAATGTCCCTTAATTTTTGATTGTCCAATTTTCCTTTAATTGAAATGAGCTACTATGTCTCTGGGCAAGCACATCATAGAAGTGGCGTATCATCTCTGGGATTTATCTGTTAACTTATTTCTCCCACAGTGTGAACTTGGATTACTTTACCCACACCTTTTAATTTACTCACATAGTAAATATTTTTAAATTATTCCCCCAAAGTCCTTTAAGGATTAGACTATATATATATATATATATATATATTTAAGATTATTTATTTATGTGAAAGAGTTACACACAGAGAAAAGGAGAGGGAGAGAGAGAGAGAGAAGTCTTGCATCCAATGGTTCACTCCCCAATTGGCCGCAACGGCTGAAGCTGTGCCGATCCAAAGCCAGGAGCCAGGAGCTTCCTCCGGGTCTCCCACACAGGTGCAGGGGTTCAAGGACTTGGGCCATCTTCTACTGCTTTCCCAGGCCACAGCAGAGAGCTGGATCAGAAGTGGAGCAGCCAGGACTAGAACTGTGCCCACATGGGATGCTGGCGCTTCAGGCCAGGGCGTTAACCCACTGCACCACAGTGCCACCCCCTCAATATTCATTTTCATTTTATTGATGAATAATATTCCATTGTATAGCTATACCATCTTTTGTTGAAGAATTACTTGAGGGGTTCCTTCTGAGGAGTAACAGGTAAAGCTGCTGCCTGCAGTGCCGGCATCCCATGTGGACGCTGGTTCAAATCCTGGCTGCTTGACTTCTGATACAGCTCTCTGCTCTGGCCTGGGAAAGCAGAAGATGGCCCAAGTCCTTGGGTCCCTGCACCCACGTGGGAGACTCAGAGGAAGCTCCTGGCTTCAGATTGGTGCAGCTCTGGTCGTTGTGGCCAATTGGGGAATGAATCATCGGATGGAAGAATCCTCTCTCTCTGCCTCTCTTCTCTTTCTGTAACTCTTTCAAATAATAAATAAAGCTTCAGAATTACTTGAATGAATTCGGGCTGTGAGGTTTTTGGTCATTATAAATAAATTTACCCTCAGTGATTTTTAACTGTATATTCACAAATATTAAGTATAAACCTCTTTTGAAACCAACACAATAATCCATCTCTAGGATAACCTTTTGAAACTCATGCAAGTCATGACACAGTGGCACATCATTTCTTCCTCGGCCTTTGCAACTGCCTTTTCTCTTTGTCTCTGAATTTTCACTGCTGTAACTGTCTCATTTGTGCAATCTTACAGAATTTGTTTTTCTGTGATGTGCTTATCTCATTTACCCTGACATACTTATGTTTGATCCATATTATACAATATCTCAGCTTTTTCTTGCTTTGAAAAGTCAAATAGTTTCCAACTTAAGTATATACTACTTTTTTTTAAAATCCATTCACCTTTCAGTGGTGACTTGGGTTGCTGCCTTATCTTAATTATGAATAAGCGATTATGGATATTATGAATGTACAAATATTTTTTCCTTAAAGTATTTAAAAGGCAGAATTACAGGGAGGCAAAGGCAGAGAGATGTCCATCTGCTGGTTCACTCCTCAAATGGCTACAACTGCCTGAGCTGGACCAAATCGAAGCCAGGAGCCAGGAGCTTCTAAGAGGTGCTGGGACCCAAGGACTTGCGCCATCTTCTACTGCTTTTCCCAGGCCTTAGCAGAGAGCTGGATTGGAAGAGGAGCAGCCAGGTCTTGAACCAGCACTGCATGTGACAGCTTTACCTGATATGCCACAGCACTAGCACAAAGACTTCTGGAGAATTTGCTTTCAGTATTTAAAGTACGTATGCAGGAGCCTGTGCTGTGGTACAGTGGGTTAAAGCCATGGCCTGCAGCACCGGCATCCCATATGTGTGCTGATTTGAGTCCAAGCTGCTCCACTTCTGATCCAGCTCTCTGCTATGGTCTGGGAAAGCAGAGAAAGATGGCCCCTGCATTGTGTGGGAGACCCGGAAGAAGCTCCTGACTCCTGGCTTCAATCAGCTCAGCTCTGCCCGTTAAGGTCATTTGGGGAGTGAACCAGCAGATGAAAGACCCTTCTTTATCTGTCTTTCTCTCTGGCTCTACCTCTCTCTGGAACTCTTTCAAATAAATGAAATCTTTATTTTTTTTAAAGTGTATATGCAGAAGTTGAATTACTAGATGAGATAATTCAGTTTAAATTTTTTTGAGTAATCATCTATCACTGTTTCGGTTTGGCTTCTGTTGACAGAGAATAATCTGCAATATTTTAAAGTATGAGTTATTTGTGTTTTTAGACTTAAATTGAATCTCATGCAAACTGCATATAGTAAGATAATGTATTTGTATGTACTCTACAAATATCAATGTGTTCAATGGAAAATTTAATCCATTTGCTTGTAATTACCTATAGGGAGCAAGGTCATTTTTTCGCTTGTTTCCTTTATTTTTATAGCCAGTTTATGCCTTCTTTTCTTACTGTCTTTTGTGTTATTTAATTTTTTTGAGTGAGAAACATTCTTTTCTCATTTCCTTTTTATATGTTCTTGTTTACTTTGTGTTATGGAGATTACATTTAAAATCTTAAAGTTAGAACACTCTAATTGTGCTTTATAGCACCTTAACTTTAATAACATGAGCTTTGCTTTGTTAAAAATTTTTTATTTTCTAACTGATAGAATAAAAAAGGGAGAGAACGATCCAGCATGGGGGGCGGGATACACAGCAGACTCATTGAATGACAGATGTCCTAAATAGCACTCTGGCCTCAGAATCAGCCCTTAAGGCATGTGGATCTGGCTGAAGAGCCCAGGAGAGAGTATTTTAGGCATGAAAAGCCAAGACACTCTGGAAGAAAAAAAAAAATACCCAAATGAAAGATCTCTGTGAATGAGATCCCAGTGGAAAGAACAGGTCATTAAGGAAGGAGGTACCTTTCTCTGAAGGAGGAGAAAACTTCCACTTTGACTATGACCTCGTCTAAATAAGATCAGAGTCAGTGAACTCAAAAGGCTTCTATGGCCTTGGCAACTCATGACAAGAGCCTAGGGAGATTGCCATAAGCAAGAGTGTCAATTTGTTAAGGCAACAACAGGAGTCACTGTGAATCTTGTCTTGTTTCTTTATGAAGAAACTGTAGTAAGAGAATGTTTAATGTTTCTCCATATGTGTTTTGTTCATACTCTTCGGAATTTGTTGAGCTTCTTAGGGAATTATATTCAGGTGTTTCATCAGTGGTCGAATTCGTCAAATTTCTGGTGACTATTGCTTGAAATACTTTCTATAACCCATTTTCCAAAACCCCACGCTGACCTTGAACTCACTACTCATATATTAATCAGTTAAACATATAAAACATCCCTCAGGCTCTGTGAATTTTCTTCAATCTTTTGTTCTTTGACTTCTTTGCACTTAATATTTGCTGTCCTGTCTTCAACTTCACTGCTTTTCTCCCTGCTGGAATGTACTTTTAAATCCTTTTAACGAATATGTTTACTTCAATAATTGCACTGATAACTATAGAATTTTCTTTGGAGTTGTAGATTTTCTCTTTATTGATACTTAAATTTTGATAATGTGACTTCTTTATTTTCTTCTTGCCTTCATTTATTTCTTGGGCATTCCCAAGATAGGAAGCAACTCTGAGAACTCAAAATGCAGATCCTGTATTTTAGAGGCCAGGACCATTATTCGCTGTTCTTGATCCAGCAAGCTCTCCAGGAATGTCTATATATTGCCTAACACAGGGCCAGGGTGTACGGATTGGTATTAGCTGCTGGGCGAAGATCTGAAATTGATCACAATAAAAAGTAATTTACAACATAAATCTTCAAGTGGGAATTGCAACCCTTCCATAGACAGCAGATGTTCAGAAGTCTTGCTACTCAGAGTGTGCAAGTATGATTGCTATCTAAGTGGGGAGGCAGATTTTCTGTAGCTTATTCCACCTTTTCTTTGAGTCCTCATGCAGCCATATACAGTTATTTTCTTTGCTTAATTCATGTAAAGCAATTCCAGAATTGCTAAATAAATCTGATAATTGCGGAATGAGATCTCTATAGAAAATAATATTGCAAAGTTGAGTATAATAGGTTTTCTTGTCATTAAACCTGCTGAGTGAAACAACTTAGTATTTTTCAAAGTCATTAAGGTGAGTTACTTTCTTTACTCTGCCCCTAATCTATGGTTACGCTTTTTTTATGTGCATTATTAATAGAATCATTTGTTGAAACTCAGCTTTGAGTGTCTTGGCATCTTGGTTAATTTTAGTTTTTATGCAATATTGAATTTGTAAAATAGCACCATGATTCTAAATATTGGAATTATATAAGCATATAAATTCAGAAAATTTGTCTTGCCTCTCATCTGTTTTACCCAATTTCCATTTTATATCTTCCCCTCTTTGTAATCTCTAGTTATTTATTTTTATAGTTGAGTTTTTGGTTTAACCTTCCTACTTTTCTATATGCATCATATATATTTTATGGAGCTACATATATATTACAAAATGTATTTGTTATTCTTCTGCAGAGAGAATTTTTATCCTTTTATTTTAAATCTATCCTGTGAATCATTCTATTTCAGTTCTATGAAATCTTTGCAGTTTTATTTGTCTGCCTCTTACTGCTACACATGAGATGGCCATTTGGAAGGTTTCTATATTCCTGCCATTACAAATAACATTTATGCTCATTATTTTTATATATTGGTGGCTGTATCATCAGGATAAATAACTAAAAGTGGGACTTCCATGTACTTACTTTTTGATACTGAATAGTTTTATTTGGCATTGTCATATTGTGCTATTGACAGAATATTACCGTTTTATACTTTGACCAGCAGTATATAAGCATGTTTTTTTTCTCTACAGTCATCTCAGATATTTTCACATTTACTTGCAAAATGCTATTCTCATATTTGAGAAATATTATCGTAGTAGGTCTGAATACTATTTTGTGAATGTAAGGATCTTTTAAAAATTTATTTGTGTACTTGAAAGGCAAAGTAACAGAGATGGAGGGAGGAAGAGAGTGAGGGGGAGAGAGAGAGTGGGAGAGAGAGAGACCGCATCCAACAGCTGGTTCACTCCCTAAATGGCCACATCTGTAAGGCCTGTGCCAAGCCAAAGCCAGGAGCTTCTTCCAGGTCTCCCACATGAGTGGCAAGGGCAAGCACGTGGGGCATCTTCGGCTTTCCACGGTGCTTTAGCAGTGAGCTGAATTGGAGTTGGAGCTGCCAGGACATGAGCTGGTGCTTATATGGGATATTGGAGTCCTAGGTAGTACCTTTACCTGCTGTGTCACAGTGCCAGTCCCTAAAGGTTATTTTAAAGCTTCTTTTTCATATCTTATTTTCCTTTTTCTGTAGAGTTTTGGCTAGCTTTTCCAAGAAATTTTAAGAATTTTTTGATTGCTAGAGATCTTACCCTTTCATCAGGTTCAAATATTAGAAAAACTTTGTCGCATGTTTTCAGTAGTTTTTAGTATATCCATTTTTTTGTTTAGGGCAAAATTTTTTTTTTCAAAGATTGTTATTTACTCGAAAGTCAGTTACACAGAGAGAGGAGACGCAGAGAGAAAGATCTTCCATCCGCTGGTTCACTCCCCAGATGGCCGCAACGGCTGGAGCTGTGCCGATCTGAAGCCAGGAGCCAGGAGCTTCCTCCAGGTCTCCCACATGGGTGCAGGGGCCCAAGGACTTGGGCCATCTTCTACTGCTTTCCCAGGCCATAGCAGAGAGCTTGATTGCACTAGAAACAGCGCCCATGTGGGATGCTGGCACTTCAGGCCAAGGCTTTAACCTGCTGCGCCACAGCGCAGGCCAGCCCCTAGTGCAAAATATTTTTTATATACTGAAATCTGTAAGTCTGTCTTTAATTACCTCTGCATTTCTGGGTTATAATTCCATAATCTTTTCCTTCCATGATGGTAGAGTGAAATGTATACAGAGTTTATTCTCTTGGCACTTGTATGGTTTACTTTGGTTTGCTGTACATAAATACCCATTTGGTTTTGAATTGTTTCCTGTCTATGGTAGATCCTATTTTATCTTTGTGTAAATTATAACTAATTTTGATGGCACATAAAACTTTTTGGTAGATCTGTTGTGATAATTTGAGGTGACATTTTTATTATATAATAAAAGGGGCATACACGTAGTTGAATTTATATCTGGAATTTTTTCACTCGCTTTGTTCTTGTTTTTCACGTACCATTACTTCTTGATTATACTTACAGAGGGTTTATTGTATGTTTTCATACCTGTGAGTAAGAGAAAAATGACACCAAGAGGTCTCTTTTCTATTTCTTCTTTTTTTAATGTGACCTGTAACGTATAATTGTATAAAACATGTTTTGCTACTTTATTTGGACTGAGTACAGTTGAAAGTTAATCTAGGCAAGAGTTGAATCATTTCTGTGTTGAACCACTTTGTCATAGAATGGAGAATGTCTTTCTATTTTTGAGGTCTGCTTTGTTGTCTTTCAAGAATACATAAAAAATTTCTTCAATATGTGTTGCATTATTCTAATGAACTTTATTCCTTAGTATATAATCTTTGTTATAATAGGGTTTTCTGTCCCATATAACTATTCTGTTAGTAAATGAAAATTTTTTTTTCTGTATTTGAGAAGAAGGTCTATACGCTAGTTTACTTTCCAAACGGCCACAATAGCCAGGGCTGGGTCAGGTTGAAGCCAGCAGCTAGGAACCTCATCTGGGTCTCCTAGAGTGGTGGCAGAGGCCCAAGTACTAGGGCCATCTTCTGCCTTTCTGTCAGTTTAGTGGGGAGTTGGAACCGAAGCTGTGCAACCAGGACTTGAGTTTGCACTCCAATATGGGATGGTGGTGTCCTATGTGGTGCTTTAAACTGCTTTGTCACATCAGTTCCACTATACTGAATTTCTGATAGAGTTAATGTTGTCTTTGTTCGTCTATTTCCTAAGAGTGTGATCGTAGATTTCTAAATAGCTTTTTTCTTTATCAACCTTACAACTCTGATTTTTATCTTTTATTGTAGAAATGGCTAATACTCATGGAACCAACTTCAGTAACAATGAAAACATTTTTTCATTTTCCTGGCTTTATCTGGACACACTAGGAGCATTTCAGATAATGTAAATGACTGGTTTTAGAGCTAAGGCTTAACTGTTACATTGAAACTTAGTTTGTATTTTTTTCTTTTTTTAGAATTGAGAATATTGAACTTTTAAAATAGTGTACAGTGTAAGTTGAGATACCATGAAAGTCTTAAATATTTTTAGATTAGTGCATATGAATACACATTAGATTAATTGATATCAGTGTTGAACCAATGTGGGGAGAAACTTGTATGGTCATAGCATATTTTCTTAATGCAGTACAAATTCTTTTCACTGTTCTCATTTTTTTATTTTTATTTTTAAATTTTAAGTGATGTACTACTTTGTTTTGATAATGTCTTTATAAAATTTAATGTTAGATTCGTGACTTAAAACTTAGGAAACTGTTCTTCATTTTTCAATTCTCAGGTAGAACTAAGCCACGAAGCTGTCAAGCACATGCTACTTGATAGGATTCTTCTGGGAATCTGAGCCAGGGGTGGTGTTGCTGCTTGCTTCCTACTTTTGATGGTTGGAAATTGGATAGTTGAACCTTGTTTTGTTTCTAATGAGGTTTTTTGAGTAAGTGTGTTTTTACCTTTGTAATTACTAATTATTGTTTACTAATTGTAAAACAAATGGAATTTATTAATTTGGTTACTGTTTTTCTGTTCCCCTCAGCTCTTTTATTTCAGTTTGCATACTCTGTTTTTACTTACTTTCCTGTTCTTTCATTGTTTGTTGCTATTTTTAAAATTTTTACATGATGCTTTTACATTCCTTAGTTTATCTTGATTAACTGAGTGCTATGGATTTTCCCTAGTCACTGATAAATAAATAGGTTCATAGATCCCATTATAAAATGTTTTATAGTTTTAGAAAATCTTTTGTTTCAAATTGAGGAATCTGGAAAACATCATGCTGAGTGAAATAAGCCAGTCCCAAAGGGACAAATAACATGTTTTCCCTGATCAGTGACAACTAACCGAGCTCCTAAAATGAAACCTGTAGAAGGGAAATGGACACAATGAGAAACAGTGACTTGATGAGCCCTTGTGCTGACTGTAAAGGAACAACTTATTATACTCCTTTTAGTATTTTTTTTTGTTCTACTTAATATCATTGGTTGAACTCTTTAACACACAATTATTCTTAGGTGTTTAAATTTATCTGAAAAGTGATCCCTGTTAAATATAATAGTGGGAATAAGAGAGGGAGGAGATGTACAGTTTGGCACATGCTCACTCGGACTTACCCCAAATGGTAGAGCTAGAAACGTGCCAGGGGATTCCAAATCAATCCGATCAAGGTGGCATGTACCAATGCCATCTTACTTGTTAAAGTGATCACTTTCAGTTCATAATTGGTCATAATGACAGTATTAAATGTCAAAGGGATCACATAAACATGACTAGTGTTTGCTAATACTAACTGATAGAATTAAAAAGGAGAGAAGGACTCAACATGGGAAGCAGGATACACAGCAGACTCATAGAATGGCAGATGTTCTAAACAACACTCTGGTCTCAGAATCAGCCCTTAAGGCATTTGGATCTGGCTAAAAAGCACATGAGAGTATTTCAGGCATGGAAAGCCAAGACACTGTGGCAAAACAACAACAACAAAAACAAACAAAAAAACCCCAAATGAAAAATCTTTGAGTGAGATCCTGGTGGAAAGAAGGGGCCATCAAAGAAGAAGATATCTTTCTCTGAAGGGAGGAGAGAACTTACACTTTGATTATGGCCTTGTCTAAATAAGATCAGAGTTTGTAAACTTAAGGGGCTTCCATAGCCTTGGCAGCTCATGACAAGAACCTCGGGTGATTACTGATGTCATAAATAAGGGTGTCAATTGTTAAAGCAACAGTGGGAGTCTGTACCCTTGGTCCCCATGTAGGATCTCTGTGCTTAATGTGTTGTACTATGCGAATTGACGGTGAACTATATTACTCAAACAGTACTTTATATTTGTGTATCTGTGTGGGTGCAAACTGTTAATCTTTTACGTAGTATATACCAAGTTGATCTCCTGTGTATAAAGATAAATGAATCTTGATGATTGGGATTGGAGAAGGAGAGAGAGATGGGATCCTTGCAGGTGGGAGGGAGGTTATGGGGGGAAAAGCCACTATAATCCAAAAGTTGTACTTCAGAAATTTATATTTATTAAATAAAAGTTTAAAAAGAAAGAAAAAATCATTGAAATACCAAGGAAGGGATGTATTTTAAATACAGAAAAAAAATCTTTTGTTTCACTGTTTTTCCCATTCTACTACAGAATGTTAATAGAATTTTTGTTTTTAGTTTGAATTCTAATTAAATGGTTTTATGTTTCCTGTTTTAATACTTTCTGTGGGTATTATATTATGATCCAAGATATCTTTATGGTATTTCTAGTGAATTATGGAATATTTTTGGTTTGACCTAACATGATGAATTACTGTGAAAGTTCCATTGCATTTTGAGAAAATGTGTATTTTCTTTTACAAGAAAAATTTCAAAAAATTTTGAAAGTAAATTTCAAATTATGTTTGTAAGATCTATCGCAATGGTTATGCTGTTCTGGTTTTCCATGTGTTACTCTTTTGTTTTCTTTTGTCTGCTTGATCTGTCTAGCACTAAGACTGTATTAAGGTGTCCTGTTATCAGTGACTGCCAACTAAGTATGCTTGCAGCTCTTGTACATTTTGCATTGATATGTCTACTGAGTTTAGAGGTTTTTTTATTATACATTGTGGACTACTATGCCTAATTATGTTTTGCCTTACATTATACTAGAATTATCAACTCTTTTGTTACTTTCTAACAAATTCTGCAGAATGTTTATTTTGGCACAAAGAAGGAATACTTAAGTGTTTGTAACTGAAGTTCTGCCATCTTGGAACTCAGTTTGACTGTGTCTCCTAGAAGGTAGACAGATTCTTACCCAATTACATAATAAAGGTAAGATTATGACAGTTGCTACAAAGATAAAGGTGTGAGTAACATAACAATTGCAAAGGCTTCCAGATGTTACTGTAATAGGATAAAACGAACAAGAAACAGACTTTCCAGTGATAGAACAGATCCTCATTTGAGGTTATTCCTAAGAGGAAAATATGCTGACTTCCCTCATAATCATCCTCCTTAAAAATAAAGCCTTGGGGAAGAGATTACCAGTTGGAAAAGAGGCAATATTAAGTCAGATGGAGGTAACCTGCCCAAGCATACTACCCCTCTACTGGGACTTGTTTTGGGATCTTACATGAGTATAATGTAAGAAGAACAGTTGTGGAAAGAATTTCCTTAAACACTTAATTTTTTTTCTTCATTGTAGCAGTTCATCAACTTGGAAAAATTGAAGTTTAGCATGCCGTTAAGTTGCTCTTAAATGAACACATTTTAAAATTTTGTGGGGTGAATATTTAAAAGAAAAGAAAATACTGTCTTCATTAATACAAAGCATAATGGAATGTTATTGATGTTCAGCCATTTAAAATTATTTTAAATGTAGGAAGTATATAAATCTTGTACACAAGTGTACTTTTTAAACTTTATTTTCCAATTAAAAAGGTGTTTTGCATTATTGGAAGAGGCCTAAATATTGGGATTTTGAGGTGAATTTAAAAGATAGTAGTGTTAGCTACTTTTAAATATTTATGAACCCACTGGTAAGGACAAATCATTTTCTTAATCTATTTCACTAATAGAAATTATTTATAAGTACATCATCAATTATTTACATTTTCCTGGTATTATGGCTGCATTAATAATTTAAAAATATATAATTATCTATTAAATCATCTAAGTATGATTTAACTTCATTTATCTTTTGTAACACAAATAGCAAGTTGATCATTAACGATAGTCACATAAAACAAGGTATGCCACTATAACAGACAAGTATTTAGAAATAGAATGGTGACAGCATCTTGCATCTCTATGGTCTTTACTATTTCTGTAATGTCATTAATATTGTAGTTTCCGGAATTTCTAACTTACACATCTTTTGTCTAGTTGTTACTGTATATCCTTGAGGTCTGTGACATGTAGAAAGCAAGTCTCTTTCTACAGGTTGCCAATTAACTCAGTGCCCTCAGAGTCCAATGATTTACTTTATCCAGCAAGTAAGGATTAATACTCTTCACTGAGCACCATTCCATATTCCCATTGCCCATAAAGTTTAGTAGTGAATAAAATGCTTAATGTGAAACTTTTGTCCTCTGTCAGTTATGGCAACACCTGAGTAATTCTAGAATTTTACAGTCTTAAAGTTGTTATCTAGAGGCATAATCAGAAGACAGCATTAGAGCCATATCTTGATTGATACTACATTGTCCCCTTGGGAAGCTTGTTGAAAAGATTGTGATGGGGCAAAAATGACATACCAAATATAAATACTGTCATCACCATAAAGATCTTTGGGCTGCCATCTGCAGTTAGTATAATCCTGTATTCAGATTGTTAAGGGTTCAGTTTTAGTTATTGAAAAATCGGCTGGTGCCGTGGCTCACTAGGCTAATCCTCCACCTGCGGCACCGGCACCCCGGGTTCTAGTCCCAGTTGGAGTGCCGGATTCTGTCCCAGTTGCCCCTCTTCCAGTCCAGCTCTCTGCTGTGGCTCGGGAAGGCAGTGGAGGATGCCCAAGTGCTTGGGCCCTGCACCCCATGGGAGACCAGGAGGAAGCACCTGGCTTCTGGCTTCGGATCGGCGTGGCACATGGGCAGTAGTGGCCATTTTGGGGGGGTGAACCAACAGAAAAAGGAAGACCTTTGTGTGTGTGTGTCTCTCTCTCTCTCTCACTATCTAACTCTGCCTGTCAAAAAAAATCATACACTGGTAAATTATTTCTGGTGTTGCCAAATATGGTTGTTTTTGAAGGCAGAACTTAAGGTAGTAATTGAGTTAAAATGAGGTTATAATGATAGTCTTATTGTAGTATGAG
Source organism: Oryctolagus cuniculus (assembly GCF_051225735.1). NCBI lineage: Eukaryota > Metazoa > Chordata > Mammalia > Lagomorpha > Leporidae > Oryctolagus > Oryctolagus cuniculus. The sequence continues at coordinate 53,864,198 of NC_142872.1, forward strand.
TGAGGTACTTAACAGAATATTATGATAGAGACGGAAGGAAGAAAATGAAGATGCTGAGAACAGGTAGACATGTACAAGATGAAATCAACTGTGCTGGTGCCTTCATTTTTTATACTTCCAGCCTCAAGAACTGTGAGAAATTTTGTTCCTGTTGTTTAAGTCACCCAGTCTGTGGTAGTTTGTTATGGTAGCCCTGGCAATCTAATGTACAGATATTATCCTTGTTGAAGTCTTCATCACAAATCTCAGCAGTTGTTCATAAAATTTCAATTGCTTGAATCCAGGATTTTTAACAGGGACACTTGTAGCAAGTCTTGGAGAGAGCTATTTCTACTTGTTTACAGAAGAGTAACGGAATTCGGAGAACAGGATTTCATTGTCCGCTGTTTAGGCTTTGAGTGACAAAATGATTATTAATGCTTAGTTTAAGAAAGACAACCTATACAAATAACCTTCTTGAATGCTTTATTAACAAAGTCTTTATCCAGTCCTTCCTAGTAGTCTAGGTACCACTGTGTATTGTGGTAATACCACTGTGTATTGAAGCTAATTCTAAGGTCAAATCTCCCTATAGAATTCAAAAAGAAAAATTTGACATGGCCTAAATTAGGGATCTTAAAGAAATAAACTGTTTGCACTAACTTGGCCTGATACATGAGATCTATATCTATTTTTATATTTTTATCTATATGAATTGTATAAATGAGCTCATGAAATTCCCAGTTGTGTTAATAGTTAGTTCTCTGTTAATCTTGACCTTGATGTCTCTGCAAATTTTGAACCTGCAATTAGACATACTAAGTATGCAGAGCTGTACACTCATTTCCTCTTAAGCCATTTCAGGTTACAAATGTTAAAAAAAAATTAACTGCTTCTAAAGCAAGATGACCCAGGGGGACACTTAAGGACAATGGAAGATACTGTGCATGAGAAAAACAGTTTATGGCAACATGTATATCTTTTTAATTCGAGGATTATGTTGGAAATGAAACATAGTCTCCAAGGTGAACAAGTGCTTTCACCAGAGTACTTAACCCTAACTATGAATCTAACATAGATTACCTGATTATTATTAACTGGTCTTTAGCATCTTTGTACTTGTAACACTTGCTATATTGAAAAATATGTTTTTAAAATATCTTGTTCAAGGGTGATTAAAATGTTCTGTTGTATGTTTAATGATTTAAAAATCATGTGTCTTGAGTGCTCACCAACATATCAATTATTTAGTCATTAAAAATGTGGGTGAGAAGTCATTATAGTAGTAATTAGGACTCAGTCCAACAAGTGTATAAAGGAATTTCCTTAAATTCAGCAGTGAGTTACAGAAATGATATTAAATAGCCTGTTGGAAAAAATTTTTCCAAGCAATTCTCTAAACTGGATAGCATTACAGAGTATGCAGCAGCAGCAGATGCACTCACAGAAAGTGGCAGCATTGGGGGAATTATTCTGTTGTATCAATAGAAAACTCTTCTCTGAATGTTCATCCGTTTTCTGAATATCGATAACTGAATGGTATTTAATGTGACTGAGTAGAGTTCATTACAGTATATTGTGACCCAAATATCTGAGAGGATGAAAGGTTTGAGTGCTTCCAGTTATTTCTAGATAATACTCACGAGAGGCGAGTGTAGTGAAGGTGGGATAACTCCTAAATCTCTGGATTTGTCAGTGCTTAGATAATATCACAAATATAATGAAATAAGCCCTCTGTCTAGGGAGAAGAGTCTAAAGTTGCTCTGAATATTTCTATGTCTTTTTTTTGTCTTAAACATAGCCCAGTATCAAGGTAAAATAAAATGGTAGTATTGCATTTATTATCTATGTAAATGACAGACATTACCAGTGCAGTCAGTTAACCAGGGCACTGGAATGGGAAGGAATGTGATCAACTCAAACCCAAACAGCCTTTCCTACACTATTTTTATTCAGATTTTTTTTTTACTGGTTATTGTTTCTGGAACTGTTAGGAAATCATTTGAGAATATAGTGGTAGGGGAGTACATGGCTACTGAATGTTGCCATGGAGAAAATAGCATCCAAGTGGTTCCAGGATTTTGGCGCTCACTCATTCCCAGCAAAGGAATATAAAGCTGATGCATGGTGAAAGAGAAACAAACTGCTATAAAGATGTCCTTCAAGGGGTGGAAAAGAATGATTTTGAAACACAGATGTGAAGGGGATTTGCTTTTCATTGGACATTTCTTACAGTTTCTGAATTTTGTTCCATGTGATAATACATATAATAGTAAAAATCTATTTCATAATAGAAATCCAGTAACTGAGACTTGAATGTGAATTTGCAATTGTTGGCTGCTAATTAATCAAAAAATTACTTATTTTGTGTATCATAGCAGGAAACGACATTGTGCTAATCAAACGAAACATCTATAAGCCAAATCTGGACTGTGGCTATCAGTTGAGGACTTCTGATGTAAATTAAGAGAGAGATGAACTAATACATGAACATGGATTCTACAGCACAAATCACAAAGCTGTGTTCCTATTTCAGTTTTTGTTTTTGAAATTTGGTAGCCCATGAGAGTAACAGGCATTTCAAACTGGTCATCAGAAGTTTGTGTTTTTGATGGCTATGCGAGTAGACCGATATTACCCAGGATTTGAGTACTCGGTTATATTCCTGTATTACAGTCTAGCTGGTTCACACGTTAGTGTCCCCTGGAGGCTTTGGCTTCTGTTATGGTATCTTTATAATGCACTATAACAAACTGATAAATTAAATCATATCAGAGTAAAAGCATCTAGTCTGTAAATTTGTGTAGTAGGAAGCTTACACTTCTCTCCTTTCATTGAACTCGTTACAGATATTGTGATTAGCTGGGTGACAAATGGGTACTTGAACTCTCTGGGCCTCTTCTATTTTAGAAGAGAGAATTTGAGATAGCAAATCTGATAGTTTTTAAATTAACTCATCTTGTTATTATTGTAACACGTATTTTCTTGTTCTTAAACTACAAATTCAAAATCTGAGTCAGTGAAAGTTAACCTTTTGTTTTTTGTAACTTTTCAAAGATAAAAGGCTGTATGTGTATAGGGAATCTTCAAGTTCATGGGAAGAGCATATTTAAAAAAATGTTTGTCAATATTTTTTGCACCACATCAAGCTCATCTTATAATTTGATTTTCTCATTAACTTTTTGAAGTACCCTTATCTGCCTGACATTTAGATGTATACTTTCATATCATAAGTGTGTTAGGTAGTTGCTTATAGATAACCTATCAGCAAGTGAACTTGTATTTTTCTCAAGGGATAGAGTCATAGAAATTCATTGTGAATTGGTATCACCTTGGGAAAATAAGAAAAAGATGGTGATATCTTAAGTTATTGATTACTTTATATAACCAATAGGTGGTAAAAATAAGTAGATCTTTTCAGACAAAAGTGATTAAAGATGTCTATCAGTTTTCAATGGCTGTGCAGCAAATCAGTGATTCAAGGCTTACAAGAACCCCCATTTGTTGAACTGTAGGTTATAAGTCCAGATATAGGTTCTCTGGACCCTCTGCTCAGTTTTATCATCTGTAATTTGTGTGTTGATCATGGTTACATTTTTATCTGAAACGTTGTTTGTAAAAAGAATTCCTTCCAGGTGTACTACTGGGGACTGACTTGCTTGCTTCTTGTTCTCAGCTATGAGAAAGAGCCTGCCCTAGTGTGCCAGCTGACCTGATTGAAATGTGATACTTACTGCCTTTTTACAGCCCATGAGGAAATGTCTCTTGCAGCTTGGGATTTGACTTGACTTGTCATTGATCTCCAGAGTCCAACTATCATTAGTGTTTCCATTTGAGTTACTTTGTCAAAAAGTAAGAGTATATGGTATTTGCATTTAATTGTTCCATGAGACTCTTTCACCCTGATTTGAAAATCTAGGTTTACTGTTAAGTAGATCCATTTATATCAACTTTTATGAAAAATAGTTTTTTTCAGGGACTGTATAAAATAAAACTTAGTTTATGTGGAGAATGTCCACTGAATGTAACTATTTTTCTTAATTCAGTGGTGAGTTATGATAAAACATGGGGAAGAATTTTGTTGGGTGACAGTATGCATTTGATATAGCCTTGTCAAAAAAAGTTTTATCTAACAAGTTATTTATGTATTACATGATGCTTTGAATAACTACTATTGATTCTTGATTACATTAACTTTTATATTTATGCTGCTGTAAACTGTTTATAGCCCTGTAATTGGTAAGACTATTACTGCTACCTATTTGTAGGACCTGTAATTACATTGCTGTAACTATAATTTATAGTTACACTAATAATATCTAACTTGAATCTTAAAGCTTCAATCCATAACATTTTTTATACCAAAATTGGTGACTAATGGAATTTTCAAAAAGACTTCATTTTAATTAGCAAGCATAACAACTTCTTTTTACCACCGCTTAGACTTCCATTGGCTTGAATTTTTTGTTTTGGATTCCCCTCAATATTTTCAGGATTTCTGTACTACAGCTTTGTAAATTGTGGTGCTGCTGGATGTCTCCATAAAACCTTGACTTCGGTATTTCTGAATTTTTGCTTGGTGAATATCTAATACATAATGTTTTAGTGTTTCCCCTTGGTTCACTTATAATGTAGTTAGATTGAAAAGTTTGATTTAATATTAGATTTATTTTCATTCCTGGCTTGCTTTATTTTTAGAATATTTAATGTTATTTGTGTGCAAGTATTTACCAACAAGGAAAGAAGAATCAACAATTGTTAAAGAAAAAAAAAAAAAACCTCCCTTAGTATATAGTACCTGAATCAAAATCATAGTATGATTCTGATAAAACAAATGTTTACCCAAAGTGTATGAAATGTCAGATTCCTACTTATTTTAAAGGATAACATCATGTCTGATTATGCTGCTCTCCTGCGAGAAACTTTTGAAGTTCTTCATCCTGCAACACAATGACTGACACTTCCCCCAAAATGCAATCTCATAATTGTTTCTCTTACGAAAGCTGCTTGACATATTTTCTTCAATAACTCTTGGGAAAATAAAATGTTCCTCCCTCTATGACAACAGCTCACATTTCCCCATTCCCATTCTGAATGAATATATTTTGATAGCCCTAAAATTTAGTTTTCATGTAATTTTAGATTTTTTAAAGACAAAAATAATGGAATCTGAAAACAATGAAATCCATAAAATTTTATGTGTACGTAAATCTTATCTTTTCTGCTGCTCTTTTCACTGATTTACCACTGTTAGTAAATGATTTTGCTGATTAGTGGTATAGATTTTCTGATTCTAAAATAAATTGATGAGCATGACATTTTTTAAATACACATATTTCAAAATTGTAAATGTTATCTCATTGTTCTTTGAGTTTGCTAATACACGTTTTCATGCATGAAATTAGATTTAAAATCAACTGTTTCCTGGTTATTTTTTTTTCAGTTTGAGGTAAATAGTTTAACAGTGAAGAGGTTATTAAGTAATTAAGTAAAATCTCATTTTTCTTTGGTTTCATTTTAAAATTCTAGTTCATTTCTGAATATAGCAGGGAAGAAGTGTCAATAAAAACTCAGAATGAGAATCAAGTCTAATCTGAGCACAAAGTGTACTAAATGTCAGCTTGAGTGAAATGTACATACCACGAAAATAAGTAAATATCTATTACCAGTTTTAGGAGTTTTTGGAAATGATAGGAAACACAACAAAGAATACGTTATTTTGAGTAGATTGGAAAGTGTAGTAAATAAAAAGTTAAGTGAACATTTCTAAAAGACAGAAAAGGACTTGGTAAAGCTAAATGCCCTGGACCTGTCCGCTAACCCAAGTTTATGTAACGAGGGCTCATTAACTTTGAACAGGGGTATTCATACTCTATTTAATAAGATATCACATGGAGCTCCTTTCCATTTACAGTATGTTCCTAAAGGTGAAAACAGCAGGAAAATGAAATTACTTCATTTACCAGAATTACAGCTTCGTTTGTATAAAAACTTTAATCATTTTATATATGACAACGTTATGCTTAATGTTTTCAGAATATTCTTCATAAAACATTATTTAGCAAAAGCATACTCTCCCACTGAGCACATAGCAGCTTTCAATGGCTATGCTAATCTAGTTTGGATATACACAGCATTTAATCTTAATTATGATGCTGAAGTCTATACAAAGTTAATTATTCATTTCACGTGCTCCTTCCACTTTATATGTAACTCCTAATTTGCTTAACAAAATGTAGCTTTTAATTAAAACTGTGGAAGTATTGGGGCAAGGTGATACTTGAAGTTTAGTGTTTGGGCACCTGTGTATACCTGTGTGTGCTTTCTGTTGGATTGGGAAAAAATGGTGGGAGGGGTAGTGTTGGAATGAGAAGTCAGTGTTTTTAAATTCAAAAGATAAACTCCCCTGGTTGTTCCACTTTGTTCTATATATAACATTTGCTTAGTTTACTGTAGTTTGAAAGGACTGCCTGATTACTACTTTAATAGTGGACAATAGATGGATTATAGTTAGTGTCTACTTCTCTTAAATTCTGGCATGGCAGAAAACAAAAATAACACATTAAAGTGGATAATCAGGTCATTTTTGCCTACATAATACAGAATAGCCAACTGAAATTTCTCAATAAATTTGTTATGATTTTTGGAGGGTTAGGAATTCCAGGATAATTTTATTTTGGCAAAAACAAATCCATTCATAGTTGTGGTGTGTGTGTGTGTGTGTGTGTGTGTGTTTTTTTTTTTTTTTTTTTGACATATTTTTCAGAAACTTTCTGAAGACCTCTCATCCATGGAGGTTGAAGAGGTGAATGCCTAGTTTGTGTCACAGGGCTCATGAAATTCAATGGGGATTCACGCTCTACCCAGTAAATTAAGACACAAAATTCCTTTTCCTTTACAGTATGTTCTTAAGGTAAAAACAGATATTTAAATGCTTAATATTGTCCAATTTTTTCTTCATTTCACCTTTTTGTGGGTTTTAACATTTACTTAATATACTTATAAATACTATATAAAAATTTTAAAATAAAACTAAGTTTCATTTACAAATAATATTACACTTTAAACTATCATTCTACCTTAAAAAGGAATTGTCACTTTGAAGTAGAACTACATGGAAAGCTCCTTTTTTTTAAATGTATTATCTTCTAACATGCAACCAGCAGAAGATCCACTTTGTACCTTTCCTTTTTAAACAACACAAACTTGGAATTCTAGGAATAGAGCCAAATTTCCTAAATTAGACTTGAGCAAGCAGTATGCAAATACTACAGGATTGTAAATGTGTTTTATACACTTAACATAAATTTTGAAAAAGATCATTTAAACCCACAACAAAAAGTCCAGAAAATTATAAGGATGACAGTTGCTAATTTTGGATGTTAATTTTTTGAATGAAAAAATGAATTTAAGTTATGAAATATAATTTAAAGCTGATTTTTTATATCAGTCACACTTACTTTTAAAACACATTCCAAAATTTTTGCTAAGGAAAAAAAGGTTAGGTAGAACTAGGGATACATGAAGATCCATATTATTCTGGTCATTACTATGCTATTCCTTCATAATATATTAAAATAAGTATGGCAAATATATTAAAATGAAGTATGTCTCCTCTTAATTAAATTTAAGGAAAAAAATTACATAAGCATGTCTGGGGTTATATCAGCTGAATAGTGGCCAACAATTTCTGTTAGGGTATTAGTATGTTCGTATTTCCTTTCTAATATATATTTATTTACATAATAGCATCTATAATTTACAATATTTCCTCTTCTCATATTCACAACTATTCATAAATATATCCTGTTTTATTCACACTATGTAGGTGTAGCCATGATGAACAAGTATTAGAATCCAAAATGATTTGCCATTGACTCAGGTCATTCTCTGTAGCCTGTCCTCTAAACTGTCAGCTCTGTGGTCTTCCTTGGCTTATATTCTCATCTGTGTCTTATCACTGCTGTTAGTGCAATCACACTCAATTTTCAAGGTGGTATTTTTTCTTTAATGGTCTTATAAGCCCAACTCCTTGAACACCACATTCTTTTTTTTTTTTTTAATCTGACACGCAGAGTTAGAGACAGAGAAAGGTCTTCCTTCTGTTGGTTCACCCCCTAAATAGCCACTATGGCTGGCGCACGTGCTGATCCAAAGCCAGGGGCCAGGTGCTTCCTCCTGGTCTCCCATGCGGGTGCAGGGCCCAAGCACTTGGGCCATCCTCCACTGCCTTTCCGGGCCATAGCAGAGAGCTGGACTGGAAGAGCAGCAACAGGGACAGAATCCGGCACGCAACCGGGACTAGAACTCAAGGTGCTGGCACCACAGGCGCAGGATTAGCCTAGTGAGCTGTGGTGACAGCCAACAACATCCATTCTTAATAGATAAAGTCTTCATTTTGTATGAAAAAAATTGCTGGGTTTGAATTAGGGATGAGGGCTGACTGTAAAGAGCCATCCTTTGGGGTAAAAATTCCAACAATGGAAGAAAAATCCACCTAAGAAAATAGAATGGGTAAATGTTTCTAGTGTAAGAACACTGTGTGTAATGACATTTTATGATCATGTTTTCTGATGAATGGACAGATTTGCCTCCTTTCCTACTATCCATTTAAATAAATAAGACACTGAGAGGCTGTGTGGTAGATACTTAAGTGTATAGTTTCTACAGTCAACATCTGTGTACTTGATCTTCATCTCCAGTGCTTTTTAGCCAAGTGTGTCCAGGACTTTAAACAATCTCTGCTGTGCCTCAGTTTCTTCACCTGTAAAATATATATAGTTCTTATGTTAAAAGATTGGGTTGCTTGAGGATGGAATATTTAGATAGGATTCAAACAACTATAAATATTAACAGAAACACCACCTTCTCTGTATGTGTTTGCTTTCATTACTAGAGCTCACAGAAGCTGAAGAGACCTGCTGGTTTCAGTGAGGATACAATGGAAACATATTAAGTATAGCGTACATTTTATAAAATAGATTATTTCTCATTTACCAAGTGTTAAGAGTAGTTCACATGTAATCCCTCATGTAATTGGAACACATGGTCTATACATTCTTGAGGCACAAGACAAACTTTTCTTTGATCTGTTTTAAATATCTTTAACAGTGCCTAAGAAATTGTTCAGAAAAAAACTGCTCTCAAGAAACATAAATAAAAAGAACTAGCTAGTGACATTGAAGAACATTATCCAAACTGGCTTTTATGTATGCCCAAATCCCCTAGATCATGACAAAGCTTCCACTTAGGTGTTTTCTTCATAAATCACATAAGCCTCGCATCACATAAAACTTAAGAATACCGAAACAAAGCACGAAAGATAATAACTTCCCTCATTTTGATTCCTATCAGCCATGTGCTAATAGCCTCATAACCTTGTCTTAAGAAGAAAGGTGGGGGAGAGTTCTTTCAAATTCTTATAATCTTCTCATCGTGAGTGAGTGTTACACATTGTGTCGCCCCTAAGTTTTTTTTTTTTTTTTTTTTTACCTTAATAACTATTCAGTTTTGCTTGATTCTTTGTGCCCAGACAAAAAGAACCAAAGAGGAGGTAAGTGGACTCCCTAACTAATCTTGAGATGTTCACTTAGTGTCGAGTACTTGAAGCCAATTTTCTTTTTTTTTTTTTTTATCTTTTATTTAATGAATATAAATTTCCAAAGTACGTATCATGGGTTACAATGGCTTTCCCCCCCATACCGTCCCTCCCACCCACCACCCTCCCCTTTCCCACTCCCTCTCCCCTTCCATTCACATCAAGATTCATTTTCGATTATCTTAGTATACAGAAGATCAGCTTAGTATACATTAAGTAAGGATTTCAACAGTTTGCTCCCACACAGAAACATAAAGTGAAAAATAATAGATGATTTTTTTTTAAATAATGATGAAATCAGATCAGACCTATTGTCATGTTTAATCCCAGTGAGAGTCAAGTTGGGAATTGATAGTTTCTTTTTTTTTTTTTTTTTTTTTAACAGAAGATCAGTTTAGTGAGCTTCTACACCCTGGGGAATGCCCAAAGATTGTGAAGCTCTGAGGAGCTTTGCTAAAGCATAAGCCTGCCTACCCCTTCTGTCCCTCTCTTTTGAAATGAAAACCTCTAGCTTTTTGGTCTGAATTTAGTTCTATTCACTGTCTCCCCATCACGCTAGGCTGCTTCTGAAGTTAGCCCCCCATGCAGTTTTAAGTTCTAAAGCCACGTGGTCCGCTTTGTTTTCTGAGCTTCAGACCTCCCTTTTCTTCTCTGAGCTTGACTGCTCTGTGGAGGTGTCTCCCAGGACGCCATGTTCTATGTGATGTTTTCTCAGTTGACCTCCAGGTCTGTAAGGGCCTTGCAACATCTTTCTTCTTCTTCATTTTCTTCTGTTTTGTTGCCATGGATGATTTGGTAGAGAGATTGGCAATTGTTTGAAATAGAATGCTTTGCTGGTTTGCAGACTTTTAGAGGAAGGCAGGAAAATGATGTTTTAAAAATTTTAACTATGGCTTTATCTAATGTGTTTGTCACAGTAATCCCTACATATAGCCCTAATTATTCAACCATTTTATGAAGAGAAATAATGTACCCAGAGTTATACACTATGCAATATGGCCAGCATTTGAAGTTCATTTTTGAGACTGTAAAAACTGACTTTTAAGTGATCTACCAGGTAGTGTTGCTTCAAGACTACTTATACCTCTAGCTAGTTTGTCCTTCACTTAAAATCAATAAGTTTCTGATCACTGTTGAATTATTGTGTTATAGCAAGCTTAAGGAAAAATACTCCATTGAATTAATGATAGTATATAAAGCATTTGCTCTAAGTAGAACTACTTAATATTTTGCAATCTGATTTGTAATTCATTCATTGAACATGTGCATATTGAGTATTGATATCCTTTTACACTGAGGGTAGAGCTGTAACTAAAATCTAAGTCCCTCTTCCAATGGACCTTATTTTGTGGTGGGGAGATGGCAGTAAGTAAATGGTTGTCTCTGTAAGGGTTTAGTCAAAGTGATTTGAAGAACAGTCAAGTGGAATATGGGTTTGACATTTGAAATAGGGTGATTAAAGGATCACCGACCAGTTTTATAATGCTATGTCAGACTTAAATATGTGAAACAATTTGAGGTATAATACCTTAACACATAGATGCATGAGAACACAGAGGGTGTCTATGTACTAGAAATCTGTGTGTGATGTCCTGAATGATATGGTGTGTCAAGTATTAGTAGCTGTGTATTCTTGGGTACCTTAATTAGCTCCATAAACTATACTTTTCTCACTAGTAAAGTGGGATGACACAGTCCTTTCAAATGTGCTATAAAAATTAAGATACAAACACCAGATGAAATGCTTATCATTCTGAGCATAGAGTCAATTCTAGAGAGTTGCATTGTTAGTGGCAGGTGTGGTTGTTGAAGTAGGAATTATTGTTGTTATTATCAATACTGATTTGGAGAATCCTGAGGATTTGTATGCTTGATTCTTGACATGCATCTTTTTTCTTTTTTTCCTCAATCTCCTCACAGATGTTGGAAGCATAAATAATATATGTGAAGCATTTTGTATGAAGACAATTTTTTTCTATTGTTATATGAAGTGTCAGAAATAAAACCTAATTCTGGTGGTTTTCTAAGAACCTAATTTGCATTTTACTATTCAGTGGGAGTCCTTTGCTTAGAGATGTTGTACAAAGTGATCATAACATATATAACTTGGATTTGAATAACTGCCAGAGGCCTACTGGGGAGTGGAGGCACATGCTGGGTGGGCCAGGCAGTGCTCAGACTTTACCTCCCAGGCGTGGCTGTCGCCAGCTTATGCCCAGAAGCAGAGAGGAGGTGAATATAACCTTTTTTTATCTCAGAAAAGCAAGGGCTTACTGCAGAGGAAGGGAAGGAGAAGAAAGACAAAACAGATTTTTCATCCACTGGTTCATTCCCCAAATGCTGGCAACAACCAGGGCTGGACCAGGGCAAAGCCAGGATCTTGGAAATGTATTGTCTCAGATGTGGGTGGCAGGATACAAGGACTTGAGCCATCATTTGGGTCTATTATTTGCTGCCCTACCAGGCTGTATATCATCAGGAAGCTGGATCAGTAGATGCAGGGCTTGACCTCAGGCACTCCTAGAAGGAATCGGGATGCTTCTATGAAAGCGCTGTCTTAACTTGCCATGTCACAGCATTCCTCCCCTAAATGACCACTCCTGTGTACCTAGTATTGCATTTGTTCCATGCTAAATACTATAGTTTTTCATGGTTAACCTACTAGCTACTTTATAGCTGTATACTGTTAACTAACCAGTATTAGGTGCCTAATTGGAAAACAATTTGAGATCCTAACTCCTCTCATAATTATAGTAGAACAATATTATCTTAATTAGGCTTTTACCAAAAAAGGCTCTGAAATGTTTTCCTAATGATGAATACATCCCTATACTCCAATTACAGTCAGTAAGGAAATTAAATATGTAAAACTACAGTAAGTTATGTCGAAGCCAGTAACAACATCAAGTTGTTAACCAAGGCATGTGGCCTGTCCTTTCTGTCTCTCTACTCGACTATGGAAAATTTCACTTGTACTCTGTATCGATTTTAAATATACTCATGAAAGCCAGTTTTGGGGAAACAGTTGCTTTGTTAAGAAAAACTTACAGAGCTCCTCTTATTCTAGCTCGAAAGTGATAGAAAATATCCATTCATCTTGTTCAAAAGCTGATTTTTGTTTCTCTTTTTTGAGCTGACATTGGTGAACTGTTAAGTAGAGAAGACTCCAGGATGCACATTCCACTATTAACAGGGCTGGAGGCACTGAAATGTGTTAGAAGATTTTAGTTGGTGGTGACACAGCATGTTACTTTGTGGGGGCTTGCTGGATTTTTCCTAGAAGTCATTTTTAAGTAGATAAAGGGATAAAATGGAAGGGAGGAAGGGGGTTTTCCAGGAGGAGGGAGGGGGGAGTGTCGAAGGGGGAGAGGGAGAGACAAAGCTAGAGAGCTCCTACCTATGTATAGTCACCTCTCAAATGCATTCACTGGTTGGGGTGGACCGACATTAAAGCGGGAACATGATCTCCATCCAGACTGCTGTGGGTTCCCAGAACTCAGTTACTTGTGGCATCACTACCATCTCCTAGGATCTGCATTAATAGGAAGCTTGAGTTGGGGAGCCACAACTGGGTACTGAATCCATATGCTCAAATGTAGGACATGGGCATCTTGATCTGCTTTGTGACTGCTAGGCCAAAAGCCCACCCCAAGACTTCAGGTTTTAAGATCTTAGAGATGGGAGCAATACCCTGAACAAATGTAGATAGCTGAAATGATAGTTTCATCAACTTTGGAGAAACATACCTATAAAAAGTAGGAAGATGTCATGTAATGCTAAAAAATGGACACATTAGGTAAGCATATTGACACTTCATTACACATATTCATGGCATTGGAGAAGGAGAAAGGCATTTTTAGGAGAAATTGAGTTAGAGACTGAAAGAACATTCCAATGCCTGGACTGTAAGACTCCTTGAAGATGTAAGCTTTGTTTCTAGGCTTTGCTCTTTCTTTGCTTTCTGCACTGCACTTTTGTAGCATAAGTCAATCCCACAGTCTCAGGTCATATACCTCTTGATTGTGGCAGAGTTCTACCTGCTTCTACAAGTCCAACTTCTGAAAGTACACATATGATTGATTGTTCCATCTTTGGTCATTATCTATCACTAATACAGTGAGACAATTTCGGGGAGCAAGCTGCGTCATGTAGTTAGTAAGGGTGCCTTCTGGGCACCTACCCTATTCATGCATGGGAGCTGCAATTCTCACCTAGCATAGGGTTTTGCTGGAAGTAAGTGCCAAAGATGTCTATAAAAGAGATTAATGCCAATATTAGACAATGCAATAGGATAATGCATGTGATATCTTTAATTTCTGAAATTCATGCAATTAAGACAGGGAGAGTTTAAGGAGAACATTTAAAATGGCTTCTGTTTAGAATTTTTTTCTGAAGACTGTAAAACACTTTCAGATGATTTAAAAATAACTACTGGGATTATTCTCTCCCTCAGCTAACAAGAAACCTATGATATGGTCATTTCCTAGAAAAATAATTAGGGTTACCACTATGAAATATATTTAAGATTAATGATCAGTATTTGGGATCAAGTACCCCTGACTGTAACATTGAAGCATCTTTCTTCCCCTCACCAATGTGTGAAAAGTTACTGAAAGATTTAAGCACAAAAATTCCAGTTGTATTTAAAATTATTTTTTGCTCAGATAAAAAATACAAACATAAAATAATGAAAATCACTATTCCCCAGTGGAAATAAAAAATATTTAGAAATGAGACATTATACTCATTATAATTCCCAAATGGATATAAATTCCCTAGTTCAACATCTTGTTAGATTGAAGACCTTTAAATGAATAATAGGATATTACGGTAATACATTAGCATTGTCCCAATGACCTTGAGACTTTTGAGTAAAAATATTTCATTAACAGTGTTAGAGTATCATATTTTGGTTTTGAATCTTGCTGTAGGCTACTGCAGATATTAACAGCCTTCATTGTTGAATTTCTCCTCATGGAAGTAGTTGGTAGTATTCACAGGGAGAAGGGTGAAATTGTTTATGAATCATTACATAATGTAAGAAACCACTTTTTAAGTGTTGGTGGAATCTTTTCTTTGAAATACTGCAGTTAATTCTTGGTTAAATATAAGGTTTGCAGTTAGTGACATTATTTCTCAGTCTTCAGTTGCCAGTTTCAGAAGGTAGCTTTTGTTCATACGGGGCTAAAGGGTATCTTAATTGAAGGGGAAAGAAATTATTAATATGATCAGGCCAGTGGTTATGAGTTAGTTTTTTTTTTTTTTTTGCTTTTTCTTTTGCATATACAAGGTCTATTATGTGCAAAATCTGTGATTGACTCTTTCTATAGAGAACCAAGCAATGGCACTGATTAGCACAAAAAGTTCATGAAACGTTGAGGTATGTCCTTGAAAAGGTGTTATGTTTTATTTGGAAGTTTGACAAGGATAGCTTATTTCACCTTTCATTGAGTACCTCAGTTATGTACTAAAACTTCAGTGCTTACTCCAGAGAATATTCTCTTTAATTCAAGGTAGCACTAATGTTCTTTGTATATGACAATGACTCAAAAAATAGTTACTGATGTCTTCATGTGGTATGGTAACTGGATTAGTTGAAATAGTTTTATAAGAGTATTTTTTTGTTAAAATATACTAGAAGAACTTACTGGAAATAAAAGCTGAAGGACAATAAAAGAAATATGTCCTGGTAATGCTTTACCTTGACAAATGATTTCCAAAGTTTTTGGGCTACAAAAATCGTACATTTTATATAAGTAATAAGCAATTTACTTATTAAACAACTTGGAATTGTGTTGCTCCCCGTCTTCGTGGAGGAACGACACAGGACCCTGTGCTGTTCTTTTGTCCGCTCGGCCCTCCCCGGGTTTGCTGCTGGTTCTTCCCAGGTTGGCTACTGTCCCTTCCACCTCTGTGGAAGGGCGGTTCCCCCTGCCACTTTCCCCACTTCCGCGGGGGAGTGGCACACCGCCGGCCGGCTCTCTCGGGGGCTGCACAGGTGTTCCTTCAGATAGATGTTCCTGGTGCATGTTGTCTCCTCCTTTATATTCTTCTTCCACCAATCCCAACTCTGCTACCCACAACGCTGAGTACGCTGCTCTCCTCCAATCAGGAGCAGGTCCTGCAGCTTGTCAAGTTGGTGAGAGGCAGCTGGGTAGAAGCTGTTTGCTCCTCTCCCAGCGCCATATTGTGGGAGAGCAGATATATAGAATAAGTCTTAATTCCAGTAACAGTATAGTCCGAGTTGCTCCCAGTTGCTCCCCACAGAATTGTACCTTTCACCTAATTTTAATATTAATGCTAGACAGGTTAGATATACTAAAATATGCTATGGTTTAAATATACCTACTCAAAAAGCTAGGAGAGACAAAATGTGATATACGTAATTATTCTACAGTGAGGGAAATGAGTTCTATTGACTTAGCATCTTTGCTCAGTATTCTGGATGCCATGCCAAGGATTGTCAGCCTTTTAATTTATATAAAATGCTGATAAAATTTATAATATTCCAGGACTGTTCATGTTATTTTCAATAGTTTCATATGTTGGAACTTTTTACAGATGAAGTGTGCATTTATAGATTAGAGAATTTTATCTCCTCCCCTATTTTTGAAAATTTAGTAATTTGTTTGAAATGCAGAGTTATGGAGAGGAAGAGACCGAGATCTTCCATCTGCTGGTTCACACCCCAAATGGTAGCAACAGCTGGTGCTTACAAGGTCCAAGTCAGGATCTTAGAACTCCATCCGGTCTCCCATGTGGATAGCAGAGGGCCAGGTACTTAAATGGTCTTCTGTTGCTTTCTAAGGTGCACTATTTTGGGTCTAGATCAGAAGTAAAGCAGCGGGGCAGTACTGTGGTATAGTGGATTAATCTGTCAGCAGGGCTGGCATTCCATGTGCGTGCTGCTCTGCTTCTGATCCAGCACCCTGCTAAGGCACCTGGGAAAGCAGCAGAAGATGGCCAAAGTACTTGGACCCTTGCATATACTGAGGAGGTCCAGAAGAAGTTTCTGGCTTCAGATAGACCTAGCTCTGGCCATTGTGGCTATTTGGGAAGGAAACCAGAGGACAGAACTTCTCTTTTATTTGTTTGTTTCTCTCTCTCTCTCTCTCTCTCTCTCTGTCCCTCCCCTCTCTCTCTCTCTCTCTCTCTCTTTCTTCCCCCTTCCCCCATTATTCCTTCTTTCAAATAAATAATTTTCTTAATAAAGCAGCTGGCATCAAATTGTTACTCATATGGGATGCCAATGTTAGAGATGTTGGCTTAACCTGCAGCTCCACAACACCAGCCTCAAGTTGATACATTTTATACATTGCCTTACCAGACTTAATCATCACACATTTCAAAAAGTTAGATATTCTCTAACACAATCAGCAGTGATATAAAGAACACACATTTTGAAATTATCAATAGGCTCAATTCTCAATTTAGTAGCACTATTTTAAAATGTGTCTTCTGGTGAATGGTTTATCATTTTGGGGGAAAATAAATTTCAAGAATTAATGAAGGACAGACAGTATGAAGAAAAGTGATACGGGGAAGAGACTCATTTAGGGAAAGAGTTGGACCTGTCAGAGTTGTGCAGACTGTTGGAAGAATTTTGAGTTCTACTGAAAGACCTATGTTAGAAAGGTTGGATTCAATGGAAAACAGAGTCTGATACTGAATTTTGAAGGTGCAAAGGTTATCTCTGAGGGCTTTAGAGAGCAATGCTTGAATGACAGTGAGGAAAACACAATGGAAGTTGAGGACGTGAACTGCGATGTAGTCATTCCGAATTTGTCAAAGAGCTTTCTCCATGGGGAATCTACGATGCTGGGGTGTCACTGGAAGTTGTCTTACATTTAGGCAAGGTGGCTTTATACCTCCATATTGACCTGTCATAGCATCACAACTGTCCTTAGAAAAGGACTATACCTTTAAAAGGATCTTATATATAGCATAATTCCTGGATCTAGATTCTGCCAGTAACTCTTTGCTCAGAACTAATATTATGAACCCCTATATTATAATGGGGAACCTGGAAAGAATAGATTGTGTATACTATATACGGAAGCCATTGCAGAAGCTAAAGCAGACTTCACCGCAGAAATCATTCAGGAAGTAATCTTTGAACATCCTTGAGCCAAATCCCACGGCAGAGCCTGCAATTACAATGTGAAAGTAAAGGATGAATCGCCATAGGGTGCAGAATTCAGTCAAATAGAGGAAGACAGCATTGGACAGTGAGTGTCCTGGAGTTGAAGCTGCTGTTGTACCAGAAAAGGAGCACATGACTCGCCGAGAAGACAGGGGATCTGAGGATTGTTGAGGGGCCTCTGGGAGCTCCATGGCATTTGAATTGGAACTTAGAGAATGTCTAGGGATCATTCCTATAAAGTCTGGGGTATGCCCCAGGGAAAAGGATAGCATGCAGAAAATCCCAAAGGTAAGACAAAAGAAATACAGTTGCTCATAACTGGAACAAGGTCAGTGTAACATAAATGGCTGAGGAAACTCTGTCTTAATATATCAAGAAATAGGAGGAGGATCATAGAAGCTGACAGCTGCAAGTGACATTAGATGGCACCTTGTTAAGTTTCTTCATTAAATTGGTGAAAAAAGGGAAGCAAATAACATTGTTCAAAGCTCAAAACTTAATGGATGACATATGAAGGATCAGAGTGCAGACCTGACATGAGATTTGCTACTACACATGCTTTCCCTGGAACCCTTTCAACAATAAAAGACACACAGATGCAGCCACAACCCCCCTATGTAATGAACACATAGAGCAAGGGTTTAATACATCCTTGATTAAGGATATAGATTGATTGATAAAGCCCAAGGGAGTTTTTTTTTATCAATGAATAGGATAGTGTCAAGATTATGACAGCAGATGATTCAGAATCTCTGTATAATGAAAGGCAAAGACGACTAACCTATGTGGTTATCAGGTGTGAGAGAATACTAATAATATAACTGAGTTCCCTGTAGTTTCAAAGTTTGTAGGATTTTTTTTTTTCCAAAGCCATCTGGAGAGAGCATTGAAATTATTTGCAATAGTAAAAATACTTACCTGTGGTTAACCTCCTCAGTAGAACAACTAGATGGATTATCACAAAACATCTAACCTGTGTTTGAGATTGCTTGATTTTTAAATAAGGACTGTGTGTCATAATGAACATTTACTTCTGGGAGACTTAGAAAGTAGGTCACCCTACTCCAGAGTAGCTGAAATAGGTGCAGCTAGATGCTCATGAGACTTCCGTAGGAGAAAAAGCCCTAATTATTCAGGTGCCAAGTACAAAGTAACAGGCTATAAAATATGGTCCCAAATTGAAAGTCTCGGAGGCAGATGTTCTGAATTGAAAGTGTGGTTTCCTTTGGTCACAGATACATTGTGAGTAGGTAGCTAAGAAGATTTATTTACTTAATGCTGTTTAATGACTCCCAGACAGCAGCTACAGCACTGGCTGTTGTTTATTGGAAGCTATTTAGTGTGTTGTACTCTGGTAGTCATTATTCATTATTTCTAATCCTCACAACACTTCCTCAAGATGAGTTTTATTAATCCTGTGAGAGGGTGCTTCAGAAAGTTCATGGAAAATGTAATTAAAAGGAAGTTTTTCTGGATGCAAAATTCTTCAAGTCTTTGCATTATTTTTTCATAATAAGCATTTCAGTGAATTTTTGGAGACCTGGCATATTGCATTTGAGGAAATGGAGAACCAAAAAATGTGTTGCTGTCAGAAGATTTTTTTTCACCATGAATGAAAATCATAAAACCCAGGTCTGTTTGAATCCCAATCAAAATCCAAATTTCCTCAATTGTGTTTGTGTGTTTACATGTGTATATGTAAACTATATATGTGTATGTCTCTGAGTTTTAAAGTTTTATTAATTTTTTCTTATTTCATTCTTCAGTAAATGTGAACTTAGATTCATCAAGTTCACAAAACTTTGCCAGTGTTGGTAAACAGTACTAGAATTATAAATTCTTAATATTCTTTCCAATAATACCTGTGTGATACAACCTCTGTCCCCCTCCGCCCCCAAAATAACATGAACTATTAGTTAATAGGAGAATAACGTAAATATTTAACTGAGACACTCATATTTCAAGGTCTCTGCATATAAAGGCTTTGGAATTAAATAATTTGGGAAGTGATAGGTGAAATTTGACTTCAAAGATTTTTTTTCCAAATAAAAGGGAGTTAAAACTTCTTTAACAAAAATGAAAAGCAAGCTTCCTTTCAGTATTTTCCAGTGAAAAGTATTCTTAGTAAACAAGGGAGACCGTACATGAATCAGCTCCGTCTCAGTTGGAATTTTCTTTTAACAATAACCTATATTTAATAAGCTGGTACCCAGAGTGCGTGCCATGCTGCTTCAAAGTGATAGCAAGACCATGAGGAAGATCAAAGACAAATGGTCCTGGGATCTGCACTGCCAGACTAAGAAACAGAATTGTATCTGCATGTGCACAGTTACTTTTTGTTGTGCCTGTGTAGGAAAAGGATTCACTTTATTCTGTGTAACTGCTTAAAGATTTTAATCCAAACTCCCTTTCAGCAGTAGAGATCAAAAACTCCAGATATTGCTGGGTTATGGAAGAGACAGACAATATAGCTACTAGAAGAGGAATAGAATCCTAGGGATTGTTCCAGGAAGGCTTTAGCACGAAAGAGTTGAAAATACTGTGCATTCTCTAAAGCAGCCATTATGATGGATAGCTGGGGAATGACTGTGAATCCAATAATTTTACCACTGACTGTTTAATATTGATGGTTTCATGTTGTCTAATAGTCCTAATGAACAGAGACTTCAAAGACATTAACAGAATACCTGTATACCTGTATAAAAATGTGTGCTAAAAAGGAGTGTAGTTAATGCATTTATCACTGTTTGATCAATGTGGTTCAGCTTTGTACAGACCCAGAACAGAAAACTGCACCCTCTTTGTGGTAGTGTTGCTTTGCCCCTATCATTACTGCTATTACTGCTGCTGTTTTTGTTACTGGAATGTGGTTGGAAAAGTTGCTTGCCCTTACGTGTCTTCATACTATGTGTCCTGCTCCTGTGGTTTTAAAGTTACCAGGTAAGTTGCACCATAAACCATTGGGTTCACAAAATGATTGGAGTAGATACATTTAAGAATTTGAATGATACAAACTTGAAATACTTACTGGTTACACACATTTAGATAACAAACTTAGCAGGTTGTTACCTAATTGCTGAAAACGTTGCTGAGGGATGGAAACCATGGCTTGTGGGGAAGGTATACCAATGAGAATGAGAAATAAATGTGACATTCAGGTGGTTCTTTGTAAGGCAGAATCTTCATGTGGATCCTAGGAGAAAAAGGGCTCCTTGTCTCTGTTAAAAGAGCAAAAGGCAAGCATACATTCAAAAAAGGCATACAGTAGGCATAACATTCATCCAGTCAAAAAGTCCACTATTGGGTTAAAAAGTGACTAGTCACACCTGCCTTGATTCTGTATTTTCAGATATATGTTTCCTGAAGTTGTGGTAACAATATTCACCGGTTCTCTAATCACCATTTCTGTGAGTGATTATCTACATTACATCATTACAGGGAATACATGATAGTGCCCATAACAACTTGCTCAGATTTTCTATCCCCTCTCTGATGTTTTACAATATTTAAGAAAATCTTCCACTTCACACATCAATATTATTCTAAAAAATTAGGCTACCTTGAATGAGGAAACACACTATGTTAATAATAACATGTTCATGCTAAAACATTCCATTAAGAGAACAAAATAAAGCAGTAATAATCAGTGCCAGAAGGAGTGGGGGAATGTGTATAGAGAGAATACTAAGGACACAGAAGATAAATGTCACATACTTTTCAACCATGCTTCAGGCAAACTCTGCTGTAAGTAGTTCTCAGTGCTCCTGAGTCGTAATAATGGTTATGAAATTTGGAGCGATTCTCTAACAGTATAATTTGGCTTAAAAATCTGAAAAATGGTCTTCATGTGAAGGGAGAGCTCTTTGCATTCTGATCTTAATAAGTACTCCCTTGTCTTAAGAAAACCAGTGCAATTTAGCATCATGAATAATCTCCTCTCACATTTTTGTCAGTTTGAGCCTTCTGCCAGTACATTGTTTGTTGTCTACTTGTAGTCTAACTGGATGCGTTGTGTATGAGAAAGGGCCATTTTCTTGCCCTCCCTTATTTAGGCAAGAGCCTCACAGTATGCTAAGTTCGATTGTGTGATGTTGAGTTTCCCATAAGGGTGTCTATCATGGACATAGCTTTGAGATTTTCTTTATTCCCCTGCAAACTTATGACCATTCAATCTGTCAACCAATCAGTAAAGTGAGAGCTTCTGGAAACCTACCTGGTATTTAAATTCTCTGATTTGGCTGCTGTTGGCACATTTTAGTATTTTACCAATGAACACTGTTTAAAGCACCTTATCCATTGCACGTCAATCATGGCTGGATAACTTTATATATTTTTCAAGCAATGCACTCTCCTACTGGAGGAAGTTTCAAACGAACACTTAACAGATTGAGTACTTGCTCTGTACTTACTACTTGAGTAAACTCCAGAAAGATCCATTACTTTTCTGAGGCTTTATTTTGTTATATCCTAACATGAAGTTAGTGAATCGAGTTCAGAGATAATAACCTATAGATGGAGGATGTTACAGTTAAAATACAGTGGTTCATGATATCCAAATGGGCATTGGTGTGTTTACCCAGTTGGTAACAAGCCAGTGTGCCTTCCCGACATTGACCCTTGTCAGGGATCAATGTTGTTGATCTTATTGACTTGGAAACTTTGCTTTAATGTACTAGTTGGTTGCCTGTGGAAAGAATGAAATTGTTAGTACAAATCTATGTACCTTTATAGCCATAGCTACACAGATCCACAACACACTGTATTAAGTTACAGTAGGAGAAACAGCTATCAAACATACCATGTGGTAGTATCAACGTAACAAGCACATCATCTATACAAAGAAAATGGCGCATGAAAACAGTGCATTCATTATGTTTACTCAATAAAGATATAAGAAAAAGATGTTACTTATGCATTAAATTTTTGCCTTTAGAGTATGGTAACTTGCTGAATGCACCTAACAGGAAAATCGTTAAGTGGACAGTAACTCAGGTGGGCTTCCTGCAGATGGCACCTGTGTAGGAACCACCATGCTTTGCATGTTTGTTTAAACTGTAGGTGACTTAAACCCAGTCTCTTCATTGTTGATTCTTAACTCTTCTCAGAATAGGATGTAATAAACGTGAGTTGATTTCTGTGTACAATTGATTGAATGAACTTCCCCATTTGCATGAAGAGGCTCTTCCTTTTTATTCTTGAATGTTCCATTCATAGTATTGTAAAAAAAACTATCATATCCATTTTTATGAGTTTTCCTAGTTTAAATCTCAAAAGATATTTTCTCCAGAGATACTGCTATGTTCTCCTCATGGTCTCCATACAACAGTTTTTTTCAAGATGATTAAGACAAATGCTGTATGACACAGGACATGGGATATAGTAGGGGCTCTACGATAATTATTATTAAAAATGTTATTTTTGCATGGGGAGTGATGGTAGGATTTTTTTTACCCCTTTTACCATCCTGTTCTTCATTAAGATTTATTTTTATTTATCTTTATGTATAGAAGACCAACTCTATACTAAGTAAAGATTTCAACAGTTTGCACCCACACAGAAATGCAAAGTATAAAGTACTGTTTGAAGACAAGTTTTACCATTAAATCTCATAGTACAACTCATTAAAGACAGTGGTCCTACATGGGGAGCAAGTGCACAGTGACTCCTGTTGTTGATGTAACAATTGACACTCTTAGTTATGATGTCAGTGATCCCCCGAGACTCTTGTCATGAGCTGCCAAGGCTATGGAAGCCTTTTGAGTCCACAAACTGTCAGTTTTAGAGCCATAAGCAAAGTTCTCTCCTTCCTTCAGAGAAAGGTACCTCCTTTTTTTGTGTTTTTAAAGATTTATTCATTTATTTGAAAGTCAGAGTTACATGGAGAGAAGAGAGGCAGAAAGAGAGGTCTTCCATTGGATGGTTCACTTCCCAGTTGGCTGCAATGGCTGGAGCTGTGCTAATCTGAAGCCAGGAGCCAGGAGCTTCTTCCGGGTCTCCCATGTGGATGCAGAGGCCTAATGACTTTGGCCATCTTCTGCTTTCCCAGGCCACAGCAGAGAGCTGGATGGGAAGTGGAGCAGCCAGATCTCGAACCAGCACCCACATGCTGGTGCTTCATGCCAGGGCATTAACCTGCTGTGCCACAGTGCCTCCTTCTTTGGCCCCTTCTTTCCACTTGGATCTCACTCAGAGATTTTTGACATGGCCATTTTTTGCCACAGTGTCTTGGCTTTCCATGTCTGAGATGCTCTCATGGACTTTTTAGTCAGATCCAAATGCATTAAGGGCTGATTCTGAGGCCAGAGTGCTGTTTAGGGCATTTGTCATTCTGAGTCTGCTATGTGGCCTGCTTCCCAAGTGGGATCATTCTCTCCTTTTTAATTGTATCTATTGTTTTTAGCAGACACTTGCCCTTCATTATGTGATCCCTTTGACACTTATTCCTATCTTTATGATCAGTTATGTGCTTAAAATTCTCATTTAACTAGTAAGATGGCACACTAGTACCACCCAGCTTAATGGCATTGGAGCAGTATCTTAATTTACTAGACTAAAATAATTCACTACACTAACATAATTTATGGCCGATCTTCCTGGACTCCCTGCAATACCAAACAAAATGTTGCCAACACATTCTATGAAAGACTTCTTACAAATGGTAATACGTTAATCTGTGAGTGTGTTAGTTTACATCAGCATCTGATTTAGCACAACTGAATGTGTTGTGATAAAGTTGAGTGGAAGCCATCTGGGCTTAGGTGCCTTACTGTACTGCTCCCTGAAAGTTGCTTAACCTCTCTATGCCTCAGTTTTCTCATCTTTAAAATGGGGAAAGCAGTAGTAACTACTTAACAAGAGTTTGTAATAATAAAAGAAATAGAGAATGCTTAGCAAATGCCATTTCTGAAACATGCTGAGTAACCCAAAATGTTATTTTATTGTATTTAAAAAATGATTATTAGTAGTAATGGTGATACTCAGGTTATTACCCTGAGAAAGCAGGGGATAGAGTATGCGAACTAGAAGAATGGAAAGAGGTAACAAAAACGCTTACTGGGCTATTTCATACACTGCTCCAGAATCTGAGGATGGATCCCATAAACATCAGATGTTTTCTCAGGGAGGTGCCTTTCTCCGAAGGGAGGAAGGAACCTCCACTGTGATATGGCCTTGACTGAACAAGTTCAAAGTTGGTGAACTCAAGGGGCTTCCATAGCCGAGACAGCTCATGGCAAGAGCCTCGGGTGATTACTGACGCCATAAATAAGAGTGCCAATTGTTAAATCAACAACAGGAGTCACTGGGTACAGGCCCCCATGTAGGATCTCTGTCCTTAATATGTTTTACTATGAAACTTAAAAACAACACTACTAGTCGAACAATACCTTATACCTTATGTGGTTGTGTGAGTGCGGCCTGTTGAAATCCTTGCTTAGTGTATACTAAGTTGATCTTCTGTATATGAAAGCGATTGAAAATGAAACTCGATGAAGGGCGGGATGGGAGAGGGAGTGGGGGAGGGGAGGGCCGCGGGAGGGAGGGAGGTTGGGGGGGAGACACAACAATACAAAAGTTGCACTTCGTAAATTCACATTTATTAAATAAAAAAATTTTAAAAATCAGACGTTTTCAATAGAAAGGGCAGTTCATTGAGAGTTAATCTGCTACTAGTAAGATGATTTAATGAAGGTTATTAGAAATAAAACAGCATCAAGCAAAGCACAAGAATAGCTCAGAGGCCACATGATAATGAAGTCAACACTTTTCAAGATCAAGCCACTGTGTTGCATTCAAGTAGATTTAGACTGAGCCATGCTTACCAAATGGCAAACCACAGCAAATTCTGTGGGCCTGATAAGTGTAGACCAAAACTGTGTGTCCATTATTAACATTATTAACAATGTGTCAATGCAATTAAACTATGTCAGAGTTGAAGTTGGAGGGAAATCACTGTATTAAACCTCCAGGCTAAAATGCTGAAGCAAGGACCAGAAAAAGGAAGTCTGTTAGACCATTGCATTCTCCCTGATGTCCATGATTTAATGGATGGAAAATGGGTTAACTGCCACCTTAGTACTTTAACCAGATACATGTACTAACTTTTGGCTGTCTGAATGCAGACACCAGTTATAGAAAGATGAAACCCCATGCTCAGGGTACCAAAGAAAATGGCAGAAAAGTGGCAGAGGCTTAAATAACAAGGAGACTGACAGAAGAGTAAAACACCATAAGAAAAATGAATCTTTCTGTGACCACCTGATAGACACGATGGCAAGATGGCCTCTTTCTGAAAGCTTCCAAGGCAATGGAGTACTAATATCTAAGGCGTGAAGGAAATGTTTATTCTCAAATGTACCTGATTTACTGAGAGTTGATCTAATGATGCTGACTTGAACACCTCATCAGATAAACATGAGCAATAGCTAATTGGAGATGGAGGATGGGAGGAACAGCACTGATAGGAGGATTGTGACCCACTCTCATTTTCCACAGTTTTATGTCCCCGATATTTTTTCTCCCTAATGTAAGCAGTGCTTTGGAAAACAGAGCATACAAAGTATGTTAACTACTGGCAGCTGCTCATACCCTGTATACTTCTGATTGTCCATTGTTAGTTACCACCACTGTTTACTACTAATCACAACTTTGAGATGGGAAAAAAATTTTTTTCAGAAACAACCCATTTTGAGTAGTAAAGTGCATGCAGCTCTTGACTATCATTTCAGATGGTTGACTTGAAAAGTAGTAGGCTCATTTGTGAAGCAGATGTGCAAGTTGTGCCTTGAAGTAGGATGTTCTGTTCAAGAGGAATCCACATCATAGTCAACAGCCTAGCCACAGGGCTTGCCCTTGATGGATCAGCTGGAAGATAGGTCAACAGGTGGCACATTTTAGGAATTTCTATATATATTTCATTACAAAGCAATTTTCTTTGTCACACTTTTTTCTTGTAAATTATATAATAGAACACAGCTGGTGGTAAAGCATATATGCTGATACAGTGTTGTATATAAATTGCTGCATAAAAACATGCCAAATGGGCAAAAAGTACAACATGAGCAAAATTATCAGATTAGATTGGCAGATGCTTATATTAAACATGTCTGTTTACATTGTGCATAAAAGGTTTTCATGGGCTTTGATTTTAGATTCAGTAGAGCATCTCTCTTTCCTTTATGAGATCTAAATTACACTAGTTATTACCGGTTTTAGAAAATGTAAGTTAAATTACAGAAATAATCATATGCTTTAGCTATTTATTTTTCTCATTACAAATCATATCACAAATGTAGTAATAATAGACTCCAAGAGCCCATCCCCACTCACTCCTACCTAGAGGTAGGATGACTGTTAATTTAAACCCTGCCTTTGTATATCTGCAAGATAGATAAATAAAATAATTTATGTCCCAGTATCACTATATGTTCTTTATGGACAAAAATTAAAAACATTTTCAGTGAGACCACCAAATAAGTATTTCCTATTTCAGAATAAACGATTTTATAGCCTTAAAATCAGTATGTTATAAAACTTTTAGTCACATGACATACTAAACTTATAAGCTAAGTCATTTTAAGTTGAACTGTGCATTCGTGTGTGTGTGGGTGGGGGGGGGTGGAGTCCCCTTATATCAATTTAAAGGTGTAATAATGGAAACTAATTAAAGCAACAACAAATCATGTATTTCTTAGGGAATCAAAAAGCGTTTCTTGTTTCCTGTTAGGAGAAACCTCTTCTCCCCAGGTCAGAGGGAGCAGCACAGCTGCTGATGTCCACTCTAGAACCAGGTACTTAGTGACATCTGCTCAAACACCACATCTAGCATTCTGTTGACTGAGCATATTTTCAGATGCCTAGATTTCACTTTACATTTGAATGGCTGAGTGCTCTACAGGAAAATGTAGATCCCTATTTGGTATATAAACATCTCAAGGCAAGAAAAATATGGGAAATTACCAGTGGGTTCTAAAATCATTACCTGGATTGACAATTTAATCTGTGCAAACTTAAAGGAAAGTTTGCATGTAAACTTATGGGCATTCAGACCATGTGTCTTAAGAGAAAGTTGAAATAGTTCGGTGAATAGGAAATAGGAGGTTTTATTCTAAAGGTTCTGTTTTCCCCTGTAGTTCATGCTGTTATTCAATGGACATTTTCAAATTAAAGTATACATTTTTTTAAAATTTTTTTGGGGCCGGCGCCGTGGCTCAATAGGCTAATCCTCCACCTTGCGGCGCCGGCACACCAGGTTCTAGTCCCGGTCGGGGCGCCAGATTCTGTCCCGGTTGCCCCTCTTCCAGGCCAGCTCTCTGCTGTGGCCAGGGAGTGCAGTGGAGGATGGCCCAGGTGCTTGGGCCCTGCACCCCATGGGAGACCAGGAAAAAGCACCTGGATCCTGGCTCCTGCCATCGGATCAGCGTGGTGCGCCGGCTGCAGCGGCGGCCATTGGAGGGTGAACCAGCGGCAAAGGAAGACCTTTCTCTCTATCTATCTCTCTCTCACTGTCCACCCTGTCAAAAAAAAAAATTTTTTTTGACAGAGTGGACAGTGAGAGAGAGACAGAAAGGTCTTCCTTTGCCATTGGTTCACCCTCCAATGGCCGTTGTGGCCGGTGCGCTGTGGCCAGCACACCACGCTGATCTGATGGCAGGAGCCAGGTGCTTCTCCTGGTCTCCCATGGGGTGCAGGGCCCAAGGACTTGGGCCATCCTCCACTGTACTCCCTGGCCACAGCAGAGAGCTGGCCTGGAAGAGGGGCAACCGGGACAGAATCTGGCGCCCCGACCGGGACTAGAACCCGGTGTGCCGGCGCAGCAAGGCAGAGGATTAGCCTAGTGAGCCGCGGTGCCGGCAAAGTATATTTTCAAAAGTAGTACACTTCATATTTACTCAGCTCAGTGGCTTTTTAGAAATAGGAACACAGCTATGTGACTGCAACAATGAACATATGAAGTGTGTTCAAAGGATAAGAAAGTATCTGTGCCCCTTGTCAGTCCTTACAAACACACTGGTAAGAACCAGTTCCGTCTTTGAATATGAATTTGTTCTAAATGTTTTTGAGCATTAAACAAATCATATTGTAAATACTATTTTGTGTTCAACTTAATTTAGTGTGTTTGATAGTCATCCAGGGAGTCATTTCCATTTGTTTTTGCAATTCAGTTGCATAAATATGGCATTTTTCGTTCTGTTGTTAATGAATAGGTTAATTCCGTTTTAAGTCTTAGGAATTATACTATTATTGACATCTGTGTACATGGCTTTTCATGTTCAAATATATACTTTTCAATTCCTGGGACACAGAATATATATATAACAATTTGTATATTAAGTAACAAATTTAAAAATAAAATGAAAAATTTAAGATTAATATAATTTTAACTTACTAAGTTTAAATTTATAAATATTATTTATAAGTACCTCAGCTAACAAGATACAGGGATTCCCGTTAAGATGTATTTTGTATCAACACTTATTATCTTCAAATGTATATTTTAGCCATATGTTCAATTTTAGACTTCTAATTTGCTTTTTTTAATAACTATATTGTGAATCTTACTGTTTGTTGCTTACTATATATACTTTAAAATGGATATTGTTTCAATTTTTGTAAATTTCAAATTTCAAAAATTTGTTCTCAATTTATAAAAGAACTTTGGATATTTGGACATTTGGTTGTTTTACAAGGGCTTTTCATTCTGCTAATGTTGCTTTTCCTTTTTTTTTCTTTTTTTTGAGGGGTCCAAGCATGATGACTATCTAGTTACTATTATGATTATAATCTTCTATGTTGTTTTCTGGAACTCTAACTTTACAGTTTCACATGTAGGTATAAAATTTGTCTGTAGTTTATTTTGTGTCATTTAAAGCCAGGAGATTGATGTTTTAATATAAGTTTCCAGATGATACAGCATCAGATACTGAAAAGACCTCCTTTTTCTCACTCTACTACAGCAGCAACTTTATAACACATCTACTGACTAGATTGATTCAGTTCTATTTATGGAATTGTTTTTTAAATATTATTGTGTTGTAATTATTAATATAATACTATTGTATTATTGTTTTTTTACTATTGTATTTTTACTATTTGGGAAAAACTCACTGTATTAATTATTATGACTCTGTAATAAGGCACAGCTTGGTATCTGAGGAAGTACATTGTCCAATTATATCATCTGTTTGCAGACTTAGGAAAACTGAACTCTTTAGTAGGCAAGCATTTAAAACATGTCCCTAGGAGCTCTCAAGTAAAATCCTGGGAGGCTGTAATTTGGAAGGTCTCCCCCTTTATTCCCTTGTATTTCAGTTTTTGTGATGATATGAAAGTGCGATTATTAAAAGCACTGCTAATTTTTTATACCTCTTGGACACAATTTAGTGATTGATTTTTCCCCCCAAGAATTCATGCTTTCTGTTATTGTTTATTTCATTGTGTCTTTTTGTGTTCTGTTCTTCCTTCTTTCTTTCTTCCCTTTGCCCTGTTCCTTTCCTTCTTAAAATGCAGATAGACAGAGCTCTTCTGTTGGTTCCCTGCCCAGCCCCCCCCCCCCCCCCAACTCCCAGCCTCCTAGTGCCCCAAACAGCTCTGGCTGATCATGGTCAAAGCCAGGAACTAGGAAGTTAATCTGGGGTGCTAATGCAAGTGTCAGGGCCAAACACAAAGTCTAGGATCTGCTGTTCCCTTGTTTGTGTATTAGCAGCAAACTGGATCAGAAGCAGAGGAGCCAGTTATCCAACCAGGCACATGATTGCTTTGAAGTGGTATTCCACACGGTCATGTCACTACTATGCTAAATACCTGCTGCTCTGATTGGATGCTTAATATTTTCCCACAGATGGAAAAAGTCTATACATCTTGATTTCTCTGAAATGCTGGATTCTTAAGATGAAACGTCCTTGGTAGCCCTGGAAGGCAGTTTTTAATCCTTGGGTCCCGTAAATTGTAGAGAACTCTAAGCTGCTGCTTGTGTTTTGGTCCCTCATTCTGAACAGTTTAAGGATCAGCAAATAGCCTAGAAGGAAAACTACTAAATTTAAAACAGTCATTTGGAGATGTTGCTCAAGATGTTCACATCCATTTTTGGCTTCCATATTGGAATCCATGGATTGGAGTCCTAGCTCCACTGCCTTGAGTCTGCCTTTCAAGTGATTGACACTCTGGGAGACATCAGAAGATGACTTAAGTACTTAAGTACCTACTACCCACCTGGGAGATCTAGACTGAGTAACTGGCTTATGGCTTCTGCCTGGCCCAGCCAGCCCCTAATGTTAGTGACACTTAGGTAGTAAACCAACAGATGGTAGGCAGATGGATCTCTCTCTATCTTTGCTTCTTTCAAATTAAAAATTAAAAATATAAAATTGAAACTGACCAAATTATATTCATCTCATTACTTGGTTCTTTTTCTGACAGTTTGGCTTCTGAGGTCATGACTGCCTTGGATAGCCACCAAGAATAAATTAAGTTTTTGCTAATGTCAGCTACTTTATTCTATAGCATGTGCATAGACACACACACACTTGTCTGTGTAATCATGTAGAATTACATAATTCTGTTTCTTTTACTGTTGATTTTCCCAAGTATGCATATTTTTATATAAAATATTTCAGGTACACACCAAAGTTGAAAAAAATGTATGGTGTATACACTTCTAAAGTTTTAATATTAACTGTGATCAAGTCATATCTACCAATCTATATTTTTCTATTAAAGCATGTCCCTTTTTGGTACATTTCAACCAGAATTTAGATGTATATTGGCTCCTAAATGGCAGATGGTTAACTGGAATCCATGATTTATGGATAGTTTTTAACATAGGAATTAAAGCTAACATACGATGAAATGAAAAGTGATTGTGAATCTTAAATTTAGATTTACTGTTTTGATAAGTTCTTATCAATGGTATAAAACCCTTTACTCCTATAGAAGCTTAGCATCATTCTGTGGAGTTTCCTATCTCCTTCTCCCATGTGGTCCCTTCCCATAGCCTACTCAGAAAAGAGCTCTTGCAGTTTATTTTTTTTCCTGTGGAGATAGCATACTTTTGTGTTGTGCAATTTCATAGATATTAAAGCATATAATAATACTATTTTTTACTTGTTCTATTGATTTTTTTGGTATCATAAAACCATAAATATAAACATGAATATATTAATCTAAAGTTTTGGGTTTATCTCTGCTTTTTGTTGTCAGACATTTGGGTGGTGACTCTCTGTAGCTAGCCATTGTGATGGATATGAAGTTACTTTTTTTTTTTTTACTTCATTTTGCCTTTCTCTGATAGCTAGTAATATTAAGTTTATTTTCATGCTTTATTTTCTCCTTATTACTGTCTCCTTTGAGAACTCTGTTGGAATATTTTGATAATTTTCAAGGACAGGAAGTTTTCTTTTTGTCTTGTGAATGATCTTTGTAGATAAATGTTCTCTAAATTATTTGTCCTCATCTGTTACTTATTAATTCACTCTTTAAATACAGTATTTTGAGAACAGTAAGTTTTTAATTCTGTAAAGTAGCAGTCACTTTTTTTTTTTAGCTGTCACTCTGATGGTATTCTATGACCTCTATATAAGCCTTTCGGCTACTCCTCAATGACAAAGATACTTTCTTATCACTTTGTTTAAAAAAAAGTAAAAGATTTATTTATCTACTTGACAAGGCAGAGTGAGAGGGAGAGAAATTTGATCTGCTGGTTTCCTCCCAAAATGACTCAACAGTCAGGGCTGGTCAGGCTGAAACTGGAAGTTTTTTTTTTTTTCTTTAACTTTTATTTAATAAATATAAATTTCCAAGGTACAGTTTATGGATTACAATGGCTCCCCCCCCCATAACTTCCCTCCCACTCACACCCCTCCCACCTCCCGCTCCCTCTCCCATTCCATTTACATCAAGATTCATTTTCAATTATCTTTATATACAGAAGATCAATTAAGTATAAATTAAGTAAAGATTTCATCAGTTTGCACCCACACAGAACATAAAGAGTAAAATACTGTTTGAGTACTAGTTATAGTGTTAATTCACATTGTACAACACATTAAGGGCAGAGATCCTACATGAGGAGTAAGTGCACAGTGACTCCTGTTGTTGACTTAGCAAATTGACACTCTTGTTTATGGCATCAGTAATCACCCTAGGCTCTTGTCATGAGCTGCCAAGGCTATGGAAGCCTTTTTGAGTTCACTGACTCCAATCTTATTTAAATGAGGTCATAGTCAAAGTGAAAGTTCCCTCCTCCTTTCATATGGGTCTTCCACTTGGGTGGCTGGAACTTGTAGTTTGGCTACATTTCATTGACTTCCCAGACACATTAGCAAGGAGCTGGATTTGAAGCAGTGCAGCTGGACCTTGAACTGGTGGTCTGATATGGGGTTCCAGCTTTTTTTTTTTTTTTGACAGGCAGAGTGGACAGTGAGAGAGAGAGACAGAGAGAAAGGTCTTCCTTTGCCGTTGGTTCACCCTCCAATGGCCGCCGCGGCCGGCGCACCACGCTGATCCGATGGCAGGAGCCAGGAGCAAGGTGCTTTTCCTGGTCTCCCATGGGGTGCAGGGCCCAAGCACCTGGGCCATCCTCCACTGCACTCCCTGGCCACAGCAGAGAGCTGGCCTGGAAGAGGGGGCAACCGGGACAGAATCCGGCGCCCCGACCGGGACTAGAACCTGGTGTGCCGGCGCCGCAAGGCGGAGGATTAGCCTAGTGAGCTGCGGTGCCGGCGGGGTTCCAGCTTTGTTAAGTGATGGCTTAACCCTCTGCCACAACACCTGTCCCCTTTCTTATAATTTTCTATAAAAAATTTCTGACTTTAGCTTTTGTAATTAGTTCATGGATAAGTTTTTGTGTTTTTTTTTAATGCATTTTTTAAAAGATTTACTTATTTATTTGAAAGAGTTACCCAGAGCGAGAAGTAGAGGGGGCAGAGAGAGAGAGGTCTTTGATCCACTGGTTCACTCGTCAGTTGGCTGCAATGGCCACAGCTGCGCTGATCCAGAGCCAGGAGCCTCCTCTGGGTCTCCCACGCAGGTGCAGGGGCCCAAGGACTTGGACCATCTTGTACTGCTTTCCCAGGCCATAGCAGAGAGATGGATCAGAAGTGGAGCAGCCAGGACTTGAACCGGTCCCCATTTGGGATGCTGGTGCTGCAGGTGGCAGCTTTACCCACTACACCACAGCGCCAGCACTGTTTATTTTTATGTATTCTGATACAAATTTATATTTTTTCCATATGAATCTTCATTTATCCTGGTACCATTTATTGGAAAAACATACTTTTCACAGTGAAATGATTAAGCATCCTCATTTAGAAAGAAAGCAGCATGTTTGTGCAACAAGTTTGTGGCTTGTTACTCTCCATTTATCTTTCCCTCAAAATATGTCTTCATTCCACACTATCCTGTTCACTTTAGCTTAGTTGTTTGAATACGGGGTAGGAGATTGTTGCCAAGTTATTACTCTACTTCACTATTGTTTTAATTGTTCCATTTCTCTGCAATAACAGAAACTTAAGAATCATGTCAAGTTCTACAGTACAGTGTTTGGGCAGTCATTATTGCAATCGCCTTGAATTTGAATTAACTGGAGGAGCATTACATATTAGCAGTATTGATTGCTTTTTTTTTTTTTTAAGATTTATTTATTTGAAAGTCAGAGTTATGTAGAGAGAAGAGAGAGAGGGAGGGAGGGAGAGAGAGGTGTCTTCCATCTGCTGGTTCACTCTTCAAATGGCTGCAATGGCCAGAGCTGTGCCGATTGGAAGTCGGGAGCCAGGAACTTCTTCCAGGTCTCCCCCTAGGGTGCACGGGCCCAAGGACTTGGGCCATCTTCCACAGCTTTACCAAGCCATAGCAGAGAGCTGGATTGGAAGTGGAGCGGCTGAGATTTGAACCGGTGCCCTTATGGGATGCCAGCACTGCAGGCAGTGGCTTTACCCGCTATGCCACAGTGCCAAGTAGTACTGATTCTTAAAGAATAATTAAAAACTATTCTTGTAAATTATTTTAAAAAACAGAGAAGGAAATTATTCAACATTCCTTCTACAAGGATAACATTATACCTTGATAGCAACACCGGAGAAAGAAAGTTAAAGGCCAATAACCTTAATGAACATAGATGGAAAACTCTTCAACAAAATATTAGCAAATCAAATTCCATAGTGATATTGTTGATACCAAGATTCATTCCTTAATTCCTCATGGAATAAAGGATACTAGTAGCAGGATTTCTCTTGTTGTTGTTTTAAATGGGTATTCTTTGCCTATGAGTGAGTTTCATTTATTATTTGGTGGCTAAGAGATTTTTGTTTTGCTTTGCTTAAACTTGTCTTGATTTTATTTTCTCCACTTGTTGGTCATTTGTATCTAATATATTGTTATATTTTATTCTCAAAATTGAACCAAATTTGTCTTCTAATAAATTCATAAATTTTGTTGTACTATTATATATTGCTATATTTTTATTTTCTGACAACGTTAAATATTCTCTTCATGACAATAATAGGTTGATAATTATTTTATTAAGTGTTTGGCAGATTACATTTTCAAATAATGACCTCACAAAATTGAGAAATATCCTTTCACAGTATTTAAAATTTTTAAAGGAATCTTATTTTTACCTTAATAATTGGAACTCAAAAGGGAAAACATTTGTTGCTAAAATTTTCTTTGTCTGAGTTCAATATATGTATTAAAAATTAGCTTTTGGGGCCGGCGCTGTTGCGTAGCGGGTAAAGCCACCGCCTGCAGTGCCGGCATCCCCTAAGGACGACAGTTCGAGACCTTGCTGCTCCGCTTCCGATCCAGCTCTCTGCATTGACCTGGGAGAGCAGTGGAGGATGGCCCAAGCCCTTGAACCCCTTCCAGGACTCTCGTGGGAGATCTGGACAACATTCCTGGCTTCGGATCGGCACAGCTCCAGCCAATGCGGCCCTCTGGGGAGTGAACCAGACCCCCCCCCCCTCTCTCTCTGTGTAACTCTGACTTTCAAGTAAAATAAATAAATCTTTAAAAAAAAATTCAGCTTAAAATTTCATTCTCAAATTTTAGAAATGGAGACAAATGCATTTGTGCTGCTTTCCATGGATTCACTCCCCAGATACCTGCGAGGCTGACTTTGGGTAGGGCCCTAACCAAGGCAGGAGCTAGGATGTTATCCAGGTCTCCCAGATGAGAAGCAGGAATCAAGTTACCAGGGTGTGCATTGTCAGGAAACTGTAGTGATGAACATAGGCTCCCTGTTCGGGGGACACAGTATGTTAATTTCTAAGCTAAATATCTAATTTTAATTCTTTTTGTTCTGAAAAACCTTGTTTAGTCTTTCTTGTACTATGTCTGATGTTAAATATATATATTGTTTGGTCTAACCATAGTCTTGCAATGTATTTTCACTAAGCATTTGTCTAAATTCACTAGATTAACACTTTAAAGTTGTTTCACTGTATTCTCCTATCTGTACTTTCTCTTGTAAAGTTGTTAGTAATTAATATATTTTCTCCAGGGCATTTTTTTTCTACTTTACCAGTTTATCTTTGGTTTTTACTAGGTTGGCTATGATAAGGTTAAGTGTTTTGCTTTTCAGATTTCAAGGTACTTCTTATGCCTGTAAATATATACCTTTTATCAAAATATTTTCCTACTGTATTTTCTTCTGTGTTGCTTAGATATTCATTACACACAATTAAGACCCTGTTATTTGGTTTCATAGGTAGTCTTAATTTTTTCAATATATTTTACTTCTGTTCTGGAAAATGGATAATTTCTTTTCAAAGACTATTTTTTTTCTCTTTTGCCCTCATTATGCTGTTAAAGACACCCAGTAATTTATAAACTTTTAGCTTTTTTAGAATTTCCATTTGGTCTTTGTTCAGGTTTTATTTCTTAGGTGTAATGTGCTATTGGTTCATTGAAGACATAATATGCTTTATAGATTTTTAAAATTCTTACTGATTGTATTCAAAGGCAGAAAGCCAGAGAGATGGTCACAAAAGGGATATCCTGTGGACTGATACACTCCCCATATGCTCTTTTCTTTTAAAATATTTTTGAAGTCCATGCATACTTTTTCATGCCATCAATTTTCTCTAAACTTTTTTTTTAATTAATTGATTTATTTGAAAGGGAGAGTTAGAGAGGCTGAGGCAGAGAGAGAAAAGTCCTGCATCCACTAGTTCACTCTCCAGTTGGCTGCAATAGCCAGAGCTATGCCAGTCTGGAGCCAGGAGTGTCTTCCAGGTCTCCCATGTGGGTGCAGGGACCCAAGGACTTGGGCCATCTTCTACTGTTTGCTCAGGCCACAGCAGAGAGCTGGATCAGAAGTGGAACAACAGTTGGTCTTGAACTGGTGCCCGTATAGGATGCTGGCATCACAGGCGGCAGTTTTACCCACTACACCACAGCACCGACCCCTCCCGTATACTCTTAACACTCAAGATTTGTCAGGCTGGAGGCACGAGTCCAGAACTCGGTTCATGTTTCCCACATGTGTTGCAGAAACCAAGTACTTGATCCATCATATGCTGCCTCCCAGCATGTTCAGTGAGAAGCTGGGATTGTAAGCAGAGGCAGAATTCGAACCCAAGTACTCGAATGTGGCTTGCAGGAATCCTAAGCAGCATCTTTACCTAATATACAAAATGTCTGTTTCCTCCTTTGTTTTTCTGATTACAGTTAATGATTATGATGTCTGTCACATGGGTCTCAGTCATTTTCTTCAGCTTGAGAGTTGGTAGTGGTTTCCTAATACTTCCTATGTCAAGTGATTTTTCGGTTCTACCTTACCTGTGTTGATATTTTGAGAATATTCCAGTTTGTCCAGAAAATGCTGATTTGTTGTTGTTGTTGTTGCTGTTGCTGGTTTGGCAAGCAATGAACTTTGGTTGGGCATTAAGTATAAACTGTGTCCCTGGGAGGGCAATGCAAACATCATTTCAGGTAGTTCATTCTTTGATGGGCTAC
This sequence comes from Oryctolagus cuniculus, assembly GCF_051225735.1. Lineage (NCBI taxonomy): Eukaryota > Metazoa > Chordata > Mammalia > Lagomorpha > Leporidae > Oryctolagus > Oryctolagus cuniculus. The sequence continues at coordinate 53,901,868 of NC_142872.1, forward strand.
AACGAATCTCCTATATATCACTTCTTCACAGGCCTTGCTTAGGCATCAATGAGAAAGCTACTGCACAAAATTTTGTTTTCTTCTCTGGTTCTCCATCCTAGGATTCCCTTTTCTTTCCTGTGCTTGCAGCCAACTCTTCACTAATTTATGAATCCAGAAAGTCTGTGTGCTTTCAGTTGGCATTTCTGCCACTCAGTGAGTGTTTAATGTGACCTGCCCTAAGGCGTGCAGTTGAGAAAGTGGGTAACTCGGTTCATGTCGGTTGTTTTTTCAAAGTGCCACTTTTATCCAGAATTTGTTGTTAACTGTAAGACCTTTAGCTCGTTGTTATTTTTGTGTTTTTCTTCATAATTTATAGTTATGTGTAGGAGTCTGAGATGTGGTAGGAAATTGTTAGGCTGTTTTAGGATCAGAACCTCTGCCATTGGAGGTTTTAATGCTTAAATTCTTTTTGCATAAAGATTGACTTATTTATGTGAAAGGCATTGTCATAGAGAGAATGAAAGACAGAGAAGGAGATCTTCCATTCACTAGTTCACTTCCCAAATGGCCACAACAGCTGGGGCTGGACCAGGCTGAAGCCAGGAACCTGAAACTCCACCTGGTTTTCTCACAAGGGTGCCAGGGCCTCAAACACTTGGGCAGTCTTCTGCTTTCTCAGGTACATTAGCAGGCTCTGGATTGGAAGTGGAGCAGCCGGAACTTGAACCAGCACCCATATGGGATGCTGTGGTCTCAGGCAGTGACTTCGTGTGCTGCGCCACAATGCCTGCCCCAATATTTAATTTCTTCAATCATAATTTGAACAGTATGTGTGTGTGTGTGTTTTTTAAGACTTTGCCTTATTAAAATCATGATGAAACTTACTTTTGACCTAAACCATCCTTTGTTTAAAATACAAAGATTAATAAGCTTCTGGCTAGATTGCTACCCAGAGTTTGTATCCATAATGAAATTAATAAATGTTTTCTATTTGTTTAACAAGGGTTTTAACTGGATGATATGAGAAATCACTGTATGGTTCTTTTTTTAACCAACTAAGTGCCATTAAGTTAATCACGTATCCATATATTCACCTGTAAGGCACAGATATAAGGCTCACTTATACTAACCAGCCTTCTTCATCAAAATTTAAAATTATTAGAAACAATGGGAAGAGGTGATGAAAGGCACAAATTGACGATTTCCTCCACTATATGATGAACTATTAGAAGAAGTGCAGAAGTGAAGTGTTGGAAAGCCTTGGGGAAGCCAGCATCATAGTCCACATCCTTACATGTTACTTTAATAGAGATGGCCTTGGAAGGGCGTATGTCATTTTTCATAGAAAAACGTAATGATAAAGTCACTTTAAAAAAAGAGATAAATACCAGCGCACAGCAGGAAATAGGTGGACGGTCCCGAGAAGAAACAGGAGCATATTTCAGTAGTGCTTTAAGTGTTGTAGGAGAAGAGCAATGCTAGAAGTCAAGATTGGGCTGAAATTAAGCCAAGGCTTCAGTTGTAGGACCACTCTGAACCAGGAGCATTTCTAGATCAAGATCTGTGATTCTGGAATACTGAATTGTCTCCAGAATTGCAAGTGATGAGTAAAGAAACTTAGGGAGGCAATTGTCATCGTTGGGGCCAAAGTTGGGGATTCGTGCCAAAGGTGTGAGAAGGACCATGAAAGATTGACAGAATGTTCAAAATGCATCAGTGGTCACTGGAGACCTTACTCACTGGCTGCGTTGAAGCCTGGAGGAAATGGGGTATTAACATGAAGCAGCTTAGTTGAGAAGGTAAACACATATTTCAATGATGTGGCAGTAGTAAGACTTAATCAGAAAGAGCTGGAAATAAAGGCTGAGTTTGAGTATAAATACCATGGTTGCAGATACATCTTTAGAGTCATCTGAGTAATTATAATTAATAATAATTGCAGCTAATATCAGTATGCGGCGTACCAGGCACTCTGCCAAGTGCTTTACCCAAATAACCTCATCTATCCATCAAAAACATCCATGTCCTGTTACTTCCATATTATGTATGAGGAAATCTGAATTTTAGGTGTGCTCATTTGTCAAAGGTTATGCACAAAATAAGCAACAAATGTAAGATTTAATCCTAGGAAGTCCAACTTCTTTTATGATTCGATAGAAAATAGATGTTAATAAAAATGTTGTGTTAGATTTCTTTTGAAGAAGGTAGGGGCTGTGGAGTAAAGAGGAAAATAAGGGAGAATATTAATGAAACTCTAATTTGAGGAAGTATGTAGAAAAGGACTTGCACATCAAAAATTAGCAATCAGAGCAGTGAAAATACACTTAACATAATCCACATCACGATGGCATGAACTTGCTTGAATTTTTTGTGTGTGTGAAGTGGAGGGAAATTACTCTTGGTTTAAGTTTTCCAAAAAGTCATATACACTAACAGTTTTATCTATTTGTTCACTCTGGCCCGTGCCTCTTAGGTCCATTTTTTGTTGAGGATTTAGTGGTGAGAAAGTTCGAATTAGCTATAAATATTTCCTCTAGGCACAGAATACCACAAAAAAGCACACACTTGTTCAATTAAGAAATATATTTACAGTCCAGAGATTTTTTTTTCTCTTGTACTCTTTTTGTGCCATGAATTCATAGGGAATAGCTTCCAGAAGCTCAGGCTCCTTTTTATTGGTTGTAAGTGAGATTCTCTGGGTGGAATGGACTGGTGCTACAGTTGAACCCAGGTACATTTGTTTTAACTTGCTTCTTTTTCTGATCATTTTTCTGTACACATTTGAGGAAGCTATTTTAACTCTTAGAGTGCTTAATATGCCCAATATACACATCAGGTTTGTTTTGTGTTGTTTTTAGCAAAAATCTTGCCTTGTTTACAGCAATGCCAACAGTGTGGTGGGTGACACTGTAGAGTTAAGCCAGCTTTGACATAACATTTATGGGGCATTTCTTTTTGAACAAAACCTATGCCCTTAATGTCTACAGTGTCACTTTTCTTACAGATTTGCATGTATGTGGCCAAAGGAAAAACTGCATGTTTTCATTTTCATTTTTTTAAAAGATTTTTATTTATTTGAAAGGCAGAGTTAGAGAGGCAGAGGAAGAGAGAGACAGAGACAGAGACACAGAGAGGTTTTCTGTCTGCTGGTTCATTTCCCAAATGGCTACAACAGTCTGATCTGAGCCAATAGGAAGCCAAGAGCCAGGAGCTTCTTTTGGGTCTCCCACCTATGTGCAAGAGCCTAAGGACTTGGGCTGTCCTCCACTGCCTTCCCGGGCACATTAGCCAGGGGCTGGATTAGAAGTGGATCCGCTGGAACATGAACCAGTACCCAGATGGGATGCTGGCACTGTAGGCTTGACGTGCTATGCTGCAGTGCGGGCTCCACAATGGCATGTTTTCTAAAAGGTCTGGGGAAGGTGTGGTTGCCTCTCCTCTTTATCTCTGTGTGGGTAGCTTGGGGAAATTAATGGAAGGTAGCAGTTGGGGCCAAAAGGAGTCCTGTTGTTAATGACCTCCGTCAGCTTGCTCCTCCAGCTGATACAGCCCCTGCTGTGGCACAACTGCTATTCCCCTTTTAGGTCCTTTATTCCCTTCCTACAGTGTAACTGAGGGGCAGTTATTTTATATACAACTTTGTAGAAATTGGAACTAAGGTGCATTGAAATGCATTTAGTTGCGTTTAAGAGTGAATTTGGAATGTTGAGGATAAACATAAGTTTTGACCTCTGGCAGTTTCCTTAATCTGATTCATATGCGTGCTTTGCTCTGAGACTGTTTCTGCCTGGCCACTCACAGCTCATCCGCATCACAAAAATCCTCTTTGTCTACGTCTGGAATGCATTGCTGACTGACAGTACAGGATGGTGCTTTGTTTTCTGGTTAGCCTGTCTTTTGTTTTGCTTTCTGTAGTTGTTCCATTGTCCTCTCAGATCATGCATGTCTTTCCTTACAGAATTCTTATGCACAGCCCCAGGATTAATTTACTAAAAGATTAAAGTTTGAAGATTTTTCTCTTCTTTGTTAATGTGACAGTGAATACCTCCTCAGGAGGGATCAGACAGTAGGTTTAGGAGACAGTGAAATAGGATGGCCTTCTCTTCTATTTACCTTGGAATTTATGTCCCATAGAAGAGAGAGAGCGAGCGAGAGAGCAAGAGAGAGAAGCTTCAACTTGTTTAATAAATTCCATATGAGCCACAGCCAAGCATGTGCCCCAAAACTACACTTAGAAAGGGGTCACCCTCAATGTGTACGTTAAAAAATTAAAATACATGTTCTCATTGTTAACTGTTGTCTGCTATTGTTAATCTCAGTTATCAGTGGTGTTGGCAAAGATGTAAAAAAAAAAAAAAAAGTGGTGGCTTCTATCTTGAACGAAGTGGTTGAGAGAGAATTCCTAAGGCTTAGTATGTGCATGGCCTTGTTTGGTCTTTGCCAAACAAGTTTGCAGCTGCAGGCTGTACAGTGCAGGCATGGAACTTCAGGAGCATTTAAAAGGAAGTGTCAGATAATTAATGCCAAGTCCAGGATATTAACTAGCTGGATCTGAAGAGCAGGGACCTTTACTTCTCATAATAGTCATCAAATACAATAGGTGGCATTTTAAATATTTCATAAAATATGAATAATAAATAAAACTGTAAATAAAAGGTCAGAAGCTGGCCTAACACTAGGGAACTCTCACATGTGAGGGGACAAGCAGCAGTAGATTTATTCTAGGCACCTGCCCTGTGTGGTCTTCAGGGGTTGGTCTGACCTGAAAGGTCTTGCCCTTCTTTGGTTAATTTGGTTTCAGAAAAAATAGGCTTCTTAGATGTTTGTACACAGGAGGCTCCAGGTCTTCAAACAATCTAATATTTTTCTTACTTAGTCATCTCCAGGGTCATATTTATGTTTACAAGTGAAACTAAAATGCTCAGTTCTTAAATCCCTGCTGAATTCAGGCCTTTGACTATGGGTCTGTTGATTGGGTGAAATATTGTATCATTTACATCTTTATGCTAGGGTAGACAGTCTTACCCAGTCCTCTAGTATTTATTCTTCTACTAACCAACTGAAAATAAAAATATATGAACTTGGGAAAACAGTGGTTAGAATTTATGTAGTGCAGTGGCCAAGAAAGCTCATGGAAAAGAAATGGAAATGGCTTTAATTTTGAAGCTGAAAAAATACATATATACATTACTAGCTGATGACTAGCAGAAAATCCAAATTTTCAAGTTGATTTTTGCCATCCTGTTTTACCACAATCGTCTAGTTTAGACAAAATTAGATAAATGAAGAAAAAATTATGCTTAGCACTTTGTTCTCTTTATGTTGAAACTTCTTACTGTGGGCTCACGTCACCCTCAGGGTACTCTGGATTATTATGACTATTAAAATGTCCAAAGGTTTCCTTAACAATTGACCCATTTCTTCAATGATGAGCTATGGCATGAAGTTACATTTAAGTTTGAAAACAAAAGCAGAATTGCTACTGCATTGTACAGATGATGTAAAATAGTTCGTCTAAATTGCCTTGGTGATGAAACTTCTGACAAGTTTTAATATTTCCCTCTTTTTTTTTTTTTTTTAAGGGGTCAGTGTGGTGGCATAGCAGGTAAATTCTTTGCCGGCAACACTGGCAACCCATGCAGGTGCCAATTTGTGTGCCTGCTGCTCTATTTCTGATCCCGCTCACTGCTAACACAACTGGGAAAAAACTTGGAAATGGCCCAAGTATTTGGGTTACTGACACCCATGTGGGATGTGGGGAGCAACTCGGACTAGACTAAGTTACTGGAATTAAGACTATTCTATGCATCTGCTCTCCCACAATATGGCGCTGAGAGGGGAGTAAACAACTTCTACGCAGCTGCCTCTCGCCAACTTGAGTGACGACCTGCAGGAGCTGATCCTGCTCCTGATTGGAGGAGAGCAGCGTGCTCGGCGTGTGGGTAGCAGAGTTGGGATTGGTGGAAGAGGACTATAAAGGAGGAGAGAGACACCATGCACCAGGAACATCTAAAGGGAACATCTATCTGAAGGAACACCTGAGCAGCCCCCGAGAGAGCCGGCCGGCGGTGTGCCGCTCCCCCGCGGAAGTGGGGAAAGTGGCAGGGGGGCCCACCCCTCCACAGAGGTGGAGGGACGGCAGCCAACCCAGGGAGGGCCGAGCAGACAAAAGAACAGTGCAGGGTCCTGTGTCGTTCCTCTGTGAAGAGGGGGAGCGACAGTGGGAGACATAGATGAAGCTCCTGGCTTCAGCCTGGCTCATCCCTGGCCTTCATGGCCATTTGGGGAGTGAAGCAGCAGATGGAAGATTCTTTCTCTCTCACCCACCCTCCCTCTCCCTCCCTTTCCCTCTCCCTCCCTTTCCCTCTCTCTCTCCCTCCCACCCCCTCTCTCCCTCTGTGTGTGTGTGTGTGTGTGTGTGTAACTCTGCCTTTCAAACAAATAAATCTTTCTAAAAATATTTTAAAAGTGAGGGTCCCTCTGCTTCACTCCTCAAATGACCTTAAGGGCCAGGGCTCAGCTGGGCCGAAGCCAGAAGCTTCATTCAGGTCTCTTTTGGGTGGCAGGGGCCTAAAAATATAGACTATCTCCTGCTGCTTTTTCAGGGTCATTAGCAGAGATCTGGATCAGAAGTGGAGCAGCTGGGACTTGAACCAGTGCCCATATGGGATGCCAACCTTGCAAGTTGCGGCTTAACCCACTACACCACAGTGACAGCCCCTTTTCTATCCCATCTTAAATTAAGCTTAATTTCATACCAAATCTATCTCTAAAATGAGTATATTTTGCCAACTTTATATATTAAACAGTTTATGTGAAGATAGGTAGGAATAATAAGAGTTGAATAGTATAGTTTACACAAATAAAATATAAAACAGTATAAAAATCCAAGTATTATACTTTTCTTTCACCTTAATCTATTATTCATTCTGAATTGTATTTTATAGCACAATATTTGAGACATCTGAAGCACAAACAACATATGGAGGACTAAATATTTTGTAGGCTTAATGATGTATTAGTATTTTGCTTTGTATGAAATTCTAATCACCAGATATGTTTATCACTGCAGATGGGATACGCAGGCCCCTGATACCTTGGGGGATTAGAGAATCCAAACATCTGTAACAGAGGGTGAAAAAAAAAATCCCATTGCAAAACATAAAATTTAAAAGAATGAATTAATGAGAGAAATGAATGGAAATAGAAGTTTATTATTAATACCATCTTGTATTTATAATTACCAAAGAGCTCTGTGTGGCTTAGAGATCTTGAATCCATCCTTTAAAAATATAATGAGATATTAAAACACAATCTAGATGTAAGTTGGGGAGATCTGCCATACTGTTGGTTCCATTTGTAGTTGAATGGTTTGGAGCTTGCCATAATTAATGCAGTCCACATTTAAGGCTATTTATACAATTGAAACACCTGGTTTATAATTGGCTGTTTGACTAAATTCAACCAGATATTTTCTAAACACATTAAAAACCTAGTAATTGGAAAACATTGAAAGGAGGGTTGTTTTGCTTATGCACATTTACTGGTTTAACTGAAATGGATCTGAATGTATATTGACTTTAGAATGTTTATCTCCACTTGTTTGAAAATACGTTAATCTTGTGAAGGTTTGTCCCTTCTTGGTAGAGTAAAGTGTAAAGGAATATATATCATTATTTGGTCCTGATGATAAATGGGCTGATTTTGATTTTTAAAAGTGTTTTTTGATGACCTCTGTTAGGATATTAAAAGGAATCTTACATTCTTGATACAGGCCAGTAGAAAATAGACCCTTCTCTAAACACCGTTTGCTTTGTCATAATTTCTAATATGTGGAGGGTACGTCCAAAAGTTTGTGGAAAAACAATTAAAAGGTAGGTTTATCATGGTGAAAAAATTTCAAGAATCCGTGTGTAGCTTTTCATAAAAGTTTTTATGAATATTTTGATGATCCTTCACATGCATGAATTTCAAGATCTTTTTACCTATATAAACACCTTTTATTTCCATTTTCTATATATTTTTTAAAGATTTTATTTATTTATTTGAAAGGTAGAGTTACAGAGAGGCAGGTACAGAAAGAGATTCTTCTATCTGCTGGTTCACTCCCCAAGTGGCCAAACAGCTGGACCTAGGCTGATCTGAAGCCAGGATCCAGGAGCTTCTCCTGGGTCTCCCACACAGCTGCAGGGGCCCAAGCACTTGTGCCATATTGCACTGCTTTCCCAGGTCATATCAGGGCAGAAAGCTGGATCAGATGTAGAGCAGCCGGAACTCGAACTGACGCCCATATGGGATGCCAGCACTACAGGGGGCCCAATTTTCTACACATTTTTAAAGTCCCCTTGCATGTAGATGAAAGAAATTTCAAAAACTTTTAAGAATTGTACTCTAAGATCTGACAGATTTCAACTATTGCCTTTGTAAATAGAATTAGAATATGGGTTAATACCCTTGTGAACAGGAGTAGTCATAGCCTGGATTCTCATTCTGGACTTCTGGACTTCTCCTCTGGGATCTGCCACATCACTGTTTTGTGACTTGGGAAATGTCAAGTACTCATGAACTAGCTTTCCATGTTTGTAGAATGTATATAATACAAAGCTATAGTGAGGATTAAAATAGTTTGTGTAAGCAAAGTATATGTATTTGCGTGAATGTATTTATTTGCAAACATAGTTGTAACTATCAGGATTTTCACAGTTATTCCTAGATTTCTCTCTGTCCTGTTTTTTTTTTTTTTTTAATTTACTTGCTAATTTGAAATGAAGATTGACTGCTGGGGGCCGGGTAAGAGGAGAAGGAGAATCTTCCATCCACTGACATGTTCCTACAAATGGTTACCATGGCCACAGCCAAGTCTGGCCAACTCTGGGACCCTGGAACTCCAGCTGGGTCTCCCACATGGGAGACAGGGGTTCAAACTCTCGAACCATCCTTTGATGCCCTCTCAGGTATATTAGCAGGCAGTTGGTTCAGAAGTAGAGCAGCTGGAACTCAAACCAACACTTTGATGCAGACTGCTGCCTCTAGCAGCAGTTCAACCCACTGTACCTCAACTCCAGCCCCTCATCTGCCTCTCTGTTAAAGCACACCCTGGAACATTACACTTTGTATATCCAAATTACCTGTTCTTACCAATAATTTTATTGGAATAAACTCATGTGTTTGGATAGCACTTGATGGTAATTTCTATTTGAATTGTACATTATAATTTTTGGTTAGGTAAGTTAGAGGTTTCAGGAAAACATAAGTTTTTGAGTGTGAAGTCTCTAAATTGGCAGGGCAACATGTTCTAACTATGCTTAAACACCAGCTAATGTCTGGGAAATATATACAGTTTCATATTTTAAAGGAAATTGTTCTGTACTTTCAAAGTAATGTAATAGTGGAAAAAAAGAAGTAAATACTTTCTAATGACCTTTAAATAAACTGCTTTAGTAAATACATAAAAACCATACTTACTTTCAAAAACATGTAGAATTTGGGAAATATGTCCATGAAGCCTTTTTCTCCATTTTCTGGGAGAAACATTTTCTTTTGGGGGAATCTTCATTATCTGAGTGTTGATTAAATAGTGGATGGGATCAGAAAACAGTATCATTGATTGCCTGAAGGCATATAGATCTCTTTTGATTTCTAATTGTGAATTTTGATATTACAAAAATATGAGTAGAGGAATATGGTTGCAAAGAATTGTTCAAATCAGAAAAAGAAATTTTGTGAAGTTGTTCAGCACTTAAGAGGTGTTCTATTAACTTGCAAAGCCATCTTTTATCATGGGATTATATGGTAGCTAGGGCACTTATCGAACTAACAAGCTATCTTCCCAAAGAAAAATTGAAAAGATGAGATACCATACTCCTCAGTGGCATGATTTAAATATCAGAAGCAAGAGATGGCCTTGGGAAAACTTAGAAAGCAATGAAATATTTTTATGTGAAGATCTCTTTCACATGATACAAGAATTAGCTATAAAGTGACCAAGATTTCATGGTCTCAGTTTTTTTTTTTTTTTTTTTTTTTTTTTTTTTTTTTGACAGGTAGAGTTAGAGAGAGAGAGAGATGGAGAGAAAGGTCTTCATTCCGTTGGTTCACTCCCCAAATGGCTGCTAAGGCTGGCACTCAGCCATTCCGAAGCCAGTAGCCAGGTGCTTCCTCCTGGTCTCCCATGAGGGTACAGGGGCCCAAGCACTTGGGCCATCCTCCACTGCCTTCCCGGGCCATAGCAGAGAGCTGGACTGGAAGAGGAGCAACCAGGACTAGAACCCGGCGCCCATATGGGATGCTGGCGCTGCAGGCAGAGGATTAACAAAGTGAGCCATGACGCCGGCCCTCATGATCTGAAATTTTTTTAAAAATTAGTTTTGAATTGAAGGGAGAGGGAGAGAGAGAGAGAAAGAACCTAAATCTGTTGGTTCATTCTTCAACTATCTAGAATAGTTGTGTCTGGGCCAGATCAAAGCCAGGAGCTGGGATCTCATGGATCTTCCACATGGGTAGCAGGGACCCAAGTACCTGAGTCATCACCCACTACCTTCCAGCGTGTGCATCACTGGGAAGCCAGATTCAAGCTACAGAGAGTACTTGATACAGGTACTCCAATATGGGATGGTGACTTAGGCAGTGAGCCAAATGCCTTCCATGTTATCACATATCCTCAGCAGAAAAAATATGCAGTAGAAAAAATGGTCTGTGTATAGTAAATTCCTAGATTGTGAGCATGGTTAAAATTATGTTGCTAAATAAAAACTATATTTTTGAAGTAAAATTCCTGTTCAATACATATTGCTAGAAGTAGACCTATCACAAAGTATTCATTACTCTATTAATTTAAAATGATAAAGAATCTGTGTGGAAGTTCAGATAACAACTGCTGTCTGGTAATTAGGGAAAATACATATTTATCCATATTTTTCTTTAAAGTTTTATTTACTCAACTTAGAGGAAGAGTAAGTGAGAGGTAACTTCTATGCAGTGGTTTACTCCCCAAATGGACTCAGCAGCTGAAGCTGTGCCAGGCTGATACCAGGAGCCAGGAACATCAGTTGCTGTTTCCTCCCTGCGTTAGCAAAGAACTGAATCAGAAGCAAAGTGGTGAGGCCTGGAATCAGCACTCTGATAAGGGGTATAGACATTCCAAGTGACAGCTTAACCAACTGCACCAAAATGCCCACCCTGACCTATGTAATTTCTTATCTATGTTCAAAACTTCAGAAAGTTATCCTATTGTCACGTAATGTTTCCAGTAAAATTTTACAAGAAGTCTGGAATATCCCATATCCTCTGTTTCTCTAAGCATATATTAACTTAATTGAAAATGGCTTGTGTATCTGAATCATAGCCCTTAATATGTCATCTTAGAAATAGAATCCAAGCACAGAGAACACAAATTCATATGAAAGTGAATTTTGGTATTTAGTATTATCTTTCTAGAAGACAATTTCCACAAGACATTTTATTGCTGAACTTCTAATATGTCATTTTTGATAGTTAAATTTGAATCAGAATTTTGTTTTTATTTTCTGTGTGGTGTGTACCAGTGATACTGGGACATGACAATAAGCAGTAATTTTTCTTAATTATTTTTTTCTATGTAGCCTCATTTATTATTTTTGCTCTTTTGCTGTCTTTGAACTTTGGAAAGACCATTCTTAATGTGCTGATTATCAAGGAAATCTATCAGCTGATGGTGGGGACCAAGATAGTTTGACCAAGGTGAACTGAGGGGGGACAAGAGGTTCATATGATGAACAAGGTCCCAGCAGGCATTTGTAACCATCCAGAAAATACTTGAGGGAACTAGAATTCTGAGGCTCTCTTGGGTCTAAGTTTTATATGTGGGCTGAGAAGTTTAAGTTGATATATGTGTCAATTAATATTTAAACATCTCAATCCAGGACTTAGTTAAAAAACATCATTGTAAAGAAAACATACCTGACAGATTTTTTTCTGCTTAATGACAGATAATGTCATAGATGTTTTCTTGTATCAAAGCTAACACATCATTTACTCTGCCTTCTAGTGTTATGAGTGACATTTAGTTTAAAGTTTTCAGTCTTTACTAGCATTCCCAAGTGATTTAATTTTCTCATTTTGCAATGAAAGTTGCAATCATGACAGAAAAGGTTATGTCCTTCAGAGACAAATTTCTGTCGAAAGTAAGGTCTTGCCAGGATTTTTATCTGCATTGACTAAAAAATGCAGTTCCATGTCAGAAAAATGTACCATAATCCCCAAGTTAAGCTAAAAATATAAATTGAAAGGAGAGTTCATTTACAGTGTGTATTGGAGCCAATTGTTGTTGATGAGCTGTTGCATTAAAAGCAGTTAACAAGAAAAGATTCATCCTTGAATACAGGTGCACTCTTATATCAACATTCTGTTCATTTTAACTTTTACACAAAACACAAAAACAGTAAGATATATGCAGGCAGATCTCTTATTTAGCTTTGTTGTTGTTGTTTAAATCTCATTCATGAATTATATTGCGTACTAAAATTTTAACTATCTCAGGTACCCAAAGCTTGATGCTGAATCAAATAGCACGTATATGTCAAGTACTGTTATTTAGCTGGGTTGAGAGAGCATCTTTGCAATGAACCATGAAATGTATTACAGCAAGTGCTATACTAAGAACTGATCACAGGAAATTTGTGTGGTAATAAAACTGAACAATTTGGTTCCTTAAGACAGTGCTATTTTTCTAAGCAAGCTAATGTTTCATATGTCTTCAAGAAAGAAATCAGAAGTCCTTGCTTTTCCAGTTTTAGCAGGATTGAAAACATAAGATTTTGACAAATAATAATTGATCATCATTTTTCATGTAAAGGTGAGCTCATTCTGGTAAATGTATCTAAAAATTTGTATCATAAAACTATATCATCTGAATACTCTTAAATGACAAGGCAATTGTAAAGAGATTGAAAAAATTTCCAAGTGTGTATCTGATTATACTCAGCAGAACTGGAGTCAGTGACATAAATTCCCACTTTTCATTATTGTACAAGGGCTGAATACAATGTGTCTTTGTTCCCCAGGACACTGTGGGCAGTAATATTTACTCCTATGCAGAGTTTGAGATCCTAAATGCTTGCCCAGCCAGTTAGCATATAAGGGTTTGGCCACAGGGGGATTTCCAAAGCCCCTTGATACCTGAATTGCAAGATTGTACTGCAAGAGTCCTTTAAGAGAGGCATTCCCACATAACGGTTAAGAGTGTGAACTTAAAATCTTGCTCTGTCACATACACGCCGTTAAAAAGACTTAATTCTGTGCAATAGTGTTCTGTTGTGTTAAGGTTAAAGGTTGTTTCTATATCCTAGTGCTGAACAATTTAAATGTGAATCTGGGATTTAGTTAGATCAGCTACTAAATTGAGCCATTCACTAAATAATTTTAGTCTCTTTTCTAAATTTTCATTTTTCAACTTTTGACTCTGTACTTACTCTTAAACTTATACAAAAAGGTCTGCAATATGATCAACACTAATTGTTGTGTTCTTGTAAGTTAAATTTAACCTCTCAGATTCCATCCTTTTCTCCTGAATTCTGTCTTAGGTTTGCTTTTGTTTTCTAACCTTGTTAAACTGGTTTTATTAGATAATCTTAGAATAAAGAAAGACATGTAGAAAAACTTGAATCCTCATTCCTTCTACACCATGAGTCTTAGACTTGACATCCCTTGTGCTGGATATCCAGGGTCAGTCTTGGCAGAGTGCTCCTTCACATTGGCAGTTCTAGGCCGGCGCCGTGGCTCACTAGGCTAATCTCCGCCTGCGGCGCCGGCACACCAGGTTCTAGTCCCGGTCGGGGCTCCGGATTCTGTCCTGGTTGCCCCTCTTCCAGTCCAGCTCTCTGCTGTGGCCTGGGAGTGCAGTGGAGGATGGCCCAAGTCCTTGGGCTCTGCTCCCGCATGGGAGACCAGGAGGAAGCACCTGGCTCCTGGCTTCGGATCAGTGTGATGCGCTGGCCGCAGCGGCCATTGGAGGGTGAACCAGTGGCAAAGGAAGACCTTTCTCTCTGTCTCTCTCACTGTCCACTCTGCCTGTCAAAAAACAAACAACAACAACGAAAAACACATTGGCAGTTCTTGCAACAAAAAATCCAGTTCTGTGTATTTTAACTCTAAAAAAAATTAGTTAACTACTTCTTCGTCTCTTCTACCCATGTCATCAAACTTCGGATTTTCATTTGATGTCTGCTGTGTTTTCAGATCGTGTTCAGTACCATATTCAGTCCACGGTTGAGTCAAGAGGCCATCACCTCACCTCCGAGCATGTCTTTCCCTATGAGATCTTCACTTAGAAGATCTCAGTCATACTGATTGTCCTTCAGCCTCTGGAATGGGTGGACTACCTTCCGCTTAGATGGACCTTGAATTCCTTCTCCTATCTGCCTGAGCTCAGTTGTCAGATACCATTCTACTCTTGTGTTTCTGCAACAAACTTGTCCTGAACCCTAAAGCCACATTATCTGCTCCTATTTTTCATCTTCTCAGGACATTGTCATTTTATTATTTGGTAGAACTTAGCATGTTTATAGTAATAGAAATGGTGATTTCATTTTTAATTGAATATATACCCTGAAAACTAAACCAGAAGCCCCTTGAAGGTTGTGATGTATCTTTACTTTCCTATACTGTGGTATAAGCGTTAACATTAGCATAGCAAGTAAGTAAGCATATACTTGACTTAATGAAAACTTTGCTTTCTACCAAAAGTTTCCAAATTATCAGTGATTGACATTTTGCAAATCATTGTCTCAATACTTTAGTGCCTTTGGTGTGGAGTTAGTTGATGATTCAGGAGGAAGAAAAGGGGGATTTAATTTTTTCTTTATAAAGATGTATTTGAAAGTCAGAGTTAAAGAAAGGGAGGGAGAGCGAGAGCTCTGCCATCCACTGGTTTCACTCCCCGGGTGGTCACAACAGCCAGGGCTGGGCCAGGCTGAAGCTAAGAGCTTCATCCGGGTCTCTTACATGGGTAGCAGGGGTCTAAACACTCGAGCCATCCTCTGCTGCTTTCCCAGGCCATTAGCAGGGAACTGGATCTGAAATGGAGCAGTCAGGACTCATATGGGATGCTGGCATTGCAGGTGGTGGTTCCCACTATGGTGCAACACCAACCACAGGATTTAGTTTATAACCTTAATTTGTGTTGTCATACAAACAAATTTAGTTGTATCAGTGGCACAGTTTGTGGCATGTACTAAGTGATTGTTTTCTTTTAGCACTAAATTTTCATTTTAAGAGTTTTAACTATGTAATCCTCCAAATTCTGACTTACACCAATGATTCTCATTTACTATCCTTTTAAAAAAGAGAACATGTCAACATTAAGAATAAATATGTTGTTTAAGTTTTGTTTGAGAAAATGTACCATGACAAAACGTATGATGGAGTCAGTGACATGTTGAAAGGAAGATGTGATTTAATTAACTCAAAAGGTCTTCATTTGAAAAATGATAACATAAATGCATGAAACAGGTTGCGCTTAGAGCCAAGGTTTACTTTGGTTAAAAAAAAATTCTGTTGCCTTAAGACCATGTTCCTCTTAAGACCCTGCTGGTGCTGCTTGCTAATCTTTGTTTATCAAATTCCTTTGTCAGACCTTCATACCCTCATCATTCTTCATTCCCTTTTCAGCCTCTGAATCCTTCATCTTCCTGGATGGATTATGTATTTCACTTCTCACAAAATATGATGGAATAGATACCATTACTATTCTCCAGTTTTATTATACAGGCAGGGCCATCTTGTCTATCAGGCAGAGAGGACACAGTGCTTCAAACCTACAGAATTGAAAATATCTTAAATTTTGTTAATACATCTGTTTATACCAACATGGCAACAAATAACTTGCACAATTAAGTATACTTTTATGTAGGTTTCATGGAAAATGTTTCATACATAGACAATCATAAGGTTGTGTGTGATCGCTGTTTTTTAGCCTCAGAAACAAATTGTTCAGTGTCCCAACCTGGTGAGCTTCACAGTAATTCACATGAGTTCTATGTATTAAGAAAACAGCTGAGAATAAAATAATTATTAATCATTTGTGCTCATTTATTTGTCTTACAATCCATGTCCCTACATATTGATAAAGATTTCCATATACTTGCTACCATCTTCCATGGTTTCTACCCTTGAAGAGTTGTTTTCTTCCTGTGGGACACTCTTAATTCCTTACTACCTCCTGATATTCTATTAAATTTTCTTGACTAATCACTAGTATAAATTGATGAAGTAGATGATTTTATACTCCAGTTTAGTACTTGAAAACACCTTTCAAATTATACCAAGAAATCATTAGTATTTAACAAGTTTTATGTAGGTGTCTTTCATAATATATTGAATGTTGTGCTTTTGTTCCCAAATAAATCAACTGACATTCAGATTAGTAGAGGGAAATGAGAAATCTCTGTTCCCAAGCAACACGCACCTGTTGGTATTCACCTTTATGCGATCTGTTTCTGAGAGACCATCACTACTGAGATTGTTAACAAGTTCTTGAATGACATTGTTTCCTGAAATATGATCATAATACACTGGATGGTGGGTTGATGCAATATGGAATTTAATTAATATGAAACGTTTTTTTTAAAATCTCCTTTTCTCTTAGGAACTTAGAAAAAATGATGTATTGAAAGGCAGAGCTGCCATGTATAACAATGACTTAATTCCACCTTCTGTTATCACTACTTGCGATGAATTTCCTTCTTTTCCCTTGTCTGTTTCTTATCTGCCCACTAGTATTCTTTGTAGTGGCAGTCATTATAGAACCAGAGATTATATGAGGTAAAAGGGACCAGGAGAGGTCAGAAAGTGCAAGTACTTGGCGCAGGCTCTCTCTAAAAAATAACTGTATCTTTACATTTTTCAAAAGTGAAACGCCTGTTTTTCCTTTTCTTCATTCATGATTCATAAACTAAATTTTCTTTTTTGACCTATTTGGCTAGCTCCTCCCTGATTTGTTCTTTTTAAGATTTATTTTTTTGAATGGCAAAGTTACAGAGAGTCAGAGAGAGACAGAGAGAGAGGGAGGGAGAAATAGAACTTCATCTGCTGGTCCTTTCTCCAGATGGCTGCAACGGCTATAGCTGCACTGATCCAAAGCCAGGAGCTGCTTCTGGGTCTCCCACGTGGGTGCAGGGGCCCAAGGACTTGGGCCATCTTGTACTGCTTTCCCAGGCCATAGCAGAGATCTGGATCAGAAGTGGAGCAGCTGAGACTCGAACTGGCACCCATGTGGGATGCCGGCACTGCAGGTGGTGGCCTTACCCCCTATGCAACAGCACCAGCCCCCTGTTTGTTCTTATTGAAACAAATGTCAAGTATTGTCCTCTCTATTACATTCAATCATGTTTTAAGGCTTCGCTTCAATTTCTACAATCCAAAATTATGTGGATAGACAATACCCATGTGGCTATGTTTAGATGGATGTTAAACAACTTTCTGGTTGTGAGAACTTGGGTAAGATTTGTCAAGAATTTCTTCCTCTTTTTTTTCTTAAATCAAGGTTTGTAGTGGTTGGTTGGTTGAACTGATAAAGTCTTATAATTTATATAAATGAAAATAAGCAATAGATCATAAAAGTGCTATTTACCCCCTGGGATTATTCTGGGTGGTAATAATGACCATGGTGTAAAGACAAACAAATATTTTTATCATAGCTATTTATCACTGGAAAACTATTAACTTAGTTTATGAACCAGAAAATTTAATGAATTGTGAGTAGGAGAAAGACTATGTTCTTAACTATGTATCCTATCAACTGGAGATAAATTGGATATATATATATATATACACACACACACACACACACACACACACAATACTGAACTTCTTGGGTTGATTTGGCAATTATCTGCCTTTAGTAGTATCTACATTAAAGATGTTGGTTCTAAATTTATTTTATTCTTCAGATCATTATGTTAGATTTTGGTTACAATCTGTATTTTTTAGAAACACAGCCCAGTTCTTTGAGTGTATCCAATGGATGACAGTTTAAAGAATTAATTTAGTAATACCAGTGAGGTATGTTTGGGCAAACTACATTAGCTTCTATTTGTATTAATGGTAAGCCCAGTTGTGAAAGAAAAAAAATGCTAATAATATGTTGCAGTAATTGATTAAAACAACATATAAATCAGACATTTCTTTCCTGTGAAATTAAGTCCTCACTTGCTTCACTCTCCTATGGGAGTGCAGAGGGTCAGGCCCTGGTGTTGCTCACATTCCTAGTTTCATGCTCATGGCAATCCTAGGAAACAGTGGTGATGAGTCATGTACTTGCTTCCCTGCCTCTCATGCAGTCAGATTGTGTTCTGGGTTTTTGAGCTCTTGACTTTGATCTGGAAGAGTCCTAGCAATTGTGGGCATTTGGAGGATGAAGAGGCAGATGGGGGAATTTCTCTTCTCTCTCATCCTCTTTCTTTCTCTCGCTCTCACCCATGGTTTCCAAAAAAAAAAAAAAAAGAATTAGTATAAATGTAAAGAAAATTAAAACAATCCAATTTGTAGGAGTATCAAAGATAATACAAGTAAATGTAATGCAAGAAGTCAAGGATCTGTACAATAGATGGTGAAAAATGTAAAACATAAGTGAAAGGAATTAATGACAGAAATCAATGAAAGGACACCCTGTGCATATGGATTCACAGAAGTAATACTGTGAAAATGTTAATAAACTGAAAGTGATTTGTAGGTTCAGTGCAATCTTTGTGTTGGAAAGAGAACTTAAATGCTAAGAAAAGGCACTTATACAAAGTGAGAGACTTCAAAGTTAGTGACTGGTGATAGCTAAACAGGTCATTTGGAAAATTATTCACAAGAGAAGTTAGAAAGATTCAAATGTTTCTGCTAATAAATGGTTTGTTTACTAAGAAATGTGTAAACTTAAAGCCATAGAAATCTGACTTCGTGATTTTTCTTTGTCAAGTGAAGGGTCATTTTAAAGACATTAATAATTAAAGCAAACTGAAAAGTTACCATAGAAATTATTTTAAAATTTAAAAAGTATTTTCCATGTTAAATAACTGAGTAATAATAACCTTTAGTATGTTGTCTAGTATGTTACTAAATACTTATTTATAAATACTTGAGTGCTCGTTATCCTATTTACTTGTAGCAGCACATTTGTGTTTGTAGAGGTCAGCATTTGTTAGTTTGAAAGTAATAATGATAAAGATATTTTATGTGTTAACTCCAATTTTTTTCAAGGCCTACAATTTGTATAATGTGGCAAAAAGTAAATTTTTTGTATAGGTAAACATAGGTAACAAGTAAATATTTTTATTTCTGGTAGGAATATTAGTACAGCTGGGAGATTCTCTTTTTATTCCCAGAATTTTTTTTTTTAATTTATTTATTTGAAAGAATTAGAGAGAGGAGAGGCAGAGAGAGAGAGAGAGAGAGATCTTCCATCTGATGGTTCACTCCCCAATTAGCTGCAACAGTCGGAGCTGCACCGATCAGAAGCCAGGAGTCAGGAGCTCCTTCCTGGTCTCCCATGGTGGGTGCAGGGGCCGAAAGGCTTGGGTCATCTTCCACTGCTTTCCCAGGTCATAGCACAGAGCTGGATCAGAAGTGCAGCAGCCAGGTCTTGAACCTGCACCAATATGGGATGCTGGCGCTTCAGGCCAGGGTGTTAACATGCTGCGCCACAGCACAGACCCCCAAGAAAACTTTGATTTAAAATATGCAAACTTCATGCACTTCACAAATACAAATTTAGGAAAATAGGCATTCTTCCTACCCTACCTGCCCTCCCACTTGAACAACCACCTTTTATCCTTCTCTCTCTACTATTCACATTTTTATTTTTTATGAAGATTTTTCAGTTAAATTTCCATGCACTAAGTACAGAGTTCAGCAAATAGTATGAAAAAACAAAAAACAAAAACCAAAACTTCCCTCAACAGTTGAGACAGGGCTGTTCAAAGTCATCACACCTCAGTGTCAGAGTACCTGAAAGGCCATCTATAGAAGTGAAACTATCAGTTACTGTAGATTAGGGAGAACACATGGAATTTGTCTTTGTAGGATTGGCTTATTTCTCTAAGTATAATGGTTTCCAGTTGCATCCATTTTATTACAAAAGATAGGATTTCATTTTTTCTTTACCTCTGTGTAGTATTCTATCATGTACATATCCTATACTTTCCTTATCTGATCTTCAGTTGATGGGCATCTGGGTTGACTGTATATCTTAGCTATTATGAATTGGGCTGCAGTAAACACGGGGGTATAGATGACTCTTTCACATGCGATTTCATTCCCTTTGGGTTTATTCCCAAGAGTGGGATGGCTGGGCCATATGACAAATCTATTTTCAGATTTCTGAGGTATTCCCGTACTATCTTCCACTATGGCTGGACCAGTGTACATTCCTACCAACAGTGGAATAGGGTATCTTTTTCCCTACACCTTCACCGTTTGTGGATTGCTGCATGAAAACCATTCTTACTGGGGTGAGGTTAAACAACACTGTGGTTTTGATTTGCATTTCCCTGATGGCTAGTGATCCTGAGCATTTGTTCATGCATCTATTGTCCATTTTAATTTCCTCTTTTGAAAAATACTTGTTTAAGTGTGTTGCCCATTTCTTAACAGGACTTTTTGTTTTGTCGTTGTTGAGTTTCTTAAGGGATTGATATCCAGAACTACAAAGAGCTTATCAGTTACATAGTTTGCAAATATTTTTGTAGAATCTGTGGTTTGTCTCTTCATTTTGCTGAGTGGAAGTCTTTGCCTCTGCCAATGCCTTGCAGGGTTTTCCCACTGTTCTTCTATAATTTGTTGGTATCTGGTTGTAGGCTTAGGTCTTTGATCCATTTTGAATAGATTTTTGTGTGAGATAGGGGTCTTGCTTTGTACTTCTGTATACTGAGAAACTGTATACAGTTTACCCAGCTCCACTGCTTGAAAAGACTGTCCTTGCCCCAAGGATTGATCTTAGCTCCTTGTTAAAGATAGGTTGGTTGCAGATGCTTGGATTGGTTTCTGGAGTTTGTTTCCTGTTCTGTTAGTGTACATGTCTGATTTTTGTGCCAGTATCAGGCTGTGTTGATGATAAATGCCATGTAGTATATCTTGAAATCTGGTATTGTGATGTCTCTGGCTTTGTTTTTGTTGCATAAGATTGCTTTGGCTATTCAGGGTCTCCTGCATTTCCAAATGAATTTCAAAATCAGTTTTTCTAGATCTGAGAACAATGTTGTTGGCATTTTGTTTGGTATTTGTGAATCTGTAAATTGCTTTTTATAGCATGGTCAATTTGATAATATTGATTCTTCTAATCTATAAACCTAGAAGATTTTTCCATTTTTGTGTCTTCTATTTCTTTCTTTAATGTTTTGTAATTTTCATTGTATAGATCTTTGATGTCCTTGGTTCAATTTATTCCAAGGTATTTAATTTTTTTGTAGCTATTGTGAATGGGGTTGATCTTAGAAGTTCTTTCTCAGCTGCGGCATTGTCTGTGTATACAAAGGCTATTGATTTTTGTGTGTTAATTTTATATCCTGCCACTTTACCAAACTCTTTGAGTCCCAATAGTCTCTTAGTGGAGTGTTTTGCATCCCCTATATATAGCATCATGTCATCCACAAATAGGGATATTTTGACATCATCCTTCTCATTTTATATCCCTTTGATTTCTTTTTCTTGCCTAATGGCTCTTGCTAAAACTTCAAGAACTATGTTGATGACAATTGTGAGGGTGGACATCTTTGGTTCCTTGAAGTGGCAAATATAAAAAATACTCTGATGGGGTTTATATCATTTCTTATTTTCACAAGTCCATTTTTTAATAGTCTTTACCATGAGGCTGTTCTAAATATGAGTTAAATTTGTTTATTAGTTTCCAAGTCACTGCATGTTGCTTGAGATTTTTTTTCCTATTTCTGCCATATCATTTTATTGTTTTTAAAGATTTATTTATTTATTTGAAAGTCAGAGTTAGAGAGAGGAGAGGCAGAGAGAGAGAGAGAGAGAGAGAGAGAGAGAGGTCTTCCATCCGATGGTTCACTCCCCAATTGTCTGCAACAGCCGAAGCTGTGCCAATCCATAGGCAGGAGCCAGGAACTTCTTCCAGGTCTCCCGCGTGCATGCAGGGGCCCGAGGACTTGAGCCATCTTCTACTTCTTTTCCAGGCCATAGCAGAGAGCTGGATTGGAAGTGGAGCAGCCAGGTCTCGAACTAATGCCCATATGGGATGCTGGCACTTCAGGCCAGGGCATTTACCCGCTGAGCCACAGCACCAGCCCCAACCATATCATTTTAGATTAGATCTTACTTCAGTTTCTTAGGACTGCTATAATATGTACCATAAGTGGGTTGCCTTAAAATGTAGAAATTGACAGACTTACAGTTGCAGGAGCTCAGTGTCTGATGTCAAGGTACCAGCAGGGTTATTCTCTCTCTGAAGGTGCTAGAGCAGAACCTTTCATTGACACTCTGGGGTTTGCTCACAGACCTTGACATTCCTTGTCTTGTTGAGATATCTAGTTACATGGCTGCTTTCCTACTGGGTCTTCATACTGACCTCATTCTGCAATTTTCTGTTTCAAATTTTCCTTTGTGTGAGGATACTAGTTACACCTTAGTGTCCTCGTTCTGACTTGATTGTCTGCTTAAAAGTAAGCTTATTTGAGGAGACAGTGGGGGTTAGGACTTGAACATACTTGTTTGGTAGACATCACTTAGTCCGTAACAAGACTGAATCATTTTGAAATAGAAGGGACTACCATAACACTAGTGTGTCAACCCTTTATGCCTTGAGAAGTTAATTTCTTTTTTCCATGAACCACAAGTTATTTTTCTTCTGTAATTGTTTTTATTAATTTTTTCTTTACTTATTTGAAAGCTCTTCCACTAGATGTGATGCTCATTCAACAAAGTAATTATTACTGATTCAGCCTTGTATCTCTTCCAACCACAACTTCTGAGTCTTCAAATTAGCAGGAATGGAATGAGCATTGAGATTCTATTGAACGTATAAATAAAGAACCCCTTTACTCGAGGAGTTCATTTCTAGTACATAAGCAAGAAGGATAGTTCCACAAGATTAAGAAGAAAGAGGAGAGGTGTGTTCTTTCCCCAAATGATTTGCTTAAAAAAGGAATAATGGCTACAATTCAGTAGTGATGGTAACCACATGAATACTACTACTAAAGAAAATAGCTGAGAGTTGTGTATATTTATCAAGCCTTGAGTTATATGGCTTAAATGTTCTGGCATGTCATTGAGTTCTTAAGACAATGTTGTGTGGTTAGCTTGTTGAACAGTAAAGAAATGGATATGTGGAGATTCTAAGTGAAATTCCTCATCTCATAGTTACTAAATGGCAAAGATAAAAGTTATGCCCATGCCTTTAACACACATAGGTGTGTTAGTGGATGTTTTATTATAAAATGTCAAAAGAATTTATGAGTAATTTTGCTTGCTCTCTTTTTTTAAAAGATTTATTTACTTGAAAGTCAGAGTTAGAGAGAGAGAGAGAGAGAGCTCTTCCATGTGCTGGTTCACTCCCCAAATGGCTGCAACAGCTGGGTCTAGGCTAGGAAAGAGCCAGGAGCTTCTTCCAGGTCTCACATGTGGGTAGCAGGGGCTCAAAGACTTGTACCATCTTCTACTGTTTTCCCAGGCCATTATCAGGGAGCTGGATTAGAAGTGTAACAGCTGAGACACAATATGGTGCCCATATGGGATGCTGATACTGCAGGTGGCTGCTTTACCTGCTATGCCACAACTCGGGCCCCTAGAAAATTCTCTTTTTGAAACACTATTAAATGGTCCATATTAGTTACAGATGAAAGGAAACGTGGCTAAAAATATCTTTTGCATCTTTCCAAAGCAACCAATCTAAGTATTTAATTTGAAAATATTTTTAGCAGTGAAAGAAAACTATAACAAAAGCGACATTAATTTGCTTACATGTACAAATTGGTGTCCAAACCTAGTTTAAATTATTAACCAGGCCACAGACCTCAATTTATAATAAAAATGCCAGTATACCCTTAATAAGGTCAATAATAAAAGCAGTGGAATAACTTAAAGAATCATTTATGGGATATATAATCAAAATGCTATCCAAATCATAAAATTTGGTAGCTTAAGTAGTGTCATTGAAATTAGTGTAAACTGGCCGGTGCCGTGGCTCAATAGGCTAATCCTCCACCTTGCGGCGCCGGCACACCGGGTTCTAGTCCCGGTCGGGGCGCCGGATTCTGTCCCAGTTGCCCCTCTTCCAGGCCAGCTCTCTGCTGTGGCCAGGGAGTGCAGTGGAGGCTGGCCCAAGTGCTTGGGCCCTGCACCCCATGGGAGACCAGGAGAAGCACCTGGCTCCTGCCATCAGAACAGCGCAGTGTGCCGGCTGCGGCGGCCATTGGAGGGTGAACCAATGGCAAAGGAAGACCTTTCTCTCTGTCTCTCTCTCTCCCTGTCCACTCTGCCTGTAAAAAAAAAAAAAATAGTGTAAACTATAAGGAGATGTCTATACAAGTTGCAGTGGGTAGTACCCTAAGGTTATAACGGAGGTTCTATAGCTCCATATGTGAGTGTTGTATGATTGAATAGTATTTAAGAAGTAATGGAAGTATAATATATTCAACCATTAATTTTGATAGCTGTATTTAAGTGTACATTTTTATTTTGAGGTTCAAATTTTAATCATATTTGATCAAAAACATGGAAAGACAGACATGTTAAGTGATAAATAATAGCATTGAATTTCAGTAACTACCTAATACAAAACAGCATAACAACTATAGTTACAGATGAATTTTTCCTATTCAGGTCTCAGAAAATAGTATGAATTTAGAAAATGCTTGCGGTATATTAAACAAGATTTTTTTAATTGCATAGTAGATTTTAAACTTGACAGTGAAAAATAGAAAATAAATTGTAAAATAAGGTAAAATATAAGTAATCAAGTGTCTAATTTTTGGCTGATTTTGTTATCAGCAAAAAAATAGCATGCACAATTTCATATAACTAGCTTGAAGTGTTGATGAAAGGGAGGCAGAGGACATTAAGTCATTCAGTGTTTATTGAGTGCTTAACATTTATCTAAATTAGACTTGCAGTCTAATAGTGGAAAAAAGAGGCACAAGCCTCCAGTTTTCCAGGAACTAATGTTCTGGAGGGGGAATTAAAGAATAATAAAGAAGCCAAATGTATAAGCAATGTGATTATGTATTTTGGTGAATATCACACAGGAAGTCAATAAAGAAGGTAATAAAATAGAATAACTTGACAGTGTGGTTAGGAAAAGGTTCTCTGAGATGGCATTTGTATAGTGGCTGAAAGGATGAGTGAGCAGTAAAACAGAAGCATATTTTGGGCAAAATGAACAAGTGAAAACTCCAAGCTTAAAAGTAGATAAATATCCTTTTCGTAGAAAAAGTTAAGTTGCAAATTCACTTTTCCCCTGGATCCACTAACGCATGTCGTGTGCCCCAAGTGCAGTCATACTTCTTATCCCCTTGCCATTTTGAAATAAGGTAGAATTTGTGGTCGGTGTTGGACAAAGTGGATGTGGGGATTAAGTAGGAATAGAGAGGAGGGAAGACAAGAAAGGACGAAATCGAATTCTGACAAATCAGGCCAATTTAATTAAACAGTAAGGACTGAAAGTAAAATAAAAATGATCAACAAAATGATAAAATAAAAGTGATATTAAATAAAAATGGTCCATGTCGAACTGACGAAGAGCTATAATGAGCCTGTGTTAAAGGATGCCTGGGATTTACATGGAACACACACTTTCAAGGACAATTTGAGTGTGCACTTAAAGCAGACAGAGATCTGAGAGGAAATAAACTGGCCTGTCCTCTTGAGCATGCAGAATAATCACTCAAGAGTGTGTAATGAAAATTACAGTTTCTCAGTGTATAGGTAAATTATATATACAAAACATGTGTATACTCTTAACATTATATACACATGATTTTGAGTTTTGCTTATATTAAGAGTGAATACAATGGATAATCTCAGTGAACTTACTTGCAGTGGTGTTAAAATACTATGAGCTTTCTGGAAAAAAAAAAATGAATGGAGATGAATTGTTTGAGGCTACCTTTTCAGAAATGGGATCTAATCTTGATAACCTGAATGGAATTATTTAGTCAGTTCTCTCATACAATTGTGTGGTTACATAGAGCCCCCAAGCAAGGAACAAAAGTGACTCCTTGGATTCAAACTGCAAGGAGGAAACACCAGAAAAATCCTCCCATATCCATAGGGTATTCTGTCTCTTTCTAGAGCTTCCAAAGATCTTGAGACACATGATTACCATATACGTGGGTATAACTTACACACTTCTGAGACACTTAAAATGAACTGTTCTGGTAGTACATGTTAGAGAATTACACTTGGGTGTTTAAAACTCAGTGATTGATGAAACTAGCATTCATGTACTCCCCATGTGCTGATCACCTTGCTAGTCACCTTGTCACTGAGAAACCACCAGTGAAAAAAAGACATGGTGCAGATGGAGAGATAAAAGGAAATTAGTAAAATGGTGATGGATCAAATAATGATATCTGTTAATAATAAAGCAATATCAAAGAAATGGAGATGTAGACCTGGCAGGGTATTTTATATATACTACTTTATATAAGATGGTGAAAACATGCATCAGTTGTTAGATGGTATTTACACAGACCCAAAAGAAAAGGAAGGAGG
Organism: Oryctolagus cuniculus; assembly: GCF_051225735.1. Lineage (NCBI taxonomy): Eukaryota > Metazoa > Chordata > Mammalia > Lagomorpha > Leporidae > Oryctolagus > Oryctolagus cuniculus. The sequence goes on from NC_142872.1 coordinate 53,928,538, forward strand.
AGTCATGCAGTGTGTCTGAAGTAGGCTTATTCAAAAGCAAAGGGACAGTTACTACAAAGATCCTGATCTAAGAATGTGTTTGCTGTGTTGGGGAAATGGGGGAAAGTCACCTTGTTTAGAGCAGATTAACACAACGGAAAGTAATAGGCTCAGATAAGTAATGGAAGAGAAATTGTAGACATTATTGTGGACTAAAATCTGAACTTTGCCTTTCCTCTGGGTGAAATACTAAGTCAATGTATAGGAATATGTAAGGAATAGATGTATATTATTTAAAAACATCTCTATACAGGTTGTACATTAAAATAGTGTGCCAATAAAAATAACAATTTCTCATTAAAAATTCTTGCTTCCATGCCTGTCTGAATATAATTTCCTGACATTTTAAAATAACAAATTTTATTTGCTCATATATCAAGTTTTACTTTTCAGCAAATAAAAGGACTTTCAAATGTATTTTGATTTCCACGGCCTCACTGTTTGCGCCCATGTTTGCCAATCTTATCTACTACTTTTCTGCTCACTCATTTTCACCTGACTCTATAGAGACCTGCATATAAGTGCATATACATCACACTCATGGTATTTTGCACAGATAAGTACTATTCCATTTGTTTGTACCATAGTTATCTTTATCTACTTCAATTATTTATATTTTTTGCAGTTATAAACAATTATTCAAGGACAAAACCTATTACATATAATATATGTGCTGTGATCATACTCCCATAAATAAATATATTTCAGCTTTGAGGTAATAGTGAAAGGTTATGCATTTGTGTTTCTGATAAATACTGCCATATACCTATCATAAGACTTCCATAATCTGTATTTTCAATTGCAACCAATAAAATATAAATTGAAATTATCTTTGTGGGAATCACTTTGTGCATTTGTGCATGTTTTCATATACCTGTTGACATTTTGTTATTGTTGTTAAATGTTTTTTCTTCTCCTTTTTTTTTTTTTTTTTTTTTGGCAGAGTTAGACAGTGAGAGAGCGAGAGGTTTTCCTTTCTGTTGGTTCACCCCCGAAATGGCCACTATAGCCAGCTGGCACGCTGCACTCCTGGGCCACAACAGAGAGCTGGACTGGAAGAGGAGCAACCAGGACAGAATCTGGTGCCCCAACCAGGACTAGAACCTGGGGTGCCGGTGCCACAGGTGGAGGATTAGCCTAGTGACCCACGGCGCCGGCCCTCCTTGGGTCATTTTTAACACAAGGTTGTTACTGTTTTTTCAAATTAGTAATCTTATGTATTAGAATAATAGATTTTTTTTTACTTAGAAACTTTTTAAGGTATGTAAGCTTCAAGAATTTCATACATAAAAATTAAGCAACAGTGATTCTTTCTACCCTACCCTCCTTCCTACCCATACCCCCACCCTTCTTCTTCCTCCCTCTACCATTCCCATTAAATTTTTTATAAAGATCTATTTCTGGTTAACTTTATACTCATAAGATTAACCGTACAGTAAGTGAAGAGTTCAACAAATAGTATGAAAACAAAACAAAACACTGTTCCTCAATAGTCTATGTAAGAGCTATTCAAAGTCATCACATCTCAAGAGTGTCAATTTCACTTCTATAGATTACCTTTTAGGTACTCCATTAGTTACCACAGATTAGGGAAAACATATGGTATTTGTCTTTTTGAACTGGCTTATTTCTCTAATGATATCCAGTTGCATCCATTTTGTTGCAAAAGATAGGATTTCATTTTTTCTTTGACCTCTCTGTGGTATTTCTTGGTGTACATATCCTATAATTTCGTTATCTGATCTTAAGTTGATGGACATCTAGGTTGATTCTATATTCTAGGTATTGTGAATTGGGCTGTAATAAACATGAGGATAGAGATTACTCTTTCATATACTGCTTGCATTTCCTTTGGGTAAATTCCCAGGAATGGACTGGCTGGGTCATATGACAGATCTGTTTTCAGATGTCTGAGGTATCTTTGTACTGTCTTCCACAGTGGTTGGACTAGTGTACATTCCGACCAACAGCGGATTAGGGTACCTTCTCCCACCTCCATCCTTGCCAGCATTTGTTGTTAGGACAGCCATTCTAATTGGGGTGGGGTGAAACCTCACTGTGGTTTTGATTTGCATTTCCCTGATGACTAGTGATCCTGAGCATTTTTTCATGTGTCTGTTGTCCATTTAAATTTCTTTTGAAAAATGCCTGTTCAGGTCTGCTGCCCATTTCTTGACTGTTTGTTTTGTTGTTGAATTTCTTAATCTCTTTATAGTTTCTGGATAGTAATCCTATATCAGTTGCATAGTTTGCAGATACATTCTCCTGTTCTGTCTGTTGCCTCTTCAATTTGCTGGGTGTTTCTTTTGCAGTGTAGAAGCATCTCAGTTTTATGTAATCTCATTTGTCAATTTTCACTTCATTTGCCTGTGCTTCTCAGTCTTTCCCAAGAAGTCTTTGCCTTTGCCACTGTCTTGTAGGGTTTACTCAATGTTCTTTAATAATTTGATACTGTCAGGTCACAGATTTAGGTCTTTGATCCATTTTGAGTGAATTTTTGTATAAGATGTAAGGTATAGGTATTGCTTTGTACTTGTATACAGAGAGATCCAGTTCACCCAGCACCATTGTTTGAAGACACTATCCTTCCTCCAGGCATTAATTTGAGCTCTTTTATTGAAGATAGCTTGGATGTAGATGCATGGATTGGTTTCTAGAGGTTGTTTTCTTTTCCATGAGTGTACACATCTGTTTTTGTGCCAGTACCATGCAGTTTTGATGATAACTGTCCTGTAGATGTCTTGAAATCTGGTATTGTGCTACCTCCTTCTTTGTTTTTGTTGTTTATGATCACTTTGGCTATTCAGGGTCTCTGGCATTTTTATATGAACTTTAGCATAGTTTTTTCTAGATATGAGAACAATGTCATTGATACTTTGATTGGAATTGCATTGAGTCTGGAAATTGCTTTTGGTACTATAGACATTTTGTTGATATTGATTCTTCCAATCTATGAACATGGAAGATTTTTCCATTTTTAGTGCCTTCTTCTGTTTCTTTCTTTAATGTTTTGTATTCTTCATCCTGGAGATCTTTCACCACCTTGGGTTTGTCATAGTGTGCTTCGATTGTGTTGAGAAACATTCCATCCATACCCCAGAGTTGTCCTGATACAAGGATGTTGTATTTTATCAAATGCTTTCTCAGCATCTATTGAGATGATCATATGGCTTTTTGTCTCAGTTTGTTAATATGATGTATCATATTTATTGATCTATGAATGCTGAACCATCCCTGTATACCAGTGATAAATCCCACTTGGTCCAGGCGAATGATATTTGTGATCTGTTGTTGAATTTGAGTGGCTAGTATTTTAGTGAGGATTTTAGCATCTATGTTCTTAAGGAATATTGGCCTATAATTCTCTTGCTCTGTTGTCTGTTTTTCAGGTTTAAGAATTAAGGTGATACTGGCTTCATAGAAGGAGTTATGGAGGATTCTATCCATTTTAATCATTTTGAACAGCTTATGAAAAATTGGAATTAGTTCTTCTTTAAATATCTGGTAGAATTCAGTAGTGAAGCCATCTCGTCCTGGGTTTTTCTCTATTCTGAGGCTCTTTATTACTAATTCAATCCCCATCTTGGTTATTGGTCTGTTTAGGTGTTCTGTGTCTTTATGACTCAATTTTGGTAGATTGTATGTCCAGGAATAAGTCCCTTTCTTGTAGGTTCCCCAGTTTGTTGGTATACAGCTTTTTGTAGTAATTTCTGATAACTATTCTTATTTCTGTGTTACTTGTTGCTACATTTCCTTTCTCGTATCTGAGTTTATTGATTTGGGTTTATTTCCTACTAATTTGCTATTTTTCTAGGTCCTTGAGATGCATCAAATGCTCATTTATTTGGTGCCTTTCAAGTTTCTTGAAGTAGGCACTAATTGCTGTGATCTTAGCTCTTAACATTGCTTTTGCTGTATCCTATAAGTTTTGGTATGTTGTATTGTCACCTTCATTTCCATAAATTTTTTGATGTCTCTTTTGATTTCTGTGACCCACTCTTCATTTTTGAATGTGTTGCTCAGTCTCCCTGTGTTTGCATATGTTCTAGAGATTCCTAAATTGTTGATTTCCAGCTTCATTCCACTGTGGTCAGAAGATTCATGGCATGATTTTAATTTTTTTTTTTTTAATTTGCTGAGACTTGCTTTATGGCCTAGCATGTTGTCAATCCTAGAGAAAGCTCCATGCACTGGTGAAAAGAATGTGTGTTCTGCAATGGTAAGGTGAAAGTTCTGTGATCATGAGTTAGGTCCATTCAGTCCATGCTGTTGTTTGTTATTTTCTGTCTGGTTGATCTGTCCATTGCTGAAAGTGGGGTGTTGAAGTCCCCAGTTGCTATCATATTGGAGTCTATATCTCCCTTTAGATTTATTAACATTTCTTTTAGATAGCCAGGTATCCTGTAATTGGGTGCATATACATTTATTATAGTCACATTTCCCTGTTAAATTCATCCTTAATCATTACACAATGCCCTTCTTTGTCTCTTTTAACAGTTTTTGTGTTAAAGTCTATTTTGCCTAATATTAGATGGCTACAGCTGTTCCTTTTTGGTTTCCATTAGCATACAATACGTTTTTCCAGCCTTTCACTTTGAATCTGCAAATATATTTGTTGGTGAGATGTGTTTTTTATAGGTAGCAAATAGATGGGTTTTGTCTTTTAATCTGTTCAGCCAGTCTGTGTCTTAGCTGTAGAGTTTAAGCCATTTACATTCAAGGTCACTATTGATAAGTAACGACTTTGCCGTACCATTTTTCCGTAAATATTCCTATTATTTACTTTGGATTTCCTTTGTACTTTTACTGGGATATTTTCTGCCTTCACATTCTTTGGTAATGATGACTGTTTCTGTGTTTCTATATGTAGCACATCCTTAAGCATATTTTGTAAAGCTTGATTAGTGGTGACAAAGTCTTTCCATTTCTGTTTGTCATGGAAGATCTTTATTTCACCTTCATTCAGAAATGAGAACTTTGCAAGATACAATATTCTGGGTTAAGAGTTTTTTCTCTTAAGATTTGGAATATAACTTGCCATTCTCTCCTAGCCTGTAGGGTTTCTGATGAGAAGTCAGCATGAGTCTACTTGGAAATCCTCTGAAAGTAATTTGGCATTTCTCTTGTGTACATTTTAGAAACTTTTCTTTATGTTTTACTGTGGAAAGTTAGATTACAATGTGTCATGGTGAAGATCATTTCTGGAAATGTCTATTAGGAGTTCTATGTGCTTCCTGTACTTCTTGAATAGGGTTGCTCTGAAGATAGAGACAAATAAATCACATAGATTTAAGGATATAATTTTGATTTTTCTCAATCTGCTATGTCATTAGGAAAAAAAACAACATATTGCAACACAACTTATACATTGCTTCCATTCTAAAAAAAGATGTCTTTTTAAAATCATTGATTTTTAAAAATCTAAGCCCAAGTACCTGAAGTAAATAAATTTTATACTATCAACTTTGAGAGCATTACCTGCTTTCAAAATAATGGTGTGAGTCTATGCTGACATTCCAATTTTATGTATGCTGACTACCATTTATTTTAATCAGGTATTGGCTTCCTTTATGTCAGTCTTGGCTGTCATGAAACAGAGAAAGGAACTGCTTAAGCAGACCCTAGGGATGTTCTATAATGAAACTTAATTCACTAAAGGATGATTATTAATTATGTAACACATAGGTGGGACAGTGAGTGGAACATGACTATAGTATATATCAGTGTGAATATTGAACAGAAACATATTTTCTTGTTCTGACCAAAGTTACCTTCTTATTAACTATCTTATAATGTATCTTGTCTCTTACATCAAAGTGGCAAGAAGGTAGAAAAAAAATCTGGGTTGTATTCTGAATGCAAGGTTAACTTAGAATTTTCAAGTCCTAACTTAAGGATCAAACAATCAGAGATAAAAAAAGGACATAGTTTAGCAGTAAAAGAGGGAGGTACAGGTTTTGATGTTTGTTCAGAATTCACAGTACTGGTTGCCGGTTAATTTTGAGTATTGAATGGATGTAGCTCCTGACCTCTTTAGCAGAATAGAAAAATCACCACCAAAATACATACACAGAAACTCTGTACACAGTTAGGTGTCAGAGAGTCGATCCAACTGTGATTAATTTCTCCACAAACTTGAAAGCTTTTTCCACTCATATTATGTATTTGAGAACTTAATTTCTTCTACTTGTCTTGTTTTTAAGTCAATTATCAGGTCACCAATTACTACCGCAGAAGTTAGTGAGGAAGCCTGTACCTTGACAGCTCATAACAAGTGTTACACACAAATAACAAGATCAATCATTATCTAGTTAAGAAAGGAGGGACTCAGAAATTTTAAGTTATGCCACAAAACTCCAAAATGATCATAACTCTTGGAAATTTTTCATTATAAATCAAAGTATATACAGTGATATTTAGAGGAAACACTACTTGAAAATAGGGTGTGGGCAGCAACAATAACATCTTGCTCTAAAAATTCCATTCTTAGGCCGGCGCCGTGGCTCAATAGGCTAATCCTCCGCCTTGTGGTGCTGGCACACTGGGTTCTAGTCCCGGTCGGGGTGCCGGATTCTGTCCTGGTTGCCCCTCTTCCAGGCCAGCTCTCTGCTGTAGCCAGGGAGTGCAGTGGAGGATGGCCCAGGTGCTTGGGCCCTGCACCCCATGGGAGACCAGGAGAAGTACCTGACTTCTGCCATCGGATCAGCGCGATGCACCAGCCGCAGTGCGCCGGCCGCGCGGCCATTGGAGGGTGAACCAACGGCAAAAGGAAGACCTTTCTCTCTGTCTCTCTCTCTCTCACTGTCCACTCTGCCTGTCAAAAAAATAAAAATTAAAAATTAAAAAACCCTGGTGTGTCCCTGGTGTGTGAACAATAAAATTGGAAAAGACAAAAAAAAATAAAAATAAAATAAAAATTCCATTCTTAATGTAAGAGATCTTGAAGAAAAAAAAAATTAACTACTGTCCCAACTCATGTAGAATATGGTGAAATGTTTATTTTGCTTGTTTTTGTGTAATGTCTATGTAGACTTTTAAGGACAAAAAAAAAAGTGTGTCAATTTACTTTTACCCCAGTATCATTCCATTTAAAGACTGTCCTTTTTTTCTTGATTTTTCTCAGCAATCTTACTGCATATCATTTGCGCATTTATGTTAGAGTTTATTTTTGAGCTCTCTATTGTCTTCCAAAGCTCTGTGTATCTGCTTATATTTCAGTAGCACATTTTAATGACTGTAGCTTTGTAGTGAGTTTGGAAATGAGAGTGTCAAACACCCGACTTCAACTTTTTGGGGAAAATAGATATCCAAATGCAAAGATGCTTAAGTTTGACCTGTACCTTACCCCATGTGGAAAAAAACAAATCAACATGGATCAGAGATCTAAATGGAAGAGCAAGAATTACAAAATTCTTAAAAGATAACGTAAGGGAACAGCTTTCTGATGTTGTGTCTTACTATCATTTTGTACCTATGAAATCAGAAGCACAGGCAATAAAAGCAAATACATTAGCATCAGATAGTTTGTCCAGAAACTTGTAAAGTGCGGAGTATGTGCATCAAATTACTCTCATTGCTGATAATCAACATGAAAATGTGAATTAAACCACAATGGACATCACATGGCAAATATCAAGATGGCTGTTACCTAAAGGATATGGCATCAGTGTCAGTAATGATGAAGAGGAAAGGGCCTGCGTATGCTTTCATGCACACAGGCTGTTGTCATTAAATGCAAGTGTACATATTGGTTGTAAATTTTCCTTTTTTCAGGGAGTACTGCCTTTCAAAGAGTAATGCATATTAATAGTTAATGTTCAAAGTGTTGATTACCCTAGAAAATATTAGCATAGATGTGCATAAAGAGCAAGAAACTCTTGTGCTGTAGCTTTATATTGTAGCAGAGGTTTATTTTTCAAAATACAGTGTTAATCATCTTACTGAATAAATGAGTTGCGGTAAATCTTTTCTATGGATTGCTTATGATGCACTTGAAATAAAGTTGTAACTTGGACAAATATGTGTATAAAAAGGAGTTATTTTCAAGGTACAGGTTTCTGAAAACATAGATTACCAATTTGTATATATGTAAAAACAATACCCAAATCCAAAACATACATTAAAATAACTGTCTCTATGAGTTAGTAAGCTTTTTGTGAAATTATAGGTGAAAAATATCATTATGAATGCTTCTGAAAATCAAATTATTCTTGTCTGCCATATATTAACAAAAAACTTTTTTGTTCATAATCTTTTTTCATGTAATATAAAATTATGAATATATAAGTTTATGAAAGATAATATAATTTCTTGAATTTTAATAGCTACAAATTATGTGAGTTGATGAATCTTAACTTTTTTCTATTTTTGACATATTTGTTTTTGATAAACTTTAGAATGATAAAATAACACATAAAGCTGCATTGTTATTTATCACAGAATGACGGCATCTGTTCAACCTGCATCGCAATACTAAGCCACTAACACTGTGGAACAGCAAACATCTTTTGTGAGGTTCCTACACCTGAGTAGGTGCTTTGTGCAGGCACTGTGAGCTCACCCTACACAGTTTGTTCACCTTGGCTCAGAGAAGGGCTGAGGCTTTGGACAAGACAGTCATTGTGACCAACCCCTCTCCCTACTATTCCCCTTACTATCTATGCCCAACTTTGGTGTCACTCTGGATTCTTGCCTCCCCCATAAACATTGGCAACAGCTCCCAGACCCCAGCCGGCACATGCTTCTAGTATTCACCGTAAACCACAGGCATTCTGCAAAGCAATAGAGGCACATTCCCAAGAAGGAGCCTTCGGAAGAAATCCCAGCAAGTGTTTTCCCAGATGTGTAAAAATAACATAGAAATGCAAGAAACATGAACAAGGAAGACAATATGACTCTCCAAAAACAACACAGTAATACTTCAATATTAGACTGTGAAGACAAGGAGACTAGTTAAATACTAGAAAAGAAATTAAAAGAATGATTGTAAGATGAGTCAAAAACACAGAGAAGGTGTTACACAAGTTAAAGAAATCCACATGTCGCTTGGATGAGAAATTCGGGGAGAAAGAGGTATTAAAGGAGAATCTGAAATATAGGGAATGCAGAATTCAGTTTGTCAATAAAAAATGCAGTAGAGAGATTTAACAACTGGGTTGGTGAGGCAGAAGACTATCTGAGCCGGAAAATAAATCTTGAAATATCTCAGGCCCCACCCCAAAAAAAGAAAAAAAAAAAACCAGCTTTCAACATTTATGTGATGCCATCAAATGGCCAAATATATGTGTCATAGGGCATTCCTAAAGGAGTGGGAAAGCAGAAGGACATAATAATATCAAGAAATTTCCCTACTTCGGAGAAGGATATGGACATCCAAGTACAAGAAGCACATAGAACCCACAATAGACATGAACAGAGAAAATCATTACCAAGACAAAATTACATTCAAACTTTCAAAACTAAAACATGAAAATCCAAAAATGTGCAAGAGAGAACATCAGATTACCTTTAAAGCATCCCCTGATTGACAGCAATTTTCTTTTTTATTTTTAAGATTCATTTTATTTACTTATTTGAGAGGCAGAGTCACAGCATCTGCTAGTTCACTCCCCCAAAAGACTGCAATGGCCAGAGCTGAGCTTATCCAAAACCAGGAATCAGGAACGTCTTTGAGGTTTCCCACATGGGTACAGAGGCCCAGACTCTTAGGCCTTCTTCCATTGCTTTTCCAGGCCATAGCAGAGAGCTGGATCAGAAATGGAGCAGCTGGGACTTGAACTGGTGCCCATATGGGATGCTGTTGCTGCAGACAGAGGTTTAGCCTATTACCCCACAATACCGCCCCAACAACAGATTTTTCATCAGAGACCCTACAAGCTAGAAAAGAAGGGAGAGATATAGGCAAGTCCTTAAAAAAAAAAAAAAAAAAAAAAAAAAAAAACAAAAAAAAAAACAGAATAGTGTACCCAGCAAAGTTAATTATAAATGAAGGTGAGATACAATCTAACACAAAAAATTTGAAAGAATTTGTTACCACCTGTCCAGCCTTACAAATGATACCTAAAGATGTACATACACAGAAGGAGATAATCAGCATCATAATACAATGTAAAGGCACTAAACTTCCTAGTAATAGTACAAAGGAAATCCAAAACAAGCATAAGGAATATTTATGAGAAAATGGCAAGACTGAGTCATTGCTTATTTATAATAACCTTGAATGTAAGTAGACTAAATTCTCCAATTAAAATGTAAAGACAGACTGAATAGATTAAAAACAAACCTCATCTAAATGCCTGTGTGAAACATACCTTACCAATAAGGGCACACACACGGATAGAAAATCAAAGGATAGAAAATGATACTCAATGCAACAGAAATAAAAAATGAGGTGGAACAGCTATTTTAATATGACAAAAAGCACTTTTTGACAAAAGCTGTTAAAAGAGACAAAGAAGGTCATTATATAATGATTAAGGGATCAACTCAATAGGAAGATGTGACTATAGTAAACATGTATGCACCCCATGTTAGAGCATCCAACTATTTCAAAACAAATGTTAATGGATCTAAAAAGGGAGACATACAGTCCAATACAACAATTATGGAGAAGTCAACACCCCATTTCCATCAATGGACAAATAAACTAGACAAGAAAGTCAACAAAGAAACAACAGCTGGGCCAGCGCCTTGGCTCACTTGGTTAATCCTCTGCCTGCGGTGCTGGCATGCCATATGGGTGCTGGGTTCTAGTCCCGGTTGCTCCACTTCCAGTCCAGCTCTCTGCTGTGGCCTGGGAGGGCAGTGGAGGATGGCCCAGGTCCTTGGGCTCCTGCACCTGCACGGGAGACCAGGAGGAAGCACCTGGCTCCTGGCTTTGGATCAACTCAGTGCACCAGCCATAGCAGCCATCTGGGGTGTGAACCTATGGAAAGAAGACCTCTTTCTCTCTCTCTTTCTCTCTCTCTTTCTCTTTCTCTCTCACTGTCTAACTCTGCCTGTCAAAATCTTTAAATAAAGAAAACATAAAAACACAGAATCTGAACAATATGCTCTTCAGGGAACAGTGGGTCATAGAAGAAATTGAAAGGGAAATAAAATTCCATGAAAAAAATGAAGATGATAGCACAAAGCCTACAGGAATCAACAGAAGCAGTGTTAAGAGCAAAGTGTATAGCAATTACTGCCTTCGTCACAACATCAGAAAGGTATCAAATAAATGATCTAACAATGTATTTCAATGATCTAGAAAAGCCAAATCAAATCAAACCTGAAATTAGTAGTAAGAAAGAAATGATAAAATTAGACAAAAAATAAAATTGAAATTGAAAAATAAAAATGATACACCATTGATCCAGCTAGCAAAAAAAAAAAATACCAAATTAGTAAAATCAGAGATGAAAAGGAGATGTTAAAATTGATGCTCTTGAAACAGATGGATAGACCAATGGAACAGAACTGAAACACCAGAAATCAATCCAAACATCTACAGCCAACTCATATTTGATCAAGGATCCAAAACCAATCCCTGGAGTAAGGACAGTCTATTCAATAAATGGTGCTGGGAAAATCATGAAGCAAGACCCCTACCTTTCACCTTACACAAAAATTCACTCAACATGGATTAAAGACTTAAATCTTCGACCTGACACCATCAAATTATTAGAGAGCATTGGAAAAACCCTGCAAGATATAGGTACCGGCAATGACGACTTGGAAAACACCCCAGAAGCACAGGCAGTCAAAGCCAAAATTAACATTTGGGATTGCATCAAATTGAGAACTTTCTGTACTGCAAAAGAAACTGTCAGGAAAGTGAAGAGACAACCGACAGAATGGGAAAATATATCTGCAAGCTATGCAACTGATAAAGGGTTGATAACCAGAATCTACAAAGAAATCAAGAAACTACACAACATCAAAACAAACATCCCACTTAAGAGATGGGCCAAGGACCTCAATAGACATTTTTCAAAAGAGGAAATCCAAATGGCCAACAGACACATGAAAAAATGTTCAAGATCACTAGCAATCAGGGAAATGCAAATCAAAACCACAATGAGGTTTCACCTCACCCCAGTTAGAATGGCTCACATTCAGAAATTTACCAACAATGGATGCTGGAGAGGATGTGGGGAAAAAGGAACACTAACCCACTGTTGGTGGGAATGCAAACTGGTTAAGCCACTATGGAAGTCAGTCTGGAGATTCCTCAGAATCCTGAATATAACCCTACCATTCAACCCAGCCATCCCACTCCTTGGAATTTACCCAAAGGAATTTAAATTGGCAAACAAACAAGCTGTCTGTACATTAATGTTTATTGCAGCTCAATTCACAATAGCTAAGACCTGGAACCAACCCAAATGCCCATCAACAGTAGACTGGATAAAGAAATTATGGGACATGTACTCTATAGAATACTATACAGCAGTCAAAAACAACGAAACCTGGTCATTTGCAACAAGATGGAGGAATTTGGAAAACATCATGCTGAGTGAATTAAGCCAGTCCCAAAGGGACAAATACCATATGTTCTCCCTGATCAGCGACAACTAACTAAGCACCAAAGGGGAAACTTGTTGAAATGAAATGGACACTGTGAGAAACAGCGACTTGATCAGCTCTTGTCCTGACGGTTGATGTACAATGTAATACTTTATGCATTTTAGTATTTTTTTTGTTCTAGTACCATTGGTTGAACTCTGTAATTAACACACAATTATTCTTAGGTATTTAAATTTTAACTGAAAAGTGATCTCTGTTAGGAATTTGAAAAACATTATGCTGAGTGAAATAAGCCAATCCCAAAGGGACAAATACCACTTGTTCTCCTTGATAGGTGACAACTGAGCACCAAAAAGGAATCCTGTTAAAGTGAAATGAACACTATGAGAAACGGTGACTTGATCAGCCCTCACCCTGACTGTTGATGAGCAACTTGATATGTTGTCCCCCTTAGTATTTTTTTTGTTTGTTCTACTTAATACTTTTGGTTGAATACTGTAATCAATACACAATTCTTCTTAAGTGCTGAAACTTAACTGAAAAGTGATCACTGTTAAATATAAGAGTGGGAATAAGAGAGGGAAGAGATGTGCAATTTGGGACATGCTCAAGCTGACTTACCTCAAACGGTAGAGTTAGAAACATACCAGGGGATTCGAATTCAATCCCATCAAGGTGGCATGTACCAATGCCATCTCACTAGTCCCAGTGATCAATTTCTGTTCACAATTGATCATCATGATAGGACTAAGAACCAAAGGGGTCACATAAACAAGACTAGTGTCTGCAAATACTAGCTGATAGAATCAAAAAGGGAGAGAATGATCCAACATGGGAAGTGAGATACACAGCAGACCCATAGAATGGCAGATGTCCTAAACAGCACTCTGGCCTCAGAATCAGCCCTTAAGGCATGCGGATCCAGCTGAAAAGCCCATGAGAGTATTTCAGGCATGGAAAGCCAAGACACTCTGGGGGAAAATATCCTAAATGAAAGATCTCTGCGAGTGAGATCCCAGTGGAAAGAACAGGTCTTCAAAGAAGGAGGTACCTTTCTCTAAAGGGAGGAGAGAACTTCCACTTTGACCATGGCCTTGTCTAAATATGATCAGAGTCAGTGAACTCAGGGGGCTTCCATAGCCTTGGCAGCTCATGACAAGAGCCTAGGGTGATTACTGATGCCATAAACAAGAGTGTCAATTTGTTAAGTCAACAACAGGAGTCATTGTGCACTTTCTCCTCATCTAGGATCTTTCTTAGTGTGCTGTACATTGAGATTTAATGCTATAACTAGTACTCAAACAGTATTTTTCGCTTTATGTTTCTGTGTGGGAGCAAACTGTTGAAATCTTTACTTAATGTATGCTCAACTGATCTTCTGTATATAAAGAGAATCGAAAATGAATCTTGATGTGAATGGAAGGGGAGAGGGAGTGGGAAAGGGGAGGGTTGCGGGTGGGAGGGACGTTATGGGGGGGAAGCCATTGTAATCCATAAGCTGTACTTTGGAAATTTATATTCATTAAATAAAAGTTTAAAAAAAATTGATGCTCTTGCTGGTGCTGTGGCTCATTTGGTTAATCTTCGGCCTGCGGCACCGGCACCCCAGATGGTCGCCAAGTTCTAGTCCTGGTTGCTCCTCTTCTAGTACAACTCTCTGCTGTGGCCGGGGAAGGCAGTGGAGGATGGCCCAAGTGCTTGGACTTCTGTACCCACATGGGAGAACACAGGAAAGCGCTCGGCTCCTAGCTTCAGATCGGCATAGCTCCGCCCGTAGCAGCCATTTGGAGGATGATCCAATGGAAGAAAGACCTTTCTGTCTCTGTAACTCTACCTGTCCAAAAAAATAAACAAAATTGATGCCTGTGAAATAGAATTATCAGGAGAAAAGAGAACCATAGAACAGTATCCCAAGTGAAAATAGAAATAATACACCTTACATAAAACCAACTTTCAGTGGATCAAGGAACTAAATCTAAGACCTGAATTGATCAAATTACTAGAGTAAATCATAGAGGGGAGAACTTCAAGACATTGTGGGCAAGGACTTAGAAAAGACCGCAGAGGCACAGACAATTATAGCATAATAGATAAATGGGATTGCATCAAGCTAAGAAGATTCTGCACAGCAAACACTCAAAAAAGTGAAGAGACAATTTACAGAATAGGAAAAAATATTTCCAAACTATGTATCTGATGAAGGATTAATATCCAGGATATATAAAGAGTTCAAGAAGCTCAACAACCAGGATCAGTGCTGTGTCCTAATAGGTTAAGCCTCTGTCTGTTGGACCAGCATCCCATATGGGAGCCGGTTCGAGTCCTGGCTGTTCATTTCCAATCCAGCTCCCTGCTTATGGCGTGAGAAAGCAGCAAAGGATGGCCCAAGTGCTTGGGCCCCTCCTCCATGTGGGAGGGTTGGAGAAGCTCCCGGCTCCTCATTTCAGATTGGCTAGCTCCAGCCTTTGCAGACATCTGGGGAGTGAAACATCAGGTGAAACATCTCTTAGTCTCTGTCTCTTCTTCTCTTTCTGTAACTTTGCCTTTTGAATAAAATAAATATTAAAAAAAAACTTCAACTATAACAAAACAAATAACCCTGTTAACAAATGGGCGTGGTACATGATCAAGCATTTTTCAAACAATAAAATACAAATGGACAACACATGAAAACATGCTCAGGATCATTAGCCATAATGGAAATACAAATAAAAATGATAGTGAAGTTTCATTTCACCCCACTTAGAATGGCTATCATCCAAAAATCAAAAAAATAACTGCTGGGTGTTGGTGCCATGGTGTAGTACTTTATGACTCTACTGGCAGTGCCAGAATCTCATATGGGCGACAGTTCAAATCTGGACTGTTCCACTTCTGATCAAACTCCCAGCAATGCCAGGAAAGCGGTGGAAGATGGCCCAAGTGTGTGAGCCCTGTACAAACATGGGAGGCTCAAAAAAACCACCTTGTCACTGGCTACAGATTGGCCCTACTCTGGCCGTTGTGGCCATTTGGGGAGTGAACTAACAGGTGGAAGACCTCTCTTTCTATTTCTTACTCTCTCTGTAACTTTACCTCTCAAATAAATAAAATAATCTTAAAAAAAAAAAAACTGGCAAGGATGTGGAGAAAATGTACCCTAATAAGCTACTGCCGGGAATATAAACTAGCAAAATTGTTGTGGGCGACAGTATGGAGCTTTCTCAAAGTCTGAAGATCTACCTTATCATCCAGCCATCCCATTCCCGAGCATATACCCAAAGGAAATGAAATCAACAAATGAAAGTTATTTGTACTCTCGTGTATAAAACAGCTCAATTCATAAAAGTTAAGACATGAAATCAACTCTGATGCCCATCAACTGATAACTGGATAAAGAAAATGTGGCATATATATATATATATATATGATGGAATACTATTCAGCCATAAAAAGGAATGAAATCCTGTCTTTTGCAACAACATGGATTCAACTGGAGACCATAATGCTTAGTGAAATAAACCAGACTCCAAAAAAACAAATAGAACATTTTCTTTTGTTGTAGCCAATATATACAGTACAAACTAATCTTAATGTATATCAAGTTAACCTGACATCTTGAGATTTGATAATTATAAATAACCATTGTGTATACCCCTATGGAATAGCTTTCTATCTGCCCTTTACTTGCAGATCTCTTTGTTTAGAGGTGCATCAAGCCTATGATTATAAAATAAATTGAAAGTATGTTATTGCCAAAAATATAAAAAAAGAGGAAAGAAGGAAGAAGAAGTGAGGGAGGGAAGAAGAAAGTATCATTGCATTTTTGGAATTGTATCTATGAAACTCATGAAACCTGTTCTCTATTAATAAATTAAAAATATAATTAAAATGGAATAGTAAACCAAACCTCCATTATCTCTGTCTATTACTTGCTATTACATAGTTTAAGTTCACATCCATAAAGGTATTAGTGTTTGTTACCTTTCAAATATCTTTTCTTTCAAATTTCAGAAAAGTGTCACACTCTGAAATATCAGATAAATACTCAGTTTCACTTTCTGCTCAATTTATACTTCTTGATTTCTAAGATTAACCTATTTGAGGACATAAAACTGTTGGGAATATAGCTAAACTAGTAAAACTCTATTTAAAATATAATTTCCTAAGTGAATATGCACTTTAAGATACTATACATTAAAATAAGTTCATGAAATATAACATGTAACATGATATTGGAAAGTATTTTCATTACTCATTTCAAGTAAGTTCAAAATCTTTACCTATGTGTTTACCACTTTTTTTTTTTTATCATAACTGGTACCACATTTTCTGAAATCTATTTACTTTTCTGAGCACCTCATTTTCACTGTTGAAGTTCTTTAACATTTATATCCTTTTTAATACACATATTGTGCCGTTGGTAGTTTTATAATGAGGTCTAAATATTCACTTGCAGAATACATAAATTGGTGCTGGTAGTTTTCTTGTTTATTTGAGTTTGTCCTGGAGGATTGTTTTCATCATGCTTAAGTGGTGAAGAATAGACAGTCTGTGTGTTACATTGGGAGAGATGTAGCCCCCTCCAAAGGGTCAGCTACAACTTCTAGTCTTGCAGTTGTGAAGTCTTTGGGAAAAATGGCTTTATCTTTATTAAATATATTTAGCTCTTTGTCTTTAAACAAATTCTATCTAGTAATACGGATATGTATCTGATACTTTGATTGATTAACATCATTTTAGACCAGCGTTACATCTGGTCACTGATTGGCTAACATGTAATAATGGGGATTATTTAAAATATGTCATTTTGAAGTACTTGAGTGGATGATGACTTGAATTACTCAAGGGAATAATTTTGGAAGAATATTTGCTTATGTCTTGGGACATTTGTTAACTCATTTATGTGTTGATATAATCAGACAAAAAATTTGGATCTTTAATATAGAAAAAAAAACTTGCTGTTAGTATTTTTTAATTATGCTGCCTTCAGAGTAGTTTAACTTTCCTGCAACACGTGGGACAATGTAACTTCTCCATATGAGAGCCTGAAATTCCCTGTCAAAAATTCAAAAATATGTAGTTGGACTCCTTGCCCACTTCAGATGTGTTCTTTTTTTTTTTTTTTTTTTTTTTTTTTTTTTTCCAGATGTGTTCTTAAACAACCATGCCTCATCTCTTTTCCTGTAAGAGACAAAGTTGAGAGTTCTGAAGGACTGCCTCAGCTTTGTGGTTGTTACCTGCTAGGTCACTAACTCATCTGCTGTCTGGGTTCCACTATCATCATTTCATTCTCTTCATAGTACCTGTGCATTTCCTGTGCCCTAATAATTATGAAGGAAATTTTTAAATTGACCTAATTTTTTGTGGTTTGAGTTATCACTGTAATTCCTCCGGCAAACACATCAGTTCTTCAGTGTCACTTACATGTGATTCTTTTTTACTTTGGAGTTTATTTCTGTGTTTGAGTTTTCTGCTAAAGATAGAATTCTGATTTTTATGTAATTTTATAGATATGTCATCCTTCATACTAATATTTTACAGCTCACTTTATTGGGGGATAAAGTTACTGCCTTTGCACTATTCTTAAACCTAATAATCAGTAATCTTGTCTTGTTATTTTCCAAAGAGAATATTTAATTACAAAGGGCACACATGTTATATTGCTAAAAGATGTTTTTAGAGAATTTTTGTAGAAACATTTTAACTGTGTACATAAATTTGAGGAACATATTTTATGTGCTCTATAATAACTGCGTTGTGGCAGCCTGGTTAAACTTGTGTTACTTTTTCTTCCAGTGTTTTTCATCACAAAGAAAAGGTCTCGAAAAAGTTCATGGAAAATGAGTAAGAACCATGCAAAGAACTGTGCATGGTTTTCAAAAAGATTTTTATACAAAATAACCTTTACATTCTTCCTTTCCATAAATATTTTGAAGTACCTTGTATTAATGTTGGAAGTATTTTCATTTGAACTTACTCAAAAGACTGTTGATATCTGAATGGGGGATAGAAGCAATGCATATATATATATATATATATTTATCAGACTAGAAGAGAAAACCAATATGTGCCCATGATTTATCTATGATTTAAACTTTTTAAAAGCTACATACAAAGGAAATTACTGTTAAAACACAAATCAACAGCATTCACAAGTGAAATGCATGTTTTTCCTCTCAGAACTACACAATTTCAGATACACCCGGGGATGACTTTAAATGAAAATCACAACCAAAACAAAAGAACAAGTTGTATGATGTAGAGTATCTCAGTGGTTAAAAGCACAGCAGAACGTGGTTTTTTTTGAATATGTAGTTTATTAAATGTATAATAAATTTAAGATTAAGTGAAATAGGCCCCTGCCGTGGCTCACTAGGATAGCACACTGGGTTCTAGTCCAGGTTGGGGCACTGGATTCTGTCCCAGTTGCTCCTCTTCCAGTCCAGCTCTCTGCTGTGGCCCGGGAAGGCAGTGGAGGATGGCCCAAGTGCTTGGGCCCTGCACCTGCATGGGAGACCAGGAGGAAGCACCTGGCTCCTGGCTTCGGATCAGCGCAGTGCACCAGTCGTAGCGGCCATTTTGGGGGTGATCCAATGGAAGGAAGACCTTTCTGTCTCTCTCACTGTATAACTCTGCCTGTTAAAAAAAAAGATTAAGTGGAACAGTTCAGAATTCAGCATCATTTCAGGTGAAGAAAGCACTAGATGGAGTTTGAGGTGCCTGAGCTCTTTTCTTGATGTGCTAATTGAAAATTCCAGGTTGTTTCTATTCTTCAGCTTGACCACAAGGAACACAGAGATGGTGATGATAACTGTGATGAGTTTGGGTTTGAGTCATTACCCAAATTAGCCTGAATTTCAACTCTTATCAGTAAAATTGTTCATCCTCTCTTTGAGTATATACTGTGCAATATTAACACAGGTTTTGCTTTTTTTTTTTTTTCTAGTATCTTCTGAGATCCAGCCAGAATGATAGAATATTAGGTTGTAGGAAAACCACTCATTTAGCCACAAAGTGAAACCCGGGATTTATGTACAGTTACTCTGATCTGGGAAGAATTTTTGATGAAATTAAAAAAAGAGACTTTTGAAGACTTAAAGGACAGCTGCCAGTAGAGACATTTTCCATGAAGTATCATAAAGCTTTAAAAAACCAAAAAAGATTCTAACCAGAATGTCTTCATTCTTTAATTTCTAAAATGGCTTTCAAGTATCCTACTGCACCAACCTAGAAGTTAAGAATGAAGGAGAAAGAGAAAGACAAGTTAAAATCTAAAGTAGATCATACATGAGTTAATTGTTTTGGAACATTCTAAAGCATAGATTATTAAATCTTCTTGTCCTGTTCAGTTAGCTTTTCAGCCTGATAAACATCAAAGCCAAGATGTAAAACTGACATCTAGGGAGACTGACATAGAAGCACATAGTTTAAAAATTCAGCCAAAGAAATAGTAGTATACATAAAATCTAAGACTCTAGCTAATCTGTATGTTGTTGTATTTAAAACAGAAAAAATAAGAAAAGAAATTGACAAACTAGGATGAAGTGAAGTTTGAAGTAGTGATATGAGTGGCCTTTGAGGATTTTTAGGCATCTGCAGAAAATATTCTTTGTCTGTTGATATCAACTGTGAATTCTACACTGATGTCTACAGTATTGTTCACTGATGGTCAGGGATCCAACCCTCACACCCTATATTCAAATTATGTGTAATCTTTTTAATTGCCAAATAGAGTTCATAGCCAATGGGGGAGGAAAAGCCCTGCCTTATTTTCAGTGCATTTGTGAAACCAGTAACTCCTGACTAGATTTTAGGTGAGCCATTGACCTTACACTTGATGGAGCTCTCATAAGTGTTTGACTTAGTAACAGAGAGTAGCTTACCCCCTGGTGAAATCAGGATCAATACGTACTAAATACTTCATGAACTCTATTCATTTCTAAAACAGACGCTTGTCTGCCCTTCCTGTCCTGTTCTGCATTAATTTGATATGTGATGTAGTTCTTACATTTTATATTAAGTTGCTCGAATGTTAAAGAAAAAGGCATGCTAACAGTGATTTGGGGCTGGCCATTTGTATTCATCATCAACTGTGTCTCCTCCCTTTTCTAAGATTTATTGTAATACTATTCTAATAAGTAATATTATACCTTCCATCTGATTTGCTTTTAAAAAAATAGGCTTAAATGCATAAGCAAGGCATTAAGCTTGTGTTACACATTTTGTTCCCACTTCTTAAGAAAAAGTAAGGCAATTTCCATAAACAGAAATTAATCATTTTTCTCTAAATATCTATAGATAGTCTAGAATGAAGGCAGCAAGATACAGAATTCATAATAATTACAAATGTATTTGTTAAGATTATTTTTGGGAGGTGTTGTTTCAGCCTTCTTTTTTCCTCACTACAAAAGAATTGACAAAAAATTGAGAAAATAGCATCATGTATAATCTCATACTTGAGATAAAGTGTTTATAGTTATTTTTCTTACAAAACTTTCTGATTTTAAATTTAGTATGTATAATCTTATTGTACTTTTTAAAAGTTTATCACTTCACTGTAAAATCCATGCTACAAATATTTAAATAATTTTTACCTCTCCATGTGTAAGAAAGATCAAGTGAGTTAATTTTTCCCAGTGTAAAAATGAGTTTTCTGTGAGGTTATGACTTCAGTTGGTTTAATTATCCATGTTAGAATTCTACAGGACTAGTAGAGACTTCCTGAAGTTATTTTCTTAAGGTAAATTTAAAAAAAATGGCATTAAGAATATTGGCAATAATGACAATTATTTCATACTGTGTACTATCTTACCACTTGAAGAGGAAGGCATCATTTTCATATTTTTTTTAATTTAGAAACTTGCATGTACGATGAATAATTGTCCAAAGCTTTAGAGCTAATGAATGTGCAGTAGTACCCAGAGATTGAGATGGAGACAAGGAGTGTGTATATGTAGTAGGCTAACATGGATATTTGAAATGCTTGAAATGATCCTAAATATAAAAGTATATTTTCTCAAGGGAAAAAGCCCTCATTGTAGAAAAATAGAGACATTATGGGATTTGAACAAGATTAAATCCATGGGGATCTGTGGGAACAGTGGAGGAACAGGAAGTGGCTACATCATTGTAGCAATGTTAAGTGTCAAGTGATCTGAAAACTGCATTGAAAGTTAAGTTTAATCATAGGGTAAACAGGATTGGGTAAAAATACTAGATAAAAAATTGGAATTTGTCTATTGGTATATTCACTTGTTCCTCTTCTGTGTCTAGTATTGGGACTCTCTGCAAGCGGACTGATTCCTCTTAAATATGTGTCCTGTGATCACATCGCATCCTTCTTCCCTCTGGGTCATGACGGAATAGCAAGTTATTCCCAGAGTGTCCATTATGTATTGGGATCCTTCTTGAGATTTTGCCTACAGTATCCCACAGATTCTCAGGAAAACCATTTTGTACAGGTCATCTTAAGGATGAGTGAACTGAGGCAGGAACATAGAAGTAAATTGCTGACAATTTCATACCTACTCGGTGGCAGACATCCCACTGATGGCTCCATAACTGCTTTTTGCTGCAATTGCTCCTTTGAGTTGCCATTAGCATTTGATGAATATTTATTTTCTCCGAAGAAGGTATAAATGTGTTAAGGCCAACAACATTTGTATGCCTTTACGTTAATCATGATTCCTATTAGATCTGTAGCACATAGTAGGAACTTAGTGAACCAGAAAAAAAAAAAAAAAAGTAAATTCTCAGTGTGAAGAATTCTGACTTGTTGAGTAATTAAAAACACAAATTAAATGGTGATGGTAACATTTAAATCTGATTTTGATCTTTATATGAAATAAGAAAAGTGGATTTGACAGCTGTGATCTACACAAAACCTTTATTTAAAAAATTCATTTCTAATATCTCAGATTCTCTATTTACAATCTTTGTTTTCATTTTTTTTAATTCTCAAAGAGCTATTTTCACCCAAGTTAGTTTCATTGATAGGGTTTCTGTAATTCCTTTCTGAAATCATAGTCAAGGAATGTTTTTTTTTTTTCTTTTTGGAGATTTCAAAAAAGAAAAATACTTAATATCAGTATGAATAACACATGTGCTCATTGCAGCATAATGTTGGTGCAATCTGTGCTTGATACAGTTATAAATAAGTCTTTGAAAGCATTTTTCTGTATTTTAAATAAAGGCTATAGAAAGCCAGCAAGAAGGATCTCGTCTTGTTAATATCACAAGCTGTTTCCCCACCTGCACTCGGAGCAGCTTTAGTCCAGCAGCTGTCTGGGTTCGTGTTGGCACATCACTGCCTGCACAGGAACCCCATGGTTTACACAGAAAATGAATCGGCCACAGTTCCAATGGGGGTCTTTAATAATCCTTCCTCTAATGCTACCATGTGTGAGCATCAGGCTTTGCAGGGGTGTGAGGTGTGGAGATTCGGGAGGATTATTTAAAGCCACTCAATTTCGAAAGGTAGAAAAGAGCATTACAAAAAGCGGACAGAGCTTTGCATTTGTCTTGCATGGAGATCCAGTGCAGTTTATGTTGATATTAGAGTTAGATGTGCAGCGTTACACAGCAGCTGAATAGTTGAATGTAATTATGTGCTTCATTCCATTTGGCTTCCTTTAACATGGGCATATATAAACCTAGCATATATACTTAAGTGGATTATTTACCAAATATTTGCTGTGAACATAATAAGCTAAAGGGAACGCATGTCTGTCTGTCCAGTAGTATCTATGGAGGTTCAATCCTGGGGAAAAATAAATTGATGTGTTTGACTTATCAATATGTAATTGGATGGCCACTGGCCTTTCAGGAGTAAAGCAGTAGTTTATTTCTTTTCAGTCTCTTTTTCCCCCCCAAACAAGAACTGCTAAAAGTATTATCCCTGGTAACCAATGAGTAATGTTGTTGTAGGCCATATGTATACATGAAAAATAACTTGTTGAAACTGAAAACTCTTCTCCAGGAAATCTTAATTCTCTTGCTATACCTGTAACAACTTTGCACTTGGTTTTGTGATCATTTAGAGCTTTTTTGTAGACTAGTATATGATGGGGGAGGTAAGGTAAAGGTTTCATTTGCTTGGAGAAACACTGTGTACCTTTACAGAGTCGTAACACTGGAGCCTCATCAACCAACTTTTGCGCCACACTTGGATTTAAATTCCAACAGTCTGTAATCTTTGGGGATGTCCATTATTGTCTAGAGATTTTTATATTCAGTAGTACATACTGACATTGTACACTCAATACAGTAATGCATTTCCTTTAGAGATAAGATCCTAGGCACCTAAAAACTGAGGATGAATGATACAAGACTCGGACCACAGGGTTCTCATTAACGTAGGGATAAGAGACAAATTCATCAAGTAGAAGCAGAAATGGAAGCATACAGTCAGATGAGAGGCTGGGTATTTCTCAGGAGGTAAAACAAAAAGGCCTGTGAAAACGGAACATCTTAGAGAAGGGCTTAGAAGAGAAATTTGAACGTTTCTAGGTGCATTAACAGGCAACCTGAATAATACATGCAAAATATGGTTGTGCACCATATGAAGCTTGCTATTGTTGGAGCCAAATAAATAGAGCATAGAATCAGTCAGAAAATGAGTCTGCAAAAGAGATGAAAGTCATATCACAGGGATATTTCATTTTTCCTTAAAGTTCTCAGAATGAAGAATATACCGATATGAAACAAGGCAAAGGTCAGCACGCTTATATTTGTGTTTTTGGAAGAATCTTCTAGCAGAGGGTAGTGTAGACTCTAGAGAGCCATGGGGAAAGGTGACAAGCTATGAGGGTGTTGCTAGTTCACAGTCACATAATGAGAGAAATGGCAGGAAACTTGTAATAGGTGAGACATTTAGTAGGTAGATTTGTCATGGCTTATTGAAATGATGAAGTGAGTGTGTTAGGTCTCTGAATCGGTAAATCTGATTTCGGTCATTTTTCATAAGGTTTGAAGAACATCAGCCCTGTTAAGTTATAACAGACAATGGTGGTTTTCATCTCCACTGCTCTGAATACTTGTAAGCTCTGAACATTGCCGTGGTTTTACACAATACCATATATGCAATTCACAGCCTGGTAGGTCAGAGCAACCAATGGCTGGTTGCAATAGAGCTTGACAGATATTTTGTGCCTGTCACTGTCTTACACAGTCTTAAGCCGCAGACTAAAGATGAGTGTAGCTGCCCTCCTTTAAGTTAAAACAGCTCACACAGTACTTTGCCCTAATATTGTCAAGAAGCACAATTCCTTTCCCAGAAAACTGCTCTAATTGGATTCAGTGGACCTTAACTGACTTGTCACAGCTACGCTCAGGGTGAAGGTGAAATCTTTGAGGAGTTTGTTCCAGAAAATAAGAGCTGAGTCTCTCTGATGAAGGCATTTTAAAAGTACATATATTTATGCCATTCTTTTCCTGCTACCTTCCCATGATCTTTATTATATGTGACAAATGACCAGAAAAAAGAAAAACAGCCTGTAGGGTGTGATTTACATGTAGAATCTTGTATGATGGGTTTATGCTTTTAAATATATGTTGATATATGAACATAAACTTTGGAACTTAAATTGGAATTTTAAAACTGGAATTTTAATTTTCTAACAGGTGGGATATTGCTGTAAAAGGAACACTACTTATGAGGACTCTGGCAGGTGTCCTGGATAATCACTTGATCAAGAAAAGGATTGTAACACCTTGGTAAGTAGTTTTGTTAAGCTTCTAAAATCTGAGCGGTGTAAAAATCATCCTTTAAAATAATTGTCTTTTTTTCTTGCTAAACAGAAATAAGTTTGGGTTACATTTCTCATCCCAATTTTCTTAGTTAAAATGAAGTACCAGGATTATTAACCTTTTGATATTTTATATAATACAAACGTGCATATACCACATACATATGAGTGCACCCATGTAGTTATTACTTAACATTGAAACATTCTAGTCAAAGGCTTGATGTGCCTAGGTTAAGAAGTGGAATGTATGACCACTTTTTGAAAAATATGCATCTGCTCTTTCACACAAATATTATTTTGTCCCAGATAGTACAAACATGATATTCTAAATTGTATAAATGATAAATTATTTAAAGCATTTTGGTTCTTCTTGCTGTTAAGGGAGAGGCTATTGTGTACTTGGCCTACTTCCTAGGGAGTCACAATGATGTTTTAATAAGTAATGCAATGCACTTTATCTCTTAATTTACATGTTAGAAGAAGTATGGCAGGTAGAAAATTGGAGATCAGACTTACAGAGTGCCAGGTACCTAGTGTATGCGTGTGTGTGTGTTTGTGTGTGTGTGCATGTGCGTGTGAAGAATAGCTCATTGAAAGAGAAAATAAACATTCCGGGAGGAAACCCCACGGATGGCAAGCCAGTGAGAGTGAGTTAGCTCTGCTAAATGATTAAGAGGCTGAAAAAACTTCAAATTTCAAAATTCTGCTCTTCTTCACTTTTCTTGAACCTGATTTACTAACAAGCAAGTTGACATTAAATCCTCATTTCTTAGAAATTTTAGTATTAACAAAGTGTATGAAGCTTGTCGCTTGGAAATAGAAAAGACACTTCTCAAGATACACCACTTGGGTTACCTTTTGATGTGAATATAACTAATGCTTTTAATGAGTTTGATTATATATCTGGATTTGAGGGTACTTGAATTGTGAGGAGCTACACATAGGAATGAGAAAAAACTGGTGAAGATCTTCAGGTCAATCAACTTCTGAAAGTGTCAAACATGGCTATTAAATTGTCTGTTTGTCCCTTTATAGACACCCAATAAGAGAAAGGACTGAATTGTTTTAAGATTCATAGTTAGCTCCTAAATGATTCTACTTATCCCATACCTAAAAGTAAAGGCATGTTTATGAAACTTTGCAACCTTTTGTCTGAAAAGCTCTCAGTAATGAATTATGATACTAACGGGCTCTGTGAGCTCAGTGTGTGGTTTGAATAAGTGCTGCTAGACCTTCTGAGATGGCCTGAACATTTTGCACCGAGAAGCAAACGTTCAAAGCTTTCTGCTGTATCCCCTATAGTATTCACTTTAGCCGAATTTCATTCTGATTCAGTAATGGGTGAGTACAGGTATTGGAAGAAGAACTTCATTCTTTGCCTTAAACTCTAAATTTTTTAAAAATTTTTCCTCTAATTTCTGATTAATGGCACCCTTGATTTTGATTTATATTACCCTATTATTCATTACATGGAAGAAAAAGAAGTCACTTTTTTCCATTTAATTTTAAAAATTAGGGCTAGCACTGATGGAATTTAAAATCAAATTATCCTGTCAGACTGACAGATAAATCTCAGGAGTTTCTAATGAGATTCTCCCCTGGCAGGATACCACACCTCTCCCTTGCCCAGACTCCTTTTCTTGGCGTTGACAGTGAGTGACAGTGAGCATCTGTGTTTTGAAATATGGTGCTATTCATGGCATTTTGGTTTGTATTGAGAAATTTGGGGGTGGCTTGCTTCCTTGTTTGTTCTAGGTTAAGTGGGGAACAGTGTATACACCAATGTCACATGAACAGGTCTATTGCTGTGGAAAGCTATAGATAATTACCATACACCTGCAGTGGGTAATACAGAGTACGTTCACCACATTTTGCCTTTGCCTTTACACATTAGTGTTCTTCAAGGACTTTTTGTGCTATAGAACGGGTGTAAATAGGATAAATTCTTATTTTGCTGCTTGTTCTTTTTTTTTTTCCTCATTAACTTAAATTTTAGAATCTTAACTCCTTTCATGGTGTTGAAGACTACTCTCTAGTTATGTATTGGGTTAACATTTTTGTTTCATGTCATAAAAGAAACTGCTTGCTGGTCTTTAAAATGTGTAACAATTATTAACCAGAATAGTGTACCTGTGCTTCATTCCTTTACTAAAGAATATATCTAAGAAAAAGGAGCATTGTGTTTCTTTGAACTTCCTAAGTAACTGAATTGCTGATTGGTAATTGGAAATGCTGGTAACTGAAAATGTCTTGCAGAAACACAGGGAATACAGCAAAGGGGATGAGTTGTAATGGAGCTCTGCCTGTGAGCAGTGTCCTGGAGTTGAATTCATTGCAGGGTGCAGTTGGTGATAGACTGAGCCTGTTGCCTGACTGTAACTGAAGAACTGATGAAACATCTCCAAAGCTTGTTTGCTAACATGCGCAGGAAGGAATTTTACTTTTACTTCTTAGGTTTTTTTGGTCGTCAGTCAGAAGCTGCAGCTGTAATACAGAACCTGGCTTCTTCATTATAGTTATATTTTTGCATGTTGTTGCAGTCTCTAAACACAGGCTATTAAGCAATAGGTACCCCCTGAGAAGTCTGCCTTGGTTACTCAATTACTATTCCAAAATGAGAAATGGCGAAGATATTATGTAATAACTCAAGGAACAGATGATACTCAGAAGAAAATGTGGCAAGGCACCTATGTGTAGGCCCTGAAGAGCTGTACATAGTGTACATTAGCTAAGAGTCTTAATAAAAGAACAGAAGGAAGGAAAAATAACACAGAATGAAGAATGAATTACTTAAGATTAAATAGTTTCTATTACAGAAATAGGCTACATGGAGAGCTAATGGCAAGCATTTTCTACAGACAGATGGAATGCTCTCATCTCCCAATAGTATTGATATGAAGTCTCTGTTAAGATTCGTTTTTCCTGAAACATTTGCATATAAATATAAACATCATTACTAGGGGCTAATTGCCCTGTAGGAACTGAAATGTGGGAATGAGCATCTTTAGTCGTTTTTATTATTATTTTTTAAAGTATCTCTAACACGCATCATATTTGGTACTGCATGGCTGCAACAGATAATTACCACCATTAAGAATCTCAAACGCAAAATCAAAACCATTTGGAATGGCTTCCAGGGCAACCCAGCACAGTGAGTAGCCACCAAAATGAGTATATGAGGTTTAGGTTCATGCATATTCATAAGGATACTTAATTTGACATTCATAGTAGGGGGCTTTTGAAAGCTTATCAAAAGAGCAGCCCCCAAACAAGACCAAACATCAAAGGTAAGAAGATGCAGTACATCTCGTTCCCACACACATACAAATAGTGCTTACAGGAGGCAATGAATAACACTAAAGGAATTATTTATTTTAACTACTCAGAGGAGATGGCAATTTGTACGAAGATGTAAACCACAAGCCTTCACTTTTATCATTCATCATATTGATCAGAAAGGTCGGGAGTAAGTTATTCAATCCATGGATTGCACACCACAGTTTTGAACACATGGGCATGTAGATTTGTAGGATTAACTCCCCTTGCCTTTGCAGAACATGAGGAAGAATGTGAAGGCATGTCCTGAGGACAGAAAAAAACACCAAGGGAGAAAATCCAGCCATGTTTGAGATGCTGCCTGTGACAGAAACATGGTCTGTTTGGTGGGTGGGTCTGTATATTCAGCCTACAGGTGCTGCCTTGTTCAAGTGTGGTGTTGGAGGGATCTTGCTGACACTTACACTTTTCAAAACCATTTCCATGGCATTCAGCAAATGTTTGTTCTGGTGGAACAAATCTGTTAAATTATAGATTAGAAACAGTACAAAGAAACCTTTACAAATGTTTCAGTTTCACTTTTGCACAAAGCAAACGGCATTATAGTTGACTGCAGCACTCATTGATAGAATAAAACATCTACCTAACAAGCTGGTGTGCTCGATGTGCTAATTCTATCCCTCCACCTCCCCACGTAAGCTCAATGTTGAGGGTTGTGGGTGCGTGAAGGTCTGAAAGTCACAGGTGGTTGGCTCTCATCCCCTCCTTTCAAAGTCTACTTCTGCAGATCCCTTTCACTTCCCTGATCTATTCCTCTCCTTACTCCTCCTCCTCCTCAGATACCTTCCCCAGCCGCTTGACTGCCCATTCTTGCTAGGAACCGTCAAAATATGGAAAAAAATGGACTCTTTTGCCTTAAGAGTGGCCCCTTATTATTTAATAGATCTTAACTTTTGTTCAGTCTCAGCCTAATTCCTTCGCATAATCATTACATTGGAGAAATGTGGAGAATGATGTATTAGCAGTTGTAAAACCACTTGGAGGGTGGATGTCTGCAGTACTGGAATTAACATAGGTTTCATATGACCTGCTGATGAACATAAGTAGAGGTGTAAGTCAATGATTAAGTCATTTTAGCACCTAGAGAACAATATTGTTTAATTTAGTGACTTTTTACTTCATAAGGAAGTTTGATACTTAGATTTCTATGCTATATTTTGATGACTAAATAAAATTGTCTTAATGACAATTTTAAAATGTTTTCTTACAGTTCTTTGTATTAAAATTTAACAAGATGGATAAGTTGA
This sequence comes from Oryctolagus cuniculus, assembly GCF_051225735.1. Taxonomy (NCBI): domain Eukaryota; kingdom Metazoa; phylum Chordata; class Mammalia; order Lagomorpha; family Leporidae; genus Oryctolagus; species Oryctolagus cuniculus. The sequence continues at coordinate 53,958,395 of NC_142872.1, forward strand.
GGAGAGGATTCCTAAAAAGGCCAAATTATGTAAATTGCAACTTTATTCAAACCACCCTTTGGTAATATACCCCAACATGTTATTAAAAAAGGCATGTAAGTAGTCAGAAAAAGTATGGAAAATGTGTACTATGAAAGGATATACATGGATTTCGAAGTACTTTGAATGAAAATATTCACATTTAAATTGCGTTTTCCATGAACTGTAACTTAATCCTCCTATAATTATGTTTTAAAATGTTTGAAAGTGCATCTTAAACGTATCAAAATTAATTATAAGTATATAATACTTACATTAAAGAACAGTATATTCAGAGAAATAGAATGAGTAAAAAACCACAGGAACAATTTCATGTGTGTATTTATGTGTCTAAGATTAAGAAAATACCCCCAACTATTTGCAAAAGAAGAATTACTCAGGAAACTGGGCTGGGAAAGTGGCTGTGTTTAGGAGGGAATGATTTAGACTTTTATTCACATAATATAGCAAAAATAAAATCAAGAAGGAAATGAGCTAAAATTGTAGATGAATGAAAAGTCAATTTAGAGTAAATGTAAAGCTAAAATCTTTTTAACAATGAAATGACAATTTAGATAATTACTTTTTGTGATCTCTGGACTTCTAAGCATAAACAAACTTTAAGCATGAAAGCAATGCAAACAATCACCAGGGAAAGATCAATATATTTGAATTAAAATTTACAGACATTTATACATCAAAAACTTATTAGCGAAATTAAATGATAAATAAAAAATGCAGGAAGTACTTTTCCAAAAGTCATAAGTAAAAGATAAAGGATTTTGAAGCTCTAAGGTCTTTATTTTAATGGTCAACAGTGGTAAACAGACTTCAAAATATAACAACTACAAAAGAATAATAAACAAATTAAAATAGTTCAGCTTCAGTTGTAATGGAAAAAAAGATTTAAAAACAAACAGGAGACCTTCTTTTTTCTTTGTGTTTCTTTTGCTTTTGTTTTCCTTTCCAACACAGCAAATACTTGAAAAGATGAAAATTCTCGCTGTATGTGGGAGAAACATAGGCAGTCTTACAGACAACTGGTGAGCTCACAAATGAGTATTGGCATTCTGAGAAGCAGATTTACTGCTGTAGAACAAGAGCTGGACATTCTTATTGAAAATATACTACTTGTTCAGAACTATAAGAATACTACCTGTATAAATGATAAAAAAACCTGATTACTAAAAAGCAGAATATCAATTTGATTCTGGCATTCTAAAAATGTCCCTGTTAATAGGTAATACTTTATATCATTTATGCTATGGTATCTCCAGCTATTTATACTGATTAGAATTCAGTGGTCCTCACATTTGACTGGTGATCTGCTTTCTAGTTCTCATGGTCTGTACAAGTGTCAGAGAAATTCCTAGAAGTCCACATTCTGCAAATAAGTCATTAGTGGGAATACAGAGGGGCAATCACATATTGGAACTCAGTATGTCCTAGCAGTATTAGCAGTAGTGCCAGTCATTTTCTATTAAAGTTTTATAAAGTACCCCCACGTTTTTGTTATGTTTAACTTTTGTGGATCTTTTGAGAGTCAAAGGATTTTTTTTTTTTTTTTTTTTTTTTGCTGTAGTGAGTTTTGTTGTGTTGCTGTTATGCCATAGTGGTTATGTATTCATCTTGCAGGATATTTTATGGATTTTGTTTGAGAACTTGTTTACTGAGATCATAGAGATACTTTACTAATTTCTAGTAAAATTTTTATAGCTTGATTTTGTATCATTTTAGAGTTTTGATTTATCTGAAGTTGATTTTTCTGTATACAAAGCACTTTGAATCTACCTTCATGCTTTCTAGTATGGGTGAGATAATTCTCTGTGTGATATTTATTGAGTAGCTCCTCAATTCTCAGCAGTGTATGATACTACCTGATATAAAAAGGAAATTCAAATAATAAGGGCTCACTTTCAGGGATTCTGTTTAGGTCTATTACCAATTATATTAGTGATCAGATTCTCTTTTTTTAATTTTAATTTTTTATTTATTTTTTTATTTTTTGACAGGCAGAGTGGACAGTGAGAGAGAGAGAGAGACAGAGAGAAAGGTCTTCCTTTTGCCGTTGGTTCACCCTCCAATGGCCGCCGCGGCCAGCGCGCTGCGGCCAGCGTACCGCACTGATCCGATGGCAGGAGCCAGGCACTTATCCTGGTCTCTCATGGGGTGCAGGGCCCAAGGACTTGGGCCATCCTCCACTGCACTCCCTGGCCACGGCAGAGAGCTGGCCTGGAAGAGGGGCAACCGGGACAGAATCTGGCGCTCCGACCGGGACTAGAACCCCGTGTGCCGGTGCCGCAAGGCGGAGGATTAGCCTAGTGAGCCATGGCGCCGGCCCCAGATTCTCTTAATAGTTATTACTTTTAAAGTCTGATAAAGCTAACCAGTCCCATTAGAATGCTTTATTTTTAAAAGAATGTTTTATATGGTTGTGGACTTGTGTGTTACATTTTCATTGCTCTATCCAAAATAATTGACTTAAAAAACACCTGTTTATTTGTTGAGAATTCAATAGGTCAGAATTCCAGTAAGGAGTATCTCTGTTCTGATCAAACAGGCAGACTGAGTTCTTCTTTATCATGTTTGGTTCTAAGCTTATACTTGTTGGTGCTGTAATTCCTTATGGTTGTGTAACTGATATTAGAACTTTTTACTTATACTCTGGTGGATGCCTTTAGCTCTTAATGACTGTTCCCAATCCTTACCATGTGAAGCTGTCCAGGTTTTGTTTAGCAACAGCAGGTTAGGTCCACTCTTGATTCAAATCTCTGACTGCCTCTTTTGTTAACCAGGAGAACAGCTTTGTTCTTTTAGGAGCATTCTTGCGATTAAAGTATCCATTTTGTGATTGACTTTAAGTCAATCTTGATTACATCTTCGAGATCCTATTTGTCATAAAACATAAACAGAGGCATTCACATTCTAGTCTCAAGAACTAGAACAGGAAAACTTGGGTGACATCTTTGTTAAGACAAATGTTCATAAAATATTTTTTTGGGAAATAAGTATATATGCTGTAGATAACATATGGATAATACACATATTAGACAGGTATTATGAAGGTGATGAAACACACTGGGTTGATCCTCTGCCTGCGGCGCCTGCATCCCATATGGGCACTGGTTCTAGTCCTGGTTGCTCCTCTTCTGGTCGAGCTCTCTGCTGTGGCCCGGGAGGGCAGTGGAGGATGGCCCAAGTGCTTGGGCCCTGCACCCGCATGAGAGACCAGGAAGAAGCACCTGGCTCCTGGCTTCAGATCAGCCCAGCTCGGACTGTTGCAGCCATTTGGGGAGTGAAAAGGAAGACCTTTCTCTCTGTCTTTCTCTCTCACTGTCTGAATTCTACCTGTCAAATACATAAATAGAACCTTAAAAAGAAAATAAAAAAGAAATGACTACAACTTTGTAGTCAATAATCCATAAAATTATTTATCAAATTGTGGTTCTCATATCATTTGTACTCATAAAATTTTGTTTTTCCATAAAAAGTGTGTCATGTACAGATAAAATGAATTTGGGAAATTTTCAGAGAGGATTTTTTTTTCTGGTTGCTTTTGCTTTTTAAATTTTTATTTCTGAGTAGTTTTAAATTCATGAAACACAACGTTTGAGGCAGAAATATAGAGTTCTCAGATACATTGCTCCATGTCTTCTGTTATTGAACATCTCAGATTAGTTTAAATTTTTTTTTAATGATTTATTTATTTATTTGAAAGGCAAAGTTACAGAGAGGCAGAGGCAGGGAGTAATAGAGAGGTCGTCCATCCACTGGTTCACTCCCCAAATGACCACAGTGGCCAGAGCTTCGCTGATCTGAAGCCAGGAGCCTGGAGCTTCTTCTGGGTCTCATACATGGGTGCTGGAGCCCAAGGACTTTGGCCATCTTCCACTGCTTTCCCAGGTCATAGCAGAGAGCTGGATTAGAAGTGGAGCAGCCAGGACTTGAACCAGTGCCTGTATGGGATGGCAGCACTGCAGGCGGTGGCTTTACCTGCTACACCACAGCACCGGCCCCAAAGATCAGTATTTTTCTAATCATCTAGTGCCCACATCTAGGGACCACCTCTAGCGTCCCATATTTTTTTTTAATCCTATTCCTTTTGTCTCTCTCAGCCTCTTGTAATCAATATTCTATGTCCAAATTGAGGTGTTTTTTTTGTTTTGTTTTGCTTTGTTTTAATTTTAGCCCCTTCATTGGAGGGAAAATATGCAGTATGTGGCTTTCTATGTCCAGCTCATTTCACTCAATGTGATGTCATATAGTGTGGGGAGCAATCCGGACTAGACTAAGTTACTCGAATTAGGACTTATTCTATGCATCTGCTCTCCCACAATATGGCGCTGGGAGAGAAGTAAACAGCTTCCGCACAGCTGCCTCCAGTTCAACCAATTAACTGTAGGACTTGCTCCTGATTGGAGAGCAGCGTACTCAGCCGAGTTGGGATTGGCGGAGGAGGACTATAAAGGAGGAGAGAGACGGCATGCACCGGGAACATCTATGGGGAACATCTAAGGGAACCCGTGCAGCCCCCGAAAGAGCCGGCCGGCGGTGTGCCGCTCCCCTGCGGAAGTGGGGAATGTGGCCAGGGGGAACTGCCCTTCCACGGAGGTGGAAGGGATAGTAGCCAACCCGGGAAGAACCAGCAGCAAACCCGGGGAGGGCCGAGCAGACAGAAAGAACAGCGCAGGGTCCTGTGTTGCTCCTCCACGAAGAGGGGGAGCGACATAATGGTGCCGTGACTCGGATATGAAGCCTAGGCAGGGTTTAGTGTCGTTCCCCCATGAAGACGGGGAGCGACATAATGGTGCCGTGACTCGGATAGGAAACCTAGCTCGGGATAGGAAACCTAGGACGGATAGAAAACTTAGGAGGGAAGAAACGTGACTCGGATAGGAAACCTAGTTCGATGGGAAACCTGACTCGGATAGCAAACTTAGGAGGGAAGAAACGGGAAGAATTGGGAAAATATCGGAGAGAGAGACTAGCAAACAGCCTAGGGAAAATACCGGAGAGAGAGACTAGCAAACAGCCTAGGGAAAAGCCGGACGAAAAGGGTGCCGGAAGAAGCTATTGAAAGCCTAGGCATAGACTCGGATACGGACTACGGGGGGAAGCTGGGAGAAATCTCTAAGGTCGAAAGCGAAAGTGAAAGCTAGAACAAACAGACTCGGACGTGGACTGTGGGGAGAGGCCAGGAGAAATGAGGGAGGAATGTCGTTGGAGGAGAGCTTGGGGAAACATACCGGGTAGAGAAAAATGTTAGGGAAATTGAAGCCGCGGGGGGCAGGCCGAGGCGGATACGAAAGCCACTTTGGGATTCTCAAGTTAGCCCGGGAATAGGGGGCGAAAAGTTGAAACTAGAAGCTGAGACGCAAGCCAGGTTGGGATCCGTCTGATTAGCCCGGGGAGCAAAGGACGGGAAGCCAAACCGTGGGGCGGAGACGTACGCTGGGTTGAATTCGCCAGGCTAGCCCGGGGAACTTAGATTGAATCCTAGTGGCGGAGACGCAAGCTACGCTGTGTTACTCGCGGAAGCCGCCGCGTGCAGAGAGAGCACGGGGCGTGAATAGATAGGGAACGGGGCTGGCGTAGGCCGTGGTTCAGACGCGAAAGGGTTAAGCGTGGAGACCGCGGAGCGCGCGAAGCCAGAGCCGCGCAAAGCCGGGAAGCTGCGCAGATGAGAGAGGCGCGCGGGCTGAAGCGGCGAGGTGCCGGGAAGCTGCGGGGATAAGAGAAACAGAAGTTTGGAAGTGAAGTAAAAGAGAAATGGGAATGCTGGAAGATAGAAGTGAAATGGGAGAGGTAGGAATGCCCGGAGATAGAGAAATAGAGAAAAATAAGGCCTCCCCTCAACATGCCAATTAGAAGGCTTGGATTCGGTCTGCCCGATTAGTGAGGCGATGAGCACCTGGGCGGCTAGCCGCAGGTCACCGAAGACAGGCACGAATTAACATCAGTAAAGCTTCCCCACAATGCAACAATTAGGAGGCTTGGATTCGGTCTGCCTGATTTAAGGCGGTAAGCGCCAGCAAAGCTCGACCAGAGTATGAGCTGCAGGTCACCGAAGATAGGCACGAACCAACACTAATAAGTCTCCCCCACAATAAGGCAATGAGAAGGCTTGGATTCGGTTTGCCTGATAGGTCTTGTAAGTCCCCTGCAGGCAGAGCAGAGCATGCGCTGCAGGGCACCGAACACAGGCATGCATCAGCGCCTAAAAACCTCCTCACAATGGCGAAGAGAGGACCCGGATTCAGTTTTCCTGATTGATAGGACTTGTAAGAGCCTGTGGCAACTCTAGCAAGTAGAGCAGAGTGTGTGCCGCGGGACACCGAAGACAGGCGCGTATCAACGCTAAAAAATAAAAAGAAAGGGGGATCTGTGGGGAGCAATCCGGACTAGACTAAGTTACTCGAATTAGGACTTATTCTATGCATCTGCTCTCCCACAATATGGCGCTGGGAGAGAAGTAAACAGCTTCCGCACAGCTGCCTCCAGTTCAACCAATTAACTGTAGGACTTGCTCCTGATTGGAGAGCAGCGTACTCAGCCGAGTTGGGATTGGCGGAGGAGGACTATAAAGGAGGAGAGAGACGGCATGCACCGGGAACATCTATGGGGAACATCTAAGGGAACCCGTGCAGCCCCCGAAAGAGCCGGCCGGCGGTGTGCCGCTCCCCTGCGGAAGTGGGGAATGTGGCCAGGGGGAACTGCCCTTCCACGGAGGTGGAAGGGATAGTAGCCAACCCGGGAAGAACCAGCAGCAAACCCGGGGAGGGCCGAGCAGACAGAAAGAACAGCGCAGGGTCCTGTGTTGCTCCTCCACGAAGAGGGGGAGCGACAATATAGTTCTATCCATTTTGGTGCAGGTGATGAGAGTTCGGTCTGTTTTATGGCTGAATGGTATTTCATTACGTATAAAAGCCACATGTTCTACATCGGTTCATCCTATGATGAACATATTAGTTGATTCCCTGTTTTGGCTATCATGAACAATGCTGCTATAAATGTGGTGAAACTGTAGCTTATATAATGTGCTCATGTCTTTTGATAATATACACGATGGTGAGATTGCTGAATCTTGTGGCAAGTCTATCTCTAGTTTTTAAAGAAATCTCCATACTCTTTTCCATAGCGGTTACACTAATTTACATTCCCCCAGCAGGGTATTAGAATCCACTTTTGTGCAGATCTTCACCAACATTTGTTACTTCCTGTCTTTTTGATGATAGCCATTCTTACAGGGGTGAGGTAATACCTCATTGTGCTTTTGATTTGCATTTCCCTGATGGCTGGTGATATTGAACATGTTTTCATGTATTTGTTGGCCATTTGTATTTTTTATTATTAGTACAGTCTGTCCAGGTCCTTTGCCCATTTCTTAACTGAGTTGTGTTTTGTTGTTGAGTTTTTTAATTGCTTATATACTCTGGATATTAATCCTTTGTCCCGTAAGTGGCTTGCAAGTATTCCCTCCCACTCTGTCTCTCCACTCTGTTGATTATTTCCTTTGTTGTGCAGAAGCTTCTGAATTTGATATAGTCCTGTTTGTCTGACTTTGTTTTGTAGTGTGTGCTTTGGAGATTTTAACCAGGAAATTATCCACTATACTAAGGTCTTGAGGTATTTCCCCTTGTTTTCTTCCAGTGATTTCTCAGTTTCAGTTCTTACCTTTAGGTCTTTGATCCCTTTTGATTTGATGGCTATATATGGTGAGAGGTAGGAAACCAGTTCCTCTCTTCTACATATGTAAGTCCATTTTTGCTAGTCCAAATACTGAAAAGACTGTCCTTTCTCCATAGTATCTTCTTGGCACTTTTGTCAAAATTCCATTGTCTGTATGTATGTGGATTAATTTATGGAATCTGTCTTCTATTCCATTGATCTGTATGTCTGTTTTTATGCTAGTACCATGCTATTTTAATTACTACAGCTTTGTAGTATTCATTTAAATTGGGTGCTGGCTCCAGGTTTGTTTGGTTCTTTTCTCCCCATGGGTTTACTTTGGCTCCTTGGGCTCTTTTGTGGTTTTATGTGAATTTTAGGATATGTTTCTTAATTATGTGAAGACTGTCATTATCATTTTGACAGGGATTGCTTTGAATCTAAAGATTGCTTTATGTAGTACATACATCTTAAGAATATTAATTCTTTCAGTCTATGAACAGGGAATATCTTGCTATTATTTTTTCATTTTGATTTCTTTCATCAATATTTTACAGTTTTCATTGCGAGAGATCTCTCACTTCATTGGTTAAATTTATTACTAAATATTTTGTTTATTGTAGCTATTGTGGAAAAAACTTCATTGGTTTAAATTTCAATGAGATCATCATTAATTAAAAAAAAAGCTACTAGTTTTTGTGTGTTGATTTTATATCCTGTGACTTTACTGAACTGGTTTATTCATGCTAATAGTTTTTTGATAAAAGATTTAAATTTTTCACATACATAATTATGTCATCTGCAAGAGTAGGTATTTCTACCTACTGTTTGTGAGATCAATGTCCATAGTTCTTTCTCCCTCCTAACACATCAAGTACTGCACTAAGAGTGGGGAAAGAGGATGTCCGTCTCTTGTTCCACATCTCAGGGAGGAATGCTTTCAACTTTTCCTCACTGAAAGTGATTTTGGCTTTTGGTTTCTCATAGAAAGCCTTTATAATTTTGAGGTAGGCTCCTTCTACCCATAATTTGTTGATGGGTTTTATCCTGAAGGGATGTTGAATTTTATTGAATGCTTTCTCTACATCTATTGAGATGAACATGTTTTTTTCTACTTCTCTCTATTGATGTGATTTATGATGTTCATTGATCTGTCTGTTGAAACTTCCCTGCATCACTGGGAAAAATCCCACTTGATGGTGATATGTGATATTTTTGATGTAGTGTTGGATTTGATTTGCTAATATTCTGCTGAGAGTTGTTACATCTGTCTTCATTACAGATGCTGCTCTGTAGTTTTCTTTTTGTGTTGTGTCTGTTTGGTTTTGATATAAGAGTGATATCCCCACTCACTTTTGCTTTCTATTTTCGTGGTATATCATTTTCCAACCCATCACTTTCAGTCTATGTGTATCTTTACCTGTGAAGCATGTTTCTTGTAGGAGCATATATTTGGGCCTTTCTTTTTTAAAGTTCATTCAACAAACCAATATTTGTTAACCTGGGAATTTAATCCATTTACATTAAAGGCTAATACTGATAGATAAGAAATAATGCCTGTCAGATCGTTGATTGATGGCTGACTGTATCTACTCTGTTAGTAAATTTAGTGTTGTCACATGTTTCTGTGATGATTACATGTACTGTAGTACTCCAGTCAGTATTGGCTGGTCTGGTAGTGATGAATTCTCTCAGTTTTTTCTTGCCTGGGGGACACTTTGTTTCCTTCTGCCTCAGTACCTTGAAAATCTTGGAAACAGGAAACCAATGTCTTCAAAAAGAAAAATCCTTGTGATATTTCCAGTTAAATTTTATAAAATCTATAGAACAGTTGTGGAAAACTGACTTTTTAAAATTATTTATTTATTTTGAGAGAGAAATAGAGAAAGATATCTTTCATCTGCTGGTTGACTCCAAAGATGGCTACAGTGGCTAACACTGGGCCAGTCAAAAGCCAGGAGACAGAGATCTATCCACTGGTTCACTTCCCAAATGCCTGCAGTAATTAGGCCTGGGCCAGCATGAAGCCAGGAGCTCCAAACTGAGTCAGATCTTCAATGTATTTGAACTATTCAATGTAGTCAAACTATTTGAGCCAGCACCTGCTACGTCTGCATTAGAATGGAGAGCAGAGCCTTCAGTGAAAGCCTTGTATTCCAATAGGAGATGTTAGTATCTTACGCAGCTTTCTAACCACTCTGCCAAATGCCTACCACTCTTGGACTTCATGTTGCTTTTGCATAGGCCAGTTTGGTAAGCTGTCATCTTATCAACTTATATTTTATTTACTGTTTTCTGTGAATATAATTGTAATATCTATCACTGAATGAATCTATTTCTCTTTCTATGTATATGTAATTCTACATATCTATTTGGATGTTGACTTCTCATTCCAGAATGTGTCTAACAAAACTGATTTTTATCTCATCTCTCAATGAAATGAAAATATTTTCAGCATTTCACCCATGAAGATGCTATTTGCTATTAACTGGTTTTTGAAAGGGGGGTACTTTTAAAAAGTAAGTAGTTAACTAATTTGAAGAGCAGAGGGTGCAAAAGATGAGCAGAGCTGTCACTAGCTTATTCCCTAAACCCCCTCAATGGAGGAGTCTGAGCTAGGTAGAAGCCAGATGTCAGGAGCATGGTGCAGGTGTACCACATGGCAGGTAGGGACTCAATTACTTGAGGCATCTCTGCTGTCTCCTAAGGTCTGCATTAGCAGAAACCTGGAATCAGAAGCCAGAGCTGGATATCAAATCCAGTTACAGTGGTGTGGAACACAAGCATTTTAGCTGCTGGGTTAAATGCCTTCTCTGCTCTAATTTTTCTTGATCTCTGAAATCACTTATCTGACACCAGCTGAATGTTTTGATTCCTTTCAGTATTGGAATTACCAATGTTATATTGGGTATCGTGAGTTGAAGGACAAGGTCCCCAACAAGACTAGCATTACTTCAGATGGCAACTGTAAATGGGGCCCCAAGCCAAACTGTCTCTGGTCAACCATCAGTTTGGAACTTTCTAGAACACCACGATTTCCCTAATTCACTAGAACAACTCAGACTCAGAAAGGCCCTACACTTAAGATTGTCATTGCATTGTAAGGGATACAAATGAACAGTATGTGAAGACATGCATAAGGGAAGTCTGGAAGGACATCAAGTGCAGGAGATTCTGTTCCTTTGTAGTCCTCATGGCTGTGCTTCCAGTCCATGTTAGTGGGCTCTCCAGAGCTGCACTGTGTAGAGTTTTAATTAGCATTTCATTATATATGCATGGTGGAATAAATTCTTGGCCACATGATTTAACCCATTGGCCAGCGCCCCTACTATTCCTGGAGATGGGGTGCCTGAAAGTTTCAGCTTTGTAATCATGTGGCTGATTTTTCTGGCAACCAAATTCCATCCTGAAGGTATCTAGGAACCATGCCATGAGTTGGCTCATTAGCATAACAAAGACACTCCTGTCACTCTAGAAACTTCAAAGTATTTGAAGTTTGGAGTCTAGGTCATATACTTTAGGTGTGTGTGTGTGTGTGTTATATAACATAAGAGTTATCACTTCCTGCATTTTTAAAGTATCCAGTTTGGTAGTGTTAGCTACACTCACATTGTTTCACAACTAATCTGCAGAACTCACTGAAACCCTGTATCTGTTAGCAACAACTCCCTATTATCTATATTCTCTGCTTCTTTAACCACTCTTCTTTTTGTCTCTATGGACTTTGCTATGCTAGGTACTTCCTAATGATAAAATATTTATCTTTTGTGATTGGCTTATTTCACTTTGCATAACATTTTCAGAGTTTAATCCTGTTGCAGAATACATCAAAATTTCCTTTCAGAAATACTTTGTGTACACTAGATCCATTTTATCAAATTGAAGCAATTTTCTCGTTGCTCTGGTTTACTAGTGTTAGACATAAAGGGGCATTGAGTATATTAGATGTTTACTCAGGACCTGTATGATGATTTTAATTTTTATTCCTTGATTCGGTAATATAATAATATATTAAATTTCTTTGAATTTTCTTACTTAAAACTGCTCTTGCATTCCATGGTAAACTTAACTTGTATGTGATCTTATTAGTGTATACAATACTCAGTTTGACTTCTTAGATTTTGATAATGATTTTTTGCATCTGTGTTTAGTAACATTTGCTTACAATTTTATTTCTTATTGTTTTTTTAGTTTTAGAATTAAGATCATAAAACAAATTTGGGGATTTTTTTCTATTCTCTCAGATTTGTTGTAAATTTGGAGCAATCTATTCCTTAAAATATCGGTAGATTTAGTCTGAATAAACATGAGAGTAGAATTCTGGGAAGATGACAGAGTTGGAAATGCCTGATCTATTTTATGTAGACACCAGTTGTGCTGGCGGAATCTTTCTGATTTACCTATTTTGATAATCTGCAGCCAATACTGGAGGAACTCTTCAATAGCACATTGAGGTTAACTCTGGTTAACTTCAGCTCATAATGTAGCACCCTTACTTGCACAAAGCTTACTCACAGAGTCATGATGGGCATAAGGAACCTATCCTCCAAATATTGGGGAAATGACATCTGATCACCAGTGGCTACTTTTTATCAAAGAGGAATCAAATGCCATTGTCCATTGTTTTATGTTTTCTCATTGTTACACAGTCCCTTCTCCTTCTGGTTAAGTTGACCCCATTAGATTTAAAGGACCAGTACTTGAAAAACAATAGATGTATAAAAAGGTGAAATATGGTGCAAGGTTACAATAGAATTCTTTGCAGAAGAGAGATATTTTCATGGTAAAATATTGTAGAAGTATTGAATTAAGACTGTTTTATTTTTTTTTTAAGGTTTTTTTTTTTTGTTTTTTTTTTGTTTTTTTTTTTTTTTTTGACAGGCAGAGTGGACAGTGAGAGAGAGAGACAGAGAGAAAGGTCTTTCTTTGCCGTTGGTTCACCCTCCAATGGCCGCCGTGGCGCACTGCGCTGATCTGATGGCAGGAGCCAGGCACTTATCCTGGTCTCCCATGCGGGTGCAGGGCCCAAGCACTTGAGCCATCCTCCACTGCACTCCCGGGCCACAGCAGAGAGCTGGCCTGGAAGAGGGGCAACCGGGACAGAATCCGGTGCCCCAACCGGGACTAGAACCTGGTGTGCCGGCGCGGAGGATTAGCCTAGTGAGCCGCGGCGCCGGCCAAGACTGTTTTATTAATACATACTATCTTTTTTCACTTTTGTGTGCATGCTAGTTAGAAAACCTTGAATTAAAAATATGCTTTGTGTTACATTTTATTGAACAGTATCACTATATGAGATTATTAATAAATGAGTTCTAAAATGCATTTCTTTGCCATTCTTTAAAGAATTTTTACATTGGTTGGAAGAGATTATGTGATGTTCTCTGTGTACTCCACAAAAGTTCAGTACATACATACACTTGTGTCACCGAGTTTCTACAACTTCTTTTGTCGCCTCCTTCAACTCAGTTCAGTTTTTTAACAATGGTGTTACTTCATTCTCATGCAATATTTCTATACCAAATCTAACTCAAAATAATGGTTTGGCAAAGGTTCTCTAAGATCCAAAACTAGTTCTCAGAGTTTGTTCCTCTAGTTCGAACATCATCTGTACATCCCATACTTATTACTTGTTGAATATTATGGTTGGTGATCCATTAATCCAGTGATTATAGAGCGGACTGACATTATGTTTGTGCAAAAATTTTGAAAAAAGGAAGGAAAGAGGGAGTTGAGGGAGGGGAGAGAGGGAAGTATGATTTTCTAAGAATTGTACCTATGAAATCTGTTGAATGAAATCTGTTCTCTTTATATTAATAGAGTTTTTAAAATTCAGAGAGATGAATAGTAAAGACAGAGCAAAGAGTCCAAGTGTAGGTTTGCCTAACAAAATGAGGACACTCAATTGTATGTGAATTTTTGATAAACAATGAATAATTCTTATAATTTTGAATAATATAAAACTGTAGAAAAACAATATATGGGACATATTGTAGGGCTGAAAATTGTTTATCTGGTTTCCTCATTGCTATAGAAGAGGGAGTGAGTATATTTCACACACAGAGATTATGATTTGTTATATTTGTCATAAGGGAAGGTCTGGAAGGACATCAAGCACAGGAGATTCTGTTCCTTTGTAGTCCTCATGGCTGTGCTTCCAGTCCATGTTAGTGGGCTCTCCAGAGCTGCACTGTGTAGAGTTTTAATTAGTATCTCATTATATATGCATGGTGGAATAAATTCTTGGCCACATGATTGAACCCATTGGCCAGCACCCCTACTATTCCTGGAGATGGGGTGCCTGAAAGTTTCAGCTTTCTAGCTTTCTAGCACATAGTGGCCATGGCTCTATAAAAGGCCCGCCTCTTAGTTTATTCTTCCATTCTTTCAGTTTTTACTAATTCCAGGATACCCCTTCCCTCCGCATCCTTCATAGGTTCACATTCTCAGTTATCTCTTGTGACGTGGCTTTAGCCTCAGCTGTTGTCTCCTCAGTACAGTTTCATTTCAAGTAGCCTTCCTTTGGCACTCCGAACCTCTCCTTACCCTAGTTTTGTTTTTGTCAAAACACTCATCTTATGTCACTTCTTTATTTGTCTGTCATTTTCAGGTTTTTTTTTTTTCTCCTTAGGTGCATTATATTCTTAATTAAAGCAAAGATCTTTGACGTGTTTTTTCTGTTTTCTTTTTGTCAGTGTTGTATTATGTACTTACAAACATACCTGTCATTTGGTAGGTGGTCCATATAATATAAACAGTAAATAAATGGACTGTTTTGTGTTTACATATTTACATTTTATGGGAGTGCTCTCTGTTTTGAATTTTTATTCTTTTTTGTACTAAAATAAAATATTTAATTCTATTTTTCATATACACAGATTTAAGAATGTAGTGATACTTTCCTATCTGTATTTATGAAATTCATTTGTATACCTGGAACAAAATGTAAAAAACAAAATATATTTTCTACTAATATCTGGAATAGCCTTGAATAATTGGGTGATTAATTACAGATGTGCTGACTTAGGAAGAATGAAAGGATCTGGCAATAAACTGCTTATAGGATAGTTATGCCTATGCCATTTCACACTTCCACTTTTCCCCATCCTTCCTCTTTTCTTTCCCTCTCTTAATTTTTACAATGATCTACTTTCAGTTTGCTTTATACTTATAAGATTAACACTACACTAAAGAAATAGTTCAGCAAATAGTGAAAAGAAAAAATAAACACCATTCCTCAACAGTAGAGAAAAAGTCTATTAATAATCATCAAATCTCAGAATGTCAATTTCACTCCTATACATTATCTTTTAGGTACTTTGTAACTACCCATCAGGGAAAACTTACCATATTTGTCTTTTTGGGACTGGCTTACTTCACTAACTATAATGGTTTCCAGTTGCATCCATTTTGTTGGAAAAGACAGGATTTCATTTTTTTTATGGCTGAGTGATATTCCATACAGCATACACACCACACTTTCTTTATCAGTCATCTCTTGATGGACATCTGGGTTGATTCTATATTTTAGCTATATTGAATTGAACTACAATAAACATGGAGGGGGTACAAAGAACTCTTTCATATGCTGATTTCATTTTCCTTGGGTAAATTATCAGGAGTGGGATTGCTGGGTCATATGGTAGATCTATTTTCATCTTTATGAGGTGTCTTCATAGTGTCTTCCACAATGACTGTACCAGTTTACATTCCCACCAATGGTGGGTTAGGGTACCTTTTTGCCCACATCCTTGCCAGCATATTTTATTGGTTTGTTTCTGTATGAGAGCCGTTCTAACTTGGATGAGGTGAAAACCTCATTGTGGTTTTCATTTGCATTTCTCTGATGGCTAGTGATCCTGAGCATTTTCTCATGTGTCTCTTAGCCATTTGAATTTCCTCATTTGAAAAATTCCTGTTCAAGTCTTTTGCCCATTTCTTAACTGGACTTTTTGTTTTGTTGTTATTGAGTTTCTTGAGTTCTTTATAAATTCTCAATATTAGTCCTTTATCAGTTGCATAGTTTGCAAATATTTTCTCAGATTCTGTGGGTTGTCTCTTCAGCTTGCTGAGTATTTCCTTTGCAGTGTAGAAGCTTCTTAGCTTGATGTAATCTCGTTTGTCTATTTTGGCTTGGATTGCCTGTTTATTTAGAATTTTTTTAGATAGATGATTATTTATACACCTTAACTCCCTGCATCTATATTCTATAGATTGGTCAACTAATTCTACCATATTTTACTTCTGTATACCAGCAGTCACAGATAATGGGTTTGCTTCACTGTCTGTCCTCTATGTGACACATAGTTTTGTTTTTGAGACTTTATCTTTTATCATTCTATCACATACTTTAAGCCATTAGGCTATTTCTTAAGAAAAGGTGACAAATCAGAGGGATTCCACAGTTCTTTTCCTCAGAAAGGTTTCTCTACTAGACATTTATTATTGAAATCATCTGCCTACGAACTCAAAAGGCTTCTATGGCAAAACAACTTGGCAACCTATGCTAAATTAAAGAAAAACAATTAAATTAATAACATAGCAGTTATGTAAATATACATTTTCTTTCCTAATGTATGTTCTTGCTTGTGCACAGAGAATAGATGGTAGGGGAAATTTTCAAATATTTCAAGTTGTTTGTTTAATTGAAATATTCTGAGCCCATTAACTGAAGATAAAATTTGTTATGTTAAGATATGTTTTATGGGGGCCAGAGCCATGGCACAGTAGGTTAATTCTCTGCCTGCAGTGCCAGCATCCACATGGGCACCGGTTCTAGTCCCGGTTGCTCCACTTCCAATCCAGCTCTCTGCTATGGCCTGGGAAAGCAGTGGAAGATGGCCCAAGTCCTTGGGCCCCTGCAACCGTGTGGGAGACCTGGAAGAAGCTCCTGGCTCCTGGCTTCGGATGGGCGCAGCTCTGGCCATTGCAGCCATTTGGAGAGTGAGCCAATGGAAGGAAGACCTTTCTCTCTGTCTCTCCCTCTCACTGTAACTCTAACTCTCAAATAAAATAAATTAAAAAAAAAATCTTAAAAAAAAAAGATGTGTTTTATAGTATGTTGATCATCAAATCTGAAATGAGTCATGAGAGTGTAGAATTTTTCTGCTCTATCCATAGACTGAGTACGCTTTAAACCTGAGAGTTCTGTGTATGCTCTGCTACTAATAGGTTACTATGTTCCATGTATAAATTTTTAAACTATTCAATAATAGTCATACATTATATCTTTAGTCTATTTTCATATAACTTACATTGTATTCAAAGAGAAGTATCTGGAATATATTAGCTTTGTCTGCTCACTATACATCCCAGCAAGATGTTGATCACTTAGTGGGTAATTAAATGCTTACTGTATTTACATGCATTTTTAGAACTGAACGTATGTTAAAAACTTGGAATGTAGAGTCAGATTTGAATCTTGATTCCAACTCTTAGAATTAAAAGCCATGAAACCTTTAGAAAGTTGTACAATATACTTCAATTTACTTTTTATAAAACTTTTAATAATCATATTGAGAAATTTACTTGTCCATTATAAAGATGAGGCATTATGCATACAAAGGTCTTAATACAACCAATGCTAATTTTTTGTTATCTAATTCATAGGCATAACAGAAAAGACAGATTTCTTCTATGTGTCTTTTTCTTCTTCAAGAATATTTCCGTTTATTACAGAAAAAAGTGACTCATAAGGAATTACAAATAAATTAATCCTGTATCATCAGACATTATTGAACATTGTGTTGCATTGACTTCTACCAGCAGGTTTGTGCATGTTCATATTGGGTCAACACTAGGGACATAACTTTCCTTCATATGATTAAACACTGTTTCACTCTACAACTATAATTGATATCCTCAGAATGGATGACTTTCTGGCTTTATGGTTTTTAAATGAATAGGAAAATGAAACTAAGTGAAATATTGCAAAGAGTGATTAACATTGTATGTATGTTATGGAGATAAACAGAGAATACATTTGAAGAAAACTATTAATTTACTTAAAGGATAGCATGCAGATTATTTTTGTTCAGTTTTTTCTAAAAATCTCCACTTATCATATTTACTCAATATGATGAACATAACAAACTTTTAGCACCACTTATCATAGAATATGTATTGTTGAAATGCTGCCTTCAGAGTTGAATGTAAGGACTATATGCATTACTAGTCCTATTTGGAGACATGTTATTTCTGCGCTGAATAATTTTAATATAACACAATATTCTACTTTTATGCTGAAATGAAACAAAATTCCCCCAGTGTACTTTTTCTGATTTGTTCCCATAGGATTGTGGATATTTATATGCTTACAGTCATAAGGTAAATTATATGCTTACAGATATAATAGTCCTTGCCTTTATGTGGTTGTTTTATTCTCTAAGGAATTCAGCACATTTCATATTGACTTTGCAAAAATGAAAAACCAAGTACTCATTCTTAACCTGTTCTATTCCAAGAATGTTACCTTATTTTCGGTTATTTCCCCTCAAAGTCCTTTAGTGAATTGTAAGAGATATAAGATGAGAGAGAGAGAGAGAGACCGACATAGAAAAATGAGAGCTTATAAGATAAATTTAACTCATTTGGATAATAGCTTGAAGATCAAAAATCATCCCCCTAAAAAAGTTAAAAACTCTAGTTGAATTCTAGTCTTGTAGTTCACTATTACTTAAAATAAAATAAAACTTCATGGATACTGTAAATATGTGAAAGAAAATAAGTTTTCAAAGTGTTACTAATTGCTGTTTGAAGAAATGGACACAAAATTTTTAAAAAAGAAAAAAAAAAAACTCAGCTTCATGCCCTAGTTAATTAGGCCCTTACTTTATTTTTAAACTTTTATTTAGTAAATATAAATTTCCAAAGTACAGTTTATGGATTACAATGGCTTCCCCCCCCCCATAACTTCCCTCCCACCTGCAACCCTCCCATCTCCTGCTCCCTCTCCCATTCCATTCACATCAAGATTCATTTTCAATTCTCTTTATATACAGAAGATCAATTTAGTATATATTAAGTAAAGATTTCATCAGTTTGCACTCACACAGAACATAAAGTGTAAAATACTGTTTCAGTACTAGTTATAGCATTAATTCACATTGAACAACGCATTAAGGACAAAGATCCTACATGAGGAGTAAGTGCACAGTGATTCCTGTTGTTGACTTAACAAATTGACACTGTTGTTTATGGTGTCAGTAATCTCCCTAGGCTCCAGTCATGAGTTGCCAAGGCTATGGAAGCCTTTTGAGTTTGCTGACTTCGATCTTATTTAGACAAGGTCATAGTCAAAGTGGAAGTTCTCTCCTCCCTTCAGAGAAAGGTACCTCCTTCTTTAATGACCCATTTTTTCCACTGGGATCTCACTGCAGAGATCTTTCATTTAGGGTTTTTTTTTTTTTTTTCTTTTTTTGCCAGAGTGTCTTGGCTTTCCATGCCTAAAATACTTCAGCCGGATCCGCATGCCTTAAGGGCTGATTCCGAGGCCAGAGTGCTGTTTGGGACATCTGCCATTCTATGAGTCTGCTGTGTATCCTGCTTCCTATGTTGGATCGTTCTCTCCCTTTTTGATTCTTTCAGTATTAGCAGACACTAGTCTTGTTTATGTGATTCCTTTGACTCTTATACCCATCAGTGTGATCAATTGTGAACTGAAATTGATCACTTGGACTAATGAGATGGCATTGGAACATGCAACCTTGATGGGACTATATTGGAATCCCCTGGAACATTGCTAACTCCACCATTTGGGGCAAGTCCCAAATTGTACATCTCCTCCCTCTCTTATTCCCACTCTTATCTTTAACAGGGCTCACTTTTCAGTTAAATTTAAACACCTAAGAATAATTGTGTGTTAATTACAGAGTTCAACCAATAAGTAGAACAAAAAAATACTAAAAGGGATAAAGTATTAAATTTTACATCAACAGTCAGGACAAGGGCTGATCAAGAAACTGTTTCTCATAGTGTCCATTTCACTTCAACAGGTTTCCTTTTTGGTGCTTGGTTAGTTGTCACAGATGAGGGAAAACATATGATATTTGTCCCTTTGGGACTGGCTTAATTCACAGGCCCTTACTTCTTCTGCATTGTGTTTACTAATGTGGACATTTCAGGCTACTGCTTAGGCCAGAGAATTTTATTAGTAAGTCTATCTACACAACTCTACTTAACCAACTATGTGCCATTGCCTGGTCTGCACAAAAATAACTGTTTTGGGGAGTCATTGAACACATGATATTGCTTAACATCGGAATGTCAGCCTGAAATACTGAGATAATCTAGTCTTTGCCCCATTGTTACCAGGAGCCAGAATTGGAAAGGAGAAATTATTTGCAGTAAGTGGTACATATGATAATAGTTTAGATTCCTCCTTGAAATTACGTTAGCGTTTTAAACCCGAAATCTAGTGCTTAATCCCTTGCTAATCCTAGGTACATAAACTAGCATTTTTAAGCATTTGATTACTCAAATATAGTACAGAGCTAATAGTAATAATTTAGTTCATACCAAAGATTGTAATATCTTTAGAGAGTGAACTCTCAGGGAATGTTGTCAGGTGAATGCTTGTAGGTTACTGTAAATCTTCATTTTCCCATTTGGAAGCATTTTGTCTTATGGACAAATTATAGTTGCATTTCTATCTTCTTCATAACCATTGTTTGGTAGAAACTATCCTTTGGGGAAATTTTTAGAACTACTCTAGCATTGTGGTTGAGTGCTCAGACTTAAGACCACCATGCCAAGGACTGAATTTCTCTTTAAATATTTAACTTCAATATTTTCAGTTCACCATGGTTGTTTCTTCTTCTTTACAAGGAGTGTGATTATGAAGTCTGCATCATAGAATTAGATGAAATAATGCATGTAAAGCATGAACAATAGTGTCAGACCCACAGAGATTGCTTTATAAGTCTTAGTAGTTAGTTGCTGACATACAAAAATGTATGACTTCTTCAGTTTTTATAACACCTCTATTTTTCAGTCTACTACAATTGATACAAATAACTGGAACATTCAGTCAAAAAAGATAAAAAAGATATTTATAAATTCTGCCCTCTTTTCTGTGTTTGTCTTGAAAAACACTTGACCTTTTTAATTTTGAATGTGCAAAAGTGCCAAGTTTCAATTATTTTTCCTCTAATTCATTTTAATGAAATAATTCTTACATTGGTTTTGCTAAAATTTTTCAACTGTTGTTAAAGAGAGAGTATTTCCCTCTTTTCCATAGTGTCTATTATGCAAGGTCACCCAAAGTACGATATATTTTTCTTTCTATTTGGGCATTTGTATTATAAAGTTAATTTATAAATATGGCATAGTAGCATTAAAAATAAGTAGTAATAGGAGCCAGAGTTGCAGTACAGCAGGTAAAGCCACTGCCTACAATGCCAGCATCCAATGTGATGCCTGTTTGTATCCTGGCTGTTCCACATCTGATCCAGCTCCTTGTTGATGGCATGGGCAAAGCAGCAGAAGATATTCCAAATGTTTGGGCCCCTTCCCACTGCATGGGAGACCTGGATGAAGTTGCTGGCTTTAGAATACTCCATCCCCGGCTGTTGAGACCATGGGGATTGAATGAGTAGATGGAAAATATTTCTCTCCCTTTCTCTCCCTTTCTCTCCCTTTCTCTCTCTCTCTCTCTCTCTCTCTCTCTCTCTCTCTCTCTCTCTTTCAAATAAATAAATCTTTTAAAAAAAAAAACAGATAATAGGACAATTACAATAATGTAAGAGTACTGTGACAAAAGCTTTTTGAATGTGATTTCTGTTTCTTTCAAAATATCTTAACATACTCTCCTCATCAGCATTACTCTCCTCTTCAGTGTATCATGCTTCAGTGCCACCTTTGTACTTATGTGAACATAGGTTCTCTTAGGCATCTTCTTGAAATTTAGGACTTGATTTGGGTGCTGTCCTTTGTCCTTAATCAGCTCCTTCAACTCTACCAGAAATGTGGCAGGAGTTTCTTTTTCACTAGACACAGTCTCACCAATAATACACAGGTTTTTCAGTCCAGTCCTGCTCATGAATCTATGTAAACTATCCCTTCCTTGCAGTTAGTGGCTTGCTGTCGCTTTTTGTAGGGAATCTTTTTTTTTTTTTCCAAACATTTATTTATTTATTTGAAACTCAGGGTTACAGTGAGAAAGGAAGAGACAGAAAGAGGAGAAAGGTCTTCCATCTGGTGGTCCCCTCCCAAAATGTTAACGACCAGGTGGGGACAGGCTTAACCCAGGAGCTTCCTTGGGGGTCCCCCATGTGAAACCAGGGTCCAAGCATTTGGGCCATCTTTCACTGCTTTCCCAGGCATATTAGCAGGGAAGCCAGGCTACAAAGGGTGGTTCCACCTGTTACACCACATGAGTTACATCTTGGTGTACGCTCAATGCTTTCTGATGCAGCACATTATTACTTGGAACACATTTTCAATTAATATCTTTTACTCATAAATTTATTATCTTTTCCTTCCTAAGTATTTATCAAACTTTGCAGCTGTAGCTTTTGCATTTTCAAGTGCTACTCAGTGAAACTAACTCACAGTTCTTTGTCCTAGTTCACAGTTTCTGAGATAGATGTTTTACCATTAACCTTCACATGCTCATCATAGCATTTTTTTCTTTCCTTGCTGTCTTGGAACTTTGACCTTTCCAAGGATGCATTTTATGGCTTAACATAGGTGTATTTAAATTGCTGCCATAACTGCTGAGGCCATTATTAAGTAAAAACTGTACCAGTCACATTCTCTCACTCCATCAGGAGTAAATCATGACACAATCAATCATGCAACTATTCTAAAAAACAAGTAAACATTTCTCTCAAACATTTACATTGTCCAAAAGAAGCTATGAGAACAGTAAATATATTCACTTTCATGAAGATGTTATGAAATCCTGTACCTAAGACCAAATCTGTTTCTGTTATTATTGAAATAAATAATGCATTTCTCCACATTGCAATCCAAATTCTGTATATTACTCTCAAAGACATACAATTTGTCTAAAATAGAAATTCTGCTCACACATTTCCTCACCAAGTGTTTGAGTTCATTTTTGCATGGCAAAGAAGAAAACAAGATTTTTGCGTTATGTCATGGTAAATGAATAAGTAGTTTTTCTATTCATTAGAGTGGACATAATAGAATAATTATGTATTCATGGTGGTCAGTTTTCTATAAATATTGGAATCCAGTAATTGCAAGAAAACTGCATGTTATTTACTCATTTGGAAGAGTTAAAGGAACATGAATATGCATGAAATACTACTATAAGTCAAAAATTTACTTTTTGTTTCTTCTGCTCTTTGAGTTGCTGTAGCAATCTTGTTCACTTGTGTGTATGTATTTTTTAATATCCACTGTCTTCATCTTCCTGAGCTAGTTGGTGTTTTAGGTATAATTTTAGTACCAGTGCAATTTTGGCATAACAGTGCTCTTATTCCAAGGTAGTATGATTCTAGAACTTTCCTTCTTGCCTCTAATCTTTCTGTTCTTGAGGATATGGAAGAAACATTTGCTTGGGGACTCAAACAAAAATTTCTTGTCCCATCTTTCATGTTAACATGATCTCTCGTTGTCACTCTCATCACTAGCCAATTGAGAATAAAAATATACAGAAGTATTGAAGAAATAAACTTGGCCTGCCTGTATTTTCCCAGGGCCCAAGTGACATTTTGCTGAACAGGTTTTGTAGCTCCGAAAGTCACTCATCTTATCTCTATAACGAGTCCTTCAACTCATTTGACCAAGGAAAATTTAATATTCAAAATGCACAGTTCAGTAATGAGAATATTTCATGTAAAACAGGAGCCATTTGATCTCAAATTGACGCTGGTTGCTGTCTGTTCCCTTTGTTTCTGAAAGCACTGGCTTTGGTTTCATAGCAGTTGAATCTTTATTTTGAGTTAGAGAAGAAGAACCTTTTTTTTGGAACTCAAGTCTCTAGCACCTCAGTAAGTTTAAATGGTGCTTCTAGAAATAAAGTTCTATGGAACTAAGTGGATAAAAATAATACTATAATTAGAGATTGCTGAGGTTACAACATAATGAACAATTTGATGATTATAAGGATGGAGATACTGTTAAAAAGAATGCTGTACCTTATTCTTTCAGCTTATTTGTGTTCTTGTGTACACAGACATGAATTATTTTTCTCAGCTCTTGATTTCCATTCATTTATTTTTTTCTATTTTAACACTGAACTCAGAAACAGCCCCTAGTATTTCCCATGAGTTCCCTGAAATGGACTGGATTGGTATAAGCCAGTGACAAAATATAGCCTCACATGGTCCCTCTGCAGTGGAAATTTTCAAGAGTGGAAGGAAGATAGGAGGATATGGTAATCATAATTCATTTAGAAATGAGCACGTAGTTGAGATAGCCAACTACAGTCAATCCTAGTACCATAAACTGCTATCAGATTACCAAATGATTGTCTTGAAATCAGAGTAAATTTGATCTTCATGAATACAATGATGTTGGCAGTTCTGCCTTGCATTTTTTGACCAGTATTCTTCCAATTCTCTCTGACTACTGAAGAAGTAGAAAAAATTGAGGATGCATTCCTTAAAACACACTTAGATATATCCCTATACTATATAGGTCTTGAAAGGTAGTAATGCATAGAATAGGACCAGTGGTGAAAAACACAACTAAAGAGGTTGGTGATGTGGCACAGTAGGTAAAGCCAGCGCCTGCAAAACCAGCATCCCAGATGGGTACCGGCTCATGTCCAGGCTGCTCCACTTCCAGTCCAGCTCCCTGCCAATGACCTGGGAGAAGCAGCGGAAGATGGCCCAAATACTTGGGCCTCTGCCACCTATGTGATATATGTGGATGAAACTCTTGGTTTCTTGATTCGACCTGGATTAACCCTGCCCATAGTAGCCACTTGGGGAGTGAACCATCTTATGGAAGATTTTTCTCTCTGTGTCTTTCCCACTCTGTCTCCATAACCCTTTCAAACAAAAAAAATAAACCTTTACAAAAAAAAACACAACTAATTCTCACTATACTGAAGATATAAGCAATAATGATGATAATATGTGGTTGAAGTCATGCTTGTTCTTTTACAGAAGTGTTTCATATTTATTGCCATATTATCATTCAGATGTAATCTTCTCTATAGATCATGTTTGCTATACATTTCTAATTAATGCAAATAGTATTCATGAATCAGGTAAAATAAATTTCTTTAAGTTTGATTTATCAATATAATATTCTCAGAAACTTACCCACTTACAAGTCTTTTAAAATGTTTTATAGGCAAGCAAATGTAATTTCATGATGAAGCACATTTTCTTTATAATATATTTATTAAACTTATTATGGAACATTTTATAGAAAAGGGAGAAAAAAATGTGTTTTATAAAATGCCTAGAATAAAAGCTTGCATACTCTTGCCATTGGAACAATTTCCATGATGTTGTTATCTTGGCAGTCACTGATCTCGTAGGACACTTGAGTTTTATCCGAGATGCTGTTGATATCATAATTGTAAGATTATTCATGGATAGCCAATTGATTTTTTACCTATGAATATCTTACATAAAGTAAAATGCTTAAAATAAAGAGCGTATGATCTAATTTATAAATACACAATGTAGAACAACAGATTCCTCAGGGCTTATAGAAACTCAGCATCATCCTACTCCCTTCATGGAGATAGAAATTGAATGAAAAACTCTGGATTCTAATCTGATTTATGAAATTTGTCAGTCTGACCAAGAACAAATTTCTTGAACATGTATTTTCTTCTTCTTTTTTTAATAGAATTATTTATTTTATTTGAAAGAGTTACAGAAAGGCTGAGGCAGAGAGAGAAGAGAGAAGAGAGTGAGAGGTCGGTCTTCGCTCTGCTAGTTCACTCCCCAGATGGCCGCAAAAGTTGGAGCTGCGCGATCGTAAGCCAGGAGCCAGGGGCCAAGAGCTTCCTCTGGGTTTCCTGTGTGGATGTAGGGTCCCAAGGACTTGGGGCCATATTCCACATCTTTCCCAGGCCATAGCAGAGAGCTGGATAGAAATTGGAGCATACAGGATTCGAACTGGGTGCCCGTATGGGATGGCAGTGGCTTTACCCGCTATGCCACAGCGCCGGCCCCTTGAACATGTGTTTTCTTATATGTACAAAAGGAGGTACTCAGTATACTAACTTCACTTAATTGAATCATTCATTTATGTTGCTTGTTTTGGTCTCTAGCTATTGCTTAACACCTCTTTCTTCAGGGCAGAAGTAAAGCTGGCTGATTTCATTTGTTAAAATAGTAGTTTGACTGATAATGCCATATTGATACCTATTTATTATGCTTTTGTCAAGGATAGTATACAGATACTTCCTGACATCACATTTCTCTTTTTCACCAAGTAGTCATCAAACCTGAAGAGGTTGCATAGTCTAAAATAAAATTTACATTTTTTTTCCAAATGATCATAAACATTATTTAACTATACAAAGCAGTAGTTGAGAAAAATGTAATGAAGATGGAAAGTGAGGACAGAAGCATATTATATATATTAAAAAGAATAATTCAGATGTCTTTCTGTAATGTTTAAGTGAACACAATATTTATGATAGCTTGCTTAGATAAGATTGAGTTGTTTTTAATTCTGCAAAGAAAATACCTATTTCAAACTTGTGGATGTGTTGTAAAGTCATGACCATAGAATTACATTAAAGAGAAAATAGGTAATAATAAATTGCTATTTTTATCAAATAATTGTTGATTGCATGTGTACTATTGGAAGGCACTGTATTCCACACTTGTAAAGGCAGCAGTGAAAAAAGATGGCATTTGGCTTGGTGGCAAGGGTGCCTGTTAGTACTTGCATCTGATATTGGAGTGCCCACGTTTGGGTCTTGTCTGTGCACCAGATTCTGGCTTCCTGCTAGGGAGATGCTTTCGAGGCAATGGTAATGGCTTAAGTGATTGGATCAATGTCAACAACATCTGGGACCTCTCTGTGTCTTTCCTTCATTTATGCCAGTCACAGAATGAGCTGTATCAGGTTTATGGGGCCTGATCAACTGTCTCTGCCTTCACCTCTTTTTATCGATCTCTACCTCTCAAATAAAAACAGACTTAAGAAATAAAGTAGATTATGTAGAACTTCAATATTATACAATTTGTGAAGCTATTTTAAAAATTAATATAAAGTCATGTTTTCTAAAATTATTTTTTAAGAATGAGACAATGTTTTATAAGTTACAAAGTTAAAAATCTGACAAGCTTAAAACTTAAAAGAAAATTTCACATTTTATGTAAGATAACTTTATTTAGTCCAAACTATACAGAAAATGATAGTGTTTCCTCATACAATACACATTTTGTAATTTTTCTATATAAAAGTAATGTTAAATAATTTACAAAATTTTCTGAAATGTATAATGATTTCTTTTTTTGTTGAGTTTTAAAGTTTATTTTAGCATCAAAAATTGTTATTGGCAATGATGCATAAATATTTCAGCTTTCTTCAAGAATACTAAAACTGTACATATTTAAGATATAACATTCTGAAGAGTATTCCAGAAGCTGGCTTTTTGTTTATTCATTTTTGTGTGACTTTTCAAACCTTGAATCATCATTATCTCCCAAATACTTCATGTACAGATTCTGTAGGACTTACTCATTTCAGAATGTAACATCTTGATCTGTACTTAAAAGTCACAATAACAGTACTGTAGAAGGATATTAGGAAAAGCCACTCCTTCATAAGGAAAGTTAGAGTAACTTGAAAACCATGGAAATGATAGAAAAATCATAAAATTCCACTAAGCCAAACCCAAGTGTATTCTCAGTACAAGTTGCCCAGAGCTAAACTCTGAAGATGGCTTTTGTCACACCAGTATTATACCATGTTAGAAAGAGAGTTGGAAATCAGAGTGAAGAAGGGTGTTGGTTAAAGTATCCTGGTTGTTTAAATTCTATAAAAATACAAGCATATGTTAACAATATAAACACATTGCTGCACTGTCTTCCAAAAATTGCTGAAACCTGTACAAATAGCCTTACACTTCAGTTTCATTAATTTTATGGTAAATTCTCTTTTGCTTATAAGGTCTTATTTGGGTTTTTCAGCCCTATGATATATATATTAAATCACTTTATAAACCATTATTTATAATTGTTGTAAGTGCTATGAAGAAGTATAAGTTGATGTGGAATTATAGAGTAAGAGGACCCAATGTGGATCCACAGGTCAGAGATAATTTCTGTAAGTGGCACTTGAAGCTAAAACCTGAATGAGAATCTCATCCGATTAACCAAGTGGTAGTGTTGAGAGAGGTAGAGAAAATTCCAGGCATAAAAGGGCAAATACACAAAGTTGGAAGCATGAGAAACGGTATGATGAGTTGAAGAAGTGAAAGGAATTCACTGTATTGAGTTTAGCAGGTGAGGATTAAAGGATTCTGGGAAAAGGGTATAGAGAAAAGAAGAGGGAAGATCTTGGTGGCCTTGATTAGGCCATATTCAAGCTTACGGACTTCAGGCTGAAGTACTTGGGAGGCAATTAAGAGTTGCTATTAGCAGATTTGCATGGAAACCAGGACCTGCTGACTAGAATGTTGGACATATGCTGCGGTGGAGAGACACAAGTTGACGCAGAGGCAGGGTTTCCCCTAGGAAGCTACTGTTCAATTAGAAAGCTGACCAGCATTGGTAATAGAAAAACAATCTTGTTTTTGCTCATTGATTGTCAGTAGCTACTCTGAACTTCAACTTCATCTGTCATTTTTCCCTTCATGCTTTTGATAGATAATGGTTTTAACCGACAGAAAGCTAGCAAAAGTTACCAAACGATTTGAAGTTTATGTCTTAAAAAATATTATCAAATTATGGTTTAAGTTTAGAGTCGTAGTATCTTGTGTCTGATTTTATGAAAAGATTGAAGCTTTACGTTCTGGGTAACAAAACAAGAACTGTTGACTCCTCTGGCTTTTCCTGGGATCATAGAGTATAAATATTGGCTCTTGTCTATTGTAGGCCATGATAGGGTAAGAGTCCTGAATAGCATTAGCCAAAATTTATGTAACACTTGATTGCTAAGTATTTGGCATCTACATTGTTAGGAGGATATTGTGTCTAGAAATGTGATAAAAGTACATGTGTTAGTTGCTGTAGTTAATTAGGTTTCCTCATGCTAACTGCATTTATTTCTGTTTCCTTTCTCTCTTGTTTTAGTTGCTTATGGTGGTGATATTTTCATGATAATTTATTTCCTTGCAACTGGTCTTAAAAGAGAGGTAATTTCTTTCAACTTAGGCTACAAAGAAGACATTTCCTGGAACTAAAACTACATTTGAAAATAAAATAATCTTTGGGGTTCATAAATGTCATTTTCCTCTTGTTTCTATTTCTATTCTCTGTGCACAGAGCTTTCAAGAACAAGTGTGTACATGGCATTAAAGAACACACATTTTCCAGGTATTCTAACAGTTTTCAATCCAGTATCAGTGCCAAAGATAAGAGAGATGTCCAGGAGTCCTTGTTTGTATGTGACCCCACTGATGTTGACACAAAGTTCTTTTTAAGAAGGTCTAATAAGCATTCAACCTTGTGGATAATTAGAGTGTCCTGGGATGGAGTATGCTGGGCCACCTGGCAACGTGCACTGGATTTAATTTTGTTTGCCTAGGGAGACTTTGCTGTCCTTGTATCCTTGCCTCAATGTTGCATTTTACTCTCTTCAAAAAAGGGCTGTCAGAAAACACCATGACATTAAAGAACTGGTTTGAATTTTTGAATTGCGAAAGCAGGCATTCCTTAGATGATTTCAGGAATTTTAACAGGTCATCTTTGTTACACTTTTATGACTTATGTGCGCTATTTGGGCTACAATACTCATATACATGATGATCATATTAAAAGTGATAGTGCAAATATGTGAGTCTGTTAGCTAAGAAATTTACATTTATTATGTCATCCATACTTCTCATAGATGTAACTATAGTACCCCTTTGAAGGAGGAAACTAAGTTCAGAAGCAGTGTGAGACTGGATCACTTTAAAAAGTGCTAAGGGCAATTACTGTGCAAGAAATAGTACAACCAACATCGTCCTCTTTTGTGTATCTGGAGGCCTGTTTGTCTCAGAAGTTGTTATGCAACAATATTTCTTACTCTTACTCAGCTTGTACTTTCTTTAATGCAGTTTTAGAATATATTCATCAAGTGTGATTTTTGAAAACTATCTCTCAAAAAACTATATAAAAACTTCTCAAGTCACAAATGCCAATTAATGGATGGACATTGGAATCTTGGAAGTTCTGATACTATTAGGCTATTCATAAAAAAATTTTCTTGTGAGCATGTGTTTACTGTTATTGTGAATGTATGCATACCTTGGATTGGAAGTTTGGGGTCATTTAGAAAGTGTTGAACATTCTAGGAATTGCCCAGTTCTTTTCCAAAGCAGCTACACTATTTTATGTTGCCACAGCAGTATATGAGAAAGTTGTCCACATCCTTTCCAGTGCTGATTTATTCCCACTAACTGAAGAATAGATGAAGAAGTATAGTATATCCATATAGAATATTCAGCCATTTAAAACAGTATACTAGAGGCTGATTTGTGGTGAAGCAGATTAAATCATCACTTGCAAGGCTGGCATCCTACGTCAGAGTCCTGGTTGAATCCCAGTTCCTCTATTTCTGATCCAGCTTCCTGGTAATGTGACTGGGAAAGCAGTAGAAGATGGCCCAAGTGCTCCCATGTGGGAAATCTCTCAATGGAGTTGTAGATTCAGGGTCACTCGGACCCAACTGTTACAGCCACTGGGGCAGTAAACCAATGGATTGAAGATTCTCTGTGTCTCTCTCCTTCTCTCTCTACTGTTCCACCTTATAAAAAAAAACCTGTTTTTAAAAATATGGTACTGAGCTGGCGCCGCGGCTCAATAGGCTAATCCTCCACCTTGTGGCGCCGGCACACCAGGTTCTAGTCCCGGTCAGGGCGCCAGATTCCGTCCCGGTTGCCCCCCTTCCAGACCAGCTCTCTGCTATGGCCCGGGAGTGCAGTGGAGGCTGGCCCAAGTGCTTGGGCCCTGCACCCCATGGGAGACCAGGAGAAGCACCTGGCTCCTGCCTTCGGATCAGCGCGGTGCGCCGGCCCAGGCAGCCATTGGAGGGTGAACCAACGGCAAAAGGAAGACCTTTCTCTCTGTCTCTCTCTCTCACTGTCCACTCTGCCTGTCAAAAAAAAAAAAAAAAAAAAAAAATAGTACTAACACCTGCTACATCATGGCTGATTCTTGAAATGTAAGCAAAGTGGAGAAACCAGCATCCCATGTGGGTGCAGGGTTCTAGTCCTGGTTGCTTGTCTTCCAGTCCAGCTCTCTGCTGGGAAGGTGGTGGATGATGGCCCAAGTGCTTGGGCCATTGCACCTGCATGGGATTCCGGATGGAGGCACCAGCTCCTGGCTTCGGATTGGTGTAGCTCCAGGCTGTAGTGGCCATCTGGTGGGTGAACCAATGGAAGGAAGACTTTTCTCTTTGTCTTTCTCTCTCACTATCTAACTCTGTCAAATAAATAAATAAAACAAAAGAATAGTGACAAGGGCTATAAACAATCAAATCATAAGATGTCAGTTTCATTCTTATAACATTGTTATTTTTATTTTCTATATAAACTACCACATATCAGAGAAAACATGATATTTATCTTTCTGGAGCTGCCATATTTCACTAATCATTATAGTCTCCACTTGTATCCATTTTGTTGTAGAAGATAATGATTTCATATTTTTTATGGCTGAGTAATATTCCATCATATATATCATAATTTCTAATGTATATCATACATATAGGATATATACATATACACCATAATTTCTTACATAATTTCTTTAGTCATCTATTGATAGACTTCTGGGTTGATTCCATATCTTAGCTATTGTGAAGTTAGCTACAATAAACATGGGAGTACAAAGAGCTATTTCATATGCTAATTTCATTTCTTTAGGGTAAATTTCCATGTGTAAAGTGTCTTGGTCAGATGGTAGATTTACTTTTAGGTTTATGAGGGATCTCCATATTGTCTGCCATAATGGTTATACTTGTTTACATTACTACCAGCAGTGTATTAGGATATCCTTTTCTCCACATCCCCATTTGTGCTTATTATTTTTGAATTTTTGGATGATAGTCATTCTAACTGGGGTAAGGTAAAGCCTCATTGTAATTTTCATTTGCATTTCTCTGATGTCTAGTGATCCTGAGCATGTTTTCATGTATCTATTACCATTTGTATTTCGTCTTTGAAAATTGCCTTTTCATGTTTTTTGTCCATTTCTTAGCTGGATTGCTTGTTTTGTTGTCGCATTTCTTGAGTTCTTATATATCCTGGATATTATTCCTTTTTATATAGATGCATAATTTTCAGATATTTTCTTGCTTTCAGTCGTTTATTCATTGTGTTGAGTTTTTCATTTGCAGTGCACAAGCTTCTTAGCTTGATGTAATATCATTTGTCTATTTTGGCTTTTATTGCCTATGCTTCTGGGGTCTTATCCAAGAAGTCTTTTATCATGCCAATGTCTCAAAGAGTTTCCTAAGTGTTTTCCTACTTGAATTTGATAGTAACAGGTTATAGATTTATATACTTGACCTATTGTGAGCTGATTTTTCTATAAGGTGTAAAGTAGGGGTCTTGTTTCATACTTGTGCATGTGTAGATTGAATTTTCCCAAAATCATTTGTTGAAGAGATTGCCCTTTCCCTAGGGAGAAGTTTTGGCTACTTTGTTAAAGATTAGTTGGTTGTAGATGTGTGTGGATTCATTTCTGGTTTTTTTTTTGTTGTTGTTGTTGTTGTTCTGTTCTGTTGGTCTATGTATCTGTTTTTGTGCCAACATCAGGCTATTTTGAGTATAAACTGCCCAGTGGTAAGTTTTCAAATATGTATGTCTTCAAGTATGTTACTGTTATACCTCCAGCTTTGTTTTGTTGTTTAAGATTTCTTTAGCTATTCAAGGTCTCTTTTATATTATTTTTTTCTAAATATGAAAAGGATGTCATTAGTATTTTATTGGAATTGCATTGAATCTGTAAATTGTTTTGTGTAGTATGAATGTTTTGGAAATATTCTTCCACTTTTTATGATTTTATCTCTTTCCTTAATATTTTGGTTTTCATCCTTAAAGTTTTTCAAGATATTACATTTTTTGTAGTTATTTTGATTGGAACTGATGTTACAAGTTCTTTCTCAGTAATGGCATTGATTGGGTATACAAAGGTTACTGATTATTGTCTACTTATTTTATAACCTGCAAGTTTGCTAAACTCTCTTATGAGTTCCAAGTCTCTTAGTAGAGTCTTTGGGTTTCTCTCTATATACAATCATGTCATCCTCTACCTGGGATAATTTGACTTCCTCCTTTCCAATTTGTATCCCTTTGGTTCTTTTTCTTGCCTGATGGCTTTGGCTAAAACTTCCAGAACTATACTGAATAGTAATGTTGAAAGTGGGTATCCTTGTCTGGTTCCAGATTTTAGTGAAAATGTTTCCAACTTTTCCCCTTGCGATAACATGCTTGCTGTTTGTCATATAGTGCCTTTGAATGTATTGAGATATGTTCCTTCTATACCCAATTTTTTTTTTTTTTTGACAGGCAGAGTGGACAGTGAGAGAGACAGAGAGAAAGGTCTTCCTTTGCCATTGGTTCACTCTCCAATGGCCGCCGTGGCCAGCGCACCGCGCTGATCCGATGGCAGGAGCCAGGAGCCAGGTGCTTTTCCTGGTCTCCCATGGGGTGCAGGGCCCAAGCACCTGGGCCATCCTCCACTGCACTCCCTGGCCACAGCAGAGAGCTGGCCTGGAAGAGGGGCAACCGGGACAGAATCCGGCACCCCAACTGGGACTAGAACCCGGTGTGCCAGCGCCGCTAGGTGGAGGATTAGCCTAGTGAGCCGCGGCGCCGGCGTACCCAATTTTTACTTACCTTTTTTAACATGAAAAGATGTTGTATTTTATCAAATACTTTCTCTGTTTCTATTGAGATAATCATGATTTTTATTCTTCAATTTGTTAAGTGTTATTTATGATTTGTGTATGTTGGACCACCCCTGCATCCTCCGGATAAATCCATCCCAGTTGGTCTAGGTAGACTATGTTTTTCATGTGTTGAATTCGATTAGCTAGTATTTTGCTGAGGAGATTTGCATCTGTGTTCTTCAGGAATATTGGTCTGTAGTTCTCTTGGTTGTATTTTTTTTCCAGTATTGCAATTGAGGTGATACTGAATTTAAGAAGAATTGGGATTAGTTCTTCTTTGAAAAAATTGTTAGAATTCAGCAATGAAGTTATCTAATCCTGGTTTTTTACTTTGTTTAGAGGGTCTTTACTACTAATTCAATTTCCATTTTAGTTATCAATCTGTTTTGGTTTTCTGTCTTAATGCCTCAATTTTGGCAAGTTGTATGAGTCCAGAAATTATCCATTTCTTCTGGATTTTCCAATTTGTTGGCATATAGCTGTTGGTGATAATTCCTGGTGATTCTTTTTATTTCAGTGGCATCAGTGGTAATATCTCTTTTTTATCTAGATTTATTATTAGGGCTTTCTCTCTCTGTGTGTGTGTGTGTGTGTCTGTGTCCATATCTATCTCTTATTAGTTGGGGCAATGGTTTATCAGTTTTGTTTACTTTTTTTCAAAAATCCAGCACTTTGCCGAAAGACAGATATCATACTTTTTCCCAGATTTGTGGTAACTAATATGCAGAATACAAAAAACCAAATAGTTCTTCATTACACTGATGTTTTGTATTTTTTATTTCAATTTTGTTTATTCTCAAATTTATTACTTCTTTCCTCCTCATAATTTTAGGTTTGGTTGGCTCTTGTTTTTCTGGGTCCTTGAGATACATTGTTAGATCATTTATTTGATCTCTTTCCAATTTTTTGATGTAGGTAATAAATGGTATAAACTTTCCTCCTAATGCTGCTATAACTGTGTCCATAAGTTTTGATACGTTGTGTTGTCATCTTTATTTGTTTCAAGGAACTTTTGATTTCCCTTTTGATTTCTTCTGTGACCTACTATTCATTCAGGAGCCTGTTATTCAGTCTCCATGTGTTTGTGCATTTTCGTTAGTTTCTTACAGTTCTTTTGTTAATATCTAGCATTATTCCATTGTGGTCAGAAAAGATACATGATATGATTTCAGTTTTGTTTTCATTCGTGAGGCTTATTTTATGATCTATCCTTGAGAAAGTTGCATGTACTGATGAAAAGCATGTGTATTCTGCAGCTGTTGGGTGAGTATTCTGTAGATATCAGTTTGATGCATTTAACTAATAGTATTGATTAGTTCTGTTGTTTCTTGGTTGATTTTTTTGTTTTTTGTCTACTTGATGTGCCCATTGATGAAATAGCCCATTATTGTACTGGAACACTTGAATCCCTTTAGATCCATTTACATTTGTTTTAAATTGTTTATGAGCACACACTTGTTTTTGTACTTTTTAGTGAAAGATTCAAAATTGTTTAATTGTATTTCTTTTGCTCTCTCAAAATCAAATGAGAATAAGCAAAAGAGCTCTGTACTCTGCTTAATTGACCATAACTGCTTTGCTAAGTGTTGTAGTAAATTTTAGGTGCAGGTACTACAAATTTTTCTGATTGGCTCTTTTTCTCTATTTTTTATTGTGAAATTTATTTTGTGAACCATTGTATGTGTTCATTTGTCTAAATATATTCATATCACTTTGTAAGTATCAACACCATCCATCTACAGAATTCACCTTGTAATACTGAAAATCCGTACCCTCTTAGACAATATCTGTGCCTTCTAATTAGTTTCACTTGATCATCTCCTTGCTGTTTCTGTTTGATTCTCTTTTTTATCTCTGATTTCAACTACTTTTACCTTATACAAGTAGGATCAGATAGTATTTTTTTTCTAACTTATTTTACTTATCATAATGTCTTCAAAATTCATCCTGTTTGTAGCCATGTCAAAATTTCTTTTCTTCTTAAGCCCGGATAAAATTGGACTGTATGTGTATAGCACAGTTTACTTATGCATACATCCTTCATAGGAAACTACAGTTGATTTCACATTTTATTTACTATTAATGCTATTGCTGTGAATAATGCTGTATATGCACAAATGTTTCTTCTCGACCTTTCTTCCATTTCTTTAGTATACAAAATTGAATTTCTGTGTCATATGGTCATTTTATTTTTATTTTTAGAGAAATTGGCATATTCTTCCACAGCAACTCCATCCTTTTATAATCCCACTTAAAATTCCCTGAGAGTTAAAATTTTTTCCACATTCTTTTCAATATTTGTCTTTGTCTTGGGTGTAGCTGTGGGGAGCAACTCGGACTAGACTGTTACTGGTATTAAGACTTATTCTATGCATCTGCTCTCCCACAATATGGCGCTGGGAGAGGAGGAAACAGCTTCTGCGCAGCTGTCTCTCGCCAACTTGAGTGATGACCTGCAGGAGCTGATCCTGCTCCTGATTGGAGGAGAGCAGCGTACTCGGCGTGTGGGTAGCAGAGTTGGGATTGGTGGAAGAGGACTATAAAGGAGGAGAGAGACAACATGCACAAGGAACATCTATCTGAAGGAACACCTGTGCAGCCCCCGAGAGAGCCAGCCGGCGGTGTGCCGCTCCCCCGCGGAAGTGGGGAAAGTGGCTAGGGGGAACCGCCCTTCCACGGAGGTGGAAGGACGGTAGCCAACCCGGGAAGAACCAGCAGCAAACCTGGGGAGGGCTGAGCAGACCAAAGAACAATGCAGGGTCCTGTGTCGTTCCTCCGCGAAGAGGGGGAGCGACATAATGGTGCCGTGACTCGGATAGGAAACCTAGGCAGGGTTTAGTGTCGTTCCTCCACAAAGAGGGGGAGCGACATGTAGCCATCATAATCAATGTCAGGTAGCATGTTACTGTTTTGACTTAGTTTTCCTTAACCATGAATTAGTGAATTTGTGAATCTTTTCATGTGCTTATTGACCATTTCTATATTTTATATGGAGACATACATGATCAAAGCCTTTGCCTGTTTGTAAATTGGATTTTTGCTTTTTTTCCCTGTTGAATTATTGGAGTTTTTTCTAAGTTGTGGATATTAATATCTTAGATTGATCGTTTAGGAATATTTTTCTACTGTGTGCTGCCTTTGTGTTGATAACATATTTGGTGAACATTTTTTAAAAATTTTTATGAAATCCTGTTTATTACTATATTTCATATGTTGCTGCTGCTTTTGGTAACATTTCCAAGAAATCATTGCCAAATCTGATGTTGTAAAAACTTGAGCTCATTTTTCCTCTAAGAATATTAAAGTTTTAGGTCTTTTTGTGTTGCTGGCCTCCCATATGGGCATTGGATTGATTCCTTGCTGTCCCAATTGTGATCCAGCTCCCTTTTAATGGCCTAGGAAAAGCAGCAGAAGATGGCCCAAGTATTTGGAACTCTGACACCAACATGGGAATTGGGAAGATACTTGTAGTTTGGGCTTCAGCCTGCTCCAGCGCCTGCCATTATAGCCATCTGGAGAGTAAACCAGCAGTCAGTAAATCTGACTTTAAAATAAACTAATAAATCTTTAAAAAAAAAAAGTTTTAGGTCTCTTGTTTGCAACAAGGATCTATTTTTGAGCTAATTTTTGCTTGTATTGTTAGATCAGGATACAGTGTCGTTCTCTTGCATTTGAATATCCAGTTTTTACAGGACCATTTCTTGAAAGGTTCCTTGCCCCAATCAAATGACTTTGACACCCTTGTCAAAAATCATGTGACCATATTTATGAGAGATTATCATTTGATTTTTTTCTGCTCCCATAGCCCATGTGTCTGTCTTACATTGGAACCATACTGTGTTGAGTACTTCAGATTTTTACATCACTCTCAGTCTTTCAGTGTTATTTCTGTCAGCGATCCTAAGATACCTTTCTACTTATGTATGTCTTTTCATG
This sequence comes from Oryctolagus cuniculus, assembly GCF_051225735.1. Classification (NCBI taxonomy): domain Eukaryota; kingdom Metazoa; phylum Chordata; class Mammalia; order Lagomorpha; family Leporidae; genus Oryctolagus; species Oryctolagus cuniculus. Next base: position 53,996,009 of record NC_142872.1, read on the forward strand.
TATTTATTTCTCTATTTTTCCAGAAATGTTAGTTTTCATTGTACCACTCTTTCCTTCCTTAAATCTATCCTATTTATTTCTTTTCATTGCATTGAAATTGGAATTGTTTTCTTTCATTCATTAGTATAAACTCTTCTTGTGTTTGTGGGTATTATCTTGAGGATTTTCTATATATAATATTATAGAATAAGGGCATTTCAAAAAGTTTCTGTAAGGTAGAATTAGAGGATAATGTTATTTGGCATAAAAATTAGAAATTCATGCATAAGTGGAACCTTTCAAAAGCTGATGAAAAATAAATATAAAAACGTGGAAGAATTTTAAAAAAAATTATGTACCAAATATTTTAGCTTCTTTTCCACACGATCCTTTGGAAGTGTGTTTCAGTTTAAAAACAGATGATTTTACTTCTTGCTCTCTAATTTAGATATCTTTTTTTCTTTCTCTTGCCTGATTGGCTAGGACTTTAACCTTGTTTGAATGATGAAAATTCTTGTCTTATTCTTGGTCTGAAAAGCTTTCAGCATTTTACCATTTAATACGAATGTTTCACTGTGTGTTTTTCATAGTTGGCTTTGATTCTTTTCAGGTAGTTTTCATCTATTACTGGTATGTTGAATGCATTAATTATGAAAGTGCATTGAATTTTCTAAATTTGTTTCTGCATCTCTTGAGATAATTGCATTTTTTCCATTTTCTTTTTATGTGGTATATTTTGTTTATAAACTTTCATTTGTGAAACCATAGTTGAATTCCAAGAATAAATCCCTTCTGGGTATAATGGAAATTCATTTAATATAAGTTGAAATTGATTGGGAAATCATGGAGGATTTTTCCATCTATTACCGTAAAGGATATTGTTCTTTAGTTTTATATTGTGTAGATTTCTTTATATGGCTTTGATATCAGAATTATTCTGACATTGTAGATTGAATTAATGATCTCTCCTCCTAATTTCCTTTTATAAAGAATGACGAGACAGGTGCTGGTTACTTCAGCGTTTGAGTCCATTGGTGCATCATTCATATCCGGTGCTTTTCTTGCTTGGGAGGGTCTCATTCCTCATTGAACCTCTGTATTAGTAATCTGTATATCTCAAACTTATATCTGTTAATGATTCAATCCAAGTATGTTGTGTTGATAGGAATTTCTGTGAGTCATCTAAGCTGTTCACTTTGTTAGCATACTAATATTAGGTTAAACTGTTTTGTGTAATTTTAGGAGTTGGGGGATTCTTTATTTTTTATAACATCAGTTTTTCAATTTGTTGATTTGTAACCAAATTTTGATTTCTTAGATATTTTTCTTCACTATTTTGTTTATTGTTTTCTTCCGTCTTCTAGCTTTGAATTAGACCCATATTACTTGCTGTTGCTTGTAGTGAATGTTAGGTTGCTGATGTGAAATATTTCTTGTATTTTTTAAGATTTATTTATTTATTTATTATTTGAAAGGCAGAGTTACAGAGAGGTAGAGGTAGAAAGAGAGAGATAGAGAGAATCTTCTAGCCACTGGTTCACTCTCAAGATGGCTAAAACGGCCAGAGCTGCACCAATCCAAAGCCAGAAGCAAGGAGATTTTTCCTGGGTCTCCCACGTGGGTGCAGGGACCCAAGCACTTGGGCCATCCTCCACTGCTTTCCCAGGTCATTATTAGTGAGCTGGAGCAGCTGGGACTTGAACCAGCTCCCATATGGAATGCCAGCACTGCAGGTGGTGGCTTTACCCACTACGCTACTGTGCAGGCCCCTCTTGTATTTTTAGCATAAAAATGTAAAGCTATTAATTTCCTCTTAGAACTCTTACTTAGCCCATAAATTTGGTTATTTGTGTTTTCATATTTGATTTGTTGCTTAGTGCTTTCTAAATTTTCATGGGCTTTTCTTTGAGCCATTTGTTATGTGTTAATTGGCACAAATCTGCGAACTTTCCAGAATTCCTTGCTTTAATGATTTTTACTTCCATCTTTGTGTGGTTGGAGAAGAGACTTTGCATGTTTGCCTTTTTAAATTAATTTACATGTAGGGGCCCGTTCTGTGGCTCACTTGGTTAACCCTCCGCTTGTGGCGCCAGCATCCCATATGGGTGCCCGGTTCTAGTCCCAGTTGCACCTCTTCTAGTCCAGCTCTCTGCTGTGGCCTGGGAGGGCAGTGGAGGATGGCCCAAATCCTTCGGCCCCTGCACCCATGTGGGAGACCAGGAGGAAGCACCTGGTTCCTGGCTTTGAATCGGCGCAGCGACTGCCATGGCGGCCATTTTGGGATGAACCAACAGAAGGAAGGCCTTTCTCTCTGTCTCTTTCTCTCACTTTCTATAACTCTGTCAAATAAATAAATAAAAAATTAATTTACATGTAGTTAGCAATCTAACATATGGTTTATCCTGGATAATGCCTCATGCGCACATAAGAACATGTATAATGGTGTTGTTGAAAAATTTTATATTAGTGTATTATCTTTCCTTTGTTTATCTGTGTAATTATTCTTTTAATTATTGAGATTAGGGTACTGAAGTCATCTACTGATATATAATTCTCTATTTTTTGCCTTCAGGTCTATCAAGTTTTGCCTGTTAAAGTTTGATTTTCTGTTATTAGGTGTGTAGACATTTATACAAGTTACAAATTAATGCTTTTGAAATTTTTATTCACTTACAGTGTCTTTTTGTCTCTCATAAGTATTTTTAATTTAAATTCTTAGTTGTCTGATATTACTATAACCCATCATGTTGTCTTTAGGTAACTATTTGCATGACATATTATTCTCCATTCTTTTGCATCCTAACTGTGTTTGTCTTTTTTTAGGAGTTTATTATTTTTTTTAAAAGAGTGATAGAGAAAGGTAGATATACAGATTTTCCATTCACTGGTTACTCTCCAAATGCCCAAAACAGCTGGATCTGGCTAGGCTGAAGGCAAGACCTAAGAGCTCTATCTAAGTTTCCTGGGTAGGTGATGTTGATTCACGCATTTGTGCCATTATGTCCTGTTGGGCACATTCGTAGGAAAATGGGTCAGAATAGTAGGCAGGACTCGAAGTAGTCTGTTACAGGATACCAAAATCCAAAGCAGCAACTTAACCTGTTGCACCACAACGCCTGCTTCTAGTTTCTTCTTTAGATTTAAAGTGGGTCTCTTATGGATAGCATATATGGGATCATGGTCTTTATCCATTTCCCTAATCTCTATCTCTTGATTGGGGAATTTGATGTATTTACAATTAAAGTAATTAGTAATAAAGAAGGACTGATTTCTGCCTTCTTTTGTAGTATTTCATTTTTTACAATGAAATATTTATATTATCATTTCTTTTAGTGTTTATTCTAAATCTGTTTGTTGTAATCAGAGACTTTAACATCCTACATTTATAATGTTCTAATTAGAATTTATATCAGCATAACTTTTAGATTAAATGAAAAATCTAGCCTTCTAACTTCTCTTGTTTCCTTTTTTTGTCTCTGTCATGGAGGTATAACTTCATGCATTCTGTGCACAGAACACAACATTATAACTTCTTTAGAGTATTATTTATTCATATGTAAAATAGAATTTGAAGTTACACAATAATAGAATTATGATTTATTATTTTTCTTTGAATGTATCAGTCTCTTAAATAACATAGAAAACAAAAATTAGAATTAGGTAACACTTACAAAAATCCTCACTTTTACATTTTTCATTACATTTACATTTACTGAGATAATTATTTCTTCATATGGTTTCAAGTTACTATCATCATTTCAACTTGGACATCTTCCTTTATTATTTCTTTGTATGCCAAGTCTACTGATGGAAATCCCCCTAGCCTAGTTTTTCTGAGAATGTCTTAATTTCTCCTGCATTTTTAAATGGAAATTTTTAGATACAGGATTCCTTTCTGACAGATGTTTTAAAATTTCCTTTTAGCATTTTGGATTTATCATTTTGCCTCCAAAGTTCTGATGAAAAAATTGATGGTACTTTCTTGAAGATGTGTTATATGTGGTAAGTTGAGTCTCCCTTGTTGCTGATAAAATTTTTCTTTGTCTTGCCTTTCAATAGTTTTTTAGTGTGTCTTGTTTTGCATATTTTTGTGTATGCTATTTCAAATTTGTTGAAAATCTTAGATAATGATGTTCTTGTATGTATTCACTCTTGGACAGATTGTAATTATTGTGTTTACAGCAATCATCTTTGCCACTTTTCTTCTGGGACCTGTGCAATATGAATGTTTGTCAGTTTGATCCTCTCTTGAAAGTCATTTGAGCTCTGTTAGCTTTTCCTCAGTCTTTTATCTTTTTTCCCTAAGACACCATTATCCTCTACTGCAGTTCTCTGTTTCTTGTTCTACTTGGTCAATCTGCCACTCCATCACTCTACTGATTTTGGTCTTTTCAGTTCCTGATATTTTAAATTCCAGATTTCTTTTTGGTTTTTAGGTTTTCTGTGTCTTTATCAATGTTTCCATTTTGTTTGTCTACCATCTCCCAGATTTGTCTATTTCTTTCTTTAATTCTTTGAGCAATTTAAAGACTGATTTTCTTAAAGTCTTTGTCTTGAAGGTCTAGCATGAGGTCCTTCCAGGGAAATTTCTGTTGTTCCCCCCCCCCCCATTAGAATTGATTTTACTTATCTGTTTCTTTGTATACCTCATTTTTTCCTGTTGTTGCTCCTGTTGATGTTACAGTTTTTGAAAGTTGGATATGTAAATCTGGTAAGGAAATAACTCTGGTAATGAGATTCTGCCCCATCCCCAGATTTGGATTTATTGATTGATTGGGTAATATAGGCTATATCTTTGCCAATTATCAGCTGGTGGTATAAAATTAGGATCTTCTAATGTCTTCTCTGAGCTTAGGCCTTCACCTATCTATTTGTGGTGACTTAATAATTTTCTGTTTATATTTAGTTACTTTATAAAGTTCTAGTCTTCAGTGTGTAGCACATGAAATAAGGAAATAATGAAAATGGGGTATCTGACTATTCAATGTGCTGAAAATTATTTTAACCTTCTAGGAGGTGTGCAACAAAATGACAAATAAAAATTTTCCCCTATTTTATAAGAAGCAGTAATCCATGAACAGAGTACAGATTCCCAGTGTTTGGAAGGTCTTTTTCCCCACCCTGATTCTAGCATTCTGCCCCAAGAATGCTTTAAACACTGCCTACTGAGAGTGGCAGACAGGTGTCTACTGTTGTACCAAAAGCTGAAATTGACAGAAATTAGCTACAAGTTACTATCCTTGTGTTACTTAATGAGTTGCAAGCTGTAAATATAGTATACTGTTCCAACCTATTAAGAACAATTCTGCCACTGCAGTTGTTGGGTAGGAGATGTGACAAATTTCTTGTGGATTCGAGTCTGTCATCCTTTTAGAATCTTCTCTTATTCTTTTTTTGTTTGTTTGTTTTAAATTAATTGATTTACTTCAAAAGCAGAGTTACAGTGAGGGAGGGAGGGAGACAAGGATGTATGGAGAGGGAGAAAGGGAGAGAGAGAATGAGAATCTTCTGTCCACAGATTCACTTCCCAAAAAGTTGCAACAGACACAGACAAGGCTGGGGCAACACTGAAGCCAGGAGCCAGGAACTTCATCTGGGTCTTTCACGTGGGTGCAGGGTCTCAAGTACTTGAGCCATCTGGTGCTTCTTTCCCAAGCACATAATCAGGGAGCTGTATCAGAAGTGGAGCACATATGGGATGCCAGAGTCATAGGTAACTTAAATAGCTACACTGTAATGCCAGCCCCATCTGCTGCTGTTAAATTTCAACCATTCTAGTTATTGAAATTTAGAATCAACTAGCTTAAGTATTTTAGAATACTTACTTAGTTTATGATTTTAATTGTTTGAATATACAGAATAAATTGAAGGAACATTGCTATGTAAATAAAATTTTATCATTCATAAATTAGCTATCTCTGCCTTAATTACATCTTTAAAAATGTGTCTCACCAGTGTTTTAATCCTCAATGAAGCAACCTTGTGTGTATTTGACAAATTTATTTCTAGGCATTTTATGTTCTGATGCTTCTGTGAATAGAAATTGTTTTAGTTTAATTTTTTGATGATGTGCTGATCATGTGTTTTTATCCTTATGTACTAAGACTTTGCTAAATTCATTTATTACTTATAGAAGATGTATTGTATATTCCTTAAGATTTTCTTTAGGAACAATTACTATATGTGTGTGAAGAAGCACTGTACCCTCTTCTTTATACATTTCTGTATGTACTGATAGATTGGCTATATATACCAGTGACAAAAATTGCATGCAAGTGTAAGAGTACGCATATCCTGATTTGTTTCCAATTTTAACGGAAAGTGTTCAATATTTAACCACTAAATGTATAAGCTGCAGATTTTTTCAATGCTCTATATGTCAAACCGTAGAAAGTCATTTATCTAATTTGTACTTTTTTCAAAATCATGAATTTACTTGATTATTTCTAATGCTTTCTCTGCAAGTATTGAAATGATCCTACAGTTTTCTCAGTTATTGTGTTAATATGCCTAATTATACAAATGAGTTTTCAAATGTTTAATGAACCATGTCCTCTTTGGGTAAATATCAGTGATGTACCATACATACTAGAGATTTCTGGATATGGTTTGGCAATGTTTTGTTCATGAGACTTACCATTCTGTAGTATTATTTCCATTAAAAACCCCTATCAAGTTTTGTGATAATTAACCAGCATGATTTGTTGGCAAATTTAGTTGGGGTAAGTGGTCATATTTATTGATGTAGAATTGTTCATGAAAGCACATTATTATCCTCTTCTTATTTGTAAGATCTTCATTGGTAATCCTTCTTCTGTTTTTGACAGTTATAATTCACAATATCTTCTTTATTCAATTTTGTTGGGTGTTTTATCACTCTCATTTAGCTTTTCATTGAAACTGCTTTTGACTTTTAAACTTACCTGTTGCTTGATGCATTGAATTTCATTGATTTCTACTCTTAACATTGCCTATTATTTACCTGAGGCTTAAATTTTTCTAATTTAATATTCTTGAAAGATGATAATTGATTTGTTTTAGATATTGTTGTTATTATTCTACTAATACTGTCAGTTAATGCTAGGATTTCCCTAGTAATACTGCTTTAGCTGTTTCCCACATTCTGTGGTATCCCCAATCCCACGTATTTCTCATTACTCATGAGTAATTTCTCATCACATGAATAATGAGAAATACGTGGGACTGGGGATACCACAGTATGTGGGAAACAGCTAAAGCAATATTGCTAGGGAAATCCTAGCATTAACCGACAGTACGTAGAAATATACCGTTCAATTTCCAAAAATGTGTTTTAAAAGATATTTATATCTAAGTTAATGTATTGGCAGACTATCATATACTTTAAATTTTATTTTAGTTATTGGCTTTGTTGTATGGCAGAAATATGATCTGTATTAATCGTTTCCTATACATGTGGAAAGGCTGCCTTTCTAATAATGGGAAGGAAAGAGTTTTACATACATCCATTAGGTGAAGCAGGTTGATAGCATTGCTCAAGTCTTTAGTATTTCTTGTGATTTTTGTCAAATTACTCTTCTTATTTTTAAAAAATTACTATAAGGTTTTCAGTTGTATAATTATTTGTTTTGTAGATTATTCAGGTTTTGAATTGCTACTGAAGTATGATTTTATATTGTTAGGTGTTCTTTGAGAGCTGTTTATTTCATGTTACAAAATCTCTACCTTAGGAGTATCACTAATCACACATTTTTGGTTGAAGTATTGAGTATATTCATATAGCACTATATAGTGTGGTACGCCCTTTGTTAGGGTTAAAAGGTGAATTTTTTTTTTTTTTATCTAGTAAAGTTTAAAGTCTGTATTTACGTTAGTAAAGTTTCCTGTTCGTAGACTTCTTGTACCTGGGCCCTGGTTTTTGTTTTATTCTTAAAGAAATCTTTGACTTGTAATTGAAGTGTTTGTTTTACTGGCATATATTGTGGTTTTTTTATAGTTATATTTATTTTGACAATATTACACTTTGTTTTTTGTCAATTCTCTCTTGATTATTTGTTCCTTCTTAAATTCTTGGATTATATTTGGTAGAATTTTATTGTAACACTCTCATTGATCCTTGCTTTATCTTTTTGGAGCTTATATATATATGTGTATATATATATAGTATACTTTTATTTTGTCCTTAATTTAATATTAATATTGTACCATATTTAAACACAGAAATGTTTCAACCATGTAGGAACATTTCTTTCATTTTTTTTAATTTGTGCTATAATTTATGACATATCTGTAAGCATAAATTATTAATATAGTACTGAATTTGTTATTTCTGTCATACTTATTTTAAAGAAACTGACATCTACGGACCAGCATTGTTGCATAACAGGTAAAGCTGCCTCTTGCAATGCCGGCATCCCATATGGGTGCCTGTTTGAGTCCCAGCTATTTCACTTCTGATCCAGCTCCCTGATTATGTACCTGGGAGAACAGCAGAGGATGGCCCAAGTGCTTGGACCCATGCACACATGTGGGAGACCTGGAAGAAGTTCCTGGCTACTGACTTTGTGAATAGGCCTACCTCTGGCTTTAGTGGCCAGAGTCACTCTTTTTTGTTACTTTGCCTTTGAAATAAATAAATCTTAATTTAAAAAAAAAAAAAAAACAAAACTGAAATCTTTCATTGCTGGTAGTCTTCATTCTTTCCTAAAAGTTCAGCATTTCATTTAATACCATTTCTCTCTCTCTTTTTTTTTAAAGATTTATTTATTTATTTTTAAGTCAGAGTTACACAGAGGAGGAGAGGCAGAGAGAGAGAGGGGGAGACAGAGGTCTTGCATCCACTGGTTCAATCCCCAGTTGGCCACAATGGCCAGAGCTGTGCCAACCTAAAGCCAGGAGACAGGAGCTCTCTCGGGATCTCCTATGTGGGTGCAGGGGCCCAAGAACTTGGGCCATCCTCCCCTGCTTTCCCAGGCCACAGCAGAGAGCTGGATTGGAAGTGGAGCAGCTGGGACTCTACTGGCACCCATGTGGGATGCCGACACTGCAGGCAGTGGCTTTACTCCCTGTGCCACAACTCTGCCCCCTCTCCCTTTTTTTTAAGCATTTTTTTCAAGTTTGGAGAATTATATATAAGTTTCATTGCAGTTCAAGTCTACTTGTGTAAAATTATACTAGTTTAATTTTATTGGAATATGCCCTTTTTGATTTTATTTTCAAGGAATATAGTTGTAAGTGATATATGTCCTTTCCCACAAAACAACAATAAAATGTGTGTGTTAACAGCACAGCTTTTTTAAAAAAACAATTTGCATTTTTATAAAACTTGATTTAAAAAAAATTTGAAACTGTACACTCACCAGGGTTTAGTGGCCAAGAACGCAAACACTTCTCTTGGCATCTCTAGCACCTTCAGCTTTCCATCCCTGGACTATTTTTGTTTGTTTGTTTTTACTTTTTTATTTTATTATTTTTAAGAAGTTATGTGACAGAAAGATTTTATGTATTTCATATAAACAATTTTAAGCGCTTTTCATTACTTCTTGGTATACTCTCCACCATTTCCTCCTATTGCTCTTCTTATTTTTCTTTTAACTTTTACAATGATATACTCTGAATTTTCCTTACAATCAAAAGCTTAACCTAACACTAAAGAAACAAATACATTAAGTAGCAGGAATACAGACAAGGCCTATAAGCAATAATCACATCTCAAAATGTCAATTTTGCTCATATGCATTCATTTTTTTTTATTATGTATGTTAGTTACCACAAATCACAGAAACCATGATATTTTCCTTCAGTGGATTGGCTTATATCATTAAGAATTGTGGGCCGGTGCCGTGGCTCAATAGGCTAATCCTCCACCTGTGGCAGTGACATACCAGGTTCTAGTCCTGGCCAGGGCACTGGATTCTGTCCCGGTTGCCCCTCTTCCAGTCCAGCTCTCTGCTGTGGCCAGAGAGTGCAGTGGAGGATGGCCCAGGTCCTTGGGCCCTGCACCCACATGGGAGACCAGGAGGAAGCACCTGGCTCCTGGCTTTGGATCTGCGAGGTATGCTGGCTGCGGCGGCCATTGGAGGGTGAACCAACGGTAAAGGAAGACTTTTCTCTCTGTCTCTATCTCTCATTGTCTACTCTGCCTGTCAAAAAAAAAAAAGAATTGTGGTCTCCAGTTGCATCCATTTTGTTCCGAAAGACAGGATTTCTTTTTTTTTTTACAACTGAATAGAGCTTCATAGTGTATATATAGCACAATTTCTTTGTCCAGTCATCAGTTGGTGGACATCTGGGTCTATTCCATATCTTCGCTATTATGAATTCTGCTTCTATAAAAATAGGGGACCAGATAACTTTTTTTTGCTGGTCTGCTTTGGATCTCCAGTACTACAGGGTTACTCACATCCTTGCCATCATTAGCTTTCCCCTTTTTCTGTTTGGGTACTTTCTCTTCCTTTTTTGCAGGAGTCTTTTTAGGGTTGGGTTCTGGCTTTGTAGGAGTTGGTGTAGCAGAAAACCGTGTGACTCTTCCCTGTGGTTTTTCCTTCACCTTGGGCTGGTCTCTGTTAGAATCCCCTCTAGCATTTCTGTTGAGCTTGATGCTGGCAGTGGTGGGACATAAGCACTGATTGCGGGGGTGCAGAAGTGTGCTGCCTTTGGTCAGTCCGGGTCAGTATCACCTCTTCCCCAATGCTACCTCTATCTACATTTTATAGATGTTACTCCACTGTCTTCTCTCTGCTGTAGTCACAATGATGTCAGTTGAACCTCATTTGTAATTCTCTTTCATGTTGTGTTACATGTTACATTTTTCTCTGGTTGATGCCTAGCTGTTTGAATAACATGGTCTAGTTATCATTTTATTTGCCTCCATAGATTATAGTCTCTGTAAATTTATATGCCTAACCATCTGGGGAAATGTTTCAGCCATTGTTCAATTTAATTTATATTTCATTTACTCTCTCTTTTCTTTCTGGAATATCATATGACATTTTTATATTTTTATACAGGTTCAAATTAGTCATTACCTTTTGTCATGTCACTCTTTACTAAAGATTGTATCATTTATTTCTGTTAATCACATACCAACTTCATGAATATTTGCTTCTTTAGATTGATATGTGCTATCATTCCCACCAAGTGCTTTTGAAAAATAGATACTGAATGGTTAAGTTTTAAAATTCTTAATTCCCTCATTTCTAACTGTGTATATTTCTATCTTTTCATTCATTACACAGAAAATAATTGACTAACTGTTGTATTTTTGATTTTCAGTATCTGTCATTTTTAGGGGAGTCCTGTTGACATTTGTTGTCTGGATTATTTGTGATGTATTTCTGTTTCTTGCTATGTAATTTTGGATTATATGCTATATAGGGTTAGTTATGTCTTGTAGAGATTCTGAATTTTATGTTTCTCTGAAGAATACAGTTTTTTTTTATTATTATTATTTAAGCAAGCACTCAGCTTGGCTGAACTCTGACTTTAAAGTTTGTCTCTCTCCATCTTCGCTGAATTTGTTGAAATGTGCCCTATACACGTGTGGCTATTTGACTAGACTATGGTTTCAGAAGGAATTATCTACACTACTTGGAGATACTTAGCTGTGGCTTTCTTGTATTTTATTCACATCCAAACAACTATGGCTTCCTGTATTCTTTGCAGTATTTCTTCGTTTGTAAAATTTCAGCTTTAAATTCCTAAAGTAAGCACTTCACACTGAAAACTAGAGGTATCAATCAGGGTAGAAACCTGTGTATTTGTTTCAGTTCTTCTCCAGGATTGGCCTGCTTTTTTCCACTGGATGGTTCCTTGAATTAAGCTTGGATATACTTTCTCAGCTTATAGTTTATATTTATGGACGAATGAGTACAATAAGTGCTATTCAACTTTGAACATATTTTTAAAGATTGTATGCTGTTTAAAATATATCTAGATGATATGAAACTGTTAGAAAATCCCACAAAGATACATTTCCACATCTACAAAATCGTACCCATGTGTACACAGGCATATATGCACTTGTGTGTATACAACCTGCTACTGGATTTGTATGTGTAGCTCTAGACTTACAGCTGTGCTTAAGTTTACTTTACAAAAATAATTACTGTTTCTAAAATCTGAGGTTAAATTTAATCTGACATTTAGGCTTTATTATCTTTTAACTGCATTGTTGTCTTATCTTCATGACCATACTTACCTTCATTATTGTTATCATCATTAAACAAACACAGTTTATTCCATTTCTGCACATGCTTGGTACATATGAACATACATTTTTATAATAAATTATGTGCAGTAAATATATGGACTTTAGATGTTACTGTTCTCTCAATTTTATCTTGAAAATTCAGCTGCAAATGTTTACTATCTAAAGCTTATAGGTTGCTTCTTGGCCTTTTGGTTAAGATCAAATGTAAAGCTTATGGAATGTAAGTAGTAGAATAAGAATGTAGAGCTCAATTTTGATAGGTTGGGGCATGTTTCATAGAACAAATATATCTGAATTTATTTATTCATTCATTGATTGATTATGGTTAAAACAAAATTTAGTGAAAACACTTGGTGAGGGGAGGTGAGACAAGGTAGTTCTGTCCTCAAAGTCTCAGGATCTAAATTAAGAAAGGGGACCATTTTAAACTGTGAGAAAAAGAACTCTCTATGAGTTTCTTTCATATACCAGATTCTACGGATATACTGGCAAAGGCTAGATTATTCTCAGTTCATGAGTAAACTCAAAAGAAACTGCAAGATAAATATTCTACCTTGTTAGTTTTAACAAAGCCTCTTTACTTTGGATATTAGTCAGACATATAATTTTCATCAACAACCACATTTTTTCTTATCATGAACAAATACTTCTTTTATAATAGAGATGTTGGACACAGAATGTCTGTTTTGCTTTTCTTTCTTTTTTTTTTTTTTTTTAAGAAATCATGATGGATTTATCCAGATCTGCTTCTCTTCCTGTCTTTTCCTTTCCAGTAAGTGACATTGTCATTTATGGCATTTCAAAAAGTTTGTGAAAACATGAAATTAAAAGATAAGTTCATTTTGATGCAACAAAATTGAAATTCATGTAGAGTTTTTTTTTTAATAAAAAATTATTTCCCACAAACTTTTAAAAACTCACCACAAGCATGGACTTCAGAATTCTTTTCATAAAATGAATTTCTCCTTTAATTCTATTTTACATCAGTTATTAAACATGTTATTGCAATACATATATGTATGAAGAAATTTACGTAAGTGTACAGATGATAGAAAAAACCCACTTAGCACACTCATAACCAGTACCCAAATTGAGAACAAAGCACTACTAGCACCTAGAGTCCTCACTGTTTCCTCTGGAGTCACTAGAGTCCTCAGTATTTCTGCTCTCTCCATTTCTCTTTCTTTTTAACCTATGAAATGAGAGTTTATATACATATTTCCTTATTGTGGCATTAGTGAAAATGAATACTGTCAAAATCTGTTTTGGTGAAAACCTACACAGGAAGGAACATTAAGATAACACAATTAGGAAAATAGAGTGAGGTAATTAAGATTCATAAATACTATAGTGCTAGAGTTTATAAATTATGCTTAAATAATAGAAAACCTCCAAAAATATCTAAGCAATTTAGTGACAGGATTATAGTGACCCGAGCAGTGATTTTTATCTGAATTGTAGTTTCAGAGTGACATGACAGCTGGATCTACAGTTATGCCATTGAAGAAGTTTGAAGAAAGATAAGATGTTTATGAATTAGTAGAAGGAGAAGGGTCTCAATGAGATGTGGATATGGGAATTCATCTATGTAAAAAAAAAATTGATTCAATAAATTAACACCTTGGTGTTAAACACACATAAAATGAAATAAACCAATGTGAAGGGGGAATCTGAGCAAAGCAGTTGTTCTTAAAGTAGCTTGGTAATTCAGGTCTCTTTACTTCTGCCTTGAGTTTTGAGGGGGCTCATGTTCACCTGTGATTCTATCAACCTTTCATTTGCTTTTCTCTGAGCAGTTCATGTTTACTTATAAATAATTACAACCTCTCGTTCAGGAAATCGGCACTGTGGGAAGTGCTCATACAGGCTGATAGTTGAGCATCAGAAAGAAAGTTATCTAAATGACCTGAAGTTTCATAAATTACCAATGAAAGTGCAATAGTTAAATGTTAGCCTGAAGATTGTTTAAATTATTTCATTTACTGTGCTGAATAAATTATGTAAAAATCACATCAGTTATATAATTATAGGACCAATAAGAATAGGACTTGTGTTTTACATGTGTGTACTTTAAACAGATTGCTGGGGTCTTCTTCATTAATCCTTACATCCATAGTGGTATAGCAAGAAAATCTTGAATATTTTACATATGTTCTTCTGAGATAATGATGTATATTATTTCTGTAATGAAATGTTGTAAAGTGTGCTTTATATTCTTTTTGATTAAAAGGAGATAATTTAAAATATATGAGTATTGGAGAAAAGCGCAAATTGAAGCCATCGAAGGTTTTAAACTGAAGATTTTCTCATCTTTGTTAAATTTTCTGTTTAATTTTTGCTAACACTACCTTTATATTTGCTGTCGTTAGAATTGCTTCTGACTGAAAAAATATCTGTCTAGATATTTCTTCTTTCATAATGTATCTGCTTCCATTTCCGTATTTATATTAAATCTTAGGGGGGTTTCTGTATGTGATTGAACTGAAAGTTCAAATAACTGACTGACTGTCAAAGAATAGGTTACTGATTTATTAATATTTTAACATTTTCCTTTGGCAAACATGAAAGCAATTACCATTAAGTAAAGGATTTAGGAATAAACTGCTATTGGATTCAAGAAATATAATTGTAGCTTAGGAAAAGAGCATTATTTTGAAAGGTTTTTATCCAAAGTGTTTATTACCTTTGCTATTAGAACTTTTTTTTTTTTAAGCATGTATCAAAGGTTATTCAGCTTTCTTAAAGACAGAGAGATTTAATTTGGGGTCAGCAATTGCCATGCTAAATAAACATCACTTGGAATAGCTATGTTCCGCAATGGAAAACCTGGGTGTGATAACTGTACTTGGGTCCAGTTCCGAACATCAGCTTCCTGCTAATGCATACCCTAAGAGGCAGCAGTGATAAGGAAAATTAACTGGACACCAACCACTTAAATGAGAGAAGTGGGTTGACTTCTGGTTCCTATTTCAGTACTAGTCCATCTATGGCCCATGTGAGCACTTGGAAAGAAAGCCGGTAGGTGGGAATTTTCTCTTTCTGCATCTCAAATAAATGATTTGATATTGAAATATTTTTATATATTCCTGTAAAGAGTTATATCGGTATAAATGACATCCCTTGTGATGATTTTGTAGGATGAAGTAAAGTTGTATTTTTTGAAGCATTAAATCAAGAAATAATACCCTTTTAAAGAGAGTCAGTGTCTATCATGAACATTATTCTTACAGTTGTTTTGATTACTTAACACACTTATAGGAAAGAAGTGAAAATTATGCATGCGTTCCTGATGCTAACCACATAAGCTGTGCTCATAGAACCTTTCTTGGCATTGATATAATAAATCAGTTAAATGTATTTATTCTGTTAAAGTATTTCAGTCATGTCTCAGATAATCTTATTATTTTTTTCCATGCCATACACTAAAGTATTTTCTTTCAGAAGAAAATGATCACATTAATTTTATTCTGTATGCTTTGGCAGTCTCTCCTACTTCGATAGAGAGAGGTATTTTTCAAAAAACAGGAGAAGTGATTGAATGCTTGTTATCAACTATCAATAGAGAATGAGAGGAACAGCACTTAAATGCTGTTTACAAACCTTGCTTAACCTAGCCTGCTTTTATTTCCAGCCTTTCCCCCCACCGATTTTTATTTGAAAGGCAAAGAGAGATAGAGAAAGAGATGTTACACCTGCTGGTTTACTTCATAAATCCAGCAAAGTTCAGTTCAAGGCCAGGACAAGACCAGGAGCTCAGTAGTCAATCCAGGTCTCCTACATGGGTGATAGGGAACCAGGTACTTGAACCATCATCTTATGCCTCCCAGTGTGCACATTAGGAGATTGGATAGCAAGCACAGAAGCTGAGACTTGAACTATTTCCTCCATTAGGGACTGAGGGCATCTCAAGCATCATCTTAACTGTTGTGCACACACCCATCCCTACTCTCAGTTTTATCCACATGTTTGTTGGTTAATGAGTAGTGAAAACAGGCAGATTATTTGTACTCTGTATATTTCTGATTTTCCATTTGCCAAATGAAAATCTTGTACCTAAATAAGACAATTTTAATGCAAGTACCAATAAATCACATTACCTTTTAATGACAGCCCTAATTCAAAATCTGACATGTCCCAAAATCCAAAGCTTTGAGCACTGACACTGTACTACAAAAATTATTTATCTGGTATCATGTTATGGGTCATAGTAAAAATGTAGGTGCATTAAAAATACTGAATCAAATTTCCTCCAGTCTATATGTACAAGGTGTTTCAGAAGCATAAATAAATTTGTTGTTCAGACTTTGATCCCTACTCCAAATCTTTCATTATGCACATGTTCATATTCTAAAGTGTGAAAACAAAATCTGAAATCTGAAGCATGATAATCCCAAGGATTTCCAATATAGAAAACACAGAAGAGATATTGAATAAGACCGTTACTTTGTTTGATTTCATATCTAAAAGACATTATTTAAGTCCTTTGAAAAATCCTGAAGCTAGAAATGAAGTACAGTATGATGGTAGAAAGTTTCATTACTCCCAAGATATAATCCTTGTATATGTTAAGCTTGGGAATTCTTGGAAACCAGTTAAAATTAAAGTCATTGTTCATTTCTTGACCATTTTTGTTTAGTTGAAATATTTTCCGCCAGAGCCTGGTTGATGTCTGTAGTAACAGCCCACCAGTGTAATTGACAACTGTTACTTGAATACATATTTGTTGAGTATCTACTCTCTACTCAGTTTGCTAGTAATGGATGGTATAAAGATGAACTGGGTACCTGAATTTTGTGACTGAGTAGGAACTTTAACTCATTGCTGTTGCCAAACAGAGTGTAAGAGTGTCATAATCCATATAGTTAGCCCAGGAAAATATCAAAATTCAAAAATTGAAATATAGCTTCTAGTGAACTTATATGGCTTTCATGTCATCATAAAAATGAAAAATCCTAAGGGGAACCAACATAAATTTGCAGTTCTCTATGTATTTCAAGTTGTAAAATTTCTGCCTGGAAACTGTTGGATCTAATAAATTATTTCAGTAAAATTGTAAAATAAAAATCACCATATAAAAATAAGTTGTTTTTGCACATTAACAGCAAACTAATAAAAAAGAAATTAAAACCTAACTTGTAGTAGCATAAAAATGAAATATAGAAGAATGAAGCTAATCAAGGAAGTAAATGATATGCATGCTGAGAACTAGAAGACATTGATCAAAGAGATGGTAGGACACAAATAAATGAAAAAGTATCCCATATTCATGGAGTGGAAGAGTTAACATTGTTAAAATTCCCATACTTAACAAAAACATCTAAAATTTCAGTGCAATCTGTATCAAATTTCTTATGACATTTTTTGCTAAACAGAAAAAAACTGTCTTAAAATTGAGAGGAATACAAAAGAACTCCAAGAGTGAAAGCAACATTGAGGAAGAATAACCAAACTGGAAGAATTAGGTCTTAGTAAGATGTTAATTGAGGCACTCAGATGACAGTGTCAAGTAGATACATATGTGTTGTGATTTTTAGAACAAAATCTAAGCTGAAGCTAGAAATTTGGAAGTTCTTAACATAAAAATGGTATTTAAAGTTACAAGACTAAACAAGCTTACCAAGATTGGTAGGCAATTGAAGAGAGAAGATATGGTCCAGCGCCATGGCTCACTTGGTTAATCCTCCACCTGCAGCACCGGCATCCCATATGGGTGCAGGATTCTAGTCCTTGTTGCTCCTCTTCCAGTCCAGCTCTCTGCTGTGGCCCGGGGAAGACAGTGGAGGACGGCCCAAGTGCTTGGGCCCCTGCACTCACATGGGAGACCAGGAGGAAACATCTGGCTCCTGGGCTTCAGATTGGCATAGTTCTGGCCGTAGCGGCAATTTGGGGGGTGAACCAACAGAAGGAAGACCTTTCTCTCTGTCTCTCTCTCACTGTCTAACTCTGTCAAAAAAAAAAAAAAAAAAAAGTGAGAGAAATGCGATTGTTACTCAATGATAGAAAAAAATCACATGACTGTTTTACAGTGCATTTTTTAGTGAGGAAGAGTGAGAGCTAGATCTTTCCCCACTGCTGATTTTTTTTCAAAAATAAGGTAAGTTTTTTAAAATTTATTTTTTCTTTTTACTTTTTTGAGAGAGCACTTATCTGCTGGTTAACTTCCCAAATGTCTTCAATGATGGAGGGAGGAAACTGAGAATTGAATCCAGGTCTCCCATATGAGAAGTGAGAACCCAAGTACTTGAATCATCACTACTACCTCCTAAAGTCTACCTTAGCAAGTAGTGAGGAACCAGAGCCATTAATGAAATCCAGGTACTCTGGATATGTGATGCATGCGACCTCACTGGTATATTAACTGCTAGGCCAAAAGCTTACTGTCCTGTCTGATTTTTAAATCTTTAATAAGAAAATTAGAAAATAGATGTTAAAATTTCCCTGAGACTATTTTACATATTTTTGGAGAGCATTCCTTATGAGTTAAATTTCTGACCACAATAGCTATTATCCATTGTTGCATAACAGATTACACCTGCAAATCCAGGAGCTTAGACGATAAACTTTGAAAATCTCAGAGATTGTTTTGGTCAGGTTTAACTTAGTACTCTACAGTAAGGTACCTCAGATGGCTTAAATGA
Organism: Oryctolagus cuniculus; assembly: GCF_051225735.1. Classification (NCBI taxonomy): domain Eukaryota; kingdom Metazoa; phylum Chordata; class Mammalia; order Lagomorpha; family Leporidae; genus Oryctolagus; species Oryctolagus cuniculus. Next base: position 54,014,816 of record NC_142872.1, read on the forward strand.
ACATGAATACTCCACATGGTTGTTGGCAGGATTCAGTTCTTTGAAGGTGACGGGACTGAGGTTCTGACTTTTCCTCTGTTTGTTAATGATAGACCATCTTCCTTGTGTACCAGGTGGGATACTCCATGGGGTTTTATCAGAGCATGTCCCAGAAAAGACGAGGGAAGGGAGAGTCATGGAGGTTTGTAATGTAGGAAGTATTAGCACATCACCTTTGTAATGCATTTATTAGAAGTCAGCCCTAATTCAAGAGAGAGTTTTGCACAAGGTTTGAATTCCATGAAATGGGACCTCTGTTGGCCATATAATAAATTGTCTACTATGTAACCCATACTATTAAATAGTTATAGCATTAATATTATAAAATACCTATATGAACAAGTTAAAATCTCTTCCTTAATTCTTATATATGTATTTTATTATTTCATTCTTGACATAATAATTTTTGACATCATAATTTTGACATCATAATATTTGATGCTACTTTCCAATCTGTTATTAGGTATTAATTAATAAATACTTCCAAATTCTTACTGTTAGGTACCAAGAACTTCTTGTCCATAGCAACTTTTTCTTACACATATTTTTACTTGTCTGTGTGTGTGTGGGTTTGTGTATAATGAACTCCAGGAAAGTAAAAGTTATCTGCAGTGTAGATTGAAGTCATCTACTGTGAACATTTAGCAAGTATCATTTTCTCATCCTATGTTTCATTCTCTAGCTTGTGCATGCATTCACAGTCAGGTGAAAATAAGTTTATGTCTACTATTTCTCAAGAAGCTCTGAAAAGACCTGAAAGGAACTCATGTTCATGTAAGCAACAGGCTTTGCCAGTAAAAGTTCTGTTCATTTCCATTTGTCGCTTTCCTGCTGCCTGTTTGTTTCAGGTTCCCACTGTCAGCAGCTGGCATAATCTTTTTCCACCTTTGACATCTGATTCCTGCCAGCAAACTTTGCCCCTGTGCACCAGCCAAATAAAGGTGCAACTCTAATGATCTCTAATTACCATATCTTAAAGACAGTTGCATCTCAGTTTGTAACAGATTGGAGGAAAATGTGAATAAAAGATTTATATTTATAAGATGTTATTTATCATGGCTGCTATAAATGAATACCTTTTAATCTCAAGTTGGTTTCCATTTTTCATCATGATAGTTGTTGCACTAGTGACGTTAGTAACAGTTTTCCATTTTAATAAATAAGGTAGGCAACTTTAAAATCATCACTTAATTATAAATTAAATGTTTGACAACTGTAAGTGATAAATATTATGCAGGAAGTAAATTGAGCAAGTTTAATGCTTGGACTTTCCTTATTTTGATGGTGGAGTCAAGAGGAGTTACATTGCCATGCATTTATTTGAAGTAAATATGTTTCAATCAGAAAAGACATTCTGCACAAAGACATATTTATATAATATATCTACACTTCTATAATATCATGTGTATACAAATTTATTTTATGAGGCCTAGCTGATTAAGCTACCATTTGCTTAATCTTGGGGAACCATTAGCAGTATCTGGAGTACCACTGTGCCTATTCAGATAAAGCTTCCTGCTACTGGGTCTGGGAAGGCTGCAGAAGATGGCCCCAGTTTTTGGGCCCCTGACGATGCTGTGTGAGACAAGAATGGAGTTCCTGGCTTCTGTTTTTGGCCTGCTCCAGACCCATTGATGTGTCATTTGGGAAATAAATCAGCACATGGAAGACCAATGTCTGTCTGTCTCTGTCTATGTCTTTCTCTCTGCCTTTCAAATAAATAAAGAAATAAAATGGCTATTTTAGTTTTCTACACTTTAAAACTGCACATAGTGAACAATGCCATAGTGTATTTTGTTCCCAAACGTGGGGAGTGGTGATGGTTCTTTAAAACCCTGTGATGAGAGTCTGTCATCTCTTCTTGAAGAATTAAGATCAAGAAATATGAGACAATGAGAGTACTTATAACCAGAATTGTTATACTAAAACAGAATGGTAAATAAAGAATGAATTGATACTGAGAAAAAGGAACAGTTTTTGTCCATATATTATTCCTGCTTTTAAAAATAAGTTCCAAGTTCCCATAATACACTTAAAAACTCAGTTTGCTTTACTGGCAGATTATATAAGTTTTAAAAGGAATTTTTCCAAATGGCACCTAAATATAGATTCCCACCTCCCTGATGGCATCACTGCCCACAGGAAGGTGGTTTGGCCAGCATTTCCTGTTAGTATTTCTTTAACACACACTAGCTACTTGATGCTGGAATATCCAAGGATGGGAATACTCTGTCCTAACTCTTCTAATACTTCCATACATACTTCCGTTCCTTCCATGCTCACCAACTTTTGTTCTTACTTTCTTTTTATAAAAAAAGTTAATTTATTTTTGCCCAGAAACCTTTTATTTAAGGTATATAAGCTTCATGCATTTCATAAATACAACTTTAGGAACATAGTGATTCTCCCCACCCTCCCACCTGCACTCCCACCCTTCCTCCTCCTCCCTCTCCTATTCCCATTCTTATTTTTTACTAAGATCTATTTTCAATTAACTTTCTACGTATGATATTAACTCTATGCTAGTCAAGAATTCAACAAATAGTATTTAAAAAAAAAAACTGTTCCTCTACAGTCAGTGCAAGGGCTATTCAAAGTCTTATGCACCATGGAAAACTACACAGCAGTAAATAGAAAAAGAAATCTGTTTTTTGCAACAAAATGGATGAATCTGGAAAAATTTACTTAGTGTTATAAGCCAGACCCAAAAGGACAAACACCGTATGTTCTCCCTGATCCTTGGTAACTTAATAGAGTACCTAAAAGGCAATCTGTAGAAGTGAAATTGACATTTTGAGATGTGATGACTTTGTTCTCACATTACATTCCTTTGGGTTTTTTCTAAGTCCTCATTTTTTTAAACTTGTTTTATTCCAGCCAATATAGTTTAATGATTAAGACCAGAGATTTTGGAACTGGATAAAATGTGTATTTATCCTGGCTCTATTACTTGCAAGTAATTTTTTACATTGAGCATGTTTTTTAAAAACTTTGGGTTTCAAAGGCTTAATCCACAAAACTATGGATAATAATGCCCGTGGCATAGGACTTCGGTTTACTTTTAAATGAGATAAAGGAAGGAGTTACAGCAGAGGTAAACAGTCAATAAATAATCACAACTTTGAAGAAAATGCTAAAAGTTACAGCGAAAAGGCACTCATGGCGCACAACCAAAAAAAAAGGGGGGGGGGGGAGGTGGTCTTTATACAGAATTTTCCAATCTATAAACAAGAGTGTACCAAATATGTGAGTGAGCATAGGCAAAGCTGTTTTGTATGAAAATACTAAATGGATGCTGTATCTTGATAGCATTGAAATCAAAATATATAAATATCTAATTGTATATTTCAGATTAATGTTTTGCATTCATGAGAATATTATGCTTCAAATAAAATGTTAAAAATGAGAGAATATGATTGATGTTATTTCCAAAGTCAGCTATGAATACAGTCCCAGAGATCACCTGATAAACCTGATTAGAAGTTTGCATTTATTTAAAAAAAAAAAAAACCGTAGACTCGTGTCTGCTCCCTGATGTTCTCTTAATTTCTAAAGATAAATGGAATTATTGATAGTTGCTAATAGTGAAGTACTTTATGAGTACCCTGTGCCCATCTTGATGTGAATCTGTTTCCTTATATTTCTTTCCTAAGTCTCTTATGTACTCATATTTTACCCACTTTCTGCATTAATTTTCTGTTATCTTTAACCTAATGCTGAAAGTGTGATTTTCATTTCTTGAAGAATGCTAGAGGAAAAATAAAGTGAGACAGCTACTTTTTATTTTTTCCTGTTAGTTTTATTTGCCTGAATATCTGAGCAAAATGCACAGACTATAAAGGCAAATAATCCTATACAGAACTCTTGAGTATGAAAATGGCTGGAGCTAGATTGCTATCTTCTAAATTCTACATATTTCTAGATGTAGATAGTTACATATAGATGTATGTGCATATATATTTCAGCTTTATCCCAAACACATACAGAGAAGAAAATGTCAGATATAATAATCATTTCTCATACAGTGTTGTGAGAATCACGAGATTTAGTCAATGTGAAGTCCTTAGTCAGTTCTTGACTTAAATTAAAATACTAAATGATGAAGTTTTCCTGAGAAAGCTTACAAGGATGACAAGGATTAGGAAAGTACCTTCATAAAAGCAATGTGTACTAGATTTCCAGTCGAAGGTGATATTAATTTTCTAAGATATGGCCCTTTTGAAGCAAATACAAGAGTTCTTGAAAATTCTCATGGAATATTCTGAAAAAACTATCTGGATTTCAAAGCTTTTATGTTTACACTAAAATTAACTTGACTTTTAATTTTATGCTTCCACAAACATTTTGAAACATCTTGATAATTTAAGGTCTTTGATTTCCAAAGCAGAGGGCTCTGGCAAACTTCTGGACTAGAGGAATGCAACACAGAAGGAGTACAAAATTGATATGTACAGTAAAATAAACAGAATATTTCTTTGTTATTGAGAACATGTGAAATGTAGGATGAGCACTCCTGGATTAGGATAAGAAGTCATATTGCAGGCAAGTAGAAGGACACAAATGAACAATAGTAGAGAAAAGCTCCTTGAGACAGATGAACTCAGCTTGAGACATTGATACCTGACATTGAATTTCAATTTATTTTTTATCTTTTACCTTCACCTACCCTTAAATAAAACAAAATGAAAAATCGCCCTATGCAAACACATTTGTGTAATTATTGTTTTAGAGGGAATTAAGGCTGAAATAGTTGAGGAACATTCAAGAAGCTAAGTTAGGAAGATGGAAGCTAGGTTCAGGGACAGAATTTGGAACATTGGCCAGCCAGGACAGATACTTAAACTTAAGTAGTCTTCCATGTTATGAAGAATACGGGCACGACTTTTGTTATAGTTTTTGTTTCTGAGAGGCTTTAAAAACTTGATGTGAAATGTGCAGTATGAAAAAAATATGAGCTTAAAGTACTTTTTACACTAAAGTAGTGAACTTTTGATTGCTTTTTTCTACTGAGAGAAGTCCTGTTGTGAGTGTTGCATGCTGCCCCTAAATGCTACAATTGCAGAGTTGAGGTTTATAGCGAGTGTGGAATGTGCTGCTGATTTTTCTTCTTAAGACTGAGACATCCTCTTATCCAACTGCCCAGGTCTCAAAGGGGAGTTTCTCTGTCACTCGTACCTGGGAAGAAAGTAGCGGAGTCTCCTAGTTCATGCTGCTGCTTCAGGGAAATTGTGCATATACTGGTTGGTCAGTGGGGAGACATAAATATCCTTTAATTTTATGTCTTTCTGTGGTTAAGCTTTGAGTCCGGTTTCAGATCAGAAGTTTACTGTGGCATTGCTAAATCCTTCTTTGGGGCTGAATATTGGTTGAATGTCTAATTTTACTGCTTTCACTCCTGATAATGGTTGATCTTAAGGACACTTTCCAATGAGTTTTATGCTCTCGAATTTCTACCTCACAGACTTTGCATGGAAGTGTTTTGGCGAACACAGCTCATATTGTTGTTTATCCACCCCTCCCCAAAAAAAAAAAAAAAAAACCAGAGGACTTGGAAGCATGTATCACTTGGTCCAGAGAGTTGAGATACTATCTGCAGTCTCAGTGTTACCACCACCATTCCATTATCATTCATTCAATTGCCAATTTAAAGGGCGTCATTTGTGTTAAGGAAACAGAACCATTGGCTACCTATCACCAGGGCCACTAGTTCTCTGCTTTCAAAAATACTGGCTCAGTATGTATTTTATAAATCCCCTAGTTATTTTGGGTAACCATGAAACACAAGAAGTACTATCCTTTAGTAATTGTAATTAATCCTCAAAACAATACGTTGTGTGATGAATGCAGTGTTGTGAGATTACATATACAACTAGTTGGATTGATTCTTGTACTTTTTGGGGATCTTCTGCTAATTTGAAAGGGTAGCAGCTAAAGCAGCTAGTCAGCCATGTGTTCAGGATGGTGTCAGTGATATCCCGCAAGCATGGAGCTTTGGATGTCTGTGGAGGAGAGGTTACCTTCCTATTGTGGTCTCTTGTTTGAGAAACTGAATTTCTTAATCTCATTGTTAGAACAGGTTAACATTATTTATCCCAGGCTCACACTCTGAACCATTAAGTATTGAACCAAGATGAAAACTCAGATTTATTTAATGCAAAAAATGCACGATCTTACCCTACACTCTTTGTCCATCATTTTCAAACTAAATAGAGTAGGCTTTTGGATTAGAATCCCCTTCCTTGACTTCTGATTGATAGGAAGAAATGCAAAACAAGTAGAAAATTTAATAGCAGAAAAAAATACCCTCTGTTTAGCTGACTTGTCTCTTTAAACAGGAAAGAGGTTTCAGTGGAATAGGCCATGATGTGGGAATTTAACATCTTATATTTAGGATAAAAAGTGGCAGTAGTGTGCAGATGATCAGCTCTGAGTCTCTTGGTTATTATATCTCTATATTTCAGTACATTGTGTTTTCTCTTCCTAAGTGAGATATCTGCAATGCAAATGTCATTCCTCAGTAATATGTGAGAGAAATAGCAAGATGCTTTAATATAGCTGGTTCACTAGGGGCCCATCTAGAGTGCTGTACAGGTAGGTTACTATCAGGAAACGATATCACTCACAAAGAGACTTGGGGCTGGCGCTGTGGCGCAATGAGTTAAACCCTGGCCTGAAGTGCTGGCATCCTATGTGGGTGCCAGTTCTGGTCCCGGCTGCTCCTCTTCCCATCCAGCTCTCTGCTGTGGCCTGGGAAGATGGCCCAAGTCCTTGGGCCCCTGTACCCACTTGGGAGACCCAGAGGAAGCTCCTGGCTCCTGGCTTCAGACTGGCGCAGCTCTGGCCATTGCAGCCATCTGGGGAGTGAACCAGCGGATAGAAGGAAGACCTCTCTGTGTCTCTACCACTCTTTGTAATTCTGTCTTTCAAATAAATAAAGTAAATCTTAAAAAAAAAAAAAAAAAAAAAAAAAAGAGAGAGAGAGAGAGACTAAGACCCTGTCCCTGTTTTCCTTTTTTTTTTTTTTTTTTTTTAGATTTGTTTTACTTATTTGAAAGACAGCAGAGTTAGAGAGAGAGGTAGAGCCAGAGAGACAGAGGTCTTCCATCCACTGGTTCACTCCCTAAGTGACTACAAAGGCCAGAGCTGAGCTGATCTGAAGCCAGGAGACAGGAGCTCCGTCCACGTCTCCCACGTGGGTGCAGGAGCCTAAGGGCTTGGGCCATCTTCTGCTTTCCCAGGTCAGAGCAGAGAGCTGGATCAGAAGTAGAGTAGCCAGGACTTGAACCAGCCTCCATACAGGATGCTGGCGCTGCAGGCTGAGGCTTTAACCTGCTGCGCCACAGTGCTGGCCCCATGTCCATGTTTTCAAACCCACGCAGGGCTGTCAGACACTGAATACAGCAGGATTCAACATTTTGATATTCCTGAGTTGTAATTACTCACTTTCCTTTATTATTTAAAAAAAACTGAAATAAAAGATAACAGTGTGAAATCATTACTTAAAAGAAGAAATAATATATGCACAAAGAACAGAGTAGGGTGATATCAAAACATATTTGGGAAAAGCCTGAGAAATAGCAGTACCAAAAACCTTCTAGTTAGAGGGAAGAGTATGAGGACTTTAAAATGAAGCTTATTTTAATTTATTTAAACAAAGAGGCATAAATTAAGAGGTTTCTTTTCCAAACCCCAGTTTTAAGGATTTCCAATGAAATGTACGATTTCTATCTTGGACTTGCTGTATTCACTGAACGGTGGTTAATGTGGAACTACGTGTGGGTTCTATCTTAGTTTGAGGGATTCTTGGTTATTGTGATCATTTAATTACTAATTCTTCTCCATGTGAAGGTTTTGAAAAAGAGAAAATATGTTTTAGTATATTTGATAAAGTAAGCACTTCAATATTTTAAACCTATTTGCAGCTCAAAATAGCTTTGTAAAGAAAAAAAAAAAGTTGAGTTCTCTATTTTATTATGTATCAGTACCCATTCCCCATCAGTTGCTGTGGTGACTTTGATTCTTGAAATTCTCAGAGGCTTCCCAAGTACAAAAAGTAACCAATGTGTCAATACTTAACCAGTATTAATTCATGAAAATATTGTGTCTATTTTTACTCTTAAAATTGAGATAAGTATAATAGTTCCTCTTATTTGGATTTTTTTAAAAGTACATTAGTTATGGAAATATGCTTTTATGATTTCACACATTGGAACCATTCCAATGAAAGATTAGTCTTCCTATTAATATATCCGTATTTCCTAGCACAGCCATTGAGTCTTTTAAGTGTCATTTGTCTCTCTTTGGTTTACTTTCATGATTTGTTGGTGAAATAAAGTACTGGTAACTGAGATTATGACAGTGGACATACATATTAACTATTGCAGAAGGAATTTTAGCTTATTTATTCAGTAGAAATCCAATATATTCTTACCATTTATTTAATATTGAAGGTATTCTCTTTGAATATGATATGATGAATTTACTGGTAAAGAAAAGAAAGTTTTCATTTTGAGGTGGTATATCAAGTAGAATGTGGAATTTTGACAGGAAGATGCTATTTCTGTAGTTTAGCAAGATTGTGGAGGTGGATGTTTATTTTATAAAAATATTCCATTATAAATATTGAGCTATTAAGCTTCTCATGCATTTTGAAATTGAGGCAAAATTTCAGTTTGAACTTATGTCAAATTTATGACGTTACTTGTAAATTTCAGGTGTTTTATACCATACCAAAAAGTGTCCCATTAAATTATTTACTTGAATAAAAAATGTCTTTACACTATTTGGATTGCTCCAGAATAGGAGAGGAATGCTTAGCTTTTTATACCCTAAATAATAAATAAAAAGTTTTCAGATTATTACAAATCTGTGGGCCAGTGTGTGTTCATGTATTTCTTGAAATGGATATTTAATGTTAGCATCACTCACAAGGCTGTAAGTTCTCTGAGGTGAGGGACAATACCTCTATAGTTCATAGTCTACCTGTATTCCTAAACAGAATGCAGCACATAACAAAAATGACTTTATTATTTCTTGTCACCCTGATACTTCACACAAGGGTTTTACCTTCTGACATTTTACATCTTCTTAGAAGCAGCATCAGATGGTTAAGTCAAGGTGTAGATAGTAAACTCAGACATATGAGAATATTCAGTGAAATCAGTCAGCCTTGCATTTGATGAATAAAAACATGGTGCCCTGTTGAGCCTGTAAGATGAAATGCCTTTTGCAATTGTAGTCTAGCCTGCCAACTGGACCCCATTCCCTTTGGCAAAGATTCAGGACGCATAGGCTTCGTGATTTTGCAGTTTACCCCCTGGAAGCTGGGAAGAGATTCAAGCTGAACACCAGGATTTTTTTGAGTGGTTCCTGAGAAGCAAAGTGTCTGAATGGGCAGGGCTCTACCCTCTTGGCTTAAACCAGTGTGACTTTATCTTTTCTGATTTGTCTCTGAATTTCTGTGACTTTGTATAAAAGTGTGCATGCAATGACATTTTCTAGACTCTGCAAATGGACAAAAAAATTGTCTTGTTCCCATTCTAAATAACTCCCATATCTAATGTGATAAATGCGGCTTGGGTAGGATTTTATTCTTTTTTGGCACTTCTGTTCTAACACCAATAATAACTGAACATTGGCACTGGAAACATATATTCAGAATTTATTTAGCTATTACATGAACTATACTAAAATATAAAAAGCATTCTGGAAAAAAATGTTTAAAACTGAAAGAGGAGCATGTTGAACTTTATAACTCTAGGGAAGGAAAGGGCAAAGGATAGGTTACTTCTCTTGGCCTTAACTTATTTAACACTTAATCTGAAAGGGATATAAAGGTTAACTAGTGATCATATATCACTTATACATAATCTCATAATCTGAACATACATATTCATGCTTTGGCCTTAATATTCGGCATATTTTGGTAGTAACCCTTAAGGATATCAAAGGATCAGCATTTGAAGTATATTGGAGGTCTAAATATATTCAGTTTGTACCTCATTAGTGTGTACAGGGTGCTATGCTTTGCCCAGCACAGGCTAAATATGAGGCAGTGCCCGGGAGCTACCACACTGATGGGAAGACACATGCTATTCCTGAATAAGATTGAAGTTTCTGTTGGGTTTAGGGATAACATACTATTTGTCTTACATTTACTCTTTTTATGTAAGAGGAATAAATTTCATGTATTCCATATATGCAGTTTTAACATTATAATGATACTTGCTACCCTACCATCTCTTCCTCCTTGACCTCCACTCTCTCTCCTCCTACCTCCCTCCTTTCTTATCTTTCTTATAATTTTTACAACAACATACTTTCAATTTACTTTAAAATCATAACCTTAGCCCTCCACTGAATAAAGAATTCAGCAACTCATAAGTAGAAAACCCACTGTTCCTCAGTGGTATAGACAAGAGCTGTACACAATAATCAAATCTAAAAATGACGGTTTTGTTCATATACATTCTTTTTTGTGAGTGTTCTATATATTATTACAAATAAGTGAAAACATATGACATTTGTCTTTTGGGGACTAGCTTATTTAACTAAGAATAACAGTCTCCAATTGCATCTATCCTCTGGCAAAAAACAGAACATTTTTGATTTTTGTGGCTAAGTAGTGTTCCATCATGCATCACGTATATATACCACAATTTTTTTTTTTATCCAGTCATCAGTTGATGGATCTCTGGGTCGATTCCATAGCTTAGGTATTAAAGTTGAACTACGAAAAAAGTGGGAAGTACAGATAACTCTTTCATGTGGTGATTTCTTTTCCTTTGGGTAAATTATCAGGAGTGGAATGGCTGGGTCATATGGCAGATCTATTTTCAGATTTCTGAAGAAGCTCCATACTGTCTTCCATAATGGTGGTACTAGTTCACATTCCCACCAACAGTGCATTATGGGACCTTTTTCCTGCATTGTCTCCAGCATTTATTATTTTTTGATTTTTGAATGATATTGTTTAGTATGTTTTAGCTTCTATGACAAGATTAATTAAAGCATAAATATTGAAAGGAAAACATTAACTTACCAAACAAAGCACATTTCCCTCTCCTTAATCTTCTGCCATTGTTACTTTACACATTTTCTCCTTTGGTAAACAAAATATCTTATTCTACATTTACTTCAACAAAAAGAAGAAGAAATTGTTGTAGGAATGAATCTCCCAAGTAGCACCTGTGTCATGCAGCAGTTAAGAACTCTGCCAAGGAAGACTGTGAGGTGAATGGAAGCTCTGCCTCATACTATGTTTGTATTTAGACAGTACCAACGCTTGGAACCTTTCTCAGTGGGATGAAAAACACATAAACTGGAATTGACATCATTGGATGATTCTACAAGGACTTATCCTGTCTACCTTCATTGCAGACTGAATTAAATGGGACCTAAGGTCAAGAAAATATAGCACAGAAAGCCACTAAAATATATCTAACAGGTTAAAAATAGAGAGTCACTTTACTTGGCTGTTATGGGATCAGTGTTTAAGAAGTTAAGTGATAAAAAGGAAGATATTAAAAATCAAATATTGAATTTCTAAGTTAAGGGTAAGTCTTAAAGTTAACTCTGCTCCCTGCTCTACATGTGACATTGAGAACATGTTTGATTTCCCTTGCTTGGATACCTGCACTGTACATAAGGACACCTGCCTCTGTTGGTTGCAGGAAGAGTCGATGTACTCCTTGGACTTAAATTCATTTATTGATTCATCAAACGTTTATGTTATAAAAGCATGCAGTAGATCCTCAGATATGATGAAGAAACAACACAAAGTCATAATTGTAATGAAGTTTAAATTCTCTCAGATTGACATTAAATAACCAACACAGAAATAAGCATACCAAAAAAGATACAATCTAGATTCTTATGGAAAAGTTGTGAGAAAGCAGATAATGTTTGATATTTTGGTGTTTTAAATAGAAAATACAGGATCCTTGGAAAATGAAGGCTTTTGAATTACTGGGTCCTGGGGACAGAACGGAAATGGAATTATAAAATTGGATTCTGTAGGGTCATGTTGAGTTCCTATCCCAAGAGAACTGAGAGATTAGCAGCAAGTAGATGGAGATCAGTCCAAACCCAAATGAAGAAGGACAGAGCATGTGGCTAGGCCCAGGAGAAGGAAAAAGCTAGTGACTCCTTCAAACCACAAGAGAGCCTATATGGTTATGGTAAGAGGACAGCAAGTACAGGACAGAGAAGTGACTGAGGCTGTAGGTGGAGCTCTGTGGGCTGTGTCTGGAATCTCTGTTTGTTGTAGTTCCAACGTGGGACAGCTAACCTTCAGTTGTTCTCCCTAGAAAGCTTGGGAGATGACAAGATTAGGAACTGGAAACCTGAGAGAATCCAACTGTAGCAGTTCTTTCTGAAGACTAAGACCTAGAGAGGAAAGAGCCTGAAAGAAAAGTTGCTATTGGGCATGGGTATCTAGTAGTGCTAACTGTAATATGAAAAGATCATGATGATTTTATGGACCTCAATTCCTGTATGCCATACTACACAGATTCCATTGCTTTTAATTCATATTCATTTTGATAAAGTCTTCTTTAGGCAAATACCCATAGAGGTATATTTGGTATATAAAGTCTATTATACTGTGTGAATTGATATTCCTAAATTATATCATTAGCTTAAGAATATTACAGGAGCCAGCAGTGTGGCAGAGGGTAAAGCTGCCGCCCGCAGTGCTGGCATACCACATGGATGGCGAGGCGATTCAAATCTTGGCTGCTCCACTTAATATCCCATTCTCTGCTGTGACCTGGCAAAACAGTAGAAGATGGCCCAAGTCTTTGGGACCCTGCACCCTCAAAGGAAGACCCAGAGGAAGCTCCTGGCTTTGGATTGGCACAACAACTCCAGCTGTTGCAGCCAATTTGGGAGTGAACCAGCAGAACAGAAGACCGACCGACCGACCTCTCTCTCTCTCTCTCTCTCTCTGCCTAACTTTCTCTGACTTTGTAACCCTGGCTTTCAAATAAATAAATAAATCTTTAAAAAAAGAATATTATAATCATTGGGGTCAATATATCACCAAAACAATATATAGAATATTAAGGTTAAGAGAAAAAAAATTCTACTTTTCTTTAAAGCTTCTTTGTAGTTAATTGCACCAAAAGAGGATGTGGGGAAAAATAACACACATTTGCTGCTTTTATTGCTGTTACTTGAGGTTAAGAATATAAAACTAACTTAAAAATGTGATTAAGGAAAAGTGATAGCTTAAGTGTCTTTAAACACTGTGTTAGCTTGAAATAATAATTTCAATTGGTATGCTGCATCTGTATCGTCAAATCTAGTAGACTGTTTGAATAGTCTTGACTGTGGGATCAAAAAAAAAAAAAAAAGACTAAACCCCAAGTTGTAGAAACTGATTTTAAGAATAGATTTTAAATGAATATGGAAGTTTCCAATTTTCAACTACTTGGCATGATTATTCCCAGAGAAATGAGATTAATGGTTTTTCAACTCAAAAACTTAAAATATTGTATTCTTTTTAAAGATTTATTTATTTATTTATTTGAAAATCAGAGTTACACAGAGTAACTTGGAAGAGAGGTCTTCCATCCACTGGTTTATTCCCCAATTGGCCACAATGGCCAGAGATGTGCTCATGTGAAGCCAGGATCCAGAAGCTTCTTCCAGGTCTCACAAGCAGGTGCAGGGGCCCAAGGACTTGGGCCATCTTTGATTGCATTTCCCCACGCCAAAGCAGAGAGCTGGATAGGAAGCAGAGCAGCCAGGACTCCAACTGGTACGCACTAGAATGCCAGCACTGTGGGTGGCGACTTTACCTGCTACGCCACAGCACAGGCCACAACTCCTGCTTTCTAATGAGGCCAAGGATAGCCATGGATAATCAGTGATTGTCAGGGTCAGCACTGTGGCACAGTGACATAAGCCCCTGCACCGGTTGCTACATTTCCCACCCAGCTCTCTGCTAAAGCACCTGGGAAGGCAGCAGGATACATGGTAGATACAGATAGAAGATTCTCTCTCTCTGTCTTCCTCCCTCCCTCCCTCTCTCTCTCTCTCTCTCATTTCTGAAGAGGCTTTTGGCTATTGCTTACAATTTATGACATAGTGACCATATACACCTCGAGCTTTAACCTCAGAAGAAGTATAACCAGGTGTCTGGATAAGAAATAAATCCCTTTTGTTGGCAACAAGAAATCCCCCTTTCTACTCACACATACATGAAATTGTATTTAGGTCTTGATGTCAATTGTGTTTGGTGGTGATGACACCAGTGGAGGAAAGTGCTGAGAGAGAGCCAAAAGTTTACATTTTGACAGAAGTTTAAATGAGTCATTTTAAATGTCATTCTACAGAATGTCACTGAAAAATGAGAAAACAACTTAATTAGTTGTGTTTTCTTTGTTTCTTTTTTGCTAAATCCAGGCAAATGAAATGTGATTCCAGAAGCAGAAATAAAGGGAAAAAAAAAAAACCTGTTTATCCCCCTGTAATCTCAAGGCTCCTGATTTGGGGTCTTTGCGGTGTTGCGATGCTTCTGGTAATGTGTCCATTCAAACATGAATATGACCAGCATCAAAGACTTAACATTCAGATTAACCACTTTTTGGCATCTCACCTCTTTTTAGTTTGAACTTGGAATCTCCTCCATGGGCAGACCACTAATGAGAAAAGCCTTGCTTATGAATTCAGTTCAGAATGGGAACAGTTTTTCCCCTCTCTCCTTTTGCATAATGTTGGCTTTGAAGTCAGGCAGTCCAAGAAAGTGATTGATCTCACCCAAGTTCATAACTTTTTCAAAGTACTGCCGATATCATTAAATTTTAATTAACCCTTTGAGCTCCTTCTATGATGTAAAGATGAGGAAACATCAAAGACTCGTGTGTTGGAGCAGCAGTGGCATCTTTTGTGCTCACATAGCTTTTCAGAAGATATCTAAGATGCAAATATTTCACTGGGGTCTTCCGCTTATTATTGTGTGTGTGTGACATTGTTAGGCTGGCACAGGGGTAGAGATAAAATCTATTGTTAGTCTTTCAAAGCTGGTTATTTAAACATTGCTATGTTAAGGGCTTAGAAGTGGGATATCCTTCTACTTCCTCTACATAAAGCATTGTAATCAAGGGGTCTGTTGAAATGTCACCCTGTCTGTACATAGTTTTGTTGTTGTCCTTCACTGGCTTTCATTCATAATTGATCTTATTTCCACCCTGTGATTTAATGCATAATATTTTGCATACAGTCGCAGGTGCAAAGTGACACAGATCCGTTTAAATCCGCCAGATGAAGAAACGAAGATGAAAAGGAGGAATATGTACAGCCAAGGGTTAGGGGACTTGAGGTTGCAAAAAAGAGCGTTTCTTGAAGCATTCACAAATATTCATTGAGCATGTGTTATATGCTACTAGGCATCGTTGATGGGTGAAGTCATTACTCCCATTAAATACCCCTGCTAGTGAAGCAGAGTTTGCATTACCAGTCATTCCATCCTGTGTGTCTTAGTGCTGCCAATAATCACTTGTCCAAATTTAAGTTAGCTGTCTTTGCACAGTTTTTTTTTTCTTAAGGATTTTTGAATGCTTTGCAAATGTCTCCCAGTCTACCAATGCCTCTTTGGATCCTCACACCTTATACATAAAACATTGAATAAAGCCAAGTGTAGTACTGAGCAGTGAGAGACTTGGTTGTTACACATGTGTAATTTCTTCACTCATGCCTCAGTTTCTCTCTAGTCCTCCCTATCTTCTCCTTTTTTGATAAAAATGCCCATGATACAATATACCTAAGCACATTTTAAAATATTTTTACCTTAAGAGGATTAAGCCTAATCATTTTAAGGTTGCTAATTTGACTAAAGTTGAAAATTTGATTAGAAAGTATTTCCTTTTCTTCTGATAGTCTTTTTCTCTTGCTTTTTTTCTTAATGGAAATATCCACAACCACAGTTTTCCCTCTAAAGATCCATGGGAGGGGGAAGAAGTGATAAAAGTCTTGATTGCTTCACTTCTTCTGAAGTAATGATAAGCTCATTTCCAAAGCCCAAATGCACATTTGCCCCTGTAGGGTCACTTTAATCAAGGCATTATCGCAGATGATGCGTGTCTACCAAAATGAGATTTTGTGACCTACTGAAATGAGCATGATCTGGGCTTGCATTTGGGGTGTCTGACTTAGTGAGCTTCATGTTTATGAGATTTAAATTAAACCTGCATATATTATTAGGAAGAAATTCAACAATTTTACCAATAATTTTCATAGTTGATCACATTACTCTTAAGTAAAGTTTAGCCAGTTTTTGTGAAGGTAATTTGAATAATGGTTTGTTAAAGGCTGTAATGATTCTCAGATTCCTTCAAAAGAAAAACGTGTTAATTCCATAAACATAAAGTAGGATTCTAAACAATGCAGTTGTTGTTTTTTGATTCCAGAAGTAGATTAATTCCTGTGACGGATGTCTCCTCTCTAAACTGTTTTCTAACCATAGCACACAGGGCTTTCTTCTTTTCTCTATATTTGAAGATGACACTACATAAATTAATATGAGAAGTATATATGTTCCAGAATGAAGGAAAAGTAAAATTTAAGTTTGGGCTGGTAGCAGAGGAGAATTCATAAAGAGTCTTCAGCTTTTTTTTTTTTTTTTAAGTTTACAGTGTTGAAAAAGAGCCGACTGCTTAGTCATAATGCCATGCAATTTTTCACATTCTTTTTAACTGCTGCCTGCATTTTTTCAAATTGTTAATGAAACAGAGATTCTTGTACATTTGTTCTTGATTCAATGGAAGAATAGCTATTGTGGAAAGTTGTTCCAGGTAGCTTGAAAATAATCTTTCAAAAGCCATGAATAGGAATATCATGAAAAACTAAAGTCATTCGAACAGTGGACTTAGAGAAATAAAACATTTAAAACTGTGCTCCCAATAGGATTTGTTAAATGCTAAAATTTATGTAGATATGCAAGATGAAAATAACTCAGGGCTCACGTGCAAAATGAGTTTTAAATAGGTTTTATATATGTGTATATATATATATGCTGAACATATGGTGATCTATGATGGCAGTGGCACGTGGGATTCACTAAATAATAAGCCCATTTCTATTTTTCTGTCAAAGGAAAGCCAAAGGAGAGTATAATTCCAGTTATTCTGAGAAAAAACAGTATCCTGAATTGTAGATTTTAAACCCGCATTGGTTCTCTGCTTTCTGACCTGCCAAACTCTCCATTGCCATTGAGGCTTGACACTGGCAGTGTTAACTCAGGGACCTCCCGGCTACAGGGAGCTGTGCCGGTGGGAGAGGAGGAAACCCAGTGACTCCCTGTTAATGCAAGATGGGGAGGTTGATTTCTGAGCTGTAGGTTGCCTTTCCTTACCTTTGATTTGCCAAAGTAAACTCATCTGATTTTGACCGTCATTATCATCATGCTCTCATTGAATGTTTACTAATTCTACTCAATATTTTATTTCATACATTGCTTATTATATTATCATCATTTTATACATAAAGAACCTGAGGTTCTGAGCAGTTACTTATCTTGCTTTAGAACTAACAATAAAGTTGAGATTTCAAACCAAGTCTTGCCTCTCTCCAATTCCTTAATTCTTTAATACTGAACTATATTGACACTGAAATTCTATTTAGTCATTGTCCTTATTTCTTAAATAGATCAAGCTTTTCTTCTTTCTCCCTCTTTTTCTTCCCATGTAAAACACTCCAGCATTATTAGTGCCCATTCTTTAAGATGTGGCAAGTGGGGTGTGCATTTAGCACACTAGGGAAGATGTTGGTTGGTTTCCCTGTATCCCATGTTGGAGTGCCAGCTTTGAGACCCTACTCAACTTCTGATTCTGGTTTACTACTGATAAGTTTCGTAGGAGGCCGCTGTTGGTGACCCAAGGACTTGGGTCACAACCACTCATGTGGGAATTTGGACTGAATTATAGGCTTCTGGCTTCAGCCTGTTAAAAACATTTGTCTATTCAAACAAGTGCAAATAAATAAATGAAAACTATATAGCACAGATTTTGAATAACAGTATCTTAGCACTTTTGCCTTTCACCTACCTTAACACCCTTCACCCCAACATGTTCTTCTGTGCATGTGATTCAAATGGGCCTGCTCGGTGCAGCCCCTGTATCACAATGCCCTGTAGAATGCTTCTTTTTTTTGGACTAGAGTGAATATTTCAGAGGTGTGCATGTGAAGAGAACAGAATCATCCAGGATTCTCCCTAAGATCAAGGTATTTTGGTTTTTGTTTTAAGATTTATTTATTTATTTGAAAGAGAGAAGAAGGACAGAGAAAGAACACTCTTCTATCCACAGGTTAACTCCCCAGATGTGCACAAAAGCCAGGGCTGGGCCAGGCTCAAGCCACAATCCAGGAACTTTTTCTAGGTCTTCCATATGGGTGTAGGGGCCCAAGCACTTGAGATATTCTGAGCTGCTTTTCCAGGCCATTAGCAAGGAGCTGGATTGGAGGTGGAGTAGCTGGGGATTGAATTGGCACCAATATGGAATGCTGGCATTGCAGGAGGCAGCTTTACCTGTTATGCCACAATGCCAGCCCCCAGATGTTTTCTTTCTAGCAGGGTAACTTAATCCAGCTCTCCTGCTTGTAGATCACCTCTTTAGAGAATATGTTCTATCAGATGCAAGAGAGGTTTTGGGAAAAGAAAAGTCTGTTAGATGAGGTCCACATCCTGTATCCTACTGTGTCTGAAATAGTCCTAATTTTCAGCTATAGAGGGTAAATGGGATCTTACCTCATGTGTTTTTGTGTATATTTGTATTGTATCTAAAAATTCCATTGATTTTGATAAATGCTCTTTAATTTGTTTATTAAAACTTTTATGATCATCTTGGTCACAATTTTATATTACTTCTCTGAGTGGTCACAACATATCAGTATTTTAAGAATTTTTCTTTATTTTTTTGAATGAGCAATTTTAGCTTTTGTTTTGTCCATTCACAATCCCAGCAGATCCTAACTTTTCAGACAACACAGACTAAATCTTATTCTGTTTTGCACTCATTTATGCTAATGAATACAAAGGATATCTGTCCAATAAATTTATTTTACTAGTATAAAATACATGTCTGGGCATTGTAGATACATAGTAGATACTGAGGTTAATGGAACCTTGGGATGACTACCCACATTCTTTTTTAATTAATTAATTAATTAATTTGAAAGTCAGAGTTAGAGTAGGAGAAAGAGTGAGTGAGGGAGGTCTTTCATCCACGGGTTCACTCCACAATTGGCTGTAATGGCTGGAGCTGCACTGATCTGAAGCCAGGAGCCAGGAGCTTCCTCCTGGTCTTCTCATGCTGGTACAGGGGCCCAAGGACTTGGTCTATCCTCTACTGCTTTCTCAGGCCATAGCAGAGCGCAGGATCGGAAGTAGAGCAGCTGGGTCACCAATCCGAAGCCAGGAACTTCTTCTGTGTCTTCCACGTGGGTGCAGGGGCCCGAGGACTTGGGCCATCCTCTACTGCTTTCCCAGGCCACAGCAGAGAGCTGAATGGGAAGGGGAGCAGCTGGGACCAGAACCTGCGTCCATATGGGATGCCGGCGCTTCAGGCCAGGGCTTTAACATGCTGTGTCACAGCACCGGCCCCAAGGACTAACCATACTCTCAAAGTCATTCTGTGATATAGGACAATGGCAGATGGTAGGGATTGCATGAAGTAGATGACTTTAATATGGGCTAGAGTAATAGCAGGAAAATAAGAGTTTTATATTTAATGAGTGCCCATTATGTTCAAAGCACACACAACTGAGAGCTTGGTATTCACTATTCCATGGAATCCACAAAATATCCACAAGAAACTGCATGTTTTTTATTATTTTTAGAAGACTTATTTTATTCATTTTGAAAGGGAAATATATATATTTAGAGAGATCTTATGTCCACTAGGTCACTCCCTAAGTGACCGTAACAGCTAGTAATGGGCCAGATGGAAGCCGGGAGCTTCTTCCAGGTCTCCCATGTGGGTGCAGGGGCTCAAGTATGTGGGTCATCTTCCACTGCTTTCCCAGGAGCATTAGGAGGAAGCTGGATCAGAAGGAGAGCAGCAGGGACTGGAACCTCTATGGGATGTTAGTAGCAGCTTTACCAGCTATGTAACAAGGCCAGATGCTCACATTTTATTATTAGGAAATGCTTATGCTTAGGTTGTCCTGAAACAGTATGGCTGATGGATGAATTCTACTTGAAGTCAAAGAGGGAAAGTTCAGTCTGTGGACTGGTGCTGGGTGAGATCATCCATAGAAACAAGACAGAGCCAAAACTAGAAGGACTCTGAATTCAGAATCCTGTGAAGTAATACGTGAGAAACATCACCACAGGCAACTCATGTCTTTGATTGTGAATGTGTTGTAATTGTTGAGCTAATTTGTTGTTATCACTGTGGAACTCACAGATAGTCTTGGGGGCTTAAAATAAATATTAAAAAATTGAACATCTATTCATGAAGTTAACAAGGAAGAGAATAGAGCATTGGCCAGGGCCTTCCTCAATAGTCCTCATTCTGTTCCACCAACCCAGGTGCAGTAAGTGTTAAAAAGCAGTTCTACAGGGTATGGCAGCTCAGTAGAAATGAGATGTATTTAGAGATTTAGAAGGACACCGTTTTATAAATGAATGTCAAGAGAAGCCTCAGATTTTAACAAAAACAGATACATAGAATGGAGATTATTGGCGGCAGGAAAACAAAAACTTCAGTATTAGAAATGCATGGACTGAGAGATGGCTGAGGAAAGAGGTAAAACAGATCAAGAAAACATTGCAGGAAAGAAAATTGGAGACTATGATTCTGTAGGTTACTGCTCTCCGGAAACCACATCTGTGGCTGTAAATCATGAGTCCTGTGTGAAGAATGATACCCCTTTTGATTCTTTTTTTTTTTTTTTTTTACATCATAAAGGGTCCTGTAATTGATGATAATATAGACATAGGATTAAATATTCAGTTTAGAAACTGCCTTTGACTGTTGTTCCTCATCTGCAAATCTATCATGTTAGACACAAGAAGGGAGAAAATATGAATTAAATTTTTAATTAAGAGTTGGTCTTGGGGATAAGATCATATGTGCTGAAATGTAGACTACAGGTGTAGGCATGGGGAATTTATTTTCATATTGTTTTCTTTATATTATTTCAAGATAGTTGAAAAATCAAATATGAGATGGCACTCTCACTTATTTGGCAAAATACTTCTTAAACAAAAAGGTTCTAATCACCATGAGTTATTATTGTTGCTGTAATTCTTTTATTATGTAGTAGAAAAATTAAGACTTGTTTTTTTTTTTTTTTAAACTTTTATTTAATGCATATAAATTTCCAAAGTACGACTTATGGATTACAATGGCTTCCCCCCCATACCGTCCCTCCCACCCACAACCCTCCCCTTTCCCACTCCCTCTCCCCTTCCATTCACATCAAGATTCATTTTTGATTATCTTAATATACAGAAGATCAGCTTAGTATACATCAAGTATGGATTTCAACAGTTTGCTCCCACACAGAAACATAAAGTGAAAAATAATAGATGATTTTTTTTTAAATGATGATGAAATCAGAGCAGACCTATTGTCATGTTTAATCCCAGTGAGAGTCAAGTTGGGAATTGATAATTTCTTTTTTTTTTTTTTTTTTTTTTTTACAGAGGATCAGTTTAGTATGCATTAAGTAAGGATTTCAACAGTTTGCACCCCCATAGAAACACAAAGTGAAATATATTGTTTGAGTACTCGTTATAGCATTAAATCTCAATGTACAGCACATTAAGGATAGAGATCCTACATGAGGAGTAAGTGCACAGTGACTCCTGTTGTTGACTTTACCAATTGACACTCCTGTCTATGGCATCAGTAATCTCCCTATGCTCCAGTCATGAGTTTCCAAGGCTATGGAAGCCCTCTGAGTTCTCCGACTCTTATCTTGTTTAGACAAGGTCATAGTCAAAGTGGAGGTTCTCTCCTCCCTTCAGAGAAAGGTACCTCCTTCTTTGATGACCTGTTCTTTCCACTGGGATCTCACTCGCAGAGATCTTTTGCCAGAGTGTCTTGGCTTTCCATGCCTGAAATACTCTCATGAGCTTTTCAGCCAGCTCCGAATGCCTTTAGGGCTGATTCTGAGGCCAGAGTGCTATTTAGGACATCTGCCATTCTATGAGTCTGCTGAGTATCTCACTTCCCATGTTGGATCACTCTCCCCTTTATTTACTCCATCGGTTAGCGTTAGCAGGTACTAGACTTGTCTATGTGCTCCCTTTGACTCCCAGTCCCTCCACCATGACCAACTGTGAACTGAAACTGATCACCTGGAACAGTGAGATGGCATTGGTACATGCCACCTTGATGGGATTGAATTGGAATCCCCTGGTATGCTTCCAACTCCACCACTTGGGGCAAGTCAGCCTGAGCATGTCCCAAATTATACATCTCTTCCCTCTCCCATTCCCACCACCATGTTCAACAGGGATCACATTTCAGTTAATTTTCAACACTTAAGAATAACTGTGCATCAATTACAGATCTAAACCAGTCATATTAAGTAGAACAGATAAAAAAACTACTAAGAGGGATAATGTATTAAGTTGTTCATTAACAGTCAGGGCTATGCTGATCAAGCCACCGTTTCCCATAGTGTCCACCTCACTCCAACAGGTTTCCCTCTTGGTGTTCAGTCAGTCATCACCGATCAGGGAGAACATATGGTATTTGTCCCTTTGGGACTGGCTTATTTCACTCAGCATGATGTGTTCCAGATTCCTCCATTTTGTTGCAAATGACTGGATTTCGTTGTTTCTTACTGCAGTATAGTATTCTAAAGAGTACATATCCCATAATTTCTTTATCCAGTCTATCGTTGATGGGCATTTAGGTTGGTTCCAGGTCTTAGCTATTGTGAATTGAGCTGCAATAAACATTAGGGTGCAGACCTCTTTTTTGTTTGCCAATTTAAATTCCTTTGGGTAAATTCCAAGGAGTGGGATGGCTGGGTCGAACGGTAGGGTTATCTTCAGGTTTCTGAGGAATCTCCAGACTGACTTCCATAGTGGCTTGACCAGTTTGCATTCCCACCAACAGTGGGTTAGTGTCCCTTTTTCCCCACATCCTGGCCAGCATCTGTTGTTGGTAGATTTCTGCATGTGAGCCATTCTAACCGGGGTGAGGTGAAACCTCATTGTGGTTTTGATTTGCATTTCCCTGATTGCTAGTGATCTTGAACATTTTTTCATGTGCCTGTTGGCCATTTGGATTTCCTCTTTTGAAAAATGTCTATTGAGGTCCTTGGCCCATCTCTTAAGTGGGTTGTTGGTTTTGTTTTTGTGGAGTTTCCTGATCTCTTTGTAGATTCTGGTTATTAACCCTTTATCTGTTGCATAGTTTGCAAATATTTTTTCCCATTCTGTCGGTTGTCTCTTCACTCTCCTGACTGTTTCTTTTGCAGTACAGAAACTTCTCAATTTGATGCAATCCCAATAGTTGATTTTGGCTTTGACTGCCTGTGCCTCCCGGGTCTTGTCCAGAAACTCTTTGCCTGTGCCAATATCTTGAAGGGTTTCTCCAATGTTCTCTAATAACTTGATGGTGTCAGGTCGTAGATTTAGGTCTTTAATCCATGTTGAGTGGATTTTTGTGTAAGGTGTAAGGTAGGGGTCTTGCTTCATGATTCTGCACGTGGAAATCCAATTTTCCCAGCACCATTTATTGAATAGACTGTCCTTGCTCCAGGAATTAGTTTTAGATCCTTGATCAAATATAAGTTGGCTGTAGATGTTTGGGTTGATTTCTGGTGTTTCAATTCTGTTCCATTGGTCTATCCATCTGTTTCTGTACCAGTACCATGCTGTTTTGATTACAACTGCCCTGTAGTATGTCCTGAAATCTGGTATTGTGATGCCTCCGGCTTTGTTTTTGTTGTACAAGATTGCTTTAGCTATTCGAGGTCTCTTGTGCCTCCATATAAATTTCAGCACCATTTTTTCCAGATCTGAGAAGAAGGTCTTCAGTATCTTGATTGGTATTGCATTGAATCTGTAAATTGCTTTTGGGAGAATGGACATTTTGATGATATTGATTCTTCCAATCCATGAGCATGGAAGATTTTTCCATTTCTTGGTATCCTCTTCTATTTCTTTCTTTAAGGTTTTGTAATTTTCATCGTAGAGATCTTTAACGTCCTTGGTTAAGTTTATTCCAAGGTATTTGATTGTTTTTGTAGCTATTGTGAATGGGATTGATCTTAGAAGTTCTTCCTCAGCCATGGCATTGTCTGTGTATACAAAGGCTGTTGATTTTTGTGCATTGATTTTATACCCTGCTACTTTGCCAAACTCTTCTATGAGTTCCAATAGTCTCTTAGTAGAGTTCTTTGGGTCCCCTAAATACAGAATCATGTCATCTGCAAAGAGGGATAGTTTGAGTTCTTCCTTCCCAATTTGTATCCCTTTAATTTCTTTTTCTTGCCTAATAGCTCTGGCTAGAACCTCCAGAACTATATTGAATAGCAGTGGTGAGAGTGGGCATCCCTGTCTGGTTCCAGATCTCAGTGGAAATGCTTCCAACTTTTCCCCATTCAATAGGATGTTGGCTGTGGGTTTTTCATAGATTGCTTTGATTGTATTGAGGAATGTTCCTTCCAAACCCAGTTTGCTTAGAGTTTTCATCATGAACGGGTGTTGTATTTTATCAAATGCTTTCTCAGCATCTATTGAGATAATCATATGGTTTTTCTTCTGCAGTCTGTTAATGTGGTGTATCACATTGATTGTCTTGCGCACATTAAACCATCCCTGCATACCAGGGATAAATCCCACTTGGTCTGGGTGGATGATCTTTCTGATGTGTTGTTGCATTCTATTGGCCAGAATTTTATTGAGGATTTTTGCATCTATGTTCATCAGGGATATTGGTCTGTAATTCTCTTTCAATGCTGCATCTTTTTCTGGCTTAGGAATTAAGGTGATGCTGGCTTCATAGAAAGAATTTGGGAGGACTCCCTCTTCTTCGATTGTTCTGAATAGTTTGAGAAGAATTGGAGTTAGTTCTTCTTTAAACGTCTGGTAGAATTCAGCAGTGAATCCATCTGGTCCTGGGCTTTTCTTTGTTGGGAGGGCCTTTATTACTGTTTCAATTTCTGTCTCAGTTACGGGTCTGTTTAGGTTTTCAATGTCTTCCTGGTTCAATTTAGGTAGGTTGCATGTGTCCAGGAATTGATCCATTTCTGATAGGTTTCCCTGTTTGCTGGCATACAAGTCCTTGTAGTAATTTCTGATGATTCTTTTTATTTCTGTGGTGTCTGTTGTTACGTTTCCTTTTTCATCTCTGATTTTATTGATTTGGGTCTTTTCTCTTCTTTTTTTAGTTAGTTGGGCCAATGGGGTGTCAATTTTGTTTATTTTTTCAAAAAACCAGCTCCTCGTTTGGCTGATTTTTTGTAATGTTTTTCTTGATTCAATCCTGTTGATTTCTTCTCTGATTTTAATTATTTCTCTTCTCCTACTAGATTTGGGTCTGGTTTGCTGTAGGTTTTCTAGATCCTTGAGGTGAATAGAAAGCTCATCTATTTGGTGTCTTTCCAATTTCTTGATGTAGGCACCTATTGATATAAACTTTCCTCTTAACACTGCTTTTGCTGCGTCCCATAAGTTTTGGTATGTTGTGCTGTTATCCTCATTTACTTCCAGATCCGTTTCTAATTAGAGAAACTTCAAAAACTATGAAGCAGAGCTGTACACTGAAAACTGGAAAAACACAAAAGACTGTGTAGCCTGGTATTAAATAAAGTATACCACACTAACGATGAGAAAACAAACACTCAGGTATTTGTCAGTGATTTACTCGGGTCAGTTTTCTTTGGGTTTCATCATTATATAACATGGGTCATCATTTTTCCAGCTTTCAATATTTATTGAATTTCTTGGTCACGTACTTGTTGCAAAACCAATGCCAAATTTCCACTTGTATATTTAAAACTTATGGCAGTACTTCACTTTTAGATACCAATTTATGTATCAGTTATCTTTAAATTGGTGATGAAATAGAAAAGACCTCTCAATTTTGAATAGCTTAAAACCACAATGATTGATTTATGGGCTGCTTATCAAATAAGAGGGAGACCTCTAAATGTTCCTGGAATACACATATAAACAAAAAACTACCTGTAAATCTCCAAATATTCTGCATCAGAATTAGCTTATCTTGTAATCCATTTTTCTACAGACTTGGAACTCTTCTGGTATATTGCACATTGGCTCTGACTGTTTTTCCAGTTGATCAGTTTATTCCCCCCGTTCCTGCTCAGAAAGCATCTGCTTAGCTGGGAGTGATGGGAGAAAATGCTGGCAAAACCTGCAGTGGTTTTCAAAGCTCCTAAGATGAGGCAGTATCTTTTCTTTTTTTTTTTTTTTTTTTGGTTTTACTCATAGTTCCTTAACCAAAGAAAGTGACTTACCTAACCTTATTGTTGATGGCCTTCAGAAGTAAAAAGCTTTTACTAGCTTAATAAATTGCAGAATCATCATCAGAATTAACCAGCCAGACCTTGATATTACTGCCTGCAGTAGGCAGAATTTTGAATTGGCCCCGTATATTGCCCACACGTTGTGAATAATCCTAAAGATTATGATGTAATGGATTTTTCTCTCATATATGGGTCTTACTATATAGTATTATGTCATTAGAACAATTTATTTTATAAGAGGAACATCATCCAAGTGAGTCCAAACATTTTGAATAAAATTTTTAAATTTGAGTCAGGAGGTCATAGATAGAGGAAGTCAGAGATAAAAGGCACAACAGAATTTTATGGGAAAAATCCTCAGTTGCTGGTTGAGAAATGGAAAGGACCTCGTGACAGGACATGTTTGTGGTGTCAAGGAGTTATGAGAAACTGTTGAATAACAGTCAGCAAGGAAATGAACATCTTGGTCCTACAACTACAGAAATCAAAGCTCATTCCTACAACCACAAATAATCCATTTAAGAGGCTCATTTTTCAGAACTGTTGGAAGAGAAGGCAACCTGGCTAATGACTCAGTTTCAGCCCTGTGTTATCCTGAACATATCATAGAACCCAGTCACTCCAGTCCTATAGTTCTGACATCCAGAATAATAAATATGTATACTGTGAAGACAATAACAATACAGCGATTTGTTATACAGCATTAGAAAACTGAAGTCATATTACTCCATTGTTTCCTAATTTTAAGACTTCAAACCAGATTTTGCAAGGCTTAGTTTTCTCAAGCTTACGAATAAAATATCTACTTCTTATACAAAGTAGAAAATGGAGAATTGATTGTAAACAAAGTGCTACAAACAAGTAATGGATTGACCCTCCACCTGTGGCACTGGCACACCGGGTTCTAGTCCCAGTCGGGGCACCAGGTTCTGTCCCGGTTGCCCCTCTTCCGGGCCAGCTCTCTGCTGTGACCCGGGAGTACAGTGGAGGATGGCCCAAGTGCTTGGGCCCTGCACCCACATGGAAGACCAGGAGAAGCACCTGGCTCCTGGCTTCACATCAGCGCAGTGCACTGGCCGCAGTGTGCCAGCCGCAGCAGCCATTGGAGGGTGAACCAACGGAAAAAGGAAGACCTTTATCTTTGTCTCTCTCTCTCACTTTCCACTCAGCCTGTCAAAAAAAAAAAAAAAAAAAAAAAAAACAGTAATGGATTGACATTATAATATAAAAGATAGCAGTTTAGCCCTTTCAATGTATAAAACTTTGAGATGTAAGACTATTTCTTTTCCTGTACTGTCTCACCAAATTCAGAGAAAACAGTCATGGATAAGAGAAAGCAAATAAGCATCAGCACAAGACAGAAAATATTTCAGTTTCAACTCTGCTACTGGAAAAGCTACAAGATATTGAGTACTAAACTGAATCTCTTGAACCTCCCTTTGTTTAACCATAAATGCATTTGATAATAAGGAAGATTCCATTGTTGAAGATTATATATATATATATTTACATATATAAAATTTCCAATGTAGGCACATATAAAACATCTAGTATTCTTAACATTTATAATAGTTAGTGAACACTTTGTGTGCAATGTCAAAAGTATCCACAGAGTAGCTTTATGCACATTCCTTTTCTGCCTTGTCTTGGGCCAGGTCAGATTATCTCCTGATAGAAACTCAACATGGTTGGGCCGGCGCTGCAGCTCAATAGGCTAATCCTCCACCTGCGGCACCGGCACCCCAAGTTCTAGTCCTGGTTGGGGCACCGGATTCTGTCCCGGTTGCCCCTATTCCATTCCAGCTCTCTGCTGTGGCCTGGGAGTGCAGTGGAGGATGGCCCAAGTGCTTGGGCCCTGCACCCCATGGGCGACCAGGAGAAGCACCTGGCTCCTGGCTTCGGATCAGTGCGGTGTGCTGGCTGTAGCGGCCATTGGAGGGTGAACCAACGGCAAAGGAAGACCTTTCTCTCCGTCTCTCTCACTGTCCACTCTGCCTGTCAAAAAACAAAAAAAAAAAAGAAAAACTCAACATGGAATACAGAAGACTGTCAATCTGAACATATTGTCTTCAGGTTTAATCAGGATGAAAACATTCCCTACTCATCACATCCTCAGCTTTCAATTATGCGCTTTACATTAAAGTTCAGTGAGCATCACAGATAAGCTCTCCTGATTAAAATCATTAAAGAATTCTTTATCTGTAGTTCAATGGCATCTTGCCTACAGATTTATTAGACTGCTTTTTTGGTACATTGCCTATTTTGGGGAGAAAACCTTCTACCAGGATAAAGATTAAGCATGATTGCCAATTGCACATACGGAGTCTGATGCTTTCCTATTACTAAAAGGAATCTGTGGAGTCTGCTTCTCAGGAATGGGAAGAAATTTCAGAAAATGCTGAAAGTCAGCCCTGGCTAACTGAGTCAGGCCAGATGATACATTTGTTTTACAAATGAAGGCACCAGAAATTTGGGTGTTGTGTTGCGAATTTTAACTAGGTTGTAGTTTGACCTCCACTGTCTGGATTCTTGCTGTTCTGCCACAAGATCTATAATGGTTTTCTCTAGAGATTTCTCCCATTCGTAATATCTTCATAGATAAGAAACCTCACTCTCTTGATATGTGTTTATGAAATAGATAACTTAATAGGCAATCAAATATTTATTGGGGTGAAGGAATTTGCCAGGCACTAAAAAAGAAACTGACATATCCAAGAATAAAATTCTTGTCAGGATGGAAACAACAGTTTGGTTGAGCCAAGAAATATTTTCATGAAATTATGAATAACAATATAAAGAAATATAGCAATTCCTCATACTGCTTACATGAAAATGAACTGGAGATTCTTCTAAACAGTTTATTTTGATAATTACATCAAGATAGGATAAAAATCAGTCAGATGATAGTGGAAAAAATAAAACCCAAATACAAGACCTTAAAATGTACAAGTATTCAACAAGAAATGACCAAATGATTGAGTGAATGCATAAAGCAGATATTTGAAGAAATAACAGAATTAGCAGAGGTGATTGGGAAAGGTAACGATGGAGCTATGAATAAGCGGTTAGCTGGATTCATGGCTAGCGTAGGAAATGGTGTGGAAATTCTATGGCAATCATAATGTTAATACAGAGGGTCCTTTAAATGTCTTTTTATTTCCAAAGTTATTGTCAAAGTGGAGAGTCAGGAAGCATGGAACATTTATTTTAAGCATTCGTACATGTAATCCTCCTTTTTCTGGGGAAAAATTCAAAGAAAATAGTGAAGCCTATGTGATGATATGTAGTCATATTAAAATATATTTTTCAAAGCTGCATGAATGTAAGAATGATATGTTGTAGTGCAAATTAAGAGTATCATCATTTGTTTGGGATGAATGGCAGATGTATGTAATTGCCAGGAAGGTAATTCCTGTAACACTTATATAATAGGAGTTCATTATTTGAAGTAGACACTTGTGAGGTATGTGTTTGGCTTGGAGGTTAAGATGCTGTCTGAGATGACTACATCCTATGTTGGCACACCTGAATTCCCACCCTTAGTTCTTTCTCTTTTTAGTTTCATGCTGTTGTACACTCTTGGAGGCAACGAGTGATAGCTCAAGCCATTGCTAACCATGTGGGAGATTAGGACTGAGTTCCTGGTTCGTGGCTTCAGCCTGGCCTAGTCCTGGCTGTTGTAAACATTTAGAGAGGGAACCAGAGGTGGAAGGTCAGTCTTTGCCTTTTAAATTAAAAAAAAAAAAACCTTAAAACTAAAATAAGTAAACCAAAATAGACATTCCTAAAAGTGTTTTCCCCCAATCTATCACTTGACTCCAAAGTTTCTCAAACATTTTAAACTGAAGCAACAGCAACCAAGCACTTCCTTCACAAACGCATACTGATGAAGAACCTCTGAAGGAGTTTTTAGTTGTACATTTACATTGTACATTTTGCCCGAATACAATGGTACATCCTGAAAAGCAATTTGCATTAAGAGTTCTAATGTATCATAAATAATGCATTATTGGTGGACTTGTAAAATCTTCATTGTATATTTTGTATGGGCATGATAACTTAATCGTAAAAACAGCACACTCATGTAAAACAAAGAACAGGTTCCAGTAACAATCATCTTGAGTTTACCATCATCCCATCACACAGACTTATTTACTGTTAATCATTGTTTTATCCTGTTTATGTGTGCATGTATTCATTAAGTGATAGTGAATACTAAACTGAATCTCTTGATATTTTATTCATATTCAAGCACTTTTCTTCTTCCCAAACTTACTGATACACATTGGGTATTTTTCTAGAACTGTTTTTGTCCTTCACCAAGAACAGAGACTTGGACAAGGCTATGAAGTGAGAAGACTCATTACTCTGTTATGAATTACTCTAAATCAGATTGGCTCAAAAACAAATGGCTAGTTCATGTTCAACTGCTGTTGTGAATCCCAATGACAGTTGGCTGTGTTTGCAGGAAATTCAGTACTGCCTCTGTGAAAACTGTGTGTCCCAATCAATTCTAAATCTTGTTAATGGTGTTATTGGTTGCATTATTATAAGCTTCTGCTCAATTATTACGAAAAATTAATAGGCTTATTGTGATGGTCTTACTATTAAAATGATCTAATGCCATTGTTGCTAACAGAAGACTAGCCAACACCTTATTTTGGAGTTTCCTAATGGGAAAATTGTTGAGACTTAGAAAACCATTACCTCACTTCTCTGAAAGAAATTATCCTGAAAAACCAGTTTCCTCTTCTTGTAGATAAAGTCTAGCACATGGATGTGGTATAGTCATTAAAGATAAACCCATTTTAAAATATTGCTGAAACTAAAGGTATTTTGTGTACATACTGCATTATTGAAAACATTAGATAAGAATGACAAATTAGCATTAGTATCTTTGTGGTTTACAAGGTGTTTTTGTATGATTTTCAAATTTAATGAAAATAGTTTGTGAAACTATGAGCTAGATGTCAATGTTCCTCTTTTTATAAAGATGTATTTATTTATTTGAAAGGTAGAGTTACAGAGAGTAGAGGAGAGACAGACAGAGAGAGAGAAAGAGAGAGAGAGATCTCCCATCTGCTGGCTCACTCCCCAAATGGGCACAATGACTTCGGCTGGGCCAGGGTGAAGCCAGGAGCTTCTTCTAGGTCTCCTATGTGGGTGGCAGGAACCCAGAGACTTGGGCCATATTCTACTGCTTTCTCAGGTGCATTACCAGAGAGCTGGATCAGAAGTGGAGAAGCTGGGACTCGAACTGGTACCCAAATTGGATGCACCTCTGCAGACAAGTGGCTTAACCCACTGCAGCACAGCACTGGCCCCCAGTGTTCCTCTTGGAAGATTCAAGAATCATTATTTGATTGATTTGTGAAACATTTATTGAACATGTAAATTGTTCTAGACTTCTTATTAAGTGAATTAATCCAGTAGTCTTTAACCCTGGTATGTTATAATCACCTAGAGAGCTTTAAAAAAAAAAAATCTGTTGCTATAACACATACAAGTTTAAACCCTCTGGGGTCAGAATTCTGGCACTTATAATTTATTCAAGTTTTCCAGGCAGTTCTATTGTGTCAAAATGTTGAGAATCAATAGTTTCCAACAGAAATGCTTAATATAAAGATAAACAACATGGTGGCAATAGTTAAATAATAAGTTTGAACTTAAGAAATTTAGTTTGATGTAATTGGAAGTACAGAGTGAATTGAACATGAAAGTGTAGGATCATACTTGGTAAAATATGCATGGTTTGCTTTACACTGTTATTAATATCAGGAAAAATATACAATTAGGTCAATGGATAAATAACTCAGTGTAGGCAAGCTACCTTGATCTCTGCCTACTATTGGGGAGAAAGCAAAACAAAGAATGCTAAATATGAAAAGTCATGAAGGCTATGTTTCATTGTGTATTTCCTTATACAGTTAGTTCAGAAGCCAGTGTGTATCAAAGAGAACCAATACGCATTTTCTTTCCGTGAGTCAACCCACTCATACAACTGCTAAAATGTTTTGACTCACCCCCTATCTCTATGCATGTCGACCTGCTGTCCGCAGGCAATGAAACCACCCCATACTGTCATTGTGAAGTAACCATTATCACATACCTCTAAAAAACTAGTGATTTTCTTGTCTTCACTACTTTTTTATTGGAAGATTTAATGTCTTTGGGATTTTGATATATTAAATGCTTTATTTTGGTTGTGACTGATGGTGATAGGAAGGTAAGTTCACAATGACAAATAGATAGTTCTACAGAAAAGAGTGAGAAGCAAAGAGGGAAGGACGAACGGAAAGTTTTGAAGACTGGAGAGCAATACATGTGGATAAAGTGAACCATAATCCCTTTTTTTGTTCACAATTCACAGTTCATCTCTCTTCCTTCAAACTAGATCAACCTCTATTGCAGCCCAAAAAACTGCACAAATGTAACTCTGTCAGGATTTCCCTCTCTATTTCCCCTTTCTATTTCTCTACTTATCCTGCGTCATTTCTTGAATCTGCTCTCTCATTATTACTTTAAGAACTTTGCATTTGTTATCCTCTCTGCCTAGACCAGTGTTTTCCAACTGCAAGGGATTCTTTCCATGTTTAGCAACACCTGCAGAACTTTTTTATTATTATCACCAGGAAGATGTAGTACTCAGAGGTAGAGACTAGAAATGGTGTCCAACATCTTACAGTGCCTAAGATAGCTCTACGTAACTAGGAATTACTTATCCCCAAATTTCAGTAGTGTTGGGATTGGTGTATCCTTATCTGTACTATGATCTTTTCTCAGCTATTTTCTTCCTCTGCCCTCCTTATTTAATAGGGCAGAGGTCTGGTGCAGCGGTTATATCCCCACTTGGTGTGTCTGAATCCCATATTAGACTGCCTCGTCTGATTTCTGGTTATTTTGCTGACCATTCAGCCTTCTGCTAAGAGGCACCATGGAGGAGCTACAGATGATGGCTCAAATATTTGGATAATTGCCATGCATGTGGCTGAGCTGCACTGGGTTCCTGACTCTTGGCTTTAGCCCTGGATGTTGCAAAAAGTTGGAGAGTGAACCAGCAGTTAGAAGATCTATCTCCATCTATTCTGACATTCTATCTTTTAAATAAAACGAAGATAAATAATAATAAATAATAAATAAATAAATAAATAATAGATGACCTTAAACGTCATCTATAGTAGGAGATATTTCCATATTGCTTTATATGCAATTATATCCTGTATTACACTGCCTCTAAACCCTTAAGATGCTTATTTTTATTTTATGATATTTAGCAACATATTGTTATTTATATAAAAATAGACAGATGCATGAGTCAAAAAAAGCTGACATTAAGTGCCCAGTAAGTTCTAATATAAATAATAATTTCAGTAATTTTAAATGTGATGAAAACTATACTGTGCTCTTTAGGATTGAGAAAATAAAAACAAATTTTCTGGACTGTACCAAGAAAAATGATGTTTCTTGAAGAGGTTGAGGAATTTACCCATATCGTACAACTATTACTTGATGGAACTAGACATCTGGTGGTTAGAGTTCTTATTTGAAGTCTTTCTGTTGAGTTGGGTTGGAGCTGGGAACAGGATGATAAAGAACACTGTAGGGTACTCTAAAAAGTAAAAGAAATAAATAGAGAAAAAGTGGAGACAGAAAGCATACATTCAAAATAAAAATATTCTTAAAGAACAAACAGTTTCCTGCCCTCTAGGGCGTAGCATTTAGCTCATCTGTAAGAAGCACAAACTACTAGTATTGTTCAAAATGTAAAGTAGCAAGGTCATTTGACACAACTACAGTAAAGCAATCATAACACTTAAACCATAAAATGCTTTGCTGTAAAACACAGCCCACATTCGACAACACCACTAAGTATCCTCCCTGGACTAATTATTTTTAAAAGTCAGACAGAAAACCGTTATGATTTTAGGCACTCTTGTCAACATAGGAGTGAATAAAAGCACACTTCTGCCAACCAGAGGATGCAGTTTAAGGAGGCTGGCATTCTCTTGCTTTTTATTTTTCCTAGCTTGATAATGTTTTCATCATGCTACCAAGCAGGAGACTGCAGTCTATCAGCACATGGCAGTGCTAAGTGGAATAGCTGCTCTGTAATGGATGGTATTTTAGATACTAAGCGATGTACAGATGTGCTTTCTTATCAGAGTCCCAAAAGAAGAGGGCAGGGTTATATTTTCCCAGGCTGTCACCAAAAAAAAAAAAAGTGACAAGTTTTAACAACATAAAGTGACCTCATAGATTTATTCAACTGTAGCTAAATCTAATTGGTAGTGCTTTTGAAAGAAATCTCAGTTGAGTTGTTAAAAGGGATCTGGATAATTTTGGACCTACCTAAATGAATTAATTTAAAAGTATCTAAGTCCAAAAGAACAGAGTTTTATGGGAACAGGCACCCTTTAATAAGAATAAATGCACTGAGTGTTGCACACACTAAAAAGAAGGGTATTAAGTGGGTTCAAGGTATGAAAGGTCCTGGTGGTTTTGAATAAAGGCTTTCCCATTTAATAATTTTGGACTTGAGCTGTTTCAATTTATTCTTGTCTCTATTTTCTTATCTGATGTTATGTAGATAGTAGTGATGCCAGTCTCATGAGAAGTGGATGAGGAATCAACCTATATGTTGCATTTAATATTAGAGCTGGCACTTCGTAAGCATTCATTACGTGAAATGATGATTGCTATTGACGAATTCATCCTACTACCTTGTAAGTATCTGAAACAATATAGTACACACCATAGACTTGGTATCCTTATCTATGGATTTTCTTTTATTTTTCTTCTCTTTAAAAACATGATCATTTAAACTATCATTACTGGCCACACATAACCTGATTAAACCAATGTGTTTTGCAGAATTAACTCAGAATTCCTTCATTTATCCACAATAGAATATCATTCTTCTTTAAACTTTGCTACACATTTACGCTGAGAATAGGGATCTTTCTTTACAAATTATGATGGTTTTTTTTTTTCCCACCATATACACGGATTCCTCCCCCTCTCCTATCGACATACAAAAGAGAGACCTCAAAAATACACAACGGCTTTTTCTTTTCCTCTGTCAGACGTAAGTTTTGAAGACTTCACAATTTATTGGTGGTCAGGTGGGAAAAGACCGTTTTCCAAAATGCAAACGTTTCTAAAAAGACCAGTGCCTCCTCTGGCAGCCCCAGCTTCAAATGATCTGCCCGCTGAGAGCATCTCAGTTTGATACACTCCGTTTCATAAAAGCTGATTCAGGCTTTAGACTCCTACAGGGTCTTCATAAAGTGGATATAAAATAATAATAAAAAATAAGGCAAAAGCTGAAAGATTTAATCTAAAGAACATTTATTTGTGATCTCACCTTTCTCATTTTAGGAGCAACATGTGGATTTTCTTTTTTCTGAAATATGTCTTGTTTACTTCAATACATTTTCTTCTCAAAGACTCCAAGGAGGAATGACTGGTGCTTAGTGTGCTATTTATAATTACCAGTCTGTGTAATCAAATAAAACATTTAGAATGGAACTTTCAGACAAAAAATGCAGGTATTTTGTTGTTGAGATGTGCAGGTGGTTTAGGATAATCTTCTACTCACAAATGTGTTTTGACTACTGAAGTCATAATGATGGTGCTCTTCTGAAACACTGTCTTTTCTGATTAAAAAAAAAAACAGATTAGAGTGGTGTTTGTTGATACCATATCTCTTGGCAGCAAGTTTAGTACAAACTTCCAAAAATGACCATAATCAGATGTAGAATGTATTTGACTGGGGAATAAGGTTTCCTGATTTGTAAATTTGCATGAATTCAGTGCAAGAGTGCTCCTTAAAGGGGAGGAGAGGATGGGGACGGGGACATATGAATTAGTTTGCTCAACATCATACCAGTTGCAGGAATTTGGTCTAACAGGACATGACAAGGAAGCTGAGATTTTCATGGTGGGCATGGATATTGTGCTTCATGTGGAAAGGTATATTTTCCGTGTAGCCAAAATTTCAGAATTAGAGCTGTATATTTTTTTATTTGACAGGTAAAGTTATAGACAGAGACGGCAAAGAGAAAGGTCTTCCTTCCATTGGTTCATTCCTCAAATGGCTGCTATGCCGGTGCTGCACCGATCTGAAGCCAGGAGCCAGGTGCTTCTTCCTGGTCTCCCATGCGGGTGCAGGGACCCAAGCACTTGGGCCATCCTCCACTGCCTTCCCGGGCCACAGCAGAGAGCTGGACTGGAAGAGGAGCAACTGGGACTAGAACCAGGTGCCTATACGCGATGCCTGCACTGCAGGCGGAGGATTAACCAAGTGAGCCACGGCACTGGCCCCGGCTCCATTTTTTTTTTTTTTAATATTTATTTACTTATTTGAAAGGCAGAATTAGAGGCAGAGAGAGAGAGAGACAGACAGAGACAGAAAGAGAGAGAGAGACCTTCCATCCACTGGTTCGTTCCCCAGGTGAGCTCAGTGGCCGGAGCTGTGCCAGTCTGAAGCCAGGAGCTTCTTTTGGGTCTCCCATGCAGGTAAAGAGGCCCAAGGACTTGAGCTATCTTCCATTGCATTTTCCCAGCCAAAACAGCAAGCTGGATCAGAAGTGGAGTAGCTGGGACTTGAACTGGTGCCCATATGTGATGCCGGCACTGCAGGTGGCAGCTTTAGCCACTACACCACAGTGCTGGCCCCTAGAGTTGCATATTTTTAAGAAAAGATTTATTTTATTTATTTGAATGACAGAGTTACAGAGAGAGGTAGAGACAGAGAGAGAGGTCTTCCATTTGCAGGTCTACTCTCCAGATGGCCACAATGGCCAGAGCTGCGCTGATCCCAAGCCAGGAGCCAGGAGCTTCCTCCAGGTCTCCCAGGTGGTACAGGGGCCCAAGGACTTGGGCTATCTTCTACTGCTTTCCCAGGCCATAGCAGAGAGCTGGATCAGAAGAGGAACAGCCGGGACTAGAACCAGTGCCCATATGGGATGCTGGTGCCATAGGCAGAGCATTTAACCTGCTGCGCCACAGCACCAGCCCCTAGACTTGCATATTTTTAAATCAATTAATCATCTTCCCTAGTCTCACATAAAACTCTGGCTTACTGCCTCAATTTTTGTGTGCATCTGCTGATTTTGTAGAGCCATTACTACTGTTGTTAACTACACACAAGTTTCTTATGTTCTGCAGTAAATTTTATCTGCCTTAGCTTTCATGATTTTTCCCACCTCGGTCTTACAAATAAAAATGGATGTATTTCCTTTTATGCTTTATTTCCTATTTCCATGTTTGAAATTGCCATGCACAAGATTATTTTCCACATGGTAAGTAATCTAGAAATTCAGAAACATCATAATCCAAATATTTAGTATTTGAAACTGTAGCATTTTTTAAAAAAATCCAAACTTTACATCAACTTAATATTTTGTGCTTATTATTTGCTAGTCACTTGAATATATGTTTAATTCCAATGCCATTACTCCTGTACTCTGCCTTTTTCTTCTGTTTTTTTGGTTTTATCGTTTTCTCTCCCACGTAACAAATATCCTGAGCATTATAATGTATTAATACATTGAATTCCTGTTAGATTCACTTTCATTGTCACTGACATTTATTTCTTAATGTATTTTTTCAACTTAAAAATGTTAATGGAGCATGCCAGTTTCTGTATTTTAAGAAAACTTAATATGCATTTTCATATTTTATTCCTATAAACTTTCTTGGTTATTTTAATGATGATGTTAATTAAACATAAAAATTCTTGTCAGAAAGTGTTACATATTTTCAACATTAAACCTTTGTCTCAAAAAGAAATAGGTGGGACCAGCGCTGTGGCATACCAGGTAAAGCTAACACCTGCAGTGCCAGCATCCCATATGGGCACTGGTTCAAGTCCTGGGTGCTCCACTTCTATGCTATGGCCTGGGAAAGCAGTGGAAGACGGCTCAAGTCCTTGGGCCCCTGCACCCACATGGGAGATTCGGAAGAAGCTCCTGGTTTCAAATTGATGCAGCTCCAGTTGATGTGGACAACTGGGGAGTGAACCAGTGGATGGAAGATCTTTCTCTCTCTCTCTTCCTCCCTCTCTCTCTCCCCCTCCCTTCCTCCCCCCTCCTTCTCTCCCTCTCCCTCCCTCTCTCCCCTTGTTCTCTCTCTCTCTCTCTCTCTCTCTCTTTCTCTGCCTTTCCTTCTCTTTAACTCTTTCAAAGAAATCAATCTTTAAAAAAAGAGGTATGTGTTTCTCTGTGCCCTATATTTTGGTAGAATTGTAACATTTAATTCATGTGAGTAATTTTTGTTTTTATTTTTTGGGGGGAGGAATGTAATTATATGTGATAGCTTTATAGTGCTAAAAAATCTGTAAAAGTTTGTGAAAATATTCTTTGACTCTGCATCTATACAGCTAGGAATTCACCTTGTATAAATATTTTCTAAAGTACTTGAAGTTGTTTGTACAGTTATATCAACTGAGGCAATATTTAATGATATTAAAAGTTGAAAACTATTTACATGTGTTTCAAATAGGAACTGTTTAAACACAATATAGTTCAGAATTCCATAACATAGAACATGTCACAATGAAAAAAGTTTAGATTTCTGTACACTGAAATGGAGACTCTCCCAGGCTATATTATTAAATGGAAAAATAGAAAGTGTAGAACTATATGTTGAGTCAATTCACATGTGCATAAATTTTAGAGGCTAAACTACCCTGCAATACTCTCAATCATTTAAAAGTTACTGTACTAAAAGAATATGTAATGACTTATTTCATAAGCATTCTTTCTAGTTCAGACATTGGTCTAAGTGCTTTTCATATAATGCCTCCTCTAACTGATGTTACGTTTCAGTGTGGTAGGTCATGGTCCTACCCTCAGACAAGGAAGCTGAGTCTCTGATGAGATGATGAATGTACTGCAGAACATGTGTCTGTTCATCATCTAAAGAACAAAGAATAAAACTATGGAAGATTAACTGCGAAATAAATACTTCAAAGTCTTGCAAGCACTTCCTTTAAGAAGTGCCAGTCTTTGGGGATAAGACTGAAAAAATGCTATCAGGTATCTTGTTCTTTTCCTGTTGTCATGTGTTTCCTCTGTTATCTGTGAGGGTACTTCAAAAACTTCATAGGAAATGAATATTAGATAATAAAACACATGATTTTCAAAATCTTTGGCACCAGAATAAACTTACTTTAGTTCCATTTCTCATATCTTTGTGAATATAATATTCTTTTGTTGTTGTTGTTTTTAAAGGAAATTTTATTTAAGGTTAATTTAAGATTTATTACAAAGTTCTTGTATGCTACACTACCCAGTGAAATTGCAAACATTGAAAAAATATGCAAACTAAGTAATCAAAACAGGTACAGTGGGCCGGCGCCGCAGCTCACTAGGCTAATCCTCCGCCTAGCGGCGCCAGCACGCCGGGTTCTAGTCCAGGTCGGGGTGCCTGATTCTGTCCCGGTTGCCCCTCTTCCAGTCCAGCTCTCTGCTGTGGCCAGGGAGTGCAGTGGAGGATGGCCCAGGAGCTTGGGCCCTGCACCCCATGGGAGACCAGGAAAAGCACCTGGCTCCTGGCTCCTGCCATTGAATCAGTGCGGTGCGCCGGCCGCAGCGCGCTGGCCGCGGTGGCCATTGGAGGGTGAACCAATGGCAAAGGAAGACCTTTCTCTCTGTCTCTCTCTCTCACTGTCCACTCTGCTTGTCAAAAAATTAAAAAAAATAAAAAAAAAACAGGTACAGTTCTAAAAACCACATTATAAATTTCATTTAGATTTCCTTAGTTTTTCCACTAATGAACATTTTTCTGTTCCATGAATGGCACCACATTACATTAATCTTCATATCTCTTTTTTATTAATATAAAGAAAACAGATTTGATGCATTCCATAGGTACAGTTCCAAGACAACCACACTTTCCTCATTCCCGTCCCTCCCCTCTCTCTTTTTTTCACCAGTTTTTTCAGACATAATTTTAAATCACTATTTATTTATAGGCATAATTCACCATTAATAATGATATTCAACAAGTTAAAAGTTAGAAGAACATAGATTCACATGAATATAAATAAGGGTTAAAAGTGACAATATCACAAGATGTAATATTTTTTCTAACATTAATTGAGAAAGTTTTATCTCCGTGATAATGTAGGTATTCTAATTTTTGTTATAATTTTTTAATGTCTATAAAACCTGGTAAGTGTGTATTCATAAATTGGATAGTAGAAGAATAAGCCAAATGCCATGACAAGAGGTAAATTGTTACTTTTTCTGATGTTTCTTCTCCTTTGCTAGAAAAATACTGGTAGTAAAAGTAATATAGACTGGAACATTGTACCAAAGTATAGTTAAGAGTATAACAAGCAGTTTTTCTGAGACAATCCATACCAATGATTCCTACCTTGAATCTACATTTGACTTGATCAAATGTTATAGCAACACTTTGCAAAAACACTACGATACTCAGATAGTTGAATAGGGTTGCTATCCACAACAAACACAAGGTACTCAGTTAGTATTTCACTATTGAATAGGGTTGCTATCCACAGCAGGATTCAGAATATTGTTATTATTTTTAATTCACCATTGTCTTCATCTCAGAGAAATGGTGATGTCCTAACAGTATTATACCTGTATTGTGTGATAGAAATGTATGTCACATAATGGAATGGTTGGGTCTTTTCATTAAAATACATTTAATGAGTTATATAGTATTTCATAGTTCCATGCTGATGTGAAACATTGCTGTAATGGAGACTGATCCAAGTACAAATAGGAAAAGCAGTCTTTTAAACGAAAGTTTTTATTTCCTCTGTGAGTTATTTATGTGCCATTTTGTGTTCCAGAAGAGACTTAGCTTGGATATCTGTGTAGGGTTTCCAGAGACTACTATGTGTGTGTGCATAGGTGTGTGTGTGTGTGTGTGTAACTATGTATAAAACTGAGTGGTAACTGGTGGAACAGTATTTGAATTGGAAACTAGCCTGTTATTTCTTTATAATTACCTATTAATTCTAGGCTAAGATTGCAAAGCTGAGCTGCATAAAAGGCAAGATCCCACAATCTAGCTCTTAACCTTTACTACAGGTTCTAGATAACACAGGGGAGATTTTTGATACATAAGTGAGGATGGCAGGAATTTAAGGAGTAGATGGAAGGATAATTCTTAAATAAATGTGAGAAGTAAGGTAGAAAAGAGAAAGCCCATGATAAACTGACTTCCTGCTGTAGATCCTGATGACAACGGCCAGACACCAGTTAAGGGGAAATGAAGGTTAAAATGAACTTCAGGCTGATTTTTCCACTCTTGAAATATGAAACTGTCCCAGAACTGAAAATGATGGTAAAGCCTCCAGTATTGGGCAGACCACAAAGGAAAATGTGACAGTTAGTCTTGTGTGTGAACTCAGCTTAGCCACCGTCCTCAGATACGGGATCCAACATTACTGCAGTTTTTGTTGTATGATGTTAACATTTAATTTGATAGATTTCTCCTAAAGCAGACTGCCCTTGGTACTGTAGGTGGGAATTCATGTGGTCAGTTGAAGGCCTGAATAGAACGAAAAGACACTTTCCTCAAGCTTGGGGGAATTCTGCAGCAGGCAGGCTTCAGTCTTCAGCTTCTGTGTACTGCAATCTAACAGCCTGTGCTTGGAAACGTACCTGTTCGTTTGATATCCCACTTACTAACCCCCTCTGCAAATTCTGAATTTGCCTGCCTCTATAATTCTGTTTGTCAGTTCCTTACACTAAATCAATCAATATCTGTCTCTGACTCTGTCTGTCTGTCTCTCTCTATCTCCCTCTCCCTTTCCCTCTCCCTTTCTATCTCTCTATCTCTCTTACCTCTTACACTGAAGACCAGGAAAAGGCCCACAGAAAACGTAGCAAAAATATTGTTTTTTCCTCTTCTGCTTTGGCCTTCACCTCATCGTTCTCCTCAGGTAAACTTGCAATTGGTTCTATCCTTTGTATAAAAAAGTTGAGTTGGTCTCATCCTGTTACACAATCATTATCCAAAATCCTTTTATGTCAAAAAAAAAAAAAAAAAAAGAAACTAAACTGGTAAAATACTGTTGACAGATGAATAGTGCCTTACAAGTAAGTCAAGCTTCCCCCTCTTTAAACTGAATCTTGCAATTAATAGAGCATTTAAAATGACACAGTTATTGAATCTACTTTCAGTAGAGTTGGAATCATCTGTACTGCACATTCTATCACCCATTTGTGCTCATTTACAATGTCATCCAAACCGTATGAAAATAAATCACCTTGGATTCCAAATACCAAGGTCTCACATCAATGCATCTTATATTTCAATGCCTTTTGTCTAATGACATGAATACCTTAGACATGCAAATTTATAGTAGTGTATATACATTTGATGATGGTCTAAAAATAACTTGATTCTGTTCTCTTTTTTCATCTTGGTTGCCTGAAGTTAAGCAAAAAGGAATAATTAGGTGTGTTTGAGAGAAGTAGATTTCATAGTTTATTTACCTTTTTAGACAGCAATTATCTGTCTTAAACATAACATAATACATTTTAAATCTCTTCCCCAATTTGATAAGCAGATGCATTCTGGGTTTTTCTCCCAATAAATATCTCTCCTCTGAATGAGTATGTTGTGACAGAGAATACTGCATTTCTCCTCTTCACTGATGCACACTGGTGCTCTGCAGCAGTTACCTTTTTTGATATTGAGGGAAGAGACATTCTGAGTTCTAGCCAATGGAAGGTGGATATTTGTGGTAAAACCATTTCCAGAAATGACCTCTTTAAATGGATCACAAATCATTCCTATAATACAGTATCTGTGTAAATATAATTTATGTGTTACAGAGAAATTAGTGGATGATCTCAAGGCTTTTGAGAAGGGACAGGTGGAATCTCAGAATATAATATGAAAATAAACAGCAAACTGTTAAGTCATGTAGATTTCTGATTTATTAAATAACATTACTTTATATTAATGATATTAGTTGAAAATTCATGTATAATTCATACTATTTTTGATTATAAAATTTGCTGTCCTCTGCAACATCCATCTTTGCCAAACCAAATCTTTTTTCTTCCCTTAAGGACCAATTAGCACTACCCTTTATATCTCATACCCATAAGAATTTCTTATTCCCATATATAATACATAATAATATAATAATTATCTTTATCACTTTTGATATGAAAATATTTAGTTTCAAACAGTACCCGAATAATTTTTGTATTTCTCTTTCGATGCCTGATGTG
The DNA here is from genome assembly GCF_051225735.1 of Oryctolagus cuniculus. NCBI lineage: Eukaryota > Metazoa > Chordata > Mammalia > Lagomorpha > Leporidae > Oryctolagus > Oryctolagus cuniculus. Next base: position 54,058,540 of record NC_142872.1, read on the forward strand.
TATAGATAAATTTACATGGCACAGTAGATATGTCACATTAGTCCTACTGTTCATGTCTAGCCAGAAATAGATTAAAATTTCATAACCTTTAACTTCTCAATAACTGTAGCTATTCTTTTAGCTGCAAAATATTTCAGTACATTTTAAATAAAAATAAATCATAATGAGCCAATAGCTTTGAAAATTGGCAGGTTACATTTGTTGAGAAGGTAGTCGTGAGTAGCATCTCTTACGACTAGCTGTTGTGACACACTTTGTAGGTGAATCTTCAGTGAAAGGTTAAAATTTCTCACATTTTAGAAGCCATTAACATTTTACAGTAACGGAATCCTGAGGTCAGCAGTCAACAGACTTAATAGCACCCAAAAGGAAGTCGGCACATGTCCCCCAAGTAAATTTCTTATCCCCTTATCACAAGCAGCAGGCTAATAGGTAGTTATGGTAGTAAATTTTAAATTCCCCTGAAGAAAAGGTTGACAAAATTGAATTATGAAGAACAGCAAAGAAGATTAAATTACCAGAAGAAGAGCAAAGTCTTGGTAGTAACTTCATAGCAACCTTCAGGCCCAGGAAGTTTTATTAAGCAGGAAGTGGGAAGGATACAATGAGATAACATTGCTGAATTTGCCAATGTATGGGTTATCTGTGTGTAATGTTTGCAGGGTGTCAGCATTGCATGGAAGGATAAAGAGAAGTGGTAAAAATTTGACATTAAGGAGTTTTAAGACCAGCATATCCACAGTCCTACAGTCATGTGGCTATCACACCTACCCCTCTCATTTCTGAGATGACCAATCCTAAATCATAAAGAAGTTAGCTAAGTAGACTCAGAACATTGCTTCATATTTTGGAATATGAAAGTATTTATAAGTTCTGCACAAACATAATCTGTGACCATTTCAACTCCTCTGATTTTTTTCCCAACAACCCTTTGAACATTCCTAAGAGTAGCATGATTTGTACATGTCACTTTTCCATTTAAAAATGAGTAATACATACTGAATAAGTTCCTTCTTTGCTGCTTGTCTTACTTCAGCTCTGATAAAGAAATGAGACAGCAACTGTTTCTGCAAATTCTTCTAGGTCTTCCAGTCGTACTTGGTTTAGAAATGTCAATGTTGAACACCTATTGACCTTACTCAGCAGCCAAGTCCATGTAACATGCAGAATGTAGGATGACCATTTCAGTGTCTCCACATACTTGATGATTCTTTGGCTCAGAATCCTAAAATGATAAAGTAGTTTAAGACAAAAGCTGGGACCAGCGCTGTGGCTCACTTGGTTAATCCTCTGCCTGTGGTGCCAGCATCCCTTATGGGTGCCAGGTTCTAGTCCCAGTTGCTCCTCTTCCAGTCCAGCTCTCTGCTGTGGCCCAGGAGGGCAATGGAGGACGGCCCAAGTGCTTGGGCCCCTGTACCCGTATGGGAGACCAGGGAGGGGCACTTGGCTCCTGGCTTCGGATCGGCATAGCTCCGGCCATAGCAGCCATTTGGGGAGTGAACCAACGGAAGGAAGACATTTCTCTCTGTTTCTCTTTCTCTCACTGTCTATAACTCTACCTGTCAAATAAATAAATAAGAAAAAGACAAAAGCCACCCTTCACTCAGAGTCTTAAATTGTACAGAGAAATACAGCAAGTGAACAGTTGGGTATGTGATTCTGAAATTGGGAAAGGTTCAGGAGAGGAAACATATAGATATCTTAGATTACTTAGAATCAAATGACTATGCCCAAGAAATCATTGTATGAATAGACAGACTGAAGTTCATTGTTGGAACACTAAGGGACCTGCAATTGTGGGAGATATAGAACTTGAAAATAATGAGCAAATGTCCTGGCAGGAGAAGGCAGTCATGACCATAAAACAGGAAACACAGATGTTGTCTTGGAAGAGAGAGTATTATGGTTGAGATATCTAACCATTTTTTTTCTAATTTACTATATATGGTGTTTGCTTAAGTCCAACAAATCATCGCTTGCTTTTGTGAAGAATCGTGTCAGGACATGAAAAATGTAGTATTCAAATCTCCTGGCAAGTGTTTAGTAACCGCTATTTCCAACTTATACTTCAGAAGTGATTTCATTAATTTGATCAATGAACTTCCACATACCTGGTGGAGCTATCAGTGGGGAGTTATTCCAGACATCAAAATCCAAGCAAAATCTAAACCCCACATACAAATGAAAAATCCTCCTTTAAAAATGTTTAAAAGTCAAAAATCCCATTAGGTCTGCCATTTCAAAGCCTCATGAGTTTGGGGTAATTGAAATATTCATGTTAATGGTGGGTGTTAAGCAAGTTTAGGAACTGAAAATAAATTACCAGTCCTTATGTTCACCCCTCTCAGTCATAGTTAGTACAAGGTTGCGAAGTGAAAGGTGGCAAGTAGAAAGATGTGTTTCTCCTTAACCTCTTCACCCAGTCAATCACCTGCTGTTAATTCTTCTAGTTCAACTCTGAACCTTTTCTTCTCCTTGGAGGTAACACCTACATGTAGACATCAAATAATCACTCGCTTTCTAGAAGTGGAAATAACTTGCTATTTGCTTATGATGCTTCTGTTTTCTCTGTATTTTTGTTCATCATAATATAACTGTTAAAATCACTGTATCAAGTGCAATAGAAGAGTAATTATATTTATGTTTTATTTTAGTACTTGTCATTTATCCTTCATAGTTTTCTTATGTATACTTTCATATTATTTTTAGCCTTTGAAAGAGGAAAAATTGGTTTTGTTGATAAACTCTGTGTTTCCTTTATTTTTCAGTTAACTGTGCTTTCATCTACATTAATACCTGCTTTTTACTACTTTCTTTATTATTCCTTTCCCAGCTTCACAAGTTGGGATTTATTTTTCTAATCTTAAATTTTTCTTCCTGGGTATGTATTGTGAGGTTTCAGGTTGATTTCTATAAGCTTATTTGGCTACATCACATAGAGTTCTTTTTCTGTATTGTTTTGTGTTATTCATTTGTCCAAATCAGTGATGATTTTTGCCAAGTTAATGAAGAGTTATTTCAATGGGTGTTTTAAAGCAAATATTTATTTTCACTATTATGTCCAAGGTCATTCATTGTTAATTTCTGCTTTTATTGTGCTATATTCAGATAATGTAGTTTTTATGATGTCTTTACCTTGGGATTTCTTAAAATATCCCTTTGTGGTTTAATGCATCATCTATTTGTGTGACTTTTTAAAGCATGTTTAAAACATGTGAATTTAATGAGTTTTTTTTAAATTGAAGTCTGCCTTAGTAACAGTAGACCAATCCTCTATTTAAGAGTGAAATATTTATTAGGCACTTATAATATGCCAAACATTGTTCAAGATAATGAAGGTACTAAAGTGAACAAAACAGATGTATCTTGTATCCTTAGTCTAGCCAGGAAACAAAGAATAAACAAACTTGTAAACATCTTATGTAAATGTCTGATAATAAATACAGTCAGGAAAGAAGATGGAGAAAGCCAGGAAGGGCATCCAGAAAGCTGTTCTTTTATAAAGATCAGGCAGAGCTTCCCTGATGAGATGACATTTGAGACAAGACCTGAAAGAAGTGAGAGGCAGCCATGTGAATATTTAGAAAACCAGTGCTTCCTAGAAGGAAGGGAAAGTGCAAAGACTTCAAGGCAAGAATATTGTCTGTGTGATCCAGGAGTATCAATCAGATTGAAGTAGCTGTATAAATTTGAGTATGACAAAGTGTGGGTCAAAATGAGGTGGTGGGCAGGACACTTAGTAGCTTGAGAGTCTGGGAAGAAGGACCACTTTTCCTTTGGAAGGGAAGATCTTTGGTGGGCTGAAAGCTGACAGGGAATTGTCTTTCTGGATTTAAAAGTGGCTTGAATACTGGTCAGCATAGGGCAGGGGGAGGTGAGCAAGGCTAACTCAATAAAAAAAGCCAATTAGGAAGTTAGGGGAAATTTAAAGATGGCTTACACCAGAGAATAATATTTAAGGTTGTGAAAAGTAAAATAGATGAATTCAAGGTATGCTCTGAAAGTAAGTCCATATTTGCAAACAGACTAGTTGTGTGGTATGAAAGAAAGAAGACTCAAGAATAATGTAAAAGCCATGGCAGTCTAGAGTTTCCCATTTACTGAACTTGGGGAAAAAATCTGTGGTGAGGCCATGTTTCTGTGGGAGATCAAAAGTTTACTTCAAGGCATTTTGACATTGAAGATGCCCATCACACAGATGAGAAGGAGGTTAAGCAGTAGTTGTCCCCTCCATGCCCCATGTTCATTCTCTGAACTTCATTTTTCTTTTTATTTTTTTTAAAGATTGATTTATTTAATAGAAAGTCAAAGTTACGCAGAGAGAGGAGAGGCAGAGAGAGATAGGTCTTCTTTCTGATGGTTCACTCCCCAATTGGCTGCAATGGCCAGAGCTGCACCAATCCAGAGCCAGGAGCTAGGAGCTTCTTCTGGGTCTCCCACATGGGTGCAGGGGCCCAAGGACCCGGACCATCCTCTACAGCTTTCCCAGGCCACAGTAGAGAGCTGGATTGACAGAAGTGGAGCAGCCGGGACTAGAACCGGCACCCATATGGGATGCTGGCACTTCAGGCCAGGGCTTTAATCCGCTGCGCCACAGCGCCGGCTCTTGATCTATGTCAATTTTTGTTGGAAACTTTCAATGTATTTATTTGCTAATAAGTTTAAGGCCTGCGGTGAATCCATATGTCATATAATTGGTTTTTAATTATAAAAGATAGTCTTATATATGAAAATAATTTTAAAATATTTCTCATAAAAAGTAGAACTTCCCTTCTCACCATCATCCTACTCTCACCCCCCTCACCTTCTCAGAAATACTCTTACTTAACAGTATTTACTACACATGTAGATAGGTAAATATAAGCACTTATCAATTCAACTTCTGTATAAGTAACACTGCATTACAGTGTTAGTTTGAAAGCATTCCATCAACAATTTTTGCTGTTTATATGTACACATATTTGAGGCACCATTTTATGCTTTATATAAAGATGGAGATATTGAAAAGCACTGCTCAGAATCAACAGAATTGAGACAAAATTTAAAGAGTAAAAAGGCTGTTCAGGGTGTCTGATTGATAGTGTTGGTTAAAGACTGATTTGGAGTATTTACATGTGAAGTGAAAATGTTTCATTACCTATAAAGTTGTAATACCAAAAAGCATCTCCTAAAATTGTTGTATTAAGCAATGTACAACAAAAAGTCTGATGATTGGTATATAGGAAATTGTCCTTGAATTAATTTAACTTGTTCTCTAAAGGAAAAGAAAATAAGATACTATATGATAGCAGATGAGTAATAAATATTGAATGTTCCCAAATCTCTTGGTATCTTGAAGCAAAATAATAACAGAACCTTTTAAGATTAGGAAAGGTAGACTGTAAGGATGTGTTCCTAATAGGAATTCTCATTTTTGGATGTGTTTTATGTTTCCTGCCACATACTGTTCTCACTATAATGCCTGAACTTCCAAGATTAGTAGAAAGGAAGGGATATACTGAATATTTTATATTCCTTCTGAATCCACTGTCCAGAGAATTGCAGTCCAACCAGGCAAACATCATCTAAACCGAATCCATGTTGTTACTTCTGACTACAACATGTTGTTCCAAGTTTGGCAAGGCTTCACAGCCTCCCTCACCCATACCGATTTAAATTAGGTGTATTTATACACAAGAGACTCACAGACCGCCTCTACAAAGGGCTAGTCTTAACTAAATGGGTATAGTAGAGTCTTTCTGAAGAGTGCTGATGTTGGAGGGATCTCAATATCCTCTTGGTAAAAGCCCCAGAAAACTGACCACTCTGCAAATTGGACTGCTCAAGAATACAGAAGATGATTGAGGCAATGTAAATAAATCATAAATAGTTAAACAGAGATCTTCTACAAAACACCAAGACATTTTTTATTTTTTTAATTTTTTTAAACTTTTATTTAATGAATATAGATTTCCAAAGTACAGAATATGGATTACAATGGCTTCCCCCCCATAATGTCCCTCCCACCCCCAACACTCCACTTTCCTACTCCCTCTTGCCTTCCATTCACATCAAGATTCATTTTCGTTTCTCTTTATATACAGAAGATCAGTTTAGCATACATTAAGTAAAGATTTCAACAGTTTGCTCCCACACAGAAACATAAAGTGAAAAATACTGTTTGAGTACTAGTTATAGCATTAAATCTCAATGTACAGCACACTAAGGACAAAGATCCTACATGAGGAGTAAGTGCACAGTGACTCCTGTTGTTGACTTAACAAATTGACACTCTTGTTTATGGCCTCAGTAATCACCCTAGGCTCTTGTCATGAGCGCCAAGGCTATGGAAGCCCCCTGAGTTCACTGACTCTGATAATTTTTAGACAAGGTCATAGTCAAAGTGGTAGTTCTCTCCTCCCTTCAGAGAAAGGTACCTCCTTCTTTGATGACCCATTCTTTCCACGGGGATCTCACTTGTGGAGATCTTTCATTTAGTTTTTTTTTTTTTTTTTTTTTTTTTTTTTTTTCCCCAGAGTGTCTTGGCTTTCCATGCCTGAAATACTCTCATGGGCATTTCAGCCAGATCCGCATGCCTTAAGGGCTGATTCTGAGGCCAGAGTGCTGTTTAGGACATCTGCCATTCTATGGGTCTGCTGTGTATCTCACTTCCCATGTTGGATCATTCTCTCCCTTTTTTATTCTATCAGCTAGTATTTGCAGACACTAGTCTTGTTTATGTGATCCCTTTGGTTCTTAGTCCTATCATTATGATCAATTGTGAACAGAAATTGATCACTGGGACGAGTGAGATGGCATTGGTACATGCCACCTTGATGGGATTGAATTGGAATCCCCTGGTATGTTTCTAACTCTACCGTTTGAGGTAAGTCAGCTTGAGCATGTCCCGAATTGCACATCTCTTCTCTCTCTTATTCCCACTCTTATATTTAACAGTGATCACTTTTCAGTTAAGTTTCAACACTTAAGAAGAATTGTGTATTGATTACAGTATTCAACCAAAAGTATTAAGTAGAACAAACAAAAAAAATACTAAGAGGGATTACATGTTAAGTTGCTCATCAACAGTCAGGGTGAGGGCTGATCAAGTCACCGTTTCTCATAGTGTTCATTCACTTTAACAGGTTTCCTCTTTGGTGCTCAGTTAGTTGTCACCTATCAAGGAGAATAAGTGGTATTTGTCCCTTTGGGATTGGCTTATTTCACTCAGCATAATGTTTTCCAAATTCCTAACAGGGATCACTTTTCAGTTAAAATTTAAACACCTAAGAATAATTGTGTGTTAATTACAGAGTTCAACCAACGCTACTAGACCAAAAAAAAAAAATACTAAAATGGATAAAGTATTACATTGTACATCAACCGTTAGGACAAAAGAGGAAATCCAAACGGCCAACAGACACATGAAAAAATGTTCAAGATCACTAGCAATCAGGGAAATTCAAATCAAAACCACAATGAGGTTTCACCCCACCCCAGTTAGAATGGCTCACATGCAGAAATCTACCAAAAATAGGTGCTGGAGAGGATGTGGGGAAAAAGGGACACTAACCCACTGTTGGTGGGAATGCAAATTGGTTAAACCACTATGGAAGTCAGTCTGGAGATTCCTCAGAATCCTGAATATAACCCTACCATTCAACCCAGCCATCCCACTACTTGGAATTTACCCAAAGGAAATTAAATTGGCAAACAAACAAGGTGTCTGCACATTAATGTTTGTTGCAGCTCAATTCACAATAGCTAAGACCTGGAACCAACCCAAATGCCCATCAACAATAGACTGGATAAAGAAATTATGGGACATGTACTCTATAGAATACTATACAGCAGTCAAAAACAATGAAACCCGGTCATTTGCAACAAGGTGGAGGAATTTGGAAAACTTCATGCTGAGTGAAGTAAGCCAGTCCCAAAGGGACAAATATCATGTTCTCCCTGATCGATGACAACTAACTGAGCACCGAAGGGGAACTTGTTGAAATGAAATGGACACTATGAGAAACAGTGACTTGACCAAGACATTTTTTTAAAAAATACCACTTATTATTTTATGCATTTCCAAGATATAAGTGACTGTAATTCATGAAATAAGCTTTTGTTTGCAAAAAGTACAAATATATAGAAGAGTAATATACTATACAGCAATAAGAATAAATTACTGCTACTTCACTAATACCTATAAATCTTGGAATTTTTTTACTGAGTGATAAAAGTAACTTTAAAATATTATTTGTACTTTTCTCAAGTTAAAAAGAATATTAAAGACTAGGCAACATTGCAGAACTCTGGATACACGCATGTGTGCCCAAGGGTGATTGATGTAAGATTCAGAATAATGGTTGCCTTTCATTTGGGCGGGGGAGGCAAGGAAACATAATGGATGACCTCATGAATGTATTTAAGTTACTGTTAAGATTCTTGTTTTCATAGTAAGTGTGGATTTCTTATCTTATTAATAATAAACAGGGGCAGGCATTGACCCTAATAGCTAAGAAACCAGTTAAGCTCGCATTCCTTATCAGAGTTCCTGGATTCCATTCCTGGCCAGTATCCTCACTCCATCTTCCTACTAATGTGCAGTCTGGGAGGCAGTGGTGATGGCTCAAGTGATTGGGTCCTTGCCACCAACTGGGACACCTGGATTGTGTTCTCACCTTTGACATGGCCCAGCCCTTGCCATTGTGAGTATTTGCAGAGTGAGCCAGCAGATTGAAGTGGTGCTCATGCCTTTGCTCCTTTGTCCTTTACCTACTCCCCTATCCATCAAATAAATCATTTTTTAAATAATATTTTTTTATTTTGAGATTGAACACTCATCTCCCTGAATCCCTATTAACTTTTAAATAAACAAAGAACTAAATAGAGGAGAGCCATTTGTGTCATGAAACAGACACTGTAACTGATCTGGGTTCTAGCAAATTATCTTTCCAAAGATGCATAAAACTTTGTAACACAGTTTGTCATTGTCTCTTTCCTTTCTCCCTTTCCATCAGCAGTCAGTTGAAATACTAAGTATATTTCTGCTTCATCCAACTCCAGGATTCTCCAGATCTTTGACACAGTCCCAGCAGTTACACAACACAAGGAGAATCTTTTGATATTCACATTTACTGTAATACAGAGGAGAAGTGCATTTTGATTCTGTTTCTTGGACTTAAAAGGCTTATATGGTCAAAATTGCAAACACAAGAGATGAGGGATCATTATTTTTCAGCACACACTGTGACAGGTTTATACAAGGAAACGTAAGGAGTGGCTGTTCTGAGAAGTGGATGACACAGGGGGACTGATGAACAAAGGAAAGAATATGACACTTTACCGAAGGGCCCTAGGAGGAATGGCTGATTCCACTGAAGTTGTTGTTTGTTTGTTTGTTTTTTTAAGTTGTTGTTGTTGTTGTTGTTGTTGTATTTAGGTGCCTATGTTTAAATGACTTGGTGATTCTTGGAAGAAAAGTGAACTCTCAGAGGGCAGAAAACAGATAACCAAGGTCATCAGAGGTTCACTGTCTGCATTTCACTGCTTTTTATATCATTCTGAACAACTCCTTTGAATGGCAGCAGGGGTTACAGTGAGTAAAATATAGGCACTTTTAAATTTCACTGTTACTTTTTTTTTTAAAGATTTGTTTATTTATTTGAAAGTCAGGGTTACACGGAGAGAGGAGTGGCAGAGAGAGTCTTCCATTGCTGGTTCACTCCCCAAAAGGCCACAATGGCTGGAGCTGTGCCGATCCGAAGCCAGGAGCCAGGAGCCTCCTCCAGGTCTCCCACGTGGGTACAGGGGCCCAAGGACTTGGGCAATCTTCCCCTGCTTTCCCAGGTCATAGCAGAGAGCTGGATTGGAAGTGGAGCAGCTGGGACTTGAACAGGAGCCCAAATGGGATGCCGGCACTGCAGGTGGCCTGCCTTACCCGCTACAACACAGTGCCAACCCCTCTGGTACTCTTTTATTAAAAAAGCAAGTGCTTGAAACCAGGCCAAAATGAAGACCCCACCTCAAAACTGCAGGTTTCTCAAGGAAAATCCTGGAATTCTAAAGACCAGGGGAAGCTTTCCATTTTGGTAGTGCAAGTTCTCACTTCTAGGTGATGGTAAAATAAATGAACTTCGGGGAAACCAAGAGAATAGTGCTGTTTAGCGCTTAGAGACTGGGGGAAATGGAGAGCTGTTGACTAAAGGTTACAAAATTTCAGTGCTAAGACAAGAAAGTTAGGCAAACCGTATGTGCAGCATGATCATTATGATTAATAGCACTGGGTTGCATACAAATACTGTTAGTAAGATGTAAAATCATTTTAAAGTCACATCACATAAAGTCTGCTGGCTTACTACAAGCATTGCAATTATGCTAAACATGTTCCTTCAGAGTCATAGGTGAGGCCAAATCACCTGGTTATTTACCATCCTTTTAGTTGTGCTTTAACCTGATCGGTCAAGGCCTTAAAAGTCCCTAGAACTTCAGACTCTTTATCTTTAGATCTACACAGGTTCCACGGTGGCGTGGTCCTCAACCTTTTCCCAGCCGGGCTGCATGTTTTATCTTTTCATCATTGCTATTTTAGAGCCTGCAAGCTGGGGCTCTGCCAGGCGAGGTTCCTGGCCACATTCGACCTTCACCTTTCTCACCACTTACAGTTGAGGGGGCAGAAGGTTTTCCAGCTTCCAATTGCTACATGACAGAATTTTATTGGCGTGGGAGGCTTCCCAACGGAGTATTTCATGTGACAGATGACTGTGTCGTACCCCTTCTCCACAGCATCAATATCCACTATTCTAGGGAGGATTAACTACAGTAAGCACCCTGCAGTCACTGGTTATGAATTGTAAATGTGTGACAATTATGGCTCTTGAGGTACAAAACACATTTGTTATAGTGATTTGTGGTGCCTATTTTTACTGGGAATGAGCTGAAAACTGCCAGATTCATTAGCTCCTTGAGCTACACTGGTCATATCCTTTGTGTGTTTGTGCATCGGGCTTTCTTAATCAGAGAAATAAGCTTACATAATTTCTTTTAAATTACGCGTAGTGGGGAAGGAGGTATACAACACGGGTAGGTTTGTGAGAAAAAAAACTAGAAAATACAAATGCCAAGAGCAAGTTCACATTAAAAAATATTTAATGAGCAATAAACTGCCTCTGTAGCGATTCCAAGGGATGCACAGCATGGTCTAGGGAAGAAGCGGTGTGCGCCAGTAATTCCTCTTGAGAATGGTACAATTTAGAGAGTCCAATTATTTTCTGCTGCTCAGGTCCCCTTGTCTGATTGTCTGTCTTTTTTCCCTCCTTGTTTGGATTTCGAAACAGAAAACTGATAGCAATACATTTTTCAGGCACGATTATTTCAAGGGCTGAGTGTTAGCTCATCTTTAGCAGAAACAACAGGAGAATTTCATTGTATGACAAACTGAAAGTTATTTCCCTGGGAAAGGACTATCATATACATGAAACCAGAAAAAGCATAGCGTTTGAGCACATTTCTTTAGGATATTCTTCAAGTGTTTTTTTTAATTCATTCTTCAGATTAATAAAATATTAAAATGCTTGTGTATTATGTGTCTAGCACATATAATCAATAGATATTTATGTTTAAATGATGTAATTTTGATATATAAATTCACATGAATGTTATATACTATCAGTCTATATATTAATGAACAGCAATGTCATTGGTGTTTACTCAGTTAATATCCATTGTGGCAGGTGTGTTGCTAGGTTTAGGTTTATAGTGTTAAAATAGAATCAACTATTTACCTCATGGAATGTGCATTCTAATTGTTAAGAATGCAATGACTCACATAGGTATATAATAAATAAATATATAATGAAGGAGAGCTACATGGTATTTTAGAATTGTGTAACAAGGGGTTATGGAATGATTTCCTCCCTGGCTCTAATAATAGGTTTCATCCAATGGGCTCATAAACATCTCTGTGGACTTAGGAGTCTTGTAGTGGGTTAGCTTAGAACTTCAGAGGGGCTAAAGGATAAGAATAGGCCTGCGCTTTCCTTGGTCCATGTTACAGAGCTCTTGGGACCATGCTACACACACACACACACACACACACACAAACTAGTTGTCTGCGAGTTTTGTGGATGGGTTCCTGTGGCTCGGGGACAGGCTTGATCACCATTCTCAGTATTCCTTCTTGTAACGATTGACTTCATTTGTCATCTGGGCAACATTTGGTGCCGAATTGTTTGGTTACACACTAATGCAGATGTTTCTGTTAGTATATATTTTTAGGTGTGATTGAACATTCACATGCGATCAATCACTTGACTTTAAGCAAAACGAATTACATCCAGAATGTGGGTGGGCATCATTCAATCAGCTGATAGTCTTAAGATCACAAATTAGGATTTCTCCAACAATGAGGAATTCGTTCTCAGTGCTGTAACATAGAAATCCTGCCTCAATTTCCAGTCTTTTTGGTTGATCCTATGAATTATAGACTTAAGACTGAAACAGCAACTCTTCACTGAATTCTAGTCTGCAGGCTACCCTGCAGATGTGTGACTTGCCAAACACCACAATTGTTTGAGCCAGTTTCTTAAAATAGATCTTGCTCTCACTGCGCTTATTCTCTTGGTTCTGTTTCTCTGGAGAACCAAGACTGGCATTCTCTCTTACTGCTGAAGAATAAATTACATGTGGTTGCTTACCTTATAGAAGAGGCAGAGGTGAAATCATGTATAAATGATTTATTGAGTTTATTGAGGAAGTTTTTTCTAGTAGGCATCCGTCAAGAAGGTAGAGAAGCAGGGCAAGGAAGGATGGAGTCCTAATAAGGGAGGAATGTTGGACAAAGTGCTAGCCTCCACCTGGCTCTATGGTGAGCTCTGGAGGATAAATTAAACCTGAGAGTTGTCCCTGCCATAAGAAGAGAGAGCAGAGTTGTCATAGTCCACATCGGTCAGTCACTCAGTAAGGGTTACAGTGGCTTTGTCAACTGTCAGGTGCTGCTGACTTTTTGTGCTGCTGGTAATAATGCCCATCCAAGTTGTGGGTCTGCCTCGGAGTACAAATCAGAACTTTCACCAGAAGTAATTATCACGTGAAATAATTTATTTGTAGCAAATGAGTAGATCACTGGGGAATCACTTGCACAGCTGTGCTGCCCCAAGACAGGAATGTGGGGACGTTTGATCTTAGGCAAAATGAATATGCAAAAGGGAAGTATTTGTCATCACACATAGGGTTGGGTGCAAGCTCACAGAAGTGCGCTGGCAAAACATGCTTAAGTATTAAGTTTCTCCTGGGTAGAATTATTAGCATTAAAATTAGGGGACCTTAACCATTGAACTTTTGTGCAAACAGTTGGCTGTCCTCCTGACTGGTTTCAGCTAGATTCTCTGATCATTTCAAGCTAACAATTTGTTTTGTCTGGGGCTGAAAGACAACTTCTGGTCAAATTTTACCCTTTTGTCTGGTTAGCCAAGGAAATGGGTTCCTTAAACTTTTATTTTGTGGATTGCAATTTTATAGGTTGTTAGAAACCATTGGCAAAGATACTGGTGATCATGTACATGAAATAATAAACTAGATCTTTGTTTATATGAGAGGGACATTGGCAGTCCTACTATATACACAGTTAATAAATTTGTTGGAGTTCACCTCAGCCATGTAGTATACCAACAACTTTAATATTTGGTGACATATCACCCAATAAAGGATTCAACTTAGAATTTAATGGATATGGGGGCCTGACACAGGAAATAAATATTCTTCCCTTTCTTGCTGCCAGAGATCAGGAAAAAAAAAATTGTATATCATTTACCATCAGATTAGTCAAAAAATAGTTAAATCCTACCATTCTCCAGCATTGCCCTTAATGCTGGAGGAGAAACGAAGTGCACGACCTATTTCCTGCTCTGGAGGAATTGACAAGTTTGTATGGGAAAATGATGGAAGTGAATGGTTATTATATGAATGCCAGAACTTTTTCCTCATTTATGATAGGAATATAATAACACCTGTTTCATCTGATTGATAGGAGAATTAAATAAAGTGTACACTATGGCTAACAAAGAAAATAAATAAATAAATGTGTTTCTATTTTCCTTTTAAGAATGAGTACTCCATGAAGGCAGGGATCTCACAATCCACATCATTTCTTTTATGAAACTTAGCATAGTTGCTAACTCTCAATAAACATTGCTGTGGATTCCAGTGAATTAATAAGACATTTAACAGATTTTATTTTCCTCTTGATTTAGTCTCCTTTAACATTGTGACTTTGATTTTTCAACTTAAGATTCTCAAGGGCAAAGAATCAATCCCAGTTATAAGTTATGTACAGCTGGCCCTTAATGTTAGTAATAATATTTGAGTCCGTTTTATATATTTATTGTTCTTCAGGGATATATCCATTGCTTATTAGCCTTTAGGGAAAGGTTTTTAAGTATGAGGGAAAATAGAAGACATATGGGGTGAAGGTATTTGCTGAGCTATTCAATCAACTACATTCCTGTAACGATGCCAGACACTGAGGTTGTATTCAGAATCCATAATCAGTATGCCTGTTCTCTTATCATCTTTGGAGTTACAAGCTCAGTGCAAGCTACGTTTGTATATTATGACTGCTCAAAGTATAGCTATGTAAAGTCTTTCTCTGCCTGAAATGTGGTGTTCTCCTGAGAAACTAAAGCTGTAGCCATGAAAAGAATCTCCCTACGTGTTCATTCATTTGTACCTTCTTCAAGGAATTTGTGTGCTGCCAGTGTGCCAGGCAACATGATGCAAGACTTCAAAATGTTTATGGAAAGTGGAATTGAAAGATAAGTTCATTATACTAACCAAAAGTTTGAAATCCATGCATGTTAGTTTGTCTTTGAAAAGTTTATGGAAAATTTGTATGATGAAAAAACTATGCATGGCATTGAAATATATTTGCATAAAAATAAAGTTGCCTTTTAAATTTACTTTTCTGTGAATATTTTTTAAAGATTTCTTTCATTTATTTGAAAGGCAGAGTTATAGACATAAAGACAGAGAGAGAGAGAGAGAGAGAGAGAGAGAGGGCTTTTTTTTTTTTTATTTGACAGGTAGAGTTATAGACAGAGAGATAAAGAGAAAGGTCTTCCTTCCGTTGGTTCACTCCCCAAATGGCTGCCATGGCTGGCGCTGTGCCAATCCAAAGCCAGGAGCCAGGTGTCTCCTCCTGGTCTCCCATGCAGGTGCAGGGCCCAAGCACTTGGGCCATCCTCCACTGCCTTTCCGGGCCACAGCAGAGAGCTGGACTGGAAGAGGAGCAACCAGGACTAGAACCCAGTGCCCATATGGGATGCTGGCGCCGCAGGCAGAGGATTAACCAAGTGAGCCACGACGCTGGTCCAAGAGAGATGTCTTACATCTACTGGTTCACTTCCCAAATGGCTGCAACAACCAGAGCTGGGCCAGGCTAAAGCCAGGAGCCAGGAGCTTCTTCCAGATCTCCTACATGGATGCAGGAGCCCAAATACCTAATCCAAACTCCACTGCCTTTCCAGGTACAACAGCAGGGAGCTGGATTGGAGGTGGAGTAGCCAGCGGGGACTCAAACCAGTGCCCATATGGAATGCTGGTGCTACAGGCTAGGGCTTTAACCAGCTACACCACAGTGCTGGCCCCTTCTGTGAACATCCTCATATATTTTGGAATAAAAAGATGAACAAAAATACCCCCAAATCATTTGGAAACTTGTAGGGAGGAATTTATTTTTAAAAATCTATGTTGTAATTAATACATATTTGGTCAACATTTGTTAGACGTACAAGTTGATGCATTTTTGTTTCAACATATATCCAAATAACTATCACGTACACCAAGAAAATGTGTTCTAGAGGGCTTCTTCATGCCTCTTTGTGGCCAGTAACTTCTCACCAACTGTCACCTACTACTCTGACCTCTAGCACCCGGATTCGATTTATTTGCAGTGAGATATTGTAGGTATTCTAGTAGAATCTTTTGGAAGTATTTTGAAAGTACTGTACAAAGAAGAACCCAAGAAGATGCAGGGTAATTTTTGGAACAAGAAGAACTTGTGAGATATAAGGGAATAATTCTTAAAGATATGACATATACTTTATTTTTGAAATATTGTATAAAATGTAGGCAATGAAAAAATGAGAGAAGGGAAACATCCATGCAGAAAATAGTGGTATGCAGAGTGAGATTATTTTGTTGCCTAGGTAGCAAGTAGATAATTTTGAAAGACAATGAGGTCAGTATTAGGGAAAATATGAGAAATAATGAAGAATGGCATCAGACATTACATTTTTATTATGTGTTGAAAGTTATGATTTCAGGAGCAACCAGAGCTTTAGAAAGGTTTGATTTTGAGATTGGACCCATGTGAAGATGGGCAATTGAGTATAGAGTCTACCTCTCCCAGTGGGAAGGAAGGATCAGGTGAACGTAGGGATAAAATGACAGTTCAGTTGTCTCTTTCTGGTGAGTAGGTTTCTAGATCATCCCTAACTGCACAGTGGTGTTACAAGAAGCATTAAAGATTTCAAAAAAAGCAAAAGCTCAAATGTTGAAAATATTTAGGAACTATAGGGCTAAAGTAAATAAACAATTTCTTTACTACTAAATCAAGGAGATTTTATACATGCATTGGGCATCTTGATAGGGAATTTTGAATATTTTAAGTGTTTATTAGCACATTTTAAAAAAAATTAGAGCATCTGAAGATATGTATATTGTTCTACAGTAAACATTTTTTGGAAAGTTGTTAGGGGATAGAAACATTAAAAATGTCCTATTAGAAAGTTCATGTCTGGGGCCGGCACTATGGCTCACTTGGTTAATCCTCCACCTGTGGCACCAGCATCCCATATGGGGCACCAGGTTCTAGTCCTGGTTGCCCCTCTTCCAGTCCAGCTCTCTGCTATGGCCCGGGAAGGCAGTGGAGGATGGCCCAGGTGCTTGGGCTCCTGTGCTGCATGGGAGACCAGGAGGAGGCACCTGGCTCCTGGCTTCGGATTGGCATAGCTCTGGCCATAGCGGCCATTTGGGGAGTGAACCAACAGAAGGAAGACCTTTCTCTCTGTCTCTCTCTCACTGTCTGTCTCTGTCAAAAAAAAAAAAAAAAAGAAAGAACATGTCTGTAATACAAATTCCATCACTGTGATTAACCTGCTATGTCCATACTGTTCTGAAATGTATGATGAAAAAAAAAAATGGGTGATTATGACTTTGATTAAATTGTCAGCTCAGAGGTTTCCACCCTGGGCCCTGAGTCTCCAGAAATCTTCAAATGTATTAGCCGAAGGTCCTTGTTGATAAAAGGTGCGAAACCCAGGAGCCCAAGGAGAGTATTTAGGAGTGTGTGAATGATGCTTTTCTTCAGATTTGAAATTCTGCTCTTGAAAGTAAGATGTTAAAAGATGACAGGGCTCTAGGAAGGCGAATCTCTTCTGTATAACAAGACAGGCTCAAGATGCTAACTTTGGAACACGCTTGAGTGATAGCAGCACTGAAATTGAAACCAACACGAGTGTTATAAGCTATGAAGATGGACTTGAAGAAAGTTTCCTGTGTTTGCACATGCTCACAGCCAAGCACTGGGTTTAAAATTTAGAGGAAAACTGTATTTGAGCTTGGCTGGATGTATTGACTAAGCCAGTGATGAACTCTCCTCTTTAAAGACAATGGAGTGAAAGATAAAAGGCCATTCCCTCTGCATACCCCTTAGATAAAGATGCAAATGAAGGGCTTAAGACACACCATCTGTACTGTACCTAGTTTGGTATAATTTTTCTTTGTTAGTTGAGCATTTCCTTTCTAGTATTCAGACTTCAGAAGGAAGAACATACAAGCAGTCAGGTTTTTAAAATTGTGTGGTATCCTAAGTCTGATTTCTTGTGATGATCCATTGCTCTTTTGCAGTAGGACAGGATAGATATGTGGCCCATTGTCCCTTGCCTTTTTAGTATGACTATGGAAATGAATGGAAAGAAAATACGCTTTTTTAAAAAAGATTTGTTTATTCCTTCATTTGAAAGGAAGAGTGATAGAGGAAGAGACAGGCAGAGCAAGAAAGAGAGTGAGTGTCCATCTGCTGGTTCACTCTCCAGATGACTGCAAAAGCCAGAGCAGGGCCAGGCCAAAGGAAAGAGCAACTTACCCACATGAGCGGCAAGGACCCAAGTCCTTGGGCATTATCCAGTGCCTTACCAGGCATGCCACCAGTTGGAATGGAAGCAGAGTAGCCAGGAATTGAACTAGCATTCTTGATTTGGAATGCCAGCATCATCAGCAGTGGCTTAGCCCCTTCCCCCACTGCACCACAGAGTTGGCCACCCATAAAATATTCACGACAGTATACACTTTGTTATATATTTAAGGTAGCAGTAACAACCCCAAATAACATTTTCAATGTCTCCACATTTGACTATGGCTATACTTCAGGAATAAAATTTAGAAAACTTTTTTTTGTCTACTGCTGTTCGTTTAAAAATGTACTGAATCCTGTTACTTTCATTCGTAGATTTCCAAATTCATAGAACTGCTAAGCATCTTATCCTTACACCATTGAAAATCTTTCTGCCACAAATATTCAAGATTTGTCATTCTGAAAGTAAAATTTTCTCAAAATTAGGAAGACCAAAATAATTGCATTTTATCTGAAATAGTTGTCTTTTAAATAAAGTTTTGAAAATATTCCATTAATAATATTTTTATGAATATTTGTTAATCGATTTGATTAGTAATGATCAATTACATTAATTTATCATTTATATGTCTTATAGAATAGAAAACACATTCTCACATACATGAATGTAGAGGCTCTCTACAACACTTCCATGTGGATAATAGTACATGAAAACTCTTTTTACAAATAAGAAAACTGAAGCTCAGGATTGACATCACCTTAGTGACTAAGACGTCCACATCCCGTATACCTGGGTTTACTGTCTCCAGCTTCTTGCACATGCACACTCTGTGAGCCAGCAGTGATGGCTCAGGTAAGTGTCCTGCTACCCATGTGGATTAGCTGGAAGAAATTGCCAGTTCCTAGCCTGGCCCTTGGTCCAGTCCTGGCTGTAGAGGGCAGACCTTTACAATCTTTTTTTTTTTTTTCAAAGTGTCGTGAATTTATTTGTAAGAGTTAGAGAAAGAGAAACAGAAATCTTCCACCTCCTGGATACTCCACAGGTGGCTACAATGGCCAGGGCTGGGCCAGATGGAAGCCAGGAGCCAGGAACTCCATCCATATCTCATGTGGATTTCTGGGACCCAAATACCTGAACCATCTTCCACTGCTTTTTCCAGGCCATTCTTAGGGAGCTGGATCAGATGTGGAGCAACCAGAACAAAAACCGGCACCATATAACCTGATGTTGGCTTTACCCACTACACCACAACCCAGTCCCTTTAGTCATTTTTTGAGCACTATCTTCACCACTCCATCACTGCCATGTTAACTCCTTAGAGACAAAACTATAATACTCTAGGGACCAGTACTGTGGCGTAGTGGCGAAAGCCGCCGCCTGCAGTGCCAGCATCCCATATGGGCACTGGTTTGAGTCCCAGCTGCTCCATTTCCCATCCAGCTCTCTTCTGTGGCCTAGGAAAGCAGTAGAAGATGGCCCAAGTTCATGGGCCCCTGTACCCACGTAGGAGACTCAGAAGAAGCTCCTGGCTTTGGATCAGCTCAGCTCTGGCCATTGTGCCCATCTGGGGAGTGAACCAGCAGATGAGGAGCTCTCCTTCTCTCTCTCTTTCTGCCTCTGCCTCCCTGTAATTCTGCCTTTGAAACAAACAAACAAGCACTTAGTGTCCAATTTCTCTTTTTGGCTTCTATGTTTTCCTTCTTGTCGTAAGAGGCTTTACTTCACAAATCTTTACATTTTGACCTATTTTTATCATTCTCAAATAATATTAATAGCACAGAAGCTTAGATCATTGAAATTAATACAAAATTCTTCCTATCAATTCAGTGCAGTATCTCTGTTATCTGGATCAGAAATCAAAACTGAATAAGAGATTCGATCATTCATTTCAGTCCATCATCTCTATTTTGTGGATAAGAGAACGAATATGTGGTAACATATTTTCCCATGTGGCATAGCCAAACCTGAAAAGGTAGGGCACATTTTTTCTATTTTACTTTGTTTGCTTGAAAAATCTAAGCTCCAATTTCAGTATGGGCAATTAAAGCATTTCCTTGGTACATTGCAGTTGTACTGGATGATTGTAAACCAATATTGTTATAGGTATTATCAGAACCAGAAGAAAAAATAAATGTCAGTGAATGTTATAAGTAAGATTCATGATGTTAATAAATCTTGATAATGTTGATTATAACTGGTTCTAGATGCAAGAGAGCAGTGCTTTCCTTAAATTCACCTTTGTGGGCTTGCAGGAAGTTGAATAAGAACCCAGATTTCAAGATGAAAACAAGTTCTGTATTCAGTATATTGCCTTATTAAATCTGCTGAACAATGTTGTGGGTCATGAAATACATGCTTTGGAAATCAATAGTCTTTGGGTGCGTATACAGTTACACATACGTACTTACACACATTTAGTATAAGTATGGTGTTCAGCTCCTACCTGTATATGATAGCATGGTTGAAAAGTACCTTTTCTGTTAAAACTACTGAAGCTTGATTTCTAGCATCTTGCTATCTTATCTTCATTTCCTTCAATCTCTCAGTTAATAGGATTTCTATAAACCTGCACAGCAGTGGGCTTGGTAGCTCAGCAGATTAGTCTGTGGGCTTTCATCCTTAGAACCTGGTTCAAATTCAGTTTTGACCAAGATGTCCAATAATCCTCTATGGACAGATTGCTCTCAAAAGGGCATGAAGCCTAGTTTATCTTTGAACCTGATTTGGAGCTGTTTTTTGTATCCTTTCTAAAACTTGAAGATTCATTCATACAACTGGAGAAAAAGTGTGAAATACAGGTGTTTGATTTTTTTTTAAGTTGTAGACAAGTTTCCGTTCTTCAAAGAATTCAGGATATCTCAAGAAACAGAGATTTTGTTTATTATTTTAACCATTATACTGCTGGAAATAATCCAAGTAGAAGCATATTATTTTTGCAGATCTTTGTAACTTCTTATCACAAAGATCTGATAGTGGTTTTCACTGCTTTTTATCATATTCTAACTTTATGATTACACATGAGCATATTAGTCTTAGAGTGATATCTTCATATTACCCTATTAATTATAAGCCTGTGATAATGCTTTGTTGTCTATTCTGCGTTACATCCAAACTTACCTGAATCATTAGTTTCAACATGAAACGCTTTGCTTCCTTCTAATCTACAGGGGGCAAGATTCTAGTTGTACTGCAAAGTTTGCCATCTTTATTCACCATGCTTCTTTGGTTTCTGAACATTCTGTTATAGTTCACTGGCCATGCTTCCCACCTGCTGGAATGCCTGTCGTCTTGTTCTTCATTCCTACCTATTCCTTAAAGACTGACTTCATCTCCTTTTATAAGCTGTGTTTCTGCCATGTTAGTCCATAAAATGTCTCAGATTTATATACAATGTATCAAAGATAACTAAATTAGAAATCAAATAATAAGTACTGTGCATTTCTATTTCAGTAGTTAGCTGTTCTATCTATAGCAAAAGCAGTTATGATGATGATGGCAATGATGGTATAATGAAACAATTACATTTATCTACATGGCACAGGATATAGAGCCTATAACCTGTCTTGGGTGTTTGTTCCAGGAATGATTTTACTATGAATAACAATCTGTGTATGTATATGTGTGTGTGTGCCCACCCTTGATGTTCAACTCTAAAATAAGCTTGGATATAAGACTTGCTACCCACTTGTATAGAAATTTCTCCAGAGAACCTTAGCCAGTGAGCCCAGATGGTGATTGAGTCCTGATTTCATCCAGGTTGACCTGATTGTTTTGTCTGATTCCTAGTGGTTGACTTGTTGATTATTTTCCCTTAAATCTCTCATAGTTTCATCTGTCTAGTGAGAGGATCTCAACAGATGAGCATGAAGTTTTTGACATTAAGAACTACAATGATTTTATATTGTTTTACTTATTTCTACTGCACCAAATAATATTCAAGATAGTCTCATTCTCTTTACTGAGGGAGATATATACATATGTGTGTGTGTATTTGTCTATGTATATACATACATATATACATACATAGATAATGTACATGTATAGTTGCTGAATATATTCCAAAAATTTTGTGGAAAATTTAATTAAAATAAGTTTGAGTGTGAGATTTTGAAATCCATACACAGTTTTTTCATAATGTTGATTTTTCCTGAACTTTTAAAAGACCCCTTGTATGCCTGTACCTATATCTATCTGTTGAACAGTATGTAGATAATATGTATAGCATTATCATGAATGGTCAGTGAAACCAAATAATTTTAGTGCATAACACATAATCATTTATTTACACTAAAAGCAGAAATAAAGTGCCACAAAGCATTGCTTCACTAAAATAATTGCTTGACAAGGGTTTGGTTATGCCTATCTTGAAGTTGTACCTTTTATGGGAGGGAGGCACTCAAAGACAGTAGAGACATACAGAAAAATGAATTATCCATCTCTTGTTCATTTCCCAAAAATCTGCAACACTCAGGGATAGTCCAGGCTGAAGCCAAAGACCAAGAACTCCATTCAGATCCCTACATAGAAAAGAGGAATCCAAGTAATTGGATCATCATGCACTACCTCCCAAGCACATTAGTAGGAAACTGGATTGGCAGCTTGGAGGGGCCAGGACTCCAATCAGGTACTCTGTTATGGGATATTGATAGCCCCAGCTGCACCTTCACACACTGCATTCAATGCCTGCCTCTAAAGTTGTATCTGAAGGCATGGTATACCACAATGAGCAAAGTTTCTATAAATTAAAAAAAAAAGATATTTGAAACTAGTTAATGTCTTTGTTCTGTACAATCCCAATGCAATGAACTTTCAAACTTTTTTAAAAATAGGAAAGGATTAAGAATGATTCGTAATTTTAAAAGAAGCTATTGTCTATTACTAATTAAAAGCAGATTTATTCAGAATGAATAATAACTAGAAAATGATTATAACCTTTTATTCCCAAAATAGTGGAGGAGCAAGAATGGCTAGCAAATTTTCTCTTAGCAGTCAAGTGAGACTATAGATCTCTTTAAAATTCTTAGAAAAATAAGAAGTTAAATTTTAAGGAAAAAAATGTAATCCTCAAATCACTTTGGTTTCCATACTTTTATGCAATTACCCTACGTTAACAGAACTTTGATAGGGAATGACTATAATAGCTATTTCTGCTAATAATTTTTAGTTAGGAAATTTGTTTTTCTGTATTTGGCTTTATTTACTCCACTTGAATGATAGAAGTCATTAAATATTTAGAGGTTTCTCAGCCACTTACATTTACATCATATAGTTACTTAATTAGATGTGAATAACTGATTTATAGCCTAGAATTATAATTAATATAAAGATCCCCAAATTTTTACAAGTGAATCGTCCCACCTAGAAACAGTGTCTTTATTTTTATTTTAAAAAAGTATTCATTTCAAAGGTGGAGAGGTAGCTAAACAGAAAAAGAGGTCCCGTCTGTTTGTTCACTCCCTATAAGCTGACAGTGGCAAGTTGAATATGGGATAAATCCAATACACAATGAAGGACTCCTACATGAGTGGCAGAAATCCAGTTACTTGAACCATCACTGTCACCGCCCAGTATGTATATTAGCAAAAAGCTGGAGTTAGGAGCCATATCTGGGAATGGAATCCAGGAACCATGAAGTAGGATATAAGTGTCTTAATACTAAGAACATTTCATTGGCCTTAAATAATAAAAATTTACTTTTGCCTACAAAAGATTACCTTTGGCCCAGCCAACTCTCTTAAATATCTGTTCTCCTCACTATGAGAAACAATGACTTTATCAGCCCTTGTCCTGACTGTTGAGGAACAACTTACTATTTTATTCCTTCTAGTATTTTTTTGTTCTAGTTAATAATATTGGTTGAACTCTTTAATTAACACACAATTATTCTTAGGCATGTAAATTTAACTGAAAAGTGATCCCTGTTAAATGTAAGAGTGGGAATAAGAGAGGGAGGAGATGTACATTTTGGCACATGCTCACTTGCACTTAGCCCTAATGGTAGAGCTAGAAATGTGCCAAGGGATTTCAATTCAATCCCATCAAGATGGCATGTACCAATGACATCTTACTAGTCAAAGATATCTGTTTAAGTTCATAATTGATCATAATGACAGTATTAAATGTCAAAGGGATCACATAAACAAGACTAGTGTCTGCTAATACTAACTGATAGAATTAAAAAGGAGACAACAATCCAACATGGGAAGCGGGATACACAGCAGACTCACAGAATGGCAGATGTCCTAAACAGCACTCTGGCCTCAGAATCAGCCCTTAAGGCATTTGTATCTGGCTAAAAAGCCCGTGAGAGTTTCTCAGGCATGGAAAGCCAAGACCTGCAGCGAAAAAAAAAAAAAAAAAAAAACACTAAATACTAAATGAAAGATCTCTGTGAGTGAGATCCCAGTGGAAAAGTGGAAAGAATGGGCCATCAAAAAAAAGGAGGTACCTTTCTGTGAAGGGAGGAGAGAACTTCCACTTTGATTATGGTCTTGTCTAAATAAGGTCAGAGTTTGTGAACTCAAGAGGCTTCCATGGCCTTGGCAGCTCATGGCAATAGCCTCAGGTGATTATTGACATCATAAATAAGAGTGTCAATTGTTAAATCAACAATGGGAATCACTGTGCACCTACTCCCCATGTAGGATCTCTGTCCTTCATGTGTTGTACTATGCGAAAATTAATGGTAAAACTACTGCTCAAACAGTACACTATACTTTGTGTGTCTGTGTGGGTGCAGTCTGTATATAAAGATAATTGAAAATGAATCGGTGACAACTAACTGAGCACCAAAAAGGAAACCTGTTAAAGTGAAATGAACACTATGAGAAACAGTGACTTGATCAGCCCTTGCCCTGACTGTTGCTGAACAACTTAATGCGTTATCCCTCTTAGTATTTTTTTTGTTTGTTTGTTCTACTTAATACTTTTGGTTGAATACTGTAACCAATACACAGTTATTCTCAAGTGTTGAAACTTAACTGAAAAGTGATCACTGTTAAATGTAAGAGTGGGAATAAGAGATGGAAGAAATGTGCAATTCGGGACATGCTCAAGCTGACTTGCCCCAAACGGTAGAGTTAGAAACATACCAGGGGATTCCAGTTCAATCCCATCAGGGTGGCATGTACCAATGCCATCTCACTAGTGCCAGTGATCAATTTCTATTCACAATTGATCATAATGATAGGACTAAGAGCCAAAGGGAGCACATAAACAAGACTAGTGTCTGCAAATACTAGCTGATAGAATCAAAAAGGGAGAGAATGATCCAACATGGGAAGTGAGATACACAGCAGACCCATAGAATGGCAGATGTCCTAAACAGCACTCTGGCCTCAGAATCAGCCCTTAAGGCATTTGTATCTGGCTAAAAAGCCCGTGAGAGTTTCTCAGGCATGGAAAGCCAAGACTTGCAGCAAAAAAAAAAAAAAAAAAAAAAAAAAAACTAAATGAAAGATCTCTGAGAGTGAGATCCCAGTGGAAAGAACAGGTCATCAAAGAAAGAGGTACCTTTCTGTGAAGGGAGGAGAGAACTTCCACTTTGACTACGACCTTGTCTAAATATGATCAGAGTCGGAGAACTTAAAAGGCTTCCATAGCCTTGGCAACTCATGACAAGAGCCTAGGGAGATTACTGATGCCATAAACAAGAGTGTCAATGTTAAGTCAATAACAGGAGTCACTGTGCACTTACTCCTCATGTAGGATCTCTGTCCTTAATGTGCTGTACATTGTGATTTAATGCTATAACTAGCACTGAAACAATATTTTTCACTTTGTGTTTCTATGTGGGTGCAAACTGTTGAAATCTTTACTTAATATATGCTAAACTGATCTGTATATAAAGAGAATTGAAAATGAATCTTGATGTGAATGGAAGGGGGGAGAGAGAGGGAAAGGGGAGGGTTGCGGGTGGGAGGGAAGTTATGGGGGGGCCGAAGCCATTGTAATCCATAAGCTGTACTTTGGAAATCTATATTCATTAAATAAAAGTTAAAAAAAAAGAAAATGAATCTTGATGAAGAATGGGATGGGAGAGGGAGTGATAGATGTGATGGTTGTGGGTGGGATGAAGTTATGGGGGGGAAAGCCGCTATAATCCAATAAGTCATACTTTGGAAATTTATATTTATTAATTAAAGTTGAAAAAAAAATCTGTTCTCCTAATGACGTCCAAGTGATCCACTTGGGTCTTCAACCTGTGCCTTCTCAGCAGATTACAGTCAGAAAGGAAGAGTCTGATAAATTACATAGGTGGTACCTGAAGTTGACACCTGCTTGGCTCCATATCATTTGCCAGAAAAGGCCACATGGCTCTTGCAAACAGCAAGAAGGCTGGGAAGTATTTTCTCACATGCCTGAAATGGAGCTGAAGACTAGAAATTGTTCGGCACTAATAATGTTGATCACATCAGGGAGGAAAATGCCTGTAATTTGAAACTTGACAATGAAGAACAAGTCAAACAAAGAAAGGATAGGCATTACTATGTTTGGACAAATGCAAAAGACTGTGAGAAGAAAGGGGAAGAATAGAGATAGGAGATTATGGTGTGTTCAAAAAGCCAAACATAACTACCTAATATAAGGAAAAATGCAACAAGGTAGAAAATCCACAAACAGTTTCGCAAAGGCCGAGTAAATCCTCTGTAAGTTTAAGTATTA
The DNA here is from genome assembly GCF_051225735.1 of Oryctolagus cuniculus. NCBI lineage: Eukaryota > Metazoa > Chordata > Mammalia > Lagomorpha > Leporidae > Oryctolagus > Oryctolagus cuniculus. The sequence continues at coordinate 54,085,311 of NC_142872.1, forward strand.
TTCAGTGGGCAGGCCATGAAAGCTTTTGAACACAGGACATCATCTCATTTATGTTAAAAAAGAATCATATTGCCTTTTGAGCAGAGAATGGATTGGAGAATTTGTCTATGTCAGGCAAACCTAGATGAAATTCTTTCTCTTTTGTGAATTTCTTTTGCTGAGCATCTCATTTACAGATATTGAAAAATTTAAATTAAATATTTTGCTGGTGAAGGTCATAAAACGGTTATAAGCATTACTAAAAAAGAATTATTCTATTACACAGATGAAGACATACACAGACTAAAAAGTTATTTCCTTGAAAAATTTGACCTGATACTTGCCACAAATTCCTGAAAACCTCTCCCTGTTCGTATAGATTATGCACTAGCAGGCGACGGAGATTAATGAGGAAGAATTTTATCAGGAGCCCCTTTTGTTTTTCTTGCTCTAAAATGTAGCCTTTGAAACCACTCAGTACCGAAAGAGAGCCTATGTCTGTTCTGCTTCCATCCCTTCTCTCTCTTCAAGTGCCAAACAGTTTTTGTATGTTAGAGATGGATTTTTATGAAACAGGAAAATAACGTTTTTTGCTTGACTCTTAGGTATAAATTTTGTAAATACTAGATAATAAATCATGGAGCACTGAATAATGTATGTGATGTTATAAATTTAATTTTGATGTTTTCACGACTAGCTAAACAACATAATTCATCCACAGTGTAATCACACCTTTTATAACAATTCTTACATACATAGATCAGGTTAATTATAGTCTATGTATCTGACAGGGATTTTATGACAGCTGAAAACAGTTTTCATTTCTCTTCATAAGTAGATGGAAATCTTTTCTTCTTTTAGGCTCGTTTTATCAGTTGTATCCTGCGTGAACCGTTGGGAAAAACTCCCTGAAATACATAGTTCAAGTTTTTGAAGTTGCCAATTTTCTAAAATCAGTTGCATGAGTTGTACTCCTAATCAAAGTTAACCCCATATTTCCTACCCTGTGTTATCATCTTCCTCATGCTTTCAGAAGGAAGCTCAGTAAGGACTGTGTTTCCTTTAACAACTTTTGCTTCTAGAACATTGACAAGGAGTGCTGATTGGTTTGCAGGTAGGTTATGTCTTCAGCACAGGGGCCTCTAAGACCCCTTGACTCTGTTAGCCACCAAACCAGCAGTGGAGCTTCAATTAGAGTCATCAGGATTCTCCAAAACTAATAAGAATCTTTATGTTTAGAGGAAAATTATGGGATAAATTCACAGTGAATGACACCCCTGTCCTGCTAACATTTTAGTTAGGAAATAGAGACACAAATCTGTATTAAAAAAAAAAAAAAAGACTAAGCTGAGATTCTACTTGTTTTGTGGCAGCAGGAACATCAAATATTTAATTAGGCAGAAAACAAAACATCTTCTGTGTGTTTCCACATAAAACATTGGACACTGAAGTTTTTGTTTATCAGTGGCCTCCACTTCGTGTTTTTCACACTATGTGTGTTGGAATCTGCATCCTTTTATTTTCACAACATCAAAAAAATGTGATTAATTAAAGTAAATGATACTAAAGAAATTTGTGGAGTTATAAAGGGTGGCTGAAATCAGAAACGTTGCTTTTGACTCTCTGGTATGTTCCAGGCCCTGTTCTAAGAACAGTCCACAGGTTTTCAATTTTAATCACTACAAAAACTATAGAATGAATATTATTCCTGTTTTATAGAACAGAAAACTATATCTTAAGGTTACGATTTTTTTTTTTATATTCTGAGAAGTGGAGAGACTGAGGCAGAGAATTTCATAGACAGATCTTTCCATCTGTTTGTTCACTCTCCATGTGAACACGACAGCTGGGGCTGGACCAAGTCAGGAATTCAGTCTGGCTCTCCGATATGTGACAGGAACCCATCAAAACCAACATCACAAGGGCTTTTTAACAGGAAGCTGTACTATAAAGCAGAGCCAGAATGGAGCTCAGCCTTCGTTAGGGCTGTAACTGACAGCTTAGCTGCTATGCCGGATGCTTGTCTCAGCTTGATGACACAGAGGTAAACCTGGAGCAGATCTGAAGAAGAAATCTAGTCACTGTTTCATACTCAATATTTAATCTTAGTTTCACTTGTGCTCCCCTTTTCATCAACAAATACTAGAAATTTTTCCATGTTCCAAACAGACACCAACTCTATGAGGTAATCATAGACATAGTTCAATGACAATAATTATAAAATAGTCCTTTGGAATATGTTGCAAGTTTCTGAGCCAATCAATAAAATTTTTATATCATATAGTTAAGTGTTGGAATGGATTTTTTTTTTAAAAGTGTGTGTGCGAGTTTGTGTTGGTATAGAGAATTACAGAAGATAATCAACACCAAAGTTGACAGGTGATACAACTTATAGCAGTAAAATTTCTCTAGTGGATTTTTTATTTCATTAAAAGAAGTCCTTAATGTAAATTAGAGAAGAAATTATATTATAAATATATTAATCTTGGATAAATTGTTTAAAATTTTTTTGCAATTGTACAAGTATTTATAAGGATACAAAAATCTACTAATAAAGAAGTGTTAATAACTGTGACCATCATTGTGGTATATTTGGTAAAGCCACTGCCTGCAATGCTGACAATCCATATCGGTGCCAGTTTCATCTCCACTTCCAATCCAGATCCCTGCTGGTGGCCCAAGGGCTTAGGCACCTGCTACTCCTGTGGTAGACCTGGAAGAAGCACCTGGATCCTAGATTTGGCCTGCCTCAGCCCCAGCCATTGTGGCCATCGGGAAAGTGAACTAGCAGATGGAAGGTTTCTCTCTCTCTCTCTCTCTGACTTTCAAGTAAATAATACATTTAAAATATTTTTAAAAACAAATTTTAATAACTTAAAAATAACAAGAAATTAAATCAAGGTGGTATGAGTGCTGAAAAACGAGAGGGAGTCCTGAGACCAGATTTGTAGTGTTAATATCACTGTGAAGTTGTTTCTTAACAAGTTGTGGAATAGTAGTGTTCTAAGAACTGGAAACAGTTCTAACATTCCTTCAGTAATTTCCATCACTCCCTTCTTCTCTCAACATAGAAAAATGGTGGATGGGTAAGTTATTTTTCCAGATGGAATACTGATTAACAATCTACTGTGTGTGTGTTTATGTGTATATCACATATTCTTTATCTATTAATCTCATGATAGATATTTTGGTTGATATAAACATGGTGGAGCAGGTATCATTTTGATACAATGAGTTGACAACTTTTGGGTTTATGCCCATTAGTGGCATGGACTATGGCCTTTTTGCTTTTTTTGTTTGTTTGTTTAAGTCTTTACTTAGTGGAGTCATCAAGCTATTCATTAAATGCAAATTTAAACTGTTGTCTAAAATTTAAAAAAGAAGAAGAAAAATATATCCCAAGCTTTAAAGCAATGATTGGAATTACCCAAAAAGAGAAACAAATGGGAATGTTACAGATTCCTCTAGTCATAGCCACTCAAAGCTGTACAGCTCCAGTTACTCAAGTGGGATTTGAGGTTCTTTGTACATTGAGATTATAACTGTATTGTAATAGCATCTACCTTGTGTTCTTATTTCTGCCTTTTACAGTCACTGTGAAATATTTTATATTTGCATACAAAGAATCTTCTAAAACCATCAAAGACATCCATGTCACTCAATTTCATGGCTATATTTTTTCATTTTCTTTTAATTCTCTAAATGAAACTTATTTCCTTTTGTTGTTCCTCATGAGAAATGTTCTATCCACTGGGTATTTTTCTTTTGCTTTTTCATTTGTCAGTGTGTCTTTTCAAATCTGAAACCTCAGGAGAAAACCATATTTCCAGGTGCAGTGTGACTACATCAGGAAGAAAAGGGGTAGACTAATTCCTGTCTTGTTCTGGAAACCGTATCTTAATTAACACAATAAACAGCTGGGTTTTTTTTTTTTTTTTAGCTACATCGATTTATTAACTCACACTAATTGAGTTTTTACTAAAACCTAGTTTTTCAAGTGACATTATTTACCATGTATCTGATAGAAGGCCAAGTTTCAAAAAAATAAAGAAACACACACACACACATGCATACATGTAGTCTTGCATTATGAAACTGGGAATAGAATCTCTCCTTGAACGTCATCTTCTGTGCTTACTTACTACCATTTTGAACCCAGTAAGTTATGCAGTTCTCTGAGTTCCATGTTTTAAGATGAAGATAATGATTAATAGCCAGTTTATGTTAATATAGGAAAACGTCATACTACAACACTAGTATACTATATTAAATATTTCTTCTTATGCTTTGGTCAGCTAGTTTTTATAAGTTTTTTTTTATTTTTATCACTATAAAAAGAACAGATCTCATGTATTTCATAGGTATAATTCTAAGAAGATAACCGTACTTCCCTGTCTCCCACTTTCCTTCAATCTCCCTTCTTTCATTCTTTTAATTTTTGCAAAAACTTCATTCTACCCCATAATCACAGGGTTAATTCAGCACTAACAATAATATTTAACAACAAGTAGGAAGCCAGTTCCATTGTCTCTTTTGGAGACTGCCTTATTTCACTAAGAATAATGGTCTCCAGTTGCATCAGTTTTTTGCAAAAGATGACTTCAGTCTTTTCTATGAATTAATAGTATTCCATATGTATATATACCACATTTTGTTTATCCAGTTATCAGTTGCTAGAAAACTGGGTTGATTCTATATCTTAGCTATTATGAATTGAGCTGCAATAAACATGTGAGTAGAGATAATTCTTTTATATGCTGATTTCATTTCCCTTGGGTAAGTTACTAGATTTATTTCAGTTTTTGAGAAATCTCTGTACTAAGTTTCCTAATGGCTGTAATAGTTTGCATCCCCACTAACAATGTATTAGGATACCTTTTATTCTCCACATCTTTTACAACATTTTTTTTGACAGGCAGAGTGGACAGTGAGAGAGAGACAAAGGGAGAAAGGTCTTCCCTTTGCCGTTGGTTCACCCTCCAATGGCCACCATGACCAGTGCGCTGCAGGCTGGTGCACCGCACTGATCCGATGGCAGGAGCCAGGTACTTCTCCTGGTCTCCCATGGGGTGCAGGGCCCAAGTACTCGGGCCATCCTCCACTGCACTCCCTGGCCTCAGCAGAGTGCTGGCCTGGAAGAGGGGCAACCGAGACAGATTCCGGCGCCCCGACCAGGACTAGAACCCAGTGTGCTGGCGCCGCAAGGTGGAGGATTAGCCTAGTGAACTGTGGTGCCGGCCCAACATTTTTTATTTATGAATTATAGTCACCTTAACTGTGGTAAGGTAAAATCTCATAGAATTTTTTGTTTGCATTTTACTGATGGCTAGTGATCCTAAGCATTTTTTCATGTTTTTGGCCATTTGTATTTCATCCTTTGAAAAATCCTTGTTAATATCATTTGCCTATGTCATAACTGGACTGTTTGTTTTGCTGTTGTTGACTTTCTTGGGCTCTTTATAGATTCTGGATGTTAATCATTTATCAGTTGCATAGCTTGCTAATAGTTTCTCAGATTCTGTCTGTTGCCTCTTAACTTTTTGAGTGTTTCTTTTTTTGTGCAGAAGCTTCTTAGCTTGATATAGTCCCATTTGTCTATTTTTTTTTTTTTTTTTGCCTGTGCTTCTGAGGTCCCTATCAAGAAGTGTTTGTCTATGCCAATGTCTTGCAGTCTTCCTGATGTTTTTCTCTAGTAATGTAATGGTATCAGGTCATAAATATGGATCGTTGATCTATTTTGAGTTGATGTTTATATAAGGTGTAAGGTAGGGGTCTTTTTTCATATTTCCACATGTGTAGATCTAATTTTCCCAAAACCATTTGTTGAAGACTGTGCTTTCTCCAGGAATTGATTTAGCTTATTTTTTCAAATATTAGTTGGTTGTAGCTATGTGGATTGATTTCTGGGGTTTCTGTTCTGTTCCATGAGTCTACATGTCTATTTTTGAGCCAGGCTGCTTTGATTATAACTTCCCTTTATATGATTTTTAGCATGTTTTTCTTGAGAAGATCTGAGAAAAAAGGCCTTGGTATTTTGATTGGGATTGCACTGAATATGTAAATTGCTTTGGGGAGTATAGACATTTTGATTATATTAATTTTCCCAATCCACAAACATGAAAACGTTTTCCATTTTTTTGTATCTTCTATTTTTTCTATAATATTTTGTGATTTCTATTGTAGTGATTTTTCACATAGTTGATTAAATTATTTCTAAGGTATTTAATTGTTTTGTGGCTATTGTGAATGATCAGTTCTTACAAGTTCTTTGTCAGCCATGGCATGCATGGCATTTTTGTGTAAACAAAGATTATTGGTTTTTTTATGTGTGTTGATTTTATATCCTGCAACTTGACCAAACTCTCTTATGAGTTCCAATAGTCTCTTAGTGGAATTTTTTCATTTCCCTATGTGTATTAGCATGTCATCTCCAAACGGGGACAATTTGACCTGCTCCTTTCCAATTTGTATCCCTTTGGCTGGTTCTGGATATTAGTGAAAATACTTCCAGATTTTTGCCCTTCAAAATGATGCTGGCTGTTTAACATATATTGCCTTAAATATTATGAGGAATACTCCTTCTGTATTCAATTTGCTTACAGTTTTTATCATGAAAGGATGGTATATTTTATCAAATGCTGTCCCTGCATCTATTGAGATAATCATGATTTTTATTCTTCAATTTGTTAATGTGATAGATCACATTTACTGATTTACATATGTTGAATAATCTCTGCATACCACGTTGAAATTCCACTTGGTCCCAGTGGATTATATTTCCAATGTGGTGTTGGATTTGATTGGCTAGTATTTTGTTGATGATTTTTGCATCTATCTTCATCAGGGATACTGGTTTTAGTTCTCTTTCTGGTATCTTTTTGTGGTTTTCTAATTTATGTTATGCTTGCCTCACTGTTGGTTAGTTGAGCCAATAGTGCATCAACTTTGTTTTTTCGAAACACCAGCTCTTCATTTTACTGATCTTTTATAATTTTCTTGTTGTTACATCTTTTAAATTTCTTCTCTAATTTTAATTATTTCCTTAAGGCAGAACTACAGAGAGAGAAGAAGAGACAATGAGAGATCTTTCATCTGCTTCTATTTTTGCTTCCAAAATGGCTGCAACCCCTGAGGTTAGGCAAAGCTAAAGCCAGGAAGCAGGAGTTTCATCTGCGTATCGCACATGAGTGTAGGAGCCCACATACTTGGCCCATTCTCTGCTGCTTTCCCAGACACATTAGCAGGGAGCTGGATCAGAAGTGGAGCAGCCAGGACTCAAGGCAGCACCCATATGGGATGGTGGCATTGTAGGCAGTACTTTAACCTACTCTGCTGCATTAGACATTTCTAAAAAAAATTTACTAGCTTAATGGCAGGCAATGGCACAGAGGTTAAGGAGCCACTAGGGACACCTGCATGCTGTATCAAAATACCTTGTTCAAGTCCTGCCTTTAATTCCAATTCTGTCCTGCTAAAGCTAACCCTGGGATGCAGTAGATGATGGCCTAAATACTTTGGTCCCTGAAACCTTTGTGGGAGACCTAGATTGAGTTCCAGGTTTTGGTTTTGTCTCACCCTGTGTTTTACAGGCTTTATGGAAATGAACCAATAGATAGAAGATTTCTTTTTCTCCATGTCTCTTGTCTCTCTGCCTTGCAAAATCAAAAAAAAAATTTAAATTAAAAAGTTTACCCATGAAACCTTTATGAACTATCTTACTGCTTATTTGTATTATTTTGTGCATAATACATTTATGTGCATGTATACATGTATGTATGCATTTATAAATTTTAATATATGTATATGCATTATTGTAGGAAAATGTTCATGTAAAGATGAGTAAAAATTTGAGATTGTATGTGGTTGACACTCCATTGCTTGTACATGTGTGAGAATGTTTACAAATGTGTATGCTTTTGCTTTGAAAAATTAATTTCAACATTTCAAACTTAAGCTCTATTCAGTCTCTTCAGGAAAAGATTTAAGCCTTTTAGAGTTCAAAGAGCTGTCATTCCCATGCACTTTGTAACTTCCTAATTGTAGCAGTTGTTTCTAATCATTTATTACACTAAATTAAACTAAGTCAAATAATGCCATATGATTCAATTTTGTGACTTTGTAGATATTTTCTCTTTTTCAAGTCTATGGAAGGCCGAGCCATAGGGTATTTACATTGCTGTGGGATTTATGTTGTCACACTTAAATTTGGCATCTGGCAAGTATGTGAAAATCCCTTACCTGTAAAAGATAAATAAAACAATTAAAGGATGTATATTTAATTGAATTTTTAAGGAAGTTGATAGAATTTAGTTCAGAATACATTCAGGTCTAAATAAGTTTGAACTGGATTTTGCGTTGTGTATTTTTTTTTTTCATTTTCATTAAAAAAGATATTAATCAAGCTTTTGCTGTGGCATAGATCCTCTTCTGTTCAGTATTGATAGGGTTCATGCCTGTGAACCAAACAAATACTCTACTTCCTTATGAGTTTCTTTGTGATGGGTAGAGATGCATAGTTAAGCAAATAGGTGAAACATGTGGCATGAAAGTTGGCAGTCAGTGCCAGGGAGAAAAGAAGAAAGGACAGCATTTGTTTTAGTGAGCAGTAATGGTTAACTTTAAATACAATGTCCTTGGAGGCCACATTGAGAAAGAGATATATATATATATATATAAAAACATAAGGAATTGAGAATAGTGAGCCTTACCCCTGCTTTGAAGAGTGTTCCCAGAAGAGAGGGCAGTCCCAGATGTGGGAAGCTATATGAAGTATTTAAGACACAGAAATGAGTCAAAGATGCCTGTCCCATCTCTTTTTAAAAGTATCCAAGGGTTTCCTTTCTTATATAGAATGAAAACTAACATTTGCAATGACCTATAATTCTCTACAAATTTTGCTAACAATGAGAATAGTGTTGAATGACAGATATCAGACAGGCACTTTTATGGCTATTAAATCACTAGAAGCACAATGACTGCAAACTGGACCAGGATGGAAACACTGGGTTGTAAGAAGAGTTCAGATTGTGCACATGTTCTGCAGTTAGCAGCAACAGAATTTGGTGATGTGTATCACACAGTGGGAAAGAGACAATTTGAACATGACTCAGGTTTTTGACTTGAGAAATCAGTGAAAAAAAAAAAAAATAGGTGTGGCTCCTGCAATTCAACTCCAAATGATGATAGGGGGAAAAAAAAAAAAGAAGAAGCCTTAAGTGGCTATGTTTTAGACTCTTAAATTTAGATCTTAAATTTTGCCCTTCTGAGTTGCTATAGTCAAGGAGAGCACAGGAGGTGTCTTTGAAACACTGTGATTCTCTCATTGCAAATTCTTTACCATCTAATCCATTCTCTCTTGTCTTCTCAGAAACTTGTGTGAAAATCTGCCCATTGTGACATATAAAGGTCTAGGCTTTGGAGTTAGAAAAACCTGTACTTCAATCACATCTGTGCCACTCATTGGTCAAGGTGTTAGTTTTATTTCTTAGTTATCTATTCACTGTAAAAAATGGGGTTGTTTTTGTTTTCAGTATTCAGTAACATATATTAAAATTTTAGAAAAAGAATCTTCCATACATTGGTTCACTCCCCCAGTAGGCACAACAGGAGGAGATAGGAGCTTATTCTCAGTCTTCCATGTGGGTGCAAGCAGTCAAGTATGTGGTTCATCTTGTGCTGCTTTCCCAGGCACATTAGCAGGGAGCTGGACTGGGAGTGGAACAGCTGACAAAAACAGATGCCAGTGTCCAGGTGGCTGATTTAACCTGCTACACTGCAATGCTGGCCCCTGTTTTTGTATTTGAAAGACAGATATCTCATACTCACTGATTAATTTTCCTGTTACCCACGGTGACCAGGGCTGCACAGGCTGAAACCAGGAACCCAATCCTGGTCTCCCACATCAGTGGCAGTAACTTGAGTTGTCACCACTCCTTTAAAGGAAGCTGGAGTTAGGAGTCAGTGCTGGATATCAAACCCAGGTAGTCTAATGTGGAATGTGGGTAACTCTAAGCAGTGTCGTAACTGCTAGGTCAAATGCTTGAACCTGAAAATAAATTAAATTAGTTCTTAGAATGTAATATGTAGTTCATAAATCAAAGTTGTTCTTATTGCTATAATTATTAAAACTATCACAAACCTTGTCATTTTGCTGAGATTAAAGTCTCTACCTATTGCTAATCCCTCAAGCCCTTTAAAAGAATATTAAAATGACACAGTCTGCTAAGTTTATGTAACTGATAATGAATCAGTCTACTTATTTGTTATTCTGTTGAGTAGAAAACTAGTGTAAGTAATCCAAACAAAATTTCTCTAAGCCTGATAGCTGAAAGCTGAGCCATTTGGGAATAATACTATTCTGCATGGAGGCCTAGATGTTATCCTTGTGTCTTAAAGTCAACCCTGCCGCTCATTCAGCCCTAATTAGGTACACCAGCAGATGCTTTGGTACATATAGCTTACCAACCAGATCTAGACAAACTATGCTATCATTAGGCAATTTCACAGCAGTAATGGCCTACATTAAAAATATCTCGTCTGTCTTCATCTCCTGTTGACGAATTTACCAGGAATGGAAATATTTTATTGTCTGCCTGGGCAAGCTAGACCCAAAGCCTAGAAAAAAAAAAAATGCCTGAAAAGTTCTTCTGACACATCTGTAGTAAATGAATATTCATATACCATTTCTTTCTAGGCTTTCAACTGTTTAATATATTCCCTTGATACTAGTTAATATAATCTGCAACCTCTTAAGATGTATTTCTGTTCAACATTTTTATTCTTATTCATTACACCAGGGTAGGTCTGATTTCTTAAATAGTAAATAAATACTAGTCTCTCCCTTTGAAAAGGATACTCTCTAAAGCAGTGCTTTTGCAAACTAAAGTCAATGAATGTTGTGTGGGGAGGAGACAGTTACTGTGTTTAGGAAATAAACTGAATTGTTGAAGCGTGAAAGGCATTTCTTTGCCTCACAACATCTCAGAAACTCTACAAAGTTTTGACTTTTCATAGGACTGTTTAGTATAAAACACTCTAAAACTGTTTAACCAAGAAATACATGTTTAACTGAGAAATTTAGAATAGTAATTTCCACTGAGAAATGCTAGTGTTACAATGCTTGCATACTTCTCATAAATTATAACCTCAATGTAAAGACTTAAGTCATTTAGTTTGGGGAAAGAAGATGATAATAAAGAAAATCTTAGAATTTCAGTGTTGATGTTTGAGGATCACTTGAAAATCATTTTATCACCATGTCTTCCCAATATTTGCTTCTACTTTCTACACACTCTTTAGAGACAATGGAAAAGCTCAATCTTAACAGCTGATCTGCCCCTCCTACACAAGGCCATTTGACCTGTAGATATGCAAAAATGGGTTATAAGGTTCATCAAAGTCTTCTGGTAAAATAAATGATTAGATATTGTTCTATGGTATGCCAAAGCCTCGTGTTAGGAAGACAGACACAGTGCTTCTATTTTTAATTTGTAAGCAGTGCTGCATTTATAAGAGCTGAATATATTAGAGGCACTAAGAACTACACACCTAAATGTCATTGTCTCATATATTTCTAGCACATACCTTAAGAGTGAAGCCCTGCTGTAAGCACTAGGAGTGCCACAGTAGGTAAAATATGGCATTATATCAACAGGGAACATAGGTTCAACAACAGAATCAAACAATAAACAAGTAAGTATATAAATATGTAATATAATGGCAGGGAATAACTTCATGTAGAAAAATAAAGCAGCATGAAAAGGTGGAGCAGGACTGTGGAGGGTTGGTGGGGACTCTCTGGGAGTAAGAAGATTTCAGCCTCGGTTAAGGACAATGAGGACAGAGGCTCTGGAGCCAGAATGTGAGTTAGTCTCAAAGAAAGCAAAGAGGCAAGTCTAAGAGGGACTGAGGAAGAGTCTCATGGAAGAAAACAAGGAAAACTTTTAACTAAAATTAATCTCATTGGTCTTTTTTCATTTCTAAAATTCTTTGTAAGTTCATGGAAGTCAATTCTGCCCTCCTCTATTCTATTGGTATATTATGTCCCTGATTTGCTAAAGCCTTGAATTTCTTATCTGGCTCTACCTGAAGCACTTAAGAGAAGAAACCTCTCATAACATTTGCTGAGAATTTCTCTAATCCAAACCCTTAACATATCCATTGAAAAGGGACTGAATGCTTAAATAATTTATCCAGGTTACTTACTTAGTTATCACAAGTCTAGGACCTATTCCTAGGTCTTGGAATGTATCTGTTTTTTCTGGTTTATGTGGAAACACTAGGGAATTAATCGAGCAAATGTTTGTGTCTTCCTCTTGTTGCATTTGTAGCACTCAGTAAATTTTGGGTGAGTAACATATTGAAGGCACATAAATCTTAACTGGAATATGAACCTGCATGCAGAGAACGATTCTACAGATCTCTGCTACCAACCATCTTAGTTACAATTAAGGGTCTAAGAAAGCATTGAGAAGTAATAAGAGGAAAGGAAAAACTGGAGATGAATGCAAATTCAAGTGTTGCTTTCCTCCAGGGATCTAAATCAAATCCTCATTGTATAATTTGATTTGGTTACTCATTGTTTCTAATTAGAAATAATCACATTTACATGATTTCCCCCTCCTTTTTAGTTTCTCACCAAAATTGCTTTGCTCAATTATGCCACTTTATGGTTTCATATAATTTGTATCTCTTGACTCAACAGTTCCCTACATCATTTGGAATATGTTTTATTTTTTTAAGAAGTGAAAGTTGGAGAGCTATTTTCAAACTGATCAGGAGACTTAAGTAGCTCCAGTAAGCACAGAAGCATGCTAAAAGCAAACTGAGGAATACTTGAAAGTTCAAAACTAGGATGATGCTTATTACTAACTATATGTGAAATTAATTAAAGATTCAATTATTTGAGGAAAAATAAATTGGCAGTTTCTACTTTTTGAGTCATTAAAAACATGTCTATTGCTCTAGGGGGTTGGAGTGCATGTGCAAAAAATAGACTATACAAGCTTTGATGTTGTAAGACTTTTTTAAACAGAAATTCAGCTTAAATGCATGCCACAGCATTAGCTTTCATCCCAAATATGCCAACCTATTTTCTCCTCTAAAAAATTTTATGCAAAAGCGTGTGTTCTCCAAGAAGTTTAAAAATTGTAGGATGATTTCCCCTTTCTTTATAAAATCATGATGTTTGGAATTGTGAAGGACTGTGAAGCATACTATAAAGAAACTGAAATTGTTGAGTATGGATGACCTATGGTTACTTCACCAGCTAACTCCAGACCTGTTAGTGACATGGAGATTCCATAGGACAGTTCTGCTTCTGACTCACCATTAGTAGATGCCAGTGGCAAGGGAACAGAAAGAAATTATGGTAATGAACGTGTCAGAAGTCCTCCTTTTTGTTAATCCTATGTGTGTTTGTGTTGTGTGCAATAGCGTCTATGTAATTTATCAGAGTACTTTAATTTCCCATCTTACTGTTTTCAGTATTCCACATTTTAATCAATAAACCAAAAGTGTGTTGATGCAACAAATCCCTACTCTCTACCCATTATGTACTAAGACATATTCCAAGTGTTGGGACTCCAGAAATGTACAAAACATTTACATTTTCAATGGAAAAAAAAAACTAAATATATCTACAATGAAGTTTGCTGGATGTGTGATAAAGACATTTAACAGAAAGATGTAACAGAGAGCAGTTGGGTTTGGGTAGTAATAGTTTCTAAATTGGTTAGGTTACAAAGGTGGTAACTGTGAAGAGGTTAGATTTTTTTGTGGAGATATCAAAGGGCTCAACCAGAATTTGACTTCAGTCTACTTTTTGAGTTCAAAACAACCACCGGCAGAATTTGGAGGCCAATACTCCAAGAAGGAAATGTAAGAAATATAAGCTGAGACAAGGGCAACCTTTCCATCCTAATGTCTGTATGGGTCATTACAGTTCATAGTAACTGGAAAGAAATCATGAAGACACTTCCAAGGTGAAAGGCATATAAAAAGAGAGAGTCTGAAATAATTCATGGCTTTGCAAGCCATGAAAATGCCTCTGGAGTTGCCTTGGTGTAATTTTAAAAGCCAACAGTTTTCATTTTGCTTCTTCGTTTGTTTATATATACCATAGAATTCAATATTAATGCCCATAGTTAAGGATCATATCGGATCTAAAATGTAAAGATAACTCATTTAGAGGAAAATAGGTAGGGAATATTTTTTCTTCAAAAAAGTCTATATAAATGACCCATTTAAATATGTAGACTTGTTTTCAAATTCAGTATTTTGGATAATATTGAAAATAAGGCACAGAAAACAAATTAAGGTACATCCTTAATGCTTTTTAACCAAGTGCAGACTAATATTTCTATGCAATGTATTTGCAGTGTTTTCAAAATATAGTACCATTTTATTGACATAAAGAACAACTATAGTCAGTACAAACTTGTAAAAACAGAGATAGTTAGGATGAGCAGTTATCCAAAATTATTATCTCTGTTGTATTGGCTCCAGTAATAGCATTGCCCCTTGGAGCAGTGTGAGTTATTTCTTTCCTATATCTTTTTAAAGAATTTGGTTTCTCCTGAACCATTGGTAAATTAGGATCTGTGTATCAAAGGAAAGATAAGCAGCAGTGATGTAGTGTTATCTTACTGTCTTTCCAAATTTTAAATTAATTCAGATAACCTGTAGATGTAGAATAGGAAACAACTACTTTTAATTAAAATTTTAAATCCATAGGTATCCAAGGTATCATTCCTATTTTCACTGAACCCCTTCCAATGCATCATTGAGCTTAAATGTCTAAGATGGTTCCTTGTAAATGAAGGTAAGGATAAAAGCAATGCTTCTTTGATAACATCAATAGGAAAGAGAAATAGTAATTAGGAGAGTGAACTTTGAAATCAAAGAGCCTGAGTTGAATCTCAGTTTCAATCCCTTGGACCTTTCCTAAATTTCCCACCCTCTTTAATTCTGTTTTCACAATTGCAGAGTGAGGAAGACAGTATTTTTCCTAGATTTCCACTGGATGGGTTAAGTGATGTGATATAAGGTGCTCAAGTAGTTAGTGGGATACAGTTGCATTATGCATTCATGCTATAGAAAACCAAAGTATCACTGTGTCACTCATTTTTAGCATTTGGGATAGAAAACTCTATCAAAGACATGAACATCCAGTTTTCCAAAGACATTTTTAGTTTCTGTCCAGTGATTTTCTTTATCTGCTACACACAAACCCACCCAGGTATCCGTGACTTGACAGTTGAGATGTTTAGAGGATTAGTGCATTGAATAGCAGGTTGACTTACATTACACTTCTCTTCCTATGTAGCTTGCTTTCCTGTGCTTAAAATACAACATATCACACAAGATTGACGATGACAAAGAAGAAGAAAACTCTTCTGCTATTGTCAAGCAAATATAACCTCAAAATAAAGTTTAGACTGGGATTCCAATTTTTTTCTCCTTTCACTGTAGCAAAAGCAGATGTTTTCCTCCTGAGTTCAAAATACTAAAAACACATTAATTCTCCAAAACAGAAATGATAGGAAAAATTTTCACATTAATACTTTCTTTATTACCAGTTCATATCTACACCTGGAGTAGCCAAATATGTATTGGCTGATGAATTTTAAATTACTGTTTAGTTCTAGGATTATTCTTGTTTTCATTTCATTCCTGGTGTTTAAAATATCATAAAATTATTTAATTAGGAGAAATGGGCTCTATAGAAAAATTGAATACTAGAACAGTGGTGGGGCAAATAGCATTTGAAGCTTTTCATGGCTTCATTGAATTCTAAGGAGAAAATTATGTTCATATTATTTTTAAAACAAAGCAATTATACAGTGAGTCTAATGAAAACATCCCCCTTCTACTCTTGTTACCATCTGTGCTGTTTCTTCAACCCATTGGGAGCCACTCATCTTTATTTTGGATGCTTCATTAACTACCGAAGAAAGTATCAATACAGAGTTGTCATTTGGCCTACTCTTTCCCATACAAGATAGAAGACTGTCCATTCTTTGCTCTACCCTGCATATTGTATCAGATGGATAGATGGATATAAAAAAGATTTTTTCCATTAATGGACATTTGTTGTTTCCAGTGTTTTGTGAAGTTTTTTTTTTATTTTTTAAACTTTTATTTAGTAAATATAAATTTCCTAAGTACAGTTTATGGATTACAATGGCTTCCCCCCCCATAACTTCCCTCCCACCCACACCCCTCCCATCTCCCGCTCCCTCTCCCATTCCATTCACATCAAGATTCATTTTCAATTCTCTTTATATACAGAAGATTGATCTAGTATATGTTAAGTAAAGATTTCATCAGTTTGCACCCACACAGAAACACAAAGTGTAAAATACTGTTTCAGTACTAGTTATAGCATTACTTCACATTGGACAGACCCCACATGGGGAGTAAGTACACAGTGACTCCTGTTGTTGACTTAACAATTTGACACTCTTGTTTATGGCATCAGTAATCTCCCTAGGCTCTAGTCGTGAGTATTTTGTTAAAAGAATCACTAGGGCCACTGTGCTGGCACAGTGGGTTAAGCCTTTGCCTACAATTCTGGCATACCATTTGAGTGCTTGTTCATGTCCTGGCTGCTCTGCTGCCCATCCAGCTCTCTGCTAATATGCCTGGGGTCCACATGGAAATCAAAGAGTTTTGGGTTCTTATGCTCTTAGCAAACCTTTAGGGAATGAATCAATAGATGGAATATCTCTCTCTCTCCTCTCCCTCTTGCTGTCACACTGCCTTTCAAATATATAAATAAATCTTAAGAAAAAAAATCTTGCTCACAGTTCATTTGGCACATATAAAATTAGCTATATAGGACACATAGTAGAATTGATGAATTGAAATTTTAAAAATATCTATATTATTGTTAACTCTTGCTATATGCACAGATTTTATTAACTCAAATATAAATTTTATTATCTGTTTCCTTACAGCCTTCCCAACAGAATTTGTCAAAGGACTTTTTGCTTTTAACTAATATGGTTCTTTTTTTTGTAATTAATATGATTCGTAATAGTACTTCATTATAATTATAATTATAATTTGTATTTTCATTGCCATTATTACATTTGAGCACTTTGCCAGTTCTTTAAAAACATTTGTACTTTCTTTCCAAATGGAGTCTTCATACATCTCACCATTTGGTATTGGCTTATTAATGATTAATTCACAGTTTTCCAGATGTATACTTACAACTGTTGGGCATCTTACCCCTTTGATTTACAGATTACAAAATGTATTCCACATTTAGTCATTATATTTAATAGTAATTTTTGGTTTTCTTTTTTACCTTTTATGCTAAGACAATTGTCCTTTCCTCATTATTTGAGGAATTCCTTTATCCCATACACATTTCTACTAAGTTTTTAACTTAGATTCTCTTTTATACTTTGTTAATGATCATATAATATCCTATTTTAACTATCAAAGCCTAGAATGTTTCCTCTTTACTTTTTAAATTTCTTTAAAGTTTCCCAGCTATAATTATCAATTCATTTCCACATACATACTTAAGGTCATCTTGTTTACTTTCAAAAGAATTTTGACATCTTCATTGAGATCAAGTTAAATTAAGAAAGCGACATGTGGAGCGTCACTATCCTTATTTGTTATCTGAGATTCTGTTTGTTCAAATCTTTTTGTAATCTTTATAGTACTTCAGTGTGTTGGCATAGTTTTTCCATTTGTTCCTATGTGCATTGTTTTGCTATTGTAATTATATTTTTTGTAGCTACTTATTTTATCTTTGTTCTATGGCTTATTTGAATGAGACGTTGGTTACTGCATTATTTTCTGGCAAAGGATATGGTGGTATTCCTTTGTGTGCAGCAGTTTTTCCTGTTTTTTTTCCCCCTTGGGATTTTTAGGAATACCATCATATTTTATATAAACATTGAGAGATTTACCCCTTTCTGCCTCTGTGTATCTACCTTTTAATACTGTATGATAATGTCATCTAGTACCTCTCAGCAAAATGATTAAGTAACAGTGCATGGGGAGTTTTCAAGTCCTGTTTTGACTGCTTCAAGACTTTGCTCATTAATGTTGTTTCATATTCTGGAGGTAGAGATTAATCATACTTTACTGAATATTTTTAACAATTTTTTAATATCATCATACTTGTTTAACACTGTGTAGTTGTAATCTGCTTTTTATCTCCTGCAACATTAGCATGAAGACTTGTATTGTTACACTTCAAAAATAAATGACAGAAAAGAAAATTACATTATTATATTTTATAATATTGAAATTGAATTTGTTTGAATTTCTGACATAAGGCTTACTTGTCCATCATGTGTTCCTTTTTTTGTTTATTTTAAGGGCAGGGAAAGAAGAGGGGAGGCAGAGAGAGAAAGAGAGAGAAAGAGAGAATCTCCCATTTGGTTCACTCTTTTTTTTTTTTATGACAGGCAGAGTTAGACAGTGAGAGAGAGAGACAGAGAAAGGTCTTCCTTCCGTTGGTTCACCCCCCAAATGGCTGCTACGGCTGGCACACTGCGCCTATCCGAAGCCAGGAGCCAGGTCTTCCTCCTGGTCTCCCATGTGAGTGCAGGGCCCAAGCACTTGGGCCATCCTCCACTGCCTTCCCGGGCCACAGCAGAGAGCTGGACTGAAAGAGGAGCAACCAAGACAGAATCCGGCGCCCCAACTGGGACTAGAACCCCAGGTGTCGGCACTGCAGGCATGGTTCACTCTTCAAATGCTTGCAACAGCAGGCTGAAGCCAAGAGGCAGGATTTTTTTTTTAAATATTTACTTAAAAGTTAGAATGAGAGAGAGAAAGAGATCTTCCATCCACTAGTTCACTCCTCAAATGGCTGCAACAGCCAGGATTGGGTCAAATGAAAGCCAGAAACCAGGAACTCTACCTGGGTCTCCTATGTGGGTGGCAGGGGCCCAAGGACTTGGGCTACCTTCCACCAAGAGGCAGGATTTAAATTCGGGTCTTCCAGGAGTGGAAGAAACTCAATATTCCAGCTATCATTGCTGCTTCCCAGGGTGTGGATTAGCAGGAAGCTGGAAGCAAGAGTGGAGCCAAGACTGAAACACAGGCACTCCTGAAAGAGATGCAGGCATCCCAAGTGGTTGCCTAGTTACTACACCAAATGTCCACCCCAGAGTGTTTCTCTATGTTAGTTAGTTCTGTGTTGTAAAATTTTATCTGCAAATTTCACATTGACAGCTGTAAGCAAGATGGACCTCTAACTTTAAAAAACAGCTTCCTGCTAATGTGCTTGAGAAGTAGTAGATAATGACTTGAGTAGTTATGACCTGCCCTCCTCTTTTTCTAATGGAAGACTTTTATTTAATAAATATAAATTTCAAAAGTACAACTTTTGGATTATAGCGGTTCTTCTTCCAGTAACCACCCTCTGACCCGCAAACCGTCCCACCTCCTACTCCCTCTCCCATCCCATTCTTCATTAAGATTCATTTTCAATTATCTTTATATACAGAAGATCAATTCTATACTGAGTAAAGATTTCAACAGTTTGCACCCACACAGACATAAGAAGTATAAAGGTACTGTTTGAAGATTAGTTTTACCATTAATTCGCATAGTACAACACATGAAGGACAGAGGCTCTACATGGGAAACAAATGCACAGTGACTCCTGTTGCTGATTTAGCAATTGACACTCTTATTTATGATGTCAGTAATAACTCAAGGCTATTGCCATGAGCTGCCAAGGCCATGGAAGCCTCTTGAGTTCACAAACTCTGACCTTATTTAGACAAGACCATAATCAAAGAGGAAGTTCTCTCCTTCCTTCAGAGAAAGGTACCTCCTTCTTTGATGGTCTTTCTTTCCACTGGGATCTAACTCAGAGAGATCTTTCATTTAGGTCATTTTTTGCCACAGTGTCTTAGCTTTCCATGCCTGAGATACCCTCATGGGCTTTATAGACAGATCCGAATGCCTTAAGGGCTGATTCTGAGGCCAGAGTGCTGCTTAGGGCATTTGTCATTCTATTAGTCTGCTGTGTATCCTGCTTCCCCTGTTGTATCATTGCCTCCTTTTTAATTCTATCAATTATTATTAGCAGACACTGGTCTGATTTTTGTGATCCCTTTGACACTTAATCCTATCTTTATGATCACTTATGAACTTAAACTGATCATTTTAACTAGAAAGGTGGCTTTGGTACCTGGCATTTGGATTCCTATGGCAACTTTTTAGCTCTACCCTTAGGGGTAAGTCTGAGGGACCATGTGCCGAACTATACATATTCTCCCTCTCTTATACCCACTATTATTTTTTACAGGGGTCAATTTTCAGTTAAATTTAAACACCTAATTACAATTGTGTGTTAATTAAAGAGTCCAACCAATGGTATTAAGTAGAAAAACAAAATACTAAAAAGAATAAAATAGTAAGCTGTTCCTTAACAGGACAAGGGCTGATCAAGTCATTGCTTCTCATAGTGTCAGTTTCACTTCTACAGGTTTCCTTTCAGGTGCTCAATTGTTACAGATCAAGAACATAAGATATTTGTCCCTTTGGGACTAGCTTATTTCACTCAGTATAATGCTTTCCAGATTCCTCCATTTTGTTGCAAATGACCAGATTTCATTTTTTTTTTACCACTGTGTAGTATTCCATAGAGTATATATTCCATAATTTGTTTATCCAGTCTTCTGTTGATGGGCATTTAGGTTGAGTCCATGTCTTAACTGTTATGAATTGAGCTACAATAACCATGGAGGTGCAGATAGCTCTTTTACTTGACTATTTAATTTCACTTGGGTAAATTCCAAGGAGTGGGATGGCTGGGTCACATGGCAGGGCTATTTTCAGGTTTTTGAAGAATCTCCAAATTGTCTTCCATAGTGGCTTTACCAGTTTGCATTCCAACCAACAGTGGATTACTGTGCCTTTTTTTACCCCACATCCTTGCCAGCATCTGTTGTTAGTTGATATCTGTACGTAAGCCATTCTAACCCAGGTGAGGTGGAACCTCATTGTGCTTTTGATTTGCATTTCCTGATGGCTAGTGATCCTGAACATTTTTTCATGTGTCTGTTGGCCATTTCAATTTCCTCTTTTGAAAAATGTCTATTTAGGTCGTTGGCCCATCTCTTAAGTGGATTGTTTGTTTTGTTGTTGTGGAGTTTCTTGATCTCTTTGTAGATTCTTGTTATTAATCCTTTATCAGTTGCATAATTTGAGAATATTTTTTCCCATTCTGTTGGTTGCCTCTTCACTTTCCTGACTATTCTCAGTACAGAAACTTCTCAGTTTGATGTAATCCCTTTGTTAATTTTGGCTTTGATTGCCTGTGCCTCTGTTTTTTTTCCCAAGAAATCTTTGCCTGTGCCTTTATCTTAGAGGGTTTCTCCTATGTTCTCTTATAATTTGATGGTGTTGGGTCTTATATTTAGATTTTTATTTCCTCCTGAGTGGATTTTTGTGTAAGGTAGGAGTCTTGCTTCATACTTCTGCATATGGAAATCCAGTTTTCCCAGCACCATTTGTTGAATACACTGCCCTTACTCCAGGAATTGGTTTTAGCTCCTTGATCAAATATAAGTTGGTTGCAGATGTGTGGATTAATTTCTGGTGTTTCTATTCTGTTCCATTGGTCTATCCATCTGTTTCTGTACCAGTACCATGCTGTTTTGATCATAACTGCTCTGTAGTATGTCCTGAAATCTGGTATTGTGGTGCCTCCAGCTCTGTTTTTGTTGTCCAACATTGACCCTGCCCTCCTCTTAAGAGACCTCAGTGTGGTTCCTGGCTTTGGCTTTCTCATCAGAGGCTGTTGGGAGCATTTTAAGAGTTTATCAGAGGATGGAAGATATCTCTCTGCCTTCCTCCCTTCTTCTCTCCCCTATCAATTTCCCTCTGACTTTCAGATAAATTAATAACTGAAACTTTAAAAATACCTGTTTCCAAAATCATTATATTCAGATGTACTCAGAACATTTCCTTTTCTTAATGTTGTATGTATGTTTATAAATTTGTGTGATTACTTGTTGTTTGTAATTGACTTGGGAAAGTCCTGGGCTTCCCAGAGAGATAGATACTTGGTAAACATCTCTTTATCTATAGAAATTGTTGCATTCACTTTGTTTTATTTTTTTTAACTTTTATTTAATGAATATAAATTTCCAAAGTACAGCTTATGGATTACAATGGCTTCCCCCCCATAACGTCCCTCCCACCCGCAACCCTCCCCTTATCCATTCCCTCTCCCCTTCCATTCACATCAAGATTCATTTTTGATTCTCTTTATATACAGAAGATCAGTTTAGCATGCATTAAGTAAAGATTTCAACAGTTTTCTCCCACACAGAAACATAAAGTGAAAAATACTGTTTGAGTACTAGTTATAGCATTAAATCTCAATGTACAGCACACTAAGGACAAAGATCCTACCTGAGGAGTAAGTGCACAGTGCCTCCTGTTGTTGACTTAACAAATTGACACTCTTGTGTATGGCCTCAGTAATCACCCTAGGCTCTTGTCATGAGCTGCCAAGGCTATGGAAGCCCCCTGAGTTCACTGACTCTGATCATTTTTAGACAAGGTCATAGTCAAAGTGGAAGTTCTCTCCTCCCTTCAGAGAAAAGTACCTCCTTCTTTGATGACCCATTCTTTCCACTGGGATCTCACTCACGGAGATCTTTCATTTAGGTTGTTTTTCCCCAGAGTGTCTTGGCTTTCCATGCCTGAAATAGTCTCATGGGCATTTCAGCCAGATCCGCATGCGGGCTGATTCTGAGGCCAGAGTGCTGTTTAGGACATCTGCCATTCTATGGGTCTGCTGTGTATCTCACTTCCCATGTTGGACCATTCTCTCCCTTTTTTATTCTATCAGCTAGTATTTGCAGACACTATTCTTGTTTATGTGATCCCTTTGGTTCTTAGTCCTATCATTACGATCAATTGTGAACAGAAATTGATCACAGGGACTAGTGAGATGGCATTGGTACATGCCACCTCGATGGGATTGAATTCGAATCCCTTGATATGTTTCTAACTCTACTGTTTGAGGAAAGTCAGCTTGAGCATGTCCCTAATTGCACATCTCTTCCCTCTCTTATTCCCACTCATATTTAACAGCAAACACTTTTCAGTTAAGTTTCAGCACTTAAGAAGAATTGTGTATTGATTACAGTATTCAACCAAAAGTATTAAGTAGAACAAACAAAAAAAATACTAAGAGGGATAACATATCAAGTTGCTCATCAACAGTCAGGGTGAGGGCTGATCAAGTCACCATTTCTCATAGTGTTCATTTCACTTTAACAGGTTTCCTTTTTGGTGTTCAGTTAGTTGTCACCTATCAAGGAGAACAAGTGGCATTCACATTTTTTATCTTTTTCCGCTGAGATATATTTTGGTAACTTATATATCCTAGATAATTTTACTTTTCTTTTTTTCTAAAAGTTGAGCAGAATAGTTTCTTCTGATTCTTTACACATGCTTTCTTTCTGTGTTTACATCTTTCTAATTGTATTTTAATATATCCTATCTCCCTTTAAATTTTATCTATCTTGCATATTTTGTTTCTTTATATACACATAAAGAATATATAGTATATATTCTATAATATAGTAATAGCATAATATTTTCTATAAGCTATTTTCTATTTTCTGTCTAAAGGACAAGTGTTTTATTTTTTCATTTTTAAATTTTAGCTCCATTTTTTCTTTTGTTTTTGATTTCTTTATTTTTATTTATTTTTTTAAAGATTCATTTATTTATTTGAGATGCAGAGTTACAGAGAGGAAGAGGCAGAGGCAGAGAGTGAGAGAGGTCTTCTATCTGCTTCTATCTACTCCCCAGATGGCTGCAGTGGCCAGAGCTGTGTCAACCTGAAGCCAGGAGCCAGGAGCTTCTTCCAGGCCTCCCATGGTGGTATAGGAACCTAAGGATTTGGATCACCCTCCACTGCTTTCTCAGGCCAT
Source organism: Oryctolagus cuniculus (assembly GCF_051225735.1). Lineage (NCBI taxonomy): Eukaryota > Metazoa > Chordata > Mammalia > Lagomorpha > Leporidae > Oryctolagus > Oryctolagus cuniculus. The sequence continues at coordinate 54,109,229 of NC_142872.1, forward strand.
GGCAGAGAACTGGATCATATGGGATACTGGCACTGCATTTGGTAGCTTTACCTGCCACACCACAGTGCTAGTCCTTTGATTTCCTTATTTTAAAATATTTCTATCAATTTGAGATAGTGTGAGAGAGAAAAACAAATAGGATTACAGAGAGAGAGTGTGTGCTCCCATCCCTTGGTTCATTCTGCAAATGCCTGCAACAGTCAGGGCTGGGTTGAGGGCCATGCCAGGAGCAGCGAACTTAATCCCAGACCTTTCATGTTGGGTGCACTAACTCATATCTCGAGCCATTATGGTCGCCTCCCAGGACCTGCATTAGCAGCAAACTATAATCCAGAGTCCACTCCAGTACTCAAAAGAAATTTCTCCAATGTGGGATACAAGGTATCTATGTGGATACTTTGAGTGTTAGGCAAAATGTCTGCCTCTCTATCTTTAAAAATCTGAGTCTCATATATGATTGACGTATCTTTGTCATTTTAAAATTTTTATTATTTAAGCAATGGATTTTTCTTATGTAATTTATTATATAAATGTTACACTGTCATTGTTCTCTGAAAATCCTAAAACATTACTGTACTTCCTTAATGAGTATTTTAGCAGGGAGTCTTATTTACCAAGAGATTGACATTTGTTTCTAATATTTTCATGGCTGTTTCAGTTCATTGACTTGAAATCAGAGAAAACATTCTGTATTTTTCATAAATTTGAGCAGTAATTGAAGATTTATTTTTAAAGATAAGATGTTTCTTTTATTTTGGGGGATTTTGTTTCTTTAGCAAATGTTAAATGGGCAATATTATATGCATTAATATTTTCTTTTTTTATTAGGTTACTTTTCTAGGCATTAGTGTGTTTTTAAATTTTTTTCTACTGCTAGTCTGTTCTATTTCTCATATTTTCTGTAATTTAGAAATTTACGGATGTTAGGCCTGGTATAAACTATGTACTTGAGTATTAAAACACATCCTTAGTGCTTTATAACATTTTCCTTTATTTGCATACTTTGTATTGATTTAAAAGTTTTATTAATGTTGTCTTTTTTCTGGATATATTTTTGCTTATCATTGTATTATTCAATATAATTCCCTGAAGATTTATGTTTGTCTTTGTTGATTATATACTTTATACAATTTCTTTTTTAATCCAATATGTGTTTTGTTAATTAGTGCTTGTAATCAGTGGTGTAAACTCTGAAGGTTTTGTAATATCTACATGTGTGGTGTGTGTGTCTATTTATTCATATTTCCCTGAAAATGCAGCACTTCAGAATCAAGGAAGACTCTATTATGTCTAGCAATAAACATCCTAATTCTCCTTGCCGCAATCTCCCCTTACTCAAACTTTCCATTTTCTTTCTCTTATTGTCATTTTTTATTAGTCATAGAATTCCTATGAATTGTCAGGTCATATAGGTTAAATTTTAGTCTGTCATCATAACACATACACCTCTTTTAGTCTTAGTGCAGTTGTAAATACTAAAGCCACTAGTCATTTCTTACTTGGAGTTCCCCAGTAATCTCTTGTGTTTCTAAAGTTTGTCTTACAGCTTCCTGTGTTTTTCTAAGAAAAGAGCTATGGAGTATAATCCTTGAGGTCTTCTATACCCTGAGTTATTCTTTTATAGAATATTTTCATGGGGAACAGTATGGTTGCATATATTAGATCTTTTTTCTGATAAGTTTCACTGCATTGCCATTCATTTCATTTAATCTTTTCTGTGCTGCTCAGATTTTTAAATTTAATTTTGGTGCATAAATGTTCAAGCCAGTCAGAATCTTCATGACCAAAAAGACTTCATCGTTTTTGGCCTGCCTTTTTTTTTTTTTTTTTTTTTTTTTGACAGGCAGAGTTAGAGAGAGAGACAGAGAGAACAGTCTTCCTTCCATTGGTTCACTCCCCAAATGGCTGCTACGGTCGGCGCACTGTGCAGATCTGAAGCCAAGAGCCAGGTGCTTCCTCCTGGTCTCCCATGCAGGTGCAGGGCCCAAGCACTGTCTTCCCGGGCCACAGCAGAGAGCTGGACTGGAAGAGGAGCAACCGGGACAGAATCCGGCACCCCAACTGGGACTAGAACCCGGGGTGCTGGTGCCACAGGTAGAGGACTAGCCAAGTATGCTGCGGCGCTGGCCTGGGTCTGCCTTTTTTTTTTTTTTTAATAGTTATTTATGTATTTGATTGGCAGAGTTACAGAGAGAAAGACAGGAAGATATTTAATCTGCTGGTGCACACCTGAAATGGGCACAATGGCCAGGGTTGATCCTGACCAAAGTCAGGAGCCTTTAACTCCATCCAGTTCCCCTGGGTCACAGGGCCCAGCACTCAGGTCATCTACTGCTGCTTTCCCAGGCACATTAGCAAGGAGATGAATTGGAAGTGGGACTTGAGCTAGCATTCATGTGGGATCCTTGCACTGCAGTTGGTGGCTTAACCAGCTGCACCAAAATGGCAGCGTTCTGTCTACTTGTTCTTCATGGTTAAGATCTAGTGTTACAGCAGAATCGATTGCATATTAACCATTCTGGCTAGCTTTTCCTGGCTTATGAAAGTTCTTTTAAATGTCTAATCAAGATACAGGTTTGTTTCTATTTCAAATGATGGTACAGTGCTGGAATTTTCAATTAGGAGTCCCTAGTAGGTCAGTATCCTAAATTAGTGATACAAAGCTCCAGATTTTTGTGGAAACATGTCTCCATTCTCTCAGTGTAATCATCAATATCATTTTGTGGGTTTGTGTCTATGTCATGCAGCTTCAAAGAAAAAGAGAGCATAACTGAAAGTGCTTTATAATGGTGTACCTAATTCATTTCACTGAGTATGTAGTCGCCATTCCATAGAGACTGATATGTGTAGTTAGCTCTCTGCTCAGTAAGATGAGGACATGAGTTTGGTGATTACATAATGTATTCTTCCAGAATAGGATCCAGAGAAACCATTTGACAATAAATATGGTACAATAAATATGGTAAAAATTATAACTCATATTCTTTCCTTGGTATCCCAGGTTTAAAGATAAGAAATATTTGGCATTCACTAAACATCTGACAAATGGGTACATAGATGTATGACTAAATAAATAGGGAGTTGTTTGCTTTATTGAAGGAATAACATGAAATGGTAGGAGGACAGATCAATAATGATATACAGAAATGGTATACTGGCAGACCTACTTAGTTTTTGGTGTAACACTTCTTTCTTTAAAAAAAAAAAAAAGATTTATTTTATTTATTTATATGAAAGAGTTCCACAGAGAGGTGTTCTGTCTTCTGGTTCACTCCCCAACTGGCCGCAATGACCAGAGCTGTACCAATCCACAGCCAGGAGCCAAGAGCATCTTCTGGGTCTCCCACACGGGCGCAAGGGCCCAAGGACTTGGGCCATCTTGTTCTGCTTTCCCAGGCCATAGCAGAGAGCTGAATCAGAGGTGGAGCAGCCGGGACTTGAGACGATGCCCATCTGGGACGCCAGCACTGCAGGCAGCAGCTTTACCCACTACGCCACAGTGCTGGCCCCAACACTTCTTTCTTGGTTTTGTTCTTTGTTATTGTCTACTGCTGAAAAATGAGCTTAAGATATGAAACATAAATAATGGAACTTAAACTCTGTGAATTTTACTATTTTAATTTCAGCATTACTCTGATTTTCTTTTGTTGCAGTTATTATTATGTCGTCATGTGACATACAACATTTTTGTCAAGATCAAACTCTGTGTACACAAATGGGATGGTATCAACCTTGTCACCTAAGTGTGTCCTGAGTAGCACTATATAGATTCTTTGTAAGTACCCTCTGATTTTCACAGGACAGGGAAGTCAACCAGAGAGGCATTCTCAGAATGAATCTCTGTTGGTAAGCAACATATGACTAATTACAGTTTTTACTCTGAATGAGGAAGGTCTTTATGTAGACTATAACAAAATTAACAGGATATGGATTCTGAATGCAGTATTTGGTTGGGTTTAGGAAAACATTTTTAAAATATACACATGAAATTCTCCTTAAAATTGTTGATAAAATTGTTACAGTATTCAAAGCATTTATTCTGTTTTTATCTAGTTCGTAGTAAGGGGAAAAAAAAGCATTGTGAAGTATAAGTAACTTGTTGAAGACCTCGAAAATGCTCCAGCATTTCATCTTTAACCTCATATGAGGCAAATATGCTTGGAAGTTTGTGGACCCCTCTGTGTGGCTTTTGAGTATTCCCCAGTAGAACAGGTAGAAGAACAGTCTACCAAAGACATGCAAGTCCTAACCTGTGCATATGTTAGATTACATGGCAAAGGAGGAATTGGACTGCAGCTAAAATTCAGGCTCCTCATCTGTTGACCCACAAAAGGGAGAATATCCTGGGCTACCCAGTGAACTCAAAGTTGTCAGAGGAGTCTTTGAAAGTTAAGATGATGGCCGGCGCTGCGGCTCACTAGGCTAATCCTCCGCCTTGCAGCACCAGCACACTGGGTTCTAGTCCCGGTCGGGGCGCCGGATTCTGTCCCGGTTGCCCCTCTTCCAGGCCAGCTCTCTGCTGTGGCCAGGGAGTGCAGTGGAGGATGGCCCAGGTGCTTGGGCCCTGCACCCCATGGAAGACCAGGAGAAGCACCTGGCTCCTGCCATCAGATCAGCGTGGTGCGCCGGCCGCGGCAGCCATTGGAGGGTGAACCAACGGCAAAGGAAGACCTTTCTCTCTGTATCTCTCACTCACTGTCCACTCTGCCTGTTAAAAAATTTAAAAAAAATAAAAAAAAATAAAATTAAAAAAAGGTGAAGCTAGGAGAGTACAGATCAGAGTGATGTATGTCAGAAAGACTGTAGTGGACATGACTTTGCAAGTACAGGAAAGGACTTGTGAATCAAGGCATTTGGATGCTTCTGGAAGCCAGAAAAAGCAACAAAACAAACTGCATTAAAATCTTCAGAAAGGAACACAGGCAAACAGTTATTTTGCTTTTAGTTAAGTAGAAATCTATTTTCAATTTGTGATTTCCCCAAGTGTAGAATCATAAATATGTATTGTTTTAAGCTCCTAAATTTGTGGTGGTTTGCAATTGCAGCAATAAGTAATTAAGATAGTCAGTAATGAAAATGTTATCAAGCCTTATGTTTTCCTGGCTTACTCAAGGATGCTTCAAAATATTTGTGGAAAATGGAATTAAAAGTTAAGTTTGTTTCGGTGTATAGAAAGGTTAAAAGCCATGCATATGAAAGTCATTCCAAAAGTTCATGGAAAGTTCATACAGTGAAAAAAATTGATGCATGGATTTCAAAAATTTCGCTCCAAAAATATCTATCTTTTAACCCCATTTTTTTTTCACAGTTGTTTTAATGTTTGGGCACACAATGTAGCTGACTAACATGAGGCTGATGGTCTGACAGTCTAAATACACACAAGTATAGATGAGTTTTCTAACCAAATCTGTTTTATTTGGCTTGCTGGTCCTGATAAAACTTTATGGCATGAGTGCTGTAACTAGCAGCATATATTTAATGAGACCATTTGAAAAGAATGGTCAGTTTGATGAGGTAAAACAGAAATCATGTTTTGAGAGTCTGTTTAACTCCCATCAGTTAAAATAATTAGTATTTGTATAAAACCCAACATCATATATGTTTATGTAATTTTCTCTGAAGTTTTATTTCTTTTAAATATTTGCTTTCATCTACATGGTAGAGTGACAGTGAGAAAGTCGCACACAAACACAAGAAGAGAGAGAGAGAGAGAGAGAGAGAGAGAATATTTAATGGATTGTTTTCTATCACATGGTATAGTTCCAATATGCCTACAATAGGTAGTGTTAGTTCAGGCCTCAGTGAGGGTCCTACAAGTGTAGGAGAAAACAATTATTGGGCCATTGTGCATTGCCTCCTCGGGGTACATTAGCAGGAATTTGCATTGCACGTGGAGCAGTAAGGACTTGAACCATCACCAAGATACTGGATGCAGTTGTTCCAAACAACCGCCTAAACCAATGTACCACAGTGCCCATCCCTCCCCTGACTATTTTGAAAAAAACCTTCTTATCTCTGAAAGGGTATATATATATATATATATATATATAATAAAATGAGTTATATATAAAACTTTATATAAAACAAGTTTTATATATATAATAAAACAAGTTTTACATATATAAAATATATAAATATGTATAAGTTTATATGTAAGTTTATATATATAAATATAAAAATTTTATATATATAATTTTTTATTAAAAAAGTAAAATGAAATGGCTAGTAAGAAATAAAGAAATGGATAATGAAAAACATAGTTGTGGGCTTTTTCAATAAAAGCATATAAAGAAATAATTCAGAATAATGTTATATCTACCAAGCAAAGATAAAAATGACCATAACTTCCTTATGTCTGTAAAGAAGTGAATGATTGTACCTGGGAACTTAATCATATTGTAAATTTCTGTGTTTGCATAGAGAAGTAGGGGTTGCTGATGAGAAATATAAATGAGCTGAAATATCACTGTGGTGTGAAGTATCTTTCTGGTAATTCTGCTAATTAAATTGTTACAGAAAAGTTGCAACACTGTGTGTGCCCCATGGGAAAGTTTATTGCTTTTCTGAAGTATTTCAACAAGAAACCAAACTATGAGCACTTATGAAACAACATAATGCGTAAGGCCCAAAGTTAGATTAGCGAGTTATTTTGAAGAGGCATCAAATAATTGATCAGGAAGTAAAACTGTGATTATAGAATAAAATCACAATTGAATTGTAGCAAATAATTGCAAAAATAATTAAAGTCACAAATCCTCCCAGTAACAATGTGAAACAGTTCCCTTCAGTGCCCCACAGGGATGGAACTTGCTGGCTTTGATTGGGATTAAACCTGGAGGTGAAAGAGGGAAAGTGTGCTTTGGAAGGAATCACATTGAGAGGATGTCATCTACAAGGAAAAAAAAAAAAAAAATCCTGAGAAGTGAATTTGGAAGTTAGGCGATTTCCATTTCAAAGGATGCAATTTATTATAGTTCCTTTAATGATTTTTAAAGGAGTCAATGTAAGCTTGGACTTTCATACCTAGATGAATTTTTTGGTTCTCAGTTTCTTTCTTTCTTTCTTTCTTTCTTTCTTTCTTTCTTTCTTTCTTTCTTTCTTTCTTTCTTTCTTTCTTTTTTTTTTTTTTTTTTGCTGCGGTGAAATGGAGCCAACTTGTTTCACTTCTCTCACAGAAAGAATGGGGACTTAATTAACGGGGGCGGGACTTTCGTAGAAAAGTCGTGGATGTGGTTTCACAAGCAAATATTGACTGAGAGGGGATAAAACAATCGCTCTTTTGCTTTGGTGCTTAGACAGCACACATACAGCACAATGAAATACACACTCTTAGATGAAACCCTCAAAGTTGAGAGAAGGATTTATGAAAATTTGCCTTCTATCCTTTGGAGAAATACTAATAAGAATGCAACCCCAAACACACACACACACACACACACACACACCCCACACATACACTGCTTCTATTCTAGTTGGCCTTCCTGTTAGCTGTCCAGTCTTGCTTTTGATGTATATGTTATGATCCAAGTGTAAATATCTACCCAAGCCAGATTTCTCAGGTTTCTTTGAAATTTAATAAATAGGATTGCTCAAGCAAAGGAAATGCCATAAAGAATGACTTAAAATAAAAAAAAGATATAAAATTCCACTCTTGAATTTAAAGTACCCAGTTATATACAGCAAGCCCCCAGTTTTTAAAAACACCATTGTTTTCACGCCAATTGTTTTATTTCTTCTAAATTATTTACTGAGTGCCTGCCCTGATAGCCTACCATCACTGTGGGAACATTTTATACTGAAAGAGATTTGTAATTATGTAGTAGTTGGAAAGTTTTAAAAGCCTATGCAGAATAGCATATTGAACAAATGTGGCCAGGTGCTGTATGATTAGAAAAATTAATACAACAAATAAATAATTTAATTGAATGATTTTAGCTCCATTTTAAGATAACCTCTTTAATTGCATCATAGGTTTTACTAATAAACCTGAAATAGTCATTTGAAATTACAGCCAGATAATTTCCATCTATATTTAATGAATATTCAGCCTTTTACTATGTCCAGATACTGTATCATGATATCAGACTAAAGTGGTGAATAAGAGAGAAAAACACATATGATTTTAGCTCTCAGAACTTAGACAGTAGTGAGGGATATAGACAAGAAAAGAGATAATGACAGTACAGTGTAGGAAATACTAGGAAAGCAGTTGAGTGGCCATAGAACTACACAAGTGGGCCAGTAAGTCCATGTGGAGGATCAAGATTGAAGGTAAGTAGACCTGCACCAGTAAAGAGGCTTCTCTGGAAACATTCTAGTGGAGGAAGTAAAACCCAGCAAACATCCAAAGATGATGAAATAAAAAGCGAGGCGGTGAGGTGGTGATGGAGACAGTCTGCATGGCCTATTAGACAAAGTAACACTTCATGGCTGTATAGACTAGAATTTGAGAACAAGTGGAAAGAAAGATGAGTGAGAAAGAACATGCAGGAAGCTTCGCCCCCTCATAGAATCATACACAGTACTTTGTTTATCTGTTCCGTCTAGAACAAAAGCACTTCCAAATGGCTGATAACCAACCTAAAAACCCTGGTCACAGAAAGTGACTGATCAAGGTACGATGCTTTTTTCTTGAGACAGTTTGTCCTTAGAACACTATGGGACCATCGAAGGAGTGAGACAACAAAAGTTGTGAGCACTGGCCTTTATATCATCACATTTACTCAAAAATAAGATTTCTCTATGGAGCTGCAGAGTGGATGGTCTGTTTCCAGCATGGCTGTGTGGCTCCTTACTGGTCCCTGTTTATGCTAAGTTCTGCAGCAAAAGGTGCTCACTTCCATCCATGAGCAAGTCATAATCCATACACTGTTTATGAATTATGTGATTGAAAGAGCAGCTGATAATTTTTTTCCAGCCAGCATGTAAAACACATTGAAATTTTTGTCTAAAAAAAAAATCAGATTCCTTTTTTTTTTTTTTTCATAAGAAACCTGAAACTTCAGCAACACTGGACTTTGACTTTGTCACGGCAGAAATTACTCGGAACTAAGTAATGGCAGTGTCCCAGGTGGAGTAGATACTCACTGCTTCCTTCCAGTCCTCAACCTTCTCTTTGGTATACTTGACTTCTGTAGACACTCTAGTTCTGAATCACAAAGTCCCTATCTTTAGCTGCTGATCTTCCCATTGCCTACTTGAGGTTCTAGACTTCTCTCTTGGGTATGTTCATTCTCCCTGCTTGAAACCACATTTTACTCTTTGGCCATGATTCTACCATTCCTTTTAGATTTGAATCCATAGTCCTCTTCCCTTGTACTGGAAAAACCTTATTCAGTAGATTATTACTTATCAAATTAAAATAGCATCGCTCTTCTGCTCATGGGACCCCACGAGTCCGTGTTACTTTGGAGTTAAAATCAGAGCCCTAACCTTTGTGACTATCACCAACCACGTGTCATCGCTTCGTCTGCTCCAGTTCCTTGTTCTGATTATTACTGAAACAAGCCAGGTCTGACCCAATCAGAACCTTTGCTCTGGATAATACAACTTTCTTGCTCAGGGATGATTTCTCTGCTTATTATTTTGATCTCATATCTTATGTTTTCAATAAGGCCTCCCCCAGTTAACTGTTCCTCAAGCCAGTTCATCCTGTTCTTACCCTTCCTCACTAAATCTCCTGATGTAGCTCCACCTTGAAGACTGCTGCAGTCATTTTTCTCACACTCATTACTTCGAACCCATATGCTGTGGATTTATTCTGTGTATTATCTATCTTCACTCTTAAAATACATGCTCGTGAAGAGCAACAATTATTATCATTTTTGTTCATTAATCTTTTCCTACTACCTAGACCATTTCCTAAATGTATTAGTTCAGTAAATAAATGAGTGAATGATACATGATAAACATCAATGTATAAGAAGATGATCGCAACTCACCCTACTGCCTGTTGACGGGAACTTCCACATCCACTCTCAGGAAGTTTTGTTTGGGAGAATCAATGTAATTGTCATCCTCCTCATCAAATACTTCAGTGTCCCTCTTTATCACGAGCCCCTCTTCCAAGCCAGTGCTGTAGAATGCTTGTCTACTTTCCGTACAGCATTCTTGTTCTGCCCTTGCATATTTCAGTGACTGTAAAGCAAATGTGAGATTGTCATTTGCCTCAGATTCTTGGCATTGACCTTGTTCCCTACAGCTAGTGATGAGCTAGAATTGCTACTCCCTCTGCTTGGTTACATAGTTACATACTCAAACAAAAAGAGGAAAAACAAAAATGCAGTTTGGGCAGTAGTCCTTCAAACACAGCATTTTTTTTTTTTTTTTGTAGCCTATATTTCCCAAATGATATTGCCACAATCAGGGTAATTTAGCATATTACATTCCTGATTCTGGTGGCCAGAGAGTGATTATGTAAGAAAATAAGGTATATTGTGTTGTTTGATACTGCATTTCAGCAAAGGCAGAGCACCAGCTGACAGTAATCAGGCGAGGAAGAGCAATTAGGCAGAAATTTCCCAGAATGCGCCTAAGCTTAAGGAAGGTAGAAAGGTGAAGATCACTGTGCTTTGGTCAGCATATTGGGAACTGGAGATACAAAATGTCCAGCTTAGAAAGCGAAAAGAGTTGGTGAGCTCTTTGTCTAAAATGATTGCTTGGAAATTTAAAGGGAGTTGACTTGTTAGGTAAGACCGAGGAGGATCGGCCCAAACGTCCCAGTATCAGGAACTCCAGCAGCATGTGTGGTTTACTACATTTGAGCCCTTAGATCTAGCGCATGCATTGAAAAAAGGAGATTATTTTCACAGGATCTTACCACTTTCTATACTATTAAACAGAATTAGAGGAATGTTACTGCATTGTACAAAGCAAAATAATTCAGGAGGCAATTCCAGGGAATGGGGATGCTGCTTGAGTAATGAAGTTCAGAAAGAAGAAAGTTACCTATTGATTTGGTTTCAACTGTATAACATACAGGTTAAAAAGATGGGTGAGGCCGGCGCCGTGGCTCACTAGGCTAATCCTCCACCTAGTGGCGCCGGCACGCCGGATTCTAGTCCCGGTCGGGGCGCCGGATTCTGTCCCGGTTGCCCCTCTTCCAGGCCGGCTCTCTGCTGTGGCCAGGGAGTGCAGTGGAGGATGGCCCAGGTGCTTGGGCCCTGCACCCCATGGGAGACCAGGAGAAGTACCTGGCTCCTGCCATCGGATCAGCGCAGCGCGGCGACCATTGGAGGGTGAACCAATGGCAAAGGAAGACCTTTCTCTCTGTCTCTCTCTCTCACTGTCCACTCTGCCTGTCAAGAAATAAAAATAAAATAAAAAAAGATGGGTGAGAATAGTGTTACATAACTTTTTAGAACATATCATTGCTTAAATAAAACTCAAAGATAAACCATCTCTGTTGCCTAATAAGTTTGAAATCACAGGCAGTGAATTTCATTAGAATTGATATTTATTAAGTAGGAGATATCAGGCATACTGTTCAACATCTTTGACTCTTGGTTTTCCTGTCTTGACTGGATGTTACATCAGGTATCATCAAGTATTGGATGATACATCAAGTCTTGGTTTGTTGAAATGACACTTTATGGAGGTGTTTAAAAGAGCTAAGATTTTGCCAGATATACGGTAGTTGTTCAATAATGTTGCCTTCTTTCTTGGGGTTCATAAAATAAGTGGTCTGCTGCTAATGGGTTCATTTTTCTCAATTCAAGACAATACAGTTGTGGCTAGGAGTGACAGGGACATGCTATAAAGAAATTAACTGGGGCCAGCGCCATGGCTCACTTGGTTAATCCTCTGCCTGCGGCTCCAGCATCCCATATGGGTGCCGGTTCTAGTCCCGGTTGCTCCTCTTCCAGTCCAGCTCTCTGCTGTGGCCCGGGAGGGTAGTGGAGGATGGCCCAAGTGCTTGGGCCCCTGCACCCTCATGGGAGACCTGGAAGAAGCACCTGGCTCCTGGCTTCAGATCGGCGCAGCACCAGCCATAGCGGCTAATTGGGGGGTGAACCAACGGAAGGAAGACCTTTCTCTCTGTCTCTCTCTCTCACTGTCTATAATTCTACCAAATAAAAATAAAGAAGTTAACTAATATGTTTTAACTTTACTTTTTAAAGATTATTTGTTTGTTTATATGAGAGAGCAAGAGAGTGATTTCACATCTACTGGTTCATTCCCCATATGGTTGCTACAGTCTGGGCTGGGGCAGGTGGAAGCCAAGGGCTTCCATCCTGGTTTCCCATTCAGGTGACTAGGGCATAAGTACTTGGGCCATCTTCTGATCTGTTCCCAGGCACTTTAGCAGGAAGCGGGATTGGAAGTTGAGCAGCCAATACTTGAACCAGCACTCTAATGAAGGATTTCGGAATCTGAGCTGCAGCTTAACACACTGTACCACAACACCAGCCTATGTTTGTAATTTTTGAAAAGCCCATTTTTATAGACCATTTAACTTTTAAAGTACCTTCAATTAATTTCCACTTGATTTTCTTAGCTTTTTAAAATTATAAAAATATTTTTGTAATTTCAAATTTCAAATGTTTATCCAAGGATATATCTATATAGTTTCCTCTAGCATTCAATTTGATGTGAAACAATTACACTTGAGCAGTGGTACTATTAACTCTTAATTTTCCCTTACTTCATTTTCCTTCCCTAGTGTTTTGTGTTTTATACTTCAGAGCTCTCTTTCTAGACTATTATATCATCACCGATTTCTACATTTTTATAGTATTATGTTCACTTAATTCCATCAATTTTTAAACTTTAAATTTTTTCTTAGGATGGTGCTTGTAGCAGAATAAAAACCAAAAGTATTAGCTGCTATATTATCCTTATAATTTTATTTTAATATATTTGTGTTGATTATTTGTGGCTGAATAACTAATTACCCCCAAACCTTAGTGGCATAAAGCAATAAACATTTGTTACCTCCCAATTTCTATTGGTAAATAATCATGGCTTGTCATAGTTTGATGCCTGTGGCTCGAGGTCTCTCACAAGATTGCAAATAAGCTCTTGCTGGGGCTGCGGTCTCATTTAAAGGTTGGCCAAGAAGTGGCTCTGAATCTCACAGATGTGATTGTTGGCAGATTTTATGCCCTTTCAACATGAGTGTCTCCATAAGGGTGCCTTACAATGTGGTCAGGGTTTTCCCTTGGGGCATGAGTTCAACAGAGGCCATACTGGCGAGAGATGCGGTCTTTTCTGTAACTTCACATTTCACTTTAGACGTGACATTCCATCACTTCTGACATGCTCTGCGATAGGGAATCAATGGATTCAGCTCACGTATAAGAGAAGGAAGTACAAACGGACGTTTCAGAAGGTAATGATCGTTGCAAGTCATCTTAGACACTCATCTAATACTTCTTTCTAATGTATATAAACTGCCTTATTTAAAACCCTCCATGAGTTTTACAGTCACTGCTCCTTAGGTGTCCACTCTTAACTTTGTCAGCCACCCTCATCAGTGGAAGATTATTTATACTTAAAAGTTAAGATGTTTGAGGTATCTTCCAATGGGGGAGAGACAGGTTTCTACGGATTCAGAATTACATGATACTGAAATGCTGAGTCAGAATTCAAGGTCTTCAAAATTGATTTCCTTTCTTCTTTTCTAGCTTCATATCTCTATTACATCTGTACTCTTTACCCCCAAAATATCCCTAGGAAATAAGAATATGCTCAGGGATTGAAGCTAGTTCATAAATCTCCCCCTGCATATTCCTGTGCTCACAAGTAGAACACTTGAAATGGCTGGGTATAAAAATCCTGATACTCTTTAGAAGAAATTTTTCCAGATGATTCCTGAAATCTTAGTATGCCTGCCTCATGTATGTGGAAGCCACTTTCCCAAACACCACCGCTGTTTGCCAAAGCCCAACAAGGAAATTTTCAAAACAACACATCTTTAGAAATATGATTGACACTTTCCTAAGTTTCCTGTTTGTTTTTACTCAGAAAAAAATTCTCTCATCAATGTAAGAATTGACCATTTAGCATTCCATATTCTCTTGTGTTACTCCTTTTGATTACTAAGAAAAAAAAAAAGGAGGGGAGAGGGCGGGAGAGAGAGAGAGAAAGAGAAAGACTGTTCTCAGAAACTGTTCACTGAGACTGGGTTCAGCTGCCATCACCCATGAGAAATAGCCCAAAACCAGGAAGCACATAATCTGTGCATATATCTTTTCCTGTCCCCCATGCATGGCTATTACTTTGTCACCATCAGTAGCTTTTGTAAAACTTGCTAAGGCTTTGATTGATGCTCCATTTTTGCTCCTGTAAAATATTTGGAGATAAAAAAAAAAAAAAGATTAAAAAGTAGTAAGTGTTGTATTTGTTTCTATAAATAATATAATGCCTGGATTATGAAATATGCCTTGAGGGTGATGTTTGGAATTATAAAGGCTCTGAAGTTAACTATTAAGATAACATATAGGCCGGTGCCATGGCTCACTTGGTTAATCCTCCGCCTGTGGTGCCAGCATCCCATATGGGTGCCGGGTTGTAGTCTCTGTTGCTCCTCTTCCAGTCCAGCTCTCTGCTGTGGCCTGGGAGTGCAGTGGAGGATGGCCCAAGTGCTTGGGCCCTTGCACCCGCATGAGAGACCAGGAAGAAGCTCTTGGCTCCTGGCTCCAGATTGGCACAGTGCCTGCTGTTGCAGCCATTTGGGGAGTGAACCAACGGAAGGAAGACCTTTCTCTTTGTCTCTCTCACTGTCTAACTCTATCTGTCAAATAAATAAATAAATAAAAGATTAAAAAAAAAAACATAATGAATTTTACTATTTGCTTTAGGCTGTGATAATCTTTTGTTAAGAACAAGAGTATTTATAAAGAAGCAAAATGTCTATACATGGAGAAAAGCAGATTGAAAAATGACTACATATACACTGTAAGTTTTAAAAGTTGTGAATAATTCCTGTAAAAAAGATTAACACAAGTAGAAGTATCACATGACATCACACATGCTTTTAATAAGTGATCGCATACCTGAGGCTTGTTGGTTTTTTAAGTCTGTCAGTGTTTCCAGTTTCAACCAATACTTGCAGATGATGCTATTGAAAGATAATTCTATTTTTTTAAACCGCTATAAGAGTATCTTTCCAAACAGAACTGGGGAAACATTTAAAAATGATCTATTTCAATCCTTCCCAGCAAATACTGTTCCCTTGACTGTCTTTAGCAGGTTGCAGGTATGAGTAAGGGTTTGCATAAGAATGAATGGGAGGAAAGCTACAGGATTTCAGCAAGCGCAAATGCTGTTTTAGTAAAAGGGTGCATTTTTGTCTCATGAACAGGCCAGAGTGGGAGTATTGTCAACAAAAGATGGTTAAATTGTAATGACATGCACGGTTATCACAGGGTGGATACATACAGTTTTATCTCTCTATCTTCGGGGGAATATATGTAAACTAAGCATAAATATTTTTATGTATGGCAGATTTTTAGAGCTAATTGTTAGTAAACCACGATCCATGAAAAACCTCTAAGGGAAAATAAACTGTTTTAGGATTAAGAATATGGTAAAATAAAATTCAGCAAGTGAATATAATGTATTCATAGGGAATTATGAAAAAATATATAAAGTATAAAAGATAAATAAAATAGTATGTAGTCGATTTGGGTTACAGATAATTTAAATGCACAGTACAGGAGTATAAGTTGAAACAAAAAAAAGTTCAGCTAAAAATAAAAAAAAAAAATCACATAATGCTATCCCTAAGAGAGGAAAAACGAAGTTTCTTCATTGTGCCAGTTGATAAAATATAAATATATTTATATGTATGTTTAGGAATAGTGAGAGCAAGATTTCTATTAGCTGAACAGGATTTAATTTGATTTTTAATGTATTGGGAAAAGAGTTGAAATACTCAAATAACATCATTTCTCATCTCCTAAATCACTGAAAAGAATAACCTACATTTTCTTGGGTAGTGAGTCTTTTTGCTGACAAATAGCTACTCTGAAAGGGAAGAACACAAGTATGTTCCTCATTCCATTGCTTTTTTATTAAAACTGAAAATTAGACATTAGTAAATGTCATGTATGGAAAAATGTAACCACAGAATTTATTGACTGATACACAGAGGCCCCAGTGATGCATTTTCATGATTATTGTACAGTATACTTTATTAAATAGAGCTCAGCAGAGATACAAGGAAAATAGTCATTATTTTTTAAATTAATTGAATTTAGATAGCAAGGACTTTTTTGGTAAATTTGAATTGCATGTAATATTATAAACTTCTGAAATATCAGTAATTCACTGATATTTTAGGACTGTTACTGATTGTTTTTCTTGCCTGTAAAACTAAAAATCTCCCCAGACTGGAGAACTGTAGGTGACTTATGATAAACAGTGTACATAGGTAATATGGAAATATTTTCAAAATAAATATTGTCAAGCTTACAATTGAAAACAAAATAAATGGAGTTGAATACAATAGAAATAACAAACATCTAGTTGTTATGTAGGAAGCCCTTTGCAAAAGAGTTCAGGGGTGGAATATGAAATTTAATGAGTATGAATGTCAAGTCATGCATGTGCAGAAAGAGCAGCCGGCTAAGTTCACTTTAAATGGCAGTGAATTAGTTAACAGGGGTGAAGAGATAAGGATAAATAACTAGATCCAGCATTTGAATTCGCATTGCATTATGCAGGAAGCAAAAAAGCTAATAAGAAACTGACTTTTACCAAGACCAATATATTATCCCAAGGATATTTTGCTATCTTGCTTCATGGGAATTATTTCAAATCTGGGATTTATAGTGATGTTTTGCTGCTTAATATTTTTTCAGAATTATATACTAAAGTTTAAAAGTTTTGTGTAGTCAAGTTAGCAATTCGAATTTTATACTTAGCAAAACAAATATTTCTCAAAAAATAGAGTTGGTTGATTTGATATGCATTTAATATATAAACTGTGATCTGGACCACGAAAAGATTATAAATACATGAAATTGGAAATAAGGTTTCTAAAAACATGAAGCTATATGTGTTCATAATAGGTCCTTCAAAATGTTTGTTTAAAAAAATAAATAAACCTGTTGACATTGGTGCCTGAAATTTTTGAAATCGATGTGTGGTTATTTATAATATGCATTTTTATGAACTTTTTCAACACCCATTGTAATCACGGCTGTCAAAAATTTTCCACCAAAATAAAATTGCCTTTTAATTTCATTTTCAGCCATCCTTTAAAGTGCATTCGTGATAGTTGAGATATATTTAATTTGAGTTATATACTGTCTGTTGTGGAAGGTTGTACACATATCTTAGCTAATTGAATGCAAATGTTGTCTTCTTAGAATATGCCTACAGTATTGCTAATCCGCTTGAAATGCATGACTTCCCATATTTACAAAACTAATTTAACACACTATCAATTTTAAAGTATTTTCTTTGGTGCGGTTTTTCTTGTTTTGTATCGTTTCTGTAGAGATGCAAGCTATAAAATGGCAGAAACATTTTTCTTACTACTCTGTCTTGGTAGGGTCCTAGAATAGTGCCTGACACAGAGGAGCTGATTAATGATGATTTGTTGAATGCATGATTTATTGAGTCAGGGAGTATGTCCTGTTTCCCTATGGAGTCACTCTGTTATATTGTCCCAGTATTGGTAAATGGCCCGGGTCTTTTCACCGACTTCCATTCATCGTATAGCACACGGCTGTACAATGGTTGAAGGTAAGACCTGTGCTGCAGTCACTGTCTGCCTACAAAGCTACAAAGTGGGCTTCAAGTTTCCTTCTATTGTGTTGCTAAGGAACCTAAACCAGTTTCCTAGGGGAACCTTGGAAACTTTACCTAAAACATTAGATGAGATAAGGAATGCAAGAGTCAAAAGTATTATCTGACCATACTAGACCCTCAATTTGATGTTTGTTTCCTAGGCCTCCTAAATGATCTATTCACAGTTCAAACTAGTAATCAGGGAGTGGCTTCCTGCATCCATATTATAGATGTAGTGGTATAAATCACAATGATCCTTTGAAAAATATTCCCTTTCTTTCTTTACAGTCAGTGTGAATTACTGACTCTATGGCTAAGCAAACTGTAAAAAGCTGCCCTAGATCTCTATTTAAAAGTATTTACCACTGGGTTTTGCCTCTTATTTTGTCAAAGCAACCTCCTCAGGAACAGGGGCTAGATGAAGAAACTGCTACTCAGAGCAGAGAATGATGAAAGCCAAGTCATTGTCATCTGGTGGACCACTGTCGCCTTAACAAGAAGCAGCAGACCGCTTTTTCAGCTGGATTTTTGGCTTTTGCGGTTTTGTCTAGGTATCTGCTTCTTTGTTTTGGCATTAGCACTATACTTGTGTTAATGAGATATTGCAAGGAAGTCTAATCCATGAAGCACAATCAAGCTGGACTGTGGTGGTCAAGGTAAAAAGTGGATGAACAGAGCGGTCACTGGACTTCTGTTTCCCGTCCCCTAAAATGGGCTCTCCAAGAGGAAGCAGCTTTCAGCTTTAAAGAATCCCATTTCCTTTGAAATTATGAAGCTTGCTAAAATTCTCTAAAAGAATGAGAGAAAAAGAACATAATGTCCAAACTGTAGGGTGCCTTGTCTTTTCTGGGTTTCTTGTCTTTGAAATCTGCCTTTGGGATAATATAGCATATCATCTGTAGACTTCACTATATTGTTAAAGATGCCTCATTTTTTCCATTACTCTTGATAGCCTAGAATGAGATTTGTCCTCTTATTGCTAGAAATACTGAATGCACACTGTCAGGACAGCCATGTCTTTCAGTCACAACTAAGGAACGGACAAATAACTGAAACCTCTTTTAAAACTAGAATTGCCCTTTAACTGTTACTGGCCTAAGATGATATTAAATTTAAATGACTCCAGTTGCTCTCCTATTGCTCAGCTATACTTGCCTTCTGAAACTCCCCCCACCCCCATCAAAACCTCACCCTCTACATGGAATGCATTTTCTTAAAATGAGTCTCAGGCCTTAAGTGGTTAAGTTGCACCTCTATGATCTCACAGAACAGTATCAGTCATCTTATGTCAAGAAAAAAATAATGTCTAATCTTTGACAGAAATGAATTACTTCATATGGGACAGCTACATTTGGTCTGATACTTGTTGTCAGCTTGCACTGGGAGACGGGGAACTAAGAAATAGATTTCATCAAATTCTGAGATGGGAGGAAATGAAATCTTAGCAAAGAAAACAAGTTATGCCTCTGAAATGAATTGTACGAGTAGGAAGATATATCAGGTGAAAAGTGAATGTTAAAATCATTTGCCAACAGATGACATAAAACATTTTGGACAGAAATTTAAGGACAGAAAGCCCTGATATTCCCAGTTTATAAAATATTCATGTATTCAACAAAACTAAATGATCTCCAGGTTTGGAAATTGCTTGTAAACATTCTCTGGGTTTAGCTTTTTTTTTTTTTTTTTTTTTTCTTACATGGTTTTTCTGTTAGCTGCCTATTTTTTTATGGTGTGGACAAGGAATAGGCTTCCAGTGTATAGTTAATCCCTTTAGTGTGGAAGTATCTAATGGAACTTCTCAACTTGCTTACCTGGATCGCTTCAGATTTAAATGAAGGGACCACATGTACTGTCCTTCATCAATAAAGAATGAAAGATCATATTTGTCGAAAGAGGGGAACAGGGACAGAGAGCTTAGGGATTAGAGACAGAAGATGGAACCTTTCAGCACTAAGTCACTTTGTGCCGTCTGTTTGTGGTAGGTTGACTGTGACAAAAATCA
The DNA here is from genome assembly GCF_051225735.1 of Oryctolagus cuniculus. Taxonomy (NCBI): domain Eukaryota; kingdom Metazoa; phylum Chordata; class Mammalia; order Lagomorpha; family Leporidae; genus Oryctolagus; species Oryctolagus cuniculus. Next base: position 54,128,973 of record NC_142872.1, read on the forward strand.
TTACTATCTAAAGGCTGTTCAGTTGTCTGCTAGGTGTCAAAAACATGGCAGCCTCCATCTAGTTTGTGTTAGATAGATGTCCATATCATAGGAAACGCATCCTGATTAGCAGCCACTGAATTTATCCCCTTAGGGCAAAGTGAAACTAGTTTGCCTCTGCCAAAATGTTGCTTCTGGTATTGTCTACAGAAACAATAGCCTCTAATGCTTTATCTTCCTCTTATATAGGCAAATCATTTGGGGATGAAAATTCTGCTCTTTAAAATCTTTTTAAAGTAGCTCATTTCCAAAAGTCACAAGATCCTAAAAATGTAGTTAGCAAAATATAAAAAGATGGAATACATTCATATTCTTTTCATAAAATGAGGTACTGGTTTGGAGGAAAGATGTATCCCCTTGCCCTCCAACATCTTAGATCTTAAATGGTAGGAAGAAAAAGGTAAATTTTAGAGACATTTTAATGATATCTGACGTGTATACACAAAAGTCCATCAATGATAAGATTTTTCACGCACTGAACATGGCCATGGGAAAAGTGTGCTCATTAATATGTATACTGTAGTTGGCATCCCCAGAAGGATCTCCTTGTGTCCCCTCTCCTCTTGTACCCACCTTCTCCCAAAGGTATCCTACAACTTTGTTCCAGTACTCTTACTTATTTTGTGTTCACCAGTATAGCTTAGTTCTTGAATCATTTATGAATTTTGTCTGAGTTTAGGGCTAAATCTTATTCATTTATAACCAGCAAAAGAAAGATAGGGGATATGCACATTTGAAAATGAGATTCATAACCCTGAGACTTGGATTACCTCTGGCCAAAGTTTATTGAGGTTTATACATTCATTTTCAATCATCTTGTCTCATATTTGTGTGTAGATGGTGGTACCACAAGGGGAGAAAATTAAATGCAAAGTCCAAGACTGCGAGGAATAAGTTACACAGATGAAAGAACGGAGAAGTAGAAATAGATTTATCATTTAACTGCATTGTAATTTTGGGCAGAGTATTTAAATCTTACGGTTTTTTTTTTCATTGTTTCAAATATAAAATGATAATATTAACAACAACTTGATGAAGTCACATCTTGCTAACATCTGTGATTCAAGGAACAGAGTCTGAAAGCTCTTTTCCCCTGTGTCGTGCTCACTTACCACCAACTCGACCACAAAGTTGGACGACTGGGTTCCTGTTATCATTATAAAAGTGGAAGTGGACTTTGCATGCTGCTTGATTTTTACCTTGGGAAAGAAAGATATGGTAATCAATTTCCCTTTCTTCCAAGGCCACAATCAGCATGGCTGTTTCAGACTATCTCAAGTCATGTGGCAACAACAACTTTATTCATTCTTGGCAAATGTGTTTGAGAGGTAGAGAGCACAGACTTAATCGTTCACATTATACAGATAAGAAATGAAACCACTGAGCACTCCAGTGATTTCTAAAATAACAGGTAAAAGCCAGAGAAATAAAAAGTAAAGAGAAAGAAATCTTATCTCTTGTATTTTCTTTCAGGATTGTTTTGGGGTCTCTGTCTTTGCTTCCAAGACTTGCATGAACTTTTGATGGTGGTGGATATGGATACCGTGAAGACTATATTCTGTTGAGAGAGGGATGTGAAAAAGACAAAAGGGACTTTCTTTACAAAGCCTGCAATCACTAGAGTTCAGTTTTACCAGTATTAAGTGCTTGGGCAAACTGCTTAATGGCAGAAATGTCACTGCCAGAACTTTAAAGAGGTTAATCAATACTGAGCCTCAATCAAAATTTTGCCATTATGTTTCCAAACACCGGGGTCCTCACGGAGACTTTTACATATTCACTGAAATGCTTTTAGAGTGTAGAGGTCGGGCTCTTTAAATTGTTCAAGTGTTCCCAGCCATCATCAGGTCCCTGTAGATTATAAACAAGGAACAGAGCCACTGTCCTCCTGTTTGATACTTGTTTTCCCAGAAGAGAGCTGGAACTGCTGGCTGAAATGTCAGAATAAAACACAACTTGCCTATTTTTAGCTTCCACTCGTACAATTCCTCTCCTGTTTTTTCCTGCATCAAGATTTTAAACCAGCCATCTTTTGAAGGGCCCAAATTAAACAGAGCTGAAGTCAATAAATATGAGAGACAGCTTAATCTGAATTATTTTAACAAATTAACACAATGCCTTTTTATTGTAGGAACATGCAGTTTTGTTGTAGTTGCTCTTTGTTTTTTGTTTGATTGGTTGGTTGGTTTTGTTTGCACTGTCCTAAGTAGTGTGTGACCAGATACGTGGGCATTAAAGTCAGCACAGGCCAAATATTCCATAAGAAAGTGCAATGACGAAAAAGGAAAAAAGAAGATGTCAGTGTTGTAGCTGGGGACTTCATCTCAGGCGACACCCTTACCTCCTTCATCCTGTTATGTGACCATAGGAAATGAAAAGAAAGAAAGCATGATCATTTTAGCTTGAAAGAAGAACGGAAGCGCTTTGAGCTATACTGAGATCTGTAAAGGGGTGCACCCTGGGGAGACTATGCTCAGGAAGAAAATTAAATATCTTTGTGAGTGAAGACAATTTGTTGATAATCTAACTATAGGTGCAAGTTAGAACTAGAGGCTTGGAGTGAGTAACTGTTCTATTGATTCATACAGCAAACAGTTACTAACACCTACTAGATGTTAAGAACTATAGATCTTTGGAATAAATAGTGAACATGTAAGTGGTTGTGGATTTGGTTGCTAGTGGGAAAAATAGATAATAGTCAAAAAAAATCTACCGTATGGTTGTAACTATTGTGTGAGTTAAGGATGGATGGTAGAAACAGCTTTAGCTCACACAGATTAATCACAGAAACCCCATCTATTGACTGACATTAAACAGGGACCTAACAAAAGTAACAGAGACAGTCACGTAGGTCTGGGGAAGATTATTTTATGCCAGACGAATGGGATGCACAATGGCACTGAAGTGGTTCTATATTTGGTTTATTGCAAGAAGAATAAAGATGACCATAAGCATAGAAAGTGATGAAGAAAGCAGTAGAATGTGTACTCAGAAGGCAAGGGGCCCCATGATACTATACCTTAGAGGTTACAGCAAGTATTCTGAGGTTTATTCAAAGTGAGAAGATTGTGGGAAGGTAGTTAAGCTGTTCTTGGGTTCTCAGCCAGAGAATTCACGTTCATGTTTGCCCTTTATAAAGATCACTCTAATTGCTTGCTCTTTGTGATTAGATTGTTGAGTTGTAAGGAGGGAAAGCAGGAAAACCATTTTGAAAGTAACTGTACTAATTGAGGCACTGGTTTGTGCTTTAGCAATGAGAGTGGATGGGAAATGAAAGGGGATTCTGGATGTGTTTCCAAAGAGATCTGATGGGTTTGGTGATCAGTTGTATATTACATGTGATAAGGAAGAATCAAAGGTGACTCTAGGGCTCTTGGCACAGGAAATACTAGGTGAGAGTGTTCTTTACTGAGTTAGAGATGACTGGGAGAAGTAGATTTGGGAAGAACTGGCAAAGGCAGTGTTTAAATGAACTAAGGTTTCCAATGCAGACCATTTAAACATGACATCCTTGTTTTGAAAGCAATTCTTTGGCTATGAAGATGAAGGGAAAATACAGATCATAGATCCAGTAGAAACAATGTAAATTTACTATCTTTTTAGATGTCAAATCCATCTCTAATTATGAGTTAAATTCAAGGAGTGGGTAAAGACTAGTACTGCAGATGGGTGCATCATCAACCTACGGGTGGGTTTAAATCATGTCTCTCTGTGAATTCACCTAAGCAGCGAGCAAAAGGGTAGATTGAATAATGGTACTTGTTAATCCATAAATAATAGGTTATCTTTAAGATATTTTTAGGCCTTTGGTTCCTTGAAATCTGGTGAAAGTAGCTCATTTCAAATAATTTGAGATGTATTTATCATACATTCCTGGGACAGGCATGTTGTGCAATGGTTAAGTCACCCCTTTGGATGCCCACGTCCTCTTTCAGGGAACCTAGATTTGAACCCCAGCACCACTTCTAATTCCAGCTCCCTGAAAACATGTACCTTCGGAAGCAACAGGTGATGGCTCACGTGCTGTGGGTCTATGCCATCCACCCAGGAAGCCTGTATTGAGTTGCTGTCTCCTGTCCCTGCTGTTGTAGGCATTTGGGGAATGAACCAGCAGGTGGAATATCTATTTCTCTGTCTGTGTTTTGCTGTCTCTCTATCATACATATAAAGAAAATTAAAGAAGGTATAGTGCACTCTTGGCATCTTGGAAATATTTTTCTGTGTTTCATCAAACTTCAAGGCGTGAGTTATAGCATCATTATCTGGACTTTACAAGAGTCCTGCTGAGAACATTTTTCATTTTGTCTAGTATACACAAATAGTACATTGTCTTCTGTCCATTGTTCTTAACCCTCCTTCAATTGTGTGAGATTCCTTCATCCATTCTCATAAGATTGTTTATCAGATAGCACACTGCATTTACTGTGAAATACTGATTAATTTGTGGGAGTATTTTCTAGAGTTGATAAATCAGTGTGCCAAAAATAGAACATTTCATTTTAAAACAAAGTGAATGTTCTCAGTCACTGTTTTTCAAAACACATTCAAGATGATATTAATGCCTAGGAATTTTGGTCTAGAAATTTTAACAAAGTTTCATATTGATTCAATACTTGGGATTTTCAGTAAACTTTGAACATTGTAGCTGCTAGAAAGAAGTGAAAGCTATTTCTAATTTTTGTTATCCTTAATTGATCTTTGAACTTCTTTTGTGCACAGCATATCATAGGCCCAGCATGCTAAGGAAAAAGCTTTTTCAGTGGCTAAAATGTATGTAACTATTCAATTCTTTAGGAAAGCAAGAGTGATCCAGATCTCCACATGCAAAACTAGCCTGTGTTGCCTTTTTCACTTATTCATATAAAATGCATAGCAAAATTATGTCTGTTACATATGTGTGAAGAAAGGGAGGAAAAGGGCTCAAAGATCATCCAAACCTCAGAGCGGACAGGTCGGAGAGCTGTGATTCAAAGCCAGATCCTCACATGTCAGAGCAAAGTGATTTTCTCGCTGTAGTCCTGGGACAATAAGTATCACATGGGAACTTACTGGAAATATGTGTTTGATCCTATAAATCAGCAACTGTCAAGGTAAAGTCTAGTATTTTGTCCTTTAGTAAACTTGCTAGATAATCCTAATAAAACACTGGAATATTGATACCAGTAGATTTAATCATTGCACTAAATAAGAATAATACCAGCTATCACAGAGAAGTCTAAGAAGATGACTAGATTAAAAGGAGATGATTACATCTTTGGTCTATATTAGAATTTCAGCTTTTATTATAAATCAGAAACACCTATGGAGTTTTCAAAACAGCAAGCTGAACTCCCGAAGTCTGGATATATCCTATGGTGAGACCAGGTATAAAAAAGCTAATAAAAGCATCACAGGTGGTTTTGATGTATTAACAGAATTGAGCTCAGTATGGATACCCATGCAGCACATGCATTTGCTATTGGTTCCCAATTTTTGATGTGTACTGATACTCCCAAGGGTTATTGTAACATGTAAGTTTAGGTTCCAAAGTGTGAGGCCTGATATCCCGAATTTGTATCAAGGTCCCAGTTGGTATAGATGTTGTTGGTCCAAAGTCATCCATATTGAGCAGCAAGAATTTAATTTGCTTTCGCATTTTCTCAAAATTACCTAATACTTAATAACTATAAAATTAAAAGATTGGATTTATTTAGGAAGCCTCTCTAGAGGAATTCCAAGTACTCTCAGCACAATGTGTTAATATTTTATTCATTACTTTTCACTATTACATGGTTGCTGACCAATCTTGGTGGCCTGTGACTGGTTTAGAAACTACATTTGGGACCTCCAGTTATAAACTGAGTATATCCCAATTAACTAGGCTAAGGTAGTTGCTCTGCAAGGGTGTATCTCCCAGTTACTTCGCAGGACCACTCTTTTAATCTAGAAATACCTTCTAGATGTGACTACTTCTGGCACTAACCCTATATATAGGCAGGGACTGGTGCGAAAGGTGGATGGATTTTAGAGAAGCAAATTGTACACCTATTTTGATGATCATACACCAGCCTGAAATTCACAGACTGAATCATGGGGCCACATTTTGAACTCCAGCAGCTTCTTAGATTCCTCAGATTTCACTGTGATAAACCCATGCCCCTTCTCATCCATTAAGGCCAGTTTCTCGCATTGTGGTGGCCAGGAGCCACCAGACACTGAGAGATGCAAGGGTGCGTTTGGAGATACCTGGCCCTCTGGCATCTTGATTGCTGACTTCCAGTTTCCAAAACAGCATGAAAAGAAACCTTTGCTGTTTAGAGCTGCCAAGTTCATGGTCATTTCTTCAAAGAGCCTTAGGAAACAGATATGACCCAGGCCTTTTCTTTCTCTCCTTGTCTCCTGGCATGTTGAGGAATCAAATCAAATGCATGTTGAGGAATCAAAGTTCTTCTTAGCATGCAAGCATCTTGTTTGTGTGCGAGAGGTCTCTGAACCATGTCCCTCCTGGGTTCCCTTCTTGACATTAGAAATCAACCTTTTTCCAAAACCTCTTGATCACCAGCCTCCAACAAAGAAGGTCCTCTCACTCAACTTTTTAACATTTTATTTCAGAATAGTTTTAAATTTACAAAACTGAAATTGTGGGGTAGCTATACAGAAAGTCCTCAGTCTTGTTTGGTGTCACACATGCTTTTCCAGGTTTCTACAGAAAACTGAAGTTTTTCTTAATTTTATTCTGCCGTGTTACTTACTTTCCCCATAATCTATCAGCACTGCTTTGATTTGTAACTTACACCTGGTTTTCAAATCAGTTCACGTTTCTGATTCTGCATTCCCAAGCACATGTTCTAGTACTGGTGCAACTTCCCTCCTTGATTGTTTTCATGATTGCTTGTTCCCTTAGTTCTGTTCTAACTAAGAACAAAGGAGATAATTTGTTTTAAAAAACATTATTGCATGTCTTGTTTAAAATCATAAAGTGATATATTTTGCATTTGTTATCACATCCATAGTCTTTACTGTGGCCTTTTAAGTTATTTCTGTCTAATTGTTGATACCAGCCAATCATGGAAGGATTCTACTTCCACTTCAGTTTCATAAGAAACTTACCATACTGTACACTCATGGACTTATATTTATTTGTTATTATTTTCTACTAAGTACACTATAAACCCATGAAAGTTAATGTTGTATCTGTTTTTTATGCAAATATAAGCCTGAAATCTTGAACAGTGCCTAGTTTTATACTTATTTTAGAAGAGTGAAGTAATGAAAAAAAAATAAGCTAATTTTTGGTTTAAAACTTTTTCATAATCTCATAACTAAGGATGTTTAACTCCAAAACTTTTAAAGATAGCATAATGTCCTAAGGTGCTGATAATCATGAATCTTTGATTTTTTTTTTTTTTTAGTGTGATATTTATTGGATAGGCACTTTAGGTCCTGCCTACTTAAGCTCTTAGTTGGTATAACGTCATCTGATCCTGACAGAACCCAATGAGATAGCACTTTAATCATTTGCTTCTACAGATGAGAAATGTGCTCAGAGGTGAAGTAGCTTGTCCAAAACCTCAGAGCTATTACAAGTCAAAGTCAAATCTGTGGCAGTGAAATCCACACTCAAGACAACCATGCTTTTTCTCCAGAAACTGCTTCAAGGCTTTGCAAACAATTCAGAGCTTTCTTTTTAATTATCTCTCTTACTGATACCCAAAGGTAAACCATATTCAAAACTGGACAACACCATAAGTTCTACTGTTTATTAGTGCATTTCCTAGAGGATTCAGGATCAGTGTCTTCATTTTACTGGAATTGTCTTCTTCAATGAAATTGTTATTTGCAAAATACTTTGTCTTAATTACCTTCTAAGAACAGTGTTATCACAGGAAAATTACAAATTTGGATTCAGTTGAATTATTTAATTTCTACAAGTTTTTTATTGATTTTTTTTTATTATAGAGTTCTTTTGATATCATCTCTATTCTACTTCATGTATGATGGCCAATTTTATGTGCCAATTTGCCTAGGCTAGGGTTCCCAGTTGTTTGTCCACTTATCTGTTCAGATGTTGGTGTACAGCTATTGTTTCAGATCTGAATAACTCTTAAATTGGTCTACTCCATATACTGAACAAGCTTCATCCCATCAGCTGGCAATTTTAAGAGAAAAGTCTGAGGTCCTTTGAGGAAAAGGGCTCTTCCAGATTGCCTTTGGATTCAGGATTCTTAACAATTTTTCCCTGGTCTGTCCTATTTCAGACTTGCCAACTACAGTCTGTGAGCCAAGTCCTTAAAATAAATCTTTCCTCGCTGTATCTATGCATCCTGGTGGTTCTGTTTCTCTGGAGAACCTTAATACACCATGCAATACCTATATGAGAGAAAAGCTTCTAACAGTTTTACTTGTCTTTTTATGTTATTTGTTAAAGCAATCACAAAGGTGCAGTGAGTTTCCAGAAGAGGAGAAATAAAAACCACCACTTGATAGGAAGAGTCAAGGTTCTCGAGGAGAATGGCAACTCCCGAGCTGGCTATGTGGCCAAGGTCATTTCTGTGAAATACAACCTGACATGTTCCACATTTTCCACTTTGTGATTTTCTTTTCTTATTGTAAAACCAAATACTCAATTTTGACCACTTCCTCTTCAAGGAAAATTCTACCTCCTCTGTAAAGGTTCCATTTATCAGCACTTTCTCCCTTTACTATCAGGTATGAGTTCTCAGTGCTCTTTGACATTCAAATACCATCTTATATATTGCACTCTGAACCCAGACATCATAATAGTAAAAAGTATGGGTTCTAGATTTAAGTACAGTTTGAATCTACCTCTGCCACATATTGGTGGGATGCTTGGAATATTATTAATCTTTCTATTCCTCAGCTTTCTTCCCTTTAAAGTGAGGATAATAATACCTGTCTCATGGTATTGCTGTAAAAATAAATGAGAGAATATACTTAAATATTTTCATGATTTAACATAGTTTATAGATTTGTTAATTTACGTAATTTAGCAAGCATTCTCTATATGTGAGGTTTGCTCCTCTGTTCATTTCATTTTGAGCCTTACAGTAACAAATGCCATTAATACATCCATGTTATAAATGAGAATACTGAAAACTTATAATTTATGTGATTCAATCCAAACATCCACTGTCTTCACAGTACAAAAGCTTACCTGACACCATGACTTTGTGTTGGCTCACTTTTTATACTCTTAGTGCTCTATTGAATATGGCATTTATATACTGAAAATGGATGACTTATTGAATTAATAGATAAATAATTAACATTGGGGTGCTTCATTTCAAATGGATTAATGTGCACAAAAGACTGACTTCAAGTGTTTTAGGGTCCAGTTGAATATTTAGAGCCACCTCAACAGAAATTTTCTACATCTTAAAATCTGATAAAAACAAAAAAAAAAAACCAAGCTAATTAGCTACTTCAGACAAAGCAACATATACCTAACAGGTTGTTAGTATTGAATCATTGACTGCAGATTCGTTAGTAGCATGTGATAGCCTAGGGTTGATACTAGAATACAAACTGACTAAACTTGGCTGCTTTTGTTATAAACTTAGGCTTTTACAGAAAGCAAATCTACATATATACAATGACTATTAAATTAAATACTGTAATATATGGATGTCTGAATATTTCAGTTATGTGGATGGTTTTTTGTTCTAAATCTCATTTGCCTTATTGAGCTGTATCCTGGATACTTTGAGGAATAAATAAGGTGTGAGCAGCCAAACACACTAGAGAGTTCTAACTCTCAAGGGTGGTGTGACTTTGAATTTTTTGATGCATCTGAATTTCAGATTTGTTGTAAGTATATGTCACAAAGATGATTTCTCAGGATCCCAGAAGTACCATATTTTTAAACAATAGGTAAATGCCCCTAAAGTCTAAGTAACATTTCCAGTTTTCTTTGCTCAACGAGTTTTCAAATACATAAATGAGCTTTTAATGCTTATAGATAATGTGAATTAGTAAAACAAAATCAGAAATCTAGTTTGCCTATAAAAATAATTATATGCCAAAGGTAGTGTCACAATCTCCCAGGATTGGTTAATTGGAATGGGGCACTTGTTTTTGCTAGACCCATTTTACACAACATTCCTTGTTTTGCTCTGCAATAATATGAGTTTGAGTCCAAAGTTCTGAGAATACTATAGTCTTTATATTCTCATTTCATTCTTTGAAATATATCTGTCATTAACACAGTATATAATGTCATAATATTGAATTTCACAAGCATAAACTTTTTGCATATTGAAATGTGGGTGTAGGAAATGTACTAGTCGACTTGCATTGCTAGTTTTCAGTTCAGGAATATCAAATAATCCTTCTCTAATTCACTTAAGTTTAATAATATTACAAAATAACGATATTTTCTCCTAATACTATGATTGAATAGATCATCAGGTAAGTCCTTTATCAATAAATAACCTAGATTGTAGCTCTGGATGGAAGTGAAAACATTTTATTACTGAATCACTGCCTTTGCCCACCATAATAGAAACCTCTGTTTGCCATCTCCATGACACAGGCCAAGACAAAATAATGTGAAATTCAAACCAGATTAATGAATACAGGATAGGATTAACCTGAGAGAAAAGGCTAAAGCTAGTAAACTAATTTTGTGTCCCATAATAAGTGAGGACAATTGAAGCAAAGACTGTTCTACTAGTTAGAGACTGCAGGTGCCTTCAAGGAGTAATAAAGTAATAATGCTCATTGGCTTCCAGTATAGATAAACATAAACAAAGCTGAAAGAGAATATTCCTTTTTATACCCTCAGGATTCCCCTGAAATCAAACAAGCATGAGATCACAATCTAAGACCATCAAATCCACAAAACAGCCTGTGAGTTCAAATTAATGGATCAAATTAAACTACAGATTTGTAACCTCAAGTCATTATAATACTAGATTTACAGAAAACAAAATATTTTTTTAAAAAAGGATTTACATAAAATACTTTTAAACATAAAAACAGGGCCCAGCACCGTGGCATGGTGGGTTAAGCTACCACTTGCAGCATTGGCATCCCATCTGGGTGTCATTTTGAGACCTAGCTGCTCTACTTACAATCCAGCTCCCTGCTAATACTCTTGGGCAAGATAGCCCATGTGTTGGGGTCCCTATACCCAGGTGAGAGACCCCATATGGGGCTCCTGGCACCAGGCATCAGTCTGGCTGAGCCCTGGCCATTTCAACCATTTGGAGAGTGAACCAGTATATGGAAGACATCTCTCTGCCTCTGCCTCTGCCTCTCCCTCTATATAACTCCACCTTTTATTATTTTTATTTTTACAATTTATTTATTTAAAACAAATATTGGGGCTGGCATTGTGGCATAACAGGTTAAGCCATCACCTGCAATACCAGCATCCCATATGGGCACAGGTTTGAGTCTTGGCTTCTCCACTTCTGATCCAGCTCCCTACTAATGCACCTGTGAAATCAGCAGAAGATGGCCCAAGTGCCTGGGCCTCTGCACCCATATGGGGAACTCAATTGAATCTCCCAGCTCCTAGCTTATGCTTGGCCCAGCCCTGGCTGATGCAGCCATTTGAGGATGGAACTGGCAGATGGAAGATCTCTGTATCTCTCCCTCTCTCTCTGTAACTCTGCCTTTTAAATAAATAAATCTTTTTTTAAAAAAAAATAAAAAATTTTAAAAAAAGAACCTGGAAATGAGACATATGGTCATCTGAAAAGTTGGATTGTGGTTATAGAAAAAAGTGAATAAGATATCTCTCTTAAGGATAAAAAATTGAAATTGTTGAAAAAATGCAGAGTAAATCGATAAACACCAGATTAGATATAGCTGAAGTGGGATATAGAAAACTGGAAGACAGATGAGAGGGACTGCCCACAAAGTAGCAAGAGATAAGAGGAGAGGAAAAAATGGAAGATAAAATAAAATGTCTAAGAGATATCTATGTCCCATAAATAGAGAAGAGAAAAACAACAGTCTATATGGAAACAGATAATATCTGAAAACGTTCCTGTTTTGAAAAGCACTATGCATATTCTGCAGCATAAAGGGAATGAATTCTACAAAACCAAAAGAAATAACTTTTTTAAAAGCTAGAACTCACTTGAATAGGAACAGTAGGAAAAATCATGAATTTTTAAACTATAACTAACAAATCCAGAGAGGCAGTGGATTAATGAAAGAGTGATGAGGGAAAATGATTAAAGACATAGATAGGTATTCTTTTTAAAAATATTTTGTGAACAGAGGTCATATTAAAGATATTTTAAGATAAACTGATAAAACTTAATACCCTGACACAATGATTATTAAACTTTGAACTTTGGAAAGATGAAAAACAATCCTAAGGGAACTTCTTACATTAGAAGATATTCTAACCAAAAAATAGTTAAGGTTGTAAGTAAAAGTATTTTTTTTTTTTGACAGGCAGATTGGACAGTAAGAGAGAGAGAGAGAGAGAGAGAGAGAGAAAGGTCTTCCTTTGCCGTTGGTTCACCCTCCAATGGCCGCAGCGGCCGGTGCGCTGCGGCTGGCACACCATGCTGATCCGAAGGCAGGAGTCAGGTGCTTCTCCTGGTCTCCCTTGGGGTGCAGGGCCCAAGCACTTGGGCCATCCTCCACTGCACTCCCGGGCCACAGCAGAGAGCTGGCCTGGAAGAGGGGCAACCGGGACAGAATCCGGTGCCCTGACTGGGACTAGAACCGGGTGTGCCGGTGCCGCAGGCGGAGGATTAGCCTGTTGAGCTGCGGCACCGACTAGTAAAAGTATTTTTTATATAAAAAAATTGCTTCAACAAGTGATAGTCAAAATAACTAATTTTTTCTCTTAGTTTTTTTATAGAAAGCTTTTATTTAATAAATATAAATTTTGTAAGTACAACTTTTGGATTATAGCAGTTCTGTCCCCCATACCCACCCTCCAAACCATCTTATGGCCTACTCCCTCTCCCATCCCATTCTTCATTAAGATTCATTTTTAATATCTTTATATATAGAAGATCAACTCTATATTAAGTAAAGATTTCAACAGTTTGAACCCATACAGACACACAAAGTATAAAATACTGTTTGAAGACTAGTTTTACTGTTAATTCTCATAGTATAACACATTAAGAAGAGGGGTCCCACATGGGGAGCAAGTGCACAGTGACTCCTGTTGTTGATTTAACAATTGACACTCTTATTTATGATGCCAGTGATCACCTGAGGCTCTTGTCATGAGCTGCCAAGGTTATGGAATTCTCTTGAGTTCACAAACTCTGACATTAAAATAACTAATTTGTGACATTAAACTATAGAATATAGTAACTAGAGGTAATAAGCTCTCAAGTCCTTTTATTTTTAGTAGTTACGACTTGGAATATTAATTATAAGTTAAGTATGCAGTGAAATTACAAGTTATTCAAAAATATAAATTGTCTATATGACTTACAAATTAATTTTAAAAATTAATTACGTGAACAGTCCCCAAAAGCAAGAGGATGAAATGAATGGAAATGTTTTTTTTGTTTTTGTAATGAGCAGTCTTTATTGTACTCAGACCAGAAGTCTGTGGAGCTTAAAGACCTCTCTGATTGGGTCACTTCTGCTCCCCATGTTCTTTTCAGCCTGTTTTTGAGCCTCATGAGTTGTTTGTATCTTTTCATAATGGATCTTGGACTTAACTTTCCTCTTCTGTTCCACACTGGCTGTCGCTCCAGGGCATTTCCAGTCGGTCTAGTGAGCCAGATACCCCTGGTAAACTAACATTGTGTAACAGTGAAGACAGAAGGAACTGTAATTGTTTTGTTTTCTTGTCATAGTTGATTGTATCCTTTTATACATCTTGAGGTTGTTTGGGACAAGCTAGCCTCATTTGGTTCATAGAGCAGCCAGGCTTGGCAGAGTTCACCAAAATATATGGCTAAAAGCCTCAAAGTCATAGAGGATTTAGTATGGTTTGATGCTTATCCACTTATGGAGGAAGGAAAAGAACTTTGTTTCTGTAGAAGCTATCAGAAATATTGATGACTCTGCAGTCTCAGTATCACCTTTTAGCCCAGATGTGTCTGCTTGGCGCTGATGTCCACTGGTGGTCCAGGAAGTAGCCTCAACCCTTGAAAGCAGAACTTATCCCATCGCTATTTTTGATGGTCACCTGGCGAAGAATACATGCTCACCCAGGATTCCTTAACACTTGAAACATGGAAAGAGAAGAATTTTTTAGAAAGTTTGTCTAATTAGCCTAATTAGAAATAGTCTAATTTTTTAGAACCATTAGCCACATGGAAATCACAAGGATGGTAGAGACTGGCTAAGATGTACCAGTATATAAAATTAATGTAATACACTCATCATGCCAGTTATAAGATGACAATAGGCAGAGTGAGTGATAAAACAAAATCTAACTCTATAAATTTTCCACTATTATACAGATATCCACTGGTAGACCCGGGATACGATCCTAGAAACTATTCCTAGGTAGGACTTGAGAAGGTCATTATATATAGTAAAAGTTTTAATTTATGATAAAATAAAGGAATTATAGCTTTTGCCTGTGTATCTCTTATCAGACATTTGTCATTAGATTTAGGGCATACTGAGATAATACAGGATAATCAGTTCATGTCTAGATTCTTAATTTCATCTGCAAAGACACTTGCAAACAAGTTACATGCCATTTCCAGTAATGTAAATGTGACTATGCATTGGCAGACCATCACTCAGCTGCTTCAGTGTTGCTTACTGAAAAATTATTTCAAAAATTTAATAGGAATTAATTAAGAAAAAGAGAAGTAATACAAATCTTCTCTCACATTTTTTTCTCAAATATTCTAGCTACCAAGTTGAGAATTTAGGCCAATTACTTGAACAAGCTGTACTAGATATGAGAAAAAGAGAACTTAAAAGTCTAGTAGTTTTTTGGTAGGTATCACAATTGAGACCACTAAAGCAAGATCATGCTGTGGTTGATACAGATTTTCTAGCCTCTTTCAAACCAAGGTGCCCATGTGACATAGGGCAGAATTTCAAGTGATCTATAACAAGGTTTTCCCCCTTCTGTGAAGTATAGAGTGGACGAAAGGTAATAAAGAAATGACAAAGGGAGGATGAATGGGTATAAGTGTTTAATTGGACACGAGGAATAGCTTTTCATGTTCTGTAGCACAGTAGGGAAAGTATGGTGAAAAACAATTCATTAGTTGTGTATTTCAAAATAGCCATTGAATAGGATTTTGAATATTGCCAACACAAAGAAATGATAAATGTTTTAGGTGAATTATAAGCCATTTACCAGTCTATACAGTTTGCCTCATTCTTTGTGCTCATATTAGTCATGTGATTCTGGAATTGTAGCATGCTGTCATGTGACATTGATACAAAGTCAAGATTAAAATACAGTGAGAAAATAACAGGATTTTTTTCTGGACCAACCATGTAATTGTTTTTTCCATAGTTCTTGAGAATAAGAACATTAACCTCTGTCTAGCTTCATCAAACACTAGTTGAGTATTCTGTTATATGAAGCCTAAATAAACTCTACCTGAAACTTTAGGCAATAACTATTTTGATTCTCTTCATTCCTCCATGCCTTTTTTTCTCCCCTTCATTTTATTTGAAAGGCAGGAAGAGAGACAGAGACAGAGATCTTTCGTCCACTGAATCATTGTCCCAGTGACCACAACAGCCAGCACAAGGGTAGGCCAACACCAAGAACCAAGTACTCTGAAGGGGTCTTCCACATGAGTGGTGGGGACCTAAGTTCTTGAGCCACGATTTGCTGCCTCCCAGGGTGCTCATTATCTGAAAGTTGGATCAGAAGCAAAGTACCCAAGTCTGGAACCAAGCACTCTGATGTGGGTTGAAGTTGTCCCATGCAGTGGCTTAACTACTGCATCAAATACCTGCCTTACTTTATAATAAAAATATGCAATAAAAGCGGCATGACTGGTGTTTTATAAACACCTGTTTTTGCAAGTTCAGATGTTTGAGAAACACCTTTCATTCAAGGTTACTTTTAGTGGCTCTCACTGTAGATCAACAAGAATTAAGGAACTGCTTGGTCATACACCGCCTTTGTATTTTTTTTACTCTTCCTTGAATAATTAAATAATATTGACTGTCCCTTTGTTGTAGAAAGAAATGTAAATAAATCCTGGAGGCATTGGAGTTTCATTTTTTTTTCTCCTTTTGTATATTCTGTAAGAAATACAGTACAACTGTTTGGTCCATACATGCTTTTTTGATAGATGAGACAATGCTCAGAGCTGTCACATTATCATATCTACCTGACAGATTTTCCTGGCAAATAACAATGTTGACAGAAACAATTGACACTCAACATCTAAAATATAAACCTCTCTTCAGATTATTGACTTACGACTCTGAGAAGAACAGCCTCCAATAGCCTTGACAATCACAACTTGCTCTCTTTAAAACGTATATGTTTAGATGCCAGAATATGCTTCTAAAGAGATTTTGGGAGGTTTATCTGCTGCTGATGCTTAGGCTGGACACAGAGGATTGTGTAATTCACAGCTCACTTTCCTGGTGCTTCCTGTATGTTCATATTTCTCAATGAAAATCATTCCAAAATATTTTGCCCCATAAGTGGCTACATTGGTAGGTTGATCTGGTCTACCTCACTGTGTTACTGAGACATGTCATAGTATCATCCAACACATTATAGTGAGTTAAACAACACTGTTATTCCCAAGGAATAAAGTGGAATACTTGCATGGAGACATACCTCAGCAGTGATCAAAGCAGTCCAAGTGCCAAGGGATGCAAGGATAATGCTTTCTGCTTAATATTTGTTTGTATAACATTCAGCTTAGTAGGACATTCAAAACATACATCATTGGGCTTGCTTCTTAGCTTTTTGCAGTGAATGTCTTTCTAGAGATCTCCAGAAGATAAAGTCTAAAAGAAATTTCTTTTATCATGAAAATTAACCTGAAATTCAATACACAATCTGAGTGTCCCATTAACATATTTTCTGATGTATGTATTTATTAATAACTTTGAAATTTCAAATGTATTTGAGTATATTCAGTCATTTCTCAGAGCTCATGTCCTTTAAATGCTTGAGTTCGGTTTTGGTTAAATACCATTTGAGTAGACTTTGTGAATAGTTGGATGAAGAAAATCTATCCATTTAAAGGGAGAGGGGGCTAGCTCTGTGGCGTAGCAATGTAAAGCTGCAGCCTGAAGTGCCAGCATCCCATATGGGCACTGCTTCAAGTCCTAGCTGCTCCACTTCTGATCCAGCTCTCTGCTATGGCCTGGGAAAGCAGTAGAGGATGGCTCAAGTCCTTCGGCCCCTGCACCCACGTGGGAGACCTGAAGAAGCTCCTGGCTCCTGGCTTTGGATTGGCCCAGCTCTGGCCACTGTGACCAATTGAGGAGTGAAGTAGTAGATGGAAGATTCTCTCTCTCTCTCTCTCCATTTCTCTCTCTCTCTCTCTACCTCTGCCTCTCTGTAACTCTGCCTTTAAAATAAATAAATCAATCTTTAAAGAAAAAGGAGAAATTACTTATCCTGTTTATTTCTCAGATTCTGCTCTTCAAAAAATAACTTACCATTGAGAACCACTGTTTAAATTTTCTCTTTATAACAAAGCTCATCTTCTGTGTTGAAAGCACACACACACACACACACACACAACTCAGTAAGAGCAATAAGTTTGTCACATACAGGTAGAGAGTCCAAAACAGAGTTGGGAATTCAAATTACAGTTCTGTGTTTAGTAGCTGTATCCTCAGATGTGGCATTCGGAAAAAGTTATTTGACATTCCTAAGCTTTGAGTTCTTGTTAAGTTAATGTGAGATGTTGATGCCACTGTTACCCAAATGTATCCACTGGAATCCTTCAGGTTTGAGAGGCAGATTGAGGCATATATACTCATAAATCAGGTAATGTCTCTGGAGCCATCCTTCTACTCTCTGTCTTCCTAGAAAGCTCTGTGGGTGTGCATAGTTCAGTAGAGTTCTGGTTGCTTCTGCAATAGTGTTCTTTCAGCCCCATGTATTTGGGGAAAAGAGGAAGTCTTGGTTCAGTATTTTATCCAAGTTTTGTCCATTAGCTTGTTATTTAGTTACAAGCTTGTTTTCTAAGCAATTTCTATGGCAAGGTGAATAAGTGAAATTCCCTCCAGGAGGAGCACTTAGGAAGAAGAGAGCCCTTTGGAAGAATTCTGAAGAATTATTAGGAGGGAAGGTACAGAAAAACCAGTAGATAGTCCCGGTTATCATTTAGCCTAGCTTTTGTGCAGCTCTGGTGTATTAACTATGTATCAATCAGCACTGTGCCTCTATGTTATTTAGAAATGGTAAGTGTAGTTAAATTAACGATATTATTTATTGTCTCTGAAGTAATTTTGAGTCTTGAAACCTTATTGAATGGCCCCAACCCAAAAGTCACTTTGAGTTATGCTTGGTGAGGTTTTACTTCGGAGTGTTTGCGCTTGGGTGAGTTGTGCTGCCAGCCCATGGTCATGCAGATCAGCAGCACTACAACCTAGTTTTGCACCCAGACTTCCAACGTCATGAGATCGTGCTTGGCTGGCCAGGCGTCCTAGGGATGGGATTACCTTTACCTTGTCTCAGAGATGTGTCAAGCATCCTGTCGGACATGGTGAGAAATGGATCAATGGGATGAAGTCTACATGTTCTGTCATAGATAAGGTGTAAGATTCGTCTTCTCATTTTAGCACTTGTTTCCCCTTACATATTCGGTAAATTACATGGAATGTGGGATACTCCCCTTCTGGCTGAGGAGCTGGGGAGGAGGCAAGCAAAGATCTAAGATCTGTGTTTGTTCAGCCTTCTTACATGGCACTTGGCAGTACTGAAGTACAGGACAGTTATAAGTGAGAAAATATGAAATAGAATTTTAGAAGCAGGAAATTAGCATGAATGAGAGTAAGGTTAAAGATCAAAAGTCCACAGTATTTATAAAATCTTTTTAATCACTATCCAGAAGGAATCCCATTAAAAGTAAAGCTAGGCAATCTGGCTAAGGAGCTGACTCCCTAGCTTCACCTGATAAAATCAAAGATGATAAGAAACATAGAAGAAGTCACTTCCCACCTTTGCAGTCTGACTTAAGTCAGAAACTTAATTAAAAGTAATCCAAATCAGGAAGTAGTCACATCCGCACAGCTCTCACTATATAGGAGTATGCATTGGTGTGGCTTGCCAACACTGATGATTATCTCAAATAAGTGCTAATATTTCCCTTTAAAAGCATGATAAACAGGATGGAATGCCTCCCCAGGCAAGGTAGAAGGAGTAGGAGGTCCCCTGTGTGACACATGAAAGAAATAGGGTAACTCTAATAATAACATGTTATCGGCATTCCACTGACTGCAGAACCCGGGAGCCCAGTTACAGCTGCATTAAACACTGGAAGTTAGTGTAGCAATCTACCCTGCAAACACAGATCTGAAAAATGTTGTTAGCATTGTCTAAGTGGAAATGGCAGCAAAACTTCTTATATCCTAATGCTGCTATCTGCTGCCGAAAGTGAAGCTTGGAAAACTTCACCATGTTTGTCTTTTCCTCCTCTTCCAGCCAGTACCCCCATTATCTCTATCACTGGACTTCTTTTGTTTTGAGAGTTTTTTTTTTATTTATTTAAGATTCATTTTTTGAGAAGTAGAGTTACAGACAGAGGGGGGGAGAGAGAGAGAGAGAGAAAGGTCTTCCATCCACTTGTTCACTTCCCAAATGGCCACAACAACTGGAATTGAGCTGACCAAAGCCAAGAGCCAGGAGCCTCCTCCTGGTCCCCAACAAAGGTGCAGGGGCCCAGACACTTGGGCCATCCTCCACTGTTTCCCAAATTGTGAGCAGAAAGCTGGATTGGAATAGGAGCTGCTGGGACATAAACCGGTGCTCACATGGGATGCTGGCAACGCAAGCTGAGGCTTAGGCTGCTACACAACAACTCAAGCCCCTTGATACAGCGTTAACTGATCATCTCTTCTATGGTTCAGTCTATGTGCATACTTTCTTTTTTAAAGATTTTTATTATTTATTTGAAAGTCAGAGTTACACAGAGAGAGGAGAGGCAGAGAGAGAGAGGTCTTCTATCCGATGGTTCACTCTCCAGATGGCCGCAACAGCTGGAGCTGTGCCTGTCCGAAGCCAGGAGCCAGGAGCTTCTTCCCGGTGTCCCACGTGGGTGCAGGGGCCCAAGGACTTGGGCCATCTTCTATACTGCTTTCCCGGGCCATAGCAGAGAGCTGAATTGGAAGAGGAGCAGCCGGGTCTTGAACTGGAACCCATATGGGATGCCGGTGCTTCAGGCCAGGGTGTTAACCCACTGCGCCACAGCTCCAGCCCCATATGTGCATACTTTCTGTATGTTTTTTACACCCAAATTTGCAGTGCCTGCCCTTGATTCTTTCATGTATTCCACACTCTTGATGCTGGTGCCGCAAGCTGAGGCTTAGGCTGCTACACAACAGCTCAAGCCCCTTGATCCAATGTTGACTGATCATCTCTTCTGTGGTTCAGTCTTCCCAACTTTTCAGTGCGTGCCCCTGATTCTTTCATGTAGGTGACTCCTGAACTGCTTGAATCTAAAATAAACCTTTTACACACACACACACACACACACACACACACACGTAGTCATTCCCTCTTTCTGTCTAGTAATTTCATTTGCCTTATAATAGGCTTTATCTTTTATTAAGATGATAGTATAGAGAGATTACAAAGGGTCACAAGGAAGCTTGGAGAAGTGCTGGATATTTTATTCAGTGTGGTTGTATACTTACGTCAAAACTTACAAATTGTAGTCTTTGAATAGGGACAGTTTGCTGAGTATCATATCCTAATAAAATATTGCTAAAAAGTGTTTCATATTGAAAGGCAATATGCAAAAAAGGTGTTGGTATTTAGTTAGCATTTTCTTTGAATATTTTTCCAGTCTTATATTTTTTATTGAATTATAACACATGGGCAGAATAGTGGCAACTAGCATGTAAGTAAATTATGACACAATGAATGCCCTTTGAGTCCACTATGCAAGTCAAAAGATAAGTTGCCAATACCCAGCAAGTTGTGGTTTACCCTCATATTTTTTTTTTAAATTTATTTATTTGAAAGATTTACAGAAAGACAGAGGCAGAGAGAGAGAAAGGTCTTCCACCTGCTGGTTCACTCCCCAGATGGCCGCAACAGCCGGAGCTGTGCTGATCCAAAGCCAGGAACCAGGAGCTTCTTCTGGGTCTCCCAACTGGGTACAGGGGCCCAAGGACTTGGGTCATCTTCTGCTGCTTTCCCAGTCTATAGCAGAGAGCTGGATCAGAGGTGGAGCAGCTGGGACTTGAACCGGTGCCCATATAGGATGCCGGCACTGCAGACTGAGGCTTTAACCCGCTGAGCCACAGTGCCAGCCCCTACCCTCAGTTTAATCCTTGCCATCTCCTTCCCTCACTATACAGGGTAACTTTACTTTCAGCACTTTAATTCAGTTTTAACTGTTTTTGAACTTCGTATAAATGGAATCACACACATGTTTTCTCTTGTTAGATTTATTAGCTTAGTGTTGTTTTGTGATTCATTCATATTATTGCATGTAACTACATTTCAGATATTTTGCATGCTATACTTTGACATGCAGACACATAATGTATGAATAGACTATATATTCATTGTAGCATTAATAAGATGTTTGGTTTTTCTCCAGCTTCTGTTTACTGCAAATAAAGGTGAACATCTCAGTATAAATGTCTGTGGAATGCTGGTATATATCTTTTGAACACATTTGCATGTATTTAGATTGGGCATATATGTGCCTACTTTAGAAGATAGTGCCAAAGTGTTTTCAAAGGTGGCTCTATCAGCATAAAGTGCCACCACTCCATGAGTTCCAAGAGTTTCCCTTAGTCTCAAATGCTAAGACGTGTTAGGTTTCTTAGTTGCAGTCTCTCTGGTAAATGTACAGTGACTATTTTTTTTTTGTCATTTTAGATTGCAGTTCCCTGATTGCTAATAAGAGCCAGCATATTTGAATATTTTTATTAAACATTTGAGTATCATTTTTTGTGAAACAATACTACCCTGGTCTTACTCTTACCTTTTGAGTTGTCTGTCACTTTTGTAGTGATACTCAGCAGGATATCTTACATACTATGGATAGATCTCACCCTCTGTTTTGCCTTTCATTCTACTACTGTATATGTCCATATATTACTTTTTAATTTAATATAATTTTTTAAGATTTATTTATTATTTGAAAGTCAGAGTTACACAGAGAGAAGGAGAGGTAGAGAGAGAGAGAGCTCTTCCATCCATTGGTTCACTCCCCAATTGGCCACAATTTAGCAACTGTGGATATTTCCCTTCTATTCAAGATGACAAAATTCCTCCTCTGTTACTATCAAGTGGAAGCTTATTGCAAACTTTTCGTGTTTGTGTAGGTCTATAATTCCCTTGGCATTTACTTTTGTATATTTATTTTTGTGCATGCTTATGGTAGGAATCAAATTTCATTTTATTTTTCTGTATGAAGATATAATTGAATTAACAGCATTTGTTCAGGTAATTTTATTTTCTTCATTACTCAGTGGTGCTACTACTTTCACAATAAACCAATTATTCCTAGAGATGTTAAACTATATGAGCTTGCTGATAGTGTTCAATTGACTTGTATGACAGTAAACGGATATCAATCAAACTGCTTTAGTTATAGTAGCTTTGTCATGATAACCAATACAGAAGCTCTCCATTTCCAGTTATCTCCCTTACCCCTCTGTTAACTATTATTGGCTCTTGAGATTTATCTATAAATTTTAGAATTCGTTTCAAAACTCTCTCTCTCTCCCCCTCTCTCCTTCCTCCCCCTTCCCCTGCCTCCATCCCTCTTCTACACACAAAGCTTTATTGGGATCACACTGTATTTCCAAAGCAAACTGGTACTACTGAGATTTGTTTCAATACTGAATCTTTTCTCTTTTACTCTTGATGGTGGTATTTCTTTTATTTAATCTTTTTTAAATTTTTTTATTTATTATTTTTTTTTGACAGGCAGAGTGGACAGTGAGAGAGAGAGACAGAAAGGTCTTCCTTTGCCGTTGGTTCACCCTCCAATGGCCGCCACGGCATGTGCGCAGCGGCCGGCGCACCACGCTGATCCAATGGCAGGAGCCAGGTGCTTCTCCTGGTCTCCCATGGGGTGCAGGGACCAAGCACTTGGGCCATCCTCCACTGCACTCCCGGGCCACAGCAGAGAGCTGGCCTGGAAGAGGGGCAACTGGGACAGAATCCAGCGCCCCGACTGGGACTAGAACCCGGTGTGCCAGTGCCGCTAGGTGGAGGATTAGCCTAGTGAGCTGTGGCGATGGACCCTTTTATTTAATCTTAATTTAGGCATACTGAAAATATTTTAGAAATTTCTCTACCTCACATATCAAGTGTTAGAAATTTTCTTAGGTTATTATCAGTCCTGAAGACATGTGGATCTGGCTCTAGAGCCCATGAGAGTATTTTAGGCATGGAAAGCCAAGACACTCTGGCAAAAAAAAAAAAAAAAAAAAAAAAAAAAAAAAAAAAACTACAACAAACAACAACAACAAACCTAAACGAAAGATCTCTGTGAGCGAGATCCCAGTGGAAAGAATGGGCCATCAAAGAAGGAGGTACCATTCTCTGAAGGGAGGAGAGAACTTCCACTTTGACTATGACCTTGTCTAAACACGATAAGAGTCAGTGAACTCAAAAGGCTTCCATAGCCTTGGCAACTCATGACAAGAGCCTAGGGTGATTACTGATGCCATAAACAAGAGTGTCAATTTGTTAAGTCAACAACAGGAGTCACTGTGCACTTACTCCTCATGTAGGATCTCTGTCCTTAATGTGCTGTACCTTGTGATTTAATGCTATAACTAGTACTCAAACAGTATTTTTCACTTTGTGTTTCTATGTGGGTGCAAACTGTTGAAATCTTTACTTAATATATTTTAAACTGATCTTCTGTATATAAGAGAAATGAAAATGAATCTCGATGTTAATGGAAGTGGAGAAGGAACGAGAAAGGGGAGGGTTGCGGCTGGGAGGGAAGTTATGGGGGGGAGCCATTGTAATCCATAAGCTGTACTTTGGAAATTTATATTCATTAAATAAAAGTTAAAAAAAAGGAAATTTTCTTAGGTTATTGACATCTGTGATGCAATTTGACATGAAAATTTCTTTTTCTACTCCATATTTCTGATACAGAGAAATAAAACTGATGTGCATTTGTATGCATTGGGCTTATAATCAATAACATTAATAAGTTCCTTATTCAAGATTCATTTTCAATTATCTTTATCTATATAGAAGATCAATTCAGTATATATTAAGTAAAGATTTCATCAGTTTGGACCCACACAGAAACACAAAGTGAAAAATACTGTTTCAGTACTAGTTATAGCATTACTTCACATTGGACAACACACTAAGAACAGATCCCACATGAGAAGTAAGTGCAGTGACTCCTGTTGTTGACTTAACAATTTGACACTCTTGTTTATGGTGTCAGTAATCTCCCTAGGCTCTAGTCATGAGTAACCAAGGCTATGGAAGCCTTTTGAGTTCAACAGTTTTGATCTTATTCCGACAGGGTCATAGTCAAAGTGGAAGTTCTCTCCTCCCTTCAGAGAAAAGGTACCTCCTTCTTGGATGGCCCCATTCTTTCCACTGGGATCTCACTCGCAGAGATCTTCCACTTAGGTCTTCCTTTTTTTCCCCCCCAGGGTGTCTTGGCTTTCCATGCCTAAAATACTCTCATGGGCTCTACAGCCAGATCTGAATGCCTTAAGGGCTGATTCTGAGGACAGAGTGCTGTTTAGGACATCTGCCATTCTATGGGTCTGCTGTGTATCCCGCTTCCCATGATGCATCATTCTCTCCCTTTTTGATTCCATCAGTTAGTATTAGCAGACACTAGACTTTGTTGTGTGATCCCTTTGACTCTTAGACCTATCATTGTGATCAATTGCGAACTGAAATTGATCACTTGGACTAGTGAGATGGCATTGGTACATGCCACCTTGTTGGGATTGTATTGGGATCCCCTGACATGATTGTAACTCCACCATTTGGGGCAAGTCCGATTGAGCATGTCCCAAATTGTAAATCTCCTCCCTCTCTTATTCCCTCTCTTGTATTTAACAGGGATCATTTTCAGTTAAAATTTAAACGCCTAAGAATAATTGTGTGTTAATCACAGAGTTCAACCAATAGTACTAGAACAAAACAAAGAGAAAATACTAAATGGATAAAGTATTACATTGTATATCAACCGTCAGGACAAGAGCTGATCAAATCACTGTTTCTCATAGTGTCCATTTCACTTCAACAGGTTTCCCCTTTGCTGCTCAGTTAGTTGTCGCCAATCAGGGAGAACATATGATATTTGTCCCTTTGGGACTGGCTTAATTCACTCAGCATACTGTTTTCCAGTTGCAAATACCAGATTTCATTGTTTTTGACTGCTGTATAGTATTCTATAGAGTACATGTCCCATAATTTCTTTATCCAGTCTACTGTTGATGGGCATTTGGGTTGGTTCCAGGTCTTAGCTATTGTGAATTGAGCTGCAATAAATGTTAATGTGCAGACAGCTTGTTTGTTTGCCAATTTCATTTCCTTTGGGTAAATTCCAAGGAGTGGTATGGCTGGGTTGAATGGTAGGGTTATATTCAGGTTTCTGAGGAATCTCCAGACTGCCTTCCATAGTGGTTTAACCAGTTTGCATTCCCACCAACAGTGGGTTAGTGTCCCTTTTTCCCCACATACTCTCCAGCATCTATTTTTGGTAGATTTCTGAATGTGAGCCATTCTAACCGGGGTGAGGTGAAACCTCATTGTGGTTTTGATTTGCATATCCTGATGGCTAGTGATCCTGAACATTTTTTCATGTGTCTGTTGGCCCTTTGGATTTCCTCTTTTGTTAAATGTCTATTGAGGTCCTTGGCCCATCTCTTAAGTGGGTTGTTTGTTTTGATGTTGTGGAGTTTCTTGATTTCTTTGTAGATTCTGGTTATCAACCCTTTATCTGTTGCATAGTTTGCGAATATTTTTTCCCATTCTGTTGGTTGCCTCTTCACTTTCCTGACTGTTTCTTTTGCAGTACAGAAACTTCTCAATTTGATGCAATCCCAAATGTTAATTTTGGCTTTGACTGCCTGCGCTTTTGGGGTATTTTCCAAGAAGTATTTGCCCGTACCTATATTTGCAGAGTTTCTCCAATGCTCTCTAATAATTTGATGGTGTCGGGTTGTAGATTTAAGTCTTTAATCCATGTTGAGTGAAAGGTAGGGGTCTTGTTTCATGGTTCGGCACATGGAAATCTGATTTTCCCAGCACCATTTATTGAATTGACTGTCCTTACTCCAGGGATTGGTTTTGGATCCTTGATCAAATATAAGTTGGCTGTAGATGTTTGGAATGATTTCTGGTGTTTCAATTCTGTTCCATTGGTCTATCCATCTGTATCTGTATTAGTCCATGCTGTTTTGATAACAACTGCCCTGTAGTATGTCCTGAAATCTGGTATTGTGATGCCTCCAGCTTTGTTTTTTTGTTGTACAAGATTGCTTTAGCTATTTGAGGTCTCCTGTGTCTCCATATGAATTTCAGCATCATTTTTTCCAGGTCTGAGAAGAATGTCTTCAGTATTTTGATTGGTATTGCATTGAATCTGTAAATTGCTTTTGGGAGAATGGACATTTTGATGATATTGATTCTTCCAATCCATGAGCATGGAAGATTTTTCCATTTCTTGGTATCCTCTTCTATTTCTTTCTTTAAGGTTTTGTAATTTTCATTGTAGAGATCCTTACTGTCCTTGGTTATGTTTATTCCAAGGTATTTGATTGTTTTTGTAGCTATTGTGAATGGGATTGATCTTAGCAGTTCTTCCTCAGCCGTGGCATTGCCTGTGTATACAAAGGCTGTTGATTTTTGTGCATTGATTTTATATCCTGCTACTTTGCCAAACTCTTCTATGAGTTCCAATAGTCTCTTAGTAGAGTTCTTTGGGTCCCCTAAATAAAGAATCATATCTTCTGCAAAGAGGGATAGTTTGACTTCTTCCTTCCCAATTTGTATCCCTTTAATTTCTTTTTCTTGCCTAGGAGCTCTGGCTAGATCTTCCAGAACTATATTGAATAGCAGCGGTGAGAGTGGGCATCCCTGTCTGGTACCAGATCTCAGTGGAAATGCTTCCAACTTTTACCCATTCAATAGGATGCTGGCCGTGGGTTTTTCATAGATTGCTTTGATTGTATTGAGGAATGTTCCTTCCAAACCCAGTTTGCTTAGAGTTTTCATCATGAACGGGTGTTGTATTTTATCAAATGCTTTCTCGGTGTCTATTGAAATAATCATATGGTTTTTCTTCTGCAGTCTGTTAATGTGGTGTATCACGTTGATAGTTTTGCGCACATTGAACCATCCCTGCATGCCAGGGATAAATCCCACTTGGTCTGGGTGGATGATCTTTCTGATGTGTTGTTGCATTTTATTGGCCAGAATTTTACTGAGGATTTTTGCATCTATGTTCATCAGGGATATTGATCTGTAATTCTCTTTCAGTGCTGCATCTTTTTCCAGCTTAGGAATTAAGGTGATGCTGGCTTCATAGAAAGAATTTGGGAGGATTCCCTCTTTTTCGATTGTTCTGAATAGTTTGAGAAGAATTGGAGTTAGTTCTTCTTTAAATGTCTGGTAGAATTCAGCAGTGAATCCATCTGGTCCTGGGCTTTTCTTTGTTGGGAGGGCCTTTATTACTGTTTCAATTTCTGTCTCAGTTATGGGTCTGTTTAGGTTTTCTATGTCTTCCTGGTTCAATTTAGGTTGCATGTGTCCAGGAATCTATCCATTTCTGAGAAGTTTCCCTGTTTGCTGGCATACAAGTCCTTGTAGTAATTTCTGATGTGAATGGAATGAGAGAAGGAGCAGGAAATGGGAGCGGTGTGAGTGGGAGGGAAATTATGGGGGGGGCATTGTAATCCATTAACTGTACTTTGAAAATTTATATTTACTAAATAAAAATTTTTTAAAAAAATTTTTCAAATTATTTATTTTCATTTTACTTGAATAGCAGAGAAACAAAGAAGCAAACTCCCCAAATTCCTGAAATAGCCAGAGCTGGCCTGGGGCCAATGCCAAGAGCAGGGAAAGTCAATCCAGTTCTTCTACATGGATAGCAAGGACCAAAGTACTTGAACCTTCACAAAATTGGGAGTTATTGAAATTGCCTTCTCATTGGAGCATTGGAGAGTTTTCTTTTGAAAATCTCCGTATAATTCTTTGATTTACATTTATCAAACCATTCATATTCATTAAAATGACTAATTCATTTTTAAAAAAATATTCATTTGAAAAAATTTATTTTTTGTAGTCAAATAACTTGCACTCATAAATATTTTAAAATAACAGTAAATTTATTTAAATGTTAGATATTTAAAAGTAACAGTAAATTCCTCTTAGGTAAGAATTTCCCAAATAATAAATAAGACTAAAAAGCTAATGAAAATTTCAATTATGAACTAAAATAGTGAATGCATAGTTGTAGTAGAACTCAGAACTAATTCCTTCTCAATCACTTTACATGGGTTTATCCTCTTTGTCCTCCACCCTGTCCCTTCAGCTCTTTGGGTAGTGTATTTTAATGTGCTATGTTAATTAATACATTAATATGATCACCTAATCCCTGTGGGCCCTCAGGTAACATTTTAATAATATATTAGAGGAGTGTAATTTATTTAAGGGAATCTTGGACTATTTTGCTGTGCTTTTGACATTGACCTTGTCTTAAGTTATACCCCAGAGCAGAATTGCGTCATAGAGTGAAACTGTCAGATAATTTCAGTAACCTTCAAATTTATAATAATTTTCCAGATGCTGTCCCAAGAATTCCATTCTTTTCCTAATATAATATATCCTTCAATTCCAGGAAACATCAAAATACATCATGGAAAAATGTTTCCTGCTACAGGTTAAGCATCTCTAATCTACAAATTGGACGTCCCAAATGCCTTAAAATCCATTGTTGTTTGAATGCCAATGTGATGTTACTAGTAGAAAATTCCACTTTTGGTCTTGTGACAGATGGCAGTCTTAATGCAGGTGCACTGAAATACTGTATAAAAATGCCTTTAGGGTGTTTGTAAGATGTATATAAAGCATAAATGAATTGTATGTTTAGATTTGGATCCCATCCTTACTTACTTGCAAATAAATCAGAATCTGAACTAATCCAAAATGTGAAAGAGTTGAGCACCTAAACTTTTTAGAATGGATGCTCAGGGGGCTGGTGCTGTGGCACAGCGGGTTAATGCCCTGGCCTGAAGCATGGGCATCCCATATGGGTGCCAGTTCTAGTCCCGCCTGCTCCTCTTCCAATCCAGCTCTCTGCTGTGGCCTGGGATAGCTGTAGAGGATGGCCCAAGTCCTTGGGCCCCTGCACCCCTGTAGGAGACCCGGAAGAAGCTCCTGGCTCCTGGCTTCGGATGGGCACAGCTCCGGTGTTGCAGCCAACTGGGGAGTGAACCAGTGGATGGAAGACCTCTCTCTCTCTTTCTCTCTCTGCCTCTCCTCTCTCTGTGTAACTCTGACTTACAAATAAATAAATAAATCGGTAAAAAAAAAAGAAGGGGTGCTCAGCCTGTATTTAGGATCTCCATTTTATTCTGTTGGTTCTGGATGTTCCTTTATTGTTCTAAATAGGTAATGACAGGATAGGAGTAAAGAGACATTATCTTTGCTATGTTTAAGCTTATTTATGTAGAGTATTAAATTTCAGTTCAAGATTCTAAAGCAACTTATGCAATGAATGCCTTAAACTTAATTTACTAGTAAGAAAAGATCACGAGAAAAATATTTTGCAGATGCCTGACCATTGTGAACCATTGTGCTTTCAAGAGCTTCCTAGAAGCAAATGGGGTTAGAAGTGAAATTTAAGTCTTCTGTACCTTCCAAGTTCACTGCCACATTTATTTATTAGTACCTTTCGTGTTTGACCATCATACAATTAATTTAACCTATTGAAAATGCATATAAATTTTTTCCAGTTTACTGTATGGTAGTGTAATTCAAAATTTGATGAAGATGACCAGACTTTAATAATCTAATTTCTGAGATAAGGCAAAAGAGAAAAGATACATATACTGTAATTACATGAATTTGCATATATATCTATTATGTATATTCAGAATTGTGACATACTTATAGATACTATAATTACATTCATGTGTGGAGACAAGAATAATTCAAGAGTTCATGATAGATTAGGGAATTTATGAGTTTAATCACCAAAAAGTACTTTGAAAGACATTGCAATTGAACTATATCTATGTTTCTTTCACTTAATATAATATTTTGAATTTGACATTATACATGCAAACTACCTCTTGGAAATATTACGATTCTCTGCACTGTAGAGATGCTTCAAGTAATTTCCAGAAGACCACAAAATTCTGTTAAAAGATGAAGACATTAAAAGCACATCAAGTAGATTAGAAATGCCATTGTGAAAGTTACTTAAAATTACTACTGGTGGCAGTTTACTAATGTATGGTGCAGAATTGTAGATTACTGCGAGAAGGCAAACTTCAATACATTACTAAAAATTGTAGCAGCAAAATATATGTGAATATGAATTACAAAAAGAGTAGGGAGAGTACACTCATCAAATATATTTCCACATCAGCTTGATTTGCAGTCACATGGAACGGGAGAACAGAAACTTTGAGTTTGTAAGACTGAGAAATAAATTTATTAGAACGTGTGAAAAATGCCATTTTTCTGCCCAGTTGTATTTTGCATGTGATTTGCTTCATGTATTCCTCTCACAAGTCTTATGAGCATTAAGTATTCTGAGTGTAGAGACTTAAATAAAACTCATCAGCAGATTGTCCAGAGTAAGAAAATACTGTTCCTATTAAGTTCCTGGCTTTTTCTTTCCATGGACAGCAATTAGAAGAACTAAGCAACTCTTTCACATGGTAAATGTTTTCAAAAAGACTAATAATGGCACCCAAGTGAGAATGTGGGTTCTTTGTTTGCTGCCTCTTCCTGGTTCAGGGACAGCATCCATTTCTCTTCCAGGTACAGGGAACTTCAAGGGTCACATGAGCAGTTTTCCCAAATGTGATGCCCAAGCCACCTCTTCAGAGAATTTGATTTCCTTGGTTTGGGTACAACTTTATCTCTCTTCCCTCCCCACCCCCTCCTCTGGGTCTGTCTGACTCTGTCAGTGTCTTTCTCTCTCTTAATTAAACTCATTAGCATGGGAGTATGTAAGTCATCAGCTAAGAATCACTAGCCTGGAGGCTGCTTTGTGCTTTGACAGTTCCTTTTTCAGGGTTCCAACACTTACTTGGTAGGAGTGTATTTCCCATTCTGAATTTACAAGAAATTTAGATTCTTCTCTGGTAAAATATTTTTATTTGAACTTGTTCATATATTTTCAATAATCACCTTATAGAGTCCTAGAAGCATGGTCTTTAGTGGTTTTGAGCCTTGGCAGCTTTTGATAGAGATCAAATAGTTAATCTCAAAGTGACAGATATTTGCTACCTGGACCCAGCAATGATCTTGGCAATTTTTCTTTAAGAATATGCTTTTCCTTTATTCAATGAGGGTCAGCTCTGAGAGTCATTAAAACTGCTGTGTGCATCACTGAACTGTTAATACCTGTTTATTGTCCTTTAGCTTGGGAGCTGTTCCCTTTGAAAATGTAAATGATGACTCTCTTGAGGATATTTTTACATTTGAATGTTATCAATACTCAGTCAGTAATCCTGACTATTCTCACAAGTAAAAATATTTATAACAATTAATTTCATCTCAACTGTAGGGAAAACTTCTTTTTTAATTTTTTAATTTTTATTTATTTGTTTGAGAGGTAGAGTTATAGACAGTGAGAGATAGAGACAGAGAGAGAGGTCTTCCTTCCATTGGTTCACTCCCCAGATGGCTACAATGGCCAGAGCTGAGCCGATCTGAAGCCAGATGTAAGGTCCTGGGTTTCAGCACCAATGTAAGGCCACCACAAAACACACCAGACACCAGAGTGAGGGAAAGGGTTTATTGGGAAAACCCAGCAAACTGGAGGGAAGGGGCAAAGAAGGAAAAAGAGGAGGAGAGTGTGAAAGAGAGAGAGAGAGACAGAGGAGAGAGAGTGAGCAGGAGAGAGGGGCGAGAAAAACCGAGAGGGGAGCAAGCCAAGAGAGAAAATGAGCAGGAGAGAAGAAAGAGCCACGTGTTCAGGAATAGGTCCTTTTCAAAGTTCG
This sequence comes from Oryctolagus cuniculus, assembly GCF_051225735.1. Taxonomy (NCBI): domain Eukaryota; kingdom Metazoa; phylum Chordata; class Mammalia; order Lagomorpha; family Leporidae; genus Oryctolagus; species Oryctolagus cuniculus. Next base: position 54,161,271 of record NC_142872.1, read on the forward strand.
CCGGAGGGTGGGCAGGGAAGTAGGAGCAGCGAATCCCATTAGGATGGGGGTAGAGCTTGACCACTATGGTTGGGCCATGTGGCCACCTGGCATCCAGCAATGGTGGCGAGGGCTAGAGCCTAGGATAGTGTCAGGGTGCAGATTGTGCCATAGATAAAACTGTGCCATTTTCCTAACACAGGAGCCAGGTGCTTCTTCCTGGTCTCCCATGCAGGTACAAGGGCCCAAACACTTGGACCACCTTCTACTGCTTTCCCAGGCCATAGCAGAGAGCTGGATTGGAAGAGGAGCAGCTGGGACTAGAATCGGTGCCCATGTGGGATACCAGCGCCATAAGTGTAGGATTAACCTACTGCACCACGGAGCCAGCCCCCAGAACTTTATGTTCCATCTTTATATTTTATGTGTTTATGATTATATTTCTCATTATTAAAAAAATGATTTTTCAGGCCCAGTGCTATAGCGTAGTAGGTTAAGCATCTGCCAACAGTGCAAGTATCCTGTATGCTGATTTGAGTCCCAGCTGCTCCACTTCTGATCTAGCTCACTGCTGATAGCCTGGGAAGGTATTGAATGATGGCGCATGCACATGGGCCCCTGCTACCCTGTGGGAGACTGAGAAGAAGCTCCTGGCTTCTAGCTTTGGATTGGCCTAGCTCTGGCCATTGTGGACATTTGGGGAGTGAACCAGTGGCTGGAAGACCTTTCTATGTCTTTCCCTCTCTCTCTTTGTAACTCTGCCGCTCAAGTATATAAATAAATCTTTAAAAGATGATTTTCCTCAGAATTTAAATCACACGATAGCTTAAATACTTTTAACATTTTTCTAACCAATTCTTTGTCATTGATTCTCAACTTTTTTCTTTATTTTCTTATACGTGTGCCTGGGCTATGGTTACCTACTACTAACACACACATACCCACACACAACTTTGATATCATAGATGAAAGTATATTGACAATGCTAACTTATTTATTCAATTATAGAATGCATCTTGTGTTTTTCAAATTCTGTTATTACCGTCCTATACTCAGAAACTTTCTGTCACATCTCTTATCTCTGTTCCTTCCCTCTCTAAGTTCCTTTCATGACCATGTATCCCCCTCTCCCAACCCCAGGTTCCATCTTTCAGATCTGTTTCTGATGTTGACCTCAATCTTCCCTATGGCAAAGCATCCTTGTTTTTTGATGTAGTAAGTTGGTTCCAATTTTTGATGACGGTCATTTATTTTCTAACAATGGTGAGCAGAGTAAGATCTTAGCATGGTGGGACCGACATGGTACAAAGATTCATGTGGCTAGCAAGGTGAGTGACATACTGAGATTAGAAGCCACTTGTACTATAACAGGAGGAACAAACCATGTATCTCAAGTGATGATATTTGCTGCTATCACAGGAGGCTCTAAATAAGATGTGGATAAAAAGAAATTTTAAAACTTCCACTTTTGCATACAACATATGTTGTACATGTATTCTACACTCCATGCTTCAGTATAGTGGTTAAAACAGCAGCTCTTGATTGTTCAAGATAATTGTTTATGAATAATAGAAATAGATAGCCAATCATCTTTAATTTCCTAAAGACAAATACAAAGGAAAACAATTAATTTTGACACTTCACACAAACAAGTATATCATGAGCCTCCAATTTGTTTTATAGTTGAAAACTTAAGAATTGGGTGATAAAGCCCTGACTATGGCTTCCAGAGCCCTGTAGTCTGTGCAGCAGCACGCTGTTATAACGTCTGCTCCACTCTTTCCTACCATATATTTTTTTTTGACAGGCAGAGTTAGACAGTGAAAGAGAGAGAGAGACAGAGAGAAAGCTTCCTTCCATTGGTTCACCCCTCAAATGGCTGCTACAGCCGGCGCACTGTGCTGATCTGAAACCAGGAGCCAGGTGCTTCCTCCTGGTCTCCCATGCGGGTGCAGGTCCTAAGGACCTGGGCATCTTCCACTGCATTCCTGGGCCACAGCAGAGAGCTGGCCTGGAAGAGGAGCAATCGGGACAGAATCCAGTGCCCCGACCGGGACTAGAACCCGGGGTGCAAGGATTAGCCTAGTGAGCTGCGGCGCAGGCCACCTACCATATATTTTATTCAGCCCACATCCTCAGAGTTTTATGTGACATCATACTGTTTAGGTCCTACATTAGTTCATCATAACTCTCTGATTTGCACATGCAATTTGTGTTCATATCATTGTTTTCTCAGTACTTGACCCAGCGGGTGACCCGTAGTAAATTCTCCATTAACTTAACATAGTGCCTGACCCATAATAAGTTCTCCATTAATATTAGTTAAATTACTTTGATGACCAGGAAGCAGTCACAATTTAGTGCATGTGAAATGTCAACATATTAAATGAATATGTGGCTGTCTTGGATCTAGGAGACACAGGAAACACCCCAGCAGGATGAGTAAATGAAGGTGGAAATGCAGCAGAATTGTAAGAGTAAAGATTCGTTATTCTGCTCTTACGTTCTTTTAACAGACTGCGCTGTGGGTAGGAACTGAATTGTAAACCTGGCCTTGGGCCAAATTCCCCTGAGATCTAGGAATTGCTGACAGCTACAGATACTTGTTGCCTTTTTAGACTGAGCCATAAAGGACTGAAAATAGACACAGGAAATACCCGTTCTGGAGTGCTTTAACATAACTGTCTATTAACTGTATTTTAGTTTATTTCTTTCCATTGATCATAGGCACATAAAGTGCAAATATCATTTCAATCAATATTCACCCTTTTTATTGCGATTGAAGAGTAAAGTAAAGCTACTATTTGAATGAGTACATATTTTGGGCCTTAGATTGAAAAATTGGCTCTTGCTAGAGTGATGCTAGGCTGAAGTACCTCTATTTCAGTCTAGAAGGATAACAGTTTGCCTTATATAAATGGTCATTTATTTAGTTTTCACATGTGAAGTTGTGTGTTTGCATTACTTTCAATTTTACATTAAAGTAAGTTAATTATCCTGGAACAATGCGAAATTTTTATTTAAAGCCAACTTAAGCCTTGGATAATCTTCAAGGGGCTTAATTGAAAATCAATGGGTCTCTCTCAGAACCTGTGTAGTGTAAGCAGCATTTGTCTCCACAGTGTCTGGTGCTTACAGCATGCTGTTATTGGCCCTTCCATAGACGTTAGCATTTGGTACAGAGCTCCATTTGAAAGGTTTGGAGAATTCTCAGTCATACGATAGCATTTTAAACATTAACGGTGAGTTTGAACTTCTAAGTGTTGATTTCAAATTCTGGTTCTGACTTTATCAAGGTATACCAGGCCAGGTGGAATTATCAAGCTCCCTTGCAGGCTTAATTCTTCATCTATAACAAGTAACAAATAACCCTATAAATAGTATATGTCACACATTTCCTGTTTCATATTTATACGAGTTGTACATTAATGTGGTTTTAGTAGTGCTAGGTAAGATATGCAAATAGATTCCTACTGTTACCTTCTATTCCATCTCCCTAAAAATAACCATTTTCAGTTCTTTTGGCTCATTAGTGTTTACTGCCATTCCTTTAGCTAAATTATCTTAACACTGTCCAGTGTAGAGCATGGTCTGTTGTCTTTTCTCTATATAGTGGGCGCAGTTTCCTATATATCTACCCCTGACTCCTAGTTCTCATCACCATCAGGGTTAGCTCAAATGCTTTTTCTTTCTTGCACAACATTTTGCTTAATGCTAATATTGATTGTTTTGTTGGTTTATTTGAAGAGTTAGCTAGAAATACTATCAAAGCACTTCAACTTGGGTGTCTCAAATAGTAGAAATTTGTTTTCTCAGTTATGAAAGCTGCAAGTCCAAAATAAAGGTATCAGAAGGCTTGGTTTGTTCCCAGGCCTCTCCTTTGGCCTGTAGATGCCTGTCTTCCCACTCTGGCTTCACATGGTCTTCTCTCTGCTCTTGAGAGGGCGCAGTTTTTCTCTTCACGTAAGGGTACTGGTTGCGTTGGATCGCTGCCTTCTCTGATCACCTCATTTTAATTCAACAGCCTTTTTATCTCAGTCTTCTGAGGCTGTCACGTTTTGAGGTGTACCCAATATAAGAACTTCAGCATGGGAGTCAGCCTATATCAACTTTCAAGGAAATCCTCAACTTGCAACAGGTGGTATAACTCTCTGCCCCAGATGCTTACAGTATGTCAGCTGTTCTGTCCATTTCATTTTGCCATGAGAGTTTCTCACAGAGCACCCAGCTCTAAGGAATCCATTCTTAGCTGTTATATGAGAATCACTTCTGTGATCATCTTGGGAATAACATTCACTTCTCTCCTTTGTTGAATGACTCATTTCCCACATTTCATGATTATTCCTTAGTTTTGGGGAATCACAGTCTTAAATGGTTTCCCAAAATGAGCTTTATAAGAATTAAAAATGTTGATCACAAAAAGGCTGAAGATACTTTTCATACCTAGATATGCAGAGAAAAGTTTGGCTAGCTGTAAAATTTTGGTTCAGAATAAGTTTTCTCTAGAATTGTGAAGATACTTCTTCATTGCATTATAGCTTTCAGATACTATTTGAAAACTCTGAAAATAGGGCTGGCGCCTCGGCTCACTAGGCTAATCCTCCGCCTTGCGGCGCCGGCACACCGGGTTCTAGTCCCGCTCGGGGCTCCGGATTATGTCCCGGTTGCCCCTCTTCCAGGCCAGCTCTCTGCTGTGGCCAGGGAGTGCAGTGCAGGATGGCCCAAGTGCTTGGGCCCTGCACCCGCATGGGAGACCAGGAGAAGCACCTGGCTCCTGACTTCGGATCAGCGCGATGCGCTGGCCGCGGTGGCCATTGGAGGGTGAACCAAACGAAAAGGAAGACCTTTCTCTCTGTCTCTCTCTCTCTCACTGTCCACTCTGCCTGTCAAAAAAAAAAAAAAAAAAAAAAAACCTGTGAAAATAAATGAGTTTTTTTTTGTTGGGTATTTTACATACCTCCTTTTTTCCCTCCCTCTGCTTGCCCCTCCCCTTCCCTGCCTCCCTAGCTCAAATCTATGAAAGTTTTGTTATAATTTTGTTTTAGGTCAGTTCTTTAAAAATTCGTGAGCATGGTCCTCACTGAGAAGCATACCAACAATTTAATTATCTTCACTGATGACGAGATACATTGATGATGAGTTAATCTCTTTCAGCAAGTTAGGGATCCTCCTCATCAGTTTTAGTCTTTATTTTAATGCTCATCAGAGCCTCTAGAGAAATTTCTAGGGGCTGGTGCTGTGGCTTGACAGGTAAAAGACACTGCCTACCATGCCTGCATCCCATAGGGGCGCCGGTTCAAGTTCTGACTGCTCCACTTCCAATCCAGCTCTCTGCTGTGGTCTGGGAAAGCAGTGGAGGATGGCCCAAGTCCTTGCGCCCCTGCACCCACGTGGGAGACCTGGAAGAAGCTCCTAGCCTTGCATCAGCACAGCTCTGGCGTTGCAGCCATCTGGGGAGTGAACCAGTGGAGGGAAAACTTTTCTCTCTCTCTGCCTCCCTGTAACTCTGCCTTTCAAAAAAATAAGTAAGTCTTTTTAAAAGGTTTCTAGAAGTGTTTTGCTTTTTATGTGAAGGCCTACTTGCTAAATTTCTATATTGAATCAATAGTTCATAATAGTTTTTTCTTATTTTTTTTGACAGGCAGAGGTAGACAGAGAGAGAGAGAGAGTGAGAGAGAGAGAAAGGTCTTCCTTCCATTGGTTCACCCCCTAAATGGTCCTATGACCGGTGCACTGCACTGACCCAAAGCCAGGAGCCAGGTGCTTCCTCCTGGTCTCCCATGTGGGTGCAGGGCCCAAGCACTTGGGCCATTCTCCACTGCCCTCCTGGGCCACAGCAGAGAGCTGGACTGGAATAGGAGCAACTGGGATAGAATCTGGCACCCCAACCGGGACTAGAACCCGGGGTGCCAGCACTGCAGGCGGAGGACTAGCCAAGTGAGTCACGGTGCTGGCCAATAGTAGTTTTATTTTAAGGTTGGTGTTGCAAAACATATTTTCATGAGGTGTATGGCCGTTTGTGTATGTTCTTTGAGAAATGGCTGTTTCATTTCTTTGCCCATACTTTACTTGGTTTGTTTTCTTTTGGTTGAGTCGCAGAACTATTTTTCCACACTCTTGATACTAAGTCCCCACCAGGTATAATTTGAGAATACATTTTCCCATTGCATTGGTTATTTTTGTCTCCCTCATGTTAGTATAATGGCACCATCTTACTTGTGGCATCATATATGCCCAGACACCATCTTAGGCCCTGGTTCCTATCACCATGTTGCATGGTAAGCTTTGGCCCTAAACCTCATGGTCCAACCACCGGTGTCAGCTTTACCCCCACCCTAATGGGATTCGCTACTCCTACTTCCCTACCCGCACCCTGACAAAGAGATACTAGGACCCGCTTCCTGGATATGTGTTCTCTTTTTCTTTCTTCACCCCCAATAAACCCTTTCCTTACTCCACCAGTGTTTGGCGTGTTTTGTGGCAACCTATCCCTCTTCCTAGTATAATTTGATGCACAACCATTTTTAATTTTGATATCAAAATTTATCTTTTTTTTTCCTATTGTTTTTGTGCTTTTGAGGTCATATCCAAGAAATTGTCAAATCTATGGCAGAAAGATTTTCCATACATTGTGTAATGTTTGAAGTTTAAGATTTTATATTTAAGTGAACTTTGTAAATGCTATGAGATAATGATGCCACTCAAGATGTTAGGTGTGAATTTGGTTTTCTCTGCTGTTTCTTTAAAAAGATTGTCCTTTCCTCCATTAAGTGATCTTGGTACCCCTGTCAAAAATCATTAAACCATATAGGTAAGGTTTTATTTCTGAGATACTTTGTTTCATTGCTCGATGTCTCTTTCTTTAGATCACTACCATACTGTTTTGATTCCCGTATCTTTGAAGCCAGGCAATGTGAGAACTCCGTATTTGCTCATTTTTTTTTTAACTATTTTGGCTATTCTTGGTTTCTTGAGATTTCACAGGAGTTTTAGGGTTGATTCTATTGGACTTTTGTTAAGAATTGTATTTTATTTTTAGAGTAATTTGAATAGTATTGATATATTGATAATACTAAGTCTCCAAATCCATGAACACTTGTGTCTTTTGTTGTTCATTTTAAGTATGCTTCAGCTTTCAACATGTAAGTCTTTTTTCCTGCTTCGTTAAATTCACTCTTTAGTATTTCATACTTTCTGCTGCTATTGTTTTAAAAGATTTTATGTATTTATTTGAGAGGTAGAGTTACAGACAGTGAGAGGGAGAGAGAGAGAGAAAGGTCTACCTTCCATTGGTTCACTCCCCAAATTGCCACAACTGCCAGAGCATCGCTGATCTGAAGCCAGGAGCTAGGTGCTTCCTACAGGTCTCCCATGTGGGTGCAGGAGCCCAAGCACTTGGGCCATCTTTGACTGCTTTCACAGGCCACAGCAGAGAGCTGGATCAGAAGAAAAGCACCCCGGACTAGAACCGGCGCTCATATGGGATGCTGGTGCTGCAGGCAGAGGATTAACCTACTGAGCCATGGCACTGGCCCCCTGGTGCTATTTTTAAATGGAAATTTTTCTTAATTTCCTTCTCAGATTATTTGCATCTACTATTTAGAATGTTTATTTATTTTTTTTTAATTTTTTTTTTTTTAAACAGGCAGAGTGGACAGTGAGAGAGAGAGAGAAAGGTCTTCCTTTGCCGTTGGTTCACCCTCCAATGGCCGCCGCGGCCGGCGCACTGAGGCCAGCGCACCCCGCTGATCCGATGGCAGGAGCCAGGAGCCAGGTGCTTTTCCTGGTCTCCCATGGGGTGCAGGGCCCAAGCACCTGGGCCATCCTCCACTGCACTCCCTGGCCACAGCAGAGAGCTGGCCTGGAAGAGGGGCAACCGGGACAGAATCCGGCGCCCCAACCGGGACTAGAACCTGGTGTGCCGGCGCCGCTAGGTGGAAGATTAGCCTAGTGAGCCGCGGCGCCGGCCTAGAATGTTTATTATTAGTAGTTAGAAATGTATGCAGGGGCTGGTGCCTCGGCACACTAGGTTAATCCTCTGCCTGCGGCTCCAGCATCCCATATGGGCACCAGTTCTAGTCCTGGTTGCTCCTCTTCCAATCCAGCTCTCTGCTGTGGCCCGGGAAAGCAATGGAGGATGGCCCAAGTCCTTGGGCACCTGCACCCGCATTGGAATTTTTCTTGAAATTTTTCTATATTTTTGAAATATTTTTAAAAGATTTTATTTATTTGAGAGGTAGAGTTATAGAGAGAGAAAGACAGAAAGGAAAGTTTTTTCATCCTTTGGTTATTCCCCAAATGGCCACAAAGAGTGGAGCTGAACCTCTCCAAAGCCAGGAGGCAGGAGCTCCTTTGGGTCTCCCACTCGGGTACAGGCGCCCAAGCACTTGGGCTACCTTCCATTGCTTTCTCAGGCCATAAGCAGAGAGTTGGATTGGAAGAGGAGCAGCTGGGACATGAACCTGTGCCCAAATGGGCTGCTGGTGCCACAGGTGAGGGTTTAGTCTACTATGCCAAAGTACAGGCCCCAGAAAGATTTTTTTTTAGAAGACAGAAATTGGATGGTGATGCACTGAGTGTATATTAATTTTTGTCTTTTAGGTATAGAAGTTGTATTCCTGAAAATGTGGTAAATTTATTAGCTTTTGTGGAATCTTAATCATTTTTAACATATGAGATTGTACTGGATATGAACAGACATGGTTTTACTTCTTCATTTAGAGAGTGGATGTCTTTGTTACTTATGTCTCATTTCTCTGGCTCTCATTTCCAGTACTATGGTGAAAAGAAGTGATAAAAGCACTAATTGTTTGTTTATTCTGTATCTTAGAGGAGAAGCCTTTACTGTTTGCACAGTGTTAAATTTCATGTGATCTTTATTTATTTCAAGTATTTTCCCTCCGTTCTTTGACTATTTTGCTCCTGAAAGGTGTTGAATTTTGTCTAATACTAATACTTTTTTGCATCAATTCAGATAGTGTGTTTTATTATTCACCATTTAGTTAATATAGTATATTACATTTATTGATTTGTGTGTGTTGAACCATTCTTGCATTCCAGGAATAAGTTCCATTTGCTCATGATGTTTAACTATTCTACAAGAAGCTGAATTCAGTTGGCTAGTCTTTACTCGATAAGGTATGCATGAATCTTTATTAGAGATATCACTACAAGCATTTTACAAATTATTTTTGTGATACCTTATTTTGTGGGTTTTGTTTCAGGGTAATGCTATGCTAACTAAATAAACTGGGAAGTGTTTTCTTCTCTTTATTTGTTTAGAAGCGTATGAAAGACTTCTACTAACTCTTCTTCCCTTGCTTTGAAGAATTTACCAATGAATGTGTCTCATTCCATGAGTTTCCTCCTTAGGATGCTTTTTATGTTCATTCAACATCTATTCGACATCTGTTTGGATTTTCTGTAATTTCTTACTCAGTCTTGGTGAGTTCTGTGTTTCCAGGAAGGTGTCTCTAAGCTCTCCAATTCATTGGTATGCACTTGCTCAAAGTGCTTGTCATTCTTCCTTATTTCTGCCTTATGCTTAGTAGAGTTCTCTCTTTCGTTTCTGAATTTACTGTTTTCTTCTCTTTTTTTTTTGTAGTGAATCTGGCTTACAGTTATTTAGTTTGGTGGTTCATTTCTTCATTGAGTCAATATTTAGTTTTACTGGTTTTCTATTTTGGCTTTCTCTGGCTTTTGTTTATTTGTTTTCTAATCTTGGTTATTTCTTCCCTGCATCAGGTTGAGTTTAGTTTACTCTTTATGATTTTCTAAAGTAGAAATGTAGGTTTACAGCTTAAGTTTTATATTCTTTGTTAAGGTAAACATTTCCAACTATAACCTTTATTCTGCACACTGCTTTTACTGCTTCTCTAAGTTTCTTAAGCCATTTGTTCCTTTGCATTTCTCTGAAGACATTTTCTTCCTTCTTTGATTTCTTCTTCTTTGGCCTGTTGATTTTTAGAGAGTGTGCCATTAAATCCAGTTATTTGTTGATTCTCAGCTCTTCCTCTGATGCTCATTTCTGGTTTCACACCCTGATGTTTGAAAAAACACAGTATGATTTCAGTGCTTTTACATTTTTAGGACTCTGTGTATGGCCAGGCATATGATCTACCTTGAGGAATGTCCTTCAGAAAACTGTGTTGATCTATTATTGTTTGGAATGTTCTGTGTATACTTGCGAGTCTGACATGTCTATAATGCTATTCCAGTCCTTCCTTATTGATCTTTTTTCCCTATTATTGAAAAAGAGTTTGGAAACTTTCTGTTATCTTAAAGCTTCCTATTTCTCTTTCATTTCTGTCAATTTATACTTTATGTACTTAGATGCTTAGGTCCATATGTTTGGGTGAGTTTTATAAATTCTTAGCAAGTTGATTGTGTTATCATTGTATAATATCCTTTGTCTCCTTTAACAGTTTTGGCTTAAGTGTGTTTTGTCTGTTATTTAAAATAGCCACCACCATTATCTTTAACTTACTATTTCCATGGAATGTCATTTCCAACCCTTTCACTTTCAATCTGTGCATTCCCTTCAGTCTAAAATGAATCTCTGAGCTCAGTGACTAAGTCACAGCTTAGAGTAGTCACAACCCCATATCAGCATGCCTAGCCTGAGTCTTCCTCCATTTCGGATCTATGTACCTGCTAATACATGTCCTGGGAGGCAGCAAATGATCATTCGACTTCTAGAGTCTCTGGAACATTGAGTCTATGTGGGAGACCCAGGTTGTGTACTATGCTCCTGGCTGTGGCACTCTCATTCTCTATATCTGCCTTACCCCTTAACTTGTCTATCTGCCATTCAAATAAAATTAAAATAAGTTATAGGTAACATATATTTAAATGCTTACAATATGTTTATCTGTTCTGCAAATATACTCTTTTGAATGGGGAGTGCCATGGACACACCATATGGTATCTCCTCCCCTCAAAATCCACCAACCTCTAAGATGGGACTTTTGAGATTCAGGGATTTTAGGAGGTAATTAGGTCATGAGGGTGAAGAGCTCATAGTGGAATTACTGCCTTATCAGAAGAGACGTATTCCCTTTCTTATTCCCTATACACACACTAAGGAAAGACCCTGTGTCCCCTATGGGCAGTACATGGAGACAGCCCTCAACAGGAACATTTGGCCCCTTTGTCATGGATTTGCCAGCCTCTGATGATGTGAAAAAATGAATTTCTGTTGTTTTAAGCCACTATATGCTTTTTTCATATGGGAGCCCAAGCAGTCTGAGGCAGAAATTGATACCACACAGTTGAATGCTCCTACAGCAAATGCCTGCAAGTGTGGAGACAGCTTTGAAACCCTGTCATGGGTAGAGACCAGAAATGCTTTGAGGTACATGCTGTAAGTGCTGATGTTGCTATGAAGGAATTTTTAAAGGTGGTCTGGTGACAGTTCAGGGAATGTAGAGAGCTGGCGAGAGATCTTCTGTCTTCTCAGAGAACATGGAAACAAATCATGAGCAGATTGTTGACAGGAATATGAATGGTAAAGACTGTTCTGATGAGATCTCTGATAGTAATGAGGAACATGCTATTGCAAACTGTAGGAAAGGCCATCCTTGTTAGAAAGTGCCAATGAACATGTCTGACCTATGTCACTGCTTGAGCTTAAAAAAAAAAAAAAAGAGGGAGGCATGAAAGTGGAAGAATAAGAAGACATTAAGTAGATGATTGTAAGATTTGAGCACTCATCATTTTTCAGGATGAAAGATAATGAAATTAAGAGCCTATATTAAAAGTGACTCTTGGCCAATGATAATTGTATGGCAAAAACAGTATTTTGAAAGAATTAAAAAATTTAGATCCCCTCCACAAATAGAAAATACATCTTAGTCACTGAGTATTTTTAAAAATGCCTTTGCAAATGTAAGAGTTTTTTTAAGCTAAGTTTCTATTATGATAAAGGTAGATTGCACAAACTAAATTAGAGGAAAGGAACACAATACTTATAATGCTGCAGCTTTAAAAAAAAGACTTTTTGTCCTGTAATCATAGCGTAGCTCAGAGCAGGAGAATACTTTTGAAGTAATTCATAAAAAATTAGCTTCAGTTTGTTTCTTGTATAATAACTATCCTTATTTATTAGCACAATGGTAATTATCTAGTTATGTTAAAATCCATTAAATATATTGCATATTAAAAATTCTAAAAGTAATAATAATTAGGATTCAGAGAATGTTAAAATAAGTTAACTCACATTGGTACTACAGTAAGTTGCTTGATTAGATAGTATGCTACTTATTACATTAATTATACTGCGTATTGATGTAATGCCAAAATGTCTGCTCATTTATCTGTTGGAATACCTACACAACAATTATTCTATACAATACCTAAAACCGGTATCTTTCCTCAGTTGTACAATGCCTTTTGACAGTGTGATAACACAGCTCTGTGAGTTTTGGCAATCTGCCAGGAAGCATTGCTATTTGCAAAAGGGAAAAATCTTGTCTTTCTGTGTGTCTATGTATATCTTTATGCTCGAAAGCAGAGTCATTTACATTTTCTTATGCCAAGTGATACTCTGGCAGGCTGGTTTTTTGTGAGGATTGAGACTGTAAAAAACTGCTTTGCAATATGAAGGTACAAAATTGCAAAGCGTTGTGTCTTTCGAGGTATTTTGTGATGCAAGTTTGTGTTGAAAATTATATCTCCACTAGTTGGGGTGGTGAACATCTGACACATGGACAGTAATGCCCACTCTGTTATAAACTTGTATGTGCACATTTCCTGTCATTCTTTAGTTTTGTCAAGTTTCAATTACTGTGTGAATATTTTAAAATGTTTAAAAAAGAGTTTATTACGACCAGACCCTTTTCTGTTTATGGCAAGAAAGTTGGAGACTTTTCTCTCCCACATCGATTATCTGCATACAAGTGTGAATCACAACATACACAGTAATAACAACACTCAGTCTCCATGTATTTTTCAAACATGGGCTGTAAAGCGAGAAAGGGTTGAAGAAAAGCAGTAGGAGAATGACGGAAGAGAGAGAGAAGGGGAGGAAGAAAGAGGTAACAGTATAGAATAAGCCATGGAAATAGCACTTGTTGGACACTTCCTTTGGTTGGGAATCCCATTCCATTATAACTAAGGCTATACAGGGAACCTGTCCTAATGAAGCACAATTTTTAAAAAAAATAATATCTTTTCATTATGAAAATTTTCAAAGATTTACTTATTTATTTGAAAGGTAGAGTTATATAGAGAGAAGAGAAGCAGAGAGAGAGAGAGAGAGAGATGTCTTCCATCCGCTGGTTTACTCCCCAGTTGGCTGCAGTGGCCAGAGTTGTGCTGATCTGAAGCCAGGAGCCAGGAGCTTCTTCTGGGTCTCCCTCGTGGGTACAGGGGCCCAAGGACTTGGGCCATCTTCTACTGCTTTCCCAGACCATAGCAGAGAGCTGGATTGGAAGTGGAGCAGCCGGGACTCAAACCGGTGCCCATGTGGGATACTGGCACTGCAGGCAGCAGCTTTACCCACTATGCCACAGCACTGACCGCACTATGAAAATTTTAAAACATGAATAAAGTAGTTATGGCATAAGTAAACCTCATAAATGTATCATCTGAAATTAGCAGCTAAAATCTTGCTTTGTTTACTTCCATGTGTTTTGTCTTAAGCTGATGTAGAGCAAATCCCTATTCATAACACATTACTCCAAAACACTTCAATATGCCTCTGGAAAATATGAGAACATTTTTATGCCTATTGGTGCCTTTTTGGTTTATATATCAAACTATACTTTCCATTCACTTTTAAAACAGTGTCTAAATAGCATATGACCTTGAGACTATTTTCACATTAAATTATCCTGCCCATCTCTTTTTGCTAGTTCATCCTCCTCTTTCTTCCTGGCCACTCATTTTTATTCTTTTCTGTTTTTTTTTTTTTTTTTTTAAAGCAAACACTATATCCTCTGAGTGTGTGTGTGTGTTTGTATGTACAGCTACAATTTTTGAATTTATTTAAAAGATTATTTATTTGTAAGGCAGATTTAGAGAGAGAAGGAAAGACAGAGAGAGCAATCTACCTGCTGGTTTACTTCCCAGATGGCTGCATTGTCCAGAGATGAGCCAGGAAAAGGCCAGGAGCCTAGAACTCCATCCTGGTCTCCCACATGGGTGGCAGGTGCACAACTACTAGGGCCATCTTCTGCTGCCTTCCCTGATGCATTAGTAGGGAGCTCGCTTAGCAGTAGAACAGCCAGGACTCGGATTGGTGCTCATATGGGATGCCAGTGTTGTAGGTGGTGGTTTAACCCACTGTACAACACTGCCAGTCCCATTAATTTTATTCGTTTTCACATGTTAGTCTCCCTCAATCCTCATCATGGACAGCCTTATTTTAATCACGCAGTAAATGTGGTTTTCATCCTCCAACATATATCTATTTTACGCCAGGGATTTGTGGTACAATAATAATTTCTAAAAATATTACAAAAACAATGTGGAATCATCTTTTTCAAAAACTATTTCTAATAACTAAGCTTCCACAGAAAGCTTTATACTGTATATTTTACTCATACACTTAAATTGTTTTATGTGTATGCTAATATTTACATAATGCTAACTCCCACCACGTAATTCTCTTGCAAATTTCAGATCCAAAACATTCATTTACTTCACTGAGAGTTGAGCTAAAACATTACATAGGAGTGTTACATTAAGCTTTTCTACATCTTTTATTTAATCCTGTTCATCACAACTGATCAGTTCTATGTGCCCCAACTCATCAAATGCCACCATTATAAGAATGGTTGCCCACTACAAAGATCAGAACTCAAATGTTACTCTTACCTACTGTGTTGTCTTTTTAAACCAATGTATAGCAGTCTTGCCTGCAGAGTACCTGTCAAGTCCATGGTCTTCCCTTGGGCAGGACTGAAGCTACCTCTGTGCGATGCATCATCTCTTATCACTGGGTTCTTACAGCAAACTTGTATTTAATAGCCCAGCTGCTGCGTGCTGTGCTCATCCTTTCCCCTCACCCTGCCAGAGTCTTCTTGTTAAAACCCCAACATGCCCATGCCCACCCCTTTGTGAAGTCTTCATTGGCTCTCCGTGGATTTTCAAGAAAAGTTTATATCCAGATTCCCTTCTCTGCTTTCTCTCTCGATATTTCCCAGAACTGCCTTGACTGTCTTCAAAACCTGAGGCTTTCCGGAGTTGGAACGTGTTGCTTCCTCTCTGGAGTACTGCTCTCTCCTTTCTTGGTATAAGCATTTTATTTCAGTATTCAGCTCTGCTGCTAGCCCCTGTTGGAATTTTGCTATTCTCCCAGTGAGCATGTGTGCCTAGCCTCTTGTGCTCCCTGGGAACTTGGTACATCATACCACCTGTCACACTGTTCTTCATTTATGGATTTGTCTTGATATTCTTGTATAATCTGTAGCAAGTTCCTTGGGGCAGGGACTTTGACTTATTCTTATTCATCCCCTAAATGTGGTAGAATATAGGAACATTGCTGGCTTTCAGGGAATTAACAAATGTGTGATCAAAATCATAGTAAATTCTTTGCACATTCAAGCTGTGACTTCATCTCATTATGAAACCAATGTTGACAGCTATGAATAAATAAAAAATCCCGGTCTAGGTTGTGGTGCAGTGGGTTAAGCTAGTGCACAAAACTCTTACATTCCATAGCAGAACAGAACTCATGTCCTGGTGCTGTGCTTCCTCTCGAGCTCCCAGTTAATGCTCCTGGGAAGGCAGCGCAAGATGACCCAAGTAATTGGGGCCCTGCCCTACGTGTTGGAGACCCGGATGGCTAGTTCCTGGCTTCTGCTTGAGACAGAAATTACTGTTGTGGTCATCTGGGGGAGAGAATCAGCAGATGGAAAACTCTCTCTCTCCCTCTTTCTCTTTCTCTTTCACTTTCCTTTTCCAATAAATAAATAAAACTTAAAAGAATAAAAATCATTTCCAGCCTAAAAATTCAGCACTTTGGAGCTGATTTCCTGCAATATGTGAGGTTGTAACTATTTTTTTTCCCAATTACAAAATCAGTTTATTGTAAAAAAAAAAAATCAGTACAAACTTTACATGCTATACAAAAAATACAATCAGACAAAATAACTGCTGAAATACAGACAAATATAAT
This sequence comes from Oryctolagus cuniculus, assembly GCF_051225735.1. NCBI lineage: Eukaryota > Metazoa > Chordata > Mammalia > Lagomorpha > Leporidae > Oryctolagus > Oryctolagus cuniculus. The sequence goes on from NC_142872.1 coordinate 54,177,370, forward strand.
CTTTATACTAAGTTCCTCACCCTTTCCAGTGTCTTTATATATTCTTAAAAATATGGTATTCATCCATTTTTCATTTATTTGGAAGTTATAGCAACAGAGAGAGTTAATGAGGCCTTCCACCTGTTGGTTTACTCCCCAATGTGAATTAATGCTATAACTAGTACTCAAACAGTATTTTACACTTTATGTTCTGTGTGGGTGCAAACTGATGAAATCTTTACTTAATATATACTAAATCGATCTGCTGTATATAAAGATAATTGAAAATGAATCTTGATGTGAATAGAATGGGAGAGGGAGCAGGAGATGGGAAGGGGTGCGGGTGGGAGGGAAGTTATGGGGGGGGGGAAGCCATTGTGTTTATAATAAAAAAAAAGATTATTTCCCATGAATAAAAATAAAAGCAGTTTAAAAGTAAAAAAAAATAGAAATGGCAAACACTGCTTTTAAAAGATTTTTAGATATCTGATAAGAAATCAAGAATATTTTAGTGAAATTGACATATCTTTGAAGAACAAATGAAGTTACCTATTTTGACATAGTATTGTGACATTCCTCTTTCCCCCACCACCAGTTCAAAGAAGTAGTAAGTCTCAATGGAGTTGTGTGGGAGATGGAATATTCTTTACCTGTGTAGTCATTTTTGTTGTTGTTCAGATAAAACTATCACAAAAGAAACTCAGATGTGATTATTCAAATGGTAAACACCAGCAAGGGAAATGTGCCAGGCTGGGAAAGAAGCTATTGAGGTAAATTGTTTGTGCTACTGAAGAGATGGAGAGATGCTTAGAATACATTGTGTGCTGGCTGGCACTGCAGCTCACTTGGCTAATCCTCTGCCTGCAGCGCTGGTACCCAGGGTTCTAGTCCTGGTTGGGGCGCTGGATTCTGTCCCAGTTGCTCCTCTTCCAGGCCAGCTCTCTGCTGTGGCCTGAGAGTGCAGTGGAGGATGGCCCAAGTCCTTGGGCCCTGCACCCACATGGGAGACCAGGAAGAAGCACCTGGCTCCTGGCTTTGGATTGGCGCAGCGTGCTGGACGTAGCGGCCATTTGAGGGGTGAACCAATGGAAGGAAGACCTTTCGCTAACTCTGCCTGTCAAAAAAAAAAAAAAAAAAAGAATACATTGTGTGCCAAAGATGAGACTTAAAAATGAAACATACCTTTAAGCATAACTTTGAATAAATAGTTTGTGTTCTTGCTGAAGGACTACAGATAAATATTACTGTAACAAATTGCTATATTTAATTCTTAGGTAGAATCCAGGTGTAGGTCAGACATGAAATTTTTCTATTAAAATAACTACATACAAGGAAAAAAGAAAGACTCATGGACTGGAGACACATCTGTACACATCTTGTGTACGTAATGTCATGGTCATTATTTCCTGGTGACCAGGCAAGGCCATGTGTGATAGAAAGCATTCAGGTTCTCGGGAGAGTTAGTGACAACAGTGCACTACCTGCACTGACTGGCAGTTCTGTAACAGATACTTCCCCATGAACTCTTCATGGTTGTCTTCAGCTGTAATATTACAAGCACTTTAGGAGAGTTCAGTTGGTGCAGCTCGTGAACCTCAACTAGAACCTACTCAGGAAAACTGAAGGACTCCAAACTGGAGCAGGCAACCTAGCAACCTATCTCCAATTCTATGGTGCTATTTTCTCTGGAGCGTTAATGTCATAGACATTAGAGGTAGTTACTGATTGAAAATGGAAGTTACAGTGATTTGACTATCACCTTCTCTTTCTATTTTTTTTTTTTTTGTTGTTAGTTTAAACTGAGATGATTCTGTTAAATAGTATAGGATCCAATCTGCAACTGTGGCTGCAGTGCGTTTGTTAGATTAATGACTGTGAACAGGCTGTAGAAGGGTGTTCTTTTGAGTAATACCAGGCATTAGACATACCAGTAGGAAGCTTTACAAGGTATCCTTGTCTTTGTCTTAACAACAAAGTGTCTTTTAGATAATTGTTGCTGGAAATGAGAGACATTAAATATGTTAAGAACTATAAACTCCCAGTGTCTTGACTATCTCTGTGTTAGAACACACTGCTAACTTGGGTTTCTTTTGTGGAATGTGGTGATCAGGTTGAAACTGCCATCACTCAGGAAAGGAGTGGCGTAGCCTCCACAGCTGTTCATGAAAGTTACCATCCAAGGAGATGGTCATTTTTGGTTTTCAATATGAGATGAGCTCCATGATTAAATCAAAAATGGGGAACCAGAAAACAGTGGTGTAATGGAGGCCTAAGTTGTGTTTTGGTTGATACACTTTTTTTTTTTTTTTTTTTTTGCCACTTGCCAACTTATAAAATGATCATGTAAGTTCATTTCTGAATTGGCAGTTCTAGATTCTTATGAGCACATCAGAAGATGTGGCCCCAGTAGGTCACATTAAATATTACTGTCTGAAATTCTGTGGTGTCTGACACTTTTTGAAAGGGCATACTCTTTTCCACTGATTTATGATCCCATCACTTATTGTCATACAAGTCCATGTTGTCATTGGACTATTACAGTCATTGACCATTTGACTCTCACTGGTTGTCTGTCTGACCTGTAAGCGAAATCTCAGGCCCTGTTGTAATTTCTCAATTCGTGTGTCTGTCATTGCCTAAAAGCAGTGCTTTCTCAGGCTGCATTTCCATGTTCAGTTCCACGTCTGGTGTTCTCACTGTAGATGCTTGAGTAGCTCATGCATCTCAAGAATTATGTCACTTAGAATTGGAAGGGTTGAACAGTACAGAAAGCAGCATGCCTGTTGAAGTGATGATGCTGACTGGAAGATGAGTGGATTAAGGAAGAATGTTTTCTTGTTTCTCCCTGATACGTGCCCTGGCCTGGCCCTCTTTGTTGGCTGTTTGCCAGGCTCCCTAGGCCCTTTCTTACTCTTCTAACAGGCCATGTTATTTGTATCTTGGGTCATTTGAACTCAGTGCTTTGTCTACCAGAAAGAGTGCTTTGTCTGTATATCCTCTGTACAATTTCTCCTCATGGTCCACTTCTATCTTAACAGACTCATAAAGTATCACACATATGCTCTACCCTCCGTTCTGCATATGCGATTTCATGAAATTACTTTATGAATTTGTTGATGTGATTATTTGGTATTGTATCTTAGCAGAAAGTAATTTCCATAAGGACAATTATATTCTCTGCGGGAACCCTCATTAAAGACAGAATGAATATATGAGAAAATGAAAGAATGAATGATGTACGCTGTGGCATGGCAGCAGTCTAATGACGGAAAAGGAAGAATGAGAGGACATAGAAAGGCAAATTACAGTTCCATAGAGTGGGAGACTTAGGAAATTCATAGATTCTATAACGAGATGACTGACATTTAGGTGCAAGTAGCTTTTGTCATTCCATATGCTAGTCCTTAACTGCTTATTGATATTTGATAATATGTGGACCGTGTACCAGAAGGTAAATCCATGAAAGATTTCCTTCTTTGAGAAAGTCATGCAATGGCAAAAACACCTGTTGAACACAGCAGCCTGCCAAGTGCCATCACTGATTTACATCCTGGCACATTTGTAGTACCTTATAGACCACGGATACTTCTACAGACTGTTAGCTCCCTAAGGATAAATCCTTGAGTAACAGTGACTTAAACATACGGGAACAATTCAGAGTTTTTAAAAAATATTTGAATCATACAGTATATTTCTTTTTTTTGAAAGCTTTTATTTTATGAATACAAATTTCATAGGTACAGCTTTAGAAATATAGGTTTGTCCCCCATACCCACCCTCCACCCCTACTCCTGTCCCACTTCCCACTCCCTCTCTCATCCCATTCTTCATCAAGATTAATTATCTATATATACAGAAGACCAATGCTATACTAAGTAAAGATTTCAACAGTTTGCATCTATGCAGACACACCAAGTAAAAAGTACCGTTTGAAGACAAGTTTTACCATTAATTCTCATAGTATAACTCATTAAGGCCAGAGGTCCTCCATGGGGAATAAGTGCACAGTGACTCCTGTTGTTGATTTAACAACTGATACTCTTATTTATGATGTCAGTGTTCACCGGAGGCTCTTGCCATGAGCTGCCGAGGCAATGGAAGCCTCTCGAGCTCACAAACTCTGACGTTATTTAGACAAAGCCATAAGCAAACTGGAAGTTATCTCCTCCCTTAAGAGAAAAGAACATCTTTCTTTGATGGCCCCTTCTTTCCACTGGAATCTCACTCACAAAGATCCTTCATGTAGATCATTTTTTGTCACAGTGTCCTTGCTTTCCATGCCTGAAATGTTCTCATGGGCTTTTCACCAGATCTGAATGCCTTAAGGGCTGATTCTGAGGTCAGAGTGCTGTTTAGAGTGTTTGTCATCCTATGAGTCTGCTCTGTGGCCTGCTTCCCATAATGGATCATTCTCGCTTCTTTAATTCTATCTATTGTTATTACCATACATTTGGTCTTATTTATGTGATCCCTTTGACACTTAAAAATGTATCTTCATAGTAAGAGCAGAGACAGTTGTATGATAGTAGTATGCTTTGGGAAACAGTTGTAATGCTGATGAAGAAAAGTCCTTTGTTCCAAGGGAAGGAAAGATAGAGGTTGGGACAGAAAAAGGGCTATGGTAAAAGAAACAAGGGAGAGAATATACTTTTGCAAACACAATAGAGTATTAATTTAAAATAAATAATAAATTGAAAGGAATTCATCTCAATTGTGATAGTTTTTGAAAGTCATTTTTATTAACTTTGTGTAGTTTTTCTGACAGGCAGAGTTAGACAGTGAGAGTGAGAGTGAGAGTGAGAGAGAGAGAGAGAGAGGTAGAAAGGTCTTCCTTATGTTGGTTCACCCACTAAATGGCTGCTAAGGCCGGCACGCTGCACCGATCCGAAGCCAGGAGCCAGGTGCTTCCTCCTGGTCTCCCATGCGGGTGCAGGGCCCAAGCACTTGGGCCATCCTCCACTGCCTTCCCGGGCCACAGCAGAGAGCTGGCCTGGAAGAGGGGCAACCGGGACAGAATCCGGTGCCCCAATCGGGACTAGAACCTGGTTTGCCAGTGCTGCAGGAGGAGGATTAGCCTAGTGAGCCATGGCACAGGCCAACTTTGTATATTTTTTTAAAAGTAGCATCTAACAGACACTGAGGAAATTGACTCTGAAATCTATTTTCTGTATAGGTTTCTGATCAAAATATATTTCTATGTATGCTCAGATCAAAAATTTTCTGTGCTTTAAAAATGTCAGAAAAGATAATTTTAACTTTATGAAAAATCAGAATTTATCAGCAGAGTTATAATTAAACTGAGCAGGTTCTTCTTCTCAGCTCCTTCTGACCTCATTGTCTCTTGACAATATCTAGAAGAATAAATATGTATGTAAGTAGGGAGTGCATAATTGAGTCATATTCTGTTTGTCTCTGAGCCATGAGTTAACTTTTCTTTGGAGAACTCTTACAGGCAACTCCTGAAGTGACAGTGACCCAAAAACTGAAGTTTTTCTCTTTCCATGTTATATTTTCTCTGTTTTTCCTAGTAACTGTGAAAGTGTTCCAACATGTATTCTCAGAGCTTGGATCATACATAGAGAGGAATAGGGACATGGGAAACTGGTTAGATAAGACATTTTCAAATACCACTAATAAACACATGAGGGTACAATCAAATGGACTTTTTAAAGTTAATTCCTAGAGCTGGCACTGTGATGTAGCAGGTTAAGCCGCCAGCTGCAGGACCAGCATCACATACTGGTGCAGATTCCAGATTCAGCTGCTCAACTCTGATCCAACTTCCTGCCTATGTGCCTGAGAAAGCAGTGGAAGATGGCCAAGTCCTTGGACCCCTGCACACACATGGAAGATCTGAATGAAGCTCCCAGCTCCTGGCTTTGGACGGGCCCAGCTCTAGACATCTCAGCTATTTGGGAAATGAACCAGCGGATGGAAGACTTCTCTCTCTTTCTGGCCCCACCTCTCCCTCTCTGTAACTCTGCCTAACAAATAAACACATAAATCCTGAAAAAAAATTCTTTTTTGAGAAATAGATTATCTTACTCTGTGCATTCTCTTTTTAATAGTAGAGGCCAGCTTCCAGGTAGCTCTGATACATTGATTCAGTAGCCACTAAATGGCATTGACTAATTCCATTTTCTAATCACCAGCACTGGCAATGATAAATCTCCTGAAATCTATCTTTGCTGAGATTGGATTTGAGGACATAGCTGATGCCCAATTCATATCTTTAGAGATATAAACAATCCAACTCATTGATATAACACTTGGCCTTTATTCAGAGTGTTGATAAAACCAATGTGCTGTTTTGATTTCATAAAGTATATTTAATTAGGGACCCTGAATCACACATTGGTTGGCCACTTTATAAATATATTCCACTCATTACAAGGATTTTGGGAAGAAGTATATTCTTCAGGACATCTCTCATCTGTTTATTGGGAAATAGTAAAAGCCTCTTGTGTTAGAAGTCTGTTAATATTAGAACAATATTTGCAACTGTTTAAGTTAAGAAGAGATTATAAGTACAATAAATACACACATGAGCTTCCTTTGCCATTCCTGAAGTAACTTTGTTACAGATTTTCTATCTTGTTTTATGTACTAGCCTATGAAAGGGAGATTTGGGGGAAGCCCACATGAGTCAAGATAACTACTCCTTTTTAGTTTATGTAGTAAAATATATTCTTCTTTTTTAAAAAAAATTTATTTATTTATTTGAAAGTCAGAGTTAGAGAAGGAGAGGCAGAGAGAGAGAGAGAGAGAGAGAGAGAGAGAGAGAGATCTTCTATCTGCTGGCTTACTTCCCAGTTGACTACAAAGGCCAGAGCTGTGCCAATCCAAAGCCAGGAGCCAGGAGCTTTTTCTGGGTCTGCCACATGTGTGCAGGGGCCCAAGGATTTGGGCTGTCTTCTTCTGCTTTCCCAGGCCATAGCAGAGAGCTGGATCAGAAATGGAGCAGCCGAAACTCCAACCAGCACCCATCAGGGAGACCGGCACTGCAGGCAGTGGCCTCACCTGCTACACCACAGCGCTGGCCAAGTTAAAATAAATTTTTAAGCAAAGCAATTAAAGAAAGAAAATTTTCTTTCCCCACTGATCAACAGCAATAACTGATGTGAGATTTGACTGGTTTTCAAGTTCTGATTTTCTTTGGTTTATTTGTTGATTGATTTTGTGGATTGTGGCTGAATATGGAATTGAGATCTAGCAGTAGTATGATAAAGTGCCATGCTGGGTAGTCATTGTCTTGCTCCACTGAAGTAATGGGCAATAGACAGAGGAACTCCAGATAATACTCAGCCAACCATTGTCTTGGTCAAAGCATGCATAGGAAATGTGAATTACTTTTCCTTTTTTTAAGCAATTAAAATACTATAGAATTCCTCAAATATAAGCAGAGATTTGGCAGGACTTTAGGATTATTGTGATTGGTGGGTGGAATTAAAATGAATTTTTCTTGACTATAAAGAGGTTTATTAACTTTCTTACATACTAGACACATTAATTTTTTAATTACATATATGTGAACCCCATCATTTAATTTTTATATGTAACAAGTTCAGATTGTAAAAAGCAAAAATAACAGATGTTTCTTTTTTTTTGCATAAAGCCATTGTTTTCTTTAAAAAAAAGAGAAAAAAATATGTTTAGATTGTGCCTTAGACAGTCTTTCATGGCTGTGTGTTTTGAGTCATTTTAAGAATAAGTTGGGGCCGGCGCCGCGGCTCAACAGGCTAATCCTCTGCCTGCGGTGCCGGCACACCGGGTTCTAGTCCTGGTCAGGGCACCAGATTCTGTCCCGGTTGCCCCTCTTCCAGGCCAGCTCTCTGCTGTGGCCTGGGAAGGCAGTGGAGGATGGCCCAAGTGCTTGGGCCCTGCACCCCATGGGAGACCAGGAGGAAGTACCTGGCTCCTGGCTTCACATCAGTGCAGTGCGCCAGCTGCAGCGGCCATTGGAGCGTGAACCAACGGCAAAAGGAATACCTTTCTCTCTGTCTCTCTCTCTCTCACTGTCTACTCTGCCTGTCAAAAAAAAATAAGTTGGTAGCTAATTAAGTGGTGAACTAAATAGATTCTGGACTTGGATGGCACCACCAGAATCTTAGATCCATTTCTTATTATACTTTTTGAAAAAGAACAACATAGGTCAACAGGAGGCAGGACATTTTGCTGTGGCTGACTGTGGGACCGCTAATGTTTCTTGGAGGACATTTATTATGTTTGCGTTTCCTTTCCTCAGTGCGAAAAAGTGCAAGGGAACGAGTCTGTTAGATAGGTAGTTTTGATTTAAAGCACAGTGGATAACAACAGTCTTAGTTTTATATATGAGTGGCCCTAGCAGGTGATGAATTGTTTTTGACTTTCATCATTTGCCAATAAATAAGAAAACTGAGAGATTTATCATGTATGTAAAAAACCTTGGCAACATTTTCTATCACGTAAAATAAAATTTAATAAAACAGCATTTGAAAAAAGTGCATGCAATAGCTTGACTCACTTTTCAGGCTTTGAATCCCAGACCTCTGTAGTCTTTTCAAGATGGAGAGGAAGAGGTGAGGATACGAAGCTCCTTGTCCGGTGTAGGGGTAGTGACCATTTGCACAGCTGGTGAAAAGCTCTTGCCATGTGCACAGCTGAGTAGCCCTCTTTGTGTTCGCCTCTCTGTGACCCTTTTATTAAGCTCCTAACTGTGCTCAATAGCGAAATGGATTCTAATTGCTTCACAGCAGGGTAAGCTATTTAACCTGAAGCAAAACCATAGTTTTTATTTGCAATTGCCAGCATTTTCATACTGACTCCCCTCAACCTCAAAAAAAAAAAAAAAAAAAAAAAAAACCTTGAAAATAGGAAAAATGTCACCTAAACTAGTACTGTGTGATGCAAAGGAGAACAGAAGGATGCTCCAAAGAGATGAGCATTTTATTACTAGAAGTAATTTTAGCAACTACCTGGTTCAGTGTTTAATCTCACAAATGTAAGGGTGTTATGTGTTTACTTGTATTTATTCTTCAACAATCTGGAGACTTCCAGAGCTGTGTGGTGGCAATTCACTAATTTTGAAGGAAAAAAAAAAGTTTCCTTTGAGACAGACACAGGGCTGATAATTTATGTATCTCTATTCAGATATACATTGTACCTTATTAGTGTGATACTGGGACAATTCCCATGAGATCTGAAGGAATAGACTAGACATGGTGTCTGTCTCAAGGAGCTCACAGTCTCATTAATGTCATGCTAGGACCAAATGTCTGACTGGCAAAGGGACAGGAGAAAATCATACTAATAGGAATATATGTCTTCTTGCGTATCAGTTTGGTGCTCTCCTAACCCTGAGCTTATAAGGAATTATCCAGAATTTTGTTTCTTGGCTCCCTGTTTGAGTTCATGTAGTATTTCATTTCCTCCTTACATTTCCCAGTGTTTGATTGAATGATATAAGAAAAATTGGAAGAGATCCAGTTGTCCGGGCCTATTTCTCCACTCGCATTCAGAATTATGTGATGAGATGGGATTATTCTGTCTGCTGTATGTATCTGTAGAAAATTCTATCCTTAATTCAATTAGTGGGGACCTCTCCTCACTTCTTACCCTTTCCCATCTGCTACCCAGTGAAGAAGAATCCTCTAAGTGAAGTTTGAGAAGAAATAGATTAATAAATACACAGATGTGCTTTGCGTTAGAGAGAGTCCTAATCTAGACCCTTCATAATAGGAATAATCATCATAAATGGATTAGGAGTCTATTTTTATTTTATTTTAAAAACCCAGGTAGTTAAATTCACTCCTCCCACAAAAACTTGACCCTGCTTCAAAGCTCTAGCTAGCAAATCTTTCAGAAACCTGTAGTTTGGCATAGTCCAGCAATGAATTAATTGCAATATGTAACTGTAATCTTTCTGCCTCTCTCCCAGACTCTTTCCTACTGCTAGCAGATAAGAATCTCTAATGTGCTATTTTAAATGCTATGCTCTTGCATTAAGTCTAAATAAGAAATAGCATGTATGTCTATTAGCATTAACAGAAACATTTGTCAACAACAACTTGAAGAATGACATAACTTTTTAAAGTATACCCAGCTGGGAGACTTTCCAAGTTGGGAAATAGCCACATTGGCAAAGACTCTAAAAATTCCATTCATATGCACAAAACATGAAGTGATTTCTGGACTTCTTTTATAGTGCCAGCTATTAGATTTGGGGCTTTAGGAGATAAGGCAAAAAACAAAAACACACACACATTAATAAAATATCACGAAATACATGCACAAGGCTCTAAAATGAAAGTAAATCTATGAAAGTTCTAATAGGAGAGCAGAAGATCCATAGGAATATGCAAAGACTAGAAGGAAGGATCTTCCTTACTCATCTCTGAATCCAATCCGTTTTACTCAAGGCCAAAGGAACCATAGAAGAGGAAAACTTTGCTTCCCCTATCGAGTTTGGATATTAGCAGCCTGTCTAGCAAACAATGATTTTTATCATAAATGCTCACTTGGGAGTTCAAAAAGAAATGTGGCTCAAAAAAAGGACTAGAATTTGGGGCTTATAGACTATCTTAGTAATGAAGGAAATGGGAGGAAGTTCCTTTATGGGGAAGCAACTGATTTCTTAGAAGCTGGAGAAAAAGAGCACCAATAGGAAACAAATGCCTTGGGGGAATAGTTGGCAGACATGACACTTCAGTGACAGTGTCTACTTGGGTATAGTGCCTACTACTTTGAAATGTCTGAAGTTCTCCAGGTCAGTGGATTTATGACAGTTTAGTTCTTGGTTAGTTTTTCTTGGAGGCTCTCCATTTATGCAGAAGAGATAGATATCAGGGGAACAAATGCCTTCAGTTCAAATCTTTACGTCTCAGTGGCATACTCTGAACACCTCCAGAACCATTATAAGATTGTTTGAGGTGTACCTCAGAAACAGATCCTTTTCTACCAAGAACGGTCTGGGAATGCTATTGTGTTTCCTTCTCTTAAACCTTATCAGAGAGCACAACTAAAATTCTTTCTTCCTAAAATTTGAAGTCCTCTTGATAATTGGTTTGGCCCTGTATTAATGCATCTTTCTATTTCAAGAACAGTCTACTACTGATGAACTGTTTGGTACTGTTTTTCTCTTCACTGATACAAATGATACTATGTTTCATGTGTGAGAAAGCCATGTGAGTTTTCTACATTTTCCATTTTTCTTTTAGGAAATGTGTACTATGTTCAGAACTTGCTAGTCTAATTATTAAATATTGACTTCGTTGGTCTTGTTGGTTCTTCAAATATATAGTTGATTAGTCTTTTAGATAGTGATAATGTCAAAAAATAATGGATGAGAGTAGATAATCTTATTTAAAAAAAAAAATAGATGAGATAGCTTCCAGTGAATAAAATGGTTAATACTTACCAAGTGAACTGAAATTGGTACTTTGTCAAGCTGATCATTCAAAATGAATATGTCCAAAGAAAAATATTTACCCATAACATCTATTGACTTAAAATTAAATTGGCAAGATAAATTTTTATGTGAGATGAATAATTCTTCTCTTAGATTTCTTAAGAAATTGTGTTAGTCTGTGTCTAGACACCAGGAAATGAGATAATCTTTGCAACCCAAACATTTATTTGTAATTTCTTGTAACTATTCTTTAATAAATATAATTATAATCTTGAACATGAATTTTTTTCACTGATCACTAGTTAACAAATTTTATTATTTTCACATATATACTCACACACATATATAATGCATCAAGATTGGCATCATTAGTCTAATAGTTAAGAACATTGATTTTGGAGTTGAATGTATCATATCTAATGTTAGCTCTTACACTTAGAAGCTGTTTGATCAAAGCAGGTTATGAAAACTTTCATATGTAAAATAAGATCACCAGTAGCATCCATAAAATTGTTATTATAATTAAATGAGTTAAGGTGTGTATATAAGATGTATACATTTGAATGGGGTCTAATAAGGTCACATAAGCATTTGCTGGTCAATTCCATTATTACCACCAGTAGTCTACTCTAGATGTCTGGAGAGCAACTTTTATGAAAGTTCGAATTAGCTCAAGATAATGGTTTCACCAACTTGAAATTGAATGAATGCCTGATATATTTGTATTCAAACATACAATATTATTTATAGTATATGGTTCCACCAGTTTTCCAGTTTGTCAACTCTCATAATGTAAAAATGCATTTTCAGTACCTTTAGACAAAGCAGAATGAAAAAGCCAACTTTCCATCCTGAAATTTTTCCTTATCAACAGAAATAAGTCAACAAATATAAATATTGAAATAATGTCACAGTTTCATATGTAGTAAATACTGTTTATCCATGTGTCTGTGTTCCTTTTTATTTTGAACTGTCCAAAATAAGAAAGATACCTTCACAATTTGAAGTTTTTAAGTAGTATGCTATTCCCCTTAAATAATTGGGCTAATATAGCTTTAAAGTTGGAAACTACAATAGAAAGCTCATCAGTGCAGTCTGTTAATTTGATCTTCATGATTATACTAAAATAACAGTCTCCTTAGTTAATTGGTTTAAGTGTGAAAAATATATATCAGATGAACCATGTGCCATCATTGTGCTGGATGATGAACAGTCAATGACAAATAAAGTACTCCTGTAGCTGGTAGGAGAAGGTGCATATAGTACAGGCATTGGTCTTCTTTTTTTTTTTTTTTTTCTTTTCTTTTTGAGAAATGATAAGGTTTTATTGGGGATAGGGCATCCTTCAGAATGGAAGGGACAGATAGATCTTAAAAACCCTCAATAGGAATCATTATAAGTACTTAATAAGTATTTGTTGAATGAATTCAGGAATTTTAAAAATGGACAAATACATAACCTGGGGGAAATTTCCTCAGTCATCTTTGTTTCATCATATTCCTGTGCAGACTGTAAATTCCTGATTTATACAACATGGCATTATTAATACCCTACAGGTTAAAGTTTATTTTCCAGTGTTTTCTACACTTCACCTCATATCATCAAACTTATACATTCATTTTTTGATTTTTCTACTTCCAACTCTGTTCTGTGGCTGAAAGAAGTGTAACTGCCTTGATTTTCTTGAGTTTGCCTTTGCATGGACTATCTATTCCTATCTTTACTTTTAGAATGGATCTGTCCTTGAAGATGATGTTGAGTCTTGTGTTTTTGCTGTTTATTTTTTAATCTCATCAAACAATCTGTCGTTTCTTTGGAAAACTTTCTCTGTTTACATTCAGAGTCATAACTGATAGGTGAAGAATTACTACCACCACTATGTTATGTATGTTCTGCTTGTTTTATAGATATTTTGTCCCTTTCTTTCTTTTTGTTTGTGCCATGTCACCTATCAATATAACAATACATATATTTTTACTTTTTTATGAGGTTTTCCCTAGTTACGTTCAAGGAAGGCAGAGATTTGTGCCTTTTTTTTTATTTTTGTTTCATTGCTGTATTTTGAGATTAGAACAAAGCTTGGAACATAGTAGGTTATTAGTAAACAGTCTTTGAATTAATTAAATAAATACCAAGATATTTGCATATGAAGACAAAGTCTAGAGTGATAAACACCTACGTGTTAAAAATGGTTAATAATAACCTACTTAAAGTAACTTTTTTATGCTTATAAAATTATACATGTACATTATAGATACTAGCAGAAAGAGAAGAAAAGATACCTATAATTCCAGCACCTATTAATTACTGTTAACATATTCATAAATTAATTTTAAGTCTCATTATCTTTGCATTTTTGTTTGTTCAAGCAAAACTGGTATAATTCTATATATTTTAATAATTTTTAGATATTTAAATATGACCTAAACCATGAGAACATGTTTATTTTAATGTCCCCATCATATCACTTCCTGAGATTTTTAAAATAATTGGTATATTTGAAAAAAAAATGAGACCTTGTGTGACCACATTTTTATAGGTTTGCTCCTGCTTGGTTTTCATAAAACAAAAACCAATTTTTACTCTTGTCTGATTTTTTATTAATCCGAAATGTAATATTTTCCAAGATCCATATAGAATCATTGATAGAAGAGAATGCACCTATGTTTTACAGTAAACTGTTGCCTTTCTTGCTGTATCATGAAATAATCAGAACTACTTGCAAGTTTAAATAAAAAAAAATTCATGAAGGCCTTCAGGGATAATGTGGCAGAAGGGAGGGGGGGGTGAAGGCAAAGAGGAAACCACTTTAGTTTTCAGAGGGACTTGTTACATTTTTCACTGGCTCTATTTTATCTACATAACTTGGGTCTTCTGATTCTCTTTCTTTTTTGTGTGGATAATTGCTTTGTTGTTAGTGCTTTGACACTGAGTGACAGAGCTTTTGGGTGGTTGACAGCCAAATCTATTGGCAGACGATAGTCCTCATATGCGGAGAGGTGCTTTCTTTCTGCCTGGTGACAGTAAGTGCTTCTGAGTTGACAGAGGAGGTCTCATCCCTCTCAGGAGGGAGACAAAAGCAAAAGGGGCCGGGGGGAGTGAGATTTCTGCCAGAATAAAAACATCTATTTAATTCTGCTATAGAGAGGAATACAACAGGCAGTGCCAATAATAACTGCAAGTTAAAACAAATCATTTTGTTTATGTGTGCTGCCTATAGAAAATGTTACCGCTTAGTAAGCTCTTAAGGTCTCCATATCACAGCTTGGGAAAGCCTGCACACCAAAATCCATCCCAGTTCTCCCTGTGGAGGTTATTCAAAGGCGACAGTCGGGAGCACGGTACAGAGCAGATGTAAATGTGACTCTGATATGTTTCGTGTCACTGAATTAAAGAAATGGGAATGAAAATATTGCTAATTATATTTCCATGTCATGAAAAGGAGTTTGTGCAAGGCAGTTTGGAGGAGGAAGGCTGGGGGATTGACTTGTCATTGATAATTGACATTTGAAAATTGCACAGTTTGAGGTAAGTTATCTTCCTTAAGAACAGCATTCACTCAGCCCTAAGCCTACATACAGTTTAATTGTGAAGCCAAGAGAAAGAAGATACAGGGAAAGCTATTGACTTTTTGTAGATTGAGGACTCCTTGAGGGTAGAAATTAACGAGATTGTCTTTGCCATCTTTGAACCTGGTGAGGGGAGTGACCCAGGATTACTGTGACTTGTTGATTAACTCAAGGACTGATCTTCAGATGTTGCAGCAATCAAGGTTAAGATAGAAGATCTCTGTTAACAAAGCCTGAACTATAGCCAACTGTACAAGTCATACAGTGACAGATTTCAGCTCCGGAACTAGAAAGCCTCTAGAAATACTGCAGGCTTCCTAGGAAACTCCTGACAGTAGGTTTTAAATAAATTGCAGTTTTCCTCAATACCACACCAACACATATTACCTGTTGCTTTCTGCGGTGAGCTGTGGAGTGTTCTTGGTAGTTTGGATAAAATGGTGAGCAGTCTCCATAAGGCCCTTGATCCTCTAGGCTTCACATTCTATTGGGTTGAGATCAACAATAAACACAGAAATTAGAAAATGGAAGGGATTATACTGTAGAGTAATAAGTGCTACAAAGAAAAGGCAACAGCATGATATTAAATGATTCAAGACTATTCTGATATGAATGTCCTGATCAAAGAAATCTGCTGGTGATGTCTCAGTAGAAATCTGAATGACAAAATGTACCAGTCAATTGACTATGTAGAGGTTAGCAAGATCTTGCCAAAATTCTGCAAAACAGCCTCTTTCTCCAGGAAGGAAATTGAAAAAACAAAAATGCACATCTAAGGTCCCTTCCGACTCAATAGTATAAGGTTGAGTTTGATTTGAACTTCTAGATTTCATCATCCATTGGCTCTGATATTTCTCCTTAGTGACACAGAATTTATGAATAATTGAGTTGAAATGAATAGATAAATTGGTTTCTTCAACTGAACAGTATCACCTACTGTGAAAATTCAGCTGGGAATGATGAATGATGATAATGTTGGCTACCTTTTATGATCCTGATTCACTTATCCAGTACTTTTAAAATTCCTCTCTTGTTCTTTCTGTTGCTCCAACTGGCTGTATCACAGCAACTTATCAATTTTTCATTGATATTTGTCTCATCAGTGAATTGCTGGAGGTTTTTAAGCCTCCCTTCTGAAATGTTGCCCAAAACCAGAATGTAGATCATACTAATGTGTTTTTAAAATTAAATTAGTGCTGAGTCCGTGGTTAGGGTCCTGCCATCTGCTCATAAGCTAGAGTGCTTCCCGCATGGCCCTCTGCCCATCAAAACACAGAAGGGAACAGGACAAAAGAAGGTATTGCAGTTTTTTCAAAAAGCAGAACCTCCGAAAGAAACAGTACATGTTTGTTTATTGTTTCATTATAAGGTTCACTGTAATAGATTTTCGGTGTTAAAGGTTTTTTTCCTAAAAGGAGCCATGTAATATATTATGGAGGTCCCATTCCTTGTTTGTTCACTCCTTTTTTTTCTTCTAGATAACTCTTCTTACAATGACTGTGACTTTGTTACATGTGTAGGTCTTAAAAATGAGTATGAGTTATTTCTAGCTCACAAACATCCAGTGATCTAGTGTGTGAGGGAGAGGGAGGCAAATGGGTGAAGAATGAGTCAGCCTCATTGCTCAAATGAGATGAGCTTTCTTTAAAGCAGTGACATTTGAACTGTACTTTTTAGAAAGTACTGAAAAATTCTCTTGGAGGATATGTAATACACAAACAAAGACAGCGTTTGAGACATCAAAGCAAATACGTTCTATGGTTTGCATACAAGGTGGATTTTGTTCTAGGATGTCTACCTTGGCTGTTCAGATGAGAAACACCTTGGGACTCATTGGAATAATCCTTTTTTTATATATATTTGTAATGATTGCCTTAACAATCTCATGGACATCAAGGACAGGAAATGAAATACAGCTGAGTTCATGGGTGCAGAACAGGCAAACTAGGAAGAACAGCGGCGTCCCTGTGCTGTTTCATAACTGAGGGCTATGGAACAAAAAGGAGAGGTAGGAGTCAAAGATAACACAAAGCTTTTGAGATGGGTGAGGGAATTCAATATCCTGGCAGAGAGGCCACTCAATGAAATTACCTACTCTTAAATGACTGGCTGACAGATGGAGAGATTTCTTTCAAAAGGAAGAACATCCAACAACCTTTGACATCAGGGTTTGACATTCTGATCTCAGGTTATGGGAGTCAACTTTCCAGCCACTTGGTTAGGATTTTAGTAGGATTGGTTACAATGTTTTTCTTGATGATGTACGAGTTTTGATGTTATAATAGGTAATGTTAGTGTATGGGTATACTCAAAGCTTGAATATACTCTCATAAACACAATACATTTGATTCTCCTGAGGCTGATATTGAGGAGATAGTTTTATAGGGAGACTAAGGTTCAGTTACTTATCCAAAGTTAATAAGTTTGCTTTTAACAAAGAGAAGATACAGCCAAAGACATTTTTTTTTTTTTACAGGCAGAGTGGACAGTGAGAGAGAGAGACAGAGAGAGAAAGGTCTTCCTTTGCCGTTGGTTCACCCTCCAATGGCCGCTGCGGCCGGCGCGCTGTGGCCGGCGCACCGCGCTGATCCGATGGCAGGAGCCAGGTACTTATCCTGGTCTCCCAGGGGGTGCAGGGCCCAAGGACTTGGGCCATCCTTCACTGCACTCCCTGGCCACAGAAGAGAGCTGGCCTGGAAGAGGGGCAACCGGGACAGAATCCAAAGCCCCGAGCGGGACTAGAACCCGGTGTGCCGGTGCCGCAAGTCGGAGGATTACCCTAGTGAGCCGCAGCGCCGGCGCCAAAGGCACTTTTAATACCCTGTTTTCCCCTGGTCCACCAAATACCACTGGCTTAACACACAAAGGTCTTCTAAATAATTATTGTGATAATGCTTTCTGTCAAGTCCCCTATTTGATAATTCATGCTCAAGTAATTCTACAATAAAAAATGTTAGATTGAGCTGTTCTGTAGGGTATAGCTCTAGTGTCTGGAGATGTCTTCCCTGTATGACTGACATTTTTCTATTTGCCTCCACTGGCACTTAATTGGATAGGCTTTACTACAAAATGAGAACCCTCAGTACTTTCAATTACTCATTAGATATCTGTTTATTTTATCAAAAATCAATATTTTTGATTTATTTAATTTACTTGAAAGGTAGAAAGAGAGAAAGATCACCTATCTGCTGATTCACTCCCTAAATGGCTGAAATAGCCAGGGATCCACCAGGAGCCAGGAACCTTGAACTCCATCCAAGTATCCCACATGGGTAGCAGGGGCCCAAGCATTTAGTCCATAGTCCATTGCTTTTCCAGGTGTATTAGGAAGGAATTCGATTGAAAGTGGAGCAGCCTTGACTCAAACTGCTGCCCATATGGGATTTTGGCATTACCATAGGTGGCAATCTAACCCACTACTCCACAATGCCAATCCCTGATTTAAACCTAAGCCCAACAAACAGATATTGAATTAGACCGTAGAGTCACAAATTGACTATGGAACCTTACCTGAAGTTATTTCATAACCAAAACTGCAGTGTCATCCAGTGTCCTTTGTGATTTTGTGTTGATGATGTCAAAGTCTATCATTTAATGTGTGTTAAGATGTCTTCTAATTAGTGATGATATTCAGAAGGCATTTTCAGGTATATTTTTAAGCACAAGTGTATTTGTTGTTTATCTTGTCACTGTAATGAACTCCTTCAGGCTGAATAACTTAATAGAGAGGTTTATTAGCTCATAGTTCTGGAGTTTCAAGGGAGTGGGCCTGCCTTGGTGGTAGCCGTCTTCTTGGTACAATCCCATGAATGTGGTGGGTACCTCCTGGCAAAGATAATCAAAGCACATGTTGTTACTCTGACCTCTCTCCGTGTTCTTATAAAGCCTTGATTATTCAGTTATGGGGTCCCACCATGATAACCTTATGTAATATTTTTTTGGTACGATTGATTTATTTGAAAGAGCTATAGAGAGAGATTGAGTGAGAGCAAATGAGTCTTCCATATGCTGGTTCACACCTCAAATGGCTGCAACAGCCAGAGCTTGCCAGGCTAGAGCCAGGAGCCTGATACTTCATCCTCAGTTCCCACTAGGGCGGCAGAGGCCCAAGTTTGCAGGCCATCTTTACTGCTTTCCTAGGCTCATTAGCAGGGAGCTGGATTTGAAGTGGAGCAGCTGGGATGCAAACTGACGCCTGTATGCGATGCTGGTGTGGCAGGCAGCAGCTTAATCCCCTAGACCACAATGCTGACCCCAACCCTATGTAATCAAATCACTTTCCAAAGGCTCCGCTCTAAATACCTTAGTCAGTCTATGTTTCCCCCTCTTGCCACCTTACAGTGGTACAATGGGGATGGAATTTCCGCACAAGGGGCCTTTGGGTGATACTCATAGACTACCCAGACTGCAGCCACAAATTTCCCCTAAAATAACCATGTTATGTAAGTGGTATTATCTATAGCATATTAAAATATGTTCTTTCAGAATCTCTTTATATCAGTTTCCGCCCAACTGGAACTGCGACAAATTCTTAAGATTCTATTTGAACACATTCCACTTTTGCTCTTATTTATTCAGATATGTTTAAAAATTAGCTGAAAATTTTTATTCAGAGACAAAACTGTCTAAACCATAAGTAGTAGCAAAATAGCCAACACAAGGAAAGATATATTAAAATACTTATTAAATGATTGTTTGCAGAAGCAAGGACAATCCCAGAAAGAATGGAATAATAGTATAGTTTGCTGTGGAGTCAAGTATCCTTTAAACATGAGACAAATCTAAATTTGCTGACTGGATATACTATGTGTGTGTGTACATGTATGTTTGTAGTTACAGTTATGTAAAATAGCACTTTAAAAAACATTGTGTTTATAGAATGCCATTATTAAACACTCTTTTCCCACACATGTGATTATAGGTAAAAAGGATAGGATAATTTATCATTGTTTTGGAGTTCCATTTCAGTGTTCTAAATTTGGATATGCTCTCCATTTTACTGCATTTTTTAGATTACTAAATATATATATTGTTTATAAAAATAATAAAATAATACATGTTGATTTAAGAAAGAGAAAAGAATGTTAGCTTTGTCTTGGATTGTTCTCAAATTGGTTACCTTTGTTCCTTGAAGTGTTCTGTCATTTCCTATTCACTGTTCCCGTGTCTTTGTTTATCACCACTTTTGGAAAATGGGTCTGGAAACTTACATCAACAACTTCACTAAGATGGGAATACCTGAAAACAGCTCCAGGTGCTTTACTTTAGGATTTTTAAAATATACATAAAGCAACTGATTGAACCAAGGAATTAAAAGTAAATTTAATAAGTTCTAAGTAAATACTGGATAAATATTTTAATTTTTTCCCAAAGAAACTGTTTATTTACAATAAAAGCTTATTCATAAATCTGTTTTAATTCTCCATTTGCTGGATCTGACCTAGTCTCTGTCCCCAAAAGGGGAGCCAATCTTACTACCTCCACTTCTACTTTCCTCTCACCTCCTTTTCATGATCCTTCAAGTCTTAGAACCAGTGTAGTTACTGTCTAAATATAAGTCAGCAAACACTTATTCTTTGTATATTTAGAAAGAAGCCTCAATAGAGACTTTTCCTAGTTCCTGAAAATACAGTAGTCAGAGGTTGGAAAATATTATCTTAGGTGTATAAATGTGAAAGTTACAACTTTGGTCCAATATAATCAATTTTGCAGTACCTACAGAATTGTTGGGGTTATATAAATATTAAATTCTAATCATATTGACAATTCTTAACTAAAAGAATTCTTTCCAGATAGGTTATGTAAAGAATGATTCATTTGGGCAAATGAAATAAATTTGGATGTAAATATTACAGACTCATTCAATGGTTAGCTGGATATTCATCCTCTTCTAAACAAGTTCTAGAAGGCACGTGTGCATGCCTGCCTGTGTGTGTGTGTGTGTGTGCGTTTACACACAGGTGTGTGAATAAGAAAACACATCAGGTAGCAAGAGTAGACTCAGCATGGAAACTCACATATTGATTTCAAAAGTCATAATTGTGTAAGATGTATTTTTCTTTATTCAAATGACAGATTGACAAAAACAGAGGAAGAGATACAGAAAGGAAGAGTTCTTCCATCTGCTAGCTCACCCCCTAAAATGGCCACAATAGCTAGGGCTTGGCCAGGCCAAAACCAATAGCCTGGAACCACGTCGGTGGCAGGGACTTGGACCATCACCCTCTGCATTCCTAGGAGCACAAGTAGGGAGCTGGATCAGAAATGGAGCAGCTGAGACTCCATCTGACACTCTAATATAGAATGCTGGCTTTGCAGGCCATGTTTTAACCCTGTGCCACAACGCTGGCCTCTCAAAATCATAATTTTGATTTAAAATGTTTCTCACATATTGAAAGATTCCAGAACAATTAATTTGTGTTTATATACATATTTGTGGATATGTGTATATACCTACTCATATTTGTTTATTTTTCACCATCACCTTACTTTAGTTCTCTTCTTCAATATTATGCTTTGTCATTACATGTCCTCATTTCACATATTTCTACCATTTAGCACCCTGTAGAAATTCTGCTTGTATTACTTCAGATTTTCTTCTAATTGGGTATCTACAACAGTCTTGGGAACACCATGTGAAGGTCTGTGGCAGATTAATCAGTAAGGAGCACAGGAGCCTCTTGTACAAGGTTCAGACCCTTTAGAGTCATGATGTGCTTTAATAGCTTGAAGTCTCTGCATAGCCATCACTTTCATGTTTGCCAGATTCTACCTGGCTGCAGCCTCCTGAAAGATTGCTGGAAGCCCTGTGAGCACTGGTATGGGCATATGGCTAAGTGACGGGACAATTCCTGTGCAAAGCCCCTGGGTTCTCAATGAAATTATTTTGAGGACTTTAGCAAATCCCCAAGTACTTGCAGCGGGAAGCCCTGTTTATGTGAAATCTCAGTTTTCAAGCACTTTTTAATAGAGTCTGGGCAGAATGGAAAGCAAATCAGGTTAAATGAAAGGGTACACCATTACTTTTTACACTTCATATGGATCCTGATTTATCAGAGATGTTTACTTCCTAAAATAATTGGGAAGGTCAAATGATTCTCTAAAATGAAATCAAAATGAAAAATAGGGAAGAATTATGAACAGACAAGCAACAAAAAAGTAAAATAGCACAATAATTTTGGAAGCAATTCTGAACTTCATTTACAATCAAGGATGCAGAAAATTTTCACAAAATTAAAATGAATTGCGGTCAGCACTGTGGCACAGCGGGTTAAGCTGCTGTCTGCAGTGCAGGCATCCCATATGGGTGCCATTTTGAGTCCTGGCTGCTCCACTTCCAATCCAGCTCCCTGCTGATGTGCCTGGGAAAGCAGCAGGTTGGGCCCACACAGGAGACCTAGATGAAATTTCTGCTCCTGGCTTTGTCCTGGCCCAGTCCTGGCTGTTGTGACCATTTAGGGAGTGAACCAGCAGATGGAAGTTCTCGCTGTCTCTGTCTTCCTGTCTCTCTGTAATTCTTTCAAAAAATAAATAAATCCTTTTTTAAAAAATTAAAATGAATTAAGATTTTTTAAAAATATCAGAAAGGGCAATATTTTAATGTCTGGTAGTATTAAGTATTGCTAGCGATCATAAACTTGGATTAGCTCACTTGGCTAATCCTCTGCCTGCGGCACTGGCACCCTGGGTTCTAGTCCTGGTTGGTGTGCCAGATTCTGTCCCGGTTGCTCCTCTTCCAGTCCAGCTCTCTGCTGTGGCCCGGGAAGGCAGTGGAGGATGGCCCAAGTGCTTGGGCCCTGCACCCCATGGGAGACCAGGAGGAAGCACCTGGCTCCTGGCTTTGGATCGGTGCGGCACACCAGCTGTAGCGGCCTTTTGGGGGTGAACCAATGGAAGGAAAACCTTTTTCTCTGTCTCTCTCTCTGTCTAATTCTGGCTGTCAAAAAATAGTAATTGGTCTGTTTTTGTTGTATATAATAAATAAGTAAGACAAATAGTTTCTTTCTAATAATGAGGTATCATGGCATTATGCCCTAATGCCAATTCTGAAAACAAAGAAGATTATTTCTTGAAAGGTTGGATTTATTCAGTATGACTTTAAATAAGATGTCTAATTCATCTACTGCTATTATCAGACAGTAATTTGAAGATTCTTTGATTTGAAATGTCTAACATAATTTACCTACCCAAGATAAGGGTTTAATTTAAATTGCATTTAAAACACAAGTTTTCCTAAAGCAACACTTAATATGCACCATCAATTATTGTAAAGAAAAGCACAGAAAATATATTAATTTTAGGTCATGACCCAGTAAATTATGAATTTTCAACCAGACGTAAATTATTGCCACTAATTAGCTTTCCTGTTTGCCAGACTGGGTTAAAGTCTTCATCGCATTAGTCATTTCATAAATCACTTTCTCAACATGCAAATCTGAAAAGAATAAGAATTTGGAAGTATGCTGAGAGCTTACTGATGTTTAGGTGCAGAGTTTTGTTGAGCAATTTTCACTGACATCAAGAACATTCAGGCTTTCCATGTGGTATTTTTATAGAGCAGTAAGCCGTATTTTCTTACTGATACAGATTGTTTAGATGTCATTCATTATTTGCTACTCTGCTCCACTAAGTCTTGAATAGATTGAGTGCATTTTGGTGTTAAGTGACAAGTGAATGGTATTTTGAATGGATTCCAGCTTCATACACTTTTAGCAAAATTATGTTTCTGGGTTGTGTTTGTCTTAAATCTCCACCAGCTGCAACTAGTAGTACCACATTCTCAGTGTGTTTAAATGACCTAGACAGTGTGTTCTCTTTTGTCATTTTTCCCCATCTTTTCTAAATGTTGGCTACCCCTGCCTTCAAAACTTACCTGTCCTCCTCCCATTTCCCTTCTTGCCAACATCCTGAAAATAAAAGGAATTATCATGGGGAAATAAACTTACCCATTTTGACTTATAAAGTAACTCACTGGGGTGTGCATTGCTGTTGAATTTTTTGAAATAGCATCCTAATCACCTACCCAGTAGAATACAAACCACCTGAATGTGGGGTATTTTTGTCTCTGGTTCTTTGATAATGTCCCTAACCTTTGAATAGTGCATCACACAAGAGGGATGCTCCCAAGTATATAAACAAAAAGTCAAAATCACAGTGAAAATTTCTGAATGAAGAAAAGAGTAGGAAAAACTTGGGGACAAGCCTTTTTTCCATTGTTTCTCACTTGGTTGGCACAAGAACTACCCCTGAGGCAGGGTGTGTAGGGTTGATTTCATCAGCATTTTGATGGTACCCACAGCATTTAGAAAGCAAATCAGCACTCCGCACACTCTAGAGAAAGGAAAATGTTACTTGCTGATTAGCCATTTTCCCCGAGGAATCAAACTTTTAAGGAAGCTTTGTCTTCCTGCTTTGTTTGATTTTCAAGATAAAGGCTATTTCCACACTAGCATAAAATGACTTGTATTTTAGCAGTTAGGAAAACCTCAGAAAACTAAAACCAGATCATTCTCTTGGAAAAAAATGTGGCGAGATTTTGTCGATAGCACCAATAGTCCTATTAGCCCTTGTTCCCCCATCTTACAGACAAAGATGGCAAACCATGCTTTTCCATGTTGCTGATGCTCTCACGGATGTTTGATTATAAGTCTTTTCTATATTTTTCATGAAATTTGAAGAATAGTATAAAAGTAAATATCATTGGAGCGATGGAATTTGAAATATCAGTAAGAAATTGGCTAAAAATTGATTTGGTTTTTATGCTGTGTTCCCCATTGCCTCAGTACTTCCCTGAGATGATCAGAAGCTTCTAGGCCACCTCATCCAATGGAACGCTTCACTCTTCACTCTGGTAACGCCCACTCTTTCCCTGACCCTCTGCTTCCAGTTGAGTTGAAAGCAATTATGTGGGGCTCTGCACTCTACTGATTTCACTCCCGTGTCTTAGGCTTCCTTTTTTACTGTCACTTTTTCTGGCTCCTCCTTCATCACTGGCTTCTAAATCCTTTACTCATGGGTCTGGGATACACATATTTTCTCCACCTCTCTCTTGTGCCCTAGATAACTTTATTCTTGCCCATGGCACTAAGTAAAAAATAGACAGGAGTTGGAATTTCTCATTGTTCCATTTCTAGCCCAGCTTTCTCTTATGAATGATGTAACTATATGGCAGTTTGCCTCTTCGGATGTTGTGGTATTATAATAGGTCAGCTGAGGTGTTGTAAGTATTAATGTTAATATGTTCATAGCTGAACTTGTTGTGCTCCTCCTTTCTTCCTCTAATCCTTATGTCAAAAAGCCAGATGTCATCCTTCGGGTCTGCCTAACCCCCAACTGCAGTGTCTGACCTAGACCACACTCAGTAAATGGTTAGTGATGAGTTGGTGTGGGATGAGGGGTGGGGGTCAGTCTCTTCAGTGAACATGCCTGGATTCATATAATGTATGTCATCCTCAGCTCCAACAACAGACTTTTTAGTTGTATACTCTACTTAAGCATGCAATTTACTAAGAGATGCAAGTTCTCTTTTGTTCTAAGCTAATAGCAATCCATGTTTCTAATGTACTATACTTAAACCATTTTAGTTTGCCCTAAATAATTTTGAAAGATCGATATCAATTTCTTATTCTCCAGGTGATGAAGATGACACTTAGATTTAAGTGACTGTCTAAAAGGAACCCAACTAGTCATTGTTATTTGCAGAACTAGGATCAGAATTGAGGATTTTTTTCATCCTTTTTTCTTTTTTTAGTATATGATTCCAGGCCATTGTAGGATTATGAATTTTTTTATGATATAAAATGAGGTCAGTGAGAGATTAGCCTCAGTTTCTTCATCCATAGAATAAGGATAATAATATCTACCTCCGTGTGATAATTAAATGAGATAATGTATGTAAAGCACTTAGTACAGTGATTGGGCTATACTAAGCCCTTGTGATGGACCACAATTTATTAATGTGAGA
Organism: Oryctolagus cuniculus; assembly: GCF_051225735.1. Taxonomy (NCBI): domain Eukaryota; kingdom Metazoa; phylum Chordata; class Mammalia; order Lagomorpha; family Leporidae; genus Oryctolagus; species Oryctolagus cuniculus. The sequence continues at coordinate 54,203,267 of NC_142872.1, forward strand.
TTTTAAACCTCTTCCTCTATGAAATGTGAAGCAATTAAAGGCTTTTGAGTAAGATAGTGATACAATGAAAGCCACTTTAGAGAAGATTAATCTGTCACTTGTAGGAAGGTTATATTAAAGTAGAGAGACAGTGGAGACAAAGCAGGTGGTTTGAAGACAATCAGTAATGACTGAAGCACAGAGTGCTATGTGCTTAAACGTGATGATGAGTGTGGGGGAACCATCTTCCCAGTTGGGGTAAGCCTGCAGGAATGCAGCCAAAGAGGAGGAGTCTCAAGTATGATCATCTACAGGCTCAAGCAAAACCAGCTTGAAGAATCTGAAAGCTGTAACAGGTAGAGTTGGTTTATGTCATACTAGAAGGCAAGGCAGGGTGGACAGCCATGGTTGAGAAGTCTTCCATCTCACACCAAAACCTTGCCACACACATGCTTTGCACAGTGCTTTTATTTATTTATTTCATTGTCACTGTTTTTAAATTCTTGCTTTCCTTTATAAATTAGAAGCTGTAGCACTTAACATGCATATGTACTGACACGTGACAGTCATCTTCCTTAGCAGCCATTTCCTTCAAGTAGCTAAAATTCCTGCTGCAACCTGTTTTATGAAGCCAGGCCTGCTTCACTCACCTGCAGGTAATCACCAAAAGCCAGGCCACCTGTCAGGTCCATCATCAGGTTGCAGCAGCCTCTGGTGGCTCAGGGAAATGTTTCTGACACAAGCGTTCTGTAGGGTGAAGACTCTTAGCTCTGCTGTAAGTGAAATGGGGCTGAATTTCTTGACCCATGGTGCAAGCATGAGCTGATTCAGAAAGTCTGTACCGAGTTCCACACCAGCACTGCTCAATGTAAAAACTAATGAAATAGAAAGATGTTTTAAAAAATAATGATAGTTTCCATATATTAAAACTAAAGAGCAAGAAAATCAGTTGTCCTTGAGAAAATTACAGAAATCCCTTTAAAATACCCAAGCCTTAAACTTAATCATCTATTCCCATCTCCTGAAAAAAACAAGGAACAGCTAAAATAATAAGTGACATGGATTAAGAATTCAACATCAGAATATCAGAATTAAACTGGGAGAATCAACAATATGTCCTTGATAAGCTGCAAAGAAAGAATTGTTAATAAACATGTCTCTCAATAAAAGTGTACAATTTGATAGTTTAAAAAATTGTAAACATGGTAGTTTAAATTTTTTTCTTGAAGCCCATCGCCAAACAATAACAAAACTCTGCAGAGCATTATGGCTGCTCAGCGAAGTAATAACCACTTGGATTAGATTCTCTGCTTCAGCAGAATTTAGATACATGTACAAGAGTGATATATAGCAAGGCCAGAGATACTGTAGAATGTCTTCACAGCAGACTGAACATCGGAATTGACACTAAACCTTGTGTCAAGATACACACAAAGACTTCCAGACAGAGAGCACACCTGAGGTTATAATCTGTCAAGATTAACAAAGAGTGAATACCTGCTAAAGCAAATAGACTGTGATATAATTGTCATCTCCAAACTGGTGAAAGAAGATTTTTCTTCCCAATTAACATTCAAGGAAGTGCACGAGACTGAAATCCATTTACTCGTTTTCTGATAATTTATGCAGCAATGTACAGAAGTAATAGTCTGGTTACATGGCACATTTATACAATACTTTCCTTCCCTAAGGATCCTAAAGCTCTTTACAATTATAGCTAATGTTTGTTAAAGTACTTGTGAGGGGGAGAAGACTACAGACGTTCCAAATATTATGATTATGAAAGGCTCGATCCAGTATGTATAGGAACACTTCACTCGCACGAAATCATTGCCAGTTCGAGTGTAGAAAATAGAATTCCTTCACAAGAACGACGAGCCATTGTTTACACATCCTTTTCTTCAAGAAGCTTAAAGTCAACCTCCCCTGTGTCTGCTGAGTTCCGTCCACAGGTTTCCACTGCGTGTCAGCGCTGGAAGGGATTGCCTCACCTGCAGGGCACCTAAATTGCATTGCATGTGTGTGATGGGCAGCAGATTGAATATGGCCTTCTGCCCATAAATAGCTCATTTATTTTTGGCTAGAAATTAAGAGACCACTCTAGTCATGTCCTCTGACCACCAAGTACAGTTGAAAGTTACAAAACCAGGTAGCCTTTATGTAATGGGTGAATTACAAGTACCACTGTGTACAGATTGAGATGATGGATGACTAGAATTTGAAGTAACTGGACAGCTGTCTGAGCAGACTATTTCATTATATGTGAAGGGATGCCACTTCTAACTATGATTATAATTAGAGTAGATGAAATGCATCAATCGGTGATTTTTTTATAACATTGTTTTGGGGGAAACAATGTTTACCCTCCTTATGGGCTCAGTGCTTTGCAGTGGGAGTTGGGGTTTTTGGTATAAGGGGAAGCATATGATGTTCTTTTTTTTTTAACATTTTATTTATTTATTTGAAAGTCAGAGTTACACAGAGAAAGAAGGAGAGGCAGAGCGAAAGAGGTCTTCCATACGCTGGTTCACTCCCTAGTTGGTTGCAATGGCCAGAGCTGGTCTGATCCGAAGCCATGAGCCAGGAGCTTATTCCAGGTCTCCCACATGGGTGCAGGGGCCTGAGGACTTGGGCCATCTTCTACTGCTTTCCCAGGCCATAACAGAGAGCTGGATTGGAAGTGGAGCAGCCGGGACTCAAACAGATGCCCAAATGGGATGCTGGCACTGCAGGCGGCAGCTTTACCCACTATGCCACAGCGCCAGCCCCACATATGATGTTCTTGTTTCAATGATTTCATGTTGTGTTTTTATTCTATCAGGGATCATGGAATACCAAGTATGATAAGCATGATGTTGAAATCAAAGGATTGAATACGAGGTGCTGGTACTATCATTATTTGTGGTGATATTATTTTAGCCAGGTTGTTCCTTTGTTTCAAAGAAATTACTTTTCTCTTGCCCAATATCTCTTTTAGTCTGTATAATACTCCTGCTTCAGTTAGCTATTGCTGGGTAACAAAATTCCCCCAAATAATGAAGTCTTGAAACAACTGCCATTTGTTATCGTTTATCCTCCTTTTATCTGGAGATCCATTAGTTAATTCTTCTGCAACTCTTCCTCGGGGATTCTAGTTGGAACTAGATGTTATGTTGTGCCAAATTCACGAGAAGGCTTGCCTTAGATTCTGGGGAAGCTGTACCTAGCTCTATCACGTTCCTGTCTAAAGACATCCCTTACCTGTGGAGCCTTTCTCCTCGGTATGTCCATAGCTTTTCTCCATGTGGAATCTCCCAGAGCCCAGCACACTTCTTAAATGATCACTCAGCACCCCTGTGAGTGAGCTCTCTTGGAGCAAGGAAACAGGTTGCCAGGCTTCTTAAAAGTTTAGGCTGGTACATGCATGATTTCACTTTTATTGCTTAATCCTAGACCCACTCCATTTCCAAGTTCAGTATGTGAGGGGAAACTTGAAAATGTCTGAATGCCAACCAGTATTTTTCACCAATTTTGTGCTTAGTAGTATTCCTATAAAGTTTGTTAATTGTACATTCTATCACTGCTCATTTCTGACATTTGATTACTACTTTATCACTGCTAAGTTCAGGTGGCTTTTTGCAGTAGCAATTAATTGATATGAACCTTGGAGAAAGATTTATCTGATATCGAATTTTTCAATTAAGTGATTTTGGCTAAGTGAATTAGCATTACAAACTTTTATTGTGGGTACAATGTATATTTAAAATACCACTTTCATTAATTGAGATAGTACATTAAAAGAGATTTTTTTTAGAGCCTGGGACTTACTTGAAAAATTAAGCTGCTCTTATTCTAAACACTTCCCTGGTTGTTTCTCCATGAATTATTACAAATTCTGTTTGCCTGGCATTCTCACCTCCTCAGCTTCTGAATGCAGCCACACTGATAGAACTAGTGTTTTGTAAACTGTCCTGGGGTGTGTCTATATATCTTTGTTTCTCTTCCTTTGTTTTTATCTCTACCTGAAATTCATCCTTAGCTAAAGGAATTTTTAATGTTTTGATGCCTGAAATTTTTCAAGAGATACATATTCCAGAATTTTGTTCAGTGTCTTATCGTGAGCACAGACACAAATGCCCCAGTGAGTCATAGCCCAGTCTGAGCAGGCTCACTAAAAACTATGGTGACAGAGCTCAGCATCTCGGAGATTTACTGTAATTGGCATTTGTTTTTCCCACATGTAACAGTCCAGAGTAGGTGTCAGTAGCATTTCAGGTGAATTAGAATTTGGAGATGTGTATGGTCCACTTCCTCTGATGTTCCACTGGACAGCCCTAAGTTGTTATAGCCCAAGTGCAAAGAGGCTGAAGGATATGAGCCAGCTCTCAGCCAGTAAAAGGGAGCAGCACATTTTGGGACACACATAGCAGCTTCTGACAGGTCAGGTCACATCTGTTAATAAACGACTCACGATTTCCATCCCATGCCCAGAATGCCTGAATTTAAGTCCTGCCTCCACTTCCCATCCAGTTTCCTGTTAATCATCATCCCTGGAACAGCAGATAATGCCTGAAGTACTTGGGTTCCAGCCACTCACATGAGAGACTGGGAAGGAATTCCTGGCTCCTGGTTTCAGCCTGGACCAACCCTAACTGATGCAGCCATCTGGGGAGTGAGCTAGCAGATCAGTATATCTCCGTGTGTCTATCTCTCTCTTTTTCTCTTGCTCTGCCTTTCAAAATGAAAATAAATAAAGGGTTTTAGAAGCTGACAAAATCTAGATATGAGAGGAAGGAATGGTAAGAACTAGGACAAATTAGAAAACTCTGGATCCAGTTGCAAAGTGTAATGTGTAATATTAGTTGATCTACTCAACTTTTACCATGGAGAATGATTGTCAGGTTCAGTGAATAACTTAGGAATTTTTTTTAAGAAAAACCAAAAACTAGGCACTGGTGCTGTAGCATAGCAGGTAAAGCCACCACCAGCCACAACAGAATCCCAAATAAGAGCTGGTTCAAGTCTCCTCTGCTCCATTTCCAATCTAGCTCCCCACTAATGGCCTGGGAAAACTGCAGAGGATGGCCCAAGTACCACCCCTGCCACCCATGTGGGAGACCCAGAAGAAGCTCCTGGCTCCTGGCTTTGGCCTGGACTAGCCCTGGCCATTGTGGCCATTGGAGGAATGAACAAGCAGATGCAAGACATCTCCCCCTCCCCCTCCCCCTTCCCCTCCCTCTCCCTCCCTCTCCCTCTCCCTCTCCCTCTCCCTCTCCTCCTCTCTCTCAGTAACTCTGCCTTTCAAACAAATAAATCTTTTAAAAATACCAAAAACCAGTTTTGTTTGTGAAATACCCTTTTTAAAAATGTCAGTAACTAATTCAGTACTTTAACAAATACTATCTTGGTCAAATAAACCTTCTACAGATTGGATATAGTCATCAAGCCACTGACATTGCTTTAAATACCAACTTTGCTAAATTACTGAAACTCCGTATCTTCTCAACCCCAAAGGTCCAAGTCATATGGAGATTTTGGAACAAATTGTAAGAGAATTGGGCACTATACATCTAACATGGGGACAGGGGTTTGACATAGCATAGAAGCTGCTTGGAATACCTGCATTCCTTACCAAAGTGCCTGGTTCAAGTTCTGGCTACTCTGCTTCCAATCCAGCTTCCAGATGATACATACACTTTTTTTTTTTTTTTTTTTTTGACAGGCAGAGTTAGACAGAGAGAAGGACAGAGAGAAAGGTCTTCCTTTTCCATTGATTCACCCCCCACAAATGGCCGCTCCAATGCCAGGAGCCAGGTGCTTCCTCCTGGTCTCCCATGCAGGTACAGGGCCCAAGGACTTGGGCCATCCTCCTCTGCCTTCCCAGGCCACAGCAGAGAGCTGGACTGGAAGAGGAGCAACCAAGACAGAACCGGCGCCCCAACCGGGACTAGAACCCCGGGGTGCTGGTGCCGCAGGTGGAGGATTAGCCTAGTGAGTCATGGCGCCAGCATGATACATATACTTTCGTCCATCAGATGGTTGTTCCAATGCTTGGGGCTCTTCCACCCAGGTAGAATACTCCAATTGAGTTCTGGGGCCCTAGCTAAGACCTGGTCCAACTCTGGCTATTGTGGATATTTGGGGAAGTGAACCAGTGAGTGTAATATGTCTCTTTCTCTCTACATTTCAAATAAAGTGGGGGAAAAATCAGAAGCTTAGAATCTTACAAAGGAAAGAAACTCACAAGAACATTTCTGAAATTCTCTAGGTATTTTATTGAACTAACAAATGTCCCACGTTCTTTCTCTATTCTACCTGCTGAATGTGCTGTGGTATTCATTACTCACATTCTGTTGAATATGTCACATGCTTTGGGCATGGGGTAGCATAATTTTCACATCTCCTTTGAATTAAGTGTGTCCTTGTGACTTACATGGCAACATCAATACGACAAAAAATGACTGTCTCTTGCAAAACGAAGTTACAAGCCAATGCTTTTTTTTTATTTATTTATTTCTATCACTGTTCTACATGGTGCTCATCAAAGATTCAGGTACTGGCTGTGTTGTCAACATGAGTCTAGAATGACCATGATCTGAGATCCTAGAAGCCCATAACAGACACCAACTACAAATGAAGGAAAAAATGGTGCTTTGCAGCAGTAAGATTATGTATTTGTACATAATGTTTCCTCTTCTGAGTAGTTTCCTAGTTAATGGCCATTTTTTTCAACAATTGTTAAGTATTTGGGTGGAATTATACGGACTGCTATTAGATTTGACTTAAAATTCCCTGAAGGAGGGCGTGTGAACCTTGGCCTTAATACTTAATGGCTCTAATTCTCAGTTTGTCATTTGTAAAGTGAGAAGTTAGATATTGCATAATTTTAGAGAGATTGTTCATTTATGTTGTCCTCCTCTAATGTGGGTTAAAAATCTATGTGAAATGACATATGTACCCTGCTGAATGATTAATAAATTCTTACTCTGGTAATGACATTGAAACATTCAACATTCCACTGTCACAATAGTGATTTTCTATTGTATTCGCTAGAAAGTATTTTGAAGATGCTTAAAATGGATAGCTAGGAAATTTGTGAGTGAGTGTGAAACAGGTTCACCTAGACATAATTTATTAGCAAAGACACTGAAACTAAGAGATTGAGTGGTTACTTGGCACCTTCACCTAGTGATTCCTGAGCATGCATTGTTTCCTTACTAACATCTTTGTGATCTAAATTGGATTTCCTGCTTTAAGCCTTATTTATGTTACTGACTTTTGGTTTTTGCCCCACCAACATATATAGTACAATTAAGATGGTTCTCAAAGATGATAGATGACTGTACACCACCTACTGAGAGAAATATTGAAGAACATTTGGAGAATTCACCTTGCTTTGGAAAAACAGAACATTTTAGTGTGTCTTTTAGTATAGGAAAAAAATGAGAAAAGCAAGTTCAACATGAGAAATCACTAGCCAGCAAGCATATTGTGATAAATCAGCCATAACATGATTATAGCAACTTCCTTGGGAAAAAAAATCAATGCTGAATCAGACTTAGATAGACCAGGGGGATCAAATGGAGGTCAAAGGTACTTCTCCATCTAGAAATTGGATAATTATTACTGTTATTATTGTCAGTTGCTGTAATATAATACTGGGAGAAATGTACAGGGTCCCAGTGCTGCTTTTATTGGCTATCTAGACAAGTCAATCCATTACAAGGAAATAAATTCTAGCATGATTACTCCATCCAAATACCAAATGAATTAGGGTAATTAGAAGAAGGCTACCTGTGAGTCTCCTTGAGTTTTATTTAAAATAGCACAGAGAACATAAAGCAAGTAAATAATTTTGAAAGAACAAACTACATTCATTTCTTTTGTTTGGGAAATTGAACAATGATGCTTGCTTTAATAGAAAATTACCAGGTTGAAAATCTGAGGAGTTGAATTGGAATAATAACTTTCCCATGAACCCAGCTGCTTCAGCTAAAACTAGCAGCCATCTGAGAGTCTCAGTTTTCTCTTGTTCCAATTTCTAGCCAGTCCCTAGATTTTCCTTACGCTGCTCTAATGGTATTAAAATCTTTCCTGTTCTCTTTGTTCTTCTCCCACTGGCTGTCTGGTGCTCAACCTTTCCATGCCGGCTTCTGCCCTGGTCTTCTCTGCTCTCTTTGCTTTCTGCTTCACACGTCGCTAGTATGTTTTCCTTGTGCTGTCTCAGTGATCTTTCTGAAATGCCAGTCTAATCATGGCACTGATGTCCTCTGAATCTCTCAGCAGCTACCCCTTCAGGTAATACTTTTCTGAAGATTAGAGCTGTCTGTCATTTCCTAGCCTGATGTCAGTCAAACTGATCACAAAACGAAGCCAAATTTGACTTTCTATTTAATAATTAGTAATGATCCTTCATTGCCTTTATTGGACACTCACCCTCTACTGCTCAGATATTTTTTTATGTCACCATTTCTTGTGTTGTGTGTGGGGCATGGCAACAGACATCTTCCATGGTGGACCCAAGAGCATGGCCGGGTCGCTGCTGCTGTGGGGAGGTGTCTGTGTTCTGTGTTGTGGCATCAACTTCAACACCTGTTTTCATGGGAAGTGTTGAGAGAGGAGTCTCTTCTGTGCTTGAATGTAAATGTGAGAAATCATTAGTATAAACTTATAGAAATATATGTTTACATTTTTATGTGTTTGTGTGTAAATCCATATACATATACACATCTGTGTGTATGTTTGTGTCATATATATATAAATATATATAATCATCGCCATTAAATTCTTAAAAATAGTTATATGACTTAGAAAAATGGAAAGGAAATAACCTCATGCATGTAGTACCAACCCTGTAATTCAACACTCCAGAAACAATGCTAATAGATTGTGATGCCCATTATTTTATTACTTTTTTTATTACTTTTAATTGTATTTATTTGGAAACTCGATTGCTACAGATGCATACTGAAGAAAGAGAGATCTCCCATCTACTAGTTTACTCCCCAGATGCCTGCAACAGCAGGTGTGGACCATGTCACAACTGGGACCTGGGAACTCAGTCTTGGTCCTCTCCTGTGTAAATGGCAGAGACTCAAATACTTGCACTGTCACCTGCTGCCACCTAGGGTGTGCATTAGCAGAAAATTAACAGCTGAAGCAGAGTCAAGACTCAAATCTAGGCCTTCTACTTGGGTATACAGGCATCATAGGTAGAACCTTAACCATTACACCAAGTATCTATCCCGACCTGTCCAGTTAAGCAACCAATAGACCTATATAATAGGATTTTCTTCTGTCTGTTTATCAGTCCAGTTGTGGATGTAACACGAACTCAAGGGAGTTAATGTTGTAAGATCTTTCCTGCCAGTGAAATAAGTAAGTCTACAGAGATGTGACCCAGTCTTTCCTCCTTTTGTGGGCTATCCTTGTAATCTGCATGGAGCTTGTTGTGGACTGTATGTATAAAGGGTTGCTTCCATTCAGTGATATCCACTCTAGCATTTTTTCCTGTGCCTCCCTTACTCTGGCTGCTATGAACACTTTTTTTTATATATAAACTAGCAGAATTCAAAGTGTTGTCTCATTTTCTTCTTTCAGAGCAACATCAAGGCCAGCATCTTTTCAGGGATCTTTTATACCAACAATACTGATTATGTGGTCAAATATACAAGATGTTTTAATTTCATGGTTCATAATCTTAATTTCCTCATACGAAAAAAGCTGAAATGGTTTATATAAAATGAAATTTCAGGAAATTCCCACAAATGGTGCTTAATTAGTGTTTGATATTATTCCAATTTGCTCTTTTTTAAGATTGTATTTATTTGAGAGGTAGAGTTATAGACAGAAAGGGAGAGACAGAGAGAAAGGTCTTCTATCCTTTGGTTCACTCCCCAAATGGCCACAATGGCTGGAGTTGGGCTGACCAAAGCCAGCAACCAGGAGCTTCTTCCAGGTCTCCCATGTGCGTACAAGGGCATAAGCATTTGGGCCATCTTCCACTGTATTTCCAGGCTATTAACAGGGAGCTGAATCAGAAGAGGAGGCTCTGGGACACCAACTGTCATCCATATGGGATTCTAGTGCCACAGAAGGAGACTTAACCTACTACGACACAGCGCCAGCCCCCTCCAATTTGATCATTTGGCCCAAGTGATTAGTCCCCTGCCACCCATATGGAAGACCCCGATGGAATTCTTGGCTCCTGCTTAGTCGTGGTCCTTGTGGCCATTGTGGCCCTTTGGACAGTGAACCAGTTGATGGAAGATCTTTCTTTCTCTCTCTCTCATATGTTCCTCTTTCTCTTTTACTCTGCCTTTCAGATGAGTGAATAAGGAAGTAAAGGATTTTACCATAATATTATATACATTAATTATTCATATGTACTTATTACCGATACTGATTTTTCCTACATTCCAAAGTAGTTTTGAGTAAGGGGACCCTCTTTTGTGAAGTGAATATAGAACTTGACCCTTACAGCAGTATTCCTGTTCATGTTATTCATGTGGACAATAACAGGCATGTGGGATTCACTCTTAACCATACTGAACTTTCTACTCTAATTTTGAAAATGGCTGCACATTTTAATGGTAATGTTTCATCTTAAAGGATAAGGCCATTTTACTGTTCTGCTTAAAGAAAGATATATCAGTCTGCTTAAAGAAAGATATATAAGTTTATATAATTCATATTTATTAAACTATTATAAACCCTCTCAAATGTAAAACATCAGTTGTACTGTAATGGTACCTGTTGCTTACGTAAAATGGATTTTATGTGATAGAAGTCAAAAATCAGCATATGTAACTTAAGTCTGGATTAACTAGGTTTAGTTTAGTTTGCCTGAAATAGTTGTTCTTTGTTCTTATTTATTTACACAGATACAAATATTTAAAAAGGGAAAAAAAATAAAAACTAAGCAGAGTGCTTCAATGTCTGTGGTTCAGTGACAAATTCCTGAAAGTCTTATCTTATTCATTAGGATAATGAAGCAAATCAAATAAGCTCTGACTTCTGCTCCTAGCATTTGGGTTTCTGCTAGCAGAGAAGTAACAAATGCAGATTTCATTTACTACACTAACTGCACACTTCCTAGGGACATGACAGCCAAAGGAAGAAAAGAAATTAAAATGTTTTGACTTATTTTCTAGTCTATGATAATTAATATTTAGTTGTCTTCCTTGTTATTAAAGTATTATTCATCTTTGGGTAGGCACATGGGTTGGTGGTTAAGTTGTTGCTTGGGGTGCCCACATCCCATGTTGGAGTGCCTCATTCAAGCCCTGGCTCCTCTGCTTCCAATTTAGCTTCCTGATAATTCCAACCTAGGGAGGAAGTAAATAATGGCTCAAGGACGTGGTTCCCTGTAACCCATGTAGAAGACCTGAATGGAGTTCCAGGCTCTTGGTTTCTGCCTGGCCCACCCCTGGATGTTTCAGACATTTGGGCAAGTGAACCAGCAGATGGTAGATCTTTGTCCTTTCATACCTATGCCTGTGTCTTTGTGACATTCAAATAAAATATAGTGAAAATAAACAAAACTTCTAAAGTCTTAAACAGCAAATAAAGTAGTATACATCTTGAAATGTGTTTGTGTATTCCATCCAACTACTATTCCATTTACCTATGATTTGAAGGTCCAGTGATAAGGATTAGAAGATATACAGAGGTAAGTCTCAAATCTTATTCTCAAGGAACCTGTAGATAAATTAGAATAGCATTACATATTTTATGTTTGTTAAGAAGTTCACATCATCTGGACTCATGTTTGGAGATAAGCCTTGATCTGATATGAGGATATGTATAGTTTTATGTATCCTTATGTGTGTATTTATTTGCTGCAATACTTTTATGATGCCACCTCTAAATCTACCAGGGTATTATAAAATACATAAACATATGTACCCTTGGCATTTCTAAATATTAGAAACTCTCAGTTCTGAAACATCTAGCCACAAAGGTCTTGGATCCAGATCTGATACTAGGAGGATCTGATCTGTTTTGTTTGACTGTAGGAGCAAGTGAGAGCTGGAGTCCACCCCTCTCTCCTGTGGGTCTGGAGAAAGGAGCCTGTTACAAGCTTATATAAAAGAATTGGCTTTTGATTGAACCTTGCCTGGGAAGGGTGCCATGGGTCCTTCAGAGGTACATTTTGCTAATATGTTTCGTGAGGATTTCCTAAGGCTACTTCACAGCTGGTTAAATTTGCACTGGGGATGTTCACAAATCTGAAGTAGAATGTAGAAAAACCCCACAAAGAATGCTCACATAATAAAATGCTCTTTGAAAACATTCATCTAAGAGCAGTGACAAAAAGACAGTTGTAAAGAAAGGACAGAGCCCAAGTAATCATGGGATAGAATTGCCATTTAGTCTTCACGACAGCAGTAACACATGAACATTCACATGGCTCCCATTTTACAGATTGAAATGTTAATAGATAGAGTAGCTTGCTCTTGGTCACACGACTGTGGCTCTGATGGAAGGAATCTGACCCAAGATGATGACATCACTCCTGACATTCTAGTCACTCTACTACACTGAAATACTTGACTGTGAGAGTGGTGAACCTTAGTGCTTATGTTAGCAGTCCTTCACCAATAGAATGACAGAGTAGCTGAGACCTGAAAAAGGAGCAAACTCCAACAAAAATGTGAGCAAGACTGCAGAGGAAAGCTTCGGAAGTTTGTTTTTGATACAAATCCCACCTCTAGTTATTCCAGTTCTAACTGGAATTCCTTGCCAGGTTTCCTGACCCCTCAGTAAGATAGATGCCTGTTCAGTTCTCTGAACTGTAGCTTCTAGTCTTTCAAGTGAAGTAACTGAAATGGTCACATTGTTTTCCTTCCAGTTTCCAGATACATCCAAGTGTTTCACCACGACTGTTACTTGACAGGCTATGAAGAAGCTGGCTTGACGTTGTTTGAACAGTTCCCTGTCATGTTTTCCTGTATCTTAAGGCCTTTGACAAATCCCCCTGTGCTTTCTACTTGAAACTCTTGGCTCTGCTCTCCATTGTAGAACATATCAGCTTCTGAACTACTGGAGTTTTACCAGCAGTGGATTTCAGCCCATACAAATATTCACATGATATTTATTTTTTTGTTTCTACAATTGAAGTGACTTTAACTTCTAAATAGATACAATGTCAAGATGGTATCCCAATTGTTAATTTTTGCTTTCAAAATACTAATTTCTTTCATTCATTCACTCAATTTTCTCAATCTTCTGAATTGCTACAGTGAAGAATCTGAGGTGCACTCAAGTTACAGGGCTACTCAAAAGTTGATGGAAAAAGGAATTAAAAGGTGTTTGTTTTGTTGCAAAGATGTTTCAGATTCATGTATATGTAGATCAAGTACGGATTTCAGAAACCTTCTGAAGATCCCTAATATAAAGGTGACGAAAGCATGACCTCTGAGAAGCTAATAGTTTGAGTGAGTAGGTTGCCAATTTCCTAGAGAAGTTTCCAATACATGTGTATATATGTAACATCAAAAACAGGAAAAAGTACATTTTTAAAATGACCCCCAGCAGATTTTAATAAGGCATGTCAGTAATATCTAGAGGCTGCCTGGATACGTAACTGAGCTAGGCCTGGTAATAAGGATAGACTAGGCATGCCACATAGAAAGAGCACTGCTTTCTTTGTGCTATTTCATATCCTACAATTACAAGGACCCTCATTTTTCTTACTGCAGGTATAGGAAGATGGCTTAAAGTAATAAACTGATCTTTAGTTTTCGTATTTTCCATAAAAATTAATTACAGAGATTATAGTTAAATAACTACTATTTGTAAGCCATTCAGTTAAATTGTATCCTCTTAAATTTTATATGTTGGGGAAACTAAATAAGAAATGGATTGTTTGTTTTGGCTATGTTACTTAAATTTTAGACATTTCTCTAAAATAGATGTTCAGTGTTAAAACAACTGTACCATCTATGGAAATCTCTTTATAAAAACAGAGAAACTTAAATATTAATTTTGAATCACAGTAGCACAGATTCTAACATATAATTAATTGGAAGCAAAAAAACAAAAACAAAAACAAAACAAAACAAAAAAAACCCTGTACTGTTGCCTAGAGTTCTAGCTATATCAGGTATAACTTGCATTGCTGACATCTTGGCCCCTAAAACTCAACTTCACTCCAGCTGATAGTACCACATGCATTGTTACTGAGGCTTTTGCTTTCAGGGTCCCAAGTACCTATAATAATCACTTGCAAATTTCTCAACTCTTGAATTCATTCTGCAGAGCAGCACAATTATTCACTTTCTCTTTTATTCCAGTCCCAGATCTCCTTCACAGACGTAAGGAGATCCTTCTTTAGTCACCAGACTCTTAATATTGAACATCTGCTATGCACTTTCCAGCTCTAACTTGGGTTAACAAAACATGCGTTTGATTGACTGTTCCGCTTTAAAGACCTAGCAAAAGTAATCTATACAAAGTACAGTGCTTGACTAAAGAGCTCTGTAGTCTTCCTTAAGTTAAACTCCATAGAGGGTGAGATTCCTAACTCTTTTTATAAGATGTGTACATCTATGAAATCATCAACTTGTACACCTTAAGTAGTTGCAAAAAAATTATTAACCTGACAGAGGGAAATAAATGATCACAAGCAAAGGCACCAAAGCCAAGAAAAAATATTATGCTCGGGAGTCTAAAAATACTACTTTGTTTATGTCTCACTCAGAATTAACATCTAACACATTGTGTCATGACTATTTCTTTGGATATATTTCTTCTGCATGAGTTCGTAAAATCCTAATAAGACAGATTTTGTGAAAACTAATATTCTAGCATCATGAAACAAAGGAAGCTATCGCTTTAATAATCCCAAGTTGGTCAACACTGTACAAACAATACTTTAAAAAGCATTTATTTATTTATTTGAAAGAGTTACAGAGAGAAATGGAGAGAGAAAGAGGGAGGGAGGGAGGGAGGGAGGGAGGGAAGGGAGGAAGGGAGGGAGAATCTCTCATTCACTGGTTTATTTCCCAGATGGCTGCAACCACCAGGGCTGGGTCAGGCCAAATCCAGGAACTTGCAGTTTCATCCAGGTCTCCCAAATTGGTGTCAGGGGCTTAAGTGCTCAGGGCATCTTCTGCTCTTTTTCGCAAGCCGTTAGCAGGGAGCCGGATAAGAAGTGGAACAATGGGGACACTCGCATAGGATGCTGGCAACTTTACCTACAATGCCAGATGCCCACCCCAAAAGAAACTTTTAAAAAAGTTCACATAAACATGGGATTAAAAGACAATGTATGTTTTCCATGAACTTTTTGACTATCCCTTGTAAACATGCTTTTTAAAAAGCAATGTTTCTTTTGCAGCAATATGCTTCTTTAATATGTATTAGGTCATAAATGATTGATCAGTAGGAGAATGCTCGCATCTTAATGTGTAAGACACAATTTTCTCATCAGGTTAAGGATTTTCACCACCCAGTAACAGCAGCTGAATGCAAAGTATCCTGGCAAGGTGGTGTGAGAGATGGAGCAGAGGAGCTGCACACTGTCCATCATGCCCACTTGGTCTCCATAAACCGCAGCTTTAATCCTTCTACACACCTCCTTTCATCAAATTGCCTACATCTTTTCCTGTTCTAAATACTCTATTTTTAATTGCATTTATTTACATTTTAAGAATTCCACATATCATTTTTCTTTTGGAGGTAGGTATTTTCAATGTTACTGTTCTTTTACTGGTCTGACTGCTTTGAAGGGTTTGTCCAAACCAAATGTCCAGTACTTTTCTTTCTTTCTTTCTTTCTTTCTTTCTTTCTTTCTTTCTTTCTTTCTTTCTTTCTTTCTTTCTTTCTTTCTTTCTTTCTTTCTTTCTCTCTCTCTCTCTCTCTCTCTCTCTCTCTCTCTCTTTCTTTCTTTCTTTCTTTCTTTCTTTCTTTCTTTCTCTTTCTTTCTTCCTTCCTTCCTTCCTTCCTTCCTTCCTTCCTTCCTTCCTTCCTTCCTTCCTTTCTTCCTTTCTTTTTTTTTTTTTTTTTGACAAGCAGAGTGGACAGTGAGAGAGAGACAGAGAGAAAGGTCTTCCTTTGCCATTGGTTCACCCTCCAATGGCCGCCGCGGCCAGTGCATCGCACTGATCCGAAGGCAGGAGCCAGGTGCTTCTCCTGGTCTCCCATGGGGTGCAGGGCCCAAGCACTTGGGCCATCCTCCACTGCACTCCCTGGCCACAGCAGAGAGCTGGACTGGAAGAGGAGCAACCGGGACAGAATCCAGCACCCCGACCGGGAGTAGAACCCGATGTGCCGGCGCTGCAAGGTGGAGGATTAGCCTAGTGAGCCGCGGCGCTGGCTTGTCCAGTACTTTTAATATGTGATTTTTTAAAAAAAAAATATATAGGACTTCTGGAATTACATGGAATAAAGAAAACTTTCCCTCTTGTTTGAACAATAATCCTGGCAAACCATTAAGAAAGGAATCTACTTGCCTTCATTCCCCAGGTATTCAGGTTGATCTGCTGCTCTCACAGATACCTTCAGATCTCTTTCCACCTGGTAAGGCTGCAGCCAGTGCCATAGGTGAAATCACAGAAGTAAACGAATAAATAGGTGCTAGGATGGAGAAGGGTAACATAGTCTTTTAATTTCTTTTGGTAAATGACTTGTCCCATGCTAGAAATTTCTGATACCATTCAAATTCACCTGTTACTCCGTTGGTAAATTTTCTCCCATCCTACCTCCTTTATGTATTCCAACTTTATTGCAAACTGTGGAAGGAAAAATGATGCATTTTGTTTGTTTCAATTTCTTAGTACCTAGAAAAGTATCAGGCAGAGTATGAGTACCTGACAGGTATTTTTTCATCCACACACAATAGTTTGGGACATTGCTAATAGGCATGAAACTTTGATAAACATTGTTTAAGAGTTGATTTTCAATATTTAAATTAAAAATTGACAAGTCAACGAGAAGGAACCTGACCCATCATTTATGCCCACCTGACGTACTTCACAGCCATTGCTTTGGGAAGGTACAAAGAATTAATATTTATGAAGCAGATGCTATAAAAATGCCCTTTAACAGTTTATTAAAAATCAGTACTTGCTTGTGGTCAATTACTCCATGATATACAGAAATTCAGAATACGGCAAAATAATGTTAAAGGTATGGGCCTCATTTGAGATACCCATTCTGTTTGAACTGCTTTAGTTGAGCAATTTCTAATGCATGGTGAATTTGAAACCTCAAGAGATGGTTTTTTTTTTTTTTTTAAGAGGATTTTTTTCATTTTGTTTTGTGTTGATGATTCTGAACACTGCTAAGAGCTACAGAACAGTGTTATTGCTCCTCTGTGATGACAGTTTTTGCTTTTTTATGAAAGACAAATGCCTGCTTCCGAGGTTGTTGTTGGCCTGAGTCACATTTCTCCTTGGTAGAATGGCTTTGTTTTCTTTCATTTCCTTTTGGTAGTGGAAAAGAATGCTTGTCCTTGGTGACTATGTTTTCATCGAGCCAAAAACGTCAGCTTCAGAAAATAATTAATGCAGCGGTTATGGCTTGTGTAGGTGGTTAAATTGTCGAGAACAAAGCTATTGGCATGTTGTATCATTCTTTTCTGACCTGAACCACTTTGATTCCCCATATGTTTACCAGTCTCTATTCTTGTACTTGGTTATTTTAGTATTTCTGCTTATGGAAAAATCGGACAATTATATATTTGTGTTTGGATGAATTTGTATAGGTAAGGAATCTTCAGATGGTTCTTGGGAATGTACTGTATAAACAAACAGGATCTGGATTTCAAATTAGCTTTGCATCGGGGCTGGTTGTGGCGTAATGAGTAAAGCCATGGCCTGTTGTACCAAGTGCCCCACATGGGGGCCAGTTGGTGTTCAACCTGCTCTGTCGCTCCCCCTCTTCACGGAGGAATGACACAGGACCCTGCCTAGGCTTCATATCCGAGTCACGGCACCATTATGTCGCTCCCCGTCTTCGTGGAGGAACGACACAGGACCCTGCGCTGTTCTTTTGTCTGCTTGGCCCTCCCCAGGTTTGCTGCTGGTTCTTCCCGGGTTGGCTACCGACCCTTCCACCTCCGTGGAAGGGCGGTTCCCCCTGCCACTTTCCCCACTTCCGCGGGGGAGCAGCACACCGCCGGCCGGCTCTCTCGGGGGCCGCACAGGTGTTCCTTCAGATAGATGTTCCTGGTGCATGTTGTCTCTCTCCTCCTTCATAGTCCTCTTCCACCAATCCCAACTCTGCTACCCACATGCCGAGTACGCTGCTCTCCTCCAATCAGGAGCAGGTCCTGCTACTTATTGGTTAAACTAGAGGCAGCTGTGTAGAAGCTGTTTCCTCCTCTCCCAGCGCCATATTGTGGGAGAGCAGATGCATAGAATAAGTCTTAATTCGAGTAACAGTCTAGTCCCAGTTGCTCCCCACACTGCTCTACTTTCAATCCAGCCCCCTGTGGATGTGCTTGGGCCCTTCCCATCCATTTGCAAGATGTGGATGAAGCTCCTTGCTGCTGGTTTTGGCCGGGCCCAGCCCTGGCTGTTGCAGCCACTTGTGGAGTGAGCTAGCAGTTTCAAGATTCATATTCATTCTCTTTCGCTCATTCTCTCTCTCTCCCTCCCTCCTTGCCTTTCCCTCCTTCTTTTTCCTCTCTCTCTGACCTCTGACTTTCAAAAAAATAAAAAATCATGTTTAAAAATCAGGTTTGCATGAAACTCATCCTCTACTTGGATTATCTATGAACTTTTTGAAGTCTGTGTGTGTGTGTGTGTGTGTGTGAGAGAGAGAGAGAGAGAGAAGAAGAAGAAGAAGAAGAAGAAGAAGAAGAAGAAGAAAAGAAGAAGGAGGGGAGGAGGAGGGGGATTGTGTTTGTGTCACATAAATGTTGTATTTTCATTCTGCTGTTTAAGCAGTGCCTGGAAAATTCACATTAATATGGGATTACCCCAAATTGAGACATCCTGGCAAGGCTAAACCCGGTCTTGGCAAAGTGAGGTTTCATCACTTATTTCAATACACATTTGAACTTTGTGACACTTTATGTAAAAACCCTTTGAAAAGAGCAATCATTTGATTGATTTTAGTCTGTTTATCAGACTAAAATTATCCCTGGGAAATACAGACGTGGTTCACGCTATTGCTGTGTTTTAGTGTATGGTGAGTCACATCAGCATATGTCCTAGAAAAAGGGCTCTTCCAATCTAGTGACCCAATACGCAGTTACAGATAATCAGAGGAAGCAAGGTAGACATACCTCCTGGTAAAAATACTGAATTTCACTTATTTCCATGAAACCGTACACTAAAATTCCTAGCTATGTAGTCTGTACAGAATTTATTGTCGTATTCTCTGACAGTGAACTTTCATAATCACAAGTCTTTCCTAACATGTTACATATCTCCATATTTACTGAAAAGCCACTGAATTAAAACAGCTTAGAAGAGGTGAGTTATTAATACATCATAAAGTGACCGCATCATGCTCTTTTGTAAGTAACACATGAGTGTAATGTTATTTAAAAATCTCTAAAAGTGGTCTAGTTTTTCTATCCTGGTTTTAATGGTTATACCAAAAGAAAAAGCACAGTATCTGTAAGAGAATCCTTAAATCTTTCCATCTCAAATTGCTATGGCATCACTCATTTTTAGAATAGAAAATAGGACAGCATCCAGTAAGTGCGTGTATAAACCTATCACCTCCAGTTTCCCCCCAGCCTATAGTTAAATGGCCCAAATTCCATTATTATGTAACTTGGTTCAGTTAATCATTTATCTTTTCCTGGTATTCCATTTTAAAATGAAAATTATTTTCAGTAACCATAAATGCCTTATCCTTCGGGACCAGTTGAATAAGTGGAAGGCCTGGTGACACTAAATGAGTAAAGACAGGTAGAGTCCAAAGGTGAAGGGTGGAAAAAGGAGATGAACATTGCCTTGGCATCTCTTGACTCCCTAAATCTGAACTTGCCTTTTATGGGTGATGATGTTTGAAGTTTAGCTGTCGATCTCCGGTGCACAGAAAAAGTCACTTTCTTAGGAACTAGATAATTAGAGTCAAAGAACTGCTCCTAAGTTGTACAGTGAATTTTTTTTTTTTAAGGAAGTGATATACTTCCCTTACTCAAGTGCTAATTAGCGGAATTAAGAAATGTAGCCTTATTTCATGTGTTGGAAATGAATAGACTATGGAAGGCTTCAAGTCAGAAAGTGGGTTCTCCAGCTTGCCACTATATAAAAATTTTGAAGCATATATTTTTAAAAATTTGCATTGAAAGTATGGATATTCTGCCTCATAGAACACACAGAGGCCCTAGAAATACTGAGGAGAGCTTGGTGGCTGTGTCCATCAAGTCATCATCCTAACCACTGGTCTCTCTCTCTCATATGAACTCCTTCCCTTACTTATGTTAATTACATAACCCTACAGGCTTTTCTTTTTGTAATAATTCTTAGCCCCTTTGCCAATTGTCAGGATAATAATATGAATTATGACAAAGTTGAATGTGAATGACTTGATTAATCAAGGAAATACAAACAACCATATCATGGAGCACATCTTCTGTCTCTGATAAGCTAGAGCTTTGTGGAATTCAAAATGGGGAATGAGATCTGTAATAATAATGATGTTTATTCCTTGTGTTTCTCACCTAATCTGAAACTGCGAATCATGTTTCTTATATCAAAGCAGTGTGTGATATTTCTCATAGGACACAGAGTTGATAGACTAAGTTTGGAAATACTCACGAAGCAGGAAGATATAGAATTCTGTCTGTTATTTCTCAGAGTAGAAAAGTGTTAGTATTGTGAAATTTAAATATTCTTTCAGACTGAAAACTGATACATGATCCTGTTTTGTTGATATGAAATGCACTTAACACAAACTCCCTTCTTAAAATGAAATATTTGTTGCATGGGAAATAACTGAGATTTCAGTGTATAAATGGTCCTGATTAAAATTGTACTTTGATATTTTTAAGTGAAAACACAAATTTGTCAATTGTGTTCAAAGATGTACATATGAAAATTTGCAATATGACTTTGATATTTTTTATTTCTTCAAATTAATTCTTTATCCAGTTTTAGGAGATGTAATACTTTTTAATACTTTCCTTTAAATTTAAATGGTAAATATCGACTGGTGTAGAGGCTAATCATGGACACCTAGTAAAAAATGCTCATAAATACTTCATTTATAGATCTCTATGGGTTTTTTAATTAATTATTTACTTATTTGAATAGCAGAGTTACAGAGAGGTAGGGAAAGACAGAAATAAATTTTTCATCTGCTGATTCACTCCCACATGGTTGCAATGGCCAGGGCTGGCTGGGCCATGCCTGGGCCAGGAGCCAGGAATTCCATCCAGGTCTCCAACATGGGTGGCAAGGGCCCAACTACTTGGGCCATCTCCCTTTGCCTTCTCAAGAGCATTAGCAGGAACCTGGATCGTAAATGGAACAGCCAGGACTCAAACTGGCACTCAGGTTGGATACCGGCATAGCATATGATGGCTTAACTGCTGTTCCACAATGCCAGCCCCATCTCTGTGTTTTAAAACATTTGGTAATTAAAGACACAGAATTTGAATACAACATACAAGAAAATTTACAGTGAAAATTTTTATTAAAAAACAAGAAAAAATTAAAATATAAAAAGCTGTTGCATATCTGAGAAAGTTATCTTTATTGTATTTTCTTTCCCATGCTTAAATGAGTATTCCCTTTTGCATAATACAATTTTTGTAAACATTTGAACGTGTTGTGTATGTGTACAAAGTGCATACACAGATATCTAAATAACTATTTTTTCTACAGCTGTGCTTAATTTTCTTTCCAAGCCACTTCTATACACTGGCATAATTTCTGTTTAAATAAGGTAAAATCTATATTGAGAGAGTCAGAGGTTTTAACTATAGGATTATTTAAGGTCTGATAAATTCACCCATCTGTGTAATAACCAACCATCCCATTCAAGACTTTGAACATTTCCATCATCCTAGAATGTTCACTACTGCTTGTCAGTTTCCATACCCCACAGGCACCCTCTCATCTGATAGCTACGATTTTTTCTGTCAAGCTTCTGCTTAAACATCATGCAAATTGAAAGACATGCTTTGTAGTGTTTCTGTCAATCTGTGTCATATAACATAAGGTTTTGAAAATTCACACATAGAGCTGAGTATATCACCAGAAATTTTTTTAACCTTGGATAATGCTATATGAGTAAATTCTTTTAATTTATTTATTCTCTTGATGTCCTTTGTTTGCCTTTTTGGTTTTTCTTCTTGTGAACAAGATTATGAGATCTATATTCAAACCTCTTTATGGACATTAATTTCTATTTTTAGAAGGCAAAAAATATTATCCAAAAAATCATTACTTATGCCAATTATGTGAGATATTTTCCTTCTGTTTTCTGCTAATGTTCTAATGGCTTCCAGTGTTATATATTCTTTTGAGATTTATTTATTTATTTGAAAGTCAGAGTTAGAGAGAGATGGAGAGGCAAAGAGAGAGAAAGGTCCCCCATCCGCTGGTTCACTCCTCAATTGGTCGCAACAGCCAGAGCTGTGCAGATCCAAAGCCAGGGGCCAGGAGCTTCCTCAGGGTCTCCCATGAGGGCATAGGGGCCCAAGCACTTGGGCCATCTTGTACTACTTTCCCAGGCCATAGCAGAGTGCTGTATTGGAAGTGGAGCAGCCAGGACTTGAACCGGTGCCTATATGGGATGCCAGCACTGCAGGCTGCGGCTTTATTGGCTGTGCCACAACGCAAGCCCCGTGTTATATTTTTGTCTTTGATTTATCTTGAGTTGTTTCTTGTATATGGTGACAGGCCAGGATATAATTTCATTCTTCTGTGTATGTACACACAGCTTTGTCAGCGCCATATACTAAGGAGCCTGTCTTTTCTCCGGTGTATTTTTTTGGTTGGCTATAAGTATATGAATCCTTATTTGGGTTTTCTATTGTTTTCCTTTGGTCTGTTTGTCAATTTTTAAGCAAGTATTCTGCTGTTTTAAATACTATAGCTTTATAGTGTACTTTGAAATCAAATGTTGTAATGCCACCAGTTTTGTTTCTTGTTTAAAAAAATTTTTTTTACTTGAAACACAGAGTTACAGAGATAGAGAGATGGAGAGATCTTCTATCTGCTGGTTCACTCCCCAAATGACCAGAACATTGGGGGTTGGGGCCCAGATATTTGGGTAATCACCTGCTACCTCCCAAGGACATTAGCAGGCACCTGGATTGGAAATGGAGCAGCCAGAACAAAAACAGATACCAGCATCCAGGTGGAGACTAACAATTTGGCCTATGAACCTTCTCCTGTTAATTTGTGTCTTTGTATTTATCTCTTTTTTTTTCACTCTGTCATGTACAAAAGTCCTCTCCTCCCATTGAATTCATTTTTTAAAAAATGTTGTGTGGAAATGAGCCTGCTTTTGGACACTCTCAGTTGTTTATTTGATTGATGAATCTCTACTTATATCAATACTCCTATCTTGGGGTGGGCATTGTGGTGCACTGGGTTAAGGGTGAAAGTATTGCTTGGGATGCCCCCTTCCAAATTGGAATGTGGATTCAAGTTCTAGCTCTTCTGCTTATGATCGATCTTGCTGCTAATGCACCTTGGAAGGCAATAGTTCATAGCTCAAGTGCTTGGACCCCTGACATCCTTGTAGGAGACCCAGATGGAGTTCTCATCTCCCAGCTTTGGTCTCGTCCAGCCCTGTCTGTTGCTGGCATTTAGGAAGTCAACCAGTGGATGGAAGATCTCCCTGTCTCCCATTTTCTCTCTACCTCCCTCCCTCTCTCCATGACTCTGCCTTTAAAATAAATATATCTTTAAAAAAAAAAAACTCCATCTTGATTACTGTACATTTGTGGTATGTCCTCAGATGTTTTTATTAGTTTTGACTCTTCTACATGATTTGAATTTTTTAAAAAGATCTATTAATTTATTTATTTGAAAGAGTTAGAGAACTTCCTTCAGCTGGATCACTCCCTCAGATGGCAGCAATGACTAGTGCTGGGTCAAGCCAAGAACATCACTCAGGTCTCCCATGTTGCTGCGAGGCATCAAACACTGGGACCATCTTTAGCTGCTTTTCTCAGGCCTTTAGCAGGGATCTGGATCAGAAGTGAAACACCTGGGACAGAAACTAATACTCATATGGGTAGCTAGCTTCACAGGCAGCAGCTTTACCTGCTAGGTCACAATGCCAGCTCCTATTTGAATTTTTGTAGAAATTTTACTTTCATTTTGTCAATTTATACAGAAAAGGAACTGTTATGAATTTAACTAGAATTTATTCAAAGTTGTAGATAAACAGGATAGAACTTGATAACAGTATTGAATCTTAGTATATGAATATGGTGTCTTTATATATATTATTTAAAATTTATGATAGGATTGTCATAAAATCATTAAATAAATTATTTACCCATTTCAGCAGTGTGATTTTTTTTTTCTGGCTCTTGTGCATTAGATAATATGAATGGAAGGGAAGACTGTTTTTCTTATTTAACTTTTTTTTTATTTAGGGTAAACAAATTTCATGTAATTCACATGTACAGATATCAGAATATAGTGCTATTTCCCACCCTACCCTCCCTTCAGCCCACAGTCCTACTCTTTCTCCTCCTTCCTCTCTTATTTTCACTCTTAATTTTTATAATGATCTACTTTTAGTTTACTTAAGATTAACCCTATATAAAATGAGTTCAACAAATAGTAGGAATTAAAAAACATTGTTCCTCAACAGTAGAGACAAGGGCTGTAAACAATCATCAATGCTCAAAATGTCAATTTCATTCCTATACATTTCATTTTTGATATTTTATTAGTTACTGCCAATAAGGAAAAACATATGGCATTTGGGACAAGCTATTCTACTAAGTATAATGGTTTCCAGTTGTATCCATTTTGTTGCAAAAGACAGGGTTCCATCATTTTTTTACAACTGAGTAAAAATAGTGTGTTTATATACCATAATTTCTTTATCCAGTCATCAATTGATAGACATCTGGCTTGATTCTGTATCTTAGCTACAATAAGCATGGAGGCATAGATAACTCTTTCATATGCTGATTTCATTTCCATTGTCTAAGTTCCCAGAGGTGGGATTGCTGGATCAAATGGCAGATCTATTTTCAGATTTCTGATGTATCTTCATACTGTCTTCTGCAATGGCTGTACTAGATTACATTCCTACCAATAGTGGATTAGGGTACCTGCTTTCCCCACATACTTGCCACATTTATTGTTTGTTGATTTCTGTGTGATAGGCATTCTAACTGGGGTGAGGTAAAACCTCATTATGCTTTTTATTTGCATTTCCCAGATAGCTAATGATTCTGAGCATTTTTTTCAAGTGTCTGTTTGAATTTCCTCTTTGGAAAAATGCCTGTTAAAGTCCGTTGCCCATTTCTTAATTGGATCATTGGTTATGTTGTTGAGTTTCTTAAACTATTTATAGATTCTGGATATTCATCCTTTATCAGTTGCATAGTTTGCAAATATTTTCTTGCATTCTGTTGGTTGTTTTTTCACTTTACTGTTTCCTTTGCAGTAGAGAAGTTTCTCAGCTTGATGTAATCCTGTTTGTCTATTTTTGCTTTGATCGCCTGTGCTTCAGGAGTCTTTTCCATGAAATCTTTGCCTTTGCTAATGTCTTTCAGAGTTTCCCCAATGTTCAATGTCTTCCTCTAGTAATTTGATGGTACCAAGTCATAGGTTTAGGTCATGATCCATTTTTAGATTTTTGTATAAGTTGTAAGCTAGTGGTCTTCTTTCATAATTCTGCACAAGGAGATCTGATTTTCCCAGCACCATTTGTTGAAGAGACTGTCAATTATCTAGGGATTGGTTTTAGATCCTTTGTAAAAATTAGTTGGCATAGATGTGTGTATTGATTTCAGGAGTTTCTATTCTGTTCAGTTGGTCTACAGGTCTCTATTTTTGTGCCAATTTCAGGTTTTCATTATAACTGTATGTAGTATGTCTTGAAGTATGGTGTTGTGATGCCTCCAGCTTTGTGTTTAAGATTGCTTTAGCTATTCTGTGTCCCTTGTGTACCCATATGAATTTTATTGTCATTTTTCTAAATCTGAGAAGAATGTCAGTATTTTGTTTGGGATCACACTGAATCTGCAAATTGCTTTCATTAGTATGGACATTTTGATGATATTAATTTCTTCCAATCCATGAACACGGTTTTTGCTTAAGGTTTTTATCATGAAAAGATGTTGTATTTTATCAAATGCTTTCTCTGCATCTATTGAGCTAATCATAGTTTTTATTTTTCAGTTTGTTAATGTGATGTATCACATTTATTGATTTGCTTATGTTGAGCCATTCTTGCATACCAGGGATAAATCCAACTTGGTCAACATGGATGATCTTTCTGATGTGCTGTTGGATTCCAATAATTACCATTTTATTGAGAATTTTTACATATGTGTTCATCAAGGATATTGATCTATGCTTACTTTTGTTTCTTTTCCTGCTTTTGGAATTAAGGTGATGCTGGCTTCATAGAAGGAGTTTGGGAGA
Source organism: Oryctolagus cuniculus (assembly GCF_051225735.1). Classification (NCBI taxonomy): domain Eukaryota; kingdom Metazoa; phylum Chordata; class Mammalia; order Lagomorpha; family Leporidae; genus Oryctolagus; species Oryctolagus cuniculus. The sequence goes on from NC_142872.1 coordinate 54,229,762, forward strand.
ATTCTTTCCCTTTCTTCCCTTTCAATTATTTTGAGTGATTTGAGAATTGGAATTAGTTCTTAAAATTTCTGATAGAATTCAACAGTGAAGCCATCTAATCCTGAGCTTTTCTTTATGGGAGGGTCTTTAATACTGATTCTATTTCTGTACGGGCTATTGTTCTGTTGAGGTTTTCTATGTCTTCGTGACTCAATTTTTGTATATTTTATCTCCAAGAATCTATCCATTTCTTCTAATTTCCAATTTGTTGGCATATAGCTGTTCATAATGATTTCTGATGATACTTTCTGATGATGGTATTCCTTGTTACATTTCCTTTTTCATCTGTGATTTTATTAATTTCAGTCTTCTCCCTCTTTCTTTCGTTAGTTGTGCAAATGGTGTATCAAGTTTGTTTATTTGTTCAAAAAATAGCTCTCCATTTCACTGATCTTTTCTTTTGGTTTTCATTTTGTTTTATTCTCTAATTTTAATTATTTCTTTCCTCCTACTAATTTTATGTTTGGTTTGTTGTTTTTCTAAAACCTTGAATGAGGTGCATTGATTACTCATTTATTTGATGCCATTCTAATTTCTTAATGTAGGCATCAGTTGCTATAAACTTCCCTCTTAACACTGCTTTTGCTGTATCCTGTAAGTTTTTATATGCTGACTTGCCACTGCATTCATTTCTAGAAATTTTTGACTTCCCATTTGATTTATTTTGTGACCTAATATTCATTCAGGAGCATGTTGTTCAGTCTCCATGTTTTTACATATTTTTTAGAGATTATTGAGTTGTTAATTTCCAGCTTCATTCCATTGTGGTCAGAAAGATGCATGGTATTATTTCACTTGTTTTGAATTTTCTGAGACTTGCTTTATGGCCTAGCATATGAGCTATCCTAGAGAAAGTTCCATGCACTGATGAGAAGACTGTATTCTGCAACTGTGGGATGGCAAGTTCTGTAGACATCAGATGCATTTGGTCCATAGTATAGATTACTTCTGTTATTTCTTTGTTGATTTTTTTGTCTAGTTGATCTGTCCATTGATGAATGTGGGATGTTGAAGTCCCCCATTACTATTATATTGGAGCCTATGTCTCCCTTTAGATCCATTAACATTTCTGTTACTTAGCAAGGCAAATTTCAATGCATGTACATTTACTATAGTTACATCTTCCTGTTGAATTGATCCCTTAATTGTTGCATAGTGCCCTTCTTTGCCTCTAACAGTTTTTTATTAAATTCTATCTTGTCTGATGTCAGGATGGCTACCTGCTTGTTTCTGTTTTCCATTAGCATAGAATATCTTTTTTCCATCCTTTGACTTTCAATCTGCATGTGTCTTTATTGTTGCAATGTGTTTCTTTTAGGCAGCAAATAGATGCATCTTGCTTTTAATCCAGTCAGTCAGTCAGTACCTTTTATTTGTAGAGTCTATGCCATTTAAATTTGAAGTTATTATTGATAAGTAATGCATTGGCCCTTCCATTTTACCATAAATATTCCTATTGTTTGCTTTGGATTCCCTTTCTGTTTTTACTGGGAGATTTTTTGCCTTCACATTCTTTCATAATAGTGACTGTCTGTCTGTGTTTCTGTGTATGGAACATCCTTAAGCAACATTTGTAGAGTTGGATGAGTGGTAACAATTTTTTTTTCAGTTTCTGCTTCTTGTAGAATTTTTTCATTTCACCTCCATTCATAAATGAAAGCTTTGCAGGGTCCAGTATTCTGTGTTCATAGTTTTGTTTTGTTTTGTTTTTCTTTTTTTTCTTTTAAGACTTGGACTATGTCTCTCCATTCTCTCACAGCCTGTAGGGTTTCTGATGAGAAATCAGCTGTGAGTCTAATTGGAGATCCTCTGAAAGTAATGTGACATTTCTCTTGTCCACATTTTAGCTTCTTTTCTTTATCTTTTACTGTTCATAATTAGACTACAATGCGTCATGGTGAAGATCTTTCCTGGTCATGTCTATTAGGAATTGTATGTGCCTCCTGTGCTTGGATATCCCTTTCTTTACCCAAATTAGTGTGATTTTCTGTAATTATTTCACTGAATAGACCTTCTAATCTATTCTCTCTTTCCACACCTTCAGGAACTACTAAGACCCATATGTTGGATCATTTGATAGTATCCCAATAATCTTGAACATTGTTTTTAATTTTTCCAATTTCTTCCTTTTCTTGTCTGCCTCAAAGATTTCCAAAGAATTGTCTTCTAGCTTGGATATTCTTTTTTCTGCCCCAACAAGTTTGTTGTTAAGACTTCCCGTTGTATTTTTTATTTGACATCCTGGATTCTTCCTTTCTAATATTTCAGTTTGATTTCACTTCACAATCTCAATTTCATGGGACAATTTTTCATCTGTGTCCTGAATGGATTTCTTTAACTTATGAATTTGCTTCTCATTGCTTCTGAGTAATCCTATTATTAATCTTTTGAATTCCTTTTCAGGCATTTCATTAATCTCTTTGTCTTCAGATTCTAACATTGAAATATTGTTGTATTCGTTTGGGGGAGTCATGTTGTCTTCCTTATTATTCTTTCTTGAGTTTCTGCATTTATTTTTAGGCATATATGGAAATAGTTGTTAGTTTTCTCCTTGTACAGCTTTTATCTTTGACCTAGGCCTCTGTGGTTTAGTAGAATGCCTTCTCTTTCAGTGAATACCCAGAGAAGTATGCTGGATGTGTCCAGGGAACTCTGGTCAGTGTTCCAGGGTGTAGTAACTATCCAGAATGATACCCAAGTTAGGCATGGTAGATCTCCTGTTTTGTCAGCAGGGGGAGATTATGATCACCTTTGTTGGCATAATCACAACCTCACCTCCTTTCTTCCTCGGACTAGCCCACAGTGGGTGCAACACTCATTCATGCTGTCACATGAACCGAATAAAGGGTCTGTGCAGTCCTCAGTATAAGCATGGATCCTGCTGCAAGGATCCACCCTAGGCAGTCAGGGACCTCTGAGCCTGTGGTGCTGGACATAATGATTGCCCAGAGACCAGCTATATCCTGTACCCTCTCGTGCTGTCATAGAGTCTCCATAGTCACAGCACTCAGGGTTCCCACAGACACAGGGTACAGAGGGTCAGCTTTGCTCAATTAGCCTATCCCAACCACAGAGAGAGCAGACATTCTCAGAGCCAGCTGCCTGTGGGTGCGCCACCTTGATGGTGTGAGCCCCAGAATCTGTGATATATTGAGAGGCTGGGGGGCACCTCACAGTCCTATGTGTTTGCTCAACTCCCCCTGTCAGTCCTCTAGTCAGACTCAAAGTCAGTGGAGAATGTCTGTTTTTCCCTCTGGTATAGCAGGAAGAGAATAGCAGGAAGCTAAATTGGTAGTAGAGGCACCCAGATTCAAACAAGGTACATACCTTATATGGTATGCAAATGTCCCAAGTGGCATCTTAACCACTGTGCCGAATGTGTGCCCCTAGAACAGTAAATATTATGTGTTGACTGTTTATCCTGTAACAATGCTAAATTTATTTTTAGGTCTATTTTATGTTGTATGCAATTCCTTAGAATTTTTTGCCAAAATAATTATGCTACATGTGAATATCCACAGCTAGTATTTCAATTATATAGTTCTTTAGTTCATTTTTCTGATCTTCTTACACTGATTAAGGGCCTCAGTGAAAAAGAGAGATCTTGAGAGTAGACAGCCTTGCTTTGTGTTTATGTTGGGTGGAAATTTTCTCTTGGACTCTGTTACAATGATAAATTATACGGATTGATTTTTCAATGTTAAACAAAGCTTGCATCCCGGGGATGAACTCTGCTTGGTATTACCTTTTGTGTTTTAACAGATTCCATCTGGTGATGTTCTGGGTGGTTGTATCTTTGTTCACAAGTGACTTTGATCTCTGATTTTCTTTACATGTGATATCTGTGCCTGCTTTCTGTCCAGCTATGATAGCCCCATAAAATAGGTTTGTATAAAGTTGTTGTGTTTTTCTAGTAAAAGTATTTTGTAAATTCACAAAGAAATTGCATAGACCTGGAGGTTTTCTTTGTGGAAAAGTAATGTCTTCATTATAAATTAACTTTATGTGATAGTTAGAAGATCCTTTTGGCTTTCTACTTTTTGGATGTCAGTTTTGGTAAATTGTAGTCCTCAAAGAGCATTTCATCTGAGTCATCTACGTCTTCAGCACAAAGTTGATTTTTAGAAATCCCTTTTCATGAAATTCAGACCTGTACAATCCATTATAGTTTCTTTTTGATAGTATGTGTTGCATTTTGTGTCTTTTCCACTTCAAATATCTGGTAAAAATATAATTTTAAACAATTTTCAGATAACCAGCTTTTGATTTTGATCATTTTACCTTTTGTTTTATGCCTCATTAATTTTGTTTTTTTGTTTATTATTTTCCTCTTTATATTTTGTTAGTACTAGCCTTTTATTATTAAGATGAAAACAATCTCAATTTGTAGATTTTTAAACCTTTTTTCTCTTAAATTATAACAATTTAAAGATTCAAATATTTCCCTAGGCAACACTTTATCTATATCCCACAAACTTTGGTACTTTTTTCATTTTCTTTTTTTCTTATTTTTTTAAAGAGAATTATTTATTTGAAAGGCTGGAGTTACAGAAAGAAAGAGATAATAAGAGAAAGAGAAAGAGAGGGGGAGAGAGAGAGAAAGAGAGAGAGAGAGAGAGCGAGCCCTTCCATCTTCCATCTGCTGATTCAAGGCTGGGCCAGGCCAAAGCCAGGAGTCTGGAACTCCAACCAGGTCTCTCACATGGATGACAAGCGCCTAAGTGTCAGGGCAATCTTACACTGTTTTCCTGGGTGCTTTAGCAGGGGACTGGATTGGAAATGGAGTGGTCGGTACTTGAACTGGTACTCATATTGGATGACAGCATTGTTGGTGGAGGCTTCATCCACTGTGGCACTATGCCAGCCTCCATTTTCATTTTCTTCAAGATATTCTGCTATGATATTTTGGGGCATATGATTGCTTTAAGTGTGGCAATTAATTTTGACAATTCATTATATATGTTAGTGATTTCTAAATTCTGATGTGGTAAGAGATTTTAACTTGGTATTTGTTGACACAATATTATGCATCTTTATGAATTTTGCATGTTTGTTTGAAAAACTTCATTTTCTGCACTTCTTAAGTATAAGGTGTACTCATATAACATGTATTTATGATAACTAAGAATACTTCATCAGTTTGTTCACATTATTTTATCCTTTATATTGGGGCAGGAATATTTAAATTTTCAAGTAGGCTATCAGTATATTCCTACTGTTGTTTCTATCTGTTTTTTTCTTTATTTTGAAAATCTGCTATTAGTGCTTTTGTGTTTACGGTTGCTGCATTTCCCTGATGAATTTATTTGTTATCATTGTGTCACTTTTATTATCATGTCTTGCAATATTCCTGGATTTGAATATCTTTTACAACAAAATCATGCCAATTTTTCTCATGTTTATGAGGCAGAATATATATTACTCATTTCTTTAACATAAAACAATACATAACTTCATTTTTAAAGAGCCTGACTAGGTTCCAGGCACTGTGGTTTAGTGGACCTGCAATGCCAGCCTCCCATACTGAAGTGCTGCTTCGAGTCCCACTGCTCTGTTTCTGATCCTGCTCCCTGCTAACGCACCTCGGAATGCAGCAGCAGGTTAACTCAGATGTGTGGGGCTCTGTCATCCATGGGGCAGAATGTTTGAGAGATCCTGGCATAAGCCTGGATCTGACCCAGCTGGTGAGGCCATTCTCTCTCTGTCACTCTGCCTTTCAAATAAATAAATCTGTTAAGTGACAAATTGCTCTGTAATTTTAATGTGAAGTCCAGTGTGTTTACCCACCTCTTCTAGCTAAATGCATTTCAATCTCTGTCTTCTAGCTGGTAAACAATAACACATGCTTAGATGTCTTATCCTTCTAGCTTTCTGATTTCCAGTGATTTCTGGAATATCTCCTATTTTATGCAGTTCTTGCATCAGTCAAGTATTTAGTGTAAGTTTAAACTCTGATTGGGGTTCACTCTTCTGAAGAGTCGTCCTTCTGAGGTTTCATCTCTTGATTTTTACACTTTGTGGCAACCCTGAACTCCTTCCTATGATACCCACACCACTAAACACTACAGCTTTCTGCATCAGGTTTAACAGCCTTGTACCTCATGCAGGGAAGGTTACTGTCAGAATGTATAAATCCATACAGGTGACTCTCGCATTGTTCAGTTCTTTCAAGAGGTAATCCCTAGTTTCACCCTGCTCAGAGCTATCTCAATGACTTTATAATTACTGTCTCTGAGCGAATTTGCCCAGAAAATCTGCACTCCTGTTACTGAAAGTGAAGCTGCCTGTATTGGAAGGACAAGTGCACACTCAGATCATGGAGACTGAAGCGTCAGCAGTGTCTCAAAACTTCAAAGATAAGCTTCTTGTTCTCCAGGTTGTGTCTGAGTTTAAGTACTTCTACACAGTACTGCCATTGACTGCACAACTGTGCTAATATCCAGGCGATCATCCCTACTCACGTGAATGTCTACAGACACATCCAAGTTCACTTCATGTCTTCCAAGTTCTAGTTTCTAAGGTCACACTAATTGAGACGCTCTTATAGAGGTGTAGAACCCTTCTCCAAGCATCTGTTGTCCTTTTTCCATGCCAATGTATGTCCCAGAGCATCCAGGCACAGCTACTTCTGATAGTGTCTGCTTGGTTTAGCCACATACTGCAACTGTTCTGTTGCTCCACGAACACGCTAGTGTCTCAGGGAGCTCTGGGACATGCTGTTTGCCTGGGTGTCCCAGTAGGAAAGGAGCACCCGTCCCTTATGCTCTCCAGATGCAGTCAGTCTTCGCTTGGTTCTGTCAGACTCACCACTTTCTCAGCACTGAATTTGGTTTCTCTCGTCTCTAACTGACTTTCATGCCCTTTCTAAAATGTGATTCAGGTTGAGTTTCAGAGACAGCACTTTTGCTCACAAGGTGTTACTCCAAATTTATTTTTTATTCTGCAACTTTAAATTTCTTTAAATATCAAGTTACTAATAAGCTTGGTTTGTTTTCTGTGATTTATAGTGACCTTCCAAGAGGCCTTAGCTGTTCTGTGTCGATTGAGAATAACATGGGAAGGTACACAAAATGCTTATCATGTCAAAATGTTTTTCTGGCACAGGTGTATGTGAGCTTTCAGGTGCATCAGATAGCAAAGTAAATGTGCACTCATTCTTTTGAAGGGAAATAGCAAACCCTATGATCCAAGGAGCAGTTTGAACAACTAAATCTCTCTGTTGTTGCTCTGCTCAGGGCTAGGAAGGACTGATGAACAAGGGAGTCAAAAATCTTTATGCTTGGCGCAAAATTGGAAGAAAATGTATAAGATCAGGAAAGTGCAGGTTACATGAGAAAAAAACACACATGAATAAGGAACAGAGAGAGATTGGGGAGTGTATTTTGGAAAGGGTATTGAGGGAACCTTTTGGGGGGAGTAGGATTTTAACAGAAAGGGTGGGCAGAAGCTGGTGTGAAGTATGTGGGAAATATCTTTCCAGGCATAAGGAATTGTAGACTCCAAGGCTGGGAAGTAGTGATCGGAGTGGGAGTGTTCATAGCCGCAGGCTGGTGAGCAGGGTGGACAATAATGGAAAAGCTACCCCGGGGTTCGTTCTCTCCTGCTCGGAACAGTCCCATCAGCTCCTCCCCAGCTGCCTCACCAAGTGGTTATTCTCTGGCTTTCCTCCGACACGGCGAAGGTTGGGAAGCCTGCTCTGTGGTACTTCTCTAATAACAGTCCGTTTCACTTGTGTGAAGCCTCCATGGTGTCACCTGGCCACACTGGTTCATCTTTTATACTAAAGCATTGTGACTCAATCAGTGAACATAAGGTTCCTCACAGCAGATTCTTTTTTTTTCTCATTGACTACATTGTTTTCATTAATTAAAATTTCTTGCTATTTATGATTTTGAACAATCTGTGTTTATTTTCTTTGAGAAAAACTGAACTCACAGGAAGCCATATATGTGTGTGTGTATATATATATATTATACACATATGTACATGCATACATACATGTATGAGTTGTGGAGTAAAACGTAGTTCATTTCTAAAATGACATATTCCAGCATTGATGTTAATTTTGTCTACAGCATTTTTATAGTTGACTGATGGAGTCCTCTTTTCCCTTCCTCTTAAAATCAAGCAATCTTTATATTTTTCTCCATTGTGATAGAAGCCCCATAGGACTCCAACAATTTTAAAAACAGTTTAAATCTATTTGTTCTTTCAGAAAAAAAATAGCCACTTTGTTCTCTCTTACAGATTTATTAGGTAAGATGTATGTTTACTCTTATTAAAAAAACTTTTTGTTTCAAATTGCTTAGTACATTTCTCTTGCTATTTGAGGATACTTTCATCAATAGCATTTTGTTAAATGCAGAGACTGGTTATGAAATACAGGTTGTGTTCATGTTTTCCCAGTAGAAATAAACGATATTCCATTACTCAAGTAACCTGTGATTGTCCCAATTCTCTTGCTGACAAGAAGCTAAGAAATACGTTTTGGTTTTTGGAAGAACTGACATAATTTGATTGACTTGGACTGCTACCTGCAGGCAAGCACACCTGTAGATACTTGCCTTCAGGCAGATCTATGTTTTTCGAATAGCAATCTTAGCAGCTTTCTCCCTTCCATATATGGAAATTGTGCTTCTCACCCATAGCAGCATGGCCTAAGCTTTGATATTATTCCCAGGGTTTCTAGTTTTTCAAAATCTGTTTTTTGAATACCTAGTAGATATTAGACATCATTTTATACACTGTAGATAAAAAAGATTAATAAGACATGCTTAACTGTGACTTACCCTACCCAATATAAGATAAATGGGTTCATATACAACTTAGGATAATTCTCTTTAATTAAAAGATGTTCTTTAACTGTGAATGAAACTGATAACTTCAGAGGTTGTCTTTTAGAATAAATTGGTCCTGGGAAGACATCTAAGAGGTGAAGGTACAAAAGTTGTTCTGTGAGAGTCAAGAGTAAGTTTGGACCCATTATAGACTAAGGAAATAGTATTAGAAACCAAGAATACCTGGAATTTTCCAGAGATAACAGTATCCTTGGAAGAGACATGGGAAGGCAAGGTTAGAGTCAGAATGTCAGAATCACTGAATGTCATAATAAACATTCACACTTTTACAGTCATGGAGAACAACTAATTTTTTTTTTAATTCATGAGACATAACAGCAAGAGCTATGGCTTTCCAGGAATCCTTGGCTGATGGCATTGAGAAATACCTGCTAAAGGTATGAGACACAACTTGAGACACAAAACTAGTTAAGTATAGCTAAATAGGTATGACATTTTGAAAGTTTGTTGTATTGATAAGTCTACATTAAAAATGGTTTTGAATAAAGTTGGAAAACTATGCATATTCTTATCTCCGCAATGTTTGTAATACATCCTTGAAAACTGAAAAAAATCTCAGAAGATTTGCAGTCAGTTTTGTTTCTATGTTCTTCAGGGTCCTCCACCCCCACCAAGGTCAATTGAACAAAGCTATCATTGAGGACTTCAATAACTGCAGCAGCTATACTGAAAACACAGTTCTATCCAATACAGTAGTAGCACTGACACTGATTAGCACAACATGTGCCAGACACGTGTTGCTCTCATTCAACATAAGCCATGTTATTTCTCTGTCAAAATAACCTCAGTACACACTATTGGGTTCGATCATGTATTCACTGAGTACTCTGAGGCTTCAACACAGGATGTGGTTCAGCAAGGCTGGAGAGTTAAGAAGCAGTGCAGCCAGGGTGTGAGGCCACCTACTCTGCTGACTCCACTACGTACGTGATTCTGTAGCTTCCTTCTTCTGCCCCATCAGGTGCTTCTCCAAAAAAAAGTAGAAATAATGTATTTTTACAAAAACAGGGATGTTGGGCATTTCTATTCTCTGTGGAAGTGACATTGTAAAGAAAAATGATCTTGAACAAATTTTTCTTCATGTTTTTTCATTCATCACTTAATTTTTCAACTATGTAAAAGAATTTGTCTTTCGTAAGTACTGCAATGTGGACCTGTAATATTAAAATATTTAATTAAACCTGTCTCCATCTCTCAGCATATGTCTGTCTCTCTCTCTCTCTCTCCCTCTCTCTCTCTCTCTCTCTCTCTCTCCCCCTTTGCTTTTAATGTTGAGTATTTCCCTTACTTCATATTTATTCTTTGACCTCCATGCTCATACTTTGGCACAAATTTTAATTTCAGTAGCTACAGGTTCAGTGAAATAACTATATAGCTCTTTAGATAATTTCAGTGTTTTTGACACCCATAAAATATTTTCTGTAAAATAAGCCTTTAAAAAGTGAAAGACTATTTATCATTATATTGGATAAATTCTCTTTGTAATTAGGAGGTTATCATAGAGAAGCAGAGAACATGGAGTTTCAAAACCCATCATTATCAGCCCAAGGAAACAGAAGAGCTGTTCAGAATAATTACATTTTGAATGTTATGGTTTTCCCATATACGGTTCACCATAAACTATCACAAAACCCTGTAACAAATAATTGCTGAGTTTTATTTAGTGCATTTCACAACTACATTAAAGAAAGCACCACATCATTTTCATTTTGCAAACAATAAGGGAGATTATGGGAATGGAGCTGAGAGCTGTGAGTTAAGTCACAACTTGAGGCCTGTGGAAGAACAAGGCTGCCAGGCCTAGAGAGTTGTGTTTGACAATCGATGATCCCTGTGTCAAGAGTCATCTAGGAGCCTTCCTTTGCCAGTAAACATATGAGAGATGTTGGTGTCCCTGCTCCAAGATGATCGTGTTTGGTGGGTGGCAAAGGGTGGACACAGCCTGTGGTCCAAGCTTGGAGACAAACATGGATGCATCGGGCGGGTTGCACGTCTGATGAGAGCTTGTGCATTTGTCCAGAACTGTGTTCTTCCTGCTCTTTGCTCTGCTCTTCTCTTGCCTCCCTCTAGGGGATTTCTGTCAGCAATAGTTAAACCACTGGCAGCTTAACTATTCCCTATCAACCTGAAGCTATTTTGGGCCATGTTCTTGACACAATATTGCAGAATTCCCACTAATGATAATTTTATCTTTCATTAGTTATGACATTGTCTCTCTGTGCTACCCACATTCTAAGATGCACACACATACACATGGTATATAAAGGAAAGGCAGGGATTTATTTTTTACATTGAAAAAAATGTAAGTTTTTCTTCAGTTGAAATTGAAGATCTGACTTCAAATTGACACAATCATTTAAATTTTTTCTCTAAATATTTATTTTTTCTCTAAAATTCAAATTCCTGCTTTGTTTAACTGCTTACCTGATTTTGAACCAGTGTGCTTAAAAACATTTTAAATATTCTCCACTATTTCACAGATGATCTGTAATTTTTATTATAGATAATGTTGTTTACTAGGTCTCTGTTCTCATGTTCATTTTAAAAAGAGAAATTTTGGGAACTGGCATTGTGGTACAGTAGATTGAGCTGCCACCTGCAATGCTGACAAACTGTCAGGAAAATGGTTCAGGCCCGGCTGCTCCACTTCAGATCCAGCTCCCTGTTAATGCACCTGGGAAAGCAGCAGAGGATGACCCAAGTGCTTGGGCCCCTGTACCATCATAGGAGACCTGGAAGAAGCTTGTGGCTCCTGGCTTCAGCCCTGGCCGAGCCCCAACAGTTGCAGCCATTTTAGAAGTGAACCAGTTGATGAAGGATCTCTCTCTCTCTCTGTCTCTCTCTCTCTCTCTTTTTCTCTCATTCTCCTCCCTTAGTAACTCCACCTTTCAAATAAATTTCAAAAAAATCTTAAAAATAAAGGGATAAAAAAGAAATTTTCACCGTTCTTTTAACTGTAAAAATGTTAGGCTTAATGTGTTAGATGAAAATCACATTTTTTAAAAAAAGATTTTATTTATTTATTTGAGAGGCAGAGTTACAGACAGTGAGATGGAGAGACACAGAGAAAGGTCTTCCTTCCGTTGGTTCACTCCCCAAATGGCTGCGACTGCCAGACCTGGGCCAATCTGAAACAAGGAGCCAGGAGGTTCTTCTGGGTCTCCCATGTAGTTACACGGGCCTAAGTGCTTGGGCCATCATCTACTGCTTTCCCAGGCCATAGCAGAGAGCTGGATTAGAAGAAGGTTAGTTGGCCGGCGCCGCGGCTCACTAGGCTAATCCTCCGCCTAGCGGCGCTGGCACACCGGGTTCTAGTCCCGGTCGGGGCGCCGGATTCTGTCCCGGTTGCCCCTCTTCCAGGCCACCTCTCTGCTGTGGCCCGGGAGTGCAGTGGAGGATGGCCCAGGTGCTTGGGCCCTGCACCCCATGGGAGACCAGGAAAAAGCACCTGGCTCCTGCCATCGGATCAGCGCGGTGCGCCGGCCGCAGCGCACCGGCCGCGGCAGCCATTGGAGAGTGAACCAATGGCAAAGGAAGACCTTTCTCTCTGTCTCTCTCTCTCTCTCACTGTCCACTCTGCCTGTCAAAAAAAAAAAAAAAAAAAAAAAAAAGAAGAAGGTTAGCTAGGAATAGAACTGGTGCCCATATGGGATGTTGGTGCCGCAGGTGGAGGATTAACCTACTGTGCCACAGCACTGGCCCAGAAAATCAAAATTGGTAATTCAGTCACTGGAATGGAAATACAGGTTTTATCATTTTAAATTGAATATACTAAAAATATTCCCTTAGTGTACATTTGTCCAGAATCTAAAGCATTCAGTTTACATAAAGCATGAAAAAGTAAAATGTTTGTGCCATCATATGTTCATCAGGTCAGTCTTCTACCTGAGTGTTATTAGTGAACATTAGCTTAAGAGATCTTCCTTCTGTGTTATTTTTTAAAATCACTGGAAAGAGAAAAAAATTGCTAGTTCATGGAACAGAGGTTTAATATTCCTTCAACTTTAACATTTAAAATACTGTTCTTTGGGTAGGAGTTGTAGCACAGCCAATGAAGCCATCACTTTCAATACTCACATTGCGTATCTACGTGCTGGTTCGTGTCCAAGCTACTCCTCTTCTGATCTATTTTCCAACTGATGCAACTTGGGAGACAGTGGTTGATGATTCAAATGCTTGGGACTCTGCCATCCAAGTAGTAAATCCTGTTGGGGTTCCTCACTCCTGACTTCAGCCTGGTCCAGCTCTAACTGTTATTGGCATTTGGAGAGTGAACCAGTAGAAAAAAGATCTCGATTCTTTCTCTCTTCCTTTCACATACATGAAAGTAAATAAACACTTATTTAAAATACCATTTTTATCTTACACTGTTGAGAGAAAATCAGGATTTTATGGAGAGACTAGCCTCCAGTTCAGTGGATTGAATAGAAAAATACCATTAAATTACCTTAGATTGCAGAAAATCAGATAATGTTCTAAATAGACTGGCATGCCATATGAGTTTGAAAGAAGTCATTCTCTGTGTGAGTTTAGCAAGCCTTTTAGTTAGTTATGTTGAAGTTACTAGTTGTAGAAATCAAGAGTCACAAAAATGGGTGACAAGTTTAACTAGTGATGAATGAAGTGAAAGCCCAATAAGGATGTATCAACTGCATATCTAAATATTTCTCAGGTGACATTTAACAAAATTTATCTTCTGAGTATCACCTGCCATAGAACAGACCATAGTTTAATTGGTGAAAAATGTTATTTTCACGGGAAAATTTTTTGGAATCATTTCCCTCTCCTGCCTTGGAATCCATTATTTCCTTTTTTCAGATGAAGAAAATGCAAGACCATAGCAATATGTGTTCTATTAGTGTTAAGGTGGTAGCAGCCATGTCTGGAATGAAATTGCCCTGTGTAATGACAGTTTGGTCTCTAAGCTCTCTTGGAAGATTTGCACAATGACAAATAATTCATCAGGAGAGAACCACTGAATTTCAAATCCACCCACTACTTTTTGGGGAGTTTAAAGTAGGTTGAGACACATGGGAAGCGAGATACACAGCAGACCCATAGAATGGCAGATGTCCTAAACAGCACTCTGGCCTCAGAATCAGCCCTTAAGGCACGTGGATCTGGCTGAAAAGCCCATGAGAGTATTACAGGCATGGAAAGCCAAAACACTGGCAAAAAAAAACCAAAAACAAAACAAAACAAAACAAAAAAAACAAAAACAAAAAACAAAACAACAACAACAACAACAAACACCAAAACAAAACAAAACCCCACATGAAAGATCTCCGCGAGTGAGATCCCAGTGAAAAGAACAGGTCATCAAAGAAGGAGGTACCTTTCTCTGAAGGGAGGAGAGAACTTCCACTTTGACTATGACCTTGTCTAATTGTGATCAGAGTCGGTGAACTCAGGGGGCTTCCATAGCCTTGGCAGCTCATGACAAGAGCCTAGGGTGATTACTGATGCCATAAACAAGAGTGTCAGTTTGTTAAGTCAACAACAGGAGTCACTGTGCCCTTACTCCTCATGTAGGATCTCTGTCCTTAATGTGCTGTACATTGTGATTTAATGCTATAACTAGTACTCAAACAGTATTTTTCACTTTCTGTTTCTATGTGGGTGCAAACTGTTGAAATCTTTACTTAATGTATGCTAAACTGATCTTCTGTATATAAAGAGAATCGAAAATGAATCTTGATGTGAATGGAAGGGGAGAGGGAGTGGGAAAGGGGAGGGTTGCGGGTGGGAGGGAAGTTATGGGGGGGGAAGCCATTGTAATCCATAAGCTGTACTTTGGAAATTTATATTCATTAAATAAAAGTTAAAAAAAATCTTAAAAAAAAGTAGGTTGAGACAACTGGAATTTATAAACAACTTTGTCACTTTGTATAGTAGATACTTTCAATTTTCACTATTATTTTTAACCATCTTCACTTCTCTATGGAAATAATAACTTATTATCTGGTTAAGGGGCAGTCTAACTTGCCATGTTTATATATTCAGCCACTGTTTGAAACTTTAGATTCTGTAAGTTTCACAGCCATGTACTGGACCAGCGTCCAGTATAAATACTTGTGTAGCCTCAAAGCAGAAAGCTGCTTCTTCCTTATGTCCTACAGCCTAGTCATTGTGTACTTCTCTTTCTCTCTCTTGCACTTGGGCAGGTGTGGTGCTTGAGGGCAGGTATTACGTGTTTTATACCTGGATCCTTCCTGTATGGTCCAATAGCTGACAGTGATAGAGAAGGGAGAAGGAAGAGAATCAAGAATAGCTGAAAGAAGTGAGAGAAAGGAAAAGAGGGAAAGACATAACTTGGAAGGGAGTAATTTTCGCTGGTTCTTACATATCCTAAATGTTTGAGAACTTTGATTTATCTCAAAATCAAGTATAAAAGTAGCACAATTTGGAAATAATCTTTCTTAATCTTCAACAGAAATGTCATTGAAGATATAATTTTAAGCTGGGAACATCAGATTTCAGCAAAATTCTTGCCAATTTTTCCAAGTACAGTGGTTCATGGTTAATTTCCCCATCCCTTTGATTCCCATGACCTTTCGCCATTTTCTTATTTTTGACCACTTCATTTTCAGCGGAGTCCCACAGGAATAATAGGTTCTGTCACAAGAAGTAGGAAGAATATGATGTAATGCTCTGGGTAATTTTGTTAAACCCACTTAGCACCTAATCCACTCAAGTCAAAGCTGGTATTGGAGTTATCACTCACTAGACTGGCTTTGTGCACTGAGCAATTCAATACCCACACATCTTCACAAATTACTGGTACGCGTCCTCAGACAGTAGGCTGCGACAGCTGAAAAAGATACCTCTTCAACTCCTAATTTTCTATATTTTTATTTCATTCTTAACACCTCTGTGCAGACAATTAGCTTTTTTCCCCTTTTCTTTCTCAGACTATTTTAAATTAGCCTATTTCAGGCTGATGAATGAACCAAGTTACAGTCCATGAAGGAAGCACCAGCTGAATGCTAAAATGGTACTCAGCCCTGAGATGCAGGGCAACACGCTTGATTCTCAGAGACATGCGGTAGAATATACCCTTTTACACATTTTAAACAATATTATTTGAATAAATATAAGATATACAAGTACCTTGTGCATTATTTAAACCTGTTTGAAGATCCCCATGGATAACTAGAAAGTTGTTTGTAGGCAAATAACTCATTTAATAAATTATGGTTAACCTTTTCAGTGGAACTTATTAGTAGGCACTTTTACTTTCTCTAGTGTGGGTTATATGTCATTTAATATTCACAGTAAAAAATAATTTGGGGGGCCAGCATTGTGGCATAGCAGGTAGAGCTACTGCCTGCAATGCTGGCGTCCCATATGGGCGCCAGTTTGAGTCCTGGCTGCTCCACTTCTGATCCAGTTCTGTGCTATGGCCTGGGAAAGCAGTAGAGGATGGCCCAAGTCCTTGGGGCCCTGTACCCTTGTGGGAAGACCCAGAGGAAGCTCTTGGCTTCCCCTCTGTGCAGCTCAGGCCATTGCGGCCAATTGGGAAGAGAACCAGTGGATGGAAGACCCCTCTCTCTCTGCCTCTCCTTCTCTCTTTCTGTGTAACTCTACCTTCAAATAAATAATCTTTTAAAAAAGAAAAATAATTTGGTAATTGAATGCAAAAGTAAAACAAGATGTGTTGTTTATAGTTTATGTACAGGCCTCACTACCACCTTCTGTTTCCAACTATGAAATAACCTTTGTTTCTTAGCTGTTGATTCTACTGGTCAAGTTTGGCCCAGACATGCTATTTGTAGTCATGGCTTAAAGAGTTGTTGGGAAGGATATTCATATACTTAAATATTCTAAATTACCAAAATCTCTTTCTCACTGCAAAGTTTGCAGCTAAGCATTTTAATGGAAATCTTGCTGAAATATGCCAAAGATTACTTTGTTTTATGTTTACTGTTACTTTAACAGAGCTCCAAGAATCACTCTTCTCTAAAAGTCATCACTGTGAACAGCAATCATTATATCTGTCCATGTTTTAATGGTGCTTTCCTAGGCTTTGGAGAGCTTTTGTCCTTTTCCTGAGTCATCAACTGTGATGGGTTTCTTCTATCTTCTCCCTGACTTGCCCTTGTTTCCTTTTACCGTGTTTTACATTCAGCTATCGGAACTGCTCTTCTTTCTTTTCTTTAGGGTAAAACTCAAAGGCCATGTGAGAGAGACTTGCTACTCCCCCCATTTTTTTTTCTGTGTTAGCATTGTGGCTACATCCTGGAAAGAAACTGTTTCCACTAGTGATTTTCTGTTGAAGTAGGCAATTTTGGAATGTCCATGGGGGGAAAAAAGGAAATATCAAAAATCCAATTGGAAACCAGAAATATTAGAAGAATGTTCCACAGAAATGATGTCTCCATTTTAAAAATATAGTAAATATATAGTCAGTTTTGCCTACACAATGCTTCCTAACATTTTATTCTTAAATAGTACTTGTAAGTTTCAAACATTATTCTGGAGTCTGTCTATAATGTTGTGGTTTGAATGTTTGTCCCCTCCAAAATTTGTGTTGAAATTTAACACAGTTGTAACGGTTTTAAGTTGTAGGATTTTTAAAAGGGAATTGACCCTGAGGACTCCCTAGGATTGGGGTTGTTATGAAAGGGTCAGCTTGGTGTCCTCTTACTTGGTCTCTCACCTTTTGCCTTCCACAATGTGATGACGCTGCAGGCATTCTTTGCTAGACATTAACACTTTGACCTTGGATTTGCCCTGAACTGGGAGGCAATAAATTCATTTTTATGTTGACTTCCCCATCTCAGATGTTCTGCTACAGCAACACAGAATGGACTTACACATAACATTATCTAAGAATGTAAAAGAATGAGATGCTGTGGTTGGTATGAAACTTTTCGTTTAATTGATCTCAAAGAAAAAGTTTCCAGTTTATGTATTTACTGTTGTATTTACCTATCTTTGGTATCCAAAACTGTAAAGAACATTGAGTATTTTTATCCAAATGGCTTCTTGCTTAACAGTATACCTCCATGTCACAAAAGTCTTGGTTACAAAATGGACAAAATGGAATACTTTTTTTTAATAGTGGCTCAAATAGTGTATATTTTCAACTTTGTAGCACTTTGTCTTTTTTTTTTTTTTTTTTTTTTTTTTTTTTTTTTTTTTTTTTTTGACAGGCAGAGTGGACAGTGAGAGAGAGAGACAGAGAGAAAGGTCTTCCTTGGCCGTTGGTTCACCCTCCAATGGCCGCCACGGCCGGCGCATGGTGCTGATCCGAAGCCAGGAGCCAGGTGCTTCTCCTGGTCTCCCATGGGGTGCAGGGCCCAAGCACCTGGGCCATCCTCCACTGCACTCCCTGGCCACAGCAGAGAGCTGGCCTGGAAGAGGGGCAACCGGGACAGAATCCGGCGCCCAACCGGGACTAGAACCTGGTGTGCCGGCGCCGCAGGCGGAAGATTAGCCTATTGAGCCGAGGCGCCAGCATCACTTTGTCTTTTTTTTTTTTTTTTAAGATTTTATTTATTTATTTGAGAGGTAGAGTTACAGACAGTGAGAGGGAGAAACAGAGAGAAAGGTCTTCCATCCACTGGTTCACTTCCCAGATGGCCACTACTGCCAGAGCTGTGCCAATATGAAGCCAGGAGCCAGGAGCCTCTTCCAGGTCTCCCACGTGGGTGCAAAGGCCTGAGTACTTGGGCCATCTTCTACTGCTTTCCCAGGCCATGGCAGGGAGCTGGATGTGAAGAAGAGCAGCCAGAACTAGAACTGGTGCCCACATGGGATGCTAACACCACAGACTGGGGATTAACCTACTGTGCCACAGCTCTGGCCATAATTATCTTTTATAATTAGTCCAATAAGACTATACTTTCAGGGATCATTTCTATAGTTTGCTATAATTAGTCCAATATGCTGTTGTAGCCATTGCTATAAGTAAAGTCCCTAAAATTGTGTTATATGCCCTGAAAATTGAACTTAATTTTATGTTACAAAATGTTCCTTTGTTGTTGCTGTTGTTTGTTTTTTGTTGTAAGTCATTTGAGAATGTTTAAACCTTTCTTAGCTCATAGACCATATAATAGAAAGGCATAAGCCTGGGCCAGCGCCATGGCTCACTTGGTTAATCCTCCGCCTGCAGCACCGGTACCCCGGGTTCTAGTCCCGGTTGGGAGACTGGATTCTGTCCCGGTTGCTTCTCTTCCAGTCCAGCTCTCTGCTGTGGCCCGGGAGGGCAGTGGAGGATGGTCCACGTGCTTGGGCCCCTGCACCTGTGTGGGAGACCAGGAGGAAGCACCTGGCTCCTGGCCTCGGATCAGCATAGTTCCGGCCATAGCAGCCATTTGGGGGGTGAACCAACGGAAGGAAGACCTTTCTATCTGTCTCTCTCTCTCACTGTCTATCTATCAAATAATAATAAAAAAGGCATAAGCCTGACTTAGCCCAAGGTGTCATCTGTCCGCCCTGTGATAGAGGGCTTAAGTGACAGTGGAAATGTCGTATAACCAACGTATTGAGAGATTGGCACATGACATCAAGCTTCAAAAGGCTGAAACTATTAGTAATTGATTATTCCTAAATACACTGATAATTTTTAAAAATTCCTGAATATTTTGTGGATCTTTTTTATTGTTTTGCTTGTTGTTTTCCCTAACCCTTCTCAGACTTTAATATGCATAGAAATTAACCCAGACATTCTCTTAAAAGGCATTCTCTCATCTAATGAATCTGATTAGGGGCCTGACACTCTGTATTTATAAGAAATGTCCAGGTGATGGCAACATTGCTGGTCCTCTGACAACCCTTGGAATAGCAAGGTCATACCCCTCAGGAAATAAAGCTCAGTTAGACTTGATAAGTCTCTGTGGGGGACTTCAAAAGAATGAAATTTCGTGACTGCATATGAAATACACAGCCCTTAAGCAGCAAGTATCCTGATTACCAGGGCACTTAAAATAAAACTTTTTATGCAGCCCACATTTATTCAAACCTTTCAACTATTTTTCATCCTTCTGATCGATTATCTAACACTTACTAAAGAGAAATCAATTAAAATTATCAAGTATCAGAACTGTTAATGATTAATTTCATTTGTGTATTCTTACAAGTTGTAACTGCTGTGTGCACACATAAATATGCAAGTATGCTTGATGTTTAAAATGCATTTGGTTTGAGGATTTGTAATGTCAAGTTTCAATCCCATGCAAATGAAAGGGACTGAATACATAAACCTGTCAAAATTATGATTTTAATGGAAATGTCAAGATACTTGTGAAAGCCAATATAATAATCCCTTTTATGCAGCACTAGGAGGAAGCCTATGATCCTAAAAGAACTAACCTGTCACCCTGCACTATATGTTTCATCCTATTACCATCCTCAGCTCCATTATCTAAATGACCAAGCACTCCTTCAATTCTTGGGCTAAATGATGTCATGACATGACTATCATCATATTTATACCTCATAAAATTAGAAAGGTTATTAAACATAATTTGACCTTTGGCATACTCTAATAGAATCCTGATTTCTGCTGTTTTCTTTCTTTTTTTTTTCCCTCTTCTCTCCTTCATACCCTACCATCACCCATTATAGTTCTTTATATGTTTTTTTTTTCCTTTAAAATAAGCCTTTTTCACTTAGGCTTACCTCAAGTTGCATAACCAAATGTAGGGATTTTATAACATGAAACTTTATTGTGGCATTTCCTAAGCAGTCTACAAAGTCGCCAATCAAAGGAGAGAAGTTACTTCCATTCAAACCTGCTAAATTCAATGCCAAGTACATTTGCCCTTGAAAATTTTCTAAAGCAATGAGTGCTGTGGGGTCCAAGGTGTCTCACTGTTCTATGGTTACTTTTGTTTTAACTAGCTGGTCTTAGAGTACAGAGGCAATTAGCTGTGTTTTTCTTTGTTGGTACACTGTGAGCAAAACATGTTCAAGGAACAGATTCTCCGCGACAAAGGTCATGCATTTGATGCTTGGACAATTGGAAAGGAAAGAGTATTCGTGAGAACCTTTGTAATCTCCAACTTTGCCACAACCTTGTTTTTTTTTTTTTTGTTTTTTTTTTGTTTTTTTTTTTTTTTTTATGTTTCGGTAGACTTTTAAATAGATTAAGCAGAATAATATGTTTTGTAAATGCTTCAAAATAAGGACAGTGAGCCTCATTTATACAAGGCTATTTGAAAAGATTCTTGGAAATGTGTATTTGTAGAAACTATACATGGAGTTCAAAAAAAATTTTGCAGCAAAATTAACTTCAGTGGCAGGTATTAGTCATAGTCATGAAGATGCTGTTTGGGAACGCCACATCCCATGCAGGTGTGCCTGGGTTCAAGTCTCAGCTCTGCTGCCCTTCTAGCTTCCTGCTAATGAACAACTTGGGAGATAGCAGGTGATGGTTCAAGTACTTGGGTCCCTGCTATCCACATGGGAGACTCAGTTTGAGTACTGGGTATCAGGGGAATGAACCAGCCAATGGAAGATCTTTCTCTGTTTCTTTGTTTCCCTATCTCTTTTTGTGTCAAATAAAATGGAAAACATTTACATTTAAAACTTCTTTCAATTTCATTTTTCTGTAAACTTTTGAAGTACCCTCATAAATGTATCTGTGTATGTGTATATTTATATATTTTCCTTTTCTTTGTGTTTCTGTATTATCTTATCCTGAATGTATATGGTTCTATAATCCACTAAAAAACCCAGCTGCTCCAGAACCTTCTCGATTCAGATTCTCAACTTTTACTTCCTGCAGCATTTATAGTTTTTAGAATTCTCAAAAGTTCCTTGTTAAGTACCCAGTGATGGCAGTCTCACACTAGCAACATTTTCATAATTAATTTTCCATTTAAAAAAGAAGTCTATTAGACGGAACTCCCAGATTCCTGTTCTTAGTTTGATTTATTATGTCATTTATTTACACTTAGTAGCTATTTATTGAATGCCTACTCCATGATGAAAAAAACACACTCCCCTGCTGTCAAAGAATTAGTAGTGTGGCAGGTATATAGACAAAAGAATGGATAAGAAAAATGTGATGTGATGTGCTATCTTTTAAAGGAATGAATCAATCAATATATATTCATGAAAGGGATAGCACAGCTGTCATCAAAACTTTATTAGACATAGACAAAATTGTGGATATAGATCCGGATGAAACTGTAGCCATTGCCTCCAAAGAGGATAGAAATTTGTTGGAGAAAAAATAACATAGAGGGAAATACTGTGACAAGTTATTGGACTTTAACTGTTATCCACTCTTATAAGAGCCTACCAGATATTGTATAGGAAATTAATCCTCCTATAGTAAGAATTCTTATGTCCAGTATTGATAATAATTTTATGTGTTCCATATTTTCTAGATTGCACGATAATTTATCTCACTGAGCCTTTTAAGAACTGACCGTGGAAATATATTTCTTTTATTTTTTTTCTTTTTTCATCAATTTTCCTGTAATTTTGTGTAGAATGATTGGCATTAGTTTTGATGGGCTGTGGTATAAAAATACCATAGACTTGATTGCTTGAACAACAGATTTCTCTCCTCCTAGTTTTGGAGGCTGAAGGTTTCTGCTGAAGGTGTCATCCAATTTGGGTTCTCATACAGGCTGTCTTTCAGACTGCTATTCCACTGTAGGTCCGCATGGCCTTTCCTTTGGGTGTGCACTTAGAAAGGGAGAGAGAGAGAAAGTAAGTGAGCTCTCTGTTGTCTCCTCTTATAAAGTCAGTATTCCTTTCAGATCAAGGCCCCCACCCTTAAGATCTTATGTAACCTTTATTGTTTCCTTAAAGGTGACTTTGTCAACTGTAGCCGTGCTGGGGCTTAGGGTTTCAATGTGTGGATTGAAGAGGAGCCAGAGGAGACACAAAACACAAATTATAACAGTGATCAATGTTACTGATTAATTGCTTGGTTTAATAATTATAGTCTTACTCATTCAGTTTCCCAGAAATAAAACAAAATTACATATTTTTATTTTGTGTTTCATCTACATGGTAGATTTTTTGTTGGTGATTAGTATACTATCTAGTAGATAAAGTGGTGGTTATCAAAGGTGAAGCATACACAGTGGAGCAATGTCTGGTGATTACAAATCTCTAAGTAGACTAAAATTGGAGTTCGGTATTCTCATTTTACAAATTATGAAAAACTAAGCAAGTGAGTTCTGTATTGGCAAAAAAAAACACACCTTTCATGTTTTGTCTTACTCCTTTTAATGTTCAAACTTAGATTCATATCTGTTGTGTGAAGTAATCCAGAATGTATTCAGTCACTCCAGTTTTGTAGTTCTAATCAAGTAACAATGGTCTTGCCTACTCTGAGAAAATGACTGTCATTCACAAAAGAACTAGAAACACACTCATAACAAGATAGGACTCTGTTTTTCTGGTTTTGATCATAGTCTCTATTTTGATTAGCTACAACACATACACATACACACAAGTACACATACACAGGCATACACACACACACACACACACACACACTGTTTTCCAAAAGGGAAGACAGAATTTTTTTTACTGTGCTCTTAATATATATATCTAAATCTTAATATATGGGAAAAAGCAAAATAAAAACTAAGAGTGTAAGTGTACTCTCTCACCTCTAAACATTTGGGACTCTGCATCTTCTGTTTCTGCTGTGTTTTGTAAAGCATCTACAGTACTGCTTCCAAATCAATCATCCTATAACACTGCTTTTTATCACATTACCCTACTGCTCTCAAACTTGCCATGGTTGCCCATTACCGTGAGATATAATGCAGATGCAGTTTTGCATACTGCCATCAGCAGTCTTTTATATTTGTATCCCCCTACTGTCATAAATAAAGTTTCTGAGATCTTGTTGGTCTCCCTGTCATTTCATATATGCTATGAATGTATTTCCTCTGATATGCCTGCTACTATTATCAGAATTTCTTCTAAGTAACAACTTTCTTTTCAGCAGCACAGTGTTTCTTTAATTGGGTTAATCCTGAAATTCAAGGATAATTTTCTCTCTGTAGAACTATTCTACAGCTTTATGGAATGTTGGGAATCCCTGATCCCTACCTATTAAAACTGTAGAACACTTAGATTATAATGACAACCCAGAGGAGCTCCAAATGTTTCCAAGTAGCACTATTTAGGACACTTCATCATAAGGAATAGAAAATTTCCATCAGTTTGGTTTATGATTTCCTGTATGTGTTGGCTTAACTTTTACAAGATTTGTTCTCATTGTATATTTGTATTCAGTTTTCCATATGTTTGGAGATGAGTCTTCCTTTTGTGTTAGCTTCCTGTAGTATCATACTTATATCCTCAAAGCTCTGTTGCAAGCAGAAAAGAGTTTGTCCCTTTCCCATTCAGGCCAAAGTCCCAGTTAGATGCTGAGTTCTGTTGACTAGAGTCATGATCCTTTTCAGAAGTAATCCTGTGGCCTGAGGAAAATAATACTTTCTGCATACCATTGAAGGCTAGGGTGGAAGATATATAACACTTTTTTTTTTATTTGATAGACAAAATTAGACAGTGAGAGAGAGAGACAGACAGAAAGGTCTTCCTTCCATTGGTTCACCCCCCAAATGGCCACTACGATCTGAAGCCAGGATCCAGGTGCTTCTTCCTGGTCTCCCATGCAGGTGCAGGGGCCCAAGCATTTGGGCCATCCTCCACTGCCCTCCTGGGCCACAACAGAGAGCTGGACTAGAAGAGGAGAAACCGGGACTAGAACCCAGTGCCCATGTGGTATGTCGGCACTGCAGGTGGGGGATTAACCAAGTGGGCCATGGCGCCGGCCCCAATAGACTAACACTTTGAGACAGGTGTTTCAACAAAGAAATAAAGGATGCTGTTACCAGAAGAAAGAATAATGAATGCTAGTTAGTCACCTAACAATGAGAAGCGACCTAAACAATATATTACTTGCTTAATCTTGAGCAAAAATAAAGAAAACTACCTGAGCCTCTTTTCTGAACATTAGGAAACTTTGTGTCCGTTAGTTCTTATTTCCTGCTTTGCCAGCAGTTGTGCTATGAAAGTACTCAGGAATGAATCAATGAGCACGTTTCACATGGGTCTCTGAAACTGTGAACAGTAATGATTTGTAGTTTTATGTAAAACTTCCAGGGTTATAGGAATTTCTATTCCTAAGGGAGAGAAAAACAAAACCCTTTACCAAGAAAAGTCAGACTTACATCAGAATTTCCAAAAATAACATATATCTAATTTTCAAACCTTTTGATATTTGAGAATGAAATTTCATGTATTTTTGCTAAAACCTATTAAAAGCAAAATTTTGGAGGCATGTATTTGGTACAGAACTTAAGTAGTCCTTAGGATACCCTCATCACATACTGGAGTGTCTGAGTTTGAGTACTGCCTCTGCTTCTGAGTGTAGATTCCTTCTAATCTACTCCTTAGGAAGGAGTGTGTGATATCTGAAGTGGCTGTGTCCATGCCACCCACATATCAGACCATGACTGAGGTCTGGGTTCTTGGCCCAGCCATGGCCCAAGTCTGGCAAATGTGCACACAGAGGAAATGAACAAGTGGGCAGAAGTTCTTCGCCTTTATCTATGCCTTTAAAATAAAATGAAAATACATAAATGGATTGAAATCAAAATTCTCGTGACCAATTCTGAGTCAGAGGAATGAGTATGGAGCCACAAATTTGAGTACAATTCTACCATTTTAGTTCTACTTTTTGTACTTTAGAACAGGATAGTTGCACTACGTAATCTTTGCGATTCCATTATTCATAGATTCTGTGATCCATGGCCAAGCTTTTGAAAGTATTCCTCAATGCATTTCCAAGTATATATGTTTATGGGAAAACACAGCATTCTCCGAATCTTTCAAGATCAGGGCAATATTTTATGGTACAAAGAGAGGCAGACAAGGACTGTCACTTTCTGAAGCTCACAGTTAACCAGAATAAAGGTAATCAAAAAATATGGTATCAAGAACATAACACAGGCTATGTGATGAAAGACTTAGAGTGATCTAATTACTGGAGTGACCCTTGGAAGTCTTTCTGAAGAGGGAAACTTGAACTGTACCTGGAAAGAAAAGGATCTAACCATGCAACTGTTAATAGAATGAAACCTTGTGGGAAAAGGACCCTCAAATGCCCAGTCCTATCATGTTAGAGCCAGAGCACAGAACTCTAGTTAAGATAAGGGATATAGTTAGGAAAATAGCTTGTGTGAGATTTACATATTAATACATGTGTGTATTAGAGTACAGAGAGTGAGTTTTGAGTTTTATTCTGTGATGTTATCACACTTAGTTTATGTAGACCTGCTGTGTGAATAATTTACACTCCTAAAACTAGGATTTTTAAAACAAATTATGAGGTCTTGTTGGAAATTAAAGATAGTATTGTAAAAGCATGGTTTTGTACTAAGCATCTCTTCGAAATGTCTACTGCTATTGACACACACACCCTAATCAGTACTCAAGGAACAGGTTACAGTGCCGTTTAAATGAGTCAGTTCTTGGCTGACATAGCCATTGCCAGCATGTTCCTGTGTTCCAGTTGTTTTTTAAACTGCATTTTACACCAGGGGAAATTGCACTCAGTAAATGTCAAGGATTCACTAGGGGCACTACAGTTTCTGAGGCATGAAGCTAATACATATTTGTCTCATTACTGTCAGCAGATCAACTTTATTCCGTGGTTGGCAAGGGCTCGTAGCTCATAGGAGATGTAGTTACAAATGACCTTTGGGAGGTCATGGGGACCACAGCTTCCAAAATTCATAGTAGTATTATATCATTAATGAGGGAGTATGGAAATGATTACTGTAAACGTTTTGATATTTGAATAGCTCATTGAAAGAGGTGTGGGGCTTCTCATTTTTCAGTTCTGATTCATCAAACCTTAAATTGAAGACAACATAGAGCGTTTGAGTGGGCAGCCTAATCCATTCCTGTGGTTTCCATATTGCCCAACCGTTTTCCTGAGGTAAACATGTTTTGCAGGATCATCAGGCTCTTAATGGTCTTTTGCTTGAATAGTTCTAAAGACAGAGGGAAAGAAAATCCTGATTTCTTGGTAGTGCAATTATGCACTGTGGGAATCAGATTATTTTTTCTTCTAATTTATGTGGTTACATTCCTCAAATTTTTAATCAGATGTCATGATTTTCAGGAATCAGTTATTTTGGTTCCTTAATGTATTTTCAATTTGTTTGAAACTATAATTATCACAGTTTTCCCTCCCTACTCCCCCATCACCAAAGAATTACAGTGGTGATGAGCATCTGTAGAGAATTTTTCTGTTTTGATGGAATTTATTTATTATCATGGTCCTTAATATACAATGTGCTTCTAGTTAATGATCATTGGTGTTGAATAGTGAGTTAGCAACAGCACAGGAGATGGCTGCCGTGGCTTCTCTTCACTTCTGTCCTATCTGTATATGTTGTTATGGGATTTTCGCTCCATTCTATGCTCTCCTTAGGGTGGGGGGTGTTTCTAACACCTGCATCAGGATGCTTACACAGGGAAGTCTTTGAAGCCCTTGCTAGTTTCATTGGTGTAAATACTCCACCTTGATTGGTTCTGAGTCATTGATATTTAACCAGTGTCTTGGAAGATTCCAGAATATGTCATAATTGAAGTGCAGGCAGAGGACTGTAGCAGAATTAGATGGGGTTACACTCGAAGGAGATCCTAAGGGAAGTACAGATGAGTGTGGATGGGAATACTCCCACAAATGTGCAAAAGAAAGGGTTACCACGGTGCCCCTGAGTAGACACCATATGAAAGTTGTCCCTTGAATGGAAAAGGAATCACTTTGCAAGATACATAGGTTTCACTGTACTGCCTTTATGGGCAACTGATGAGGATTTGCTGTTGGAGCAGTTGTCTGTCAACGACAACTCCATTGTGGTCTTTGCAAGACTAAGTGGGTGCCCTGGGCTTTCTCACGACTCTCTCTGTCTTCTTGCCTTGTAACTATTTAGTCCATTATCCTTTACAGTTAAGTTTTTGTAGTTCTTTCAGAATAGGCTTCTGACTGCCCTCATCTTTCAATGAAATCATGTCCAAGTGCTTGCAAGCTAAAATACATTTGCACAAATTCTTTTCCTGATAATAATTTTAAGAGTAAACTTGCGGAAGTTAGTATCTCTTTATGAACTTAAATTTCTCTTTGTTTTCCTTCTATGTCAATCTCAGGTTTTTTTTTTTTTTTTTTTTTTTTGCTTGTATTGGAAGGTCTTTTTTTAAAAAAAAAAAACTTTTATTTAATGAATATAAATTTCCAAAGTACGACTTATGCATTACAATGGCTTCCCCCCCCATACCGTCCTTCCCATCCACAACCCTCCCCTTTCCCACTCCCTCTCCCCTTCCATTCACATCAAGATTCGTTTTCGATTATCTTAATATACAGAAGATCAGCTTAGTATACATCAAGTATGGATTGCAACAGTTTGCTCCCACACAGAAACATAAAGTGAAAAATAATAGATGATTTTTTTTTAAATGATGTTGAAATCAGAGCAGACCTATTGTCATGTTTAATCCCAGTGAGAGTCAATCTCAGGTTTTTTTTTTGTTTGTTTGTTTTTTTTTTGAGATAAAAAAGATGATTGTGACCAAACAGGAGTCTTGTAAAGAAAAGAGGAAAACTAAAAACAATTTTAGCTTTTAGTGTTCCAAGAAACAAACTTATACTGTGTCAGAGGGTAGTACCCAACACAGCATGTGTTGTGTGTGTGATGTTATGGCATAGTATCAGAGAAAATAAAATTAGACATTAGTATAGCTAGACTACTCAATGCAGAGTTACCTTATATCTAGTATTTCTTTCACTGTTTGCAGGAACAGTAGATCCTTGCAGCAATACAAGTCATGGTTCCAGGACTCATGACTACATGGCCAGTCTATCCTAGACAATATTTCTTGGAGCTGGGATTCAGCTTCAGAGCTTTCTCAACTCCTTAGCCATCATAAATCTCTAAATTTGTCAATGGATGTGAAAGTATTTGGCTCAGCTCACACATATGTATATAATTTCTTATAGTAAGAAATTAGTCTTCACTTTTACTAGGGTACAGCTTTATTCATTGCCTGAATCTGTGGAGGTGGAATACACATGAAGTATAACGAAGCAGGTTTCTCACTCACAGATCCACAGAATGCATCAAAAAAGTCTAGGATCCATTGTGAGATGATTCCCCAAGGCTCAACAAAGCTATTCTGGGCACATGCGATCTCAGCTGCTTTTGCATCACTTGTACCAAAGCTGAGCAATCCCAAAAGGCAGTTTTCTCCCAACCTTTCTAGGTTATATACCTTGGTATGCTCATAACCAGGTGGGATGGCTAAAGCCTTGAAGGACATCTTGCTTCCATTGGAAGGGAAAAAATCATCAGTAATCTTGGCTGGTTCTTCTGTAAATCAAGATGCTAAGTTGTTTAGGCGGGATCAGAACAGACTGAGACTCTTACAGGCAGTTGGTGCCTATCTCAGGATATTATTGTATTCTCAGCATATTCTGTGGTTATTCTGAGAGCTTTGCTCAGGTAGCATGGTATTGTGGGTAGAACTTGATCTTTCTGAGTCTACTTAGACAAATGTCCTCCAAAAGTCAGTCGATGTATTGAAGGGTATTGCATGTTATAACTCAGTGTGCTTTCACCACTGAAATAAATTTAGGTCTCATTTTAATATTTATCTCAAATCTGTTTCTTTGAAGTTTATTCCTTAGGTTGGTAATCAAGTTAAAACCCAAATAAAGATGTTTCATATAATCCCTTTATTATTGTGAAAGTGGTGAAAACAAGGATGATCAGATGCGGATATTGATGAGAAGCTCATTGTGTGTTGTGTTCAAGCAAATAACAAAATTCAGTATGCAATAATCAAAACGCTCAGGCATGTGCCTGCATAATGCCGAGAAAGTGACATTTAAAATAAAAAGTCTCAGTTGAACAATATTATTTAGTTGAACAAAATGATTGTGAAGGGGAGAGGGTCAAGAGCATGAGAAAGCTATTCACGATGGCTCCTTTTTATTTTCTTATTCATTGGAAAGGTGGAGTAAAACAGAGAAGGAGATACAGGGCACAAAAGATATTTTCCATCTGCTTGTTAACTCCTCAACTGACTGGGTTGGCTGGGCTAAAGCCAAGAGCCAGGAATTCCATCTGGGTTTCCCATATGGGTGGCAGATGCCCAAGTACTTGGGTCGCCTTCTGCTTTCCCAGGCATATTAGCAGGGAGCTGTCTCAGAACTGGGGCAGCTGGGACTCAGACTGATTCTCTGATGTGGTTTGGCATAGTGTATTGTGACTTAACCTGTGCCACAGTCGTGGTCCTTCAGTGTGCCTCTCTTAGCAGATCAAGTTCTGCTTCTGTTCTGGGAAATCATTCTAAGACCTCAAATGACAGCAGTTCTGCCACTTTCAAATGATGATTTCAGGCTAACTCTCATGTGTTTTCAGGCAGGCATCAGGAAGTATCACAGGGTGTTCAAGGGGTATTTCAGGGGCCAGGATATGAATTAGTGTTTACCACATTGATTCGTGTTATACTGGAGAGAAATGAGTCATGCAGTGACACCTCACTGCAGGAAAGTCTGGGAGATATGGTGTAGCTTGAACCTAATGTCCACCTTCAAAATAAAGGTGAAATAGGTGCAGTCAACAATAGCTAGGCTATTGGGCAACATGAAAAGGCAATATGGAAAATTAGATAAAATTTGCTTAAATTTGTTGACCCAACTTAATTCAGCATGGAACTTCTATTTGAAGGCATCCATTACAACATGGTTTACAAATGCTGGCCTCGAGAAGACATTTTACCCTGTATCATGCCCTTGATTTAGTTGCACTTTCCATTTAAATGTGTTGAGGCCAAGTGCATGGCATTACAATGTTAAGATCCCTGCACTTGCAGAGTCATATTCATGAGTGCCACATTCATTCCTTTCCTGAGGACAGGCTGGGCTCACGTTGTTGGAGGACTGGGTATGCATCAGGAATCACTCACCTGCTTGTTTTCATTCTGAGCTTTCATATACCATAGATATATACTTTTTCTTACTATCTGCCAAAAATAGTAGCACTGAAAAAAATGACAGAAGATGTTTCATGACGGCATAATATAACACAGTGCTGGGAACATGTCACTTCAGGCAAACCAGTTAGATCTGCAGGATGAATGTTCTTCTGCTTCTTGCCCTTAAATAACTTCATTATTCCATGAGAAACACTTTAGTTGTTAAAGTGAAATAAAAGATGAGGATATATATTTTTTTCTGGACAGGCAGAGTTAGACAGTGAGAGAGAGACAGAGAGAAAAGTCTTTCTTCTGTTGGTTCACCCCCAAAATGGCCACTACAGCCGGCGCTTGGGCCATCCTCCACTGCCTTCCTGGGCCACAGCAGAGAGCTCGACTGGAAGAGGAACAACCAGGACAGAATCCGGCACCCCAAACGGGACTAGAACCTGGGGTGCTGGCGCCGCAAGTGGAGGATTAACCTAGTGAGCCGCGGCGCCAGCTGAGGATATATTGTTTTAACTAGATTGTGTTACTAATTTTAAGACTTTGTGTCTGTGTTGGCTTTGTAAGTATTTACCAATCCTCATCTCATGGGTGACTCCCTTCACTTTTAAAGAAAAAATTTTATGCCCTACTAGTTTCTTTGTTTTCCCATCAGGGTACCTGTGAAAACTCTAGCTGTCAATTGTGGTCCTGGCTTTATTAAAAGTACTTTGCCCCTTACCTTTGCAGAAGTTTTGCTTCTGTTCATAATGTTCCTACGTGGCACACTGATATTTACTAGTAATGGATTTTCTCCTGTATCAATGTAGGAACCTGTGGTGAGGGATTGCTCTCCTTATAACAATAAAAGTAATGTGATTAATCAATGTCATTATCATCAACTCTATTTAGTATGCACTATGTATCTGTAGAGTTTAATTTACGTGCCTTTATAGCAGCTCCAAAATAGGAGTTATAATTAGTGTTTCATAGATGTGGAAACTGAGAAAGTGTCCCACATTGAAAACAAAAGGATTAAGTACAATCGAAACAAACGTAAACATCTTCGAATTCTAGTAGATTCTAGTAGAGTTAAAGTGAACTTTTTCAAGTCATGTAACTTTTTTCTTGTGTTATTCCATGTTATTCTTAACACAGAGATTACAAAATTTGAAAACTTATGCTTCCCTTCTTTCCTAACACTTACCATGTAACTCTATGTAGAGATTTTGATACTTATATTTGTATTTTGTTCCAAGACTATGACGTGTGGAGACTTGTACCAAATAGAAATTTGCATATGAGATAAAAATAACAGAGACAAAGAAGAAAGTAGCGATGCCCTCCATAATGTCAGTGATAGACCCTGAAGAGGCGACTGTCTCCTT
The DNA here is from genome assembly GCF_051225735.1 of Oryctolagus cuniculus. NCBI lineage: Eukaryota > Metazoa > Chordata > Mammalia > Lagomorpha > Leporidae > Oryctolagus > Oryctolagus cuniculus. The sequence continues at coordinate 54,262,007 of NC_142872.1, forward strand.
TAGTCTTCACAGCCATTACACAGCTTTCAGCAAGGACTTTACCTTCAGGGTCAGCCACTAGGTTGTGTGGACAGCACTCCTCAGCAAAATTCACTCATCTGCTCATAGACATGTTTATAGATGACTAATGTGCTAAATGTGTGCCTAGGGTTTATATCCCGAAAAATAGGGAAAGAATGTCAAAGAAGAAGGGCAACAGAACTTATAAACCAAATCACAGCTTGTCTATTAAAATCTGAGGAGCTGTCATTGAACCAAGCAGTTAGCATGCCCCTCTCCCACATCGGCATCCCTAGGTTTGATTCCTGGTTGCCACTACTAACCCCACCTCCCTGCCAGTGCAAATCCTTAAATCCATTGATAAATGCTTAAGTAATTAGGTTCCTGCCACCCATGTGATAGAATTAGATTGAGTTCTGAGGTCACATCTTAGCCTTGTCTGGCATTTGGAGAGTGAACCAGCGGATGGAAGTTCTCCATCTGTGACTCTATTTGTTGGTCTAGCTGTCTCTCTCCATCTCTCTCTTTCAAACAAAATTTTAAAAATTAAATAGAACTTAAATATATATGTCTGAATAGTGGATTCATAGATAATTGGTTGAAATATGAAAGAAAAAATGGGAAGGGAAGAAGAAAGATGATAGATGGGATGCCATAGGATAGATCCACCTCTAGGGTTTCTGGTCCTGTATTACACATACAAAAGTGAGTTGAGTTCTCATCCTATTTTTTTATTTTTTGACAGGCAGAGTGGACAGTGAGAGAGAGAGAGAGACAGAGAGAAAGGTCTTCCTTTGCCGTTGGTTCACCCTCCAATGGCCGCTGCGGCCGGTGCGCTGCGGCAGGCGCACTGCACTGATCTGAAGCCAGGAGCCAGGTGCTCCTCCTGGTCTCCCATGCGGGTGCAGGACCCAAGCACTTGGGCCATCCTCCACTGCCCTCCCAGGCCACAGCAGAGAGCTAGACTGGAAGAGGAGCAACTGGGATAGAATCCAGTGCCCTGACCAGGACTAGAACCCGGTGTGCCGGTGCCGCAGGCGGAGGATTAGCCTAGTGAGCCGAGGCGCCGGCCTCATCCTATTTTTTTTACTGCAAATAGCAAGAAGCGAGCAATGATAATGGAAGATGCAAAAAGGAAAAAAAAAAAGATATGATTTCAGCAAACTGTAAAAAAAAAAACCTCAAGAACTATTGTTGATAAAATATTGTTGGACTCTGAGACATAGAAACTAAAAATCAGTTTCTGTAAGCTGTGAGTTTAAGATGAATTTGCTTCATCCATTTTCTGTCCTGAGCCATTCCCTAATAGGCAAACAATGGAATATTGTTTAGCTATAAACAATAATGAAATCTGGACATTTGCAGCAAAATGGATGGACCTGAGGAACATTATGTTAAGTGAAATTAGCCACATACAGAAAGACAAGTCCCTGTGTGTTCTTTATCACATGCACACGTGTGTTTTATTTATCTCTTTGTTTTAAATGTCAGTCTAAAGTTAAAATTGTCCTTACTAAAACCTGGAAAGAGTAAGAGAAATGGGATGGAGGGAGATTGGGTAACAAGTCCCAAAACTCAGTCAGATAGAAGTAATAATTTTAGGGTTGCCCATAACATCAGGCAACTGTTGTTCACAATAATGTTATTACATACTGATGGAAGAACCAGAAGAGAGGAGGAGCTCATACACTCCACAACTGGAGGAGACAGGAAAATGGAGAGAATTACCTGATTTGGTCAGTTCACACTATATACATGTATTCAGATATTACACTGCACTCCATAAAAACATACCCGTATTACCAGCATTATATTTTAATCAAGAAAATGTCTTTGCAGTATGAAAAAATATGTAAATATCTCTTTACACTTTAGATTCAGCAGGTCACAAGTCATATACCTCCACCTGGCAAAGATGGGAGAGGGGAAGCTGTGCACGTTGACGAGCAGTTCTTACAAAGCTATTCAGACAACAGAGAGGTTGTTCTTTAAAATGAAATCCTGCTGGAAGGTATTCACAAGAGGCTAGATGGTAAACAGGGATTGCATCCCGTCTCCCTTAGCTATGCCAAGTGTGAAGGTCTTCCTGGTTTTTCAGCTATTCTTGGGATAGGGAATGGAAAAGAGAAATCATGTAACATTCTTATTAAAGATGGCAAGGTAGATTACTCAGGTTTCCTGTAATAGAGGAGACAGACTGAACTCCACTCCACTGAAGCAACATGTGTAAGCCCTACATTGATATAACTGAATAAGACTGAGGGAACTTAGGCTGGGAAGCAGGTCAGTGTGATTAGGACGTCTGTGTTTGCTAATAAGCACTTACTGAAGTCAGATTCTTACCTACCCACAGAGGCTATTAGACAAGGGCTCATGCATTCTTGATGTTTACCCTTGGAAGAGCCAAGGTCCCAGGTGTTAGGAAAAACATACCTGTGTTGTAAACCTAGTAAGAAGCTTAAATATTTTTATCTCAGAGGGGCAGTAGTTTTCTGACTTAAGTAAATGCCTTAAGAAAAGTGGGCCAGGGAATTGAATTTGGAAGGAAGACTGAAGTTTAGTCAAATTGAGTGTACCATTCAGCTTTTTTAAGCATCCCTTGTCCTGATGATAAATTAGAATTCTCCATCCTGGTTTCCACTGTTAAAAGACTTGCAAAATTTCTGTATCTTTTGCATGCCCCAGATCAAATTCTTGTGCTGAGTTTAAAATCAGAGAACCACCACTTTGATATGAGGGTGTGTAGGAGAACACAGGCAGAGAAAAGTTAATGGAAATATTATTTTCCATACCTGTGGATGACTTATTTATTCTTAATCTGAATGGCTAACTAGAGGAAAGAAGGGAAGAAGAGCAGAGATGGAGGGAGGGAAGGAGAAATAGAGGTAGGGAGGCAGAAAGGGAGACTCTTCAAAACAAAATGAAGTATAATGGCCATTATCATCGTGCCCATAGCTATGATGATGGTTTAATTTTTTAAATATTTGTTATTTTTTTCTACCTTCATATTTTTAAGTTTTATTTTTATTATTTTCACAACTGCAAAGAAACTTAAATTAAGACTGGATGCGCCAGGGACACGGCTCACTAGGCTAGTCCTCCACCTTGCGGCGCCGGCACACCAGGTTCTAGTCCCGGTCGGGGCACCGGATTCTGTCCCAGTTGCCCCTCTTCCAGGCCAGCTCTCTGTTGTGGCCAGAGAGTGCAGTGGAGGATGGCCCAAGTGCTTGGGCCCTGCTCCTGCATGGGAGACCAGGAGAAGCACCTGGCTCCTGCCATCGGAGCAGCGCGGTGCGCCGGCCACAGCGCGCTGGCCGCAGCACGCCGGCCGCAGCGCACCAGCCGCGGCGGCCATTGGAGGGTGAACCAAAGGCAAAGGAAGACCTTTCTCGCTGTCTCTTTCTCTCTCTCTCACTGTCCACTCTGCCTGTCAAAAAAAAAAAAAAAAAAGACTGGGTGCATGTGGCAGGCATGGTAGCACAGCAGGTAAGCCATTTTGGAACCCTGGCATCCCTCAGAGTGCCTGGGAGCAAGTCGCTAATGAACATCCTAGGGAGCCATCAATGATTGTCCAAACAATTGGGTTTCTTCCACCCACGTGGGAAGCCTGAATGAAGTTCCTGGTTCTTGGTTTCAGCCTGGCCACCTCTAGATTTTGGGGACATTTGGGGGCATTTGGGAAGATAGAAAGTCTCTGTCCGTGTCTCTATTTGTCTCTCCCATTCTGTTTCTCTGCCACTGAAATATATAAATAAATCTTAAAAATAAAGATAAGATTCAAAAAATAGAGTGCTCAAGAATAATACTAATGTCATGGATATATAGATAGAACACTAAATCACTTAGTGACATCCAGATCATAGAAGCTCTAGGAGCTAAGAAGTCTTCACAGATGTGACTGAGCATGTTACTAAGACCAACAATACATATTTAGAAATAAGTATATAACGTGATACATTTTGCAATTCATGTGATTTAATCATTACACACATAAATATGGATCATGACATGATATGACATTGTACCCCATAAATATGTGCCATCATTATTTGTCGATGAAAAGCAATTTTTTAAAAAAATTTTCCTGAAAAGAAAAAAAAGAGAAAGTGAATGTAGAGGGTGCCAAAGAGTCACTTTCTACCTTTACATAGTAAAAAAAAAAAAAAAAAGAAGAAGAAAGAAAGAAAAAAGAAAAAATGTTGATTAAAAAAAAAAGGTTTTTAGCATTGCAAATGTTCCAAATGAAGAACATTGCTGAGAAAAAGCTATCTTTACTGTCGTGCTATTTTTGATAAAATAGTATACAGAAGATTGCTTGGTGGACCATGTGTAGCCTGTCAGGATTTTTATTTGCTATGCAGCAACTATAAAAGTTATTGTTATAGTCTATAAGAGTAGAAGTTTCTATAAAGTGAAAATCAGAAAATAAGGCAATTGGCTTCCATTTTTACCTGGGAACAACTGCTAAATAGCCTTCCTCCCAACATACTCCAGGCAGGAATGTTGACTTTGCTCAGCTCCCCTTGGCAGTAGGCAGAGTGGTCACCTGGCCTTGATGCCTCTGGGTGAGGCTGACGTTCAGAAGACATTGTGGTTTTTTTTTTTTTTTTTTTTTTTTTCCCAGTGTTTTCCCTGCTGTTCCCTGGGTAGGTGTGTCCCTAGATGCTCCAGACGCTTCTTTACTGGAACTCTGTCTCTTTACCTTGGCTCCGTCTGTACCCTCCCTCCACTTGTCCTTTTACAGCTCTCCCGAGCCGCTCAGTTTCACTGAGTTAAGGGTGCTTGGCACTGCAGGTGGTTTTCTAGGGCAGCATCCCTTTCAAAACACTGAATTTGGTTCTGTTTCTCAGTGTGTATCTGTCTTTCACTCTACCATTAGTAGAAGGGCAGCCTGCTTAAACCATAACTCCTCCTTCTTGTACCTTTTCCTTTTGTCTTGGGGCCCCTGTAGACAATCTTCATCAACCGAAAAGCTCACGTTTAGTTTCCTTTTCATTGAGGAAGTTTGAGTATCTTTTGCAGTACATACACTCATATCCTTCTTGGGGAGTGTTTATCGTAGCCTGTACTTAGTTAGGTGATCTTAAGTGCTTCGGTTTGATTCCACCTCTGCTCCCTAGCACTTGGCCTTTGGTTAATTGCCTTAGAGACCATGGGCTCCTAGAAGCACAAAGAGTCCGAGGAATTATGTCCACTTCCAATATGTATGTGAGTCACGAGGGTCTGGCATGAGCTTCCTAACGGATGAAAAAAGACCTGAATGTAATTCATTTAACAATTCAGGAGGCACAGAGAGGGCTTATTTGCAGAAATGATGATCTGTGCCTGGTTAACCACCTAAGCCAGTTGTGCTGCTATATAATGATGCTCCACTTCTCTGTTGAGTAAAAAGTTGAGTTAGGCTGGTAGAGGAAAATGTGCCATAGCAAATTGACCATGAATAAAACAAATTTACAAGTTTCTCCTGGGTGTCTGATTATCTAAAAATCTGCCAGGAAATTGAATTGCCTGTCAGCTGCCCAAATTATTTTATGCACTGCTATAGAAATTCTTGGTGGGGTAGGTTTTTTAAAAGGAAAAATAGGAAATGAGTTGGAAATGATTGATCAAACTTGAAAATAACATTATATAGAGTTACTTCTTCCATGTAACAAGGGTACCTTCTATTGCATTATTTTTTCATGTATCCAAAGAAGAGAAAATCAACAACAGAAGACCAAATTTAAATGGTCCAACTATTTTACCTGGGATATGTTTTTTTTTTTCTTTTATGTGACCTTAAGAGTTAAGTTTTGAATTTCTGGGCCAGCGCTGTGGCATTACAGGTTAAATCATCACCAGCTGCACCAGCATGCCATACGGATCCGGGTTTAGGTCCTGGCTGCTCCTCTTCTGATCCAGCTCCCTACTAATGGCTTGGGAAATCAGTGGAAGAGGGCACAGGTACTTATGCCCCTGCACCCATGTGGAAGACCCAGATCAAACTCCTGGTTCCTGGCCTCTGCCTGGCTCAGCCCTGGCCGTTGCAGCCATCTGGGGAGTGACTCTGCAGATGGAAAACGTCTGTCTCTCTTCTTCTGCTTCTGCCTCTCCCTCTCTTTAACTCTTCCTTTCAAATAAATATATAAATAATTCTTTTAAAAAATAATTAAATTCATCCATCAGGAAAACATGGTATATGTAAAGAGGAGTAATTCAGAGGGCACAATTGCTTACACTAATATTGAATTCATTTAAAGTTTGCAAATTCTCCTAACAAGTATTTTCCCCGTTATGTGATGTCATTATGTGCTTGTCTCACCTGTCTCTCTACTGAGGATGCTATGTTACCTGTGGGCTGTTTAACCACCAGTGCTCCTGAATCCTCTTAAGAGACAGGTTTCATTCCTGTTCTTCCATCCTGCTTGCAGGCTGGTGACTCTCACATTTCCTTAATCGCAGCTTCGAAGTGCAAGCTTATCAAATATCTCTAATATCCATTATTGTTGCTGTCAACTATAGGACCCCAGGTCATTTCCTCTGCCTTCTAAGTAACTTTACCACTTGATTCAATGTCACTCTCACCAGCAATGGACCTGTTTTAATTCTTAGTGGCTGATGTTCCTTCTTATACTCAGATCTTCATTTTCAAAACTAATCTCCCAAGATTGTTTGTATTCTTCACACTAATTCAGGTACTGCACTCCAAAGTTAGACTTTGAGAGCATGTCCTAATCATACCTAATTCATGCTGAGAACAACAGCTCTTCTGTATCATTTAAATGCATTCCATTATCTGATATCTACCTTTAACACTTCTGACTCATTCCCTATAGACTCAGCGTCTTCTAACAATATTAGCACCTACAATCCGTGGATTGTAAGAACTTCTCTTGAGTCCTCATCATTCAATATCCTTTAATCCCTTCTTATACATGTGAATCCTATGGCGTGTTGTCATGATTATTTCCTTGTTAATATTTTGACTTGCACTCAACTCTCACTTCATCAGATTCAGTCCACAAGCACAGCTGGAAAGTTGCCATTGAACAGTGAAGGAAACTACCACTTGGACTGAGGTTTCATTTCATAGATGGAATCATCAGCTTTCTTATGCTGCCTCCAAACTATATCTAGACTCCATCATTCCTAATTTCCTCCAGCACTACCACTCCAAATTTAGTCACTACCTTCATTAACTAATCTAAATTACTACAGAATTCTCCTGGATGGCTGGATTGCTTATATATTTTTCTGTTTCCCCTATTTGAACTATTTTCATAGGAAGTTCATTCAAGAGGAAGTGTGATCACATTGGTCTTCTGCTTAACACCCTACAAAGGTATTCTATTTTGCCCAGATACCTCCATTCTTAGAAATTCCTAAATGACTTCATATATCACATATCCCAGTCCGGCCCTGGGGGTCCTCCCGTCTCACAGTTTGGACAGCAGAGATTTCTCCTACTTAGAATGTCCTCCTCCTGATGTCTGCAGAGTCAATGCTCTCATTTCCTTCACATATTTGTTCAAATGTGACCTTTTCTGTGAACAGTTGTCTTGACCACCTTATTTGCTTTACCCGGTTTCTTGTCAGTGCCCATCTACTTCAGTTGTTCATTCCTGTAGTCTAATTTTCTTAATGTTCATCACATTTTAAAGTATAGACTATTATTTTTCAACTGTGTGCCAGAACTGGATGTCAGTCCTTCAAGTATATAGGTCTTCATCTGATTTGTTCAGTTATGTGTCCTGAAAGACTGAAGCATCACCTGACAGGTGATCAATAAACCTTCATTAAATCTATAAACCTTTTATTAGCACTTGGGTTCTACATTGTGGCACGTGGGTCTTTGTGTGTATGTGTATGTTTGTGTATGTGTGTGTGTGTGTGTGCATGCGTGCTAAAAACACAAAGGTGTTTGTATTGCTGTTTGACTTGTTGATCATTTAGTAAGTTGAGCTAAATACCATTTTCCTTGCAAGACATGTCACTTTATGTACCTGTTTGTGTTTCTTGTGTTTATGACACTTTGATTTTCTCTCTCTCTTTTTTTTTTTTTTTTTTTTTTGACATGCAGAGTGGACAGTTAGAGAGAGAGACAGACAGAAAGGTCTTCCTTTTTGCCATTGGTTCACCCTCCAATGGCTGCCGCGGCCGGCGCGCTGCGCTGATCCGAAGGCAGGAGCCAGGTGCTTCTCCTGGTCTCCCATGCAGGAGCAGGGCCCAAGGACTTGGGCCATCCTCCACTGCACTCCTGGGCCATAGCAGAGAGCTGGCCTGGAAGAGGGGCAACCAGGACAGAATCCGGCGCCCCGACCGGGACTAGAACCCGGTGTGCCGGCGCCGCAAGGCGGAGGATTAGCCTATTGAGCCACGGCACCGGTCTGATTTACTCTTGTTTTCACTCTTCTGCTTAAGACTTTTACCTCCCATCTACTTTAATTTACTTTGAGACTTCACCTTGCTCTGGGGCATTTGTAACCCACCTCCTGGACTGTGCAGACTGAAGGAATATGAGATAAAAGACTAACAAGTTCATTTGTACATGAGAACCTTATAGTGCAGAGGTGCTGTTTTTTGTTTAATAATGAAAGTGAACTCCCATTTTCCTGGCTTTTTTTTCCCCCTCTCGCTATAAACCAAGATGGAAAAAACATTGTTCAGTCTCTCTTCCCTCTTCCAGAAGACAGACACTGCTTATCTATCACAGCGATCTTTCAGATAGCCTGAAGGAAATGGGTCTTAGAAATAGAGACCAGAGTACATGTTCAGTCTTTAAAACCTGGGATAAACTTAGATGATGAACTTAGGGTTGTATGCCAGGGTATCATGTAGATAAATACAGAAAAGCAAACTGGAACTGGGGGGTGGTGATAAAATGTCTAGCAATTTAACACTCAAACTGTACTTTCCAGGTCATATTTGAAGAAGTTCAGTTATAGGGCTAGAGCTGTGTTGTTTCTGTCATGCAGCATATTCCTTCAGGCCATTAGGCTCATGTTTATTTCCCATAAATTACCATTTATTGAGCCTTTGCTGTAAGTCAGATATCATCTGATTCATTCATTTCTATTCTTGTATATTTTCTACAGTAGTCCTTTTATCAATGGGTGATCTATATCCCAAGACTTCTGGTTGATGTAGGAAACCATGGATGGTATCTGACCCTATATACTCTGTTTTTACATAGATATATATATGTATATTTTTTTTTTGACAGGCAGAGTGGACAGTTAGAGAGAGAGACAGACAGAAAGGTCTTTCTTTGCCGTTGGTTCACCCTCCAATGGCTGCCGCGGCCGGTGCGCTGGGCTGGCGCACTGCGCTGATCCGAAGGCAGGAGCCAGGTACTTTTCCTGGTCTCCCATGGGGTGCAGGGCCCAAGTACTTGGGCCATCCTCCATTGCACTCCCTGGCCATAGCAGAGAGCTGGCCTGGAAGAGGGGCAACCGGGACAGAATCCGGCGCCCCGACCGGGACTAAAACCTGGTGTGCCGGCGCCGCAAGGTGGAGGATTAGCCTAGTGAGCAGCAGCGCCAGCCTATATATGTATTAACTATGAGAAAGTTTAATTTATCACGTAGGCAAAGTGAGTGATTAACAGTAACTAATAATAAAATAGAACAATTATAACAATATACTATTATAAAAGTTACATGCAAGTGGTCTTTCTCTTTTCCGGAATAACTTATATTTTTATCTTAACCATTCTTTTCTTATGTTAATGTGAAATGGCCCTTAAAGGAAGCGCTTTACTCCTTCTCTTAGGCAAATCTGAATTTTCAACATTAAGACTCTTGTACTCTGGAGCCTTTATTAAGTAAAGTAAAAATGACTTGAACACAAACCCTGAGATAAAGTGGGAGTTAATATGATCATTAAGATGGCTACTAAGTGACTAATGATTGGGTAGCATGAGTGGCATGGATAATCTGAATAAAGGAATGATTCGTGTCTCAGATGGGACAGAGCAGAACTGAGTGAGATCTCATCACAGTTTTTGATGTTATTTATTTTCAAATTTATCAGTTGTTGGAGCTGGCATTGTGGTGCAGTGGTGCACTACCTCTAATACCAGCATCTCATACAGGCACCGGTTCATGTCTCAGCTACTCTATTTCTGGTCCAGTTCCCTGCTAATGGCCTGGGAAATCAATAGAGGATGGCCAGAGTGCTTTTACCCCTGCCACCAATGTTGGAGACCTCGAGAGAATTCCTGGCTCCTGGTTTCAGCCATGCTCAGCAATGACCATTGTAGCTATCCAGGGAGTGAACCAGCAAATAGAACATCTGTCTGTGTCTCTCCCTCTCTTTCTGTAAGTCTGATATTCAGAATGAATAAATAAATTTTTTAAAAAACCTTTTCAATTGTTTATTTTTAAAATCTTCTTCTTGATGGAAATCAATGGAAATGGAAATCCAAATAATTTCACTATTTGTTACTTGCCTCAGAGGTTGTTGCTGTGAGCTAAGCCTCAGTTAGATAATAAGCCATTGTGCAACAGTGCCTTCAAGTAGAGTTTGACACTGAGGCTGCAATCACATAGTTAGCTTTGAGTTTCAATTTGATTTGAAGGTTGCAACACACTCTGCATAGGACAGTATGAACCTATCCCTGATGGAAAGCCAGAGCAAGCAGGGTAAGATAGGATGCAAATCTTGAATATTTTTTTTTTATTTTTCCTGAATTGTGCAGGTTAAAAATTTGAACTTAAAATTTAAAATCATTTGATTGCGAGAGTATTCATAGATGACACCTTTGTAACATTAAAAACATCTTTTACAAATGCCCATTGGGGTCAGTGATTCCAATAACAGGAAATTCTCCATTTTCCCAATAAATCAGTACATTTTAGAACATCAGAGACTTTTGGAGAATGACAGATATCTTATAAAATCATTGCCCTTTGTCACAGAAGGGTCTATCTTTAATGAGAGGTACTACAGTCCACCAGAGGAAAAAAAAAAAAGTCAGTTGCACATCAAACTGCATGTGGAATGATAGGGATTGCTGAAAATGTGCTCGCCTAGCAGTGAATTAGTTTTTCCATGTCCTCAGGGATGGAGTGCCCTGTGAGAATTCGAACCTATCAGTTAGCTGTCAAATTTCATTTGACACCTCATCCAAAATTTAAAAGGGGCTGCCATCTGAAGCCAGAGATGCTCCTGGAGGAAGGGAGCAGGCTATTTCTTTCCAGACTAGCAGGCCTGAAGCTGCCAGGCACTTCTACTGAGGGCAGCACCTGGCAGCCCTACACTGGGCAGACTTCACAAGTAGTATGGCTTCCTAATGTAAGCAGTTCTTTCTCAGCCCCCTAAACTCGTTTTTTGCTCTTTCTTTTAGACAGAGCATCCCTAGAGGCATAAAATCCCTAAGGGGACATTTAGCACAACTTGCAGAACTGCCACTGCCACTGTCAGCCAACAGAGGTTACAGCTTGTAACTCTGCTGTTTCTTAACCACAATTGAGTTTTCTCTTATCTTCTTCTGCGTGACTTTTTTTTGTGTGTGTGTGTGTGTGGAATTTTTATCCAGACTGTCTTGCATGTGCCTGCTCTCTTTTGCAAAAGGTGAGGCATTCATTTTTGTTGTTGATGAATGAATGAAGTTCATGGTAGAGTCATTTCTGCCTGTGCTGCCTGGAGTTACTGCCGCGGGTGGCACGCAGTTTGGCCCTGAAGTTGGTGTATTTGAGTGCCCCCGTATCCCTCTGTCACCCACCTCTGACTAACCGCTTTAAATGACTTATTTGAGTGAAGGCTTCAACAGTTTGGAAACTGCCCTGCGACAAGGACCCCTTGATGGCTTCATGATTGACCTCTTGATTATCCACGGCCATTCGCAGAAGATTAAAAGGGCATGCAATGAGAGGCACATTAGCTGCAATCAATCCACTGCTCCCTTCTTCCCTTCTCCTTCACACAGACTGATTCATCAAAGGACGTTTGCAGTGCCTTCTTTCAGAGATCCCGGCTTCAAAGCCAGGTTTTATTTTACAAAGGGAAAAATACTAAAGTCTCTTGCTAGATCCCTTCAGGGCCAAAGGAAAGAAAAATCATGCTCTAATTGTCACTTCTATCTAGCTGTGAAAAAAAAAAAAAGATAAGTGCATATGTAAGGGCAATCATTTGAAAAGAGTAAAAGAAAGCTGCTCACTTTTGTTTTATCTCACCCTAATTTCTTTGTTACTTTCTCTGGGCTAGTCATTGGTACCAAATCTGGATGCTTAGAGAACTACAGAGGACATATAAAGGTTTTAATTTAAACATTAGCTTCTTACGTAAATGAACCTAGGTTCCTGCCTTTGCAATCTAATTCACACAGGGCCAATTTTATTCTTGTTCCATTATTTCATCGAGCTTCTGTGATCACAAGTCTTCCTTTGAAGTTAGTTGGAACTCTGAGCACAGATAGATTCCCCGGGTCTTGGAGTAAAATGAGTAATAGATCTGTAACCTCACAGTTCGAAAGCCTTGCTCGCTCGCTCTCTCTCTCTCTCTTTCTCTCTCTCTCCCTGAGGTCCTTGTCCCTGCTATGGAAATGATAGGAATTTGTGAAATTTCAGAGGTTTGCTGTCTTTTCAGCTTACTGAATGATAGGAATATTGGCAAACAATACAACAGACATATAAAATAGGAATTAAATCAAAGAAGGCCTTGTGTTCCAGGTTATCATTTTAGATGGTCTAAGTAAGACAGAAAATAAAAAACCAAAATAACCATTTACTATTTTGCAATATGTGACTCTCTTAACAAAGGGATTGAATAAGAGTCCACACCAGCTGATAATCATTCAGTCCATCTGAAGGCTGGTCCCCATCTAGTCTCGTCTTTGGCTTGGTGTGCTCTGTCATACTGGATGTCACCAGCAGCTACCATAGGGACCTGGGCTTCTCATCCCTACATAACTCAAGGCCCATGAGCTCCTTATGTGTTCTTCTGATAGGTAAATAGAGTGGTTATAGGTCGAGTACAATGAAAAATATATATATATATCACTGGCTTAAGGATAGAATAGACTGACCACATGGCCTGGTTTTTCCAGGTATGAGGGATTTCCTGTGCCAGAGACTGCCAGGACTAAAACCTAGGTAGTCTGAGACCTACAGGTACAGTGAATTACTGAGTTACCCTGAACTGGAAGCGAAGGTTCTAGTACAAATGTCTTGCTTCTGCATCATTGACCTCTTGTTCCTGTTTTCTATGTAGGGTTCAGGAAACTAGATGAGAAGCTTCAAAAGTGATGGTCAAAAGCTAAATTTGATCCATAAATCTATTTTGTTTGGGCCACACATGCTAGTTGCAAAAACCTCATCGGGTTTTACATATAATTTTTGACTTTTTTTTTTTTTCGAAGCTTGTCTTGGCAACTGACAAGCTGTGATAACGAGGGGTTTAGATGTACCAAGCAGCAGCAACCAGCTAGCGGTGGATAATATCGCCCCATAGAGCACGGACAATATTGTACCTCCTCACTCATTTACGGTAACTGCCCAGGTCCTGTAGAAGTTTAAATTCAAGGCTCTTAGATGAGACCAGAGATTGGCACTAAATCTGCATGAGGCCAGCCTAGTTCACAGTAATGGCCTTGATCAAATTTCGGAAGATAGATTGCTTCTGTGCTCCTAATTCTCCAGTGTGCCCAGATACCTCTGCTGTTGTGGTGTACAAAACAAAAATGCCCATCTTCTCCTTGACGTTCTCCACTCAGCCTTCATAAAGCTTACAGAATCTCTGAAGACTCCTGCAGCTCTAATACTCTGTAAACTAAAAGCTGAAAATTGCTTGTTTTTCACCTCTCATTGAAAATACATGTTGTTTTATCCTTTTAATCACTGAAATACTTCCTGCTTAAAATATGTCAGAAGTGTAAGCCTAACCAGTTTACTCTGATTGCAAATCAAGTGTTTCCTCCAATATGCTTTTCAGAATTGGGAAAAATGGGCCTCTTAGAGATCAATATGTGGCATTCTGCATGTTGTGATCAATTGGTGATTAAGTGAAAACGGTTTAGCTTAATTTGCTTTGAAAAGCTGTGCTTGCACTGATAAAGTGTAGAAGCGTTTCTGAGATGAGATACAAGGAACAGATGTTTAGTATAAAATATTGATAGCACTGAGCAGAGATAAGCTTCGTATTTAATTTGTCTTAATATTTCCGTTGCCACAAATTCAACAGCTTTTATCTTACTGGGTAATTACAACTTTTTCCCCCCCTGGCGTAAGATAAAGACAGACTTTTTTCCATCTCTGTCACATTTAAAGTCTTTATGCACCCTGCCCCCCTCTTCTCTGTACGTTCTTTTTTCTTCCCTTAGGTACTGGTTTCTTTATTTTAATTTCAGTTGCAGTACTCACTTCAAAGAGGAGAGAACTTGTTGGTAGAATTTGACTTTCTCCTTGCCTTAAAGTTCTTAGGGTATCCAGTCGTGCCGCCCCTGAAAATGAAGTGCATGAGTTAGGATACAGGTTGGCTGCTTGACAAGGTCACAAAGTGCAGAGATTGACACAGTGGAGGAGTTTGCTTGTTCATTTCTTTTCCATGTGACCTTCAATCAAGGGATGGTCACTTAGTGAACTGCGTTAGGCAACAGGCTTCGCCCTCCTGCATATGTGGTTTCCTTCTCTGGATGGATGGCTGGTGCCTCATTTGTTACTGGTTCCCAGGCAGCATGAAAGGAGTTAAGGATTGGGTGGTTGAGAAGACCACTACTTGTATCTTAGGCTACTTGTATTTAAGGAAGCAACCTGGAACATGTATGTACCTATCAATTCTACTCACTTCTCCCTGGCTCTTTGGAAACATGTTCAAATGTGACTAGGAATCTAGATAATAATTTTTTCCAATGAAAAAATACCAGATTTCTTCTTCTAGTAATACCCCAAGCAGATATCCCAAGAGACTTGCTTAAAAAATGCAGAAGAGTGTCATGAAACAACATAGTTACAGCATTACTGGGATCAAGGACATAAGGGAAATCAAAAAGGACAAAAGAAAGAACAACAGAAACCAAAAAACCCTGAACAACGCTGAGAACTGTGGGTGTATGTATTGCTGCTTCTGGGCAGATCCTAAGCCTTAGTCCTATCTGTCACATAGTTTCAGGGTGAAGTCTGATGGGGCTAAAAGAGACCATCTCAGTAGTGACCATTGGTCCATGGGAAAAACTGAATGACAAACATTTGAAGAAAATCAACCTTACTTTATGCATTCAGATTTTCTACAGATGAGAAGGAATATGAATTTCTACTTGGGTATCTTCCAGTGTGACAGGAAATGAGCACCATAAACAGAAACCATAAACAGAAGAGTGACTTCATCTCACACTTCTTATCTCATGGTTATGAGAAACAGAATATAAAATGCTCACACATGGGTGTTTACTTAAATAAAAGATTGGATCACCAAAATGAGGAACCAAAAACAGATTGAAAAAGACCAGAAAGATCTGAAAAAAAGGGACAAGAATAATTCAGAAATGAAATATATAATTATCTCAATTCCAAAAAAATTAGAAATGAAACAAAATAATAATATAAGATAATTTGTATAAGAATGAAAGTAGATATTGAGTAATGGTAAGAAGAAACTAAAAGCCACCATTCATTTACTGGACCCTAAAGCAAATGTTACTTGGACCCAGATGATTGCATATTGTCTTTTTTTTTTTTTTTTTTTTGACATGCAGAGTTAGACAGTGAGAGAGAGAGAGAGACAGAGAGAAAGGTCTTCCTTCCATTGGTTCACCCCCCAAATGGCCGCTATGGCTGGCGCACTGCGCCAATCTGAAGCCAGGAGCCAGGTGCTTCCTCCTGGTCTCCCATGTGGGTGCAGGGTCCAAGCACTTGGGCCATCCTCCACTGCCTTCCCGGGCCACAGCAGAGAGCTGGACTAGAAGAGGAGCAACCAGGACAGAATCCAGTGCCCCACCAGGTCTAGAACCCGGGGTGCCTGTGCCGCGATTAGCCTAGTGAGCCAGGATGCTGGCCTGCATATTGTCTTGAAAAGTAGATTTCATTCATGTTTTCAGTGTCCACCCTTCTTACTATAGTTACTGGGCCTCATTCACAGAAGGGGGGATGTCAAGGAGTGTCTATAGTAAGGTGCGGTTTCTCCTTCAAACAACTCAGGCAGACAACTTGTACGTTCTCACTCAAGAAATTGATTTCCATTTTAGAGCCACATCACCATTTCCTAAGAGAGTATTTGCTTATATTTGCATAACTAAAAGGCTCAGTTAGATCACTTTGGAAGAACAAAGGCACATTCTGCCTAAAGAAAGAAGGTATTGAAGTTTCTGACACTTGAGAGTTAGAAACCACTTAGCTACTTTTAACTGTCACTTTGTCTCCCTAGCTTCCCATGCCTGGATTTATATCCATAAAGGTTTCAAAAATCCTTAGGTCATCAGTGGCCAGGACAATTGAAACATTGACCATACCAGCTTAGCGGTTCACTTGTGATTGTGTGCAATTTAGTGCACCAAGAAAATTCATGTTAACTGGGAGATTTTTCCTCCATATTGTACACTCTGCAATTATGAAAATGACAAGGCAGGGCAATGTTAGAGATTTGTTTTAAAGATGCAGTCACAATACACCTTGTATGTTGTTGAGTAAACGCACTAGGAGATAAACATTGTTGAGTCTGACAGATACTATATCGCCTTAATATTCCTGCTGAGTAGTCAAATAAAGATCACAGATGTCTCTCTAGCCCCGTGTATTTAGAGTATTCCAAAATTGTGTGATCTCGATTTTCTCACTTAACCCTCAGGAACTTGTCTCCTACTGAGTTTATTATCATTTTAATTTACAGAAGAGGAAATGGAGGCCTATCTGTAGCTATTAAGACAATAGAGAGCCATGATTTGAGTCCCCTCATCTCCTGGTGAAATGTGACTTACTTACATGGAGTGATGCTTTCTTCTTGAGTTAGAGAAGACATCCAGTAAACTTGGAAAAATTGAAATTAATAGTTTAGTTCCTGTTGCTTTCTCTTGTCCAGAATGAAGGCTTATACATAACACAGTTTGAATAACAGGTGGTTATCTATGGGAATTCACCGGATCAAGTGACCTATGTAAATCACTGCTGCTAACTACCTCTGTGACTTGGAGGCAGTCATGATTTTACTGAGGTCCAGGTTACTTGGGCGTCCTGGAAGAATCTTCCTGCTTCATTTTGAGGAGATAATTACTAATGGTTCTCTATTTTTTTTAAATTCTGAATACATACACTTTATCTCTAAATCGTATGTCCATACATTTTCAGTTTAAATCGTTGTCTCAGTACTGCCTTTTTAAAAGAGTTAAGTCAGATTGTACAAGTTATATTATATTTTTGAACCCACTTTGGCTAACTGTTAAAGGGATTATGCCATATTTCTCAGATCTTCTCTGGGTTTTGATATTTCTAATTATTTGAGCCAAATGGGATATCTGTATATCATGACATAGTATCTTTAAAATATGGCACTGTTAATGTGTGAAATAGAAACACATTAAAATATTCAGTTAACTAAAGTTCACATGATGGAATATAAAATTGAACCTTAAATATTTTTCAGTTGGAATTCAGATTCACTTAGAATTAATAACAATGTGGTTTATTTTCCTGTTCTTTTTTGGTAAGAGGAATAAAACCAGTTTTTCTTAGGAAAAAGAAGAGGAAAGACCACATTTTACCTGAAGCACAGGCTCTTCAAAATTGAAAGCTTTGTAACAAAATGGATGCATACCTCATTTTGTAAATTTCTTCATCTCTACAGCAATGTCAATTATATCCATGTGACTTCATTATTTTCCTTTTCTCCCCCAATGAACTGTATTAATATTAACACCTGATTATCGTACACTGAGGATCCGTGGAGAAAGCTGGGTGAGAAGTTTGACAGTAACATTTATTTGATGTAGTATAAAATATTTTTTAATGACTTCCCAGAAGTCAGCGATGAGGTGGTTTTCTTAAATTTATTTGCTTGCATGCTACAAATGATTCTTCCTTGTTTCTGATTTGGTGAGAAATTTCATATGTGAGATTTCCACTGAGCACATTGTGATACTGCTGCAAACATCTTTGAATTTGGCATTGAAAAAATGGAGATGAGTTTTCTGTGTTCTAAAAGGGCACTCCTGTAACCCTGGCAGTGTGCCATACAACTTTCTTCAGCGAAATGGATAGGTATCCATTAATTAGACATTATTATTAATGTCATGTTCAGCTGCATGCTAAAGGGCAGAGCATAGAACTGAGGGCAGGACTGATGACTTTGATGATATATGGACAGCTTTCATGAATTACTTAGAGAAAATTCTTGCTTCTTACCCTATTGCACACAGTAATTAAAAGGTAATGAATAATTGTAAGAAAAGAAAAAAACCCAGAAATATGAATTTCATCAGCTACTTCCTTGCTTTTGTTATTTTTCAGCAGTGGATAAAAGTCTGAATGGTTGCATAGGTTTAGGGAATCAAATGATTCGAAGATAGAATTGCAAACTTTATTCTTGTGTAGATCTCACTAGATTTCTTAGGAATCATACTTCATTTTTGCCTTTGATGTATTTCTTAGTAAAAAAAAAAAAGTAGCACATTATATCCATGAAAAGGGAAAAAACTATTTTGAGGTATGAAAATCACAAATAGTGTGAATGTTTGGTAACCAAGGTTATGTTTCTTATTTTTCTATTGTCACACTGGTTCAGGACAGAATTTCCCAAGACACGTTCCATGATATTCTAACTCTTAAAAATGATAATATACTAGGTTTGAATAAGTTTAAGGAAGTGTGTAAACATAGCAAACATTTCTTATTCTTGTACAACAAAGGGTCTTAAAGGTATAACAAAAGGAGTGTTTCAGAAACGTAATTGTTAAGTGGGAATATTCCTCTTTTTTATTGATTTTGAAGCTGTATTTTTTTGAAATTCAGAGTGACAGATGCAAAGACAATGTGAGAGATACTTTATCTGGTGGTTCACTTCCCAAATGGCTACAGCAACAGTCAGAGCTCAACCAGGGCAAAGCCAGGAGTCTGAACTCCATCCTGGTCTGCCATATTGTTGGCAAAGACCCAAGTACCTGAGCCATCTCTCACTGCTTTCCCAGGAGGAGCATTTGCAGGAAGCAGAAGCAGAAGCGGAGGAGCTGGAGTTGAACCCCTGCTCTGATGTTGGATGCAGGCATTGTAGGCAGTGATTTCATACGGTGCACAGCAACACTGGCCTGATGTCCTCTTTAGAACACATGTTGTCTCCTTAGTACTAAGTGATTCATACCACGGACACAACCCACAACTCTTAACTTAAAAAGTGTTTTCAAAGAAATGGTATATTTAAGTGAGATTTCCATGGATAATCATGTTTGTATATCATATGCTGTTGTATGTTATATATGCCTTAAAGACTGACTAAAATTACAAAAGTTTTGTGAAAATAACAGAGCACCAAGTTTTAATGTAGCTTGAAATAACAAATATTTCTTCAGCATAATTCCTGTTTATCTACGGTAAAGGTACAAACAGGATTTGTCAGTGAAACATACTGCATCTCATTTTGTATCTCAGTTACATAATGAAACATTTGACCAATCCTGTGAAATTAGGAAACAGATTGATCTGCATGTGAATAAATAGATTAATTTAAATGATAACTAAATGAAAAATTGATTGCCTTTAATATTCTTTTAAAACATAGACAGTCCAACATTTTTGAAGAATGCTTCAATGAAAAGATGACTTGTGATTAACAGCTCACCTACATGCTTATAAAGATGACATTATTAACAAGTGGAGAATAGTTGAAAACAGATTCCTTTCTTGGCATTTTTCACTCTGCATTCCTGTGATAACAAAACCCCTAAAATATATATGTATACTTGCATCTGTGAATGTCTGTGTGGATAATTTATGTTGGAAATTTTAGGAACCATGTGTTCCCTTGGAAGAGTACCATTAGAAGGTTATGCATTCCTTCAAGAAAAATAATAGGTACAACACATATGTCATTTTTGTTTATTGCAAAAGTACTCACAAATACTAACTCTTGTTCCTATGCATCTCAGCTTGTGCATACACAGATCACTTATTTTCTTACCTGATGCTCTCCAGTATTTTTGTCTTGAGGGCTCTATATGAAATATAGTGAAAAAATCAAAATCACTGCATCATGAAGATGCTCAGAATATTTCTGTCTATGAATTAGAATTTACATATTAGGCCTCTTTTTCTCTTGCATTGTGTCTCTCTGATATTTGCCTGAGTCTGGAGGCAAGAGTGAACATGAAGACAGTTTCTTGCTCAGGGCCTGATGCAGTATCTTGTGTCATCTTCCCAGAATTTCCCCACGGCTCAGATTTCTTATTCTCATAGATGGCGATGAAAAGGGAAAGAAGTTAAAATAAAAAAGTAATGGTCATTATTTCCTAGCTCCATCCCTCAGCTGTAAATTCAAATTCTTTTTTTATAGAAAGCTTTTATTTAATAAATATAAAGTTCATAAATACAACTTTGGATTATAGTGATTCTTCCCCCCACCCCCACCCTCCCATCCCAAACCATCACACCTTCTACTCCCTCTGCCATCCCATTCTTCTTTAAGATTCATTTTTAATTATCTTTATATTCAGAAGATCAACTCTATACTAAGATTTCAACAGTTTGCATCCACACAGACACGCAAAGTATAAAGTACTGAAGACTAGTTTTACCGTAAATTCTCATAGTACAACACATTAAGGACAGAGGTCCTACATGGGGCGGAAGTGCACAGTGACTCCTGTTATTGATTTAACAATTAACACTCTTATTTATGATGTCAGTGATCACCCGAGGCTCTTGTCATGAGCTGCCAAGGCTATGGAAGCCTCTTGAGTCCACAAACTTTGAGATTATTTAGACCAGACCATAATCAAAGTAGAAGTACTCTCCTCCCATCAGAGAAAGGTATCTCCTTCTTTGATGGCCCCTTCTTTCCACCAGGATCTCACTCACAGAGATCTTCCATGTAGGTCATTTTTTTGCCACAGTGTCTTGGCTTCCCATGGCTGAAATGCTCTCATGGGCTTTGTAGCCAGATCCGAATTGATACTATGAGAAGCAATGATTTGATCAGCCTTTGTCGGCTTACTATTTTATTCTTTTACTATTTTCTTTTACTACTTAATACCATTGGTTGAACTCTTGAACTCTTTACTTAACACAGAATTATTCCTAGGTGTTTAAATCCAATAGAAAATTGATCCCTGTTAAAAATAGGAGCAGAATAAGAGAGGGAGGAGATGTACAGCTCGGCACACATTCCTTTGGACTTAACCCAAAGGGTAAAGCTAAAAACGTGTCATGGGCCTCCAAATCCCAGTATGTTGGTAGGTTCCAATGCCACCTTGCTAGTTACAGTGATCAGTTTAAAGTTCATAACTGATCATAAAGATAGGATTAAGTGTCAAAGGGATCACATAAATAAGACCAAGTGTCTGCTAATAATAATTGATATAATTAAAAAGGAGAGAAGGATCCAACATGGGGAGGAGGCCACACAGCAGACTCATAGAATGACAAATAACCTAAACAGCACTCTGGCCTCAGAATCAGTGCTAAAGGCATTTGGATCTGGCTAAATTCAAATTCTAATTCTTTCATTGCTGAATACTTATTCAATAAGACTTTGAAAAGTGATGGGGCCGGTGCTGTGACACAGCATGTTAACGCCCTGGCCTGAAGCACTAGCATCCCATGTGGGCGTCGGTTCTAGTCCCAGTTGCTCCTCTTCCGATGCAGCTCTCTGCTATGGCCTGGGAAAGCAGTAAAAGATGGCCCAACTCCTTGGGCCTCTGGACCCGCATGGGAGACCTGGAAGAAGCTCCTGGCTCCTGGCTTCAGATGGTTACAGCTCTGGCTGTTGTGGCCAATTGGGGAGTGAACCATCGGATGGAAGATCTCTCTCTCTCTCTCTCTCTCTCTCTCTCTCTCTGCCTCTCCTCTCTATGTAACTCTGACTTTCAAATAAATAAACAAGTAAATCTTAAAAAAAAAAAAAAAAAAAAAAAAAAAAAAAAAAAAGAGGCCTGGTTAAATAGCTGTTGGAAATTGTGAATGGGTGAGACTTTCACTTCCTTCCTTGGCATATGTAACTAACTCAGGATAATCCTTACAAGTGGTGGCATGGAAAGTATGAAAGGAGATTCCAGATCGGGAGAATCTGGCCCTGCCTCTCTCTTGTTTCCGCCACCTGCACAGTTTACATAGCTTCTCTATGGCTGCATCTACTGCATGAGGGAGTTTATTTTAGTTTCCTTCCAATTTTGAATTCGATTTTGTAATGACTCGCAAACCTGCTTTGCCCCATCCAGAGAAATGCTATTTATGCCTTGGCCACAAGCTGTATTTCAATTTTCTGTATGTAGGTTACTTAAAAGAAAAATGGCTGAAATCAGTAGATGATGGAAAGTAAGCATTTATCCTACTATAAAATAATTAACAACCCTTATCCTAATGACAGTGTAATTGGTAAGGGATATCTGATCTATACTAATCTTATTGTGGCTAAACGAGTGGGATCAAAGTGAAGCAAACTATCCCAGTTTAAGTAAATGTCAGCAAGTTTCCTTTTACTTTGTGGGTTCAACACAACTGAACCGGAATGCTGTAGGTAATAACTTAATCTCAAAGGGTATATACCTCTCATTTGTAGTTTCTCTGCATAGAAAAGGACTTAAGGTCATGATTGCCAGTTGAAATTTATAAAAACAAACCACCGTTTCTCTGCAAAGTTACTTTTACACATTCTTTGCCAGAAATCTACAGTGTGGAGATAAGAAAGACACAGGGATCTGTTAAATTATGCTGTTTTTTTTTTTTTTCGTAGTTGTTTTGTTTCATGGAATGTGTATGTGTATTCTGAGAATAGAAAACTCGCACACAGCATGTAACCTTTTCAACTTTCCACAGATTAAAAAACACACTGCATTGCTTTATTGCATTTTCCTGCAACAAGGGACGTATTTCAATCGAAAAGGGCAAACCAGGAAATTTACTCATGAAAACCAATTTATATAAGCATATGAACAGTGTAACTATTCCCATAGTAAGTCTGGTATTCATCTCGAGAACTCTGGGGGACACATGAGTAATCCTCAATGTAACTTCAATTTAGCCTGTGTTTAAATATAGAGAGGGAATGAGGTTTGTCCTGGGTTTTTTATTATTATTATTTTTTCTCTGGTATCAAGTCAACCAGTGTGATGGCCTGTGAACTCTTTCAGCATTCTCTCTGCAAAATCAGAGTGTGACAAGGTGTCAGCATTGACAGATCAGTGGTGGAGATGGAGTAGACCTGAATTAATGAAGGTCAAAATGGTCACCAGGAGGAGTGCCCACTGGCATGTGAGGGCTTGCTCCTAAACTGCATTTGAAAAGCAAAAGGTAGCTCTAGAACAGAACCTGACACACCTGGACAAGCCAGGAATTTCCTGAGAATTCTTTGAAATGACTACTGCTTATAGAAGAATTTTTAAAATCTCTTTCTCTCCCCCTACTGCCATCCCCATTTTTTCTTTCTTTCCTGGTCTGCTCTAAAAATACTTCTTGGCCCAGAAGAAGGCATGGTATTGAAGTGAAGGAAATGACCTTGGAGGGGAGGAGAAGTGTCCTTGCCACTCCTTAGGTTCCTGGCTAGGTCTGAAATGAAAACTGACAGACAGGTAACAGGTGAAAAAAATAGCGATATAATCAAAGTTACATATGACATGGAGGCATTCAGAATGAAGACTCAAAGATCTAGGGAAAATGGATTTTATGCTTGGGTTTGGTGGAGAATGGTAGGCTTGTGGAGATGGCATTGAACCTAAGCAATGCTACCTAGTAGTAGCCCAGGAGCGGAAACCCTGCAGGGCTTGTGTGCGTGGAGTTGCTTCCTCTTGGATTTAGGCCAGAGCGAACTCAGAGATCTTCCTGATGGTAGCTTTTACACAGCAAGGTCAGCAGACAATTGGAGTAATGTTTTTGGGTTTTTAGTTGACCTTGGAGCCAGGGGAGTCCTACTTGTTATGAAAGGAGCCAAGAGCCACCATAAAAAAATGGGGCTCCTGAGACAAACCGTTCCAGAGACGGCCTTGGGAAATGGGGAGTAAACCGGTTCACAGAGAAAGCAGTCAGCTACTGACCAGAGATACACAGAACACCTGCCTTGTAGATAAGCCCCTTCCCTACGCTTGCTCAAGGTTAACTAAGAAAGTTACAAGGCATGTAGCAACCTACTCCTGTCTCCTAGAAACCCCCTCCCCTAATGTATCCCTTTGACCTAGTACTTTTCCACCGACATTACCACTTTAGACTGCCATACAAGGCCCGCTACTGAAAATTATCCAATGAACTTACGCCAGCCTATAATATGTTAATTTTGTGGTTTTGCCCTTTAAAAGCTGTGTGAGATAGCTGCTCGGGGCTCCTCTCGCTTGCTTGCTGCTTGCAGCAGTAGAGGGCCCATTTGTACAAATGAAATAAAAATTACCTCCTGTTCTATTGCATCGTCTGGTCCGGAGTCTGTGTTTCTGGGGTCGTCACAAGAGGACACCGCTTTTGGGGTCCTACATATGGGGGCTCGTCCGGGATTTGGGGGACCCCAGACTCCCACACTCCATCGGCCAGACGGAGGTAAGTTTGCTTACTTGTGTATTATTGTAACTGTGGTTTGTACTGTTTGTCCTTGTCTGCCAGGACGACGTGGAATCCGTCCTGGGGCGCCTGTACAGGCTCAGTACTGACTGGACCAAAGGGGAAGACAGACGTGTCGTGAGGCCCCTGGTCCAACCCTGGAGGACGCTCCAGTGGTGGTCTGGGAAGGAGGGAAAGAGAGTGTTTCCCTTCTTCAAAGGGAGAGCCTGGCCAAACGGCCGCTCCCTTCTGAAATTCTGGTTTTGGTTTTGTCTCGGTCTGTTGCTGCGCGGCTTGTGATTTCAGACGTGTCCTGAGACTCCTGGTTCAACCCTGGAGAATGCTTCGGTGGTGGTCTGGGAAGGAGGGAAAGAGGGAATTTCCTTTCTTCCAGGGGAGAGCCTGGCTAGACTGCCGCTCCCTTCTGATAGTTTCGGTTTTGTCTCGGTCTGTTGCCGCGCGGCTTGTGATTTATGTTCTGTGTGTCACTGTTTTTGTTGTCCTTTATCTCTTACTGTCTCCCCCATCTGTTTTTATTGTTGTGTTTGATTGCTAGATGTATACTTGTATGAAAAATGTGTATTGTATTCTTATAATGTGTTAATTATGTCTACCTCTCAATGCAACTCTAGGGCCAAATGTAAGGACAAATTTTTGGGCTGGAGAGGCTTGTACCTAGATTTGGCTCTGGTAACCAAGAAACTTTGCTGCCGAATGACCTTCTCCTGCTCCTTGGGAGCCTGGCCAGCTCCCAGGGAGGAGGATAAAGGAATGTTTTCTGATAAACAGGTGGGCATGCTTCATGTCTCGGCTCTCTGGCCAAGACCCGAGATGGGACGCACTGCTTGCCTAACATCTTGGCAATGAGCCACCCTTGTCCTTGGGGGCTTTTAGGGGGAGACGGGGCAAGCCTCTGTTGCTGCTGTTTCGTTTCGGGGGGAACACGCAGTCAAGCTGAATGTTAAATGTGCCCGTGATGATTACTAATAATGTTTAATCCTCAGTATGGATCCTTCTCCGGAGCTGTGTGAAGATTGCCTAGTGATGCCCACAGTACTGTAAATTCTACAAAACATAAGTACAACGTGGACATGATCAATTGGCTACTGTGATTGAGGTGTTCTGTGACAGTCCCTTTAATGAGAAATTAACAAAATGGATTAATAACAGGACATTCAGGACCTGACGCTCTGCTTGGTATGTCATTACAAAAATCATCAAGGAGGGCTATGCCTGATAAATGAGGGTGCTATAAATGTGGGCAAAAGGGACATGTACAAAAATTGTCCAGAAGTCAAAAATCAAAATCCTCCTGGGATTTTCCCCCGGTGCTAAAGGGGAAGGCATTGGGCCAATGAATGTCACTCCAAAACTGATAAAGAAGGTAATTCATTAAAAAACAGATTTCAGGAAACTGGAAGCAGGGCCAGCCTCAGGCCCTCCCTACAGGGATCAGTGGACCATCTTGCTATAGTATCATTAAAGCAATGGAGCCATGTTTATTGCAACATTCTGTTAATCTATGCTCCTTTACCATCTTTCCTGTAAATAATTTTAGTGTGCACTACAAGGCTTGCAGCGTATTTCTTGCAGATTAAAAGTAACTAAGTCTGTGCACAGCAGACAGCTAAAAAAGTAATTTACTGTCACAAATTGGCATAGTTGGCAGGATCTGCAAGTATGCAAAGCAATGCCTTTCTTTAAAAGAAAAACTGAAGTTGCATGTGTAACCTGTGATGTTCCTGGCTGAAAAGACCTTCAGTTCGCCTCTTTGGTGAAGGAATGGGCTCTCTGCTCAGAATCGAGTGAAAATTGGGATGGCAAGTTACAGAGTGCACAGCCTCCACAAGTTATTGAGGTTTTGCTATCAGTGCCGGTGGAAAAGGGGGATGAACTATATATAGGCTTTGGGGAGGTGAGAATGGATTTTGTTATCTGCATACTGATGCATGTGTAAGCAATTGGAAAAATAAGTACAAGATAAATATAAATTAGAAAAAAAAAATGCTGCCCTTTGGAGTCAAACTGCTAGGTAGTGGTAAAAAAATTATATCAAGCTCCTGTACTGCTGCCAGGGCCAACTAAGGTTATTCAGTGTAAACAATACAGAATTCCAGGTAAATATGAGGAAATATCTAAAACAGTAAAAAAATTATCTTAGCGCTGGAGTGATGATTCCCATAATCACTAAAAGGAATTATCTAATTTGGCATGTTAAGAAATCAGATGAAACCTGAAAAATGACTGTGGATTACAGGGAATTAAACAAAGTTACTCTCCCATTGACTGCTACAGTCCCAGATACCATCATTTTAATGTAAAAGGTCACAAACATAAAAGCGTGTTCTTGATAAGGAAAGTTAAAAAAAAAGAGATACTTTTAAAAGGATATGATTTGTAAAAATTGTTTATCTTAATGGCTGGTTTATACTGGAATGAAAAAGGGGGGGGGAGAAGAGAAAGGTTTGAGCAAGTTACAGAAGGTGTGAGAAAGTCGCAAAATGTTATGGGAAGAAGAAATCTTTGGTTATTTTCTTTGACATAAAATCAAAATCTGATCCTCTGTTAAAGCAATGAGTTAAAGTAATCTATTATGTTCTCTTGATGTCTCTGTTAAATTCTAACTGCTTAAAAACAGCTGTAAAAAGAGCAGTGGTGAAATGGAGGGATCCTATCACCAATCAATGGAATGGACCTGATCCAGTACTGGTATGGGACATGGGCTCCGAAGGGATGGGTTTTTCTATGTAACCAACATGCTTTTCTGCAATTGCTCCCTGGGCCGTGTGGCCCTGATGTTAACATCTGTATTTACAGCAGCGGATAGAGCACGTCAGTGGCGTGCTTTACCTGAAGACTACAATAACAACGTCATCCTAATAGGAGAGGACACTGCCCTTGCCATGGCTGCATCAGTAGTAAGTGTTCCTGGACTGGCTTTTGGAAATAATCGTGGACTATGAAGGCTTACATGTTTGGTGACCAAAGCAATCAATCTTACTGCTACTGTGCTATCCAATATAGCCAAAGAATTGGATCAAGTTCACTCAGGAGTGCTTTTAAGCCATGCAGCTAACAATTACTTGCTGTTAAAAAGATCATTTAAGTTGTAAACCTGTACCTGGGGGATATTGCTTTAACATTACTAACAATGTGCCATATATAGAGTCTGTTATTGATAAACTTAAGAGTAAAATGCAACATATGTTTATTACTAACCCACTATTCATTTGAAGGGTTTCAATGGATTCATTGGTTATTAATATTGGCTGAACTGTTACTGCTCTTTTTACTTTGTATGGGATGTATTCTGTGTGTTCTGCATTTTATGCTGACTTCCCTATAGTATGAATGGACTGAGATTCATCATTTAAAACTTTGTACCAAACCTCCTTTGTAATCAAAATAATTGATATTTGGCTGTATGTTTCATCTCTCACCTAATGTTGGGCTGGAATGGTACTCAAAGACGGGTAAGACGCTCAGCATCCTGTACCAACCTAAGACAGGGCTCTAGGCCAAGCTGCCAGAGTTACCGATGACGGGTAAGGACAGAGATGACTGAGGGCAACCTAAGACAGAGGCCATTCTCAATTTAATAAAAAAATATATATATAAAGACCCATGGCTGGCCATGGGCCCACATGCTAAGGCCTGGCTTGCTGATCATTGGCATTAGTCCTCACGCAACAGTATCAAGCCCTGGCCACCAGTGACCGTATTAAAACCCCTCATTAACGGCATACAATTTTAAGATTAAAATTAGTTCAAAGAGAAAATGGGGGAATGAAAGGAGCCAAGAGCCACCATAAAAAAATGGGGCTCCTGAGACAAACCGTTCCAGAGACGGCCTTGGGAAATGGGGAGTAAACCGGTTCACAGAGAAAGCAGTCAGCTACTGACCAGAGATACACAGAACACCTGCCTTGTAGATAAGCCCCTTCCCTACGCTTGCTCAAGGTTAACTAAGAAAGTTACAAGGCATGTAGCAACCTACTCCTGTCTCCTAGAAACCCCCTCCCCTAATGTATCCCTTTGACCTAGTACTTTTCCACCGACATTACCACTTTAGACTGCCATACAAGGCCCGCTACTGAAAATTATCCAATGAACTTACGCCAGCCTATAATATGTTAATTTTGTGGTTTTGCCCTTTAAAAGCTGTGTGAGATAGCTGCTCGGGGCTCCTCTCGCTTGCTTGCTGCTTGCAGCAGTAGAGGGCCCATTTGTACAAATGAAATAAAAATTACCTCCTGTTCTATTGCATCGTTTGGTCCGGAGTCTGTGTTTCTGGGGTCGTCACAAGAGGACACCGCTTTTGGGGTCCTACAGTTATAACTCTTGAAGAAGAGGAATTTTATAGTTTCTATGGCATGCCTTGGTAGGGAGTAGGATGAAGAAGGGCAAGAGATAGGAAAAAGACCTGTTTTTGTTTGTTTGCTTGTTTGTAATTTTCATTTCACAGCCAGGGCTCTGGGAGCATTATCCTTTGAGAGGCAATATTCTGATCCCTGATTGCACAGCACCCATGTGTGCTTGTAAGAGATTTACTTTTGTCTCTTTAGCTTCATCCATGCTTCTTTTTGTTTAACCTCTTATTTAGAGTGTTTGAGCATTGATCCTTTTGTGTCACTTCTTTGTTTTACACAAAATATCTGAAAAAACTCAGGGTATCTTGTGTGCCTTGGAGTGTTAATGGAATCCACATAAATACTTTTGGTAAAGGAGATCATTTTACTTTAGTTGATGAGGAAAACACTTTAGTCCAATGTTACAGGAATGATTAGCTACATTTTTGTCTTTCATTTGTGCTGTTCAAAACTTCAAGAGTATTACATAAAAAAAGAAATCATCTAGTATTTGTATAGTGATGATGAAAATGTGCAATGTAAGATTTTTCTGGAGAATGATATTTTTTCCATAGAGTTCTTACTGGGCCTATGTTTACTAAGTTTCTTGTCTCTTAATCTTTTATTTAAAGAGTGGATCTGGGTTCTCTGACCGGGAGAGCTTTATCTCTGTTTCCAAATGTGGCCTTTCTTTAGCTTGTTAGTGTGTGCGTGTAGGGTGTTTATGGGGGCAAGTTTGTGTGTTGCTTTCAGGGAACTATATCATGATGCCCAGTCAACTTGTATATAATTTGAGCTGGAAACAAAAATTATGACACAGTGAGTTTAATTGTATTTGAGAGGAATATTGATACTTACAAAATAGAGAAATTTAGCTTTGGACCCCATGTTAACCTTGAAAAATTCAGCTGAGAAGTAACTAAATTTCTTTCCTCCCCTCCAAAATTTCACTTTTTCTCCTATCCATGACTATTGGTCAAGTTTATCTGATAAGAAGTAGTTTATTTAGGAAGTACCGAATAGTGCATATATTTCTTTGTTCTCTCTTAGAAGAAGTACACTAATGAGAGGAAAGTATGAACTGAAATGTGTTGTGTATGTATTTACTGGGTTGATTGCATGACAGGGTCCTTCCCAGATTGACTTTTTGTCTTAAAAATTATACTCTTATCTGACAGCCCCTTAGTAATCTCCTATGACACCACTTGGATAGAATCATTATTGTGTAAAGGGGGACAGGCTGACGATACCAGCTCAGTGACTTTAGGTAAAAATGAAATCTGAAGAGGTCTTTATGATTTCTTCTTTTGCATATTGATTTCTCTTGGGAAGAAAACATTAAAACATGCTCTCTCTCCTAATTTCTCCTTGAAGCTTTTATACGTAATCATTACCTGAAGTTAAAGTGGTTAAGTGATTTTTTTTTAAATGGCACAGATTGTACTTTGTTTCATGAGCATTTTTTCAAGGTTAGTCCCTTATGGTAAAGTCAAAACACTTTTATTCATAAGCACTTATGAAGTGTTCTGGTTTCAAAAGGGATTGCCGTAAACAATTCAGCTGTGTTGTTTATAAAATACCAAGGACTTTCACAAGCCCAGATAATTCTGTATTGTCCAATATGATATTTTCTCTAGCATAAAAAACTAATAATTTCTACTGTAATATAGTAAAAAATGAAGGATATTACATGAAGAAGTTAAATTAAGTAGATAATTAAAAAATAGTAATAATCTGCTTTTTTAAAGATTTTTGCTTTGTTTTGTTGATAAATACCATTAGATTTTCAGGAAGAAAATCCTAAGAATCTGCTAAAGAAAAACTATAATCCTCTCAATGTCAGCAATATCTGATTTAAATATTTTAAAGCTATGTTATTTGCACACTCAAATGTGTTTCTGTTTAATTATCAGATAACATTTTTGAATATAGCAATTTTATAATTATAAGGCTATTTTAATATTTAAGAGAGCATTCTATGCAGTCTCATACATTGTTAAATATTTTGTTATAAGATTAGATTCTTCAGTGTATGTGCAATATTAAGTTTTATTTTTACAAATGCCAATATATGAGTATTTTTAAATTACTAATTTAAATAATGTTCTGACATTTGTACTAAAATTTAGTACATTTGTACTAAAATTATATTTATGCATAACTTTTTAATTGCTTAGATAAAAATAAAATTGTAAGGTAAGAGGTACAGATTTTTGTATCTTTTTAAAAGATTTATTTTAAAGGCAGAGCAGTAGACAGAGAGAAAGAGACAGATAGAGAGAGAAAGAGAGATAGGGGGATTTTACTTAGTGTTTCATTCACCAAATGACTGTAATAGCCATGTCTGGACCAGACTACTGCCAGGAGCCAGGAACTCCATCCTGGTCTCCCACATGGCCTTTCCAGCTTCATTAGCAGGAATCTGAGTAGAAAGTAGAGCAGCAGAAACTCAAACTAGTGCTCTGATACGGGAGCTAGTGTCAAAGGTGGCAGCGTCCCCTGCTGACTCACCACTCCTGCTCCTGTGTTCTCATACTTTGGTAGATAGGCCAAAAATGTTGATCCAAATCACACCACCCCAGAAATTCATGATCCTATCTAATTTTCTTTTTTTAAAAATATTTATTTATTTATTTGAAAGGCAGAGTTACATAGAGAGGAAAGAGAGAGAGAGAGAGGGAGAGAGAGAGAGAGAATCTTCTATCTGCTGGCTGGTTCATTCCCCAAACAGCTGCAATGGCAGGGGCTGGGCCAGACTGATGCTGGGAGCCAGGACCTTCTTCCATGTTCCCACGTTTTTTCAGGGCCCAAATACATAGGCCATCCTCTGTTGCTTTCTCAGGTGCTTTCTCATGCACATTAGCCAGAAGCTGAATCAGAAGCAGAACAGCTGGGACAGGAACTGGTGCCCATATGGGATGCTGGCACTGCAGATGGTAGTTTAACCTGCTGCACTACAGTGCTGGCCCCCTCCTACCTCATTTGCTGTGCTTCTATCTGTTTATTTTTACATGTGTCATTTTACACATGCTCTATATGTCATTCATGTTTATTTTACGAATTGCTTGTACCCATTTTTCTGTTGACATCTTTTTTTTTACTTTTTGCATTAAGGTTTCATACTGTTTAAGTATTTTAATAGTATTCCTCCTTTATAACTTACTACATTAAAACATTTTTTAAGATTTACTTATTTATTTGAAATGCAGAGTTACAGAGAGGCAGAGGCAGAGAGAGAGCGGGTGAGTTCTTCATCAGTTGGTTCACTCCCCAGAGTGCTGCAGTGGCTGGAGCTTTGCTGATCTGAAGCCAGGAGCCAGGAGCTTCTTCCAAGTCTCCCATGTAGGTGCTTTTCCACTGCTTTTCCAGGTCATAGCAGAGAGCTGGATCGGAAGTGGAGCAGCCGGGTCTCGAATTGGTATCCATATGGGATGCTGGCACTGCAGGTGCCGGCTTTACCCATTATGCCAAAGAGCTGGCCTCAAGTTTTGCTTTCTAATATCAGTGAATTATTAGTATCAATAATGACTCCTTAACATTTCTTCAGAATGAATTCCCTTTGTCTTTGTTATGATGATCTGCTGGACTTATGTTTGTGTGACATGATGTATGGAGAGAGATGGCTCAATGGACAAAGAATATCTAACATTTCATTCTGCCTTTCTGTTGTCTCCTTTAACTCTCTGCTCTGTCGCCATAGTTTTATAAGAAAAGAGAGGAAAGTAGAAAAAGATACATTAATCTTGTATAATATTTTTAATGGCCTCATGTTAACCTAGAAATATTTACTACAAAATTTAATTCACTTATTAGAAATGTGGAAAACAATTTTAAGTATATCCTATTTATATTTTTATATGGAGGAAAGGTTAAAGAAGGGGAATTCAGTTTAATATTTTAAAATGTATCTTTAAGATTGCATAATCCAAAATAGGAGTATGAAATTAGAAGAAAAATAATGATAATTTTTAGAATGTGATTGCTTCTTTTATTAAGATGTTACTAGGTCATAAAAATCATGAGACAGACTGGCCTATAAGTGTTAAAAAATGAACACTAAAACCACATGTTTAGAATAGGCATTGCATTTCAAGGGATTGACTTGAATTGAATTGAATTTCAGGGATGGCTTAAAAAGTTTGATTCCTGTCCCTCTCATTGAATACCTGCATTGAATTCCTGCCTCCTGTCTTCCTCCTTGCCCAGCCCCAGCTATTGCTGGCAATTGGGGGATTAACCAGTGAACGGAAGATTTCTGTCTCTTTCTTTCTCTTTCTCTCTCTGTCAATCTGCCTTTCAAATAAATAAAAATAATAAGTGAAAAATAGTAAAGTATACTCACTTACAATATAGGAATGTAATTGATGTCAGTAATATGCAGTTCAAAAATAGCGATACAAAATGAATACACATCTTTTTTCTATTTTTCATTTCTAAAATAGATTATTCAGTATATCAGTTTTCTTTTTTTTTAAGATTTATTTATTTATTCTGAAGTCAGAGTTACACAGAGAGAGGGAGATAGAGAAATCTTCCATCTGCTGGTTCACTCCCCAAATAGCCTTAAAGGCTGGGGCCGGGCCAGACCGAAGTCCACAGTCAGGAGCCTCCTCCAGATTTCCCACCTAGGTGCAAGGGCTGAAGCACTTGGACCATCCTCCACAGCTTTCCCAGGCACACCAGTAGGGAGCTGGATCGGAACTGGAGCAGCCGGGTCTTGGAACTGGCACCTTTAAGGGATGCTAGCATCACGGGCTTTACTAATAATGTCATAACACCAGCCCCAGTAGATCAGTTCTAAACCAACCCTTGGAATGAGCTAAATCTTCTCATGGGAAAGATATGCAAAAGATAAAATAATACTAGGACTGGGAATTATTAGCAAGTTTATTTTTTCTTTTCCACTTTCCTTACAATTTTGTAATCACTGGATGTTATACTGTCTTTGATTCTAATTGTTAAGTTAGAAGATACTGAAAATTCTGCAACTTTCTCATAAACAGGGAAACTGAGATACTACATGCATGATTTGCATAAAACTACATTGTCAGATAATAGATGACTTTTTAAAAACTGTGTTAGGAGAAAAACAAATGAAGTTTGTAGGACTAAAAATTACTTCAATTTCAGGAAGAGAAATCATGTTGCAACAATTTCAACACAAGGTTTCCTTATTTAAGTAATTAACACAATTAACATTACATACACTTCCTTATATGTGTCACTGACATAATTACCACAACATATTAGCAACAATATACATGATTTACATAATTACCAGGTTATTTATACATTTAGCAAATATTTATTAAGTACTAGCTATGTGCCAGACTTTATAACTTATTAAAAAAAAATTACTCATTGTGTGTGTGTGTGTATGTGCAGGCATTTAGATAATTAGCTCACTGCCAGCGTATTTTCATCAAATTCGCTTATCTATGGATGTTTCATGGTGGTTAGTCAGTGTTCTCCAGAGAAACTTCAAGCACAAGAAGACTTTGTATCCTTGTGTCGGCTTTATATGTAGGTACATGTGCATGCATGCATGTATGTGTGTATATATACATTTGTGGAGTGAGACAAACATATATACATATATGTATCTATATTTGTATGCAGACACACCCACCCACCCTCCCCAACACACACACGAGAGTGCTTTGAAGAATTTGTGGAAAAGGAATGAAAAGATAAATTTATTTAGTGCAAAAAGTTTGAATTCCTTGTATGCTTGTGTACCTACACATACCCATAATACACAGAGACTCTGGCTAATACAGATTATGTGTGTGTGGTGGATCTATAATTACATCCATGTGAGAATAAATGGAATCAGAGATTGGTGTGTGTGATTATGGAAGCCTGAACTCTCAGGATTTTCAACTGAAAAACCAGTGGGAAAACCAGAGGAGCCAATTGTATAGTTCCATTCTGAGGGCTGGGAGGCTTGAGATCTCAGGAAAAGTTGGTATTTCTGTTTGAATCAGAAGGCCCACACATACCCAATGCACTGTGAACTGGAACACAGTTACACAGGAGGTATTCCTGTTTACTCACAGAAAAGCCAGCTTGTTGGTTCTATTGTGTCTTTCCATTGATTGGAGGAGGCACACACCCAACAGGGAGGGTCTGTCTGCTTTAACTTGCCTTGCTGATTCAGGTAGTAATCACATCCAGCAAAACACAGACAGATGTATCACAGAGCTTGACTCATGTCTGGGTGTCTCATGGCGTGGTTACTTTGACGCATAGATTCACTACCCGTTGCTCCTTGTTTTGTGTTAAGTTGGAGCTGTGTAAAGACATAAGCAGGAGTTAGATGATAAAGCCTTGTTTAAAGAAATATTATTACTAACACCCCATAAGTCATGACAGGTGCTGGGCCTTAGGATATTCCTTGGAATTTCCTTAGTGTCAGAAACATGAAACTGTAGCACTAAGTCACAGCGCAAGAATTCCAAATATAATCAACAAATAGGACTCATATAATTCTTTGAAGGACGCAACTTGGCCCATAGGGATGAATGTATTACTCCAGTAACTGGTTACTAAATTACCCTAGAAAGTAGGACAGTGATTGATAATAGAATGACTCACTAATGATTGATAGAGGAAGTATCAGTCAAGATGATAGGACACTTGGGTCCTTGGGAAGCAAGCAGGAATCAGAAACCGCCTTAACGAGTTCACCCTCTCTTGAAGAAGTCAAAATAAGAGGCCACAAAAGAGACAATTTACTCTAGTATCTTGGTAATCTTTAAACCTTTAAAAGCTGCTGATCTGTGTGCTTTACATAAAAGTTTTGAAAAGCTATCAAGCAAAGTTTCAAATGTGGAAGGAGACTACAAAATCAATGGTAACAGCATATCTTTAATTGGATGTTCTAGAAAGGTTTAATGTTATTATTTATTTATTTATTTTTTACCAAAACACTCGCGCACGCGCGCGCGCGCGCACACACACACACACACACACACACACACTTGTTCACCTTTCCGTAAAGGTCTATAGAAAGCCCTTGTTCTATGGTGGAACCAAGGCAATTATAGGCAGTAAAGCATACCTTCCTAAACCTTTAGACAAGCTGGCCTTGTATTCCTCCCACACCTCAGGTGGTCTATTCCTTCTGCTTCCTCCTTTATCTTTTTCTGCTGCCTATAGGTTTTAATAGAACTCATTTATACCTTTCTTATTCTAGATAAATGCTCCCAGCTGTTGCGAGGAAATACCTGCCATTAGTAATAACTCATTAGACTTGACAGTGAAAATCTCTCCTACATGGCAAATGCTGGCTGGTCAAATTTATACTCATGAATCTATTCAGATTCACTTGAAGCCAGTGGATAAGCTTGAACTGGGGAATTGGATAGTGCCTAAAATCAACCCATTGTATAACTCTCATTACTTTTTTATGGGCTTACCCAGCATGAAAATAATTCATTAGCAATGAACATATTTAATTGTTCTTTCCAGTTCATCCCTTTGTACATTTTAAATAGATTATCCTGGCTGGCTACAAACCTGAAATCAAAAAGCAGATGCTGCCTGTAATTAGGAAACTCAGGTAGAGTGTTTGAAAAACAAATACACGCTCCTTTTTGTGATTTTATGTTAACTTTTGATGATGTCTGCAACATGATGAAATGAATGAATAAATTGCATGCATGCCATTACTGAATAAATTAATGAAAGTGAGTAAAAACACACTTCAAAGCTCATGTTTACCATTTACCACTACAATAAAGAAAGAAAACTGTAGTTAACAAAAGGGCATGAAAGGGCTAAAGGGAAGAGGGACTGAGAAGTAGCGAAGAGAAGCAGTTTCAGAAAGGTAACACTAGAACCTCAGGTTTCCTCTGCTTCTTTTGGAACACTGTGGAAAAGTCATGGGTGATTGATTCTTACTGACCATATCCACCAGCAGAAGGGAAGGACAGATCTAAAATATAGTAAATTTTGATAAAATACTGATAAAATTTCTATGTATAGTCATATAATAGAGAATATTCTTAAAATTTGTACAGTATCCGGTACTTAAAAATATTTACCATATTTTGTTGACAGTCACTTGAACTATTGTCAGATTATTATAGATATATTTGAACTTCAGGTTTACACCTGAGACATTTATATAATGAAATAATTCCACCTTCTTCATTAATACTTATTAGTGCTGATGCATCAAAGGAAATAATGTCTTTCCTAACATCTGGTGTACTTGTTGAGTAAGCTTTCTTAGAGTTACTCTAACTTGTTCTGCTATTACTCTAAGAAAAATAAATCGCATTTTGCAAAAAAACTGAAGCTGCTTTTTCAGAGTATTCTCTTTTATAAATGAAATAAGTCCAAAATAGTTTTTAGGTCAATTTTTCCTTGACAGATGAGTTTTCAATGCGTCTGTGAAAGGAGAAACTTGAAAACTCTACCTTGATGAGTGTAACAAAATTCTACATGACAAATATAGGAACATAATTAGTAGGTAAATGAAATTTCTTCACCTCATATCATCAAATTGGCTATTTACTGGAAAATATTTTTAATATGTTTGAGAAGTCTCAGTAGTTTGATAAAAAATCTGATGACCTAAACCTAAAATTTATGGTTTGAGGCTAAACTGGAGACATAAAGATGTTCATAAGGTCTGTTGCTGGTTTTCAGGGCTTCATAAGTACTAAGTGATCAGCATATTGCACTCTGAGGAAAGAGATTAGTAGGGAACAGACAGATTTCAGGATCTCAGCATCCTTCAGGCTGAAGAAGAGAGAGGATATTTCAGAAGGTTTTTTTTTTTTTTTTAAGTAAATTTGAGGTTTCTTAGGAAAATATTTTTTTCACCAACTCACTTGGGAAACAAAACAGAAATTGTAAAATAAAGGTTAGAATTTAGGTAATTAGTTTATAGTAGCTACCTAGTGTCCCTTTCACTTAGCATGTATTGGAGAATCAAAGTTGGTAACTATTTTTGAGTGACACTGTTTTGTTTCCCAAGTGTATATCGATCTAACTAAATTAATATTCTCAGTCCATGAGGTCAGTTGATCTAATAATGTTGTTTATAGGAATTCAACCCTACCCCCTTCCCCCCACAGTACAGATCCAGGTTAAGCTCAGATTTTGCATTTAGCTGTCATTTCTGTTGAATTTGTTTAATATTGAGCATGTGTATGGCTTCTCTTTTTCCTTAATAACATTTACAACTGAAATATCTCTCATTGTGTATTGATGTGTTATTTCCTTGCAGATGGGATGAGGTTATGCATTCCCACTGGAATATTCCACAGGGTGTATCTTATTCTTCTCGGTGTCAAGCTCTTAGAGCCATGTGAGGTCCAGCTGTCGCTCACAGGTAGTGATAATTGTAGCATCTGGTGAAGGTGTTGTCTCACTCCTCTTATCCTTGTTACAATTACTTTTTCCGCCTCCCTTGCAGCTATAAAGTACTCTGTAAGAATCACTTGAAGACTCTGCAGAAATCATTCCTGCTCCCTATGAGAATGTCCTACTCTATGTAGCATCTAGTGTTGATTCATTTCTGGTTCAATTTTTACTATGCTTGTTTTCCAATGCCATTTCCTTGAACATTGCTAGTAAGCTTTCATCATTCTGGCTTCTGTTTTAGCTTTTATATCTTTATACTCTTATATCCTTCTGTGTGTGTGTGCATGTGTGTGTGCATCCATCTACCTATATTCATTGTAGGAACAATGTGGAAATAATTCTTATTTGATAGCTTATAAATGTTTAAAATTATTACATTGATTCTCATGTTGTACCCGTCTGGCCAGTAGGAGTCTCTTCATATTGATTCCTCTTTCTTTATGATACACCCTACCACTTTTGTGTATTTTCTTACTTGGTGGCTTAACTGGGACTTACCCTGCTCCATCTCTTTACTCAGTAATGTTTTCAAACAACACATTCTTTAAGGTAGGAATCAGAGACCAAGGTCTTGGTACTAGCTATGCTCATACCTGTTAGTATAATATGTTAACAATACATACCTTTATTTATAACATATATATGTGTGTGTGTATGTGTGTATATATATATATATATATATACACAGCACATTTGTTTACGTGTGGTTATATATCTGGTTGCATGTGCACATAAGCATGCATATAATTGTACATGCGGTCATGTGTTGTACAGTGAAGTTTCAGTCAGAGGTAGACTGTGTATATGGCAGTGGTCCCATGAATTATATAATGGAGCTGAAACATTCCCATGCCTATTCTCATCTTAACACAGTACATTCACTCATGTGTATGGCAATGCTGGGGTAAGCAAGCCTACTGCATTGCCAGATGTATAGAAGTATTGCATATAGCATAGAGAGCTTTAGACAGTATGTGATACTTAAGAATACATGATTATGCTACTGGTTACAATATTTGCTATCTCACACTTTTCACCATTATCTTAGGGTGTTTCAATTGTACTCAGCTAAAAAAAAAAGACTTAAACCAATATGTCATATTATACCAGCAGCATCCTCCTAGACCCTCTGCTCAATTTGTTTATTGATTGCATCAAAGGCCATGCTGACTGTTAGATCCATACCATGTCTCTTAGTGGAAGCACACCAGATGAAGTTTCCATGGTGACATAATTGTCAAATATTACATGTGTTGTAATATATGTCAGTATTTAAGGGCTGGATGACGGTCCATGTGTTGGAATTCTGGCCTCTTTTGTTTTTTCTTCCACCATGAAAATTCTAAATTCCATCATCAACATTTTTTCTCATTTGCTTGAGCTTATAATGTTCCCAAAATATTTTCTTTACTTACCCACACCATGATAATAAACAAAACTACAACAAAGAATTGGGATTTGGGGAGGTTTTGCCCCCACACCCTGTATTTCACTCTGTCTCAAACTGAGGGTTCAGAGCTAACATGCTCTGGTGATGTTTAGATGGATTCTTCTTTTTATTTAATACCCCTCCGTCTTGCTAGGGTCCTTATTTGGAATATAAGAAGGCTCATTCATTTCTATTTGCTTGTAATATTTTCCCCTTTCCATGCTTATTTAATTTTTGGCTGTGTAGGATGTTAATATGCTTCAAGAGAAAAAGCTGTGAATGAAAGGATGGATGCTCAGAGAAATACCTTCTCTTCCTTCTGCCCAGCCTTGCATAATCTTCCCACTGCAATCGTGTTGTTAAATAACTTCATTTTTTCTGGTTGATGCTTCCCATGCTTTTTTGGGGGGAATAATAAACAGTCAAATGTATAATATTTACTTACTGTTCTTTTTGTTCTTTCTTTATTTTAAAAGATTTATTTATTTATTTATTTATTTATTTGAAAGTTAGAGTTACACAGAGAGGGGAGAGGCAGAGAGAGAGAGGTCTTCCATCCAAAGGTTCACTCCCCAATTGGCCACAATGGCCAGTGCTGCACCAGTCCGAAGCCAGGAGCCAGGAACTTCTTCCAGGTCTCCCATGCGGGTACAGGGGCCATCTTCTACTGATTTCCCAGGCCATAGCAGAGAGCTGGATCGGAAGAGGAGCAGCTGGGACTAGAACCGGTGCCCTTTTGGGATGCTGGCGCTTTAGGCTAGGGCATTAACCTGCTGCACCACAGCACTGACCCCCCCTTGTTTTTTTTTTTTTTTCTTATATGGTATACAGTCTAGCATGCATTTTCTATTATACTTTCTTATTCAGTTCATCCCATGTCCTGATCATAAAGCCCCTTCTTAGTCTTTTTCACAACACCTTAGGACTTCCTTGAATTCTTTACTCTCTTATGCTTGGGAATTTACAGTTTCCAGAATTTTGCAATTACAAACAAGCAGTAGTATGTTTTCTTGAAAAATGCATTTTTCTGGTTTTGAATATATACATTTAGAGTAGGTCCTCGGAGCAAGGCTGCTGGGTTGAAGAGAAAAATACATCCATAGTTTGATTAAATATTTTCAAATTATCATCCTTGCAGGAATACAATTTTATCTTCCAACCTATAGTGTCAGAGAAAGCCTGGTTCTTCACAGCCTTGCCACTAGAGTCAATGGTCAAACTTGTGAGTTACTGCCCATCTGATTGTTCAGAAATGCGACCTCATAGTCATTTTAATTATAGTTCTCTTACCACAAATAAAGATGAATATTCTTTTGTTAAAGAACCTCTTGATGTCTTTTTTTATTAGCATTCTGTTAAAGATATATCATTAAAAATATCAGAATATTGATTTAGGAGTGCCTTCATCTTAACTCAGACAGTGGCAATCTTAACTAGATAAAATTTTACTTAACCAGAAGTCAGGATGTGAACAGGACTGTGTTACCTCTGAAGCTCTCAGAGTCATTTCTTTATAATTAACTGCTTCTGGTGGTTACTGGTGTTCCTTGTATTCATGCACATTGCTGGAGTCTCTGGCTCCATCTTCAGACTACTTTCTTCCTTCCTTATTTCTATTTTTGTCCTGCTGCCACTTTCTGATAAGAACTTTTGCAATGACCTTCAAGGGACACCTGGATCATTGAGCGTTATCACTTCTTCTCAAGATCTTTACTTACCTTTTGCTGTAAACAGTTATTCTTCCATCATGGTAGGTAACTCTGCTCATTTCCAGCTATTAAGATATCACTTTTATTGGCGAGGGTGGGGAGCTACCATTGAGCCTCACGCACTTGATTAATTTTAAAAAAGT
This sequence comes from Oryctolagus cuniculus, assembly GCF_051225735.1. Lineage (NCBI taxonomy): Eukaryota > Metazoa > Chordata > Mammalia > Lagomorpha > Leporidae > Oryctolagus > Oryctolagus cuniculus. Next base: position 54,303,647 of record NC_142872.1, read on the forward strand.
GAAGAAGAAAAATGGGATGGTCTCCTTGATTTCTAACAAGCTCAGGACCTAGGTAAGAAAGGAATTACCAGAAGCATGGTGTGATTATCCTACTGGCTGTCACTCCCACCAGGGTCTGGAATGGGAGGGTACTTGGACTGTCAGAGCATTGAGCTGAAAGATATGTAGCAATTGCTTCTGAGTTTTAACTGGCTGTGACTACTTCATAAACATGTGAAAAAAGGAACCACTGGGAATATGTCTGGATTGTATTCTAAGTAGTTTTTAAAATGAGGAACAAAGCAGTTTAGAAACTTTAAGCTTGGGGCAGGCGCTAAGGAGTAGTTGGTAAAGCTGCCACCTGCAGTGCTGTTTCAAATCCCAGCTGCTCCATTTCTGATCCAGCTCTCTGCTATGGCCTGGGAAAGCAGTGGAAGATGGCTCAAGTCCTTGGGGCCCTGCATCCACATGGGAGACCCGGAAGAAGCTCCTGGCTCCTGGCTTCGGATCAGTGCAGCTCTGGCCTTGCAGCCATCTGGGGAGTGAACTAGCAGAGGGAAGACCCACTTTTCTCTCTCTTCTCTCTCTCTCTCTCTCTCTTTCTTTGCCTCTGACTCCCTGTAACTCTGCCTTTCAAATAAATAAATAAATCTTAAAAAAATTTAAAAAAAGAAACTTTAAGCTTCTAATGGATTTAATAGCTAAGCATGTGATTATAAAGCTTTCTAGAAGGGTAGGATCACAGGACTGAAGACGTGGTGAGTCTGAACATCATATTTGCTGTTCAGATATGATGTCATGAAGTCTGCGTGCGCATGTGCTTGAGGTACTTGGTACTTAATGCTGTTGTTTTACACAGCTGATTTTAAACAAAAGCTTACCTTTAAATGTCACTATAAAAGGCTTTTTTCTTTGTTTGACGATCAGGTCATATAACTGGCAAATATTCTTTCCTTGTGTGTTTTCATAATGCTTGTCTATCAAGTTTTGGCTGGTATCGTACATTGTAATTTAAGGAATGTACTATTAGATATATAAAGTTTAACATTGCACCTTAACTTGTGCCGTAACAGCCATTTAGGAAAATATAATGAATGGTGGAAGCTTGTGGTTGGAAGATGATCTAGAGGTTAGCTAATACAACAGTGCATTTGATTTGATTCCTGAGTAGCTTTCCCTTACAACTACTCTGCTAAGAGGACATCTAGATGCTGTTGGAATAACTCTAATGAGAGAGAACTTACTAAAGATCAGAAGAGTCTATGTCATGTTGAAATTTATTTGTTCATTCACTTTATTTTAATTACATGAAAGGCAAGAGAGAGACAGAGACAGGCAGATAGAGATGTTCAGTCTGCTGGTTGGCTCCTCCAGATGCCCCCCAAAAGCTGGTTGGGCCAGGCCAAAGGCAGTAGTTCACTGCTCAATGTAGGAATCCCACATTGGTGTTAGGTACCCAGGTATCTCTCAACTTGCACATCAAAAGGAAATTAGCCTTGGAAATACAGAGGGGACTTGAATCTGGGCACTCTAGCACCCTTCCAAGAGACAGATGCATTGCTGTGTTGAATATCTGCTTCAAACTCATTTCATATTAGTGGTCTTAGATAATTAACAAAAATTATTGACGAGTACTTTTAGCACCGAGGATGTATGAAGTTCCTGTAATATTTTGGATTGTTGATGCATGCTTGTATGTGATTTGTTTAATCTAATCAAAGGATTTATATTATACAAATTAAAAACTGAGAAGTGTGTCATGGAAATGAAGATTAGGAATGTAGCCAGGCTTCAAAAAGGAACTAGGACAAGGATCTTAGAGTTGTAAGGAACGCATGTGAAGTCTGTTCATTTTTTAAATTCTTCTGTTTCTGTTTCAGTCTTATTTCCTTACTTCCTTCTGTATTTGTGTTATCCTTTTCTCTCTGTATAAACTGGTCTATGCAACAATGCTGGCTAGCATTTTCCATGATACTCTTTAGGATTTTCTCAGACCCACTGGCTGTGCTCATTTACAATTCCAAATTCCCTGAAGATAGAAGTTAGTTATCCCAACTCATCTCAAGATAGGCATTCTCCCCCATCTCATCAGCTCTGTTGTGTAACTGGGGACCTGGGGTGATGTTATTTATTAGAATGCCTGCAGGCTCACACCTTGAGGTCATAGTCAGGTAATTCCAAGAAGGAGAAAGTAGATGCTCTAGACCAGACCAGACAATCCTCAAACTGTCTGCGACAAAGAGGGGCAACTTTGGATTTCCAGGAGTTGGGGAAAACAGAGTGAAATGTTTCCTGTAGGAGGTAATTATCTTGGAGCCTGAGGATACGAAAGCAACTACTGGGTTGTTTAAGATTTTTATTTAAAGACATTGAAAAAGTGAGGGAGGATGCTTGGCTTTTATTTTTCGTATTGGATCAATTTAAAAAGATATTCTAAGGAGATATAAGTTATTAATTAACTTTTGTGAGTCTGGTGACTTTGGTAAAGGAAGGAACATCAGTGCATTTGTCTCTTGGTGCATTCAGAGAGCAGATTTGTGTGGTTGTCAACTGGGTCATATTTTTGTCCCTGCTTTATTATATTCTAGTATGATGTATGTCTTTTTAACTTTTGCTTAAGTGATACCTTGAACTACCTATACAAACCCAGTATTTCTTTTATAGGATTTGATATTTATTCTGATTGAATTTATGACTTCCCTCATCACTCTAGTCTAACATGACTTTTCTAGATTATGTTTCAGTAACCCAATATAGTAGTTATCTCTTCAGTTTCATGTCAACTACAAATATGATTACATGCCATCAAGTTGTGATAAGGTATTGAAAACAAGGAATCAACTGGAGCACAATGAGCTCTTGACAGGATATTAGGCATCTTTACTCTGATTTCAGCTGTCAAATACTGTGTGAATTTGCATAAGCCATTTAATTACACTATGCCTTCCCCTCTTCACACATAAAAAGAGTAAGAGACAATTTTCTGATGATAAAATGAAATGGCCCCTGAGATATCGGCCACCTACTTACAGTTCTGCATAAACTGATAGCACCGTAGAACTTCTCTCTGATAGCAGGGTGCCCCCCAGGTGATGAGTGGCTTCAGTTCTGGTCCTGAGGTCCTGACGAGGCCTGATTTGAAAGGCCCCGTGAGGTTTTCTTCTCCAGAAGAAAGAGGATAGGAAACTGCAGCTGTGTTGATGCCTTCGTTGCAGGGGCAATTTCTTCTGTGCTGAGCATCAGATGGATTTCAAATGTCAGAGGGTGCCTTTAAGGCACCAGTCACTATATGTGTTATATAGTACAAGTGATGCCAGCTATAGGAATTATATTACTTTGATACTAACACGGCTCCACTGACTGCAGGGTAGCCTCTGTAGTAGATGCATGCTGTTATAATGTACCATCTACTCTTTGGCTTTCTTTTATTTTTTTTAACCACACCCTTAAGGTAGCCTTTTCATCTCACACACTGTAGTAAGTCAGTCTCATAGATAGAACACACGGTATATTTCTGAATGTGAGCCATTCTAACTGGGGTAAGGTGAAACCTCATTGTGGTTTTGATTTGCATTTCCCTGATTGCTAGTGATCTTGAACATTTTTTTTCATGTGTCTGTTGGCCATTTGGATTTCCTCTTTTGAAAAATGTCTATTGAGGTCCTTGGCCCATCTCTTAAGTGGGTTGTTTGTTTTGATGTTGTGGAGTTTCTTGATTTCTTTGTAGATTCTGGTTATCAACCATTTATCTGTTGCATAGTTTGCGAATATTTTTTCCCATTCTGTTGGTTGCCTCTTCACTTTCCTGACTGTTTCTTTTGAAGTACAGAAACTTCTCAATTTGATGCAATCCCAAATGTTAATTTTGGCTTTGACTGCCTGTGCTTTTGGGGTATTTTCCAAGAAGTCTTTGCCAGTACCTATATCTTGCAGAGTTTCTCCAATGCTCTCTAATAATTTGATGGTGTCGGGTCATAGATTTAAGTCTTTAATCCACGTTGAGTGAATTTTTGTGTAAGGTGAAAGGTAGGGATCTTGTTCATGGTTCTGCATGTGGAAATCCAATTTTCCCAGCACCATTTATTGAATAGACTGTCCTTACTCCAGGAATTGGTTTTGGATCCTTGATCAAATATGAGTTGGCTGTAGATGTTTGGATTGATTTATGGTGTTTCTATTCTGCTCCATTGGTCTATCCATCTGTTTCTGTACCAGTACCATGCTGTTTTGATTACAACTGCCCTGTAGTATGTTCTGAAATCTGGTGTTGTGATGCCTCCAGCTTTGTTTTTGTTGTACAAGATTGCTTTAGCTATTCGAGGTCTCTTGTGCCTCCATATGAATTTCAGCATCATTTTTTCCAGATCTGAGAAGAATGTCTTCGGTATTTTGATTGGTATTGCATTGAATCTATAAATTGCTTTGGGGAGAATGGACATTTTGATGATATTGATTCTTCCAATCCATGAGCATGGAAGATTTTTCCATTTTTTGGTATCCTCTTCTATTTCTTTCTTTAAGGTTTTGTGATTCTCATCGTAGAGAGAGATCCTTAACGTCCTTGGTTAAGTTTATTCCAAGGTATTTGATTGTTTTTGTAGCTATTGTGAATGGGATTGATTTTTTTTTTTTTTTGGACAGGCAGAGTGGACAGTGAGAAAGAGAGAGAGAGAGAAAGGTCTTCCTTTGCCGTTGGTTCACCCTCCAATGGCCGCCGTGGCCGGCACACCGCACTGATCCGAAGGCAGAAGCCAGGTGCTTCTCCTGGTCTCCCATGGGGTGCAGGGCCCAAGCACTTTGGCCATCTTCCACTGCACTCCCAGGCCATAGCAGACAGCTGGCCTGGAAGAGGGGCAACCAGGACAGAATCCGGTGCCCCGACTGGGACTAGAACCTGGTTTGCCAGTGCCACAAGGCAGAGGATTAGCCTATTGGGCCGTGGTGCCAGCCTAGGGATTGATCTAAGAAGTTCTTCCTCAGCCGTGGCATTGCCTGTGTATACAAAGGCTGTTGATTTTTGTGCATTGATTTTATATCCTGCTACTTTGCCAAACTCTTCTATGAGTGCCAATACTCTCTTAGTAGAGCTCTTTGGATCCCCTAAGAGGATGTGGGGAAAAAGGGACACTAACCCACTGTTGATGGGAATGCAAATTGGTTAAGCCACTATGGAAATCAGTCTGGAGATTCCTCAGAAACCTGAATATAACCCTACCATTCGACCCAGCCATACCACTCCTTGGAATTTACCCAAAGGAAATGAAATTGGCAAACAAACAAGCTGTCTGCACATTAATGTTTATTGCAGCTCAATTCACAATAGCTAAGACCTGGAACCAACCCAAATGCCCATCAACAGTAGACTGGATAAAGAAATTATAGGACATGTACTCTATAGAATACTATACAGCAGTCAAAAACAACGAAATCCTGTCATTTGCAACAAGATGGAGAAATCTGGAAAACATTATGCTGAGTGAATTAAGCCAGTCCCAAAGAGACAAATATCATATGTTCTCCCTGATCTGCAACAACTAACTGAGCACCACATGGGAAACCTGTTGAAGTGAAATGGACACTATGAGAAACAGTGACTTGATCAGCTCTTGTCCTGACTGTTGATGTACAATGTAATACTTTATCCATTTTAGTATTTTCTCTTTGTTTTGTTCTAGTACTGTTGGTTTAACTCTGTGATTAACACACAATTATTCTTAGGTGTTTAAATTTTAACTGAAAAGTGATCCCTGTTAAATATAAGAGTGGGAATAAGAGAGGGAGGGGATGTACAATTTGGGACATGCTCAATCGGACTTGCCCCAAATGGTGGAGTTATAATCATGCCAGGGAATCCCAATACAATCCCAACAAGGTGGCATGTACCAATGCCATCTCACTAGTCCAAGTGATCAATTTCAGTTCACAGTTGATCACACTGATAGGTCTAAGAGTCAAAGGGATCACACAAACAAGATTAGTGTCTGCTAATACTAACTGATAGAATCAAAAAGGGAGAGAACGATCCAACATGGGAAGCAGGATACACAGCAGACTCATAGAATGGCAGATGTCCTAAATAGCACTCTAGCCTCAGAATCGGCCCTTAAGGCATTCGGATCTGGCTGAAGAGCTCATGAGAGTATTTTAGGCATGGAAAGCCAAGATACTCTGGAAAAAAAAAAAAAAAAAAAAAAAAAAAAAGAAGAAGACCTAAATGGAAGATCTCTGCGAGTGAGATCCCAGTGGAAAGAACGGGGCCATCAAAGAAGGAGGTACCTTTCTCTGAAGGGAGGAGAGAACTTCCACTTGGACTATGACCCTGTCGGAATAAGATCGAAGTCAGCGAACTCAAAAGGCTTCCATAGCCTTGGCAACTCATGACTAGAGCCTAGGGAGATTACTGACGCCATAAACAAGAGTGTCAAATTATTAAGTCAACAACAAGAGTCACTGTGTACTAGTTACTGTGTACTTGCTTCTCATGTGGGATCTGTCCTTAATGTGTTGTCCAATGTGAAGTAATGCTATAACTAGTACTGAAACAGTATTTTACACTTTGTGTTTCTATGTAGGTGCACACTGTTGAAATCTTTACTTAGTATATACTTAATTGACCTTCTGTATATAAAGATAATTGAAAATGAATCTTGATGTGAATGGAATGGGAGAGGGAGCAGGAGATGGGAGGGATGTGAGTGGGAGGGAAATTATGGGGGGTAAGCCATTGTAATCCATTAACTGTACTTTGAAAATTTATATTTACTAAATAAAAAAAAGAAAGATAGAGCAACCAAGAAAAAAAAAAGAACACATGGTATATGCTATTGGCCATTAATATGGCCACAATTGAAAATAGCAGTGAGTCAGAGACGAACATGGCAATCAGGTTAATTCAATCAGATTTCCTCTGCAGAGAATTGAAATGTCACATGGAATGACAAAGACAGAAGCAGTTGCCACCTGGTTTAATTCTTGTAGATCCTCAGGGCCACTCTACTTCCTGTCCTTTCCAAGCTGAGACAGGTAACATTTGTCTAAAATCTGCAAACCACTTGTCTTGATCTGATTTTTTTACTATGACAGAATACCACTGGTTGGATACATTATAAACAATTGTTCATTAGGTTTGTGGTTCTGGGAACTGGGAAGTCCAGGAATGTGTTGGCCAGCATTTGGTGGAGGCCTCTGTGCTGCTTTCCAACACAAGGGAGAGGCAAACAAGACAAAGAAAACTGCACCCAACTTGGCTTTTTTTTTTATCAGGAGCCCACTCTTGAAATAATTAATGCACTGCCTTGATGAGGGCCTCAATCCGTTCATAAGCCTAGAACCCTCATGATGTAATCATCTCTTGAACATCTGCATGTCTTGATGCTATCACAATGGCATTTCAGTTTCACCATGGGTTTTCGAGGTGATACTAAAATCATAGCAATACTCTTAACCTATTTGCAATAAATTTTTTTTCTCTTAGGTAAGCAAAATATGCAGCTAAATGACTGAAACTGACATATAGCCTGATTTTAGAAAATAAGAGAATACAGTATTAAAAAAAGTCCTGCAACATCCAAATGGCCTAGGGGACTCTAGCATACTCTATCTACCTTTCCATGAATTCTGTGATTTTTTTGTTTATTCTAAGAAGATCCAGGATCAATACCCTGTTGCTCTTTCCTGTGTCTCTCAGTGGAGTCAGCCACCCAGCTCGTCTATTTCCACACCAGTCTAAATCAGGCTTTCTCTCATTCATAGACTTACAAGTTCCTGCTGTTCTGTGGTTATCTGATATTATTTGCTTAACTCCAGCTTAGTCTGTTTTTCACTTTATCTGATCTTTCCCAAACCTCAGACTCCAAATTAGGAATTGTCATTTGATAAACCAGCTAAGATGGCTACATCCTACCTGAATCATGGCGCCTGGATTCTCTACCTTGCCTCTTGCTCTGACTCTGGTTCCTTGCTAGTGCAGGTCCTGGGAGGCGGTGGTGGTTGGACTCCTTCCATCCTTGTGGAAACCAAGATTGTGTTCCTAAGCCCCAGCTTCAGTCTCGTCTCACTACCCACCGCTGCAGGCATTTAGGGAGTGAACCAGTGCATGAGAGCTCGCTCTCTGTCTCTCCCCCTATCCATTCTTTGTCTCTTAAAGAAATACAAATTTTTAAAAACTCAAAATTGAAATTAAGTTCTGTATTTCTGTCTCTGTCCATGAGTACTATTAATATTCTCTGTGAAATAGAGAAATATGACCACCAAATCCATTTTTTTTCTGATTTAAATATAGCAAAATTCTCCTTATCCCTCACTGGCCAGCCCTGTAGGACATTAGGAAGTATGTTTGTGACAATTGCTACATAGCCAATCCCTCTGAAACTGACATGAAGCAGCAATACTTACCATCTCAGTTTCTATAGATGTGGATTATGCAGAATTTGTCTTGCTGGCTGTTAGATGAAGACTCTGCTCAGTTCCTTGATGTATTGGCTTCTGCTTGGGGTATCTGACTTCAGCTAGGTACAATAGCGAGGGGAACAGAGGGAGAGAGAATATGAACCAGATGTAAGTCAGCCTTTGCATAATTCAGTCCTAAAGGGGCATCATATCAAAACCTGTATTCTTTTGGTTAGAAGCAAGTTATGGGGCATAGCCCACACTCAAGGAGGCAACAGTGTACTAGGTCATGAATACCAGGGGTCATGTCAGAAACTCCTTTGCTCATTAGGCTGCACATTTTTTGTTCACTGATTAATATCATTCAGTAGCTTAATGACCAAATGGTGACAGTGGTAAGGTAGGAAAGAACACAGCCTTTACATTTTGATGCCCTTACAATTTCATATTTTCTGCAATAGCATTTCTGCGTTTGTAGAAAGAAACTTTTGTAATTGAAATCTTGCTACTGTCATGTTGAGTTGCACAGCAGTGTGTTCTCTTAAAACTCTTGGAGCTGTATACTCAAGTGATCAAGACACAACAGGCGCTAGACATGATGGAGATAAAATTCCCTTTTGCTTAAGCTGTGGGGTTGCATAGGGTCCCCACTAACATTCAGCTGTTCAGTTGTTTTTCTCTTTCAGGTGAGATAGAAACATAATTAACTGGCTTCTTTGGGAATCAAGGACCAATGGCTATGCTGAGCATGTAGTTACAAATGAGGGTCCATGTGGTTTTTGTTTTCTTTTGTTTTATTCTTTTCATGTACGGTATAGCCAGCCTTTTCCTCTCTGTTGTGTTTGGTTTATGGATAGTATCTGTAGACTTTGGGAAGCAGCAGGCGATTGCCTCCCTGCCACTCATGTTGCAGATCTAGGCTGACTTCCTGGCTTCTGGTTTGGTCTGGTCCAGCTCCACTGTGGACATTTTAGGAGTCAACTAGTAGGTGGGAGCTCTCTTTTTCTCTGTCTCCCTCTATCTTGTTATATCCTTTTCTCTCAAAAGATATGATTATTATTATCATAACTTTTATTTGTTCAAATCCTATTTTATGTCTGATTATAAAAATTGATTATGCATATATTTCATGAGTCAGTATCTGCCTTGGTTTGACTCAATCTGAGCATTTCATATTTTGGCAGTGTTTATTTTTAAATTTTCTTTTCATTGTCATTTTTCAGGGCTCTTGTATGTAGATAACTAATTTACATGTCCTCAGCTTTTATGATTACAATACAGGAAGGGGTAGCTTAAAATTTGAATCAGTGTTCAACTGTGGTGTATATGGAAATATAGACATGAAAATAGCTGTGTGGTTTTTTTTTGAAAAGTAAATGAACACTCTGATTAATTAAACTTTTCAATTGAGTGAGAAAAAAATGTCATATTGGGACTTAGCCAGAGAATATAGTAAATGTTGTCTGTGATATCTGTGTTTCTTAAACTGGAGCAATATAAGCTGTGATGCCAGGATATTGCAGAACAGCTGACACATTTATTGTAATTAATGTTTTTATTCATTCTTACTTTCATTTATTCACCCATTCAATAAACAGTTGTGGAATCTATACTCTGTGCCAGATACTGCACTGGGTGCTCGTGAACATGAATAACACATAGTTCTTGCACTTTAGAAATTCAGTTTATTTAGGGAAAACAGATGTAACTAAATATTTATAGTACTTTTCACAAAATAGTGATAATAGAAGAATGTAAATGATATGGAGATTGTTTCAAAGCAATTTCCAAACTTCTGTATTTTATTAATTGGTAAACTACTTCCAATAATTATGGGAGAGTCAAATAGACTTGCTTGTTAACTATAGGCTTATAAAAAGATAATGTATTATCACCATCATTTCATAACATGGAAAACATAGGATGAACACGGTTTTAAATAAAGACATATTACTTTCGAAGTAAAGTCACTGGCTAATCTATTTATTTTGGCAACTGTATTAGTTACCTATTTGTTTTCAACAAATCCTCATCATTTAGTGATTTAAATGAGAGAGATGTCTTGTCTCACAGGCTGTATAGCTCCTGAACCTGGACTCCCAATTGAGCTGGGAGCATCTGCTCAAGGCCTTTCGCAGGGTTGCCTTTGAGTTATCCCCTGAGGTTACCTTACTTTCAAGGTTGAGCTGAAGGAACTTCTGCTTCCAGGTGCCTCACGTGGTGTTGGCAGATCTCTCACCTTTTCGATGTTGCCTGGAGAAATCCTCTCACCCCCATTACTTCCCATTTGCCCCTCCAAGGAGGGTAAAAGGCACCCATGGCAATTGATTTGCCTCCATGAGGAAGCAAGAGAGAGATGAGCTAATGGAACCCAAAGTAGCTTTTAACTTAATTTCGAAAGTGGCAGCCCGGTCCTTTTTCTCTAGCTTTTACTCCGTGAAGTGAGATCCTAGACAGAAAGTGGGGATTTCTGGACTATCTTAGAAGCTACCTATTACCAAAAATGGTGGTTTTTTTTAAAAATGAACTTTGGGTTGATGAATTTGTGTAATGAATAAATAAAAGGAGGAAAAAGAACTACTTCTTAGAGGCAATAACTGAAGAGTTTATTTCCTCACGCCAAAAAAAAAAAAAAAAAAAAAAAAAGTTGCTAAAATAACTGTTAGAAGAATATGAGCAGAAACTAAGAGGTGAGAAATGATAGGGTGTGTCAGTTAGAACACTGGTTAAGGGGTAGACAAGGTCAGAGCTCGTCTGACTGCAGACACAGCCAGGGGCAGGTGTGGCAGGAGGTGATTTAAAAAGATGTGAAGGAGTGATGCTTAGAGTCTCCGGTCTTCTTTGTGTATAAAATATTTGTTACATTATTAATAGAAAGTAACTTTAGTAGAAAACAGAGTTGTTGCTCATTGAAAAGAGAATTATCTATAATTTATTGATAATTTTCTAATTAAAAAAAAACAGATAAGTCAGAACACTTTTCTAACAAATGTTAAGGAAAATTTGTGATTTTAAAAGTACCTTCTAGAAAATATTTTGCTATTACCTGTCAATGAAAAATGTTTAATGGCACGGAGGTGAGGTATATGAAGAATCTTCCCAAAGTTCATAGAAAAATGGTACCAAAAAACCCACAAAGTTTAGATTTCAAAGATTGTGCTGCAAAATATACTTATGTTTCAACTCCATTTTCCATGAATTTTATGAAGTGCCCTCATGTATTAAAAACTGTAAGCTTAGACTCCCATCATTAGCAAAATTAATCTCCCATCTGTTATGAAAGTCCTGGATATGAAGTTTTATTCATTCTCAGGAAAGTCCAACCTCAGCAAGTCTTTTTTTCTTTTTAAGATTTATTTATTTATTTGAAAGTCAGAGTTACACAGAGTGAGAAGGAAAGGCAGAGAGAGAGAGAGACAGAGAGAGAGGTCTTCCATCCACTGGTTCACTTCCCAATTGGCTGCAGTGGCCAGAGCTATGCCAATCTGAATCCAGGAGCCTGTTCTGGGTGTCCCACGCAGGTGCAGGGGCCCAAGGACTTGGGCCATCTTCCACTGGTTTCCCAGGCTATAGCAGAGAGCTGGATCGGAAGTGGAGCAGCTGGGTATCCCATCAGCACCTGTATGGTATGCTGGCACTGTAGGTGGCAGCTTAATCTGCTATGCCACAGTGCCAACCCCCAGCAAGTCTTTTTATCTGTTAAGCATCTGACAGTGTTTATTAAGAGACAACAAATACCAGTGAAATCTCATTCTAAAATGTCTCAAAATCTGGTGGACTCCTGTGTTGCTTCATTTTATGATTACTTTGGTAATTTCATAAATTCCATATGCATAAAGCTCACATGTGTGCGGATATACATGCCAACCTGCACACACAAATTCATGTGCCACACAAAGACATTGAGGGAAATATGACTCCATAGAGCATAAGAGCAGAATATCTAAGTATAGCCTCAATGGAAAGGTGGATTCTGACCTGCAAACAATTTTGAATTTTACTGTAAAGACGGTCATATCACTCTCAAATACATGCCTGGGGATACTTCTAAATATTCCAGGATGTAATATAAAAATTTTTGACACACAGTTTAAATACTAATCCAGACTTACAAATGTTTCTACTTAAATGTTTAACCGTTTTTATCATATGACCACTTTATTTTCTTTCATATTGGAAAGACACAAAAATAAGACAGCATTTCTTTGTTAAAATGCAGATGATCAAGTGTAGCACCCACCTCATAATCAAGAAATAATCAGTGTTTCTGCTCTGGGATCCACTCAGTCATAAAAAGATCAAGAAATCCTGGGAGTCGGCACCATTCCAGTGGTGGGCAGTCCAAGATACAGTAATGTGAAAGCTAGAATGTGCAACAAGGAGTACATTGGAGTATCTGTGTTCCATCCCTTCTGCCAATCTTAGTTTCTCAGGGGGAGGAAGCTGAGGCATCTCTCTTTTCCTGGAGGTTCATTGCTCCAAACGTGCACTCTTTCAGTAAGAGTTCAAGGTCTTCATAAAGTTCATTGAAAATACGTGTGATGAAACCAACATGTTCTTTGTGATACCAGCATAAAGTTTTTAATTCCAGTTTTCCTTGTACTTTTTGAAGTCACTTTGCATTCCCAGGTATTTTACTGCAAAGGTACTTAACTATTAGCCACTCATTACTGGAGGTACACCTTCATCCAGCTCCCCCATACATGACTTGAAGACTCACAGGCCTGCAGAAGTGAGGTGCACAGACAAAGCAGTGTAGGTGGAGCCTGTGGGATCCTGAAGCTCTTGGCCCATCCTCAACCATTGTTGTGATATGACAGTAAAAGCTCTACTGGCATGATGTTCTGTTTTTCAAAAATGAACAAGAAACTCTGATTTTTACATGAACTCCTTTGTCTTGAGTATTGACAGGCAATTTAAATTAAAAGCTTTTGGAAGCCATCCAAAATGTATCTCTAAGATAAATATGACCGGTATATCTTAAGAATCTACAGGTGAATTCAGATGGGATCTACTAATTTTCAGAGTGAGACAAGGCCAGCGCCACGGCTCACTAGGCTAATCCTCCGCCTGTGGAGCCGACACCCCGGGTTCTAGACCGGGTTGGGGTACTGGTTCTGTCCCAGTTGCTCCTCTTCCAGTCCAGCTCTCTGCTGTGGCCTGGGAAGGCAGTGGAGGATGGTCCAAGTGCGTGGGCCCTGCACCCACATGGGAGACCAGGAGGAAGCACCTGGCTTCTGGCTTCGGATCGGCGTAGCGCGCCAGCCGTAGCGGCCATTTTGGGGGTGAACCAACAGAAAGAAGACCTTTCTCTCTGTCTCTCTCACCGACTAAAAAAAAAAAAAAAGAGCGAGAGAGACAAAAAAGTCAGTATTTTTGTTATTTTCCTGTTAGAGATTTCCTTGACTTTTACATAAAGTTTTATACCTTCTCTATAACAATCTTACTGCTCTAGTGTGGTTATAAATAGAAGAGCCCACTGTCAAATATTGTCACATTCTTCCCTTAGAATAATTGATTTCTATTCCATTGGCATTTTATAGAATGGTTTTTGCAGCTTTGCTTATAGAAATAACTAGAAAATTCTACCCCACAGAATGTCCTGTTAGAATAATTTTGTTACAAAGTGTTTTTAAAAATCAAACATAAAATCAAAGATATTCCTACTTGATCTAGTAAGGGAATAATTCCACAAAATCACTTTTGTTCTTGAAAGAAATGTCAGGCATTTTTAATAAAGGTCTCTAGATAAACACCCTTTCAAAAATATAGTATGTCACTTGGTACAGTTTCCCACATAGATGAAATTATTGTAGAATATGCTTTTCAGTTATCTATTTCCCAACTTAGCAGTTATGAACTGTTTCTTGAAGAAAATTAATAAACAGAGAAATTAATATGTTCGCTTTAGAATAAAAACAAAAACCATCTTTTCACACATTTAAACTAGGTAGTAAATTCTCACGATAAATAGCTATGTTACTGCCAAGAAAAAAATATTTTTTATGTAAAGGAATTGCAGGTTGAATTATGCTAGTTAAGAAACAAAGGATAAATAATACTGACTAAATAATTAAGAGCCCTCTTCCTTTGGCTCTGGTAATAACTAACCATGTGGGTAGCATTGGCTTTCAAATAAAATGTTTAAGTTAGATTATCTTGGTGATTCATTCTGGCCCTCAAATGAAGGAGTTAATGATGTACACTTCTTAATTCAACATTTCTGTTAATTCTTATAACTTTTTTTTCCAGATCTATGTCTGCTCTTGTCATTGATCTTAAAATGGCTCAGTTGCATGTAGAATACGGGAAACACATTTAGGGATTATTTAAGAGTTGCTTTCCAGAAACAAGACTTCCCTAAGAAGTATGCTTTAATTTGTGAAAGAAAATGTGTCATTTTCAAGATACTACCAGTGTTTGTTGATGAAAAAACACGCGGTATTTCTCTCCTCCTTTGTGTCATTTATTTTTCAACAAATAGTCATCGAATGTGTTCTATATTCTAAACACTGTTCAAGGCTCTGTTGAACAAAAGGGATATTTTTAAAAGTTCTTGGAAACTGGAATTCAAAGATGAGTTTATTGCAGTGCAGACATTTTGAAATTGTGCCTATGAGGCAGGTCTTCAAAAAAATTGGTGGAAAATTCATATTATGAAAAAGCTATGCTTCAATTTCAATTTTGTACTGAAGTAAACATACTATAATTGTATTTCCATGAATTTTATAAAGTCCTCACATATAGATATTGAGCCTTATGAATGAAATAGATCTTACAGTAATGAAACTTATGGTCTGATAAAAGAGACAGGTATTAAAGGATTCTACTGAAAATGGAGACAAGGTTATGAAGAGAAGTATGTTAAAGGCGCATAATAGAATCTTAGTGATATGAGCAGACCTTTAAATGATGAATATGTTGAGGTGAAAGGGAATTGCAGTCTAAGCAGCAGAAGCAATGTATGCAAAGTCTCTTATAGGAGGGAGCATTATAGTATGGGAATTGAAAGAAGGACGGTGAGACTTCAGTAGAGAGAACAAGAGAAACAGTAATACGGTTGGAAATGATTCATAGGCATTTCTCAGAAAACGTTTAACACTATAGGACATGTGGTCCTTTAGGGTTACTGTTTTGAATGAGAAGAAACATGTTCCCAGATTTACCCAAGACATGACAATACTCAAAGATTGAGTAGAAGAGATTAATATTGCCAATGATGAGGAGAGAATAGATAGATAAATAAGATGAAATCATGAACAGGAAACACCCAGGGGAATAAACAATCCAAGAAAATACAATGCTTCTAAGAAGAGGTATTGATCAATAGTGCTCAACACAGGTGAGGCAATGGAAGGAGGACAGAAATAGAGTGGAAACCAACAACTCAGTGTTGTTGGTTTCAGTGACTCCTATGAGGTAAAGCATGGTCTAGAATTGAGGCAGAAGCCAAACTGGAATGAATTGAAGGAAAAATGAAGAGAGAATGGATGGAGGCAGGAAACGTGAATGGTTCTCATTCAAAGTGCTTTGTGTTTTCATACCTGACTGACCAAATATTGTGAGTGATTTGGCTATGTATCAATTTTTTTATAAATAGTGTCTTATTCCATGTGTCTACTCTACCAGAATACCATAATAGAGCGGCTAATAAACAATCATATATATCGTTTTCCTAGTTTTGAAGGTTGGGATGTCCAAGATGCAAAGTGATTCCACAACACTCTACAGGCTCCAGCGCTTCACACTTCTGCACTGAGGTTCAGATTTCAACCTGGAAGCATGAGGGGGCACACAAATGCTCATACCACAGGAATTCCACTGCTAAATATATGCACAATAAGTACCCAAAAGAACTGAAAACTCATACTCAGATTGATATATGCATATGTATATAAATAGCAGTACCACTCATAATTGGTAAGGGTGAATAAATAGTGGTATGTTGATAGAATGAGATACTTTTCTGCCTTAAAAGGAACAAAATGCTGCTCCATGACACAACTTGGGTGAGTTTCTTGAATTTTATGTTCAGGAAAAGAAGCGAAACACAAGATGTTATGAATTGTATTATTCTTTTTACTGGCTTATGGAATATTATTATTTCAGCTGGTTTATGGGTAGATTAACCCATGTTGGATTACAAATGTGATTGTCATGCACTGTTGGAAGCAAGGAGTGGGGAACTGCTTGGGGGTTCAGGGTTTCCTTTTGGGAAGAAGACAGTGTTGTGCAACCAGATAAAGTCAGTAGTTGTGCTACACTTTAATCCACTACACATTACAGAATTGGTTGCTCTAAAACAGTTAATTTTTATGTTATGGAAACTCCAATTTAAAAAAATAAAAATGACTGAAGAGGATGAGATATAGAGGAAGAGTTAAAATATGCAAGAACAAGGATGCTGGAGTGTAATATTTCTGCAAGGACAGGAGGTACAGTACAGACGGTAAGAATCGATTTATTAGAAAGCTACAAAGATAGGCCAGGTGTAAGTAGTGGTAAATTTGTATCTGTGGTAGTGGGAAGATCCAAATCTTTTTGTTTTGATGTTCTCTTTTTCAAAATTCTATTTTATTTTGAATGTCTGAATATTCTCTTTTGCAAGTTTGCCATGAAGAGTGTATTCATGTAAAGACAATTAGGTCCTTTTGTCATTTTACATTCCTAAGTCTTCTTAGTAATCTAGATCTGTTCACTGTTATGCAGGTTCATATCACGGCAGTGTTGCTCCCTGAGTCAAACTATGCAAGCGACTTAGCATTGTGTTGTTTCTTTCTCTGTGAAATAGATGCAATAGAAGTACCTACCTCATGGTGTTAAATTGAAGCATAAAGAAAATAATGTGAAGGTTTTAGAATAATAGGGAACACAGTGAATGAGCAGTAAAAGTAAATTTTGTTAGGATTAATCTTTCATAGATCAATATAGTATTACAACCCTTTACACATGTGTAAAATCTGTGCTAATGTCATTTTCTCTAAAGAGACTTTAAATAGGGGGTGTTTATGCTTTCTATGTTTGGGGCTCCTTGAGAATCAGATTAGGCAAGACCATTGTTTGTCATTTGTCTCAGACTTATAGACAGCTTGTTGTCTAAGTGCAGGTCTTGCCCATCTTTTTAGTGGTGGATATTATCTGAAAGCAACTAAACTAACAACCAAAGACAAATATCATCTAAAGTCATTGTGAGCTGCTGTGCATTAATATTAATTTGCCGACTTAGTCTCTGTGGATCACTGAGCACTTAAAACAATACAGTTTAAAAACCAAAGTGTTGTTTTAATGATTAAAAAACAGTTCCCAGATGTCTGGCATTTACTGTCAATCTCAGCAAAAATGCATTGATTTTTTTTTTTCTGTTTGACTTCAGGTGAGTTAAGACACATCATGACTTTTTTTGTTTGTTTGAATTTTAAAAAGGCTATTACTAGTTTGGCTTCTGGATGATAAGAAAGTCCATATAGATAAGCAGATTAATCTAAAAATCAGGAAAAGATTGATAAAAAAAGGTTTCCTTGGATAAATTGGGTATTCATTATTCTTTCGAAGTCTACATCAGTCTTTGATTAGTCACTGCTCAAAGATATCATCATAAAATAGCATTCAAGTTCTGATGGAATACTTGCATCAAGTTCCCATTGAGTCAGGAGAGAAAATTCAGTATCATAATTATTGTTACTATAGTTCCCTGGTAGGAGCACATTTTCTCCCTAAGACATGTATTCATGGAGCTAAGAAAATAAACTAAAGGGAGACTGCCTGCATTCATCTTGGATTGAAGCTGCAGTCCAGGAAATGTCATTAGGTAGTTGTTGTGAGGGTTAAATTAATTAATAAAATTATGCATAACAATGCTTAACATGTAGTACAGACTCAATTATCATTAGCTATCATTTATATTGTTTGAATTTTTGGAAAATGTTGTTCAACCAGAAAGTAATACACATTTCAAGAGAAACTATAGAGACTTCTGAATAAGACTTGACTTTGAAACATCAAACCAAACACATAAGCACATAATCTTTGTCAACATAGAAGCTATTGTGTCAGCTATGTGGTTTTACTGGGTGTACATTTTATAACAATTTAAAAGAAGAACAGAAATGTAACATGGAAATTTTTAACAATCTGAAATTTTACTTTGACAGCTTTAAATAGCTTAAAATGCAAACTCTTTAATATTTTTCAGTATATAAGAGGAATTCAAAAAGTTAATCAAAAAGTTATGAAGAAAGAATTATGCATAGATTTCAAAAAATTTTTGTGCCAAAATAAACTTTGCTTTTAGTTGAAATTTTCCAAGCACTTTTTCAAGTTCCTCCATATTTGATATCAACTACCTGGTTGTTAAACAATGGAATATAATAAATCTGGACTTATAGCTAAGCTGAATTTTTACAGAAAGAAATTTACCCTAGTAATCAACGTTATTTTCATTGAGATTAGGGATTCTTCTTAACATCATACCAATTTGGTTGTTTGTAAGTTAATATTTAATGAAGTATTTTACTGCAAGGACTTTGCCATTGTACACCAAAACATTTATAATTACACATAGACATACACAAGTGCATACTGTGATTATTCACTGTAGCTTTTTGAAATAGCAAATCCTGAAGAATACTTAAATGTTCATCAACAGATGTGAGTTACATCTGTTCTAGTACCTGCATCCCATGGAATACTACTTGGATATTAAAGTAAGCGTGTTAGATCTTAATGTATTGACACAAAAATTGCTGCGAGGTACATTATTTTTCAGTGCAAGATTGTCTATAGAAAAGTACATCAGCTTATATACAGTATGTGCATATGCACATGAACACACAGGAAACTTCAGCAAAATAGCTTTTTGGGCAGGCTGTGGGATAAAATTGAAGGTGCTTTCACATAATCAGCAGTACCTCTTGATAGACATGGTGATTTCTAATGTCAACAATCTCTAGTTCCTGCCATCATGGGCCATTTATTTTTCTTATCTTTACTTCTCCATATTTTAAAATATCTAAGTTTACAAATTTGATTTTAAAAGAACTTACCACACTGATATTTTGAAAAAATAACACATCTTCCTTAGTTCACCTGTGTTCATGTTTGCTAATTTATATTTTTCATATAATTATGTGCTTTTTAATTTATAACTTTCTTTATGAAGAGTTTAGAGTTCTCAGAATTGAGTGTAGTACCTGATAAGAAAAGTAGATATTTAATAACTGTTGATTGTGTATATAGTTCAAGATAATAAGTTTTGAAATAAAATATATAGATTTTGGTTCTCCCAGTGACTGATAATCATGGGCATGTTATTGACTTCACTGAATTTCCAGGACAACAATTTTGAGGTGACAGCAATTCCTATCATATGAAAATTTTGTAATGATTACATGAGATGACTTATTTATAGAGCATGCCTTGGTGATTACCTCACAGGAAATTTTCCTGTAAAATTAAGACTTGTTCCTCAAGCCTTTTTCTACCCATCATTTCGTAGAGCTCATAAGATACCATGTGCTTATAACATTTATGTAGTATTGTGTATGTAGGCATTTATAAGACAGAAAAGAACTCCTGGGTGCCTGATTGACTGCCCAAATGCCTGGGATGGACAGGGTTGAGCTGGGGCCAAAACAAAGAACCAGGAACACTATCCAGGCCTCTGATATGGGTGGAAAGAATCCAATTACTCTAGCCATCCCTGCTGCCTTCCAAGGTCTACATTAACAGGAAGCCAGGGTCAGGAGCCAGATCCTGAAGTCAAATTCAAATACTCTGAAATGGAAAATGAGCACCTTAACTCATATATGAACCACTCCCTTGGCACTTGGGTTTTTTATATAATTAAGTTCCTGTTGGAAAGAAAAGAAGTGACAAATCCCAAAGATAAATTTGTAGAGGTTGTGGAAATGTTCTGCACATCCACAGGAAGTAAGGAGTCAGATATGGAAAATTAAATTTAAATAGTTATTTTTGTTATAAATTTGACATTTATTAAGCATAAAAGTAAGATTTCTTTCAAGGGAAATCTAAATAATAGCAGGTAGTAATTTAAGAGGTCTGGGCAGAAAGCTGTATGTAGGATAATATATAATCTAATTATAGAGGTGCAAGTCATTACTGTATGTTCGTCTGAAAGAATTACAGTCACTTCACTGCTACTGTATTCTTTGCTACTCTGATTCCACAAGGTGAGGGGTTATAAGAACTGTCCTTCCAGCTGTCTTTATTGTCATTCTGGGTGGTGGGTGTCTGTTCATTTTTTGTTTCATTTTATTTTAAATTCTTTGTTCATTTGTTTTCAACTTGGTTTCTAGAATTTAAGCTTTAGCCAACGGCTAAGAGTTTGTTAAATATAGAGTTAAATCATGAGTTTAGATTAATAGCCTTTTATAATATTGCCATTGCCCAGTGGACTAATTACAAAACCACAAGCAGTAGGCAAGATAAGAATATGCAGCTACTCATATATCTGGAATGTTGACATTTGGCATCTGGCTCCAAAGTAGATATTTACACAGTCGCTGTCTTTAATATCCTTTTCCAGTAGGTTATATATTCTTTATAACTTGAATATTTCATCCTATATACCGTGCACTCAGCAAACAACTGTTCACCTATGCATAATTAAACATATTTTATGAGGTGTTTTTGATAGTGTAAATATATCCATTCACTCATTTGCACAGATGTCTGTTATTGGATTTGAGGAGGTCATCCGATCATAATGAAGTTCAATGAAATCTGAAGACTGGTTGGGAAAGTCTTAACTGTAACTGTTTGCTATCTATTGAAATGTATTGGGAAGCACAGATTATATCATCATGAAATTTTCACACATGGTGGAATTCCATTTGTTAACAGTCACAGAGGGTGATGTTTGGCATTTTAAACCCGACCACAGTATTAAACTCATTATCATGTAAAGTGATAAGACCTAGTACAGGATTTTAAAAATAGGGCTTTGTTGGTTGTGATTTTTATTAAAGTCATCCAATTTTGATTTTTTAATTTAATAGTCCACTTCTTCCTTTTAGGTGTATGTTTTGTGGAATCACAAACAATAGTTTTAATCATTAGTATACCAGAGATTTGATCATGTGATACCCACATGTCACCAGTCTTCATGCAAAGTAGTTTGTCATTGTAAAGGGTGTCAGTGAATCCAAGAGGATGGAGAAACTGTTCAGGCAGGTGTGGTCTTATAGGTCTAAAAGATTGGGAATTGGCTTCACAATCAGTAAGACCTGAATGATTGTCCTTGTTTGACTATTTCTGAGCTAATTGGCTTTGTTTTTCATTCATTTATTTCACCAGTCAGTAACATGCACATTGTTTATGGTATTGGGAGAATAGCAATGGAAACTCTAGTGCCTTTGTTCAGAGAAGGTATAATAGGCAAGTGGAGGACATGGAAACACACAAGAAATATCAAGTATAGTGAATCTGCAAAGGGGTAACCCATTCACATGGGATTAGAGAGGAAGGTGTAATGGAACCAACATTCCACCTCAAGCCAGAGGATAGACAGTCACATTTGGGAGTGGAAAATGTGGGGGAGGGAACATGTCAGAGCATAAAGAAGGTCCATTGCTTGTTTGCTTGAAGAACTGAAATGAACATAGTTGTTCTGAATGCTGAGAGGTGGGTGTTACAAGGGTGGATAACCTTTATTCTGCCAAGGGCCATGTGGCTATTTATAACATCATTCATGGATCATATAAAATTAGCAGCTTAAAAATCAGCTTGCTGTAAGTTTATTGAATTTCAAGTCCCACCTTTCAGTTGCCTTGGCATGACCAGACCAAATGAATTTGCAGTTCTTAAAACAGCCAAGAGGCCAGACATTCCCCATAGCTGGGAGATAGGACATTGTGAGCAAAAAGCGGTCTAAGAATTTTGTAATGGAATATGACAAGATAGCTAGTAGGGAAGATTTTTAGTGTGTCCCAGCATGAAGAAATAATCAATGTCAGAGGTGGTAGCTATGCCAGTTCCCTTGATTTTTTTTCTTTTTCTTTTTTTTTTTTTCTTTTTGACAGGCAGAGTGGACAGAGGGAGAGAGACAGAGAGAAAGGTCTTCCTTTTGCCGTTGGTTCACCCTCCAATGGTTGCGGCGGCCGGCGCGCTGCGCTGATCCGAAGCCAGGAGCAAGGTGCTTATCCTGATCTCCCATGGGGTGCAGGGCCCAAGGACTTGGGCCATCCTCCACTGCACTCCCTGGCCACAGCAGAGAGCTGGCCTGGAAGAGGGGCAACTAGGACAGAATCCGGTGCCCCGACCGGGACTAGAACCTGGTGTTCTGGCGCCGCAAGGTGGAGGATTAGCCTAGTGAGCGTGGCGCCGGCCAGGTCCCTTGATTTGATCACTACACGTTATATGCATCCGTTGAAATGTCATGTAGTATCACTTAAATATGGAATTGTTGTGTGTCCATTTCCAACAACAAATTGGAAAGATCATTCATCCGGTCCAGGTAGGAATTATCCGTGGTATGCAAGGATGGTTCAACATATGCAAATCAATCAATGTGATACATCACATTAACAAATTGAAGAATACAAACCATATGATTATCTCAATATATGCAGAGGAAAGTATTTGATAAAGTACAACATCCTTTCATGGTAAAAACCTTAAGCAAATTGGATATAGAATGAATATTCCATAAAGCAATCAAGGCAATATATGACAAACCCACAGTCAGCATAATATTGAATGGGGAAAAGGTAGAAGCATTTCCACTAAGATCTGGAACCAGATAAAGTTGTCCACTTTCACTATTGCTATTCTATATATTCTGGAAGTTGTAGCCAGAGCCATTAAGTAAGGAATAAACATCAATGGGATACAAATTGGAAAGGAGGATGTCAAATAGTTCCTGTTTCCAGATGACATGATCCTATTTAAAGTGGAACAAAAAGACTCCACTAAGAGACTATTGGAAATCCTAAGAGATTTGGTAAAGTTGCAGGATTTAAAATCAACACACAAAAATCGAGACAATGCCATAGCTGAGAAAGAATTTGTAAGATCAATCTCAATCACAATAGCTGAAAACAATGTTAAATACCTTGGAATACATGTTACCAATGAGGTGAATGATCTCTACAATGAAAATTGCAAAACATTAAAGAAGAAAAAAATGAAAGAATCTTCCATGTTCATTGATTGGAAGAATTAATATAATCAAGAAGTCCATACTACCAAAAGCAATTTATAGATTCAATGTGATCCAAATCAAAATACCAAAGAGAATATTCTCATATCCAGAAAAAGAAGATATAAAATTCATATGGAACCATGAGAGGTCCTAAATAGCTAAGCAATCTCATACAACAAAACAAAGCTGGAGGCATTGTATTTTCAGATTTCAAGACATACTACAGGGCAGTTATAATCAAAACAGCTTTGTACAGGCACAACAATAGACATATAGGCCATTGGAACAGAATAGAAACCCCCAAAATCAGTACACGAAGCTACAGTAAACTAATCTTTGACAAAAGGAGTGAAAATAAATCCCTGGATAAAGGGCATTCTCTTCAAAAACTGTGCTGGGAAAATTGAATCTCTACATGCAGAAGTATGGAGCAAGACCACTACCATTCACCTTATACAAAAATCAACTCAAAATGGATGAAGGAGCTAACTCTATGACCTGATACCATCAAATTACTAGAGGAGAACATTGGGAAAATTCTACAAAACACTGGCATAGGCAAAGACTTCTTGGGGGAAAAAAAAAGAAACACAGACAGTCAAAGCAAAAAAATACAAATGGGATTACGTGAAGCTAAGAAATTTCTGCATTGCAAAGGAAACAAGGCAAAATAAAGAGGCAGTTGACACAATGGGAGAAAATATTTGCAAACTATGAAACTAATAAAGGATTAACATTTGGAATCTATAATTAGCTCAAGAAACTCAACAACAACGAAGCCAACAAGTTAAGAAATGGGCAAAGAACTACAACAGGCATTTTACAAAGGATGAAATTCAAATTGCCAGCAGATACATGAAAAAATGCTCAGGGTCACTAACCATCAAGGAAGTTCAATTTCTATGTAATATTATATAGCAATAGGTAGTATTTATTGTGATGGTTCTGATATTGTGACCATTTCTATTAAATAGCAGTTTCAGGGGTATGGGCCAGATAAGGGTCAAGAGGAAGTCCTTGATGGAGGATCAAAGCTTATGATGAGCCATTTCATAATGAACAGTTGCGTAGCTAATTTCTTCTTCCAATCCAGGAGGAGAGTCAGAAGCCAGCAGTTAGCTTTATTCTAAACAGATAAGGGCCGCAGCAATGGTTCTCACCCAGGGATGATTTTGTTTTTCCAAGAGATGCTGCTGTTGCAGCTGTAAGAATGGAGAGGGATGTGTTCCAGAGAGATGAAAGATACTAGTGCCATTCTACGTTGCACAGTACCACAGCCTAGAGAAAAGATTGTCAGTAGTACTCAGTCTGACAAACTATTAATTGAGCTTGCAGGCCAGAGTTAGAGCAGGGGCTAGAGTTTGCATGAGATGCCAATGATGACGTCAGGTTTTTCAGAAGTGCAGCTGTCTGTACTTCTGTTTTGTTTTGTTTTGTTTTTTTTTCTCTTGTGTTATATTGGTGTCGCTCCCCGTCTTTGTGGAGGAACGACACAGGACCCTGCGCTGTTCTTTTGTCTGCTCGGCCCTCCCCGGGTTTGCTGCTGGTTCTTCCCGGGTTGGCTGCTGGTCCTTCCCGGGTTGGCTGCTGGTCCTTCCACCTCTGTGGAAGGGCGGTTCCCCCTGCCACATTTCCCACTTCCGCGGGGGAGCGGCACACCGCCGGCCGGCTCTCTCGGGGGCTGCACAGGTGTTCCCCTTAGATGTTCCCCTTAGATGTTCCTCTTAGATGTTCCTGGTGCATGTTGTCTCTCTCCTCCTTTATAGTCCTCCTCCGCCAATCCTAACTTGGCTGCCCACACGCCGAGTACGCTGCTCTCCTCCAATCAGGAGCAGCTCCTGCAGCTTGTCAAGTTGGTGAGAGGCAGCTGGGTAGAAGCTGTTTCCTCCTCTCCCAGTGCCATATTGTGGGAGAGCAGATGCATAGAATAAGTCTTAATTCCAGTAACTCAGTCCAGTCCGGGTTGCTCCCCACAATTGGAATACATACTAAACATAAAATTGTAGATTGTATGGATAGTTTGATCCATTTCAGAGCTATGGAAACATACTATTTCTATCACTAATCAGTTTAAGCAAACCTCTGCAGTGAGTGGTAATGGGAGCTGAAAACAGCACCCCTGTGTTCCTAAGGTGGTAATGAAGAAACGTGAGGACTGTGGGGTAGTGTCACATCTGTAATCGAGGTGAGCCAGTGTCAAACATCTGTAAACCACACTACAAGAGCATCCACATTAAAACTACCTTGAGAGAACGTAAAGTTAGCATAATGTTTACAGTCTGGGAAAAAAATATTAACAAACTATTCTTTACTTGTCTAGAATAAACTATGGGCTTAAAAAGTCAATGCTTGTTATTGATTGTGCCATGAGTTTCTGTATACAATCTCTCAAATTTCCTTAGGGATTTCTATATTTCTTTTTATTGCAACATTGCTTTAATTGGATGTCAAGTAGTAGAAGTGGCTGGAAGCACCAGTGTTTCATAATTTTTAATTTGAAGATTGAATAAGAACTCATGCTTCTGCAATGCTTCATGTGTACAGTTTGGTTTAGTTGTTTTAAAAAAGTGATTTTAAATGTTAATTTGTCTTAAGCAGTCCAAATTCATTTTAATGTAGAAATTTGAAATTAGTAAATATATTCTAATAATGTGTGCAAGAATCAGATGTGTGTGTACTAATTTTCCTGTGTGCATAATTTAATACTGTTTGAAGCTCTTCCTTAAGTGGTGGTTATTAGAATCTATTAAATTCAAACTTTAGTTTCTACGATGCGTAGGTGACAGGATTGTGTCCTAAACCTCAAACTATGTAACAACTTTCACAGCTCAAGTGAAAGTTAGGAAAAATAAAAGTATAACTTTTAAATGGTGGCAAACAGCTATTGCATTTTTAACCTAATAATTTAAAAATAATAAAAACTGTAAAATATCAGGGTGAGGTCTGATCTCATGTTGTAAAGCCACAGGATCTGTTGCGGTATTTCAAAATAGCGATTTGATTGTGTCATTCCACTACTTAACAACTTTCCTTGGTTTTGTATTAATTTTAGAATAAAATAAAATCCAAACTTTCTAAGACAGCCTCATGCACTGTAAAACCTCTCCCTACCTCTCCAGCCTCCCATGTACCAGGTACCTAGAACCTCAGGACCTTTACACATGCTATTCCCTTTGCTCGAAAGACTCAACCTTGTGATATACTTAGTCCCTTGTGATACACTTAGTCACTTAGACTAAAAGAACTCTCTTTATAATGAAGCTTCAGAAGACCTCAATATGTGTTTTATATTTCTAACAAACTGGCCATTTTTTCCTTGTATTTATATGGTGGCTTCATTCAGAAAGCAGTAAGTAAGTGCAGCTGTTTTTGTAACCAATTTGCCACAGGCATACAGGGCTTATCATTTTTTTAAATTTTATTTTGCCATTCAATCCTTCTGGTGACACATTTGAGGAGAAGATGAGCTCATGAGAGATGACATTAATAATTATAAATGTGGCTCATGTTGCTATACAGATTTATATGTTTCTAACTCCACTCTCGATATTATATTCATCTGACCCTTACTGTTGTCCCATGAAGAATGTGAGAAAGCTGTTTATTCAACAAACATTAAACATATTTTAAGCATCTACTATGATGCTGAGTACTAGGAAGACAAACATAAAAATTAGCATCTATTTTATTTGCTTTAGGGAGATCATTGTTGACAAGGTAGCAGGAATGGGAGCATATGGAGATCCAGAAATGATTAAATAAAATGAAAGTTTCAGGACTATAGAAAAAATCTGGTGCCTGAATGAGAGCAGGAGTAGTTAATTCTGCCTGAGTGAGGTCAAGAAAGGGAAAGGATATTTTGGGCAGAAGCAACATTGGCGTTTGGCGTCTCCAAGCACATGGTTTAGATACACAAGCCTCAGAGACGCAGAAGCTGTTGTGGAAGATAGCACAGCTCTACCCATGTTTTTGTTGTTGTTGTTGTTGTTGTTGTGTGTGTGTGTGTGCATTTTGACTCCATTACTTTACTGATGACAAGGAAATCCATTCTTATGTGCTTCTCATCATTCCCAATTAGATTCTTAAAATCCTGTCTAATGGAATCCAACTGAATGAATCAGCCACTTTTTAAGGGGTAGGTTCTGATTGATCTGATATTTATTGTTCTGATGGGTTCTGATTGGCTACATTTGATTAAAAATCCCACTTCAAAAAAGGGATCAAGAATTTACATATCCCAATTACATGATTCCAAGCAGTGGTTCTCAAATGTTAGTGCTTATTAGGCAACCCCTGAGAGCTTATTAACTTCCCAGGTTGCTGGGCAGTACCTCCCCGAATGCATGAATCAGCAGATCAAGGTTGCGGCTGGTTCATTTGTGTTTAAAACAAGTTTCTAGGTTATGCTGATGCTGTTGATCCAAGAACCACCTTTCCTTGGAAAATTAGAAAGCTGACTTCCCATTAAAAAATCCAAGTTCTGTTACTTGCTTATGTTAACCAGACTGCAGGCCTGTTGACACCGCAGAGTTAAGTCATGACTCTCTATGCAGATTTGCAAAACCTGTGACAGTTTCTTGCCTTTAGCCCTTTTTTCTTCTTTTTGATGTTTTCTCTACTCTAGCTATTCAGTAGTTTCACAATACTTATCTGGTTAAACAAGATTGTTCACCTTCAACTTACAGATCTTTGCCATTTTGTTTTCTTCCAAAAAACTGATCCAAAGGCCTATTGGTTTTATAGCCATAAAAGTGCAGAACAGCTCCCGAATTCCTGAGGCAAGGGCTCTGGTTTGCCAATTGTGTGTCCTTGGACATGTTACTTATCATTCATGTGTCTTGTTTGCATCATATATAAAACATTGCAGTGATAGTATCTGATTATAAATCTTTGCCATAGGGCCATGTAGGGAGCAACTGGGAGCAACTCGGACTAGACTAAGTTACTGGAATTAAGACTTATTCTATGCATCTGCTCTCCCACAATATGGCACTGGGAGAGGAGGAAACAGCTTCTACACAGCTGCCTCCAGTTCAACCAATAAACTGTAGGACCTGCTCCTGATTGGAGGAGAGCAGCATACTCGGCATGTGGGTAGCAGAGTTGGGATTGGTGGAAGAGGACTATAAAGGAGGAGAGAGACAACATGCACCAGGAACATCTAAGAGAAACATCTATCTGAAGGAACACCTGTGCAGCCCCCGAGAGAGCCGGCCGGTGGTGTGCCGCTCCCCCGCGGAAGTGGGGAAAGTGGCAGGGGGAACCGCCCTTCCACGGAGGTGGAAGGGACTGTAGCCAACCCGGGAAGGACCAGCAGCAAACCCGGGGAGGGCCGAGCAGACAAAAGAACAGTGCAGGGTCCTGTGTCGTTCCTCCACGAAGACGGGGAGCGACATAATGGGGCCGTGACTCGGATAGGAAACCTAGGAGGGAAGAAACGGGAAGAAGTGGAAAATACTGGAGAGAGAGACTAGCAAAGAGCCTAGGGAAAAGCCGGACAGAAAAGGTGCCGGATGAAGCCATCGAAAGCCTAGGCATAGACTCAGATACGGACTGCAGGTTGAAAGTGAAAGTGAAACCTATAAGAAACTTAGACTTGGATTCGGACTGTGGGGAGAGGCCAGGAGAAATGAGGGAGGAATATTGTTGGAAGAAAACTTAGGGAAACATACCGGGTAGAGAAAAATGTTAGGGAGGATGAAGCCGCGAGTGCAGGCCGAGGCGGAGACGTAAGCCAGCTTGGAATTTTCAAGTCAGCCCGGGGAGCAAAAGGCGAAAATCTGGAACCAGAGGCAGAGACGTGGGCCACCAGGTTGGAATTCGCCAGGTTAGTCCGGGGAACTTGGACTGAATGCCGGTGGTGGCGGAAACGTGAGCTACGCTGTGTGACTCGTGGAGGCCGCCGCGTGCAGAGAGAGCACGGGGCGTGAATAGATAGGGAACGCGGGGCTGGCGCGAGGCCGTGGTGCGGGCGCGAAGGGAGTGAAGACCGCGGAGTGTGCGTGCGAAGCCAAGCCGTGCAGAGCCGGGAGCCCGCCACAGGGCGGGTGCCAGGAAGCCGCGCAGATGAGAGAAGTGCGGGCTGAAGCGGCTCAGAGCCAGGAAGCCGCCGAGAAGCAGCCGCGGGTGAGGCGCTGAGAAGCAGCCTCGGGGCGGGCGCCGGGAAGCCGCAGGGATAAGAGAAACAGAAGTTTAGAAGTAAAATGAGAGAAATAGGAATGCTGGCAGATAGAAGTAAAATGGGAGAGATAGGAATGCCCGGAGATAGAGAAATAGAGAAAAATAAAGCCTCCCCTCAACATGACAATGAGAGAGCTTGGATTCGGTCTGCCTGATTAGGGAGGTGGTGAGCACCTGCGGGCGGCTAGCAGCTTATGCGCCACAGGTCACCGAAGACAGGCACGAATTAACATCAATAAGTCTTCCCACAATACGGCAATGAGAAGGCTTGGATTCGGTTTGCCTGATTGGTAGGGCTTGTAAGCACCTGCAGGCAGTTCTAGCAGAGCAGAGCATGCGCTGCAGGGCACCGAACACAGGCACGCATCAGCGCCTAGAAACCTCCTCACAACATGGCGAAGAGAGGACCCGGATTCGGTTTGCCTGGTTGGTAGGGCTTGTAAGCACCTGTGGGCAACTCTAGCAAGCAGAGCAGAGTGTGTGCCGCGGGGCACCAAAGACAGGTGCGTATCAACGCCAAAAATAAAAAGAAAGGGGGATCTGTGGGGAGCAACTGGGAGCAACTCGGACTAGACTAAGTTACTGGAATTAAGACTTATTCTATGCATCTGCTCTCCCACAATATGGCGCTGGGAGAGGAGGAAACAGCTTCTACACAGCTGCCTCCAGTTCAACCAATAAACTGTAGGACCTGCTCCTGATTGGAGGAGAGCAGCGTACTCAGCGTGTGGGTAGCAGAGTTGGGATTGGTGGAAGAGGACTATAAAGGAGGAGAGAGACAACATGCACCAGGAACATCTAAGAGAAACATCTATCTGAAGGAACACCTGTGCAGCCCCCGAGAGAGCCGGCCGGTGGTGTGCCGCTCCCCCGCGGAAGTGGGGAAAGTGGCAGGGGGAACCGCCCTTCCACGGAGGTGGAAGGGATGGTAGCCAACCCGGGAAGAACCAGCAGCAAACCCGGGGAGGGCCGAGCAGACAAAAGAACAGCGCAGGGTCCTGTGTCGTTCCTCCACGAAGATGGGGAGCGACAGGGCCATTGTAAGGATTCATTGATATATTACAAGGTACCTTCAAAGCTTATGATACATGGAATTAAGATATTAGTTTCTTTTCCTTAAGAAGTTCTGAAATCCATGTATATGAGAGATCTTGAGAATGTTCATGGAAAGTGTGTGTTATGAAAAAGCAGCGTGAATTTTAAAACAATTGCAACAAAATACATTTATCTTTTATTTGCATTTATATACAACCTTCTTGAAATACTCTTGTATGTCGCATGCTTGGAATAGTTCTTTACACGTATGTAAGCTCTATATATATATGTGTGTGTGTATATATATATATATATATAACTCTTTGTTCTTAAAAATGTCCACTGACAGTGGTCATAAATGTACATATTTTAGAAAAGAAGGGGTCCTGGAATAGTGTCAGAATTTAATTAGTCCTTTTAACAGTTTGTAATCCTACATAGAGACTATAAAATGATCTAATCAAAGAAGAGAGATGGTTAGTGGACCCAGAATTTAAATTCCTTGTGCTCATGCAACTATATTACATAACTCTTTTCTTTCCAAAAAAAAGCACTAGTCCCCATAAAAAAGACAGTGGATTTCAGAATCATATAAATGTAGGTTGGAGTTCCATTTTTCCCATGTTGTAACCAAAGAACTACGAGCACATGACATATTCTTTTGTAGTATCTATTGACCTGTCTATGACATGAGATTAAAAAAATCCAGAAACCATTGCAGGTGTTTGTGAAGCCTAAATACAGAAATGTATATAAACTGCTTAGCACAGTGCCTGGGGAAATATTACATTGTTAGTAATTGTATTGTTCCTTTCCCATTCTGTTAAATGAGCCTATTGCTTCTGAGTAGAAGTCTTTGCCTGTTGAGCCAGCAGAATGACCAATGATACAAATTGTAGATTGTATATAGAATTTATGGCAACATGATAAGAAATTATTATCCTAGAAGAGGACTTTAAATTCCTTAATAAACACTTTATTTTCAGTAAACATCCCATTAAGTTATTTTGAGAGATAATGAGAATGGTTTTTAATTTCTATCATTTATGGGTTACTTTTCATGTGTATGACACTGTACTCAGTATGTGCCATAAGCTGTCCTGTTTATTTCCTATTATAGCCCTTGGGATTTGGTATTACTGTTTGGTTAGTTTTGCAAGAGAAAGAATTGTATGCCCACATATTAATGACTTCAAAGACCTCCTGTGACTTCCCTCCCATCTAATTTATTAGGATTTGTGCCATATAATTAGTGATAAAGGAAATGACATATTCTTTTCTGAAAATGAACTGAATCTTAGTTTTAACTGTGGCTTCACATGTTTCTTCATTGGAATGATAGGCAAAGGCTGAAAATGTGCATCCTGCAGGCTGTGATACAGGGGCATTGTCCCCATATGTCTCCTTTGATATTTGTATATATAAAGGGGTATGTTTCCTAATGGAAAATAGGCCTGTTCTTGTCTTTGGAATATGGTGTTTTTTTTTTTTGCCTCTGACTTTTCCTGAAATATTTTCTCTCAAAATGCCTTTATCTGCTTCCTCCATTTGCACAAATCTGATAGGGACTTAACAGTAGCTTATTTTTTTTTTCCTTCTTGAAGCCCTGTCCATGTTAAACTGCATTAATTGCTGATCTTTTGGTTGTAATTTGTTGAAGGCTTGTAAAGGAATTTGTGCTCATATTCTGCATCCATGAACACTTGTATGTGTAAGAAAATTTCAGTTTGTATATATATATATATATATATATATATCTTCACCTATACATATGTGCATGAAATTATTTGACTTAAGTTTTTCTGTATTTGGTTCATTTCTTTAAAGTCTGCCACAAATTAAAATGTTAAAAATTACAACTACCTGTGGCAGATGTTGAGGGGATGTATTTCTGCCAAGTGCTGTGAATGTCAAAGTGAAGAAATTCAGTGAAGCATGAGTGATCAATGTGAATAACTATGACTCTGGTAAGGTGGCCAAATGCCTCATCAAATCAGTGGTGCACATGAATGTGTGAATCACATTCTGATGGTCCCCATGTACTATCCAGCAGAGCCACAGCCAAGGTAGTTGCATTGGCAGATCTGGAGGTAAAGGAAGACCCATCTAAGTTTGATGCTAGTCCACCCCAGTAATGAGATAGGAGAGATATAGATAAAGTTGGAGGTCCCTGGTCATCTCTCAACCTTCCCCACTGTGCTGAAGAGGACCATGTAGAGTGGACTGGCTTTATAGACTGCCAGTGAAATACCACTACTTTCATGAAAAAACTAATGAAAGAAATTGAACAAGACATGACAAAATGAAAAGACCTTCATGTTCATGGATGGGACAAAGTAATCTGGAACAGAAAAAACAAAGCTGGAAGCCATCACAGTCCTGTATTTCAAGACATACTACAGAGCTGTTATAACCAAAACAGCATGATACTGACAAACTAATAGAACAGAATAGAAATCCTAGAACTGAATCCACATGCATGCAGCCACCTTTCACAGAAGCACCAAAAATAAATTGCTGGAGGCAGTAAAGACTTTAATAATTGTTCCTGACAAAACTGGATATCCACATGCAGAATACTGAAACAAGGCTGTCCCCTTTGCTGCATGCCACACAAGCACATATTTCTCAAATGGTACAAATTCAACTTAAAATAAAGATCTAAATGTCAGACCAGAAACTACCAAAATAGTAATAAAAAACCTAAGGGAAACACATGAAGACATTGCTGTTAGCAATGATTTTTTGGATAAGCTCAGGCAACAAAACCAAAACTAGATGTGGATTATCTCAAACTAAGAAACATGGGCACCCTGAATAAAACAATCAACAGAGTAAGGAGGCAACATACAGAATGGGGGGAAATATTTGCTATTTCTTCACCCAGTAAAGGATTAATAGTCAGACTATGAAAGGAACTAAAAAAAATTTAACAGCAGAAAATAATGCAGTTAATTAGAGGGTAAAAAATCTGCATAGACATTTCTGAGAAGAAATACAAATGACCAACAAATATATGAAAAATGCTCATTGTCACTAGCCAACAGAGAAATGCAAATGTAAATCTTAATGAGGCAGCATTTCACTCAAGTTAGAATGGCTCTTATCAAAAAGACAAAAAACTAAGAAATGCTGGCAGCAATGTAGAGAAAAGGGAACCCTGGTATACTGTTGGTTGGAATGCAAATTAGTACAGCCATTATGGAGAACATCAGGGAAGTTCCCCAGAAACTTAAAAGGGATCTAAAATATTGTCCAGCTATCCTTTTCTGGGTTTATATCTGAAGGAAACGAAAAAAGGATATGAAAGATGTACCTGAACTCCCATGTTCAGTGCAGCAGTATTCACAATAGCCATGATATGTAATCATACTAGGTGTCCATGGATGAATGGATTAAAATACAATATATCTATACACACATATGTATTTATGCACACATGCATGTACACTCAGTGGAACATTATTCAGTCACTTAAAAAGAATGAAATCATGACATCTGCAGCAAAATGAATGGGACTGATGATGATGATGTTAAGAAAAATAAGCCAATGCAAAAGGAGAAATACTACATATTCTCCTATGTGAATGTTTAAGGAAAAATGGTTGATGTAAACTTCAGATAGTGATGATTAGAGATTGGAAAGGGGAGGATTAGAGAGTTGGATCCTGGACACCAAATACGTTCAGGTGAAGTCATGTGTTTTGCAGCACCGTGGGGTGCTTATAGTACATCATAATGTACTCTCTGTGAAGAAGTGGAAGAGAAGATCTGGTATGATACAAAGAGAGAAAAGATAAAGAAATGGAAGGACACTGGGCTGGTATGATCTGTTTACTCTGTATATTTGTATGGAAATATTGTACCCAAAGAAAATGTACAACTATTACATATTAATCAAAATTTTGAAGAATGACTCTTTTCATCTATGCATTTACAATAGTCTTATGTTTAATGTTTTAGTCCCTTTATTAGACATTATAAAATAATGACTATCTAGCAAGCCACAGCTAGTTTCCTGTCTACTTATTTATTATAGGATCTTAAGCACATTATTCTATTTGTGGCTGTGTGTGTGTGTGTGTGTGTGTGTAAAAGACTTATAGGTTGTTAGGAATGTTAAATAAAAGAATGCTAATAAGTTATGAAATATAGTGCCTGGAACATAATAGGCACTGTAAAGCATTTATCCTTAATATTGTTCACATTACCATTATTTATTTATTCATTCAACATATGTTAACTTTGTATCCAGAAGTATGCTAGCACTCACTTAACTTTGAAGCTCCTCTAGGAGCTTAAAATGTATTTAAGAATTTTTTGCTAGATAACAGTATTTCCACAACTGACAGCAGAATATGATGGATAAGCGTGGAGCAAATTAGAACAGTCAAGACTTTAGTCTTAAAAATGAGGTACTGATACAAAAAATTGCAGAGAACAAGATTTCCTATATCTCGATGGAGATTTTATAATGAGCTATCCAAACTTGTAACCTGCAACCTCAGGAATTTTCTTTTATCTTTTAGATTCTATAGTAAAACAGCAAAAACCAAAATAGCCCTGTCACGTCCAGCCACTGTCAATTAATTCCTGGAACTGGATTAGCTGTGAGAAAACCAATTCAAATAATGCGAGACTCACCAGCTGTCAGGCAGGGTTAGTCTCCTTGGAGGGACCACATACATATCCTGTTTCCAAGGAAAACAGCCTATAACATCATCTTTTTTCAGGGCACGAGTAAATTTCTGCTTCATCTATACAAAACCTTCAGACCTCCAAAAGACCAGAGGGTATAGATTAAAATTCATGCCTAGCAGAAACAGGTTGTGTGTGCCTTATCACACACTCATGCATTGTATTCAAAAAAGGATCCCAAGGACTTAGCTATTGTTTTAGCTCTGCATTTGAACTCCCTTCATGCACAAGTATTTTGGAACTAGTGTTTTATAAAGGACAGGAGTGCTTACATTTGAAGTACTCAGCATTATCAGAAATCCTTATATTTATATACCTTTTATGGGAGCCACAAAATGTGTCCACTGCATTCCTTTTTAGTTTCAACCTTTGTTGGCAGGTTGGGAATAGCACTGAATTCTACTGGACAATAGGATGGAGTTGGTTTTGTACAAACAAGTTGGTGTGTGTGTCTATATATTTTCTCAAGACCAGAAAAGTAGAGGAGACAAAAGAAAATCTTAAAGCAAATCTGTAGGTTACTATGCCCACCTGGATCCTGGGTCTTTAATGATTGTGTTCCATGGGTTATTTGACTTGAAACACCTGTTGTTTTCTCTGCAGAGCCATTGGGAGGAGAGGGTGTATAGCAGCAGCAGCTTACGGATTGGAACACGTGTCTGGTGCATGAACTTTGGTAAGTCATAGTAAAGCAAGAGTGTAAATACTAGAGTATGCATTCTCTGTCAATTCCGTGCTACTTTTGGAGAAATTTTGGCATTGGCTTCTTTGCATTTGGCACTATAGACTATTTTAATAATGTTTACACTCTTCTTCTGCTCCCTAGCTCAACAAGCTGTTAGAAGAAGCCACATTTAAACAAGCGTCCCTACATCTTTCGCTGCTCCATGGAGGGTAGCAGGCTGTTCCCCAGAATAATCTGTAAAGGATCTTCTCCAAATAAACTACTTTAATGCTAAGCAAAATGCCACATATGTAAAATAGGTAATGCCGGATTATGTAAAATGCTTTTTAAAAGATGAGGGAAAAGAACTTAAAATCAAATAAATCTGTCAGCATGGGGAGCTCCAGAAATAGTTGTAAAGGTGGTTTGAATTGCTTAATATTGCAATTACTATTTACTTTTTCAAATTAGCCTCCATTATCATGTAAAAGAATCTTAGAATAATTTATTTGACTCTCCAGGGGCTGTTGGTCATATCATGAGTAGAGGTTTAAAGATCCTTCTAAGAGTCTTCTAAGACCTAATTTAATCTTTATATCAAATACTTTTATTTATTTTTTTCCCATTTGCAAACACCTTCCCTCCCCCTATAATCTAAAATTTTCAAGCCAGTCTTTTTCTTCTTTTTCTACATTAATGTTACTGCATTGACATGGGGTTGGGAAATTAGCCTTGAGTTATGTGTAGTAAGAGAAACAACAAATCAGATATGCTTTGTTCTTAGTAAATGTACTTGATCTCGCAGATATGTCATATTGAATCAGGGAATAATAGAGACATGTTCTTAATTGGACTCATATAATGAATACTAGACTAGGCCTTAAAGAGTGGCTAGTTGATATTATTTTTGGTTGGTGTGGTTTGTTTGAGAGAAGGAAATTTCAGAGTTCTGCAGCAGCTACCTGAGGCTCTTAGGAAGACATATGGAAGTATTCACACAAGAAATCAGTGCTTGATATAGTTAATTCCATTTAACCATCTCCCACTTGCTGGCTGATCAACAAAAATCAACTGGAATAATTTTCAAAAATATATAAACAAACATTGTCCCTTAGAAGATCTATAGTCATAGTTATGAAGTAAAATTTAAGAATTTTTCCTGAAAAATTCTGGTGGAAATTCTTAAAGTACAAAAATTGTAGAAAACTCCACACTATCACTTTGTCTTCAAAGATCAAAGACCACTACCTAATTTATAAACCTATAGAAAATTCTAGACTGTGTCATTATGGCCTTATTTTTAAATTATCTATATATGAGATTTTGGAGAAGCTTTACATTTAGACTTGTGTGGTGAATCCATTTATAAGTCAATTTTCCTGGATTCTGGTTTTATATTTAAGGTATTTATATATCTGTCATGTGTAATATTGGTATTTCTTAGAGTCTATCTAGAGCTTTGACCATTCAATCAACATTCTATTTAGTCAGATATTGAATCCAGCGATTCACTGAAACAATCCCAACTGAGATGTGCTGCAGGAGTTAATGTCAGGCAGAAGCAGTTAAAATACTTGGCAACTGCCTGAACTGCAATGCTTGCCATCTATGAGTTTCCTAGAGATGAGACAAATTGTACTTTGGCAAGATATTACCTCTCTGGGTTTTTATTTTTATTTTTTTAAAATCACTCCTTTACCGAAAACCAAAACCAAAACCAGAACCAAAAAAAAAAAAAAAAAAAACCACACACACACACAACCACCTCAGGATATAATGTGCTGGTGGCTGTCCATGGTGCTGATCAAAGTCTGCCTGAGAAGGGTACCTTTTATTGAGGCAGTTTATGAAAATCTTTTAACAGATTCTTAGAACCTCTATAGTTCTGGCACTGCCAAGTATATTTGAGTACTAGATTTTACGTTCAGAGGGTTCTTTCCCAAGTCTCGTGGACTAAGGAAATCTGCAACATACATGTGGTTGGCTTGCAAGTAATTATCCAAGAAAAATAATGACAAGTGGACAGAAGTTGAAAGACTTTAAAAAAAAATAGACAGTGCCTAAAGCATGGCTTATTTTAGCAATTTCAGAGGCTGTTTACTGCACTTTTCCTGTGAATTGTGCTTTTATACCATTCCATTCTACAATTAAAACAGAAAATGTGGAAAAGGCCATTGTTTGTGTTTTCTATAATGCCATCAGTGTGCATTGCATTGAACAATAGTCAGGGCATGGCAAACAATGGCTGTGCCCTGTGCAACTCACAATCAAACAGCATGATACAAAGCAGAACAATATAACTCAGAACAAGCATGTGGTGATTAACAACCTAAGTAGCATTCTTTGTGCAGTAGAGCTTTTTATTTTAATATACATCAGTGGGTGGGAGGAGGGTGGTCCTACATTAATTGAGAAGTAGTTTCATCCATAGGGACTTGGAAAGGAGGCACGAATCAGTCTTTGGTGAAGAGACCAAGCAGGAAAGAGGATTACAGGGATAGTATGATCAGCAATTAAAGATTGCAGTACAGGCTTTCCTTCCAAGTACTGAAGGGAGAACTGGGAGCTCTTGAAAACAACTAGAATAGCCACATTATGAAAGAAAATGAAACCAATGTGTTAAATAAAGAAGAATCCCCTTTTTGGCCGGCACCACAGCTCAATAGGCTAATCCTCCACCTGCGGCGCCGGCATACCGGATTCTAGTCCCGGTCGGTCGAGTGCCAGATTCTGTCCCGGTTGCCCCTCTTCCAGGCCAGCTCTCTGCTATGGCCCAGGAGTGCAGTGGAGGATGGCCCAAGTGCTTGGGCCCTGCACATGCATGGGAAACCAGGAGAAGCACCTGGCTCCTGGCTTCGGATCAGCGCGGTGCGCCGGCCACAGTGCGCCAGCCGTGGCAGCCATTGGAGGGTTGAACCAACAGCAAAAGGAAGACCTTTCTCTCTGTCTCTCTCTCTCACTGTCCACTCTGCCTGTCAAAAAAAATCCCCTTTTGTATTTTTCCAAATTTTTTTATTATTTATTTTGTAATTCAGGGTTTCAGAGGGAGAGAAAAGGAGAGGGGGAGGGGGAGGGGGAGGGAGATCTTCCATCTACTTGTTCACCTCCCAGAAGGCCACACTGGCCAGGTCTGGGCCTGGCCAAACCAGGAGCCATAAGTTCATCTGCATCTCCCATGTAGGTGGCAGGGACCCAAACACTTTGGCATCTTCCACTGCCTTTCCCAGGCTTGTTAGCAGGGATCTGCATCAGAAATGGAGCAGCTGGGCATGAACCAACTCCCATATGGGATGCCAGCATCACAAGAGGCAGCTTTACCCGCTTTGCTACAATGCTCTGCCACTCAACCCTTTTTTCTTATATTTCAGACAGAAAGTTTAGTTTAAAAATATCCATGTAGGGGCCGGCGCCGCAGCTCACTAGGCTAATCCTCTGCCTTGCGGCCCTGGCACACTGGGTTCTAGTCCCGGTCGGGGTGCCAGATTCTGTCCCGGTTGCCCCTCTTCCAGGCCAGCTCTCTGCTGTGGCCAGGGAGTGCAGTGGAGGATGGCCCAAGTGCTTGGGCCCTTCACCCCATGGGAGACCAGGATAAGTACCTGGCTCCTGCCGTCGGATCAGCATGGTGCACCAGCCGCGGTGGCCATTGGAGGGTGAACCAACGGCAAAGGAAGACCTTTCTCTCTCTCTCTCTCTCTCACTGTCCACTCTGCCTGTCACAAATTAAAAAAAAAAAATCCATGTAGGGTGAATGAGAACAGTGGTGCTTGATATTTTCTTTTTTTTTTTTTTAACTTTTATTTAATGAATATAAATTTCCAAAGTACAGAATATTGATTACAATGGCTTCCCCCCAATAACGTCCCTCCCACCCGCAACCCTCCCCTTATCCACTCCCTTTCCCCTTCCATTCATATCAAGATTCATTTTCTTTATATACATACATTTTGACACACACATTTGATAAGTGAGTTTTAGGTTAGTTGTGGAAGAAGAGGAAGTACAAAATAATTAGAATTTTGTTTTGAGGAGATAAATTCAGAGTAGTATGTTTGTGTAGATTCAAAAGTGTTTTGGACTATAAGACCAATATTGTTGTTTTGTGTGTGTATATGCATACAACATTTCAATAATGTAGAGTAGCTTCATTAAGTAAGAAGTATTCATTTTCACTCCATTAGTATCACCGATATTGATTCAGTGCCTCCTTAGCAAGGCACTGTTCCCATCAGCACTTACATTGTCCCATTTATTCCTCACAGCAGCCCTGTGCAGTAGGTACCATTACTGTTATAAATTCCATTGCAAAAAGAAGTAATTTAAGACACACAAAGACTAAGTCACTTCTAAGCCTTGGCAGTTGACTTAAAAGCCAATATTGTAACCACTATGTTGTAAATTCCTTTGAAATTTCTAGATTCCCATTCTCGAGGAAAATCTTGCTGGAGTCCTCATGTATTTTTAGGAATTTCAGGGAACACT
This sequence comes from Oryctolagus cuniculus, assembly GCF_051225735.1. NCBI lineage: Eukaryota > Metazoa > Chordata > Mammalia > Lagomorpha > Leporidae > Oryctolagus > Oryctolagus cuniculus. Next base: position 54,344,230 of record NC_142872.1, read on the forward strand.
AATTTTGTTTTGTGCTTGTATAATCCTGTATATTATTCTCCCTGAAGGATTTAGATTCTGCTCAAATCCACTGTATAAATTGGTGAACTAGGATGAATAAGGTGATATTGCTTGTGTCAAATGCAATAGATGCAGTATCTAAATGCCTAGATGAAATAACAGACAGACAGACAGGTAAGAACGCCATGTAAGTCTTCTGAGGCCCCCAAAGAATAATGCAAAACAGAAAAATAAAACATGTAATAGATCAACGTTTGGGGTCCCTGAAAAATAATAAATTTAAATATTGGTAAGCAGAACATGTGATAAATTAATTCTTGAGCCTCTGACAATTTGAGGCCTTGAAAAATATTTTTACGATTTGAATCCCTAACATATAAATCTTAACATTTAAAAATATTAAAAAATAAGGCCTTTTGCTCTATAGGTTTCACTGCAGAAGACTCTACCATGGCTTAAACAGGCTGGGTTCAACAGTATCACATCTGAATAGAAAACAGCTAAATGTGGGAGTTTTGCAATTAAAAGCATGTCGTTTTTAATTAACTTTCTTATGGTTTACTTCAGTTGCAACAATATAAAAGGTGTTTTTTGATGTACAGGAATTGCCACCTTTATTTTCTATTTTTTTTTTTGCATGTGTGCTTTCTCTTTATCTCAGCTTTCCTAAACTTAAATGTAAATCATTTTAGGTAATATTTTGTTTGAAATACACTATTCAGTAGAGCACATTTGCTCCAGATATGAGGAGTCTTCAAAAAAATTGAGGGGAAACACATATTATGGGAAAATTACACACATATAATTTAAACATCTTTTCCCAAAATGGAGTTATCTCTTTTTTACAAAAATTACTTTTATTTTATTTTGAAGACATAGAGACAATCAGAGAGAGACAGAGATGGACAAAGAAGTATCTTTCATCTGATAGTTTGCTCTCCAAATGCCCACAATGTGACCCAACTAAAGAGCCCAGAATCCCATCTGAGCTTCCTGTATGGATGGCAGTGTTCCTAGTCCTTACGCTGTCACTTTCTGTTTCCCTGAATATGTGTTAGCAGGAAGCTGGATCATTAGGAAATAGTCAGGACTCAAAGCAGGCACTTTGATACAGGATTCAGGCATCATAAGCAGACTTTTAAGTGTGGCTCCACGTGCTCACTGCAGTTTTGTGTTTTTTGATGTGTTTTATTTTTTGAGAGGCAAAACAGTGAGGGAGTGTTCCCACCCACTGGTTCACCCTCCAAACACATGAAGTGGCTGGGTTTGGGCCAAACCAAAACCAGGAGATGGGAATGCAATCTAGGTCTCCTACATGGTGGGAGAAACCCACTGGAGTCATCACTGTTGCCTCTCAGGGTCTGCTGTAGCAGGAAGTTGAAATCTGCAGCTGGAGCTGGGAGTTCAACCTAGGTACTCTGATGTGGTACATGGGCATCTTAACTACTGTCTTAACTGCTATGCCAAGTGCCTACCTTTGAACTTGTGTATTTTAATTCTTTTTTTTTTTTTTTTTTGCAAACTTGTTGAAGTGTTTTCCTAGAAGGGTTTGAAAGCTAACTGCCATATGAAACCTCTATGATCAGAAAATTATAATGATCTTAAAGGAACTGAGACCACTAGTTTAAAAATGAGAAGTTAATAAGTAAGAAATAATTAAGAAAGTAATGAGAAAGTAATCAGGTAGCTCCTTCTCCTTTAGCATTTGTTTGCATGACAACTGTGTTGCTTGAATTTGAATAACACCTTTCTTTAATTCTTCTCAACACCTAACAACTGATGCACCAAATAAAAAAATAGCAGGAGAAGCATAGAGAATTGCATTAAATGATCCAGGAATATTTATAAGAGAATTTTTAAACCCCTAAGATGATTTTTAGCAAATATGTATTTGACTTTTGACTGCAGTAATGTAGGCTGGAGTTTTCATAGGCAACAAAGAAAAACAAATTATTAAACCAACAAAAATTATGAATAAAAAAAAAGAAATTAAGGGCCTAAGCCTTTTTTGCTTCAACTGGTAGGGATTCAACTGTGAAAAGATTAGGGGCGGTTTTAATTCATTCAGAAGCACTGCTATCTATTTTTAGGTCTGTTTGGATCAAACTCTTTTTTCATCCTCCTACTTATTAATACTTCTTGTTAGGCTCAAAATTTTGTCAGACCTTTATGAAGAGAAACAATAGCAGCAAAACCACCATGTTTCACTTAGAAAACCATGGAGTTTTACTGTTTCCAGGCTAGGATTCTCAGAAGTCTCATCTATATTTCCCACTACTCAAGACATGACTTTAGTCTATGAAATAAAAACTGTGATCCATGCACTGATGTATCAATTCCCAATATAATTAATAGGTGCGTTCTATTATATGAACATACTGCAATTTATTGATCCATTCTCCTGTTTATGCACATTTTGATTGTTTGCACTGTAGAACCATTTTGAGCAAAGCTGCTATGAATTTTCTTGCAAAAGTGTCCTTGTATGTTTTTACTTCTGTTGGAGTAATTCCTAAGAATAGAATTGTTGAGTCCTAGAGTCTCTGTGTTTTTAACATCATGAGAAATTCCCTAGCCATTTTTCTGAGTGAACGTACCATCTTTTCAATTTCCATTAGCGATTTATGTAAGTTCTGATTACCCTCTGTTCCTGCCAACATTTGGGAATTTCAGTCTGTTCAATTTGATCATTGTAGTTGGTAAGTAACATTATATCAGTATGGTTTTCATTGGCCTGTCTATAATGACTTAAGATGCTGAATACTTTCTCTTGATTTTATTCTTTTCTTTGTTCAAGTATCTTACCCATGTTTATTATGCTAAATATTATTCTTATTTGTAGTAAACCCTAACCTCTTACCATACACAGAAAGTAATTCAAACTAGAGTGTGAAGTGAGGCACAAAAGATACCAGACTCTGAAACTCTCGGAAGGAAACAAACAAAAAAATCTTCACAACATTGCAGTCTTCAGAAATTTCTTCCATGGGACCAAGACAGCATTACCCCATAATAATATATTAGATTTCATAAAAATTAAAATATATAGCACAGGATTGGAGAAAATATTCATGATACTGTCCTTGTAATTAGTATTTTAGTAGTTACATGTATATAACAACTACCTGTGGACCTTTTGTTTATTCCTTTTGTGGTTTGGCTTTTCACACCATGCAGTCCTATATGGCCAACCAGTCCTTAGAAACTGCTTCTTTCTTACCTCTTGCTGGTTCTTTTATTTGCACATTTTTAATTATAATTTATCCATTTAACATTTTTGTTTGCCTCTCTTTGAATTGTTTTCTGATGTGTCATTGAAGATCATTTTTCTAGCTACCTCCTCCATTCAATCTTTGATCTTCCCAGGGTAATCCCTGGCAGAGTGATCTGCCATTCAGCAACATCACTATCATTTGTGAGCCCTGCAGAACTGCGGAAACTTCATACAAGATCCAAGGACTCAAATCTGCCTTTTAAAAAAACCCCGTGCTTCTTCTGTATACACGTTAAAGCTTGAGAATATGCAGTACTGTAATTTACATCTGTGGTTTCAAATCTCTCTTTTTGTGTTTCTACATACTTAGTCCATGATCTTCTCTTGTGGTCCAGACTTATATCTCTGTGTACTGAGCATCTCCATGTTACTGATAATTAAGACAGTGTGTAAAACATGTTTTGTTCAAAAAATATACTTTCTTTCCTTCTATTTTCATATCCCAGTAGATGAGAGACAAAGCAAAGTAATTTTTCTCTTATAAAACAGATATATAAGATATTTCAAATAAAATACCTTTTGTAAAATAAGACAATATTACAAATCTCAGTTCTTAATTATGTAGGTCTTAGAAAGCACAGGCTGAGTTAGTATAGAGAAAGGAAAGAATGAACTGAAGATTTAACATGAATAACCCCCAAAAAGTGTGATTCATGTTTATTCTTAAATTTCAAAATTCAAAAATCTTTTTTGCATCCAGCACAGTTCAGCAATTCACTCATAGGAAGAGAAACATAAAATAGTATGGTTTTTGCATATATTTGTTATATGATATCAGAATAATACAAGGTTTTTGTATCCATCAATAAAAATACGATAAGCAGTGTTTCTTCCAGTTATTACTAGTCTCCCAAAACCACTGGAAGGAGGAAATTCCAAAGCTTGCTTTTTATAGTATAAAGACTAAAAAGTTGTGTGAAATATGTATTATTATATGTAGTAAAAAGACTAAAAATGATGGTACAGGTACTAAGGCTGAATTATGCACATCCTTTAGATACTGCATCCAATGACAGTGGCATGTTTAATGCAAATATTTCATTCTCATTCCAGATGTTAGAACATCTTCACTGTCATGTCACACAAAAGGCTTTTTCCATCATTTCTCTTGGGTGATGATCCACATGCGTGCATCTCACTTTGAGGAAGGAATTTTAGGTGAATTTTTATGTGTGGTTCAGCTCACTTTTCTGGAAAAAATAAAAAAAAAAACCAGGCTTATCATACTTAAGCTTGATCTTCTGGTCAGTTCATAGGCTAAGGTAATCTTGACAGAAAGGAGACAGTGGTCTTCCCATGGTGATATGATATGATATGATATGATATGATATGATATGATATGATATGATTATGATAATGATGTCATTTCTTTGTGCCTCAAGTTGTATTCATTGTGTTATTAGATCCATGTAAGTACTATATGATGATTAGAGAGTTAGAATGGATTTCATAAGATCTCCTTCCTAGGAAAGTTCTACTTGCTATGGTCTAGTTTCATTGTCAGGATTATTAACCACTTTAACATAGGAATAGGGAAAGGTCTTCATTTTGTTGTTGTTGTTGTTGTTGTTAAAAGCTCCTATTTGGGGAAATAGCAAGAAAAACAAGAGGTGAGTCTGTCTCCTCAGCATCTTTGGAGGGTCTGTGAAATCAGAACAAGAGAATCCAAGAGTTAATAGTAATGATGGCAACACTTTCTGTGCTGTGGAGGACAGGAAAATGCATTACTTCAGGACATCAGGGTGCATTTGGAAAGTGAGGGCTTCAAGTATCCTACAAAGAAATCTTATTTCAGAGCAGTGTGCGGATCCTCCCTCAGGCCCTAGGGTTAGACCAAAGAATCTCTCTCTCTGCCTCGAAGTTAGTATGGACCCCCGACTTGGCACTTGTACGATGAGACACATGAGTGTTTCCAGCTGAGAAAGCACATTTTTCACACGTAGCTGGAGTCCTAACCCTGAGCAGACACAGCATCCTCCCAGCATATGACTTTCTGAGTGGAATCAGTGCTGCTGACAGGATCCACGTTTTCAATCTATATTCATCCACACAGCATCATATCTTCTTGGGGAGGGCGTTGTCATACCGTTGAAGCTAATGTTCTGGCAGGCTTTTATCTTGCTAGTCTATCATTACAATCCCAACTGAACCAGAAGGCCTCAGGGGTTTTCTGTTGCTCTCAGTCAATCAGAATGGCAGTCACTGACTTTTCCTAACACGCTGATCCCACAGAGGCAATCATACTCAGCATCCTCTCCTCCACAGACATAGGAACTCTGGAATAATTAACTGGAAACTATGGAAAAGCATTGACTTTTCAGTGTTTGACCAGGCTAGGAGTTTCCATGACTGTTCCTACATCTGGTCTTCTCTCTAGTGGCTATCCAATACAATGATACTTCGCAGAGATCGTGGAAAAACAGTGGAATTGAAAGACGAGTTTGTTCTCAATGTAAAAAAAAATTAAAATCCAGGCCTTGTTGTTTATTTTTTTCATTAGGACTTATTTGAAGACCCTTCTTAAACTGCTGCTAAGATTTAAAGTTGAAGAAAAGTGTTGGCAGCTTTCAAACTATAAACTCTTATCTTCTCAAAGAGTCCCTATTAAATTTTGAGGGGGAAAATGTGATACCAGAAGATACAGATCTGCTTAGATAGATGATGCACTTTCTTATTTGTTCATTTTCCCCTTAACTGAGGCCTCCCCTCTTATACAATGTTCCAATTTTTTTTATGGATATTATTATTCTGAGTATTTTTAATAGGCCCTACCCATTTAAGTACAATGTGTTGAACATAATTTTCCTTTATTCTACAATGCTCAGAAAAGTCATGACTTGTTTCTGTGTTATATTGTGATGGGCTGGATACTATATATCTTAGTGAATCAGTCACTCACTCCGTTATTCACTGTCTGTTTATGTACTGAGTTCTATGTGCCAAACACTTCTCAATAACCCTACTGGAGCACAGTATATCATGTCCTTATCTCCTGGGCTTAAAATAGCCTGACTGTTGGTACAGAAAGAATAAACATGAATACTTACAAAAAACATGATTCCAATCATATAATAGCCAAGAATACAAAGAACAGGTTTCCATCAATGGAAGGGCAGAGTTTCGTAATTGAGAATAAAGGTTAGAGGAAGATATTGAACAGTGAATTTTTTGAATGAAATTTTAGAAGTTATGAGTAGGCTGGGAAAAAGGCGGAGCCCATGGAAAGATCTTGAGGTGGGAGGGACACTGGGACACTAGAAGAGCAGATGGACAGCCACTGGTGATGAATTGTAAACCCATCAAATCAAATTTCATTACGATATTAATGCTTTCTAGGAGTTTCAGGAGGAAAACTGCTAACAACTTCCTTTTGAATGATTTAAGTGTATTAGGAAAATAAGACCAAAGGTAAGGAAAATTGATACAAAAAGAATATTTTGCTTTTAAGAATTAATGGGCATTTAGGTTAAAGGGAGATGCAGTTCAAAAATTACCTTTGGGTTTGTTCACCCCATTTCCTTCATGTTATATGCAGACTCCTTATGGACATTAAAATTAATCTGACATGGGATAAAAAAACCAAATGACTTATGTTACTTCAAGCCACAAAATCATTGACTTCCAGATTCTTCCATTACTAGACAACAAGAGGTTTTATTAAGGGAACTGTTAAATAAATGAAATATTGTTTCATTACTGTTGCATGTTGCTGATGTAGGAACAGGTTATACATAAAGCAAATTGAATTATAATAAACTAGTATAAAGGTTAGTGCCATGAACAGTGAGCAAATCTTAAAATAGTGGAGTTGTCTATTTTATATTATTAATAAGATAGAAAATAACATGATGCTCACCAATGAGCCTCTATGATTTATTTTATTACACCATAGAAAGACGTTTCACTTGAGAGAAAAAGGATCAAATTAAAATAGCCTTAAATTAGGTTGATCATTCACTTGTATGATTGATAAATTAGCATGTAGAAAATATTTCACTTCCCAGGAATTGATTTTCTTTTGATCAAAAAAAATAGATGCATGGATTACTGCTTAAATTCATCCTAACCATTGAAATTCATTAGCCAATTAATTACTCTCAGTATGTGTTATTCATAATATACTCATAAAATTTATGATTAAAACTCAGAGCAACAGATTTTCATACTAGAATATATGTGTACTCAAGACAAAACTAATTCTAGTGCCTGCTAATACCAGCATTATTAGAAAACCTTTTCCTTGTTTTACTTTTTGAATGTAATTAGACATTTGCTTAAAAATCCCCACTGACATGAAATGTTAATATTGGTGCAGTTAATGAAATGCTAATATTTATGAATTAATTGGCAAAAAATTTGATGAAAGGAAGATAACTGAGATCATTTATGCAGAATCTACCAGAGGACATGCTTTGTCCTTGGTGACTTGTTCATTTTACTTTCAGAATGTTATTTAGTAAAATAGTGGTGATATTTCAAAAATTTTTGGTTGAAAGAGCTCTCTAAGACAAAGTTAACAAGCTGGATTCTAACACAGATACGTTAATTGGAGATATTGGAGGTGATATTTCTCAGCCAGTAACTCAGCTGTGCAGGAAAAATTGTAACTTTGGTTTCCTACAGTTTAACTTTGTCTCTGTCTTGAATTTCCATCCTTCCTGGTAGCCAAACTTTCAGTCCCATGTGTACTCCTCTATTTTAAGGTTACATGAAATTAACGCAGCCTTTGTTTCTCCCACTTCTTTCCTAGCAGCGTCTTCGACGTGCATCTGCCTTTCTGAACGTTATATTCACATTTGCTCAGGCTGCCTTGTTCAGCTGCATTCTGCACCCGTTGGTACATTGTGTTCGTCTCTTGGACATCCCTGCATCTTGTCTAATATTCTTCCCTCTTTGCCAACTCTTAATGTCACAACTTTATCTTTTGTTCTACAACAGAACAATTAGCATATTTTCTTTGATTTGTGATAGCTAATGTAGAGACTGCACAAAAATTTTCATGTGTGTGAGCGAAGTTGGTATCTTGGGATTTGATTACTATTTATAGCTCTTACCTATATTCCAGCTGAACAGTGGTCTTTATAGTTTTTACTTGCTGAACTCTTTATTTAGTACAGCATTAAGCTTGTGACTGCAAGGTAAAATAAAAACATGCTTTGGCAAAAATTAAAAAAGGAAGGAAGGAGGGAGGGAGGAAAGGAGAAGTATCAAGATATCATTATATGCTTAAAATCGTATCTACGAGCTACATGAAATGCATTCTGTTTATATTAATAATAATAACTTAAAAGGAGAACACTTGCTTTCCTTCTTTCCCACCACCACTACCCCCCACCCCTCCAGGTTCCCTTTACCAGAGCTAAACATGTCAACTGTAGAAATATTCGGGTCCTGTCTAGTTTAAACAATTATCTTGTCTCAGAGGGCACTCTCAGCAAATATCCTTCACAGTTTTTTTTTTTTCCTTAATTTTATCTGAGTTTGAGCTCTTTACGTTTACAGGTTTCATCTCTGACTTCTTTTTTCCCCTTTGATCATAATGCTAGAACTTCTTTCTTGAGCGTTTGTGGCTTCCTGAGGATTTAGGCCCCAAGAGAAGAAATGTGTTGATGCCAAAACAGCAAAAAGCCCTTTGTTCAGGGCTTCACATTGTGTCATTACTAGGAACTTACTTTATCATTATAAACCTCAACACTAAGTAGTCCTTTGACATTAAGGCGTTCAGAATTTACAAGAAGAATGAAGGAACAAAAGGAAGAAATTATGCATGTTGCCATGTGACCTAGAAAGCACACCTCTGCAAATCATTTAATGCAAGTTTCCCAAACTTCATTGTATATAAGGGGTCCCAGAGCAGAGTATTGTACTGAGGGATGGGGGACAGTCTGTCTCTTGTTTACTCCTTCCTTAACACCAGGCATTCCCATAGTTCTCATAAGTGTGCAGGATGGAGCTGCAAGGGGTTCCCATGAGCCTTTTAAATATATGTGTTGTTTGAAGACCCCTTTTCCATTCACAGATTAATAGAGAAAATGTGGTGTGCATGCATACACACACAGAGAAATACATGTGTATATATATACACACATTGGAATGTTATTCAGCCTGAAAGGAGGAAACCCTACCCTTTGCAATAACATGGGTAGGATCAGAGAGCATTATACTGAGTGAAAATTAGTCTGATGAAGAAAGATAAATATTACATGATCTCACATTTGAAATCTAAAATAGTCATAGAAACACTGTGTAGAATGGTGGCTGCCAAGGGCTGAGGGAAATGACAAGATATTGTTCAAAGGGTACAAGCTGTCGTTTACAACATGGGTAATGGGGCTGGTGTTGTGGAGCAGTGGCTTAAGCCACTGCCTGCCACGCCAGCATTCCATTTGGACACTGATTTGGTTGAGTCCATGCTGCTCCACTTCCAATCCAGCTCCTTGCTAATGTGCCTGGGAAAGCAGTGGAAATTGGTCCAAGTGCTTTGGCCTCTGCAATCACTTGGAAGACCCACATGAAGCTCCTGACTTCTGACTTTGGCCTGGCCCAGCCCTGTTGCTGCCATTTGGGGAGTGAACCAATCGATGGAAGATATTTTCTCTTTGTCTCTCCTTCCCTACCTCCTTCCCTCCTTCCTTGTATCCTTTTCTCCCTTCTTCCCTCTCTCTACCTTTGTCTCTTTTTCTCCCTCTCTGTAGCTGTTTTTGTCTGGTGACCACATGTACTGTACTTCATAGTACTGTACCATATGTGGAATTGGCTAAGAAAGTTTTTTTTTAATTTCTTCTTCTTCTTTTTGTGTGATGGAGGTGGGGAGGCAGAGAGAGAAAGAAGAGAGGGAGAGAGAGGCAGATGGACAGAACTACCTCCAGTGCAATAGTTCACTCCCCAGATGCCTGCAACAACTCAGACTGGGCCAGACTGAAGCCAGGAACTCAGAACTTAGTCCAAGTTTCCCATGTGGATGGCAGAAACCCAGCTACCTGAGCCATCACTACTGCTTCCAGTGTTTCACATTAGCAGGGTGCTGAAATTGGGAGCCAGAACTGGTACAGAAACCCTAGAACTTTAACAATGCATACAGGCCTTCTGTCATGCATGTTAACTGCTGGGCCAAACGTGTGCTACAAGAATAGTATTTTTAAAAATACGTTCTCTGTATATACAAATATACACATATACACACATGTAATATAACTGTGTAGAGGATGGGTGGTGTGGCATAGTGGGTGAGACTCTGCTTAGAACACCTCCATCCCATATTGGAGTAAATGGGATAAAATGCTGTCTCCACTTGCAATCCAGCTTTCTGCTTATGGACACTTTGTGAGGCAGCAGATGATGGCTCAAATACTTCTATCCCTGCCACCCAGGTGGAGCCCAGCCCTGGCTGTTGGAAGCATTTGGGAATAAAGCAACAAATGAAAGATTTCTCTCTCTCTCTCTCTCTCTCTTCTCTCTTCTCTCTTCTCTCTCTTGGTCTACTTTTGAGATAATAAAAAAAAATGTGAACTTGAAAAAGTTAACTATTTGAGATGATACACATATCAGCTAGCTTGATTGTGTTTATCACTTTACAAAGTATACATTCATCAGATAATCACTTTGTACACCGTAAATTTATACAGTTTTGTCAATTATATCTCAGTAAGACTGGAAAAATTATTAAAACCTTTTTCTTCAAAATTCCACTCTGTGGAGTCAACCAATTTGTGATCATAAGTGAAACATGGATTTTAACCAGCATCCGCTAGAGATAAGCTCTTACCAAAGCAAACTCACCAGGATAATAATTTTCATTGGCTTGCCAGTGGAGATGAGTTGGACCACTTTTGTTTGTTTCAGATTTACTTATATATTTATTTATTTGAAAGGCAGAGTTATAGAGAGATAAGGAAAGACAGAAAAATATAGAGATTTCCCATCACTGGTTCTGTCTCCAAGCGGCCATGACAGCCAGGGTTGTGCCAGGCTGAATCTAGTAACTTCCTGTGGGTCTCCTACATGAGTGCAAGGGCCCAAGCACTTGGGCTATCTTCCTCCACTTCTCCCAGGCACAGTAGCAGGGAGCAGGATCATAAGTGGAACTGTTGGAACTCAAAACAGTGCCCCTATGCAGTGTTGGCACTGCAGACAGGGGCTAAACCTGCTGTGCCATAGTGCCAACCCCAAATCACTTTTCTTTTGTGCGTGTGTGTTTGATTTGTCCTATGTATTCACCTCTCCAATTCTCCACATCAGAGTATTTTTCATTCCTTTCAAAATAAGTTTCAAACATCAGTGCCGTTCACCTGTATGTTTTTTTCATAATATGCATTTTTTTATTTTTTATTTAATAAATGTGAATTTACAAAGTGCAACTTTTGTATTATTGTGGCTATCCACCCCCAACCTCCCTCCCTCCCGCAGCCTTCCTCTCTCCCACTCCCTCTCCCATCCCGACCTTTATCGAGTTTCATTTTCAATTACCTTCATACACAGAAGATCAACTTAGTATATACTAAGCAAGGATTTCAACAGGCTGCCCTCACACAACCGCACAAGGTATAGGGTATTGTTCAACTAGTAGTGTTGTTTTTAAGTTTCATAGTAAAACACATTAAGGACAGAGATCCTATGTGGGGAGCATGTACCCAGTGACTCCCGTTGTTGATTTAACAATTGGCACTCTTATTTATGACGTCAGCAATCACCCGAGGCTCTTGCCATGAGCTGTCCAGGCTATGGAAGCTCCTTGAGTTCACCAACTCTGAACTTGTTTAGTCAAGGCCGTATCACAGTGGAGGTTCCTTCCTCCCTTCGGAGAAAGGCACTTCCCTCCTTGATGGCCTGTTCCTTCCGCTGGGGTCTTGTTCACCAGGATCTTTCATTTAGGTTGTTTTTTGCCACCGTGTCATGGCTTTCCATGCCTGTGAGACTCTCATGGGCCTTTTAGCCAGATCCGAATGCCCCAAGGGTTGATTCTGAGGCCGGAGTCCTGTTGGGGCGTTTGCCATTCTATGAGTCTGCCGTGTGTCCTGCTTCCCCCGCATGGATCATTCTCTCCCTTTCAATTCTATCCTTCATTATTTGCTTACACTGGTCTTACTTGTGAAATCTCTTCGACACTTACCCTATCTTTTTGATCGGTTGTGTACTTATACTTAACACTTTACCAAGTGCGCTGGCATTGGTACATGCCTCCTTGATAAGATTGAGTTGAAATCCCCTGGCACATTTCTAGTTCCACCATTGGAGGTAAGTAGGTAGGGTTTAGAGAATTTAAAAGCTTGTAGTTCTCACAAGAATTTCTTGGGAACAGTAGTCTGGGCACTAGCAGGTCCAGATGGGCTTGATGGAGGAACAGGAGTGGAGTGAGCCTTGGCAAAGTTGCGGGTAGGAAACTGAGAAACACATCCCTGGGTGGCCCAGGGCTGTGCCAGGTTCAAATTTCCCACAGAGGCCAAAGTAGTGGGGTCATGTGTGGTCTTCCTACCAGCCTGTGTATTTATGGGGCTACCAGGGAAGGGAAATGAAATGGGAGGCAACAAAGAATTCAACAATTACACATAAAACATGGGAGCAGACTCTTTATGACATTGACCTTTCTCTGCAGTATGGGAATGACCAGTCATTTGCCCAGGGGCTCCTTAGTTTAGAAATCAAGTGCAGCTTTCTGACAGAAAAAAATGGAAGCAAGGAGTGCTAAGGAACCTTGCTGATGAAGCACATTTAGGCAACAAATATGAATCATGCCAGGATCTGTCCTTTCTTCCCTGTTTCTTAAGCTTGATAGGACACCATACCTAGGAAAGTTTTGGCATGTTAGAATCTCCTCAGCCATAGGTACTTCTTCTCTAAGAGACTAACGGAGGTAGGGAGGTGTAAAAGATCCTTTTGGCTCTGTCAAAATTATGCGATAACAGTAATATTTGTGGCACAGGAGTATATATATATATATATATATATATTATTTGCAATTGGTTAACAAAATCAGGCTTTAGTGCATATTCATTTATTATTAAAATCATTAGTATTATTGAGTAAGAGCCTATCTAATTACTGAGGAAGTAGCAGAGAAATCTGGGTATATTATTAATCAAGAATAAATCACCTATACCTATGAAGTTTCTTTTTTCTTTGTTAAAATAAGGGCAACTTCAGCTGTGAAATGCTATAAAAGAGGGTATAACATAACCTGGGGTGTGAGGAAGGCAGCCCTTGGGACTGGGGTTTAGCCTAAAACCTGAAGGGTCAGCCGAGAAGTCTGTGAAGAAGTTAATTCTGAGCAGGGATTCCCATTTTGTCATTTTCATGTTTAGCCAGCACTATATTTAATTGGCTGGATAGAAATAGGGCAAAAATTGAAATGGGCCTCTATGCCTCTGTAATGAATTAAATAGTTTTCCATAGCATTAGCTGTAAATGACACTACTGAACTGACAATTTCTTTCTTGTTTGGGCTTCATTTAAACTTCTGAATGGTATTAAGAGGTTATTAGAGATTAATCTCCAATTAAGTATTCTGATAACCCAAGAAATTGTCAAAGGGTCCCTATGGCCATATTTCTTAGCATTAAAGAGATACTGAATTAATAATATTTTGCCATCTCTTCAGACCTTTAAACTCCTGTGACTGATGTCCAGTCATTTAGCCCATTTAAACAGAATGTCACACTGTGAGCCTTCCATTCTGAATAGGTCACTGTAGGCTACTGATCATTAGTGTTGAGTGTCCACTGCAGAAGCTGCAGCAGCCACTCAGCCCCTGTGTGTTAAGCAAATAAGTAGAAAATTGTTTTCTCTCAAATGGAAGAGTTGTGAAGATGATGCTATATGGTATAATTATTGTGACTAAAAATAATGTTATCCAGGCTCTATAGTGCTATGTAATGCTCCAGTTTACAGCCATGAAATCATGGTGGGATAGTGAGTGAGGCTTGTAGCACAGTTCCAAGACCCATCTGGAGTGCTGTGGACTGCACAGAAGAGAGTCCAGCATAGAGAGCAAGAGAAGCTGGGCAAGGTAGCTCTCACTTAGATGAGATTCTCATTCACCAAAGTGAGGTGAGTGTGCACTAACCAAGAATTTGTACTGAACATTTACAGTTTTTGAAGGAGTTACCTAAAAACAGTCTCCCTTACTTAGTTACACTGGAAAGCTAAGGGTCTCTTTTTCTCTTGGGCATATTCTTTTTTTTTTTTTTTTGGTATATTTACTATTTATTTGAAAAGTAGAAGGACAGAGAAAGGGAATGAGACAAAGATAGTGACCTTCCTCCATCCTCTGGTGCACTCTTCAAATGGCCACATCAGACAATTATCTAGGGGCCAGACAGAAACCAGGAGCCAGTAACTCCATCCTGGTCCCCTACTTGGGTGGCAGAGGCCCAAGTACTTGGGACATCTTCAGCATCTTCATCTTCATCTTCATCTTCAGCTGCATTATCGTGAAGCTGAATCAGAAGCAGCACTGATATGGGGTGCTAGCCTCGCAACTGGTGACTTCATACAGGTTCCATGTGTGTTTTTTTAAATGTACATAGTTAAGGGACTATGAAAAGAAATATTAGCACTTTAGAATTTTTTAAGGTAACTTTTGGTTTTCTTCACTATATTGCATGTAGAGGTTGTATATATTTTAGTAATAATAAGACTTGAAAAGGTGTAAAGTATGGGGCTTAACTACCAGCCATTTTTAAACTGGGAATTTCGAAGGGATAAAGATCTGGTCAAAAGGACACCTTTATTGGTTTGCATCAGATGATATTTGTAAATATCTCTTATCCTTGCCTCCTAGTATTTCTGTGTCGTTCTGCCAGGAAAGCCTCAATTTTATTTTGCTTTGGTAAACTATCTCCTACTCTCCCTTATCCACTTTTTCTGTAGTTTTGGTTCAACAGTCTGTGGAGATAAATTACTTTCCTGAGCAAAGGGAGGATGGACTGGTGATAAAAATATACTGATGAGACTGCCTTTTTAACATAAAGGAAAGTAAAGAAGTTCATGGAAAATGTGTACTGTGATTAAAAAGAAACTGCATGGATATCAGTATTTTTGCACTACAGTAGATTTATCTTCTAATTCTGTTGTTTCCCACAAATTTTTGAAGTTCCCTTATGCATCTGAATTTTAAGTGAAGAGACACAGTGTTGGTAAGTATTTGGCCCTGGAAAGTTAAAGAGGATGTCTCTTAACCTGGTCTTTTTTTTTTCTTTAAGATTTTATTTATTTTTTTAAGAGGTAGGGTTATATACAGAGAGAGGAAGAGAGAGAGAGAAAAGTCTTCCATCCTCTGGTTCACTCCCCAAATGGCCACAACGGCCATAGCTGTGCTGATCTGAAGCCAGCAGCCAGGAGCTTTCCCTAGGTCTGCTACACGAGTGAAGGGGCCCAAGTGCTTGGGCCATCCTCCTACTGCCATCCCAGGCCATAAGCAGAGAGCTGGATTGGAAGATGAGCAGCTGGGAAACGAATCACTGCTCATATAGGATGATGGCGCCGCAGTCAGAGGCTTAGCACACTACACCACACTGCCTGCCCCTGCCTCGTCTTCCTTACATTGCAGTCATCTTTAATTCTCTTCTTTCAAAGCTTTTGTTTATAAAGGGTCCCTTAATTTGTAAAACTGTTCTATTCTTATGTCCTTTCAATGTATTTAGTTTTAGGTAGGGTACTTTGGCTTGTAGTGTATGAACATTAACTAATACTAATCTATCAAAAACATTTATCCAATTGAGTAAATCAAAGAAATTATTGCTTGGCCAAAGACATTAGGAATAAAGTAAGTATATTTGATTATTTTGTAATGAAATATCAGGTGTTTGGGAGAGGGACTATTGAAAGAAATAATAGGAGGGGCTGGTGTTGTGATACAGCAGGTAAATCTGCCGCTGTGATCCTATGTGGGTGGCAATTTGTGCCCCAGCTGCCCCGCTTCTCATCCAGCTCCCTGATAATGGCAGAAGACAGTCTGAGTGGTTGGGTCCATGCCACTCATGTGGGAGACCTGGATGAAGCTCCTGACTTCTGGCTTTGGTCTGGCCCCTGCTTGGCCATTGTGGCCATCTGGGGAATGAGCCACCAGATGAAGGATGGATCTCTCTGTGTCTCCCTCTCTCTCTGTAACTCTGCCTTTCAAATAAATAAATATTTATTTTTAAAAAGGAATTTGAGGTCCTTGAATTTGAAAAGTCATTAGTTTTGGGTTGTGGAATTTGCTGTTTGATATAGACAAAGGTTTTAGAAAAAAATATTACTCAATTTCTAGTGTGCTTCCATTATACCTTGTCCCATGACATCTTTGATGGGTGTCAGTTATCTTATTGATAAAGTGCTGGAGGTGAATGCTGGGTAATATGAAGGCTGTGTTTAATTTTATCATCTTTTAGTTATGTATTTTTATTTAAGCCATAATGACTGTTTAGTTTTTCAATAAAGGGATGACAATAAAATGCATGTTTTAACATCAATATAAAAAGACAGTTGTGTACATAAAAATTGTCTTAAATATCTAAATTCTTTAATTTTAAGTTGGCTTTATGAGATACATAAGCCTTTAGAGAAGTACAGTGTTGTGGATGGCTTGATAAAGTTGAAGACCTGTTCGTAGTGGAAATGCAGATCCAATGTTTTTTGGTACAAATTTTGTTATGAGTGAAAGTGGCATATACAGGAAAATCACTTCTAATGAATTTGAAATATCAGCACTCTAATTTTAACAAAACTTTAAAGAGAGTAGTACCAGTTTAAGTTGGTGCTTGTCTAATAAAAGTAAATCCATTGTCAACTCAGCTTGAATCTGACAGTGTCAAAATATTGAAAGGATGTATTTTTCAACTTATACCAAAGTGGTTTTCAATCCTCTAAATTATTGTGTTATCACGACAGTTTTAAAAATATTTGCGTGTACCAACTATAGTACAGAGAAAAAAAGACTTAAAACTAAAAGTAAACTAAATGAATTATCGTAAACCAACATTCAGGTGACTGCTATTCATACTGAAAGACTCTTGGATAATGACCTACCCCGTAGTGTCCCTTCCTAGTCTTTCTATTACTACAGAACCATTGTCTTAAGACTTACTCTAGCCACTCTCCTCGTGTCAGCATATTTTTCCTTTAATGTTTGTTTATTTTCATTTGAATCAAAAGGCAGAAAAAACAGAGTTCATTACTAAAATACCCAAAACTTGTAGGTTCCAGGCTAAAACCAGGGACCAGGGACTCAGTCTGAATTTCCCCTGTCTGTGCCAAGGACTAAGTGCTTGAGCCATCATCTGCTGCCTTTCCAGTGTGTACATTAGTAGGAAACTGTATCAGAAGAAGTGGTACAGGAACCAGCACTCTGTTCTGGGATGCAAGTATTCTACACTGCATCTTTGTCTACATGACATGCTCTGCCCTATCACTTTGATTTTGCAATGTAATTGAACTTAATTTGGATACATAGATTTCTATGGTCCATATTTTATGGTTCCTGGCTTCTTTCACTCACATTTTATTTGGGAAATGCATCTGTTATTGTGGGATGCTATATTGCCGTCATTTGGAGCATATACCATTGAATATATGGATACACAACAATTGATCTGTTAAAATAGTAATGAGTAATAACTCTATTTGAAATGCTATATAATGCCTAAAATGGCTAAAGCCATTTTAGAGATTTATGATCATACCATTTCTTTTGTTACTTATTTTCATTTAACTAATTTATTCTTCCCCATCTAGAGTAACATATAAACTTCCTAGCCCTTAATTTGCAACTTTCAATAATCTAAACCTTAATCTAACCTCTGTATTGTATGTAATAATGTCATTCCCCGCGGCATTCATTATATATATATTAGTGTGATACGCACCGTTGCCTCATGGTAGGGGATGTTCTAGTACTCCTGTGCTTTTAGCTCATATTCTTTCTGCTGTAAGAGTATGCCTTAATTATTTACTGATAGAAGTCTCTTCATCACTCTGGATAGCTTTAAAGTCAACTGTTCCGAGAACATAAGTCCTAAACCCACCTCAAGCCTGCAAACAAAAACATGGCACAGAACTAATCAGCCTGTCTTTACTTTCCAACATGAATCCTCATGTGCCTTATAAAAATGGGCTATAGGAAAAAGTCACTTGAATCTGCTCTACTTTCATACCTTCATGCTTTTTCTTACATCAGTGCCTGACTGAACAAGGCCCAACTCATGCCTCTAAGACTTTATTGATCCTTTTTCTTTATTTCCTAAAAGAGCTGAGTTAATTCATCACTCCACTGTGCTACTCTAGTATTTTGTCCATACCTTATAGTGGATCCCAGTGGCATTTATTTCTAAATTGTTAGTCACATGTTCTTCTTCTGAGAGGCAAATCTCTTTATAACCCCACATGAAAATGATTTTTGCATATAATATGTGCCAGTTAATTGATAACTTACACATGAATAAATGTGTATATAATGCATGAATGCATACCATGTGTTCCATTTCATTAGTTATTCCTCCAATGGATTTAGAAATTCAGTTTTTATATAACAGACCACAGTTCAGGTCAATCATATTTTTGTTTTTCATGATAGTAGTGGGGAAAATGGCAGGACTTAATAAAAACCAGACACACTTCCAAAAACTTCTTTAGCCTGTGTTTTCTATGATTTCCACCAAAGCGTGACTAACAAATAGAATGGTGCTTTATTCTTTCCATTTGGGTTTTGCTTGTTAACCTGCAGTAGAAGTTATACTGTGCTGTGAAATTACTGAAAGCACTCACCTCCAAGCATTAGTGGACATAAGAATCAATTGGAAAAAAAGAAAAAAAAAAGGGTTGTTATTGTATGTTTAAGATCTGAAGTATTTGGTTCACTAAAGCAGTGTTGGAGCATTGGAGTAAGTATTTTTAGGTCTCTCCAGTAATTCTACTACAAAAGATTTTTCTGCTACCCTTAAAAATAATGTTTTCCATCTAGTTATGGGCCTAGAAATAGAGAAAAGTGTTAGGTACAGAAGTGAAGCCCAAATAATCAGATGCTAAGTACTGGAAAGCTGAATAGAGGCTGTCTTAGCAAGATGCGTATGACATGGTTAGATGCCAAAATGAAACTATATTTCTCTATCTAATAGCAACCCAAGAAGCAAAACTTCTAGCCAACAGCAGCGATGATAAGGAATCTGTCAATTGCTTTAAAAACCAATTAAGTATTGTTTAAGAAAAACAGTCAGAGGGAGAGTTTTAATTTAAATTAAAAGCATATGTTTTAGGGGCCAGTGCTATGGCGCAGCAGGTTAAAGCCCTGGCCTGAAGTGCTAGCATCCTGGCCGCTCCTCTTCAATCCAGCTCTCTGCTATCGCCTGGGAAAGCAGTAGAAGGTGGCCCAAGACCTTGGGCCCCTGCACTCATGTGGGAAACCCAGAAGAAGCTCCTAGCTCCTGGCTTCGGATGTGCATAGCTCTGGCCATTGTGGCCATCTGGGGAGTGAACCAGCGGATGGAAGACCTCTCTCTTTGTCTCTACCTCTCTCTGCAACTCTGTCTTTCAAATAAATAAATTAATGTTAAAAAAAAGCATATGTTGTCCTGAAAGGCATTTCTCTGGGCTAAAATCTACACCAAATCCTCCAAAATTCTTTCTAATAGTTCCTCTCTCTTTTGTGTCTCCCTGCCATTTTTTTTTTTTAAGTTTAAAACCTAAGATTATTATAATCCAGCAGCAGTGCCTTGAAGGAATGAATTTTATTTATTTTTGGGTAAGTTAGCTGGAAAATGTGTAGACAGATTTTTATAGACTCACAGGAATTTATTCATTTGTTTCAGAAATATTGTCCCACCAAATAGATGAGTAACTTGAGTGGTTTGGAAATGCCTTTTAACTTATTTGGAATAGGTGCTTGAGGCTTTTTTTTTTCACAGTCTCTCAAATTCATGATTTTGATGGACTCACTTGGCCAAACCAAAGAAACACAGAGACGTTGGCAAATTTGAGGTGACTTCTCAGACCCTCCCAGCTAAACGGAAGTATATCAAGTTCTTACAGTTATAAGCGGACTAGGCGATGGAATTTTTGTTATCTTTTTGTTTAGGTTTCTGTGTTGTTCCTTTCTAACTGGAGCCGTACCTGGCATTTTGGTTGGAACGTGTATGGTAATTTGGACAGAATGCATGTTAACACGGGGCTCGGCTCTAGTGCTGTAGATGTGAAGCTGTTAGAGAATTCTGGCTCTCTGATTCCATCCAGGAAGTCAGCCAAGACTGAAATCTTAATTGGAATATGTGAGTGCCTTCTGATTTTTATGGTATATCCAGAGAGATTATGTGACTAGCCAAGAAAGCATGTTTAGGATACATGTGTTTTAATTATAAAAATTACTTTCCATTGATCTTGTTTTAGTTATTTAAAACTCCAATACATAGCATATGTAGGTGGTAAATGTTTTAATTTGGGCATATATTACTGAGGTTTCCTGGTTTATCATTCATTAAATGCAGAAATGGTCTAAGAAAAATGTTTTGTGGTCATGATATAATTTATTATTATACACAGAAACTTTTTTTTAGTGGAGAAAAATCTGTTTATTTTCCTTATTTCTATTTCTGCCTCTAATTATTTAACTAGGAAGGGACATAGAGAGTGTCTGAATTCTCCTGTCCTTTGCTCCCAACTCCAAGCTGCAGTTTTTATAGTTATTTTTAAAGGTTTATTTGGAAATTAAATTTATTTTTACCAGTATCTGTGAAAAACAAAGTGCTAAGAGAGCAAAAGAGAAAGTAAAATAGAATGTGCAACCGATGATCTAACAGAAATATTCAGTGCAGAATTTCAGACAGGCACTAGAATCCTTAAGAACTTCTTAGAATGATTTTGGTTTAGATATGACTATAATGTACTCACTGTTCGACTCGCAAGTATATGTATATGGTAAATCAGAGTTCCTGTTAAAATACAAATTTGTACTCTTCTGAACTTAGTCATCATATTTGCATTAGCATAAAAAGAATGATGGTTACTGTTCCTTACCATGTCTCATGAAAATTTTTCTTTATAATCATGAATTTAAGCCCGAGCCCATTTTGCACAGGGTGACCTCAACCATGTATGACCCCTACCTTGGGGTGTACTGCTCACTTTTTTGTTTTTTAAAATAAGAGAAGGCTGAGACTTATTTTTGTATTGTGAGTGTAAGCTCATTTCTGCGCACAGATATTTCCTCTCTTTCTCTTTATGTCTCTACCCTACCTTAGAAAAGGACTGATGTAGGTGATAACCGTGACCTACTTTCTAGATTTGAAGCTGATTCTCTTGGAAATTTGCTAGTTTGATCTCTGATGAGCTAATCAAGTCTTATGTTATCAATCCAATAGGGCACACATGGAGTGGTAAAATTGTTTCCCCATATTATGTGTAAATTGGAATAAAAAGGTACTAGCACACTGTTAGCACAAATGCTTCTGGAGAGCTTTGTCCTGAAGAACCTGATCTCTTCCTAAGACATAGGGCCACAGTGAAAAGCATGGTACCTAACACACCGTTATCCAGTCACTATTTTGTAGGAAAATATACTCAAACTTTTGCAGTCCTAATGGGTAAGAGCAACAAGAAAACAGATCTGATTTTAAAAAACAAAAGGCATGGGTAAATGTATAGTCAGCAAATTTATGAAAGAAGTGTTCCAATTTCTTTAATGTGTGACACATATTACTTCTTGAATAGAATGAAGCACCCATGAAAGTAATTACTAGTTATTGGTATTATTATTAATTAGTTGAGAATATCAGTGGATTAACAGAGTTGCTGGCTATGTGGATCCTGAACCGTGATCAAAATTCATCATACTTTCTGGAATTTAGTGACAAGCACATTTAAAAGCCAGGTTGAAAATGGCAGCATCTGCGCTCATTCAGCACTGATGGATAAGAGCACCAAGATAGGAAATTTTGTTTCCTGGAAGTAAAATAACGATCTCTATGATTCTGTACTAGGGAAAATAGGAGCTTTAAAATGCACATAGTTTGCAGCTAATTAAACTGTATTATTAAAAATAACTATAAAAATTGTTTCTGTGAGAGAAGTACAGTTCTTTCCTGTTGATTCACTAGATACAATTACCTATTTGACTCAACTTCCTAAGTATTAAGAGCCTTTTAGAAAGCAAACTTCTGTTTACGTTAGGTAAGACTCAACAAATTACTTCTTTCCGTCCTCTAATCTAGAACAAACGTGTAAGTTCTATAATGGACTATTGTCATCAAAGACTTAGACTACGTACTAAACTTCAAAATCAAAAGAGGATTAGTAGTTGATAACTTCACTCATAATTGGGAAATTTTCTTCTTATACTACACAGAGAGTTCTGCTGTCATGCACCATATTCAGTTCCAAATATGGCTTCATTTTGCCAGGTCACATACTGTTAACAAGGGGCTTAGGGGAAAAATCAGGTTGGAGCACAATATTCGAATATTTTGTTATAAGTAGGCATTTGACTTAGCATTCGAGACACCTGCACACTCTATCAGAATGCATGTTTTCAGTGTTGGGCTGTGATCCTGACTCTAGCTTCCTGCTAGTGCAGGCTCTGGGTGGCAGCAGCAGTGGCTTAAGTGTCTGGGTTCCTGCCACCTGCATAGGAGACCTGGATTGAGTTTCTGGCTTCATCATCTTGCAGGAGTTGAGGAAGTGAGTCGACAGATAGGCTCCTGCTCTCTGTTTCTCCCTGTGTGTCTGCCTCTCCAACTAAAAAAAATAGTATTGTCATTATGTATTATTGACTTTTTGCTGCCATTTATTATTGCCCATCAGAAAGAAAAACTCTTGAAAATGGTAACACAGTTTTGCATATATGTATAAAACATATAAATATGGTGGTAAGCGTGGCACATAATCGCATCAAGCTTGAGGTTTGCTTGAGAAAGTTTTGTGTCACAGAGCTGCCATTTGTTATTGTGGATTTGTAGAAGGAAGTTGGGCTGATAGCCAAGGAAATGCTGTACAAATGAGAGTAGGTGTGGCTTCTAGCGCATCTTAAGCTTTGGTAGTTGGTATATGTATGAGATATGTATGTTTTGTAGTTGCCACAAAACTTGGCACAGCTGAATACCATTTTCACTTAGCATTTCATGTGATTGCAATTGGGTGTAAGTCAACATGATTTGCTTTACAGCCATGTTATTCCAAGTTGGTACAGTTGCACTGGAGCAAATTTTCATTTTCAAAACAAGCATTGTAACAGAAATGACTCAAGTGGAATATGTGAAAAGTTGTGTTGTAAAGAATAGCAAACCTTTCATGGCAAAATACAATTGCATACACTTTTTCTTGTGCTAAAATTTTCACGGGGCGCAGATTTGTCAGAATTGTATCCTTTGGGCTTCTTCAAGATTCCTTTATGGGCTGCTGGCTTGAAGGACAAAGATAATTGTCAGAATATAGTTATTCTCAAAAGATTTGTGTTTAATATTCTAATATTGTAGGGAGAGTAGTTAATTGAGCACATGATATGTGCCAGCAACTGCCGCATGTTCTCTGTACATCATGCCAAGTGGTACTCACTTTCAGCCTTCATTACTGGTGTTTCATTATGAAAGTGCTACTCAATTTCTGCTTGTGTAAAAATGGACATTTAAAGTATTCTCATGTGTCCATTTTTACAGAAGTGGAAACTACAGGTGGGAGTGTCATGTAACTAGTTAGTAGAAGTCTGATTATTTTAGTATGTTTACCCCATCTCTTTACCACCACTGACAGTAATTTGAAATTCTTGATGTAGAGATTAGAGGAAAGCCCAGACACTTCTGGTGAATCATAGATTGCCTACAGCTTCATGCTTGTTACCACATTTTCTGCCCTTTGTATCCTACTGTGACATTTTAGTTTGTCTTGCCAGAAAACTAAAGAGACTTCATGTAGAGATTTTAATTGTTATCTCTCCTGTAATTCAGGGCAAAGGATATCATGTGAGTCAAGGACCCAGTCCAAATAGGAATGAGAGGAAGAGGATGGTCAAATATTCAGTGTTAAGTATTGGCAAAGTTGTGATTTACTGGGGAATATTTTTGCTTTCTGTCTTTCTCTTTTTCCTTTCTTCCTTCTTCATTCCTTTCTTTCTTCTTTCTTTCTCTTTTCTCTCTCCCTTCTCCTCCTCTCCTTCTCCCCTCCCCTCCTCTCCTCCACTGCCATTTCCTCCCTTGCCCTCCCCTCCCCTCCCCGCCCCCCCCCCCTTTTTTTTTTAGGTGAGGAGGATAGATGGAGCAAGGGAGCACTTCAATTTGCTGGTTCACTCCTCAATGCACATACATAGGAGCCAGAAGCTCCATCTTGGTCTCTCACATGGGTAGCATGAACTCAACTACTTGAGTCATGACAGCTGCCCCCTGGAAACAGGAATCACAACTTAGAGTGAGATATGAGCACAAGTACTCTGATGGTGGGACTGATGTGAGACCTGGGGTTCTTCACTGGAGTTTAAGCTGTTAGGACAAATGCCCACCCTGAGAATCCTGCCTACTCTCCATCCCTTTAAGAAACTGATGAAAATTTCAAACTCTCTTTTATTGTATGAAGCCACTCCATCCATTCTCTCCTTTCTGTAACAAAGTTAGTTTGTGTTGTCTACTGAAGCATTGAAAGACTTTGGACTAGGGGACAGAGAAAGCAGATTTGAACAGAGAAGAGGCGGTGGCCCTGCCTGAGGGGCTCCCCTGGCCACCACTGAGGTTGCTAAGTTCAGCCATCAAGGCCTTCCTCTGCTCCTTTCAAGGCTTCTTCCTCCTCTTAGTGTAACCTTGGCTCTGCTCCCTCACATGGCACTTAAAAAATCACAGCAGTACTCAAAGGCCTGTCAGAGATGATAGAGCTTTATGTAGACCTGGAAGATGTAAGTAAACACTAGACGTACCATTAAATCTGAATTTCAGATAAGCGCTGATGTTTTCATCCAAAATTCGCATTCAGCCAGGCTTCCTGTACTGTCTGTGGCATCCCTACTTGATGAGCCGTGTGTTTTCAGAAGCGGCTGTCGTCCACTGCACACATGGGCAGCCTTCCTGGAAGCGCTGCCTTTTGTGCTGAGCCATTATAACCTTCTTAAATTAATTGATGAAAATAATTAGTTTTTATTTATTTTTTTTTGCTTCAGCTTCAATCGCAGGAGGATTAATATCCCTAGAGAGGAACTGTGTGTTTCTGGAACTATGACCTGGCCTCCATAGCGGAGATAAAGGCAGGGTTTCACAGGCTTAGAGTTCCTCTTCTCAAAGATAGATATGAACATTCTTAAAATGTACATTTGTGAAGGCCTATTTGTGTGTGGAATATAAGGTTCCATATCATTTGACTCTTTTCTTTCTCTGTCTTGTCAGCAGCACACTTTTGCTCATATTTTTTGGAACAAATAAAGAATGAAGTCTCAACGTGTGGCACCCAGAACAAGAGAAAATTTTCAAACCATCTCGGATTTAGCTAAACCTGTTCCTCCTAAATGTCTCTTTTTGAGACTTTTCAAACTTGGCCTTCAAAAATATGCATTACATAATGAACTTCAGAGAACTGACTCTAACTCTATGGCATTTATTCATATGATAAAGCCCACAAAGCTATCTTTAATTATTACTGTATAGGATATCCCGTTATCTTTAATTATCACTACCGAATGGTTGCAAAATCAAATAGTGCTGGCAATCAAGAGTCATTATACAATAGCATGATTGCATCTGTTCATATTAACAGATAAGCACTGAGAATCAAAACAGTGTCTGATTTAACCACTAAAACTGTCTGAACAAAATATTGTATCTAGCGCTCTTAATATCTTGCAGTGACTTTGATCTGATTAAAGTCCAAAGAAACATAACCACAGATGCAAATGTTCTGGTGTTTCTGAAATTAATATTGCTGAATTTCGCTGGACTGAATTGCTGGAATCCTAGTGAAGCAGAAGTGATTATAGTCACAGTACAAACTTATGATAGGAGGATATCTAAATCTCTGAGGCCGCAGGTGCAGGATTACAGCAAAACCCCACTGAAACATTCAGTGTTCTGTCTAAATACCCCAGTACAAAATTAATTAGGCAGTTGATCACATAATAAAGCTATGATGGATGATCTAATGGAAACTAGCATCTCAGAGTCAACAACAAACTTGATTCTCTTATTAGATGCAGCTGATTTTCAGTTCTGCCATTTTCAAGATTGTGTGCATAATGGCAGATGAAAAAAAGAAGGGGGGTTCTATTTTGAAAATGAGAACTCAGTTACAGTATTTATCTCTGTTGGAAACTATAATATGTAAGCAATGTAGAATTTGTAGATAGACATATCTGCAAGTAATTCTCTAAGATACTTGGCTGAAAGGCACATCAAAGACCAGGGAAATAATGAGACAGGCTCCAGCTGTTGGATTCCTACAGCTTTTGATTTGTGCTCTACTAGAAACTCCAGGTTTTGATCCTGTGTTGATTATTTCCATGGTACTGAAGTTGATTTGTGCATTATTTAAAAACAGACAGTAGGTAGCAAACAAGGAAGAGTTTGCAAACTACATCCTAAAGGACATTTTGTCTCTGTCTTGTCATGTTTTTGCATTCCATTTTGGGTGCTCTGTTGTTGTGCATGGCTACCTGTGGGGGAACATAGATTAAGGATGGAAAAGCTGCAGAATTGTGCTAATCAACGGTTTTAAACAAAAATCAGGATGAGATTGCACCTGAAGTGACCATGAGATGCTGAAACTAGAGGCTGTAAGAGTGCCACGTGTTCATTGTTGCTTTTCAATTTTGTGAAACAGTGGAAACGAGAGGGTCAGGACAAAGGAATATTTACTCAAAACCAAAACTTGGCAGGTAGAAATTACTAAAAACGAATCAGTGCTGGGCACCCCTTTTTGTGACCTATGATTTCAGGAAGCCCTTGCTTAAAAGGCAGCCTGGGGGCCGGCTCAGTGGCACAATAGGTTAATCCTCCGCTTGTGACGCCAGCATCCCATATGCGCCCCGGCTGCCTCTCTTCCAATCCAGCTCTCTGCTATGGCCTGGGAAAGCAGTGGAGGATGGCCCAAGTCCTTGGGCCCCTGCACCCAACTGGGAGACCCAAAAGCAGCTCCTGGCTCCTGGCTTCGGATCGGTGCAGCTCCGGCCCTTGTGGCCATTTAGGAAGTGAACCAACAGAAGGAAGACCTTTCTCTCTGTCTCTCCCTCTCACTGTCTGTAACTCTACCTGTCAAATAAATAAATAAAATCTTTAAAAAAAAATGCAGCCTGTTTTCAGAACTGATCATTTCATGTTTCCCTAAATATTTTTTACTTCCTAATTATAAAATAATAGGATGTTTTGCAAATTCAGTAATATGATTTTTGGGAGAAACTTGCTGCAAACTCTTCTTATGTTCTGATGATAATAGAGCCAAACAGGTGAAGAACCCATGCTTTCTGTTACCATCTGAGTTTTTGATGAACTGTAATTCTTTCTCAGTCCTCTATGAGCCAAGTGATGCTAAGAAAGCATTGCTTTGTCATCTGCCGTTTCATGTGAGTCCAGGATTCTACCAGGTGAGCTGTGGTTGGGTGTTGTTGCCCATAAGGAGGAAACCCAGCTGGTAAATGAACTTCTTGATTGGGTTGTTTCCTAACTCCTGTCATGATTTGTTGTTGTTGATGTTGTTACTTCCTTTTTTCGTTCTAGCTTTCCTAATCTTGTCACTTTGTGCACGGATATGTAAACAACACATATATGCATATTCATAAAAAAATTTAGAACACCTGCCCAGTGCTAACTGATCTACTTACTGACTCAGAGAGATCAGTAATCTATGCACAGTTCTGAGTTTCTTGAAAGCTGTTGTTTGATAAAATATTGATCTGCCTCCTCTTATTCAATAGTCACCACTTCCCCTCATATCTTCCTTTACATTTAGGTTGTCAGTACATAGTACTTTATCACTTCCCTCATAAAACACCACGTGAAAATCATAATAAAACAAGGCATTCAAAGTTTTCCAGACAAAATTTGAAGTAAATTCTGGAACATTAAACTTGTAAGGGATTTAATAGAAAATTATTTGTACCAAGAAGTGGGTATAAATGCAGATTAGCTTATATATATTTTAAAGATTTATTTATTAATTTGAAAGTCAGAGTTACACATAGAAGGAGAGGCAGAGAGAGAGGTTTTCCCATCCGCTGGTTCACTCCCCAACTGCCCCATTTGGCCACAATGGCCAGAGCTGTGCTGATCTGAAGCCAGGAGCTTGTTCTGGGTCTCCCGCGTGGGTTCTGGGGCCCAAGTACTCAGGCCATCCTCCACTGCTTTCCCAGGTCATAGCAGAGAGCTGGGTCAGAAGTGGAGCAGCCGGGACTGGAATTGGCGCCCATATGGGATACCAGCACTGCAGGTGGGAGTTTTACCTACTACACCATAGCACAGGCCCCAGATTACTTTATATTAAAAATCTTTCAACCAAGAAGGTGGAAGATCTGGGACTGAAACCCATGTGAAACTGGGAAAAGAAATAAACTTGAACAATTACCCAAAATGGAGTGGAGAAACTCTCTCTGAAAAGTGAATCTGCCCTGATTAATCAATGCAAAATGTATTTAGGGAATTTAAACAAATAAATAATTGTATAAATTGGGTAAATTTAGAGGGAAAATTTTAAAAGCAAGGTAGAGCAAAGAAAGACTCTCTCTCACAATCTGAGAAGGAAATCTCTCATTTTTTTGTGCATATGTTCTTGGGATGTATTTGTGTAGGGGTGTGTACGTAGTCTTAGGACAGACTAGGTAAGACTGCCATGACAAATGCCCAGATTTCAGCATCTAACAGAAAATGGCTGCTTCCTGGTTTCCATCATACAATAAATGCAAATTGGCAGGAACTCTGCTTCCCAAGTTACTTAAAGCTCCAGTCTGTTGGAAGCTCCACCATGATATAGATAAATTATTTTAAACACATGGCCTCCTGGTTTCCTGTGGTGAAGGAAGATAAGGCAGAAGGCTCATAAAGGATATTGATAAGAAGCAGGCATATAAGTGTCTTATATTACTTCTGCCATATGGTTGCAAATTTACTGCAGAATAAATTGATAAATATAGTCTTCCTGAATGTCCAGGAGGAGTAAAGTGAAGGGAGGAAAAAAATCTGGAGGAACATTGGCTTGAATCTGCCTTTTGCACACTTTGTTTGGAATGAAACTTAAGTCCTTATGTTTTATAGCTTTTATTTGCATTAATGAATTATGAGTACAAGCTTCCAGTGTGTTCAGAATGTTTCATCATGTTGATATCCCATCCTTCACGTGATGTATTTCTTACTGTTGGACGTCAAAATTCCAGAAGGTTTTTAAGTTTAAATGTGAAAGTGATAACCAGGAGTGTGGCTTTTCTGTCACAAAGATCTGCATTTGAACCTTTGACCTTTTACATTCCAGTTAAATAAATGCAGGAAGTCTCTCTAAACAACTGGCACACAGATTTAATTATAAAACAGAGTCAATCACATATACTTTCTTTCCTGCATAGTAAAGAATTAAGGAATTAAGGATCAATTAAAGAATTAAAGGAATTAAGATGACAGAAACACCTAATATATAGATTGTTCTTAGGAGGGTCAGCTCAGAATAACTGAAAGGACTGGTAGTATTTGTGATGAAAGTGATGGCCATTTATTTGGTTGTTTTTTTTTTTTTTTTTTCTAACTTGTGTCTAAAACTATTCATGCATCTTTCTCATATATGAAGAGAGGCATAGAAGTTGAGGCTGAAATTTCTTTCCCGAAGAACAACAAATATGAGGCTAATAGGAAATTTTGCCAAATGTAATCCCAAACAGAAGGACTATCTATGATGCCAGTGTAGCCCAACACATTTTTTTGGATTAACTCAAATTTGAAAGGAACCTGAGTGGTTTCTAAAGTGTAGAAGAGTGTCATCTTTATATTTTGTGTTCACACTCTGCTGTTGCTGCACAGCTAGCCGTGTAAGAGGAGAAAATGTGCTACCAGCTGGTGCTTTAAAACAAACAGATAAACAATCCCTGAATCACCAAGATACACCTATAAAGATGTTCACCACAGCAGTGATTATAACAAAATCATGGCTATAGTCTATGGAACGTGGGCTAAACAGAGTACAATCCAAGTAATGCAAATGGCAAATATAGCTTGTATCTCATTCATTGTAGAATATTTTGTATGTTTTTTTTGCATCCTTGATTCTTCTACCTTCTTTTGTATTAAGTGAATATTTTCTAGTATCGTTCCTGTACGTCCTCAACAAAATGGGCTATGGTCGATCTCTGTGGATTTTAGCTGTTTTAATAAATGTATAGTAGTGTCTCATTATAGTTTAAATTTGCATATCTCTTGAGAATAATTACAAAGAAATTTTCATATACCTACACCATTTTATGTATTTTCTTGAGTGTGGCATCTGTTATTAATTTTCATCTCTTATTGTATTAAGCTGTTTGTTTCTGATTAAGTTTTAGAAGTTGTTTATATATTTTTGGATGAAAGAAGTTTATCAAACATACAACTTGTGAATATTTTCTCCAGGATAAATTTTTCTTTCTAACTCTCCTAACCGTGTTTACTAAGAACAAGTTTTTTCTTTGTTTTTGATATATATTTTATTTTTGTCTCATTTTGTGAATCATGCCTTTGATAACATAACCAGGAGTTAGCTGCCTAACCTGAGACCACAGTATTTTTTTTTCTGTGTATTTGGCCAAAATGTTACAGTGTTAGACTATATTTATGTCTATGGTGTTTTTAATTTTTGCATAAGTATATAGAGTGAAGCATAAACTGAAGTGCATTTCTTTTTGGTTATAGGTTTTACAAATAACACTTTTTTAAAAAAAAGATTTATTTATTTGAAAGGCAGTTACAGAGAAGGAGAGGCAGCAGCAAAAAGTCTTCTATCTGCTGATTAACACCCCACAAGGCCACAACGGCTCGGGCTGGGCCAGGCTGAAGCCAGGAGCTTCATCTGTGTCTCCCATGTGGGTGCAGGGGCCCAAGCACTTGGGCTCTCTTCTGCTGCTTTCCCAGGTACATTAGGAGGGAGCTGTATCAGAAGTGTAGTAGCTGGAACTCAAATGGAAGCCCATATGGGATGTTGGCAATCCAGACAGCAGCTTAACCTGCTATATCACAGTGTCGGCCCCTTCTATGCACTTTTGCTGAAGCAGTTTTTCATTTGTGTGCTTGCGTTTCTGGATACTCCATTTTGTTCCATTTCTATATATGTCTGTCTTGATGCTTATACCATCTTGTCTGTTCTGTTGATTTATAGTAAGTCTTGAAATCAGCAATTGTTAGTCCTGTGCTTTTTTTCCTTCTTTCTAAAAGTTGTTTTGATTATTCTGGCTCCTTTGTCTTCCCCTTTGAGTTCTGAAGAAAGTTTGTGAGTTTCTCTTTAAAAACACTGATGATATATTGTTTGAAATTTTGCTCCAACTACCATCTGTCTGTCTATCTATCTACACAGACATATTGTTTTCCCAGGAAGTAGCAGTTATTTAATATCACATACCATTTTATTCATGACAAAGATGATAAAGTGAGAAAAGAATGATATATTATTATGTAATGGGTATAATTCAATGAAAATTACATTCATTCAATTATATTTTACATATATATACATGAAATAGTATGACATGCATACATTTTTGTACTAGGCACACATGCGCATATTTGACAGATCACAATCTTGTATGAAAGAAATATCACACACATCTATGTGAGAAATTCTACATATATAGGACCAATGTCACATATGAGAGAAAGCATGTGATATTTGCCTTTCTGTAATTGACATAGTACACTTAGCATAATGATCTGCAGTCTCATTTTTTGTTGCACATGTCAAGATTTCATCCTTTCTATGACTAATATTCCATTATACTTGTATAATACATTTTCAGTATCCTGTCATTCATTGATAGACATAAACGTTGATTCCATTTCTTTGCTCATGTGAGTAGGATTGTAATAAACACAGAGGAACAGGTTCCTCTGTTGCGTGCTGACTTTATTTCCTTTGGATGTATTCCTAGAAGTGGAGTACCTGGGCAAAATGGTAGATCTGTTTTCAGTTTTTTGAAGACTCTCCATACTGTTGTTTTTGTGATAGCTCCAATTATTTGCATTCCCACCAGCAATGCATTAAGTTTTGCTTTTTGTGGAAATCATTCTGTCTTTCATAGTAACCATTGAATGGGGATACTTTAGAAAGCATATGGAAAGCAGAATATAAAGATACAATTATTATGGTACAAAAAACTGGAGTCTATGCATATGAGGGTTCTACATAAGTTGATGAAAAATACATATTATTAAAAACTATACATGAATTTCCATATTGATTAGAAGTTGAAATAAAATGAAGCTTGTATTATAGAATGAACCTTATTTGGCCATGATGTATAATTCTTTTTATAAATTTTTAAGCTTTATTTTCTGAAATTTTATTTAGAATTTTTTCATGTTTATTTGTTAGTGATATTGGTCTGAAGTTTCTTATAATGTATCTATCTACTTTTGATGTCAAGATAGTTTTCCAAAATAAGTTGAAAATTGTCTTCCTTCAATGATTTCTGGAAGAATTTTTATGGAATTTGTTACTATTTTTCCTTAAATTTTTCAGTTCCCTAGTTATCAAAGACAGAAACACCAACTTCAGTTTCTTTAATGAATATAAGACTATTTGTTTACCTGTTTCTCCTGTAGTAAAGTTTGATATTTTGTATTGTTCAAGAAATCTGCCCTAGGCCTTTCGGTTTTCAAATTTATTGGCATATTTGCTTATTATGGTTTAAATGTCAGAATGTATGTTGTTATTCATTCAATATATTGGAGCTGCTTCTATTTTATTATATTTATTGGAAAGGTCTGTTGTGATTACTGATCGTGTAAAATAACCTGTTTGTTTAATTTTTTCTTTGTTTAATATTTTCTATTTTACTGATTTCTGCCTTGATTTTTATTGTGTAATTTCATACAATTATTTTAGGTTTATTTTTTCTTCATTTTCTAGTTTTCTTCAGTTAAAAGTTGATCTGCTGTGGCCAGGGAGTGCAGTGGAGGATGGCCCAAGTCCTTGGGCCCTGCACCCCATGGGAGACCAGAAGTACATGGCTCCTGCCATCAGATCGGCGCGGTGCGCTGGTTGCAGCACACCGGCTGCGGCGGCCATTGGAGGGTGAACCAACGGCAAAGGAAGACCTTTCTCTCTGTCTCTCTCTCTCACTGTCCACTCCTGCCTGTCAAAAAAAAAAAAAAAAAAAAAAAAATTTGATTTTATTTACATAAGTTCATTTTATTTAAGTCATTTATTTAAGACCATTCATCTTTTAAAATATAAGTGTTTATTGGTCTACAAAGGAAATTCCAACTTATTTAATATGGTTCACTTTCATTTCTACTTAGGTTAAAGAATTTCGCAATTTTCCTTTTTATATATGCTTCAACATATCAATTATGTAAAGGTATATTATTTGTTTCCTCATATCCAAAGATTATCTGAAATATTTCTGTTATTTTTATTCCATTCAAGTTAGAGTTTTATTTATATGACTGATTTTTATTATATGACTGAGTATTTTTGAATTTGAGAATATTTGGATCTTTTTTCAAGATTTATTTATTTAATTAAGGTTAGAGCTAAAAAAAAAAGTGAGGGAGGGATAGAAGTTTAGAATCTTCACTTTGGATTTATTTATTTGTGCTTATTCTGTAAATTTTTCATATATTTTGAGATTTTATTATTAGGTACATGACATTTATAATAACTGTGCCTTAGTGAATTGAAACTTTATCACTCTCTGGAGAAAAATTACTAGTAATGGTCATTACTCTGAAGCATAATTCACATGATACTTAACTCAGCTTTCTTCTGTTATAGAATTGTGCAACCTTACCAATTCTTTCCCTTAGATTTGTATCTTTTTATAATTATATCTTTATACTTGAAGTATCTTGTATGTATCATGTAGTTGAATCTTGCTATTGTTTCTAATTCAAGCTCTCAGTCTCATGTATTTTTTTAAAGATTTATTGTTTATTTGAAAGTCAGAATTACAGAGAGAGATGGAGAAACAGAGAGAGAGGGAGATTTTCCATCCACTGGTTCACCTATCAGATTGCTGCAATGACTAAAGCTGGGCCAGGCCAAAGCCAAGAGCCAGAAGCTTCTTCAGTTCTTCCACACGGGTGGCAGGGACCGAAAACACTTGGGTACCTTCTACTCTTATCCCAATCCATTAACAAAGAGCTGGATCAGAAGTGAAATAGCCAGGAGATGACTTGGTACCCACATGGGATTCTGGCATCATAGGTGACAGTATTACCCACTGTACCACAATGTTGGCCCCCAGTCTCATACTTTTAATTTGACATTTATACCATTTAAATTTAATGTGATTATTGAGATGTCTGTATTTACCCATCATCATTCTCTCTATATTTTATATTATCTGTCATTTGTTTATATTTTTCTGTTTCTTCGGTCAAATATTATGTTAACTCGTATGTAACTCATTATATAATACAGAGCATTATATTTCAAGTTAATCTTCTTTATGGATCTGTTAGCTAAAACTCTTATTTTAGTAGTTACTCCAAGATGTACAAGTGTTACTAAAATGCAAACTTATCACAGTGTAGAAGTATCACTTATTTGCTGTCTGAAGGATTCATTTCAATATTTTTGTTGTGCTTATCTACCAATAATTAATTATTTTAGCTTAGTGTACCTGAAAATTTGAATTTTATTTTTAATTTTCAAAGATATTATAAATGAATGTAGGATTCTACATTATTGACTTTTTAGTACTTTATGATTACTGCTCAATCACCTTCTTGTATACTTTTTTCCCTAGTAAGAAATCGGCTGTCATTGTTGTATTTTTTCCTCTGTATATAAGGTTATCTTTTAAAACTTTGTTACTGACTCTTAGCAATTTGTTTGTGATTTACTTTGTAGCTTTTTTTTTTTTTTCATGGCTCAAGTTTAGAGTTTCCTTGTGCTTCTTGGATCTAAATATTGAAAGTTGTCATCTAATTTCAAAGAATTGGGGTTTCACATTTGAAATACTTCTCCCTCCAATCACTTTCCACACATCGTTATGTCAGTGATCACTGAAGTTCTTTAGCTGTAAGAAGAATATTACTTTCGATTTTTTTCACCTTATTTTTCATTGCTGTGTCTCCAGCAAGTCATTCTGCATTTCTTTTTAAATGTCTGTTCTGTCATGACAAGGCCTGATGTACTTTTTATGTAATGCTTTATAATTTTTATATGTGCATTTAAGTTGGATTTTTTTATATATTCCATGTGTCTACTTAAATTTTTGAACATATGGAAGACAATCATAAAACCTTTTTTTAACATCCATCTCTGTGAATGATAACATCTGGGTCAGTTTAAGGTCAGTTCAGTTAATTAATTTGACTCCTGTACATGAGCTCAACCTAAAAGCTTCCTTTATATAATTTTTTTTTTTGTAGACAGTTTTGTCTGGTTGAAAGATATTCTGAACTCTATCTTGTTGAGTACTGAATAGTTTTGTATTGTGCTGCAGTGCATATTAGAGTGCTTTGTTCTTTAAAATATTTTTATTCCAATAGCTTTTGCTATAAAAATTTGCTAGGTAGACCGGAGACTAGAGCTCTGCTTATTCCTTGGGATTATTATTGTATATCATGTGGCAACAGCCTTTTGCCTGCTCTACTTCGTGTTTCATAATTCGTGGAAACACCATGATTGTCAGTAATTGTGGTGCATTTTTTTCAGTTGGTTCTTTCTCCAGCTTTGGGAGTTTCCTTGGATGTGTTCACAAATTAGTTTTCTGCTGAATTCTTAAGAGTAATTTCCTTGGCTGGTGCCGCAGCTCACTAGGCTAATCCTCCGCCTTGTGGCGCCAGCACACCGGGTTCTAGTCCCGGTCGGGGCGCCGGATTCTGTCCCAGTTGCCCCTCTTCCAGGCCAGCTCTCTGCTGTGGCCCAGGAAGGCAGTGGAGGATGGCCCAAGTGTTTGAGCCCTGCACCCCATGGGAGACCAGGAGAAGCACCTGGCTCCTGACTTCGGATCAGTGTGGTGCACCGGCCGCAGCGTGCCGGCCACGACGGCCATTGGAGGGTGAACCAACGGCAAAGGAAGACCTTTCTCTCTGTCTCTCTCTCTCACTGTCTACTCTGCCTGTCAAAATAATAATAATAATAATAATAATTTCCTATGGACTCTGGAATCGTCTCTGTGTACTTCTCTTTTCTCTCTAGTACTATGTCCTGCAAATTCTGGTAACAACTTCAGCTAGCTCAGAATCTCAGCCCTCTCTCTCCAACTCAGGAAGTCCTCTGAGCCTTTTCCGTGCCCCCACCATCTTGTGTTTCAGCCTACCCTCTCTCTGAAGGCATTGAGAGGATTAGTTATAAGCATCCCCTCATTTGTTGCCCATTGCTCAAAGATTATTGATCTTTTTTCCTGAGAACCAACTTCTGGACAATGTTCTGTATATTTTATTAATTTTTTCCTTGTTTCAGCAGATCACATCTATTCAATGTTTCTCACAAGTAAAAATTATTCATTGCTTTTGTTTAGATAGCAAACCATGAGAATGTTTTGGCAAAAAATTAAAACAACATAAACTAATACATGTTATGCTGTAATAGTTTGTAATATGAAACTACTCAGAAATAATGTTTGTGAATATCCTTCAAGACTATTTTCAATCCATTTATAGAAAGCTGTCTTCATTTAGAATGATGTATTTCATGTGTGCGATATAAATATAAGTAGTGTCAAAGGGAAGAAGCTTCAGCAAAAAAATTCCTGCTGAATCCTTGATCGTTGGCTTTTGCCCTCTGGAACTGTGAGAATATAAATATTGTTTTAAAAATACTCACATACCAACATAAAAACACTTCTTTCACTGCATCTTGGTCAGCAACCTGCTTTTTCATGCAGTGATTGGAGAGCCATTGCCACTTCTCTACGTAGATCTCTACCTGAGTTTGGCAGAGTATCTCCCAATGTTGATGACACAGGTTCTTTTTAGTCCTTCCCACATGAAGGCTTGAATAGTATTCTTCATTTCTTTATCAAAAGCATGGATACCATGAGTGTTCTTGTTCAGACCTTTTTGTGTGCTTGTCCAAATATTTCTCTCACATAGTCACCAATGAGTAGAATACTATGGTTAGGAATCAGCACATTTAACTTGATACACATAAGATTAACTCTGTACTAAGTAAGGGGTTCAACAAATAGTATAAAAAGAACCCTGAAAACTGTTTCTCAACAGTTGAGACAAGGACGATTAATTAAAAAAAAAAAAGAATCAGCATATTTAACATTTTGTAGTAATGTCACATTGTCCTTTTAACATTTCTTTGCAATGGGGTTGAATATATATATATATATATATATATGTATATTATATATTACAGGCAGAGTGGATAGTGAGAGAGAGAAAGAGAGACAGAGAAAGGTCTTCCTTTTTCCGTTGGTTGGTTCACCCCCTCAATGGCCTCTGCGGCAGGTGCACCACGCTGATCCGAAGCCAGGAGCCAGGTACTTCTCCTGGTCTCCCATGCTTGTGTGGGCCCAAGGACTTGGGCCATCCTCCACTGCCTTCCCGGCCACAGCAGAGAGCTGGACTGGAAGAGGAGCAACCAGGACAGAATCCGGCGCCCTGACCGGGACTAGAACCGTTTTGCCAGCGCCACAGGTGGAGGATTAGCCTAGTGAGCCGTGGCACCGGCCTGGGGTTGAATATATTGTAGAAGCTCTTTCCTGTTTTCTTTTTAGCTCTTCTCATACAATTTTTAAAATTTTGTCAAATCACGTGATTGACCAGTCTTTTACTACTGCTGTATTTTTTATTTTCCCAACCACTGACAAGGATAGTCAATTATATTTCCATCCCTTACTGATTTATGAATATTTGAGCATATGAATATTATGTAAGTATGTAGTGTGCAGTATTTAGCTTTTGTAATCATCCAGATGTTGAAATTTTGAGGGGAAAATGTCTGCAGCTTATGTATTTGTGTCATTGGTCCACTCACCATTCACCTGTGTCTTTTTGTGTGGAACAATCGCAGTTACCACCTTGGCAAATCCAGGGAACTCACCTTCTCCTAGTTCCATGCACAAGTACACTTCAGGATATGTGTGCACATAAATATGTTTTATCCTGAGAGTTAGAAAGAGAGGTAAAGAGGTATATACTAACTAAGTGACAGAAAGAGTGAGAGAGAGGAGAGAGAGTCCCTCTCCACCTGGTTCACCACCCAGATAGTTGAGATGGCCATGGCTGAGCCAGGCTGAAATAGGGAGCAAGAGAAGCAAACCAGGTCTTCCATGCGAGTGGCAGGAGCTCAGTTACATGACCCACCACCAGGGTCTGCATTAACAGGAAGCCGGAGTCAGAATACGAAAGTGGGTATTAACTCTGAGCCTTTAAATTAAATCTTGCACATGGTATGCAAATGTCTTAAACAGCAGGCCAACACCTAACCCTAGGTTTTATGTTATTTTATGTGATTACTCTTATCATCTATATTTCACCTTAACAAAAAGCTTAATCTTAACTCTCATTGCATGGATCTTCTAGATGGAAATTAGATTTTGTGGTTAATCTGGTAATTTGGATTAATACAAGGGTTGTTTTAGTGAGGATTTGAAATGTGACACAGTAAACTCTGAAGATCTAATTATGTTTTGTATTTTTCTTTTGTAAATGGCAGGGGTAAGGCCATGGATAGGTATATACACTCTTAATACATGTACATAGGGTTTGGTAACAGAAATTGTGCTCCTAAGGATATAAGACAGACGGGGCTCTTTATCAACTAAGAAATACAAATCTGTTTTAATTTCCTTTTTAACCACCAATTGTGAGTTTATACAATGTTTCAGTCAACAGGATTGAGACAGATGTCACTATAGAGGTGAGACCATCAGTTGTTCAGGTCATGGTTGTTAAATGAAGATGAAATAACTATGTTTTAATTTCTTTGCAAGTACATGGTAAATATTATATGATTTTTTTCAGTTATTTTTCTCACTCTCTGTGATCCCAGCCTCTGGTGTGAATATTTCAGTGAGCTCCCTGAAAGTAATCTTTCTTCATTCATTTTCTTACTTTTTTTTAAGATTTTTTTTTATTTATTTGAAAAGCTGAGTTAGAAGGAGAGACAGAAAGAGAAGATACTCCATCTGCTGGTTCACTCCCCAAATGGCCTCAATGTCAGGGCTGGGGCAGAAGCTTCCCCAGGTGTCTCCCACATGGGTTCAGGGGCCCATGCACTTGTGCCACCTTCTACTGCTTTCCCAGGCCATTACCAGAGAGCTGGATCAGAAGTGGAGCAGCCTGGACTCGAACTAGCACCCATGTGGGATGCCAGTGTCTGAGGTGGAGGCTTAATCTGCTATGCCACAATTTCCTTGTGGGAATATTCCACTTATTCTTTGTCAGGAAGAACTGGCAAGGCCCATAGTAGAGAATGTGGATTTCTGCAGTGGTGAACAGTAGAGTCAGCAACTCATTCTCAGTCCCATTTGTACTGTCCAAGCATGGAATACAGAAAAAAACCTTTGGAAGCACCAGAAGCAATATTTTGATTATGTCCTGAAAGTCATGTAGAAGTTAAAAGTAAAATCCAAGCCAATTTCTGTTTAATCACAGTCTTCTTCCACTCTTCCAACAAATGGTGGATAATGAATATAACAGTCATTTCTACAGAAATCATCTGTGGCATCCCAAACAGAAGATTATAACTTCAGCTGGAAATTGAACAGCAGGACAGTTGAAGGCTTAAAAACAAAACAAAACAAAAAAATCTCATTTAGTTTCAAGTGATATGTTATCATAAACAGAGAGGGTAGGGGCCAGAAAATTAAGAAATTAGCAACATGAGCAGAATTGTGTCCCAACAGAAGATTTGACTTGTCATTAGAAGAAGTCCCAGAGGGAATTTGTGTATCAGAACATGAGCTGGAAGGTATATGTGACTGGCTTTGTCCAGAAAACACTGACAGATTTATCTACAGGATCACGATAGGAGAGTTAAAACTGTCAAATTAAAACAGAACAGATGAAAACTTCCTTTTGCTTCACACTAGAAGGGTTAGGTTTTGCCTGATTTTCCTTAAGCTTCTTAAAACTGTGGCATGTACGATACAGAACAATGTAGGAGCTATTATTCTAGTCTTTCAGTCTTAGGGAATCAGAAACAGGCTGCTCCTCTCTGAGTTCTGTGCTCCTTTACAGGTGTGTAGTTTAATACAGCTCCTGCTCTCCTGACACTGCCTAAGATCCTCCAAAGACACTGTCACCTATTAAGTCCAACTGTGGATCAGGGAGCAAAGCTAAGAAGTAAACTCATACATAAACAGAACACAGCATCATCTACTTAAAGATAGAAATAGTAAGGAACAATGTTGCATGAAGCAGCAATCCTTCTGCAGTTGCCAAACACTTCTCTGCGACTTTTCTGTGTTTTTCCAACAATTTCCGTATTTTCTTTTGCATGAAATGACACAGACCTGCAATTTCTCGCCCCTTTTGTTCAAATTGTGTGTCATTTTCCAGTGTCACCAGCACTGTCGGTCTTACAGCTGTATCAATGTATGTATCCATATGTATATACACATGGGGGAAAATATGAACACTGTTCTGCTAGCAACTCTGTTGTCTATCTTGAATGGAAGACACAATAGATATTATTTTTAAAATATATTTTCAAAGCATGAGGGTGAAAACAAGATATACAAGAACTATTTCACGACACAAGAATTCCTCCTATCCCCACTCATTCAAAGGTACAGTTACTATAAAATAGAAATAATCAAAAGTAATGAGTGAGAATAGGGCTGCATTCTCACATCACTCCCTGTGCTTCTTAAGCCAAGAATGCACTAGGCATTCTTTCTCATTCCTAGTGGAAAACCAGATTCATATCTGACTACTATAGGCACTAGAATCTTAGGAAAAATGAGATGAACTTTGGTACTTTACAAAAAAATCTGATGATGATTACACAGTCCTATAGAGGAGTGAGACTGACAGAGTGAATCCTCCGGCTTGCCAGCATCATGTGAACAGAATTCATATATTTCCTAACTCTGTTTATTTGCATACGAAAGTCATGAGAATTGCAAATTGTTGGGCTATACCTTTGTCTTGTAGCTTGAACTGTGAGTTAATCAGCTCAGTTTCAGGTTACTATTTCTTCACTGAAACATTCACATTTAACAAACTTTATACTAATAAAGTGAGTCTTGCCTTATGTAACATACTCTGGTTTATTGTTTCATCACTCATTCAGATTTATAAAATGAACAGTTTGCATGGTAGATATGCAGAGAAGTGCCCGGATTTAGAAGTTGGTGTAGATAGGACTCTACTCTTGAGCAAGTTTTTTGGAGAAGACAGCCGTGTAAATAATTATAGAATGATTTAAAAATCAAACTACATATAGAAGGGAGCGCTGTGAAGGCAGGAAGAAACCAGTTAGTTCTGCTTCAAGTGGTCCCGAAAGGCTCCACAGAGGAGGTATCATCTTTGATGGATCTTGAAAGATAAGCAGAAATCTGAAAAATAAAGATTTTAGATCAAAGGACATTCCAGGAGGAAAGAACCCTTGGATGTATAGTGAGAACACACCCTTTTGTGAACTGATGGGTGACTGAACATTCAGGATGTGATTTAAAACACTGCCAGTGGGGTTATTGTTCTTTCATTTAGAAATTCCCACTCCTTTCTGTTGCCTAAATAAGATTATTAAATAAATCAATCAGGATAGAACAGAACCTGAACTGGAAATTAAAGAATACACTCATACTAATCAAAAGACACTTTAAAAATATGTAAATGGACATTTTTCTCTGGAAAACTGACTCAGGTCAGTATGTAATCAAGTGAAATATATGTTACAGTTGACACAAGTAATGACACCGTGAGCATGTCTAAGTAGACAGTATTTGAAAATCAGCCTGTTTAGCTTTGAGCTGAATCTGATGTTATTGTGTCACTTTGGGAAAAGCTGATGGAAAAGAGCAGCTTCATTTTTGCTAATGCAAAAGGCATTCATTTCTGAGGACCTCGTGTTCATGAGCACTTCCTGGGTACGCATCTAGGACACAGGCTCTCAATGGCAGAGGGACAGTATTAAAATTCTCACTATTCCCTCTTCACACTATTCAGTTACATTTCTATTAAAAACAACAGAAGCAAAATGAGCAAGCATCTTCTACTACCACATTGGTCAGTGCCCCCAAAGGAAAGTCATCTGCGCCCCTCTTTGTACTGGCTGACCATTGTCATCTTTGTGGTCCATGAACATCTGGTGAGTATAGATACAAGAAATAGGATGTTCCAAGAGCAAAGAACCTTTGAAAAGATGCTGAGGTGCCCTCAAAATTATCATGTAGTATGTATTAGAAAGGCAACAAGAAATGCCTCTAGACTTGGTTGTGCTGAGTGTGCCAGGTAGTTTTGTCTTCCTGCTCTAAAGCTATGTACTTCTCTATAGTTATGATACATAACAGTTCCATGGTTCTTGCCTTTTTTATCTTATCTCTGACACTAATAAATTTATCCAATATTTTTATCTTTTCCTGTCATTTCAATCTATAGCGCTTTGCTTGTCTTAAACTTGTGAGACTTCTAGTCAATTCAGTTCTGTGATACAGATACCTGATAGGGGAAGAATTGCAAATTCAAATTCCTTCTATTTCTTCCATCTTTGGATACCTTAAATGGCAATAGTGTGTTTGATTCCACTGATGGCATTTGAATGAACTTGATTGAGACAATCAAGGCAAAAATTCATTATGGAAGTCTATCACTTCTACTTTGGCATCTAATCAGCTCCTTCCTACTCCTCTTAGCTTTATCCTGCAGAGTTATACT
Source organism: Oryctolagus cuniculus (assembly GCF_051225735.1). Taxonomy (NCBI): domain Eukaryota; kingdom Metazoa; phylum Chordata; class Mammalia; order Lagomorpha; family Leporidae; genus Oryctolagus; species Oryctolagus cuniculus. The sequence continues at coordinate 54,387,382 of NC_142872.1, forward strand.
TCCCTTATGGTGCACATCAAAAACCCTACCAAAGTTCACAGTATGGCAGTCTTTCTACCAAATTTACTTGGTTTTTCAGTCTCAATCTGTATCACTTATTCCCTGTTCAATTTTATTTTTATTTTTTTGCACACATATTTTTTAGAGGATAGCGTTTGTTCATAGTTAATGAAGAGATTGCACACATAGATAAGTTCTTTTTTGAAAACTTTTTCTAGAAGGGATTTGTCCTTTGATCTTTGCTAAATTCCTTCTATTTGCTTCTCGCTGGTAACATCTGGTTGCCAGTCATCACCTCACTTAAGCTGCTGTTTTCTCTCTCACCTGGGCTTCTTCATTCATTGATGTCACCTGTGGGAATCTGTGTTTGTAATCCTTGGTGTCAAATTATACCAGAAAGCAAGCTAGGATTTACTTTCGGAAAACCAGATCTAAATAGGCAATTTTTCCTAGAACTCATTACACAGTGCCTAGTCTATTAACTTAGTGCAGTCTTGCTTCACACCAGTGTTTTTTAACTTAAGTGTGCATTAGCATCACTTGGAGATCTTGGTAAACAGATTGTTGTCCCCATCCTATAGTTTTTGTAATTATTGGTTCTAGATTGAAGCCACAGAATTTGCATTTCCAATAATTTTGCAGTTGGTACTGACTGGGTGACCCTACTTAAAGAGAGGTCCTTCAGTTTATCATTGAAATGAGACTGCTTACTCCGTGTTACTCTCAAGGTTGCTCTGAGTTCCAAATGTTTGTAAGATGGCTTCACTAAATATAAAGTGTGTTTCCTGTATTAGAACTTAAGTTCCATGACAGCTGGACCCTGGCTATCTATCTTGCTCATTTTAATGTTTCTTATTCCTGTTGTCTAGTGGGTATTTTTGAAATTTTGTTTTGTAAACAGATGAATAAAAGATAAATAAAACTAAAGAAATAGACATCTAGTCTTTCACAATGCATTTTAGTTTAAGAAAATAACTTGTAAGGAGTGTCTGTGCTTCTCTGATGGATTCAGCATGTTAGTCATGCCTGTGTTGAGAACACAAGAGGAAGCAGTGTATCATTCACAGAGAGCGCTCATTGTAATAGCTCCTCCTCTGGATAGGGAGAGTTTCCATATAAACATTTAAAGCAGTGTAATCACCATCCAGAGACCGAATCCTCTGCCCTGACAGTTGGAAAATGACTCTCTGTGCTGACAGCCCCACAGGATGGAAAACTCATTAGCTCTGCGACTACTGTGTAATGTTGCTAAGCTTAAATGACTGCACCCATAAATAGTGGGAAAAAGTGAGACTGTGTAATCCGTATTACTCTTAAATTATTATGTGGAATCAACTTCCACCCTCCCAGAGAATCCCTGTGGTATGAGTCAGCGGTTGATCGAAGTTTAGTTTTTATTGTTGTCCATACTTATTAACCCCAACTCATTTTCCATTGCCTTACACTTTCTCTTTTTTTTCAACCTTCTGTTTTGCTTGCCCGCATTTCCTTATCCTTTTACTTTTCCTTGTAGCTTTTCACAGATCCACTGTTATTCCTCTGTCCTCACTCCTCCTCCTTAATGTATTCTCCAACTGACATGCAAACATTAGTAATCACTACTCTTGCCTTTTCATCTTTCTGAAGATACTCTACTATCTACTATAATTCACCCTAAAGCTTTTCAAACTATTTTCTGTACAAATGCTCCTTGACTTACAATGGAGTGAAATCCTGATAAGCCCATCATAGATTGAAATGTCCTGTGTTGAAAGTGGATGTAACCACCTAAATATCCTAGCTTAGCCGTACAGCACGCTGTAGAGTGTGGGTAAGTGGTTTCCCTTCATGATCACAGGACAGAGTTGGAGCTGTGTTTTCTGCTCCACAGCATTGGGAAGGAGTATCACACGTTTCATTGTCCAAGGTAAAAATCAAAATGCAAAGTTTAAAGTACAGTTGTTGCTGAATGCAGCTTTGCACCACTGATTGTATCAAAATTATGAACTGAGCTATCATAAAAAGTTGGGTGCTGTCTGTACACGATGCAACGCCCCTACTCTCATGCTGCCTCGCCACTCACATGTTATTTCTCTTCCTGTGACCGAAAAATATTTTTGGTTAAAATGATTACTTTAAATTTCCTGTAATAGTTGAAATGATCATTTTTCCATTCTATTACTGTTTATAGCCATTGTCTATATTCTCACGAACCTAGGGACTTTTTGATTTCTACTTGTTAAATTTCTTAGTTGGTGAAGTATTAAGCCTTATGATTGTAATATAAATTTAAAGTATGTTATCCACAAAACTACAAAAAGAAAGAAAGGGAGAAGGAAGGAGCATTTAAAGGAGGGTGGGAGGGAAGAAGGAAGGGAATATCATTGTCTTCTTAGAATTGTATCTACAAATCAGATTGAATATGTCAAAAACATTAAAATTAAAAAAATATTTTAAAATAAAATCCCCCATGCCCAAATGCCAGTCACTTCTGTATTAGAAACCCAAGGAGCACTTTTCAGGCCTCATTGTATCTGATTTCTTACCACTTTGTGTACAGTTGACCACACCTTTTTTTTAAGGTTTATTTTATTTATTTTAAAGACAGAATTACAGAGAAAAGTAGAGCCAGAGTGAGAAATCTTCCATCCGCTGGTTCACTCCCCAAATAACCACAACAGCCAGAGCTGAGCTGATCTGAAGCCAGAAGCCAGGAGTTTCTTTGAGTTCTCCCACGTGGGTGCAGGGGCCCAAGGACTTGGGCCATCTTCTACTACTTTCCCAGGCCATAGCAGAGAGCTGCATCGGAAGTGGAGCAGCCAGGACTCAAACTGGCTCCCTTATGGAGCCGGGGCTTTAACCTGCTGGCCACAGCGCAGACCCCCCCCACCTCTTTCTTGAAGACTCATCTTCTGACTTGCCTCATGCACCTATCTAATCACTACTTCTCAGTCCCTTTCAATAGTTACTCTCTGCCACACTCCTGAATATCAGTTACTTTTTTCTCTCTGTACAGGCTTTCCTTAAGTGATCTTCCACACCCATGACTTCATGTCATCCCAGTGGTGATAATTACCATTTTCTTTTTTTTTTAAGTTTTTTTTTTTTTAATTTATTTTTTTGAAAGGCAGAGTTACAGAGAGGCAGAGGCAGAGGCAGGGCAGGAGGGATCTCCCTCCACTGGTTCATTCCCCAGATTGCTGCAACAGCCAGAACTGCGCAGATCCAAAGCCAGGAGCCAGGAGCTTCTTCCGGGCCTCCTATGTGGGTGCAGGGGCCCAAGGACTTGGGAGATCTTCTACTGCTTTCCCGGGCCACAGCAGAGAGCTGGATCAGAAGGGAAGTAGCTGGGACTAGAACAGGCGCCCACATGGGATGCTGGCTCTTCAGGCCTGGGTGTTAACCTGCTGCACCATAGCGCCGGCCCTGATAATTACCATTTTCTATCATTAAGACATACTTCTCTTTTTTTTTTTTTTTCATCTTTGAATGTATTTTATTTTATTTTATTTTATTTTTTTTTTATCTTTTATTTAATGAATATAAATTTCCAAAGTACGACTCATGGGTTACAATGGCTTCCCCCCCCATACCGTCCCTCCCACCAACAACCCTCCCCTTTCCCACTCCCTCTCCCCTTCCATTCACATCAAGATTCATTTTCGATTATCTTAATATACAGAAGATCAGCTTAGTATACCTTAAGTAAGGATTTCAACAGTTTGCTCCCACACAGAAACATAAAGTGAAAAATAATAGATGATTTTTTTTAAATGATGATGAAATCAGATCAGACCTATTGTCATGTTTAATCCCAGTGAGAGTCAAGTTGGGAATTGAAAATTTCTTTCTTTTTTTTTTTTTTTTTTTTTTTTTTTTTTTTACAGAAGATCAGTTTAGTGTACATTAAGTAAAGATTTCAGTCGTTTGCACCCCCATAGAAACACAAAGTGAAATATACTGTTTGAGTACTCGTTATAGCATTAAGCCTCAGTGTACAGCACGTTAAGGACCGAGATCCTACATGAGGAGTAAGTGCACAGTGACTCCTGTTGTTGACTTTACCAATTGACACTCCTGTTTATGGCATCAGTAATCTCCCTATGCACCAGTTATGAGTTTCCAAGGCTATGGAAGCCCCTTGAGTTCTCCGACTCTTATCTTGTTTAGACACGGTCATAGTCAAAGTGGAGGTTCTCTCCTCCCTTCAGAGAAAGGCACCTCCCTCTTTGAAGACCTGTTCTTTCCACTGGGATCTCACTCACAGAGATCTTTTTGCCAGAGTGTCTTGGCTTTCCATGCCTGAAATACTCTCATGGGCTTTTCAGCCAGATCCGAGTGCCTTTAGGGCTGATTCTGAGGCCAGAGTGCTATTTAGGACATCCGCCATTCTATGAGTCTGCTGAGTATCTCACTTCCCATGTTGGATCACTCTCCCCTTTATTTATTCTATCGGTTGGTGTTAGCAGATACTAGACTTGTTTATGTGCTCCCTTTGACTCTTAGTCCTTTCATTATGATCAATTGTGAACTGAAATTGATCACTTGGAGTAGTGAGATGGCATTGGCACATGCCACCTTGATGGGATTGAATTGGAATCCCCTGGTATGTTTCCAACTCTACCAATTGGGGCAAGTCAGCCCGAGCATGTCCCAAATTATACATCTCTTCCCTCTCTTATTCCCACTCTTACGTTTAACAGGGATCACATTTCGGTTAATTTTCAACACTTAAGAATAACTGTGTGATAATTACAGAATTAAACCAGTCATATTAAGTAGAACAGACAAAAAAAAATACTATGAGGGATAATGTATTAAGTTGTCCATTAGCAGTCAGAGCTATGCTGATCAAGTCACCATTTCTCATAGTGTCCATTTCACTTCAGGAGGTTTCCTTTTTGGTGTTGAGTCAGTTGTCACCGATCAGGGAGAACATATGGTATTTGTCCCTTTGGGACTGGCTTACTTCACTCAGCATGATGTGTTCCAGATTCCTCCATTTTGTTGCAAATGACTCCGGAGGCATCACAATACCAGACTTCAGGACATACTACAGGGCAGTTGTAATCAAAACAGCATGGTACTGGTACAGAAACAGATGGATAGACCAATGGAACAGAATTGAAACACCAGAAATCAACCCAAACATCTAAAGCCAACTTATATTTGATCAAGGATCTAAAACTAATTCCTGGAGCAAGGACAGTCTATTCAATAAATGGTGCTGGGAAAACTGGATTTCCACGTGCAGAATCATGAAGCAAGACCCCTACCTTACACCTTACACAAAAATCCACTCAACGTGGATTAAAGACCTAAATCTTCGTCCTGACACCATTAAGTTATTAGAGAACATTGGAGAAACCCTTCAAGATATTGGCACAGGCAAAGAATTTCTGGAAAAGACCCGGGAGGCACAGACAGTCAAAGCCAAAATCAACTATTGGGATTGCATCAAATTGAGAAGTTTCTGTACTGCAAAAGAAACAGTCAGGAGAGTGAAGAGACAACCGACAGAATGGGAAAAAATATTTGCAAACTATGCAACAGATAAAGGGTTAATAACCAGAATCTACAAAGAGATCAAGAAACTCCACAAAAACAAAACCAACAACCCACTTAAGAGATGGGCCAAGGACTTCAATAGACATTTTTCAAAAGAGGAAATCCAAATGGCCAACAGGCACATGAAAAAATGTTCAAGGTCACTAGCAATCAGGGAAATGCAAATCAAAACCACAATGAGGTTTCACCTCACCCCGGTTAGAATGGCTCACATACAGAAATCTACCAACAACAGATGCTGGCGAGGATGTGGGGAAAAAGGGACACTAACCCACTGTTGGTGGGAATGCAAACTGGTCAAGCCACTATGGAAATCAGTCTGGAGATTCCTCAGAAACCTGAATATAACCCTACCATTCGACCCAGCCATCCCACTCCTTGGAATTTACCCAAAGGAGTTTAAATTGATAAACAAAAAAGCGGTCTGCACCCTAATGTTTATTGCAGCACAATTCACAATAGCCAAGACCTGGAACCAACCTAAATGCCCATCAACGGTAGACTGGATAAAGAAATTATGGGATATGTATTCTTTAGAGTACTATACCGCAGTAAGAGACATACTTCTCTTTTGAGAGAGACTCCTATGAATCCACGGCCTCACTGACATCTCTGCAGGAATGTGCCTCATGTATTTCACATTTAAGCACCGGAAATCTTACTTTTGCATTCCAACCTATGCGCCCTTCTAAGACCTGACATTTTCATTCTGTAACCTGCTTTATCTGACCCACAAATTCATAATGACATCTACCTACAAAATATCCATTCCTCCCCAGTAGTAGCACTTCCTCCCCAGTCTTATTCATGGTCATCTCTTTTTTTTTCCTAGACTTTTCTTGAACTTTTCTACATGCATCCTTCTTAGATACTTCATGACTTCTGTCCCCAACTCTGCTTCTGTTTTTTTTTATATAAACTAAATATTTATTTATATTTCTCCAAACTTTTCAATAGTTGCCCATCAAACTTGGAATAGTATCTGAAAAAAGAAACAGCAGCCACCTGGGAAAGTCGTAGTATGATCAGCAAACCCTGATGGATTATTCCAACTTGCCTTTGTGATTTTTGACTTGCTCTTCACCCAAAACAGAGTTTTAAAAAATACCTCTACTGTAAAATTCTTTTTTTCCTCTTTACTCTTAATCGTGCTGGCCATCTACCTGAAATTGGAGTTCTCCTGAATTCATTCTGATGATTCCCATCTGTCTGCAACCCTCAGTTTAAATACCCTTCCTTTAAGGGGGCCTTCCCAGATCTTTCAATCTAAATTAAACTCCATTGCTAACTTCTGAGTGCGCATCCATTTCATTGTAGCACTTACCATGATTTGTAATCCTGCGTCTACATGATGTTTATTTTATGTTATCACCTATTGGAAGCCTTATAAATGGGACAGTCTTCATTATTTTTCTTTCTCTTTTTGATCAGTGTGTCATGAAACTGTAGGTTGGTGCCAAATAGATATTGAACCCATCCTAAATGCATGTTGAATGAACAGTTATCTTCAACATTTCTTCTACACAAGGTTTCCCCCTTTTTCTGATCTGCATTTTCTACTTCTGTCTTCCTTTTTTCTTTTCTGCATTGCTTCATAACAAACTGGATTTGACATTTAAATCTAAAAATTCCTACCTGCTTATCTACAGAGTTCAGTGCTATTCAAAATAAGATAACTAGTTTAAATCAAATACAGAAATATGTATATATATTCAATAGAAGATTAGTGTTTCTCATCATTTCATTTGCCTTTTCTTATTTTTTTAAAATTTGCTTCTGGCTATGTAATACCTAAATTATTTGAAAAAGAGATATTTCCTGGAAGACCAAGATATATATTTATGTTTAAAATATCCAGTACTCTCTATACTGACTCATTCAATCATTCACTTAATCATTCGTTTAAATAATCAATTATTTATTGAGATCCTACTGTGTATTTTGCACTTAGATAATTTAAATCCTGGATCCCCCACTTACTTACTGGGTTATCTTGACAAATTAATTATTCATCCCTAGGTTACTTTAAATCCTAAAATGGATAAAAAATTTAACTGATCAATTAGAATATTATGAGAAACAAATGAGTTATTATGTGCACGAAGAGCACATAAGAAACTATATAAAAGTATTAGCTGGCATGATTTTTAACACCAGTGTTAGTCAATCATTATTTTTTTCAGGCTTTGGGACATATAATGTTGAACAAATAAAAATGTTTTTTTTTTTTTGCAGCACTCTAGCTGTGCCCTTTGACCAAACCTGGTTTGCTGCCCAAACTTTGTTGTAAATAAACTGGAACAAAGCTAGCCTCGCCCTATCTTCATGTGATGTTGACAGTTGCTTTCGTACTGCAAAGGCAAAATGAGTAGTTAGTCGTTACAGTAATTGTATGCCCTGCAAAGCAGAAAATATTTACTATTTTTCACTTTGCAGAAAAAAAATCCATTGGCTTCTGTTTTAGGGCTGATAGATGGTTGCTTTAGGAGACAGCCCAGACAGTAGAAGTTGCAGTGGTCATCTCTTTTTTTTCCCTAGACTTTCCTTGAACTTTTCTACATGCATCCTTCTTAGATACTTCATGCCTTCTGTCCCCAACTCTGCTTCTGGTTTTTTTTTTTTTTTTGATATAAACTAAATATTTATTTATATTTCTCCAAACTTTTCAATAATTGCCCATCAAACTTGGAATAGAATCTGAAAAAAGAAACAGCAGCCACCTGGGAAAGTCGTGGAGATTTGACTTAAACTCTACTACCTACCTTCTTCTTGCCTAGGTTTTTTAGCAGGCATCCCTTACCTTCCTCAGATATTAGTTTTCCGGATTTGTAGATCTTCTCAGTGTCTAGCTCAATATGTTCTTCTAGGGCTAAGTAGTAAATTGTATATGAAGTATATGGTAATACGGGAATTCAAAAGATTTTTAAGAGTTCGGCATTGTAGAGCATTGGGGTAAGCCTCAGGCTCTGACCCTGCTATCCTGTTTCAGGGATCTGGATCCAATCCCGGCTGTTCTGTTTCTGATCCAGCTCCCCATTTATGTGCCTTGGAAGCACAGGGTGATGGAACAAGTGTAGGGATTGGAGTCTCTAGCTTGCTAAATATTGGTTTCTCACTTTGGTTTGCTCGCTTGCCAGCCTTAAGGCCATGACAGGCCTCATTCTGGACTGGGAAGGAGGCAGGTGGGGTCCTTGAGAACAAAGAAAGTAAGCTCCCCTGGAATTTATGGCCCAATGCTTCCCTCCAGTGACTCCTCCTTCATCCACTTTGTGTGGCCTTCCGGCCACATAACGTATATAGCCTATACATTTAAATGAGCCAATGAACATGTTAGGTTCCAATACCTTGCCATAGAAAGAGCGAGAAGGTAACCTACCTAGGAGATGACCTGCACCCTTGCAAGTGTGAGGCTATAAAAACTTCTCTTATGCAAACGAAGGGGCTTTTTGCCTGTGAGCTGCTAAAGGGCAGTGTGCTGGTAGGGGGTCCCAGCCGGCAGGTAACAAATAAACCTCTGCTTCTGCATCCACAACTGTGCCTTGTGCATTGATTGGGAAATTTGGACACAACACAAGTACTTGGGCTCCTGTCACCTCTCTGAGAGACCTGTCTGGGATTCTTGGCTCCTGGCTTCAGCCTGACACAGTCGTAACCACTCCAGCAATTTGGGGAGTGAGCTGGAGGATAGAAGATCTCTTTCTCTCTGTGTCACTCAGCCTTTTTAAATCTTTAAAATTAAAAGAATTTAAGTGTTTGGAAATCATGGTGCAATAAAGATTTTCCTCTTTTAGAGAATAAAGGCCTTATTTTGTATTGACGTTGTAAGAATTATTAATTATTACAACTGTGCAGGTACCTAAAACCATTTCAGATCAGAAGTCAAAGTAATCATTGTTCATAACAAATTAACATGCAATGGAAGAAAATAAATCCTTATTGTGCTAAATTCAAAGAAAATATTTAAGGTACACTTTTCCACGTCTCATTCTTGTACTGTTTCTGTTTTGGTTTGAATTTGTCATAGTTAACCTGTAGCTTTAAACTCTTTATATGCTAATGTCTTTCCACATCTCATTATGTATCCAAGGTGCTTCAAGTGCAAAAATCGACTGAAAATATTGTGCAAACTAAATTACTTAGAAAGGAGACCAATTTTTCACTATAAGAGGGAAATAATTTGTTTTGTTTTTTTAAGGTGCCTCTTTAATAATAGCTTAAAACAATAAATCTAGGCAGATTTGTTTTTTCACAGTAGTTAACCAGTCAGTGATGTTGCCTACAAAATTCCAATTTAAAAAATGACCTTTTAAAGATGCCATACAAAATTAAATTTTAATGAGCGATAATAAATGGTGATACTTTTCACAGGAGGGAACACAAAGCTTGCCTGGAGCCGTTGCTCCATGCCATCCACTTTAATGCTCTTATTGTATCTTCCCTTTCATTAATTTCAAGGAAAGATGATGGGAGTGCATCAACTTTGAAGAACCCCAAATAGTTTGAATATTGTGCTTACCAAAGGCTAGCTTCATAGCTGCGTAATTGCACAGGTGGACTGCCATTGCGGTAGTGGGGATTCTTTTGTACACTGCTGCTCCATCCATCTTCAGTGACAGTTTAAGATATTTATGCATTTCTTTGATCATGGGGCTGATTGAAAAATTCTCATCTCTGAGGTGAAAAAAAAGTATGATTTGTACCAGATGGGAATTCTATTACAGTTCTGTATCAAAAGGAGGAGGGTTTTCACACTGGCCAGCTTTTAGGAGGAAAACATTTGGCAACCAATTGCATTGAGTCTAGGAGAAAAAAGCATAGGGAGAAGGGGTAAAACAAGTTCACTGGACCATGTAACCTGCAACTGACTTGATGTCTTCCTTAACAAAACAGGAAAGGTCCTCAACCCTTCTTAGGCCAAGATTAATAATAATCTTAGGCCACTCAAGTTCATTGTTCCATTGACTTCCTGAGAACCATTTATGATAAATATGCAATAATCATGACAAACATAATTATTAATTTATTGTTTCTAGTTTGAATTTCAGGAAAGTGTGAAGCTTTCTTATTTTTATGAGAACTCTTTTTCTATCCCTTGTGCCCTGAGGATCCTATTAACAGAGAGCTGAGCAATTCGGTTTCATAGGAAATAAATTATGCCTCTGTTTGTAAAATATCAGTACTGAAGGACTGCAAAGATTAGAAATCCGTTTGAACCTCCATCACTTGATGTTTTTCCTTGATGTGTAGAGCTTCTGGTGTTCACGTAAAACAACACGTCCCTCTGAAAGTTCAGAGCCGAGTCCCCTTGAAAGAACACAGGCCAGGGCTGTGAGGGGCTTGCAGAATGAAGCAAGGTTCCATTCCTTAGAAGCTGTGGGGAATACAGGGTGGGCACGTGACTGAGCTTCCCCCCTCTATTTAAAAATGGTTAGCAAATTGCAGTTTCCAAGAAATAGGAGGTGATTTCTCATTTTCTTCACGGAGGGTCTGAGGATGCATTGACACTCTTACTTACTAAAGACTCTTGGTACCACTCTAGTAATCCACTGTTATAACCTAATTGTCTCAGAATCAGGCTTTTCACATAAGTGTGTTTTTGTCTTAAGTACAGTTATTGGCTCTCCTTGCATTATTTTTCCCTGTCAGTGTATGATAGAAGGAAGTGCCTGTGCCAACTTATATTTTACTGCTATTTTATAGTCACTTTTGCCCAATGGCTAAAGAGCTCGGGTGTCTTTGCCAGCAGTGACTTGAAACTCTAATAGCAGTGGGGCTCCAGGAGGATGCCTGAGTTTGATTTAAGTAAAATTGCAATTAGAAAAAGAGGCGACTCTCCTGTTAACACACTTCAGTCTTTCTTCCCATAATTCCGTTAAATTGCAGTAGATACCAAAACATTTTTCTCCAACTTTTTACTTTTCAAAGTATTTTAAATAAATGCAATCCCTTTCTTGGACACACAAGCTTGGATTTTTTTTTTTTAACGTTTCATTCTCTTTTCATTAGAATGACAGAGAAAGATCTGTCATCTGCTGGTTCACTCTTCAAATGACAGCAATAGACAGGTCTGGGTTAGGCCAAAGCCAAGAGCCAGGAAATCCATCCTGGTCCTTCATATGAGTGACAGGAATCCAAGTACTCAGGCCATCATCTGCTTGATCAGAAGTGTGATGCAACCAGGACTCAACCTGGCACTCCAATAGGGGATGCAGGGGTCCTTAGTGGCAATTTAACCCACCGCACCCGAATGCTTGTCCCTGGATTCTTAAAATTAATGCGTTAAATCTGAGAATTTGACTCAACTGTTTCTCCCTTGTCTTTCCATCATTTTGTAACATCAAGATATTTGCTTAATGTGAAATTTCCAGTAGCCATGTGGCTTAGTCCATGCTGAATTTGGCTGCCTGATTGTTTCTTCTAAAATAAGGTAGACATATTTAGAGATGAGATGATTAAAGGAAAAAAGTAAATTTGGACTTGGAGGGAACTGACCTAAGTGAATAACAGGCAGAGAAAATTGGTGTGTGTATTCTTTTGAAATGTATTTAAAGATTTTTTTAAAAAAGTATGCTAAAATGAAATATAGGTCCAAACGCTGCATTTAACTCAAAATCTAAAGACAGATGGATTTGGATGAAAAAAAAGGAGCAGTCTAGGTTTTCTGAACAGATCTGTCCTGATTCACTTTGGTCTACAACTGGTAAAGTGGATGGTTAATGATAGCAAACATTACAGCAATTTTCAACAACTTGTCAAAGATTAAAAAAAAAAAAAAACAAAGCTGCCATTCAGCAGCATATTTGAATTATATCCTGGATTAAATGATATAATTGGTATGTAAGCACACAGTAAGCTTTTCATACGTTTTCTTTTTTTAGAAATGGCAAGTGACTGAAGGCCAGAGGTACCAGAGGAGAGGTCAGGGTAAGTCACGTCAGATTTATTTCTTGCTTTTGCAGTATGTGGAATCCATGGTCTAAAACTCATTCAGGAACTCTCAGGTAAATTAGACAAACTGGGTCTTTCACAGGGAAATGAAATGTGTGCTCTAGCTGTGCCACGTAGCAATGTTTAAGAGTACCTGATCTTCTGAGTTCCGTGTTTCCTGTGTGCACCCATCATCGTGTTCCATATGGTTGAAGTGGATCATGGCCAAAGTGGCAAGAGAGACGCTGGTGCATCCCTGTTTTATAACTGAGTCTCGTGTTTCTTTATAGTCACTTTCTTTTAAAATCTGGTAAGGCAAAGCTATGCTTCAAATCACAAGAGAGTATCAGTTGAGCCTCTAGTTAAACTGAGGTACAGAAGGTTTTAGCCTGGCATTGATTATAATGTAAGTGTGTTGTTACATTTGAACATCGTTTGCTTATTGCTTTCTTATGAACCTGAAATGCATTTGTTTTTATATTATGTAAATTATATAAAAGTATATAAAATGACAAAAACATCATGTTATGGATGACTTTGCTTTTCTGTGGTACGTGGTGCTTATCAGGTGTCATAGAGAGACATTTGGGCTTATGTTCCTCAAATGGAAAGAATAAGCCCAAAAAGTTTGAAAACTTTTCCTGAATCATAATGAATACAAACAAGTAAGAGAGTCTGAGTACATAACGTTTTCATATATAATAAATAAAACTAAGAACTCATATTTAAAAAATGTGTAAGAGAAAAGAAATAGGGAGAGAGGGGAAAAGAAATGAGAGAGGAAGGAAAGATGGGAAGGAGGGAGGGAGGAAAAAGTATAGTAGTATCATAGACTCGTCTGAATTATTTGTGCAGAATGTAGTCTGTGAAGCATGTTAAGTCTGTGTGGTTTCTGTTATAAAATATTAGAAATGGATAGCTTGTAAATATCACAAGTTTACCTCTCACCATCCTGGATTCTGGGAAGTACCAAGATAAGGTGCCAGTATCTTTGATGTCTGGGAGGGCTTTCCTTCTTTGTAGAGGGCTCCTTCCCCTGTGTGCCCACATGGGTGAAATAGGGACTGCTCTCTGAAGTGTATTATCAAAACACAGTGACTCCTGTGCTGGTCGGAGCTTTCATGATCAGATTGCCTTTGGCTAGTACCACATTGGGGATTAGGTGTAAACAGATGAATATTGGGGGCATATAAACTCTCAACTCTCAAGTTTAAGTTCTAGTGAACTTAAAAATAGCATTTCTTTGTTTTCAGTTGTCATTGCCTTATTGTATGTTGCCAGTTCTTGACTCTGAGGAACACTAGGGTTTTGGGGTTACATAAAGGGTGCACTTCTGACCCTTTATCTTCAAACAATGCAACTCGATCTGGGCTTTTATGTTCTAAATTTTCTCTGAAAATTATTTCAAAAAGAGAGAGCTAGCATGGTAATAAGTTTGTTAAATATAGCTGGTGAGTACATGAGTCTCCATAATACTGATTATTTTGCTTGTCTCTATTTTTAAATACTTAATTGAAAATTAATGTTTCAAAAATTATTTTTAAAGTATGTCTAAGTAATTAAAATGGTTTTGAACTTCATTACTACTTTTTATCACCAGCAGATTAATTGAGGAGAGAAAGTAATATTGCTTGGCCTGATGGATTATTTTCATTATACTGAGGAATTTTAATGGGTATGAGAAAGGAAGAAAAACATTAGGGTTATCTCCACCCTCCAGTGCCAGCCACATGGAGAAATTGATTTGTGCTGCTCCACTCTTCTTTGAAAATAATAGAATTGTTAGATGGGCAAGTGAAGGGTCAGCAAAGGTCTCTTAGTATCTTGCTACTACCGTGAAGTACCGAGGAAGCCTAAATTTATAAAGAAAAGTGGCTTACTTGGGCTTATGTGGCTCGGGAAGAGAAAGATCTGGGGCTGTGCCTGGCAGTGCCCTTCTGGCTGGGGCACAGAGCATTGCACTGCCAGAGAGAGGGAATGCATGCATGCCTGTCTGTGTCTCAGAACCACTGGGTTTTATTCACAAGGGATCTACCATAAAACCTCATCTAATCTATTCTCTTCCCCAATTCCTCACTCTCAGAGACCATAATTGGATTTAGTTTCCACTCTCTTACTATCCTCAGAGACTTTGAGTTTGAAGTGACAGATATTCAAATTACAACAACATCTGTGTTTCCAGGGCTCCTTTAGAGCAAATTGTGACCTGAGGTTAGCACCATGGTCTGTATGTGAAGTAGCAAATGGTAGTTTTTTAGGAAACTAACCTGTGATATACTGCTTCAGTCCTCTCTTCTTTTGGAAGAAGGCCGTTCTGTCTACAATCCAGAGAACACCCCCCTGCTACTCACATAGCCAGCTTTCCTCAATATACTTCATGAAATATGGACATGATATCTGGACCCTAATCTTCGACTATGAGATTAGCATCACACCTTAAGGAAACTGAATATTTTGTATTTGTGTTACTTATAACTTGAAAAAGAATTGACTTACACTCCGTTTTGATCAGCCGTTACTTAAGGCAGGGTGAGCAAAAGCTGTGGTTGTCCCTGTGTCAGTTGGCCACAGTGTTTTTTTGTTCGCTTGTTTGTTTGTTTTCTCAATGGGGAGATGTAACCTAAATATTTAGATTTGGAAATTCTCTGAATATTTAGTAACCAGCAATACCGAACACATAGGCTCACAGGACTCAAATATTGTGAAACTAAGGAGCCATAGGCTCATTTGGCAATGGCAGGAGACTCCAGGATGCCACAGCCTCTGTCATTATAAAGGTTTCAGCATCCTACTTGACCCTTGAAGTAAGAACCATCCACCCAATACAGATGCCAGATGCACCTCTGAGATTCTGGCTGCCCCTTGAATTGCAGAAATTATCACCAAGTTCGCAACTGCAATTCCACAGTCTGTGAAATACCAAAGTTTTCCACGAGATTTCTGCGAATTCCTATGGAATCTCGGTTTTCAAGCATGATCCTATTGGGGTGTCTTTGCTTTTCTGTGCTGACACAGACATGGATCTTATCTGCTTTATGGTAATCACGAGTCAGAAATTCATGGTAAAAACAGCAGCAGCATCTTCATAGATTTCAAATTGCTTAATAGGCCTTACATCTCCCAAACCATATTTTTATTAAATTTCAGTTTGCCAGAAGTTTCCTGCTACTCTAGGGAACATCTTTCTTGACACTCTTCTGTGTAAGTCTGAAGCTCCCTTCTGAACCCTGCATTCACGCAGCTGTCTTTTCCCTCACGAATGGAAATACACATGCGCACACGGCACTTTTTTTCTGTGGGCTTTCACCCCGATTCAGCAGATTTTCCCTCCTCTCCCCAGCAACCCCAAAGTTCTCAGTCTCACTTTCTACTTCCAGTACTGTTACTATTTTGTGTACGTGCTTTCAACGTGAGGAGTCTGTACAATGGATGATTTTTTAAAATAATTTATATATTTTTCCTCCTTACCTCATGAAATAGAAGGCCCTTGGCCTGGCTCCCCTATGCCACCAGTTATAAGAGTGGATAGTGCAGGTGGATGTTAACCATCGCAGGTGATGATATTGGAGGAAGGATTTGAGTTCTGGCTAAAGGGACGCACTGAGGGAGGACCTACGTTCAAGCAGTACCTTAGCCGGGACACTTAAGAGGGCATGGCCATAAAAGGGAAATCACTGGGGTTCTCGTCTGTCAGTGGGGTCTGTTGAGATCAAAGTCAGAGGAAATCAAAGGAAGATGTAGATCCTAAAAGAAAGTTATGTAAGAGAGTTGGAAACTTGAAGAATTAGAGCAATGAGCACTAGACCTTGGTAACTTAACTTCAGACCGACTGAAAACAGCGTTTCTCTTTGCACCATGGTTGAATTTCTAAGTCTCTTATCTTTAAAAGCATCCATCTTTGCCAGCATGTCGACAGCCTCTGTATATGATGATATCCACGCTTAGCCAAGGAATTTCCTGCTGGAGAATTTTGGCACAGTCGTTAATCTGATTTAGCTAAAAGCACCTGGAGTCTGTCCTTTTGAAACCTCGTGTGATGTGAGGCATGCCAATCTAAACCCATTTCAATATCCACGGTGTTCTTCCAGGAGCTAAGATAATGAAATATGTTTCATTTATGTCTCCCTATACAACAAAACAATCCAGGCAGATTGTAAATTAAGTAGTGTATTATAAAATATCTAGCATGGTATGCCAGAATTGAGGCATAGCCACCACAAGTAATTAACTTGGAGTAAATGCTGAGAATGTCTACAAAATTAATTTTGAAATTTGTGGGGCCAAAAAGAAGGGTCAGAGTTGTTTTAAGGATATTTTTATGGCTTAAATGAATTTGTTAAATCTGAAAAGTCACATCCTTTTGTCTAGAGGCTTTAAAATATTTTACTAGAATATCAATTTAATGGTGGCTTAACCAAAATTTTGAATTTAATACGAGATTTAAAACTATAAGATGATAAATATATAATGGCTGATTTTATGTACCCTTTCAAATTAGCAAGTGCATATAGGGTTTACCCTATAAATTTGTCAATATATAAAATTTGAGAGGATAACAATAACAAAACCTTAATGCTTTTAGTATTTTTATAGCCCATGCTGATATTTTCCTTCTATTGCTGTCTGCTACCTTTCCTCCATGACTAATGTTTGCTTCCTCTTTAAAAACGACTAATGAAAGAATTTGCTGATGTATCTTAGCATTTTTCTGTTCTTTAATTGTATATATTTTTTCTTCTGCTACAGGCATTTTTGTTTTCTTAGCATGGCATTTTGTTAGAATGTAGGTAAAAGTAGTATGCAATTATTTTACTCATAGCTGGAATTAATCTACTGTTGACTTCTTTAATAGTAAAATAAGAAATTGTTGCCAAATATTATAATGTCTAGTGCTGTTTATGGTATGAAACACCTTGAATTCTCTTGAAAGAGAATATCCATAAGCCTGGAATCTCCAACTTTTTCTAGTACTTGATGTTATGGCTTGTTCAGTTCACCTGGATTCATTGTCCCAACTTTTTCATTCCTGTTTTCACAGGGATAACTGTTAGGTACTTGATTTTTGAGAAAATGATTATGTTTGCCCGAATTCTCTCTGGTCTGTGCTGATGTTATCCATCTTACTTGATCTATTTTTGCTTATTTGTTTAATGCTAGAAGTAAACCAATAAGCTGTTCTCTCTTTTGTTGACATTAGTATTGTTCCTGATTGGTTTTGGATACCCTGCATAAACAGTGACAGACAGATTGTAATTTTTAGTCAAGATTTCTTCTAAGCTCTAAATCTGGTATCTATCTCTTTAATGGAAATAATTATTTTCTTCCAATCTGATACTTTACTTTGGTAAATGTATTTCTTTATCCTAGATTTTTCTCTTCTTTACTTATTGGGTATATAAAAAAAATCATACCCCAAATTTTACTATCACCAAAACCTTCTTTTGAGGAATTTTGGGAAGAGTAAGGGTAGGAATTTATTGAAATTATGTGTTACAATTATTGTGCTAATATACTATCAAGAGACATATATAATTCATATGCTGCACTTTTGCTCATGCACTGTTCCCAAGATGTGTGCTACAAGTCAGAAACATATTCATAGCAAGCTCCTTGCTATATCTTGGATAATAGACTTTACAGACATACTCTAGCAGAGACTCCTTCTGCTGAATATTCCATTTTAAAAAATTTGTATTCTGAAGCACCAGTGTAGTTTGAACATGTTTATCTTGTTAATGAATTTTTTTTTTTTTGCTCCCAATCAGCTACTAGTCATTGTTAAATCAGGTTAGTTACAGGAGTTATAGAAAACACATTATGATATAGTGTACTCAAAATTAAATTATTAGCTGAAAAATTTAATCAATTGAAGATTATAAACAAGAAATACAACAATACAACCATTTACCAGTTTACTAGTGTCGTTACTTTTTTAAAAGAAGATTCTTTTTTTTTTTTTTAATTTTTTGACAGGCAGAGTGGACAGTGAGAGAGAGAGACAGAGAGAAAGGTCTTCCTTTGCTGTTGGTTCACCCTCCAATGGCCACCGCGGCCAGCGCACTGCGGCCGGCGCACTGCGCTGATCCAAAGGCAGGAGCCATGTGCTTATCCTGGTCTCCCATGGGGTGCAGGGCCCAAGCACTTGGGCCATCCTCCACTGCACTCCCTGGCCACAGCAGAGAGCTGGCCTGGAAGAGGGGCAACCGGGACAGAATCCGGCACCCCAACCGGGACTAGAACCCAGTGTGCCAGCGCCGCAAGGTGGAGGATTAGCCTAGTGAGCCACGGCGCCTGCTTAAAAAAGATTCTTTATCTGAGAGGCAGAGTTACAGAGAGGAGAGACAGACAGACAGACAGAGAGGAAGGGAGGGAGGGAACTTCCATCTGTTAGTTTGCTCCCCAAATGACTGCAGTGGCTGGAGCTGAGCTGATCATAAGCCAGGATCCAGGAGCTTCTTCCGTCAAGTGGCTGCAGGGGCCCCAGTACCCAGGCCATCTTCCAGTGCCTTCCCAGGCTGTTAGCAGAGAGCTGGATCAGAAGAGGAGCACATGGGACATGAACTGGTACCCACATAATATGCCAGCGCCACAGGTAAAACCTTAGCCTACTACGCCACAGTGCCAGCCCCTATAAATGTCTTTAAACCATGTTATAAATACTATTGTATGAATATACTCATGTAGAAAAACAATTCAGAATAAGGACATATAAAATGAAAGATGCCTTATATTTCTTCCTGAATCAGATGCTGAAAAACTACCCTAAAATTTGACACAACCCTGGGTTAAAATTATATAGCTGTGGGGGGTTCTTTAAATTTGCACCTATAAATTTGATCTATAAAAAGATTTAAAGTTGCACCACTTTTCAGGAAAGTGCTATATTATTAAGCATGTTCATGAAACATCCCTTCGAAGGAGTTAAGGATCACACTAATAACAACGAACATATCCTGAAAAAGATTATGGAGAACCTTCTAGGCAATTATAAATCACAATAATAGTTGCATTAAAAAATTAAGAGAACATTGTCTGGAAATGGCACACTCTACAGGAAGACCTTCCCACTCAATTTCCGAGAAGAGTGTCTCCATTAGCTATGGTAGAGCTACAGGATATTAAAGTCTAACAAATAGGATGCTGTCTGACACTTAGGTAGAACACGAATAAAAGGGTTACCTATGCTTTGATTTGGTAAATAATATGTAACTGTGTTGTTTTCAAGGCAAAAGAGAGCAAGATACTCATTTTGTAGCAATTTTATTACCTTAGTTAAAATGTTTATTGTTCAAGGAATGTCAACATTGAGAAGATAAAATTGAATGAGAGAAAGATAAGCTAATGCGTCGATTATTTTAAAACCAAAGGAATATGTCTAAGAAAATAATTAAAATGTGTTGGGTTGTCTGAAATTTAATATAATTAAATTTAGATTAGCACTTGGTGCCCCGTTTTATTGATAAAGTGATGTCATGAAGAAAGTACCATACTTGGTTACTAATTAGAAATGTTTTCATTTTTCTCTCCTTTGTTACCATACTGAAAAACTAAAACAGAGGAGACAGTGTTAAACTCAAGAATAAGTAGGAATCATGTTAGAGGTTCTCTGATAGGTTACTTATTTGGCTATGGGATGGGCATCAGCACAGTTATTCACTGTAGCAGATTGCTTTATCATGAGGCACTTTGGAATCAATAAATCATTTTATTTTTGTACTTATGGTTACATGACCATCTTGAGCATTCTAAAATTTTAAAGGTACTAGAAAGCATATCACTTTTCTTATGAGTTCATATCACATTCACTATAGAATGTAATATTGTAGAGGACAAACAACCATCACTTGAAAATTACTGCAGAAGAAAGGGTCAAAAGCAGACAATTTTTAAAAATTTAATTTGTGATACTTACTATAAAATTAACTTTGTCTTATTTATAAAATCAAACACGTCTTAAATAGTTATGTAAAGTGAAGGCTGTTTCATCTTCTTCTACTTATGTGTTTTGTCAGAAGTTAACGGGGATATATTTTAAAGCATTAGTCAAGTTATACCCTGAATAAAAGTACCCTTCTTTTCCATTTTGAAGTAATCATCTGTAGTCGAAGTATACTAAAAACACTAAAGTCTGTTACATGGTGAGTGACACTTGAGAATAAAATGTCTTGGCAAGGTAGCATGATCTTAGTTAAGTGGAAATCAAGTTGAACTGCTCAGGAATGTGTTTCTTTTTGTTGTGATCGAATATTAGAAAGGAGAATATAAATCTGTATCCCCATGAGAGTTGGGTCATTTTGTCAATCATCAGGTTTGAGTTTCCCATCACTTCTGTGCCTGTAACTGTGCAGGGTCTTAGGAGAGTGAGGTTCTTGTCCTCAAATGTGATGAGAAAGTGAAAGATCCGTTGTGCCAGCTGCTGGAGAGTAGTTTTATGTTCTTTACCTACTCTTGGTTTTTTGGATTTTTTTGTTTGTTTGTTTGTTTAGTTTTTTTTTTTTTTATTTGACAGATAGATAGATAGAGAGACAGAGAGAAAGGTCTTCCTTCCTTCCGTTGGTTCACCCCACAAATAGCCGCTACAGCTGGCGCTGATCTGAAGCCAGGAGCCAGGTGCTTCTATCTGGTCTCCCATGTGGGTGCAGGGGCCCAAACACTTGGGCCATCCTCCACTGCCCTCCCGGGCCACAGCAGGAGCTGTACTGGAAGAGGAGCAACCGGGACAGAACCGGCGCCCATATGGGATGCTGGCGCCGCAGGCAGAGGATTAACCAAGTGAGCCATGGCGCTGGCCCCATAACTACTCTTTATAATCCTGTGTAAGGGAAGGGAAGCTAAACACTGGTGGTTAGACTACGGATGTCTGCAGTGAGTTAAATGGCAGAAAGAATGATAGTTATAAATTGATCAGAACTCAAGATGAATAGAGAACTATACTGTGGTTTTGAGGAACATGGTGGATAATGTCTTTAAAGAGAGAGAGAGAGAGAGAGAGAAGGATGTGGAGAAAGGGAACAGCATAAATAATATTTATCCAGTCCTTTAGTAAAATACCTCTTTCTCATTTCTGGATTGGTCTAATCTGAAAATGTGAATTTCAAAGTCCATTGGTATCTAAATATTACGTGTGGTCACATATGCTTTCAAACCACATTACATTGATTCTGATAAGTTTTAAATTCTAAAGGACATTTTTGGTGATGAGGAACAGATTTCAATCAGCTATCCACAGTCAAGCTACCAAATTTAAATTAGACATGGCAAGCCTAATATACTGGACATGTACTTCCCCTTGAACTTGAATATATATTCAAAGCCATCTGTGCAGACAGTGGGAATGCTATTTATTTTAGAAAGAAAAAAGAGAGGGAGCTAAAATATGTTGAAATAATCAATGGCCATACAAAAATATAAAGAAATTGAATAGATTTGTCAGCATGTCAGTCAGAAATGAATTACAATTGTGGTAAAGAAATAGAGGTAAAAGGAATTTCTCTGGGGAAAAGAACCATGCAAAATAAAAGCATTAGTGTGACATACAGTTTACAGAAACTCTCTTTGTGGAGATTAAAGTTTATGTTTGTTGACAGTACCACAGGAACATGTCACACAATGTAAAAATGATCATGCCATAGCCACTTCTTCACTGATGGCTTGATTTTACATGCAGAGATCTTCATCAGATAGAATTCAACATCCATTTCTGTCCCCTGACACTAGGCAGAGTAGGTGCCTGTATTCATGGATGTAATTACCTGAGACCAAAGCAGTTTCTGCCATGTGGTATTTTATGCCGTGACACCACAAAGACCAGTCTTACCTGTTGTCTGTACATTAGAATGACTTTCAAAAAAATAACCTGGAATTTGAATTATTTATATTTTACTCATTGATGTCATTTAGATATAGTTATGGGGACTGACAGGCTTCCTGGATGCTCAGGAAATTGAGGTCTGCTGGAAAAGTTAATAATTCTATTACTCATCAGAGAATTGTGGGAGCAGCGGTTATAGCACATGTTTATTCGGCACCTATCATGAGATAAGAACTTTGTTTTGCTTCCTTTCATTCCCTAATATTCATGGTGAGAGCACTGTCAATACTCTATTTTACAAATGAGGAAATGAGGCTTAGGCTAAACATAAAAATGGATCAGTACCCAATGAAGGAAAGATTAAGGCAAAAAAGAAAAAGGCTGGCTGGCCCTAATGAAGGCACTAAGATGAGTCCCAGCTCTCCTGCACCAATGATGCCACAAGTTCTGATGTGACTCAGTGGCCTTTTCAACATTAAGGCTTCTTTTGAATAGATGTGCTTTACATAAATTGGCAATCAGGAATCACAAACTGTATGAGTCTGAAGGTTAATAATCAAAATGATGCAGATGTATTCATGGAGCTCTCTTTTGGGCTCTAGATTCCCAACTGTCTATATTAACAGTAGTCAAAGTCTCTTTGAGAGGTATGGTTCTGGCCAATCTAAGGAAGTAGTAAAGGTTTTGCTACTACTGCCGGCGCCACGGCTCACTAGGCTAATCCTCCACCTTGCGGCGCCGGCACACCGGGTTCTAGTCCGGGTCGGAGCGCCGGATTCTGTCCCGGTTGCCCCTCTTCCAGGCCAGCTCTCTGCTGTGGCCAGGGAGTGCAGTGGAGGATGGCCCAAGTGCTTGGGCCCTGCACCCTATGGGAGACCAGGATAAGTACTTGGCTCCTGCCATCAGATCAGCGCGGTGCGCCAGCCGCAGCGGCCATTGGAGGGTGAACCAACAGCAAAAAGGAAGACCTTTCTCTCTCTTTTTCTCACTGTCCACTCTGCCTGTCAAAAAATAAAAAAAAAAATGTAAAAAAAAGGTTTTGCTACTGCAACCTCCTCCCCCTTTTCCAAATATTTTTGGTTGATATCTCCTTCCTGTCAAAGCTTTTATTTCTTTTTTTTTTTTTAAGGATTTATTTATTTATTTATTTATTTGAAAGGCAGAGTTACAGAGAGCGAGCTGCAGATTCAGAGAGAGAAATCTTCCATCCTCTGGTTCACTCCCCACATGGCCGCAAAGGTCAGAGCTGGAATTTAGGAGCTTCTTCCAGGTCTCCCACATGGGTGCAAAGGTCCAAGGACTTGGGCATCTTCCACTGCTTTCGCAGGCATATTAGCAGGGAGCTGGATTGGAAGTGGAACAGCCAGGACTCAAACTGGTGCCTATATGGGATGCCAACACCACAGTTGGCAGTTATACCCGTTGCACCACAGCGCCCACCCCAGAGCATTTATTTCTGATACATGTATTGCCATTTGTAGTATTTACAAACCTTAAATATTAGGATTGCTAGGTACTAGCAAAAGTGTAATAAACAATTAACTCTCCAGGAAAGAAAGCATGTTTATATACACATACCTAAGCTACAAAACTTTTGTGTGAATATTATAATATGTAGGACACAATTTATAAATAAAACATGTCATCGTCTTTATTATAAATTCCATAAAATTAGTTGAATCTTGAACAATTTCTCTTTGAGTTTTACCTCACTCTGGTATTTGTTGCTGACTTACCTGTTGTAACTGTTACTCTTAGTTCTGATATAAATATTGTTTCTTATTTTTTAATTTACATTAATAAGATGCAATGTATATATGGAAAGTTCACTAATTTTTTAATGACTTAAGCAACTTCTTTGCTGAATCACATCCTATTTTTCAGGTACTAAAGTAATGTTTCCTCAAGTCTGTGTTTACTGTTAGTAATATCACAGCTGCAGACATGTTAAACTTGAGACTTTTTCTTCATTAGCATCTTTTCCATAACTTTCTCATGCCCAGAGTAGGGGTCACCAAAGTATGGCCAGTGGGATAAACCTGGTCCACAGGCCTTTTTGTAAGCAAAGTTTGTTTGGACTCCTATAGCATATTTATTTACGTGTTGTCTATATCTGCTGTTATATTAGAACAGCAGAGTTGAGTAGTTGCTAGGGCAAATATGTAGGACACAAAGTTTAAAATACATACACTGTAGCTGTCTGTAGTCAATGGTAAATGGTAAATCAAGGTCTGATTTGTTTGCTCGTTTCCGTGGTATAAATATTTCCACTGTGGTTGTTTTCAAACTACCAATATGTTTTATTATATTAAATTTGAGGAATAAACTGCTGAGCTTTTAGTAAAGAGAGGGTGTGATTACTAATAAAATCATGTTAGCTGTAAGTATAGTTAGATACAAAGGTCAACCGAGTAAAAATTCAAGTTCTTTATTACCAATTAAATGACAAATTTAAGTCTTTTCTCTTACCTTAGTGTCCCCTTTATTCAGTGAGGAGAAAAGTTAATATTTGCTGGCACTGTAAAATTGCTTAAAAGGTTGATTTCTGCTTTCCTGTAGCTAGAGTAGTTTCAGATGCCTCAATAATATGACAAGTGTTTCACATTCTGCCATTAATCAAGAATTCTGCGGCCGGCGCCGCAGCTCACTAGGCTAATTCTCCGCCTTGCGGCGCCGGCACACCAGGTTCTAGTCCCGGTTGGGGCGCCGGATTCTGTCCCGGTTGCCCCTCTTCCAGGCCAGCTCTCTGCTGTGGCCAGGGAGTGCAGTGGAGGATGGCCCAAGTGCTTGGGCCCTGCACCCAATGGGAGACCAGGAGAAGTACCTGGCTCCTGCCATCGGCTCAGCGCGGTGCGCCGGCCGCAGTGCACTGGCCGCAGCGGCCATTGAAGGGTGAACCAATGGCAAAGGAAGACCTTTCTCTCTGTCTCTTTTTCTCACTGTCCACTCTGCCTGTCAAAAAAAAAAAAAAAAAAAAAAAAAAAAAAAGAATTCTGATACACAGGATATCTCCTTACAGCAAAGTCCTTTACTAGAGAAAGCAATTGGACCCTGTCTTTTTTCTGCACTCCTGTGTTAATCAGTAATTTCATGAGCTGGTTATCTTTATGTCCCCAGTTATACTCGTGATTTAACTTGGGCATTACTGAAGCACTCATTAGGTTGCACCTGTGTTACCTATAATAGTCTTTAGCATGTAAAGAGGGCACCCTATTGTGCACCACATATTGCACCTTGCTCTTTGGCTGACTCACTAACAACAATATGGTGTCCCTCAATACCAAGTCCACATTACTCAGCAGTTTTATCTTATTTTATTTTTAATTCTTATATATTTATTTGAAAGGCAGAGTTAGAGGGAAAGACAGAAAGAACCGCCATCTGCTGGTTCACTCCCCACATGGCCACAATAGCCAAGGCTGGGCCAAGCCAAAGCCAGGAGCCCAGATGTGCTATGGAGGTTGCAGTAAACAAAGCACTTGGAACATTATCATGGAGCTGGATTGAAAGAAGAAAAGCTGGGACTTGAATTGGTACTCCTGTTAGATGCTTGTGTCACAGGTGGTGGCCCAAGCTGCTGTGCCACAACACCAGCCCCTAGTCACCAATTTTATAGGTGAATTCTGTCAGCTGTAAGTGTTTTAATGCATAGAACAATAATGATTCATCTCATAATGTTAAAAAAGTTTATAAACAAGCTTTGATATTGGACATTTTAAAGTTAGAATTTAATAGAAAAAAGTTGATGAAGGAAACACTACATCAACATGCAAACATGGTGATGTGGAATAGAAGAAAAGTGTTAACTAGTCATGTTACATGCTATTTCAATGTTTTCTACATAAAATCATGAAGAGGAAAGTGTATTTGAATTTTTTCTTTTTCCCTTTTTTTTTTTTCACCAAAATGGAACTAAAGAGTAATGATACTGTTTCTTATTATGGTCAATTTCTGGTATTATGTTTCTGTAGAGTAAAATTTGATAATAGTATTCACATAAGAGCATCAAATTGGTTTTCATACTTTAATTTCCATCAATCCATTAAATTTCAGGACCATTGGGTATAAAGAGAAATTATGCACGCACACATGCATCTCCACCCTTGCCCCAAAGATATATTTTAATCAACTCTATCTTTGGCTTGTGTTTGCAGTATGTTATCCTTTTAATATGCTGATTCTGACTTCTGGGCGCGTTCCTATTGTTTTCAACCACATGGAGGCGGTTCAGAGAAAGGAATGCTTATGAAGAAGCTTATGAAGATGTTATTTGGCAGGATGTGTTCCCCCTTTTGGCAGGAGAGGCTGTCTTCAATATGGGGTACAGGTTCTTGGGAAATGATAGCTGAATTCCACCAAGTAGAATTTTGCAATAGCCTTGACTCTTGAAGAAACCACTGTCAGAGCCCATGTTCAAATTAGATTCTTGGAAGATTGCACGGTGTTCCTGAGTACTTGTCAAAGAGAAAAGGAAGCATATATTCCCTAAAGACTTATATGAGAATGTTTTTGTAGCTTTACGCATAATAGCCAAGTAATTCTTCTGTTGGTTTTCTAACTATAAAAGGATTAAGTGGCCTGTATATTTGTCCAACAGAATATCACCTGAGAATAAAAAAGGGAAAAAAGATTCATAGTTTAATCTCAAAGGCATTGTATGTGGAACAGAATCTGGACTCAATGGACTATATATTCCATGCTGGAAGTCCTATGAAGTTGTAGGATCAGCAAAGCAAATATATTGTGATGAAAATCCAAAGAATGGTTGATTGCTTTGAGGAAGGGGAAGAAACTCTCTAAGAAAGGGTTTTTTTTTTTTTTTTGAAAGCTTTTATCTAATAAATATAAATTTCACAGGTACAGATTTAGGAATATAGCAGTTCTTCCCCCACAATACCTGGCCTCTCACCCCCCTACTGTCCTACCCTCTTCTCCCTCTCCCATACCATTCTTCATTAAGATTCATTTTTAATTATCTTTATATACAGAAGATCAACTCTAAGTAAAAATTTCAACAGTTTTCATCCACACAGACATACAACATATAAAGTACTGTTTGAAGACTAGTTTTACTGTTAATTCTCATAGTATAACACATTAAGTATAGAGGTCCTACATGGGGAGCAAGTTCACAATGACTCCTGTTGATTTAACAATTGACATTCTTTTTTATGACGTCAGTGATCATCCAAGGCTCTTGTCATGAGCTGCCAAGGCTATGGAAGCCTCTTGAGTCCACACACTCCAATATTATTTAGACAAGGCCATAATCAAAGTGGAAGTTGGCTCCTCCCTTCAGAGAAAATTATCTCCTTCTTCAATGGTCCCTTCTTTCCACTGGGATTTCACTCACAGAGATCTTTCATGTAGGCCATTTTTTGCCACAGTGTCTTGGCTTTCCATGAGAAACTCTCAAGGGCTTTTTAGCCAGATCCAAATGCCTCAAGGGCTGATTCTGAGGCCAGAGTGCTGTTTAGGGCATTTGTCTTTCTTTGAGTCTGTTGTGTTGCCTGCTTCCCATGTTGGATCATTCTCTCCTTTTTAATTCTATCTATTATTATCAGGATACGCTTGGTCTTATTTATGTGATCCCTATAATACTTATTCCTATCTTTATGATCAATTATGCACTGAAGATGATCACTTTAACTAGTAAGATGGCATTGGTACCTGCCAACTTAATGGGGTTTGGAGTCTCATGGCAATTTTTTTTTTTTTACCCTTAGGTGTAAGTCCATGGGAAAGTATGCCAAACTGTACATCTCTTTCCTCTCTTATTCCCACTCTTATTTTTTACAGGGATCAATTTTCAATTAGAATTAAATACCTAAGAATGATTATCTGTTAAGTAAAGAATTCAACCAATGGTATTAAGGTAGAAAAAGAAAATAGTAAAAAGAATAAAATAATAAACTGTTCCTTGACAGTCAGGACAAGGGCTAATCAAGTCATTACTTCTCATAGTATAAATTTCACTTCTACAAGTTTCCTTTTAGGTGCTCAGTTGTCACAGATCAGGGGAGAATATATGACATTTGTCCCTTTGGAACTGGCTTATTTCACTCGATGTTTTCCAGATTCCTCCATTTTGTTGCAAATGAGTGGATTTCATTTTTTTTCTAAGAAATGTTTATGAGGGATCTTTTTTAAGCAATGGACATTATGTGTATCTCAATAGGTGTGCAGTTTACTGAGTGAATATGTGTGTTTAGATGTACTGGGGAGCCAGCCATCCCTTGAGACATCCAGTTCCCTTATTGGTGTTTCTGAGATCAAGTCCTTTGGCTTCTGATCCAACTTCCTGATAATGTTTGTCCTGGGAAGCAGCAGATGATAGATTAAGTACTTGGTTCCCTGCCTTTTATGCAGGTATCCCAGGCCTAGTCCTGGTTATTGAGGACATGTGGAGAGTGAACTAGCAGAGGAAAAACCAGTCTCTTTTTGTCAGTCTTTTGAATAAATACATAAAACTTTTTAAAAGTCTAACTGAATTACGTTCTCAAGATCTATGCATTCATGTGATGCAAATATCTCAATAAAAAACTCTGCAGACTCTTTTGAGAAAATCACTTATACCATCATGATTTTTCAAAAGCTCATTTCCATCTACTGTTTCTTTTTAACTAATGGTTCAGGAAGCAGTGGTAGAAGAACTCTGGGAATATGGAAGCATAGAAAGCGCCGCATTTTTTCTCCATACCTGTAACAGTAACTACATCAGCAGCTCTAACTGGAAATTCTGGATTCTGTTGAAAGTATGTAACTTCCAAGAAAAAGACCTAGATAGGAAATCGCTATTAATTTCAGTTGATTTTAGATCTTAGCACAGTAACAGCTACTCATTCCCCAGTCCCAGCAGCTTACGCAGAGATCGCTGGGGCCAGAGTAGGCAGAAATGTCTCTGCCTTTCCAGTATAAAGTGGCTGTGCTTTGATAATTGGTTGTTCCTTCTGATGACAAAAGTGAAACAAAGAGGCAGTGATCACTGTTGGTGTATATCCACCATTTGTTGTAAACCACACCCCCTCTCCCTGAAGTGATTTCCGAAGGATTATTGAAGGTGAGCTACATTTTTCCCTTTACTTTTTTCTTTTCTTCTGTTTTTGGTAGCCAGATTGAAGACTAGGATATTAAAAAACAGCAGCATCTATGAGAAAACTAAAAAATCACTGTGCATATGTAGAAGGCAGAGGCCCAGAAAATCCCTGAGAAGACCTTAAGATTGTCATGAATTCAGAGACAGCCTCTATCAGTTAAAAAAAAAAAAAAAAGAAAGAAAGAAAAGGAAGAAGAAACACACTAGCAAAAACAAAAACACAAAATGTAGGGGAAGTGGGAGAATCTAATTACTAGAGTAAGTACATTATTCATCTAAGTTGCACAGTTTACAATAACAATGTCATGAGGTTAAAAAAAAAAGAGGCAGAAATATATGACCAATTACAAAGAAAAAAACTAAGAACTATTCCTGAAAAAGACTCCATGGTATCTACTGGAGTAATACTTATAATCTTCTATCTTTAAGATGCTCAGGTAACTAAAATAGGATATGTAGAAAGACAAGTAGATTATCTGTAAACAATATGGAGATATGAATGAAGAGTTAGAAAGCTTAAGAAGAAATCAACAAGAAATTCTGGAGCCGAGGTGCAGATATTAGGATGCAGTGGGTTAACTGCCACCTACTATGCCAACATCCCGATTGGGAGTGCCAGTTAGTGTGCCAGATTTACTCTGCTTCTAATTCAACTCCCTACTAATGTGCTTGAGAAAACAGTGAAAGATGACCTAAGTACTTGAGGCTCTGCAAACCCATGTGGGAGACCTGGATGGAGTTCCTGGCTCTTGGGAACAAGTAATTGGAAGATCTCTTTCTGTCATTCTCATTTTAAATAAATCTTAAAAAAATACTGTGGAACACAGCAAATACATTAGTATAGGATAATTGTACAGCTATTAATCATATTGAAAACTAGGAAAGATCTGGAATCAACAATCAAATTTTACAATTTAGGGAGGTGGAAAAAAGAAAATTGGCAAAGAAAATCCAAACTGAGCAATGGGGAGGAAACAGATTGGAATACAGATTAATACAACAAAGAAATTTAAAATAATAGGGAAAAATCAATGAAACTGAAAGCAAGATATTTGAAAATGTAGATAAAATTGATGTATCTTTAACTCAATGGGTTTATTAAAAAACTCCTATTACTAAAATCAGACAGTGAAGCAGGGACAGTTTGAGCAAGTCTAAAATATATGTAATATACAAATATAACCACTTGTATGTGAACAAACTGTATAAATTAGATGAGATGGACATATTCCTCAGAACACAAAATCTCCCAATACTAAAACATGAAAAATAATAGATTATCTGAATAGATCTGTAACTAGTGAACAGATAGAATTATTGTTTAAAAAATAAAAAGCTCCTTATGAAGAAAAGATCTGGAACTCCTAGCTTCACTAGTGAATTCTACTAAACATTTAAAGAACATCAATATACCAAAATCTTCCAAAATAATCAAGGAGGAGGGGAATGGTGGGTGCTCATTCCATAACAACAGCTTTACCTTGATTCTACAGCCATAAGAAAATTAAAGATGAATATGCTTTATAAACATTAATGCAGTGTATTTCAACAAAATATAACTAAGTTCACCATTGCATTAAAATCCCACCATGAAGAGGTAGAGTTTATATCTAGAATTCAGGGATGACTCAACATGCAAAAGTCATTCAAAGTAACAATCCACAATAATAAAATAAAAGCTAAAAATCACCATTTCAAGTGATGCAGAAAAAGTATTCATAAAAATCCAACATCTTTCATGATAAAAAAAATTAAACAAATCAGTAATAGAAGGAAAGTATTGCAACATTGTAAACCCCATTCATGTGTCTGGAAAACCTGTAGCATATGTCATACTCAGTGGTGGAAGACTGAAAGTTTTTCCTTTAAAATGAAATGCAAGGCAGGAAAGCCCTTTTTTCACCACTTCTATTAGGCATAATACCAGAAGTTCTAGCCTTAGAAATTGTGCATTGGAAAGGAAATAAAAGACATCAAACTTAGAAAGAAAGAAGTAAAATTCTGTCTGCTCATAGACAGATATAATCTTACAGTTAGAAAACCCTAAAGATTCCACAAAAAAGTTATTAAAGTAATAAATTCACTAAAGTTCTGAGAAACAACTTAAAATGTAAAAATCAACTGTCCTTCTCTACATTATCATTGAAAAATTCAAAAAGGACATTAGGAAAATAATTGCAGTTACAATAGCATTGAAAAACTGAATACTTAGGAATTATTTGTGGATATTAAAGACTTGTACAATGAAAACTATAAAGCATTGCTAAGACAAATTGAAGAGATGATTGATAAATGCCAACAAATCATATATTCATAGATAGAAACACAATATCCTTGAGAGGTCCGTGCTACCCAAAGCAATTTGCCAGTTTAATGCAATTCCTACCAAAATATCACTGACTTTTCATTTTTCAGTAATAGGAAAAAAAAATCCTCAAATTCAAATGGAATTCCCCCTTGATATCCAAAACAAGCTTGAGAAAGAACAAAACTACAGATCACATACTTACTTATCTGAAAACTTACACAGTGATACAATAATCAAAATAATGTGGTATAGGTGTAAAATAGGTATAGAGACCAATGAAATTGTATGTAGAATAAGAAACAAATTTTCACATATATGTCAAACAGTTTTTAAGAAGGCTTTCAGGACTGTTCAGTGGAACAAAACATAGTCATTCAGTAAATGGTGCCGAGAACTGCATATTCACAGGCAAAAGAATGAGACTGGATCTTTTATCTAACACAATCTACAAAAATTAGCTCAAAATGAATTTGTTCCATAGGTTTGAAACCTAACGTTAAAAAGCTCTTATAAGTAATTATAGGTCAAAAAATGCATGATACTGTATTTTCAATGTTTTCTTTTATACAACATTGAAGGCACAAAGAACAAAGGAAAAAATAGACAAATTCGAATTCATGAAAATTATAAAAAAGTGTTCATCAAGAGACATTGAAGTAATAAAGAGGCAGTCTACAGAATAGGAGAAAATATTTGCAAATATCTGTGTGATAAGAGATTATAAGCAGAAAATGTATAAAACTACTAAAAGCTGGCAGTAGCCACAACAACAACAACAACAAATTCAGTTCAAAAATAAAGGACTCAAAAGGACATTTCTTTGAAGAAGATACATGAATGACCTTGCACATGAAAAATTGTCTTTGTTATTAATCATTAAGGGCTTTAAATAAAAACCACAATGCAATGCACCCTCACATCCTTGAAGATGACTACTGATGGAAAAGGGGACAATGGTAGATATTGAGGAGGAAGATGTGGAGAAACTGACACCCTTGTACACCATTAGTAGAAATGCAAAATGATATATAGTTTATAGGAAACACTATGATACTTCCTGAAAAAAATTAAAAACCAAATTACACAATAACCCGGTAATTCCACTTCTGAAAGTAGAAACTTGAAGACAAACTTGTACATCCATGTTTGCAGCAGTATTAACCGTAGTAGCTGAAACATAGGAATAACCTAAGTTCCATTCCTGGATGAATGTACAAAGCAAAATATGGTAGATACATAAAATGGAATGCTACTGAATCTTGGAAGGAAATTCTGTCATTTGCTACAACATGAATTAACCTTGAGGACATTATACTAAGTGAAACGGTTTCTTCAAAAGAATAGAGTAGCTATGGATCATATTTAGATGAGGTACATAGAATAGTTAAAATTATAAAGAAAGGACATGAAATGATTGTTGTCAGTACCTATGGGGTCAGAGACTGGGGAACCATTCTTTAATGTGTGCAGTATTTCCATTTTGCAAAATGCAAAGAGTGCTGTAGAGGGACATTGGTGATAGATGCACATCAACCTGATTGAGCATTGTTGATGTCACTGAACTGTATACTTCTATACGGTAAAGATCATAAATTTTTTATTTAATATGTTTTGCCAAAAATATTAACAGATATGACATTTATTTTCATGAAAGAAAGTCACTGAGGTGTCAAATGAGTTGCTTATCTCATTGAATTCCAGCAGAAATGGAGCTCAGATAGTATTTCCTGGATCTCCAACATTCACTTTAGTCTAGACTCATTGTACTAAGATGCCTATATACAGGACACAAAAGAAAGATTGGATCCTGCAGCTTTGACTCTTCTGTCTGACTCAGCCCACACCTCTTCTAAGTTAAAAATGTTGAGAACAAATGTGGCAGTGTCAAAAAAAAGGTTAATTTAATTTATATTCTGCTCGAGGTGTGTACATTAATTTAATGACTGAAAAGGTTTTGTTGAGTAAAATTATGCAAAAATCCCTGAGCTAAGCTATTGAATGATTCCAGCAACAAAGTTCAATGGATTAGTAGTGACTACAAATTTATTTCCTGCCTTTTGGGTAGAATACCATTCTTTTAAATTACTTGAATCAAAATCCTAAATACATGAATTTTTATCTGTTTCTTCTTTAGTTTTAGTTTTCTGTTTAAAGGCTAAGTGGAGAATTTTCCTTAAGTTTGAAAGTCACCCCTTGGGAAATATGTACAGGAACTATCCAAGGTATCAATTCTAAGCTAAATTTTTAAATATATGTTCTGATACATTGCAGAGGAGGCTTATAAATATGTTCTTGCAACATAAAAAATAATATCCCTCCATGAGTACAATGGATATAAAAATTCAGTATTTGCCATATAAAAAGTAAGCATCAGTAATGTTGATTATAGATGGTTAAAAAAAAGTCAAACAAGAAAAATTAATACCTACACTTGACTCTTTGTTCTATATACTACCTTTTCAACTGTGTCCTTGAGAGCAGTTTCCTTGGTGAGGCCAAATGCTTGTCTTGTTGCTAGCATGTCGTTTAGTATGTCATTACTGACTATCGTTTGCTTAGATTACCTAATCTTCTCCTTATAATGGCCCAACAAGTTAGGTTACATTGTTATTCCACTATTTCAGATAAGATTATTGAAGTTTTCAAAAGTTGTCACTCATTCCAAGTCAAGCAGTTGGCAAATGTGAGAGCTAGAATCTGGACCCAAAAGGGTTGATGGCAGAACCCTCACCCTAAAGTACTATTTTATTCTATCCCTTGGGTGAAAATTTTTTCCAAACATAGGAATTATATCTGGGTCCATTTCTTTTTGTCCTTTATTTTTAAAGTGGAGGGGAACTTATCATTCACCATATATCACTATCATTCCTAAAGCACCAAAATACTTTCCCAGTTAGTTTTGTGGCAGTACATGTTTGTAGTAAGAGACACACACTCAAATGCTAAAGGAGAAAAGCAGAGCATAGGTCAGAAAGAGCTGTTGCTTGTTCATTCAAGGATAGGCTACAATCACCTTGATCAGGTGATTCATCTCTGCTGGCTTATAATGTGTTAAGTGTAGAGATTATGTGAGATTGTTTTATTCTGATACAGTTTTCTCTGTCTCCCTGAAATTCACCTGTCTCTTTTTCTCTTTTTAGTAGACCTTTGTCTTCAAAGTGATAGCAAGATGGTCAGAGCAATTGCAGCCCTTGTACTGTCTAGAAGCCAGAAGAGGATAACTTAGGGAGCCTCTCAGATTTAAGAGAAAGGAATTTTTTCACAAACCCTGAAAATGTCTCCTAACTTCTCAATACCCTATATTTGATCATGTGTCCTTTACAGAATATGTATGTGGTGAAAAGGGAAATTCACAAACTGGAATTCCTGGAATCTTAAAGACTGTGTGAGTTGTGTGCCTCAAATGACATAGTTCTGCCGGGAAGAGAAGGAACACAAAGCAGTCTCCAGTCACTTCTATATTCCTCTCTGGCTGCAAACCAGTTCTCTTGCTTAGAGATTTGGGGGCTGGATCTTTTGTGTTTTCTTTTCCAAGAAAAATTTAAATTTTATGGGAGTGGCAGTTAAACATAATTGCACAGTCCAAGAAAATGTATCTTCAGATCAGTTACATCTTGCGGATCATAGCAGCACCTCCCACAGGCTGTGGTCTGAAATTGAGTGGGGTTAAAACCCAGCATTGAGAACCTTAACACTAGGAAGAAATGAAAAGTTTTATTTGATCCATTGGGTTGTCATGGGTCTAAGTGAGGCCAAAAAAGAGCTGAGCTTAATCCCTTGGGAAAACTTAAAGACTAAAAGAAATGGTGTAAACTTGGGCAAACTCACAAAGTCAGCAACCATAGTTTTGCAGGATCCTTTTTATTTTATTATTTTTTTAAAGATTTACTTATTTATTTGTAAGGCAGAGTTACCAGGGTCGGGAGAGGGGGAGCAAGGAAGAGATTGTCTATTTGTTGGTTCATTTGCCAGAGGGCTGCAATGGCTAGGACTGGGGAAGCCTGCAGCCAGGACCCAAGAGTTTCATTAGGGTCTCCTACACATGGATGATGTGGACCCAAAGCCACCTTTAACTGTTTTCCCGGTTGCATAGCAGGGAGCAGGATCAGAAGTGGAGCAGCCAGGACTTGAACATTGGCCTGTATGGGATGCCGCTGTTGCAGGCAGATTTACTCACTGTCACATCACTGGCCCTTTTGCAGGATCCTTTTAAGGAATCTGTTTTTGTTCCATCAGTGGCCGCACTGTGAACTTAACATACAGTCTATAAAGTTCTGTAGAAACTGGAATCAATTCTTCAGCCATTAGTTGTTACCCCAAGTCAGTTTAGTAATTCACTGTGTCAGTGACCCGTATGATTAGCACTGTTCTTAGGACCTCCCTTCCATCATTTATTGAGCTCTTATTACCTCCCAGGTATTGTCCTACAATTAATGTATAAATCTTGTGAGAAGATTATTTTTTCTCACTTTACAGATGATAGCATAAAATTTCAGAAAAATCAAATGAGTTGCCTAAGGTTAGAACTAGGATTTAATTCCAAATCTTCTGGACTTCCAGACATGGATATTTTACTGCAGAGCTGTTTGGCCTCCTTTGTCTTCCCTCTGTAATGATTTCCATTTAAGACAAGCTTTTCATGTTGCTAAGACTATCAAAGTGTCTCTTCTTTGGGAAAGCATCAAAGAAATACACATGCACATACTCACGAGAGTACTTCAAAACTTCTCTGAAAATATAGAGTTAAAATATGAGTGTATTTCATGGAAAATCCACATATTTTTTAAAAGTACACATTTTGCATGTATTATGGAAAAAAAATAATGGCACCAAGAAAAGTTTTTTTACCCAAAGAAGTCATACTTTTCCTTTTCATTTTCTGTGAACTTGCTTAAGTACACTCTCAGTAATTAATTAATTAACTACTTATTTAAAACCTAAACTACATTTTCGTATTTCAACATAGACACGTTCATGTGCATGTACCAGGCCTTGTATTTTGGTTGTCTGTTTTCTCCATATAGAACTTTGCCTTCATCTCTTCTCCAAGATTAACATGTTAACTGAGTAAGCGAATAGATATGTATTCAGTGTCCAAGATGCTGTTACCATTGTCTGAGATTGTCTCATCTTCATTTATGCATTTCAGAGATCCCTACTTTTTTTCCCCAAAAGTCTTAA
Organism: Oryctolagus cuniculus; assembly: GCF_051225735.1. Lineage (NCBI taxonomy): Eukaryota > Metazoa > Chordata > Mammalia > Lagomorpha > Leporidae > Oryctolagus > Oryctolagus cuniculus. The sequence continues at coordinate 54,424,252 of NC_142872.1, forward strand.
ATGTCTTCTTGTCTTTATCTTTCCTTACTGCCTTAGATTTACCTTATAATGGAACATTTTTTTAAACCAATGTAATGAATCTAGAATATTTGCCCGCATACCAGAGAGTTTGAATCTGATGTGAAATGCAGATAAGATGCTTGGCTTGGGATTTTTGTTGGATTAGTTTTTGTGTGGCTAGGTTTTGTTGATATTTTACAGTGTGGGAAACCCTCTGCTTTCTTCTTCACCTGCTATGTGTTGTGTGTCCGTGTGGAGATGGATCCCAGGCTAGTGAGTTTCCCTGGACATAAGAACTCCAGCCCTTTCTACCACTCAGCACAAAGTCCTGCCCTCTGTAAATTCTGAACACACTTTTGTAGAATGGTTGGATTTGTTGCTTTTTCAAAATGTGAGTTCACTAAAAATTAAAATTATCACCTGTCTGATGTTATTCTTAACCACATATTGTGTTTTTAAAGTTTTATTTTTAAAATATAAAGTTTTTGTTCCTTTGGTGCTTTTAAGACTGATAGCACATAGGAAATCATGCATCATTTGTGTGTGTGTGTGTGTGTGTGTGAAAGAAAACCTCACCATGCATGACAGCCATCGAAAGCATCTGTAAGGTGAACAAAATAAACCATCTTATCCTGGGCTCCCAACATCATGGCTCTTGATAACAGGATTCCTTCACAATCAAGTACAAATGAGTCTGTGTCTTTAAAAAATAAAGCTCATCTTTTATATGAGACAGTTTATACTTTATCAAAATACTGCATTAAGGTGTTAAATAAATCAAGCTGCATAGACCAAGAGACAAAAAAGCACAACTGTCTGAAGTAAAATATGTTAGGAGTATAAGAAGTCCATAGATTCTTGTTATGATATACAGTCCTTATAAATAATCAGAAAATATTTTTAATTGTTTAATGAGTTTAAAGCAGTAAAGGCACTAAAAGAAAAACAGGTAATGGTTTTCCTAAGTATATGTGCAAGACTTGTCTGGAAATTTAGTGTAAATTTTTGTATTTGAAAAATTATTCTTGCAATTTATTAAGAAATGAATTAACACTCCCCACTAAAAAAGCTCATTTATTTGTTTTAAGGCAAAGGATATTCCTGTGGCAGAAATATTATTCTAAAATCAGCAGAGACAGATCCCAGCTGGTTGCCTCTTCAGCAGATGGTCAGTGTCCCATCTCATACCATTTTGCTCAGACCATTCCCTGCACTTCTTTGATTGCACTTGCAGATGGCAGATCTCAGCAGCTTTTCAGAGGCTGGAGCTTGGACAGTGAGATGGCCAGGGAATTCAGACTCTTAACCTAATGACTTTTGATGATTTATTGGTTAGGTCAGACATAGAGTTCCTACAGAAATGGAAGGCTGTCACTGAAATGACCCCTTGTCCTGTGCTTGCTCTTGATGAATCCAAGTTTGCTATATACTCGCCCCTCCAGTTGCAAGCAAGAAGTAGAAGTCAGCAGTTAGGTGGAATTCTGTCATCAGGGAAGGAAAAGTCTGGTCGTGGCTGCTTCATTTAGATCACTATTGGAGTCCCAGGGAGGGTAAGAGGGCACGGAGTTCAACCTACCAGACAGAAGGGGAAGTTAGAGCAGTACAGTACATTCTTGTTTTTATTTTTGGCTGAGAGAACATCTCTTTGATTTCTCCTCAGACTGAGAAAGGGCTACTTCAATGAGGAGAAATTTATAATGTCAGCTTCCAAGAACCTGTGTGTGTATGTGTGTGTGTGTGTGTGTGTGTGTGTGTGTGTGTGAAGTATTTTGAAGTGGGCCTTGTGGACTACTCCATGGAAAAAGCATAGGATGGTGAAATTTGTTTTGGCTTTGGAGTTAAGTATAACAGACCCAGCTAATTCACCAAGGAGCTCTGCAATTTGTGACAAGTTTCCACAAAGAATATTAGTTCTCCAAGTGTGTAAAATGGGAATAACAATTTCCATGTCTCAGTCCTATTTCCAGTTGATGTTATACATGACTTAGAAATAGAAGTTCAGTCTGTAGTGATTCCATTTCCTCCACATTTGCTTGTGCAATGCCTTGCTTGCTCTTTTACATTTCTCTGGCCATATAGAGTTTTTTTTTCTTTTTTAATGAAACAATGTTTTTATTTGTATTATTTTTTATAATGTATTGGTTTTTAAATCTTTCAAGATTATTTATTTGAAAGGCAGAGTTACAGAGAGGCAGATACAGACACAGAGCTAGAGAATGAGAGAGGTCTTCCATTCGCTGGTTTATTCCCCAAATGGCTGCAACAGCCAGAGCTGAATGGAACCAGATCCAGGAGCCAGGAGCTTCTTCTGGATCTCCCAGGCGAGTGCAGGGGCCCAAGCACTTAGGCCATCGTCTACTGTTTTCCCAGGCCATGGCGGACAGCTAGATCAGAAGTGGAGCAACTGGGACTCGAATTGCCGCCCACATGGGCTGCTGGCACTATAGGCAGCAGCTTTACCGGCTGCTTCACAGTGCTAGCCCTGGCCCTGCAAAGTTTTGAACTATGCCTGCGGATTTCACTTTCTAAAGCCTCTAGAAGCAATCTTTTCCTAGGTAGCAATAACAAGCTATATGCAAGGATGTATCAGAACACTCTGAAATTGCTGGTGCTACCTGTTCTGCTCTGACTTCCTCATTCATAGCAGAGCTTATTCTTGTGATTAGGACACAGCCTTGTATTTAACCTGTCTCCTTTCTGCATGCATATGTTTGTCTTATTTCTTTACTCCAGGACTATTAGAACCAAGTAGTTAAACAGATATTTGTGAGAATCCAGTGTCCCTCTAAGTCTATAATAAGATCCACAAATCATCATTTATCTACTTCTCATACCTGGTCCTTGCTGTCTGCCAGTGTTGCATATCTTTTTGTCTGCCTTGCCCACCATGCTGAACCATTCCACTGTTCACTTGCCATCATTCCTTGCCATTCTGCAGGTCCTGATTATCTCCAACTTGAACCCCTGAATTTCAGCAAGAATTCTTTTCATATAAGTCTTTGAAAAGTTATCTGCATGTTATATACATTAAAATACAAGAGAATTCATGACAAGAACATATCATCAAGTGTTAGGACAGTCTTTGACTTTGTCCTGTTTCCCATCATGCACATTGCTCTTTCTATATAAGTAAAGCTGATTCTACAAAGATTTCTTTTAAATTCACTGTTCTCTTTCCATTTTATATGCTACTTCAATTCTGGCTCTTTTTCCCTCACATCTGGAGTATCACAAAACATATTCCCTAAGCTGTCTGCTGACTATCACTCCTCTTGATTTCTGTTAGGGTTATCTTCCTAAAATCCAGATATGATGATCATATTATCCTCTGACCATCACTTGTACAATGACAAAAAATCCATTGCATGGAATTGAAGGCACTTTATAATTTACCCGTATTACCTTTTTAGTCTCAGTCTCTGCCTTTCTCAATTTTTTTTACTCTTTCCTTTTTTTATAGAAAACTTTTATTTAATAAATTTCAAAAAATACAACTTTTGGATTATATCAGTTCTTCCTCCCATAACCACCCTCCCATCTGCAAAGCATCCCATCTCCTACTCCTATTCCCTCTTCCATACCATTCTCATTAAGATTCATTTTTAATTATCTTAATATACAAGAGATGAACTCTAAGTAAAAAATTTCAACAGTTTGCATCCACACAGACATACAACATATAAAGTACTGTTTGAAGACTAGTTTTACTGTTAATTCTCATAGTACAACACATTAAGGACAGAGGTCCTTTATGGGGAGCAAGTTCACAGTAACCCCTGTTGTTGATTTAACCATTGACATTCTTATTTATGATGTCAGTAATCACCCAAGGCTCTTGTCATGAGCTGTGGATTTCACTTTCTAAAGACTCTAGAAGCAATCTAGAAGGCTATGGAAGCCTCTTGAGTTCACAAACTCCAACCTTATTTAATAGACAAGGCCATAATTAAAGTGGAAATTCTCTCCTCCCTTCAGAGAAAGGTACCTCCTCTTTGATGGCCCCTTCTTTCCACTGGGATCTCACTCACAGAAATGTTTCATTTAGATCATTTTTTTTTTGTCACAGTGTCTTTGATCTCCATGCCTGAAATACTCTCATGGGCTTTTTAGCCAGATCTGAATAACTTAAGGGCTAATTCTGAGGCCAGAGTGCTGGTTAGGACATTTGCCATTCTATGAGTCTGCCGTGTATCCTGCTTCCCATGTTGCATCATTCCCTCCTTTAATTCTGTCAATTATTATTAACATTATTATTTATTTTTATTATTAAATAATAATAATTTATTATTATTTATGTGCTCCCTTAGACACTTAATCCTATCTTTATGATCAGTTATGAATCTAAACTGATCACTTTAAGTAGTAAGATGCCATTGGTACCTGACAACTTAATGCGATTTCAAGTCCCATGGCAAGTTTTTAGCTTTACCTTTAGGAGTAAGTCTGAGGGAGCATGTGCCAAACTGCACATCTCCTCCCTTTCTTATTCCCACTCTTATTTTTTACAGGGATCAATTTTAAATTGGATTTAAACACCTAAGAATAATTCTGTGTTAATTAAAGAGTTCAGCAAATGGTATTAAGTAGAAAAAGAAAATACTAAAAAGAATAAAATAGTAAGCTGTTCCTCAACAGTCAGGATAAGAGTGTCAATTTCGCTTGTGTCATAGTGACAATTTCACTTCAACAGGTTTCCTTTTAGGTGCTCAGTTAGTTGTCACCGATCAGGGAGAACATATGATATTTGTACCTGTGGGACTGGCTTATTTCACTCAGCATGATGTTTTCCAGATTCTTCCATTTTGTTGCAAATGATTGGGTTTCATTTTTTACCACTGTGTAGTATTCCATAGAGTACATATCCCATACTTTCTTTATCCAGTCTTCCATTGATGGGCATTTAGGTTGATTCCATGTCTTAACTATTGTGAATTGAGTTGCAATAAACATTGAGGTGCAGATAGCTCTTTTATTTGCCAGTTTTATTTTCCTTGGGTAAATTCCAAGGAGTGGGATGGCTGGGTCATGTGGTAGGGCTATATTCACTTTTCTGAAGTATCTCCAAACTGTTTTCAATAGCGGCTTTACCAGTTTGCATTCCCACCAACAGTGGATTAGTGTGCCTTTTTCCCCACATCCTCACCAGCATCTGTTGTTTGTTGATTTCTGTATGTAAGCCATTCTAACTGGGGTGAGGTGAAACCCCATTGTGGTTTTGATGTCTTAAGCACACCTTAGAGTGAGATTATGTTGTGCCTACTGCCTGTACTATCTGAAAAGTGTCTCTCCATCCTGCTGCTTAGAAAAATCCTGCACATTCTCTATATCCTGCCCTATTTTTCAGTCACACATCTGGTTATTTTATCATTCTGTAGTAATTCATCAATGGCTCTATAAGCCATATAGAATAAATTATCATGGCCCTCTGTAGGAAGGACTATATGGGATAATATGTTACACTTTATACTCAAAGGCTGTTTTATACTTGCCCTACCTGATTAGGTCTGGGCAGCTCTCCCCACTTCCATGAAACCACAGCTTCAACATAGCCGTGTATAATATTTCAAACTTTCACGCTTATCCCCATGCTAAGCCACAAATGAACTACTGTCTAGCCATCTGGCAATTCTATCTTAATCATCAAATTTCACTAGGACTTGTCTTTCCCTTGTGTAGCCATTTCTCACCCATCCTAACAAGTGCCCAACTCCCCGTTGCCCCATTACACATCTCTCCACTACTGCCCTTCTCTTCCTGTGAATCATTTTTGCTTCAGGGTGTGTTTTCTACTAGATGTGAACTCTTTTATTTATTTATTTATGTGACAGATAGAGTTACAGATAGTGAGAGAGAGAGAAAGACAGAGAGAGACAGAGAGAAAGGTCTTCCTTCTGTTGGTTCACTCCCCAGAGGGCCACAACAGCCAGAGCTGCGCTGATCTGAAGCCAGAGCCAAGAGATTCTTCCTGGTCTCCCACACGGGTGCAGGGGCTCAAGGACTTGGGCCATCCTCTACCGCCTTCCCAGGCCACAGCAGAGAGCTGGACTGGAAGAGGAGCAACTGAGACTAGAACCAGCATCCATGTGGGATGCCGGCACCACGGGCGGAGAATTAACCTAGTTTGACACAGCACCAGCCCCTAGATGTGAACTCTTTAACAGGAGACATGTCCTATTTATATGTGTGCATCTAGAATGTTGTATAGTGCTTGGCCTCAAATATTGCTTAATGATGCTTAATGTATATAGTAAAATAACTTGAAAACACACTTTTAATAAAATTTTTGTAACCCTTTCATATATAATTAATTGGTCCTTCACCCAAGATTTGTTGATTCCATTTATGAAGATTTAGAGTAAGCCTTCCTGGGTTGAAATTGCTGGACTCTTATTTACTAATGAATAAATTTACAGGTTGCTAATCCTTGGTTTTCTCATCTGTCAAAAATTTATATCTATGAAATGAACAGATTATGCCATGTAACTATAAGTTCACAAGGGTTAGGTCTTTCAAAGTTGTTATTGGCAGAGGTTTAAGTAGTTGTTATTATGTTAGCAACTTCCAATTAATTCTGTACACTTTATTTTGCCAGTCTTTGCCTCATTGGGAACTGTTACCATTTATCTTCTTACTTGGGTTCAGAGATCCTAATATACCACCTGTTGACAGATTACCTGTACATTTTTAAAGGAACTCAAACATTAACATGAAATAGAAAGGACAAAGTACATTTGAAACACAGAGAGAGCTAAAGATCATTTGAAAATTATCTACCAGACAAATCATTAGACTCTCATGGAAATATTGACATTTTTAATGAAGATGTATAGGATAAAAGTATAATGAAGTGGTATTAGAAGTTTATCAAAAAAAATCAAACTCTTTGAAATATAGATACTTAAACCAATCCTGGCTAAGAAAATTATTCCATCATGCCCAACTAAGATCAGGTAGATAGTCATATGTCTGTTACTTTTTGAATTGTGGGTAATGTCACCTACATGACACTGAACTTTTCCATCAAAATGCAAAATTCATTGGTGTATAGTTTTGACTGTGACACTGAATCAGAAAGAGTCTGCAAAGCTCTGTCCCTCAGCTCACAAGCACTCTTGTAAGCCCTTGGGATGAATTTGTACATCTTCAGTCAGGAGACCTATATCATCTGCCAAAACAACATTTCCTAGGTTTACTTCTAAATATAGCTTGAGTTTGGGTAATTTGCTATAATCAATTTTGAAGAACATTTAAACTCAATTTAATGTTTATTTTCTTTGCCAGTTCTTAGATCCTGCATATATGATGACTCTCATTCAAAGTAGAAGATTATACACCTACTAAATATGTGCATGCAAGTAAAATCACTGTACATCGTATAAGCACAAATTTAACTCCGGAAGATGTATTGCTTTCACTGATGCATTTATTCATTTTTCTGAAGAGTTTTTTTTTAAGAGTATGCATGCATTGAACACAACATTTAGAAAGATTCACTTTGAAAATTCCTTAATTTCCTAAGAAAATATTGCAATTATGAAAATTTCACTCATGTTTACCATAAGCTCTACTTTGAGATTTGTAGTAGGTTTACAAGGGCCATATTTATTTATGAAATTGTGTACCAGTTATGTGTTTAGTGATCTAGGACTGTAATTATTTTGTTTGTCAATAGTCTTATATTTAGTAAATTTGACAGAGTTAACTTTCTGGCAATGAATAGAAATTCTAGTTGTAAAGGACAAAGGACTTCTTTTTTAAGCATCTGTCATTGGCAAGGAGAACTCAGGACCAAAACTGCTAAGGGTAAGCTGAAGGTGTTGCATGTGGAGTGGGCAATGTTAAGAATTGCCATTGTGGGGCCGGCGCTGTGGTATAGCGGGTGAAGCTTTCGCCTACGGTGCTACTTCCCATGTAGGCTCTGGTTTGAATCCTGGCTGCTCCACTTCCGATCTGGCTCTCTGCTGTGGCCTGGGAAGGCAGAGGATGGCCCAATCTTTGGGTGCCTGTGCTCATGTTGGGGACCTGGAGGAAGCCCCTGGCTCCAGAAGCAGCTTCAGTGCAGCTCCAGCCCTTGTGGCCATCTGGGGAGTGAAACAGCAGATGGAAGACCGATCTCTCTCTCTCTCTCTCTCTCTCTCTCACTCACTCACTCACTCACTCTGCCTTTCAATTAAATAAATAAATCTTTCAAAAAAAAAGTTGCCATCAGCAGGGTCTCAGAAGTAGATGGCCAAATGGAGTTGGGATGTGGTAGAAGCAAAGTCAGTCTCCAGAAACCAAGTTGAAAAACTGGAGTGAGTAGAAGTTATGTTTATATATGCCGGAGTCAAATTAGAGCATCTGAAAACAAAGGGCAATAGGGCAAATTTGTCAGAAATGCACACTGGGAGAAAGAACAAGGTGTAGACATAAAGTCAAATATTAAGGTTACAAACTATAAGACAGAAGGCTTATAGGGCTGACAGATATGACTGGGTGGTGGTTCTGCTTGTGTGTGTGTGTGTGTGTGTGTGTATTTAAAGTAGGGATTCCAAGTTAAATTGACAACAAATATATGCTTTTAGAAGCTGCACTACAGAATGTACATTTCTGGCTTCTCTACATGAATCAGAAGTTCTTGGAGACACAGTGTGAGCAGGTACTCAGCATCAGTGTTCATGACCTCTTAGGATGATTGTACCTTCAAGTTTGAAAAGGATGGTTCCTTTTTGTACCTATTAATCTGTCATAATTATCAGGGGCATACTTCTTCATGTTCAGAATGTTGTGTCTTGAAAGATAAATTTATCAGCTTCCTCTAAGGGGAGGTACAGTCATGCATCACTTAATGACAGGGATATATTCTAAGATATGTGTTATTAGGAGATTTCCTCATGTGAACATTATAGCATGTACTTACACAAACCTAGCTGGTTTTAGGTCAGTCTCCCCATGTGGCCTCTTGCTACAATCAAGGTATGCCATAAACATATTTGTGAGACTATCGTTGCATAACATGGCACATGGTTTGACAGTAAATATTTTTTGTTATAGAAGAAATATCTCTAAAACAGCCATTAAATTATAGAAAAAAATCCAGTAATACAGTGATTTGTTATTGTTATCAAGTATTACATACTATGCATTATTGTATGTGCTATACTTTTTTATAGCCTGTAGCATGATAGGTTTGTTTATGCCAATATCATCACAGATATGGGAGTAATTCTCAGTTGGCCCCATTGTGATCTCTTTGGATTACCATCACATATAGTGTCTGTTGTTGGTCAAATATTGTTAATTGCACATGAATGTATATATTATCGTGTGCTCTGTTTCTTTGTACTTCTATCTTGCCTTTTTCATCTAGCCAACTTGAAGTAACAGCTTTGAATGTTTTGTTTGTGGAAGTATTTGAGTTTTTCATTCCCAGTGTAATGTAAGCTAACAATTATGATTCATAAATTGTGAAGACATGGAAAGACAGCTATTTTGATGACCCACAAATTGCAGGTCAAAAGGACCAGGTTGAGTTTTGGCTCAAAATTGTGTAATCATATTCCACACAGAAGAACTCTCGTAAACAGATCTGCCTCTTACTCTTATATGGTGGTTAAAGGCCACTTGGAGGAAATGGGGAGCCTAAGAGCAACATCTGGTTTGCCTGCTCCCCTTTGTTATTGGCTTACATGATGTGTTTTTAATTCATTGAAATGGGATTTCACATTTAAACACAGTCCTCAGTTTGTTTTGAAAAATAGAGAGATTTTGCCATTCTGGGATCATAGTTCTCACAATGGCAACTGAGGACAGAACTTGATAAAGCATGTCTACCTTTAGGTGAGTATACATTTCCCCCAGTACCACTTCCCAGTAACACGATGAACCCACACGAGTTTTATAAAACTGGATTGAGATAAAGGGGTATGTGGTAAGCAAAGAAATTTAGAGCTACATCCTTTGAAGTCACCGTAGACCCTAAACTATTTCTTAAAAATTTATTTTTCACTCATATATGATTGTATATGTTTATAGGGTGCAGTGTGATGTTTTAATTGATGTAGTATAGAAAGATTCAATCAATCAAGTGTGTGTATCGGTCATTTAATGAAGTGATCAGATGATGACCTAGCTGCAGAGAGTAACAATCATGAAATAGCATTGTAAACAACCCTGGCATCCCTGTGTATGATCTGATAGCATGCTTTTTTGGAAAAATATTTATTTGAGAGATAGAGTTGCAGACAGGGAGAGGGAGAGACAGAGAAAGATCTTCCATCTGATGAATCACTCCCCAAATGGCTGCAATAGCCAGTAATGCACCCATCTGAAGCCAGGAGCCAGGAACTTCTTCCAGGTCTCCCATGCGGGTGCCAGGGCCCAAGCACTTGGACCGTCTTCTGCTGCTTTCCAGGCCATAAGCAGAGAGCTGGATTGGAACAGGAGAAGTCAGGATACAAACCAGCTCCCATATGGGATGCCAACCCCACAGGCAGAGGCTTAGCCCACTACACCACAGAGCCAGCCCCTAATAACATGCTTTAATGGATGTGTTGCCTCATCTGTCACTCAGAACAATGGTTCGAAGTAACTTCTGTTATTGCCCCCATTGTACAGAGGAGGAATTCAGATACACAGGCCAAAGATTATGCTAAACTTCAAACCTTTCATCAGCTTCCTAGAAGGATTTTCTACCCTGTACAGACCTCTAGAGGGATCCACATAGGCTTGGATTTCTCCTTAATCAGTTTTTTCTCCCTTTTTTCCCTCTTTCTTAAAGATTTATTTATTTATTTGAAAGGTAGTTACAGAGAGAGAAATGAGGACAGAGAGATTTTCCATACACTCACTCATTGTCCAAGTGGTCACAATGGCTAGGACTGGGCCAGGACAAAACCAGGAGCTTCTTCTGGATCTCCCACAAGGGTGCAGGGGCCAAAGCACTTGGTCCATCTTCTGCTACTTTCCCAAATGCATTAGCAGGGAGCTGAATCAGAAGTGTAGCAGCTGGGACATGAACCAAACCAATGCCCCTGTGGGGTGCCACTGTTACCTGCTATGCCACAATGCCAGCCCCTTCCCCTTCTGTTCCTAGGACCAAATGAACATACACTGTTTTCTCCCATCCTCTGAGTAGTTGCACTGTGTTATGATGCTGTCTCATGGTGCTAATGGCCATAGGAAAGTTGAGCCATGGGTTGGTGGGTACCTCTGGGGACTTCCTAATGTTCCTTCTTTGGCAGAGCCCAAAGACAGTACACTGAAATGCACTGATTATTCCTAACACATTCTTCTAAAAGTGACTCACCTCTGTGCCGTTTGTCTTCAAACTACCCCCAGCTTGCAGGTCACTATCATTACCTTTAGCTTAGCATCATTTTCTATATTAATCTGTGCTCCACATTTAGCTAACTCTTTTCTATGCTTCCCATGTTCAGTTTCACAAAATTAATAATGTTATTACCTGCACTCTGGGTTATAAGATAAGTAGATTGTGATCGTGTATGTGCCCTGTAAGTAAATGTAACAGCATTTATGACCCACCTGCCGTGTTACTTTAAGATACCCACAAGGAAACTTAATGGGCCACAGCTCTGTGATGCAGTGGAATTGGAACATCACATTTATTTTTCCTAAATTAATGATAATTTTATTTTTGATTCATACAATTTGAAGGAAAACTATGTCAGAGAAAGAATGGAAACATCTTGGCATGAATTAGAGTTAATATTATATTTTAGCTTTAAGAAATGAGGTCAACTTCAATCTCATACCATTTGTTTTCATAATGCGCATTGGGTTTGTTTCCCTAGAATGTGTTCACTGCTCTACTGTGTAGCAAAATGAGTTTATAGAGTAATGGACCTCACCTCTGGCGTTCAAGTTGACCATGATTGATGCAAGTGAAACAGTGATGTCCACAGTTGCTTGGTAGAACTTTGGTTCTGCATTGATTGTGTCATCCAGACTGATCTAATCAGTATGAAATATAGAAATTTTAGTCAATTTGGAGGATAGAGGAAGTCCTCCTTGTTTTCCTGCATGGTACAGTTTAACATGATGACCTTGAGAGGACCATTCTGAATGTGAAATCGACACATTGAGAACAAGAACATGAACCTTTTGGTGGATCCATTGCTGAAGCCCTATTACCATTGTATTCGTTGGCTTTACATCAGAATAATGAAATAGCTGAGGCAACTAAATGATGCAGGCCAAAGTTTCATTTTGGCTCACAGTTGGGGAATTTCACAGTCCACGTGCAGTGGGCCCATTGGTTTGGCCTCTGGTGATGGTGCTCTTGCTAACAAAGTCCGGAGGTGGCACAGAGAATCACATGGCCAGAAAGAGGGACATTTCTGTCTGTGTCATTGTGCTCTCTTATAAAGATTTTTATGTTGGGACTGCCCCTATGACCAATCCATTCATCTCCTAAAGGCCTTCCCTACAATTCATAATTGAATTAAGTTTCCACTAAGATAGCAACATTAACAATAAGACTTTGGGGACCAAGCCTTTAACACATGGACCCCAAAGTCATTCAACAGTCTAATATCTAGACCATAGCAACCATTATACTACTTCTAGGGCCTATGAGCTAATGAATTCTGTTTATAAATTCTCACTGATAGACCTTCTAAAAGCTAAGATACTGATTAATAGTCTTAATAAAAATATTGAGTACCTGTAAGACATAATAAGCACAAATTTCAGTACAGACCCAACAATAGACTTATGCTCAGATATTTTGTCATCTTCATTATTAATCCATTAATTTATATATTAAAATTAATGTTTGTGGGATATATTGGTCTTCTTAATATTTCTGGTATTAAAATAGAAGGGAAACATTAGTGAATAGATTTTTTGCTTTTTGTTCTCAAATTTTGTTAGTTTAGGACTTCTTGGAAGGCAAAGCAAAAAACCACCAATGTCCAGGATTTGACGCAAATCTACACAATCTGAAACTATAGTTGAGAGACCATGGTATCTCCATTTCTCAAAACACAGCAAGTAATTTTTAGATGCCTCAAAGCTTGAGCATTCCTGTCTAAGCTTGCAAAATAACATCAGATTGTTATTGAAGGTATTGAACTGTATTTGATTAGAATTTGGTATGTGGATTGCTGTTTGTGGTGCATTGCTGAAACTTCCTGAGGAAAGAGTCCTGCTTATTGTTCTCTATTGAATTCATGTAGAGAACTAGCAAAGTGAGTATGTGATAAATACATGTTCATTAAATTCATTTACATCAAGTGAGTATGTTAAAGCTTTCATATAGCTGTCATCCGAAAAAAATGTTCACAAAATATGCATAGTACTGGCAGAACCTAGTTGACATGGAAGAGTTTGATGACATGACAATATAGCCAATCTTAGTGATTTTCTTTTCCTGGTAGAAACAAACTTGATTAAGTCAAAGCCCCATGGAAAGGAATGTATGAGGAGAGGAGGGAGATTAAAAACCTATGTTGCTGACAGTCTGTACTCAACTCCTGTCAAAGTGATTTTTTAATCATGCTTCATAATCTTTGCTGTACGTAAATGAAGACTAAGACAGTTAACTAATAAATGTATGAATCCCTCAATGGATGGAGTTGGGATTTAATGATAAAAAAAAAAAAAACAGGTACAAAAAACTAATTTGTGATCCTGACTGCAGAAATGTGTTGCCACTGTCCAGTGTAGGAAAGAATTGAAAATGTTTGATGGCTTACAAAATAGCTGATAGAGTTTTTCCATACACATTTGTTCAGAAGGGGGAAAATTAGGTAGCTTAATTATACATACCATTCCAGGAAACATAGATGTCTTTCTACAAATTAGGAACATTTAAACATATTTTTATATTACAGAAATACTTTTGAGTAATTAAGAACTATTTAGAAATATTACAACAAAACCAACTAAAGCAGCCTTGCTTAGTACCTTAAATGTAATTCACTATCAGTAGGTTTGAATTATACATTTATTCATCTACAATATGCATATATATGTAGATGTGCATATTCATATACATGCATATGCATACAACACACATGCACCCTCACAAGTTTATATAAAGTTGAAGAGTTGAACCTGTTCTGGTACCTAAGGGAGTGTCTAAAAATTGATAGCATCAAAGCTCCTAAAACAAGTACAACCACAATGCTAGAAATTTTTCATCTTTGTGTGGGGATTTTGACACTCTATTCAAGGTTTCCCTTTGTAAACATCCTCCAAGTTGTTAGTCATACCAGATGAGACGTGAATACTCCTAACAGAACCATCTGAGACAAGGTGGTGATTTGTTTCCTCTTCTTTATGATGCAGAGATAAAGAAGAACTTAAATCAATCCAATTTAATGCATAAGGAGAAAATTTAACTTTCCAATAATCAAGTTATTACCCTGTGTACCACTCTACCGCAGAGAACAAATTTGTCTCCATTTGCAAACTGAAATATTGCGTAGCAAATTCACCTTCATACACACTGATAATGACTGTACCTAATAATGCTATTGTAGTCACTATACAAATTTACTTCCAGGCAGAATTTCAGAAACCAATGGACAGTCATCAGTGCCTTAAATCTGACTCATGGCTACTTTTCACTTCTGAAGGGCCCAAGATTCTAAGATTTGTGTGTTGCATTGATGGTGATCTTGAAATACACCTAAGTTGAAATAATATTTTCCGGGCATCTTACAATATATGTTCTGTGGGGGAAAGATGGAATAGGTCATTATTTGGAACAATTTATTCCTAGATGATGGATCAAAAGAACTACTGCTGAGCAATCACTCACACTCAGCCAAGATGGGCAGCATTTTCAATACAGGTTGACAAGAAACTCTGAAGTGACATTTGTGCCCTGCCAATGCCACCATCATCATGCCGTGCTCCTTTCTCATTTTCTTATAGCGGTCATGGAGACTGAGCACAAAGAATAAATGACCTGAGAGAAATGAAAAAATATGTTGTCACCATACCAAAGCCATAACAGTATACCTAAAATAAATATTAATGTATTCATCCTACTGGTACAATGGCAGAGGGCTGATTCCAAAGATTTGGGGTATTGTCATAATATTAAGAGATCAAAGCAAGATCAAAGCCAGAATTGCTGAGAAACATGCCACAAAAAGATAATTTTGCAGAAAAAAAAGACCTTCCCCACAGTAACCTTTAGGCCCCATTCTCCATGATGAACTACTTTGGGATAAGCAGCCAACTGGAACCAAGGGTTCAAATCCCAACTGGATAGATGCAACACTCACTTTCTGCCAAGTTAGATAAATTGAGTTTGGCATGGTATATGGGCCTTTTGGGAAAGACTTTAAATCACATCTGTTCTGTTTATTTTAAAGGTCTCATTGCAGTTTTTATAATAGTAGGCATTTATTCTGAGGCAAATTCGGAGCACCTTGCAAGAACTCAAGGCTGATGGCCATGCCCTCTTGATACTCATAATATAATTATGATTTGTATCCAACACTACCACCGCCATTGCCCCCGCCACTGCCGCTGCAACCACCACTACCTTAGGGTGCTAAGAAATTTCGGAGGAAAAGTCAGGAAAATTAAGCTGATAGAAAACAACAGAGCAAGCTTCCTTGCATATAAGACATGACCAAAAATAAAATCCAATATAAAACATCTTATTGTGCTTTTGTGTCTCTTTTTACTATATTTATAAACTACAGCTTGTTAGCCTGATTGTGTTGAAGGGAGGAGAGGGAATTTTAAAAGAATAATTTCACTACTGCTCATGTGGTATATGTCATTCCCCTCCTCTCTATTGAAGTGGATGGTGGTGAATACATGTTTTAACCCAAACAGAACTTCGAGGTGCAATGGCACTTATAGGACATGGCTAATAACGGCTATGGCTTTTCATGACATCTCTTTGGTACACTTCAGCATGACCTTGTCAAAGTTAAAAGCTCATAAAATTCCTATTTACTTTTTATGGCATTACAATTCTGCATAACAGTGCTTAAAACAAAAACACAGTATAATTATACTGTCAATCAAGCAGCTAAGAAAGGCATTTTCCACCAGCCTCATACCTAGCAAACTGTAAATAATTTATAAAACCAGAAGTCATGGCTAAGTGGCAGTGTGTGGGGCTAGTTAAGCACTTGTCATCGCGATGTGGTTTAAGAGAGCCAGGCAGAAAACACTGCTTGTTTACTTTTATCCTGTGAGTGTAAAAAATTGTCGTTTGTGCTTGTTGTCTTTCCATTCTGGCTCTAATAAAAATATCAAATTGTCAATAGAAATTTGAACAGGTGTACAGTGAGAGAAATAATGATGTTTTATTCATACGCATTTCCAGCCCATTTAACTTCATCCAACAAACAACAAAAAATATTTTCTTCATTACCTCCAATTAATGTAAATGTCAAATGTGTTGAATATATTATCACACTGATAATTTGTTGTGTTGATTGATTTGTAGAATGTTTTGGATTAAAGTAACAATTTTTCTTACTTGACTCACAATTGCATGTTGTTATCTGTCACCTCTGGATTAAGTAAATAACAAATTTGTTTCCATTAGATCTAGCTCTAAATCTGGTAAACAAGATTTTCAAAGTGTCAGTGACTTCTGAGATTCCCAGCTCCTTCATTATTTTTAGATAGTTTATTAATTGTTAAGTAGAATTTGTCAAGGCTGGGGGAAAAAAATCTCCTTTCTGCTAATAACCAGACAATACTTTGTAGGATCTTGCAATTTAAAAACCAGTAACACGATAATATCCAAATAATTGAATTCTAGGTTTCAGATTACTCTTTTGTACTTTCAAGTCTGTTTGCAACCCAGAGCCCAGGATTTGTCTCATAGTATACTACATACTAATCAATATGTATATGATGAACTGCTTCTATAATTGGCTTCACGTGGTTTTTTTTTAATTCCTCTATTATTTAGTCCTCCTATTAAGTACATTTAGAAGAAAAAACTTGTGATCAGTTTTCAAAGGCAAGATTTAATGATATATTTAATAGATTTCTAGTGTGATAATGGAGAATGTTTTTAATATGGATAGCAACATCTTTCATGACCACATGAAAAGTTAAAAATAATAAATCACATAAATTTTCCATATGGTTCAAGAGAAAAACCTAGAATTTTTTACAAAATAGCATTTCATTATTTGACTATTTCAAGTAACCTGGTTTTGTTAATCAGGAGATTAAAAGAGAATGTTCATATCTTGGACTATATGTGAATGCAACATTTAATTTTGATCAATCACTATTTCATTGCAACATGTGGTTTGGCATCCCTGTGCCTTTGCTGTCTGTTCTGTGAAATGGGAATACCACTAGTGATGATGCAGGGTGTATGAGGGTACTAAATATTGTGAAACACCTAGCACATTACAGGACAGCGGATAGCCGACTGCTTAGTTTCACAGGTGTTTCTTCCCTTCTCTATTTCATTTCCTAGGCATAACTATCTTCTAAGAATCAAACCCTTGCATCCCACAACACAGGAATGTGACTTTTGTTTAAAATGAATTCTTACACAAGTAGGTTGTGCAGATTTCAATTTAACTGCTCAGATGGGTGGGAAAATCCCTATTTTTTCAGAGTCTACGCCGATTTCTTGTCCGAGCTCTTTTGTGAGTTTAAACTCAGTTGACCTCTGTTTTTCTCTTAACTTCCCTCCTGGACTAGCTTTACGTTTCTAGAAACATGTGTAAACATTTAGGATGATAAGAGCATGACTGATAGTAGCAAGATTAGCAATGATGCAGACAAGGGCTTGTGATGTCAAATATTGCCATGCCTGCCATTCATCTGGAGTCTACGAAGAGACAGCTTTTTACTGCATCCTCAGGAATTCTTCTAGATCTGGTCCTTCTTGGCCCTATTAATGCTGGACAGGGGGAGACAGTGAACTCTTTCAGGAACGCTTATTTCAATATTCTATTCTGCTATTTTATTCTGTCATCTCATCACCTCATCTGGGATTCTACCCAGGGAGCAGAGTATAAGTTTTTCTTATACCAGACTGCACAAATATGCCTAGTCACACTGTGTCACCTTATCTGAGAACTCAGTCCAAGTATCGGCGCATTAGCTACCCTTTCTGGGGACTCAAATCCAGTAAGTTAGAATTCCCTACCTTCTTTTTTGCCCTACTGTGGGGGCATTTCCGTCACTGTTTCACATTATGTACCATCCTGAGTGTGTTGCTCCTGCCCTGCATTTCATCCCAATTCTTGCAGAACTAAGACTTTGAAACTCCAAGGCCAGGAATCTCTTCTTAGCATTAATTCCACTTCCTGAGGTGTTGTTGCATCTCTTGAGGCAATTAAGTAAAATCTCTCACTGATCAAATCGGGGGATGATCACATGATATAAAGAAACATAAGAGGAGTCTCAGAGCAGCACTGCAGAAGAGAAGCTCACTAAATAAGCACTTATTTTCCTGCCCGGAATGTCCTTGAGACATGACATGCACCCACAGGGACAGGTATGGCAGAAGGTACCACTTATTTCTCTGAAACACCATGCAATTTGAAGAAGTAATTTTCAAGTGGTAAGAAAGCTTCCAGGCTCTCTGAAAGAAACAAAGGTACATATTCAGAAGATTGTAAGTGTCCATTAGCCTTCATATTTAATGTTGAGATATGTATCTTAACATGATGTATATCCCCCGAGGCAAGTCTACCGCATCCTCTTTTCTCGAATGCAATTAGTGTCTATGAGGCTTAGGTTTAAGAGAAGGGTATAAGGTCCAGCACTGAGGCATAGTAGGTTAAGCCTACATCTGTGGCGCTGGCATCCCATATTGGTGCCTTTTCGAGTCCTAGCTGTTCCACTTCCAATCCTGCTCCCTGTTAATGTGCCTGGGAAAGCAGTAGAGGATGGCCCAAATGCTTGGGTCCCTGCACCCATGTGGGAGACCTGGAAAAAGCTCCTGGCTCCTAGCTCTTGGCTTCAGATCAGATTGGCTGCAGCTGTTGCAGTCATTTGGGGAGTGAACTAACAAATGGAAGATCTCTCTCCGTCTCTGCCTCTCAAATAAATAAAATAAATCTTAGAGAGAGAGAGTGAGAGAAGGTTAAAGAATGCCCACAGTGTGGGCAGCAAGTGAGTGGCTAGAATGAATGCTAGCTCTCATGAAGAGGGAGACAAAGAGGGAGCAGGATCATTATTTCTGAATAAATGCCTTTTGTCATCATTGTGACCATAGAAGTCTGATCAAATTTTGTGTGTCACTGATTGAGTCAATCAGAAAAGCTTTCTGAATACATGGACTTTATGAATAGCATTCTCAATGAAGCACTCTAGAAACACAGGCCAAAGCCGTAAGTCCTAATAAACAGTGTAATGCATGAAAATCAGATGATGAGGTTTGTCTCTGGTCTATTTCTTAGATAGTGAATAAACTCAGAAGTTCAGCTACTTATTAGGAATAAAAACTATTATATTATAATATAATAAAAAACTTATTAGGAATAATGCACATGCATTAATACAGATAAGCTTATATACATATATACAAATAAACATGACTGTACAATTGAGTTTTAGTTCATATTTTCTGCTTCTTAAAATAGCACCTTAGTAGTGCTTAATATTTTATATTTTTTCCTAAATTGCACACCATCAGCTTGTTGCTCATTAATCCAGACTGGCATATGGATGCTTCTGGGTAAATGGATGGGTGGCCGTACATCATGTCTGTCTTCTTTATTCAGAAAATCTTTTTGGGTATAAGAACTTGCTTACCTAAGAAATCTCAAAATAGTCACAAATTCTGGAAAAACAAGTGATTCCTTGTCACCCTGAAATGAGAGTGATGTAAATAATCTTTATTGGTTAAAAAAAAAATCCAAAGGCAATTTATTAGTGAATATAAGTAGAATAAAGGGCATCTGATATATAAAGGGACATCAAATGCTCCCTGATTATTGTTCAGGTTTGGGGAGAAACTACAGACTTATCTGGAAATTGACTATTGCTGTAAGTTTTCTGTTATAACGAATCAAATGGAAATATGGAAATATTAAAGCTAAGATCTCAGTAAGCTAGCACACAGCTGAGACTTCGCATTATATAGTATTAGAGTTGAAGTGCAGTTAGAAGACACTCTGTGGTAATAAATATTATGTTCACAGCTTTAAGCCAGCACTTCAGTAGGCTCTTGAGACCTACTAAAAGATTGGCAGGCCCTGGTGGCTCCTCACTAGAGGGCCATTCTGCCACCTCCAGAAATATTTTAGAGTAAATCGGGAACTTCTCTTTATTTCACCTTCTACATCCAAATTAAAAATAGCCATGGAGATTTCCAATAAGAAAAAATGGCCTTTAGGAATTAGTACTAGGTTGCAACTTATTCATTAGGCCTGGGTTTAAATATTGTTTGTTTATTATGAACTGTATTGTAGTCAAAATGTCTGCTAATGAAAATCAGATTAATTAGGGAGTTTTCCAACAGGACACTAAAATAAATTGTATTTAAAATGATCATAAAGTGGATTTAGTAAGAAATATGATGATAATAACCAAAACCAGCTCTCAGCTCATTATATTTACTCATGAAGAGATTTGGGAATTATTCTTCCTGATTTACATACCATGCTAAATATTTTAAGAAAAGATATTACATGTAAGTCTGCAAAGTCAGTCAGGTTCTGAAGAGTTTCTATAGCTTTTTTTTTTTTATTTTTTATTTTTTGACAGGCAGAGTGGACAGTGAGAGAGAGAGACAGAGAGAAAGGTCTTCCTTTTGCCATTGGTTCACCCTCCAATGGCCGCCGCGGCCGGCCCTCTGCGGCCGGCGCACCGCGCTGATCCGATGGCAGGAGCCAGGAGCCAGGTGCTTTTCCTGGTCTCCCATGGGGTGCAGGGCCCAAGCACCTGGGCCATCCTCCACTGCACTCCCGGGCCACAGCAGAGAGCTGGCCTGGAAGAGGGGCAACCGGGACAGAATCCGGCGCCCCAACCGGGACTAGAACCCGGTGTGCTGGCGCCGCTAGGCGGAGGATTAGCCTAGTGAGCTGCGGCGCCGGCTTCTATAGCTTTTTAATAGCATCATACCTTGCTTAATAAAGATGAGAATGCTTGATTGCATCATTATCTTTGGATTTTATTGTATCCCTCAGTCTAATCTATTGGTAAAATGATATTATCCACACACTCTGTTCTTAGCACTCTTCTAGGGTTTGGGATGGTACCCACATAAGACAAATACAAAGGTTACTTCTACTGAGTAGTTATAATAAGTTTAAAAGGCAAAAGGTCAATTCACGAGGGAAAAACCTTTAACATGTAAAATATGACAAATTGGTAGATTATATGATATTGCATATGAGAAAATAATGTGGATAAAGATTATATTAGTGTAAATACAACCAAAAAAATTTTTATGAACATTTGTGATAAAAGAAATTAATTAAATCCTCAAAAGATTGGAAACAACAATTTCATAAAAAAAAAAAACCACAGGCCAAAACACGTGTTAAAAACGATACCTTGATAAATATGATAACAGACTATACTTGCTAACCATTCTGTCAATAGGCTTCTCCACAATTTGTTGCCAATGGGTGAGATGAGACCAATATGAAGTGGTGAGAATGTATAATTTCATATGATTTATGTAAAAGAAGAAATAAAAATAAAGAAAAACATTATAAGAAAGTTTTTTTTCATAGATCCACCTCATAGAACTGGTACTGGTTTGCTTTAAATGGGCAAAGAAACTATTGTGGAGTTCCAGTTTTGGGAACCAGGTGAGTGGTAGCCTCATGGACAGAAAGGGAATAAAGTCGAATCCCTGTTAGACATACTTTATTAAGTGAAACATTTGCAAGAAGCTTGTATTATCACTGAGTACTAGCAGATCATGTGACAACTGAAGACCAGTGATTAGTATTTTAAAAATATTTTGTTACTAAAATATGTAATGATAGTTTACTATCATTTGATGCTTATTCTCAAAACTGAGCTAAGTGTTGTATTGATAAAGTCTCATGTATCGCAATCACACTGTTTTGAGGATTTATAGGGTGAGGTAGTAGAAGTAAAGTTGCTGGGTAATCCTCATTTTAGTTCTAGA
Organism: Oryctolagus cuniculus; assembly: GCF_051225735.1. Classification (NCBI taxonomy): domain Eukaryota; kingdom Metazoa; phylum Chordata; class Mammalia; order Lagomorpha; family Leporidae; genus Oryctolagus; species Oryctolagus cuniculus. Next base: position 54,446,297 of record NC_142872.1, read on the forward strand.
AAAATCTGTAGTCCCCTAGATGTCAGTGTATATTGTTTGATTTTCATTTAGTGGAGATTCAGAAGGCAGTACAGGGAGCAAATGTGTAGAGTTTAGTTGCAAGTATGTATGGAATTTGATAAAAAAAAAAAAAACAGAAAGGGAGATGAAGACACTGGTAGGATTTTTTTTATCAGTTTTTTTCCTAAGAATTAAGGTTACCCACATTTAAAAAGAAGTGTTATATGGAAACAGAAAGAGCTATTTTCATAAGTTTCTGAAGAACTGCAGGGCAAAGATGGTTCTGCTTGAATCAATGATGACAGGGCTGGCTATTTCATGCATTTCAGCACATACAATGTTCAGGCACCATGGTAGTTCCCTGATCCCTCTCCAGTTACATGCCAATGGAAGCATCACGCAGGGTCAAGCACCAGTGGAGATGAGATGTCAGTCTGAGTAGCTGTATTGTCCCTGTGTGCCTAGTGGGAGTAGATATTTTGTTTGTACATAGAAAATATACCTTTAGAGCTCCCGTAAATACCCAAATGGGGACAAAGGAAAGAAGATTTTGCAAGAGACTAGTTTGTTCAGGTGAGAGCAACAATAGGATTTCATCCATTTATTTAGCAATGGGTTATTTAATACTTGCAATGCTTGTGACAATGCTGTAGGAAACAGAATAAATGCAATGATCCAAAGCAATACTATTACAATTAAACTAGTGGAATTATAAAGCAATTAATAAATGCTGAAAAATCATCATGTTTATTGATAAAATAGCATGCCCAGAAAGCATGCACAAATCCCAGATTAAAAAGTGTTGTTGTCATGAATTCCCAGAGAAGTGCCATTTAAACCGAGACCTGACTTTTGAGTAGACATAAGCTAAGGAAAGCAGGAAATAGGGGAATCTGACCGTGCAAACAGTTTGTGTAGCCTCAGTGCTAGAGCTGAAAAATTGAAGGAATCAAAAGATGGATTAAATGGCTTGAATCTACGGGCAAAGTACAGATTGTGAAAGGCCTTGTGTTTAGACTTGATCTTGAAGATGATGAAAAGTGATCGAAAGGCTTCACTTTTGTTATATTAATGTTTTAGGGATCACTCTGATCTTCACATTGAAGAGAGATTCAAGTGATAAAAGATTGGGGAATGAAGACCTGATAAGACTGGAAGGCTCTTTCATTATCCTGGACATAGATAATAGTATCTTACACTACAAGAGTAACAGTAAAAAGAAGAGAAGGGAATAGATTTGAGAAACACTTAAGCAATCAAATAGCTGGAAAAAGGTGATTGAGGAAATGTATAAAATTAGGAATAGTTCAAGACTAGCACTCATAATATTGGCTTGGAAAACTAAAGCCTTATTCTCTGGTCTCAGACCTATTGAGCATGGGGAGCAGTTGAGAGCTGAATCAAAACAACCAGGAAAATCTTAGTGCTTCTCCTTCTGGATAACATTGCACCATACTTCCCAGGTTTTGTCTTAATTTTTCTCATAGCTCCTTCACTGTTGAAATTTTTTGTTTCCTTTTGTTTGTTTGTTTTCCTCTGATGTATACATTCTTAAATGTTCCATACCTCAGCCCTTGTACCTCTGTTCTTTTCTGTCCACAATCATTCCAAAGATAATCTATGTCTCATGGCTTCAGAAACCATCTATAAACTGATCATTCCAGTGTAGTGCTTTTGTCCAAACATCCACACTAAACTCAAGATGTGTATATCCATTTGATGACTTTTATGTCCCCTTGGTTATTTATTGGAAATCTCAGGTGCTTACCTGACCTCTTTTCAAAGCTATCTCCTTGTTTCATCTTCATCTGCTCTTTAACATCTCATCAAGCCATTTCCACTATGTTCTTGTCCTGTCTTGTCTCCCTGCTTCTTCACTTGTCCTCTATTTTTTTGTTGTTTATTTAGTTTTGTTTGCCAGGACAATCTCAATGTTAAATAGAGACCACGTGCAAAACGTTGCAGTAATCCATAGACTGATACTGGTGCCTGAACTATAGCAGTAGAAAAGTGAATTATGAGATGTGGTTGAGTTACAGATATAGCTTGCATTTATTCATCACATTTCTGCTTCAGTGCCTTTGCATGGTCTCTTTCCCTTAATGCTATCCATCCAGATACCAGGAAGTCAACTTCCTTAACTTCTTAGTATGGTCTGTCCAGGACTCCATCTCTAGTGTTGCATCTTACCTCCACATTTTATATTGTCTTTCCCTTACCATTAGCCACTCTTTAGCATTCTACACTTTTTCCTTACCTTTAACACGTTGATTTTAGTCTCCCTAGAGTATAATCTCCACAGAGCAGGGATCCCCCTACCCTTTTCCTTATTTTATCCTTATATTTGTAACAGAGCCTGCTATGGAACACCTAGATGATTTAATTAATTGCAGAATGTTTGAGTGGCAGAAAGTATCTAGGAATACTATATACACCATCACTGCCAGAGCTCGTTTTCTAGATGTTGCTGGACCTCTGAAAAATGTACTCAGACACATTCTTGCCAAGAACCTCTATAATTGTTCCTTGGAATCTAGAATCCAGTAGAAATATTTGTCATGCTGAAAGGAATCTTGCATAAAAATAGAATCAAAATTAAGAAGGAGGTTAATGAGTTTTTTCCCAGGAGCACAAGAGACTGGTTTTGATGTCTTTAGAAATAAAGTATCAAAACTGTTAAATTTGGTGAAAGCAAAGTAACTGCTAAGAGACGAAGTGTTTCCAAACATCTAGGAAATGATGCTATTACTCTACATCTGTAAGACTCAATTTCTCTTTCTGGCCATTCAATCTGAGTTATTGTAACAAAAATACTGCCCACCCTATGACATAGGGGTACTTTGTGTTCCAAGGACTTTGTTTAATGTAGCAGAAACTTTACTACTTGTAGATATTAATAACCCAGACTTGGTCAACAGAAAATAAAATCATTGATACATAATTTCATTGAAATCAAGAAAGTGTCAAGTCTTTTGTATTGACTGCTTTTCTATATGTATGGAAAGAGTTAAATGTGTTGAAATGCTTTTTTTTCTAGTTTTAAATTCACAAAATACATCATAACTGAGAAAAAAAGCACTAATTGTAAATTAAGCATATTGTGCTTACAATGAAAATATATTTGAGTGCTACTCAAGTAGTTCCTATTTTCTATGTTGTGCACAGATAATGAGTCTCAGTTGTTTTCTGTTATACTCTATCATTTTCCAGGGGTTCATAAATTATACAATACTGTGCTTAATCTTCCACACCTTCTCTTGTTTCTCCTTCTCTGTTTACATATTCTAAGTATATGTCAGCCAATATCAGCATTTTGATTATAAACAGAATGAGACTTCTTCAAAAGCATGTTGGCATATAGAGCAACATATTTTGTGATACTTTCTCTTGCTTTTTTTTCTTTCCACAAATCCATAAGCAGTATAACATTTCTTTTTGCCATTGCATGAACTTGGTACTTTTAACTAGCCATGGATTAGTGTTCTATGTGTTCAGGAAGCATTAAAGCTTCGCTGAACAACACAACTCCTTCTGACCTCTGCTAGAAAAATGGAATATCTTTAAGCATGCTCTCTTTATTAATGGATTTTTTTCATTTGTAATTCTTTCCCCAAATCTCTTCCCTGTGGCTTATGCTGTTGTTGCTGCAAGTATGATGCTGTCTAGAAAAATCATTTGTGAAAAGTAAAATTTTTAGTAAAATTGAGGGTCACAATAAAATAATACCAAATTTGGTCAATTAAACTTTATACAATGCAAAGTCATCAAGGCTGGGCTGACTTGGAACTAAGATATCTACCTGTCTGCTGCATGCTCCTCTCCATTAGCTGTAAAACATGGTCTTCTCCTGCCCAAAGTGTTTTAAGTGGAGCTTACAAAATGGTTGTTTAACTATTTTACGTTAAATAAAGATATGGCATACATGCTTAGTCTAAGTATGTTGTGTGGGTGTATATAATTTTTATTTATTTTAATTTTCTTTGAGAGTCAGAGAGACAGATCTTCCATCCACTGATTTACTCCCCCAAATTTTCAAGAGCCAGGCCTGGGATACATTAAGGCCAGGATCCTGTAACTCCGTTTGGGTCTTCTTTGTCAGTGGCAAAGACCCAGTTACTTGAGCCATCACCTACTGCCTCTCTAAAAGCATATTAGCAAGAAGCTGGACCAGAAGCAGAGTAGCCAGGACTCAAATCAGGGACTCTGACATGGAATGTGGAAGTTGTAAGTTGCAACTTGACAGCTTTACCATACCATTAAACGAAAATTTAGTACTTAAATAGCTTTAAAAAAAAAAAGAAATACAGGAACAGGATACAAAAATTAATACATCTCAAAAATATTATGTTAAGTATAAAACATCAAACACAAAAGACCACAAGGTATATGTGTCAATTTCTATGAAGGCAAATATGTAGACATAGATGTAGATTACTGGTTATCTGGGCTGGGTATCAAAGTGTAGATTAACTACAAACAGGTTTGAGATTCTAATTGGGATGATGAAAATATACCAAAATTCAATCATGATGATGGTTACAAAAGTAAGTTGAACAAGACTCTGGAATGGTACACCTATGATAAATATTTGTATTCTATGTAAATTATGCCTCAGTAAAATTGTGACAAAAATAGCTACTGAGTTTTCTTCCTAATACATACTACCTCTTAAGGTTTGATAGTACCCTAAAATACCAACCAAAAACTACCACCAAAAAGTGAAAGGCTTTTAAAATATATTAAGTCATAGGAAGTAGTACACAATTTACTCATCAAAAGAAAGCAAAACCAAAAAAATATTTACAGTTCTCTATGACTACTCAGTTTCAGAAACTTGTTTCTTTCTTGCCTAAAAGCATAGATATTATCCTCATTTATTATTTGCCAACAAATACTAGAAATAGTCCCATCGATACATTTAAAAATGTATTTGAAAGGCACATTTACAGAGAGAGAGAGAGAGATCTACTGGTTCACTCGCTAAATGGATGCAGTGACCTGGCTGGGCCAGACCAAAGCCAGGAGCCAGGGGCTTCTTCCAGTCTGTGATTCCAATGTAGGGACTGGAGCACTTGGGCAATCCTGCACTGTCTTTCCCAAAACACCATCAGGGAGCTGAATCAGAGGTGTAGCAGCTGGGACTCAAACAGGCACCTATATAGAATTCCAGTGCCACAGGCCATGGCTTTAACCTGCTGCACCACAGCACTGGCCCCCGTTGATACATTTTTATATTATTTCTGTAAAACCTGAGTGGAGAAAATATGTATTATACTTTCAGAAAGCACACAAGAAGTTGTATCTCTTATAAAATACCAAATGAATAAATAGATACATGTTGTACATTCAAATGAATGAAACCAGTAAAAATTCCCTTCTGGTTGCAAATATTTTCATAGAATTTAATGATTTCACTAGAATGAACTAGTTGGAGAAATTGCATTCAAGATTATGGATAATCATATAAATATTTTGAAACGGCTTTTTTCTCCACAAATATGTTTCAGGATTTAGTATATGGATCTATCTTTTGTCCTTCTAGCCACAGCTAAAGGAAGCTAACTTGAGTTCAACAAAGTAGAAGTTTAGACTTTGTCCTCTTAGATCCTAATCAGTAATCAGCAGGTGTTGTCACATCTGGAATTCATATTCTCAGTATCAGTATTTGACTTCCTAAGAAAGGATGCACCTAGAAAATCTATCACCTTGGCATATCATGTACTGGCCAAGAAGCTCAGGTTATGACCAGCTCAATGTTGTTTGAAGTTAAAAGTAAAGGAATTCTAGGGCCGTCGTTGTGGCATAGCTGGTAAAGCCACCAGTTGCAACACTGACATCCCATATGGGTACCAGTTTGTGTCCCGACCATTCCACTTCTGATCCAGCTCTGTGCTAATGCCCTGGGAAAAGCAGTTGAAGATGGCCCAAGTGTTTGGGCCACTGCTACACAGAAGGGAGACCTAGAAGAACCTCCTGACTTCAGCCTGGCCCAGCTATAGCAGTGGTAGCCAATTGGGGAGTGAACCACCTGATAGAAGATCTCTCTGTCTCTTCCTCTCTCTCTAACTTTCAAATAAGTAAATAAATACACCTTAAAAAACCAGTAGTTCCAATATATGGAATAGCTTAGTCTTAAACTCTAAAGTGTTTATGGTGTCAGGTAGATAGCAGCACAGGATTGACTCTGGAAAACAGGTTAGCCACTTAGAAGGGTCAACCATGGATAGACACTTGGTGTGGCAGTTAAAAAGTATCTTGGGATGCCCACATTTGATGTTCATGTGCTTGAGTTCAAGTCCTGGCTCCACTTCCAATTCTGAGATGGGAGGCAGCAACTGGTTGGATTCCTACCACCCATGTAGGAGATGTCAATTGAGTTTTTGGCTCCTGGCTTTGCCCTGGTTTATCTGTGGCCATTAAAGGCCATTAGGGAGTGAACCAGCCTGTAGAATGAATCTCTCCCTCTCTCCTCCCCTCCCCCTGGTCTCTCCCTCAGTCCTTCTCTCTGCCTCCTTTCTCCCTCCCAGCCTTCTTCTCTTTCTCTCTCTCTCTGCCCCTCTTTTCCTCTCTCCCTCTCTCTTCCCCCGCCAACTTTCTTCCTCTCTCCCTGCCCAAGGCAATGAACAAATAAAATTTAAAAACAAAGTAAAATGGGCATCCATTACCTAGTTCTCCTTAAGCATAAACACAATACCTGATATGGTAAAAATCTTACATGAATATTTATGGGAAGGTAAAGAGCTGAAATCTTCTGTGAAATGTCTCAGTTGTTAAATATGGGCTGCTGATTCAAAAGATTTAAAACATCACATGTGACAGACAGAACTTGCTGGAGGATTTGATTTCCTAGTGGCCAAGTCAACAGTTCTACCTTACAATGCAAACCCATTCATTTTGGTGTTGTACATACCCTCATGATAGGGCAGCTATCCCATGTTCATTTCCTTCCACTGTTAGTATTGGCCTTTTCCCTTTGTACATATTGCTCCTTTTGTCTACAATATCTTTCTCTTCTACGCTCAACTGGTTAACACCTAATTTTCTCTTTTCCTAGCAATTTTGCAATTGTATTACAGATACTCCTCCATTATAGCAGTATTTATTGTTTAAAGCAATTTTATCTATAATTATTTAAATTATTCCATAATGGAAAACAGTCCCTAGGTATTCCTTGAAGACATGTTGTCTTCTGGGTTCAGTTTGCATTCCTGTCACACATCATTGTAATGTTTAAGTAATGAATGAATGAATTCATTAATGACTGTGTTTAAAACATAGGGTTTGCATGTCATTTCCACTATTGATTTGTCACATGATCTTAGACAAGTCACTTCTACTTCTGGGACTTTGATTTTCCTTCCTGTATAATGAACACATCTGGTTCAATTCCTTGTGCAGCCTTTAATATTCTATTGGGATGATAGTGGTAATAATCATATTAATAATGTCATTAGTAAATGAACACTGTCTATTCAACTCTGTGTGCCTTCAACATAGTATCCCACTTAATCTTTACATGCCATTATAATGTGATAAGAGTCTTCAACATGATATCCTATTTAATCTTTATATATGCTATTGCATATGTTTTATGTATAATATTTATACACTATAATGCAGATACTATTTTTTTCTCTATTATATGAGTAATAAACCTATGCTCGGAGAAACACACTATGTTTTAGGTCATCAAACTAGAAATACAAAAAGTCTGTTTTCCTATTTTCTGTCACTTCTTTCTTCCCAGCAGTTTGTGATTCATAACCACCGAAGGTGCCTTTGTTTCAGACTTAAGTGTGAAGACTGGTAATTTTCTGTCTGACTCCATGTAACAGTGCATTTCTCCTAGGCCGCATCACAGAGATGTGCTCTTCCCACTGTGGTCTGTGGACAAGCAGCATCAGCATCACCTGGGAGCTTTTAGAACTGCAGTCATTACTCCCAGTCCAAATGTCAGAATATCCATTTGTGCCTGTCTTAGTCCATTTAGCCTGCTACAATAAAATAATGGAAAGTGGGCAGCTTGTCAACAACAGAAGTTTATCTCTCACAGTTCTAGAAGTTGGGAAGATAAGGCCCCTGCAGATTTAGTATGTAAGGAGGGCCCTCGTCCTCAAAAACAATGCCTTCTGTCAGTGTGCTCATCTGGTAAAAAGGTTTTTTTTTTTTTTTTTTGCCATATTCATCTCAGATGCCCCTTTTAAAAAGGCACTAATATCATTCATGAGGTCTTTGTCATCACAATCAAATCACTTCTCAGAGGCTCTGCCTGTCACTTTGAGGACTATGATTTCAACAAAGGAAATTTAGGAGGACACAAGCTTCAGTCTATAGCTGTGCCCATTTCCACTTTGCATTGTAATGTCTCTTGAAACACTTCTTTATTTGCCAAATGTAGTGTCCACGGGTTGATCCTATTTTCTTTCAAGATTGGTCTTACTGAAGTTTCAGTCACTGCACTTTCATTCTGTGGTGCATTGTGAATCATAACTGCGGTTGGATTCTTCTGAGAGATCTTAATTATAGATACTGCAAAGGATCCACCTTTTTTATAACCACATCTTCTGTGAGTCTCTTGGTTTCTTTTTCTTTTTTTTTCCATAAACACTTGTATATCCTACGTCATTTCTAAGTCACACCAATGAAATTTCTTCCATTTAAATCATGACTAATGATTTCCATTGGTAAACATGAACCAATTATTTTCGTAGGTGATAACAGAACAGGGGAAGGATAGGTGCTCTCTGAGTTCAGTAAATCAGAGCAAATGCTATCATTTAAACTCTAAAATATTCTTTCTTTTTCAGTGAGCAAAATTGAAAAAATGTAGGTATCTATCTAGGTGAGATAGCAAGAGCAATGGAATATGCATCACCTTGGTTTAATGCATTTTTTGAGAGGAAGTGATTCTTTTATTCTTTGTCTCTTCTTGGCTAATTGAGTATATGGGGAAGAATCCTCTCTTGTGTAACTGCAAAAGGTTTAAAAATGTCCTGGGTGATGGGTAAGAATTTTTCCTCCTGGGGATCATATCTCATGCTTCTCATTGAATTCCTCTTGGAAACAATGGAAGAGAAAAGATTTATTGAAGGAAATTTGTGCTTTGGGACAGGTTAAGGTTGACTGTTTATCAATATACATCTCTTTTGTTTCTTTCAACCAATATAAGAAATGTGAAAGGATAAATCAAATCTATTTTTATTCTGAAATTGGTAAAAAGCATCAAGATCAGCTGAACAACATCAGGAATAAGAGTCACATGTAGATTATACTGAATAAAAATGACCAATAGAACTTTGGCAACAGCTGACTGTTGGAGGAATTCTAGTTATTTTCGGAGCCTGTGCTGTGGCTCAAAAGATTAAGACTCTGCCAGCAGAGCCAGCATCCCATTAGGACACAGGTTTAAGTCCCAGCTGCTCCACTTCTGATCCAGGTCACTGCTAATGTGCCTGGCAAAGCACACAAGGATGACCCAAGTCCTTGGGCTCCTGAACCCATGAGGGATACCGGAAGAAGCTCCTGGCTCCTGGCTTTGGCCTGGCCCTTACCCTGCTGTCATGGCCATTTGGAGAGTAAATTAGCAGATGGAAGATCTCTCTGTCTCTCCTTCTCTCTATCTCTGTAACTCTGCCTTTCAAATAAATAAATAATGTTTTTAAAGGAAGAAGAATGCTAGTTTTTGTTGAGTATAGTTACTACTAAAGTGTGGTCACAGTTGATTGAGGGTTATTTAAAACGTTATGAAAAACAGGTAGGCAGTCTGGAACAGGATGCCCAGTTAAGAAACCAGCAAAGGAAATTCTAAGCTGAGCTCATCCGTGTCACTGTCATGAAATGTGCCCATTTCTGAGAGAGCCTGTATGGAACATGCTTAGAGTTTCTACCATCCTGACTTAATATTTCTATCATGCAATTTTTTCTTCAATAAACTGTTGTTTTTCCAACCTCTAATAGCCTATTTTTTTCGAAGGAGGGATGATGTATTTTATTTATTTAAAAGACTGAAAGGTATATAGAGAGGCAGGGAGTGGGGGCAGAAATATACACAAGAGAGAGATCTTCTTCCACTGGTTCACTTTCCAAATGCCAAAACAGACATGACTGGCCATACTGAAGCCAGGATCTTAGAATGCATTCTAAGTCCCTCATTGCAATGTCAGGGACCCACATCTTTGAGCCAGCACTTGGTTTCTCCATGGTGCATATCAGCAGGTAGCTGGAATGGAGGGTGAAGCCAGGGTTCAAAACCACACACTCCTGTATGGGATGTAGACATTCCAGGTGGCGTCTTAGCTGCTATGCCAAATGCCTGCCACAAATACATCCTTTATTGGCAAACTATAAATGAGACTCCAGTAATTTGTTTGCTTTACCTCTTGGCACCTATTTTTCATTCTTAGTAAGAATCATGCATTTTCAAACATGGCATTTTAAAATAAGTACTTGTTGCATACAAAAGCATTCGTACTCAGCAAGTTTGGCTAACTTTCCTGAAAAAATACTTCAGCAAGTCTCGACACTGGCACATTCACTATGATCCTTGTCATATCTCATAGTGATTATACCAAGCTGATTCTTACTGAAGAATAAGACCATCCTTGTTTATACCAAAAAAAAAAAAAAAAAAAACTCTGCTATTTTTATCCTTGATACCTTTCTTAAGTTTTTGGAAAGGTAATTCCTTTATTGCCATCATCCTTTCAGTGAGAAGGATGTGGATATATGGAACTTAAAGGAATGACATACATTCAAAATATTCCCTTCCTCAATATTCATCTCACTATGTGTATAATATCTGTGTTTATGTGTGTGTGTTTAATGCAAGAAAATTGGATTTTTGTTATGTCTCCCAAAGTTCATATTTTGAAATCCAAACTCTCAAGTTAATCTTAGGAGATAGAGACTTTTGGAGGTGATTAAGTCATGGTGGGTGTAGCCCTCATGGATGAGATCAGTGCCTTCTGATCAATGTCTGCAGAAGATTGTTTGGCCACTCATTCGTGGAAGGATACAGAAAGCCTCCCAGTGTGCATTCCAGAAGAGGGATCCCACTAAAACTTGACCCTGAGTTTCTAATTCTCAGCCTCTGGAATTGTGAGATACAAGTTTATATGGTTTATATGTCATTCAGTTTATGATAGTTTGTTATACCAACATCAACAGACTGAGGTATATATATGCACCACACATTATTTTCAGTGCTCACTGTGTCCATTTGAAGCTATCTACTTTCCCCTTAAATTTTATGTTGTTCTTGTAAACTGAGAGTAGAAACCAACCATTTAAGCTTGGAGACTGTCATTCCCAAGCCTTTTGCTTTAAAATAGAATGTTTCTGAGATCTTCCACTTTCACAATATTTCTGTTCTTTGATACTCAGTGCACTGAATTTTTTTCATATAAAAACAAAGTGAAACTATTTTCAAATTGTAAGAGCATTTCTGAAAATCAGATGACTGTTTTAAGAGTTGATTGAGTCAGCCGGCGCCACAGCTCACTAGGCTAATCCTCCGCATGCGGCACCGGCACCCTGGGTTCTAGTCCTGGTCGGGGTACCAGATTCTGTCCTGGTTGCTCCTCTTCCAGTCCAGCTCTCTGCTGTGGCCCAGGAAGGCAGTGGGGGATGGCCCAAGTGCTTGGGCCCTGCACCCACGTGGGAGACCAGGAGGAAGCACCTGACTCCTGGCTTCGGATCAGTGCAGCCCACCGGCCGTAGCGGCCATTTGGGGGGTGAACCAACAGAAAAAGGAAGACCTTTCTCTCTGTCTCTCTCTCTCTCACTCTCCACTCTGCTAAAAAATAAAGTGGGGTGGGGGGGGGAGTTCATTGAGTCAACTCAGCTCTCCACACTTTTGCCAATAGAAGCCTTCATTCATAAATTTATGGTTAGGAGGCCTTTGAGTTGATACTGTTGATAGATCTTATTTAATAGAAGAAAGATCATAATATCAAGAAGACATGTCATTGCGATTCTGTATATCATAAGTCAGGAAGTTCTTGCAATGATGATATTACTCTTACTTTTCAAGTAAAATATGCGTATCTGTGTCTTCCTACTTGTGGCGTAAGTGAGGCAGGTCACTTCTCAACATCTCTCTCTGCCTTTTCTCTCACAAGGAGCAGAATTACTCATTCCTCCCTTCATTAGTATTTTTGGTTCCTGCCATACATAAGCTGTGTATTGGCTTTATAAGAAAATATCTGAGGGCTGGCGCTGTGGTGCAGCAGGTTAAAGCCCTGGCCTGAAGCGCTGGCATCCCATATGGATGCCGGTTCAGTCCTGGCAGCTCCACTTCCGATCCAGCTCTCTGCTATGGCCTGGGATAGCAGTAGAAGATGGCCCAAGTCCTTGGGCCCCTGCACCCACGTGGGAGACCTGGAGTAAGCTCCTGGCTCCTGGCTTCGGATTGGCGCAGCTCCAACCATCTGGAGAATGAACCAGCAGATGGAAGACCTTTCTGTCTCTACCCTTCTCTGTAACTCTGTTTTTCAAATAAATAGAATAAAATCTTTTAAAAAAAATCTGAAGACTAAGCTTGAGCATAGTTGTGAAATTGGAGTCAATTCCATATATCATGCAGTAGGTACATTTTCTGGTTTCCAAGGCACTTGTTGTCCCAAAAGTCAGATAGATACATGAAGTACAGAATTTTGTCACACAGATCAGTCCCCTACTGCAAATAATGTAAGAGTCATATGTGGACATGTTGACTCTTAGGCTCTGCTGATGATATAAATTAAATGCCTCCGAAATACAGCCATTCATTATTTCTAGAAATGGGGAATCAGTAAGGAACAAAATGAGTAGGGGTTTGTTTCAAAGAGGTGATGAGAATTTGGCTGCAACTTGAAGGTAGAAGATCAAGACAAGTTGAGGTGAAATGGTAATTCCATACGGGAAAGATTACATAAAAGCTTGTAGCTATAAGAATACAAGATACACTTGATCTAGTAGTACCAGTAGCCCATTCAGGCCTACTGAACGGTTATATGATGGACAGTGATAGGAGATGAGTTCTAAAAGGGACAATGGAGCTAGTTAGTGAGTAGCAGCGAACAATTCATCAGGTATTCTGTGGAAACCAAGGATTGTTTCAAGTCGTCTTGTGATCTACCATAGATACACAACCACCAAAAACAGGAAAGTTTGGTTTTTAGATCTATTGGAAGTAACTTAAAAAAAAAAAAAAAAACGCAAGTGTATTTGGTATAAAATAGACTTTTTTAAAACTTTTATTTAATGAATATAAATTTCCAAAGTACAGCTTATGGATTACAATGGCTTTCCCCCCCATAACGTCCCTCCCTCCTGCAACCCTCCCCTTTCCCGCTCCCTCTCCCCTTCCATTCACATCAAGATTCATTTTCAATTCTTATATACAGAAGACCAGTTTAGTATATATTAAGTAAAGATTTCAACAGTTTGCACCCACATAGAAACACAAAGTGAAAAATACTGTTTGAGTACTAGTTATAGCATTAAATCTCAATGTACAGTACACTAAGGACAGAGATCCTACATGAGGAGTAAGTGCACAGTGACTCCTGCTGTTGACTTAACAAATTGACACTCTTGTTTATGGCATCCGTAATCACCCTAGGCTCTTGTCATGAGTTGCCAAGGCTATGAAAGCCTTTTGAGCTTGGGGCCGGTGCCATGGCACACTAGGTTAATCCTCCACCTGCGGTGCCTACATCCCATATGGGTGCTGGTTCTAGTCCCAGCTACTCCACTTCCAATCCAGCTCTCTGCTGTGGCCTGGGAAGGCAGTGGAGGATGGCCCAACTCCTTGGGCCCCTGTACTCGCATGGGAGACCAGGAAGAAGCTCCTGACTTCTGGCTTCTGATCCGCGCAGCTCTGGCCGTTGCTGCCATTTGGAGAGTGAACCAACAGATGGAAGACATTTCTCTCTCTCTGTCTCTATCACTGTCTGTAACTCTACCTGTCAAATAAATAAATAAAAATCTTTAAAAAAATAGACTTAGCTACCTGTTTGGCATTTGTAATAATTTCAGTAAATATGAATATTGAAATCATCAGATCGGTAGCCACAGATCTGTATTCAAATATATACCCATATCCTCACATAACTTGGAATTGAAAGCTTAAGATTACCTTTGCCATCATGCATTGTACTTTTAGAGACCACAATAGAATGTTATGTTGACTCTACTCACATTTATTTGCTCCCTTAAATATTGAGAAACCAGGTATAAATGTAAAGAGACCTCACTTTATAATTTTTAAAATAATATATGCTTAATTATCTGCTTTGTGCATCTAAATAATCCTGGATTTATATGTTTTTCTTATAAGTGGTAACTTGTTGAAAAATCTTTGTGTTTTAATATTTAAGTTGCACAGAGGCTTTGCCAGATGTTCTCCAATTACTGTTCATAGATAACAGTCACTGACTTTCCTCATCATGCTAATATAATACTCATTTTCATTTACGTCGAGGAAGATAAATATGAACAGAAAACTCTTCTTGTTCTTTCCCCTATTTTGGTAGTGGTAACAGACAATAGTATTAACCATGTAATAATAAGAATTCCTCTAGATGTTATGGCTGATATTATTCGGCCTTTATTTTGTGAGGGGCCCTGTGCTAAGTACTCACCTTTGTGTACTGAAACTCTTAACCCTCACATGTGTCAAGAGATAGCTTCTATCATTTCCTTCATTTTGCAGATACTGGCTCTGGGATGTCTAGGAACTTCCTAAAACTATTTATTTAGGAAGTGAAACATGGAGTTAGGACAAAGACCCAAGTCTGTTTGATGCAACCAAAGGTTTCATTTTCTTGATCAGAGAACTGTCTCAGCCCTTGTCTATTTATTTTGCTTTATTTTTAAATTATTCCTCCTCTCAACCAAAATACAGGAATTCTAGATTCTTTCAGTGTTTCTGGTAGGTTTTTGCAAGAGGATCTCATAATGGTCCTTCACAGTATTTTTTTTTAGCATTTGAGTCTTTGTTCAATACATTTAAATATGTTATAAAAACTATACATTACTTTGTCAATAGTTAGGGATATTATCATACATAGAATCAGAGAATCTCTCTTTATAGTACAATATTTTAAAATATTTTAGAAGATTAAAAATTTTTCATATTAAATCACTACTTAATTCTTAACAAATCCTTCAGTCTTATAATTATATGTTGTGATATTTTCCTTTTGTATCAAAATTTAACATTTTGTGACTTTGATAAACCATTTTGTAATAGGAAATCTTATGGACATTTGTGTCTTATCTTGTAATCAGTGATATTCTATGAATAATCTAAGTTGGAGAAGATGTGAGATTTTTCAGAAACCCTGAGAGAGTTTTTTTCTTTTTGTTTCTTTCATCTACCTAAAATGACCTTGCTACTTGTTTACATCAATAAAATTTAAACAGACATGAAAATTATTTAAGAACTTGAAAAGAATTTTCTAAAGTTCATCACATTTATTACATAGCTATTTTATTTTGTTTGTACAGTTACATAACTCAAATATATACAACTAACAATCACAAAATAACTACATATTAAAAACAATGAAGTATTTTGACATAAACATGCTTTTGTTTTTCAATTTCAGTAGTTCTAGTTTCAAATTAATTGCATCCACTTGGGGCCAGCACTGTGGCGCAGCGGGCTAATGCCCTGGCCTGAAGCACCAACAACCCATATGGGCGTCAGTTCGAGATCCAACTGCTCCACTTCCAATCCAGCTCTCTACTGTTGCCTAGGATAGCAGTAGAGGATGGCCCAGGTCTTTGGGCCACTGCACCCATGTGGGAGACCTGGGAGAGGCTCCTGGCTCCTGGCTTCAGATCAGCACAGCTCTAGCCGTTGTGGCCAATTGGGGAATGAACCAATGGATGGAGGACCTCTCCCTCCCTCCCTCCCTCCCTCCCTCTCTTTCTCTCTCTTTCTCCCTTTCCTCTCTGTGTAACTCTTTCAAATAAATAAATAAATCTTTAAAAAAATTACACCTACTTTAAAAAATAGGTTTATTTATTTTGAGAGAGAGAAAGAGAGAGATTTTCCATTTGCTGGTACACTCCCCGGATGGCAGTAATGACCAGGGCTGGGCCAGGATAAAGCCAGGAGCCAGGAGTTTCATCCTTGTCTACAATATGGTGGCAGGGGCCCAACCATTTGGCACATGTTCTGTTACTTTTCCTAGGCCATCAGCAGAAATGGATCAGAAGTGGAGCAGCCGAGACTCAAACCAACATCCATATGGGATGCTGGCGTTGCAGATAGTGGCTGCACTGGCTCCGCCACAATGTCAGCTCCAAACAACCTTTTCCACATTTTTTAAAATTTTCTCTTCAACTTCTGCTAATCATAAAATGTTTCATTTCATACCAAGTCCCATCACTAGTGAACCTCACTCATACAGAGCTGGGAGGCTCCACTATTAGAGTGGAAAAAGAGGATTATGAGCCCAGCAGAAGTGCTGGGTAGTATTGTTTAGGCTGTGGCACCTCTTTTTATGGGTCTCTCTCTCTCTCTCTCTTTCTCTCTTTCTCTCTTTCTTATTGTATAGGAACTATTTCATTTGAACTTATTGTGCTCATGCAAGTAAGAAGACAAAAAGCAAAAAGGAGATAAAAATATACCTATTTTACTGGAATAATGTTTCTGATTACAAGTGAAATAAGGCATTTTTTATTGATATAAAGGCAATGTTGACTTACGCAACCTTTGTTGTGAATATTGACATCTTTGCTTCACTTGCTATCAATAATAAATAAATTTTCTAACAAGAAATGCATCTACTCTTAATAATACATTCAGTATGAGTTTACAAACTGTGAGTGCCAAGCAGTATCACAGATACTCGGTTCACGAGAAGCGTAAGATCTCCCTTAAGTTTCAGTTCTAGCATTAACACAAAGAGTAAGTTTTTAAATAAAAAATAAAAGGTGAGGGGGATATCCACTTTACACTGGGAGGTTGAGGGATGACATTCTGAGAAAGGGGCTTTGAAGCCGAAAAAGAAAGAAAGGGAAAGGTTGAATTTTGAAGGCCAAGAAAGTAATTGTAAATGATCCCGTTGGTTCATAGCACACTGCTTCGAAAGGGATTGGTGTAAAACAACACTTGGTTATTACAGATTGTGAGAATCACAAGATCAGGCACAGCTTTGTTGGCTCAGAAACTGTAGTTTTGCTGTGGTTCTGGCCTGTGGTTTCTGATGGCTTGACTGGAGCCACCAGTGATTTCTACTTCATTATGTCCCTGACTGTTTTTTAATTCTTTCTGCTTCCATGTAGACCAGATTCGATGATTTGCTTCTCAGGATTAGAATATGACAAAATGCTATACCATTTCTGTGAGTAGGTACAAAGGGCTGAGTGTGTCGTCTTCTTCACACTGAGAGAAGTCAGTTGCCACCTTGGGAGCAGTTCTGTGGAGAGCACCATATGGTAGGCCTCTCTGGACACAACACACGAAGACTGACACCATCGGGTACCCTACTCTGCCTACTGTAGTTGGAATGAACAGTATGGTTCAGAAAGCCTGGGGTCAGGAAAGAGCTCCGAGTGTTCTAGAACTGTCAGAAGGCCATTGTAACTGAACGGTGGAGGAGGGAGATGGGAATATGTAATGAGGTTGGAGCTTTACTTTTAAGCCAAATAATTTAGAGCTGTGTAGGTCATGGTAGGAAGCTGGAGGTGCTAATGTGAGCAAGTCTTTTCAAAGACCTTTTAATGAAAGGTATGAGATTTTTTTAACATATGTGAAAGAAATGTTGAACATATCCAAACTCGTACTTTCTATGAACTAGAGTAGCAATGTCACCCTGAATCCTCACACATACATACATCCAGCGATGAGGGAACCATGAATTATGCATGTAACATTTCTCAGCTTCTCACAGTTTTCACTGGAGCCTGCATTTCAACACTGATTGCAAACGATCCATGAATCCATCCAAAGCCAGAAATGCTGAACAAAAGCTGCCGTTGCCTGGGACAACCCTAGCCCTTAAGCATGTTAGGACATAAATTGTATTTCTAGGAAATTTTACAGAGGATTAAAAAAAAAAAAACTTGTCCTTGCAAACCAAATGTTTCACATAATTTGAAGTGTCTTGTCATTTCTCCAAGAATGTTGTTTGTAGCACCACTACAGAGATGAATTTTAATGTGTGATTGGAGCACGTGTTCCCTGAGATATTTGGTGCTGCAATTTATGGTATTGTTCTTTGTACAGTCAATTCTTTTTAACTTGGAGGCCGTTTCTTAGGAAATTGTTCTGTTTCTTTGAAGTTGGTGATGGAATTTAATAAACCTTTACCGTATAGACGGATGATTAAGGCTAGAGATTTGCTAGACGTAGACATAAACTGGGGAGAAAATGAAATAAAATGAAAGCATATTAGTCTATCAGGAAGCAAAATTAAAATCATCAATATCTTGCATAACAAATATTTTAGAACTCATCCTAGCTTTACTCTTTTGGGGAAGCTATATTTTTTAATCCTATCACCTAAGTTACAGTAATATTTTATTAAGCAAAGCAGTTGACAATATGATATTCTTAACTATCTCTGTATACATCCATCAACCTATGAAAAAGATGAGAGTAGGATTATGTAATTATCATGTGCACAGATAAAGTTATAACATGTTTACAATTGGGAATATTAATTTGTTTTAGATCCTGGATCTTTATTTTCTTCAATATTAGTGTTTCAGACGTTAATTAGTTATTTTTATGTGTCTTAGCAACCCATTAACAAAGAGCTAATTGAAGAATAAGAAATATGTATCAAGTTATCCCCTTAAACCCCCTTTTTCTGTAATTGTTTCTCCTTTAAAGAGCACATTATCTTTCTCACAGATGGCTGAAGTGATGTATTGTGGGAAATTAAACATACTTGGCTTTTTTCCTGAATTTTCTATTTAGCAACTAAGGCCGCTCACCCCTGAAGTATTATTTAACTCTTCCCCAGGCACCCCCTTAATCAACAGCAGTAGGATTCACAGTTGGGAAACTCTTTTTTTGGGTGTGTCCTCAAATAATATTTTACTTTCTTTCATTTCTGTGTTAAATATTTGTGACATAATAAGAAAACCAGCCATAAAGAATATTCATTTTGCGACTAGGAGTCAAATTCAAACCCAGTTTCCTTCAAATAATGTAAACATTCCATGCAGTCAAGGATGTGGAGAAATGTCCCTGGACATGTATGCATTAATTGATACCCTTTTTTTTATTTGAAAATCAGAATTACACAGAGAGAGAATCCACTGATTCACTCCCCAATTGGCCACAACAGCCAGAGCTGCGCTGATCCAAAGCCAGGAGCCAGGAGCTTCCTCCGGGTTTCCCATGCAGGTGCAGGGCCCCAAGGACTTGGGCCATCTGCTGCTGCTTTCCCAGGCCATAGCAGAGAGCTGGGTGGGAAGTGGAGCAGCCGGGACTCGAACCGGTACCCAAATGGGATGCCAGCACTGCAGGCGGGGGTTTTGCCCATTATGCCGCTGACCCTGATACCCTCTTTCATGAGCACCGTCTAGCACGGTGTCTCCACAATTTAAATGACCAGATCTCTTGATCTGTTAGTTAGCCAATTCAACCACTAGAAATTAATCCCAATACAAGGGGGAAGAGATTCAGTCACAAAGATAAATATAAGGGTATCATTTCAGTGTTGTTTCTGTAAATGAAAAATAAACTCTATGTTCATGTGGAATTGATAACATTTATTATAATACTAATCGTAATACTAATAACTTATTAGTGTTGAGCTTTTATTAAGTGTCAGCAATATAATAAGCGCTTTATTTTTGTTATGTCACTTCATTTTCTCCATATCCCAATAATATAGGTAGTGTAATTTCCCCATTTTTCAAAGAAGCTTGCTGAGCTGTGGAGATGTAAAATACTAGCTCAAGGTTGCATAACCAGTGAGTGGCACATTGGAACACATAGTATGAATTCATATTATGAAGTTGTTAAAAAATAGGCTTGACATTTATGTACTAGCATAAGTGATAATAAAGGATGAAAAGCAGATCATTGAACAATGTGTTGAGTATCATCACTTTTTTGTCATAGATTTTTCTTGCACGTGGGTTATAAACAAAAAGATATCCAGTCTCACATTGGTTGTGGAGTGTTCATCTATTTGTGCATTTTATCACCTATGTTTGCTGATGGCAGCTGATCACCATGCCCGACTGGCTCCCGTATTGTACAAAGAAGGAGTAGAATTTGACATCCAGAAAGAAGGAGGGATGGAAGGCAGGGTAAGAGGCAGTGTTTACAAAGCCAACTTCCCAGCAATACCTCTTCTGTCAGGTTTGCCTTCTGCCTGTCTTTGACCTGCGTCTCTTAGAAACAGTATTCTTTTTTTGTTCCTTCAGAAGTTGTTGTTACTCCTGGGACTTCCCAGGTTGCTTCCTTATGGATTTGTTTCTCAAGTTCATGGGCATGTTTTCATTTTCATTGGCTAGTTTATTTTTTATCCAGGCTTTCATTTACCACTGTGAATTTTAAATTTTTTATTATAGATGTACTAATGAAGACATGCAAAATATCATGCTTGTCTGAATTTCATTGCTGATTCACTCATCATAGCTAGCTGGGAGGAAGTAAATATGAGTCCAGATAGGGCATCGTGATGTTTATGAATGGTGTATGATGTTTATATGTCGCATTATTAGTTGGTTGACTGGCACCTGCCAGTCTGAGACTAGTAGTTTCAACAGTATTTCTGTCATTGCTCCTACTCTATTGGACAAGAATATTTTTTCTTAGGTTTTATTTGTAAGTCATTTATAATGAGAAAATAAGAAATAATTTTACCAATATTTTAATACAAAACTGTCTCATAATATTGAAAGCATTATCTGAGACTCTGCTAACATTCGTGCACACACACAGATGCACTGCATACTCACACGTGTGTGTGGACACACACATTCCTTTGATTCCTAGCTCTCAAGTCATTTTCCTGCTACCCTGAACACTGGTTAGGGGTGGTATGAATAGACTGTGGGTGTGCCAGTAGTATTTAGAGTCCACTAAATCTTACTTGAATACGTGAGAACTTCAGTTCCTAGTAATGCAAGTAGTTCTTATTCATCATATTCCCCAATTAATTCTGGGAACCTAGAACACCATTATTTCTATTTCTTAATATACTGGTTCTTTTTTTTTTTTTTTTTTGAGGGCGGGAACTATTGAGTGTGAAATGTTGATTTGTTCACTGAAACAAAAATGGAAGAGGCAGCAATAGTTTAAAAAAAGGGGGAATACAGGTCCAAAATTCTAAAATCAATATCCAACACAGCCTCTGTGGACAAATGGGAGATAGCTGGGTTTCAGGCTTCTGGGTCATTTTTTCTCTTTCTCTACTTTGGGTATAAATTGTCCTGTTATCAAAAGGGGAAAAAATAGTGTGTCTAGGATAGAAAGAAAGATGCTTCACATTCTCCCAATAAATTATTAACCAGAAAGATAAATTAATGTGTTTTTCAGGCCCAACTCTAACAGTTATAAATTATGCTGAGTCCTGAAGAACAGCACAATAATCCAGTTCTTAGATTTTGAAAATTATCCGTGAGCATATTTCTCAAACATTTCAAGACAGATTTGCTGTTGCCTTTCAAATAGTATATATTCATTTCTTTAAAACAATATACCATATTATGTGCTTCACTTCTAAAACCTGCCTTTTGAATTTCCTTGAAAAGCATTCTTGGTAAAAGCACTTTCTTTGGGGCTGGCACTGTGGCATAATAGGTTAGTCTTCTGCCTATGGCACTGACATCCCCTATGATCATTGGTTCTAGTCCCAGCTGCTCCTCTTCCAATCCGGCTCTCTGCTATGGCCTGAGAAAGCAGTAGAAGATAGCCCAAGTGCTTGGCTCCTACACTCATGTGGTAGACCCAGAAGAAGCTCCTGGCTCCTGGCTTCGGATCAGCTTAGCTCAGGCCAGTGTGGTCATCTGAGAAAAGAACCAGCAGGTGGAAGACCTCTCTCTCTCTTTCTCCCCCCCACACACACTGTCTCTAACTCTGCCTCTCAAATAAATAAGTACGATTTTTTTTTAAAAAATTTATTTATAAAAAGCACTTTGTTAAAGTTTCTTTAGAGGGGCCCGCACCACACGTAACAGGTGAAGCCACTACCTGCTGCACCCGCATCCAATATGGACACTGGTTCAAGTCCCAGCTGTTCCATTTCCCATCCCTCTCCCTCTTAATACACCAGGGAAAGCAGTGGAAGACGGTCCAAGTATTTGGGCCCCTCTACCTATTTGAGGGACCTGGAAAAAGCTCCTGGCTACTGGCTTTGGGTAAGCCCAGCTCTTGCCATTGCAGCCATTTGAAGAAGTGAACCAGCAGGTGGAAGATCTTGCTTGCTCTCTGTCTCTCTCCCTGTAACTCTACCTTTCATATAAATAAATCTTTTAAAAAGTGCTTGATTAGAATAAGAGAGATTTCTTTTGATTTATACTAACTGGGCATTTTCAGAGATGGTAGGCTCTCCTAGACTCATTTGTGTTTTCCCTGTTTTCAGAGCATTTGGTTGCAGCCTTTCTGTGCTGCACCGTGTGCTACCTGCTACTGGGAAAGAGTGTTTCCTCTTCACTTTAGTTGTGGTCAGTTGAGAAAAAATGTGAAATAATAATTATACTGTAAATTGATAAGGACAATAATATTTTGATCCTAATGCTTGGGGAGTAGGTACCAAGTTGAATATATTTGGGATGTAGCCAAAGAGGGAGCATCTGATGTGTATCATGATGAATAATCCAGAACTGTCTCCATAGAAGAGCTGTGCCACTCTCACTTCCTCAGTCCATGCTCTTCAGCCCTTCTCACCTTGTTACTTATGAGTGATGACTCATTGTTCATGTATCACCACTACCAGTACATCTCTCAGAGAGGCTTCTCTGGCTTTGCAAAATGGACTAAATTTCTATTTGGAGAACAATTATTAAAGAGATTGTTCCCTTCTTTTTACTCTTCTCAGTTTGCAGTTACATGGATGTTCACGTGATTATTTTATCTATGTCTTGCACAATGCACTGTGAGGTCCATGAAAGGAGAGGTTTGCTTCTACCTCTCCAGCTTTTGAAAGAGACCCTTGGCTGGCGCCGTGGCTCAATAAGCTAATCCTCTGCCTGCGGCACCGGCACACCGGGTTCTAGTCCCGGTCGGAGTACCGGATTCTGTCCTGGTTGCCCCTCTTCCAGTCCAGCTCTCTGCTGTGGCCCGGAAAGGCAGTGGAGGATGGCCCAAGTGCTAGGGCCCTGCACCCCATGGGAGACCAGGAGAAGCACCTGGCTCCTGGCTTCGGATCAGCGTGATGTGCCAGCCGTGGCGGCCATTGGAGGGTGAACCAATGGCAAAAGGAAGACCTTTCTCTCTGTCTCTCTCTCACTGTCCACTCTGCCTGTCAAGAAAAAAAAAAAAAAAAAAGAAAAAATGAAAGAGACCCTGGCATACGATAAACATTTAGGGATTATTACCCAAATGAGTGACCACATGAAATTTGCTAAGGTTCTATCTATTCATTCTTCAACTGGTTTAATATCTACCCAATCGCTGGTGAAGTGTGAACTGTAAGATATTTAAAAATATGATTGCATTGTTAAGCATAAAATACTGTTTTCATTACTATTTACTAATATTAGCTCTATATCCAATCTCATATTACCCATCTTTTAAAATCTACTAGTTTGAAGAATGTATCTCTTTTCGTATCTCCTTAGGATGGAATTTAGGATCACTTGCCCTCTTAGTTATGCTTTCTAGCCTTAAGTTTCTTTATTATATTTTCAATAATCCTACTTCTTTATTTTCATTGGCATGCACAGCCGTATATGATAGATGAGGAAAATAGTACTAGAATTTCCTGTAAGTATAAAAGTCCTCATATTATTTCTCCATTTTTCTTTCAAACCTACAAAAATATAATTTGTTCTCACACATGTATTGGAGATGGATTAGCAGTATTCTTTATTATTCCTGATCATTTTCAAGTTTATTTTTATTATCTCTAAGATTCTTTAATAAATACTAATTGGGTATCTACCATAGGTGAGAAAATGGTTAATACACATAGTGGTTTATATCGTATTTGGTAAAATCACAGGTTAAAGCATCTTACATTCTTTAAGTGGGACTATCCACTCTTTTCATCTAACACAGTAGAGAATCGTTTTCCTTATAAATGTCTAATTAACCAGTTTATGCCATTGATAGCACTGTATTTCCCTTCCAGTGTTACCAGCAATTCAGACACCATTATGTACACTTACTCTTTCTCTCCTTTCAACCTCTTTTTTGTTTGTTTGTTTGCCTTTTTCTTGCAATAAGAAAGCCAGTTTTCAGTTCCGACATTTCTAACTGTCCTCATTTACATTTCAGAACCAGAATGTTCTCCTGCCTTCACACATTCAGGCATTTTTTTTTTACCAGGCTGACAGTTTTTAATTTGATCTTGTTTTGCAGGTCATGAATTCAATTTCTAAATGCTTTGCCATTTTTCGTTTTCTCAAATAGAATAATGTTCCATCCATCAGTTGTTATCTCCTTATCGTCAGGATTTTTTTTTCATTTCCCCTAAGCCAAGGTCACTGTTTATAAAATCTGCTTTTTACTAATTAAATCTGACATCATTTGATATTATCAATTCTTCTTAAATAGCATATAAATTCATCTCCAAGTGAATTCATCCTGGTGAGTTGAAAGATATTGGAGATTATATTTATGATAATAAACAAACCATGTGCATTATTTTTCATAAAAATTTAAAAAAGAAGTTATTCAAACACTGTATCTGTTCAGCGAGCTGGTTGAGTGTGTTCTGTCACTCACCAGAAAGAATAAGACTCATCCCCGCTGAAAGTGGTGTGGGCAAATTTTATTAATTATGTATCTCTTTAGACTGGAAAGTGCTGAATACAGCTTCCTTGGAACAACCTCTGCTTTGTTACTCTGAATACTGAATTTTAAAGGGAAGTAAAGAGTAGCATAAAAGCATGCAGATTAAGCCAGCATAAATTTTATTGAAAGACCTAACCTCACTTTCCAAAACAAATGAATCAATCAGTATTGATGAAAATAGGTACAATGAGTAAATATTTTCACAAAGTGGGAAAAACCTGGACATCCTTCCCAAGGTAGCAAAGAGACTCATCCAGGATTAGGACCCTTTTTCTTCTAGGCATTTATGTGTGGAAAAATTAAAAATGCAAATAACAAGGATGTCCTTGGCTGTGTAAATGTTCCATCAGAAGTAATGAATTAAAAGTTACCAACGAACAATTATGATATTAATAATAAAGGAATATGTCTCCATTTTTTATATTTTAGAGGGAGAGCCTAGTACTATTTATTAGAACTGGTGACCAAATCTAGTAGATGTTGAGTAGTCCTTAATAGAATATATATTGGATTATGCCCTTGTCTTTTTTGAACAAATCCCAATTTTATATTCATAAAGGCTTGTAGTTAGGCAACAATCCTATTGTTCCTTGAAGCCTCATAATTTACTTAAAGTTGTAGCTGTGTCCTATGTTTCAGTGTACTCAAAAATGAGCCCACTGGCCTGTCATTCTTGGAAACAAATTTTGGATGGATGTCAGTACATTTGGTTTGAAAACAGAAATATGGCTTTAACTCCAAACCAACTGTGCTTTGTTATTCTTTAAGACCTACTTTGTAGAGCTCATGCTTTTGTTTGCCAGTATAAGCTAAGAGCTATTTCATATTTTCTATCTCTGGACATAGGTAGCAATGTTCCTGTAAGAATGTATAGGTGCAATTTGAGAGCAAAAATTTAACAATATATCCTTGGTGGGGTCTCTCCTGTGCCTTGATTAGATAGCTAGGAGAAGATTTAAACTGAAGTTGGAAAGAAAAGATAGGGATGGCTAATAGTCCAAGAGGATGTGGTTGAGTCACAAGGCCTAATTGTCTCCTCTGGTTCTGATACTTACTAGCTCTTTGACCTTAAGAAAAATACTAAATATTTTGGATTTCCTATTTCTTCATCTCATGTGAAAGGTCATGAATTTTCTCATGTTGTCTACATATGGGTGGTTATAAGAATCAAATGACCTGGAAGATTTTGAAATTTCGTCTTTAGAACTGATTAGAATTATTGTAGCATAGAGATTAGGAGAAAGGGTCTTAACATATTGTGCTACAGTTCTATGTTGGTTCCTGACTTAAGGCATGCATGAAATCTAATGTCTCATCTTATTCCTTATTGAAATGTAACTTTTTAAAAAAAGTATTTATTTATTTGAAAGTCAGAGTTACACAGAGAGAGGAGAGGAATAAAGAGAGAGAGAGGTCTTCCATCTGATGGCTCACTCCCCAATTGGCTGCAACGGCTGGAGCTGTGCCGATCTGAAGCCAGGAGCCAGGAGCCAGGAGCTTCTTCTGGATTCCACATGTGGGTGCAGGAGCCCAAGGACTTGGGCCATCTTGTACTGCTTTTCCAGGCCATAGCAGAGAGCTGGATCGGAAGTGGAGAAGCTGGGTCTCAAACCGGCGCCCATATGGGATGCTGGTGCCTCAGGCCAGGGCATTAACCTGCTGCACCACAGCGTCGGCCCCTTTGAACTGTAACTTTTAGAAAGCCTTAGATGTTGCATCTATAAAATGGGGTTCTTCTAATATGTTTTCCTGAAAAATGTTGAGCAGATTAAGTGGCAAGGAAAGAGAGTTACTTAGCAAATGGTAGGGCATAGTAGTAAGTGCACAGAAAATAGTTTCCACTGCTATTATTCCTCTTGCTGTTAAATTTATTAAAGGATTTCACCTTACTCACTCCTACACTCATTCTTTTTTTCTCATTTGCTGTATGCCTTGCCCCAAGGATTGCAATTTCATAACCAGCAGAGGCAAGTATGAAACGCTGGAGTATTTAGGGCTCAAGACCTACTAGATCTTTTTCATGTCAGTCAGTGGGAAGAGAGTGGGAGTGAAAAAACACCGCTGTTCACAAGGATCCATAAACACAACCTGTGAGCAAATCCCACTCCCTCAGTGGCTGCCTCTTTTGTAAATAAAGTTTCATTGGAACACAGCCATTTCCATTTCTTTCCATCTTGTCCATGGCTACCTTTATGTTATTACTGCACAGTAGTTGTAGTCTTTGTCTCACAAGACTAAAAGCATGAGCTCTCTGGCCTTTCACAGAAAAAGTCTGTGAATCTCTAAAGTTACGAAGATATTGCACTATTGGGTAGGTCACAGAAGCAGACATCATGAAATGGCTATCAGGTAAAGTCACAAACACTGAAGGGAAAGCACACTCAGAAATAAGGAAGATACTTATGAGCTGGTGGTTGTCTGTCAACCATGATCATCTATAACACCTCTCTGAAAATGAGTCCAGAGTGCAGTGTGTGAAAATCTGACAATGGATGCAGGCATTGTCAAGGAAATCTGTGCACAGTGAGAGCTCAGGGACATTTTATAATGTTTAGTTACACTTGGCCCTTTAGATCGTCTCTGTGATGATATGTATTCAGTATTTCCTAAGTGAGACTTTGTTTTTCTTTTATTTTTTCCTTTCATAATGAATAGAGTTGACCAGCTAAGGATTCTCTACTCTTGGCTTAAACTAATAATCACTGTGTTTTTTCTCACTTGTACCAACTTTATGAGATGTATTCTTTCTATCATTAAGAGGCCACCATAATAGTGTCCCAATGACAACACAAATATTTTTGCACAAGCACAGATAGTGATAATGTTTAAAGTGGATCAAGGCTTGATCACAGAGGTTACCCAAAATACTCATTATCAATTGATGTGTGAAACAACAGTCATTGGGGGGCCAGTGCTGTGGCATAGGGGGCTAAGCCCTTGCATGTGGCGCTGACATCCCATATGGGTGCTGGTTCATATCCCAGCTGCTCCTCTTGTAATCCAGTTCTCTACTATGGCCTGGGAAAGCAGTAGAAGACGGCCCTACTGTTTGGGCCCCTGCACCCATGTGGGAAACCCCGAAAAAGCTCCTGGCTCCTGGCTTCAGATCAGTCCAGCTTTCTCTCTGTCTCCCTCTCTCTGTCTATAACTCTACCTCTCAAATAAATAAATAAAATATTATAAAAGAGAAATAACAGTTATTGAATAGAATGGAAGTTAAAAGGCTATAATAAATAAGTGAATGTTTTTCAGAATTTAAAAACTTTTTTTTTATTTGAAGGGCACCTGTGTAAGAGTTTTGTTGGTTTTCAGGTGTTTCGAAGAGTGTTGAATGCAAGCTAATAAGCTATAATGCAGGCCGGCGCCGTGGCTCACTAGGCTAATCCTCCACCTTGCGGCGCCGGCACACCAGGCTCTAGTCCCGGTCAGGGCGCCGGATTCTGTCCTGGTTGCCCCTCTTCCAGGCCAGCTCTCTGCTGTGGCCAGGGAGTGCAGTGGAGGATGGCCCAAGTGCTTGGGCCCTGCACCCCATGGGAGACCAAGAGAAGCACCTGGCTTCTGCCTTCAGATCAGCGCGGTGCGCCGGCCACAGTGGCCATTGGAGGGTGAACCAACGGCAAAGGAAGACCTTTCTCTCTGTCTCTCTCTCTCACTGTCCACTCTGCCAGTCAAAAAAATTTAAAAAAAAAAAAGCTATAATGCATATAAAAGATATAATGGATAGTTAACACAATTACTGCATTCAGTTCAGATGCAGGGGAAGGTCTACCTGGCTGTGGGCTGAGCGATAAGGTAGATGTTGGGGAACACGTCTTTGAAGCCATCTAACCGAATTTTCATGGTCCCTCAGAAGCTTTCTCCCTGGAGGCTTTCGCACTGAAAAGAGTGAGCCACTGACAATGTTAGGTATAGATTTCTCTTCGCCTTTCCCAAACTGATTTATTTAACTGTACATTTCACTTCTCTAATTTTTTAAAGAATATTTTTATTTATTTGTAAGGAATGGTTGGGGCCAGCACTGTGGCATAATGGATAAATCTGCCGCCTGCAGATTGTGGCCATCTGGAGAGTGACCCAGTGGATGGAAGATCTCTCTCTAACCCTGCATTTTTTTTTTAAAGAATGGTCATAATTTTTTAAAAGATTTATTTATTTATTTGAAAGCCAGAGTTACACAGAGAGAGAGGGAGAGGCAGAGAGAGAGAGAAGTCTTCCATCTGCTGGTTTACTCCCTAATTAGCTGCAATTGGCTGCAACGGCCGGAGCTGCGCCTATCTGAAGCCAGGAGCTTTTTCCGGGTCACCCACACAGATGCAGGTGCCCAAGGACTTGGGCCATCTTCTACTGCTTTCCCAGGCCATAGCAGAGAGCTAGATCAGACATGGAGCAACCATGACTTGAACCAGTGCCCATATGGGATGCCGGCACTGCAGATGGCATCTTTACCCGCTATGCCACAGTGCTGGTCCCCACTTCTCTAATTTGGGGACATATCTTTTAGTTCCTATCTCTAATCCTGTGTTACTTCTGAAATTCTGATTCTTTCTGAAGCTTTCCATTTCTGTCTCATTGGATGGGGCTTGAAAGAAGTTGCTGGATATTTGTTAATTTATTTCACTTAAATTGTATTAGCAAAACTCCAACCATGGTGTTTTATATTAGAGTAGATGGACTGAATTTGCCCAGTTTGCTCCTTTGTTTCTATCAGGAATTTATTTCAGGTTTGTATCAGGGATTGTCACAAATGCCCATATCTAGATACCCCCACTCCAAGTTTGTTAAGTTTATAGGACAAATTCTGGGGATCAAAGAGGAGAAGATAGTGTTTAAATAGCCTCATCTGTCCATTATCACCAGATAACATGCAATAGCATGACAGGAGAGGGATGCCAAGAACAAGACCTGCAGGAGCAATTGTGAAGTCACTCCCCTCCCACCTCGGAATCAAAGGGCACCTTGAGATCGTCTTTGAGCGGCAGTCTGGGCTGGTGTCCAATACTGTCAACCCGCAGTCAGACACAGCTGCAGAGTCTCCTAAAAAAAGACTTCTGTGCCAACATATTTTTTAAGAAAATAAAACAAATAGGATGATATCCATTTATGGATATGCATATTTTTTTGAAACAATTCAGTGAGAAAGTCTAGCTGTGAAGGCTTTAGCCTATTTGACCCCAGGAAGACGTGTGAGCAGGCCGAGTCCCATGTGACAATCAGAGACAAGTCTGTTGACTACAATTTTTATTATACCATGGTCACCAGAAGCTGTCAGTCAGTGGGAGACAACATAGAAGAGGAGGATAAAGGACTAATTCTGAAATGAGTTTAATTAAATCTCTAGAACCAACTGAGTTGGAAAGGGAATCAAGTTTCCCTTCAGCTTGACCTTCCTTGTAGACCCCTTGTTGCAGGCACCTTTGCCTCATTTTGTTAGATGAAATAATATTGGAAGTGGAAAGGCCAAGAAACTGGTCCCCCCTCAAACATCCAGAATGAGGCAGAGTCCAGTTCTGAGCCTTGATTTGTCTGTTTCTACAGACAACCTATCTCTATTAGACCATCTGATGCTACAGTGCAGGAGAAAAGGAGAGAAGCTGGAATCCGGCTGCTGCTTGAGAATGACTTTCAGCTTCCTCACATAAACAAATGAGTCTAGGCAAGTAACATATCCCTGATATACTTCACCTTCCTGATTTGTAAAATGGGAGCAGTAATCAGTCATTGTGTTTGCTTAGGGTTGCGTTAGTCTGCATATATGAATCACCTTATACATATTACTAAGTGGGTGCTGTTGCCATTACAGCCTATTTTCTTCCTAATTGTAACCTTTCTTTCTTGACAAAGATAAATACTTAAAAAGATATTTGTTTCCACAGATTTCTGAACAATCAAAATATTCAGATTTGCCTTGGCTTATGGGGATAGTTGCATGCACACATTTTTATAAATACATGTGTGTTTCTATCAATTTATAAAATCAAGAATTAATTTTAGAAATAGTCACTCCACTTAGACTAAGCTCCATTTTCTTTTGCCAGATTAAAGCAAAATCTACATGAGAATGGCTTCCAGTGTTTGAAGAAATGAAACTATTCAGAAGTTTACATAGGGAAGCAATTTGCTTGGATTGAATAAGGAAATACATAAGTATGTAAAACCCTTTCTCTGTAAATGCTGCTTTTAATTAGGAACGGAGCTCGGAAAGAAATCCTAGTTATTATATCCACAAACTGAACTGAGGCGCCTATTTTAATTGGAACAGAAAGAACTAAAATGCAGAAGACTTATCAAGGAAATTTAAACTAAAAAAAGCCCTGGTTCATAGAAAACAATATTTTATGGCCCTTTTCTTTACCCCAGTGCCAGGACTGACATAATCCCCTTGTCAGAGAAGACGGATAGCAGACGTTGGGGATTCTGTGGCGCGTTGAGGTCATCCTTTCCACATCAGATCACTCTCTCCTGTGACTGATCGTGAAGAAAATCAACATTCCTCTGATTCCTCAGTTGCGACATATACAATGTGTTTTGCCCCTCTTTCTCAGTCCTCTTTTCTGTTCTTGCCATTCTTACTGGTTTTATTTGTAGCCTTTTCATTCTTCTTCTCAGACACTTGTCTCACTTTGACACCTGAACCCAAGAAGCTTTGCCTTCTTGTCATCTTTTTCCTTCCTTTGGCCCTTCTCTGGGGGGAAGGGACCCATTTCCATCATTCTGTCTGCAGCACTGGACTTGGGTCAATGGTATTCTGCAGAGGGCTGTGCCAGGGATGACTTCCCCTTCAGCTCATGGGAGCCTTGGCAGAGCTAAGAGCACTACCCTTCCTCCACACAGGCACCTCCAGTGCCATAGCATATGGCAGAATGGAGTAATGGTCTTTCTACAGGAGGAAGAGAATGGTCCCATAACTGTTAATTCTACTGTCTAGTCACCTATCACTGGGGCTCATCAGGATTTAAATGACTGTTTCCCAAAATACTCCAAGTTGTTGTGGAATTAAATGAGGTGTAGGCTTAAGAGTGGCAGCAGTGGTGATGGTGGTGGCGGGAACACAGTAGCAGTGGTGAAGCAGCAGTAGGCTGCTGTAGAGTCAATACTGAGTTTTTATTGAATACTTACTACATGCTAGGCTCTATTCTAACTGCCTTTTTAAAAGACTTGCTTTTATTTATATGAAAGACAGAGTTACACAGAGAAGGATGGATAGACAGAGAGATCTTGCATCCACTGGTTCACTCTCTAAATGGCTAAGTGGCAAGGGCTCTGAAAGGTTGAAGCCAGGAGCCCACAAGCCTCCTCTGGGTCTCCGAGCCAGGTGCAGGGGCTCAAATACTTGGGCCGTCTTCTGCTGCTTTCCCAGGTATATTATCAGGGAGCTGGATTAAAAGTGGAGCAGCTGACATGAACCAGTACCCACGTGGATGCCAGTGTTGCAGGCTGTGACTTTACCCATTGTACTACAATGCCGGCTCCTCTAAGTGTCTTATGTGCATCTTCTCCTTGAAACCTTATAAGAATCTGATAGAAAGAACTATGAATGCAAGTTGAGTATTCCTTATTCAAATTGTTTGGAACCAGAAGTGTTTCACATTGCCTATGCTTTTGAATTTGAGAATATTTGACAATCCATAATGAGAGGTCTTGAGGGAGGGTCCCAGATCTCAGCACGAAATTCATTTAGGTTTCAGATGTGCATTATCCACATGGCTTGAAGGTACTATTGCTTAATATTTTTAATGTACATATATTTTGACTGTGACCCACCACATGAGGTCAGGTGTAGAATTTTCCACCTGTGGCATGTGGTCACTCAAAAAGTTCTGGATTTCAAATTTTGAGATTAGGTATGCTCAATCTTTATACTTGGCAAAGAAACTGGGACCAAGAGAAGTGAAACCATTTGCCTAAGATTACAGAGATGGCATGTATTAGGACAGGAATTTAAAATTAAATTTCTTTTATTCCAAAAGTGAAGCTGTTTTCTATGATTCATAGTATCTTCATGATATTACATATATTTGCCCAAATGATAAGAAAATTCTGAAGAATTGAGATTCTTATCACTAGATCTTTCTCACTCCAGAGTCCTCCTTTTTAAACACCATATAATGTGGTCTTTAGTAAAATGAACAGGTTCTAGTATCACATGAGGATATCACATACTGGAGAGGAAGGAGGCAAAATCTGTGTCTAGTGTCATACATTTGGAGGCCATATGTGTCCAGTATTTCTGAGAAAGATGGCATTTACTCAGCCAACCCTGCCGTCACTATCCTACCTGGATATAACTTCACAGTTCTCAGTTGTTTCTCTGCATTTTCACTAAGCAAATTTCTGATTTTTATTTAAATGGATCCCTCTCTTGGGAAAAAATGTGCTGACCAGCTATTTCAAATATTGGTCCCTGTAGACATTATATTTTCCATTATTCATTATTTATTTAACTGGCTGACACCAATTAATTATGAGTTTAGGGTAGCTTGAGATGTTTGTGTTTTCCCTCCTCTAGGAATTAATCATTTCCAGATATATTGATGATTGAAAACATAGATATTTAGAAGAATCATAGACAGCAAAATAGTTTTTGATATTACATGTGCTGCTTTACAGTTATCACCTTGCATTTTATTAAATGCTCTTACATATAGAATGTTTATTTGGATAGTCTGTTACTACCTGTCTCACATTACACTGTTAGCAGCACATGAGTAGCACTATGCTTCCCTTTATTCACCAAGGAACTCCCAGTAGCCAGCACTGAACATGATATATGGTAGGTTCTACATAAATATTCTCTGAATAAGTGAAAACTCTTGTATGATCCTCACTACAAGTATTTGATTGAAGGACAGAAGATGACATTATTTCTATTTCACAGATGAGCCAACTAGAGCAGATGCAAGTTAAGTAATTTGGTCATGACTTAAGATAATTGGTCAATTACTAATTGCATGATATTTAAGTTCTTATTTATCTTTTGTACTATAATAAACGATCATGAATAGCTCATGGGGCCTTGTGCTGAGGAAACTTCTAAGAGTCATCTTTACAAAAGAAAAATACAAAGATGCAAATGGAAAATCAAGTACAAAGTCTGGGAAAACATACAAACAAGTAAGAGGCACTGAACCTAAACATTTGTTTAGTTCATGTTTTATCTACTTCTGATTGTGCAAACTTTTCTTATGTTCCAAAGATTTATTTTCTTTTGTTTGTTTGTTTGGAAGGCAGAGCAACAGAGAGAGCAAGAGAAAGGGAAAGAGATCTATCCACCATTTCACCCCCTAGATAGCTTCACTGCACAGTACTGGCCTAGGCCAAAGCCAGAGGTCAGAATTCCATGCTGGTCTCCCACACGGGTGGCATGGGCCCATGTACATGGGCCATCATCCACTATCTTACCAGGACCATTAGCAGGAAGCTGGATTGAAGGTGGAGCAACATGGACTCCAACCAGCCTTCTGCTGTGGGATGCTGCCATTGCCAGCTGCGATTTTACTTGCTGAGCTACGACACTAGTCACTCTCATTTGTTCTAATAATCATTCGCTCAGACCTCTCCAGACTCTGAGAGAAATGTTTATTTTTTAATAGAATTCTTGCATAAGTTACCTTCTTGCGGTAATGGCAGATTATTTTGTCCTGATTCACCTCCTTAAGACAGAGCATTGGATGCAGAATAATCAAGCCAAGATTCTCTGTGACTGAGACCTCTCCTGTGATTTCACTGAATAAATTTAATGGTGAATCTGACTTAGTTGCATAGCAGTTGGGGAAAGATATTAAGAAGAGAGCCTTGAGGTGGTTGGAATTGTGTCAGTGGAGGTCCTTGCAGAGTAGAGCAGGAAGCATGTGTAGAGAACTGAGGAGCAGAGAGAAAGTTAATGCTATTGAGCTGTGGGTCACCTAGAAATGAATAATGCAGGATGAGACTGGAAGCTGGGTTTTGTTTTCGGTATGGACAGCCTTACAGATGGACTAGAATGTTTATACCTTAGGTAGGAAGTTATACATTTTTGAGTTAGGAGAAGCTATGATTAAAAACTCTATCTCAAGAGTACAAACTTCATAATATTGCTAAGATACAATATATTAGCTGTACATATTAATTATGGAAACAAAAAGGGAGAATATCTTGAAAAATCAAAAATGCTATCTTTATTGTTCCACTGAGGGAGATGACACCTATATTAGCTGCCACACAGTTTACCCCTTTTTGCTGACAAAGCTGTTGATGTGCCACCTGTTCTGTCTCATCTAAAACTCTTCCCCAGTCTCCTGAAACTTCCTTTGCCCATCTTCTGCGAGGCACTGAAAGTTCAGTCCCATATCCCTATTTTATCTCTGTCTGTATTTTTATCTGGTCTTGTCACTTTAAGTGTCATCACAGTGTTCTGGACTCTCCAAATCCATATCTGTAGCCTTACCTTGCCCCAAGTCTTAGAACCATTTAATCAGGAACTCTAGCTACATATCTAACACAACTTTCAACATCAGTAAATGGATATTAGAAACTGAATTCATCCCCGTATATCTGCTCTAGCCTAAGCACACATCTCCCAGTTTTCCCTTTTAGAGAAAGCAAATTTAAGCCCATTTGAGGTCCTCAAGATCTAAAACCTAACTTCACCTGGATTCATTTTTCCTCTACACCTCACACACGACTCATCAATCATATTCTATATAAAAATATAAAAGGTGTATTCCAATGATTCTGGAAACAGAGAAGGTGGCAGCAGGGCTAGCAGAGTTTATTTTTTTTTCTTTAAAATTTGTTTATTTGAAAGGTAGAGGTAGAGGTAGGGGAAGAGGTGGGGTAGGAGTAGGGGTAGAGGTAGAGGTAGAGGTAGAGGTAGGGAGAGAGAAAGAGAGAGAGAGATGGATCTTCTATCTGTTGGTTCACTCTCCAAATGGCCACAACAGACTGAAATGCCATCCAAGTCTCCCACATGCATGGCAGAGGCCCAAGCATTTGGACCATCTTCTGCTGCTTTCCCAGGTGCAATAGCAGGGAGCCGTATTGGAAGTGGAGCAGTCAGGACCCAAACCAGAACCCATTTGGGTTGCCAGCATTGCAATGTTTTAACTCAGTGTGCCACAACACCAGCCTATAGCAGAGATTTTGCATCTAATGAGCTACCATGTAAAAACAGATAAAAATGGAGAAAACTTCAAATCTGTGGTCAATATTTCCAATAAAATTAGTAGGTGATATTTTTAATTTGGGACATGCTCAGGCTGACTTGCCCCAAGTGGTGGAGTTGGAAGCATACCAGGGGATTCCAATTCAATCCCATCGAGGTGGCATGTACCAATGCCATCTCACTGTTCCAGGTGATCAGTTTCAGTTCACAGTTGGTCATGGTGAAGGGACTGGGAGTCAAAGGGAACACATAGACAAGTCTAGTACCTGCTAACGCTAACCGATGGAGTAAATAAAGGGGAGAGTGATCCAACATGGGAAGTGAGATACTCAGCAGACTCATAGAATGGCAGATGTCCTAAATAGCACTCTGGCCTCAGAATCAGCCCTAAAGGCATTCGGAGCTGGCTGAAAAGCTCATGAGAGTATTTCAGGCATGGAAAGCCAAGACACTCTGGCAAAAGATCTCTGCGAGTGAGATCCCAGTGGAAAGAACAGGTCATCAAAGAAGGAGGTACCTTTCTCTGAAGGGAGGAGAGAACCTCCACTTTGACTATGACCTTGTCTAAACAAGATAAGAGTCGGAGAACTCAGAGGGCTTCCATAGCCTTGGAAACTCATGACTGGTGCATAGGGAGATTACTGATGCCATAGACAGGAGTGTCAATTGGTAAAGTCAACAACAGGAGTCACTGTGCACTTACTCCTCATGTAGGATCTCTATCCTTAATGTGCTGTACATTGAGATTTAATGCTATAACGAGTACTCAAACAATATATTTCACTTTGTGTTTCTATGGGGGTGCAAACTGTTGAAATCCTTACTTAATGCATACTAAACTGATCCTCTGTAAAAAAAAAAAAAAAAAAGAAAAAGAAAAAAAAAATTATCAATTCCCAACTTGACTCTCACTGGGATTAAACATGACAATAGGTCTGCTCTGATTTCATCATCATTTAAAAAAATCATCTATTATTTTTCACTTTATGTTTCTGTGTGGGAGCAAACTGTTGAAATCCATACTTAATGTATACTAAGCTGATCTTCTGTATATTAAGATAATCGAAAATGAATCATGATGTGAATGGAAGGGGAGAGGGAGTGGGAAAGGGGAGGGTTGTGGGTGGGAGGGACGGTATGGGGGGGAAGCCATTGTAATCCATAAGTCGTACTTTGGAAAATTATATGCATTAAATAAAAGTTTAAAAAAAATAAAATAAAATAAAATTAGTAGGTGATATTTTCTAATTTCCAAAGTACAATTCACAGTGTATGTTATATTTTAAAATTTTCATTTGTTTATTTGAGAGAGAGAACCAGCTCCATCTCTCCTTGGCTTATTCATTCCCCAGATGGCCACAACAGCCCCAACTGAGGCTGAAGCAGGGAGCCTGAAACTCAGTTTAGGTCTCCCATGGAGGTAGCAGGAACCAAATTATTGGAGTAGTCATGACTGACTCCTGGGAAGTGTGTTAGCAAGAAGCTGAAACCAGGAGTTAGAGGCAGGGACAGAACATTGACAGTCCAATGTGAGATATGTGCAACTTAACCAATGTCTTAACCACTAGGCTGAACGCTGCTCCTCCCATACTGTGTATTTCATTAAGATATTACTTCCAATAAAATAAGCCAGAGCTGCTTACATGGATTCTGTTAGATCTAGGGAATAAGTAGGCAAATCGGGCCAGGCACATTTTGTTATTCCAGATGTCAATAAAGTTAACAAAGACTACTTTAGATCTATAGCTATCTATAGCTAGTCTGAAGTTATAGAACAAGGATGTTTCAATTTGAACCTCATTGAAGTTACTATTTTAATACCTGAAAATATGATAAATCTATCATCTAAACTCCTGAGTTGAAAATGATCTGTTTCCTTCAATTAATGCTACTCCCTTCTTGCCAAAAATGGGAGAACACTCACTGTTTCCCACAAAGCTGTTTATAGACCCTCTATTGTCATCCTTCTTTAGCTTCTATAATTATTTATTTCAAATGTATATACAGTGAAAATATAGAGAGAGTAAAAATCACTTTTTAAAACATATTTCTATGAACATTAACAAATGCATAAAGTCATGTAAGGACTACTGTAGTCAACATACAGAGCAATGCTATCAACCAAAAATGCTTGTTTGGTTCTACTTCTTCATGTTCCTGGATGCCAAGTTATTTGTTATTCATTCCTCTAGTTTTCCTTTTTATGAAATGTTATGTAAATTAAAGCACCCAGCTTTTATCATTGTGACTGATTGATTTGTGATGGATATACATTGTATACATCAGTTATTCTTTATTATTGCTAGGTGGTATTACATTTTTGAATATTCATAGTTTACCCATTCACCACTTAAAAGACTATTTGAACTGTTTTAGATTAAGTGATAATGAGTAAAATTACTTTAAGTATTCACTTATACGTTTTAGTATCAACAAATGTTTTTACTTGCTTTGAGTAAATACCTTACAACAAGATTATTAGGTTACAAGTGAATGGTTAACTATATGAGAAACTGCCAAATACTTTTTCAGATTGGCTAAATCACCATAATATTTTAAAAACTTTAAAATTAACATTTTTCTATTTGGAAGATGATAGGAAAAATCCCATTATCATCAAATCTGGTCTATGAATGGAAAAAAATCAGACATTTATTACAACTTTCCAGTATGAATCCCTGGGTAGGCAAATAGCACATGAGAGAAAGTATTTATAATAAATGAAATCAAATGATATAATATCACAATTTTGCAAACTCTAATGAATTAGCAACTAGTATCACAAAAAGAGAAACAGAAACATAATGTGCCTCTGATGAAACACCACAAAACCAGAAATAATGTTGGTAAAGGATTCTGCACAAGTCTGATAAAGCTTGTGCATCTGGTCACCAGCTTTAGGAATACGGAGGACAGAGGAACACCAGGGTTCAATGGCATCCGTCTATACCCTCAGCAAAAGACATTTCAAGAAAATATATACATCAAATATACCAGATCCTTCATCAGATAAAATGTAAAGGAGAGGGAAAGCTGTAGACCAAAAGGGTGTTTAAAGGCATATTGATTTTAAGAAAGAAATGAGCTTGATCCAACAGTGATGTCTAGGGATACCCATTGAGTGATAAATGTATTTTACAAAAAGGAGGAAGGAAGCAAGGATAGGGGCTGGCATTATGAGGCAGTGAGTAAAGCAAATACTTGTGGAGCTGACTTCCCATATTGCAATGCTGGTTCCAGGCCCGAATGCTCCTCTTCCAATCCAACTTCTTGCTAATGTGTATAGGAAGATAGCTAAAGATGGCCAAAATGCTTGGTCCCTTGCCACGCATGTGGGAGACCTGGATGTAGTACCTGACTCCTGACTTTGGCCTGGGCCAGTCCTTGCTTTTGTGGTTATTTGGGAAGTATATCAGCAGATAGAAGATTTTTCCCTCTTCCTCTCCCTGTCTCTGTCCTCTCTGTCACTTTGCCTTTTGCATAAATAAATGAATTCTTTTTTAAAAAGGGTAAAAGTGAGAATAGTGCTTATTTGGGGAGACAAAAGGGATTTTGCTGAGTGTGGGGCTTAGGGGAGGCTTCTGATGCCACTGACCAAGTTGTATGAATGTACTTCAAAATGTTCATAGACAATGGAATTAAAAGGTAAGATTATG
This sequence comes from Oryctolagus cuniculus, assembly GCF_051225735.1. Taxonomy (NCBI): domain Eukaryota; kingdom Metazoa; phylum Chordata; class Mammalia; order Lagomorpha; family Leporidae; genus Oryctolagus; species Oryctolagus cuniculus. The sequence goes on from NC_142872.1 coordinate 54,486,012, forward strand.
TTATTGCAAAGAAAACTTCAAATCCATGCCAAGATTTTGTGATACACATTTCCCATGAACTCTTTGAAGACCCCATGCATTTCTATTTGAGGGTGACAGATTGCTTTACAATAATGCTTTAAGCTGTATGGTTATTCTGTATGGTTTCCTGTATCTGTGGTTTGTTTACAATAATATAATTTTAAAATAATAAACTATTACCAGGTATACTCTACCTTAGTTCCAGTATCCTTTTCTTTCTAAATACCTGTCTCAGTCTCCTACTTCTGCTCTTGTCCCCTGTAGTCCCTTCTCTACACTGAGTGCAAGTCATCTCGTAAGATGTATTTAAGGTAGCATTGCTCTACTTTTTTTTTTTTTTTTTTTTGACAGGCAGAGTGGACAATGAGAGAGAGAGACAGAGAGAAAGGTCTTCCTTTGCCGTTGGTTCACCCTCCAATGGCCTCAGCGGCTGGTGCGCTGCGGCCGGCGCACAGCGCTGATCCAATGGCAGGAGCCAGGTACTTACCCTGGTCTCCCATGGGGTGCAGGGCCCAAGTACTTGGGCCATCCTCCACTGCACTCCCTGGCCACAGCAGAGGGCTGGCCTGGAAGAGGGGCAACCGGGACAGAATCCGGCACCCCGACCGGGACTAGAACCAGGTATGCTGGCGCTGCTAGGCGGAGGATTAGCCTAGTGAGCCGCGGCACCGGCTCAACATTGCTCTACTTTTAAAAATCCTTCAGTGGCTTCCAGCTGCAGTGTGAAGAAAAGTTTATCCCCTTAGAAGGTCCTGTAAGTTGACCTTACCTTTCCGTGTGTCCTCAACCCTTATTCCACTCAATTTTTACCTTGACTCAGTTTCTCCTCATCCCAGAGCTTGTCACTTGCTGTCCTCCTCCCTCCAGAGACTGCATGGCAGCTCCATCATCTCCTGTCTCACAAAGGCTGCTCTGAAAGCCCCAGTTATCCTCTCTCCCATCCCCTTATCCTTTCTCCCACCACTCTGTTGATGGTCATGGCGCATTTCATGTTCTGTTGGAAACTGGCTGACTGATCATCACTTTGTTTCTGTATCCTACTTCCTGGTCTTTTCCTACCAGATCATAAGCTTCTTGAAGGCAGACTGTCTCATAATTGTTGTATCTCTATCAAAAATGAAAAGCTCAGCAGTTAGTATGTATGCAAATATTTTATAAAAAATGTCTATTAATGATTCAACACATCAGTGAATGACTAAATATGTGAACAACTGTGCTGCCAGTGACACCTTATACCCTCATTCTACAATTCAGCTGACAATCCCACACAACTCTGCCTGAATCACAAAAGGACCGACTCCTGCTCAACATGCTGTGTCGGGTGGCAGCGGGGCTGTCTGAGGTTCAGATGCATGGTTTATTACATTGTTGAAACTGGAACCATCTGGTGTCATCCATTTTTACCCAATGCTGATGCCTCCTCTTCCTCCTCCTCTTCCTTTTCCTCATCCTCCTCCTCCTTCTTCTTATTATTTTGGTAATACTCAAGTTCCCTGTTCCTGATTGAAACCAAAGACTACAAGACTGAGATCTAAGTGGCTTCAGGTTGGAGAGGAGAAGGATGTTAGCCTTATACTGGAGATACAAGACACAAAGAGTAACAAGACGAAGGGCGTGAGAAAAGCTGGAAGCCACCATGTGATGTAAAAACAAAAGAAGGTGATCTGAGAACAGAGGTTTCTAGGCTTCTGGAACATAACTCTTTTTTTCTTTTTTAAAAGATTTATTTATTTATTTGAAAGGAAGAGTTAGAGAGAGACAGGGAGAGGCAGAGAGAGAGAAAGAGAGAGAGAGAGACCTTCCACCCACTGGTTCACTCCACAAATGGTTACAATGGCAGCAAGGAATCAAGAGATCCATCCAGGTATCTCATGTGGGTTGCAAGGGCCCAAGCACTTGGTTCATCTTCTGCTGGTTTCCCAGGCACATTAGCAGGGAGCTGAATTGGAAGTGGAGCAGCCAGGATCCAAACCAGTGCCCATATGAGATGCCAACACTACAGGAAGTGGCTTAACTCGCTGTACCACAGGGCCAGCCCCTGGAACATCACTCTTTACATGGTAGGAGAATAAAGAAGGGCTAGAAAAGGAGGATTTAGAAATGTAAGATGAAGAATCACATGTGCCTTGCTGCCATAGTTCACTCAGGAAATGTATTCAAGAACAGCCTGGTACAACAGTAGGAGTCTACACAAAGCTCTAGTAGGATAAAGCCTGAAAATGAAATGCTGGTTTTAGAATTTGAGAAGACCTGGGTGACCCTGGGAGGGCAGTTTCCAGAGCAGTGCAGAGGTGGAAAGTTGAGAAAGAAAATAAAGCAGTCTATTATTTTGTTCATCCTGTGTTGCAAGATTGCCTTCAGCATGCCATCAAAAACAAGACACAAGATGGGATGTGTTAAGTATCAGATCAAATGCATCATCTTCAAGGTTATTTGTGGAATGAATGAATGAACAAAATCAAAGACATTTTGGAAGAAATTGAAGGAAAGGCCCTCAGAAATTGACAGAACCAGATCGAATGTCAGTAGATACGTGTTGAGCAAGATTTTATTGTGATCCATACATGTCTCCATCCTAATCATCAAAAACTAGCTTGTGAAAGTGATCAGGGTACATTCGGGGGAAGACAGAAGCATCAGCGGATGTCCACATTAGAATGAATGCTTCCTCAAAATGAGCTCAGAATCTACTTTGTGCATGGATTTCTAGCTCCAGCAATTAGTTGTTGTATTTGCAAATAAAGCATTTTCTACAAAGCACATTTCCATCTACATAACAAAGCTCAATAACGTGCTTTATTCCCTGCTGGCCACTATTACAGTTCTATTTTTTAATCAGCAGATGTTCACTTATTTCTAACTAGGTATAAACATGGCATTGAATGATATCATTGTGGTTCATAGATGTGTGCCTTGCTTATCTAAGGTTTAACACCCTTCTCTTTTCTCTTCTGAGAAGTAAACAACATGCAAAGTACCGAAGTGCAGAACATTTGGTATAAGGTGGATACATTAGTTTGCATAATGGATTAAAACTTAGAAAAGTAAAAGTGATGCTCACCACCCCCACCAAGAGAAATCTGCTCTTCACTATTGAGATGCCTACAAGGGATTTGGCATTTCTGTAATTCTTGCCTTTACTGAAAATATGAATATGGTCTAGTGAATTGAAAAGAAAACTTTCTATAATGCTTATAGGAAAATCAAATACAAAATTTAGGATAAAAACATCAAAGAAAATAGATGTCTCCTTTTATCTCTAGTCACAAGAAAACACTTCAAAGAAAATCAGACTACTCTCTTTTCATTTCACTGCATAAGGTTTCCATGGATGACTCTTACACACATCATTCCAGCCATGTCTGTACATGATATGACATACTTGATGGGCATTTCATTCAGGAAACATCCTCTCAGTACACACTATAGATGTTGAGGCATTTTTTTTTTGAACTTCTGCCTTCTCCATATTTTCACACATTGCCTATCTTACATAAAATTTTTGCACATATTTCTAAGTTGTTATATTCTTGGGTAAATTTATGCCTAGAAAATGAGCTACAATAAAATTGGGATCACATTACTGTCTCAAACCTGTACTCCTCTTCCTTTTTAATCCATTCTACATAAATACATTACCTTCTACTTGGTTATATACTACATGATATTTTTTTTTATAGGAACCAGGCTTTATTATCAATGATTACAGAGCACAGGAGAGTCAGGCTCATGAGTGGAGGGCCCGCCACTTATCCAGGGGACCACGATTGGGGATGTACTTGACCCCGCAGCTGTCTGGGATGAGCCGCTTCTCTGCCACCATGTCTTCAAATTCATCCGCGTTAAACTTGGTAAAGCCCCACTTCTTTGAGATGTGGATCTTCTGGCGGCCAGGGAACTTGAACTTGGCCCTGCGTAGGGCCTCAACCACATGTTCCTTGTCCTGCAGCTTGGTGCGGACGGACATGATGACTTGGCCAATGTGAACTCTGGCTACTGTGCCTTGGGGCTTTCCAAAAGCACCCCGCATACCTGTCTGCAGCCTAGATTAACAACAGCATGAGGTCAGAGGCACGAATGTCCACTGCGCAGGGCTGTCTCCTAGGTCCCTTAGGGCAACCCATACAAACAATAGGTTGCATACACTACCAAGGAGGCTGCTGTTTGCAGCCATTGCATACCAGGCCCCCGTGAAGAAAGAAAGCTGGTCGGCTTAATTAGCTGCAGGTATGCTACATGATACTAATATAAATGTTCAGATTTCAATTAATATGCCATGTTTGCTGTAGAAGGGGAAAATATTTTTTCTTGTGATCTTCACACTCAGACACAGAACATTCTGTGGCTAGATGTGTGGGAATTCTTCCCTATATGTCAAATAATTCTCCATTGGATGCCAATTATGTATCCAATAATTCCATTCAATTCTGATGCTGTCAAGGGCTCGGTCCCATAAGAATAGTCCTACTTCAGACTCCATTGGTGCATCTTAGGTTGTCACCTGAGTGCAAACCCAGGTTACCACACCTATTTACTAGGTGGCTCACAAAACTTAGGGAAACATTTCCGCTTATCAGTTTCTTATACAGGATATTACACAAGATACAGATAGAGGCCCCTCTGGGGTGCCACCCCCCCCTTGCACCTCCATGTTTTTGGTAACCCCAAATCTCATCAGATCTGGTAGTTCAGAGTTTTTAAAGAGCTTAACCTTTAGCCCTCTATTCTTTCATGGAGTTGAGGCTGAAAGTTTGAGAGCTCTAATCCTTTAATCATTTGGCCTTTCTGAAGACTGGTCCCATCCTGTGGCTCCCTGGGGACCCTACTCTATGTCACCTTATTGGTATAAACTCACCTGCTCTTAAAGGGCCTCCTTATGTATTATGAAAGATACTTTTATTCCTCAGGAAGTTCCAAGGGGTTTAGGAGCTCTTTGTCAGTAATGGGGGACAAGTATATTGTACCACACCTATGAACATCATCCTTGAGCTCATTGTATGAAATCCTGGGGATGATTCTAAAGGCATTACTCTGAGATCTATGTTTCTCAGCATTGAGTATGTTCAGCTATTTTTTAATGAATAACTCTTCAGGCCAGATGCTATTCCAAGTACTTTACCCTGCTTAGACTTCCCAGCATTCTCTCATCCCCGTTTTACAGATGAGGAAACTGACACACATATTTCTTAAATAATTCACACGTAACACACGGTTGATTTGAGACTAAGATCCCGGGAAGATAGACCCCATAACCACTACACTATGTGCTATACCTGAGAATGTTTTTTCTAAATGCCGATTCTGGGGCCACTAGTGATTGAATTATCCTTCTTGGCTAAGGCCCAAGAATTTATGTGGCTTGCTATTTGCTTGCTTGTTTAACAAGTACCCTCAGGGTTGCTAACCTGATACAACAATTTCACGTGTTGCCTTCTATAAGGGAAACAGCAGCTTGAGTTAAATCCTTTTCTTCCTGCACTCACGATTTCATTTGACACTGGCATTTATTTATGCATAGGAAAAGTAAGGAATTTATGTTACTTGTGTGTGTTTTTGAATGTCAGGAAGGTCTCCTGTGCTTCTCTGTCCCTGTGATTTAATATGAACCTCACTTGTTTTTCTTCACCTCCTCTGCTTACTTTGAAAATGCCACCTTTTGTCTTAGAATTGCAGAAACACTGATTTATTTTTTGTGAGTTCAAGGTAAATGAATCATTAGAAAACAAGCATTGGAAACAGCCTTTCCAGTAGCATTTGTCAGAGTAGAGAAGTCCCTAAGAAAGGAGTGGGAGGAGGCAAAGGGGCTGCCAGATGCTGCCCTAAAATGTGGACTGAACAGCCCAGAAGGGGGCTGTAGACGCTCTGGCTTCCTGGTCCTGCCTAAGGCTGGCTGAGTCGCTGGTGACAGGGGCATGTGGTTTTAAAACCTTATCACTCAGCTTCAGGTATTACTCCTCCTTAGACCCAACATCTCTGGATGACATTCCCTCTTTGTCAGTAATTCATTTATAGATTGTGCTGCTTGTGAATTTCATTACATAAACTCTTTAGGCAAATGGGATGTAAAGTAGGCTGAATTGGAGAAGCATTTCAGTATTGATCATGCTGGGGCTATGTATAGTAAGGAAGTTAAAAATCTTCCCATCACATCAAATGCTGTTGAATCAGCCAGGAGAGAAGCCTGAACACAAAGATTCTGACTACAGTTCCTTTGCATTTAGCACCTCTACGAAATGGCAAGTGAAAGAAGCGGAATGTAACTACTCAAGCATTTCTATTTTAGCTGGTTCAAAGCCACAGTTGATTCTGAAGTTTGACAGCTATAGTGTTTCTCACCTAAAGTAATTAGCAGTAACAGTACCTAAAAGCTAAAGCTCTTGCAAAAGGAGCTACCATGCTGCTCTTGGATAGCTACCTCCAGCCAGTTATAAACCAGTTCCATTTCAGTCCCGGTTAAATTTTTAGTGCACTGCTTTAAAAGAAAGAGTCTAATTGTTCCAGTCACTATAATTTGAAACAATTGACTCTGGTGTTACATCATAGCTTTTGCAGTCCCAAATAGGAAGGACATTTGTAGCATTACAGTAAATAAAGCATTCCACCCCCAAGTTGAAAGTGTTCTCCTCCTGCCCCTGGGAGTATTAGTGTCTGGCTATGGTTTTGAAAAGAAACGTTACCTCTGCTCCAGCATGTTTCCAAGTCTTTTTCACTGTAATGAATAAAGGGAAGGAATTAAATGGCATTTAGTCATCGCAGAGGTCAAAAGGAATATTATAATTCCAGAAAACTTCACTCTGCAGCTCAAACCCTTCATTGTTTCCGCTTGGCAGCTTTACCAGGGAGGGCAATTTGTAAGACTGAATTACAGCATTGAACATGCATTAGACACAATGGGCTTGCTATTGTCAAATTATTTATGCCACTTATGCATTTGAGCAGTTTGACCATAAAGAGCAAATATTCCAAGATTTTTGTAAAAGGACAGATTCTGCCATCATGAAACTCTTTGTTGGTTTCTTACACTCAAACCCAAATGTTTGATTACGTGATAAAGGGTGTATTAATGATGGAGAATCAGGAAGGCAAATTCTACTTTGGACATTTATGTAAAGCTTTGTTTAAATCCCATGATGTAATGCAGTACAAGCCAAGAATTAAAAATAGTGTATCCTAGCAGTATGACTGTGGCCAAATTCTTACCCTCTCTGTGGCTCATCCATGAAATGGGGGCAGTAATGTTAAGTACCTCATGTTTTATTATATAACTCCCAGTCTGAAAGGCCCATAGAAAACTCAGTATGGTATTAGGCTTACTGATTTAGAACATAATAAATGTCATTTATTATTGTTATACTATCATCATCATCATAATTATGGCTACGATTTTTACAGTAATCCAAGTAATTTATTTTTTTGTGGATAAATCTGATAAAGTCAGCACTGTGGTGGAGAATGAAATAGAAGTGACATTTCTCTTTCAAAGTCATAGCCAGAGGTGTGTTTTCAGTTTGAAATATTACCTAATTCACTGCAATGCTATTATGATGTAACCCCACTGCTGATTTTGTCTAATTATAATGCCTGGAATATTGAGATTTTTCTTCAATAGAAATGTATCAATCGTAGAAGTTTCTACTTATGACTAGGCAATGGCTAGACTATAATTGTTCACATCTTTTCATATTAGTTGTGGCCATTTGACTGAGTTCTGACAAATGAAAAGCAGCTGAAAGTGACATAAGCCCCTTAAGCTTTTCACGCAAAAATCCCTTCACCAGACTGAGCTCTTTCTCTTTCTCTCCCTGCTATTTTGAAATTGACACCTCTTTACACACTGAAGACGGCTTCCAGGTCCTGGATGCTGTGTGAGCAGAAGTTCCCCACACAAGCAAATCCAAAGACATTACCAGTTGGAATGTATGCTGGAAAGAAACTCACATTGCATAATGTCACCAAGTTTGGAAATGTATTTATTAGAGCAGCTAGGACTTCCTTCAGTGATATCAGCATAATTATTTACCTTTCCCCCTTCTGAAAATCATATTGAAAATCACACTATATTTTGTTTTTTTTTTTAATTCTACTGTGAAACATAGTAAATGAAGCATAGTTGATACAATAACTCAGAAAAATTACAAAACAAAGGAAATATTATTTTCAATGTAGAGTTTCTTACCAATTGCAAGCATATATGTCTGCAGAGTAAATTGTGTACATTTTCAAACATACATTGTCTGAAATTAATATCCCCCATGCCAGAATATGATGTGTCAAAATGGAGAAATAATCCAGAAATAAAAATAGAGCACCTGGTTTAGGAGAGAGGCATGGAATTCAGAGGATCGTATTGAATGGAGATACCCAAAGGAGAGCTATGCAACAAGAAATGAAATGGATGATCACTTTCTCTGGGTTCCAGTTCTCATTTACTTCCAATTCCAACTTCCTGCTGATGTTCACTCTGGTGGGAAGCAGGTAATGGCTCCAGTTCTTGGTTATCTGAAACATGGATTGACTTGTGGGTGCCTGCCCTCACCCTAGGCCAGCCCTAGTAATTGCGGGCATTTGGGGGAATGAACCAGTAGATGGAAGCTCATTCCTTGTGTGTTTATTTCTCTTTTTCTTTCTGTTTGTCTGTTTTGCAAATAAATTAAAAAAAAACTTTAAGAAAACAAAGCATTGGTCACTAGATTGTTTGTGTATAAGATAACAATAGTTCTGTGGGAGGGGCCACTACTGTGGTCCACCATGTTGGGCCACTGTGTGCAGCACCTGTCCCATATAGCCACCGGTGTCCCACTTGATCTGCTGCCAATCCAGCTCCCTGATAATGCACCTAGGAAAGCAGTAGAAGATTACTCAGATCCTTTGATCCCTGCACTTAGGTGGGAGACCCAGAAAAGGCTCCTGGCTCTGGGCTTTGGCCTGGCCCAGTCCCAGCCATTGTGGCCATTTGGGGAGTAAACCAATGGATGGAATATCTCTCTCTTTGTCTGTCTGTCTTTCTCTCTTCTGTTCTCTCTGTAATTCTGACTTTCCAATTCAAATAAATGTAGTCCCATAGAAAAATAGGCACATTAAAACTGAGATAGTTACTAATTTCAGGGAAAACAGAATATTGTATGAAAAAATGCATTTGTATTTCATAGCAGGGCTTTTTGTGATCAACATTTCCATGACAGATGTGTCATAAAAATTATGTCCTGACTATATTGAAAATCTGGGAGGGAGGTGTGTGTGTGTGTGTGTGTGTGTGTGCGTGTGTGCTTGTGTATGTGTTGATAGGGTATTACAAGGTACATTCTTGTATTCCAGGGTCAGAAGTGATTACCGAATATCCAAAACAGAAAAATTGCATTTAAAACCAGCATGTTATATAGAAATAAGAAGGCAAATACCTCCTGTTCCTCTGAAAAAAGGTCAAAGTGTGGCTGTCATTTTTTTTTTTTTTTGAAACAAGAATCTTGAGATGGGAAGGAATAGAAGGAAGAAGTTTTATAGAACTAGTGAATTTTTAACATTATGTTTTTGCAGATGTGATTTAAAAATTAAATATGCTTGCAGATGTCCACAGTCCTAAGAGTGCCTGTTTTTGTACACTGTTCTCATGATCTACCTTACCCAGGATACACAGTAAAGATTAACTTTGAATTTGCAGGGTTTAACACACACTACTCATGACCCTGCCCAATATCCAAATCATCTATTGCCATACAACTTATTATAGCTTCTACTACTTCTACTTCAAAGTGTGTCTGGAATACCATACACTTTTTTGTATCTCCTTGGTTACCAGCTTTATCGGAGCCACCGGCAGCATCTCCAACCTGAATCACAGCTGTAGTTCATGTAGCATTCTTCTTGTCTCTCCTATTATTGCTTCAGTTCTGTTTTCTACACTTAAGCCCAGATTGCTCTTTCTATACATGTAATCACAGATTAATTTCATTTCATAATTTTATTTGTTTAGCCTCATCTGAGAGAACCCATCACAACTTATTACCAGTTGACTTCAGCCAGCCAGATTTCCTTTTAGTTCTTCACATCCACCTTCTTTCTTAAATGCCCCTTCTGTGTCACTGTTGCACTAACCTCTAGAGATCTAATTATACTCTGAAAGCTTTTGTCATCTGCTTTACCGTTGTAAAGTAGTAAGTTCAATATCTGCCTTGTTCCCCTAAAACCGTTAGTGCTTTGCCATGATCTGGTACTTGATAAGTTGACATTCAGTAAATACTTGGATGGGTGAATGAATGATCAAGCATGTTTATATGAATAAGGGATCCATTTAGTTAGGAAAATTAATTTATTGGAGAAAACTTGAGAAGGGGAATAATGAAATAATAGAGTCCTTTGTGTTTGAATTGGTTATATATGATACTTTTGAGGAAACCATTACATAAAATTCAAATTTTATTGTGTTTGAAATATTTATTGTCTTTAACCAAACATGGATTCCAAATGAGTAGTTTTTTCCACACTTGGACTTTCCTCTTATGCCCCAGTCTGTTATTTAGCAGCCAAGCACTGTGTTCCTTGATATACATCATGCTGGTGGGCTTTTTGTCAACACATGGCCCCATTTATCCTTACCTTGGCCTGCTAAGATGCTGTCACTTTTTCTTGGCTTCTCTTGCTGTATATAGGAATCACCTGCTTGTCTGTTATAATGTGAACTCTACAGCTTATATAGAATTAATGAGTTTCTTGATAGTGGACTGGGATGATAATGATTTGTAGAACTTCATAGGCAAGTCTAGGCAAGCCTAACCCTTTGCCAGGTTAGCAGCTATTCAGCTTAACTGTCAAGAGGACTGTGGGTGAGATTAATACTAGATGATGTTTGTTAAATATTTGACATGTGTCACAAACACTTCCCAATACTTGACATGTATTTCTTTTCCACTGAAATATCGTAAGGTATAGACTGGTATTATAATTTCCAGGTGGAGTTCAGAGATATTAGATAAATTGCACAGAATTACATGACGCTACAGTAGTAAAGGCATGGGTGATTATGGAGTTGAGCAATCTTTAATCATCACTGTGTGCTTCTCAACTTTGCAAGTTTGGAAATAATTTCCTTTTACCTGTTGCTCTTCACAGTCCAGGCAGGATCTGATTCAACTAGACATTGATAAAGGCTGTCAATGGCCATCATGAATAATGTTTATCACTGTCTCTTATAATAGCATTTGCATTTCTGACTGTATGATGAAAAGTTGTAATTTTCTTTGGATAGAATTCCATAATTTGGTAAATTAATAAAGTCATGTCATGTGTAAAGAAGGCCTTCACAGGTCGTGCATTTATAATATGCAAATCATGTCCTATGTCAAGCGTTCTTAAATCTGGCTCATTGGAATCCCTTGGGTTACTATAAAAAGAAAATAGAGATCTACTAAATCAAACCATTGAGTGTTACTTGGTAGTCATTGTTTCAAAATGCATTCCAGGGTATTCTGATGATCAGCCAGATTGGGAATTACACTCCTACGTGGAGAGTCACAGTGAATGTTCTTGTTCCTTTATTGTTTTTCCCATTATTGCTTAGAACAAGGTTTTCTTTTTTTAAAGATTTATTTTATTTATTTGAAAGACAGAGGTACAGAGAGAGGTAGAGACAGAGAGAGAGGTCTTCCATCCGCTGGTTCACTCCCCAAGTGGCCACAACGGCCAGAGCTGCTTCTGAAGCCAGGAGCCAAGAGCCTCCTCCAGATCTCCCACGTGGGTGCAGGGGTCCAAGGACTTGGGCCATCTTTTACTGCTTTCCCAGGCCATAGCAGAGAGCTGGATTGGAAGAGGAGCAGCCAGGACTAGAACCGGTGCCTATATGGAATGCCAGCACTTCAGGCCAGGGCTTTAACCTACTGTGCCACAGCATCGGCCCCAGAACAAGGTTTTCTAATTGCAGTTGCTGAATATGTGCTACAAAAAGGATCCAGAATTAAATGTGAAATTGACTAAAGCAGAAAGGGTGTGCTTTGAAAGAAACAAGCATGATTAGAGTATAAATTTTAAAGATAGGTGGGGCTTTCTAAAGAAGGTTTATCAATGCTTTTGAAGTTCTCTTAGAAATTAAGATTGCAGGTACTTAACAGTAAGAGAGTACAATGAAATGTATTGCTCTCTATTTTTGTCTCATCACATATTGGCTGCCAAGTTAAGAGCTACACCTGGAAATTCAGAATTTTATTCCCCCCTGTTTTGTTCTTTTTGAGTGTGACCTTTGCTTTACCCAAATATCCTTTTAGTCTGTAAATATTAAAATAAGTGACTGAGTACTCTGTTATAAAATATGTGAAACACTTTTAAAGAATTTTCAGGCTGGCACAGAAACCCTTATTGTGCAAAGTTAATCTCTTGAAAATGTTTTACCATTGACAGCATTGCTTGCCATAATTAGGCAAGTTTGAGAGTCCCTTACGAAGCCGTAACAACTCGGTGTTATACTTTCATCTCAAATAATTTCAAATATTAAATGGTCATCGGGTAGGAATTTAAAAAGATCTCTGCTTCTTAAAGCCCATTTATGCTATAGTGGAATAGCCAAAACCCAGCATGTGTCATAATGTAGTTGGATCGTTAGGTAATAAAATTGGAAACTCCTGTGGTTGCAAGGAATTTGAGACATTATCCTGTCCCAAACTCCACAAGCCTGCTTTTGGTAAGGAAGTCCTTTATCCCACCCCAGAAATGTGGGCAGTATCACCTGCGTACTGTGTTTCCTCCCTGGAAGTCCACTGGAGAAGAAAGCCTGCTTTAAGGTTGAGGGTCAAGTGCACATAGCAAGTCTTCAGACATTTTCTCCTACTTGGAATGTGGTTGCCATTGTTTTGGCCCTTGGCAGGATACCCAGAGCCACAGAACACTTACGCTGTGCTCAAAAGCTGCAAGAAGAATGGTGGCAGTGGGTTGAATTTCCCCACGCTGATGTTCCTAAACTCAAAACATCGTGGCATGATTGTGTCTGTTTTTAAGAGGTACCTTTTTCTTATTTAAAATAAAGATTTTTTTGGCTTTTATTTGTAAGGTAAAGTGACAGAAAGAGGAAGAGACAGAAAGAAGGGGAGACAGAGAGAGAAGTATTCCATCTGGGGGTTCATTCCTCAAATGGTCACAATAGCTACTGCTGGGTCAAGCCAAAGGCAGGAGCCAGGAATTCCATCTAGGTTTCCCATGAGGGAGGAAGGGACCCAGGTACTTGGGTCATCTTCTGCTGCCTTCCCAGGAGCAGGAAGCTGGATTAAAAGTGGATTAGCCAAGATGCAAACCAGTGCTCTGATACTGGATGCAAGCATCGATTCCATAAGGCATCTTTTACTAATCCTTTAATCCATGAAGGAGACACCACAGGGGAATGTTTTTTTCCTAGGTTTCTTGAAGGTAGCCTAACAGCTTTGTGAAGACAGGGCTAGAATCATGAGCTTCAGTCCTCATAGAATAGACTGTATTTAAAGATGCATGTGTGTGTGTGTGTGTGTGTGTGTGTGTTTTGTGGGTTATGAGAGAAATTCAATTGAGCATGTCTGGGGCCCAAATCCTTTGGCATTGTTTTGTTTGCTTGATTTGCTTCTTTAGTTTTTATTTTTGACAAATGGAGCTAACGCTGTGGTGCAGCGGGTTAATGCCCTGGCCTGAAGTGCCAGCATCCCATATGGGCACAGGTTCTAGTCCTGGCTGCTCCTCTTCCAATCCAGCTCTCTGCTTTGGCCTGGGAAAACAGTAGAAGATGGTCCAAGTCCTTGGGCCCCTGCACCCACGTGGGAGACCCAGAAGAACTCCTGGCTCCTGGTTCCTGGCTTCAGATCGGTGCAGCTCTGGCCATTGCAGCCATCTGGGGAGTGAACCAGTGGATGGAAGACTTCTCTCTCTCTGCCTCTCCTTTCTCTCTGTGTAATTCTGACTTTCAAAAAAATAAATCTTTTAAAAAAATTTGACAAACATCAGGTTATTCTGATAGTCTGCTTTTAAAACAACCGATGAGCTTCATTTGGCTTTGTTAGATTGGTGGCTGATGATCCCATCAATCTTGTTCCGCCATTGAGGTCTTGGGGCTTCGGATGGTTAGTTGAGCATCCTTTGGCTTGTAATCCAAAGCCAGTGCAAGTTTTCTGGTCCTCCATGAGGTTAACCAACATTCAGCAACATTTGCTTGTCTCCTATCACTGCACAGCTGCACTGCACACCTGATTTAGTTGTAATTGTGATAATGGGGACTTCCTGTGTGATATTTTTTGTGTGTTTAGAAAAATACTTAAGCACCCACTGTCAGCAATGCATGGTGTGTATGAGACATCATGATGGGTCAGTCACAGTTTAGTAGTGGCTTAAGATATGCACACATCTAACTCTAAATTAAGGGTTATTAGAATACATTTTGTCCAAAAATTGAAGTGCTTTGAAGCTTAGAGGAGATAGATCCTACAACTAATGATATTGTGACATGAGATGTGGTTTTATACTGTTTACAGAAGTCAAGGCAGGGTTTAGAGATAATAATTACTGGGTTTAAAATTAAATTCATTGGCTCATGTGTTTTATCATTGTTTCTCTTTGAGTTGTAGTGATAGTCCTGAACGTTTATAGATCAATTCACATGAGCTATATATAATGATGAACTTGAGAATTTTCAATTGGGAATTTTATCTGATATAAATATATATCATGGATTAAAATAAAAAATCCTTGCAGTGTATGCATACTCAGGAATCTCTAACTTTCAATTTAGATGTTTGTTACAGTATTGATTTTGTATTGTGAGTCTAGAAATAAATTCTGGTTTAGAGCTGACAGCATAATGGTTTAAATACATTCGATTGTTTCAACCTTGGCAGTTTATTTCTTAATTGTTTTGGTGTGTAACAATATTTTACAGAGTGTAACCCCTTTAGACTACTGATATTTAAGTGGGGAGTGAAAAACAGTGATTTTTTAAAAAAGGAATATTTATTTTAAAATGCAGATTGATGGAGGGAATGGCAGAAAGAGCAAGAGAGGGACAGGGAGAGAGAGAAAGGAAAGGAAGCATGAAAGAGAGAGAGAGAAAAGGGGAGAGAAAGAGAAAGAAACATTTTCCACCAACTAGTTCTCTCCCCAGATGGCATCAACAGGTCTCAGCCCAGCTGAAGCCAGTAACCAGGAACTCTGTCTTGGCCTCCTGCATGGGTGATAGGGACCAGAGTACTGGGGCCATTCGGGGCTGCTCTCAGAGGCATGTTACAGGAAGCTGGATCAAAAGCAAATTAGCAGTGACCTGAATCAGCACTCCAATATGGGATGCCAGCATCAGAAGCAGAGATTTAATCTGATGGGCCACAAGGCCAGGGCTCAGTCAGTGATGTCTGATCATCAGACCAAAGTAAAAAATCTCTTTGTCAGAATATTTTCAGGTTTGTAACCATCCACGAGGGTATCTGTGTCTGTTACCTACACTATTGCTCCTATATTTCTTGTGAGAAATTCCTTAGAAAGATTGTTCAGCAAGCTAGGGCATCTTCGTACCTGATCACGGTGTTAGATAAATGGAAGATGAAATGGATGAGGGTAAGAGTGACGTGTGTGGACGCACTCTTCTGAAATTCTCTGAGCTCTCCTGAGCTTATCATTCATAGAATGGGAAAAATAGTGGGAGCTCCATGAAGGACTTTTGTATTGCTTAACGCAATGCCTGCTTGGAGCAAAGTAGTGCTTTATCTGAATGCAAGATATATACTGAGTATATACTATGTGACTTGCACACTGTCTTAAGTCCTGGAAGAACAGAGATTAAACAAAGTCCTTGACCGCATAGACTTCAGATTTTTGTAGGGGATGTGAAACTGAAGGTAACTGTACATTCAGAAAGCATCTAAAAGGCTAACCATTATGGTTGCATTTATTTCAATTAGCACCTTTCAAACATGCTTCTTTATTCTTAATCACTTCAGATTTAGTAGCTGCATTTTCATGACTGACACAAAAGCATTAATTGCATGTAAAAAAAAAAAGTTAGGACATCTCCTCTTTTTCTGCTATAGTTGAGGATCAGTTTTACTAAAGGTATGATGTGTTGCAAAGGATACCAACTAAAGTTTCGTGGTTACTTCCTGTCTCATTCTGGCTCAGATTGCATTTGACTGGGAAAAATACTAAGCTTCACTATGTTTTCATTATGTCACATGTTTTGGCAAGAGATTGCCTTACCTTCCTTTCAATGATTGTTTAACAATTACTTATCAAATAATCATCCTATACTAGATACTTGGACATCAGCCAGGTCAATAAATAAGTATTCATAGTATGTAGGCCCTGGGTGGCAGAGCTCTGGAAATGGGAAGGGGGAGGGGAACCTGACCAACTAAGAGGTCGTGCAGTGGGCCTGTGGTTGCGGATATGGGATACCAGGAATGGCTCTCGGGAAGACGGCACACACTGAGGGACGGGAGGAATCCAGAGAGAGAGAGAAGACGGTGGAAGAGCTTTCCAGGCTGAAGGCACCAGCATCACAGAGGTCCCGAGGCTGAGTGGACGAGTCCTGAAATATCACAGTAAGAATTGTTGTTGTTGTTGGAGTAACAAAGGAAATCCCATGACCGACTGAAGCAGAGTGAGATGTGTGCTTAACAGAGGGTCAGAAGGAACAAGGTTAGCAGACTAGGAGTTGGACTGGATGGGCTATTCTTGATCACCTTTCCTCTAGAACTGCGTTCGTTTTACAACAGAAATGATGCTATGGGTCTTCTTTGGGGGAAAGATTCCCTCCATCAATCTGCATTTTTGGGGGGAGGGGACAAACGATCTTTATTATGTACAAGGAGCCCAAGGCGCGGTCACCCCAGCTTCGTGGCCAACTCCTTGGCTTTGGCCTTCTCCAGCTTGGCGATGCGAGCCACAGACTTGGGCCCCAGGACCTTGCCTCCCCAGTGGCGGTGGATCTCATCGTATCTGTCATTGTAGTTGGTCCTGATGGCCTCCACCAGCTTCGCCAGGGCCCCTTTGTCCTCCGAGTTCACCTGCATGAAGGCCACGGTGGTGCACGTCTTCCTGTGGACCAGGCACCCCAACCGGGCCTTGCCCTTGAGAATGCAGTACGGGACCCCCATCTTGCGGCACAGGGCGGGCAGGAAGACCACCAGCTCAATGGGGTCCACGTCGTGCGCGACCACCACCAGCTGCGCCTTCCTGTTCTCCACCAGGGTCCTGACGGTGTTCACGCCCGCCCGCAGGACCGCGGCGGCCGCTTGGTGGGGAGGACCCCTTGCCGGCCGCCTTCTTCTCGGCGCGGGCCAGCAGCCTCTGCTTCTCCCTCGGGCCGGTTCTTGTGGGCCAGCTTCAGCAGCTGCGTGGCCGTCTGGCAGTCCAGGGCCTGTGTGAACTGGTTGATGGCGGGTGGCACCTTCAGTCGCTTGTACAGGATGGCCCTCTGCCGCTGCAGCCAGATGTAGTGCGGCCGCTTGACGAAGCGCGTGAGGTCCCTCTTGGGCTGGACGTCCTGTCCGATGCCGAAGTTCTTGGGCCACTTCTTGAACAAGGGATTCACCACCTTCTTGGCCTCCTGCTTCTTCACCACCGCAGGGGCCGGGGCCACCTTCTTCCCCTTGGCCTTCTTCCCCTTCGGCATCTTGAGTGGCTGGAGGAGATGTATACAAGATGTTTTTCTTGTATATGGAGAAGTCATAGCTACACACTGTTACAAAAGTTGTGTACTTTTTTTTGACCCATTTTGAGTGATTTGTTCCTAACTGTAGTGAGCCTTTTGATGGAAAATACTTGAATAAGGCCCCACATTAGAACTTCATGCTTTAGATCACTTGGAAAGCTGAGGGGGAAAAAACATAAAACTCATCATCATTTTAAAGAAGAGAGTCAACCTGGCATTGCAATGTAAATAGAGACCAATTTAGGCAAGAGACATAAGGAGAAATCTGGAAATCTCTTTCAAGATGTGATAATTTATCCATGTGTGAATATCATTTCATGTAAAAAAGCGTCTCTGGATGGAAGACTTAATGCAGTTTGCTCATGGTTAGATACGTGGAATCATATTCAATGAAGTTCCTAATAGGGATAGGCAGAAATCCTAAATACAAATGTTGCTGGTGTGTTTCAGTTATTTAGAGTTTTAACCGTTGACTACCAGACAATAGGTTATAGTTACCTTGCGTCCGGATCTGAGAATTTATCGTTATTGTTATTCTTTTGGAGAGATTAAGCCTAGCCAGCAGCTCTGCTGTTCTGGGAATTGCTCTGGCTCTTTAAAAGGATTGACATACTTTGTAAATTGTGAAGCTGTGCTTTGTTTTCAAAAACAAATGAACACATTTCCCATTTAAATAGTGGTCTTCACTGTCTGCCCTTTGAATAAATGCTGGGAAAGTGTCTGATGTGCATGTATTTATCTTACAGCTTGACAAATGGAATTAATGCCAAAGTGTTAAGCCATTACTGTGTAGGGGAATAGAGGTCTCACAAATACATTTGCCATTTCACTTTCTCTGCATGTTCTGTGCATTGGAGCTGGGTTAATGATATCTTCAGAAACTGTATGGTCTGCTGAATGGGAGTTTGGATGAAATATGGTTGGCCAAAGCATCCAAAGAGTAGCTTTATTGGTAGTAAATGGGCAGTGTTGGAGGGCTAAGGAATAGAGTCAGGGACAGTAGTGAGGGAAAGACCCCTAAGAAAGAATCAAATAATACTTCTCCCCTCTGGAAACAGGTGCTGTGACCTTGAGTTTCCCCAAGAGACTAAAACCAGCTTCTACCGTAAGTCATTGCGTTCACAAAAGACTTTCTTGGATGGGCATCTTATGGTTCCTATCACTTAAGCACATATGAAGCTGTCATTTAGTCTTGAACTCAGTGACAGAACCCCGAGACAGGGCAGCGATACACCAAGCCCTTGCCTACAAGAATGCACACACTACTTTCTTGGAAAAACAGAGGGAGTGAAAAAATCCCTTGAGTTCCTCTTTGCCTGATCCTGTGTTCACCCTTCCCCTAGTCCTTGCCATCTCTTCATCTGATCTCTTTTCTCCTTGCCATTTTAAAGTAGACCCAGGCCTCTACCACTCTCAGGAATAGGAAAGTGAAATCCAAATGCTATGGTTAATTCTATGCTGTTAGCACAGAGTTCAGGTCCTCCACGTCTAAAGAAGTTTCAAAGATAAATCTGATGACCATGGATGTATTCCCTAACTCTCCTTAAGGATTTCACTGCATCTACAGACTGTGTTCAGGTTAGATGTGTATGTTGGGTCTATTTGTTTATTCATTTATCAAAACACTGTTTCCTGTGGACAGACACTCTAGTATGCTATCTGTGACATCCCACCATGCAGGGTTCAGTGCTTGCACAAAGTGAGATGAGTGTTAAATGCTCTAGTTGGATTATATGGGACAGGCTCCCCTGCAGCCCTTCAACTCTATTTTAATCAGCTGTGTACCCCTTCTGCTTCCTAGCCAATGAAAGACTACAGATGACAGGTTTCCTGTGTGCTTTGTATTTAAAAATTTCTGTTTTCCTTGGTGAATAGGATCATGTTATCACTGAACTTGTTTTTAAATTGAAATACTAGAATGATTAAAGTTGGGTATTATTTATCTATCAGAAGTTATTTTCTACTGAATATACTTCCTTAAAATATTCAAATTTTCTAAAGCCACTGTGCCAGATAATCTAAATCCATAGGATACAAAGTAGCAATTTTATTTGATGCTGACATACTCTCTGTAGGTTTTCCTCACAAGAAGGTCTGTGAGAAATCCACTGAGCATAAAAAAAAGAACCTCTATTTCTAGTATCCACTGATGCCTTTTTGAGTTTCCCTTGGTTGGGAATTTAGCATTAACAAAGGAATTTGTGATGTCTTATGTGCTCTGTACTCTAATCTAATATTCGTCTGTGATATCATTCATAATTACTAGATATTTAAATCTCAGTTTGGAATTCAGGTGTCAAAGGAGAAATAGTACTGGGAAAGTCTTCATTATCAGTTATGAGTTGCTGTAAAACTTACAGTGTTAAAACATCCCTTGAAATAGACATTAGAGAACCAAAAAAGCAGTAATATAATATTGATCAAAACCTATATTTCAAAAGCAGATTTCTCTACCATCTGAAAGAAAGAGGCTTCCGATAGAAGTGATTTAGGATTATTTTACACATGAGCCCTTAAAATCAAGTGGACAGTTCTGTCCTTCATTGGAAAATGTGGATGTGTGTGCATATGGATAGATAGATAGGAAAATATATACACAATATACATGTACATTTGGCTTCATCCAATCAAGAATCAAATCCAGAAATACCACAACTCACCACGAACCTCATTTCTCTGGGGAGAAAAAATCATCGAGGCTCATTGATTGGAAAGGTTCATCAAGATTCCAGAGGGGGAAATCTTATGTGCAGCAGCTGACAAGCGTTTCATTAGGGAAGGAGAGGAAGCTTTGGTAAGATTCTGGGGAACAAATCACCAGGAGCCAGAATGCAGGGAGGAGTGATCAGAGCTGGCTATGGTGAATGGACTTGAATATTGACAGATGTCTGTGTCTCTTCCTGAAATGGTACCAGTTCTACTACTCCCCCCTCCCTCCCCCAGAAATCTTCCTGCCCAGAACCACATAGCACTTAACAGCAGCGTTACCTCTCAGTGTAATAGTGTATTCCCGCAATGGAGGACATAATTGTTAGTTTTCCCATCACAAAGTCCACACTTTAAAATTCTGTTTTGCCCTGTGCATATGGTATATGTCTTTATCCAAACTGTGAATAATGTATTCCAGTTATCCTGGCTTCAAGTATCAAACATTTATTCTAATCATATTTTATCATTCTCGGTTTCCATCCACTCTCGTTGATTGGGAAGGGGAAAAAGAGCTCAATACAATATATTTATCTTTCAGGGTTTTTTGTTTTGTTTTGTTTTGGTTTTGGTGGCATGGTTTTATTTGTTTGATTGTTTATTTTTACTTATCAGACCCAGTCACTGTATTGAAACAGATGGACTTTCTCATTAGTACTCTTGGAAAATCGGGACTAAACTTACTTGTTTCACACAAGAGGCTGTGATTGTTTTGGAAGCTATAAAGCTATAAAAGCAACATCTGAGCCTCAAAAGAATGGAATCACTCAGTAATAAGTTCTCATAGCAAGAAGGGTTTGTGATCGTAATTAAGACTGAGTATTAGTTGGAAAGGAATGAGGACACAAGAGTGGAATTTTCAGGGCACTATTATGGAGACCCAGAATTATTTTTAAACTTTATTTTTGGACTTGTAGTGAGTCCTGTGCATCTCTGTGAAACTCAGCAATGGTAAGAGTCCAGTGATTTCTATGTTCCTGCTCTTGGATAGGCCTGTTATGGTTCCTTCATTAGGTTGGGAGTATTAACAATAATTTCCACTTCTTTTCTGTTCTTTTGCCTTATCATCCTGGACTTTGTTCTGAGAGTAAATGACTAACAACATATCATACAGTCCTGGAACAACTATCTCAAGATCTGCAAAGCCAATCTCCAGAGTAAATAAAACACCCCCCAAATCCACATTGTCAGCAGCTTACCAACAGGGTTTCCTCCCCCACCCTCCAAGGTCTTATTTTCCTTCACACTGTGCTTAGAAGGAACATTTTATATTTAAAGAGTGATGAACCCTTGAATGGCAATTGATTGTTTCTGTCTCATCCCTGCTCTCTATGCATCCCTTTCTTTTTCCAATAGGCCAGCAAGGGCTCTGTATTTTCAGTCTTAGCATAGATCCTGAGGACTGAGCACAGCAAAAAGCTGACAAACCTTTGTTACCCAGAGCTGTGGCCATCAAAGACAGGGCCAGCAGTAGGACAAAATCTGCTTCTTTTGCTCTTTCTCTGATCCTCCGAATAAATTGATTACTTTGATCCTTAAAGCAGTAAATCAGACACTTCTCAGCAATACTAAATTCACTTCCTGTCCCTTTTGAATAGAGGGATGTTGATAGCAGTTGTCTGCTGCTCAGAATAACAAATTCAAGATCGACAGTGGGACTGTCACCCCTGGACATCCTGGTGGTACCAGTGGCCAGATGTGGAGACACACGCATATTGAACAGGAGACCTTTTACTGGTGAAAGCAGCACGTCACAGCCAAATACATTTATTATAACATTAAATGCCTAAAACTGTTTATTCTGTGAACATAATGGTTTTCTGTGTCTTCGGTTCATCTTAATCTGTTTTAGTGCCCAGGCTTCTCTCAAAAACCTCTTTTGAATACAGAGTTATTCATTTCAGAGAATAGCTGTAAGAGGAAGAAGAATAAAACAAAATTAGCAGTTGATCAAGAGTACTTTAGGCTGCCACCCTTTCCATTACCGATTTGATTTGATGTGAGTGCAATGCTTTTCCTGATACATTATGATAGAATAACCCTGACAGACAGTAAAACCAAAGAAAACTAAAGCTCGATCTGAGATATAGCAGCCTGCCACCCACTCTATTAGCATTTTAATTTGATGGCAACTGTGTGGTGTCTTCCTCCCAGTTCCCAGGAAAGGCTTTCTCATTTAAGAGCGCCTTATCCTTATCAAGTCATCCAGAGCTTTTTTAGAATTTATTTATTTATTTATTTCTCAAAGATTACCTCTGCTTTCCTGGTGGCACTGGGAGGTGTTTATCAGACCCTGCTCTACTGCAGAAATCTGAGGCTGCCTCTTGATGACAAATTGTAAGTCTTCATCAGGACCGAAACATGCAGTTACAGAGAGAAAAAAAAGAAAATATTCCTGTGATAGAGTCTTTGTTAGTGTAGCTTCCTGCAAAGGGAAGAGAGTTAATAGTTAAATTTTCACTCTTTGTCTTTAAATTATGCCCTGTTATAAAATGGAAAATAATAGGAAAAAAGAATTATATCTTAGGGAGACCCAGGCATGCATCTTTAATTCATAACAACACATCAGCTCTGCAATAGTGGGTTAAAAAAGATGTCCAAATGGGTGTTGGCTCCAAATGCGTGGCCATGAAGTGGAAACACCACTTAATTTTATTTCATCATGGTGCAGGAGAGTGAGTGCTTCCTGATACCCAGGTTCGTGACTTCCCCTCAAGAAAAAAATTCAGGACCAATTCATAGTACAGAAAAAATAAGTGTTTTATTGAGGAAGCTAAATTATACACTCCACCATCAGTGAACAGGCTTAGTCGGCAGGTAGTGGCCCCATATCTGAACTGTGTTTAACCTTATGTGGGATGTTTAATGAAACGGGAGGTACATTCTAATGAAGGGGAGGAATATTCATGGGTTTCACTCCTTTTATGGTTCCATGTTTCCCGGTGTATATGTAGATGAGCTTACTAATCTATTACAGTTAGTAATGAGCTATAGTACAGTCTGGGTGAGCGTTGGCTCCCAAAACTGGTAGGAACCTGGTCCTGGCAGGAAGGGGGCTATTCAGAGTCTCAGGAGGAACCAACCCTAATCCTGCAGGCCTTGAGATAACAGGATCTACAGCCAGGTGTCTCAATCACTGCCTCTGCCTCCCTGTCTTAAATGGCAGCCATTACTCTTGTTTCCCCTGGACCTTTGCTGAGCTCAGCTCCTGGTGGATCTGCTCATGCCAGATGTTGGGGTTTCAGAACCAGTAGGTTCAATCCATCTGAAAGGAGTGTTTTCCTTCTCCTGAAACCTTAACTGACTGAAACATTTTATTCACAAGTCCAGTGGATCAATTATCAACTAGAAGCAAACTATAGGAGTCCAATTTGAACCTAATAAGGAAGTCTGGATCTTCCACAATGATGATTTCAGATTCTTTCATCTATTTATATGAATCAACTTCCATGAATAGCCAAAGGATTTTTCTGTACGTCAGTGTTTGGAAACAATGATGATTTGAAGTTTTGAGAGCAAAATAATAAAGATATTATTTGCATATTTATCCAAAAAGAAACATCTTCTTTGAATTCCTTAAATTGCCACCCTAACAAAGGTAGGGCTCCAGCTTACTATACTTTTCTATTTCTCTAAGACTTCCTGTGAAAGCTTCTCTTTTCAAAATCATTTCTCATATGCATATTCCCTAAGACTCTTTTCACATCAAAGTTACACTTTGAAGCTTTCTAGCAAAGTAGCAGCTAGGCAATCTTTGACAACAGCAATAATTTATTTGTGTTGCTTTAGAGGAGAAAAAAGTTTCATCCTTATTTAAATAGCAGTTTTAAAGCCTAATTAACTAAATTGATAGCTTTGTGTATGTAAATTGCCATAACAGAAGGAGGAAGCATGCGAGATAGGGTGTGGGAAGATGTGGGGTGCTCTGTCCTTGGAGAATGATGACTCTTGATGAAGCACATCTGTATGCTTCTGGTGGAGTTTCAGGCTCGTCTGTGGGGTTAGAATTTTTTAGCAGGGGGATCCGTGTGGAAACAAGGTCTTCACAAGTTTAGCAGCTAATCTAGCCACAGTCTTAGGAGGAGAAGACCTCTTCATTATTTGGAGATTTATTACTTGGATGCTTTTATATGGAATGTACACTAATGCCTTTTAAAAATCAGATTCTAGAAAACAAAGAAATATCATCCAGAGACCGTTATTTTGGTACATAATGCTGCCAGAGTCCTAGAAAAATACCTATATATATGATGTACATATTAAAATGCTCTTACAACATTTGTCTCTCTATAAAACATAGCAGAACACAAACATTTAGAATTTACTCATAAATATTTGAATAGTACACTGTTAAATATGAAGGAGCCTTAAAAAGTTCATAGAAATTTTGCATTATATATATATTTTAATGCATTTATCAGAAAAACATGAAACAGAGAAAGAAAATGCTCCTATCTGTTCACACTCACTTTCTGCAACAGCCAGTGTTGTCAGGGGCCAAAACTGGAAGCCAGGAAATTAATGTAGGTCTCCCACAGAGGAGACATGAACCCAATTACCTGAGCCATCACCACTTGCTCCCAGGGTCTCCATTAGCAGGAAACTGGAGTCAGGAGTCAGAACTGACAGTCAAACCTAGGCACTCAAATATGGGATATGGCATTGGAACTAAACCCTTACTCCTGCACTATCATTCCGTTTCATTTTTCCATGATCTTTTTCAGATCCCTTGTAGACTCTTCATATAAGTGGTATCAAAATATTATTTTTATTTATATAATACTTATTTCATATATACTTATTTGTAAGCTTGTAGCAAATGTTTCTCTATTTGGTTGAACCTACTGAAGTTTCTGGTACTCAATTGTGTTTGATCTATAAAAATGGTGAATCCATGTATTTCAGTGTACCTGATTCAAAAGTGACCATAATTAGAGAAATTTGGAGTATTTTTTTCTGGTGATTCTTTGAACATGAATCCAATGAAAACTATAGATTTCTGCTTAGAAAAATTCAGTAACGTAAAATTGCATACAATTGTGGGGTGTTAAGAGTTTTTTGAGTACTGTCATGTAATTTATCCACTCTGTTTTAAGAACCTTCACAAATTATATGAGATCGTATAGAAGGACAGGCACCCGGGACTGAACGGTGAATGGAGGATGTGTGAGCCTAAGGGAAGATTGATGAAAGGAATAACTACAGGCCTTGCTCCCACTTGGGTTTCTAAATGACCACTTTGGGGAGAAAAACTACATTCTAAGGATGTTAGAGTTTATTCTCTGGATAATTAATGGCCCTCTTTTGGCCTTGGCTGGCTCCTTTCTCTGTGCTTTGCGGCTGGTGAGGAAGGCAAGAGCAATTGTTGTTTCAGACCCCTATTCTGTAGGTTTTCACAGCAATTTCATCTCTGTCCTAATCCTCCAATTCTTCCCATTGTGTTGTTTGATGGCTGAGACCATTTCTTAGGCAATCAGAGGAAACTGTGGGCATGAACCTCAATAAAGGTCCCTAGAAAAAGCTCGGGAGAGAGTGCTGAGTGCCCGAGGTGGAAAGCTTTGTCTTTGGGGTTAGTTTCCCTTGGAAAAATAAATAGTGTAATGGACTCTTTCTGCTTAAGCAGCTCTTAAAGTCTGCCCATCTTCATTCACATCTTTGAAATGCATGGTGACAACGCATTGATATTGCTGAGGTTAATGACTGACTGATTAACAACAGAGAGCACATTTGCAGGCAAATGAGCTGTAATAATTGTTGCTGGAACTCCTTTGAAGAAAATGTTTTAAATAGGCTTATAAGGGCTCTTGAAATGGCTTTTTCACTTTGTCCAGACAAGCCGCTCCTTATTTGTTTCATTTTTTACCTTCTGAGCTTCCTCACTGAATCATGGGAAAGAAAACTCCATCAGGCTTATCTCAAATAATCTTTGTAAAAAGTAAGTGGTGTTGGGTCATCAGAATGAAGTACTTGAGGCAGTAGCCTGATTAATTGGGTGGGATTTACACTCTGAGCTGCTTTGATCTGTAGTCTGGGTTTGCTGATTTAGAAAACAAGAGTTAGAATTTAAATTCTCGTCCGACTGCAGGCATCTCTTTCCACGTGCTTTAGAAAGGGAGTTTGGCATAATTCAGAAACATGAAAGTGGTGATATATTGTTTTTAGTTGAGAATATAAAATGTGTGCTTACCAAAAGGTGGGTGATCTTGTTGTAGGGAAGGGTCCCCAGCCATTGATATTGCAGGTTTTGTCTCCATGTGGGATTAGAATCAAAACACAGCCATAGATAAAGTACACGAATGGGAGCAGGCTCTATTAAAGAGTTTCAAGAGGAAGTACACCCTGAGAAGTGAACGCAGGCAGCCTCAAGAGGAAAGAAATGCCTCACCCCCGTTTAGTCTCCCCCTTTTTCGAGTGGGGGCTGCTCCCCTAATTGAGTATACAACCCGGGTAGAGTTTGGGTGGTGTGCGATGCATGTGATGATATCTAGGAAAGTTTTCTGGCATCTCCATGTGGATGTCATTTTACCCATTTTGTCATGGCATCTTATTAATGGTGGACGAGATGCAGATGCATCCTGGGGAGGTGGATGTGTTGAACTGGCATGGAACGGGGTGGAGTTAGGGGTGCAGGGTTGTGGCACAGAGACTGCTGAAAACCTCACTTGCTAACTCCCTGCTTGGACTAGGTCATTCTCAGCGCTGTTTCAATGGCTAGAAGCCCCTGATCCTTGTGGTCTCCAAAACCCATCACATCAAGGTGGACTCTACTCTTGCCTTTAGGAATCACAGCATTGATTAAGTATAGTTGTCAAAAGATGACCCTAAAAACTCAGCGTGTGAAAAGTCACCAAGAACTCTCCAAAAATAAGTGGTCAGCAGGGTCCTGGCCAAGAGCATCTGTCTATGTAGGCCATTTTGGGCCCCATAAGGTATATTTCTAACAAGGAAAAGGAAATGCAGGCACTACTAGTCCTGCCCTGAGAACCATTGTTAAAGATAAATGGTCAAAACTGGGTGCCTTTTAGGGTAGAGAGATTCCCACCGGTGGTGCTATTTCCTTCCCACCCACCCATCCTAATCCTCCCACGCCCACAGGCAAACTCACACACTCACTAGCAATGCACAGCTAGAAAAAATCAGTGCATCTACCCATCAATGAGTCACTCTGCTGTTCTTGTTTGGTTCTGTAATTTTCCTTTTCTTTGCTCTTAGTCATTTGCGTACCACGGATTTGTTGAGAACCTCCTGGGATAGATAGTCGTGTAAGTTGGAGTTACGAAAGTGGTCCTGCTAACCTGGGAAGGGCAGTACATTATTAAGATGAATTCAGTCATTACAGCATGAAGCAGATGGGGATACAAAGAATAAATTTCACTCACCCACGTATTATTTTCTTAGAACTTCTCTTTTAATTCACTCTAAAAATGTATTGAAAATATTTTGATAGTGATCATTGTAATCATTACCACAAAAGCTAAAATCAATATGACTTCTCATGAATAGAAGGTAACCAAAAACAAAGGAATAAAAGTATCTACAACAGAACAAGTCCAGGAAATTCTAGCCAGACAGTGTTACCTGAAGGAGGGTCTATGTCAGTGACCTATTTGTTTGATAAAATAAATATTAAATATATATTAAAGAACAACAGATGGAGATTTCTCTTGGATGTCATCAGAATTATTGAAATTAAAATGCAGCTACTTCTAATGACATCATTAATTGTTGCTATATTAAATGTGATACCTATAATTATATTAATGCCACCAGTTTGATTTATCTCTCGTTTTTCACAAAAGTAAATAAAACCCAGCTGGGAAAATGGAGTTGACAAACCCAAGTGATCTACTTATTTTAACCACCAAGAAAACCTGAGACAGGGTGAAGAGAGGATTTCAGTGTGGCGACTAATGCTAGAAGATATACCTGTGGTATAAGCTACACATAGGGTATTTCAGAAATCCCATAATTAATCAAATCATCATTTTATTTTGGTATAAAAAGCTCTGAAATCCATTTGTTCAGAGGGGCTTCAAAAAACTCTTGAAAACATACGGATTATGAAAAAACTGTAAACGGATCTAAAAAATTTTTTTGCTCCTAAGTAAACTTCTATTGTGAGTCATTTTTCCATTCCCTCTTTGAGGTGCCCCGAACCTTCTTCTTCGAGGTACTTCTTGTCATCTGCATTGCCTCAGCTTGCAATGGTCATTGTGGGTCTTGTGATTATGCAAAACAATGGCCAACATCTAAGGGAAAATTTAGCAAGTATTTTAAATTGTGTTTTCAGTCTTGAATATTTTTCATAATAGTATATGAAAATGCACTTAGAGCTTCAATATTAAGGCCGTATTTTATTATAATGACTGTCTATGTGATCCTGGCTCCTGAAGCAGAAATTGACATGTATTATATCATGTCACGAAGTACTACCAGAGATTCCAAGTATCAGCTTTTGCTAGGCAGAAACATAAAGAAAACAACTTTTTTCCTGGGCCACTGAGCTTTTGAGCAACTGTAGACTTCTCTATCATTGTCAGAATGAAAATTGTAAGTTTTACTTAGAGATTTAACCTCAATAAGGGAAGAGTAATAACTGGCAAATAACAGTGTATCACTCCACCCCAACTCTGTTGTATGCTGCTTAAATCCATATTTGGGAGAATAAACTAATAATATGAAAAATATTTAGTTTTTACACTAGTTTTCTCACTTTGACATCTATGATTTCAGTTTCCTCTTAAACTTGTTTCAAAAATAACGAAACATTGTCCTGGAGAATGCTTAACTTACACAGGTTACCTTTTGATGCCTTGGTCACTGTGAGATGTCAGTTTTGACTTTCAGTCCTTAATTATTAAAACTAGTAGTGATAATAATGCCAGAACACTAAAGACAGCAATCATAATGGATAACTTTTTTAGTGCTTATTGTAAGCTAATTCTTTAATAGAAGTTACTTTATGACATTCTTTGAATCAGGTATTTATTAGTGTTATATTTTTTATAAATGAGAAGACACTCTCTGAGTACTTAAATTATTTGTCCAGGGTAAAACAGCCAATAAATGGCAGTACTGGGATAGCTACCATATTCATTTTAGCTCTATAAACTGGGCTTCTGATGTGTCTTTTCTGAAACCATCTCAAGTATATGTTAAAAGGATTTTTGATTCCTGAAGACAGACATGGATTTAGTGCAGGTATCAGCCGCTCATACTCCTCTGCACCCCAAGAACCAAAGTTCTCACGTTATCTCTGAACCATTGAGCACGTCAGACTCCATCTTCACTTCTGCCACCACATACCCGGGGAGGCGCTGATTCCTCTCATTCAATTAATTCCTTTTATGGTGGTTAATAACCATGTTGTGATAGTTTTGCACCGTGGTTTCCAGGCAGTATTTTGTAGGGAACTTTTCCAATCCCAAGGCAAACAGCCCTAGAGATTGTTAGCCTACTGGTAGAGAACAGCATCACGTTTTGCTCAACTCTTTGCTGTGAGGTTGTCCAGAAACGTACATTCTCAGCCTCCTGTCTACCACACGATGCCCAAAACACTTAAGGACCCTGAAAACCTGATTCCTCTGGTTTGAACTAACAGTAATTATCCTGCTTTCTCTTTTAATATTAATTTTAAATAACCAAGTACAGAGTGAGAATATTGCCTCTGAACAGAACTAGTAAAAATAGAAGGTTGACAACCTCTCAATCCAGAGATAATTGTTATTTTCATGTGCATGTGCATGGATATGTGGGTTCCTGTGTGTGTACATGTGTGTGCCTCTGCGTACTTTTCCCAGACTGTTTACTACTCATTTACATGCATCTGTATATCTGTAGAAAATATTATTGTTGTCTGTTATTTTCACCTAAGTTAGGTCATAGACTATGCATCACCCTTTAATATTTTTCTGTGTTCTTAGTTATTTAAGGAACTTCTCACATAGGTATTTTGACCTCATTCTTTGAACTGCCTGGACTTCAAAAGTATTCACATCCCATAATTTAGTCATTATTCTCCTATCAGGAAATATTTGGGAGGGCCCAGTGCTGTGGTACAGTGAGTTAATGCCCTGGCCTGAAGCGCCGGCATCCCATTTGGGCGCTGGTTCGAGACCCGGCTGCTCCACTTCCAATCCAGCTCTCTACTATGGCCTGGGAAAGCAGTAGAAAATGGCCTACCTCCTTGGGCTCCTGCACCCACGTGGGAGACAGGGGAAGCTCCTTGCTCCTGGCTTCAGACCGGTGCAGCTCTGGCAGTTGCTGCCAACTGGGGAGTGAACCGTCAGATGGAAGACCTCTCTCTCTTTCTCTGCCTCTCCTCTCTCTGTGTAACTCTGACTTTCAAATAAATAAATCTTTTTTAAAAAGAAATATTTGGGTTGATTGGAGTTTCTTACTCTTTTAAAAAATATTGCAGGGCTGATGCTGGGGCCTAGGGCATTGAGCTGCCATATGCAGTGCCGCCATCACTTGTGGGCACTGGTTCCTGTCTCATTTGCTCCACTTCCAGTTGAGCTCCCTGCTAATGTGCCTGGGAAAGCAGCAGCAGATGGCTCAAGTGCTTGGGTTCCTGCACCCACCTGAGAGACCCATATAAAGCTACTGGCTCCTGGCTTCAGCCTGGCCCAGCCCAGGACCCTATGGCAATTTTGGGAGTGAATCAACAGATGGAAGATCTCCCTCTCCCTCTTCTCCTCCTCCTCCTCCTCCCCCTCCCCTTTGTAATTCTGATTTTAAAAATATAAACTTTTAAAACGAATTTGCAGTGAGCACCCTTGCTCATCATATTTTTACATCTGAAAAAAATTTTCTAGGAAGAGTACAGGAGAGTGGTACTCTTTGTCACACAGAGTTTCTCTGTCAATAGCAATTATCTCATTGCTTCTCAGATTGATACATGCAGTATTCACTTCTAATAGCCGTGCACAACATGGCCTGTTTCCGCTACCCCCAGCAGCATAAAATATCTGCTTTTTTCATGAATAGTCTGAAGGGAGGAAGGCTAGCACAAGATTAAATAAACTAGAGTTATCCTAATTACCTTTAAAACGGCTGTGATTCAGAGAAGGTGAGGTCTGGTCAGCCT
Organism: Oryctolagus cuniculus; assembly: GCF_051225735.1. Taxonomy (NCBI): domain Eukaryota; kingdom Metazoa; phylum Chordata; class Mammalia; order Lagomorpha; family Leporidae; genus Oryctolagus; species Oryctolagus cuniculus. The sequence continues at coordinate 54,517,469 of NC_142872.1, forward strand.
AAAACATAACCCTTTTAACTTCAACATTGAGAATATTCCAGACTGTTCACCTCAGTGCCCCCTTCAGAGTCTGTCTCGTTTATCTCTGCTCTCTCTCTAACACTAGCACCCATGGTAAAAAGATTGCTGGAGCTGAGTGAGCTGACAACACAAGGTAGGTAAAATGCTAGAAACAGCATTCTATATTGCCTGGGGAGATGTCCTGTGACTCCACAAATTTAAAAGTTAACTTTTTTCATTTCCTGGAAATGCAATCAAATGAGTTGTCTCCCCTCCACCCCCTCAACCCCAGGCAGCTCCTGCGGAATTAATGACCAGCTGAGGTTAATGAGTCCCCACTCGGCTGCGGGCCATCAACTCTCCCAGTTGGCCATTAATCCCCTAGAAATGCCCCACGCCTTGGTAGTTACTCCTTAATTATGGAAGGCATTAAGGATCAGGAGAGAATCCTAAGCAAAATGAAAAGGCCATTTTTCATTGGTGCTCAGCGTGGGACATTTCAAGTCCAGGTGGCACCAGGAAACACAACCACACAGCGATTAAACCAACTGCTTCCAAGGAAGAGTCATCAATCTCTATTTTCTCCTTTGATCATCCAAATTCAAGGAGGCTATTCAAGGCTACCCCAGGTCTGAGACTAAGCAAATAACTCTGTCCAACGAGTTCTTGATTAAACTGTCTGAGGACCAATACCTTGGACTCATTCAAGCCAGATAGAACTTTATCTTCACGTCTAGGGGGAGTAAGTGCTTGTCTATGTGGCTTGATTTTTAAGGGAGTCTAGGATTTCTCCCATCCATCCACCTATTCAGCCCTATTTACCAGTGTCTAAAATTAGTTTGTCAGTTATTCATTTGGGCCAGACAGTGGATTTAAAAATGGCTTATTTAGACAACTAGAATTATTTGGTTTATGTGGCTTATTAATACATTTCCTTTGATGAAATTGAGGCACTAGTGGCTAGCAGTCTGTTCACCAAAGTACCAATATTTTGTACCTGTTTTTGACACAGAGTTTGCAGTGCCTAAAAGTAATGAAACCTGTTAGATGAAAGTGTTGGAGTTTGATGTTAAAATGTAGGTGTTTGTGAGGCCAATTCATAGAAATTTATACTACATCCTCATTAGCATCTAACCTAACCCAGAAAGGAAGTGTTTTGAATGCATTCCCTCTTTTTCTGGGACCACAGTTCTAACTGTTGATGACCCTGTTGTTGACAGGAGTGCCTGGAAGAGTCACAGAGGGTACGGTGCTTAGGTGAGCAGACAGTGTGATTCTGGATCAGACCTGAGTGACAGTGACAGAGACAGTTCGGAAGCTGACCTAAATCAAGCTTAAAGTAAAGGTTCCCTTTTTGAAAATGGTTTCTGAGACAAACCCAGTTTGACATATCCCATTACTGTTTTTTTTCCTTCTTTTCTAGCTTTTATGCATAATTAGATAAATATGAGATTACTATCATATCACAAAATAAATCAACCTCTAAAAGAAATGAAGCAAAACTTACTGAACTATGTATGGAGTTTTAAACACAGAGCCAAGACTTGAACCCTGACTTAGCCCCTTATTTAAGGATGTGACTTTAGGCAATTGCTTCACCTTTCTGGGGAAAAAATAATGCTTCCTTGATGTTGTTTCTAGGCAAAAGCAGAATGATGCTTATGAATAATTCTTTATAGTTATACATAGTTAATGCTCAATATATGAGGTTTACATCTACTTGTAAGTGTACATGTATTTGTATATATACATATATTTATATACACTTGTATATATATATTTAACATATACTTGTATATATATTATATTTGGTAAAAAATTAGAGTCTCACTGAAGTGTAATCTTAGTCATTTTTTATTTTTGTGTTGCCCTCTAAATCTCATCTATGATAATATATCTCTGTGTGTATGTGTGTATCTGTGGTTGCTGCTCTTGCCTCCCTAATAAGACTTCTCAAATGAACCCCTCGTGCATCTCCAGTGAGACACTTAGCTACCTGGCCTTTGTTCTTAACACTCATTTCCATGTCCCTTTGATCCCTACTACAGTGAACTTCTGAATTCCTGTTTCTCTCTACCTCAGAACTTTGTTCCCAATGCTGGGGTGGAGTTTTGTAACACACTAGGAGGAATCCAGATTTTTATTTTTCATGATCAAGTATCCAATATTCCACATTTTAGAAGACTTGACTCTAATCCCATCTCTTTCTCAGTTGTCTCACAGTACACTGTGCTCTGTGACTGAAATCCATTTTTTAAAAGAGTTATTTATTTATTTGAAAGGCAGAGTTGAGAGAGGGAAAGCCAAAGAAAGAGAGATAGATCTTCCATCTGCTGGTTCACTCCCCAAATGGCTGCAACAGTCAGGGCTGGGCCAGGCCAAAGCCAGGAGCCAAGAACTCCAACCAGGACTCCCACATGGGCGTCAGGACCCAAGTACTTGGGGCATCCATCATACACTGCTTTTCAAGGTGTATCAGCAGGGAGCTGGATCAGAAGTGGAGCAGCCTGGTCTTGAGTCAGCACCCATATTAATCACCAGCTCAGGACTGAACTCTAGCAAGGCTGTATTATTTACATCAATCATCATTCATCCTATATTTTTACTTTATTTTTTGAGAATGAGGGGTAAGCATGTACATGTGTTGATTCCTAATTATATTGTACTTTCAGTGGCAATTGGTTATATTTTTAATTTATTGACTTCTGAAATAGTCTTTTTAAAATGACTTTTAAAACAAAGTTCTTGTTTCATGATTCTTCTGGACGAAAAATGAGATAAGAGATTTATCAATGAAATAATTACTCTAGTGTTTACTATATTTTTGCAGAAGAGTTTATAACAAAGAAATCTGAACTAGGCTTGAGGCTCAAAAAATACTTTTTTAAAGACAAAATGAGTGAGGAATGATCTGATTAAGAGGTACCCATTGGGGAGCTAGCTGGTAAGAATAGTTCATACAAACAAAATTGAGATATCAAGGGCTAGTGGTAAATGGACATTCAAATCTTGCATAGAAGTTTGGAAAAACTGTGAAAGCCATTGCAGCTTGATCTACAGAACAAGGAAGGAGAGGTGAGAAATAAAACTGGAGAGAAAGCAAGCCTTACCAATGTGGCTCTCTTCTTAGGGAGAAATGATGTACACTTGTGGTCTCGTGAGGGCTCCACATCTTCTGAGTTCCTGGGAAGTATATGTTGAATGAACATCTGAATTAAATTGTGGTGCTTGTATAAATGCTGTTTGCTTCTCATGGATAACTGGAGCACGAATAGGAAATCTGTAATGATTTATTGGCAGGATTCTCAAGCACTTAGATTTCTGACCTAAGCTTGTAGACTGATAAAAATGTTGTTTGAATCATGTTGAAAAATAATGAAGTAAAAAAGATAAAGGCCAGAGAATATAGTCTCCTTGAGAAGAATTATTGAATGTTTAGTTCTGGAAATGAATGGTTTAAAAGGGGAGAATTCCTTTACTCTTATTTTTTTAAGTTATGCCAAATAAAATACTTCAAGATCTAAATAAATTCCCATTCTGACTCTTGAAATTACTTTATCCAGTGTCTCTTTAATGCTTCACCATAAATCTTAATGACTTTTTGGCATATTCTTTGTGAAACTTAGCTTCTTCAGGAGTGAGAACAAAGTTTAATACGATTTGACAAAAGGTCTACATTACTGAGAACGAGGCTAGTTTGTGATGAAGACAAAGATGCCAAAATATGTGAGTGAATCATCTTCATGTGATTGGTAAAGAAAAAAATGCAAGAATAATTTAACCTTTGTATTTCAAGATATGATTTTTGTTTAAAAAAAGTCCTCTTTGCCTCCCATCCCAAGGTGCTTTATAAATCAAATTACACAGAATAGATAATTTTCCCTCCCCTTCTCCTCAAACATCATACGGTCTCTGTCAAAGATTAAACTCTGTTCTTTAGTCAGTCCAGGGCGACACATCTATTTAAGGCATTAATGGATAATCAGACTCCTCAGGGAAATTTAATGTGGTTAAATAGTAATAAAGTAACTTTCCAGTAGAACATAAACAATATCATAATGAAGAATATTAAATCATATGTTTTGTCACTGAGCCCATTATAGAGCCAATTTAAAATTATAATACATTTGCATTTGGCACTTCCTAGAGATTGGCAAATTTATTCATGTGAAAAATAGAGAATATAGATTAAATGTCTTTGGATTTCCCTGTTAGGAGAACTAAAAAATAATCTCCTCTCTATTAAGATATATATATATAAAGATATTTTTAAATATCTATAATAAATGTATTCTTAATCCATTAAATATGTTCTACTGACTTGAAAGATGCATTTTCATTTAGGTATTTTAAACACTTAAAAATTAATGATAGGCAACAGAAAAATACTGATTTGATTTTAAACGCCTCTCCCCTCCCAGAAGCTGGCTAGCATTCTGTTGTAGCTCATGATGTATGATGTATGCAGGAGGCTGGAGAAAGAAGCAGCGTGAGCCAGGGAGAGTGATTCAAAATTGGCTGAAGCCAAAGCCAAAATACACCCAGACTGTCTCCCCAGTAGCAAACAGGAGGCAATCTGATCGCCTCTTAAATGACTGGCAACTGTATGCAGTAACCACTTACTGGCATTTGTAAAGCTGCTTTTTCGTATCTTTCCCTTCATTTCCCTAAAAATCTCCTGGTTTCCCCCCGCCCAAGGCAGTGGGCAACAATCCTTGATGTCATGTCCCCTTTGTAATTTACTTACCTTTGTTTACAGAGACTGCATTACCAAAAATTGGTAGCTTGCTTTCATATTTGTAGTCACTTGGTAATGACAGACTGAGGGCTCCAGGAGTATAGTTTAATTTGAGATTTTGTAGCGACAGTATTTTTTACTAGGAATTCTGCCTATAAGAACCCATCCTGATAAATAGTAGGATGAGCATTATATCAAAATTTAGAAACAACTTAACTGGCAAACAATAGCAAATTTGTGTGTAGCCATTGAAAATGACATAAAGTATATTCATTGAAATGAATGATACTTACTGTATATCATTAATGATGAAGACAGAACATTAAACAATATAAGCCTGCTGACATGCATGTACAACACAGATTCCCATGCATCCACAATGGAACAGTGTCTACCCATGATAATATATGTGTGTATATGTACTTAAAATATAGTAATGGAAATATATTTGATATCATGTGTTAACAGCATGGCTACATTCTGAGAAATATGTCATTAGATAATTTCATCATTGTTCAAGTATCACAAAGTCCTCTTAAGCAGGTGAAGGGCTGCTACAGCATCACTAGGCAATAGAATCTTAAGGGACCATTGTAACCTATGTGATCTTTTGTTGAATGAAGCATTGTTATGTGGCGTACAGATACGTATAGCACACATACATACACATATATATTCACACATATACAGCACACACATATGTACAGAGAAAGGAAAGTTATATTTTTTCAACAGTCAAGATGGTGCATTTTTGATACTCATTATGTTTCCCTTTTACTATGTGCATTGGATATGAGTGACCATAGATATTGCTTTTTTCTTTAAGTAATTGTGCTCTATCGTGATGGAATTGCCAGTGCTCATAGAACACACTTTTTTTTTTTTTTTTTGACAGGCAGAGTGGACAGTGAGAGAGAGAGACAGAGAGAAAGGTCTTCCTTTTCCTTTGGTTCACCCCACAATGGCCGCTGGCGCTAGCATACCTCACTGATCCAAAGCCAGGAGCCAGGTGCTTCTCCTGGTCGTTGTAGTGCAGTAAGGGTTTGCAAGTGAAACAGAGTCAAAGTGTACCATAAGTTGGAGACCAAGAGAACTGGTGTTACACATAGAGTCTAAAGGAAGGAAACAAAATAGTGTCTCAGCAAAAAGGCAGTTAGTTGGGAGGAATTCTCCTTTATTTGAGGGAGGTTAAGCCTTTCGTTCTGCTCAGACTTGAGGTTAATTGCTGAGGACCAATATAAGGAAGGCAATCTTGCTTTCTCATTCTTTTCCATTAAACTGATAAATACAACCAAGAACACCTTCGTATCACTTTAAAGAATAGTGTTGGGCCAAATAGCTCAGTACTCCTTGGCTCAGTCAAGTTGCAGAATTTGTTAGACCATATCTGTTTTTCAAGATCCGGGCCTGTGAAACATTGTGGATGGCAGAATGATTCCAATTCCCTAAGAGAAGATGAAGAAAAAAGTTTCAATACAAGGCAGTCTTTGTATCAACTGCATGTATTCTGTGAAAAGTAAGGTTTTTTTTTTAAATGATTTTGTTTATTTGAAAGGCAAAGCCATAGAGAGAGAGAGAGAGACAGAGGAAGAAATAGATAGAAAGGTAGAGAGCTCTTCCATCTGCTGATTCATTCCCCAAATGGCCTCAATGGCCAGGGCTGAGCCAGGCTGAAGCCAGGAGCCAGGAGTTTCTTCTGGGTTTCTCACATGGGTACAGGAGCCCAAGAACTTGAGACATCTTCTGCTGCTTTTCCAAGTGCATTAACAGGGAGCTAGACTGGAAGTGGAACAGCCAGGACTCCAACCGGTGTCTGTATGTGATGCAGGCTTAATCCATTACAACACAATGCCAGCCCCTGAAAATAAATGTTTTATGTGATTTAGTTCTGGATGAAGCTGAAGAATTGAGAAATTCTGTGTCTTTTCACTGAGTCATTTTGGGAGGTATGATAGAAGATTTTCCATTACTATGACCGAACATTTATTAACTTTTAATTTAATTATTTTCATGTTTGATTTGAAAACCAGAGAGACAGAAAAACAGATACAAAGAGATTTATTCTACTGGCTTACTCCCTAAATGCTCAAAATAGCCAGAACTAGGCATGGCTGAAACCAGGAACCTGGATCTCCATCTGGGTCTTCTACATGGGTGACAGGGACCCTTGCAAGTATTTGAACCATCTCTGTTGAAGGAAACTGAACCCAAAGTGGAGCAGCAGGGAAATGTACCACAAATTCTGATAACGGGTGTTGTAAGTGTCTCAAGTATTGTGTTAACCATTGTGCCAGATATCAGCCCTTACTACGTTAATCCTATGCAACAAGTAAATTATTTGTGTCATATTTCCAGTAGTACAAGTCAGACATACTACAGAATCAGAAGTTGTTTACTTATCTTGTTTTCTTTGTTTTTGTAGAACAAATGCTATTATAAGCATGTGTAGGTGTTTTGGTTTTGATTTTGATTCTTGTCTCCTAATTGCTAAACATTTATTATAAAATCTGATTTTTTTCCTTGTAAGCAATTTTATTAATTTTCTATTATTCCTTTAACACATTAATGCAAATTTACTGTCTTCCTATAAATTTATTATCTTTGAATTCAGCAGGCTCTGTTCTTGATCTATCACCAGGTTGCTGGCAGGACTGTGTTCCTTTCTGGGGGTTCCAAGGGAAGCTGTGTGTTGGTCCATTCCAGCTTCTAGAAGCCAGTCCATTCTTTCCTTCATGGCTGACATCCTCAGAGCCACCAACATTGTGTCTCTCTTTCATTTACCATCTCTTCTTTCTTCTTCTTTCATTTACAGTCTCCTGTTTTCTTCCACCTTTTAGGAACCTTTGATTACACAGGGTCCATTGGGCTGATTCAGGATCATCTCCCTATTTTAAGCTCTTCTGAGCTGCAAGCTTAATTCCATGTGCAGTCTACACTCCCTTTACTGTGTAGCCCAGAACATTCGCAGTGCCCAGAGATTAGAGCCTGAACATCTTTGGAGGACTATTATTCCACTGACCAAAGTAATTAAATCTCTTCCATTGAATGTGGTCTCAAAGGGACTTTAAATAAGATGTCTTGTCCTCCCTGGTCTAGGAGCTGTCACATAAGCCAGGCAAGGCCAATTGTGCTTTACCTCCTACAAATTTATATCAAAACAAAATCATCCAAACAGTGAGAAAATTTGAGCACATTCATTTCAGTGGTAAAACCTGAAATGGAGTACCCAAGAGTCCCTGCGACAAAGATTGTCTAAGGCTGCTGATTCTTGTACGTTTGTTTCTTTGCCTTATTCTTTATTCTTCCTTTATTTCGCCATTCCAGTGGGTTCTGTTTTTTCTTAATTTAGTCAGGTTGGATTTCACTGACTGGAAACAAAATAATCCTGATAACAAGAAGTAACAGAATATAAGGGAGCAGGGGGTGATGATGAGAACTACTTTCCAAATGAACAAATGTGATTTATTTTACATTATTTTAGTAACATTTCCTAAATACCCTGGATAGTGAGTACTATTTTTCCCTTACTTTTTAAACAGCATGCAGGGGGAATCACAAAACTATACTGCCGTTCTCTGGGACTAATCAGGGAGATGAATTAGGGGCATTGTGGTTATTTATGTATTATTTCTATTTGTTTAAATGAACTCATTGCCCCAAGGCCTATGGGCATGTGTACAAAAAATTAATAAACACAAGGCTAAGTTCTCACAGCAGTCTCTTAAAACCTCCCTGGTTTTTGAGATTCTCCACTGAGTATAAATAGGAAAACAACCCTAGAATGCTAGGGTGCCTGGAGGGCTTGAAATCCATGCAAAACAGACTTTATTAAAGAATAAAACTAAATGTTAGCTTTTTTTTTCCTTGACATGTAGTCTTTACTGAAGTAAGCTACAACAAAATTTCTTTAAGTGGTACACAAACTCACAATGAGTTTGAAGAGAAGAAAGTAGAGAACATAAAAAGGAAGAAAAATCCCAAATAGAAAATTCAGTAGACCCGGAGGGTCCTTTAGTTCACAATTTGCACTGACTTTGTTTGCCAGTATGTATGGCTGACTCAATTTTCAGATCTTTCCAGGCTTCCTCAGTGGTTCTCAGTCAGCAGAGATGCCCTCTCCTACCATAGGTCCTTTGATGCCATAGGGAGATATTTTTTGTTTGTCACAACTGAAGTTCAGATGCTACTGGCATCCAGTGAGTTGACAGCAAGGATGCTACTGTCAAAGACTTGAAGCCCAGAACACAGCTCCAGTTGTATTTCTTGCTGTTTACAGTAACAAACTGTTTATTGTCAGAAAGACATAGACCATGAAGAATCATGATGTATCTCAGAAAAAGGGTATTAGGAAAGAACTGATCGTAAGATGTGAATCTTGGTTGAGTCACTTTGGGAAGAGCTTAAGGAGTGGGTATTTGTTCTACATTGAGTGCTTCAAGGATGTAGAGACAGTTTCATGATTGGATATATTAACAAATCGTACATGGAGGGAGAGAAGACTACAAGGAGGAAAAATCTGGGTTTGATGTAGAAGTAGCCATCAGCAAGCATGCTTTTGGCACAGTGGTTGAGACTCAGCGTGGGCCACCCACGTTCCATATTGGAGTACCTGGCTCAAGTACTGACTGTTCCAGTTATGATCTAGGTTTTGCTCAAGTGCACCCTTGGGGAGGCAACAGTGATGCCTCATATGCTTCTTTCCTTTCTACTCATGTGAGAGGGCCAGGCAGTGTTCCAGGCTCCTGGCTTTGGTCTGGCTCAACACTGGTTGTTATGGGCATTTGAGGATTGAACAAGTAGATGGAAGGTCTTTCTGTCTCTTTCAAACAAAATGATAATGGATAAATAAGTCATGAAAAAAAAGAAGTAGCAGTCACAAGAGAGGGCTTGTTTGGTATTTCGTAGATGGACAAAATTATGGATGCCTTATTGTGTCTTGCTTCCTCCTGGTCTCAGAATAAGCTAGTTTAATGTTGTTATTTTCTGAGAATTTTCTGTCTAATAAGAGAATAACATGGTTTAGCTCCAAGTCTTGGGACAATATGCCACAGAGAAAAATTGTTAGCCATGCAGTGGGATATCACCTTACACCTGTTAGGATGGCTGTTGTAAAATATAAAAATAAAAATGTGAGGTGCATTTGTGGATGTGAGAAGTTGAAACCCTTGTTCATGATGGAAATGCAAAGTGGTATAGCAGCTATGGAAAATGGTATCTGCTTGATTTAATTTTTGTTCAGAAAAAAAAAGGTTTAAATGCTTAGAATTACTATGTGATCTAGCAAGCCTATTTCTGGGCATATTTAAAAAAAGAATTGCCTTCTAGATCCCTAGGATATACCTGCACTTCTATGTTAATTGCAGCATTTTTCAAAATAGCCAAGATATAAAAACAATCTAAATAGCTATCACTGCATGAATGATTAAAGAATGTGTGATGTAGACACACAAAGTAATATCATGCAACTTTTAAAAAGTAAGGAACTCATGCCACATGAAGTCACATGTATGAACCCAGAAGTTTTGCTAAGGGAAATTAGCCATTTATAGATGGACAGATAGTGTAAATTCCTCTTACGTTGGGTTTCTAAAACTAGTCAAGTACACAGAAATATCCAGAGGAGTGGTGGTTGCTCAGAACTGGGTGGAAGAAAAATTGAGAGTTGCGCTTTAGCAGGTCTAAAGTTTAGTTATACGTGACGAGTAAGTTCTAGTGATCTACTGTATAACATGCTGCTGGTAGTTAAGAACACTTTATTGTATGCTTAAAAATTTCTTAATAGAGTAGCTTTCATGTGAAGTGTTTTGGCCCCCATAAAACCAAACAAAACAAAGGAGCAGTGATAAGTTTATTACGTTTTAGGTTTTGAAGGTGTTGGGTAGGTTTATTACTTTCTCTGGATATGGTTTCATGACTGTAAACCTTTGTCTAAACTTAGTAGATGCTCACTTTAAGTATGCACAAATTTCTAAAGCTATTGAGAGAAAGAGAAGAATAACCAACTATACTTGACCTGTAGGGCAAAAATCCAAGATAATTATCCAACCCAGGCTGTCAGTTATGGTGATGTTTAGAAATATTGTGCTAATGCATTTTTTCCCACAAATTTGTTGTATTTAAATGAGATAAATTTATTTCTATTCTCAGTATTTAAATCAAACCCATCTCATGCTGTCTCGGTGGCTCCTATGTAGTTTATCGGAGTAGTCCTGTTTTTCATTGTTGCAGGGATGGAGCAGGTGCATTTCTCTTAACACGGAGAGTTATCGCTTGCAAATGGCCACTGGCAAAGGCCGAATGCAGAGCAGCTCCCTACTTTATCTGCAGACTTTTGGTTCCTGCCTTCATGGCCTCTTTCAGTGCATTTCTGACTTGCCTCCAGGAAGTCCAGTTTATCACAAAGGCCATGTTTCTCCTGCTCCCAACAGCCTCTGGTCCCCTTGGCTCCCTCTGCGCTGAGAGGAAAAGAGTGTTAGAAAATTTAGGCTACTTAATTTCACTTCCCAGAAATATTACTTTCACTAAGATAAGTCAGTACATGATACTTTGTGAGGTGATTTTTCTGAGGTTACAAGAAGAAAAAATGTTTGAAAGGAGGGGAAACCCCCCCCCCCAACACACACACACCTATTCTTTGCCTTGATTTCTTCTTGTTGTCAGTGAAGATGAATCGATAGTTCTCACGGAGCACCCTAGGAGGGTTTCCGGATGCGGGTGATGTGGGTGCCTGAGCCCGGAGCCTCCCCAAAGAGGAGGAGCTCTGCAGAGATGGAGGACATCCAGGGAGGGTGCTCTGAGGCAGCCGCAAGAATGCGTTCTCATGGTTTGGTGTGGCTGACCCTGGAGTTGAAGTCACTTCACCCACACACCCACCACCTACACTGTCCTCATGTGAGACTGTCTTGGTGATTTTTTTAAAGATTATTACTAAGCACATTTATTGTGTTTGTTTTCTGCCTATTTGTTTCTCACACTAAAAAAAAAATCAAAAAAAAAAAAAAAAAACCACCTTGAGAGGAACAGACTCGTCCATTTCATAGCCACATCCTCTGAACCTAGAACTTGACAGGCACGTGGCAGTAATTGCTCAGTCATGCTCACTGAGTGAATAAGGGAAAATGAATAAACAAATTTTTATGATACCATAAGGTTAGACTCTTAACCAGATGGCTAATTTGGAGCAAGAGGTGCCTTCTGTGACTATTGGTTCTCAGGGCAGATGACAGTTTTCACTTCTGAGAGTGGCCAGAAAAAATAGAAGGGATCATGGCAAGGGGTTCTTTATTCTAGAAAGCAAAACACAATCCAGAAATTTGTCAAGTGCTGATAGAAACACAGAGAAATCTGATGACAGACAAATGGGGGAGAAATCAAAATAACCTCAGAGGGTTTTTTTTTTTTTTCTGTCTTTAAGAAAAATTTATCTGGGGCAGATAATCAGAAGGAGTCCTGCCTAGAGAGTTAAGATAATAGAAAATAGAAGACAACAAAAGGTTAGATAGACAGAAAGCAATAGTTGTTAAGGAAACTTTACAAATCATTATATGTTAAAATCAACAGGGTCTGATTATGTGAATTCTACAAAATACATAGGTTTGCCAATCACTCTACTATTTATTAATTGCTAGCACTATGAAAAAACACAGTAAGTTTCCCAAAGAAAAAGGCACCCTTAGACCTTCCCTTACAAAATAGGTATTCTGAAAGGCAAGCATCCAGCTAATTACAGTTTGGCCAGCTTGATTGTTAGTGGTAACAAAAAAGATACTAAAATAAATTATTAGTTTTTTAAATTGTATTGCAATCCCCTAGAAAGGAGAGAGTTTTGAAGAGCAAACAAGGTTTTTTGAGAGTGAATCATGCCGGACAAACTTAATTTCCTTCTATAATAGAGTGGCAGGCCGTGAGATAAAGGGGAAGCAATAGATGTAATCTACCTCGATTTCACTGAGGCTTCTGATTCTTGCGAATGTAGCACTCTAGTCAGTAGGCTGGAAAGTGTGTTGTGTGCTGGGGTACTATTAGTCAGGAGCATAAATGCCAAAAGATTGCCCTGGAAGGATGGTGATCTGTATCAAGGGACAGGAAGGTGTTTCAAGGGATGGTAAGACATTGTAGCTCACAGCATGTTCTAGAAAAACAACTGAGTCAGCAACGGGGACAGAAAGGGGTTTGGTTCACCTCTGTCATTCATCTTTGTGTCTGAGTAGCTTGATTCCTTTTTCTGGGATTTAGTAAAATGGGTGTAGAGTAGATATTTCTTAGGTCTATTCTAGCTTTGACAGACATTTAAAAAGATTTATTTATTTATTTGAGTGGCAGAGTTACAGAAAGAAAAAGGGAGAGACAGAGAGAAAGAGGTCTTCCATCTGCTGGTTCACTCCAGAAATAGCCTTAACTGCCAGAGCTGAACTGATCCAAAGCCAGGGCTCTCACATGGGTGCAGGGGCCCAAGTACTTGGGCCATCTTCTACTGCTTTCCAAGGCCATTAGCAGGAAGCTGGATCAGAAGTGGAGCAACTTGGACTCAAAGTGGCATCCATAGGGGATGCTGACACCACAGACATAGACTTAACCTACTATGCTGCAGCACTGGCCCCTACTCTAGGTTTAAACATGGGAGCTTCTTTGGCAAATTTTATTGTAGGTATTTCTTGTTGACCATGGTAATGCACTTGATATTTCTTGTGGATGCTGTTTGATACTTCGCCTACTGACAACCTCCATTTCACAAACTGAAGGTGTACAGGAGAAGTTTAATTTCATATACTTAGTTATTCATACAGTAGTTACCTTGAGTGTTGTAAAATGTGTAGTGTAGACACAGTAAGAAGAGCTGAATTTGTCAGAAAACATGTATTTGATCTTTTATGGATCTTGTGCAGTATCTAGATGAAATTTTTCTTAAAAGCAATAATTACAGAAGAATGTAAAGATGGAATAATCTGCTACCAAGTTAAAAACAAGGAGTAACACAACACTAAGTTTGGGATCAGTGTTATGGTGGAGCAGGTTAAATTGCTACCTAAGGTGCTGGCATCCCATGTTGGAGAGACAACTCAAGTACCGGCTGCTCTGCTTCCAATCTAGCTTCTTGGTAATGCGGCTGGAAGGGCAGTGGAGGATGGCCTAAGTAAATGATCCCTTGCAATGCATATAGGGAAACAGAATGATATTCCTGCCTCATGGCTTTGACCTGGTTCAGGCCTGGCTATTGCAGACATTTGGGAATGATCCAAACAGTGGAAGGTCTTTCTTTCTCTTTCTCTCTCTCTGTCTCTGTCTCTGTCTCTGCCTCTTGCTCTCTCTTTATAGACACACACACACACACACACACACACACACACACGCATATATTTGTTTTTCCCTCTCTCTTTGTAATTCTTTCAAATAAATAAATAATGTATATTTTAATAACATTTAGATTAAAATAATTATATTTAGAGTCCTGAAAATTCTATCTACTACAGAAATGATAGAATGGTTGACTATGTTGCCATCAATTAAAAAATGTGTAAAATGTAGACTTCACTTTCAGTGACTTAAATGTGAATTGCTTACTAAAAGTACATGTGATTTTCTTTTTCATTAAATAGTTTATTCAGAAAGTTAACCATCCTTGGTCAATTCCAAACTGTTTTTAATCCCTGGAAGCAGATTGATTTCTCCCCACGTTAGCTGGTTTATAAAGAAACCTATCTTTACACTTCTGGTAAAAGGCACCCAGATGGAATCACATCCTAAGGTGGTAATATGCTTATTGTTCATTACTTCACTTTTTAAGTTGGCATTTCAGATTAATTAAGCATTTGATAAAACTCATGTTTATGTAAGTGTTTACAAATTAGAAAAGCTGTTAGCAGCATTTAATTTGTTTGAATATATATATTTAATTCACTGCTTCTAATGGAAAGAAGCTTAAGGGAATTTAAGTCATAGCCTTATTGATAGACATTAAGCATATGCAAGTGTAATTATTATTGCTAATATTTTACATTTGCTGCATGTCAACAGTAAGAAACAGCAAAAAAGACTGGGCAATTCCACAGGCAGAAGCGTGGGCTGCATGTGCTAGGCGCTTGTGTCGCTGTAGAGATTTATCTTGTGGTGGGTTTTTTTTCTCCACCTTCTAAATGAAACTTATTTTCCTCCCTGTAATTTGATCACACTACTAGTGTCATGAGAACAGAATGCTTCTCTAATCCTTTAGCATGACATTTGTCTAGTCACCCAGAAATTCTGGATACAGCTCAGATCCTGTCATGGTGAATTCCATTTCAGTCCTCAGCCAATGGCCCGTTTATCTCCAGGACCATGAGGTTTCAATGAATCATTTAAAACAGAATCTCATCCAGCTATCTTTCTGAAACTCATACAAAGAGTTTATGATGATGGAGGTTCCTGATGATCTGTCTGTGGACATGCGGCTTCTGGCTATGAATCCATGATGAATGATGATTTTATCTTTATTGTTTCTGAAAATGATTTCATTGGGAGCTGAACAAATTCACTTTTTCAGACATGATTTACTTGCCTACCCTTGCCCAGGATCTGGACCGGTGTCTATGAGAGCAACAGTAGAGAAGGCTAGTGATTTCTCAACTGAGTTCTTTGATTTCCATGACCTGAATCTTGCTGGATCCTTTCAATCTATCCTCCATTGGGCCATGAAAAGTAATCCTTCTCAAAACTAAAGCTGGCTGTGTTGGACCCTACAGTTAGACCTTGAGAAGTCTACCCTGGGTTTCTGAATCCATCATCGGGGCCTTTCCTGATTGGTCTTCCCCAGCTCTGCAGGTCTCCATTTCTGCTTATGCTTTTCATTCCAACAACTTTGGTCTACCTGTAACTCCCCTATATTTTCTTCTTGCCTACCTTGTTTTTGTCTGTGGCTAGCTTCTTTTCTCCAAGACTCAATTCACCCTCTTCTACAGGCGCCTTTCCCCTCCAACAGTGAGATCAGATCATTGCTAAATGGATTAAGACACTCCTGGTGCAGTGTGCTTATCTAAATTACTGCATTCTCCACCTCCATGGGTAACTACCTCTTTATTGCTTCATCTCCCCCTCTACAGTGATGTTTTTGTTTCCATTCTAAATTAAAGACTATGTTTTTCTTTTCAGTAATTCTAATTGGTTCTTTATAAAATTCCACCTGTTTTCATGACTTGTTTATCTAGAAGTTCAGTTCCATTTTTAGGGTATCATTTCTTTAGTTATTTTTGGAATATCTTCAATACTTAAATATATTCTGTTAAAAGTCTCTTTCTCCACACTGTGTATCTGTTTTTATTTATACAGAGGTGAACTGATCACCCAGTAGTCAGCTTTTGGTCTTGCATGTTGTCAATTTTCTTAATCATTCTTGAATTTGGGCTTTCAGTTTCATCTTCCATGGGAACTTTTCCTTCCTCTCTACAATGTTCTGATTGCATCCTTTTATAGACCATGTCATTACTGTCTCCTGACTGTGGCCTGGGACTCCTGTTCTGTGGTGTCCCGATATAGTCACCAAAGTGGTAAACAGCCTGGCACAGGTTTGTCTCCAAGACTTTACCTTTTCTTTTTCCTATCTTCTTTTTAAATTAACATTTTATGTGTTTTTTTTTAGATAAAATAGTTGTAAATTTACATTTTAGTCAGTCTTAAGTCCTCCAATAAAAAGTTGAACAATCTTTTTAACTTCTGATAATCTCTAAGTATCAGCATCACTTAGTCATATTTTGTTTTCCAGGGAGAGGAGTGCCCTAATCTGCAGTTTTTAAAAATGGTCTCCATGAAGTAGGAGACAGTTTTAAGCATTAATCCCATATTGTAATACAGACTGATTAGTTCTGCCTTCTATTCTGACACCCAAAGCTGAGTAGACATTGGGAGAGGTCAGTCCCAAGAAGCACTTTGACTTTTATTCCATTTGTGGTCTTCAAATTGTTTATCTTTGGGGACATGATTGTGTCTTTTTACTTTTTTCTTGTTTGCATCGTACTTGGTAGCCTTATGTGCTTAATGAAAGGAAGAAGAGTGAATGAATAAAATGATACGGTGATCTGTCTTCTTCACATACTTCTGAGAAAATGCAAGAGCACTTTGAAAATTTCATAGAAAAATGGAATTAAAAGACCTATTTATTTTGCTACAGAAACATTTGAAATTCATGCATAATATTTTCATGATACATGTTTTCCTTGGACTTGTGGAAGTCCCTTCATAAGCATTGAAATTAAGGGCAGGAGAATTTGAAGAACTGGAATAAACCAACTCAGCAAATACAAATGAGAATATGCCATATACAAGAAACTCTTAAAACTCAAGAGGATAAAAATGCTAATAAGGTAGAGGACTTGGTCTTTCAGGATTACAGTAATATATATTTGATGTCCTTGCTTAATTGAACAAACAGTTATTGAATGCCTACTGCAAGGCTACCTCAGAACATTGGTGGGAGAATGTAATTAAAAGATAAGTTTATTTTGGTTTAGGAAATATTTGAAATACTTGCATAATTTCATACTATGCATTTTTGAACTTTCTGAGGAACTCTCATATGCAGGAATTTCAAACTTGTCCTATACAAGAATTAAATTTTTTTTAAAATTCTATTTGTCACTAGCAGTTTGAAGTACACTTGTGAATACTGTAAATACAATGAGAACAGAATTTCAGAATCAAAGAACTATTGTAGAAAATGACACACACAATAAAATAATTCTAATAATATGGAAATATGGGTCGCTATGGGTAACATAACCTGTCTTAAACACCCAACTAGTTAAGCTGACCCCAATGACAAATGGAAATTAGCTGTTCAACAGGCATGAGCATTCCTAGAAAAGTGAAGAGCAAATAGTAGGCCCTAGAGGTAAGAGAGATTCTGTCACTTGGAAGGAATAAGACTAACTCATTTTAGCTAGCGCAGACAGAGCACAGCTGCCGGATTAGTTCCCTGTGCAAAGAGACCCAGTGAAGGAAAATGATGGAGCTCCTTAGACCATGCACATCTTTCTTTGGCCATTAAAGTACTCCCTAGGTATGCATCATCTTTTCTAGGCACCACCCCCTTTTCATCCTATTTTAGAATGTTTCATTTCACCCAGGAAAAACTCAGTTTTTGAGAGCTGATATAATTTTCCTTCTGAAGATCTCTTGTCAAGTATCCCCAAATTGTTTGGAATCCAGTTGAATAAATTACAAGTGACTATCTTTTTCCTCCCACCCTCTCATGTACTCTGAAACAAAATGATGTCTTACTTCTAAATTACTTAGCACTGTTGAAATGCCAACTAATTCTTCCTGGTTGGCCCAAAATGAGTACAGGATGGCAGTTCCTCCAGGAAATGTTCTCCTCTGGGAGATGAAGCTGTTTGCAAAGCAAGTCAGGGACCTGTTAGACATTCTGCTTCTATCCAAATGAGACTTCCGGCAGATGTCTGGAGAGTTGAAATCCCCATCACTACTCTGTCTTTTCTCTGCACTGATTTTGCAATCTGTGTCTCGTAGCACACCATACATTTTCTCCATGTGTCTCTGTGTACTCTGATAATGATAGCACTTTTGTGTTCTTCCTTGGTCCAATCCATATGCTCTCCAGTATGTTCCTGCCCTGAGGCCTGGACATTTCCATATCAATGTATATCTTCATGACATTCACCTCTGTTCTGCCTCCTGTCTGAGCAGTCTGTTTCTAAAGGGTAGGCATAATCTTCCATTAGAATGTCAGAACCCTCTCCCATTGCGTTACCACGTAAAGATCAACCCCACAAAGTCCAGGTAAGACTCTTGCTAACCCACCTCTGTTCTCTCTTCAAGGATCTTTTCTCAAATGCTTTCTAATGATGATTACCAGGAATTCAGTATTTAACTTTCTGTGTTCCTTGTTTCCATGGAATAGTGGCAGGGATTTCAATGGGAAACTTGTTAGAAATGCAGAATCTCAGGTCTCCTGCTAAACCTACTGAGTCAAAATCTGAATAATAATTACATCCCAATGGAGGTTCATCAGATGTACAGAGCAGAACTCTATTGTATGGGCTTCCCCAGCTTATCTAAACCTATTTTCCACCTCTATATACCAGAAAGCCACCTGGAGTTGACCTGTCTGTAAAACCCCAGAAGGAAATCGAGCTGTGTCATTACAGTATAGAAAAGGGCAAAGGATTTGGCATTTAATTGGTTGCCTGTTTACACCAAATGCTCTCCAAATTATAGGTATTAATAAACCATTTCTCTAACTTTGTGCACATCCACTGCATACAACCTCCAGAAAAATGTGGAATCACATAGCCTGCTACTTGTTTTGAAAAAACAACAATGATTTTTCAAAGTAACTCATCATTTTTAATATTTATTTTAAAAAGAAAAATATTATTTTATTCTAAAATTTGTCAGTTGTAATGAGTGGAAGATAACCTTAAATATACCCTCCACAGAAAAGAAACAAAGCAAAACAAAACAGTATTATTAAATTATAGTTAGATGATGTTATCTGCCAAAAAAGAAGCCCCCAGAATAAGGACTTGTCTTTGTTTAATGGAATGATTAGAAGTATTAAATAAATGTTAGAAACACATAAATACAGTGTGTTTCTCTTTGATATAATAAGGAGCATTGAAAGACTAGAGAAAAGGGACCTTTTTGTGCTTTGGGTTTGAAATGTTGTGACCAATAAAAACTAATCTTGCAGTCCAGCCTTTGGAAAAAGATGATGCTTACCAAATAAGATGAAGGCCTATACTCATTTGCTCAAAGAGAAAATAAGGTCATCAGCGTGAGAGAAGGGTATCTACTGTGATCAAATGCTGAACAGGGACGTCTTAGGACCTTCTCAGAGATGATACCTTTTTTGGAAAAATGTGGTTTCTGTAAGCAACAGGTGGTTATGAGCAACAAATCACTTGTACAGGAAGGTTTTGCTGCCATGAAATAGGGACCTTCCTTACCAAGAATGGGACCTTATAGTTTCAAATTCAGTGTGAAATATTCCTTTGTGCCAGGTACACATTTGGAAACCACTTCTCTGCAGCACAATGATCCCAGTGTTTATACTGGTACATTTTCTGCAGTAACAAGTAAAGTACAAGGGCAAAACAAACATCACCATGGCTTTGCAAAAGCCTTATAATAACATTGTATTTCTTTGAACCATTCAATCAATTGTAGACATGGTTTAAATGTACAGAAAAACTAAATGCAATATCATGGGGAAAAATGAAAAAGAATTTTGCAGCCTAACTTCAGCTTAAAGTCAAGAGTTTGCAAGGAGACATTTTGCAGGAAAAAAAGTATTTCTAGGCTCTTTTGATTATTATATTTTCAGCATGTCTATCATGATTTCTTTTTCAAGAGTCAGAAACCAGTATTTCACACCATGAAGCTTGCTATATGCTAATTAAAAGTGGCCAAGAAGTCATGAATTCCCTATGATCTTTATGGAAAGAAATCAATACCTGTATCTATTTCTATAAAACTCCAGGGTTTTGCTGGTGTATATTAGAAGCCAGAAAGTTAGGCTTTTATGTTGTGTTTCTTTTAATAATGAGCAATCTAGGGTCACATAGAAGTCTCATGCAGAGTACAGAATAAAAGAGTAACTATGAACAATTGAAAAATAAATGCAGAATCAGATATTTGTAATGCTGCTTAAAGCAAGGCTAATCTTTATTCAACATTTTTACTCACATATAAAACTCCCATTGTGTGGTATCTTAGCAGTGGATATATTACTGAGGTTCTAAAGCCTCAATATTAATGCAAAGAATTATGGTTTTATATCTCAGTGGGGGAATGCATGTATGTACACGCGCACACACACACACACATACACACAATTGCTATTTCTAACAGCATTTGTTATGATGGGAGCCCTTAAGGAATCTTGTTTTTTGTGCAATTCAAAATGGTTAAAATATGTTGTTGAGCATTAAAGCTGCTACATATACTCTCTCTCAATAGAAAATGGCATAGATAACTTAAAATTATGCTGAGATATCTGACTCCCTGGCTCTGGTGGATACCATTTGTATTGGCCACAAACAAAATCCTAATTGGCAATTATCAGGAAAACCCCTCAAAGTATGTCTAATCAAATTAGATTTTGGTTCCAATAAAATTACAGTATAAAGCATAGCAGTAGCACTGCTGATATCACCCAGGAAGGACTTTTATTGCTACAGATTTCTAATATGTTTCCAGAAGATTTTTCTGAGGAGTAATTGGGCTATAAGGGACTTTCCCATTTTATATTTATTTGAATACAAAGTTCAGTATTATAACACTGATTTTCCAAAAACAATATCATTTTTCCTTAAGGTTCAGATGTTTCAATAGAACAATAATAGTATGTTTCATGAATCCACTTGTGATCACTAAGGCATTATCAATTCAGTAAATCCATTGGTTTACTTAATATACATAAATGCATATTAAACAGGCATATGTGCAAGCAACATCAAAAATGAGTGAAATGGTAAAAATTTCATACTGCTTTGAGAAAATTAACAGAAATTCATCAAGAATTGTGTAATTTAAGGCTGTATGCTCACTCAAGCAGGGATCTTCATTTGCCATTGCTAATAAACTAGCAGTAAGTAACACATATTAATCACAGATGGAAGTCGCATCCATTTTTTTTTCTGATATCTATTCTAAGTTTGTCCTTCAAAGACTTTTGTTGGCTCCTTAGTGCCTTAGAATTTCTTCACAGTGCCAGGATGTGTTTTAAAGTCTTCTCAGAAAGAGGGCTTCAAAATGTATTCACCCTGTCTTTGTTGAGCATTCTTTTCTTGTGAGCCAGTAGGAAGTAGCATCCACAAATCTGTGCTCTTTGATAATTGGTGCAAACAGCCTCTCTGCACACTCTGGTGCCTGCTGACTCAGGAGAATGGAGATGATGGGAGACAGTGTCTTGGGCGGGCTGCTCCTGCTCAGCCTGTATGCTGAACATGGCTCCTGGGCAGCCATGATTTGTTGGCTACCTTTTCATTGCAAAGTTGGCCCTCACCTTTGGCAGACGGCTCTATTATACCACACAACTCACAAACTGGGTGGAGGAACACCTCAAACTCTTTTTGAATGGTTGCATTCCACATTCATAGGCAGCATTCAGAAAACCAGCATGAAAGCCATAACCACACTCTATTGAGGATTGGTGTGTCCCTGAAAAGCTCATGTAGGAGAATGCTTTGTGGTCCTAGAGCCATCCACCACAGTTTTATCAAACTATACCAGCAATCCTAATAATGAAAGCCTTGGGAGATTTCCCTCCCAGCTTTCTAATTATGAACCTTATATTTTACAACCATTTTAAGTCTGTTTTTGAAGAATCGTTATTTCTCTCAGCATGAAGGCATGCAATGTGGGTAGTTTACATAGTCGTGGGAGGTGAAGCTTGAGTTTTATTTTCAGGTTAGATATCATACAGGCCTAGCTTTAGCAGCAGGCATTGGTCCAGGATATAATAAAAGGAATGCACAGAAATACCCTGCCTCAAATACCTCTCCTTACCAGTGTCTGAAATCCACACTGGATATTTTCTTTCCTTTCTTAAAGGTGTTTACTAAAGTAAGAAGTTTCTAGAATTGAGTGAACAGTAACGTTTTTCCATAGCTCAGCTTTAAAGCGTGTGCTGAGTACCAGAGAGCTTCCAGCTCCAGGACATTCAAAGATGGGTATACATTCACTTCCCTTTATGAAACGTATGCTGGATGTGGGGACTAAGTTGGAAAACAGTACTTGGAAAGAAGAGAATAGAAAAAAATAAATAAATTTTACTTCCTTCACAGTTTCATCCAACATGAAGTAGACTCAGTTATATTTGGTTAAACTGTGCACTTGACAGCCACTTGTCATAACACATCACTTGATTCATAATATGCTTCATATACACTCAGCAACCAATTTAGGCATACAAAGAATAAATTTTTGAGAAATTACCACTCTTGGAATTATATATCTGCTATTTAATGTTTAGAGGACTGATGAGAATTTACAAAATAGCTCTTGTTAAGGATGACCTTACAGTCAAGTCATATTGCCAGATATCATAAACACCTAGAAATTGTCAGGGTAGCAAAAGTACACAGTGACCCTATGTTTGACTAAGCACAGCATTCGTGATAGTAGTTAACCTTTGTCTGTAGTAGTAAATTAATGCAGATCTCCAAAAAACACTCCTATGAAAAAATTGCTCTTGGAAACACTAATGCATAGTAATAATAATACAAAAAAAAAAAAAAAGACAGTAACTTGACCTCGAAAGCTGATGGCTAGTGGAGGTATCGTGTGATACTGGACTCAATAGGAGTATGTGTTCGTTAGGAAAGTTACTGAACACTAGATATTTTATGTTTTATGGTTAAGTTCTGCCACAGCCGAAGGAAAGCAACTTGTGTTACAAAGACAACAATGTCAGGTGTTCCAACTTATTTTAGTAACACCCCTTTATTACTGAAAGTGCCTCCGGTAAATGCCCAAATTGCCTATTTGCACTAAATAAAATGTCACTTTGTGAATAAATTAGGCATTTTCTGCTACCTTCTGTACGTCTAATGACATCCGTTGTAATATAATGCTTGCTTGTCTCCAGAGGCTGGCTCTGGAAATCAGCTTGCACCTGTGGCTTTTGGGAGATATTAAATAGAGCTTTTTTGTACTCACTTCCTCTGGTAGAATGTCACTGATATCCAAAAAAAAAAAGTCTTAAAAATATTACCAGAGTATTTCTCAATACAT
Source organism: Oryctolagus cuniculus (assembly GCF_051225735.1). NCBI lineage: Eukaryota > Metazoa > Chordata > Mammalia > Lagomorpha > Leporidae > Oryctolagus > Oryctolagus cuniculus. Next base: position 54,540,933 of record NC_142872.1, read on the forward strand.
CTCCAGGGCTTAAAATTTTGAATTGACATGGACCTTCTGACATGCCGTGGTCTCTGTCTGGCAGGAGTTACTAGTTCTTTGAACTCATGCTGTTCCCTTTGAATCTCTGTGAACAACTGGCATTAGACTAATTTTGTGTGCCTAGCATAAGTGTGACTAACTCAATGGTTGTCTTTTTTTTTTTTTTTTTTTTAGAGTGGTCTGCCTTTGCATTTAACTGTTGTTGCCTTTGCCCTTGGAATACCTGTAGTTTCACATTTCTGTTCTATACAGCTTGAATGCAAACATGAACTATAAGCTTTAACATGACTGCCAGGACCAGGGGATGCATGAGGCATCTCTATGCCCTCAAAGTAGACATGAGTTGCAAAATTTACCTTCCTTTCAAGGGACTGTGTAGACACCTTAAAAAAGTCCTGTGTCACAAGTGACTTTGTTGCTCCTCACAATCCGAAGTTTGGAACTGACTTTTTGAGATATGTTCTCTTAAAGGAGTTGTCTGCTCAGAACTTTCATACAAAAGCATACAATACAAAGCATGGACATTTAGCATTTCTTCTTTTGTAGTTTTGAAAAGAACTGGTAAAAGGGAGGACATGGGTGAATTATACCCTAATGTCTCTGCACCTAAAAGGAAGAGAAATTATAAAAATAGTTATTGTTTTCCATGGTACCTTCAACTTCTTAAAAAATATGATTACTGATTACTGTCATGAAGTGAATGGCTACCATGTGCTGCTAGTTATTCAAGTAATTTTCCACATTTTACTTTCTTGAATACTTATAGTAATTCAGTGATAGATAATAATATTTTCCTAATTTTTCAAAAGATAGAAAAACAAGTACTCTAACAAGCCAGGTCAAAACTGGGACTCATCCCCTTGTTAACTCATATTCTTTGCATCAGAAGTCCCTCTTTGAGTCATGGCATTCATTCTATAGGATATCTCTATGAGCCGTCACTGTGAAGTCTGAGAAACCTAATTTAAATGCCCTCTTTGCTACTAGATCTTCAGTTGACTTTACATATAAGAATTATTTCTCTTGTCATTGAGAGACAAACACAGACTTGAATTTTAAAAATAGGAAGAGAAAAAAGTGTTCCTTGTATTACTAAGCATTTCAGAGTAATGAAAACTGCAGATACAGTTAGCTTCAACTTTTCACAGTGTTATCAAGACCCAAGTCTGTGTGTGTCTCTCAGTTCTGTTCTCATTCTCTCAGGTTTCACCTGGGGACATGATGCAGGCCAGCATTTCTAAGCATAAGTTCTCCCACCTTCAAACTTAGTAGAAGTGAGAACTGGCTAGGCCTGATAGAGCAAAAGTGTCAACACTGATAGATGCATGCTTCAGCCAATAAAAGGGAAAGGGACCTCATGTGTCGGTGTCACTGCTCTTTCCAGCATTCCCTTCTTAAACTCTTGTAATAAGAATGGGTAATGACAGATTGACAGTAGAAAGCTACAATGCTCATATTTGGAACGAGGGGAAAGAATGAGGACGGGTATGACTGATTCAGAGCATCAGAAACAGTGTTTCTAATATAGCTTGGGAAGAATCTCTTAATTTCTCTGAACTGACTCCTCATCTGTAAAATGGGGGATTAATGACTCAGCCAACATTGTGAGGATGCCGTGAACTAATGTATGTGAAATACATACAAAGTGTAGCATCCAATTAATTAATTAGCCTCTCTCCCTGCCGGTGTTTCCTTGTTTCTTTGTGTGTCCTCGTGGCTTTCATTTTTATTCTCCTGTAGTTTTTGTCCTTTTCTGTTGTTATCATTATTATAATCTTCATCAGCAATCTTCCTACATCTAAATGATTCATCACTAGTTCTAGCCCATGGTAAGAGCTAAACAATTTGTAGTAGTGCTATCTTCCTTCAAAGTTGAGGCCTCCAGAAGGAATTGAGTAGAGAAAATCTGATGTTAGCTTGGGTGTGATTCCTGAAATCAGACTCCTCAGAAGAGGCTCCCGGGCCCCCGCTGACCATCACTTCTCACCTGGTTCTCAGGTTGCCTAACCAGTATTGAACTGGTTACTGGTGAGCTCCAGAATCATGTGGTTCTCTACAGAATTCACATTCCACTGTTAATGGTTATTTCTACTGTCAAGTCTCTCTATCTCTGAGCAACAACCATATAAAAAGTCCCCATTGTCCCTTATAAATTGTCTCTTAGAAAAGAATGAACCCCAGCCTACCACACACATCTCTCTTAAGCTTTCATCATACATTGGCATGAAAATTAAGAATTTTGTGATTTACAACAAAATTGGCAAAGGCATTCATGTTCCCTGTATGTATCTCTGATCAGATATATTGTACAAGCCATGCTTCACCACTATCACCCCCAAATGTTGTGATTGGATTATAGCTGTTAAGATGAACAACTTCATCACTTAAAGTAGCAACCTAATTAGCAAAAATCTACTTGATGGTTAAACCCAGTCACTACTTTTTTTGTTACATTAAAGCTCAGCATGAGAATAAAGTTGATTCTGAATTGTTACGACACATAGTACCTGATTCATTTTCCTTAATTTCCTAACTAAAATCTTAGAATAAGGGTTGGGTAGTCCAGGATGGATCATTTGTATGTACCAAGACAGATGAATATGGACTCAGCAGACGATAAAGGTAACATTCTAGCCACTCCCTCTTCCCATGTCGTCCTGGGGCAGGGCTGAGAGCACAGCTCCAAAATTCTGGAAATCCCATCTTGATGCCTAGTGCACACCTTTAAGATAAGCTAACCTAAGCTTTTGTTCCTGACAGAATACCATTTCTATCTTCATTTGGAGTTACTAATTCAAAGACCAAATAATTACATCAGTAGGAATCCAAAAATCATCATTGTGAAACTGTAATCCTAAAATATTTTTATACATTTCAAATAGTGAGGTAGAGGATTTTTGTTCATTTTTGGTGAAGGAGTTCTCAACCAGCTTAACACCTTTCATTTACACAAGGGGTCTTCAAAAACTTAAAGGAAAATTCATATTACGAAAGAAAGTCTGCTTGGATTTCGAGAGGTATTTTGCTACAAAATCCACAATCTTTTCATTTCATTTTTTCCACAAACTTTTTCCAATAACTCTTATAAAACCTCATCCTTCTTTTAACCACCAGCTTTACTTTTCTTTCCTCGGCCATCTCTAACTAATATCTTGAAACACAAATGTTGCATTGTTGTTTTTACTGTTGTTCGAAAGTCTTTGTTCTACTCTCTACATTAAATTATAAGTCATAGGATAACAGCATGGCCCATTGTCTGTTTTGTTCTTGATATGATTTTTGTGTAAGTTTTTTTTTTTTTAGCTCACTGTTGAAAAATATCATAGTGATTGCATATTGGTCTTCAACTCTGTATCATCAATGAAGATGTGCATTTTATTGTCCTGATATATTATCTTCAACAAACTCTAAAAAGTCAGTTGCCATTGTCTCCATTTTAGAGGCAGAGAAACTGAGATTTAGAAAAATGATGACACTTTCCAAGGTGTCTATCAGTGCCCTGGACCCCATTTCTTTTTTTAAACCTCCAAGGCTGTGATGATAACTATCTATTAAATATCCAAGTTATTGAATATGTTTCTTCACAATGAGAGAACGGTGCATTTGAAACAAAGTTCTGCATTGAGGGATGTTTTTCCATGAGAACATATTTTTGGGCCTTTACAGAGCCTCTCACAGCAAAATCATTTCTATGAACTTGATAGTTTAAGCATATCAGTATTATTGCATGTACCTTCTAATCTCTTGAGTATCTACGACTGTGTACAAATAATTTATTACTATGTTGTATTGATACTTTATTGCTGGATGCTTAGTACAATGCCTGATATATTCTAGCCAGGACTGTGTAGATGATGTTTGCATGCATACATAAAAAACAAGTCTTAACAGTCAATCTGTCATTAATTTCGTAAGTGAGTAAAGAAAACAGGTTAGATGATGCTGCAAAATTTATTGATAGAACATTATCCTATCTGGTTGGGTAAACAAATGGCAAATGATGTCCTACTGGAGTGTCTCTGTCTTGAATCTTTGTAAAACATGGTACAAAATTCTCACAAGGTCTCATTGCCAATAAAGTGATTCCTCTGGAATGCCTAATTTTTTTTTATTTGCATTTGTTAATACTTTGTTTCTTATTTATTCCTCTCAAAATATGGCATGTTAGGAATTGATGTACCTGCACACTGGACTTTTATCTTTGTTTTGTATTGCTGTAACAAAATGCCACAGGCTTGGTGCTTTATAAAGAAAAGAGGCTTATTTAGCTCACAATTCTGGAGCTTGGAGAGCACAGTGCTGGCGTCTGATTGGCTCTAGTGTTGGCATCACAATGGTGGGAGCACATGTGAGAGTAGTAAAGGAAGAGAGAAAGAAACCTGGGGCTGGCGTGGTGATGCAGCTGGTGCCTGCAGTGCTGGCATTCCATTTGGGCACCGGTTCAAGTCCAGGCAGCACTAACTATCCAGCTCCATGCTAATGCACCTGGGAAACAGTGGAAAGTAGCCTGAGTACTTGGGCTCCTGCATCCCTGGATGGAGTTCCAGACTCTTGGCTTTGACTTGGTCCAACTTTGGCCATTGTGGCTATTGAGGAGTGAACCAGCAGGTAGTCTTGTCTTTCTTTCTTTCTCTCTCTCTCTCTCTCTCTCTCTCTCTCTCTCTCTCTCTCTCTCACACACACACACTCACACAGTGTGTGTATGTGTCTCTCTAACTCTACCTTTCAAATAAATTTTTTTTTAAAAAGAAAGGAATCTAAGGGAGAGATATCACATTAGAAGAGAAAACAAGGTGGTACTAGGCTTTATCTCTCACTTTATTTTGTCAGTTTTTGTGTATGTATTTTATCTGAGAGACAGAAAGGAAAAGAGTCTGGAGGAGACACTTCCCATGTGCTGGTTTTCTTCCAAAATGCTTGGGAATTAGTAACTGAAAGCAAGTCTCCCATGTGGCACACCAGAACCCAAGGACTTGGCGCTATCACCACTGCTTCCCAAGGTATGCATTAGCAGGAACTTGGAATTAGGAGCAGTGACAAGACTTCAACCCAGACATATGATTGTGAGATGTAGGTGTTCCAAATGGTGTATTAACATCTGAGCTACACACTTGTCCTAGTCTTTCTCTTACTATAACAAGTCACTCTCTTGGGAACTAATCCACTCATAAGAGACTTGACCCACTCTGGCCTAACAACATTAATCCCTCCTGAGTATGGGCATGACCCAGTCACTTCCCACTTTTCCTCATCTTTTAAAGTTTCCATAACTTCAACACTGCTACACGAGAGACCAGACCACCAGCACATGAGCCTTCACATGACAAACCAGATCCAAGTCATAGCAGTTTTGCTGTTAGCAATGGATATTTTCAAAAGATTATCTGGCAGTGAAATGTCCCCACCACTTCTATACCTGGAGCAAAACCAGCATTTTCTGAACGTGTATTTAACTGATTAAACTCATGTAGAGTAGACATTTTGCACACATACCCTTCCCCAACAAGCATAAGGAACTGCACCTGTTGCCAGCAGCCCTAGACCATAAAATAAAGGAAGAATCATGTAACATGTAGACTACAGTCAGGGCTGTGAATATACTCATCTCTGCAACATCGATGAATTGTGGTATTCATTCTAATTCTGGTAAAGTAGTTTCTTCCAGATATTTGTAAAGTTTTACTCACTCCAGCCTTAAATATATGAAACAGCATAACTAAAAATTTTGTAATCCCTTCAGTGAGTTTTTGATCTCTTCATTAACCAGTGATAGTAATTTTAATACACCTGAAAAACCAAAGGATAAGTCACTTGATGGCATATTAGTAGATGGAAGGTTCACCTCCTTTTATATGTGTATTTCTTTTCACTTTATATAGAGTTTCCATGACCTAACTGAAAGATTGAAATGTTTCACATTGTTCAGAAAAATTGTGTGAATAATTAGATGCATTAAGAAATGTGTCCTAAAGTTCTCATGCATAAAATAAGGATTCTATTAGATTATTCTTACTATTTATATACATATTTATATTTATTATAAAGTATTTGATTATGCATAAAGTAAAATCTATATCATGCTATAATCCATCTCTAAATGTCAACGAACTAGATAGAAGAATGTAAAAACTATTGAGCAACAATATATGTTAATACATTATAATTAGATGATGAAATTTACTTTAGTCCTCATTAGCTAGTCTCTATTGGCATGTATTTGTCAACAAATAATTCTTGCTTCCTTCTTTCTTGCGCTCTCTACTTTCTTATAGAAGGAGGTTGGCATCTTGTTGGGCACTAAGAAAAGATTTTATAAATTAATATCTTAATGAAATAAAAAATGTTTGAACACATAACCACACATAATTATGATAAAACAGCCCATTGGATTCAGTTGTATGTCTTTGTTGCTATCATCTTATAATCGCAGTCAGACCCTCATTAGGGAATTAGCTAAATGTTCATTTGGCAGTGACTTCCTGTTTGTTGAGAATAGCAGTAAGACTTTCAGGATGTTGTCATTTCTATCCTTTTGCTGATAGATATACTTGCTGTCCTCATAATTGGTTTATCCCAGTAAATGCTCTCCTCCGAGACCATGCAGTCACGGAAAATATCACCCAATTTCCTTCTAAGATTGTTGTGAGGTTTAATCAAGAAATGTTGGTGAGGTGTGCTGAAGGGAAAGGTACTCTCCAGTGGCAGACAGAAATGATTATTACTGGAATTAGACTTTATAAAAATTTCTAAACATCATCCAAATGAAATGAAGAGATGATAGAAAAATCCAAGGCAAATTATGAAAATGTAAAATTTCACCAAAACTTCCAAATACATTTTGCCTTTAGTTGGACAACAAATGTTTTTTCTTCCTACTAATATTATTTGGCACTGAGAGTTTAATATTTTCAATGAGTATTTAGAACAAAAAGAGAGAACATTAAATTTAAGGACTTAGACTTCATTCATTCTATGCTTCCACACTTCTAAATTGCCTCTAATTTCCTTCTTTACACATGCAGTGTAGGAATGGTTGTTTTTCACAGACCTTGCTTTTCCACTAATTAGTTGCCAGAATTAAGTTTGCAATTACCCAACTGAAATATTTTAGGAAAATGTGTCATGTATCAGAAAAATAATTGAAATGAGTAATTTATATGGAACTTTGACCCTGTCTAGTATATTGTTTTACTCTCAATTCTTATCACAAGTGATATAGAACTGAGTTTAAATGACTTCATTGAAAGTATAGCTTTATTATCAATATGCTTGTATCACTCTTGAAGCCCAAGAACAGAAAGATGATTGAATTTCAGGAACCACAAAGGAGGCACTAGAACACACTTAGGATTTTCTTTCCATATCTTGTCTCCCTTCTCCATTGGTCCAGGTAGATATTCTCTTTCTGCCTATAGAAGGATTTTCCATGCACCACTGTTCCTTGTAGAAGGAAATCTGATTGCCATTAATCTCCAAAAATGAGATCTCATTTCTAGGCTTTTAAAAAAGTTTATCAAGCCTTCTCTGTATGATTTCCAGATATTGTAGGCAGGAACTTATTATTCCAGCTCTGATTGGGAGCCCACACTTAATGGCCAACTGTAATGAGAACATGAGCTCCCATTGTAGCCAGCGTAATACTTCCCAGAATAACCTTGTGGGTGGAATGCACATCCAGGGACATTCTCCAGCAAAAAAAAAAAAAAAAAAAAAGTTTGTTAAGTAATTCCATAAGGATGCAACATGCACTTTTTGTTTTATTTATTATTTGCTTATTTATTTATTTATTTTTGGAAAGGCACAACATCTGCTAGTTCTCTCCCCAATTGCCTGCAACATCTAGGACTGGACTGAGTTGAAGCTGGGATCTAGGAACTCCTTCCAGGTCTCTCAAATGAGTGGCAGGAATCCAAGTATTTAGGCCATCATCTGCCTCCCAGGCATCTTTACAGGAAGCTTATGGGAAGTACAGTTGGGACTTAATCCCAGGCAGCGAGACTTGTGATATCAGTGTCCAAAGCAGCAGTTTAATATCCAGTGCTACAATGCCTACTTCAGCATTTACTTTTTTAAAAATGATTTATATTTATTTATTTTAGACGTACAGCTACAGAGAGAAAGGTCTTCCATCTGCTGGTTCACTCCCCAGCAGGAGCCAGAAGCTTCCTCTGAGTCCCCCACACAGGTGCAGGGGTCCAAGCATTTGGGCCATCTTCACTGCTTTCCCAGGCCTTAGCAGAGAGCTGGATCAGAAGATTAGCAGCCGGAACTAGAACCGGCGCACATATTAGATGCCGGCATCACAGGTGGAGGCTTAGCCTACTACACCATAGTGTTGGCCTCTTCAGAATATACTTTTTGGCCAGTGCCGCAGCTCAGTAGGCTAATCCTCCGCCTGCGGCGCCAGCACCCCAGGTTCCAGTCCTTGTCTGGGCACCAGATTCTGTCCCAGTTGCTCCTCTTCCAGTCCAGCTCTCTGCTGTGCCCTGGAAGTGCAGTGGAGGATGGCCCAAGTCCTTGGGCCATGCACCTGCATGGGAGACCAGGAGAACCACCTGGCTCCTGGCTTTGGATCAGCGCAGTGCGCCAGGGGCAGTGCGCCAGCCGCAGCGCGCCGGCCGCAGCGGCCATTGGAGGGTGAACCAACGGAAAAGGTAGACCTTTCTCTCTGTCTCTCTCTCTCACTGTCCACTCTGCCTGTCAAAACAAAAAACAACAACAACAACAACAAAAAAAAAAACCAATATACTTTTAAAAGCTGTTTTTTCTGGGATTGATATTGTGGCATAGTAGTTTAAGCCACCTCCTTTTACACCAACATCCCATATGGGTACCAATTTGATTCCTGGCTGCTCCACTTCCAATGCAGCTCCCTGCTAATGGCCAGGGAAAGCAGCAGATGTCCCAAGTGCTTGGGCCTCTGCACTGTTGTGGGAGACCCTGATGAAACTCCTGGCTTCTCACTTCAGTCCGGCCAAGCCCTGGCCGTTTCAGCTATTTGGTAGTAAACCAGTGGATGGACAAACTCTCCCTGCCTCTCCCTTTTTTTCTGTAACTCTGCCTTTTAAATAAAATAAATAAATATTTTTCTGGAAAGCTATTTTTTTCTAAAATATTGCACAAGTTGTTTATCTAAATATATACAAGCAAAGCAGATCATATAACTGAGTAGTTTTACATTTAAACTTATAAAAAATAAATTGAGCTAATAATCCCCCCAAACTATAAAGGCTGAAAATTTAGTAAATAATCAACTAGATAAGATGTTATCACCACACAAGAATAATTTGCCTAAAATAAAACATGAATAATGTTCTCTTTACTGCGAGTATATACTGAATGCCAAATGCATGCATGCATGCCCTTATGCAAGGAGCTTAAGATCCAAGGAGGAGCAAGACAGTCTAGTGGAACACCTGACACATTAACAGATAATATATAGTGATGCTGAAAGTGCAATGAAGGCAAAGTCTGCACATTATTATGGGAATACCAAGGAGGGGGAAAAAAAAAAAAAAGCTCTGCTAGAAGTGAGGAGCAGCTCAGTTGCCTTCCCATAAGAGCCAAATCTCAAGCCATATCTGCAAAGAAAATTAATAAGAATTAATAAGATAAAGAAATGGTGCTGGGGGGGCAGGCACTAGGGGCCAGATGGCAAAGGAGCTTAAAAACACAGCTAAGTAGGTTGGGCTTTTCTACAGGCCCCTAAGAAGAGAGCATGGAAATAGTGTGGTCCAATTTGTTCAGAACTAGGTCTGGGTTAAAGCTACCATTAACACAGCCCCAAAGGAGTTGGTTTCCAAGTAGCTTGTCAAGGAATCAAGTATGCTAGGCTCATTTTGTGAAAAAGGTAGTCCAGCATTCTGTAATGTCCTAATTATATCACACTCCTGTCCCACACCCACATGCTTCTGCAGGTGCAAAAAATCTGTGGGTGGCAAAAACAATTGTGTTCAACCAGATAAATTAACAGAATTAACTGTTTGAGTGTGTTTTCCTCCTTGCTCCAAGAGTGCACAACACTTTGCCACATTCCTTTCCCCCTAATAGCTTACCCCCACAGACCTAGACTTTCAATTAGAGCCAGGCTAAATTGCCTGCCTTCTTCTGCCTTTGCTCATCATGAAGTCATTTGAATTTGCTCGTGGGGATTTTCATGCCCAGGACCAACTCTTTCTCCCTATCTGCCAGAATCTGTGGTTCTCATTATTAAAAACTCAGTGTGAGGCCTTTCCTCCTGGGGCTGCTCATTCCATTAGATAGGAGAGGTGTGGGACTCTCCTTCTGTCAGTCCCAACCATCGCTTCCATGGTATTCCTGATATGGGAGTGCACTGTTATGCCTAACATTTCTGTGTGCGCATTCTTCCAAAAATATCCAAGGTGAAAGCTCAAAGTGCTATTATATGTCCCCTTGGAAATGTTTATTAAATTGAATGACACTAACTTTAATCACAAGAACAGCAAATGGTTATGGTCTGCTCTGCTTTCCATTGTGTATGTTTTATGCAAGTTTCAGAAACATTTCACATAACAAAAATAACATTTTTATCATTCTCTTGTAAAATGTGGTTGTGTCTTGAAACAGTATTAAGACAAGAATCCCAGAGAATGCATAGTATTCCAATAATAAAGTATATTGTAGTTCTTTGAAATGTAGTACAACATGAGAAATTGGTCCATGAAATCAAGGCATGATAATTTAATGAAAATCTGTTTTAGAGTTTAAAAATACATATAAGAACTAATTATCTGTTACTTGTCCTTTACAGTTGATTTGTTTGAGGTAGTCATCTGATTTGACAAGGGAAGAAGGAAAATGCATTTTTTTAATTCTGATTTTCTAATTCAGCTCTTCTACACTGTAGGAAGAGTTCCTGTTCCTACATGCTATATTTGTGTTGGGCCTTTTCCAGTATAACATGGAATATCCAGTTTCTAAAAAGTGCAACTATATATCATTTAACTAGAAAATACTTGTTAAATTTTAGATCTAAAAACTACTTGATCTCTCCCTATTCACTGGTTATAAACATGCCATGCAATTTTCTGTTTGTTTCTTTGTGTTGGGAGTTCCCTCAAGGGGAGACTGGGAAGGGAGGAAGAGAGACCAGGCACACTGCACCCACCTAATTTTTTTCTGGTTGCTTTCCCTCCTCTCTCTACTCCTTTCTGCACCCATTTCACCTTCTCCAGTCAACACTGCTCCTCCAAACCCATTCTTTCTTCCATTCTTCCCTTGTTGACTCCACACCTGTTAATATTTACCAATTAATGTTTTATTTCTCAGAACCCATTTGCAGTCTCCTAAGTGCTCCATTTCCATCTTCAGCTTGAGTAGCAGTGAGATGAAGAATCTTTGCGTCCAGAGGGAGGAGCCTCATTTCTGGTGTGCAAGTTATGTGTGAGATTTAGAAACATGTCATGGCACAAAAAGATCATTGCTTTCACTGTCTTGTAAAATGTGATTGCATCTTGAAACAATATTAAAATCAGAACCCTAGGAAACTCATCATTTTAAATATTTACAAGAATAAAATGACAGTCCCTGGAAATTTATCAGTTATGACATTTATGAGCTGGGAAACCTAAGGCAAAGCAGTCATCCTGTCTGGGATCAGTTCTTTTTTTTAGATCAGTGTTCTTACAAATGCAATATTTTTTTCTTTTAACAGACATTTTTAAAAGCAGTTTTAGTTTCACAGCCAAGTGGAGAGGACTGTGCAAAGCTTTTCCATCCACCCTTGCTCCCACATGCACAGCCTCTCTGGTCATCAGTACACCCTCCCATAGTGGTACCTTCCTCATGACTGATGAGCCTGCTTTGATACACAGTTATCACCCACAGTCCTGGGTTTCCATCAGGGCTCGGCTCACTCTTAACATCATATCTTCTATGGTTTTGAAAAACCAATGGCCTTTATCCACAATGTTAGCAACTACAGAATGCTTTCAGTTCCCTAAATGTTGTCTGTTAGAAATATATTTCTTGTTTTCTTTCTTCTTTTAAGCAGAAGTAGCACATTCCTGTTGTTCTTGACTTTTTATTTTTTAACAATCTATTTTTATTTATTTTTTATCTATTTCACAGGCAGAGTTATAGACAGTGAGAGAGAGAGAGAGACAGAGAGAAAGGTCTTCCTTCCGTTGGTTCACTCCCCAAATAGCTGCCACGGCTGGCACTGCGCTGATCCGAAGCCAGGAGCCAGGCACCTCTTCCTGGTCTCCCGTGCAGGTGCAGGGGCCCAAGCACTTACGCCACCCTCCACTGCCCTCCCGGGCCACAGCAGAGAGCTGGACTGGAAGAAGAGCAACCGGGACTAGAACCTGGCACCCATATGGGATGCCAGTGCCGCAGGCGGAGGATTAACCAAGTGAGCCACAGTGCCGGCCCCAACACAATCTACTATTGAATCTGAATATTTTAAGCAGAAAATAAAAGAATGACTCTGGTTAGCAAAGTTCATTGCTTAGAATACTGACTCCTAGGGCTTATCTCGTCATATCACCAAAAACTCTTCTGGCCAGGGGTTCACCACTGTGAACTCTGGAACATAGTTTGAAAACCATTGCTAAAAATTGCCCTTTAGCTGACTTCATTCCTAAGGTATAACTGAGATGGAGCAGGGAAAGTAATTCTTCATTCTAAATGCTCCTTATCCAATATATTCTGATAGTAGCTGGATGGTGGCAGATGCAATGGGTCTGTCTCTTTGGGGTGTCACCAAATAATAAGCCCCAAGTGGGATTAGAGGAAAGCTTTATTCGCAATAACAAGTAGAGGAGACAATGGGAAGGCATAGTTCCCTAAAGAAACTGCTGGTTTACCTTCCTAGCATAGCAAGGATTAGGACAATGTGCAAGATGTGGAAAAGAGGAAGAAGGACCCTTCCGGCTTGTAGTATCCATCTTTATTTCTTGTCTGTTCTACACCGTCACTCCTACTGCTTTTTTGTAGCTTTTCCCTTTCCTGTTTGTGCTAGTCTGGCCCCTCCAAGTACAGCGTTGGAGGTTAACTCTCCTGGAACATCCTCTGAACAACAGTTTCAGATTCTCTACCCCTGTTCCAATGCTCCCCTTTTGCCTAAATCCTACACTCTCAGTTCCTGTGTTAATGGTATGGAAGCCATTGCCAGGCAGGTCAATCCACCTTAAAGTGCATCCAGAAGGTACCTCTTTGTGTGCTGGCTAATTCATCCATCTGTCAACCAATGCAGTGCCACAACTCTCCCCACCTAGGCTCTGCACCTTCACAGATCATCTGTTCTAGTCCAGCTCTTCTTAGTTTCCAACCTGGAGGTTAAAAGTAAAATGTCAATGCTTTCCAAGGTCCAGGTTCTCCCTACATGATACAGACTTTCGAGTACCAGGAAGTTTGTTTTCCCTCATCATGAAGACACCCATACAAGAATGGCAAAAGAAAGTAAATCTCAGAATAAAAAGCTACTTGGAGAAATTCACCACCTGAAAGTCCATGTAGATTTTACTATTCTTGTTTAGTAAATACAATCTGTGATTCATTGTTAAAAGCATTTGCTTATGCCCCATGGCTTTTGGGAAGTTCAAACTCAATGACAGATGCTGAGTACTTATGTATTCCTTTCACAGATTTGCTAAGAAATTCGTCCTTATGATAGCACGCATTTTGATACAGTAATTAGCCACATGAAAACATACACAGAGAATTTGTGAACAGTTAATACGGGCATGCTGAATGGATAATGACAAAGGTTTCATGATAACGTGCGCAGCAGTCTTCATTCTGAGTAAGCTCTCAGCAGTTCATTGTATGTATTGTTTTGGTTTGGCATGGTTGTGGCAGACATGCATAGTTTTAGTGGATTTATAAGCACAATGGGCATTAAAATACGGAAGCACAGATCAAAACTCTAACTTCATGTTCCAGTGAAAATTTTAACAGGACTTTTATCTTGTTCAAAAAACTTCCTTGTCCCCTAAAAGTTTATACTTACATTTAGACTCTTTGGCTTTCAGGCCATCAGTGATTGGGTCACAAAGATTTCCCATTTCTCCTTTACTTGAGTCACAACAATTATCTCTCTATGCTTCCTCACTTCCACAGATCCTACAAGAGTAGCGGTTGCTGCTGTTATATAACTCAGAGTTGAATCTCAGAGTATCTTTTGAAACCTGCTCGTTTTTAAATATCTTATCCTTGTCTCATAGACTATGACAATTATATATTTCTTGTCCGTTCTTTGAAGCATTGTGGGAGGGGTCACTGGGAGACAGAAATACAGTCTTCCTAACCTAGCAGGATAGCTTATTGGAAGGAAATGCAAATAGAAAAGATGGGTGGTCCAAGCAAAGAAGTAGGGAATGTAGTTTTTTTGTTTTTTTTTGTTTTTTTTTGTTTTTTGTTTTTTTGACAGGCAGAGTGGACAGTGAGAGAGAGAGAGAGAGAGACAGAGAGAAAGGTCTTCCTTTGCCGTTGGTTCACCCTCCAATGGCCGCCGCGGCCTTCGCGCTGCGGCCAGCACATCGCGCTGATCCGAAGCCAGGAGCCTGGTACTTATCCTGGTCTCCCATGAGGTGCAGGGCCCAAGGACTTGGGCCACAGCAGAGAGCTGGCCTGGAAGAGGAGCAACCAGGACAGAATCCGGCGCCCCGACCAGGACTAGAACCCAGTGTGCCAGCACCACAAGGTGGAGGATTAGCCTGTGAACCATGGCGCCGGCCAGGGAATGTAGTTTCAATCAGCAGAAGCTACTTTCGGAGAAGTATCCCTGTAGAATACACACTTTTGTTCTGGGGCTAGGATCTCATGGGGTTAACTGCAGATACTTGAACTTTGGGGGCCAGTGTCTAGTAAGAGTTGTGTTCAAGGGAGGTGCCAGTAATGCTGTAACTCTTGTCAGAGTCCTTGTTGTGGAGCTGGTAACTATTGTTATTATTGTGATTGAATTATTGTTTACAGTACACAAAAGCAAAGTGATTCCAGTTTTCACCTGTTAGCCAGTGCCTTTTTGCCAGAGGGAAGTGTGAAAGTTGTAATCCTGGTCACTGTAGAGCTGTTAAACAATGGCTTTTACTTTCTTTGCATCTCTGAGTATTAAGTGTTTTCAATCATTAATAAATTTGTCTGTGAGACCTTAATCACTAAAATAGTCTGTTAAATTATGTTTATAATATATTCTCCTTAGATATAATATTTTCAGGTAGTTCTGCCTGTGAGCCTTTGCATATATGTGGATGTTTTTATCTTCTTTTTTTTTTTCTTCATAGTAATTGATGCTCCTGTGAATTCATATGGTAAGCTTAGATTGTGTGTGATCCGAAACACATATCTTCTGCCTTATAAAAGAAATGATTGATCTTGAATTTGTAGTGTCTCCCCTCATTGAAATGAACAGCAACTGTGATAATTACCGAATGTCTATGTTTATATAAAATTGCCCAAATATAGACATTTGCTACTATCAACATATATGCCGGCTTTTATAAATGCACTTGGCATGTTTAGCAATTATCACTGAAAGTATTTCCATGAACTTGAATGTGCATGTTGGAAATTCTATTTAGCAAAATAAAAGTACCATCTTTGTCATTATTAACGTCTCAGAAACGTGTTTGTAATTCAATGAATTCAAAGTAAAGTTTCTTTTTTTTTGTGCCTAGAATATGTTTTCATTGTATCTTTAATTTTTATCCTATTTAAATTCTGCTCTGGCCTATTTTGAACAGTGAATACATTGGATTGTATTTTGTGGTTTCACCTTTTTGCCTTGGGAGCTCAGAATTCCAAAGGCAATGTGTCACATGGACTAGTAGTTCTTACAATTTAAACTGGGCAAGGTGCTTTGCTTCTTGACTCTCATGACTCTCATGCAAAAGGATGGGACTCAGAAGAGTTCTCCACTCTAAGCGGTCCCTAGTTACAGTAGGCATGATGTTTATTATGACTTTACAATGAGTTGTAGGAATTAATTATTGCTATTTGATTGTCTATCTTGCAAAATATGGACAACTTTATGGTAGACATCACTTATTTTTTTTTCACTATGATAGCTCTCTTGTTTGCCACAAAACCACACCTTAAATATCTACTAGATGAATGAACTTCATAGTCAGGAGCTTTGTTTTGGGCCAAAATGAGCTTTCCAGTATAATGCAATTAGATTGTTCTTCACACAGTGACTGAAGTTTTAAAAGAACTGTGCCGCATGTTTATTTTCTGTTCGCTGCTATCCCGTTTGCCCATACAATGGCCAGGTTTTTTTCTCCTCTTACTGGAGCCGCCCTCTGAGGTCCTCATCATTCATTAATATCTATTGAACATTTGCTAGCGTGTGGTTTTTCCCTGGTCCCTCTATTTAAAATATGCCTCCTGAAACATAAGAGGCTGCCTTTCACATTAAACACAATCAACTAGCAGATGCATAAAAGTTTCAAAAACTGGATTGCCTGGCCCCTAATTAATCAATACCAGCACTACTGCGTGTCTGCTTGGGATGGGCGCCTTTGCAGCCCTGACCGGAAGGCCCAGGAGGAGCGCTGATTGTGAAATGTTCTGACTACAACTTATGCCGCCTAATAGCCATCATGTGAAATTTACGATCCTATAGCACACTGGAGGGAAGCTTCTGCAACCCGCCAGCTCACTTTGTTTGCAGTAGTCAAAGCCCTGGAGGCATCAGCATTTAACTGTGATTTGAAATTGCTGAAGTGGGCCGTTCCACCAGGCTGGGTGGCCGACACAGCAAGTCTAATAACAGAAGGCGTCTGTTTGGGGGGACGTGGCCAGACAAGCTGTATTCAGATTACCTTCAGGGAGAAGGCATTAATGCCTGAAGAAACTGCTTTTCTCTGTCACCCTCACCCTACCCCATTAATTCTCTCTCTTTTTTTTTTGTTTGAGGATGGAGCATAACTGTAACCTGTCCTGACCTTGGGCTCAGTGTTTTTATTCACGGTTTGTTGAACCCTTGGTCAAGTTTCTGTCACTGTTATTAATCAT
This sequence comes from Oryctolagus cuniculus, assembly GCF_051225735.1. Taxonomy (NCBI): domain Eukaryota; kingdom Metazoa; phylum Chordata; class Mammalia; order Lagomorpha; family Leporidae; genus Oryctolagus; species Oryctolagus cuniculus. Next base: position 54,557,931 of record NC_142872.1, read on the forward strand.
TCAGATTCTCATTGTCAGACAGACAATTGGAACCCTTCTGCACAAAAGCTGAGTAAACAGGGTGCAGTTGGGGCGAAAGAGAGGGAGAAAGAAAACAGGATTATGGCAAATAAAATGGATTAATCCTTGACATGATAATTTATCCCAGGACTAGGAGCCCAACAGAAGAGCTGTTGTAGATTATGTGTGTGATTAATCGCTGCTATAGTTTCATCGGTGACAAAATGATTAATAAAGTTTTGGACAAAAACAAATCCTTTTGCATCTGCATCTAAGTGTGTAGAGTGTAGCAAGACCTCTCATCTAGACCTTGGTCCCTGGCAGGACCAGCAAACTTGGAATTCGGATTGTTGGAAACCAAGTTAGGATGAGAGCTCTGTCTTTACAATGGACAGACCTTTGCTTTGTTTGTTCAATTAGAAGGACTTCAGAGCAGGAATCACTGCTGAAAGCTTTCCCAGCACGAGGTTTATTTGTGCTCAGCCTCTGTGAAACACAAATGCTGCTGGACAGGAAATGAAGCCCTACTCTTTTAGTCCCTTTCTGCCCAGGCACAACTGTGAATTTCAATATAGTTAGAACATCAGAGACAAGATGCAAGAAGTATTTAAGAAAGATAGAGCTGTAGTTCTGGTTTTCTAATCATAGTTTGTTTCAGCAGGGTGCATCAACTCCTTAGAACTGAGGACAGCTCAAACTTCTCTGCGTATAGAAATCACTTTGTCGGTGGTGGGGCAGGAATAGGACATTTAGCTTAGTGGTAAAGAAGTACATGTACTACCTCAGAGGGCCTGGGTTTGATTCCTTCCTCTGGCCCCTTATTCCAGCTTCCTGTTGATGTGCACCTGTGAGGCAGCAGGTAATGGATTAACTAATTGCATTCCTGCCACCCACGTGTGAGAAGTACATTGAGTTCCCATCTCCCAATTTCAGTTCAGCCTAGCTTTGACCATGGTGGACATCTGAGGAATGATATAGTAGACAGAATATCTGTATATATCTCTCTCTCCATCTCTCCTTCTCAGTTTTTTTTTTCAGAGATCATGTAGGGCACTTGATAAATCCACATATTCCTGGTCCCTCCCCAGAAATCCAGTGTCAGTAGAGGAGGAGTAAGGAAGGTGAGCACTGTCTGTCTTAGCAAACATCTGTGAGTGAATCCGAGGCAGGCAAATCTGAAAGAAGCTTTACAGAATGCTACCACACAGCAAAGGAATGTTGTGTTCATTTCATTGATGAGGAATCTGAGGGTAGGAAAAATTAAGTAAAGATCATAAAGCTAAAAACTTGGAATTTTATCACTGTTCAACAGTCAAGCAGCACAAACCAGTGCTGTCCAAAAATGTCTGTGTCTGGAAATCATCTTGGGGGACTTCACCAATATGGATGCATGGGCCCAGCTCCTGTTCAATACATTTTACTGACCTAGGGAGTGATTTGAAGTTGGTCATTGTTTTAAAAGTTTTCCCAGGTGATCTCAATGACATAAGTTTCAGAACCGTTGGTATGAATGCACTTACCATGTCATAGGACATGTGATGTGGCTTCTGTTGTAGAAGAACTTTTTATTGTTATATATTTGCTTTCGGTAACATTTAATAAAATCTATAATCCCATACATGTCATTTAAGATGAAACTAATCATATACATTTCCATTTTCTTATATCATTATTATATTGTTGGAGAATCAGAGAGTGAGAGTGAAACACACACACACATGCATGTGCGTGTACACACACACACACAAAAGAATTCCCCTATGCAAGTTCACTCCCCAAGTGTATGTGATATCCAGGGGGCAGGCAGAAACTGAAGCCACGGATCAGGACTGCAAGCCATGTCTCCTACTCGGGTAGAAGGAATGCAAGTGTGAGCCATCATTGTTGCATGCCAAGGTCTGCATTAGTGGGAATCTCAGTCAGGAGTCAGAGCCAGGAAATGAAACGAGGCATCTTATGTGGGGCATGGGCATATATTTTTAAAGATTTATTATTATTATTTATTTATTTGAAAGAGAGAGATACAGAGGGATCTTCCATTAGCTAGTTCACTCCCCAAATGGCTGCATTGACCAGGTCTAGGCCAGACTGAAGCCAGGAGTCAGGAGGCAGGGACTTCTGGGTTTCCACATGGCTGCAGGGGCGCCAGGACTTGGGTCTTCTTCTACTGCTTTCCCAGTCACATTAGCAGGGAGCTGGATTGGAAGTGGAACAGCCACGACTCAAATCAGCACCAATATAGGATACTGGCACCGCAGGCCATGGCTTAACTCTTAGAGCCACAGTGCCAACCCCAGACATGGGCATACTAACTGGTAGTCTAGACACCATGCATTTTCTTTTTTTTAAGATTTATTTTATTTATTTGAAAGAGTTACAGAGAGAGGTAGAGATAGAGAAAGGTCTTCCATCCACTGGTTTACTCCCCAGATGGCCGCAACAGCTGGAGCTGCTTTGATCCGAAGCCAGGAGCCAGAAACCAGGAGTTTCCTCCGGGTCTCCCACGCTGGTGAAGGGGCCCAAGGATTTGGGCCATCTTCTACTGCTTTCCCAAGCCATAGCAGAGAGCTGGATTGGAAGAGGAGCAGCCAGGACTAGAACCGGCACCTATATGGGATGCCAGCACTTCAGGCTAGGGCTTTCACCCACTGCACCACAGCACCAGCACCACCCCCCCATGCATTTTCTTAAAAAGTCAATTCATTAAAAAATTTCCATGTGATTAATAGTAAATGTGGAAGTGGCTCTTTTGAATATGGTCAAGATACTGATTATGGTGCTTGAATCTTGTGTTACGAATGCCCGACTTCAAATCCTGGTTTTGCTTCTGATTCCAGCTTCTTGCTGAGATGCACCCTGGGAAGCAGCAGAGGATGTCTCACATACTTGGGTCTACCCAACTGGGAAACTTGGATACAGTGTTGACTCTGGATTCAGCCTACCTGAATCCCACCAGTTGCAGGCATTTGGGGAGGGAATGGTTGGATAGAAGATCTCTTCATGTCTGTCTCTGTGTGTCTCTCCACCTTTCAAAGATAAGCAAAATAAATAAAAATTTTAAAAAATTAATTAGATTTTTCTAAAAAGTAAGTGAAACTTAAATAACTGAAAATGAGAAATCTGTGTTGAATTATTTTATCTCTAGAGGATGCTTATTTTAAAGAGGAATGAGGGTTGTTGAGACAATATGTGTTTTCTCAGTTTTTGGGTCACTATATTATCACACTGATATGTCAGCATTGTATTGTCTGCTACACAGAGTCGTGATATTTCAGGAAGACAAAAGCATGATATATGTGCAACAACAGAGGTTGACAAAGACATGAATTTCAAGGAGTGACTTGAAAGAGTTGTATCTTTTTGAAGAAGTGGGGTTAGCCGATCCCGGGTTTATTTAAAAGACACAGGAGAGAAAGATACAAAGGAGGAAGATATTGCTCTAAATATCTCAGTACTTCAGGAACAGAACTGAGACAATATTATTGCAAATAATTCTAGAAAGAATCTGGACTTGAAATACAGGATGCTTGCAAAGAAAATCTTGAACTAATGGATAAGGAATTATCTAGCCAGATAACAGTGGAAGATTACAACCACCACCACAGTCATGCAATAGCAATAGTAATATGGAGTACACTGATGAGGAACTAGTATCTGAGAAAGATCAGTGGCACACAATATGGTATCCCAAACTAAATTCCAAAAAATTAGTATTTAATGTGAGATAGAGATAAGGGAACAAAGAAAACTGTAACACATGGCATTGGGATAATTAGTTCATAACTGCAAAAGATTCATCATTTTTATCTCAACCCTTTGATTTACAGTCAAATAATTTCTAGATACATACATGTTAAAAAATGAAAGAATTTTTAAAATATAGTCAAATGAAAATATATAGCATTGAAATGGAGACAGCTTTGCTTCTTTAAAATAAAAAAATAAAACTTAAAAACAATACATTGAAAGATATACTCATATAATAATTCGATTCTTATATGAAAAAATGAATGCAAAATAAGAAAGGACAAAATATTTGCAGTTTGTATTAAAACATGTTACTTTCCTTGGGATGTAAATAAGACTTACACATCAGTAAACAAAAGATACTTGACACTACAGAAATGGACAATATATGTGAGTCTTCAACTCTCACAGAAAAAATATACATAAATATTTCTTATACATGGAAAATGTGAGTTATGAAATGTTAATTGCAGTAACAATGAAATAAGTTTTATCAACTTGGCAACAAATAAATTAGAATATAACTAAATTATTAATAGATATAACCATTTTGAAGGGTTACTTGACCATACATACAAAAAGCATAATTTTGTAAATCCTTAACAGTTCCACTTTTAAGAATTAAAGAAAAAATATAATGACATGAGCAAAAATGTAGCTATGTTATTGTTTAATTGTACACTGTTTAAAAACTGGAAATCACATCTGGCACCATGGCTCACTTGGCTAATCCTCCGCCTGTGGCGCTGGCACCCCAGGTTCTAGTCCCAGTTGGGGTGCTGGATTCTGTCCTGGTTGCTCCTCTTCCAGCCCAGCTCTCTGCTGTGGCCCGGGAGTGCAGTGGAGGATGGCCCAGGTCCTTGGGCCCTACACCCGCATGGGAGACCAGGAGGAAGCACCTGGCTCCTGGCTTTGGATCGCCGCAGCACTGGCTGTAGCCGCCATTTGGGGGGTGAACCAACGGCAAAAGGAAGACCTTTGTCTCTGTCTCTCTCTCTCACTAACTCTGCCTGTCAAAAAAAAAAAAAAAAATTGGAAATCACAAGTATTTAATTTGTCTACAAATAGTAGCGTGCCTTAAGAATTTTTCCACCTAAAATATGGACTAGAAGGTGTAAGTAAAATTGATAGGCTAAAAAATAGAACTGTGGGGGACTCAATGTAACAAGAATGCAAAAATATTGATATGTTAAACTTGAACCTTGAGTACAGTTGGGCTCATGATATTATTTTCTCTTTTTTTAATTTTTAACATTTTTCCTAGCAAAAATTTGCTTTTTCAATGACTATAGCAGGATAATGTGTAATGACGTAGAACTTCACAATAAAATTGGCTCAAAAAACAGGCTAAGAAATGTATGTGTGATATGAAAATTTGAGGTGAACAGTAACATACATTGGTGGCCTCAGTGGGAGAAAAGTAGATGGGATAGCAGGAGGTGCAACATTTATTGTTTTTTATTAACATTTTATTAACATTTATTGGGGATATATTTTTCTTTTTAATAATCCATATTTTCATCAGTAAGCATGAATGGCATTTTTAATAAGAAAAAATTATAAGATAATGCTTTCTATTAGTTTTTCATCTTGATGTTTAAAGATAAATTCTCTTCAAGGAATCAGTTATTTATCTGATATTTCTTGAGCACCTGCCTGTGTTACACTTTGTGATTGAAACTGTACCAAAAGAAATTATTTTGACGCTGTCCCTTGTCCTCATCAGACTTAGAGGGAAACCACTTTTACAAATAGATGATTAAGAGCATCATGGTAAACGTTAGTGAGCTAGAATCGATAGAGAAGTTTGGAAACTCATGGAGGAAGAAAACATTATTTTGTCTTCAGATAAGATTTTATAAAAAGCAAACAGGAACTTAAAGTTTTCAACTACTACTAGTGAACTGAAAAGTTTGTTTTCATGAATGGGTTTCAGTTGCCATTTTTGAGGCTCCTCTTTGTAAACTGACACTTCTCTGCTAGAACCATTCTAACTCTGGACAACTTAATTTCTTTGGCAGTCTCTCCTGAAACCTGTGTATTTTCTGGCAAGCTTAGAGACCAGCCAGAAGTCTTGGTCAAGTGGGGTTATTTCCAGTTAAATGGGGATTGACTTTGTCCCTGGTTGAGCCCTCGCATACTAGAGTATGTGTGATGACTGTATATATTTATTATTTTTTATATTTTATATTTATTATTATTAATATCCTTGTATTTATTTTTTGAAGGAAACAAGATATTTTTAATATACCTTACCTGTGTAGAGAGTGTTGACTCAGAACTTAGAGTTCCACTGTCCAATAGTCATTAGCCAGATCTGGCATAGGGCACTTGAAATGAGTCCAAATTATTTTGGACTAGAAGGGTAAAGTATAAACCTAGATAAAAGTTTTATATTGAGTACAGACTTAAAATAGTATCTTGGCGGTGGACACTTGCATAGCTGCAAAGATCCCACTTGCAGTGTTTGCATCCTGTACTGAAGCGAGGTTTGAATCCTGGCTCTACTTCAGATTCCAGCTTTTTGCTTAGCACAATCCGAGAGGCAGCAAATGATAACTGAAATAATTGAGTGCCTATCACTCCAAGGGGAGACCCTAATGGAGTTACTGGATCTTGCGTTTGGTCTGGTTCAGCAACAGCTGTTGGAGTGAACCAGCAAGTGGGAGATTGCTGTCTGTCTCTCTACAGCACCCTCCTGCTCTCTTTCTCTCTGCCTTTCAAATAAATATAATAAACATTTTTAAAAAGACATTATCATACCTGGTTATCCATAAACACATAAAAAACCACAAGCACAGTCACAGGCGATCATTAGATATTCACTAATTAAAGCACCAGAGTTAAAGCAGGAAACTAAGAAATAAATAATTCACTGGACAACTTGTGATACTTAAGTTGAAAATAAATCACAGCTAGCCCACAATTATAAGGTTCCTTTCTTGATCCATATGAAAATTCTCATATGTATAAAAAACTTCGAAGTTTTCAAATCTTTCTGTGAAGTACAAGTTTGAGAGGGTGCCTCAAAAGTTCATCGCAAATGTGTGTGAGCCTTTATCTACATTTCCCGTAAATTTTTGGAGGTATGTTACTACAGAACACCAAGCTGGACTGAGACGTTTCTCTCTTTCTCCAGAGAAACATTTGTATACTGATAAAAAGAGGTCATATTTAAATTCTAATATTAAATACTCCAACAGTAATACTTAAATCATATATCATTTTCCTCATTTTAAATGCTAGCTCTGTTGGAAATGGCTTTGAGTCACAGTGGTGCTTGATGTCCAGTTTCAATGTAATTCAGAAACATTTAGGTTATATCTCCAAAGGCAAAGAGCTAAAAATAATCTATCCAATATGGATATTTTAGTCCAAAGGAAACTACTTCCCACACCGAGTGGATGAACTCTTTAATCCTGGAACTCCCATGTCTCCACCTGCATCATCTCAATTAACTCTGTAATTGCTCTCCTCACTCACCTTTGCTAACATAACCTTAGTATCCACTTAGATGCCTGTAATACTCTCTAAATTATTTTTAATGTCAGTAAATCCAACTTACATTCTTTCAATGTGTGGTTTTGGGAAAATATGTAGGGATTTCAAAAAGTTCATGGAAAAATAAAATTAAAAGGTAAGTTTATTTGCTTCAATTTTTCTTTAAATCCACACATAGATTTTTCAAAAGATTTATTCCCCATGGTCTTTTTGAAGACCTCTCATATTTACTTCATCAAATGCCTTTTGATTGGAAAAAAAAAAAAAGAGTGTCCAAATTTCTAAAATATTTAGGCCTCCCAGTTGTGCCCATTGGAAAGAGTTCAATGAACAGGTTAAATATTTATATTAAGCATTTTTAAAAACAGTCATCAAGCATAATTTAAACTGTTCTAGCCCTGAGAAACCAATCCTCAAATGTTTATCAAGATGGTCTTGCTCAGAAAGGTTCAATTAGATTAAGAAAGAACACAAACAAATATGGGTACTTAATTTATTAATAGCTTGATTGTTACTGGGATTTTGAAAGTGCAGGCTCTGTGGCAGGGAGACATGCACACACAGTTCTAATTAACACCAATCACAAACGCTAATGGTAGAACCTACTGCTTAAGTAAATGAACATCCTTACCCCTGCTGCTTTGAAGAGCCTGATAGGCATTCACTTTATTGACAAAGTAAGCTAATTTACAGAGTGATTGTCCAAGAGGGAACTGCTGTTTATTTGCAGAGTTTTTCCCATTGAACTCACAGGGCAAACATTGCACTTAAATTGTTAAATTGTTAATTAAAATATCAACAGATAAAAATGTAAACATTGTTTTTTCTTCGGAGAAGAGGACATATCTTCATTCAGAATCAAATCCAGATGCCCAGTTGACCACTGATTTTTGAGAAATGAGGGTAGGTTTACTGAAAAGGTTAGGTGGCTGAGCTTGGTTTGTATCCAAAGAAGAAAACTTAGCAAAATAAAAACCTCGAACACTGCCTTAGCTCGTCCACACAGAGCAGCCAGAAACCGAAGGAGGTCTACACTTTCTTTATGCCTTCAGTGAGAGCCATCTGTGGTTACCAGATGTGGGCATCCTAAACTCACAGAGCTTAGGGCACAGTGAAATCAAGCGGAATATTTCTTAAGACACCATTACGAAGATTAGATGTCTAGTGTCCACAATGAAAAATAGGACTTAAAGATCAAAGAAGAAAGGCATGTGCTGAAAATAAAATAGTCACTACTGGAAATCAAAGTTAAACTGTTATGAAATAGCAAAAGTTAATAGATCCGTGCACTGTCAGTTGGATTTATTTAGGCTGATATACTTCTAAGGTATTATTTCTACCTGGTCTCTTTAGGCAGCATACTGAAGAGAGCACTTTCCTTGTTTCTTAGAATGAGGAGCATGTCTCCCTACTATTCTGAGTCATGGTTTGGGTTAGTTATAAAAATGTATGACACCTCATGGCAGGGGAAGTATGACCTTTAGAACAAAACATTGTTATCTGGATTGGTACTGGCAGTCTGTCCACCAGTTAGCTTGAAGAAAGGGTTCCATAGCTGAGGGAAGGCAAGGACTAGGGTCATACAGGGATACGGTTTGGGTGTTGAAGGAAATAGGAGGAGTAGATCTTAGACTATAAGACCTCATATTTCTCTTTAGCAATATAATTCACACTCCAATCTTTAACTATTTCAAATGATGGAGCATTCTTTTTTTTTTTTTTTTTTTTTTTTTGACAGGCAGAGTGGACAGTGAGAGAGAGAGACAGAGACAAAGGTCTTCCTTTGCCGTTGGTTCACCCTCCAATGGCCACCGCAGCCGGCGCGCTGATCCGATGGCAGGAGCCAGGTGCTTCTCCTGGTCTCCCATGGGGTGCAGGGCCCAAGGACTTGGGCCATCCTCCACTGCCTTCCCGGGCCACAGCAGAGAGCTGGCCTGGAAGAGGGGCAACTGAGACAGAATCCAGCGCCCCGACCGGGACTAGAACCCCGTGTACCGGCGCTGCAAGGCGGAGGATTAGCCTAGTGAGCCGCGGCACCGGCTGTGAATTCTTTAAAGGTGTTTGTGCACAGTGTATGCAAGGCAGAGAGAGGGGGAGAAAGAAATTGAGAATTTGAACTGATGTTTCCTTGTTTGTGTGCATGTTCCTTATCACATGGGGATTATAAAAGCCAAAGTAATACACCAAATGATGGAATGTTTTGTCTGGCCCATTTCCCCACAATACTTAAGAAAGTACTAAAACAAGTATTTAACCAACCAAACCAAACAAACAAAATAACTTACCAGGTACTTTCCTGTGGACTTGGGATGGGCCATGTGCTACAGTTTTCTCATCTGGAAATGCCATCCTCACTAAATAGGTTTTGAAGAGGAAGTAAAATATTTCAGAATTTCAGCATTTGGAAGTATCTTGGTGTTTATACAGCAGAAGTCTCTAATCCAATAGAACTACAATGTGTAGTCACAAAGGGGAGACACTCATGAAATGTTGAGTTTTCTAGTAAAAAATGGGGGTGGAAGGCTGCAGTTTGGCTTAGTGGTTAAGCCACTGTCTGAGATGGCTGTATCCAATATTTGAGTGCCTACTTTCCAGTACTAGCTCCACTTTGGGTTGTAGCTTCCTGTTCACGTGCACCCTGGCAGTAAACAGGTAACACCTCATGTACTTGGGTCTCTGCTACCCATGTGGCAGACTGGGATTGAGTTCTTAACTCCTGGCTTTGGCATGGCCCAGCTTTGGCTGTTGTGGCCTTTTGAGGAATGAGCTGGCAAATGGGAGAGCTCTCCGTCTCTCTCTTTATTTCAAATAAATAAATAAATAATAATTTTAAAATGGAGAAATTTATTCCAATAGAATGTTTTATTTAGCCCAAACTGTTTTTTTTTTTTTTAAGAAAAAGATTTATTTATTTGTTTGAAAGAGTTTGCAGAGATGGGGACAGAGGGAGTTCTTCTATCTGTTGGTTCACTCCCAAAATGGCCACAATTGCAAGGGCTAAGCCAAGCTGAAGCCGGGAGCCAAGAGCTTCATACAGGTCTCCCATATGTGTGGCCAGGTCCTAGGCACTTCAGCCATATTCCAGTCATGTTAGCAGGGTGCTAGATAAGAAGTAGAGCAGTGACCATTTGGGATGTCAGTGTCACAGGTGGCCAACTTTGCTCACTGTGCTACAATGCCAGCCCCAGGCCAAAATGCCTTATTATCATTATTTTTAATTTTTAACTTTATTTTTCATTTGGCTTGAAAATCAGAAAGAAACAGACAAGAAAAGACATCCCATATTTAAGTATGGTTCTTTTAATGACCAGAAAAGCTGGAAGGAATTTCACAGAAACACACAGAAACAGTTACATTTCAGTATCTGACCATCTTAAGAATATTTTTTGCATGTGTCTTTAGACTATAGAATTTGTCATGTTAGTGGGTCTTAGCCTCATTAGCTCCTAATTCTTACGTACATCTAAAATCATGCTTTTATGGTGATAGCATCCCTGTACAGTAACCATCTGACATGCTAGGAAAGATGATGATGATAGATGGAAGAACAATTATAACATGAAGACACTTTCATCTACATGCCAGGGAGTCTAGAAACACCCAACATGCATGGAAATCAATTCTATTTCTAAACCTTTGGCTCTGGCTATATGGAGGATGGAATTTTATGCAAATTAACTCTGTATTTCTGATATGTGGCAGTTGTTTATTTTAGCATTTTTAGTTTTTCATTTAATCCTATTGAAGTCTGGGCTTATAGACACTTGGAGAAAAAAAAAGCGTGTTGCTTATCCCACACTAGATTTTCTCCTTTGAAAATAATACTTTATAGCAAACGAAGAATTTCTCATACAGACACAATGCAAACTCTTCTTTTTAACTGCTATAGAGAAGTGAGGACATTCAGTGAATTAAATTCCTAATGAAAATGTTTTGTGTTCTAAGGAGACAACCAGAATATTTTTGTCTCAGCTAGATGCTTAGAATTTGCAGACTGTGTGTTTGTACTCTTTTTTTAAGATGTTTAAGGCAGTGTTTTAAAAGAGAAATGGCTAATTATTTTCATATTTATAATTTTGTATCAGCAATTCTCATTACCCAAGAATATTCCAGCAACCCATGTCTATATCTAAATATGCAGCAATTATTACTTTCATCAGTAATTGTTAAATTTCCTCATATGGTTTATTTGTCACTCTTTTGAAAATAAGATTCATATAGTGAAGCTTTATAGCTTAGACTTTTAGGAGCAGATCTTTTTTGCACTTAATAATGATGCTTCAAATATTAAAAGAAAAAATGTATGTATTATGTCTAAAGTAGAAAAAAATGGGGCTAGTAAACGAACTATTATTGGTTGTTCATTTTAAATGCCCGATTCTAAATAGGATTATAGGTCATGCTTTTCACTAACAAGAAGCATTAATATACTGCATGCATTTTTAGGTGTTTTTTAAAGATTAGGTCAACATTCTCAAACATTATGCTTTCCTTTTCTTTAAAAGACCATTTTTCAAACCGTGAGCACTTTTTGAGTGGTGTATAGCTGATGATGTACAAGAAGAGAGACAATAAATTTAAAGACTTCTTGGAGAGATGGAGGCAAGGATGGGGGAGGCAGGGAAATAGAGATACTTATGTCCACTGAGAATAAGTGTACTGCTATATAATATCAGAGATTTGCAGGTTTTTCCTGGCCTGAGGCATGGAAAAGATAAAGCATTGATTTGGTTTTAAAGGATTTTGTAAGCAAATGTATACAAAGTGTTTATAAAGGCCCTTGGAGTATGTTGGGAAAAAATACTGAAAAGATGTTGCTGAATTTATAAACACAGCTGTTAATAGTAGCCAAGATCACAAGTTTTCCTATTTATTGTGTAATGATTAATTCCCTTTTATCTTGAAAAAGTATGCAAGTTGAGTCCAGTGGCAGTGCATAGATCTAAAGGGTTGCTAATATTTGGAAATATTAGCACAGTAAAGCTGCATCTGTCTCATGTGAACTTGGGAGTTATGAAGAATCTAACCTCATTTTTTAAAATATTTATTTGAAAGGCAGAAAGAGAAAGACAGAGGGCCACACACACACACACACACACTGTAAGTTCTTCCATCCATGGCTTCCCCTAGAAGTGGCTGCAATAGCAAGATGTGGGCCAAGCCAAAGCCCAGAGCCAGGAACTACATCCTGATCTCCTACATGAGCAGCAGTAATCCACCTACTTGGACCATCTTCTGCTGCCTTCCTATGTGTATTAGCAGGAAGCTGGATCAAAAGTGAAACAGCTGGAACTCAAACCATTGCTGTAAATAGGGTGGTGGTGTCACATGCAGTGGCTTAACTTGCTACACCGTAATTGCTAGCCCCTCATCTCATTTTTAACAGTGGTATGCAAGTATTTCTTTTTTGTTTCTTCCGTTTTTTTTTCTTTTACTCACCATTTATTTCATTTACTTCAAGGCAAAGAAAAAGAGATCTCTTATCCGCTGGTTCATTCTCCAAGTACCTGCAGCAGCTGTGTCTGGACCAGGCCCAAACTGGGAACCTTGAACTCAATCCCATTTGGGTTGGCAGGGACCCAACTACTTGAGTGGTCACCTTCTGTTTCCTAGGTTCTGCATTAGCAGGAAGCTGCAATCATGAGTCCAGCCAGAGTTTGGACACAGGCAGTCTGTTAAGGAATACTGGCATCCCAAACTGTGTCTTAACTGTAATACCTAATGCCTGCCCAAGTATTCATTTTCTTAATTTTCAACAATCCATTCAATTGAGCAGAACTGCTATTGCCTTTCTCAGATTTTTTCCAAAACACACTATTGTGGAGCTTGATGACTGAACTTATTATTGCCAGTACTTGAGATTGTTGGCCTCAGATATCTTTCTATGCTCAATAGCACAGCTCAGTCTGTGCATCAGGCAGGTGAGAATCCCCATGGAGTCAGACTGGAGTTGCCATGAGGGCGTTTGGTTAATCTGCTTCCATCCCTGTCCTGTCCTGTCTTACTTTCCTGCTTCTTCACGAACATTTGCTCAGATCATGCATAAAACTGCATAAAACTGATTCTTGTTTTAGAATCTGCTTCTAGAAAAACCTAACATAACCTTTTTTATAATTTTTATATATTTGTATTCCTATATATTCAACAACTGTATATAGTGTTTTCTGGTACACATTTCCCATGAACTTTTTGAAGATTTCTCATATGCATGGATCTCAAAATTGTTTGCATCAAAATAAGCTTAGGTTTTAATGCATTTTCATCATTTTTAAATATTCTTGTATTTAATAAGAACAAGTAAAATTTTGTCTAAAAATATTGTTATTTCTTAAAAGAATATTACAGGAATGTATGATGTTTAGTTAAGCATAATACTTTATACAAATTAGACAAAATTAGAACTGATGAAAAATTGACTCAATAGAAATATTTTTGAAATATGTTAGGATGAAATATGTTAAGATGTTTTTATATATGTGATATATAAAAAGTTTTGAAAATACAGTGGAGGATTAGGTGAATGGTTAAGTGAGTTGAAAGTATGACATTACAGGGCCAGCATAGTGATATAGTGAGTAAAACCACCACCTGCAACAATGGCATCCCATATGGATGCTGGTTTGAGACCTGGCTGCTCCACTTCTGATCCAGCCCCTTGCTAATGGCCATGAGAAAAGCAATGGAACATGCCCAAGTGTCTTGGACCCTGCTATGAATGTGGGAGATCCAGATGAAGCTCCCAGCTCCTGGCTTCTACCTGACCCAACTCTGGCTATTGTGGCCACTGGGTTGTGAACCAATGGATGGAAGATCTCTTTTCCTCCGTCTCTCTCTCTCTCTCTCTCTCTCTCTCTCTTTTTGTGTAACTCTTTCAAATAAATAAATCTTTTTTTAATTAAAGTATGTTATTGCAAAACTTAAAATAATAAAAGAGGGAGGGAGGGTGGAGTTCGAAGTATCATTAAGTTCTTAAAACTGTATATATGAAATACATGAAATTTGTTGCCTTTATGTAAAAAGTAAATAAAAAAGAAACTAATTATCATCTAGAATAATATCTTTAAAATGAGATACTCAATTTAATAGTATAAGTCATGAAAACTTTTTACTTTTTTAATTAATTTATTTATATAAGGTGAACACATTTCATGTATTTTGCATATATGGGTTTAGGAACATAGTGATACTTCCCACCCTACCTCCCTGACTTTGATTTAAGATAATATTCTATGCTAACCTTGTTAAGGGCAATAACATGATTGATTAAAAAAAATCTATAGAAGCCAAAACGTTGCCTGAAAATCCAGAATTATTTTTTGTGTTTGTGGTTGATACAGTTTTGCAGTAGTAACTAGGGAAAGTAGTCTTCATTGTAACTAGTCTGTGAAATACTTCAAACAATTAACGCAGCTCTCCCTGCATCTGTTATAAGATAGACTATCTAAATTAAAAAGGATAGAATGATCCAACATGGGAAGCCAGATACACAGCAGACTCATAGAATGACAGATACCCTAAACAGCACTCTGGACTCAGAATCAGCCCTTAAGGCATTTGGCTCTGGCTAAAAAGTCCATGAGAGTTTCTCAGGCATGGAAAGCCAAGACACTGTGGCAAAAAATGACCTAAATGAAAGATTTCTGTAAGTGAGATCCCAGTGGAAGGAAGGGGCCATCAGAGAAGGAAGTAGCTTTCTCTGAAAGGAGGAGAGAACTTCCACTTTGATTACGGCCTTGTCTAAATAAGATCAAAGTTGGCAAACTCAAGAGGCTTCCATAGCCTTGGCAGCTCAGCAAGAGCCTCGGGTGATTACTGGCGTCATAAATGAGAGTGTCAGTTGTTAAATCAACAACAGGAGTCACTCTGCACTTACTCCCCATGTAGGATCTCTGTCCTTAATGTATTGTACTATGTGAATTAATGGTAAAACTAGTCTTTAAACAGTACTTTGTGTGTCTGTGTGGATGCAAACTGTTGAAATATTTACTTAGTATATACTAAGTTGATCTTCTATATATAAAGCTAATTAAAAATGAATCTTAATGAAGAATGGGATGGGAGAGGGAGTGAGAAATGGGATGGTTTGCAGGTAGGAGGGTGGTTATGGGGGGAAGAACCACTGTAATCCAAAAATTATACTTTTGAAATTCATATTTATTTAATAAAAGTTTTCTAAAAAAAGATAGACTTTTTGAGATACATAACAAATTTAACAGTAGTAAAATTCTTTAATAATTAATGAAACAATGATTAATTCTGTTACAGCAGTAAGAATGGATTTAGACAAGGTATGAAATGCATTCAGAGAGTTAAATGTGGCACCATACTATCCTTACATAGAAATTGTGTAAGAATCTTTTGTGGAAACAGGGATTATTTGGCATTTAAGACTTTCCACACTCTTTGTCATAATTGTGAATAATGCTAGTTGAAGCATTATGAGAAAGTCCAAATAGATCTAAATTTGGTTCTTTGACTTTTTAAGCCCATTTTTATTATTTTAATTTCAAAAGATATTTTTGTAAATCGGAAGCTGAAATATGCAATGTAAGTCATTTCAATAAAATATAAGAACATAATGAGAACATAAAAATTGTTGAGTCACGTTGAAGAATAGTCACATAAAATAATACCAAATCTCACAGAAATGATTTCCTTGCTGTTGTAGATCAGTGTATAATCTCCATTGAAGGAAATTTTGGAAAAGTTGAGTAATACATATGGTTGTCTGTTTTCCATGTAATAACTCAGTGCAAGAGAATTTTAAAGAGAATCTAAGAAATATTGGATGGCTCCAGGGCAGGGATCAGAAACCTATGGCTGGGAGCCAGTGCTGTGGCGCAGCGGGTTAACACCCTGGCCTGAAGCACCAGCATCCCATATGGGCGCCAGTTGGAGACCCAGCCGCTGCACTTCTGATCCAGCTCTCTGCTATGGCCTGGGAAAGCAGTAGAAGATGGCCCATTGTGGCCATCTAGGGAGTGAACCAGTGGATAGAAAAACCTCTCTCTCTGCCTCTCCTCTCTCTGTGTAACTCTGATTTTCAAATAAATTAAATCTTTTAAAAAAAAAAAGAAAAGAAAAAGAAACCTATGGCTCTTGGGCTAAAGCCAGCTTGCTGCCTGTTTTTGTAAATAAAGTTTTATTACATCATACTTGTGCCCAAACATTTGGGTACTGCCTACACTGCTTTTGTTCTTCTATGATAGAGTTAAGTAGTTGCTGTAGAAACCAACTTTTCTGCAAAGCCTAAATATTTAGTCTTTTACCTAAAAAATGCCAAAAGTACCTAGAGACACATGAAAAGATAGTAAAAATTGTCTGTCAGAAAGTACTTCATGAAGTTTATAGACGAATGAAATCATAATATAGTTTGTTGTAGTGAAAACACGTTTTAAACTCCATGCATAGCTTTTTCATAGTACATATATTGCAGTAACTTTTTGAAGATTCTTTGTATGCATGGATTTCAAATATTTTTATACTAAAATAAATTTACTTTTTAATTTTATTTCAGTGACCCATTTTAAGTATTCTAACATAAGCCATAATAATTTGCACAATAAAATAAAATTTGCCTGAGTTGGCACTGCTGTCAATAGGATGTAAATTATTTAAAGGACTCTGGACTGTCACAGTATAGAGAATTTGTTAAGTGAAGGCATGAACAAATATAATAATCCATGTCATTGTGTTTTAATCATTTTTATGCATGTTTATCAAAATAGACATATCAGTTAATACATGATAGATGGTTACTAGTTTTTATTTACCTTTACCTTTTGTTTAAAATAATTTTATATAATTAATTTACATTTATCTTTGTCCTCATTACTTCGCCAAACATTGCTGATCCATCATCAACAAAACCCATTAGGCCAGCGCCGTGGCTCACTAGGCTAATCCTCCACCTGCGGTGCCGGCACTCCGGGTTCTAGTCCCGGTTGGGGTGCCAGATTCTGTTCTGGTTGCTCCTCTTCCAGTCCAGCTCTCTGCTGTGGCCAGGGAGTGCAGTGGAGGATGGCCCAAGTGCACCCGCATGGGAGACCAGGAGGAACCACCTGGCTCCTGGCTTTGGATCGGTGCAGCACCGCAGCCATAGTGGCCACTTGTGGGGTGAACCAACGGAAAAAGAAAGACCTTTCTTTCTCTCTCTCTCACTGTCTAACTCTTCCTGTCAAAAAAAAAAAAAAATTAACAGACTTTCATAATAAAATTCATCCTCACAACAAAATCTAACCTTCATTTTATAATGATGAAAAGTATTGTCATAATAAAATTAAATACTGCTTGTTATTTTGTCCATTTCAGTCACAAAACCATAGCTTTTTTTTTTTTTAATTTTTTGTTGTGGAGTTCAATTTGTCAAGGCAGTGGGTAGCTTATTTTGCAGTTTCGTTTGCTTGATGTGTAACTTAAAAATTTTGATAGATGATATGCAGCCTCCATTTATACTCTTTGCAAGAGGCCTGCAAATATTGGGAATGGATGTGTTCATCTGACTCCAAGACTTTCTCAGTAAAGCCTGTCACTGCTACTCTTTCAAATACATACTTGTAAATATATGCATGCATGTTCAGCCATGTAGAGTTCCATTTGCTCTTCTAGGTTGCCATAAATGTAATCTAAAAGGGATTATAATCTCCATCCAACCTTTTTCCTTACCAAGGATGCCAGAGCCTCAGACAATAATGCCACCAATGCTTTTGTTCAGTTTCCTAATCTATGTTACTTGTACCTTGCAGGTCAGTTAAATTCTCTCTTTTGACTTTGATTATGTTGTATCGGTATCTATGTTGTAAAATAAGTCTGCATATCTTCTTTCTCATAACTGTATTTTTTTATGAATTGTGTAGTTTTGAGGGGTGCTGAGTGTTATTGAGACTGTGTAAGTCTGGCATGGATGTCATGAGAGGATTGAGTCCGTTTGTACCATTATTGGAGTTTTCAGAGTTACGGGTGTCAGAGACAGTTGAACAGATGAGAGGAAACCTGAGCCAGGAGTCCTGATGCCTGGAGATACAGGAGGGAAACACACACTGGCGCTACTTCTGGTGTCTCCTAGATAGTGGGGAAGAGGAGGTTAAGATTACCTAATATCTGTGGGAGATCATTTTATCTTGTAAAGTTTGAGGCATAAAACTTTCTTCCTTTTCTACCACTTAGTTTTAAGCAAAAATTGTAGACTTTCCTTACACTTTTGGTATGAGAGACCTTTTCTGGCAAGTAGCAAGAGAATTTTAGTAGTGCATTGAATTTGAAACAGTATAAAATTGGACACAGCATGTGGAAACAGCTGACATCTGGATTGCATATTTTCTATGCCTGTTTTCATTCCCTAATCTGTGAGTTTTGGACCACAAAGGCGTGTGTTCTCATCTCTCCAGTTCTAGAGAGGTGCTTTGGAGGCAATTTGTAATTATTAATTTTTTGTGAGATTTTATTGAATGAATCAGCTTCTAACCTCCCGATGTGAGTAGTGAAGTAAACTTACTATACCTGCTAAAGATACAGTGAAGACATCTGCATTTTTAGATTGGATAGTACTCAAGTACTATCTCTCCTTAGTTAAAAATAGAGATGCAAATATCACCTGTTCTTTAGTTTCTTACAAAGCTGAGGTTAAAACTCCATTGTGATAAGGAGATATTCTTAACCATCTAATTCCTGGGAAGTGACTTAGCTACTGAAAAGATACTCACTCATTTTACAATTCCTGTCCCTTTACAATATACTAATAAGTACCACTTGGACAGAATCACACAATTCATTTTACTTTTTGCAATGCATTGAAACTGAGGCATTATGGAGTCCTTAAAGGATTCCTCATTTTTGAATTTGATACTCTCAGCATTTAAATGGCACCTCTTGAAAGCTTCATACCTTTTTTAAAAAAGAACGGTTTCACATCTGTAAAGAGAATATGGACAAATTAATACTTCTGAAAGAAATCTTGAAATGTAAGATTGGTTTATGGAAACAGATCTTGTAGTATTATCTTATTTCTATTCTACTCTTTTTTCTGTAGCTTGGATTGTTTTTAAAAAGAACAGTCTACTGATGGAAATGCAAACATCCAAAAGAAAATAGATTTTTTAATGATCAGCAGAACAGATTTCCCATAGAAATGGGGTTCACTGAATTTCCTAGCACACAGAATTTTTTATTATATGTGAATTTTTTATGAACCAGCATTCAGAAAATAGGTTCTACGGGCCTAAAGGGAATATAATGTGTCAGATTATATTGAATGAGTGAGAGATAATAATGATAATAATAATAGCTGAAATTTATCCTGGGTTTTCCTTCTAAAGAGCTCAAAGCATTTCACGTACAGAGAGATTTATTTTTCACCCCGTAGGAAGAGTATTTTCTGGAGACTGCTGACCCATCAGGAGGCCATAGGGAAACAGTTTCATTATCCCTTGGTGCCAGGCTGCGTAGGAAGAATATTTTTCTTTCTAGGGCCTGAGATGAAGTGAAACATACATAGTCATTCAGATCATATAGCCTTAGGATCCCCAGGGCCCCATTTCAGGGTCCGTAAGGGATTGAAGTAGAAACACTGAGAGTATATAAATATGAAAATTCTGCCCAGTCATTTCCTCTCTCTTGTGGAATTCTCAAGGTTCACTTCTCTTAGCTGCGACAATCGATCCTCATAATGGACTCTTCTGGGTGCTTCTTAGCTGAGAACACATGTGCTCACCATTTTCCAAGACTGGCTTTAGTCTGGGCGCCTGAAGAAGCCAGGTTTAGAGACAATAGAGACAAGGCATCATGGTACTTAAAGTGGATGTACAGGTATGTCACAGTTGACTGTTGAGAAAACAGACTGACCAAATAGAAATGACTGATGTAACATCATTCCAAGATTTGATATATAAATAAGAAGAAATATGTATTTCCTTCCTTTCCATTGGACAATACAGAGGGTGGGGCTTTGAAGGAAAGTCATCAACCTTATTAGCTCATGATATATTGGAATCAAACCACTGGTCAGGCTTGCATTATAATTGTTTTGTAGAGAACAGTTTGAAAGAGTTAGGACACTTGTCCTTCCTTGGGTTCTTTGCAAGTTCTGCCTACCAAGTGCTGTTGACATACCATTTCAAGAGAATTGCTCCCTTTTTTCTCTAGAGGAAGAAGTTAATAATTACATTAATTTATGTGCCATAGTCTCTTTCAATTCTAAATGAGTAAATGAAGAATTTTCCTTTAGTTTAGAGGAAAGTGCTGTAAAGTTTGTACCGCAATTATCTGAGCATCTCTCTAGCATCTACTCCCCGTGCCTCTGCATGAACACCTCCAGAGAGAGAGTAGCATTCTTTCTACTTTGAGAGGTTCCTACATTCTGATAAACAGCCATATACTAGTATTCATTGCAGCTTTATTTGTGATCACAAAGAACTGGAAACAATACAGACGTTCCTCAACCAGGGGAATGGGTAAACTAGAGTACATTCAAGGAATATAAAGGAGAGAAATAGTGATACATATGCAAACTGTTGAATTGTAGGTGCACTCTGTGAAGTGAAGGAAGCTGTATTCAAAAGAGACACAATTTTATGTATATGACATCTTGGAAAAGACAAAACTACAGGAAAGAAGAGCAGATGAGTTGTTGCCAGGGATCAAGAGGAAGGGAATCATGGTGGGTATTGTCGCATGGTAGGTTAAGCTGCTGGTTGGGATGCCCTTACCCCATATTGCAGTACCATTTTGAAACCCAGCTATTCTACTTCTGATCCAACTTCCTGCCAATTCACCTGGGAAGGCAGCAAAGGATGACTCACGACTTGGGACCCTGCCACCCATGTGGGAGACCCAAATGGTGTTCCTAGCTCCTGTCTTAGGTCTGACCTAGCCCCAACTGTTGTGGCCATTAGAGGAGTGAACCAGCAGATAGAAGACCTCTCCCTATCTCTCTGTCACTCTTTGAGAAAAAAAAATCATTGTTTTCATGAAAAATAGCACTCTAATACATATGTGTATCTCAGTTATCTTTTCCTAACTAATTTTAAATGAAAGGAGACATCAAAATTTTGTTCTTTGGAAACAAATTAACTCTGAGAAAAGATGGATTTTATTTTCAATTTGATTAAAATTTAATTTTCATTCAATTTTATGAATATTAAGAAAATGGTGACAGGGGCCAGCGCTGTGGCATAGTGGGTAAAGCTGCTGCCTGCAGTGCGGACAACCCATGTGGGTGCCAGTTCAAGTCCCAGCTGCTCCTCTTTCGATCCAGCTCTCTGCTATGGCCTGGGAAAGCAGTGGAAGATGGCCTAAGTCCTTGGGCCCCTGCACCTGCATGGAAGACCCAGAAGAAGCTCCTGGCTCCTGGCTTTGGATTGGCGCAACTCCGGCCATTGCAGCCAGCTGGAGAGTGAACCAGCAGCTGGAAGACCTCTCTCTCTCTCTCTTTCTCTCTCTCTCTCTCTCTGCCTTTCCTTTTCTCTGTGTGTGAACTCTTTCAATTAAATAAATACATCTTTTTAAAAAGAGAGTAAGAGAGAGAGAGAATAATCAGGCTGTTATCCTCCTATATGCAAATGACTGTCACAAGTAAGGACACCATCCTGGTGTCCCATGTGGGTAGCAGGAACCCAAGAATTTGTGTCATCTTTGACTGCCTTCATTAGAAGAGGAGGAGCTAGGACTTAGACCAGCACTGCAACATGGCAGGCTGGCATCCCAAGTAGGCACTCCACCAAGCTGCAATGCCTGCCCCTTTATCAAAGTACTTTAAGACAGGTAGGAAATAGCTTTGGACTGTTTCCATGTGATATACAAAGCTAACTCTCACCATCCAGCTGCTACTATGTTGGCTTGAACAGATTTCTTTGCTTATGAATTTTCCCTGAATGGTATTTGTAAACTCAGAAGATTGGACTAGATGAGACTTACGTCTTTCAGTTCTAAATGCTATGTCTTCACCCTTCAATTAAAACACCATCAGGCTTACTGTTTCCTTGAAATTCTATTCTTTTTTGTGGTTAGTAGCTTCATTCCAGGCATGTCAAGTAAATTCCAAAGCATCGTGAAAATAAATACTTTTAATAAACTATACCAGATTCTTACAGTCCCTGCAAGTTTCAAAATGAGTAACAGAAAATATCTCAGCTATTGTCCATTTCCTAGATCTTTAAGCAAATCTGTGACCAAATAGATTAAATGGGTTTTTGGAAAGGTGAAGTATCTAAAGTCTGCTCTGGTTTGTCCAGTAGCACACCTTGGTATCTTTGGTATCTTAAGTATGTATTGTGTGTTGCTTTAAGAGAGAACCGAAATCATTTTCTGATATAATTTTATGTGAGGTTAATTGTTCACTGTAGTCTATAGGGCTGTCGTGGTGACACTGGTTATGAGCAGCAGCTCGCCTTATTTAGATAAAACCTTGAATAAAGTACACAAAGCCTGGACTTATTTTAAAATTAATAACCTCAGTAAAATAAATAGAACGTAAATGCTTGATACAGTGTCAATTGTAAATCTAGTTATAGAACTCATCTTCTAATTTAGCTTCTTCTATCACAGTAATTCACAGCTGCCTATAATCTACATATAAGATTACTGGTGGCTGGCACCGCGGCTTAATAGGCTAATCCTCCACCTAGCGGCACTGGCACACCGGGTTCTAGTCCTGGTCGGGGCGCCGGATTCTGTCCTGGTTGCCCCTCTTCCAGGCCAGCTCTCTGCTGTGGCCCGGGAAGGCAGTGGAGGATGGCCCAAGTCCTTGGGCCCTGCACCCCATGGGAGACCAGGAGAAGCACCTGGCTCCTGGCTTTGGATCAGCACGGTGCGCCGGCCGCAGCGCGCCAGCCGTGGTGGCCATTGGAGGGTGAACCAACGACAAAAGGAAGACCTTTCTCTCTCTCTCTCTCACTATCCACTTTGCCTGTCAAAAAGAAAAAAGAAAAAGATTATTGGTATGATTGAGATAAAATGTTGGCCTATTGAAGATCATATATCATTCGGAATAATCAGGATAAAGTTACAGTTGTGTGTGTTGTCCACTCAGCAGTACAAACTAGTAGACACAATAGCTCCTGAATCTCTTCTGAATAAACTGAGTAACAAGGACAAGGGAAAATGTAGTCATCTGGTCTCCAGCTAGATGCTCCAGCATCCCTTGCTAAGATTCATTTCTTTGTGTGTGTGTGTGTTTCTTTCTCTGTTGCTTTCCTTCAGCAGTACTAATAATCTCTTGAACAGTGCACAGATGTTTTCCCCATTCTGTGGCATACTTATTTTTCAAGTGGCTTCTGAGAACAGATGTTCCCATGTGTCTTTGTAGCTTCTTTTCAGCTGATGTTTTTGCAACATTACAAGGGGGGAGGGGACAGGGAGAGATGGAGACGAAGAGTACTAAAAAAGACCAGTTTCAAAGCTCGTGTTCTTTTGGAGCATAAAGAAGAAAAAGACCAGTGTGTGTTTGACTTTTTAAATATGAGTCTGTGGAAGAACCTCCCTTCAGTTGAGTTGAATTTAATAAATATTTAATGAAAATCTAGGAAGAAGACCCTTGGCTCAGATCAAAGTGGGAATCAGCATAGACAGATGTCACAGGGTCCAGGAAGGATATTTGCAAACAAGAACACAGTCAGAAGGCCTGTAGGCAAGTAGATATGATAGGCAGAATATAATAATTATGTATGTTTAGAATATAAGCAAAGAAAAGCAAAACTATCAGTAGATCCTTGGTATCACCTCATGTGGTGGAGTAATTGGGAACTTTGATTCAGAAGGTTATTTCAGTCTAGAGTATTATGATCTATGAATGACAGACTGAGGAGTTTGTGATTGATTGGATCTGTAATGCTGTATGTTTTGAGTAGAGGAGTAGCCATCAGAAAACCCTGTGTTCTGTAAGATTATTGCAGCATTCATGTGTAGGAAGGATTGGAAAAGACAAAGACAGTGACCACAGAAAACCACAGCTATCCATTCCCTTGGTGGAGAACTACAAAGGTAGGATATAGTCTTCAAAGATGGCAGACTTATAAATGCAAAGAGAGAGAATCATCATTGTAGAGTATTAATTTGTAGTGTGTTGTTTCCTTGCCTTCCTGCGGGCTCTACCCGTGAGGTCCACACACTGTCAGCATGAAGGGGTGATGGCATTCTTAGACAAGAAGCACTGGAGACAAGTTTCAGTGAACATGTCCACTGTATCAACAACCAAGCACACCTTTTAAAGGGCAGGCGGGGGGGGCATAGCTAATTCAGGGCAACACTAATTCTATAGGATAGAACTGGTATTGGTGCTGCTATGCATGTCCAATCAGCTTGAAGGTCACATAGGCTAGTAGCTTTCCAGGTGGGCTTGGGCCACACCCGGGAGCAGGTTACCTGATTGGCAGAAGGCAAGGGTTGGGGAGATGTGCCTGGGGCTCCAGCCGCCTGCTAGCAGTCAGGTTGTGGGTCCTTCCCAGGAGGCTTGGTGCACCAAGCCTTCTCACCCGCCTGCGTGGGCAGGGCAGGCAGACTCCCCGCCAGGTACAGGATCACCCACATCCTGAATATGTGACATCAAAAGACAGGAGGAACAGTGCTTCCATTTGCAGAAATTGGGATATCTAAAGAAAATATTGATGCTGGGGTAGAAATATGAAGTATGCTATGCGGGCATGTTACATTTGTTCATGACTGGTAAGCAAGGCACATCTAGTATCAGGAAGGCAGCTCTGGGCTACAGATAAATAAATCATGATACTCACAGGGTGGAATTATCGAGGAGATTGAGAAAGACAAAAGAGGACCAAGAACAAGCTTTTAGCAGTGTGTGAGCTGTTGGTGGGGCTAGAGCAGGAGCCTGCTAAGGTGGCTGATACAGGATCAGTGAGGCAGCAAGAAGAGACTTGGCCATTAAGATTGAAGAGTAGGTCCACACACAGAGAGTAATCTACGTGATTCCATGCAGCAGGAAGTCTGAGGAGTAACAAAAGATTAAGGGATGTGGCTATTATTAGATTTTGATGATAAATACTGGATTAAATACTAGTTTATGGTTAAAATTAGAAATGAAAACCTCACTAAAGACTCTAATTGTCTAATGTTATATAAATGAAGTTTTTAATCTGATTTGTTTAAAAATGATTTTACTGTAACTTAGCTGACAGCCCAAAGTACTGCAAATATGAAGAGAGTTGAGGAGAATTCACATTCTTCTACTGGATGAATTTCTGATTTTCTGCTGTTCGTGCCATCTGGAAGCTCACAGCTTGCGTCTTGATGAGAGAGAGAGCTTGACACCTAAGCTTGTTGCTGGAAATTGTGTCCTCTCCCGTGTGCCTTGGGAAGGCACATTTATTGCAAATATTAACAAAATTTTCTGCTCTGGGTATCTATTAGCCACTCATCTATGTGAGGAGTTAACCTGTTTTGTGATGTATTAATTTTGCCTGTTTCCGAATGTTATAACATGGTCAGTACATACTCTCCCAGAGTCTCTAGATTGGATTTCCACTGTTATCTATCAAGAAGACTATGCCAGTCTTCTGCAGTTATTTTCTGCAATTATTTTTTTTTTCTTCAAAAGCTTTACAAGACTCAACATTTTCTCTCTGCCACTGAAATTCTCTTTGATCTCAGTTCTAGTCGGTTGCTTCTGAGTATGAAAGATCATCACAATATATACAAGTAGGATAATGGAGGAGGATAGTTAGGTCTATTGTTACATATTTCCTAATTCTTGGAAATTCATTCTCTATATTCAACCTGAGTCGTCGTCTTAGTAGCTTCAAAAGTCTGGTCTCACTGGCTTCTATAAAGGGACTAAGAGCACCCAAGCAAGTCAGTTAATTTGTGCAATTATTTCTTTTTCTCCCAAGATTGATAGAACACCATGTGAATATGGTTGTGGAAGTGTTTTATGGAACTATAAAGCATTAGCAAGTTTTAATTTTTAATATTATTAAATGTATTTAGAAAAGTAGTAGAATAGGCAAACATGGAATGTGAGAGCTGATTATGAAAAAGGCAAAACATATACTAATTAAACATGTAAAAGCATGTGTTCGTGCTATGATGTAGTAAAGGAACAGCTCTGCTCACTGCACAGTGGTCCACGTTGCCACTAATCAGTAACTCAGAATATCTCAATTGGGCATGATTCAATTAATTAGTATTTATAATACCAATTTAAAACAATATTAATTGTAATACAAGTGTAGTGTTTGTAATATTGAACCAGGTTCATCAATAAAATGTTCCATTATATATAACAAAACATGGAAGAATAGAATCCATTTGGAAAATTCTTCAGTCAACATACTAAATATTTTCTAAGAGTCTGGTACTACAAATTTCATCCTCAGTTATTTGTAAACTTTATTTTTATACTACCCTGGTTTTTCCCAGCAATGCTGGGTGGATTCAGTTCATCACATTCACTGGACCCAGTCATGTTCATTCCCTCATATTTCAAAACTTAAAGTATTGATGGTCTGAGCCCTGTTAAATTGAGAGCCTGTCTTTCACCATTGTTCATTTTTCTCTATACATTATTTTCCATTCTTTTGTTTCTATTTCCATAGTCCCTGAAAGCTCCTGTGTCTCAAATATTTGACCATTACAGAACAGAGAATTTCAAAAGGAAATTGGTGAAAACTCAGCATTTTATCCTTCCTGTGAAAGGCAGAATAGTATTACGATAAGCAGCTACTTATTAGTAGCTTAATTGTGTATATTTTCATTGGTTGAAAAATCAGAAAAATATACTTGGAATTCTCCTTCAATGAGCAAATGAATGTGTAAAAATAATGCCTTCCAGTGACAGAAAAATTATTTCAGGGCAAAAAGAAATGTGTGATATGGAAAAGCAAATACTTAGGTGTTCCTACACAAAGTAGTATCCCAGTGGATGTGTTTGAGGGATAGTATTTTTCTATCTTATAACAAGTTGCTGTTCAACATTGTTCTCAACTGAGAAGTTTTAATGTCTTCCTTGTCCACTTTGGGAAAGTTTAAGACTAGTTTCTAGACAAGAAATTGTATAAAGAATGAAGAGATAATTATGTCTTGTTTTTTTAACTATTATTCTTAATGATGAGATGAACTGTGCTTGAAGACATGGATAGTTTTGTAAATCATATAGAAGGCCACGTTCATTCTTTCCAAGAGAATTTCTAGAAACTGCTGTATGCCCAGGGACCAGCACTGTGGTGCAGTGGGTTAAACCCTGGCTTGAAGCGCCAGAATCCCATATGGGGGCCTGTTTGAGACCCAGCTGCTCCACTTCCTGTCCAGCTCTCTGCTATGGCCCGGGAAAGTAGTAGAAGATAGCCCAAGTCCTTGGGCCCTTGCACCCACGTGGGAGACTGGGAAGAAGCTCCTGTCTCCTGGCTTCGGATTGGCACAGCTCTGGCCATTGCAGCCATCTGGGGAGTGAACCAGTGGATGGAAGACTCTCTCTCTCTCTCTCTGCCCCTCCTCTCTCTGTGTAACTCTGACTTTCAAATAAATAAATAAATCTTAAAAAAAAAAAAAAAAAAAAGAAAAAAAAAAAAAAAGAAACTGCTGTATACCCAGAAGAGAGGTTGTTGGGTAAAGTACAATCTTCCTGTGGTTAGGTAAGAATCAAACCAGAAGCTTCTGTGGAGTGAAGAAATAAAATGGGGCTGATACAATTTAGCTCCTTATTTTACTGCATTAGCATTCAGACAGGAATGCAAAACCTGTTCAAAGAGAAAATGTCAGCCATGAAAAATGCCCTCTATAATTAAGGACATACCATCAAAGTTCTGGAAAACAGATTCAGTTATTCAAATTTTCTTTCTTTGATTATATCACACATTTATAATGATCTGTGCTCTTTGATTATTTCTTCATTGAGAATGGTTCTTATATGTGAATACTTGAGTAGACTTCTCAGAAGAGTTTTATTGTCACTGAAGAGTTACTAAGTTCCTCTGGCCCTGCATTCGTTTTATAGTTGTCAGCTCTGTCAAATTTCTGACAGACTTTAATCACTTTTAATACCCTCTATGTTATTTTTACTATGCTGAGGAAATGAAGAATAGCACCTGAACCAGTAAAAATATAAACAGAAAGGAAAACCCATGACCATTAGAAGACAAATGAGTAGAATATGTTCAGTCCAAACACAAATAAAAAGTAGCTGTCTATGAATTTTTTTTTCTGCAGATTTTTCTCAGGTCAACACTTTGTGTGTATGTCAGAGACTTGGTTCAGTTACCTTTACTCTGATTTAGAGCATTGGGAAGGTTACTTGCCTAAAGACCACCTGAAGGTGTCATTTGATATCTCAATGAACAGCAGTGATATCCACCCATCCATCCATCCATCCATCCAATCTAAAGCTTCCTATGTACTAGACATGATGTTTTCCAGTTCCCACAAAGCAAACCATTTTCTATTGATATTCCTGTATGTGTTATAGTTAACTCAAATAATTTTTTGAAAAAAAAAAAAAAGAATAACAGTCAAAATTATGGAATAAAGTTTCATAACTTTATATGAGGTTTTTATAACTTGCTCTCCCCTCAACTTTGCTAAATGGTTCTATAGGACCAATTAGGAGATGAGATACTGAACTTCATGCTGGTTGTTTAGTATCATTATTGTGATTAGAGTATATATCACTATTCTCCATCCCTGAACATTTATGATCTGTCTTTGTTTTATGCTATATAATTTAGATTTTTTTATAGATTTATTTACTTATTTGAAAGTCAAAGAGAGACAGACAGACAGAGACAGAGTGACAGAAAAAAGTTTTCCATCTGCTGGTTTACTCCCTAGATAGCTGCAACAGCCAGGGCGGAGCAAAGCTGAACCAGGAGCCAGGAGCATCATCCAGGTCTCCCACATGCGTGGCAAAGGCCCAGACACTGGGGGTATCTTCTTACTGTTTTATTCTAATACATACCAAGTCTTAGAAATGCATTTGACACAAATGGGCCTTAATAAATGTGTTTGGAGTGAAACAGTTATATCCTATTATGAACAAAAAGAACTTCTGTTCTGCACTTGCTTTGTTTCTTTGGAGTGCTTTTTATGCACAAGTGCAAGCTTGCATATCCTCAGAGTATGGAGAGATTTGGGATGCTCTCAGTTTGCTAAGTGGAATGAGGACAATCACTGTGAACAAAATTGGTGTATAAAGAAAATAGTGTCCCAACTGTGTTCCTGATCCTGTGCTAAGTGCTTTGCAAATATTATCTCAATTGGAATGGGCCTTTGGCACAGGGGTTAAGTCAGCACTTGGGACACCCAAATCCCATATTGGAATGCTCAGTATGAATCCCTGCTCCTCTGCTTCCTATCCAGTTTTCTGGTAATGCAAAGGCAGAAAGTCATGAGATGATGACTCAAGTAATGGGGACACTGCCACTTGCATGGGAGTCCCAGGTGGAGTTCTAGGCTCTTAGATTCAGGTTCCAGGCTGCCCCAGTGTTGGCTTTTGTCGGCATTTGGGTTATGAACAAGTGAATGGAAGATGGCTCGCTCGCTCTCTCTCTCTCTCTCTCTCTCTCTCTGTCTTGGTCTCTTTACCTTCCAAATAAAATGAAAATAAGTAAAATAAAATCTCATTTGGCTTAGCATGATCTCTAGAAGGGCTGTTACATTTTATAATATTTATCAGCCTACACTTTTCCTAAGGAAGGGAATCTCTTGTGCAAAGTTATACACTTGGTAAGCTAAGTTGAAACTAAATAATTTACCTAGTAACCCATACTCTGATCCCACTCTGATACTTTCTTCTCATGTAACATGTTAGCAAGAGCTTATAAATTGTATCAAAAGGGGTATGAAGTTTCAGGACATCAAATGTTTTTAAGAGTCGCCACGGCTCACTAGGCTAATCCTCCACCTGAGGCGCCGGCACCACAGGTTCTTCCAGGCCAGCTCTCTGCTGTGGCCAGGGAGTGCAGTGGAGGATGGCCCAAGTGCCTGGGCTCTGCACCCCATGGGAGACTAGGAGAAGCACCTGGCTCCTGGCTTCGGATTGGTGCAGCACTGGCTGTAGCGGCCATTTAGGGGGTGAACCAATGGAAGGAAGACCTTTCTCTCTGTATCTCTCTCTCATTGTCTAACTTTGCCTGTCAAAAAAAAAAAAAAGGGTCAAGTATCATTACTGAGTGTCGTTTTGGTTTAGTGGGTTAAGTTGCCAGCAGCAATGCTGGCATCCCTTATGAGCGCAAATTCATTTCCCAGCTATTCCACCAGTACTAAAGTGCCTTCAAAGGCAGCACAAGATGTCTAAAGTGGGCTCCTTCGACCCACACAGTAAGCCCTGGATCCTGGCCCAGCTCTGGCTGTGTGACCATAAGGGGAGTGCACCAGCTGAGGGGAGATTCTCTCTCTCTCTGTGTGTGTCTCTGTCTCTGTCTCTGTCTATTGCTCTGTAACTTTGCCTTTCAAATAAATAAATAAATATTAAGAAAAAGAAGAGTCAAGTGTTTTATTGTCTATTTTGAGGATGAGAGAGTGAGAGAAAGCGAGAGCAAGAGAGTGTGAAGTATCTTTAGCATCCTTGGTAAAGCCTTTGTCATACCCAGTTAACTCAGTAATTCCTTTACCTATTGTAGTGGTTAACAACCATAAAAAAATTAGTTAATGCCCTCAACAGCCCTATCCTCTTATTTACATCAGTTGTTGTTGCTGTTATTAGTCATAAACTTTTAAAATAATCCAGTTTTATTTATTTATTTTATTTACTTATTTATTTTCTATTATTTTATTTATTTATTTATTTATTTATGAATGTATTTTAAATCTTGTAAGGTCCAGGTGGCACTGCATCTTTATATTTGTGTTATGAACTATGGGAAGATTGCCAATGACTGCAATCCCATTCTTACCTCCACGAAATTGATTTCTGTCGAGAGCCAGGCTTCAAAATGACCAGAGGAGTGCCATCTTTTGCAGTCTCCCTGTTTCCCATAGTAGATTATCAGAGTATCAAACAAAAACTTCTGTGCTCCTCCCATTTTGAACAAAATAAATGTCATTATATTTGGGAGGTAATGTAATTTTAAGCATAGTGGGGAAACTAGAAACTGGAATATGGGGAGAGCTTACTTAACATGACTTACATCTGAAAATGATTGAAATCACCTGAACAATGACAACCACAGGGTCAAAGAAGGACAACATGAGATTTATAATGGGCAGTGCTAAGTAGTGTATACAGGCAGCAAAAATCATCCCATACTCAGTACATAGAAGAAAGCTGATGAATTTGTATTTCCAGAGGGACTAAGAATTGTTATTGATAATAGCGGCTGGTTTATAGAGACATTGAGCCACAGAGTGCAGACTCCGGCCTGAATTAATGAGAAGTCTATGACAAAAAGATGTGGGCATGCCAGGATCAGATTGACATCACAGTTGTGGCTTCATCTTAGTGTGTGTCTTGAGAAAAATTGCTTAATCTCTCATTATTGTGGTTCTTGTAGTTTTTTTTAATTTATTTTTTTTTTACAGGCAGAGTGGACAGTGAGAGAAAGAGAGACAGAGAGAAAGGTCTTCCTTTTCCGTTGGTTCACCCCTCAATGGCCGCTGCAGCAGGTGTGTTGCAGCCGGCTCACCGCGCTGATCCAAAGCCAGGAGCCAGGTGCTTCTCCTGGTCTCTCATGTGGGTGCAGGGCCCAAGGACTTGGGCCATCCTGCACTGCACTCCTGGGCCACAGCAGAGAGCTGGACAGGAAGAGGAGCAACCTGGACAGAATCTGGTGCCCCAACCGGGACTAGAACCCCAGGGTGCCGGCGCTGCAGGTGGAGGATTAGCCTATTGAGCTGCAGCACCGGCCCCGTGGTTCTTGTAGTTCTAAAAGAAATGGAGAAGCATACCACCTACTTAGCTTTCTATAGTTACCATTCATATGAAGTCAGATCATGTGTCTGTTGATTTTGAAATTTCTCCATCGCTAACATTAACGCAACCAAAAAAAAATCCCATAACCCCATATGTTGTGTATCCAGATGTCATAAGCATATGTAGAATTGGTAATTCTTTATTAATGCATTATACTCTGATATGTTCTCTGATATTTTTGATAAACATCTTCATTTTCAATTATCTCCATTTTTGTTAAGAGAGAGAGGAAAACAGAAGCAGAAGTGTATAAGTGCTTTAATCTCTCCGATCTGCCATAAAAATAATTACCAGAGATTAGTGCTTCATAGATGACAGAAATTTATTTTTCCCTTTTTTGGTGGCTGGGAAGTCCCAAATCTAGGCATTGACCCAGTTTGTGTCTGATAAAGATCCACTTCCTGGTTTAATGATGAATGTCTTTGCACTGTGCCCTCACAAGGTAAAAGTGGCTATACAGTTCTGTGGAGATTCTTTTACAAATATTCTTTCATAGATTAATTCATTAATATTCAAATAGTCAAATAGTCAAAGTGGAGGTTCTCTCCTCCCTTCAGAGAAAGGTACCTCTTTCTTTGAAGACCTGTTCTTTCCACTGGGATCTCACTCACAGAGATCTTTCATTTAGGTTTTGTTTGTTTGTTTGTTTGTTTGTTTTTCCAGAGTGTCTTGGCTTTCCATGCCTGAAATACTCTCATGGGCTTTTCAGCCAGATCGGAATGCCTTTAGGGCTGATTCTGAGGCCAGAGTGCTGTTTAGGACATCCGCCATTCTATGAGTCTGCTGAATATCTCGCTTCCCATGTTGGATCACTCTCCCCTTTATTTATTCTATCGGTTAGTATTAGCAGGTACTAGACTTGTTTATGTGCTCCCTTTGACTCTTAGTCCTTTCATTATGATCAATTGTGAACTGAAATTGATCACTGGGACTAGTGAGATGGCATTGGTACATGCCACCTTGATGGGATTAAATTGGAGTCCCTTGGTATGTTTCTAACTCTACCATTTGGGGCAAGTCAGCTTGAGCATGTCCCAAATTGAACATCATTAATATTCTGCCTTCATGACCTACTCAGTTACCCAAGTCCCCTTTGCCTAGGACAATCACACTGAGAGTTAAGTTTCACTCTATGAATTTGGGAGGAACACAAATATTTAAAATATATTTAAATTTTTTTAATAGTGTACAATCTGAAGAAGTTCAAATATTAGCTTTTTTTGTTTTTTTTTTTTTCAGTTTGAACTATATTTCACCTTAGAATCTTGAGAATGAAAGGAAGCATTTCCCACACTGTAAAAATAACACAGGTAATAAGTATGGGGTGAATACTGACTGTGTACATCATGCAACTTTAAGCCCTACTGGCTTTAGTAATAAGAGAATAAGGAAACAGCCACCATAGACTCTGTAGCTACTATAGTTGGCTAGTGTGAACCCATGCAAGTGAAATTGAATAATTTTTTAGGTTCAATTTAAAAGTAAAAGATTTGAACATTTATTGTTTATCGCTGATCTAGTTTTTGGTATTTTCCATGATATAAAGGGATGTTTTATACTCTAAATTTCAGTAAATAGTAAGCAGTTTATTACCTTTGAAGATAATGCAACACAACTTTCCTTGGGCCAGGTGCACTCTCCCCTGAGAATTCCCTCACAGTTGAGAAAACACTCCATCTTTCCCAGTCTGCTAGGCAGATCTTAGTCTTTCAGTGCAACCTAGCACTTTTGGAGGGGAGAGAGAAGACAAATGTAGCAGAGACAGAAAATTTTCCTCCTCAACTTTTCCTAAGTCTTTGTGTCACTAACAAGAATTCTACAACTTGGAGGAGTATCCATTCCACTTTTCCAAGTAAAAGCTTGGGTTAAACATCCATCTTTGTGATTTCCTCTGCTTTGCAGAAAATTTAAATGCACTCATCTGAGTTGTTCAGTAGCAATGTTGTGGAAATATGAATATATTTCCTCTCTCACATTTTAAATAGCTAGTTCTTTTGATGCCTTTAAAATTTTGTTAGTAATCCTTAAGTACCTTTCAGGAAGACAGAAAGGAAGGAGACCTAGAATCCCAAAGAGGAAGACAGGAGCTCTTGTCAGTAGTTGTTCAAGCCTGAGTGAATGTAAATCATTATAAAGACAGTAATGTGAGTCAACAGTTGAACAGAATTCTGTTTACCAAAATAATTATTTAAAGTAACCAGAACAAAATGGCTATACAACTTTTTTAGAACAAGAGCATTGATGAGATATACCAACATTGATATGCCCTTAGTTTCAAAGTATCTTAAAGGAAAAAGGAGAAATTGTTAGACATCCATGTAGCATCACAGAAAAACAGTTCTTCTTGCAGAGAAAATCATGTTTAAAGAGGTACCATGAGAAACCACTTAAATTAGTATTCAAGAATACTGCAGGAATTCCTTAATAGAAAATACTTTTTAATAAAGTGATAGATAGGGCCGGCACCGTGGCTCACTAGGCTAATCCTCCACCTTACTGGGTTCTAGTCCCGGTCGGGGCGCCGGATTCTGTCCCGGTTGCCGCTCTTCCAGGCCAGCTCTCTGCTGTGGCCTGGGAAGGCAGTGGAGGATGGCCCAAGTCCTTTGGCCCTGCACCCGCATGGGAGACCAGGAGAAGCACCTGGCTCCTGGCTTCGGATTAGCGTGATGCGCTGGCCACAGCGCGCCGGTCGCTGCGGCCATTGGAGGGTGAACCAACTGCACAGGAAGACCTTTCTCTCTGTCTCTCTCTCTCTCACTGTCCACTCTGCCTGTCAAAAAAAAAAAAAAATGATAGATAAACTACTGTGCATTACAACTGATCAGGGAGATGTGAGGAGCAAAATGAATAAGAATTATATCCAGTCATGTTTAAAAAGTTGTATTTCCTACATGGCTTCCAGTTGCTATTGTTGCTAAAATGTTACCCTTGTACCCTCCTTCTTCATTTCTCAGTAAGGGCAGCATGAAAAGAAATATTGTGTAAGGATTGTATTGATGACACTTCTGAAGACAAATCAGTCCCACACCTGGATCAGCATGGTAAAATAAGACAACATAGGCATGGCTTTGTGGGGACTATCTTTTTTAACATCAGTTCTCATCTTGGTGTGATATTTAAAAAAGATAGCAGATTCAATGTAGTTAATGAGAGAATTCTCAGAGTATGCTGGTACAACCCTCCCCTCCACCCTCCCTTCCTCCCAACTCCCTCCCTTACTCCCTCCCTTCCTTCCTTCCTTCCTTCCTTCCTTCCTTCTCTTTCCTTAATTTTTGAAAGAGCATATTTTTTAAGGTCTATTTATTTTATCTGAAAGTCAGAGTCACATGGAGAGAGAAGGAGAGGCAGAGAAAGTGAGAGAGGTCTTCCATCTGTTGGTTCACTCCCCAACTGGCTGCAATGGTTGGAGCTGTGCTGATCCGAAGCCAGGAGCCAGGAGCTTCTTCCAGATCTTGGGTGTAGGGGCCCAAGAACTTGGACCATCTTCTACTGCTTTCCCAGGCCATAGCAGAGAGCTGGATGGGAAATGGAGCAGCCAGGACTCGAACCAGCTCCCATATGGGATGCTGGCACTGCAGGTGGCGGCTTTACCTGCTATGCCACAGCGCTGGCCCTGAAAGAGAATATTTTTAATTTATATTATAGTCAAAGGCTTAATCTTTCACCAAATAGA
Source organism: Oryctolagus cuniculus (assembly GCF_051225735.1). NCBI lineage: Eukaryota > Metazoa > Chordata > Mammalia > Lagomorpha > Leporidae > Oryctolagus > Oryctolagus cuniculus. Next base: position 54,593,699 of record NC_142872.1, read on the forward strand.
ATGAAACAACTAAAATTAAAAAGATCATAGTTCAACAGGAATATAGGCAAAGACTATAAACAATGATCAAACAAAAAAAGGTTCACTTCACTCATACATGAATTTTAAAATCACAGATCATTAAGCAGTACTAGTATATCTATCTATCTATCGATCGATCTATATAGTTGATATATATATATATCAACTACCACAAATAAGACAAACTATATGAATGATATTTTTCTTTTTGATTCTGGCTTCTTTTTTTTCTTAAAGATTTATTTATTTATTTGAAAGTCAGAGTTACACATAGAAAGAAGGAGAGGAAGAGAGAGAGAGAGAGAGAGAGATTGAGAGAGAGAGTTCTTCCATCTACTGGTTCACTCCCCAAGTTGGCTGCAACGGCTGGAGTTGCACTGATCCGAAGCCAGGAGCCAGGAACTTCTTCCCGGTCTTCCCATGTGGGTGCAGGGGCCCAAGGACTTGGGTCATCTTCTACTGCTTTTCCAGGCCACAGCAGAGAGCTGGATTGGAAGTGTAGCAGCTGGGACTTGAACCGGCACCCACTTGGGATTCTGGCACTGCAAGCGGCGGCCTTACCCGATACGCTACAGCGCTGGCCCATGGCTTATTTCAAGTATTATAATGATCTTCAGTTGCATTCACTTTGTTGCAAATGTCACGATTTCATTGCTTTTATGGTTGAGTAGTATTTCACATTTACCATATTTTCTTTATCCATTCATCGATTGATGGACAGGTAGGTTGGTTCCATATCTTATCTGTTGTAAACAGAGCAAACTTTCTTATCTGTTGTAAACTGCTGCTTTCTTTCCTTTGGATATAGTCCCAGAAGTGGGATAGCTGCGTCATTTGGTAGATCTATTTTCAGTTTTCTGAGTAATCTACAGCCATCTTCCATAATGGTTGTACCAGTTTGCATTCCCAGTTTGCAGTGCCTTTTTCTCCACATCCTCACAACATTTGTTATTTTATGATTTTTGATTTGTTATATTTTGCTGTAACTATTCTAACTGGAGGCAGGGTGATACTTCATTGTGGTTTTTATTTGCATTTCCCTGATGAATACCTGAGTTAGGAAGAAACAGGAATTAACACCAGAGAAGCAAAGAAAAACTGTCAGCCCTGTAGGAATATATAAGCATCTTGAGATAGTAGATTTTCCACAGAACATTGTTTTAAGTTATTTATTTGGAATGCAGAGTTACAGATGGGGAGGGAGAGAAAAAAAGAGCTATCTTTCATCTGCTGCTTCACTCCCCAAATGGCTGCAATGGCTAGAGCTGGCCCAGGCCAAAGCCAGGAGCTTCATCGGAGACTCCCAAATGGGCAACCCAAGCACTTGGACTGTCTTAAGCTACCTTTCCAGGCACATTGGCAGGAAGTTGGATTGGAAGTGGATCATCTGGGCCTCAAACAAGGATGCCAGCACCACAGGCAGTGGCTTAACCAACTGCACCACAGTGCCAGCCCCAGGATGTATATCTCATGTATATGTGTAATTGGAGAGGAAAAAACTGCCTGACATATCAGTTAGAGAGAATCATAGGCTTTTGCAAAAATATATTTTGTGACAGAAAGCATTTATTTTAAAAGTTCATGTGAAAATGAGGCTCTTGGTATAAAATGGAGGATTGTGTGATAACAAAGCCTGGGGCACAAACAAATCTTTGAGACTCTCACACCCAGAGGACTCATTTTGCAGGTCAAGTCCAAGGTTAGAACTAGTGAACAGCAGAACCAGAAGTTAATTTAATTTTCCTGGCAATATTTTTTTTGTTGACAAGTGATAGTTGCACTGAACTATTAAGGACAATGTTTACATTAATGCACATTTCGTAATGATCAAATCAGGATGATTTAGCATATCCACCAACTCAAACATTAATCTTTTCTTTGCAGTGAGAATATTCAATCTCCTCTGTTCTAGCTATTTTAAAACACACACTTTATTATTATTAATTAACTGTAATCACCTTATACAGTAGGATGCATGGCACTATTCCTCCTAACTGTAGCTTTGCACCAGCTGACCAAAGTCTCGTCACTTCTCTTCTGCCACTCCCTTCCATCTTCTCTTGACCATCATTCTATTGTGATTTCGACAAGACAGGATTTTATCTTTTCTAAGGTGAATAGTTTTCAACTGTGTACACTCATATATAGCACATATTTAAGAGGCTTCTTCAGTCATCTGTTGATGGGCATTTAAGTTGTTTCCATTATTTTGGCCATTATGACTATTGCTTCATTGAGCATAGGAGTGCTGGCATTTCCTTGGCATAGTGATTTCAATTCCTTTGGTTATATACCATGTAGTAAGGTAGCTGGATCATATTGGGTTTTTTGTAGCTTTTTGAGGAGTCTCTGTACTGGTTTTCCAACATGGCTGTACTAATTTACAGCATCATCAATGGTACATAAGGGACCCTTATTTCCAGATCTTGCCAACATTCATTGTCTTTCATCTTTTTTATAATAGCCAGTTTAACAGTTGTAGGTAATGACTTATCATTGTCTTAATTTTCATTTCTCTGATGGTTAGATGGTGAATATTTTTTCATGTATCTATTAGCCATTTGTGTGCCTTAATTGAGAAATGCCTTTTGAAATCCTTTACCTACTTTTTAATACAGGAATTTGCTTCCTTAGTGTTGAATAATTTTATTAAGCATTAGTTTAGTTGTATATTTTTGATGTTAGCCACTTATCTGAGCTATGATTTGCAAATATTCTCTCCCATTCTATAGGTTGTGTAGAAGTTTTTCACTTGGATATCCATGGATGGTTTGTCTATTTTTTTGCTTTGGTTGCCTGTGCCTTTGAGGTTTTACCCAAAAGGCTCTTTTCCCAGACCAGTGACCTAGAGATTTTTCCCTATGATTTCTTCTAGCAGATTAATAGTTTGGGGTCTTATGATTAACAGTTTAATCCTTGTTGATTTGAGTTTTGTATGTGATAAGACCTGAGGGTCTAATTTAATTCTTCTACATGTGGATATTCAGTTTTCAGGGCGTAACTTATTGAAGAGGCTGTCCTTTCTCCCTGTGTATTCTTGATCTTTTGTCAAAAATGAGCTGGTTATGATTGCCAGTGCTTATTTCTGGGATCTCAACTCTGTTTGCCTCTCTGTGTTCAGCTTGAATGCCAATAATCTGCTGTTTTATTATAATAGTTCTATAATTTATTTTTAAGTCAGATAGTGTGATGTCTCTAGCTTTGTTATTTTTTGTTGACAATTACTTTGACTTTAAAAATCTTTTGTGGTTCCATACAAATTTTAGGATTGTTTTTCTCTTTCTGTGGAGAATGATATTGGTATTTTGATAAATATTGTACTGAATTTTCAGATCAACTTGAATGGTATGGATGTTTTAATAATACTAATCCTTCCAATTGGTGAGTGTGAGGTAACTTTTCCATTTATTTGTGTCTTTTCACCACCTTAAATTCATTCCTAACTGGTGATTTTTTTCCGGGGGTAGGGAGTGAGATGGGAGGAGGAGTGTGGCTATTGTAAATAGCATAATTTTCTTGATTTCTTTTAGAGTACTGACCAATCTATCAGGTTGCTTCAATTTCAAACAATAATGACAGTGTTTTTCTTTAAAACTTGGTAATCTCTATTGCTATGTTTCACACATGTGAATGCTTAAAATATATTAATAAATGTTACTTGAAACTGATAAACTAAATAGGTTAATAAGAAAGAAAATCACTGAAATAAAAAGAGAGAAAATATTTGATCTTGAGGAGCTTAAGGAAGGGGAAAACAACCATTCCTGAATTTAGAAAAAGAAGTGTACCAGATTCTTCCTTCTCAAAAGTAGCAAGTGGATCCCCAAACAGAGAAGTTCATTTGAATATCTAAGGACAGCCTGGCTTTTCAGGCTCTGTGGGGATGTGCTTTTGAGATGAAACTATGAGAAATGGAAACAAAGGCTCTCAGGACTAAACTCGTGGCTTCATTTTCAGGACTGTGTCATAAGGATTGATAGCTCCTCACCACTCTCAAGTGCAAGTTATAGAAAAAAAAATATTTTTCTCAAAAACAAAAAATTAAATAAATTTAAAACCCTTAATTTTTGGTTCTCTCAGAAAATGATGCCAAGATTCCTAGATTCAGGAAGTCACATAACACAGTTGTGTAGAAAAGTTGTTCTGTTCTATTAAGTCATTACTTACTAGATATTAGCATTTTAAAATCATCTCCCATTTAATCATTGGATCTCCTTAGGGATATTTTATGCCTAGCAAGGACTGAAAGCTAACCCAAAACCAAGAAATGAAACAAATGAAACTATAGTATAATAGATCATATGTCACATTGGGGTTCACTAGTCAATTTAACCATTTTTTTACATGTCATCCCTTTCTTTGAACACAAAACAACACCAAGAGAAAATGAGCATTCATTGGAGAGATGTTTTTATGGCCTGGATTCTCCTGCATCCTCTGACCTGGAGGACATGAAAAACATGGGATTTTAGGTTGATGATACTTGGGAAAACGCATTGAAACTATGTTTTGACATACATTTGGATTATGTCTCAGTGTAGTCTTGTAAATTTTTACAACCAATGGTAGTATTGGTCAGGAATTTGGGGGGAACTCACAGTTCTAAAACTATAACCAGCCTAAGCTACTAGGGACACTAGAACATTATATAGGCAAGAATAAAAATGCTGCTCCCATGCTCTTAATCCTGTATATTTTATAGATCAGGAGTTTAGAAGATATTTTAATATAGCCTTGAAAACTCCAAAGCTTGATCTTTGTCATTCTCTACCCCCTGCAGCATGTGCAGAGCAGTCACAGAGAATAGAATTTGGTAGATTCTGTTGCTTATCTTAGAGAAACCAAGTCCAGAGCCAGAGACAAATATTTTTCTACTGTAAAAATTTTGAAAGGAGTAGTGATTATCTCCTTGTGTTTGATAAGCAGTACAAATTCAAGTTACTCTCATTTTATCCACATTGCCTTCAGTTTAGCAATCCTCAGAATCATACATGTGAAAACCATATTGTATATTTAAGAGAACATGGTATTAAAATTGACTCAAGTACATTTTAAAAATCCATTATCATCACTGTACATTTTACTCTGGAATATTAAAAATCACTCTAATTTCCCTTTCTTTTACAGTGAGCTCCTCTGAGTTTTTGCCCATTTTTGGAGTGTTATTTCAGTCCTGTTGAATAGTACCAAGGCTACCCATGACAAATAAATGTCTGTAAAGCTGTCTTGCAGGCTGTAAAGTGAAAACATATACTGAGTTATGCTAAGATAACAGCAGCATATTATCTTGGGCACGTATGCAGATAACCTGACCACTGTACATAGTATCATTTGGCAGTGAGAAATGGAAGTCTGATGGAATGGTAGATCAGGACGGGGCAAATCCTGGCGTACTCCCTCTCCCCCAACTGAGTTCTTTTTTAAAATTCCCTTTGGTTATCAGGAAAATTCTCCATCTGCCCCAGTCTGTCCTAAACCAGAGGAACATGTGAACATGTCCTATTTTTCGGGTAAGGCAACCACATCACAGAGTGCTGTGACCCCATTTAATTTGCTCGATTTGCTTAGATTTCTTTGATATGTTAAATAATTGAGATGGTGCCTGGCCCAGCTCCTGGACAGAATAGGTTTCCTACCTGTGAGTTTGGCCTTTTCACCCATCTTTAAGGAAACTGTGAGCATTTACTGTGATGACCAAGGAGGGCATTTCTCCTTGAGGTGCTTTTTATGTGATAGCTACATATATAATTCTTCTCTGATTTTCCTTGCTAGGAAAAAATAAAGAGTGTGTTAGCATTTTTAAAGGCTGTCTTTCTACATTTTATTGTATAAATCAGTTTTCTTGCTGGAGTCAAAGTTCACCCTTCTTGCTGCATAACAATACTTTTCAGTCTAATATTAAAAGCTGGCCTCATTTTACTTTGTAATATAAAGCTTCACTTTGGCATTAATATCATTCAAAAGGCGGCTGCCCACATAATAAGTTCTTTTTAAGCAAAATGGGAAAACACACATTTATCAAATAATTTTCAGTTATGGAAGCCCCGGTTTTGATTGCATCAAGCAACCCACAGCCAATCAGGCTATCATTCCTGAGAGATGCCAGATCCATGTGTCTGACAGGATATTGAATAACCAATGAATCTATTCTTGCATCACACATTTATAGAATCTTTTACAGTGTGGAGAGGGGGGGAAAATGCGGTTTCTAAAAATGTTTCTTAAGCCAGTGTTAAAGAGACCATGTCAAAGCTGAGAAATACTTTTGCAAAGAAAATAGTATGCTTTCCTGAGTATTCTACTATGGTGAGTGGCAAGAGTAAAACTGACTGTATGCCTCCTTGTTTTTGTCAGTTATCTGTGCAGATTTTAGGTACATGACAACCCTAACCAGTAAAATCATGTGACTTGTATATAGCTGAGCTTGGATCCAGTCTCATCTTGATATCCTATCCAGACCAAGAGTTCTAGCCATAGAGAAGTAGATCTTTCCTGTGGCTTGCAGACCCATTATACAAACAATGCTAGAATATAATTTGACAAAGTTACATAAAGCTTCTATGGGTATCTATATATGCATTTTTTCTTCTTTTTCTAGTATGCTTGTAAAATATATACAGTGTATACTCCTAGTTTTTGGTTCTTGAGATCATTACTTTCAACTAATTTATTCAAGTAGAAAAATGATGCGGTGGCCATCTCCATGCCCGCTTGCAGTTTCCTTCTCCTGCCTGTCCCATATTTGAAATCTAGTTGCAAATATTGAGGTGAAATTGACCCAGAGAAGTCTGGCCCAAGAAACCAACAAACGCTATATACAGTTTCTTCTGTCGCTATGACTAAAAGGAAACTGGTGCATTAATTTCTCATATGATTTTCCTCTCACCCAGTTGACCCTGTTCATCAAATTCAGAAGACAGTCAGAAGAAACACAGTTCAAAAGAAGAAGTAGCTGTTATTTCACTTTTTTTTCATCTCTCATCTTCTCCTTCACTTCTCTTTTTTCTAACATCTCAGTTTCTTGGAGATCACCAATCCGTGGCAAGCACAACTCTCCTTTAAAGGCCCCAAGTGGCTGTGCCAGGTGTGTGACTTGAAGCTCTCCTGTCCTTAGATTCCCATGTGCCAGTGTGATCTTTCCTGATCTGCTGGGTAAGATCCTGCTATGATCTGTTGTACTGAAGTTGTGCATCTCTGGGACTTCACATCACCAAATCGTGTTCCAGAATCATCTGTGTCATTAGATCACCACATGCAGTGGAAGCGGAAAACAAGCAGTGCCTTTCTAGACAGCCGCAACTCCCAATTCTGGCATTTTTCTCCAACAAGTAAAGATACTCAACCCTGCGTGTGTTCATACGTGTGAGCATACCACACGCACATACACGCACACGCAGTTACACATGGAATTCCGAAGACATAACAGCACTGGCCATAGCTCATTTCTCAGAACTTCCTGAAAGCTAGAACTGTATTCTCCCCGACTATCAGAGCCTCAAAGCTTCGAAGGAGGAAAACAGTTGCCCTGGTTGTAAGAGACAGCCTGATCTAATTGATCCCAGCCCCGCAGGGAGGGTGTTCTCCACTAATTAAGAGCACAGCCACCTGCCTTCTGCATTGGTGTCTAGCAATTCAGATGAGCAGGTCCATCGTGGATTAGGGCACCAGCTTTTACTGATGCATGATACTGAAACACTGGCATATTAAGCTCCAAAGCTGGTTTTTAAACTGTCGTAATGCTGGCTGAATTATAGCTGATTGGAATACCGAAGACCAGAACGCCAATTGGCTGAATTCAAATCAAATCTTAGCAAAACCACGCTGCACTAATAGAATAATAAGACAGAATGCTTGAGAGAAATTATTTATACATTGCTTCATGAAGGTTCTGATCATTCATTTAGTTTATATTCTCTAAGCAACTGTCCCCTCTAAGATGTTTAATCAAAACCAGCGTTAGCTGTGCTTTCTCCTGTGAAGTGCTAGTGGGATGCTTGTGCCCATTACAAAATTCACGTTTCATGGAAGAACAACAGCTTTGTTAGACGTGTGCCACATAAAAGGGATTGTCAGAAAGTTCGTAGAGAATGTGTATTATGAAAACAAATTCCACATGAATTTCATAATGTTTGTGAGACAAAATAAACTGATCTTTTAATTTCATTTTCCACAAACTTTTTGCAGACAGCTAGGAAGTACTGATTTATAAAGGCCAAGCCTTTATAGGAATCGATGAAACTTGGCAACTATGGTTTTTTAAAGATGCAAAAAATGGACAGCATCCAAAATTTCCAAGATTTCTTGAAATTTTATCAAACAAAAGCCCAGGTACATTAAGATTTTTAAGACATTATTTTAAAAATTCAGGTTTGTAATTATTGATATGATAGTGGAAATATTAATTCACTAGTGAGCTAATTATAATTGCCTATTATATGAAGTTATAAGAGTTTCAACCAAGATTGTGTCTGTTTTGCATCATTTAATTGACTGAGATTTTTCTTTTTCTCTTTGTTCTGTTTTGCCTTTGCCTTTGTGTGGCAATGCTAGTAGTTGGCAGTGCCACTCATTAATCATATGATAAGGTAATCCAAAAGTGTTAACAGTCTTAAAAATTAAAATATGAAAATATTTTTGATTAAATATCTTGTTTCTATTTCTAAATTCTAAGAAATCCTCTCTGTGCATCACCTTTAAAATTTTAAGTTCTTTCATACAACGAGTGCTATAGACATGCACGTGGTGATGTTTTGTTGTTGTTTAATGACATATATATTGGACAGAATATTTAGATAGCAAATATAAACAAAATCTTTCATCTTAATTAGTCTAATGTAAACAATATCACCAGTTATGTGCTTTTAGATTTTATTTGCTTTATTTTGTGCTATATATTAAATCTCAAAAAATACACAGCAAAATACAAATCCTGTTTGCTCCCCAATTCAGTCCTCTCCAGAGATGATCACTTCAGTCAACTATTATAATCAGAATCTTTTCAAAAGTTTTTATGGGAGAGAGGAGTAGAAAAAAAGACAAGGAGGCCGGCGCCGCGGCTCACTAGGCTAATCCTCCGCCTAGCGGCGCCGGCACACTGGGTTCTAGTCCCGGTCGGGGCGCCGGATTCTGTCCCGGTTGCCCCTCTTCCAGGCCAGCCCTCTGCTGTGGCCAGGGAGTGCAGTGGAGGATGGCCCAGGTGCTTGGGCCCTGCACCCCATGGGAGACCAGGAAAAGCACCTGGCTCCTGGCTCCTGCCATCGGATCAGCACGGTGCGCCGGCCGCAGCGCGCCGGCCGCGGCGGCCATTGGAGGGTGAACCAACGGCAAAAGGAAGACCTTTCTCTCTGTCTCTCTCTCTCACTGTCCACTCTGCCTGTCAAAAAAAAAAAAAAAAAAAAGACAAGGAGAAATGGAGGTTTTTAAAAGTTTAACAGGAATAAATTCTCAATAGTTTTAAGTTTTATTATTCTTTTTTTTTTTTTTCAAAAAATTGTGTTTTGGGAAATCTTTTCATGTTAGTTCTGTCAGATTGTTTATACTTTGAAGTGTTGCTGAATTTTTTACAGAATGGAAACATCATAATTTAAACACGTCTATGATGATGGAGATTCAGATTGTGTTCAGCATTCACTTTTCAATGCTCTTGAAAAGACAGGCAGGTACTAGTATTTCCAGGTTACCAAAGACCTGAAAGTAGAACAGTGCTGTCCGGTGGTAATGCATTCCAATTTTTTGAAATTTGAGTCTTGAATGCAAGTGGAAATGAACATCAGTTCCTCATTCTTCCCTCGGCCTGGCTGACTGGAACTGCAAACTTTCTGTTTCTGAAAACAGAAAACTGGGGTTTTCTGTCTCATATGATTAAAACATTCTTTATATGACAAATGACATTCTTTATCTATCATCTAGTCTTTACTTAGTTTTCTTTATTTCGCTTATAACTACCTCACCTATAAAGTATCTGTTTCTTCACTTATTGTCTTCATTTTTGTCTTTTTCTTTGCTGTGTATTTGGTGTGCTCGGCTCAGTTCAGTACCTACTACTTAAAGAAATGTTAGGGTGGGGATAGGGGGAATCAGTAAGAAAATGAATTATAATTTATTTACAATAGCCTCTTGTCTTGAAATTTGACTTTCTATCTTGAAAGCATCTAACATGGAAAATCAAAATGCAAAAATTAAGCACTTTCTTTCAATTTGGCAAAATTTTTGTTAAAACCTAGGCATGTTTCTTTGCAAGGGAAGTTAGAGAAGACATAGCCCTTGTCTCTGTAAGAAGATAATAATTTGGGAACCATGCCAATGAAAAAAGAGTAAAGACAGCAGCTTTAATGATCATCTGAAATATATTCCACAAAAGGCGCTGAGTAGTGTCGAAAGACAAAGTTATAGCAAATTGAACTTAAATATCTTGATCAGGTTTTACTCTGAATGCTAGAATCAGGCAACATGTAAAACTGTAAAACAGTGACTGTTCCAGGAGTGAGCAGAGGAGGTTGTTTTTACGCGTTGATGGAAGGGGTTGTCACATAGGAGAAACAGAGAGCAAAAATGTATTGATTGTTTCAAAATTACTTTCTTTGAAAAGGTGACAGAAGAAGAGATTTGTTTATCATGTTTTCGAAAACTGTCTCCTTTGGAGATTTGGCTATTTTCTTTTATTTTTCTGATTTCTGAGAACCTCATAAAAACAACTTAGTTTCTCTTGATGTGACTTCAGTGTGAGTGATTCTGATTTGGTTTGTTCTGTTGTGCCTAGTACAAGGGCTCACTCCAAACCAGTGTATTCCTACAAATCGTATTTAATAATACTTTAACACAAGATGCTTTCTGATTTTTGATATTGTTAGAGAATGGAGTATCTACCATGATGTGTTACAGCATGCTTAGTGAACACCAGGAATTGTAGCAATTGTAACTAATTGTGATATCAAGATCTACTTCCTAGTTTTACCCTGGAGCTCTTTCCTGAGAATCTTCTTCCTTCATGTCTTCATTTATCTTTTTTTTGTTGGTGGTGGTAGTGCTGGGACAAGTGGGATGGTTATACAGATCATAATATTATGTATCATGTGTAACAAAATAAAAAATAATAACTTAGGACCTTGGTGTCAAGCTGTCTTCACCTTGTTAATTGAATTTTATACAACCAGGTGTTCATGCAAGATTTGAAGGATCTAATTTTAAAAAGGTGGTATTCTTTTTTGAGTTTGTTTTAATACTTTAATTCCCTGACCAAAATTTTTTGAGTTGAATTAATAATAAAAGTAAAGATACTATAGATAAAATTAAATCAAGAATTTCAGTACATTCCTCAAAAGACATAAAATTATAGAGCAATTAACTTCAGAAATGCAAGTAAGCACAGGTTTCAGTCCTGAGGTAGAGTTTATTGTCTTATATCATAAATCTACAGAACAGTTTAAACCTTCAAAAAGTAATTTTAAAAAATTAATGTTCCATTTAAATACAGGCTGACCCATACCCTACATCGAAAGAAGCCAGGAAAAAAAAAAAAAAAAAAAAAACTAGTTGAAGCTAGGGCTAAAGCAGCTGATGAGAGACTGTGTATCTTGGTCTCTTTTTGAGTGAAACTTCAGGCAGTGAGACATGTGGCTGGAGATACTAGGGCAGTGGAAAACTTTACATTGTACATTTGAAGACAGTCTAAAAAAATTAAGTGAGTAATAAATTGTAACTTTGATCACACACACACACAAAAAAACGCTCTGCATTCCAAATGCTTAGGTTTTCACTAGCTACTAGGAGAAAAGCATTTTTGCCAACCTCATGCATATTAAACAGATACATGCCATGTGGCCAGAAAAAAAAAAATAGTTGGAATGTAAAAGTAACTTTCATAAAGGCTTCTCCTGTGTGTCTGCATTTCCTTTTAATCTCTTTGGCATTTTATAGCTGGCATTTTTGTTGAGCATTAAAAAAATCAAATTCACGTTCCTCTGAATAAGAATGAATCACCAACTTATTTCCGTGTTTACCAAGAGTAGCTCAAAAGTTCCTCTTATTTTGCTTGATAGTGATAGTTTCAAAGGCCTCTGTCTCCTATGAAAGTTATTATAATATGGGAATAAGTTTTGTTATTTAAGGTTACAGGGAAAGAAGTTAATCGGCTGTTCAGTCAACTCTACAAAGAACTCCTCTGTATTTTGATGCCTTGATTTTGTGTTTTTGAGTTACAGAAAAAAGGAAATTTCATGTTTGATTTAGGAGAAAAAAAACAAAAAGACTGAAGTCAAAGAAAAAAGTGTTTAAACTGGATTTGAGCCATTCTTCAGGATTGGAAGGTCCGATCTGTTTTGGGTATTGCCTTTAAGTCTGACCATGCATTGCTTACAGATACTGCTAGCATGAGGAATTATAAGTCTTTCAAACTTCTTGAATATCTTAAAATATTTTAAGGACATAATTTTTTTTATTTTTTAAATTTTTTTCATTTATTTATTTGACAGATAGAGTTAGACAGTGAGAGAGAGAGAGAGAGAGAGAGAGAGAGAGAGAAAAGGTCTTCCTTCCATTGGTTCACCCCCCAAGTGGCCACCATGGCCGGTGCGGTGCATCTATCTGAAGCCAGGAGCCAGGTGCTTCTCCTGGTCTCCCATGCGGGTGCAGGGCCCAAGCACTTGGGCCATCCTCCACTGCCCTCCCAGGCCACAGCAGAGAGCTGGACTGGAAGAGGAGCAATCGGGACAGAATCCGGCACCCATATGGGATGCCAGCACCAAAGGCGGAGGATCAACCAAGTGAGCCACGGCACCGGGCCCTATTTTTATTCACTTATTCCTGTACATCTACTCTTGTATTCAGAAGAAACTTATTGAGGGCCTACAATGTGCTCACCAAGGATCCTGGGGAATGTTTTGTTAAGAGATAACAGAGAGAAATCTCTTCATTCTGCCTTGAAACTGCTGTATGATAGTTTTCAAACAAAGACAAAAAATTTGTTTTCTCATGTTCCAGGACTTGAGAAGGTTATATATGATACATTCTACAAAGATATTGCAAACTTAATTACAGGAACATTTTCTTGACTCCTTCCAGACACAACCCTAAATGGAAGAGATAATTCAGTTATACCATTGGTATAGGATATTGCTAATCAAAGGTGGCTGTGGAAATTTAGGCTACATCCCATGACATGTTTTGGTAGACTGCCAGTTGAGACTAGAAGAGAAATACTTTGAAATTTTTTCTTAGTTCTTTTCTGAGTGTATTCAAGGTATTGTTGACAATTAAATGACCACCCAGGAAAATAAGGTGATTTTAGAAAAGATTTATTTATTTATTTGAGATGTAGAATTACAGACTGAGAGCAGGAGAGACCGAGAGAAAGATGTTCCATCCGCTGGTATACTCCCCAAGTGGCAGAATATGCCTCATGCTGGGCCTTTATGAAGCCAGGATCCAGGAGTTTCTTCTGGGTCTCCTATTCAGGTGTAGGGGCCCCAGCACTTGGGCCGTCTTCTGCTGATTTCCCAGGCCATAGCAGAGAGATGGATCAGAAGAGGAGCAGCTGGGACTCGAACTGGTGCCCATTGGGGATGCTGGCACAGCAGGCAGAGTCTTAGCCTACTATACCACAGCACTGGCCCCATAAGGTCAATTCTTAACTATGAGAAATGAAAATGTTGGTATGAATTCCAGTTCATATTAAACTGAAAGAACAACATGAGAGTACTGTAAAAAGTTTGTGGAAAATGGAGTTAAAAGATGTTTAATTTGGTGCCATTTTTTTTTTTTAATCCTGCATAACGGGTCTTCCAAAAACTTTGTAAAACATTTATACATTGAAAAAGTTATGCATGAAATTCAAAAAAAACTTTGACATCAAAATAAACTTTTGATTCAGTACATCCTTGAAGTTTTTAATTACTTCCATGCCCTTTCAATGACATTAGGCTTTGGATATTTTGAATAGTAAGTATGTCAGTTGTTGTTTGACATGCAACATAGGCTGGGATGAAACATAAACAATCCACCTCTTTGTGTCTCCCTTGTGCTCAGCTTCATGTTTAAAGTTTAAATAAATCAAATATCAAAGCACCCAAATTAATCTCTGAGTACACCATGTTCATCCAAGGTTGTGACTTTCTCTTTTGAGTAAGACGTAAGTGGCCTAGCAGAAAGGGGGAGTCATAGAAGCACGGTTTATAAAAAGGTTGCAGAGGAATCATTTAATTCTCACCATACTTGGCTTTCCTAGGAATGATTATGCACTCCTTATGAATGTGACATTGAAAGTCTGCACTTTTTATAGTACACAGTGGGAAAAAATGTAAGCTGTAAAATGTTGCTTTAAAAACGTGTTTAAAAACAGTGTTCTGACACTTTATTGCACAATGAGCTCTTACATTAAGCATTTATGGCAGCTACAAATTCACAGCATGGTTTTGATGCAGTAATAAAAAGCACCAAAATGGGTCCAACTGACATTTTACAGCCAGAACAAAGGGTTGAAAGTTTAAAGCGTATCTATAGCTACTACTTGTTACATATTAGCTACATTATCTATAACAAGATTACACTTTCCCCACCTTGAAAGTATTTCTAACAGTAAATTATTAGCAAATTCAGTTTTTCAACCACTTTGAAGGTCAGATAATATCACATTATATAATCAAACAAACATAAGGAGGGACTCCAGTGTTTACTTGTGACCACTGAGTGCATGCAGAGCTCATTCAGAATCCATCCTTGCCTAGAGAAATTGATCAATCTCATTTTTACTCTCCTGGAGTTCCAGCCAAGTCCTGGTCTTTATGTACCCATTAATGAGATGGAGTCAAAAATTCTTGGATATGCTGTACATTTTCTTCTTCGATTTTGGCAAAAGACTGAGAATGTATTTCATGTTTTCAGTCTCAACACAGTCACAAACATGCAGTTGGGTCTTATCTTCCCTTATTTAATTTCCCCCTTTGCCACCATTACAACTGTTGCTCTTCAACAATATCATATTAGAGCGTTGGCACAGTGGTTTGTTGCCTAGAGCTGATTTAAAATACTTGACACTCTGTGAGCTGTTGGTTTGAAATCTCAAGAAATCGGGCATTTGAAAGCAGGTGTTTTACATAATTCTGGCAGTTCACTTGAAGGGTTACCTTGGTACGTCTAAGTCATAAAGGGCACATAGTTCACTAGGTAGATAGATGAGTAATTTGATAGCATTTGCATTGATAGTGAACCATCTGAGGCTTTGCTAGTTCATGAATTTGTCTATGGAAAAGAGTCAGCTTTATTTTCTCAAGCCAATTTTCATAAAACTGCCACTGCCAAAAGGCTCCTGATTTGGACTTAGCATAGTCAGTCCAGTTGCATTGACACTGCTATAAAAGCCAACATGTGCTCTTCCCCAAGGGCCGCTTACATTGCCTGAGTCCCATGTTCATCATTTTTAATGTTATCAGATGCTTTGAAATTGAGTTATATAAAGACATTATCTAATCTCAGTATTCTAGACAAATCATATCTAAGCCACCAGTGATCAAATATTTTAAATATATTAATGCATAAAAATAATAATATATCTAACACAAACTCATAAATATTCTATTAGGGCCTAGTCTCTTTCAGAAAACTTACACAATGCTTCATTTGATTTATGTGAACTAATACGATAGCACAGGTATTTAGATCGGTGACAGGATCTATCTAGAGTCACAGATATTTATTTCCTTGAATAAATATCTTATAATAACTATGCAATTAAAATCCCTGCATATAAGATCCCAGGGTAATTCTACCGTTTCTATGATTTCATTCTGAATTATTTTGGATTCCTTTAATTGTATGAGCCATTATGCTGTTTTGCACTTATACAGTTGATATTATCTTTGAAAATAGTGTTAACAAGTCATTACCTAGAACTTGACTCTGATTATAGTTTAAAGATGTCTCATTTGGTTATATATATATATATCCCAATACATACATATGTATATGTATATAGTTTTTTCAATTCATAATCTCATGATGACAAGGCAACTTGCTTTTTGCCATGTACAAACTGGGAAGCATAGTATTGAAAATTAATAATGTTTTTGGAAAACATTCATTACTTTGTAAAATTGAACAAAATTTATCATGATAAAAAGCAAAAAACCTCCATTCCTTTGTTCTTACTATAATCTTTTTCTGTTATTAGTACTGTTATAACAAATTAAAAATATGTAGGAATCCGTAGCATGTATAATAAATGTTTGCCCCAACCTATGTCCTGCACCAACTCAGTAGTAAGAATTTGGCATTAATGTTTCAATACTTTTTTTCTAAAATACTTGCATACTATTGCTTTTGAGGTTCTGCAACTGGCTTTTCACAACAGTCAATATAACTTAATTCTCAAGTTTAGAAAGGTCATCCCCCTCCCCCATCTCAAACGCCATTTAAAAACTCTTATTTCACAGTTCTGTTTCTTTCATCTAGGTTTTTAAAATCTATTTACAACTTGGGGAGTTGTATCATGATGGTACAGCAAATTTTATTTCATTTAAAGATTTATTTGTTTGTTTGAAAGAATTGCAGAGAGGAAAGACAGATGGCACCATTGGCTGGGGGTGGGACAAGCTGAAGCCAGGTGCTTGGAGCTCCATACAGGTCTCCCACATGAGTGGCTGGGGCCATCTTCTGCTGCTTTCCCAGGTACACGATCGGGGTGCTGGATTGGAAGTGGAGCAACTGAGACTGGAATAGGTGCTCATATGGGATGCCAGAGTCGCAGGCAGCCCCAACAAATTTTATTTCAAAGTGTTCAGCCAATAGTACAGACATGTGTAATGTTATTCTAAATGTCACAGTAGAGACAGGGACAGACTTCTAAAAGGAATCTTAAAGTTGATCTTGTCCACAGCCAAAATAGGTAGGTAATTGATTAGTTAATCCCATATCAGTAGGATTATGGAGATGTCTACAAATTCTTAGTTAAGTTCCCAAGTTGCATTTTAAAATGCTATCAAAATAAACATTTGGTCAATGAAAGAAGGATCTGATTCTATTATTGCTTTAAAAAGTCAATGAATAGAATGAGGTGACTGGATATCAGGATGGGAATACTTAGGATTAGTGAGGAAACACAGAAAGAGAAACAGTTACAGATGTAATCTCTTTTAATGCAAAACTCCCAGGGTTTTTTTTTTTTTTTTCTCAATTATCATCAATAAAAATATTTTCCAGGTGAATAGCTATAGAAAAGAATGAGAAAATTTAGGTTGTTGGATTGTTCAAGAACTAATTTAAGCCTCTAAATCTGAATGTTTTTAAATCTTATATTTGATTTGGTTATGATAACACAAATTTTAAGAAACTGATCTTACTCATTTGTGGAAGTCAATTTAGCAATGTAACAGTAAATATTCATATTAAATACTCAATCTAAAATCGAGTATGTAGCTTTGGCAATTATTATAAGGGTCACAAAAGTGTTGTGGGAGTAATAATAAAAAAGAAGAAAACTGGTATGAAATTGCTTACCTGAGAAGGAGAAACAGGAAGCTGAGTAGGCACTTAGGTTCTGTGATGCTTTTCAGGAGATTTTTCCAAACAACTCAAAATAATAATCCTTCATATAGCTGTCGATCTGGAGTTCTTAGGGTCTAAGGAAACCCTAGCTACTTTGGGGAGCTCCACAGATCCCCTGAAATTACATAGAAAATCCTGTGGCTGCCTGTGATGCTGATGTGCTGTGTGCATTCTTGTGATATAAATAATCCATGATTTTCATGGTAGTCACAAAAGGATTCATGGTACCTCCCAAAGGTTAACGATCAGCGATATAGACCTCTGAGTGTTCAAGACGCTTTCACAGTTATTAACTAGTTCGATCTTTACAATATGGGAACGAACAGACCTGGCGCTCGGCCCAGGACACTTACGTTTCTGTGTGTCTGTGGTTCAGAGAACAGTGGCCTGCAAAAACTATGCTCGTTAGAGTTCTGTAACTACAGCTGTAGACCTCTCCTGTGGTATTTGCATTTGACCCTGAAGGGCAAAGATGTGAGGATGGTCCAGATCTTTGGGTGAGGGCATTTTCTATGGAGAGCAAAGGCAGGAGTCCTCACCGTTTTTCAGGCTTGGCGCCAGTGGAAAGTGAATAATGTGTATCCCAGAAATGTTAAATATTCCATATGAATGGAGTCACCCGCGGGAGAACAAACTTCCCTTGTGTAGCAGCTGCATGTATTTCTTTGAACTCCAATATCTGAATGCCAAGGCATTTAAATGCAGGAAATTTTTTTTTTTTATTTATTTGACAGGTAGAGTTATATACAGTGAGAGAGAGAGACAGAGAGAAAGGTCTTCCTTCCAATGGTTCACTCCCCTAATGGCCGCTGCAGCTGGCGCTGCACCCATCTGAAACCAGGAGCCGGGTGCTTCCTCCTGGTCTCCCATGCGGGTGCAGGGCCCAAGGACTTGGGCCATCCTCCACTGCACTCCCAGGCCACAGCAGAGGGCTGGACTGGAAGAGGAGCAACCGGGACAGAATCCAGCGCCCCAACCGGGACTAGAACTCTGTGTACTGGCGCCACAGGTGGAGGATTAGCCTAGTGAGCCAAAGCGCCGGCCCTAAATGCAGGAAATTATTATCCAGAAACTCTACTTCACTTTCTGCGGCTTCAAGTTAGTTTTCACATCACACAAGGGAAAAAAAGATCCACAATTTTTAAAGAAGAATCTAGGAAGTTGCATCTTAATAAACACCCATTCTTTATTCAAACTGTTTTCATTCAGATTCCCACTCTGAAAATATGAAATCCCAGCATGCAAACATTAGTCAAGCTAAAACAAAATGAATAGAAGCCAATCTTTGTTTAAGAGAGTCTGAGGGTGAGTCCTGCCTGTAGCTTGTGGCTCATTGGGAAATACTTCTCCTTTATGGTGTCAGCTGTAGAAGTTCTAGCGACATTGATTTTTAAGATCCTGAAATACATACCAAATCATCTTGATAATTAGTTCCTTTATCGCTTTCTGTGATTTTATCACTTTCCTTTTGTGTGTTTGCTTTTATTTTGATGTAATTATTAAGTTTCTTTAGAAAACACATTTCTTCGGACAGTGTTATCATCAAGAGCATAGAAAGAAGCAGACAGCTTCAGTTTGGTTTTGATGCCTGCCACTTTCCAGCAGGTAATTTTGAGCAAGTTTCCTCATCTTACTGAGGATCAGTTTCCTCATCTATAAAATGGGAATAGCAGTAGTTATGTCTTTGAATGATTATAACGTTAAGTAGGTTGAAATATGTGAAAAACTTAAGCTAGTGAATGACATTCACTAACCTATAAATACCTGAGTTACATTTGCAGCCAATGTTATTGTTGCTGTCATTATTATTGCTAACATTGTTTTACATCACATACACATGGGGGCAACCCACAGTGTCTTTTTGGATACATGAATCTCAACTTCTCTATCTTAAAGTAATCCCTCGGCCAAAGCAAACCTATAACTTCTTGCTTCTTGTGGTCTTGAACTTCTTGTTTACGTATTTATTTGTTGACTAGTTTAAGAACACAGTGTATGGAAGGGGAACTAGCACAAGCTTCTGAACCCCTTACCAGGAAGTATCAAAAATCCTGGATACAGGACAGATGAGGAGACTTTGTCTCTAAGAGAATAATTTCCGAGTAGCTGATGTCATCTTAAAACTTGAGCCATCTTATTTCAATGGCAGTTGCTTTGCTTCAGGTCTTACGTCCTCATTCTCCTGGTGGATAGCATGTATCATTCCATGATGTTTGTAGTAATTTCCTACAGCAAGCTGACTGAGGTAGTAAATCCAGACTTCCGTCTACACCATTGCCTATGATGTGAGGAGAGGCTCCAATGATTATAAAAGAGATCAAGAGGCTTCCATAGCCTTGGCAGCTCATGACAAGAGCCTCGGGTGATTACTGACGTCATAAATAAAAGTGTCAATTGTTAAATCAACAGCAGGAGTCACTGTGCACTTACTCCCCATGTAGGATCTCTGTCCTTAATGAGTTGTACTATGAAAATTAGTGGTAAAACTAGTCTTCAAACAGCACTTTATACTTTGTGTCTGTGTGAGTGCAATCTGTTGAAATCTTTACTTAGTATATACTAAGTTGATCTTCTGTATATAAAGCTAATTAAAAGTGAATCTTTATGAAAAATGGGATGGGAGAGGGAGTAGGAGATGGGATGGATTATGGGTGGGAGGGTGGTTATGAGGGCAGAAACTGCTATAATCCAAAAGTTGTATTTTCAAAATTTATATTTATTGAATAAATATTTTCTAAAAATAAACAAATAAATGATCAGATATTCCTTCTGGTTTTGACTACTGGTTACCAAACTAGCTTTAATGTCGAAGAGAATACAGGCTTTTGAGTTAAGTAGGCAGATCTCATTCTTAATCCCCCTTGGATCCTGTATGGACAGTACTAAACTGTCATCCAAATTTCTGGATGTCTTTCAGTTTTAAACGTGACAAGTTTCTTCAGATTCACCAGATCTCTCTACAATTCCTTCTTACCTTTCCATCTATTAGGCCAGGTTATACTGACAACAATTGAATGCTTCAAGAGACAGATAAAAAGAATATATTTCTTTCCAACTATCATTTGTCCTCCTAGTACAAATTTTTATCCAAGTGCCTCATACGCTATCCCTACCAGAGAAATACTGATTCCTCTGCTTATCTTCCCCTACAACCCTGAGCCATTATTATTAGAAAATGTTCTCTAAGTTTATGCTTCTTCAATATGCAGTTGAGAAGAGTGTATGTTCTATACATGGTTGGTCAAGCCCTCATGGGTTAACAGCATTGTTCACATTTTTGACTAATATTTTTTGTCTTATGATTTCATCAGTACCATTGCAAGTGTTATTTTCTTAACAATGGGCAGATTTTTCTGTGTCATCCTTTGATTTTATCTTTTCTTTTTTCTTTTTCTTTTTGGCTTCATGTATCTGGAATCTGTTTCACTTGATGTGCACATATATTAAACCATTTGTTTTAGTATTTAAAACTTTTTGTCTTATGATTATATGAGTATCATATTTGAAATGCTTTTCTTTGTCCCTAGATGTACTTTTCAATCTGAAGTTTAATTTTTAATATCACAGTTTTGTGTTTTTTAAGAAAAACTCTATAGATCTTCTCTTTCCTTTAACTTCTACATGCCTGTATGTTTATGTTTAATTTTTTTCCCTCTATAAAACATGAAATTGGGATTTGCTTCTTCATTCAGTATGACTTTGTCTTTTAATGAGGATTGTTAATCAGTTTGTATTAATACAATCACTGAAAAGCTTGGATTTGGGTCTGCCATCTCAGTGTTTGATTTCACTCCACTCTACCTCAGCTTTATTCCTTTTTCTCCCTCCTTTTGTGCCATGTTTAATGGAATTAAATAGATTGAAAATCCTGATTTCTTTCCTTTATTGATTTCTTTAGTCATATGTTTCTGTATTTTATTGTTTGTTCTGTAGAGTATATACTTTATGTGATGTCAATCTAATGTCAAACAATTCTACTACTTAGCCAATAAATAATAATCTTACAATATGTTTTTACTGATCACTCCCTGCCTTTTGTACTCTTGTTTTATATAGTTTTAACAACTGCTGTAAATATGGTATCATGTGATTTTTTATGTGTAAATAGTCCATATGTTTTTAAGATTTAAAATATATATATTCAAATCCTCTCTCTGTATAGCAATTTGCTTTATATTTATTGAGATGTTCATTCTTGATATCCAAAATTGTGTTTATTTCTGATATGATTTGCCTTCAGGCTAAAGCACAGTTTTAAAAAGCATCTTAAAGGGTCAATCTGTTGAAGATAAATTCTTCCATTTTTGGTTTATCTGCAATATCTTGATTTTGCTTAACTTTTAAAGTAGATTTTTCATGGGTATAAAATACTAGATGTACTTTTTGGGGGCACTTTTAAAGTATCATTTCTTTGTCTCTGGTAAGTCAACTGCCACTGTCATCATTTTGCCAGTATGTGTTTTTTCCTTTTCTACCTTCAAGATTTTATTTTCAACTTTCAACAGCTTGACTATGGCATACTTTGTTGTATTTTCATTTATCTTGATTGTAGTTCTCTGAATTTATTCAATTTGTGAGATAATTTCCTTTTTTTAAAAGATTTATTTATGTGTTTGAAAAGCAGAGTTAGAGAGAGGCAGTGGTAGAGGAAGAGAGAAAGTCTTCCATCCACTGATTCACTCCCCAGTTGTTCATATTGGCTGAACCTAAGCAGATCCAAAGCCAGGAGCCAAAAGCTTCTTCCAGATCTCCTACATGAGTGCAGGGGCCGAAGGACTTGAGCCATCTTCTGCTGCTTTCCCGGGCCATAGCAGAGAGCTGGATCTGAAGTGGAGTATCTGGATCTTGAACCCTTGCCCAAATGGAATGCTGGCACTGCAGGCAGCAGCTTTACCGGCTACACCACAGCGCCCACCCCATTTGTGAGATAATTTCTTTCAAAAATGTTAGAAAATTCATGTCCATTACATCTTTGAATATTTATTCTGTCCTGTTTTCTGCCTCTTGTCCTTTTAAAATGTCAATTATACAAGATTTAGAATATTTGATATTGTCCTCCTGATTGATGCATTCAGTTTAACCTTCCATCCTTTTGTTACCACTGTTCTAGCCTCATAAGTACGTATTCTGTCTAATGTTGTTCTTTGTCTGCTAGCACACATAACAAAATAATATTGTTTTATCTCTTCACTCCACCCCTACACCGTCATTTCTAGCATTGCCATTTTGTTTTGTTTTTGTGTTTTACAGTTTCCATGTCTTCACTGAAATACCCCAGTTGTTCTTTCATGATTTGAGTTTTTTCCATCATGTTTTTTAAACTTTTATTACAGTTATTTTCAAGATGTCCTCTAAATTTTCCAGCATCTGGGTCATATCTTATTATATTGATCATTTCCTCTCTTCATAATGGATCATATTTTCTTGCTTCTATGTATGTCTCATAATTTTTGATTGAACGTCTGACATAAAAAGACTAAAGTTAACAATATTTATACCTACACAGTGTCTTGTCTCTTTCTGCCTCATCAATAATGTGTGAGTGTGTCAGTCTAATTATATTTTTTATTCATTTATTTTTTTTATTTTTTTGACAGGCAGAGTTAGACAGTGAGAGAGACAGAGAGAAAGGTCTTCCTTTCCATTGGTTCACCTCCCAAATGGCAGCTACGGCCAGCATGCTGCGCCTATCAATGTGAAGCCAGGAGCCAGGTGCTTCCTCCTGGTCTCCCATGTGGGTGCAGAGCCCAAGCACTTGGGCCATCCTCAACTGCCTTCCCGGGCCACAGCAGAGAGCTGGACTGGAAAAGGAGCAACCGGGACAGAACCGGCGCCCTGACCGGGACTAGAATCCGGGGTGCTGACACCGCAGGTGGAGGATTAGCCTAGTGAGCTCCGGCACCAGCCATTCTAATTATATTTTAAATGAGTCTGGATTTTTGTTGTTGTTGTTGCTGTTGTTTTAGTTAGATACATTTTACCACATGCTTAAATTTTTGCCATAAGAATTGATAGTCTAGATCCCATGGCAAAATGTTGGACTCATAGCTGCCTTTCTTCTACATAGATGGCTCTTATTTGGCATACAGTGAAATTCTTAGATGGCTTAAGGAATTTCTATAAGACCACTTTGCTTCCTCCTTTGCCTTCAGATCTCAACTAGTTCCATTTACTTTGTGCCTCGAGGCTATTTAAATTTTCCTGCCCCACCTCTCAGTGTAGCAGCCATAGATGCATAGATGCTCTCTGTTTTACACTCAGTGCATAAAACTCAGAGTATCCATTAGATCCTATAATCTGTAAGTTGATATCCTGAGACTCCAGTTTATCTTGTGACTGATACCTTCTGTAAGTGGCTGGACCTATGGAAGAGTATTCTCAGATCTGCTGCTCATCCCTCAGTACTCTGCAGTAGCTTCTAAATTCTCAGTTCCAACACTGGAGTTTAAGGAATTTCTAATTTTCCACCTGTGCTTTCATATATTAGGGAGACACATAGTATACCTTAACTGAGAACGATCTCTTAGAGCTGTCCCACAGTGCCTCCAGTCTTTATGTCCATTGTTTGTGGTATAAACTGGAATTCTATACTGCCAGACCAGTATGCTTCAGGATTTATATGTTTGATACATTTTGCTATTTTTTACTTGTATCAGTGCAATGTTCTACTTCTTCTGGTGTTCTGAAATGAGAGGACTAGTGATGAATATCTTCTTTTGAGAGGAATGTACAATGTTTCGAATTTTTATTTTGCTGATTTTTTGTAACCTCTATTTTCTAATGGGCTTTGGTTAACTGTAATTTTTTGTGTCATTTAGTCTTTTCTTCTTGTTGAAGCACCATTCTCTTGTGACTTAGCTATAGCCTGCATAGAAAGACAAAGTTGCATATTAGAATTTTATACAACTTCATTTTTAGCTACTAATTACTTTCTTACCTAGCATGCCTCAAAAGTAGAATTAATCATAGCAAACATATATTTAGTAATAATAGTATCAGCTAGCATTTTGTTTATTCCAGACAATGTCTTTAGCATTTTAAATTTATTAACTCTTATATACTTCATGGCAATACATCAGTTAACTCCCAATGTTGTCTTCATTTTAATGCAAGGAAACTGTGTCTTCTAGAAATTTGAATAAATAAAGGTTATATGTAAAGAACTCAAATGATTTGGTAGGATAAACACAAGTAATGCAGTAAAAATGAGGAAACAGATGAGTGATGCTATGCAAAGAAGCTCAAGCGACCCATAAGCACGTGGGAAGATGTGTAGTCATTTTATTCACATTCTGTTGAAACCAAAATAACATCATTTTCTCAAAACAAGCATTTGTCCAAAAATCAGGCGATGTCAGCAGTTATCAAACACAGAAGACAATGGGTATTCTCAGACAGCAATAGTGGGTATATGTTTTGATACCACCATTTTGGGGATTAGTGTAGAACTTTCATTAAGTGAAGCTGAATATTTACATGAACTCAGTTAAGAAATGCTACTTTTTGGAATGTACCTTTGAGAACTTGCATATGACAATTCTTTCAGAACCAGAATTCCAGACCTAGATGTTCTTATCTCCAGAATTCATTTTCTAAACTATTGTCTTATGCCAAAAATAAACAGAAGTTCAGTTTTAAGTAAAATTTTCATAAAAGGAAGATTCCTACCACACACTGAGCTCTAATAAAGTTCCTGAGATGCCTTTAGAAGAAAGACAAAAGAAATTCACAGTCACTGAGGCCTGTAAGTAGACATCAGTCTCCAGGAGACGGAGAGTCACTCTCCAATTGGGTAAAAGAGCTTGAATTTCTATAACAGAAGAGTACTCCCTAGAAATAATTGCCCATAATAAGCTGTAATGGATCTGTTTAAGGTTTTCACTGGAGAAAAATAGCTTCCTTTATTGTATGAAGTGTTGCATTTAGGTGCTAACTATCTTTATCTTTCTCCCGTAGGGAGAGATGTTATATCTAGCAAAACCATGAACAAAAGGGATCTCCCACCCCTTGGCTACTTGTAAGCTTCCAGTGGCTGTCTAGCATGCTAGCAGCCCGCATTAGTTCTTTGCCTTGCAGATGCATAGTAACTTGTAGTCCCTAATAATTGCTTGTGTAAAAACACAAAAAATTCTCTCGAACTGTCTTTCCAGTGTTCCTAATGGAACTGGACAGAACAGTATACAACCAATCTTGGAACAGGAATCTGTGCAGATCAACTCAGTCTGATTTCATGTGTTTCCTGCATACAATTTTAGCACATAATGATACTTACAACCCTCCCTCCTCCTCCTTTCCTTTCATTTTTTCTTTCAATATTTTGTGATAATGTACTTTCAATTTACTTTTTATCACAGGCTTAATCCTCCACTGCAAAAATAATTCAACAAGTAGAAAGACCATTATTCCTCAGCAGTATAGACTAGGGCTATAAACATAAGTAAATAAATAATTTTTTAAAATGTGTTACAACTATTACTGGATTCCAGAAGCCATTTCTTAGAAAAATATTAACAAGTTTTCTGTCAGGGGAAAGTATTTTTCAGAAATGTACCAGGACACTAGAGTTTCCTTCAAGTTCTGTCTTAATTATGAGATTTATATACCATATTTGTCAAAGAATATTGTTTCTGTATCCTAAAATTCCTATAAAGTTCACCTCAAATAAGTGAAAATAAATTAAGTTTTCCAACACATGCAAAAAATTATGGACTTAATAGTGGATAATTTTTTTTTAAGATTTATTTTCTCTATTTGAAAGAGTTACAAAGAGAGGTAGAGCCAGAGAGAGGAAGGTTTATCATCCACTAGTTCACACCCCAAATGACTGCAATGGCCAGAGCTGTGCTGATATGAAGCTAGGAGCCAGGAGCTTTTTCTGAGTCTCCCACGTGGGTGTAGGGGCCCAAGGACTTGGGCCATCTTCTACTGCTTTCCCAGGCCATAGCAGAGAGCTAGATTGGAAGTAGAGCATATGGGATGCCACTGCAGGCCAGGGGCTTTAATCCACTGCCGTAGCACTGGCCATTGTTTTCAATAGAATATGTCTGTCATGGCCCTGGAGTATGATGTAAGTATTTTTGGTGGGAGGAGAAATGTTTATAATTAAGGTCAACTCTAAAATAATACTTATTGCTATTTTTTTCAGTTTGTGAAAAAGAAGTTGATGATAACACCATGTCAGAATCACCAATGTTACTGCTAATTATCTAACCTTCTTTGTTAGTAACCAACTCCAGTACAGGTGGAAAAACTTTTGTTGTGTTCTGCTCTGCTGGGCTCACTCAAATGGCTTTTCTGTCCCACCCCATTGGTCTCATGCACATGAGGATTGATCTATGAATCTCTTGCATGGTATGTTTGAAATTTTTATGAGTGTGAAGTGTCAGATGGTGCTATACTCTCTCATTACCAGCTAGCAAAGGGAGGCTTGGTTGACAAGGTGTAATTTTCTTAAATATGGCTCTACTTTGATTTTGTGGACAGCAGGTTATGTGCTTTGTTGTATGTTGACACCAGAGAAGCTAGTGTCGAATACTTGATTTAAACATTGTAAATGGTAGGGTGTGCTTTTTGAGGCAGCAGTTAAAATACCACTTGGGATGTCCACAACCCATTTCAGAGTACCTCAGTTCAAGTTCACACTTCTAGTTTCCTGCTGATATGCATCATGCAAGGCAGTACAGAATAGCACAAGCACTTAGGTCCCTGCCATCCATGTTAGAGACTCAGAATATACCCCAGGCTTCTGGATCTGACCTGGTCAACCATGGCTATTGGGGCTTTCCAGGAGTGGTTAGTAAATAGACGAGCTCTCTGTCTCTTTCTTACTGTCTCTGATGGTTTCTCACTCTTGCTGTCTCTCACTCTGTCTCCCTGCCTTTCAAGTTACATGAATTAAAAAAAAAAAAATGAGAGTATTGTGAGTGATAAAGAAAAGCTGACTCTATTATATACCAGTTCTGCTAAAACCACTCAATTCATTGAAACTTGCTTGATTGCTTTACTTTCCCATGTTTGCTCAGCCTTTCAGATTATACTTGCCTTAATAACATGTGAAGGGAGCATCTAACCAGCTCTGTGTTCACACAAGTGCAGTCAACTTCTTTTCCAGAACTGAAGTGTGCAATGCAGACAGTGTTGTTCCATGATCCAGCAGTGAAATGCATGCTGTGTGGGACCACCTGGCATGGGGATACATTTCTCAGTCTCATTGTCTCTTAAACTCAGTAATGCCACATATTACTTAGTGAAAAATGAAGCACCAGGTGAAATGAAATACAGGGATTTCTTAGATTTTTTTTTTCTGTTTACCCTTGCTCTTTTCACCGTCCATTTGGTGAGCCAACACTAAGACTGCTAGGCCCATGAATTTCCATATTTTGTTAAATTGCTACCCTACAGAGACTTTTTTTTATTACAGAATCTGCTCTACATTGTGGTTCTTAAATGTTTGAATTGTCTGAAGGACACATCTTGCAAATATGGGAAAAGAAGTTTTATCTTTATATCAAATTACTGGGTGGTGAGACACGGTCCAATTTTCAGTTAAATGCAAATTATATTTTTTAATTCTGCATGAAGTAGCCATTGCCATTGTTTCAGTTTGGTTAAATATTGATTGTGAGTTGTTATATGTTCTTAAATTAAAAGATCATTATTTAAAAGTGTTTCCAGTTACTATGATGTATATGCATAGGAATATGAATGATATCATATATAAAATATAATATGATTGGAATTCCATTCATGTTGCTTGGCAGAGGGAATAGTAGATTGCTCTTCATATTGATACTGTCTGTGCATCATAAAAAAAAACTGTTGACATTTTATGTTGCATTATCTGTAATTTTCTTTGGTACCATAAAATAAGCAACCTAGAGCAGGATTAAAAAAATTTCTTCTAAGCTGCCAGAACTCATTCAGGAATTTCCATTTCCATCTTGCTTCCATTATGGTACCAGGAATCCTCATCCTCTTCTGGCAATGGAGAATGTTAGAACTGAAAGTCTTTTTTCAGTAATTCTCGAATTTCATTTTCCAATTAATCAAACAATAGGTAGCGTGTGTTCTCTCCATAACCTCCAAGTTCATTTACCATGATTATTCTGCAGGATATTTTGCCAACTTTTTAGTTAACATAGATAAAACCAGACAGGTAGTAATTAGAAATTTGATCCAAAGATTTGTGGGGAAAATGCCTAAATCTGTTGAATAGCTTTTCTATCCAAGATGGTCAAAAGCCATTCTGGTACTGGTAATACCATCTCCCATGTTATTAACTCTCTTCATTGTACTGCAAAGATGAGCTTCTTTTGATAACTAGAGTCCCTCTATGGACATTTTCCCAAAGCACAGGGATTTTTCCCTCAATTTTGCTGTCTTTTCATTATAAGCATATCATGGAATGATATGTTAATACTATAGAACAACCTCATTTGTTTACATGCCCACAAAGCAGAAAACATTTGAAAAAGGTTTGAAGGAAACTTGTCTTTGGGCAGCAATCTTTTCCTTTAGTGTCAGTATGAATTAGAAGTATAAACCAGAAAGCAAGCAACTGTTTGAAGTATTTTCTGGAATATTCATTTTTTAAGCTCCTTAGAGCACTTCAGGAACACCTACTTACATACAAATAATTGATGTGCTAATTACAAATCTTTTCTGTTTGCCTTCTTTCCTCCTTTTTCAACCACGAAACCTCATTAGTGAAGTTCTCCTGCAGGTTTTGATGTTATTATAGCATCAAAAAACCCAAACCAAATGTCATGTGTCTTTCAAAAGTAGCACAGCATGCCTCATAGTGAACTGGACTCCTTCTGATTTTCTATGATGTGATGGAATTTTTCCTTATGTCAAGATCAAGGTCAGGAACCAGTGATTTTGATGCATAATCATACTTGTGTGCAAAGACAAGTTTACCAGCCTATTTATGCTTTGATCTATAGTGCAGAAACAGAGCTTAAAATTATAGAATCTTGACATTTTAGAATTTTAAAGGTCCTAAGAGAAAATCAAGCCCGTCCTTACTGTTTTAACTAGATTTTGTCTTGAGGAAATTGAACCCTAGAGAAATTCAGTGACCTGCGGAGGGCTACCCCTATTATTAATGGCAGAGCTTAGGATAAAGTGTTGAATCTTCTATTGTGACTCCCAATCCAGGGTTTTGACAAACATGACTTTAGTCCATTCCTTTGTTCACTTTCTAAATTTTCTTTTGATTTTATTTTTGTTAGCTAAACTTTCATAACAAGTAGTTATGCTCTCTAATAGGAGATCTGTACCTCTGTGTGAAATATTTTAAAAAACAAGTTTTACATTATATATATGCAATACAAAGGAATATAGAATGTTATAATATTGTTAAGAACTCTAGGATAAAACATTTAGCATTTTTAAGCAAAAAAAATGTTTATAGTATTTGAGTTAGAGAAATACATTTGAGTTCTTTGGAATACCCAAATTCATGTTACTTAGTAACCACTCTTCTAAAGTTAGAGAGTTTTGGTTTCAAAATAAAATTGACATCTCTTATTTTACTTTGTCCTTTCTATTACAGTTTGTGAAAGTACAGTTTGTCATTTTTTTTTAACTTTACAAAATAGATCCTTATTATCTGGCTTGCAAATAGTGCATGTTTATTTTGCACATTGTATATATTAGGCAAAAATTTAAATGCTTTACCAAAATCTTCTCACTTAGAACATTCTAGAATTCAGCAAAAAGTCAACCTCAAAATTCTGTTTTCAGAGAGGCTTAAAGTAGTTACATACATTGCAATCAGACAACAGATCACTTACTGTAAGTTTAAAATATAATGCTGTGTACGATACCCAAAATCAGTTTGTTTCTCAGCAAAATTGCATCTATAAATGGTGTTCTTCACTTTGTTTCTCCATAGTTTTTTGGTTGTAACTTCCAGTTATCAGTAGGTTATGGGAAATAGTCAAAGATTTAGGAGAGTCCTCTTTCAAAGAGTTATGCAACCGTTAAATACCATGGCCATGGTTTCTAAGATTCTATGGCTTCTAGTTTTTTGTGAACTGACTTTCACAAGGATAGAGTGGTTTTAGTTTTTACCATGTCCTCAATGCCAGTAACATTCTAAAAGTAAAGGTGGTTTACTATTGTTGCTATTGTGGTTGTCATTATTCAGACAGTGTTTAATGGTACATATTTTTCTCCTGTTTTCTCCTTTTGGTTTAGTTTTCATTGATTCCATCATGGCACAGTAGATGTAAGACTGCTGTCATTTAGAAACTGGACATGTGAACATTTAGCTACTTTCTAAAGGAAAAAAAATATTTTTCATACTGTTTAGCTTCTGTTCTTCCTAACACCCAGTGCAGAAAACTAGACAAAGGTTTATACGTTCATTTGGAAGAGCAGAGGAGTAACAGATGAGCTGGCAGAATGCAGAGCAACAACACAAAAACACAGTACTAGGAGGATTGTCAAGTTGGCCAAAGAGCTTAGTGGATATAGAAAGAGATTTTAATCTCTGCTGTGGCCTTTTTATCAATAGTCATATGAAATGTTTCTCTGAACTGTCCACCCAGAAGAAAAACAGAAGTACATTTATCTACCTAAATTTGTATCCTATGCGTTTTTTAGTTCCACAAAGTGTAAACACCAAAATGTTTCCTATCGGCTCAACACTTTGCATTCCAAGAGGCCCCAATAAATGAAGCACGTGGAATACCAGTGTGAGCTCAGACTGAAGTCCCTTTACACTTCAGTTGCCTAAACTGGTCAAAAGTTGCCCTGAGCTGGTCACTGTACAGTAAGATGCAGTCAGGAGGGTTTGCAGTGGGATACAAAAGAGGTCCGTTTCAAGAACTGATTATACTTCTCAATTTTATTCCTCATCCCATATTTCTGAAAGAAAGAAAAGCACATGTAACACAGTCCAGAGAGGATCTGCAACTGTGGAATAATAGGTACTGTCACATTTGAAGCATGACTTGCATACTTAAATCCAGAACTAACTGGTTGTGTAGTAAAAGTAGCTGGAAATACTAGGGAGAAAGGCAGCCTCATAGACTCATAGGATCGTAGGAATAGAAGGGATCATGAAATGTCATTTATTCCATATGCTGCCCTGAAGCATTAATTCACATATTTTATTGTCTTGACATTTAAGTACAGTCAATTGGCATAATTACATTTCAGAGCAAACTTTTACTTACTTTTTTGGATAGGCTATCAGTTCTGGCTGCTGGAGCTTCAAAATGAGTTCAGAATGTTGTTGGTTTTCTTTTTTTTTTTTTTTTTTAACTCATACTAAAGGTAATTGAGCAGATCTGGGCTAATCAAACTTTTTCTTGTAGATAAGATTATTCCATAACTAAGAACTTAGCAAATAACAAGCAGGTGGAAGAATAAGAACATTGCAAGTATGTTTTCCAGTAAGAAGTTACTAGGATCATGTTTTAAAATATGAACTCATGGTAACATTGATCCTTTCCTTTTTTTGAACTCTGACTTCTAGACACAGATGAAATTAACATTTCCATTTGAGCATTCAATGAATTAGGAACATTTCCTCAAATCTCTTCCAAAAATATTTTATTGCAAAGTCTTTGGGCTATATTCTTAGAGATATTTTATTTGGACTCCATAGTCACTAGTTCAAGCCACATCAAGCAAACATAAGCATACATGTAGCCATGAGTACATGCATGTATACATTTACAACTATGTATACATTTGCTCCCCTAACTAAAATGTTCATTGAATTTCAGGCCTTACTATGGCCAGAGTCAAATATTTAAGTGACATTATTAGGATTCTCTCCTTCAGTTATCTCTGATTTCTTTGTGGTAGTTCGATTTCCAAACACAACCCCGATGTCCATCAACCATGGATGGGATAAAGGAAATGTGGTAAATATGCACTATGGAATATTACTCATCTGTAAAAAAGAATGAAATCCTGTCTATTGCAACAAAATGTATGCAACTGGAAGCCATTATACTTAGTGAAATAAGCCAGTCCTAAAAAGATAAATATCATATGTTTTCCCTGATCTGTAGTAACTAACAGAGTACAAAAAATTTAATTGACATTTGACATCATCTGAATATTGTTTATAGCTCTTGTCTCTACTGTTGAGGATCAGTGTTTTTTTTGTGTGTGGGTTTTTGTTGTTTTGTTCTTTCTTCTTACTGTATGTTGAATTTTTTACTTAGTGGAAGGTTACAATTATGATTATAAAATAAACTAAAAAATAAGAAAGAAAGGAAGAAGAATTGTGGGAGCATGGGCAGAAGGGAAGGTTGGGTGCGAAGTATCATTATGCTGCTAAATCTGCATTTATGAAATACATGAAATTTGTTCACCTTATATAAATAAAAATTATGTTAAAATATTTTCATATTTATGTTCCATAAGCGTAGCAAATTCAGTGACACTAGAAGAAGTCACGGGAAACACTCTGGTTGGTTACTGTGATAACTGTCCTTTGTTGGAGTCAAGAGAATGGAGGATCCAGTTGTCCAGGACCAAGACTCATGCTAATGTTGAAGTCAGCTCCTCTCTAACTTCTGTGGCATTATAGAAGCAGGAAATCTTTAGAAGTACATCTGCATGTTGTATAGGGCTGGCTCTGTGGCATAGCAGGTAAAGCTGCCACTTGCAAGGCCGGCATCCCATATGGGTGTTGGTTCAAGTTCCAGCTGCTCCACTTCTCTCCTCTCCTTCCTTTTCCTTTCTTCCTCTTCCTTCCTTCCTCTTTCTTCCCCTTCCTTCCTTCCTTCCTTCCTTCCTTCCTCCCTCCCTCCCTCCCTCCCTTCCTTCCTTCCTTCCTTCCTTCCTTCCTTCCTGTCTTTCTTTCTTTCTTTCTTTCTTTCTTTCTTTCTTTCTTTCTTTCTTTCTTTCTTTCTTTCTTTCTTTCTTTCTTTCTTAACAATTTAGTTATTTATTTGAAAGGCAGAGTTACAGAGTGGCAGAGGCAGAAAGAGAGAACATCTTCTATCCGCTGGTACACTCTCCAAGTGGCCACAATGGCTGGAGCTGTGCCAATCGGAATCCAGGAGCTAGGAGTTTCTTCTGGTCTCCCAAGTGGATGCAGGGGCCCAAGTACCTAGGCCATCTTCTACTGCTTTTTCAGGCCATAGCAGAGACTTGGGTCAGAAGTGGAACAACTTCCTACTCTCTGCTATGGCCTGAGAAAGCAGTAGAAGAGGCCGAAGTGCTTGGGCCCCTGCAGCTGCACAGGAGACCCAGAAGAAGGCCCTGGGTCCTGGCTTCAGATCAGCACAGCTCCAGCCATTGCAGCCATTCGGGGAGTGAACAAGCAGATGGAAGACTTACCTCTCTCTCTCTCTCTGTCTCTCTCTCTCCCTGCCTCTGCCTCTGCCTCTGCCTCTCTGTAACTCTGCCTTTCAAATAAATAAATTGATCTTTTAAAAAGAAATCTGAATGTTGTTGTCCAAAGAAAGAATGTTGAGAGTGAAAAAATAGGTGCATCCCTTATGTTTCCCTAACAACAAGTGATGGTTTAAAAGTCTCTTCTCCACTGGTCCATAAGCTTCTTGAAGGCAGAAGCTATCTCCTGTTCTTATAACTAAAGCTATTCTCCACCAGTGTGCCTGGTGCTCATTAGTAATACTAATTGAACTAATCTCTTAGTCTTGTAATAGCTGATCTTGCACTAGTGTCACTCAACTTACTTTATTCGTAAGATAAACCAATTAAAAGTATATATGACCAAGTGCATCATCTCACTCAGTTTATACCATGCAAGACAAATCAATAACCAAGATAACTACCCAATAGAGAAGAACAAATGTGTTAAGATAATTGGTACTACTGTTGAAATCAGCTTCTATTTTTATCCTCAAAATATTTGATTATCTGTAGTAATTCTGCAGATTTTTGTGCATGGAAATACAGCAAATGTGTAAATTAATAAAATTCTGTCATGCATCATCATGAATAATGAATAACTACAAAATCTTCAGTAAAAACCCTAGATCTGCTGCATTTTAATCATTTCATCAAAAACAGAAGTTGGAATCCATTTCTATGTTCTCTCTTTTTTTTTTGTTTGATCTGTTATAGAAAACAAACTTGTAATATTAAATAAAATGAATGCAATTGAGAGTATGCAAGTTTGGACATTCTCTTACCATCACATTTTATCTGTCATTCATGGCTAAAATAATATCTCCTGCTTTAAAAGAAAAATTTCCAAAGTGCTGAAACAATTTTACACAATTCATGGTGAATGTAAAAATAACCTACAATAGGGTCTTATGCCAAATTAGGCAGCACTTTAGAGAAGCAGGGAATAAAGGCTCAAAGTGAGAGGGAGCTAGGAAGAGAGCATTCTCCTCCTTGTCAGAATAATTGGTTCATTAAATGGAAGGAGAGAAGGGGAAGAGATAAAATGGGAGGAGAGTTCCCACTATTAAATATGTATTGCACAAGGCCTCTCTCAACTTGCTTTGCAGCATCACGGCTGATACACAGAGACCCTAATAAGCAACAAAGTGAATAGGGAGCTGGACTCCCAATTGTTCAATTCTGGTTTTTTCCAGTGATAAAGAGGAGGGTGCACTGGTTTCCCTAATCCCAGGGATCAGGCCCTGAAGCTAAGTAAAAGGAAGAAAGGGCTGATTAAAGCCACAGCAGTCAAGACCTTTGTACACTTGTGATATGTGGGTGTACATAGACATAGGCCCGAATAAAGAGCACCCATGTGGTCAGTGGAGTGCTGTGAGCAAGCTTCTGGGATGAATAGCACCATTATAAACACAAGTCATTATTAGCAGCCAGCATAAATAGGTTGGCCTGTCATGGGGTTAAGATCTGTGATCTGCTGAGACTTGCTACTCTTCAGAGCAAGGGGCTGCAACAGCTGTGTGACCGCACAATCTGTCTTGAGAATACATCCAAGGGCCCATGGAAAAGTGGATGCTCATAGACATGGTCTTTAATTAGAGTGCTTGTTGTAGAGAGAAGGTCGTCCATTGGAGATGACCCTTGGATCATGTTTTGATCTCCGACTAACTGTTCAGTTTTATTCAAGGGACAAAGAGTCAGGAGGGAACCAGAGGGGATAATATCAAGGCAGGAGACACATATCCTTGTGATGTGCAAAACCATAAAAGGTTCAAAGTTTGGGTTTTGGTTCAAATGAAATCCTGAGGGTTCAGATGGTTTTGTAAACCTTCTGAACCTCCTGAATGGTGAGAACCAGAAAGAGATCTCACAGGAACACAACGGTTCTCAGAATGTTTGGCCACTTCACTAACAAACCTGATCAGAAAAATAACCATCAGCGGTGTGGGCGAGTCCTGCCACTTGACAAAGAAAAGTGTGCCTTAAATGCCCTCCCAATCAGTTTTCCCAAAGCTCAACTACATTTTGCCCCAATGATATGAGAACACAAATGTGCTAGTTAGTGTTTGAGATAGGTCTGTTCAGGAAATGGAAGACAAGAAGGGCTCACAGAGGCATAACTGATTGGTTTTACAAGCTAATCACAGACCCTAGAATAGTCAAGATTCCACATGACAGCATTCTTGCCCAAAGTGTACTTCCTCTTCCCTGTTTCGTGATGTTTCCACCCAGGGTAGAAGGCTGCGAAGAGAATTGCTGGAAAAATGCAGCCATGGAGGAAACAGTCAGTCTGTAACTTTGTAGCATCGACTCCCTTTTCAACTTTTCACCTCCATTCACATCACTTCTCTTTTGTGTATGTAGAACTAGCCATGGACACATATGAATAGGCAGAGTTTCTTCTCATCTTAGCATCTTCTCCCTGGCATGTGTGATGGGATGCACTTTGAGACACATAACACCTTCTTTCTCAACTGTGGATTTCTCTCATCCTGAATTTTTCCCTTATTCATGAATAATAAGCTTGTGGTTGTAGCTGAACTTAACCATTTTAGTTGACATAGATATAACAAAGTAATTCATAGTTAGGTGTGAATTTTAGAATACCCTTGTATATTTTACCTTTTGAGGTGAGCACAGTTTAGTAGGGATGATTTATTAATGAAATGCAAGTTGTAGGCAAGGGGAGCCCTTAAATTCCTTCAAAAGTACAACAGGAATAGATGCTCTTGTACTCTGTTTGGATCCTCTCGCTCATGTCGTGGGTGTTGGCACTGCATGCTCACCGAGATCTTCCTAGCAGCATTGCCCACTGGGTAATGCTCTTAGAATATTCTCTCCTGGGAGCAACTGTGGCCAAAGATCAACAGACACAGGAATGCAAAGTCCTCCACACTGCCCCTCTCACTTAGCTCAGTTTCGATTTCTGACAACCCAGCTCCTTTATTATGTCCCAATCTTTGTTCTGACATCAGCTGAGATTCACTCACAGCCATGTCGCCAGCCACATTTTCTTCTGCCAGATCCTGTCTCCCTCATTTGTTTATAGGTGTGCCTCCTGAGATCCTTCCACAGTAAACCCTCTGCCTGTAGCTCTCTGCTTCCACACACTCAATACAAAGCACCACTTCTTGCTTTCTCAAGTAGTCCATTCAGTTTCTCCTGAAAACTACTGTTTAGAACAATATTGCAGCAGGCAGCACTTTGCATTGGGAAAAGTAGGATGTTACAGGGAGAGCTGAAATTGAGACTTCACAGGAAGGAGTGAATAGAGGTCATTGGGGACTTTGGCAATTACACGTGCATAATAATGGGTCTTAGCATAGCAGAGGAGAAGCCTCACCTCGGGCAGACAAGCTATCATTCCATTTTCACCTCCAACCTGCAAATTTCAAAATCGATCCTTCCTTTCTCTATCTGCCCTGCATGTTGCAGGTACAAAACCATTTCAGAACAAATGTGATCTGATCATTTTCCTATAAATAGAGATCTTAATTATCACATTTATCCATTTTATTATTTTTGAAAGGTTTTGAGGGGTTGTATATCAATGACATCCTTTCCAAAGGATTTGCATTTGAAAGGCTGTTGTTCAAATTTAATTCACATTTGACACAATGTTTTCTCTAGCTGAACATTACTGAGTATCTGAAAGTCAGTTTTCAGCAGTCTGTGCCACTTCCCTCTGATCATTCTTCTTTGTATTATGGGTATATTCTAAGTGAATTTCATGTGTGTTGTGGAAATGAAAAAACCAAAAAATGTTCATATCCTTTATTCAGTCCCATTTTGATTTTTAAAGTGCACTTTCTATATTGTCTTCCCTGTGGGGAGTCTGCCAACAGGGGCCCGCAGGACAGTGTCTCCAGGCTTCCAGAACAAGCATTAAACTGAAGTGAGCACAGTGCCTGGTTGATGGAGAGTCACGATTAATTTCTGTCTCTGATTCTTTGCTCTTCTCCTGTGAGAGCAAACCTGTATGAAATCACTCCACATGCCCCGGTGGTTTTGTTTTGTACATCAGGCTCCAGCAGTTCCCAGTGAAAACTCAGGCTACATCTCTCAAACCCAGGATGCAGCCCGGGCTCTCTGTAAGGGGAGCGGAATGTACACATTTGTTCCCAGCTGATCCTTTTATCTTTGGGGAAGAATTAATGTTGGGCATTGGCGGACAAGGCTTCCTTCTCAGGGAGAGCTGTCCAACAAAGAGATGAGAGGCTGCTGGAATTAGTCCCTATTTGTTTTGTATGTTGTTCTCCTATTAGGAAATCTTTTGTCTCCATAGTTAGATTTTTTTTTTTTTCACCCCTGGTGGAGAAACACCAAAATCAGATGCAAATGCAAGATCCAAAGTAAACTGCAGAATTGTATGCTGTCTTCATGTCATGGCTCATTTTATAGGTTTTGTCAGTTTCTGGAAAACGTTGGAGGATAATTGGCCTGAGATGTAAAGCCATACTCTGCTGTTCCAAGGAACAAAGAAAGACGGCTTGAGCCCACAAGGCCATATTTTGTGAAACATACTC
This sequence comes from Oryctolagus cuniculus, assembly GCF_051225735.1. Lineage (NCBI taxonomy): Eukaryota > Metazoa > Chordata > Mammalia > Lagomorpha > Leporidae > Oryctolagus > Oryctolagus cuniculus. The sequence continues at coordinate 54,632,125 of NC_142872.1, forward strand.
TTGCTTTTTAATAATGAGTCGATGCACAGAGCTTCTTCCCAGCACTGAAAAATCTGTCGTTTTCCCCCTGCAATGTTGTACAAGGCATTTAAACTGGTGCCATTTGTAGTGCTGTGGTCGGTGCCATTGAACAAGGAGAGCCTACACTTGTTATCGTAACGAAAGGCGAAAGGCGGGTGACTGCGGCGCTCTGGCGTGGCTGGGTGAGAGCCGCAATATCCTTTCAGTGTATTTGACCTCAGCACGATAGCATCAGAAACAGTGATAGCAAATAATCAAGACCCAGAAGCTGCCAGCCCAGCCACTATCAGAATCTTCTGGGTGTATTCAGTGTTTCCGTTTTAGAAGTGGGCAAATATTTGTCAAGAAATATAAATATGAAAATCTGACAGAGGAATTCAGGTCATGTGTAAGAGACAGCACAAGTATCCAGTAGTCCCCATGGGAATCCTAAACATGTTGACCTACAGAAAACTCGTCCTCTGTTCACCCTGTCTTGTCACAGTGTTGGCATAGTGACCTCGCTGCAGTTGACTATGGAAGCACCTGGATTTCCTGTTCTTCCTTATTTTTTTTTTTTACTTGACAGGTAGAGTTTTAGACAGTGAGAGTGAGAGACAAAGAGAAAGGTCTTCCTTCCATTGGTTCACCCCTCAAATGGCTGCCACAGTTGGCACTGCGCCGATCTGAAGCCAGGAGCCAGGAGCTTCTTCCTGGTCTCCCATGCCGGTGCAGGGCCCAAGCACTTGGGCCATCCTCCACTGCACTACCAGGCCACAGCAGAGAGCTGGACTGGAAGAGTAGCAACCAGGACTAGAACCCGGCGCCCATAGGGGATGCCGGCATGACAGACGGAGGATTAACCAAGTGGGCCATGGCGCCAGCCCCCTGTTCTTCCTTATTTGAACTCTGTCACCTTTTTCACTTTTCTTTGTAATCCTGCCCCTATAACTTGTCATTTCCTCTGTAAATTTTTTAGCTTCCACTAATCTACACTGGATACCGCAATCAAAATGATCTTCTTTAAAACAAAATGAATTATTTCTTGGAAAGGCAGTGGTACAGAGACAGAGATCTTCCATCTGCTGCTTCATTCTCCCCATGTCAGAGAATGGGTCAGCCTGAATCCAGGAGCCTGGAACGCCTTCTGGGCCTCCCATATGAGTGGCAGTGTCCCAAGTACTTGGGTTATCTTCTACTGCTTTCACAGGAAAATTAGCAGGGACCTGGATAAGAAGTGGAGCAACCAGGATTCAAACCATGATCCGTATGGGACTGCTGGTGTTCAGGTGGCTTAATTTGCTCTGCCACAATGCCAGACCCAGAATGATCTTTTTTAAAAAAAAAAACAATTATTTATTTATTTGAAAGGTAGAGTTACAGAGAGGCAGAAGCAGACAGAGAAAGACAGAGGTTTTCCATCTGCTGGTTTACTCCCCAGATGGCCACAACGGCCAGAGCTATGCCGATCTGAGGCCAGGAGCTAGGAGCTTCCTCCAGGGCTCCCACGTGGGTGCAGGGCATAGGGGCCCAAATACTTGGGCCATCTTCCACTGCTTTCCTAGGCCATATCAGAGAGCTGGATAGGAAATGAAGCAGCCGGGGCTCGAACCAGAGCCCATCTGAGATGCTGGCACTGCAGGTGGCGGCTTTACCCACTACACCATAGCACCAGCCCCCAGAATGATCTTAAAAGTAAATTTGCTTGTTACCCTAGACAAAGCTCTCCAGTGGCCCCCACAAGTACGTAGGCTGAAATCTCTTCCACCTGCCTCAAGACTCAGTGTATTCTGCTTGGCAGTCGCTGGTCTCCTACTCATTGTTGCTACTGTTGTCTGTTGCTACTCCTCCCTCATTCACTGTGGGCTGGGAGCACTGTCTCACTTTCTCCTAGGACTCACCAAGCTCTTTCTGCTCCTGAGTGTCTAATCATTTACCCTGTCCATGCTCTTACCTTAAATTATTTACTGGGCTGTTTCTCACCACCAGCTTAACTGTTAATGACCCATTGAAGTTTTTCTTAACTGACCTATCCACAGTACATGGTGTCATTCCCTGCTGTTCCATTTCTGAGGCTCCAGATTGTTGCTTACACAGGAGACATAGTCATTTATAACTATTCCATGCGTTTATATTTCTGCCTCCTCTAAACTGAAAACTTATTAAAGCTAAGGGCTAGACCTCCCCACCTCTACACCTGCCTTTGTGTTGTGTCCTCTTTTCTCCAGAGCTTTCTACAGTACCTGACCACATCAACTAGTTTGCAAATGTTGATTAAATAAATAATAATAAATGAGTGGTCACGTAACCTGTGATATTTTACACCTTGTTTTGCTTTTCCCCCTTATTTGGTACCCTAAAGAATAGAACTTACTCAGCCTCAACCTCATTGTGTCCTCATCCTAACCTTTTCTGTAGGTTCCTGAAGGCCCTTCTCTTTCCTTCTTGTAGTCTACTGTGTTCCCTTCCGTGGAAAAGGGTAAGGCCTCAGTAATGTGACTGAGCATGAGAGAGGGCATTCAGATGGGAGGGAGAGAGAACACAGGATCAGGGCATCGGCATGGTTCTGTGTCTTCTCAAAGGCTTCTGGCAAAAATGAGAGATGAAACGACCTAAGCAGACAGTGGGAGCCATTTGCTTTTGCAATTCTCTTGTTTGTGTCTCACCTCCCTTCCTGCTGACTTCAGCTCTTGATCCCATGTTTTGTCCATAGTTTTTATGCAGGTGTCATCTAATGAAGATTGGGATTTTTTTTTAACATTGAAAGTTTAGTAATACATTTTGTTAGTGCAGGATGCTCCAGGAATTCCATCTGATAAACTTCACTTGAGCTGACAAGGCTTGCATTTAGTCAGATGACCTTGAATAGAATTGGCTGGGGTTGCCTAGGAGTGTTCTCTTCAGCAGTTTTTACAGTCGAAAATACTGTATTGATATCAGGTAGAATCAGCTTCTGACTATGAGAAACTGAGACTTTTTTATTAGCTAAATTGTCCTAAACCATGGTAGCTATAAGTTTTTGACATACAAAATATATCCTTTTAATTAAAACTTTTTATAGTGGGCAGTTTATGTTGGTAATGTAGAACACAAGGAGAAATTCTCTTCACCTCTTCACTTAGTTCTTTTTAAACGAGAACAAGGTACAAAATGAAAAAAGTAAAAGTATCAGCTTCTCGGTAATATAACACAATCATATTTATTTACTTTAAAATGTCTCATAGCAGTAGTTCATGGTTTGATTAAGATTATGGTGTTTATTAGATTAGGGCTTAAACTGATGACAAAGTGTTCTGTTCCTGGCGTTTAGCCAACAGAAAAGCTCTAAATTTGATAACCATTGGCAAGCCAATAATTTTGACAGGAAATCATTGGTGAAGTCTTTATATGGCAGACTTTTGGCCTAGCAGTTAAGACATCTCTGACGATGCCCACGTCCTATATTCAAGTGCCTAAAGTTGAGCCCCGGCTGCAATTCCAATTACAACTTCCTGCGAATGTGCACCCTTGAAGGCAGTAGGTGATGGGCCAAATACTTGGGCCCCTGCCACCCACATAGGAGACCTGGATTGAATCCAAGGTTCTGGCCTGCAGCCTGGCCCAAGCTCTGGTCACTGGGGAAGGGAACAAGTAGGTGGAAAACTTTATCCTCTCTAGCAGTCTGTCTCCCTTTGAAATAAATAAGAATTGTGATTTAAATTATAAATTAAAGCATGTTATGTTTGGGTTTTTGTTTGTGTCTTGTATCATAAACTCTAAGAACAAACTTTTAACCTACAACTTTAATATACAGAAGCTAAGTTTTACTTTTGGGAAACAGAAAGAATCTAAGAAAACTCATTATTTTGTGAATGAATGTACAAACTGATGACCATGATAAGAATGCCCATTCATTTATATGGGTCTGTTAGGATAACTGTTGTGGAAATTGTCAGTGTGCTGATGTGCCAGTGTAACTTTTATCAGTATTTGCATATTATGATAAGTATCCACACTGCATGAGCATTTATTGATTAAGAACCATGAAGGATATCGTTTGTTACCCTTTTCCATCCTGATAAGGTTGCCACATTTTCATAGATGCTGGTAGAGACATCAAAACTAGATCCATGACTTTACTTCAGCACAACTGACTGTATGAGTTTATGCTTGTGGTGCTTCCTCTTGACAGCCAAGTCTTGTGGGATGATGGCAAGATGGACACAGGTAGAGGCTATGCACACAGTGGGTCTGCATTGTTCTGACAAACATTGGCCTCAGGATTCCCTGAGCTGCTACACAGATTACCCACAAGCCTACCCAGTTGTTGTTCCAGATGTAGATGTCATCTTCATTATATTGTTCAAGAAAAAAGCCTGCCTTTTACCCCACAGGGAGACATTATCTCTCCCAGATTCTTGTGTTATATCGACATTCTTAAAAAGACAGGCTAGGACAAAAGCTGTAATAAAACATATATAAATGTTGGTAAGAATAACCATACAACATTGTCACTCTTTATTAAAGGTGGGGAAAAGACCCAGTTTTAAACAAAGTGGTGACTAAAAGACTTAATGAGGATAATCTATTTTAGAATTTGAAACAAGATCTTAACATGAAAAATAATATTATTTAAACTTCAATGTTGAGAAATCACATTCTGGCATTTTTTAAAACAATGTAATCTCACTTTTCACATACTATAAGTGGTCGTCCTGACATAGAATAAAATTGTGATTACAGAGGTTACCTTAGAAATTCTGAAATGAAATGTTTATTTTCTGAGAAACATTAAAAGTAACTTCCTTTACAAAATGTTGAAATGTCAGAATATCAGAACTTGAAATTCTTCTAGAAATTCCATGTCACAAATTTTATCATCTTTTGAAGTTATGATTACTTTCAGCATACAAGTTCTGCCGCAAAGAAGACCATGTGTTTTGGTTGTCAATGCATGTTTGAAATGTAGAGTTTAAGTGATGAATACAGAGAAAATAGTGATTTCCAACAAACTATATCAACTCAACATTACCCATTGCGATATCAAGTGTAATTCTTTCCTCACCTTTCTGTCCAACAGCAACTTTTAAAACGTTACTTAGAGAGAGGCGGGCAGTGAGCAATACATAAAATATTGTCCATACTCTCTGGGAACTCACAGTCTAGAAAAAGCAATATAAAGAAACTACATTGATCCACCTGTGACCATTATCTATTTCTTAAACTCTAATATAAATCTAATAGATATATATTATCTATTTCTTAAACTCTAATATATCATGGAGAAACCAAAGCATATTTAGCATTAATCTAGAGGAACAAAAGTAAGTTGTTTTTAACACATTTCTTTACCTTGAAAAGCACCAAAATAAGGGGGCACGTGTTCATCCTGGTGGCTTAAATGCTCTTAGGCATATCCGCATCCCATTTCAGAGTCCGTAGGTTCACATCCTGCCTTCTTTTCCAGTTCCAGTTTCCTCCTCATGTGCACCATGGAAGACAGCAGGTGACGGCTCACATCCTTGCCTTGTGGCCCCTCACGTGGAGGACCTGTTTTGAATGTTAGGCAAGCTATCAGCATTTGAAGAGGAAATCAGCTGATTAGAGCTCTGTCTCTCTGTCTCAATCTCTGCCTCTTAAAGAAATAATGAATAAATAATTTAAAAGAAACACCAAGGATCAATTCCTTTTTGACAAGTGCCTTGATGCACGTCTATTATAAACCAAATGTTTTTAATCTTCTAATTGTACATGAGGCAAGTTATGTAAACTTGGTTTCTCTCTTTCAATGAAGGTAATATCTCCAAAATAGAGTTGTTTCAAAAAATTAAGAAAGACAAAATGTGCTTAGCACAAGGCATAAAATTAGCATTCAAGAAATGTTAGATATTAGGGTTGTGGTTGATCATTTAAAAGGTAGTATCCCCATGGGCCAAAGCTGTGGTGCAGCAGGTTAATGCCCTGGCCTGGTATGCTGGCATCCCATATGGGCACTGGTTCGAGACCCGGCTGTTCCACTTCTGCTGATCCAGCTCTCTGCTATGGCCTGGGAAAGCAGTAGAAGATGGTCCAACTCCTTTGGCCCCTGCACCTGCGTGGAAGACCTGGAAGAAGCTCCTGGCTCCTGGCTTAGGATCAGCACAACTCTGGCCATTGCAGCTGGTTGGGGAGTGAGCCATTGGATGGAAGACCTCTCTCTCTTTCTCCCTCTCTCTCTCTCTCTCTCTGCCTCTCACTCACTCTGACTTTCAAATAAATAAATAAATCTTTTTTTTTTTTTTTTTTTGGACAGGCAGAGTGGACAGTGAGAGAGAGAGACAGAGAGAAAGGTCTTCCTTTGCCGTTGGTTCACCCTCCAATGGTCGCCTCGGCCAGCACGCTGCGGCCAGCGCACCGCGCTGATCCGATGGCAGGAGCCAGGTGCTTCTCCTGGTCTGCCATGGGGTGCAGGGCCCAAGCACTTGGGCCATCCTCCACTGCACTCCCTGGCCACAGCAGAGAGCTGGCCTGGAAGAGGGGCAACCGGGGCAGAATCCGGTGCCCCGACTGGGACTAGAACCCGGTGTGCTGGCGCCGCAAGGTGGAGGATTAGCCTAGTGAGCCGCGGCGCCGGCCCAAATAAATAAATAAATCTTAAAAAGAAAGGTAGTGTCCCCAGCATAATTTTAAAAATTCTGTACCCAATCATATTAGTGCCCTTTAACTATTTTTTTATAAAGATTTGTTTACTTGAAAGTCAGAGTTACAAAGAGAGAGAAAGAGAGGCAGAGAGAGAGAGAAAGAGAGAGAGAGAAAGAGAGAGAGAGAGAGAGAGGTCTTCCATCCTCTGGTTCATTCCCCAGATGGCTACAATGGGTGTAGATGGGCCAATCTGAAACCAGGAGCCAGGAGCTACTTCTGGGTCTGCCGCATGGGTACAGGGGCTGCTAAGGCCTGGGAAAGCAGTAGAAGATGGCCCAAGTCCTTGGCAGAGAGCTGGATGGGAAGTGGAGCAACCGGGACTCGAAATGGGGCCCATATGGGATGCCTGCACTGCAGGTGGTGGCTTTGCCCGCTATGCCACCACACCAGTCCTGCCCTTTATCTATTGAAGCTAATTGATGCTATGTGTAAAGCAAATAAATAATGTTAGTTAAAATATTATCAATTTTACTTTTTATCAACATTATTGAAATATAATTCATGTACCAGACTCACCCATAATAGTATAAATTTTGTTGTAAAAATATATAAAACATTTTGATGCTTTGGCTGTATTCATTAAGTTATATAAGCATAACCACAGCCAATTTTAGAACATTTCATCACCCCCAAAAGAAATGTTGTGCCCACTGGCAGTTATTCCCCAGTTTTCCCAATCTCTTCTCACCAGCTCTGGGCAGCAACTTAGCAGTTTTGTCTGTCTACATTTGTTTGTTCTAGGAAGTTCCTCTAAATGGGATAATGTACTATGTAGTCATTTTATGACTGGCTCTTTTCCTGGAGCTATTATTTCAAGGTTTGCTGCGATAATAATACCAATACTGTATTTCTTTTTATTGCCAAGTGTTCCAGTGTGTAGATATATCACATCTTGGTTATCCATTCATCAGTTAACGGACGTGGGACTGTTTCTACTTTTTGGCTCATATACTTAAATAATGTTAGTATGCAGGTCTATGTACAAGGTTTCATACAGACATATTTTTCATTTCAATATGTACATGTACACACGCACACACGTAATACATACACTTTCACCTAGGAGTAGAATTACTAGATCATATCATTTTTATGTGTAACTTTTTGAATAACCTCCTTCCAAAGTGATTATATGTCCTCACCAACAATACTTGAAGATACCAGCTTCTCCAAATCTTGAACAGTTCATTGTCATTTTTTAGTACAGCCATTGTAGTGAGTGTGAAGTTTTGCCGCACTGTGGCTTTGTTTGGCATTTTCCCCATGAGTAATGAAGTTTAACAACTTCTTCTGTATTTATCAACCATTCTGTTCTCTTGGATAATTGTCACTCAGAATTCTTGCCTATTTTATAATTGAGTTGCTTGTTTTTCTGTTATGAAAGCATTAGATTTCTTTCTGTATTCTATAATCAAGTCTTTTACCAGATATCTGGTTTGAAAATATTTTCTTCCATTCTGTACACTGTCTTCACTTTTTTTTTTATTTTAAGATTTACTTATTTACTTGAGAGGCAGAGGTACAGAGAGAGAGAGAGAGAGAGAGAGAGAGAATGAGAGAGAGGTCTTATATCCACTGGTTCACACACCAGATGGCTTCAGTGGCTGGAGATGGGCCAATCCGAAGCCAGGAACCAGGAGCTTCTTCTAGGCCTCCCGTGGTGGTGCAGGGGGCCAAGCACTTGGGCCAACTTCAGTGCTTTTCCAGGTCATCAGCAATGAGCTGAATCGGAAGTACAGCAGCAAGGACTTGAACTGGTGTCCATATTATGCCACAGCGCTGGACATAGTGTCTCTTCAAGGACCAAAAGTTTCAATTTTAATGAAATACAATTTATCTCTTTGTTCATTTTTATATTGGTACCATTATAAGAAGGCTTTGCCTAGCCCAAGGTAGTGTACTTCAGTCATATAATTTCTTGTAACAGGATGTAAGGTCTTGTAGTGGGCTTTTAGGACTTAAGGTAAAAACTTTGATCCATTTTGAGATAAGTCTTCGTTCAAATATGAGAAGGGGGTCCAAATTAATGAATTTTTGCCTGCACATAACCAGTTGGATACCAGTAGTTGAAATGACTGCCCTTTCTCCATTTTATTTTCATGTTGAAAGTCAGTTCAACACAGATATAAGGCTTCGTTTCTGGACTGTCACTTCTCTTCCATTGAGTAGAACGTTTATTCTAATTCCAATGTTACATTGTACTGAATTCTGTCCATTTGTACTACATTTTTTTTTTTTTTTTGACAGGCAGAGTGGACAGTGAGAGAGAGAGACAGAGAGAGAGACAGAGAGAAAGGTCTTCCTTTTGCCGTTGGTTCACCCTCCAATGGCCGCCGCAGCCGGCGCGCTGCGGCCGGCGCACTGCGCTGATCCAATGGCAGGAGCCAGGTGCTTCTCCTGGTCTCCCATGGTGTGCAGGGCCCAAGTACTTGGGCCATCCTCCACTGCACTCCCTGGCCACAGCAGAGAGCTGGCCTGGAAGAGGGGCAACTGGGACAGAATCCAGCGCCCCGACCGGGACTAGAACCCGGTGTGCTGGCATCACAAGGCGGAGGATTAGCCTATTGAGCCGTGGCGCCATCCCATTTGTACTACATTTTAAAATTCGCCAGTATGAGACTTACAGTTTTGCTTTCAGTATTGTTTTGATTGATCAGTGTTTCTTACTTTTGAAGTTTTCCCGTTCACAAACATGGGATGTCTTTCAACTTTTATATGTAATACTTATATCTTTTAATTTCTTTCTGCATGTTTTGTAGATTTTACTCCTTTTGTGAAATTTGTTATTTTATTATTTATTTATTTTTGATTCAGTTATGGATGGAATTGTGTTAAATTCATCTTCTGATTGTTTATTGCTAATCTAAAGAAATAGATTTTTGTATTCCTATATTCATCTTGTATACTGTACCCTCGCCACACTCAATTATTATTTCTAATGTTTTTTTAGAAAATGTCTTAGGATATTCTATAGTCAAGGTAGTATTATTTATAGAAAAGATAATAGATAATTTTAGTTCTCCATTTCTGATTGGAATAGTTTTTATTTCATTTAATTACATGAGTTTCTTGGGTAGAACTAACAGTATAGTGTCCAGAAAAGTGGAGCAAGTGGATTTCGTGTCTTATTTCTATTAAGTGTGTTATCTCTGTGTGCATGTGTGTTCGTGTGTGTGTTTCAGGAGATGGTTTTCATCAGGTTGAGGAATTTACTTTGTTTTTCATCTCCTTTTATCATGAAAGTGTGTTGTAATATCCAGTGCTTGTTCTGAATCAAATGAGATTATCATATAGTTTTTAAAATTTTTTATTGGTGTGGTACACAAAACTAGTTGATCAGAAGTTAGACCACCCTTGAATACTTGGAATGAATCCAACTTAGTCATGTTGTATTATCATTTTTATATATTGTTAGATATATTTTGCTAGACTTTGTGAGGAAGTTTACTACTGCATTCATAAAAAATGTAAGTCTTTAATTTTATTTTCTTAAGATGCCTGTCTTGTTTTGGTATAAACAAAATATTGGCCTCAGAATTAACTAGGGCGTGTTACTTTATTTTTTGGAAGAATTCGTGAAGATTTGTATTAAACCTTCTATAAATGTTTGGTAGAATACACTAGTGAAGCCATATTAGTTTTGTCTTTTTTGTTTTTTATGTGGGAAAATTTTAATTACTAATTTAAACTCTTCACTTTTGTAGGTTTATTCAAATTTTCTATTCCCATTCATTTTAGTTGTAGTAGTTTGTATCTTTGTAGGAAGGTGTTTGTTTCTTTTATGTTTTCTAGTTTGTTCTCATGGAGTTACCCTTTTCCATCCTTTTTATTTCTGGAAGTCCAGTAATGATGATTCTGTTTCATTCTTGATTTTATTAATTTGAGCTCTCTCCCCTGCCCCCCTCCACCTATGTGTGTATGTGTATTTAGTATAGTTAAAAGTTTTCCAACTATGTTGATGTTTTCACAGGAACTATTTTTTGCTTTTGTTGGCTTTCTCCCTATTTTCTCTATTCCCTAGTTCATTGATTCCTGATCTAATCTCTGTTGTCTCCTCTCTTTGGGTTTTGTATGCTTTTCCTTTTCCAGTGTTTTAAGGCAGGCTACTGTCCAAGATTTTTATTTTCTTTATATAGGTGTTTATAACTATAAATTTCTCTCTAAGCCCTATTACAGCTGTATTTCATAAGTTGTGGTATATTGTATCTTAATTTTCGTTCATCTAAAGTATTTTCTATCCTTTTTTAATTGTCCTTTAACCCATTGCCTATGTTGGGTTATATTGTTTGATTTAAACTGTGGGAATACGTCAAGAAGCATGTAGAAAAAATTATTTTTGAAGAAAAAGAGGCCTGCACCATGGTGCAGCAGGTTAATCCTCTACCTGTGGCGCCAGCACCCCATATGGGCCCCGGTTCTGGACCTGGCTGCTCTTCTTCCAATCCAGCCCTCTGCTGTGGCCTGGGAAAGCAGTAGAAGATGGCCCAAGTGCTTATCCCCTTGCCCCCATGTGGGAGACTGGGAAAAAGCTGCTGGCTCCTGGCTTCTGATCAGCACAGCTCCAGCCACTGCAGCCAATTGGGGAGTGAGCCAGTTGAAGGAAGACCTTTCTCTCTGTGTCTCCCTCTCACTGCCTGTAACTCTACCTCTCAAAGAAATAAATGAAATCTTTTTTAAAAAAGGAAAAGGATTTATTTATTTCTTTGAAAGGCAGAGTTACAGAGAGGGGGAAGAGAAGGAAGAGAGAGAGAGGGCTTCCATCCACTCGTTCATTCCCCAAATGAATGTGACAGCCCTGGGCTGGGCCAGGCTGAAGCCATGGTTCAGGGGTTTCATCTGGATCTCCTACATAGGTGGCAGGGACCCATGTATGTGGACCATTGACCCCTGCTTTCCCAGGGATCTGGTTGGGAGGTGGACTTGAACCAGCAGCCAGATGGGACTTAGGCTACTGATCTTCTATTTCCATTTTCATGATTTTTTTCAAGTTCCCTCTTATTTATGCATATCCCAACTTTCTTTGTTTTATCCAATCCTGATTCCATTTCATGTGGTTGGAAACATTTTTGCATGATATGCATTGATTAAAATGTATTGATGTTTGTTTTATAGTATAGTGTATGACATATTCTAGAACATGTTTTATGTGTGCTAGAAAGAATATATACTCTAATATCATGAAGTTGAATGATCAATAGATATCTTTTAGGCCTGACTGGTATATAGTATGGTTCAAGCCTTTTATTATTTATTTATTTTCTCAATAGTTCTATTCTTTATTGAAAATAGGTTATTAAAGTGTGAAACTACTATTTTTGAATTCCCTAATGATCCTTTTAATCCTGTCACTTTTTGTTTCATGTAATTTGTGACTGTGTTTTCTTCTGTATTTAGGTGGCTGCATGTGTATAGTTGTAATGTCACCCCTATGAATTGAAACATTTACTTTTATAAAATTTCGCTATTTCTTGTAATTTTTTAAAGATTTATTTATTTATTTGAAAGTCAGAGTTACACAGAGAGAGGAGAGGTAGAGACAGAGAGAGAGAGGTCTTCCATCCAATGGTTCACTCCCCAATTGGCCACAACGGCCAGAGCTGTGCCAATCCGAAGCCAGGAGCCAGGAGCTTCTTCCAGGTCTCCCACCTGAGTGCAGGGGCCCAAGGACTTGGGCCATCTTGTACTGCTTTCCCAGGCCATAGCAGAGAGCTGTATGGGAAGTGGAGCAGCTGGGTCTCGAACCGGCACCCATATGGGATGCAGGCACTTCAGGCCAGGGCTTTAACCTGCTGCGCCATAGAGCCAACCACTCTTGTAATTTTTTAAAATTATTTTAAAGCGTAGTTTGGCTTACCGTAGCCACTCTTACGTCCTTACTGAAGCTTTTGGCGTTCCTTATTTCTCATTTTCATTTAACCTGTTTTTATCATGGTCAATAAAGCATATCTCCTATGGAAAGCAGGTACTTGTGTGCATGACTACATATTCTGATTAGCATATAATTCAGATTTATACTAGTTAATTCTAGTGAAATATGTAGATGTTACCCCTATCAAACTCTTCCTTCTTCCCAATTTTGATATTATTGTATGCATATTGTGTCTATGAATATTACAAGAGGAATAGTACATTTTTGAGATTATTAAGTGATGTAGTCAGATGTCTCTTACATATGAGGAAATAAGAAAAGAGAGTATGTATTTACAAAGATCTATTGTATGCTATCAAGTTTGTTAAGTTCATAAATTACCATATTTAGTTCTGTTCAGTTGTTCCTATGGATTCAGTACCCATCTGACTTTATTTCCTTGCTTCCATACAGTCTTGCTCTTGCTTGTTTCCTGCTATTATTGTCAAATGTGTATCTTTATCTATATCTGTATATTTAAATATGTTAAAGATCCATAATGCAACTAAATGTATATTGGTTTATATAATTTTTAAAGATATATGTATTTATTTGAAAGGCAGAGTTACAGAGAGGCAGAGAGAAAGAGAGGTCTTCCATCTGCTGGTTCACTTCCCAAATGGTCGCAACGGCCAGAGCTGTGTCAATCTGAAGGCAGGAACCAGGACCTTCTTCCAGGTCTCTCACATGGGTGCAGGGGCCCATGCACCTCAGCTATCTTCCACTGCTTTTCCAGGCCACAGCAGAGAGCTGGATCAGAAGTGAAGCAGCCAAGACCCAAACCGGTGCTCATATGGGATACCGGCACTACAGGTGGTGGCTTCACTGGCTATGCTGCCCCCTTAAATAATTTTTTAAGATTTATTTATTTATTTTGAAAGTCAGAGTCACAAAGAGAGAGGACAGACATAGAGAAATATGCCATCCACTGGTTCACTCCCCAGGTGACCACAATGGTTAGCACTGGGCCAGGCCGAAACCAGAGCCAGGAGTTTCATCCAGGTCTCCTATGTGGGTAACAGGGGCCCGAATACCTTGGCCATCTTCCAGTGTTTCCCCAGGCCAGTAGCAGGAAGCCGGATCACAAGTCGAGCATTCAGGACATAACTAGTACACAGATGGGATGCTGGCATCACAGGTGGTGGCCTTACCTGCTATGTCATAACACCAGCCCTGTGTAATTTCTTTTAAATATCTGTTAAGAATATGGATGAGAGGAAACATATATCATTCTTTATAAATCTATACTAAACCTTTCTCAGCAATTTATGTTTTTCCTATTAGCTCATATTAGTTCCTAAATTCAGTTGCTTTCAATCTAAGGAAATTCCTTTAGTAAGTCTTGCAGGTCAGACTTGATATCAAAAAACTTCTCCCACTTTCTATTTACCTTGGAATCTTTATTTTAGCTTCATTTTTGAAAGACAATTTTTCTGTGTATATAATATTACTGGTAGACAGTTCTTCTGTTTCATTGCTTTGATATTCCCAATGCCTTTTGATATTCCTTGTCTCTTACAGGAAGACCAATGTTAATCTTTTCCAATTACCATGTACTAGAATCATTTTTTCTCTTGCACCTTTGAGATTTACTCCATCATTTACTTTTCTTTTGGTTTTATTTTAAAATTTTTTGTTAACATAAAAACAACAGATTTCATGTATTCTATAGGTTCAATTCCAAGAAGACAACCACAACTTTTACTTTCAACCTCTTTATTATTGTGGGTTTGTGTGTTGTCTCTTCAAATTTATCCTATGGTTTTCTTCAACTTTGCCCTATTTGGAATTTTTTGAACCTCTGGATGTGTGGCTAGGTATCTTATAAAATTTGGAAGTTTTCCATCATTATTTCTGCAGTTTTTGGTGATTGTCTCTAGCGCCAATGCTTATGTCACTCTAACTACACATTTGTAGGTTTGTTTAATATTGTGTTATGATTCTCTGAGACTCAGTTCATTGTTCTATTTCTTTTTCTCTTTGCTCTTCAGATTGCTTAATCTTTTTCTAACCATTTATCAATTTCAAGGTTTTATTTTCTTTAAGGTCAAATCCAGCATCATGTCTGTCTAGTGATATTTTCATTTATGTTTCTGTGCTTTGAAATCCACAGTTTTCTTTTACTTTCTTTTTAGAAAATCTATACCTTTATGTACAATCTTTGTTCAAGAAAATATTGTCATCATACCTTCATTTACTCCCTTAAAAATTATTTCTTTTAGCCATGAGTCTTACATCTGAACTTTACCAATGTCTTCTTCTGTTGTGTGTAAATCTAAGTTTCCTATTTCTTTGCATATGTGATAACAGTTTATAGAAAAATGTGTGGTTTTGAAAATATATTGTAGAAACTGCACATTAGTCTCACCCATGTGGTCTCATTTTTTTGTTGTTTCTTTTTTTGTTTGTTTACTGACTTAATTGGAGCATTTTGAAGTTTATCTGTGAAGCTTATTGGCCCTAAACTGCACACCCTCTGATGATACTCCTGAAAGTGGACAGTGTAGGCCTGCACACAAATCTCTCAGGAAGAACAGTGGTTTTGCAGAATTCTCCTTGTCTCTTCCAGTGATTTCTCTATTAAGTTGTTTGGTTTTATTGATAACACATCCAACTTTTACTCCATTAATTGCCAATCGTTTGCATTATTGTTTCATGAGGGCTTCTTCACATAAATTGTTGTAATGTCTGATCCACTGAAAATTTTCTGTAGTCTTTGGGTAAGTCTTTGAGCCTTAATTCAGTAGTAGGATGGTCTTTTTAGCTGCTGCTTTTTCTGATTTTCCCTGGTAAACTTCTGTTTCATCTGCATTTTAGCTGATTGCTCTCCTAGCACCGCCATCCTCTCTTAATTACTCTCCATTGTTTTAGGAGCACCCTGAGATCTGAACTTCCATATAGAATGTTTCAAATATAATCATGTTTCTTTAAGACTGGTTTCAAGTTATTTGTTTCTATAGCCTGCCTTTCCTGATCAGCAAAATATCTGCACCATGGATCTGTAGCAGAGAAAGGGAAAAGTGACCTTTTTCTCTGAGGTAGAAACCTTGGCTTTAGGAGTAGGACAGTGAATGAAGATGGTAGTCACTAGTGTTAGAGTGTTTTTCTTGGATGGAATCTCCACTCCGCTACTGGGCTGTGGTCGATATGATTTATCTCCCAATATTGTTACTTTGCTACATTAGGAGTGGATTTTCATTCCTATGAACGGGGATCATGTGGTGAATGAAAACCCCTAATGTCTCACCTGCTTTTCCTTGAAATAGTCCTTAACAATGTGGGCAGTGATGAACATTCCCAGCATTCCGCAATGTTCCCAACATTTGCACAGGATAGCTGTAGTCTTGGTCTGGGAGCTGAGGGGGAAAATACCCTGTGTTCTTAACTGCATCAACTCTTCCATCAGACAGAGCTGGGGAAGTAGAATGTGGGGAGGGGGAATAAATGGCTCAAATGCTAAAGACTTTTACATTGTTAATGAGATTTGATAGTGCTTCTTTCATAAAAATGTCATCATTTCCTATATGCCATTAGGTAATTTTCATGGACTTTATGTTGTGGATGTTGTTATTTTTTCACTGGTTGCTATTTTTCTGGGAAGAGGGTTTATAGAACTCTTTCATTGGTCCTTAAAGTTGTCCCAGACTTGGTAGAAAATAACTTTATAGAATGGTCTTACTAGCTATTAGTTTTGGAAGAAATTATCTAGTTACTGTCCAATTTGCTCCTCTTTTACAGAAATAAATAATGTTTTTGCTATGCCTCCTACACATAAGAACAGTGGTAAGCCCTTATTAGTTTCTGAAGTTTCAAGTAAAACAAGAAGCATATCAACTTGACCTGGTGAAACCATGGCAGTTTGATGGAAAGAACAGTAAATCTTGGGTTGCTCTACACACAGTAATTTTTTTGAAGAACACTTGACCTTTCCAATAAATATTTCCTTCATACTACTTCTAGGAACAGCTCTTCAGAGTGTGAGGTCTCTGTTCTGTCCAATGGTGCAATTTTGTATTTATTTCAGTCCAATAGAAAAGGAGTCCAAAATTGTTTTTCCATTCTAAAAAAAGCCTAAATTATGAGAAAAGTTCAGACTTCAGTTTTTGAAGGCTAATCTGATGTCAAGTGTGGTTTTCAGTTTTTTTGCTGATTGAACTTCCTACCCTATACTTTAGATTGAGTTAGAGAAAACTCTTTAAGCACTTACTTTTGAGCATATGGGTTAATTACAACATTACAACAGAGCTAGATTTTTATCTTAACACAAATTTTTTAATCCTTAACCAAAGATTAAAAACAACAACAAAAAAAGACCACTAGTATTTAGGGTTGGGGTTGTAGTTCCCCAGTAGGATTTGCTTCTTGCCCTGCCCTTGCTTGGTGATGTTGTTATTTGCTGTCACAGTGGAAGGACAATTCTAATGGTATCTAGTAAGTAGAAGCAAGAAGTGTGGTTAAGCATTCTACAATATAAAGAGAACTCCCAAATAACAAATAAGTAAATAATTATGAAGATCAAAATGTCAGTAGGTAAAAATTTAGCAAACTTTGGTTTGGAGAAATGAATATTGTTCGTATCATACAATTCTGAAGTTTGTTATCAGGTACTAAGGACTACTGATCACTTCTCAATTCCTACAGCTGTAATATAACTTAGAGATACATACACGGTAATCGCATTAATTTGTTGCAATAGTTGGTTTTCTGACATCCCCTAGGGTACTTTTCCTTACCTTTCTCTAGATGCTTCAAATTAATAGCCACACGGTGATCTAACAAGTATTACCAGAGATTTTCTCTGGAAAAATAATAGTTGTCATGTGTACTTGTTGACCAGTACTCAGTGGTGAAGTACAGATGCGAAACACTTCTAAACAAAAGCAATGATACTGTCAAAAACTGGACTCCTGACATTGTATAATACTTCCCCATTCTTCCTGGTATATAAACTATCAATAAGCAAATAGTTTTGCTTTTGGCTCTCTCACAGATATCTTCCAAGATGTTGACAAATGATTTTTGCCTACTGGTATTCATGCCTCTGTGTAGCCTTCTCTCACAGTTGATGGTGTAGGCTCAGTGAAAGACAGGATATTGCATTATTGACAGTTTGTGGCTTCCACGACTCAGCCCCCTTTGTTCTCTTGTATTACTTGCTCTGGAGGAAGCCAACTACACCATCATGAAGACACTCAAGTAACTTATAGAGTGGTCCACGTGATGAGAAACAGAAGCCTCCTGCCACAACCAGCACTAAATTGCGAGAGCCCCGGTTGAAACAAATCCTCCAATCCTTCTTGGGCTTTCAGATTGACTGCATTTGCGGTCGACATCCTTGCAAGTTCTTGATAAGCTCCAAACAGAGTCATTCTGCTGAGTTGTTTCCAGAGTCAACTAACAGAATTATATGTGATAAGAAATGTTTGTGGCTTTAAGTAGCTGAGTTTGGGCGTCATTTGTTAGGCAGCAATAGTTAATTGATAGACATATGATCTCTTTAACATCTCTGAAAGTGTGCGTTTTTTCACATCTTCACTACCAGTGTGATTCAGACCACAGTCCTGCAGTTAAAAACAAGGAAGTAATCCTTGCTGCTAGTCAAACTGCCAGGACTTTGGGCACTAAACACGGGCCTTGGCAATCCTCCCAGGTACACAAACCCCTGGGAACTAAACTTCCCTTGTGAATTTAAGTGGAATCCAGAATGTTGGGTCTTTCTGGTGCTGTTCCTTCAGTACACATGCACCACACTAAGAAAAAGATCCAAATGCAAGACTCAGGTACACTCACAAACATTTCCACACTGTGTCAGGTGTCAACACTGGTACATGAGACATCGCTGCTCCAGTGAGAGGAAGTATCTAGATTCCACATGCCCTTGTGTTCTGTTCCCCTTTCCATATGTGTTTTGCATGGTCCTGCAGACTTTTCAGACATGTTTTAGACTTTTGTTCTGCCTTTCTTTATTTCCCCCCATTCTTCCTTCATGGATTAAATTACACAGGAAGTAGAAAATAGATATCAGTTAAGAGTGACCACTTATGCTCCTAGTAACATTTCAGTCCAAAGTGCAATTAAAATTGGCATTTTCTTGTTCCTAAAATCAGCGGAAGTGAATCTCATTTTCTGCTTAATTAAAAAAAAAAAACTTGCCTATAACATGGTACTGTGTGTCATTACCAAATTGCAATCATATGTTTGATTGAATAGTTTTTCCATTCTAACCTTTCTTTAAAATTCTTTTTTTGAAGATGTAACTATTTATTTGAAAGTCAGAGTTTCAGAGAGAGAGAGAGGGAGAGACAGAGAGAGATCTTTCATCCACTGGTTCACTCTTTAGATGGCCACAACTGCCTGTGTTGAGCAGGGAAAAACCAGAAGCCAGGCACTTGATGTCATTTTCTTATGTTAGGGACAAGGGCCCAAGAACTTGAATTATCTTCTGCTGCTTTTCCCAGGGCATTCGCAGGGAGCTGGATTGGAAGTGGAACAGCTGGGACATGAACTGAAGCCAATATGAGGTGCTGACGTGACACGTGGTGGTTTTACTTGCTATGCCACTATGCTAGTCCCTCTTTAAAGTTCTTTAAGGTCGGAGATTTGTATGCTATTAACCATTATTTCATATTGCCAAAGTTAATTTTTAGCAGACACTAGATGGCCAATAATATCACATAGTGATTACATGAATCAATATATGAATTGGTCTGTTAGCTAACCACATGGATATGTAGAGGATGGCTGATCTTAAAGTATCTTCTTACTATCTTGTTTATATTCTTTTCTTTTTACTTTTTTAAAGTCCCAAGATTCTTATGAAGTGAATGAAGAAGAATCATGCAGTTTTCATTTAGATTTCAAGATGTGGCTTAGTGTCCCATCTAACGATATTTACATAACGGAGTCTTCAGTTCTGTGGCATTCTCCTGGTTGGGCCAGTTCTTCCTGGTCCTGGTAGGAGGCAAACATCATACTCATGCACTACACTTTGGCTTTTTGAGCTAGAAGTTCTCAAAACAGGATACTATAGATTTTTTCATAGCAGTTCGTGACTTTTAGAAATGACTTTTATGTAAATTCCTGTAAGCAAACAATCCTATTTTTTTCCCATATTCTTGCTGTATGTATGCTATCAGAGTACTACAGTTACTGTAAAACTATTGAGTTAGCAATTAACCTCCTGTGAATCTAATAAAGACTTGATGGGCTAATTGTCCAGTTCCCTTTACACAAAATTAAGTTTCTTTCAGGATGGGGTGCTCTCAGAAATCTGAATTTTTTTTTTTTTTGACAGGCAGAGTGGACAGTGAGAGAGAGAGACAAAGAGAAAGGTCTTCCTTTGCCGTTGGTTCACCCTCCAATGGCCACCGCGGCCGGTGTGCTGCGGCCGGCGCACCGCGCTGATCCGATGGCAGGAGCCAGGTGCTTCTCCTGGTCTCCCATGGGGTGCAGGGCCCAAGCACTTGGGCCATCCTCCACTGCACTCCCTGGCTACAGCAGAGAGCTGGCCTGGAAGAGGGGCAACCGGGACAGAATCCGGCGCCCCGACCAGGACTAGAACCCGAAGTGCTGGCGCCACAACGCGGAGGATTAGCCTAGTGAGCCGCGGCGCTGGCCAGAAGTCTGAATAGTATTCAGAATATCACAGTAACAATCACTGGGTTCAGGTGAACAAAACCAGAGTTAATTTTTGCAGTAAATCTTTCTTCTTTTAGTAGGGGAAGAGAATAGAATGCTTGTGTAGTCACTTAGCAAGTAAGCCATTTAGGTAGCATAGGACTTTATATCACTGGGTACATTTTTCAAATAAATGGATGAATGAGTAAACAGGGAAATCACTGACTTTCTTCATTACAGGCTTTACTATTGACCTCATGATTATTTCACATAAGGATTATTTGTTCAAAACAAAAGGTTTTAATTGGATTGTCAAAAAACATGAATTAACTTTGAGAATTCAGATCCCCAAATTACCCTGTGAATTAGATATAAAGACAATGTTATTAATCTAGATCCTAGCTCCTTTATTCTACATTCTCACTGGTTTTGAAGAGGGCTTTGTTATTAGATCAGCTGAGGTTTTCTCCAGGATTGTCATCTATGGGAACCTAAACATATACTTGAATCCTTTGAACTTTAGTTTCATTTATAAAATGGAGACAGTTATACCTAGCTTAGAGAGTTAAATATAATTAAATTAAACTGTGTATTCATGTAATTAGTATGAAGCCTGCTTCATGCTGTGTATCCATTTAGGATCTAATATTTATTATTTTTATCAATAACTAAAATTTAAATAATTTCATTTAATTATATTAATCTAGATAATTAGGTTTATTATAATCACGTTAGTTCTTTAGTAGAGAATGAACTTCTCAAAATCTTTCTTCTCTGGATAAAGAGACTACCTCAATTACAATAGATTTATGGATCTGTCTCTGTGTACAATTGCATGGCACACCTTGGTTCTGCTGATTGGCTCCATTCTGGGTTAGTGTCTTTTCTTCTGACTGGGGGAATTAGTGAAATGGATTTGGTGCCTGCTGAGTGGTGGCTCATCCTGTGTCTATCAATACTGTGTTAGGTTCTTTGTGTATGTTTTCCATAAAGAGTGATTTCTGCTGGCAATTCAGCTGATAGTTCTGTCCACTCTGATAGTTTCTATTTGTGACTTAAATTACCCCCATCCAAATGTTGGCTTCAGCTACTAGGCCAATCTAAATATTACTGTTTATTCCAGTCTCTCAAAGAGCAAAGGAGTTCAATATAGCATGTTTTTACTCAAACTTCTTAAATACATTTCTCACCACTGAGATATTGAGTTTGACCATTACATAAATTTTATATGCTGAAAGTTAAAAAATGCCACATCTGAGATAAACTTACAAAGACTTGAATGAAAACTTGTTGAAACCAAGGGGTGGTTTACAAAATCCATGAATAATAACACAATTCTATATGCAGAAGAGCCTTCTTTGAAGACAAACAAAAAGCCAATATTTTAGTCAAAGATGCAATTAATAGTTCCTAAGCTGTCTAGAAGGTACAAAGAAGCATATTATAGGAGAGACTTGTACAATGCAGCATTGTCTATGGGCAAGTAATAAGGAATTGAGTCCTTCAACTTATATAAGAAGTAATATTGGCCAAATAATAATACTTTGGTTATTAGAAAAAATATGTGATTACTTGGTTTCATCTCTTCTGAATGCCATAATATCTTGAAATGTATAACCACATAAAGACTTGCAAATATGTATGTATTCATATATGTTTGTGTTTTTTCTAATTCTATATAACTTAAACTTTAGATGGGAAGGGAGAGTGTGTACTTTATGCCTCTCCTGAAAAGGGATAGCCTGAAATATTAATTCTTTCTTTTTTAAAGGTTCTTCTTGCCTCCTTTATAATCCTAGATGGAAAAGGAAGGGTGAATGCTTCTAACTTTGGGTGAGTTGAACAGGGAATGATGAGCTTACAAATGTGGACGTGTCTGCTTGTTACATGCATTATTTAGTAAGTGAAATCGCATTGTTAGAAATGCATGAATAAACCTCATATTTATTTATCCCTTCTTTTATTGCTCATTTTTATCCCTTCTTTTCTAACTAGAATTTCCAAGGAAATATAGTTTAGTCATCAAACTGAGACATCACACTGGTTCTCTAGGGATAACTTAGTCCACAATTTTTCTGTTGCTTATAGGCAATGAGTCACCTCTTCTACTTCACAGTTCTAGAAACCTATGTTGTATTTTTTCAAAGTATTAATTACTGAGGAAGTAAAAAAGAAGATTTAGCATCTGATAAAAGTGAGAGACAGAGAGACATCTTCCTTCTGCTGGTTGCCTCCCCAGGTATCTGTTAACACCCAGCCTGGGAAAGACTTAGGCCAAGAGCCCAAAACTCAATCCAGGTCTCCACTTTGATATCAGGAATTCATGTACTTGACCCATCACCTGCCACCTCCAAAACACATTAGCCAGAACTAGAACCAGGTACTATAACACTGAGTAAGGGCATCCCATGTAGCAATTTAACCACTGTGCTAAAAGTCAACTCATTTACTTTGGTTTAATGAACACTTATTCAGCTTGAATCCCTAGTTTACCTTGTAGAGAAAAAGAACTTTTTTTGTTATCAAAGCTTTCCTTGTCTCTACCACCCCAGTAACATTGATCTGTTCAGGTTTGTTATTCTGGGTTACTTGTTTCTGTTTCCTCTATGGCTTCTTTCTCATGAACCAGTAAAAACCTTGAAGGTAAACTTGGACGGAGTGTGTCTGTAAGTCTTTGCAGAAAGGTTGACTATTCCCATGTAATGAAGGTTTTTTTTTTTCTTTTGCTCTTACTGCTTCTGTTGTGGTTCTATGTGTGGGAGTATATAGAGTTTCTTAAAATGTTTATTATTTATAGAATTATAGGGGAAAAAAAGAACCCTGACAGGTTTAAAGAGTTTATCTCCCTGTACTCTTTGGAGACATATGCAGAGATCATAGTATCTTTGCAGAACTCTAAAAGTACATTTGAGCTGAACCTATTAATTCCTTAAGTTGTCACAGGAAAAAAAATCTGTCAAATTATTTTTGACATTCTATACAGTTTACTTTTATAATTAGTGCTGCTATATTCAGGTTGCTGAATTAGGTCCATTTCTGAGTATTTTATTCTTACAGAATATGAGTGATTACCAGTGGAAACCAGCTAGGATGAAGAATTATAATTGGATAAAAATTTTAAAAGAGTGAATTAATTATTGGGAACTATAATTAATCAGGGTTATTCTTCTCAAGGTTAGCACTTTAAAATGTATTTTACCAGTAATATAAAATGCTTCACTTAGTTAAAACCTTTTATAATAATGATAATACACCTTATCACAAAGGCAGAGAGCAATCCCTTTTACATGAAATTCCTGTTTTGTTTAATTTTGTTACCTTTGCTCTACCATCAATCCATTGGTCGGGCAGCAGAACAGAAGCCAGGATAATTGGGTTTGCAGTGTTAGCACTCGCTTCCCAATGCCTGAAGTGCTGCAGCCACGAGTGACACTGATCTCAGCATTGTGACACCAAGTCCTAATGGGCCTTTGTCCACTCTCTCAGAGCCTTGACTTTACATTTCAGTCTGTTTGTTAAGCATTTGTACAAAAGATATTCTTGTGTAGGATGTCCAGGTCATTTCAAGTGGAATTGCGTTTCATAAACTAAACTCTTTTTTTAAAAAAAAATTAATGTGAGGCTATGGAAAATTGTAATATTTGTAAAAGCAGAGAGACTATTGTACTGAACTCTTCCATTTTTATTACCCAATGCCAAAATCATCTACCCATGATCAGTTCTGCCCTCGTAACCATCCTCACCCACACTTCTTTTTGGGTTAATTTGGATGATAGCAAAAGAAAAAAATGTAACCACTAGTAGTTTTAGTATGTGACATTGGCCGTGAAAACCTTTCCTTAGTATCACCCTACATATTGCTATGATATTTAATAGTATGTAATTCTTTATTTTTTAAAATATTTATTTATTTATTTTTGTTTGAAAGGCAGAGTTACAAAGGGGCAGAGGCACAGAGAGAGAGAGGTCTTCCATCCCCTGGTTTACTCCCTAAATGGTTGCAATGGCCAGAGCTGAGACAATCCGAAGCCAGGAGCCAGGAGCTTCTTCCGGGTCTCTCACTTAGGTGCATAGACCCAAAGACTTGGTCATCTTCTACTGCTTTCCCAGGCCATAGCCAAGAGCTGGATCAGAAGAGGAGAAGCTGGTAATTGAACTGGCGCCCATATGGGATGCTGGCACTCTAGGTGGTGGCTTTACCCATGAAGCCACAGTGCTGGCCCTGTTATTCTTTAATATCATTACATATATCCAATATGTTCAAAAGGAAACTAGAATCTCTGGTAAAAAAAACATTAATCCTAAAGGTCAATAATTCTTTGTTTTAATGTTTATTCCAATTTCATTTTCTTGTTTGTATGTTCAAGTAAATTCATATGTAATGCTTCCCATGATATCTTTCTTTTCAAAGATTTATTTATTTATTTGAAAGGCAGAATTACAGAGAGAAAGGGAAAGACAGAGACAGCGAGAGAGAGAACAAGAGATCTTCTATTCTCCAGTTCACCCCCAAGATGGCCTTAGCACTCTGGGCTTGGCCAACTGAAGCCAGGAGCCAAGAGTTCCATCCAGGTCTCTCACATGGGTGTCAGGGGCCCAGACATTTGGAGCAGCTTTTGTTGCTTTTCCCAGGCCATTAGCAGGGAGCTGGATCAGTAGTGGGACAGTTGAGACATGAACTACCACCCATATGAGATGCCAGTGTGGCAGGTGGAAGCTTTACTTGGTGTGCCAAAATGCCAGCCCCCATGATACCATTTTGAAACATATTTTATGTCTAAATTGCTATATGGTTTCTATTTGTTTATCATTGTTATAGATATAGCTATAGATATAGATATACAAACCTGGGATTATGTTTACTTACAAGTAGCTAAAACTGTTTCTGGAAGATGGGATTCAAGTTTACTTTTCTCATCAATATGTGTGTATGTATTGCACAGATGATTTTGTATATTGCCTTGATGTCTTATAATGAAAAATACGGCGTAGCTTTGAAATGTTAAGGGAAAATGGGCATTACCATCTAATTCTTTTCTATTCTTCTACAAACTTTTGACTCTCTTTTGTGCATTTACACTTTAAAAAAATAAACTTGTTTTAAAATAATAAAATGGGCCCGCTTGTCACTGCTGAGGTCAAGAATATGTGCAAATGGGATTCTGAATAATCCACAAGACATGTATTTGGATCAGAACAGTCTAAGTCATCCTGCGGTGACATCCAACTCCACAATCTCACCACCTTGAAACAACAAAGATTTGGTTTTTGATTATGTCATACATTTCCTGAATATCAGGGCAGAAAGAGCCTGGAAATGCAAGTATGCAGGCATACACAAGGTATGCAGCCTTCACTCTTGAGTATATAGGACAAGTTACTAAATGCCCAATGTGGGGTCACTGCAGCTTGTCACTCACAGTCAGTCCTAATCACATAGCCATGCCCAACAGTGACAGGTTCAGGAAATGCTTCCCTGTCAGGTCTCCAGATATGAGTAAGAAATGGAAATATTTAAACTGCAGTAATGTATGCCACAAATATTTAAATGTTTCCCACACTGATAAGTGAGTGGTTCTGATATGTGTCTTTTCTGTTTATACGATCTTCTCGTTTTCAAATTTCCTCTACCAAAATTGCTGTGCAGTAGGCCAAGATTTAGAAAATATTGCCTAAAAGGACCATGGAAAGACTCTAGCAACATCCTGGGATTGAAAGATGGTAAACACAATTGGATAATCAGTTGACTCTCAAATAAATAAAAATGAATACAAATTTTAAAAAATACAATAAACTTTCATATGCTGAAAAACTAATGTGTACCAGAGCCCTGGGACAAGAACTAGGTGAGATACCGATCATATTCTCAAGGGTTTCAAAGGCAAGTTGATGCATGATTGTGTGCAGTCCGTACGTGTGTGCTTTTGCCACATGCTGTCGCCGGGAATGGGGAGTCAGTGCAGCAGCAGTGCCAAAAGGAAGTCAAAGAAATTTGTCTTCATTCTGTTAGGAAACTTTTCAGACTTCTCATAGGTCGAGAGCATAACAGGATGGCTTACATATTCATTTAGGAATCTTTACAAGAATCATTGTGATTTCAGTTTTTAACCTAGCTTATGTTAGTCATGTTTTAGTGTCATTAACACTGAACTCGCCACTGTATTTTTTTCAACATACTTTTTTCTTTATATGTATGGCATGCACATTTATTATGATTTTCTTAGAAAAAAGGTAAACATAAATACAAATGACTTCGTCATGAAAGATCAGAGTTCACTTGTCCGTGCACGTAGTTTTTATGTGTATAGGTGATGTTTTGTGGATTAACATTAGTGGTATCGTAATGTACAATTTAGGATATTTAATATAATTTAAGTGCATGATGCCACTTTGAAGTACTTTAAAATATCATAAATACTGTCCCATGCCATGGTGTTACACAGTTTTCATACTGCCTCATTTTGTGTATAACTGTACTGTGACTATGATTTCATGATTTTTATATTGTTGATTGTTTTGATTGGTTCCAGTATGTGAATATATGTATAAGCAGCACTGGACTTACCATCACTATAAGCACATTTTAAACTCTTCTTTGAGTGTTCTCTTTAGATAAATTATTAGTTGTGCAACTGCTGAGTCAAGATGTTTGCATGTTTTTAAACTTGTGATGTTTCATATTGATTTAATCTTCAGAAAGATGTAGCACTGTATCTTCCCACCAGAAATGCTTAAGACTTCCCTTTAACCTAGAACCCATGTGTGTTAGAGAATAGTGTGTGGCTGCACATAGCAGGAGCTGAAACTACAGTGCTTCCTTCTCTTGCAGCAACAGAAATTCCAAAGACAGTTCAGGAATGTGGTGGCTCCTTGGTGTTGTTAGCGGCCTGTGATCCTGCTTTCTCTCTGCTTTGCTTTGTTGAGAATATGGCCTCTTTCCTTAAATTTGCCTTCCAGCCACAATATGAATATTGCAAAACCAGCCATCTCATTTACTTCCACCTCTCTGACTCTCCATGAAAGAAGGAAGAAAGCGGATTTGCACAGTTGTGCAAACCTGCCACTCGAGCAAGCTGTCCTGAAAGAGTTCACTTTAGGGTGGTCTACCCAAAAGCTGTTGCGTAAATATCACGGCGGCCATTGTCCTTGAAGAAGTGATAGAAATAGAAGTTTTGCTCTTTTCTGCAATGTAGGGGTTCCTAATTGGGAGCAGTGGGAAACTGATATCAAGTGGGAAGTGAGCTCCTGTCAAATTATTATGTGTGCATATATCTGAAAATATATACCTTTAAGTCTTTACTAGAAGGTCAAAATTACATCCTTTTTTTTTTTTTTTTTTTACTTTTTGATCAAGATTTAGTTTATTATTATTTTCTGGCATATTTAAGAAGACCAAGAGAAACTTTAACTTAGGACATGGGAACTTATTTCTGAAGCAAGAGGAATTAAATATCCTGAACTTTATACAAAGATGAATTGTGAGACTGTTGCTGTAAATTCAAAGGCTATATGTGTAACTACATGAATTATCAACTGTACCTTTATTTTCTCTACAGAAAAGAAGAGCAATTTATCTATTTAGCAGTCAGAAAAAAAGAAAGAGAAAATTTTAGAGTATTTTGAAAAATCACCCAGATAAATGAACTGAAATCCTGATTGAAAATGATAAATGATCTTTCAAATTACTAAGTCACTTGTGGCAGGTTCCCTAATAGTTTAATCTACTCTCATAGTACTCCTCATTATACCTTTTAATAATAAAATATCCCTGAAGGTAATTATCCCTCCCATTTGGTTTATTAGAGAGCTGTCTCTGATAAACCTTCTCTTAAATGCAGCTTTAAAAAATAAGCCACATAATAAGTGTGGCACTGTTTCTGGACTTTGTTCATTTGAGGAGTTTTAACATAGTTGGGTCATTATGAGATTTATACTTTTCATGGAAGAGTCAAATGGTTAAATAATAAAGAGAAGTAAGAAAGTTCTGAGATGGGAGTGTCATATCACATTCCACACCTTTCAGTCTAGAGCTTTGAGAGAACGCTTGATCCTTTTGAATCGTAGATTTTGTAAAGGAAAATGGGAAAAATTTGATTTATAGGTTTGTATATGAATTATGGATGGTAGATAAAAAAGCACTTTGTACATCTTACAACTTAATTCAAGCATACTAGTCAAGTGACATTTCTAGTATCATATTAGCAAGACCCTGTAAAAGGAGAAGCATCTATCAGCCAATGTCTATTTTCCCGGATTCAGAAGGCAAAACAATAGAATTTTTGGTGTTGTCGAAATTAGAAGTAAATTTGAGGGTCATGGATATTATTGGCCCTCATGGAAATGTAGAAATATGCAGAAATAGTTTACCCTGAATTTCTGTCTGGAGTGCTACTGGAACTCAGTTATAGAAATCTATAGATAACATAAAGTTATGGCATAAAATGGGATATATTTTGAGAATATATAATTATTCAATAAATAACAGTATAGCATTTTAAGATTATCCTTGAAATATAAAAATATATAAACCTTCACTTAATGTAAACTACCTTCATCTGGACTGAAGATTGTGTGACTGCAGTTTTCCATTTCAAGATTCTGCTTTCAGGGACTGGTGCTGTTACAGAAGATTAAACTACTGCTTGTATCACTGGC
Source organism: Oryctolagus cuniculus (assembly GCF_051225735.1). Taxonomy (NCBI): domain Eukaryota; kingdom Metazoa; phylum Chordata; class Mammalia; order Lagomorpha; family Leporidae; genus Oryctolagus; species Oryctolagus cuniculus. The sequence goes on from NC_142872.1 coordinate 54,660,965, forward strand.
ATCCCATATCAAAGTGTCCTTTGGAGTCTGGGCTACTCTTTCTCCAATTCAGCTTCCTGCTAATTTTCCTAGATAGGCTGCATGTGATGGCCCAAGTGCCTGGGCCTCTGCCAGCTATATGGGAGACTGATGGAGTTCCTGGCTCCTGGTTTCAGCCAGGCCCAGCCCTGGCTCTTGCAGTCATTTGATAGGTGGGGTGAACCAGCACATGGGAGATCTTTCTCTGGCTCTCATTCTCTCTCTGTTTCATTCTGCTTCTCAAATAAATAAATTGTAAAGAAAAATAATAAGAAGAAATAAAGAAAAAAACAGATTCTACCTTGAATTACAAATAAATAATGTTTCTCCCACATGTATAAAATACAAATCTTTGACTGGTAATTGATAATTAACCAGTGATATTAGTACCTGCTTTCAGCCTTGTGTCAGTTCAGCTCCAGTAAGGAAACCAGAAACCACCCTAGGTAGTTCTACAGAGGGAAGTAACTGTAAAGAATTGATCGTGCTGGTGGTAGAGGACTAACTCAACACAAAACTATTAGTGAAGTTACACTAAGTTATTAACAGTGGGACGTAGCTACTGTGCCATGAACTGAAGAAGAAATAAAGTGGTTGGTGTTATCAGAACTGGGAAAATGAAGCAGGACTCCGTAAGATTGTGACTCAGACATGTGAGTGTGCATGGTACCCAACTATGTTATTTCTTCAGGTTCCGCAGAGCTGACAGCCACGCGTTTAAGGCATGGATATTGCCTGGATAGTGCTGGTATTTCTTAGTAGACACAATGAGGCAAGATGGTTCAGGGAGATCTGAAAGCTGCAGAAGGCTGGGAATGGATTGCTGCTGCAGAACCAGGAAAGTTTGAACCACCTTCCCTATTGTACCTATTGGTACAGTGGAATTGAATGTGTTAATGCTTGGTTAATAGCTATCTTTCCCCCCCATCTTCTTGCTGTCTGTCTCTCCATCTCATGCCATGTGTTAGCCAGCACAGCTTCATAATATTCTGTGCTGTCAACTTCAAGAAAGGAAGGATAAAGTCAGCACATCCAAAGTGTGAGGAAAGTGAAGAAAGATCAAATTGGAAAGATTAGTTCTGTAACGGAGGAGGGAGAAAACTGGAGAACAAGCACATGCATACTGGGATAAGTCAAGGGAATTTGAGATTTCAGAGTTTGAGGGACTTTAAAGAAGTGTGGGATAATGATGAATTGGAATAAAAGGCAGGGTTTTGCAGGTATGAATTTCAGAGATGTCAAAACAATTGGGATTTCTTTTTGTGTACTCGCTGGTGCACAGACTGCTCCATGCAGAAACTGAACCACGTTGATTTCATCATTTATTAGTTTACGTACAATACAAACCCAGTATAACAGAAGAATTTCAAGGAAATATTATGGAAGGTTTTCGTGATTTCTCCATCTTCTTTGTTATAAAGAAACACACACAGAAGACTATCCAAATAAACCTCTCTTTCACATAGGAAAAAGAAGATGAAATCATGTAATGGAAAATATAAATGTTCACCCATCAAAAATAGAACATTATTCAGGTTCTGTGACAATACTATCTATGTGTGTCCTTTACTTAGTAAAATATTAGCACAGTGTAAAAAATAAGTTATACTAAGTATTAGTAAATGTCATCATGATTAATTATGTTGATTAGTTCTTACAAGAAATAAAATTATTTTTTCCTACTGACATCTCAGTAAAGCAAAACATGCAGCTCCATCATGTTACTTAGAAGTAATAAACAACTTGAAATTTTCTAGAAAAAACACAGTTAACAAGCAGCTTTCAAACTTTTGAAAAGCAGTTGAATAGAAAATAGACATTTGGGGCTAGCTTGTGTTACCACTGCAGAATCTTTTTCAAACTCTTTTTGGCTTTTGGATTGATTTTTTAAGTACACCTATGACTGACAAGGCTTTCATGTCTGCACTTTAGCACAAATGTACATTAAAAGTCAAAGTGAACAGGCAAACAATGGTCGTAATTTACTTTCAATCAAAAACTTTGCCTGGCTTAAACATTAAATTTTTTAAAAAATGTGAAGATGTGATTTTTCACAATTCTTCTCAAGAATGCATAATCAGATGTATTGAAAATGAGGTGCTAGTGTTCATCTACTTTAACACTGATTGGTTGTGGAGTGCGAAGGAACACCCAGGACTTATTTTCTTATATATCAGGAGAGGAGCCCATGCTTTGCCAAGTTCTTCCAAACTGGAATAAATGAAGGACTTGAGCGCAGTTAAGTTTTTATTTTGCAAATGATGAAGTTTTTATACAGGGTACCATCTTTAATAGTCTATTTTTTTCTTCATGTAAAGCAAGGTTTCTCATCTTGAACACTTTTGGTATTTGAGATAGACTAATTCTGTTTTGTAGGGGGTGTCCTGTGCATCATTAGCAGTCTTCCTGGCCTCCATCCATGAGATGCCAGTGAACACCCTTTCTTCATGAGTTATGACCATCAGAAATGTTTCCATTATTGCCACATGTCCCCTAGCGAGAAAAATCATCCCTAGTTGAGAACCACTGTCCTAATATAACCACTGTGACATAGTAACTATGAGTCCCCATGGGCTTGCTTTTTCCTGGAACTAAAATCTCAGCAAACTTCTCTGCTTCCTTCCAGTTGAAGAAGAACTGAAGGAATCTTTTCAAGATGTTTTCTCTTGGGATTAGTGAAAGAGTTCCTCCATGCTGGGAGGTACCTATTTCATGGGGACTTTTCCTTTATGAATATCCTTACATGCTACAACTTGTTCATTCGTTTATTCTTATAGAGATGTGTAATTTTACTGAGCACGAAGCTAGCAACAGATTAGTTGATAGAAAATTAAAATTAAGCTTTGCATATATACAAATAGGGTACAATCACTTAATTATTCTAAGTATCACACACATAGACAAATATAGGTTGATTTAAGTATAAAATATGATTTTTAAGATGAAAAATGCTATGACACTGGATGAAATCTCTTTGAGTGGAAGAGATTCACATTAGTGAGTTACTTCATTTAAATCAAATTTAGCCAAAATGCTATGAAAGTAGGGACAATCTATCCAAATTTCAAAGTAGAAGATAGATGACACAGGCTCTATTCACAAAAAATAAATGGCTCAAATGTAGTTTTGTCAGTCTTATATAAAGTTGGAGTTTGGAGAGACCAAGGGTTGAAAGTAGATTTCTTGAAAGACTTACTCCTGATGGATGGCAGGTTGATGGCTTTATCTTTCTGTTAAGCCTACTTAGCAAGGCTGCAAGGAGATTCCAGGAGTGTAGGGATGTGTCTCCTGGGGTTTAGCAGCTGTGGTGGACTGGTGTCTAATTAACTCCTTAACAAAAATGCTGCAGCAGAGGCTGCTTGAAATAGCTTAATGGTGACAGAGAGCAGGGCTGCCTTTGGAAGCATTCAACCCTTTCTGCATAGGCAGATGAAGGATTACTGTCAGGCATCCCGCAGTGAGATTATTGGATATAGACTCTTTTTCTTGAAGCATCTTCCCACTGGCAAGTGACCTCTGCAGAAGAGGCTGGAGATAGATAGCGAGATGGAGAACTGAGGAGGATTGATGAGCAGGCTGAAGGAGAGACACCACTGAGTCAGAGATGTGCTGAGGGCATCTCGCAAGAAGACCAGGAAAGGCATCCTCTTTTGTCTCCCTTGTTTCAATCCTGGAGGACCTGATTGAGTGAGTTCATAAGTGACTGAGTAGCAATCAAGACAAAGAAGTAAAGAGGCTCTGCAAGGTTCCCCATTTTACTGCAGAATGCAGCTGGAAGGAGCTCTGAGCTGGTGGAGGAAGGTCCAGTTGGGAGTAACTTTGAACTTCAAATGACCTTCAGAATTTTGGATTAGTACAATAAAAGGAATGAAGTAATTAAACAGTAGATGATTTGTATGGCTGAGAGTGAAGAATGACTTGCTGGGTAATGGCTTGTTGGGTAAGGACTTAAGCAAGGATGCCTACCCAAGATTTCTTTTAGGTGGAACAGGTGAACTCACAGCATAAAGGGAATTTGAATGAGAAATTAGGTAGAAAAATTAGGGATTTTTCTTAATTTACAAAAATTGTACATATTTATGTGATACCATGTAATGTTTCATTAAAGGTATACATTGTATCATGTTCAAATAAGGGTAAACATATCTTTCTTCTCAAGCATTTATAATTTCTTTACAGTAAAGCATTCAGAATCTTTTCTCTAGCTTTTTTGAGATAAACAGTCCAATAGTATTACCTAAAGAAGCTCTACAGTGCAATAGACAACTCAAGTTTGCTTCTCCTGTCTAACTGTAGTTCAACACCTGGATGCCACCCTTTCCCACAACCCCCTCCTCCTACCATCCACACAGCTTCAGGTCTCAACCTCTGAGAGACCAACTGATGAAGTTGTTTTCTCATTACATCCTACATACCCTACTCATTCAATATATCACTTTCATACAAATAAACAGGGCATTTATTCAATGATAATCTAATTGACAGTATTATGGTATAATATACTATTGCTTTTATTTTACTGTTAACTAGGTATCACATGGCATTTCATCACATAGACAAAAATATTCTGAGTTCTCTTTCATCATAATACAGTGAATCCTGACATAGCACTCTACAGAATTTTCATTTTATATTTCAAAAGAACAAAAAGAAAGGAGAGGAAACCACACATTGAAACAATTTAGTATGCCTTTGTCATTTATAAATCTTCCCTAAATAAAACTGGTTAAGGGAGACAATGATGGTTGATATTCTAATATAATCTTTGAACTTCCTGTATGGCAAAAACCAACTGTGTTTCTTCAATGGAACTATAACACCTGAATCCATCTTGCTGTATTGGTATCCTTTATTCTGCATATGCGATTATGCAACTTAAAAATGTCAGGTTACACAAGTATTAATTCTTCCAGTGGATATTCATGTGAGAATGTTGTGCAGAGTATCAAAACAGGAAAGAATGCTTCATCTCTAAGTAGGTCTCAGCCGAGAGGGAAGCAGAATTTCTGTTTCATGAGGAGGTAGCTCACCATGTAAAGAAGGTTTGCATTTTAAGTGTCAGGATTCATGTTAGGCGTCTGGATTCTATAGTTAAGATGTGGAAATCTGAGCGTGTGTTATTTAAAAATCGTTTAACTGCAAAGCTTATTTAAAGGAGTGGGCAGGGGACGGGAAGGCTAGGGGAAGTGAGAGAAGGGGCAGGAAGGGGAAAGTAGATCATAAAGGATGTGGGAGGAGGGGCTGGGGAAATGGAGAGATGATGAAACAGCAAGACTGAGGAAGGGAGGGAGGGGAGAAGGGAGGATGACAGCAGGGAGACAGATTGACATTATACTAGCTGAGAGTATCCCTTATCAAACGTGCTTGGGTCTAGAAGTGTTTCATACTTTGGATTTTTTTTAAAAGATAGATAGATTTATTTATTTATTTATTTGAACATCAGAGTTACTGAGAGAGTGGGAGAAACAGAGAGAAAGAGAGATCTTCAAACTGCTAGTTCACTACCCAAATGGCCAGGACAGGGCAGGTTTCAGCCAGGAGCCAGGAGTTCCCACAAGATCACCCATGTAGGTGGCAGGGGCCCAAGTACTTGGGCTGTCCTCTGTTGCTTTTTCCAGGCAGGAAGCTAGATCAGAAGTAGAGCAGCTGAGACATGTTCTGGCACCATTATGGGAAGCCAGCATGGAAGACAGCAGGTTTTCCTGTCACACCACAAGGCCAGCCCCGCTATTTTAGATTTTTTTGAGCCTTGAAATGTTTGCATATACACAATAACTTTTCTTGGGGATGATGCCCAAGTGTAAACATGAAATCCATCTATATGTCACATAGACCCCATTCACATAATCTGAGGATATGTTTATACAGTATTTTTAGGGCACCTGTGTTTGATTACAACACATCACATGAGGTCGGTATGAAATTTCCCACTTGAGGCATCTTGTCAGTGCTCAAAATATTTCAGATTTTGAAGCATTCAGATTCTCAGATTAAGAATGTTTAAACTTGATTTTAAAAGTGAATGAAAAGTTTTAATGTAGTTGTTTCAAAATAGCTGAATTTGGTGCTTAAGTACCATGGAACTGTTTCTGTTTTCTTTCTTTCTTTCTTTCTTTCTTTCTTTCTTTCTTTCTTTCTTTCTTTCTTTCTTTCTTTCTTTCTTTCTTTGAAAGTCAGAGTTACACAGAGAGAGGAGAGGCAGAGAGAGAGAGGTCTTGCATCCAGTGATTCACTCCCCATTTGGCTGCAACAGCTGGAGCTGCGCCAATCTGAAGCCAGGACCCAGGAGCCTCTTCTGGGTCTTACACGCAGGTGCAGGAGCCCAAGGACTTGGACCATCTTCCAATACTTTCCCAGGCCATAGCAGAGAGCTGGATCAGAAGTTGAGCAGCTGGGTCTCGAACCAGTGCCTGTATGGGATGCCAGCGCTTCAGGCCAGGGCGTTAACCTGTCGTGCCACAGCGCTGGCCCTGTTTCTGTTTTCATTTCATCTTCCCTTATTTCTGTGTTGACCTTTGCAACCCCAGGTATATATTTTTTTGACTCTGAACTTAGGTACAGATGGTGCTTCCTTCTTGGTCTTCCTTCTGAAGTTAGCCCTGATTAAATTTGCATGGCTTGAACACTCCTGTTGAATACAACACTATGATGGAATGGGTGGTGCCTGTGCAGGCCTGGTCATCTGTCTACTGCTAGATATGGTGGCTGCATACTAAAGGGCAAAAATTGTAAAGACTAACAATTGTGTGGCAAGAGGACCCTTCAAGTCAGATCTAGTTGCTATTATAGCAAGGAAAGTAGGTAGATAGAAAGACCAGTTTCCACTTAAGATGATTTATGTAATCTTTCAGGACTTAGTCTCTCCATCTATAAAACAAGTCTTTATGGCATGAATTCCATATATTTTCTAGGCTCACTCTTGTAAAATTTAAAAGAGATCACAGATGTAGAGAGACATCAAAAGAAGTGTTACATAATTTTCTTTGTAGTTGAGTGGGATATTTTCCAATTCAAAAAAGAAAAAAAAGCAAACTCTTTATATAATGAGACTAAATAGCTCCTTAGTGGAGATTTTTGTGATATTTCTCACTGAGAGTATCAGGAATTATTGGTATGTTGTTTTCTGTGATGTAAGGGCTGTTTTAAGTTAATATTATTTGTCTACTTGCTGTATTTCCTCAAATATATAACAACTCTCTAATGTAGATAAACAAGAATGAAATGGTGAAATTCACTGAGTTTCTGGGCAGATAACATTTGGAGGGTACAAAGCCTATTTCTTTTTCCTAGACTGACAGGTTGGGGTCATAACAACATATATGAGCTTGAGATATGAACAAAACCATATTTGAGTTCCCATTTAGTCATTTCATAGCTGAGAGGTGTTGGACACATGACTTAGCCTCTCTGGCCCTCAATTTCTCATCTGCAAAAATAGTGATGATAACCAATTTGTGAGGCACTTAGGGAGTCTTAAAGATAACATGCACCATAAAATTTTTCACATAGTAGGCACTCAACAATTGGTGATTTTATACATTTTTATTTTTATGTGATTCTTACTACACTGTACTAGGAGCTGGAGATAATGAGATGCTTGCAGTGGATAAGGTAATGATGTGGCGCTTCGGTCGAGATGAGCAGGTCAAGTGCTTGCCCAGTGACCTTTGCTGTGTTTCAGGAAACCAAAGCAATGAGTCAGTTTCATCAGAGGAGTTGGCCACTGTAAGTGATATAGAATAAGAGATTTTTAAAACAGTGGTTAGACCTTAGGCAACTTTTGAAACTGGTTCAAACAGTCATGGAGGAGAGCTGAATGTGTACAAGAGCAAGGACAAATTGGAGTCCATGCCTTTGTTTCTTGCTACCTGCACCTGTTGCCATAGTGACCTGTAGGAGCAACTGGTGCTGTAAGTCCTAATTGCCAAGATTTGCCCACATTGGCTCAGGACTTGGAGAAGCTACAGTATATCTGGTGGGTGCTGGAGGACTGATGGGTGGAGCTGATGTCCTAGACCAATGAGGGGAATTTCCAGACCACTATAGCTTGTGAGAACTGCTGCAATGCCTAAGGCCCATGCTGACTTTCACGGAAAAAATGGTGGTTGCCATTTCCCTTCCAAAGTGGTGTAAGTTCCTGTGTCTAACACTGACTCCACACCATGCAAGAAGGGAAATCTGGAAAAAGTAGATCCAGATTGGTAACACTTACACAGTACCAAGCTACCATGCCATGTAACAATGTAGAATCAAGTACTACTAATAAAAAAGAATTGGGGAAGTGGCCTTCTGTGGGAGCAATGAGAAGTACTCTTATTCTATATTTTTAATGTTTACATTCAAATAATTTCAGACTTACAGAAAACTTCTAAGAGTTGTACAAAAAAATTCGATTGTGTCTTCTTTCCAGATTCCCTTGTTGTTACCTTTTTGCTAAATTTGCTTATTCTTCCCATACATACATGCTGCATCAGGACATTTGGGTCAACCACAGACTGCATATGTAACATTGATCCCATAAGATTATTTTCATAGCACAGTGATGTCACAGCCACCTTAGCTTTTGTAAATACACACTACAATGTTCAAACAAACAAAAAATCACCTCACTACAAATCGCTCAGATTATATTATTATTGTTGAATGATATATGACTGTGCATGTGTGTGTTACACATCTGCATATTTTATACTATACCACAGACATGTTTATATACATACAAACATATAAAGATAGATAGATATGTTTATGCATACACAGGTCCTTTTTCTTGAAATACTTAATAGTATGAGGTACACTTGAAGACCTTTTATCCTCAAATACTTCTGTGTTTATCCACAAGAGTAGTGACATCCTCTTACATAACCACATTACAATGATCAAAAATAGACAATTAACTCTTATACAATACTATTATCTGATCTCCAAAAGTATCTGAATTTCAACTAGTTATTGCAATAATAGCCTTTATGGCAAAACAAAAACAAAGACAGACATGGGTGAGTGTCCTCTCCTCCTTCCAATCCAAGGTCACATGCTGAATTCCGTTGTCCTTTATTTGCAGCCTCCTTCAGTGTGGACCAGTGCTTCAGTCTGACCTGGTCTTTTATGACCTTATCTTTTTTGAAAAGTATAGGTGGGTACATTTGTCATTTTTTCTCTGTTTGCATTTGCTTCATCTTTTCTCAAATCCAGACTGAGGAATCTTGCAAGAACAAGAAGTGATGTGTCATTCCTTCTAGAACATCACATCTGATAGTATCCCACCCTCCCCTCCAGCATTTACGACGTGTAACTGTACTGTATATGTACTTGTGCACATTTTCTACAGAGAGTCAGAGGGTAAAAATGTTTGCTCCCATCAGAACTCTTCCATCTGCTATTGTAACATACCAGTGACTGCGGTTGACATGAATGAACGTATGTGACTGTATTTCAATAAAAAGTTCTTTAGGGACACTGAAATTTGAATTCCTATAGTTTTGTTGTATTGTAAGGTGTAACCTTTTTTTCAACCATTTAAAAATGTGCCAAACTTTTCTTTGTTCCTAAGTTGCACAGAAACAGGTAACTGGCCATGGTTCGCTAACCTCTCCTGGGATCCAGAGATCCTGTTCTTCATAGCTGCTTTCCTCTCTCACACACTCCTGTGTCCCATAGATACCTCAGCTGTAAAGGCCGTTTTGAATGTACTCTTTGCCATTGAATAGCCTTACATATAACAGTAAAATAGGACTATTTTACCTGTGTTTGTAGAAACTAATTTTTCTTTATTACTCCGTATTTTTCTTTGGTCCACTACTTGTATGTGAGTATTGTACTTAGAACTAATTTTCATCTATTGCACATTATACACTACTATTAGTTTGATTAATTAATGCATAATACATCCTGGAGACTAATTTGTTTACTCCTAGTGGACTCATTAAGGCTTGCTGTATGAATGTGGTATTAGGTTTAAAAAGGATTCACCTTAGAATGATTGACTCTCTTGTCTATTTTTAAAAGAAAAAAATCTGACAAATGAAAATCGAGTAATCTATATCCCTCTCTTTGACCATAAAAGACCATAAAAAGGTTTCTAATGTTGTGTGCATATGAGTTGACTTCCTCTGGTGATATTTTAGAGTTTCGTGATTTACTTTCAAAAATTGATCATAGAAAAAGCCAATTAAACCAGTGTGCTAATATTTTCCTCCATAGGTGAATAGAGCAATGAGGACTTGCATCTCTTCTTTAATTCTGCATGCTGGTGCATATTTTAAATTTAGCATCTTGCCACCCATGTAAAAGCTATTGCCCCTCACACAGGAATAAAGCAGCTTCTAATAAACAAGACTGCTCTTGAGTGAGACTGAGCCAGCAAGCATTATTCCAGGCAGGAGAACACATATCTTGATAATATATTTTTGTACTATTTTCTGCCTTTTAGGAATAGTTTATGCACTTTGATAGGATGAGATGGTTGGCGTATTAAATCCAAATCATTCCCCTTGTCAGTTTCTAATGCAGTGTTTTTGACTGAGTACTTGGATATTCTTCCATAGGCCCCACTAAACAATTCAGCAATCTTAGCTCTGTGCCCCCTCCTCCTGTGATGTTGCCCCCAACTGGTATGTTTCAGCCAGTGTCTCTTCTAAGGTTTTGCCCTTCAAAAAAGCTAAAATTTGGCTATCAGTGGGAGTTTATGCTGCACGTGTGGGGGGGGGGATTATTTTAGTAAGAACAGACTTTGTAATTAGAAATCTTGGTGGTGTTAGTGCACTACGGGACTGGACATACAGACACGTACCTTTCACTGAAAATCTCCATGAACGATTTGAGGCACATCTTCATGGCTAAATTTGCAAGGGAGCAAGTGTATTGTGTTGTTAATGCTGTGCAGCACCTGGGTCGTCTTCAAGAGTGGCAGTGGTGTAGTCTATAAAGGGTTGTCGTTATTGCCTAGCTTTGGGTATTTATGCTTTCAAAAATATGGAGTAAACAGTCTGTGATGAATGTTCTCGGGGCTGAGGTTATTGGATCTCCTTCACTGGAGATATTTTGGTAGTGGATAGGAACCCAGCTGTCTTAGGTGGTTTCAGTGCAATCAAAACCTGCAGGTCTAGGGTTGAAGAAGATGACCCTGTGTAGACAGGCTGGCCTTGGGAGAAATTGTTAAGTAGGCAGACTTCCCAGTTCCATTTGTCATTTCAGCGGAGTGGCCTCAGGCTCTTCCCTGCCTCCCACAAGTTATTCTACCCCTCATTTCATCAGTCTCTCTCCAATCTGAAAGCTCACAATTGACCTAGTCGCTGCTGCTCTTACCCTAGAGTCTCCATGATCATGTGAGGTGCTTATTTAAGTGAAATCATTTTAATAACTCCAAAAGTGATTACAGTTTCCTCTGCTTTTCCTCCACATCCATTTCTCTCGCCTTCACACACTTACCAGATGAACCTGCTAGAACCTACTGCCTAGGGGAAACTCCAAGAGCAAGTATCTCAAGTATCATGGCAGAGCAGTGAGCAAAGTATTTTAGAGGCCTTTTCTCTCTTTCCAGGGCATTTCTGAAGGAAATAACTCCTGTGAAGAGCCAGTGCCTTTCCTAATAATATGAGCCTTTCCCTTGCTGAAAAGGTTAACAAGTATTAGAGCTGACTTTCAAAATAATTGGTTGGCAGGCCTCCTTGACTCTTTGCAAATCAGTGACCAGTAAAGGGGCAGCAATGGTAAGAAAATAAAGCAGCAGCTTAGAACAGACAAAGTTGGGAGGAGACAGGAGTGCAAGAAGCAAGAGGCAGAATAAAATTATAACAGGATTTAGTTCGGAGAAGCTGCTTTTGCCAGCCAGAAGGGAACAGATTAGAAAATGGGTTCTGTTGTCCTAAGAATTGTTTTATATGAAATATTTCCAAAAAGCTGTAGACTAAAGAAGTTGTAGAACCATAGAGATTTAGTGCTGGAAGGCAAACTCAGACTGACCCCCTTTCAAATCAAATATTTTAGAAGGTAGATATTTGGGGAAAAAAAAGAGATAAACCTGTTTTATTCAAACTCAAGATAAAGAAGTACTGAATATGCTATATAGGATATTAGAGTCCCTAAAACACAAAGAATAAAGTTTCAACTTGAAAACAAAGCAACTAAGGAAGTACAGGGCACTGAATGGCAGAGAAACATTTGAAGTCAGATGTGTATTGAATCTTGTTGTGCTTGCTGTATGACCTTGGACAAGGAATACCGTTTTGCTAAACCAAGCTTGATACCCTCACCTATAAAATTCAGATTAAGATGTATGAGGAACAAATGCTGTATCTCAGCACTCTGCCTGACATAATGTGGGCAATCAATATACCTCTAGTTAACACTGCTGTTATTTAAGGTGTACTGTTTTCCTGGCCACAGATACCAGCTTAGGTAGCTTTAGAACAAAGAAAATTTATGAAAGCTTGGACACCAGATGGAAAATCTATAATCTACTCACTCATAAATGCATTCAAGAATTTTCTTGGTAGTGAAGTTATTTTTTATTTTTAATTGTCAATAATAGCATTTTGAAGACAGGCTGTAATTACAGGAAAAATATGAGGGAAGGAGAATGATCCTGATTAAATTATCTTTGGGTAGCTTAGGGTAGCAGGTTTTTTTTTTTTTTTTCAAAGAAACCTTTTATTTAAGGAGTACAAATTTTATAAGTACAACATCATAAATATAATGATTTATAGTGATTCTTTCCACCAAACCCTCCCTCCCACTCCCACTCTCATTCTACCTTCTCTTCCCTCTCCCATGTCCAGTCCCATTCTCCATTAAGATTCATTTTAAATTAACTTTATACACAGAAGATCAACTCTATACTAAGTAAAGATTTCAACAATTTGTGAGCACACACACACACACACACAACTGTTTGAGAACAAGTTTTATAGTTAATTCTCATAATATAACTCATTGAAGACAGAGGTCCTGCATGGGAAGTAAGTGCACAGTGACTCCTGTTGTTAATTTAACAGTTAACCCTCTTAAGTATGATGGCAGTGACCACCCGAGGCTCTTGACACAAACTGCCTATGAAATGGAAACCTTTTGAATCCACAAACTCCATCAGTATTTAAACAAGGCCACAAGCAAAGTAGAAGTTCTCTACTCCCTTCAGAGCAAAGTACATCCTTCATCCGTGGCCAATTCTTTCCACTGGGGTCTCATTCACAGAGATCCTTCATATAGGACATTTTTTAGGGTGGCAGATTTTAATCTAGGGCATGAACTCCTGATTCGTCATGAAGATCTTCCAAAAAGTCTACAAACATGGACACTTTATAGGGCTTTGTTTCACTTATTTCTATGAATCCCTTTTACCTTAATTCACTGGAGATTCTCTCACAATACTTCTCTATCACTGTTGTGTTATCACAAATTTGCCAAAGAAGACATCTCTTTCATGTGGTAAATCTTCTAATTGCATTGCTCCAAGTGGGGAGAAGGATTCTTGTGGGATGAAGAACCTTTCAAAGTGCAAGATGATTTTCCCAAAAATCCATCACTTTGAGATGGCTTTGCAATAACATTGAGCTTTGTATGTGTGATAAGTATTTTTAAAATCCCTATGTATGTTTGTATGTTTGTGCACTTATTTAATTTGAAAGGGAAGGAGATGCACAAAGAGAGACACAGTAGACAAAGAGAGCTCCTGTCTATGGCTCGCTCCTCCAATTCCCACTACAGCAATGACTGGAAAATGGGAACCATTCTAGATCTCTTATGTGAGTGGCTGAAACCCAGCTACTTGAGCCATCATCTGCTGCTGCTTCCCAAGGCTCACATTAGCAGGAAGCTGGAATCAGTAGTGGAACTGGGATTGAACTAGCAATTCTGATAAGGAATGCAGACATCCCAAGTGGTGTCTTAATTGCTAGGCCAAAGAACACCTGCCGCCCCCTAAGTGCATGCATACAACACACTCACACATATTTAGATCAAGTATATAATAATGCTGCTTATAATGATTTAGTGCTAACTAACTCTTCCTAAAGTTGTCAATTCTTAGATCCTATAACCATAACAAAACTTAAGTATTAATATTAAATTATGAATTAAAATTGAATATTAAATTGATTTGAATACACATGAGAACAATTCAAAAAGCTCATGGAAAAATGAAATTAAAAGATTTATTTTGGTGCAAGAAAATATGGAATTAATTCATACTGTTTGCGTAATATGATTTTTCTGTGAACATTTTGAAGACTGTCATCATTTTAGACATGTGAAAAATAGTATAATATATAAATATAATAAAACATAGATATTTAAAATATATATATATATAAATTAATTTGAAAGAAAATTTACAATTTGAATAGTCAACGTAGGTAAATATAGTATCTGTGGGGATTACAACCCTATGAATGCATTTAAAAGTGTGTAAGAAGAACCATGAATTTATAGTTCTCTAAGTTGTGGATAACAATGTGAAGTCATTCTAGCCAAAAGTCATGATATGGCTTCTATCCATTGGTAACACAATCCCCTTTTCTCTGTAGAAAAAACTGGCCTCCATGTGCATATTTGTTTCAATATCCCCAATTTACAAACACATATATTTTTTGGATTTTCCTTTGAACTGGTTGTAATACTTACCCATCTAGTCCTTAATCAGTTAAATAAAGTCTTTGTAACATGTGCTCATCATTACAATTCTATGAGAGTATTTTACCTGTTTCTGAAAGTGAACTTTTAATAAATGACATTTTTATTTTTAAATGTCAATATTCACAATATTGTAGGAGTTGTATGCTTTAAAACAATTTAAACTTTTGATGAAAAATTTTAGATGTCAGCCTAAAAATATGCATGGTCAAACAGATTCATTCTGCTCAAAGAAGTTGCCTGAGAAGGCCACATACCATAAGATTCCAACTAAATGGGTTTCTAGAAACACAAAACCATGGAGGCTGTCAAAGGATCTGTGGTTGCCATAGGTTAGCAAGGAGGGAAGGCAGGACAGATAGCACAGAGGACTTTCAGGCAGTCAAACAGTTCTGTATGATAATTCAGTGGTGGGTAAACTTATGCAAGCCCAAAGCATATACTGCACCAAAGGTGAACTCCAATATAAACTATGGACATAGAGTGATAATCACTCATCAGCGTAGGAAAGGAAAGTAGTATTTTTTCTTCACCTGTGCCTGATTTCATATCTGAAAACCCCCATAACATAACACAGATAAACAAGAGAAATTTTTTAAAAGATTGATTTATTTATTTGAAGGCGAAGTTACAGAGGGGCAGAGGCAGAGAGAGAGAGCAAGCGAGAGAGAGAGAGGTCTTCTATCCACTGGTTCACTCCCCAGTTGGCTGCAGTGGTTAGAGCTGTGCCAATCTGAAGCCAGGAGCCAGGAGCTTCCTCCAGGTCTTCCCGAATGGGTGCAGGGTCCCAAGGACTTGAACCATCTTCTACTTCTTTCCCACGCCATACCAGAGAGCTGGATTGGAAGTGGTGCAGCCAGGACTTGTACTGGTGCCCATCTGGGATGCCAGCACTGCAGGCAGCAGCTTTACCCACTGTGCCACAGCGGTGGCCCCAAGAAGAGAAATTCTTATCAATTTAGTTAACGTAAGTTTTGCATTCAAGGAAGTCTTCAGAAATACAACAGGAATCTTTGTTTTTATGAGTCACTATGAATGCAGGACAAAAAGGTATGATCTGATAGTGATGTACTGGGGTTTAACTTAGCAAAACCTGTTCAGGTTCTTCCTGAGATCCCTCTGTGACATTCTTTCCTCTTTGGTGCAGAGCAGGAAAACTGTCACGTGGGTATCCTCAAGGGAGAATGGCAGGAGAAGTTAGAGAGAGCTTCCTACGTTTCATAGCCCAGTTCAAGGAAGAAGGGTAGGGGCAAGGTGAAGGTGGCCTATTTTTTCTGTTTTCTGAAATGCCAAGGTTGCTATACCTTGAGCTATAATATCCTGGATTCCATTCATTGAACAAGTGGAACCATTGTGGTGTGAAGAATGTTGGTAGTGGCTGTATCCAGGTAGGGATAGGACATGTAAGGAAATTCTTTGTATTTTCCACTCCATTTCAATGTAAATGATTCTACATTAATTAACTGAAACTACTCAAATTAATAAATATTAAATCAAGAATCCATAGCTAAAATTCTTTGCAAAATTTTTGCAAAATTCTCTTGATGTGCATACACTAAAACATTTAAGAGTATTGATGGATAACCCCTGAGATTTCATCATCCCGGAGGCTTTTTCTGTCTGAGCATGCGTGGCCTTTGTTTTCAGGGGTGATAGTCCTCCCCTGAGTCCACAGCAGTGTTGTCAGCCAAGAAGACAGCGCATCACAGCAAGTGTTCTGTGCTGAGCCCAGTCCTCGCTGGGAATCTTAATCATGACCGGAGTGATGAAGCCCTTGGAGCCAACGCCTTCTAGCCAGGGTATCTTTGCTTTCCTTCGTTCTCAGCCCTTTGACCTCTTATTTGCTTTCTTCTTTCTGTAAGTTAAAGCAAATAACTCTAATCAGTTCAGCTGATACAGAACAAAAAGACAAGTTGACTCCTTCAGGAGCAGGTCTGACTTTGAATTCAGCAACCATTTGGCTCCACATACCTGAATATCCATGCTGTTCCATGAGTATGATAGTTTGACAGAGGGCTGGTGCCATGGCGTAGTAGGTTAATCCTCTGCCTGCAGTGCTGGCATCCCGTATGGGCGCCGGTTATAGTCCCAGTGGCTCTCTTCCAATCCAGCTCTCCGCTAAGGCCTGGGAAAGCAGTAGTAGATGGCCCAAGTGCTTGGGCCCCTGCACCCACGTGGGAGACCTGGAAGAAGCTCCTGGCTCCTGGCTTTGGATTGGCACAGCTCTGACCATTGCAGCCAATTGGGGAGTGAACCAACGGAAGGAAGACCTTTCTCTCTGTCTCTCCCTCTCACTGTCTATAACTCTGCCTCTCAAATAACTAAATAAAATTTTTAAAAAAAATAGTTTAACAATGATAACCCTATTTCAGAGTGTCTCTTGTTCTATCAGTATATTAATGCAGAAAGTAGTATCTTCAAAAGGAAGACTTAGCAAAGAAAAATGAAAAAGACTTGTGTTTCTGATTTCTGTTTAAAACCAAATGTCGTGAAGCATTACCTGTGTAGGTGGGTAATTTTTCTGTGACCTATTGAAAAAGTAGCAAATTCTGCGGAAGAGTTTTAAGCTGAATTTTTACAGTAAAAACTTTATACTGTAAATTTGATAGGCTAGTTCGATGAAAGTACATATCTAGTATGTAAAAGTTAATATTTTGTCTTATTTATGTTGATTTTTTGAATCATTTGAAAGCAATTTGTAATCATTTAAAAGCAAATTTTTCTAAAGATTTGTTTTTTTTAAAAAGATTTTATTTATTTATGTGAAAGTCAGAATTACAGAGAGAGAGAGGGAAATATACAGAGAGCTTGATCTTCCATCTACTAATTCACTTCCCAAATGGCTGCAACAGCTGGAGCTGGGTTAGGCCTAAGCAGGGAGCCAGAAGCTTCCTGGGCCTCCCATGTGGGAACAGGTGCTCAAGGATTTGGGCCATCTTCCACTTCTTTCCCAGCCACATCAGCAGGGAGTTGAATCAGAAGTGAAGCAGGGGCCAGTGCTGTGGCACAGTGGGTTAAAGCCCCCGTCTACTGCGCCAGCATCCCAAAATAGTGCCGATTCGAGTCCCAGCTGCTCCACTTACAGTCCAGCTCTCTGCTGTGGCCTGGGAAAGCATTAGAAGATGGCCCAAGTCCTTGGGCAGCTGCACCCATGTGGGAGACCTGGAAGAAGCTTCTGGCTTCTGATCAGTGCAGCTCTGGCCATTGCAGCCATCTGGGCACTGAGCCAGCAGATGAAAGACACACCCCCCCCCCTTCTCTCTGTAGCTATGCCTTTCACATAAAAAAGAAACGGAACAGATGGTACTCGAACTGGCACCCATATGGGATACCAGCACTGCAAGCGGTGGCTTTACCAGCGACGCCACAGCACCGGCCCCTTGGTTTCTTTATTTCATTATTCTTTTTAAATATACGATAACATATTTTGTCTATCCCATGACATTAATTATGGAGAGAACCAACCATTTGTTTTGTAGAATTTTTTGTATTATGAGTTTGTGATATATCAGGAGGTCTAAAATATCAGTTGCCACTCCCCATTAAGGATGTAAGTTGGCTCATTTAATAAAAGTTGGGATTGCCAGATATTGTCACTACAAAATTATGTAGATCTCTCTGTGTGTGTGTGTTTATGTGTGTGTGTATTATGCAGAAAGGATTGCGACTGACCCGTAAGTTTTTGGTTATTCATGTTTTCAGCAAGAATGGTCAAATTGTTTCAGATTTGGCTAACAGACTTCTGTGAGCATTATTAAGCTTTTATTAGCTTGCGTGTCACAAATGTTAGTCCATGCTCTCATTTTCTTTTTTCTCACTTTAGATCTAATATTATTTTTTCAAGAAATTTTGGTTCTCTTCTAGAGAAATGCATTTTAGAAACCAGTGCTAGGAATCCTCATGGCCAGCATGTTGCTACTGCTTGTAGCTCCATGCAGCGAA
Organism: Oryctolagus cuniculus; assembly: GCF_051225735.1. Classification (NCBI taxonomy): domain Eukaryota; kingdom Metazoa; phylum Chordata; class Mammalia; order Lagomorpha; family Leporidae; genus Oryctolagus; species Oryctolagus cuniculus. The sequence goes on from NC_142872.1 coordinate 54,679,556, forward strand.
CAAAGTTGAAAAGAGTGTGTGTGTGTGTGTGTGCATTCATGTGCATGTGCATAACTGTGTATGATATTCATAATACAAATATATTGTAGGGTTTCTTTCTTAAAGTTCTTTCTATTTATTTAATACTGCAGTACCTGGTTCTGTGTATACTACTCAATTCATTCTGCATTTCATAATTATATCAGTAGCCAACTAAAAATAAAACCACTTAGTGAAGTTTAAGACATTTCTGTTGACTTTTTTTAGTCTAAGAATATAGTATTTAGTTCTGTCTACTTATTTTCTTTGTTTTTAATTTTTGAGTTACTTCTCATGATTTGTTTGTGCTTTAATAAATAAATAAAACTATTTGCATTGTTTAAAACACAAAAATTTTCCTAGAGTAATCTTGCTTTTTTTCTACTCCCTATGGCCTTTGTCAATAAATATTTTTACCATTTCTTATTTCTTTTCTAGTGTTGAAGTTTTTTATATAAAAATAAGGAAATATATACTTACATATATATACATATATATACATATATTCATGTTTCAGCACCTTTAAAAACTTCATTTACTGTATCCTGGAGGTCATTTTCTGCTAGTATGTACATACTGGTTCTCACGCTTTTTTATAGCTGTGTCATACACTCTTTTGGTGGGAGCTCAGTTTATTAAACCAGTTCTCTCATACAGAACATTTGGATTGTTTCCAACCTTTTCCTGTTTGTAATAATTCTGCTGATGATAACCATTTATGCTGATATTTCATACCTGGATGGTTTTCTTTCTCTCTTGAATGAAATCCTCACAGTAGGAATGCTGAGTTGAGGGGTTAATGCATATGCAATTTTGTTTGATATTGCCAAATTCTCTTTTGTAGAAATTACACCTTTTGGCAGTCATTCCAGCAATGTTTTAAAGGGCTCGTTTCTCCAGAACATTGCCAATAGACCATATTGTAAAACTTTGGGATTTTTGTCAATTTAATAGGTGAGAAATTACATGTCTTTGTAGTTTAATTTGTATCTTATGAATGACACTGATTTTTTTTTTCATGTGTGCCATTTGCTTAGCTCTTTCTGGAATTTTCTGCACGTTTTTAGTTCCAGTTTTTATTAAAGGTTTTTACCATGTTGAGCTTTTTAAATGCTAGGATGATGAATTATTTTCATATAATATATGCAAATCTCTGTGTTATTTGTGATGCCCTGTGTTAGTCTTTTGCTGTTTCTGGACTTCAAATGCTAAAAAGACCATCTCAAGTCCTTGATTATAAATTAATTCATCTGTGTTTTCATCTACTACTTATGTTTTTAAAAATCTGTGAGCTATTTGTAGTTATTCAGATGTAGAGTACAAGATTTGGAACCAGTTTTATTCTTTTATAAATGAGTATCTGATTGTCCCACCATGTGGATTAAAATCTTTACTTCCTTCAATGAATTCACATGACACTGAAAATTTACTTCATATTTTCATTTGTACTTGGGTTGAATTGGACTTTTCTGTCCTTAAACTTTACTATCTCAGTATTCATGTGCAATTATCTACAATTTTTGAACAAAGTTTTGAGGGTTTCCAATATGTTTCAAAAGCAGGTAGGCCTATCTTCATCTGCATGACTCATGTTTTTCTTCAATTGATTTTATATATTTTTAAAAATTAAAATAATACCATAATAAATTATACCTAGCTCCAAATAATAAGCTCCTATGTTTGTTGTGGTAAGAGTTTATTAAGTTGGTGTAATTGGTATTTTTATATTATTAATTTAACCTAAGATTGTGATTTGGCCTTCTATTTGTCCATTCTTTATTACCTTTAAGGAAATAGAAATATTGTCTTTATATTTTATTCATTTTATCAGCTTTATTCCTTGCTATGTAATCTTTAAATTGGCTACTTGAAATGTGATTTTTTCCTTTCCATTAATCTGTCCTAACTAGTTCTTATTTGAGGATATATAAAGTCAATTGGTATTTTACATTAATTATATAGCCTCTATGTTATTAAACTGTTAGTTTATGCAGTAATTTTTTAAGATTTATCCATCTATATGAAAGGCAGAGTTATAGAGAGGTGGAGGCAGAGAGAGAGGGAGTGAGAGAGGTCTTCCATTCTCTGGTTTACTCCCCAAATGGCTGCAGTGGCCAGAGCTGCGCCAATCCAAAGCCAGGAGCCAGGAGCTTCCTCTGGGTCTCCCACGTGGGTGCAGGTGCCCAAGGACTTAGGCCTTCTTCTATTGCTTTCCCAGACCATAAGCAGAGAGCCAGATTGGAAGTGGTGCAGCCCTTACTCTAACCAGCACCCATAGGAGATGCGGGCACTTGAGATGGTGGCTCCACCCTTCAAGCCATGGCGCTGGCCTCTATACAGTATTGTAAAATCATTGTCTTCAGGGTTTTCTGGTGGATTATCATATAATGTATACACAGATATAGTTTTAAATACTATCTCCAGGTTTGTGCTTCTAATTGTTGTCTCTTATCTGGTTACATTGATAGTATCTACAACAAACTATTAGATAAGGGTAGAGATTTTGGGTCATTTTGCAAAATGCCAGTCTTTTGTGAGAAGTGAGCCATTACTTAACTGTTCAATTCAGATGTTTGCAAGTATCTATTGATGCACATTCCATACAGATAGAGGATGTTTGAGAAATTAGCAAAAATAAATAATCTACATATATATATATATAGTTTTGTATTAATGGACCATTCGTAGCTTCCTCTATTCTCAGGTGATTTTAAGAATTTATTTTTTCTGAATATATTATAAAAATGAAATTTTCTTCTCAGATTTGCTAACACAAATACCAATTAGGTCTTGGATAGTTTTCCTTCATTTATTTGTAATTAAAATTGTTGTACAATATTCATTGGCTGTGGATGATTTCTCTTACCCTTCTTTGCTGAGGGCTTGGAGAGGTACAGTTTTGGCAGTGATCATTATTCTAGCATTACCTGGAAAGCTTACGCATTGTTGTTTGATAATATGTGTGTAAGATCCTTTTTAAATTTCTTTTAAAAGGCCTCTTTTGTTTTTTTTCTTTAAGGATTAAATTTATAAAGAGGAAAACAATCCAACCCCATTAATAAGAATATTATGGAGTTGGGACTTTTTTCAACTGGTGAATCTTACACATCTTACATTTGCTTTCCAATATCTACCACTTTTCAGGGTTTCCAAAGAGCTTTCAACTCAGAATTTCAGAGGTGGGGGTTATATCACCAAGAAGAATGTTTCCCGAAGCTTCCTTTGGGACTTCCCTGAGCGTTTGCAATATGTTGCTCTTCTTTTCTGTTTGGTTACATTAAAGGAAAGATATGCTGAAATGTTAAAAAAAAAAAAAAAAAAAAAAAAAAAGCTTCACGTAGACATTTGGCCCACTGAGTAACAAGCCCATATCTGGAATTGAAGTGTCTGGTTCTATCCCTGGCTCTGTCTCTCAGTTCCAGTTTCCTGCTAAGGTGTACCCTAGGAGGCAGCAGGAGATGGTCACATTGCTGAGCCCGTGCCACACATCTGGGCTATCTTGATGAAGTTCCCAGCCCTAGCCCAGCCTTGACACTTAGGGGCATCTAGGGAGGGAACCAGTGGATGTAGAGAGCTCTCCTTTACTTGCTCTCTGTTTCTGTCTCTCTACTTCTGTCTTGTTGTTTCTTGAAAATAAGTAAATAAATAAATAAATAAATAGGTCAAAGTCATAAGGTTAATTTCCTTTTTTATTAATCTTGATTTTTAATCCATAGTATGCATATATTTCTAGATAAAACTATTAGCCATATTTTATTACACATATTTTATAAAATAAGAAAACTAGCTAACCCTGTTTTCTTTAATGTGTTTCCCAAATAAGTCTTTCATTAAATACAAAAGTAAGATTTTCAACAAATCCACATACATGTGAAGAATCACTGGAAATCACACTGATATCCCTCCATTAAACTGATTACTGCTTCAATCAATTATTTCATAATTTTAAGGCAAATAATTCCATATTCCCATAAAAATCAATTTTTTACTTATACAGATAGCTCAAAAGTGTATTTAAATTTTAGAGCCACTGAATTACATACCTTATAAAAAATTTATCACTGATGAGTGTTGAAAAATTGCTAAAGAGCTACTCAGTATAACTGGAACATTGCTTTATTCTCACTGACAGTCAGATTTTTCCCCCTCTGGAAAAGGCAACATATTTTTCATTTCTTTAAGAAGTTAACCTCTTGTGACCCAGCTTCTGAACAGTCATTGGCAAATAAGAGTGGTCAGTTCCCATCTCCAAAAGAAACAAAACAGCTTAGAAGAGATTTAAGAGTTTGAAGTCTGTGCGTTTGTTCCCTTGTAATGTGAATCCCAAAATTTTCTGCATAGAAATCCCGTTTTCAAGAAGTGGCAGAGGTCACTTCTAGGAACAAAGGGAAGATTCATGAGGGAGGAGAAAGGAGGCTTTTTTAGACCTGTGCCCACCCATAGACATCACACAGGTAGGAGGAAAGAAATGGAGCTAAAATGGATTAACTAGCTATTGTGAACCTTATATTATCTAATCCCCATCAGCACAATTTGAGAAGAGCTTGTTTCTTTTTTGGCTGAAGAGACTGGCAGAGGCCATAAGAATTACAGAAGTTTGGTCCTGGGTGACTCTACTGGTGATTTATCTCCAGAGTCTGAATGTGTGTGTGTTCTGAGACACAGAGAGATTATACTAACTGGTTTACTCCCCACATACCTGCAACAGCTGTGGCTTGGACTGACTGAAGCCAAGAGGCGGAAACTCAATCCATGTCTCCCACATGGGTAGTAGAAACTCACCTAGCTGAGACATCACTCCTTGTCTCCCACAGTGCAGATTCACTGGAAACTGGGACTCTAACCCAGGTGCTCTCATAAGGAATGTGGCTCTCCCAAGCGATGTCTTAACTGCTTTGCCAAATACTTGCCTTGTGTTCCTGCTTCTAATGTTCATTTTAATACAGACTTCCCAGGTTTTGTCATTTCTGTAGTAGCATACCTCTTTGCCATTGCTCTGTACCACTGATTTCATTAGTTCCTGTTTTTTTTTTTCCTTTTATGTTGACTTTGAGTCTATTGTCTTTGTCAACTTTTCATTGTCCCAAGCAGTAATAACCAAGTCTGTGTGTGTAGACTAATTGTATTTTCTCTGTGTGTGCTAAATAGTACAATAAATGCACAAAGAAAATATTTTTAAATTCTTTTTTGAAAAAATAAGACTTATTTGAAAGGGTAACAGGAAGAGAGGGCAAGACAGAGAGATTTTCCATCCACTGGTTCACTGGTTCACTTTCCCGATGGCTGCAATAGCCAGGGCTGGGCCAGGTTAAAGGCATGAGCCAGGAACTTCATCTAGGTGTCCCATGCGGGTGGCAGGAGCCCAAACACTTGAGCGAGTTTCCACTGCTTTTCCAGGCCATTAGCAGGGAGCTAGATCAGAAGGGGAGCATCTGGGACATGAACTGGAGCCAGTATAGGATGCCGGCATCACAGACAGCAGCTTTACCCACTACGCCATAATGCCAGCCTCCATTCCACATTCATTCTTTTGTTTCCAAAAATGCCAACACTGGTTTTATGCCTCTCACCTTTTAGAAAAGCTGTTGTTGAAATAAATATTGTCACTAAGATAGATTTCTCCATAGCCTGTTTTCAAGGCACTGATCTTTCCTGAGTATTAGGTCATCAGCATCTCCAGGGTCCTTCTCCTCTAAAGATATCATTAAGTAGGTTAAAGGATCAGCAGGAACATTAGTATTTAGTAGAACCTCCAGAGAGGGGAGTTGCAAGAGGGAAACTTTTTGGGAAGATGGAATAGACCAAGCCTAAGGCTGCTGCTAAGTCACCTGCAGACAGATCCCAAGATCTTGGCCTGTGATTTCCCTGGAGCCATAGCAAACCTGCAGATGGTGCACTTCTTTCTCAGGTTTCAGGGAATAAGATGATGGAGAGAATCTAACATTTGCTCGGGATATCCTGCAGTGGTGTCAACCTGGTTTTAACAATCAGACCCTCAATGAAAGATTAAAGAAAAAGAAGTCCCAACAAAAATGGATTTGACTCTATTCAAACCAGTTTAGGCTATAAACATTGTACTTCCGGGCACTTTATTCAAATAGTCTTTGGAGTTAAATGGTTTTTAAATAATCTTTAAGGCTCTCTTGAAAAAATTTAGAAGAAAAAGATTGTTTGTGTCCATAAATATGTCACTGTATGTGTTGCTATTTCCTCATTTTGAGAATTCTACAAAACCCTAGTAGCCAATAATGTACCCATGTATATTTTAGTATGTATGTGTATACCCCCCATTAGCAAGGAAATAGCTCTGGGGAGTGGGAAACTTTGAAGACAGTTTACTCAGAAACTAGAGGCAGATCTGCATCAATTTATTGGAAGAGAAATAGTAGAAGATACCTGGATTTGTAAGGAAATGAAATCCAGCTGAATGACTGGCGAGTGGATGGCATGAGAAAGAGGCCCAGGGCAAAAAAATTCCCTGCAAATTTTAATTTGAGGGAATTCTTGGGATGCTAGAAGCTTGTATGCAAATTCGAGTTTTACGAAACTATGAGATGGAGCATGATATGATTTCTGCTGGACCTTGTCTTTCATAGGGAGTTATCCTGGGACTGCAGTGTTAAAAGGTCATAAGTACAACATTTCTTGGAAGGAACAGATATTTGTAGAGAAGACTGCCAAAACTCTTTTGGATATCAACTGTTTGTAGTTATATTAAGTGACAGTAACTAATGAAGGTGAAGAAGAAAACCTAATTTGCAGATAGTCTTGGTTAGTTGGAAGAACTGTTGGTGTTTATAAAGACATTGTCACTAACCCATTAGTAACAACATGTAGCTGAATTAGCTTTTCAGCTAATAGTAACAAGTTTGGGTTTGTCAATCCCTGATTTCTAAGCACTGGCATTTTGTCTGTAGCTGCCCAGATTTCAGGGTACTGTGAAAAATCAAACTCCATGTGGGTTTTCCCCACATCATACTTGATCCCTACCTGGATGAACTAGTCCCAGATATTATAACAATACTTGTCATATATGTGTGAACTCTGAGACCAACAAGTTTCTTGTTTTTCCACCCATATGTAAGAGTTCATACACAGTCAGTGTACGCTGTTGCGTACACTGTTGTCCTGTTTCAGTTAGCAGTAGGATAGAAGAAATAGAGGTGTTTTTTTTGTTGTTTTTTACTTTTTTTTTTTTTTTAGTATTGTAGCATTAGAAGCAGTAATGGGTAACTAGTGTTCTTCCAAGTTCATGTGTGTTTGAAACCTCAGAAGGTGACCTTTGGAAAGAGGGTCTGTGCCATTAGGTTGAGATCATATGTGATTAGGATGGGCCCTAAGTGACTCGTTTTTGTGGGGAGCAACTGGGAGCAACTCGGACTAGACTAAGTTACTGGAATTAAGACTTATTCTATGCATCTGCTCTCCCACAATATGGCGCTGAGAAGGGAGAAGCAGCTTCTACCCAGCTGCCTCCAGTTCAACCAATAAACAGCAGGACCTGCTCCTGATTGGAGGAGAGCAGCGTACTCGGCGTGTGGGTAGCAGAGTTGGGATTGGTGGAAGAGGACTATAAAGGAGGAGAGAGACAACATGTACCAGGAACATCTAAGGGGAACATCTATCTGAAGGAACACCTGTGCAGCCCCCGAGAGAGCCGGCCGGCGGTGTGCCGCTCCCACGCGGAAGTGGGGAAAGTGGCAGGGGGAACCGCCCTTCCACGGAGGTGGAAGGGACAGTAGCCAACCCGGAAAGAACCAGCAGCAAACCCGGGGAGGGCCGAGCAGACAAAAGAACAGCGCAGGGTCCTGTGTCGTTCCTCCACGAAGACGGGGAGCGACATAATGGTGCCGTGACTCGGATATGAAGCCTAGGCAGGGTCCTGTGTCGTTCCTCCACGAAGAGGGGGAGCGACAGTTTTCTTATAAAGGGGGAGAGGACGCACAGAAAGATGCACATGCACACACAGAAAGTCAAGACACAGAGGAGGTAAGTTGGCTAGAGACTGAAGTGGTGATCTAAAAATGAAATACCAGACACTGGTGTAAGGCAAGGAAGAATTCTTCCTTAGAGGCTCTGGAGGTGGCATTGATGGGTCACACGTTGGTGTCAGACTTTTCAGCCTTAGGACCATGACAGAATGAATTTTTGTTGTATAAATCGACCATCATCAAAAGTTGGTGCTCAGGCAGCCCTGGGAAACTAATAGAGAAATCATTTGCCCTCCTCCACTTCTTTTTCAGATAAGGAGAGAAAAATACACTAACATAACATAATTTGTCAGCTCACAGTTAGCGTGGATTCCAAGCGGATGTTGTAATCCAGGTCTAATGACTTCCTGCGTGATTTCCTGATGCTCAGACATCTATGAAATGCGTTTAACTCCTCTGAGAAGTGTTGATGTTCTGTCTCCTTTGTCTTTCTTAGAAAAAAATACATTTTGCTTTATTGTACTGAATGTGTCTTCTATCCAAATGATGCCTCTTATTGCTATGCACCTATTATTATTTTAAAACACTTTCTGTTCACTTCCCTTTATGAATATGCCTTTAGAGCTAGCAAAAAGAAAAGTTCAAAATATTTGTTAATATTGAAATCCTTCCTCTTCCCCCGGCTATCTTCTGTCAACCCTAATACTCTGATATTTTGTCATTGTTCATCTTTCACAAGGGCAACTTCACAAGATAAGGAATCCTCTTAAAAGGGAAGTGTTTCAATCTTAAAAGATAACTCTGCCTAAAAATTCTGTTTGATGACAAAGAGATCTTTAGAACCTTATCCTCAGTAATCTTATTTTTAAGGAGCTGAAGTTGGTTGTTACTGTCTTTGTAAATTAGGAATAAATTGCTTTTTATTTGCACCACAGTTTTACCTAAGGGATGGAACAATGAATCTTTAAGTAGTAAAGAGAAATGTAAAAAAAATGCTGTCAGGGTAGCTGAGCGATGCTGAGCTCTAAATATGCATTTTGACAGTAATTTAGTGGCAACATCTCAGAGAGGCCCCAGGAATGGAGGTTCTGGAAAAGAGTAACATATGTTATTTGGGTGGTAGATGCTTGCCTTAGGTAAGTTATCAGATACTCTGGTGACAAGAATCAGGAAAATCCAGTGACACACTGATTTTATGTATAAATGGACATTGTCTTTGGGGGAAATATGTTGTATTTTCATAATAAGATAAGGCACAGGGCTAACATATCCCAAGTACAATGTGCATACGGCCAGGATTTTTTTGGTGTGTATGGAAGGCATTGTCATCTTTATACTTACATTGTGTTGTTCATGAATCCTCTGAAGGATCTGCCAAGATGAGTCCCTTGAATTTCCTGAATTCTCCCATTTCTTTCATGTTATCTAAAACATAGCCACAGAGTATTTCTTTGGTTTCTAAAGATTTCAACACATCTTGAGCAAAGGAAGGGAAGGAGTGAATGAACAAAAAGAGAGAGAGAGAAAGAGAGAAAGAGAGAAAGAGAGAGAGAGAGAGAGAGAGAGAGAGAGAGAGAAATGCAAGGGAGGAGAGTAAAGCCATTTAGGGCTAGCTACCTAAAACAGCAGTGTCTTCTGTGCACAAGTGAAACCTGTGTTTTCTGTGATCACAGAAAGATGCCCAGGGAATATCAATAAACAGTAATAACAGTAAACTCTAATGATCACTATAGTGGCTTCCTATTGTAGATACCTGGCACTGTACTTCATTGTGAATCCTATGTGTGCCTGCCCTGAATCCATATCCACCTCTGTTTTCATATCCATCTCATTTTTTCCAGGGGATTTATTGCTAAAGTCTTTGCGTAGGTTTGGTGCTGTCTCCTTCAACACGTTGTAGTCAATCAGAACACATTTTGTACTCATATATTCCACCCACAAATGTAGTGCATTTTCCATCTTAACTAAACACTCACCACACGCTGTGGCTGCAGCTTTTACAGTCTGAAGTGTGGACAGCAAAACTAACACAAGTTTCTTTTTTCTTCTATACAATTTCACAGATAGAAATTCATCCCTAAAGTAGATGTCAGCAAACTCAGCATACAATTTTTTTTCTCCTTACTAAGTCAAGAACTTTCACCTTTTTCCTTGAAGAGAGCACTTTACTTAGGGCTACTCTTTGGCATTCTGAATTGCAAGCATCAAGATTCTTGCACTTTCAGGCCCTTATTCAGTCAAAGAAGGGTTACTTGGTTGTAAACACAGTGACAGCATGATGATCTACCTGATCATCCAGACAGCCAGACTGACTAATAGGTGAGCCTGGTGTGCACATGGGGGTGATGGACAGACAGATGGATATTTCACATCAAGGCTGGGACAGCCCACGAATTCCTCGTGCTACTCAGAAAGGTATATAATTTAAAACTTTTGAATTGTTTGTTTTGGGAATTTTTCATTTAATAATTTTAGACCACTATTGACCACACATAGTGGTAACTGTAGAAAGCTTAACTGTAGATAAGGAGGGACTGGTTTTTTTTATTATTTTTTTTTTATTTTATGGCTCTGGAGGTCCCTCATTGTAAATCATTGTCAGCAAGCTTGGTTTTATAGAAGGTCTGTCAGAGAATACATTCTGTGCTTGTTTCCTAGCCCTCCTAGCCTCTAATGCTGCCAGACACCCGTGGCATCCCTTGACTGACAGACCATCACCCCCATTTCTACCTGTGTCTTCAAATTGCCTTCCTTGGGGCTGGTGTTGTGGTGTAGCGGGTGAAGCCACTGCCTGAGACACCAGCATTGCATGTGGGCACCAGTTGGGAGTCCCAGCTAGCTGCTCCACTTCCAATCCAGCTCCCTGCTGATGCGCCTGGGAAAGCAGCAGAATATAGCCCAAGTGCTTGGGCCCCTGCACCCATATGGGAGACCCGGAAGAAGCTCCTGGATTCTGGCTTCGGCTTTGCCCAGCTCCAATCATTGTGGCCATTTTGGGAGTGAACTAGTGGATGGAAGATCTCTCTCTCTCTCTCTCTCTCTCTCTCTTTCTCTCTCTCACCTCCAACTCTGCCCTTCAAATAAATACAATAAATCTATAAAAAACTTGCCTTCCTCACTGTGTGTGTCTCCCATCTTCCTCTTGTTTCTTGTGAAGTATACAAGACTTGGGGTCCCCCTAAATCTACTATGTTCTCTTCTTAAGATCATTAATTACATTCGTGCAGACCCCAACTCCAAATAAGCTCACATTCACTAGTACCAGTGGCAGTTTCCAGTGGGGCTGTCATTCAGTGTACTTTCATCTCCAGTACTGCAAGGCAGTCATATGCATGTATGGTCAGATGCAAATTATGAAACAGTACTGGTTCATCTTAGGCTCCCACATATCTAAGGAAATTGAGGTTATGTGTTTTTTTTTTTTTCCAGTAGGGCACAATTAGACAAATGAAATTCAAGATTCCTTGTTTAATATAGGATATTATGATATTGGAATCCAGAATGTACCACTTTCTTGATCTTTTATATTGAGGACAGGCTCCTGTCTCCTTCTCTTTGTTACTGTTGTAAATTGAGTTTCTACATTCTACCACAAGTCAGCTCAAGAATTGATGTAGTGTCTATCATTCCAAGATTTCTCTAGACCCCTAACTGAACATTTACCTTACTCCTGCTTAGATACTTCTCCTCTCGATGGATAATAATAATATGGAGAAGTTCAGCTGTCCATTCTGCTATTCCCTGAAAATAAATGGCTCTTGTGAAAAGTATTAATTATAATAAACTTTTCCATTTTATGATACTCAGTGTTTCAAAATGGAGGTTGGGATGAGATTGGAGAGCAGAGGTGAAGGGCGTAGCAGAGGGAGCAGCCTGTAGCTGCACTGCTTCGTTGAGAGCAGATGGTGTTCAGGAGCAGTCCTCTGATGATCACTGTGTAATAAAGATTGAAGCTGCACTTCCCCATCCAGAGGTGTGCTCGGCCTGCTGCCAATATTCTCAGACGAGTTCTTGGGCCACCTTGTTCCGTGTGAGCTCCCCCTCCTCCCATTTCCCTAAATCATTTCACGTTTCTAATGATAAATCTGTCCATTAGATAGCTGAAATTTTTTAAAAATGCTAGTTATATGTCATCATTATTTTTCTGTTTTATGAGCCCATTAGCAGTGATTGGAAATTTTTTATTGTCCCAGATCTTAATCTTACAATAATATTTTGAGTCATACACACATTTAAGACATAGTCTGTTTTTCAAAGTAGATGAAGTTGATAATTAGACAACAAATGCAAGGTTGTTTTCTTTTCTCTCTCGTGTGAAGCTGGCCTTGTAAGTAAAGGAATGTGGGTGTTTTAACAAAATGAAAGCTGTAACTGAAATTCTAATGCACAGCAGGGAATCTGATACAAAGCACTTTCATTCTGCTTATGAATTGGCTGGAAACCATTATTTCCAAGGGATAAAGAAGAACATTGTTCCAATCTATGACCACTTGTGAGTTTCCATGGACAGCCCACACAAGACCTTGGCATGGTGATACACATATAAAGCAACCAGCAGACAAGTTTTATGACTGCATGTGGTGAATTTAAAATCAAAAGAATGTATTTTTGAGGAACCACTTAATACCACTGATACAGTTAACCCAAATAGTAGCTCATTAGCTTCTCTGTTCTACTCTATATAGTGATACTCACAGGTAGGAAACTGAAGCCTGTTTCAGAAGCATTTGTATTGACCCACCAGAGGCTCATTTCCTGTCTGGGACTGTGTCTTCTTCATCTTCACTTAGTGTCGTTTTGAAAAACTTTTTTTTTGCTAAAGTATGATACAGGTACAGAAAAACGCATTACCCAAGTGTTATAAAGGAGCACTTAGATGGATTTTATGGAACTGATCATCCCCAGGTAGCCAACATACAGGGCTCAAAACATGACTAGGACCCTGCAGTTCTTCATATCTCTTTCTAGTCACCTCTTCTTGAGATATAACCACTATGCTGTTTTCCAACAACATAGAATTTTGTCTACATGAACAAAATCAAACAGAGCAATTTTTTTTTTTTTGGTCACTAGCTTTTGTCATTCCTAGTTGTGTTTGTGAGATATGTGAATATTGTTCTGTGAGGTTGCAATGTGTTTATTCTCAATGATGGATGGATGGTATTTCATTGTGAGAATATGCCACATATTACTTATCAACTTTTATGATAATAGATTTTAGATGGCTTCTATTTTGAGGCAATTATGAACAGTTTCTCAGCATCATCCATTATATATGTTTTGATAACTATTTGTATACATTTCTGTTGGGTGTGTGAATGTTTTTGAGTATAACGCCAGAAACAGGTTTTCCTGAATTTCTATTCGACTTCTGTAGAAAACAGGTATAATTTTAGCATAATTTCTTCTCCTGCCTGAATTTCTATAAATATATGGTATTTGTCCTTGTAGATACATATACTTGGAGAGTTGATCCTTCTCTAGTGGAACTTAAAATTTTTGTTCACAAGGGTGATTGTCCCAGGAGTTATTGGGTAGAGGAATTTTGACCTTTCAACTCAAAATTGGTCATTACAGTTATAATTATTCATTTTATCTGCTTAAAATCCTTCCCTTTCCATACTTCATGTAAGACTCATTTCTTATTTATACTATGCATTAACCACTTAACTGGTTTGATTACTCCTTCCAGCAAATATCTAATAATACCCCCACCATAAAATTGAGGATCAATTAAGAATAATCTGGAGCCAGTGTTGTGGTACAACGGTGAAGCTGCTGCCTGAGATGCCAGCATCACCATTTCCGGTCCAGCTCTCTGCTGATGGCCTGTGAAAAGCAGTAGAAGACTGTAAAGTCCCATGTCTAAGATTTAGACTAAAACTGAAACATAATTTGTTTCAAAATCTTCAATGTTATGTCAGTTAAGATTATTTTTCCTCATAAAACTCTTGCTTTTGTATGTAGTCTATAATCTCTTGAAATACTCCTTCCTGTCTGAACACAGTCATTCTTTCCAGGTTCCAACTTGGAACATAATTACTTTTAGTATTGTTCTTTATCCTATAGGTTGGATCACACAGATACACATCATTTATGATACATTAAAAAGTTGTACATTTTTATGTTACTATGTAGGATATCATAAAATTGCTTTGTTTACCCTATTGAACTAAAAACTACACTCTGGACAGGGACTACCTGCATTTTTTTCTCAAGTACCTTTCATTGTCTTTGTCACATACTACAAACTCATAAAGCTAAAAGCATTGTTTACTGCTGCTTGGATTTGTGTGTGTGTTACTGCTCTCAAGCATTTGAACTTTGGCTGATTCCTTTGGATTTTGTCTTACTATGAATGCCATGTAATTCCACCTTACTACTGATGTTCAAAATAAAATTCTCACCTAGGATTTATTTTTAATCCTTTCTCTTCCCATATTGAATTTGCTGTGGTGTACTTGTATCCAGAAACCAACTAAGCTGGAAATATTGTCTTCACTAGCAGAATGAACTTTCAGAGAGCATAGTTATGTTATGTTTAGACAATATTCTAATGCTCTGAATGTGAGAATTTAGCCGAGGTTGGAAACACTAGCTCCATGTTACTGATCAGAATCTTTACAAAAATGCAAGATCTCTCTTTCTACAAGCTGGTCTGTGACCTCACCTCCCTCTAGGCTGCTTGCCAATGCATGACACTTTGCTGACTCTGCAGGGAGACCTCTAGAATGTTCATGTAACTGCAGGATAAATCATGTTCCCATTCCAGATGTGCATTTTCAAACTGCTTAGCATGGAGTCATATGCCATGTTCATTTCCTTCAGCTTTCTTGTTACTTTTTGAACACTGAACAGCACACGTATCAAATGTGTTAAATTGATGATTTCACTTGCTGCTGTAAAGTACCTGTAGTGCTTATCCCATCAAGCCCCAGGGCCTGAATTTACTTCACAGGATTTTAAGTGCTGGAGGTTTAACTGGTACATGTGCAAAGTGTTTGTCTTAAACTTGAAAAATCCCGAACTCCTGTTCTTTTTTGTAGCTATCAGTCCTGAATTGTATCTTCAGTTTTATGACAGTGTGAAGGGGCTGTTGTAAAGTACGATTGTTGTACAGGTTTTATCTTTTCTACAGTGAAAAGAGAAAATGTGTGTACTGACCTTCAATAAACATTTAGAAGATAATATTGTAGGTGCTGCACATTGAGTAGAAATCTGTCAGAAGGTGGCTGAGTCTACAATCTATAGGTGAGAACTAATAGGGCTGGCAGACTTTGTTTCAGAGTTTCTAAATCCAGGTAAAGATTTCTTGAAAAGCACACATGCACAATTACAAATAAAATGGTTGTACAAAGAGATTTTTGGACTCATTGTAATGATGTAAGGAGTCAAATTAGAGATGTTATCATTCTATTATGACTCAGAAAATATGCATCATCTCTATTCAAGCATTTGAAGTCCAAGTCTTCACAAAAGGCATTTTGTTGTAGTTTAAAGTGCTGTCAAGTTTTCTCTGTCCAAGATCATTGCTCATATTCCTTTTGAGATTCACACACAAAGAGTGAGATCTTTTGCCATTCATTTGAAAGTCTTGACTTTCTCCTTAGAACTACATAAAGAGCCCCACTTGAAAAGTAAAGAAAGAATATGACCCAGCTTAACAAATAAACTACTGTCTTGCGATGATGAATCCTACGCAGTCTCATCGGTGGCCTTACAAAGTTAAGCCAGGTCCCTGGTACCGAATGCTGTTGCTTTCTGTGGGGCTGCAGCATCGTCTTACAAGTAAAGAGTAAGTTTTATTTTCCTAACTTTGGCCCATGAAAACTGCCTGCCAAATGCATAAAGATACATAGACATACATACAGAATGAAGTTAAGAAGGTGACCAGTAGAATAAGCCTTTGGGAACACATTCTTCTGAAGGAAGAAAAAGACAAACCACAGTCTGCTTTTAAGGTGTTCTTCAACATTTAATATTGGAGAAACACATGTCCCCAGCTTTCACCAGACTGAAGGGTAAGAATCAGGGATGGGGAATCTTTTTGATGCCAAGGGCCATTGGATTTTCATAACATTATTTATAGGACATACAAAATTATCAGCTTCCCAATTAGCCTGCTCAAGATTGACTGAATTTTGAGTCTTGCCTACAGTTGCCATGGCAAGGCCAGACCAAACGATTTTGTCACAGGCCAGATGTTTCCCACCCCTGAAAAAGCAAGAACACCACATAATGAATAATATTTTTTTAAAAAAACTATATAATCATAAAAGAAATTTCTAGAGTACAGAAGAAGCCCATTTCCTCCTTCCATAGAGAAATCATAGCTAAAGATCCAGTTGATACTTCTCATTTCTTCTTTTTTTTTTTCAAATATTAAAAACATACTTTCCTTTGTCTTATGGTATCAAAAAAAAAAAAAAAAGATACGTATTCCCAAGGGGCACAGTTCATTCCGTGTTTCTTTCAGCAGTTTTCCCATGCTTCTGGTTATTACAGTTGTTCTTTTCCTTCTCACATGCTTCACAGGCATGATCCCCTGTGCTGACAGTCTGCTTATGTTGTGGAGCACAGAGATCCAGTTAATATTCAGAATTATTATTACAACTGCAAGAGGGATTGAGGGATTGAGCCAAGTGGCTTATGTCTGCTTCTTGTCTTTGCAAAAAGGGAAGAAAAAGGAGAATAATGCTGTTTATTAGTGCAAATTTCTCCAATGATTTGGGATATGGCTTGGGTAACAGAATTGTTTGACATGGTTTTGTTATTTGTGAAGTGAATCAGTTCTCTCTAGGTGTATCCTTTTCAGGCCCATTGTAGGACTTGGAGTTTTGGGGGATAAAAAGGAAGCACCTCATTGTTTGAAGCTTTCTGAAATACTCTTGCTCTGTCGTCTTGAAAGACAGTTCTGGTAATACACCTGGTTTAACACTGTACTTGATACTGGTGCTGCCACTTACATTTCGTTGTATTACATTCATCTTACTGAGTGCTCCTGGATAGATGTAAATTAATTAATTTACTCACCACTGAGCAGATTAAGAACATACAGTTGATCAAGTGACTTGCTCAGGGTCACTAAGCTAATTCCTGAAGGATTTGAAATTAGGAACGAAGTCAGATGGGTCCAATGTTTGCTTTCCAACTCCACAGTAACGAGTTTTCCTTTAATGTTCAGTGTGTGTGAAAGCATGACTGACTGTTCTGACTCACTTATTAGACGGAGACTAAAAATTTTCAGAATTTTCTAAAAACCTCCCTTACTACAATCACTAGATTTTCTTGGATGGCAGTTTTAAGAAAAAGTCTCTTTATTTGCTATGGATGAAAACCTCTTTATTTGGGATTTCTGGTAGTTGTTGTGAAACAAGCATGCTCTTTTTTTTAGTGTCAAGATTTGTTTATTTTGGAAGTTGCAATTGCCAAGAGAGAGGGAGAGACAGAGAGAGACACAGAAAGAGATGTATCTGCTGGCTCACTCCCCAGATGGCCACAATGGCACTGGACCAGGCAGAGCCAGGATCCAGGAGTTTTGCCTGGGTCTCCCACATGGGTGGCAGGGGTCCACACACTTGGACCATTGTCTGCTGCTTTTCCCCGGCTGTTAGCAGGGAGCTGGATCAAAAGTGGAGCAGCTGGGACTTGAAATGTTGCCTATATAAGATGCTGGTGTCCCAAGCGAGGACTTAACCCACTAGGTCAGAACGCTGGCCCCACAAACACGTTCTTTAGTATGATCAATACCCATATGCCGGCCGGCGCCGCGGCTCAATAGGCTAATCCTCCACCTTGCGGCGCTGGCACACCGGGTTCTAGTCCCGGTCGGGGCGCCAGATTCTGTCCCGGTTGCCCCTCTTCCAGGCCAGCTCTCTGCTGTGGCCAGGGAGTGCAGTGGAGGATGGCCCAAGTGCTTGGGCCCTGCACCCCATGGGAGACCAGGAGAAGCACCTGGCTCCTGCCTTCAGATCAGCGCGACGCACCGGCCGCAGTGTGCCGGCCGTGGCGACCATTGGAGGGTGAACCAACAGCAAAAGGAAGACCTTTCTCTCTGTCTGTCTCTCTCTCACTGTCCAATCTGCCTGTCAATTAAAATAAAATAAAATACCTATATGCTGTGATGTTTATTTTCTTTTGTTCTCTGTTTCTTTCCATAAACAAGTAATAATAATGCTTGACAGGCAGAGCGAGAGAGACAAAAAAAGAGAGGTCTCTCATCTACTGCCTCATTCCCCAGGTGCTCAAAATGGCCAAGGCTGGGCCAGTATGAAACCGAGGGCCAGGACTTCGGTCCAGGTCTCCCCCATGTGTGCAGGAACCCGACTTCGTAAGCCATCATGCTGCCCCCCAGGAACTGCAGTAGCAGGAAGCTCCAGTCAGAAGCTAAGTTGCGCATCAAACCCAGTCACTCAGCTGTGGGACTTAGCCCCTTACCCATAGGTTAGCTGCCCACTTTTGCCCCCTGTTTGTTGGACAGCACTTCTCTGTGTCTAAAGCCTTTCCATATCTAGTCTTGCATTTATTTGGGAGCCTTCTAATTAGTATAGAAAATGAGCAAAGTGGTCCTAAGTGCAAGAATTTCTCAAGTTTCCAGGGGCCACAGGTGACCTGAGTTAGGACTGTGGTCCACACGCCTAGCCCCAAAGCTTGCCCTGCTGGCTCCTTTTCAGCCCTGCTTCTCAAAATGGGGAGGGATGGACCTTGCCTCATAGGGCATTTGGCAGTGCCTGGAGGCGTTGCTGGTTACTGAAACTGGGAGTGCAGTTTGAGCGGCATCCAGTCCCCAAAGGCCAGGGATGGCACCACATATGGAGCGGATCTCCACAACAAAAAGAGATCTGACCCACCGTGTCACCGGTGCCTGCTTTGTAAAGCTCTGCCTTAAGGAAATATCTGTCAATATTCCTTTTCCTTTCTATTTTTCCCATGTGTACTAAAGAGGAAAATACTGATTTTAAGATGCCAAATTGGTTATCTGAACCCAGACAGCTATAGGCTAAAATCATTAGCTAGCAAATGAAGAGCACTCAGACCTGGAAGGGAGCTGAGACTGCGTGGGAGTTCCACAGTCTCGTGCTGTCTTTGGACAGGACACTTGACCGCTGCATGCCTTAGGTTCCTCTGATGTAAATAAGGATTGCAACCCTGACTTCACGGTATTTTAATACTGTTTAATAGTTCTTCCTATTAAAGTCTGTCCTCTCTCCAAGCTTCCGTTTCACTTCTCCTTTTGTAGCATAATGTTTGTATAGAGTTTCTTGTGTGCCCAAGGTCCCTAACGTTGGTGACCTACAGATCTAGCCCATTCTCTATACTTTGGTGACATCGATGTGACCTGTCTGGTAAATCACCTTTTACTGATTGACATGTGTACCAGTAAGATCCCGCCTCTTTCAGTCAGTGCTTCACAAGGATTTCAGAGCTTCACCAGGATTCCCTCGGATGAATAGAATAATTGACATAAATTATGATTTATTGATTTCCTTCACCCTCCTTTGTCTCCCTCAGAATGAGAATGAGCTCAAGGTGTGTCACATGACTGAGCATGGGGGAAGAGAACAGATCTTGTGATTGTTACACTCGGTTTCATTTTCTTTGGCATCTGTTTTAGCTTTTTATTCATATACCTCTCTTAAGGTTTTTCAGTCCCAATTATCTTTTCCATAAATTAAGTCTGTCCTAAGAATAGAAAACAAACAATTGATGCAACACTCTCCTAGCTCTGTGCTCAGCAAATGGCAGGTATTAATTTACAGAAAATGTCATGTACTGCATCATGTACTCACACATGCGACATGCTTCTATCATGAATTCTAGATATGTAAGATAAAATTCATTCAAAGTCAAACGCATTAACAATATTCAAAAGCACAATATCCACAGGAAATATTTGCACTTATCTTTGTATCTGTAATCCTTGTTTTCCTGCAACCCCTAATTTAGCATGATGTTATCATTTGATACCATATTTTCAGATTTCAAAGAAATTTTAACATACATTACAGTTGGCTATTACAATTTAGTATGTAGTAGTTTAACTCGATGCCAAGGGAACCCTCTTTTTTTAAGTAACCTTGGTTCTTTAGTGTGTGGAAGAGCTGAACATTTAATGAATTTTAGTGAACATTAGAAGAAACCAGGTCCATCCTGGAAAAGGAGATATGAGAAAGAGAAAATTTCCTTCTCTCATGGAAAAGACTCCATCAGTTATATGCTTTCCTAACTTCAGTACCTGTTTGCTGTTAGTTAAGAGTAAGAAGCTCTAGTGTTCTCTTGTGTAGTAGGTGACCATAGATAATGATGATGTATTCTTTATTTTTCTTAAAATGATTGAAGAAAGGATTTTGAATGTTGTCTTCTATAAAGCTAAATATTTGGAGAGATAGATATGACTGGACAATATTCAGTATATAAATGTATTGAAACAACATAAATATTCACAATTTTTACATCAGCTAAAAATAAAAGTAAATTATTTTTAAAAACCATTTATTTATAATGTAAGATAACCCCTGCTTTGTTTGAGAAATTGTGGGGGAAACATTATCAGTAGAAAAGATAGAATTAAGTTTATCTCTAACACTTTTCTTCTGAATTCAGTAATATTTATCCTGTGGGACCCTCTCTTTTTGAACACATTGAGTGTTTAGTTGAGCATGTTCACAGTTGGGTCTACTCAGGGGAGATCAAATGAATAGCACAATGACAGAGACCCACATATTCCAGAGAAAAGAGAGCAGATAGTATTTCAGTGCAAAGATATTTCAAAATATTTAAGAACATAGAGGAGTCTATAAGAACATGAGGAAGAATTATTCACTGGAATAGCTTCCTATTCACATACTCTTTTGCTTAGGGAGCAGACACCAGCTCTAATTTTTATTCATTAGTCTTGGGTTTCAGCTGCCTAAACATTGGTTTCATTTGGACTGCTTGGACCATCAAGTCTCCAACTAAAGGTTCTGTTTCTGTTTATTTCTTCATCCCTCCATTGTTGTATTTGTTTATGCAACAGATATTTATTAAGCAATTAAAGGTTTGAGTACAGCAGTGATTTTTTAATGGTCATGCGAATATGAAGTGTAATATTGAATGAGGGAGTCATAAAAACATATAAATAAATGAAAAAGTTGCAAACACATTTATCTGTATGAAGAATGCAACATATTAAATAGAGTAACAGGAATACATTTTACATGCTACACTGTAATGTCAGCCCTATACACAAATATATTTTAAATAGAGAGGTCATGGGAAGCAGAAAAGCCGATTATTCTGGAATGTGTGTGTATGTGTGATTGTGTGTATTTTGGGATACAATGCAGAAGAAGAATGTGATAGAATATTTCAAATTTAATGATAGTGTTCAAGAATTTGAAGCCCTCTCCAATAGTGTATTACATCCTATTTCTGAGACTCTTCTTGATTCTTTGGGGCTAACTTGATAACTTATTGCTTATGTTTCATCATATGATACGTTGTTGGTATGGTACTGTGCCTAATGAAGATATGTCTTCTAATTTTACTACTCTGTATGGTGATTCTTGGTGAGTTACAGACCCTGTGGACACCAAATGAGAGGAATAGCTTAGGTCATTTTCTTGATATAAATGGCTCCTAATTTCTTTCAAACAACCTTACAAAAGCAACTCCTAAATGCATTTAGAACAACCTATGTATCTGGAGTATTGAACATTTTGAGGGGCCAGTGCTGTGGTATTGCAGGTAAAGCTGCTGCCTACAGTGCCGTCATCCTATGTGGGTGCCAGTTTGAGTCCTGGCTGTTCCACTTCTGATCCAGCTCTCTGCTATGGCCTGGGAAAGCAGTAGAAGATGGCCCAAGTCCTTAGGCCCCTGCACCCATGTGGGAGACCTGGAAGAAGCTCCTGTCTCCTGGCTTCTGGCTTTAGATAGGTGCAGCTCCAGCCATTGTGGCCAATTAGGCAGTGAACCAGCGTATGGAACTGCTCCTTCTCTTTCTGTGTTACTCTGACTTTCAATAAAATAAATAAATCTTTAAAATATTTTTGAATTACAGAACATCAGCTTATTTTCCAAGATAAATATGAACATGTATCCTTTATTTCACACTTAACACTCTGTTTAAGGAGTAAAGAGATATCTTTGGATGTTTTTCTTGGCTTGCCATCTAATCTCTACCCTTGACACAAACAGCCTCTGTACCTTCCCCTCCACTCCTGTTACCTCTTCCTCAGCTCATATGCAGTCTGCCCATGTGTCTTGCAAGAATACATTACTACCAAACTCTAAGCTCCTTTCTGGCAGCCTCGAAACCGCTTTGTATGTCCAAACCCTATCATGTTGTCCATGTTAGAGTGGAGGCGTAGGAATTTTTTTTTCTTTTAAAGATTTGTTTTATTTATTTGAAAGGCTGAGTTACAGTGAGAGACAGGAAAAGAGAGAGAGAAATTTTCCATCTGCTGCTGTTTCACTCTCCAAAATGGTCACAGCAGCCAGGGCTGGGCCAGGATGAAGCCAGGAGCCAGGAGCTTCATCCAGATCTCCCATGTGGGTGCAGGAACCAAAGACCTTGGGCCATCCTCTGGTGCTTTCCCAGGTGTGCGCATGGAGCTTGATTAGGAGAGGAGCAGCTGAGTCTCTAACTGGCACACACGTGGGTGCCAGCACAGCAGGTGGCACCTTAACCTGCTATGCTGCAAGGCCAGCCTCACAGGAAATCTTGGAGTTTCTTTTTCATGCTTTAGTTATTTTTTTCCTTTTCTGATTTTTAGTTTTTAACTAAGTTTGGTTAAAAGCTAAACTAGATTTAATATGGTTTGCAAGTACAATTCTAAAAATATAATGATATTCCCTTCCTGCCTCCTCTCCCTCCCCGTCTCCTTCCCACCCTCCTTTCTTTTCCATTCTTTCAGTTTTGAAGACAACATATTTTAAGTTTACATTACAGTAAAAAGACTTAATACTTCACCAAATGAGAGTCTAACAAGTACAAAGCAAAAAGACTCTAGAGTAGTGGGAATATAGGCAACAGCTAAAAACAATAATTGAATGGAAAAATGACCATTTCACCCATATATATAGTAAATTGTAAAGTAACACAGATCTTTAAAACTATAGTAGTATAACATTCTTAACATTCTTAACTATTGGTTTGACAAAGGTATAAAACATAGTTTCACAAAACATATATGCAGCAATATTGATACACACAGGCATTCCTCCCTCCCCCCTCCTTCCTTCCTTCCTTCCTTCCTTCCTTCCTTCCTTCCTTCCTTCCTTCCTTTCCTTCAGCTCCCAACTATAAGAGAAAACATGTGGTATTTATCTTTCTATGTAGCTTATTTCATTCAACATGATGTCCTCCAGTTGTATCCATTAGTTGCAAATGGTACAATTTCATTCTTTTTTGTAGCTGAGTAATATTCCATTGTGTATATATATATATATTATATTTTCTTTGTCCATTCATCTGATGACGGACACCTGGGTTGATTCCAAATTTTTTCTATTGTGAACAGTACTGATATAAACATGGTGGTGCAGGTATCTCTTTGATACGTGTTCTTGTCTTTTGGGTATATACTGAGTAGTGGGATTGCAGGATCATATGGCAAGTCTGTTTCTACTTTTTTTAAGAGATCTTCGCACTGTTTTCCACATTGACTGCACCAAATTACATTCCCTCCAACCATGTGTAAGTGTTTCCTTTTCTCTACATTCTTGCTAGCATTTGTCACTCTGTGTTTTAACCATTCTGACAGGGGAGAGGTGAGATCATTTTTTCACATATTTTTTGGCCATAATTCTTCTTTTGAGAACTGTCTGATGAGGTCCTTTGCCCATTTCTTAACTGGATTGGTTGGTTTTTGTTGCTGAGTGTCTTAAGCTGCTAATATATTTGGGATATTAATCCTTTGTCAGATAGATAGCTTGCAAATATTTTTTCCTTTCTCTTGGATGTCTCTCCACTCTGTTGATTGTTTCACATTCTGTGCAAACACTTCTGAATTTGATATAGTCCCATTTAGTTTTGCTTTTGTAGCCTGTGCTCTGGGGGTCTTATCCAAGAAATTGTCCCCTATGCCAATGTCTTAGAGTGTTTCCTTACATTTTCTTCCAGCAACTTAGTAGTCTCAGGTCTTAAATTTAGGTCTTTGATCCATTTTCTGTTTATTTTTGTAGATAGTGAGAGGTACATGGATCTAATTTCATATATATATATATATATATGCCAGCACAGAAAATGTTTTTTTTTAAATAAATGAATATGTGAGTAAATGAGAGTGAATGGGAAGCTAGTAAACTTGGCAAAGGCTTGGAAGAAACCATTCTAGATATGCATCTCAGAATATTTTTTGTAAACTAACAGGATAGTTACATAAAATAGTATATGTATCATAGTAAAATTGAAGAGCAAATATTGCTCTCACTTCACCAAAAAAATTCATTCAAAACCTTTCAAACCTGAATTAAAATATTAATCTATAACTTACCTGTCAGCTTTTCCTAATTTAAAGATCATGTTACTGAACCATTGTGAGTTCAGTCGCCAGTACACCTTAAAAAGTCAGTCCTAGACACCAAGGTTTTTTACAGAAAGTTTATTATAAGGTATACAGGTAGGAAGCTGGAATAACACTCAAATTTGAATTTTAAACAGCTTTTGCCAAATACATTTGTCTGGAATGGGGAAAGGGGTGGAGAATAGGCAAGGGAGTTGATTGGTCAGCTGAAAGAAAGAGACAAGGCTTTCTGTGCAGGTGCAGGTCCCCTCTGCGCCTCTTCATACAGTTAATGTTTACAAATGACAATCTTAGCAGGTTCAGGGGGTGTCTTTTTGGCTCACACTATCAGAAGTTCATCTAGCTGTCAGTAGTGCCTGTGCCTGTTGTGATCCTACAACCCTGACCGGTTTTGGCTGCTTGGGGAATTTTAACAAAGTTTCCTGTTGTTCTGCAAGATAGGCTCCAAAGTTTCATTTTGTTTCTCATTTCTTATCGGTGTAGGCTATGATTTCAGTAATTTCTGCTGTCTGATTTTATGTTCTCTCTCTCTGTGGACTTGTGTCCTACTGTGCCATGTGATCTTAACTGAAGAAGAAAGACCGTAAGACGACCTGAAGAAGGGGATTCGCACTGTTGGACAGTCTCTGTAATAAAATGCCCCAAGGCAGAGAGGGACTAGGAAGGAAAGCACTGGTGGCTGACAGGGGGACCGGAGAGAGGACCAGGTCGGCCATAAGTTCTTATTTTTTTTAAAATGTATATTATTTATTTGAAAGGTCAAATTAGAGAAAGAGAGGGGGAGAGAGATCTTCCATCTTTAATCTTCTGGTTCACTCCCCAAATGGCCGCATTGGCCGGAGCTGGGCTAGTCCAAAGCCAGGAGCCAGGAGCTTCTTCTGCGTCTCCCACATGGGTGCAGAGGTCCAAGCCCTTGAGACATCCTCCACTGCTTTCCCAGGTGCATTATCAGGGAGATGGATCAGAAATGGAACAACATAGACTTAAAAATCACATCATATGGGATTCTGGCACAGCAGGCAGTGGCTTTTCCTGCTCGCCCAAAGCGTGGGCCCCAGGTTCTTAATTTTTTTAGAGATCCTTTTTCATTATGGCAATGTTTATATACTCCATATTTCATGTTTTTCTTTTAATCAAACTATATTTTTTAAACTGACTTTTAAAAACTGAATTTCTCAGAATATGCAATATTTTTATTCTGTGGCTTCACATGCATTCTGGCACCCTAACTGATTCTGCCTCCTTCTCACTACTTGGAGAAACTTACATACAAGAATGTAGTCACATGTGTACATTTTTGCTGGAAGATAAATGTATCAGAATCTCAAGATGGTCTTTCTTAAAAACAAATTGGAAAAAAAAAAAAATTATTCCATGAGGGCGTAAACCAGGAACGTTACAGATAGAGGAGTTAAAGAACTAAAAATAACCCTATTGTCTTTAATAGGCTTTCTCTTCCATCAAGAAGCTTCCAGATTTGTCCAGGTGTTTGCACTTGGATGGGCTATTTTTCTCCAAGGGCTGCATTTCAGATATTAAGAGTATTATCAATGAAGGCTATTTTTCATTGTTTCTGATTGCTGTAGAACACACAAGCCTACAGCTGAGATTCATTGAAGCACCATTCCTTTCCTCAGGGAGCTGTTATTTCAATAAAAACAATGGAATCAGTTAGCATAGGTAATAAAATAATTATAGTAATTTATTTTGGCTATTAAATGTTGCATCCCCTTAGCTAATCATCCACTTCAAGCTATTATTCAAAGTGTTCTGCTCTTTTTGCCTTTAAGTTAAGCATCATGAGTTTCTATGCACTGATAAATCCAAATCTAATAAATTGCTGATGTGTTTCCTTGTGCTGTGACTACTGACAACTCTGTCTTGTTAATTCAGTGTTACTCAACACCAGTAAAAGATGTTTTCTAATATGGTATAAAAGCAAGAAATTACTTGTTTCCTAACTTTGTGTCGAGTTACAAGTATATTTAGCCTTCATTACTTTGCGACTACAGAGTCTTCTGTGTTTATAAACAAAGGAAGTATTTGAGAACATTTTAATCATGAGTCCTTAGAGAGCTGTGCTTTCTGAGACGACCCCAATCATCTGCTGTCAGCACGTTGTCCATGAACGGATATCGTTCAGGATTCAAAGAGCCTAATGGGTATTTCACCATATGACAGAGTCGGTTTTTTGTTAATTTCAGTTCTCTTCAGTTTCACTTTCCTTTCATTTTGATAAGGTCCATATCAGGTACATCAAATCAACTGAAAGCACAGACCTGTTTTTCTCTTCTGCATGTTATGTGACTTGGGAGAGAAAGCAAACCAGCACTCCTGATCCTTGTTTTCAAACTCCCGATAGTTAAACAAAAGAAACAGCAGAAATAACGTATGTGATTCCCATAGAGATTGCATATTCAGGGTTTAAAACTCAATACATCTTTGTGCTACTATCAGTGCCCTTTCAAGGAAACATTTCATTTTTTAACCTTCTTCATCCTTTTTGCTTTACTGAATTCACCAAATAAATCAATAGAAGTTTTCCTTGAATTAAAAAAAAAAAAAAAAAACTAGAATCACTGGAGAACCTTATTCTTTAGTATGAATTCTAAGAGTAGTTTCCAAACTAAAAATGTAGCATACCTAAATACTTTATTTACTATTTGTATTTGGATTTGTGATGAGTTTCAGACTATTGAAAAGCATCTGACAAACTGTTATCATATTTGGTCCTAAAGTGGAAAATCCTGCAATTTGTTCCTAAATTGATACTTTTTCACTAATACAGTTCTTGAAAAAAATTCTAAAGAAATTGGTTTTAAAGCAAAAATTCCCATTGGAAAACACAGTTTACTGGTTGAAACTGAAAGCACGTTTACTGTTTTTGACTCCACTAAAGATCTTAGCGATATACTTTTGCTTTATTAGGAGCTGAAACTTTAAGTAGAAGAAAGAAAAACTACCATCAGAAAGTAGGATTTTTAAATCTTGCATAGTGCCCTTGATCTAATTGGATTTTTTTTCAGTAGATTAATGAACTCATCCTCATTCCCCATCCTCGACCTAACCCCACTACCCAATACCCATTGAAAAGGATTGATTATACTTCCTAAGTTGGATCACTATTTATAAGACATTAGACTGCATTGCATTTGGCATTATCTGTAATTCATTGTAGCAGAAAGAAAGTGTTTCTGTGTTTTGGGTATCTCTACTTGTTCAGTCAAACTGATTAGAGAGTCAGTGTCCGACCCTCCCTGTGAACACTTGGTTTTCCTTATATAGACATTAGTTGTTCATGATGATGAAAAACAGAAGTTGTAGGGCATCATTGTATATTTGTGCAGAGCCTTCTGAAAGTTATGCTCATCAAAGTTTTATTTTAAATTGGATTTAATCAAATTCCCTTTGAAAAAATAGATGGACTTTGTATGATAACCAGACTATCTTTATTGAAACATGATTTGAGGGTGATTTTTTTCAGGCTTACAGTGCTTGAAGTAAAACAGCTGAGCATTTATCCAGAAGAGCTACTGACATGAGGAATGGTATGGAAGAGATTCAGAATGATGTCATAGTGCCAGCCTTGATGGGGTGAGGGCACAGTTAGAAGGGGCAAGAATCGGAAGGCATATGTCCATCCATTAAACATGAGAATCACTCCTCCATATCAGCACCAGAATTAAGAGGGAGAATTTTGTTGAGGTGCTAATTTAATGCCCCCTCACCTCTTTAAAAAAGTCCTATCAGTTTCCTCTATGATTTCACCAAAGTCCCTCACCTCTTTATGTGGTGTTGCTCATAGCTGCTAGCCATGTCAGAAAATATCATCCTCTATTGATAGTGGTTTTTAGTGAAGGGTCTTTTCCAACTCATGAATCTGTTCTAATAGAAAGAAATCTTTTTTTAAGGTTTTTATAGACCCAGTTGCTGAATTAGAATTGGTTTATTGGAAAATTCATTTAAATTAGTTTCTTTTGTTTAAAAAGTTATGTGTTGAACAGCTGGGAGCCAGGGAGTGATTTCACAAAGGAAATATAAATGTATTGTGATGAATTTAAGTAGTACAAAGAACACAAAGAGCTTTGCATGTAAATTGACTTTATAAATTAGATACCATAAGCTGGTAATAGAACATAGTAATACCCATGGACAAATTCCAGTCAACATAAAATTTGAGCTCTTTGAAGATACAGCCAAGTTTGTTCTCTTAGAAATAATGGAAATTTTCTGCCAGTGATGGCCTTAACACAGTGGATAACCTTTTCATTAGACAATTATGTGTTTCAGTCCATGGGATATTCAGTACATATTTTTGTTGTGCTTTTCAGATGTCAGTGACCCCATTTCATAAAATTTAGGTCACACTGAGGTTTTAAACATCTAAAGAGAATCAATAGATGAGACATTGAAGACATATATCCACTGAAAATAATTTTTATTCTCTTAAAAAAAATATATTGCTCAAAGCTCCACCTAAAAAAATCATTAAAAAGCCTGAGTGATAATTACCCATATCACATTTTTCAGTCAAGCACTTATGTATCTTTGTAGCATTTGAAGTTCTAATCCACTTGATAAAATACCCTAGGGAAGGAGGCAAGGAATGTAAAACCAGGTTAATCCATTGAGGATGATAAAGAAAAGAAAACAAAAGTATTACTCTCAGTCTGGCTCTATTACTATCACAATCAATATAAACAAATTTGTAGTCACAGTTCACCTCAAGTGACACTAATTAAAAAGAAAATAGTATGTAATTAATGTGTAATTAAATTGCAATTCCTAATTAGTTTATTTGGGCTATTAGGAACTTACCATTTAGACTTGCAAAAGAATCTAGTAGATTTTGTCTGGATTTGACTCAAAATATGTGTAAAGGATATAAGGAGTTCTGTGTTACTTTGGAAAGTGAATCCTCACCACTGAACAACAACAAAGTTCTAAAGGGGTGGAGTATAATTTAAAGTAAAACATTAAAGAAAGGGACCCATCTGCAAGTGAAATAAGCAGCTTCTTGCAGGTCCATAATCCCCACCCTAAGAGTTCAGCAAGGCAGAGTGGGATTCATATGCTGACTACAACAGACATCAGAAGGCCTTGATGGAAATTTGGAGTCCGGACTTTGAGGCTGCTTAAATCCTCTACTGTGACCATATGGATCTTATGACTGTCTCACTCAGAGATGCAGGTATTGAACTGAGAGCATGCCAGGCATGTTCTCTAATACTTGAACTTGACTCTGATGCCATTTGCTATAGTTATAAAAAAAGATGTTTTGGCCGGCACTGCGGCTCACTAGGCTAAATCCTCTGCCTGCGGTGCTGGCACCCCGGGTTCTAGTCCCAGTTGGGGGGCCAGATTCTGTCCTGGTTGCTCCTCTTCCAGGCCAGCTCTCCACTGTGGCCTGGAAGTGCAGTGGAGGATGGCCCAGGTCCTTGGGCACTGCACCCCATGGGAGACCAGGAGGAAACATCTGGCTCCTGGCTTCGGATCGGCACAGCGCGCTGGCCGTAGCAGCCACTTGGGGGGCGAACCAACAGAAAAAGGAAGACCTTTCTCTCTGTCTCTCTCTCTCTCACTGTCTAACTCTGCCTGTCAAAAAATAAATAAAATAAATTTTAAAAAAAGATGTTTCTCTCTCCATCTCTGTCTTTAAAGCAGCCCACATATCTCTTCCTACTGTCGTCACTGAAAAGACAGAGAAAGCAGAAAATGGAGATGCTTCAAGGTTTAGCTGTTTGTGCTTCATTTTACAAACTGGTTCATGACCCACCTCCCTACTTGGGAAACTTTCAAGAACAGAGAGCAGCAGGAGTTGTCCCATTAATGCGATGCTTTAGCAGTTGTGTCCCTTGTGAGCAGGGTGCAGCAGCTTCCAAGAATCATTCTGTAACTCTAAAGAGAGCCATGCAGTATTTTCAGACATTAAATATCACAATTTTATTTCAGGTCGTTTGTGGTTGGTATTTGCACTGAAGGTGAAAACATGGGCACAGAATAACAGATACATTGGCTTCTAGGGAGGCATTGGTGGGAAAGTGGTAGCAGCCCCAAGATCGCCTGAGGAGGGAAAGCCATGCACTCTTAAGAAAAGATGTAAGGGATTCCAAGCGAGAGGAAAATGTCTGTAGACCTCTGGCTTCCTTATGGAACCCATGTAAACTCGCTTGCTCCTGTGCGTCAGAAAGCCGGACACTGAAGCCAGACACGGAAGCCATGCTCTTTTGTGGTGAGAAAGTCTATTACAGGCGGCAAAGTAAGGAGTCTGGAGCAATCAGGGCTCAAATCTGACTCATGCCAGTTTTGACAAGTGATTAGGAAGGGAGAGGACGGTGGAGATGAATCCTAGGAGATGATTGGTCTATAAAGAAGGGGTGCTCTGGGTCTTTGCACTGAAGTACACATCAGCCACGGGTCTCTTCAATGGCTATGTGCTCAAAAATGGTCATCTCAGCATGGTCAGTACATGGGGTTTTGGGCTCAGCACATCAGGAATTCACCCAGTGGTCAGTCCCATGTGCCCCTTGGGCCATCCTGAGGCGTTGACAGGTTTCAGTTGGCTTGGAGGCTTTCAACAAAGTTACCTGTTCTATAAAGTAAATTCAGAGAATTCAATTAGTTCCTCCTCTCATAACCTTGCATGGTATGGCTGCAGTGTGAGTGGCAAAGTGAGGCCATCCAACCCGTCCCCAGTGTTGAAGACACGTCTGAGGTCTGAGAGCTCTTCCTCAACTGTGTATCTGAGAATTCTCTCTTTTGTTCTGCAAGAAACTTGAGAATAAAATTCTGAGTTATGTCTTATTTTCTTTTGTCAGTGACTGTGTAGCAAAATGAAAAAGGGCAGGAAAAAGCCAAGCAGTCGAACGCTGGAAAATACAGGAAGGAGGATGATTTGGATATATCCAGAAAACAGGACTTAATAGATTGCCACAACCAGGGAACAACTGCTGACAAATTCAGTTGCAGCTAGATTCCCCCTTTCACGTTACGCCAAAAGACTTTGGGGAGCTCTTTGTTACCCTCTGGCCTAGTGAGGTTGGGGTGCTTCAGTGCCGTGGCCAGTGCCACTGCCTACAGAAGTTTTGGAGAAGTTACCTTAAAAAAGCTGTCCGGTCTTGTTAAAGGGAGACAATGGTTGTTGGGCAGGAAAAACAAACAACTAGCAAATAAATAGGAAACAAAATAAAAACAAGAACCCTTGTGTATGAGTAGGAGCAGAAAAGCAGGCTTTCAGCATTCATCCCACAATTATTGATTGAGTGTCTCACACTCGGCTCGCATTAAAACAAGCTTTCCTTTTACGCAGCTGCCTGGCAGTGAGGGACACATTATGAAAAGAGACCCTTAGCTTTTAATGGTCATTTCACATTAAGACTAAGTACCTACATCTATGTTCACAGTGTTATTGTCCTCCAGTCGATGATGTCTCTTCGCTCATTGCAAATTTCCTTTTGAAAACATATTTTCATGTTTAGATGACTAGGAATCAGAGGAGCCAGAAGCTTTCAATTGCAGTCTGAGTCTCTGTGTATTTTCTCAGTGACTAGTGCAGACTGCACAGGATTTTGACACACAAATAATGGTGATACCGTCATGGCAGATGGGAAAGT
The DNA here is from genome assembly GCF_051225735.1 of Oryctolagus cuniculus. Lineage (NCBI taxonomy): Eukaryota > Metazoa > Chordata > Mammalia > Lagomorpha > Leporidae > Oryctolagus > Oryctolagus cuniculus. The sequence continues at coordinate 54,711,626 of NC_142872.1, forward strand.
AACTACTATCCGAAGTTTGCTAGTCTTTGTTGTAGTTCCTTATTTGCAAGAAATAGAAGGCAAGGTTATGGTGCTTGACACAAAACTCACTCAAATTTAATTAAGCATAAAGAGAGAATTTATGGGAAGGCTGCAAATGTATCTCATGGTAATTAAGGTCAAGAACTCAGGTCAGACTCAGGGTGGACACACCAGAGACTCAAGAAAAATGCAAATCCCTGCCATCTAACATGCAAGCATATTTGTTTCCTATCTTTCTTTGGACCTTGTACTAGTAACAACTCAGTGAGAGCTCCACTTATTCTTCTATTAAACCAAAATACCTGTCCATCTCCTGCTGTACTACTTCCTGTGTATTGTCCCTACCTTCTTCTTCCACAGCGCTTAGCATCTACCTTCTGCCATGGTAGGCTTGCTTATGCTCAGTAAGAAATGAGCTAAGTATCTTACTGTCTTGCAGCAACCAAGGTTTGTTTCTCACCTTGTGTGTCTACCACAGGCCTGCTGCTCTGTGCGGATGCCCACCCACACGTGCATGTGTCTAGAAAATACAATGTCATTGTCATGTTTGTAGCTGAACGTTTACTAGAACTCTGAGTTATCCAGGAGTTAGGGCTGATGGCAGCATCTGCATGGGAACTCAATGAGATGCATTAAAGGGATTTGCATGTTAAACAGAACTACTAAGAAGCCTCCATCTTCTGGGCCCAGAAAATCCAGGACCAACCAAGCAGAGAAATAAGGTGTACATCTCTTGACAAGTCTCTCCCCAGATTGTTTGCTACCCTCAGTGGATATAGAAAGTGCATAGGAGACAAGACAGGGAACATGGAGTCACCAGTCAAACTGAAGATAGCACTCATGGTGAGCTTTTTTCTTATACTCTCCACAGGGCATTTCTTCTTTAGAAAGTCAAGTAAGTATGTGCTTAAAGTGGGGCATGGGTGACTCTGGGTGAAGCACTCACAACAGTAGCACATACGGATAGCCAACCAAGTGGGTTCCTGCTTGGTGTATACGGCCCATGAGCCAAAGGAATCTCAAGTGAAAACTGAAGAATAGGAAGTATGTAGGTGAGGAGTACCCTGGGGAAGGTTGCCAAAGCAGGGCCTCCCTGATCCAGGAGGCTGTGTGGTCTTTGTAGACAAGGCTGTGCATATTGATTGTGTGTGGAAGCAGGGCTAGTTTTGGTGTAGGTGCAGTTCTTCATGATTTTTCATGCAGTCTGTGTTCAGAAAGTGACTTCCTAATCCTGCCCATAAGAGATTTAGTATCTTCATGAAGGGAGTTTATACTCCGGGGCCCTTTGTGCCACCACTTGCTTGTGTCCCTGCAGTGGGGATTGGCTAGAGCTGGATTCTTTCAATTTTTATTGTTCCTCAGTTGTGGTCTGGCGCGTCATTCTTTTTCTTTTTTTAAATTAAGATTTATTTATTTATTTTAAAGCAATGAGAGAGAGTGACAGAAACAGAGAGAGAGAGAGAGAGAGAGTGAGCTTCCTTCTGCTGGTTTATCCTCCAGATGCCCACAACAGCCAGTGCTGGGATTGGCCAAAGCCAGTTCAGTCTGGGTCTCCCATGTGGGTGGCAGGAAGTCAAGGACTTGGGTCATCAACTTCTGCGCCTCAGGCACATATTGAGGAAGCTGGATCAGCCAGAACATCAGTCTCATGTGGGCTACAGGCTTCCCAGGAAAAGGCACAACTCCCTGGGCCACAACACCCTCCCCCACCTGGCATTCTTCTGAGTGCAATGTCACAAAATGAGTTTCCTGGAATCCTCTTTGAACAGCAAACTCAAGAGAATATGTGCTTACAAGCAATTTTAGACTCTCTCACCACATCCCAGGGACTTCTTGTTGCCTAAGACCTCTCCTATTGGTTGCAGTACCAATGAGAAGGAAAGGTTAGTATTCTTTCCATTCCCTAGTTGGGTACCTGCTGAGGCCATATTCTTGCTGGTCTGTGCCCAGGGTAGTCTGAGTGGAGTCAACAGAATTGGTAAATTGTTTCAGAAGCTCATGCATGCCTGCTATCTTAGAAAGGAACTAAAGTTGCAATAGGTCATGTAGGTCCCAGAGAAGTAGCTATTTTAAGCCTTTGTTTGGGTTTCCCACCCTAGAGGGTGATAACAACTTGAGCCCTGGTGTGAGACAGGGCAAGGGAAGAGATGAGTTGCAGCTGAAGCTCAGACAATAGTGGGTCAGGCAAATGGGGAGATTCTGTGGGAACTTCTGAAGAATCTATGCTCATAAACTTCTAAGAGTCAGGTTAGGGATGCCTGCCATGTAGAAGCACTGACGGCCAGTATTAGCCAATACAGTAATGGGTTTACAGCCCCAGGAATTAATAAAGAGTTGACTTCCTCTCTTCTTCCCAACTTAACACACTAAAAGCATTTGAACCTACAAGGAGAAGGGAGCTTTTAACTTGGAATCTGATTAGAATTTTATGTTAGTCTTCCAGAAGTTGTATAATTAAAGCTTGTCTAGAATTTTACAGAATCTGCCAAAGATAACAGTTATATAGCCAGAAAGTGGGAATTGACAGATCAGCATTGAAGTCCACAATGAGAGAAAACTAAGAACATTTTATACACCAGTGAGTTGTCGAGTTCTAAATAAACCTGTTACACCTGAAACCAAATAATAGCCATTATTGTATTCAAAGTCCCTTAAAGCTTTTCTATTGTCTGTAGAAGAGTATTTTGCAAATCACTTTCTGTACATGGACACACCATGACAAAACATTTCGTGATATTTAAAACAAATCATTGCACACTGTATCCTCCATCCCATATGCATTGGCTTTTTAAAGGCTATGAAAGTTCTATTGTTAAAACATGTCAACTTTGTTTAATCTAGCCTTTCCTCAATTAACCACAATTCCTACTTTTGCTAACATCCTTAAAAAAACACCACTGTTTAAACAAATACCGTCTACTTAAGGAAAATAATGTAGTGTTTAGTGCCTTCCAGCTGTCTTTCCATTGAGTTCTCACTACCTAAATTCACAGCCTTATCATGGGCCTATGGCTTCTTCAAATCAGGACTGTTTTAGTCTTCTGAAGTCACACCCTAAATTTCCATGGCTTTGATTTTATTCTTTCCTTTTTTGCATTTTTATCAATATCATTTATTTCCATTCAAACCTTCATCACTCATTCAGTCCTATTTTACCTACTACCTTCTAAATTACCTTAAAATTCTCCTTAACATGACTGAGTTGCCCTTTCTACACTGACTGCCACTTATAGTGCACGTTTACCCCACTTAGCCCAGATCACCTTTTATTATCATAGCTCATGTTATTTCTCACAATACTAGCACACATTTCTAGAACATTGCTTTTAGATTAGACATTCTGCTCAGTCTTTGTCCAAACAACCCTAAAGCCTAAGTAATAGTATTATTGCCATCTTACAGATAAGGCAGCTGAAATGTAAATCACTTGATCGAAATCTCACCACAAATAATACATATCCAGCACATTACTCCAAGTCCTTCACAATCCAAACTCGTGCTCTGCATCACCATATAAACAATTACTATACCCCTTTGTGAGCCTGTGTTTTTCTCTCCACTTGATTGTCAGTCTTCCCAGGGCAAGGATCATGTTGAGTTCATCTTTGTATACTCTCTGGGCTTAATAAAGTATCCTCTAGATATCCAGTAAACATGCTTATAGTGAAATCGGAGCTATGGGGCTTCAGCATCATAAGGAAGTGGGAAGTATCGTTATAAGAATCATTGGTCTGTAATTTCAAGGCACCAAGTTCTTTGCAGCCCACCTGTCATTTCCTCTTTTCAAATTCTCCCCCTGGTGCATCTCATTATGATGCATCACCTAAGTTCCTCTTAGTTACAACATCTAATGCAACATGACTAGCGCAACATGAGCACATAAGCCCTGGAGAGCTGCAGAGCAAGAAGGTTGTTTTCTCCACAGTGTGGATTTAAGGGAAGTTATAAAAATATATGTTAAAGGTCAGCTGTGCGCCTTCGAGGGAAGAGCCCTGCTGTGGAAGGGTTCCATCCTTCTTCGTAGTGCACCACACCAACTCAATTCCCATGGAAATTGAGTTGAATAAGCCATGCAAGCAGTCTCGTTTATTTTTCCAGGAAAATTGCCTTATTAATGTGCATTATGGAAATAGCGCTCCATGTCAGACCTAACAAGAAGAATTTCGAATGCTTGTGCACATGGAAAATTACCTCCTGTGCTTTTCATCCTGTGCATCCTGGGAAGTTTTCTTGAAACTCACTTTCAGGCTCTGCCTGCTTCTTGAAAAACCCCTTCCTCTGAAAAGAATCCCCTCTGAAATGACCTTCTCTCCAAACATCCCAGATGCCAGCCACACATGGCAACCAGCTCAGCAGTTCAGTGACCCCAGATAAATGTTTCATGGGGACTGGATCTACAGGCCAGGAAAAAAAATCAGCCTACAATAACAGGAAAGTCAGTGGAGTGATGTGATTCACTTAACCGTGTGGAATTTAGTGCCTTGCAGATCTAGTGTCAGTTTGTGGCTTTGTCCGTTTTCAGCTGTGTTAGATGGGGGATTAATGCATGCTCTCTGTGCCTCGACATGGAAGTAGTATGAAAGTTTATAGTACAATTCTTCCTTTCCCTCCTTAGAGTTATTGTGAAATTAAATGAGGCAATATTTATGAAGTATTTACATGGTATACACCTAGCACAAAATTAGTTTCAACAATTGATACTAATAGATTTAGCAGTAACGATAAAATTTTATACTGAATATAATAATAGTGAATGTATTTTCTTTTTTTAACTTTTATTTAATAAATATAAATTTCTAAAGTACAGCTTTTGGATTACAGTGGCTTTTCCCCATAACTTCCCTCCCACCCACAACACTTCCATTTCCCACTCCCTCTCCCATTCCATTCACATCAAGATTCATTTTCAATTCTCTTTATATACAGAAGATCAGTTTAGTATGTAGTAAGTAAAGATTTCAACAGTTTGCACCCACACAGAAACACAAAGTGTAAAGTACTGTTTGAATACTAGTTATAGCATTAATCTACATTATACAACACATTAAGGACAGAGATCCTACATGGGGATTAAGTGCACAGTGACTCCTGTTGTTGACTTCACAATTGACACTCTTATTTATGGCATCGGTAATCACCCTAAGCTCTTGTCATGGGTTGCCAAGGCTATGGAAGCCTTTTGAGTTCACCGACTCTGATCTTATTTAGACAAGGTCATAGTCCCTTCAGAGAAAGGTACCTCCTTCTTTGATGGCCCATTCTTTCCACTGGGATCTCACTCACAGAGATCTTTCATTTAGGTGTTTTTTTTGTTTGTTTGTTTTTTGTTTTTTTGTTTTTTGTTTTTTTTGCCAGAGTGTCTTGGCTTTCCATGCCTGAAATACTCTCATGGGCTTTTCAGCCAGATTCGAATGCCTTAAGGGCTGATTCTGAGGCCAGAGTGCTGTTGAGGACATCTGCCTGAATGTATTTTCTTAAGATGATCTTTAAACACAAACACACACACACACACACACACACACACACAATGGGGGAAACTTAGAAGGGACAGGATGAGTGTATCTGTAATAGCAAGACTTCATCCATCAGGGACACCACTGGAAAAGGGAGCTATGTCTTCACATTGGGGAAAAAATGAATTCTTCATTGACAATGAACTACGATTCTTTCTCCTGACATTTCAAACTTGTCAGTTTGTAAGGCTACGGTAGATCAGAATTAAAAACTGATGTGAAGCAGCAAAGTGAAGAAAACATCTCTCCAACACAACACGCTGTTTCTGCTTTTGGTCCCCTCAGGGCATGCTGGCAGAACTGCCTTATAAAGTCTCAAATTCCAGAACCTGTAGCTTTGTACTCTCTTGGCAAATTTTTTTTTGCCCATTTCCCATATGGAAGCAAGAAGGTCATTAATTACTCTTTTATTTAATAGACAGCCATCATGGCTTTTTAAAAGACCTCAATTATTTGGATTTATACATCTGAATGTATAGATGTCCTTCCAGATAGTCAACATTCTGTGTGCCTTTTCTAACGGATGCACTCTGAAATGATAAATTGAAAATTTCCACTGTAGTACTCATCTATTATTCCCTACTGCAGACTCCAAGTTTTAAATTTCTTACCTTAGACGAGACTGTTCCAGATAATTTCAAAATTGCTTTTATATTGTTAACTATCAGGCTTTCTTTATTTTATTCATTTTACACTTGGTCTACTGCTGAGGAAAAAAAAGGATGAACCAATAAGGCTAAGAATAAGAAGATGACATGAGAGATTTAAAAGGAAGACGAAGAAGAAGAGTCAAGGAAAAAGGCAAAGATTTAAGAGAGAAAAGGAAATAACTAAATTTAGGTGTATGGGATATAAAAGGAAGAAAACAATCATGAAGAATTAGAAAAATAACAGAAAACAATAATTAGCCTCAACAAATGGTCTTTGAAATTTCTGGTGCCTGGTGTAAGGAGCCATTCATTATTTGGTTCTAGGGTCAAATTTCCTGAATTCCCCTTCCTCAACAATTTAACTTCTGCTTATTCAGTGCATCTAACAGACTAAGGATGCCTCTGAGCTATTGATTGGTGCAAATGTGGTGTAATAGCAGAATCATTACTTTTTTAATCTTGGTACTGCCAACCCCTACTATTTCCAACTAAACGTCAAGTCATTCGATTAAAGGCTGCCATTACTAATTGTTTTTAAATTGGGTGGGACATATCTACTTCAGGAAGTTTTGTTCTTCAGACTTTTTTTCTTAAGGTCCCAGTTTTTGAAACTGTATCTGCCGAGATTTATGGGCCTCTCTTTCTGGATAGCTTTGTCTCGAAACAGGGACGTCAGAAGTTGGTTGATTGCTTAGAAAAATGTGGTCTCATTGACTCCTGAATAAAATATAATTTGGGTCACCATGCCCATTTGCTCAGCCGCCTGAAAATGATGTATTCCTGTAGGTTTACATGGGCTCAGATCCCTGTCTGTCCTAGAGTTCTTTACTAGAATTGAGCAGAAAAGGTCAAATGGGGGGTAATATGTCAAAAGGCTGTAATTAAGATTTAGAAAGATTAATACCGATGGTATTTAATGAAATTGGCTTTTAGGAGAATGCTCATCTATTACTTTGATATTTAACATTTTTTCTTATTAAAATGTTAGTGCTGAATAGAAGCACACAATCAGTGGCAGAAATATGAGTTTACGCAGCCATCGGTAAAGGGGGTCACAACGAGTAGGCAATCAGAGATTTTAATGTGGTACTGAAGGTAGAATCACTCTGCTGTTCCCCTGGAGTTATAATTTTGGATTTTTTTCCAGATCTTGTAAAAAATTTCTTTTTACTGTATTAAGCAGCATATTAACATAGTTATATCACCTCATTGCCCAGTTGCAGGTTAGTTTTAATTAGTCATCTGAGATGTTTATAAAATTCTCATATACATAGAAAAAGAAAATCTGTCCATTTTTTTTTTTTTTTAACAGACAGCAGTAGTCTGTGCTTCTAAAGGGAACACTATGGTTAAATCCAGCATATCATGCTGAAAATGCTCTGTGGTCCAAAGTAGATGCTGATGCCTTTTGGTGTTTTGAAGAAGGAGCTGTTTCAAATTGTAAGGAAATTTCCATTTCAAAAATAGCTACTGAACTATCACAATGACTGCTTTGCATATATTTTTGGTCACAAAAATACCATTGTTATTTTTTACTATGGATATGCAAATGAGTTGTTGATAGGATTAAGCTCTGGCCCCTTCTGAGATAGTCTTATGCTTGCACTATTGAAGTTTTCCTTTTCCATCCACTATTTCCTTTACATTTAATTAAATCCATCAAACTCATCTTGCTTCCATTCTGCACAAGGTTTCCCTCGCTCTTTGCTTTCAACTTTTTCCCTGGTGAATATTTTCCTGGATTGTATTCATCCCTCATCATCCTTGCCCCAGATTGTGACTTACTTCCTCAAATGCCATCTTCTTCTGTTTTAGTTAAGGGAATTTTGCTTTTCTGCCTTATACTTAAAACATAACAAAAATTCAAAAGTTTATTAATCTAGGGTCATTTTGACATTGTTTTCTCATTATATTTATTGGCTGTGTTGATGTCATATAGGCTGAATTTGTTTGTGGACAATTATGAAAATATCCACTTTACAAAGCTCATGGTGTGTGTGTGTGTGTGTGTGTGTGTAAGTGTTTAGATTCAACACTTGCTGCATACTATGCTCTGTTCTTAAAAATTAGCAATGCACATTTGCATAATAAAGTCTTGCATATATAGTATTTAGAAAAGAGAATTAGTTGTTTTTGTGGTTTGTTTAAGAAACACAGTTTGTGTGTAAATGGAATACAGTAAAATTATGGACAAAGAAGGGGATACCCTATGTCCTGAAAGTATTAACACTCTAAATATGTGCATAAGTACATATACCTATTACTATAGACTAAAGTCGATGTTTTTCATAGCAATTGCTCTTTTTTCATATAAGTTTTGTAACTATAGTATAAACATCTCTCTGTAAATTTTTCTGAATCCAAATTAATATTAAAATTTCATTAAAATAATTCCTCATATTCAAATGTCATATGAATATTCACTTTAATTACATCATTCACTGTTGAAGTTTCATCGCTCTTGGCAAACCTGTTTGTGGACTTTCATTTTCCCATGTTCTATGGACATGGATTGTGTGGATATTTCTAAAATTAATTTGTTTTGAAACTTCTATTCTCCAGAAGCTACAAATTAACTTAATTATTTTAAATGTTGAAACATGCATAAGCAATATTTGTATGTTAAAATATATCTAACTTGGGGCCTGCACTATGGGCTGTTGTGTAGCAGGTTGAGCTACCATGATTGGGGTCCCAGCTGTTCTACTTCCAATCCAGCTCCCTACTAATGCACCTGGGAAAGCAGAGGAAGATGGCCCAAATACTTGCGCCCCTGCACCTGTTTGGGAGACCCAGAAGAGGGCTTCTGGCTCCTGGCTTTGGCCTGGCCCAGCCCCAGCCATTGCGGTCATTTGGAGAGTAAACCAAAGGATGGAAGATCTCTCCCTGTCTTTCCTCTCTTTGTAACTCTGCCACAAGTAAAAAAATAAAATAAATAAATCTTCTAAAAAATTCTCTAACTAGGAAAATATGACCAGTGAAGACAGTGTTCTTCAACCAAATAGTGACTCAGAATGCTTGAAAAATTGGCCATTTCAACTGAATGTTCAATCTGGAAATCAAGAATTGTGAATACTTGTTGTCAGTATTTTTCCAATTTTGAATATGTATGAACTATAAGATGATCTTCTATTTTTGTGGAGTTCAAATAGGCTGACAAAGTTATTCTTAATACCCTTTACTTTTAACCTCACCATACACTTGGAACATTGTACTGGGAAATCTACAACATTTTTGGAATGTTCTCCTTGACTGTTTGATATCCAGGTCAATTATTTTTTTGTGGAGAAAAAAAATAGTTTCTCTCTTTTGATTTAGTTCTCCTTGGAGATCAGTATATTGTTTTATAGAAAAAGTATAATTTCAAAGCATTGCTGTACAACATAAGAACACTTTAAAGTTAGAATGTAGTCAAAGGAGCTGTTTTAAAGATTACTGAATTATAGTGAAACCTTAACAATTCACATGGATTATTCTTTCCATCCTACTCTCCTTCCCCCTCTGCCTCCCTCTCTCCCTCCCTCTCTTGCTTCCATCCTCCCTCCCTTCTTTTTTTCCTTCCTTCCTTCTGTCATTCCTTCCCTGCTATCTTTGCCATCTTCCTTTGTTCCCCCTCTCCTGTGAAACATTTAAATATGAGTGCAGCAATGTAGGGCAGTGGTCTAATCTTAAGCAAAGGCAGTGGGCAATTTAGGCTGATGTAGGAGAGCTGTTGATTTGAAACCAAGCTCATAACTTATTCATATATGGTTATATGGAGAATTAGGTCACACAATGGATGTGTGACATAATCACTTTCTATTATAAATACATATAATTATGACTATAGAGTGCAAGTGTGTGTACACATTTACCAATGATTAAAAGAGATCAAGAAAAACATTGATATAGATTTTCTGTGGATGTTGCATTATTGATATCTTTTTTTCTTTTTCTCTGTACATTTTTGTAATTTCTCAAAATTTCTGCACTGAATATGTTCAAGAAAATAAGTCTTTCTAATCCATCAGAAATAACTTTGTGAAGCTAAGCAGTTATCTGTTGACTTCTCTTCTCTATTTGGATTTTGAAAAGAAGCAGGGATTTTTAATTACATAATTAAGTGTGTTAACTGCACAGAATTGCACACAGATGAAACAGAAACCATGCATAGACATATCAGAAGAGAGAATGTCTAATACTGAAGATGTTTGTGTGAGTACATGAATTCAGAGATAGTCCCATTACATGCTATTTTTATTTTTTAACTTGTCCTGGTTTAATTGTAGTTTGTGCTCTTGAATTCTGTGAATATCTCTGACTAACAAGAAAATAAGCAGGCCTGAGTTTGTGGGATGATGTCATGTGATTGACCCTTAGCCAAAGACTGTTCAGTTCTCAACAAGTCAATATTTATAATTTGGAGAAAATGGCTTTGACTAGATTTCCTGGTGCATTTGTTGGGGCAGGACCTCTGTGTTGCACTTGCAGCATTAGTCTTGTGCACTTACAAAGAGTCCTTGGCATATAGGAGGTTTACAGAAAATGAAAAGCTTTGCATTGTTAATGAAGTTTACAATATTTTTATGTAAACTGATTATTTCTAATTTTTTAGAAAGTTATAGCTCCCATCACCTGACAACACAAATACATTGTCAGGCCCTAGGGAGAGACACAGGCTCAGGACACATGACAGCAACCTTAGGATTTACACAACGTGAGGATTTCAGAGATGCCAAGGGAAGACTTTCATTATCAAAGGGTACCTGATGTCTCTGTGCCTCATTTTCTGCATTCTCCAAACTGAAAATTTATGCTTAAAATCTGTTTGTTTTTTTATTTTTCTAGAAGCATGACCTATATCTAGGTTACTGGTGTCCAAATCCCCTTAAATGTTTGTAAATATGTGCATTCCAGGAATTCATCTCCAAGAGATTAAGAAAATGGGGTAATGATATTCTTCCCAAATCCAGCCATATAAAATAAAATGTTAGCAAAACTGCAAAATAAAGAGGTCAGTGTTGTGGTGCAGAGGGTTAAGCCAATGCCTGCAATGCCAGTATCCATATGAAAACCAGTTCTAATCCAGGCTGCTGCACTTCTGATCCAGGGCCTTGCTAATGTGACTGGGAAAGCAGTGGAGGGTGACCCAAGTGCCTGGGCCCCTGCTACCTATGTGGGAGTCCTGAATGTAGACCCAGGTTGCTGTCTTCAGCATGGCCCAGCCCTGGCCATTGTGGCCATTTGAGGACTAAATCAGCAGATGTAGGACTCTCTCTCTCTCTCTCTCTCTCTGTCATTCTGCCTCTCAAATAAATATTTTTAAAAAAACTCAAAGTAAGGATTTTATCAGCTCTGCCGCTTCCTTGTCACCCCAGCTCCTGCATGTCACAAAATTTTTGGTTGGTGTGTGTATCACTATGTGATAGGTTTTGCATAGTACCGTGAAAGACTAGGCTACAATGGCTGGGATGAAACTGGTAGATGTTTTAGTGTTAGAGAAGTATATTGGTTATTCCACATATTGGGATTTTTTTTCTTTTTTAAGTTTCTTGTTGAAAGGTAACATATATAAAGAAAAGTGCATAAATCATTAGTATACAGACTAAAGAATTTTCACAATGGCACGTTCAGCAGTATGAATCAGAATCAGAGTATTTTCAGTGTCAATGAAGCCATGTCTTCCCCTTATTGTCATTACCCTCCTCTCTCTTGGAACATACAACCAGACTTGTTTTTTATTAGATTAATTTATCTATATAAGGAGAAAAGATTGCATGTATTTCATAGATAGAGTTTCAAGAACATAACAGTATTTTCCACCCTCCCTCCTCCTTAACCTGACTTCTAAGATCACAGATAATTTTGTAAATAGAATGAACTCTTTTGTAATTGGCTTATTTCACTCATTGTTATGTTTTATTCATCCATGTTGTAGATGTCATGATAGCGCTTTCAAATTCTATTGAAGCTGTGTTTTGTAAAAATTTGTCTATGGATGAGAATGGGTAGATACTTTAGAGTTTTCCATTTTAAACTATTACAAAGAACATGACTAGGATGATTTTCATGCATGTCTGTCAGTAAACATATGAACACATTTTGGCTAATTATTTTTCCTGCAGTAGAATCCCTGGGTCATAGGATATTCATAGATCAGGTTTTGCAGTAGTCAAGCAGTTTTCCATGTTCGTTCTGACAGTATGTGAGTTTTCCCTTTGACCCAGCTTATTGCCACCACTTGCCACACTTCCATCTTTTTCATTTTAGTTGTCTTTGTGGGTGTGTAAGAATCGTATGCTAGTTTTAATTCTTATTTGACGTGGAAGTTGCTGCTGTCATTATTTGCTTATTTTGAATACCTTTTATATGGACTTCAACCTCAGAGACTAACACAACAGGACTAGAATGCATCTTAGAACACACTGGATTTTGAAGACCTCTGAAGTGATACTGATGCCCAGTTAGGTATTTGGACACGGGCCTATGATGTTGGATTTCAAAGACAAGGAAGAGAACCGGATACTTGACAGACTGGTTCACATCCTTTCCACTGGGATGTGAACATCAGGAACTGGCCTTCATAAGGGAGGATTGTTTTTAAAATGTATCTGCCATTTTAGTGCTCATTTTTAGACATTCTACTACAATGTCCATCAAGGCAAGTTTATGCCCAAAATATACAAGTATGTATTTCCATGGTAATTTAAAATGTGTCACAGGAGTCACAATCTAATATCAGATTTCACGATTGTCAGTGTGAGGACATATATAATCTGATAAGCTTTTACTAATTTCTCAAATCTAGAAATGCTTATCAGGCTTCATAGGATCCAAAACTAAGTTGATGGAAGAAAGGGAATGACCACACCCAGAAGTTTTCATGGTCTACATATTTATATAAATAAAGAATTAATTGGGTGGGTTTTGGTGAATAGACGCTGAGTTTACATACCAAAAACTACTGCTGGGACCCTAAACAGACAATAATTTTGGTCTTAGAACTCAAAAGAGCCGTGTTAGCATTGCAAACTGCCTTTGTGTATGTCATCAGATCACAGTGCTTTACCTGACAAAGAATCAATTTTAAATCATATCCAAAGAGTGTAGGAGAGAGGATTTCAGTTACATTAACGTCTTCCCTTGTATCATTCTTTGATTCCTGCTGAATGACATCAGAGGGCTTTATTGGGGATATTTACTTTAGCTTGGGCTTAAGGCATTCAATGTGTATATTTCTGCTATTAAAGCCCACCCTGCTTGTATGAGTGTAATAAAACAGCAGAGTTTGGCGCCATTCATCTTTTGTTATGGATTGCCGAAGCTATGTTGGAGAGTGTATTTATAAGTAGTGCATACTAGTACTGCCAAATATTGACTTTGCTTGCTAACTCCATCACATAAAACTTCTGACGACAACCTAAGTAAAGTTCAGTTGAAGATAAAATATTGCAAAATAAATGCCAAAAATGGAAACCATTTTTCAAAACACTAAATTAGGAAGTTAAGGAATCAGGGCAATTAATCAATATTTCAAAATGATGAATATATTTTACAAAACAGCAGTTAAAAGGAAAAGCTCAAAAGGGAGGTTTTACTGGATGCTTAATACACAATGTTTATTTTAAGCTTCTGTGACAGATTTCAGATGAGGTTTTTGAAAAACACTTTACCTAAAATTTGTGCTACTGTTTTAGTCTTCATCAAAACGATCTGGGAGAAAAAAAAAACTTGTAAATCAATTAGTTTTTAGTGCTAATAGTTATGCTTGTCACTTACAGAAAACCTGTGTTTCTGTAAGGACCTGTGTGTCCTTTACCTATAGTTATTCTATTCCATACACACACCTTTATTATTCATATCCTGATCTCAGAAAATACACAGTTGTTAAAACAGTGCTCTTTCAGTGATTATACAAACTTTTGTGACAGACACTTTGAGACCTTAAGAGGCAAGTCAAAGTCCCCCAAGGTCATGGATTCCATTTCTCCAGGGTGGGTGAGCTGGGAAGAAGACAAGGTGCAAATCAGGAAATAAAGAAGCCAATGTGTTCTGATGCAAGAGGAGATGGGAGAGGGAGGTGTTGGGAGGCCAAGGAGGGAAGAAGTAAGGGAAGGTTGTCTATAGCTAGGCATCTCCGAATTGTTCAAAGAAAACAAACAAGACAATGAATGGAGCTCAGCTTATTAACTACATTATTGAGCTACAATAGTATAAGATATTTATCAACTAAGAGGTCAATCGCGAATTTAAAGACTATATGCTGGTGACCCAGTGTTCTGTCTAGCTCATTCGGATCCCTACACTTACGCATCCAGATCCCTCCTTTATGCTTTGAGTTAAGTGCCAGCATCACCTTTGACATAATTCTTGGATATCTGTATTTTGTCATTTTTGTTAATATGTGTCATTGCTCCTTGGTTCTGATTAATCACAGCCTCGTGGAAAGACTGAGTTTCTGTGTTTGCCACAGGATAATGACTGGTTTTACAACACATAACTGGGAAATTTCTGGAGAATGCCCATATTTCCTTGCTAAAGCAATAAATCATTTATTGCCTCCTATGGCTGATGTGGAGACCACAGCGGGAAAACATCAACCAAATTCCTGTCTTCACAGAAGTTGTCTTCTTGTATGGAGTATAGTGGAGCAAAGACAATCAAAAACAGCAAAACAAAACAAAACTACAAAAAACCCATCCCAAATGCCTACCTGATATAATACAGATAGCAATGAGTGCTGTAAAGAAAAAATAAGCAGGAAATCAATAAAGCACATATAAGTACTTATCCCCACACAGAGAAAGGCCACTGGGACTTGCTGTCAGGAAGAATGATGCTTAATACAAAGTAAAAAAGAAAATGACTTTATTCATCTGATTGAGAGGGAGCTGGGTTAAGTTCTTCTTAGAAGATTGAAACATCACGAAGTTTTATAGGAGCTACTGAATATTACTTACTGTTGTGCTTGATAGCATAGTAAGCTGTTTTTTCCCATCTTTACCTCTGCCCTATGGGATTTTGTACAGCATGCTAAGTATAGAAAAGTACCAATACATTTATTCTAAAATTTCATTTGTCTCTCAAACAGGTCAGCAGTAAAGTAAGATGACCAGTAATTTAAATATTAATTTTACAGTGTTACTTCATTCTTTCCTTTCCAGTAATCATCATGTAGTTTTTTTGTTTTGTTTTGTTTTGTTTTTGACAGACAGAGTTAGACAGTGAGAGAGAGAAAGAGAGTGAAAGGTCTTCCTTTGTTGGTTCACCCCCAAAATGGCTGCTACGGCCGGAGCTATGCCAGTCTGAAGCCAGGAGCCAGGTGCTTCCTCCTGGTCTCCCATGCAGGTGCAGGATCCCAAGCATTTGGGCCATCCTCCACTGACTTCCCGGGCCACAGCAGAGAGCTGGGCTGGAAGAGGAGCAGCCGGGACTGGAACCCGGTGCCCATATGGGATGGTGGCGCTGGAGGTGGAGGATTAACCAAGTGAGCCATGGCGCCGGCCCCCATCATGTAGTTTTTGACAGTCAAGTTTTGTTATTTTGAATTTTGTGTTTACACAATACCTTACATTCATCATTTGTTTATTTCCTTTTCTTTAAAGATGTATTTATTTGAAAAGCAGAGTGACAGAGAAAGAAAAAGAGAGGGGGAGAGGGAGAGAGGGAGAGAGAGATTGTCTATCTTCTGGTTCACTCCCCAGATCTCTGGGATGGCTGGCTCTGGTCCAGGGGGAAGCCAGGAGCCAGGAACTCCATCGAGGTCTTCCATATGGGTGGCAGGGGCCTGAGTTCTGGGGCCATCATCTGCTGTTTTCCCAGGTACATTAGCAGGAAGCTGGATCTGAGACAACAGCAACCAGGACTCAAACCAGCATTCTGCTATGGGAACCCAGCTTCACAAGTGGTGCTCAAACCACTGTGCCACAATGCTAGCCCAGTTTGGCTATTTTTAACAGCATTCCATGAAGTCTTTGGAAATCTATGCCTTGTGAGCTATCTGGGAAAATATTGAATTTCTTCCATACTGTTTTTTTTTTCATTTTCAGAGAATTTCTTTAACTGTATTTCACTTCCTGTACTTTATATCAAACATCCCCTTATTTTAATGTGCAAATCTTCTACAGAAACATAAGTGTGTAGCTTAATCTCTGATTAGAGGAATAGGATTTTTTAAATATTAAAATAATTCATTTTGGTGGCATTCAACATGTAGATACTAGTATAATTACACATGCTTATTTTATGGCGTAAGTTTTGAAAATATAGCACTTTCCTATTGCTTAATTTTTGTTTTCACTTCTAGTTATACCATGTCTTAGCACCCGATTTTTCATGATTTAGTTGAAATCAAGAAACTCAACTGTAAAATGAAATCAATTGATGTAATTCAAATTCAGGGGAAAAAATTCTACCTAAGAATTGGGATACAATAAGTTTGGAATGAATGGAATCATTAGAGAATTATTTTGTGTTACCACAAAAGCATGTCTGATCACGCGCTTGTGATTCATAATCAGATGGCCTGAGTCTGATTGTGACTTTGACCAGGTACCAGTTGACTCTCTGGCTGTGGCCACCTGGGGCCTCAATTGTCGCAGCCTGCACGGTGGAATTCAACAGAGCAGTTACTGTAGAGGATGGCCGTGAGATGCTCATGCCTGCTCAGTGGTGTTCCTTCTGTGCTTCCAAGAGTAGAATTCTCCAGGAAGAATGGAAGAGCTTTTTCCTAATAGTAGATGACATATGCAGACTGTTTATGGATCTCATGATATATACTGACAATGAACATGATTCTCAGAGAAATAGATAATACGTAGACATCAAGTGATTAGCAGCCTGACAAAGCCAGTGCTTAACCTTCAGAGGCACACAGTTTCTGATTGAATAACCTTGAAAGCCAATGTACGCTTGTATGTGACTGTTGTTGAGGGAAGGAAAGGTTTTGTAACAGAATCCACCAGTTCATTAGATCAGTCAAGTCCTGATTGTATCCTTAGCCCTTAAAGCTCTCTTTGTAATCAGCCACTTCTAGCATTTAACAGCCTAGTCCTGTGTTTTGGCAGCAGACCCGAGTGAGTCGGCCTATCTGGAGATGAGAAGAAAGGAAGCCACCCAAAGGCCCTTTTTTGCCTTTGCAAACTGATGGTTTCCAAGTAGTTTTCTGGTGTTTGGAAACACTGTGTAGTAACTGGGGGAAGAGGCAGCTGTGCTTTGGCCCACAGGAGGTAATTTGCAGACACATTTTAATTGCCTTTTAGGGAGCATGAAGGAGTTCCAAATAGTCTAATGAGTTCCAGCAAACACCTGTGAAATGCTTTTAGACGGCCATGTAATACTGAAATTAAGATTGTAATGCAGCAATTGGAGGCATGGTTGGTGGGTATTTTTTTCTTCTTCCACTGAAAAGGATAGAGAGAGATGTTTTAAAGACTTATTTCCTCCACTAGATTTACCCCTCACCAAATGACGCTTTATCTTTGACCTCTTGAACTGGTAGGATTAATTCCCTAATGTTTGATAGAATCTTCATATAAAACCTCATGTTAAAAAATGAAAGATCTTGATCAGATAGTCGATTAAAATGAGAGAGATATCAGAGACAGACAGTTACAAACCTCAGACTGTACACTTTTTAGGTAATAAATAGTATTACATAGATCTGAAACACAAAAAAGTCAAATACGGTGATGGATGGAGGCTGTGGCAAGATGAGTTTAGTCTCCCTCTCACTTCTCCCGTCTCCTCTTTCTCTCTTTTTTTTTTTCTTTTTTAAAGATTTATTTTATTTATTTGAAAGGCAAAGCTGAGAGACAGAGAGAGAGAAAGAGAAAGAGGTCTTCCATCCTCTAGTTCACTTCCCAAGTGGCCACAATGGCGGGGGCTGGGCCAGGCTGAAGCTAGGAGCCAGGAGCTTCTTCCTGGTCTCCCACTTGGGTGCAGGGGCCCCGGCACTTGGGCCGACTTCTGCTGCTTTCCCAGGCCATAAGCAGAGACCTGGCTGGAAGAGAAAGGTCCAAGACATGAACTGGCACCCTTACAGGATGCCAGCGCTGCGGGAGCAGGCTTAGCTTCGATAGCCTGTCTCGTTTTTTCTGCTTCCCTGGCTGGCTGGCTTCTTTCCTTCCTTCCTTCTGTTCTTTCTTTAGTGATTTCTTTTCAGTTTAAATGAACCTATTTTTTGAGAGATGAAATTACTTTCTAAACTTCCTAGTATGTGCTGAAGAGCAAATGAACTGCAACAGAGGGAGAATTGGTGTAATTTGAAAATTAAAAAAGGTAAATGTTCAAAAATTATATGCTCATTCTAACTTCAGACCCCTCTTATTGTTTTTTGTGTATGTAGTGTGTTTAGTAATATTTTAATTACTTTACTTTTCCTTTCAAGGAAGTAGCAACTATCCTTGAAATCTATGTTAACTGTTTGACATATCTCTTTAAACTTTTAATATTTGGATTTATGATACTACATGTACATAGACACATAAACACGCCTTGACAAAATTTAATGCTATAAAATAAAACTCACATAGCTTTCTCCTGTAGGGCTTTTTCTCTTAGCATAATTGTAGGGCAAATTAATGATAATTCATGAAGCTATAATTCATTAATTTTCATGGTTATGTAATATGCCATTATAAGAATATTCATACTTATTCATTTGTAGCAAACAGTTGAGTTATTTTTTGCATTGTCATAATTGTAAGTAATGGCTTATATTACCTATAATTTATGTTTCTATAGATTATTTGAGAATAAAATAGGTGATACATTTTATACAGTTTCAGCTTGACCAGATTTTGTTGTATATCTCATCAAAGAGGTTATGCTAATTTACGTTCCTAAAGTAATTGGCAGGAATCCCTGTTTATCTATATCATGACAATTCTTGGGATTGTCAGTCATTTTCAAGTTTTTTACTTGCTGGGCAGGAAATTCCAGTCTGTGTTTCCTAATATGTAGTCAGATTCTGCATCTTTTCACATGTAGTTTTTACTCTACTGTGAATTGCCTGTTAATTTCTTTACATTTTTTATTTAATTTTATTTATTCGAAAAGCAGAATTACAGAGATAAAGGGAGTCAGAGAAACAGAGATCTTCCATCCCTTGGTTCACTGTCCAAATGGCACAGCAGCCAGTTCTGGGGCAAAGCCTGCAGCCAGGAGCTCCGTTCAGGTCTCCCATATGGGTGGCAGGGGCCCCAGCACTGGGACCATCTTATGCTACTTTCACAGGATGGGGCTAGATTGGAAGCTGAGCAGCCAGGATTTGAACCAGTGCTCATATGGGATGCTAGCTTTGCAGGTGGCAGTTTAACCTGCTGAGTTACAATGCTGTCTCCTCATTTTGTTTTTTCTTTAATTCTTAAATAGAGTTTAAAAGTCTTCACATAGTTGGGACTCAGAAACTTTATTTGCTGTATGTATTACAAAACTGTCTCCACATCTATAGTTTATAGTTTTCATTTAACTTATGGTTATTTTTAACGCAAGATATATGATTTGTTTCCTTACAATTTGTCTTTCAAGTCCAATTTTCGAATGCATTTGTTACTTTAGGGAAACAGCAAAGTTACTGTCATGATGTCTTCTAAATACAGTAAAGTAGTGTCACTCTATGTTTAAATGTAATCCAAGTGAGGTTTTGAGGGTGTGTATTTTGTGAGGTAGGGATCAATGCCTTTCCCGTCTAAGGCTACAACATTCACCTGCTGCTCTCTTCATTGTTGATTAAGCTCCCCTGTATACATGACTCCAGAACTGAAGTGTAGATACTCACATTTATACTTAATTATAATAAAGCAAATTGAAGCACTGCTTTTAAGTCACAGTATTTCAAGTACTGATAAGCCACCCATCACCAGGAATGACTTTTATTGGACAGCGCAGATAAGAACATTTCCATCAGCAAGATTTGTTGGATGTTGTTGGAGAATTGAGTCCTCTGTTACCCCTCACTCACGTCTTTTTTTGTATCTGCCTCTGCCACTGCCCTAGTGTCACAGTGTCTGAATTACGGTGCTATTTTTATAATCTTGATATCTCACAGGGTATTCTTCCTTATTCTTATTTTTAGGTTTTTACTTTGTATAATACTCAATTATCACTGTTAAAGAATTTTATTGGAATTTCTTTGAGTTGAAACAGAAATTTGGAGATAATTTGTATCTTGTTATTATTATATTTCCATTCCTTGAGGAGAGTACTTCTTTAGATTCACATAGAATTTTTTAAATGTCTTATTGTTTTCTCTGTAAGTGTAGCTTTAAGTTTTTGTTATTGTCTTTATCATATATTTATTTTAGTGTATAATAATATAATTTTCATGTATTGATCTTATCTAGCAAACTCATTGTTTTTTATTCAAATTCTTATATTCTGTATTAGTCTTTTTTAAGATTTATTTTTTATTTACTTGAAAGGCAAAGTTACAGAAAGAGGAGGAGAGAGAGAGATCTTCCTTCCACTGATTAGTGAATCTCCAAATGGCTGCAACAGCAGGGGCTGGGCTAGGCCAAAGCCAAGAGCCTGGAGCTTTTTCCAAGTCTCCCACGTGGATGCAGGGGCCCAAGCACTTGGGCCATCTTTTGCTGCTTTCCCAGGTGAATTAGCAGGGAGCTGGATCTGAAGTAAAGAGGCCAGGTCGTGAACCTGTGCCCAAATGGGATTCTGGAATACTGATCCCATGGACAGTCTTAATAATTATGTGTGGAGTCACTTTTGTATCTTTTAATTCTTATAACCTTTATTCCTCTATTACCTTAGTAGAAATTTCTAGCACCACATGGACTAGAATGTATTAGGAGTAATGATTCAACATTTTGATGTAGGTTTTTTTAAAGTAGTTAACTTTTGATCAGGTTTGGGATTATTTTTACTATTTTATCTTTCCTGAGACTTTGTTTAAATTATGAATTGCTATTTTATTCTGTTAAATAACTTTTCAAAACTTTTTTTTTATTTTATCAATTAACATAGAAAATTACTTTAATAAATATTGTTGTCGCTCCCCCTCTTCATGGAGGAACGACACTAAACCCTGCCTAGGCTTCATATCTGAGTCACGGCACCATTATGTCGCTCCCCGTCTTCGTGGAGGAACGACACAAGACCCTGAGCTGTTCTTTTGTCTGCTCGGCCCTCCCCGGGTTTGCTGCTGGTTCTTCCCGGGTTGGCTACTGTCCCTTCCACCTCCATGGAAGGGCGGTTCCCCCTGGCCACTTTCCCCACTTCCGCAGGGGAGCGGCACACCGCCGGCCGGCTCTCTCGGGGGCTGCACAGGTGTTCCTTCAGATAGATGTTCCTGGTGCATGTTGTCTCTCTCCTCCTTTATAGTCCTCTTCCGCCAATCCCAACTCGGCTGCCCACACGCCGAGTACGCTGCTCTCCTCCAATCAGGAGTAGGTCCTACAGTTTAGTGGTTGAACTGGAGGCAGCTGTGTAGAAGCTGTTTCTCCCTTCTCAGCGCCATATTGTGGGAGAGCAGATGCATAGAATAAGTCTTAATTCCAGTAACTTAGTCTAGTCCGAGTTGCTCCCCACAATTGTGATATTCTTTATATTTGGAAAATGTTCAAACTGATCATGAATAATCATCACAGTTATTATTTTAAGTATTATTATAGTATTGATGTTTGGCTTTCTAACATTTTGCTTGGGATTTTTTTCAATCTAGAAAAAAATGATTGGCCTATATTTATCCTTTTCAAACTATCTCTTTTTACTTTGCCTTTGAAAGTTATGCTAACTTAGATGCATATCCTTGCTTTATGACATACCTTAGAAAGATTGTGCCTTAGCGATTCTCTGGAAAGTATTGCATTCTAATTATTAGCTATGTCTTGAATATCTGTTAGAACTTATCTAGGCCTTTCTTTTCTGGTGTGTGTATGTATTTGTTTATTTGAAAGGATGAACAACTGAAAGAGAAGGAGAGACAGAAATCTTCCATCCACAGGTTCACTCCCTAAATGAGTATAACACCAAGGTCTAAGCCCGGCTAAAGCCAGGAGCCATGAACTCCACCTTAATCTCCAGGTGGGTGGCAGCAGCCCAGGTCCTTGGGCCATCTTCTGCTGTCTCCCCAGGCATTGTAACAGGAAATGACGTAGCTGGGACTCTAACCATAGTTCCGATAAGAGATACTGACATTCCAAGCAGAGGCTTAACCTGCTGTGCCACAATGCCAGCCCCTCAAGATACATATTTTCAGTTTTTACTAATTAGTCTCTTTCTTCAAGTTCTTAGGAATTGCACTGTTTCCTATTTGTCCTGTTGGTAAGTTAAACTATTACAAGAAAATTTTTTGTCTTTTTTTTTAAAATATTATCTCTTGGGGCTGGCACTGTGGCACAGCCAGTAATGCCCTAGCCTGAAGCTCTGGTATCCTATATGGGCACTGGTTCGAGACCCAGCTCCTCCGCTTCTGATCCAGCTCTCTGCTATGGACTGAGAAAGCAGTGGAAGATGGCCCAAGTCCTTGGGCCCCTGCACCTGCGTGGGAGACCCAGAAGAAGCTTCTGGCTCCTTGCTTCGGATCGGTGCAGCTCTAGCCGTTGAGGCCAATTGGGGAGTGAACCATCAGATGGAAGTCCTCTCTCTCTCTTTTTCTCTCTCTCTCTCTCTCTGCCTCTCCTCTCTGTAAATAAATCTTTAAAATATTATCTCTTTCTGTTTTTTTCTTTTCTTATGTATTATCAATATTAACAATGTTTATTTTTCCCTTTTTCATTTATTTAACTGAATCTCTTGGCTAGCATGTATTTCATACATTTATAATTTAGTTGACTAAAAGTTGAGTCAACTGTTAATTTAGTTAACTACCCTTTTACCTTTTATTATTTTTCTTTTCTTTTTATAATTTATTCAAGACACAAAGAGAGACACACATGAGTTCCCAGCATTTAAGGTAAACAAACCTTGCAGATAACATTCTTAACTGATTAGTTTTTGAGTAGATACTAGTTGTGCAACTGAATAAAAAAAAAAAATAGAGGATCCCCAGGGGCAAAATGGAGTGACTCTGGTCAGGCCACAGCTCACTGGCACCTCACCATGTGGGTAGCAGGGGCCCAAACACTTGGGCCCTCCTCCAGGGAGTATGGATTGGAACTGGAACAGCCAGCACACCAACCAGTGTTCATATGGGACGGCAGTGTCACATGTGTTGACTTAACCCACTATGCTCAATGCTGGCCCCATGTCTTGAGTATTCCATGTAGGGTGAGGATGGTTACCCATCTGTCAGCGTTCTTTAGCCATGGCCAGTGCCATGGCTCAATAGGCTAATCTTCCGCCTGCGGCGCCAGCACACTGGGTTCTAGTCCCAGTTGGGGTGTCGGATTCTGTCCTGGTGGCTCCTCTTCCAGTCCAGCTCTCTGCTGTGGCCTGGGAGTGCAGTGGAGGATGGCCCAAGTGCTTGGGCCCTGCACCCGCCTGGGAGACCAAGAGAAGCACCTGACTCCTGGCTTCGGATCAGTGTGCACTGGTCGCAGCGGTCATTGAGGGGTGAACCAATGGAAAAGGAAGACCTTTCTCTCTGTCTCTCTCACTGTCCACTCTGCCTGTCAAAAAATAAATAAATAAATAAGAGTATTTATGGGATGGGCCTTTGACACACAGTTAAACCCCAACCAGCAATGCCCACTTCCTAGATCAGGGAGACTGGGTTCAAGTCTCAGCTGCATGCTGATTCCAGCTTCCTTCTAATACAGACCCTGAGTTAGCAGGTGATGGCTCAAGTATTTGGGTCCCTGCAACTCACGTGAGAGACCCAGGCTGAATTGCTGTCTGCCAGAAGGTTGCAGGGTGAACCCTCAAGTGGGAGTTCCGTCTTTGTCTCTTTCTCTACTTCTCAAATAAAATAAATAAAAATTGTAAAATAATAGTAAAAACAGATAATGATAATAAATACACTCTTGGAATCCTGTCTTTCCTTTTCTCAGTCTCTGTAACTTCAGAAATTAAAAATTAAATCTCACAAAAAGTATGTCCTCAATCTCTATCATATGAAAGCCATGAGTATTAATGAAATTATATTGATAAGTAATAAATCACACAAATCACTTGAAATATTGGTGTTCAGTCCATTTGATTTTTTTTTTAAGATTATTATTTATTTATTTAGAAGACATAGTGACTGAGAGGGAGAAACAGAGAGAGAGAGAGACTTAGAGACAAAGATTTTTCCATCCACTTCTTTGCTTCCCAAATTTATGTAATAGTGAGGGCAAGGCCACGCCAAAGCTGGTTCAGGATAAAGGCAGGTGTCCAGAACTTCAAAAAGTCTCGAACATGAGTGGCAGGAGCTCAGGTACTTGGGTCATTACCTGCTACCTCCAAGGCACATTAGCAGGAAGAACTCAAACCAGGCTCTCTGATGTGGGGTGCAGGCACAGAGAAGACTTAATGTACTGCGTCACAATGCCTACCTCACTGAACTTGGCTTAAAAACATGAAAAATTTCATGTATGTTAACCTTATTCATAGTCTCATAATACTTTAGAGATAGTGGATTTATTGCTTACATGATTTTCTATACAGTGTTCCTAAAATAACTTTGTTAACAAATCATATGTTTAATTTGTGTTTTTTAGTGTATTTGTGCAATGTGGCTTTTTCTTTATCAAGCATCAAGCAGTGTTATTTATTGGTAGGTTAGAAAAAAATAAATCTGTGCATTAAATATACAAAGAATACTATCATTTTAAAAGACAGAAGTATAGGTTTGACATTTCATATTTTGTCGCTTGCTCTTGCCAGATTGATTTATGACAGACAATAAAGTTGTCAAAAGCTTTTTGTTTTTGACAGTGGTTTGGTTTTCAAATTAGAAGAACACAGAGTTTTCCTATGCAAGGAAGAGGAAGTAGTTCTTTGACTGCTATGAATGAAATGACAGTTCATCCTGGGAGTAAGGCATGATGCTACTAAAGTGAGGTGTCACTACTTCCTTAGCAATGAAAATCCTATTAATAACTCACCTTTATCACTACTTTTCGCATAATATATAGTTGGCTTGGCTTCCAGAGGCAGAACTGTTAAGAAAATGGAAAAATGAACAAGGGATTATTTCAGTACAGGTTCTAGATAATAAAATCTACATTTCATTTAAAGGGAAGACTTCAAAAATCTTGTTTCTTTGTTTCTAATAACACAGGAACAGTGTTTTACTGCATTTCAGGTGGCTTGAACACAATTAACTTATTTTTTTCTTTTCCTTCCTGTACCTACTTTACTTTTTTAGCAAAGTCTGTATATTTTCTCTGCTATATTTACAAATGCATAGAAGGGAACTTAAAGAAGTTTGCCATAAAATGTAATTAATAGGTAAGCTTATCTTGGTGTAAAAATTTTTTGAATTCATGCATGGTTTTTCTTTTATGTTACTTATGTATCTGAACTCTATGAAGACTTCTCCATGCATGGGTTCCGAACCTTTTCACAAACACAAAACAAACATCTTTTTAATTACATTTTCTATGAAGTTTTTGAAATAACATCACAAATGATACCAAAAAAATGGCCTACAGATTCCTTTTGTGGGTAACATTTCACCTAGCACCAGATGATGGTAATTCAAAAAATGAATGTCTCAGTTAGACATCAGGGAAAATCAGGATATGTTTTTGGCTCACAAAGTGACCGAACTATGACTAACTTATTAGAAGCTGCCTAATAGCTTAGCATAGGTAGGATAAATGGCTTTTGTGTGCACTGGAAAAGATTATTTGATTCTTCATGGTGAGGAAGAGGAGGTTCTAAGGCCATTACAGTGGGGCATATTGGCACAATTAGATTGATGTTCGTATGAATATTACTAACATGCTAGAATTTTTCCTGAAATTTATTATAATACAATTAGCTCCTTCCCTCTCAGACTGCAGTCACATTAGAAAATTCCTAGGCTAGCACTGTGGCACAGTGGGCTAAAACGTAGCCTGTGTTGCCAGAATGCCATATGTGTGCCAGTTCAGGTCCTGGCTACTCTACTTCCTATCCAACTCCACGCTATCACAACTGGGAAAGCAGCATAAGATGTCCCAAGCTTGGCCCCTGCCAACCATGTGGGAGACCAGGATGAAGCTCCTGCCTTCTTGCTTTGGCCTGCAGCCTGGTCCATACCTGGTCGTTGCAACCATTTGGAAAGTAAACCAGAGAATAGAAGATCTCTCTTTCTCTCTCTCTCTCTCACCCTCCCTCCCTTCAACCCTTCCTCCCTCCCTCCACCCTCCAACTTTGCCTTTCAAATAAATGAATAAATAAATCTTTTAAAATAAAAATTCCTTATAAAAGAGTTGAAGATTAGTGGGGTGAAGAGAGAAAGTTGTTTTTGTTGTAACAAGGGTTATAATAAGGAGTCAGTCAGGGTGAAGGAATGGCATGTAGTTATATTATTAACTCCATGGTAAATTGTATCTGAGAAACCCTGGAATAGGTAGGTAGGCCTGTGATGCTTTCTGAGGTAAGTGAAGTGAATAACACTTTTTATATCTTTGCCAGTTCTTTTTAATTTCTATATGAGTATTCTGTCCTTGAAAATTTATCTTTAGGATTCTCAGAGTATGGTGTTTCCCCTTTTAAATAAAAATTTCTTTGGTTTCTGTGTTTTTTGCCCTATCCAAAATAGGCTACATTTTAGTAAAGTCTCAGATATGAGTTCTAGAAAAGTCTCAGAGACGTTTTAGCAAAGGCTCAGAATTACTTTGCAAATCACATGAGGCAGGAAGCTGCATGGTGACGCTGAACTCTGACATCACGGAGTATAAGAAAGTGTTTTTCTCTACTAGCTCAGAAAAATGACTGTTGTCTTCAGTTTTTTACTTAAGATTTGTTTCATTTATTTGAAAGGCAGAATTAAAAGAGATATAGGGAAAAACAAAGGGAGAGTGGGAGAGGGATAGGAAGTTGGGGAGAGAGGAGAGAGAGAGAATTCATCCTCTGGTTCACTTCCCAAATGGCCATAATAGCTGGGACTGGGCTAGGTCCAAGTCAGGAGCCTGTAACTCCATCTAGGTCTCCCACATGGGTAGCAGGGGCCCACGTACTTGGGTCATCTTCTGCTGCTTTCCTAGGTGCATTAGCAAGGAGCTGAATGAGACACGGAGCAGCAGAGACTGACTGTGCACTAATGGGATACTGGAGCTGAAGGTGATAGTTTAACTCCCTGTGCCACAATTCTTGAACCACCATGAGAAGTTATGATCACCCCCAATGTACACATTACATGGAGTTGGTAGCATCTGTTGCTTGCTTGCTAGCCTGTTATATATAAATCTATATTAGACTTATTAACTTCCGTGTTCTTAAGACATTCATTAGATATGTCATATACCTGAGACTTGTTATATTTTATTTTTTCTCTGACAATCTTTGGATTTTTTTATTTAGTTCATTTATATTTAGTGTAATTACTGATAAAATGTTTTGAATTCCATTATTTGATTACTTATTTTCTCATTACAACTTTTCATTTTTTGTCCATCTTGCCTTTTCTTGAAATAAGCATAAGGGTTCATTAATTGATTTTAATATAAAAGCTCTTAGTGATTACTTAAGAGATTACAGCATGAATGTGCATCCTTGAATTCTTAGCATTCTATCCTATATTGATACTTTATAACTTCCTTTGCTTTTAGAACTCCTTCATACTTTACTCCATTCACATCCTCATTTCTTTTGGGGCTATTTTATCACACATTTTAATTGTATATATATTTTTAATACAGAAGAACTTATTATTAAGAAGTCAGTGTTAAGTTAGATGTAACCATATGCAAAGCCTTTTCTATTCTTTATTTCTTCTTGAATTGCCATGTTTCCATTTGGTATATTGTTTCTTCCGCCTGTGTGAATAACTATTCTATTAGTGATGGGATCTCATTTCTGTTTGTGTTAATTTTTTTATATTCTTCCAAAATCACTGAGGAATGTATTTGTGCTTGTATAGAACACTAACATGCCAGGTAGTTCCCTTTAACCTTTCTATGTGGCTGTTCCATTGTCTTCTGGCTTTCATAAAGTCTCCTGAAAGTCATGATAAGCCTCATTTCTTCTTTGAAAGCCATGGATACGTTTTTTGCTATGTTTGTGTACATATATTTATATTAAAATTCAGAATTTTTCTTTTATTCATCTTTGTTATATTAAGCTTATTCACACTATGGCTTTATATATGTGTTTAGGTTGGGAAATATTTTAGGACATACCTGTGTTAGTCCAGGTTCTACAAGAAGCAACTCCAAAATTGGACAACAGCAAGGAACTTATTAGGTGAAGTATTTGTGAGAGAAAATTGTAGGGGTTCACAATATTCAAGAATTGTTAGAGCACAATTAATGTCTAACACTGAATGAAATAGAGAAAAAAAAGGAAGTTTAGGTTGAGACCTCTTAGACTACAGTGAGATAACAAGGAGAGGTTCCTAAGATTGTGAAGTAGTTCTTGAGTTGAAGTCACCAATAAAGGACTTTCTCCTCCAGAAAAATACCTGCCTTTGTATCCACATTGGCCATTTTGTTTGCAGGTATCCTGTAGTAACTGTGGCCTTGATATCAACATGAAGATGTATTTTAGGCAGATTAAAGGCCACTTGTATTCCCTGTAGTCAGAAATCTGAGAAGCCTGTTTCCATGTCAGCCAAGGGATTGCTTCAAATACTCTTTAAGTTCGGCTTCATTCTGTTTGTGGTGGGTGACCTCTAAGATGACTCCCAGTGATAACTTATTCTTGGAATTCATGATCTCTTGTAATTCCCTTTCTCTCAGTGTGGTTTGGACATAGTGTCTTGCTTCTCATGAGTAGAATAAGGCAATAACACTAGTGTTCACTTCACCATTAGATTATAATAACAGGTGTTGACTTCACCAGTAGCTCACACATAGTCTGTGCCTTTGACCTCAGCTCCAACTGCATACTATTTAAAGAAGCTCGCTCCCATGATATGAGTTTTGTTCTAGGGAGAAGTCCAGGTGGCACAGAAATGAGCAAGGCCTCCAGCCAATAGGCAGAAAGAGTTGAGTGTTTTTTGTACAAATGCCAATGAGGAATAGGATCTTATCAACAACTATGCAAGTGAATTTGGAAACAGAGCCTTTCTCAGTCAATCTTTCAGATAAGATCATAGCCCCATCTGTCAATGTGAATGAAACTAGAGACTTTAAAATAAGCTAATCCTTGCCTGCATTCCTGACACTCAGAAACTGTGAGATAACAGTTGTCCATTATATTAAGCTACTAAATACTGTAGTAATTTGGTCCACATCAATAGAAATAGCCAAGAGGCTGGTGCAGTGGCATAGTAGGTAAAGTAGGTTGCCTGCAAAACTGCTATCCCACAGGGGTGCTGATTCCAGTCCTCACCACTCCATTTCCAATCCAGATCCCTGCTAGTAAACCTGGGAAGGCAACACAAGACAGCCCAAGTATTTGGGCCCCTTGCACCCACATGGGTGACCGAGAGGAGGCTCCTGGCTTCCACTCGTCCCAGCTCCAGCCATTACTGCCATTTGGGGACTGAACTAGTAGATGGAAGATCGCTCTCTGTCTTTCCTTCTTCTCTCTGTTTCTCTGCCTTTCAAATAAATAAATAAACCTTTAAACAACAGATAACCAATATACTATCACTTCCTTTCTTTGTAGAATCCCACTTATTGATAGAATAGTCCTTTCAAGCATGTATCATGTGTTTTTTTCTCCTTTCTTGGTTTCCCTCAGTTTTATTCATGTGCTCCAATATGAAAGTTTTCCCATTAATCTAGCTTTTATGTCACTCTCTTCTCTTCTGCTATATAAAATCCAATGCTAGATATTTTATATTTCAACCCTTAAATTTCCATTTGACTGTTTTGTTATTGAGTCTGTCCACCCAGTAAAAAAAAAAAATCTCCATTTTTCATCTCATTTTTAGACATTAATCTTAACAATTTAAAAATATGTGGGTCATTTCTGTTTCTATTTCTTCTGTTTGTACCCCCTGCCACACATACCTTGACAACCACACCCTTATTCATCACTTTGTTTTGTGTATGATATGCTTGGGTTTTTTTTGTTGCTGTTTAATATATGCCTTTAATAAACAAAATGCTTTTCTGTTTTGTCATCATATGCATGTTTAAATATAGCATAAGAATGAGCCCTTTTAACATTGATAGAGTGCACTATTTTGAGAAACCTTATCTTCTTATTGCAGGGGAGGGGGAATCACCAAAATCATAGCATATACAGATTGGTATAAATGCGTCAATCATTGCCTAAGCAAATTAAATCAAATGTCAGAATCTCAATGCACAAGAGATGTAATGGAAGTGAGGTTTACGTAAACTCTACTGGGCAACATTTAGTTGTTGTTAACTGTGATAAAAATAAAATCTATAGTACTTGAAATTTTATACTTTAAAATCAGACTGCCCCAGTGTAACAGGAAGAATGCCAGGCAATGACAAATCTGTATCCTTGTCATATTTTTAACACTGTTTGGTCTGTGGCCTTAAATATAACATATAAGGAGGTTTTTTCCCCTTCTTTTTAAAATGTGTACCATTGTATGATATTTTGCACATCTTTCACAAACATGCATGTGAAAAATGCTTTTACAGAGAAAAGAACAAAGTTTCAATGGAGTTGAGTCAGGCTAAGAAGACCATAAAGCAGCAATAATTATGTGTATTGAATTAAATAATCTTTTTTGACTACTGGCTCACCCTTCCACTACATTATGATCGTGAGAAATTGCTAGATTAATATATGCTTTTGTCTACAAATCTGTACAATGAGGCTAGTAGTAACTGTCTACTTAGGGCTGTTTTGAATAAATGAGATGATACATGTACACTGTATTAAATGCCTGAAACTTCAAAGGACTCCCTAGTTTTAAATAATAATTTTGCTTTTTATTATCAAAATTATTGTTATGTGCTGAAGTATTTCTGAAGCCTGACAAACTTCTAAATATAGGTAATTATAGAGCAAAGGATTTTCTGAGTGAACTATTGTGGAATGTGACTATCTATATATTTTTCATTAACATCATTATTCTAAAAAAAATAGGTTTTACCAGGCTACAATGAGAAGGCAACTTAAGGGCTGTGCTACATATTCTTATAATATGTAGCACGTATTATACAAGGCTCATGTCTACATCTTAATCTTTCTATCCCAAGACATGTGCTCTTTAATAGCTAGCAATCACTCTACACTCAATCCCAAGAAAATTCTGGTCTTTCTAAACTATGTTCAATAAATGGTAACTTGTCCATCATACACTCATTCCAATTTTAGAGTGAGATGCCCATAACAGTGCATTACCCACCATTGATTACCTAATTACACAATCATTCCATCAGTAAATCGGCACAACATCTGTGACCCTGTATGTCATCACCACAGCCCCCTCTGTCTATTCCCCAGGAGCTTCACTGAGGCGGTTCTACTGACATAATATATTCATTATCCATTAGATCTGGCACACGCTCTGCGGTGCTCAATTACGATACAATCGAGCGAAGGGTCTGGTGTGGGCCAGTGTAATGACTTTCTGATTATCTGTCTTTAAATGATGAATGAAATGAAAATGTACTGCTCAAACCAAATATAAGATTGTTAGGATGCCAAATGAAAATTGTACATAGTCTCCTTTATGGGAGGATGGCAGACGCTTGCTTTTATTCGGCATTAACTCTGTAAAGACAGTTTCCAAATCGTTCCCACCTTTCACTGGTAAGATGACTGTGAATCCACTGAGTCTCAGTCCTAAATTGATATTTTGAGGTCACTGCAATACCCTTTGGCTGAGGATTTAATTCACTGGAACTTCACAGGCTTTTATATTTGCCTAGTTTTTTAAGCTCTACTTGCATGGACTGACCTCCCAGTAATAGATTTATGGCTGCTAGTTTGTCACCTGGATCAGATTATTTTTTGAGCTGTTTTTGTCTCATGGAGAGCTGTAAAATAATTAAGCAGATTGATACATAGGCAGGAATTTTAAAAAACATGCCAGGATTATAAATAAGTGGGAGACTCAAAAACATTTTGTTGTTCAAATAATTATGAAGCAGGTGTTTGATAGTACAGTCATTTCTGTTTCTGTTTACTTCTTTAGTTATTATTCTGTTAATTATAATTGAAAATCCAATAAAGCTTTATATTGGAACACTCACAAGTCTGACTTAAATTACAGCTTCTTGGTTTATTCCTTTAAATAGAACACATTGGACTTTTGATTAAGTATAAAAACTTATTAAGTATAAAAATTCCCAACTCTTTAAACCCCATATAGTAATTGAGTCTTTTAAAACACACACAAAGAACAAACAGAGGTATCATGTGCCGCATCATAAAAAGAATGACAGAATATTGTGTGAATATTTGGGACATTCTCATACTGGTCCCATGTTTACAGAGCTCTGTAAGTTCTGGGTAAGTCTCTACCACACCCCGGGTTCTAGTCCCGGTTGGGGCACCGAATTCTGTCCCGGTTGCTCCTCTTCCAGTCCAGCTCTCTGCTGTGGCCTGGGAAGGCAGTGGAGGATGGCCCAAGTGCTTGGGCCCTGCAACCGCATGGGAGACCAGGAGGAAGCACCTGGCTCCTGGCTTCAGATCAGCGCAGTGCCGACGGTAGCTGCCATTTGTGGGGTGAACCAATGGAAGGAAGACCTTTCTCTCTGTCTCTCTCTCACTAACTCTGCCTGTCAAAAATAATAATAATAATAATAATAATAATAAACACTTAAAAAAAGTCTCTACCAGACTCTGTGCTTCAGTTACATAAAGTAGTTAAGGAAAATAGGAGTTTTATGGAATTAAAATTTCTAAAATTAATTTCTGATTATTTCTCATTTATATTTTTGCTTTGGTTTCCCACCTTGAGAAGCTGATCTGAAATTCATTCTCAAGATGAAAATTGGAGTACATTTGTATCTCATTTAAGTGGCTCTAAGAGAGAGTTGGTGCTGTAGGAGATTGTAATTCCATGTGTAGGAGACTGATGGATAGCTCAACAGCCATTGAGAATAATTTGAGCATTGATGTCCTCTGTATTTGTTTTTATTTGGAACAGAACTAAATCTACCCTGGAGAAAATACATGCTCATGCATCTGTTAGATGTTCTCATTCCTAAGATTATAACTGGGTTGCTGTAAAGAATGAGTGCACTAAGTATTGGTTAAATGTCTTGAGACCTTTTAGGTAAAGTAAAAACAAGGAAAATTTTTCTCTAAGGGCACTGTTTAAATGATCTCACTAATTAATTAAGTACATCTCACCATTCTTGATTTGGAAACTCTAACAAGACTGTTACAAGCTTGCAGTTTGTGTAACTGGGTAGAATAGATTAGTTGTTTTTCCCTTTGTTTCCAGCTTGGAAAACACTTAAGTGGATATATGTTGGAATTTGTAGAGAAATATAAGTTAATTTGAAGGTCATTGACTGCTTTATTTTTATTTCATAGTTACTTATTTACTTAAAGATAAATGCTAACTTGGTGGGTGTTACTGATTTTATTTATGTAACATAGAACAGCAAGAATGTTAACTTTTTGTTCCTTCATAAAAGCATAATTTTCTTGGAATATGGCTTTTAAAAGAGTATGGGCATAAATATACTATCCATTTCACTGCCTCTCACTCATTCTGGTTTTGGGTAGGAAATAAATATAACACATAAAAATCAGGATCTTGAATATTTATCTCTGTTTGTTATGAGACTCCAAAATATTAAAGGGAGACAGTTTAATTATATCAATGTAATATCCAAGGTCATATGAACTCTACCTTTCTGTCTCTAGGCTACACGCCAACCAAATTATTCTAGAAAGATACCTGCCTATTGTCAAGAAATGTCAATTTAGCCTTCATGTATTCTGGCAGAAGACATAAGACTCTAAAATCAGAGAAAAATAATTTTATTTCTCATAACAGTAGCAACAGCCAGTTGCCATCAGCATTTCTTATGCCAGTTAATAGAGATCCAAGCCCCACTGAGTAATGCAAGGGACAGCCGCCTGTAGTAGAATGGGATATAGGAAAAGAACCCTAGTTTGAGGTAGCTCAGGTCTTTTATAATGGAAAGGAAACACGCCTACCTTTTGTTCTGTCAGAGATACTATCTCCATATTCCAAGGTTCTGAGGAATTTGGCTCTATCTATCCCTCTCTCTCTTCTCTCTCTGTCTCTCTTTCACTTCTCTCTCTCTTTCTATGTCTCTCTCTCTCTTTCTTCTTCTTGCTCTCTCTCTTTCACACACACACACACACACACACACACACACACACAATGTGATATCTTCATCCATGCTGTGATGCATCAAGAAGGCCCTCATGAGGCAGATTCCCTCACATTTCCTGTCCTCCAGAACCACGAGCCAAATCAATTGCTGGTCATTTTCAATTATTTAGATTAGTATTTTGTGACAACAACAGCGATTGGACTGAGCTACCTCTGAAAACATTTCTTGAATATGTCACATATTTAACTGATCCTGTCCTGTGCTAGTACAAGTAGGTAGGGTGAATAAAGAAGTTTTTGTGGAAAGTGTAGCATGTTTGGAAGTAAAATACTTGGATTGCAATCTCTCCTTCACCAATTACTGCTGTGGATCCTGGAAAAATTTACTTAGTCTCTGAGACTCAGAATGTTCAACTGTAAAATAGGTTTGGTAAAACCCAGCTGAGGGCAGGCGCTGTGGCTCACTAGGCTAATCCTCTGCCTGTGGCGCCGGCACTCCGGGTTCTAGTCCCAGTTGGGGCACCAGATTCTGTCCCGGTTGCTCCTCTTCCAGTCCAGCTCTCTGCTGTGGCCCGGGAGTGCAGTGGAGGATGGCCCAGGTCCTTGGGCCCTGCACTCCCATGGGAGACCAGGAGGAAGCACCTGGCTCCTGGCTTTGGATCAGCACAGCGTGCTGGCCACAGCGGCCATTTGTGGGGTGAACCAACAGAAGGAAGACCTTTCTTTCTGTCTCTCTCTCTCTCACTGTCTAACTCTGCCTGTCAAAAACAAAACAAAACAAATAAAACACCCAGCTGAGAGGTGTACTGTCAAAGAAAACAATGTCTGTATATGCAAACTTCCTAATGGGTCTAATATGCTAATGTTGCTTGTGAGCCTCTGAGAAGGGATGTAGTATGCAGAATTTCAAAACTTATTGTGTACTGGTGCTTTGTTTTCATGCAGCACATTGGGAAATGGTCTCAGAGATTCTTCAGGAACTACATCACAAACAATAAAAGCATATTTTGGCATCTTGAAATACCAAGAACACTAACTATGTGGCAACATAGTGAAAAAAAATCAATGTTGCCCCATCTTCTGTTAGAAGGAGCTAATTTAATAATATCATTAAAATATCTATCAGATGTAAAATATCTGATATTTTATTTTATTCTGTGTATATACTTGAGTTTTTTTTTCAATACTCATTTTGAAAATTTCTAATGATGCTCCTGTAATAAAGGAGCACCTTTATTAGAAACCCTTGTAATAAAGGTTTACACTACCCTGTGAGTATGAATGTAGGGTTACCTTATCTTTTGTTACATCAGCTACAAAACAGATTTGAAAGGCCTGGCTCTCCATCCTTACATGTAATTGCTGTTTCTGCTTTGATCTGATATAATTATAATGCCAAGTTTCTTCATTTAAATATTTCAGTGAACTTTTATTTCCAGTTAGGATGGAATAACAGTTACTAGAGTGTCCCTGTATATAAAACAAGTGCATTTTTAGATTTACTCACTCAGTAGGAACCAGGGAAGGTGTAATTCCTCAAAGTAGGGCAATATATGAGATGAGTTCTACAGCACTCCCAGGGTCCAAGGTGCAGCCTGGGCTTGTATAGTTCATGGAAATCATCTCTAAACTGAAGAAGTCGGAAGTCTGAAAGTCCTGAATTTGAGATTTCTCATTATGGGGAAAGCTACATGGGAGAAAGAAGCTTTGTGAGAAGGAGCACACAAATATGTGCATCTGTATGCCTGGTAGTACCAAACCATGCATTCTTAAGGGAAGACACTGAAAGGTCTATCAGGAAAAAGCAGTTGAAGAGCTCTGGATTGATTTGTTCCAGGGACTTCATGTAGTTACCATCAAGCAAAGAGATTTTGCTGATCACCCTAACCATTCAAATGGTATCTCTCAACAGACTCCCTTGCCTTAGCTGCATGCAGTCTTACTCCACGGTCAAGATCATTCTAAATTCCTCTTCCAAAACATAAAACCTGCTTCAACAGAGTCATAAATAAATTAACACAGAATAAAATTCAAAACTGTTTAAAAAAATGTCATTAATTTAGACTACCATAGTATCACAGTTAGTTACCTAGCAATTCACACAACATTCCCATACCTTCAAAAGAACAGAATAGTGTGACCCATTAAAGAGGGGCATTGGGGAAATAATGAAGAGAAGTGACAATTAATTGAGGAAGCAGGGAAGAGAGGTGGCAACATAGATGATGAAAGTACCAGACAAAAACTTTTTAATGATCATGTCATGGGTCATACCATTTGAAAGTATAAAGAGCATCAATATTAGAAAAGGAATAAAATAAAAAATATGAGGCTAAAATGAAAAATGCACTGGGTAGGTTTTTCACAAGTGTGGATACTGCAGAGGATACCAATACTAACTCAAATACAAGGTTATGGAAACTGTCCAGTTTAAACCACTGGGTTAAGAGATGAACACAAACCCATGAAAAATTGTCAGGCAATGAAACATAGGTGTCAGTGGGGCACCAGAAAGAAAGTAGAGAGAAACTCGGGCACACATAAGAAGAGTGATAGGGAGTAGATGACGGAGAGGGATAAGGGGAGGGAGAGGGAGAGAAAAGAGGGAGGAAAAGGAAAAAAAGAAAGAGACCACGAGATAAAGGAAAGGAAAAATGAACAAAGAACAAATAAAGAAATAATGGAAGAAAATCATCCGAAATCTGATGAAAAACAGTGTTCTAGAATGCCAGAATTGCAACAAATCCCAAGAGGGAAAAATGGGGGTGGGATGGGATGGGGAATCACCTGTTGAAACCAAATCCAAATTACTGAAAACCGGTGACAGAGAAAGACAATGTTACAGTTATTCAGATGTGGAAAAGCTTCAGTGTTTATAGGGAGAATTACCAGCTACAAAACCATGGAATGGATTTTTATAGCACTATAACCTTTAATTCTATGTCCAGTAAAAACACCCTTAATAAATGAATGCAAAATGAAGACATTTTTTAATAGATAAAATCTAAAATTATGTGTTACCCCAAGACTTTTTGAAAAAAATCATTCAGACTTAAGGAAAAGGATTTATATCTAGTAATATAATCTGTGAAATTATAAGTACATGGGTAAAAAGATTTTTTTCATTACACATTTTAACATGCTTTTAGTAGATAATAGGTGTTTTTGAGAAAAAAACAGTAATATATTTTATGGTTTATAATATATGCATATATAAAATGTGTCACAACAATATTAAAAATATGGGAGGGTGTAATGGACTGACATCAAATAGTATAATATTAATATATGGTAAACTGTGATACATTAAGGATGCATGTTGTAATCCCTAGAGCAACCACTAAAAAGTAAAACACAAGAGGATAGCTGAAAAGTCAATAGAGGAGATAAAAATGGATTGCTAAATTTCTTTAATGAGACTTCCTGTTTACTCTCTAGAGGAATAATGAATAATAAAGATGAATAGCAAACAAGACATCTTAAAGTGCTACTCCTGGTTTATGTATAAATTTGCTGTTTTTTTTTTTTTTCAGAAGCCAAAAGTAGTTTGAGTTTATAGGAGTTTTATTTATTTATTTATTTTAATCTTACTTTCCTCGCTTGCTTTTCTGTGAGCTATGATTTACAGAACTGTTCTTATCACAATCCTGGAACCTGTTCTTAGTAATGAATGAATCAAATAGGTTGAGTATCAGGGGAAAGTTTGAGGACGCCTGGGCAGGGTGTATGGCATCTGTCTCTACTTAGAATTCTGATTTTCATTATCTTAATGTGCTAGACAACACTTCAATTTTGTTTTTTAATTTTGTTTAAACATCCCACCATATTTCTTGTCTTTTAATGTTTAATGTGTAGCAGTGACAAATATTTGTTTTTCCATTGAAGGACTACAACCAATAATTTTTGGCCATTGCCTCACATATTTTATGAGAATCACCTGTGTATAATATTTACTTGGCTGTAATTCCCCAGATGTGGATTTTTTTTGCTGAATCATGGTTTTGTTTCATGCTTTCTTTTTCTTTGTCATTCTATTTTTTGGTAAAAATGGAAAAAAATTACCTTATTAGGTCCAATATGTAGTTGCAGGTAGTAGTTATGAGCTAATAAGAGTAGAAGGTACGCAAAGTCCATTATTGAGAGAAGAAAATGGCTAAGAAGCCTTTCACGAGGAGAAGTTTCGTTTTGGCACATGATTAAGCCAGTATCCTATTGTGATAATGTTAGCCTTCAGAGTCAAGAAACAAAAACAAAAGACAGAGTCTAAGGAAGATTTTCAAGCTAATGGGCTGGAGGGAAAAAATATCTATGAAACACCGACCACTTCTGGAAAGAGAGCTTTGTTCAGAGTTACACAACCAGGGCTTATCAATGAAAGATTAAGGAACAAACAGCTAAAAGCTAAGGGTTTTCCTAATTGCATAATCACCCACTTTGTGTAGAGGTTGAATTACATAATTGCCCAGTGAGATCTGACATTTCAAGACAGAGCAAGCCACTCAAAAAGGGAAGGTGGGTTGGGGGTTAGACACAGAGTTGACAGAGAAATATCACTGCCTGTC
Source organism: Oryctolagus cuniculus (assembly GCF_051225735.1). Taxonomy (NCBI): domain Eukaryota; kingdom Metazoa; phylum Chordata; class Mammalia; order Lagomorpha; family Leporidae; genus Oryctolagus; species Oryctolagus cuniculus. The sequence continues at coordinate 54,750,576 of NC_142872.1, forward strand.
CAAGCACTGCATGCAAGGAAGGCAGGAGATAAGGTCCTTGATGCTGAATGCCACCTAAGTTTCTTTTTTTTTTTTTTTTAAGATTTATTTTATTTATTTGAAAGACAGAGTTATAGAGAGAGGTAGAGACAGAGAGCTCTTCCATCTGCTGGTTCACTCCCCAGTTGGCTGTAATGGCTGGAGCTGCTCCGATCCAAAGCCAGAAGCCAGGAGCTTCTTCTGGTTCTCCCACGTGGGTGCAGGGGCCCAAGGACTTGGGCCATTCTCCACTGCTTTCCCAGGCCACAGCAGAGAGCGGGATCGGAAGAGGAGCAGCCGGGACTTGAACCGGCGCCCATATGGGATGCCGGCGCATCAGGCCAGGGTGTTAACCGCTGCACCACAGTGCTGGCCCAACCACCTAAGTTTAAATCACAGCCCCTTGTATCTTCTTTGGTCAAGTGAGTAGGTCACTACAGCAGAATGTTGCTCTACTTGATGAACTTCACAAAGTTAATTTTGAGTCTCTGGGAAGTTCTTGATGTTACAAAAAAGAATCTGTGTGTGTGTGTGTGTGTGTATGTGTACTAGTATGTTCTATATGGGTCTCCCTGTCACCAGTAAGCCTCCTAATAGTGTTGAATAGGACTGATGAGGTACTTAACTCTGCACGCTTTAGAGAATAAGCTCATTTGTGTTCTAGCCTTTCTTTTCACTTAATTTCCTTTTCTTCGCTTTTTTTGTGTTTCTGATGGTCTTCTCTTCTAATCCCATTATACTGCCAGTAAGTTGAAATGAGCTGCAGTGTGAGAATGTTTAAAATTGTAGAAGGATATTTGTTCTTATTCAAGGTCTTTGATTTGTTTGAGAATTCTTCACCTTTTTTACTCTATGGGTATTTTTAAAAACCATATTATACTAAGCGTGTTTTAATGATTTGGCTTTTTCCCCTAGCAAGAAACTTTGAATCTTAATGGTATAGATAAATTATAAGTCCCGAAGAAAGAATTTCACAAAAATACCATTTTTTCTTTTAATTAATATTGAAACACAGCTCTTCTGCATTTACTGATGCTCCCAAAAGAATGCTGAGCAAGAATTTGAATGTATTATTGTTGAATAATGCTTGTATGATATATTTTTCTCGTCTACTTCTATGTTTTATGAGATCCAGATTTTTAGATTTTTTTTGTAGCCATGTTTCGATATTCAATGAATAATTCAGCAAAACCTACTTTTAAAGATGGGAACTAATGGTTATTGGCTTCCAGAAAGGGAAATATCAAAGTCAACTTTGAGTCCCTACCCAGAGAATCTTACTTGCTTCCAGCTAAGTTTTCTGGACTACCTGCCTCCAACATGCACATGTAAGCATCATAGTTATATCACCCCAGATGCCTTTTCCTACAAAAGAATATTTCAGCTCAATCTGGCGTAACCAGTAAAGGTGTTTATAGTTTCACCACGCAGAAGGAACTTCTTGCTCTCAGCACAGTTTCTCAGGCTTTATGCTCAACTTTCTTGTGATTTTCTTTTGTTCTCCTCTTTGAGGGCATCACATTTCCATTACTGGTTAGTGACTGCTTCACTACTATTAGTGGTTATTCTTGTCTCTCTTTATTATTAGCAGGAAGTCTTTCTCAGGACCCATTTCTGCTGTACATGACTCATGTCTCATTGGCTGGAGTTAGTTTACATTGCCATTTTCAAACTTTTCACTACTAAAAGCAATGAAATTACACTACTTGGCATTGATATGTTAAGATTTTTCCCAGGAGCTGAGAGTAGGGTCACACTCCCCTGACTCATAGGAACAAAGCAGGAGTATTCAAAAAATTCAGGGATCATTTAGGAATTCAGTAAAGCAAACAAGTAAAATAAAGGTAGGTAACCAACAGCGTTCTATAAACAGGAGAAGAAAAATCCATAAACTTCATTCCATATCATATATCAATAATGGGCTTTTGACCCAAAATATTCAAAATGAAACCATATTGGGTATTTTTTTTAAAGGAAAATACTGAAATGCTCAAGTTCTCTGCCTAATGTAAGTATGAATTAAACAGAACAGAGCACATAGTCACACACACAAACATACACAGAAAAAGAATGAGATATAGAACAACTTAATATGTTATCCCTCAGTATTTTTTTTGTTTGTTCTACTTAATACTTTTGGTTGAAGCTAAAGCAATCTTGTACAACAAAAACAAAGCCGGAGGCATCACAATACCAGACTTCAGGACATACTACAGGGCAGTTGTAATCAAAACAGCATGGTACTGGTACAGAAACAGATGGATAGACCAGTGGAACAGAATTGAAACACCAGAAATCAATCCAAACATCTACAGCCAACTTATATTTGATCAAGGATCTAAAACTAATTCCTGGAGCAAGGACAGTCTATTCAATAAATGGTGCTGGGAAAACTGGATTTCCACGTGCAGAAGCATGAAGCAAGACCCCTACCTTACACCTTACACAAAAATCCACTCAACGTGGATTAGAGACCTAAATCTACGTCCTGACACCATTAAGTTATTAGAGAACATTGGAGAAACCCTTCAAGATATTGGCACAGGCAAAGAATTTCTGGAAAAGACCCGGGAGGCACAGACAGTAAAAGCCAAAATCAACTATTGGGATTGCATCAAATTGAGAAGTTTCTGTACTGCAAAAGAAACAGTCAGGAGAGTGAAGAGACAACCGACAGAATGGGAAAAAATATTTGCAAACTATGCAACAGATAAAGGGTTAATAACCAGAATCTACAAAGAGATCAAGAAACTCCACAAAAACAAAACCAACAACCTACTTAAGAGATGGGCCAAGGACTTCAATAGACATTTTTCAAAAGAGGAAATCCAAATGGCCAACAGGCACATGAAAAAATGTTCAAGGTCACTAGCAATCAGGGAAATGCAAATCAAAAGCACAATGAGGTTTCACCTCACCCCGGTTAGAATGGCTCACATACAGAAATCTACCAACAACAGATGCTGGCGAGGATGTGGGGAAAAAGGGACACTAACCCACTGTTGGTGGGAATGCAAACTGGTCAAGCCACTATGGAAATCAGTCTGGAGATTCCTCAGAAACCTGAATATAACCCTACCGTTCAACCCAGCCATCCCACTCCTTGGAATTTACCCAAAGGAGTTTAAATTGATAAACAAAAAAGCGGTCTGCACCCTAATGTTTATTGCAGCACAATTCACAATAGCCAAGACCTGGAACCAACCTAAATGCCCATCAACGGTAGACTGGATAAAGAAATTATGGGATATGTATTCTTTAGAATACTATACCGCAGTAAGAAACAACGAAATCCAGTCATTTGCAACAAAATGGAGGAATCTGGAACACATCATGCTGAGTGAAGTAAGCCAGTCCCAAAGGGACAAATACCATATGTTCTCCCTGATCGGTGACAACTGACTGAACACCAAAAAGGAAACCTCCTGAAGTGAAATGGACACTATGAGAAATGGTGACTTGATCAGCATAGCCCTGACTGCTAATGGACAACTTAATACATTATCCCTCATAGTATTTTTTTTTTGTCTGTTCTACTTAATATGACTGGTTTAATTCTGTAATTATCACACAGTTATTCTTAAGTGTTGAACATTAACTGAAATGTGATCCCTGTTAAACATAAGAGTGGGAATAAGAGAGGGAAGAGATGTATAATTTGGGGCATGCTCGGGCTGACTTGCCCCAATTGGTAGAGTTGGAAACATACCAGGGGATCCCAATTCAATCCCATCAAGGTGGCATGTGCCGATGCCATCTCACTATTCCAAGTGATCAATTTCAGTTCACAATTGATCATAATGAAAGGACTAAGAGTCAAAGGGAGCACATAAACAAGTCTAGTATCTGCTAACACTAACCGATAGAATAAATAAAGGGGAGAGTGATCCAACATGGGAAGTGAGATACTCAGCAGACTCATAGAATGGCAGATGTCCTAAATAGCACTCTGGCCTCAGAATCAGCCCTAAAGGCACTCGGATCTGGCTGAAAAGCCCATGAGAGTATTTCAGGCATGGAAAGCCAAGACACTCTGGCAAAAAGATCTCTGTGAGTGAGATCCCAGTGGAAAGAACAGGTCTTCAAAGAGGGAGGTGCCTTTCTCTGAAGGGAGGAGAGAACCTCCACTTTGACTATGACCGTGTCTAAACAAGATAAGAGTCGTAGAACTCAAGGGCCTTCCATAGCCTTGGAAACTCATGACTGGTGCATAGGGAGATTACTGATGCCATAAACAGGAGTGTCAATTTGTAAAGTCAACAACAGGAGTCACTGTGCACTTACTCCTCATGTAGGATCTCTGTCCTTAATGTGCTGTACACTGAGGCTTAATGCTATAACGAGTACTCAAACAGTATATTTCACTTTGTGTTTCTATGGGGGTGCAAACGATTGAAATCTTTACTTAATGTACACTAAACTGATCTGTAAAAAAAAAAAAAAAAAAAAGAAATTATCAATTCCCAACTTGACTCTCACTGGGATTAAACATGACAATAGGTCTGATCTGATTTCATCATCATTTAAAAAAAATCATCTATTATTTTTCACTTTATGTTTCTGTGTGGGAGCAAACTGTTGAAATCCTTACTTAAGGTATACTAAGCTGATCTTCTGTATATTAAGATAATCGAAAATGAATCTTGATGTGAATGGAAGGGGAGAGGGAGTGGGAAAGGGGAGGGTTGTCGGTGGGAGGGACGGTATGGGGGGGGGAAGCCATTGTAACCCATGAGTCGTACTTTGGAAATTTATATTCATTAAATAAAAGATAAAAAAATAAAATAAAATAAATTGCTAAATTAAAAAAAATACTTTTGGTTGAATACTATAATCAATACACAATTATTCTTAAGTGCTGAAACTTAACTGAAAAGTGATCGCTGTTAAATATAAGAGTGGGAATAAGAGAGGGAAGAGATGTGCAATTCGGGACATGCTCAAGCTAACTTGCCCCAAAAGGTAGAGTTTGAAACATACCAGGGGATTCTAATTCAATCCCATCAAGGTGGCATGTACCAATGCCATCTCACTAGTCCCAGTGATCAATTTCTGTTCACAATTGATCATAATGAAGGATTAAGAACCAAAGGGATCACATAAACAAGAATAGTGTCTGCAAATACTAGCTGATAGAATAAAAAAGGGAGAGAACCATCCAACATGGGAAGTGAGATACACAACAGACCCATAGAATGGCAAATGTCCTAAACAGCACTCTGGCCTCAGAATCAGCCCTTAAGGCATGCGGATCCAGCTGAAAAGCCCATGAGAGTATTTCAGGCATGGAAAGACAAGACACTCTGGAAAAAAAAAAAAAAAAAACCCTAAATGAAAGATCTCCACAGGTGAGATCCCAGTGGAAAGAACGGGTCATCAAAGAAGGAGGTACCTTTCTCTGAAGGGAGGAGAGAACCTCCACTTTGACCATGGCCTTGTCTAAATATGATCAGAGTCGGTGAACTCAGGGGGCTTCCATAGCCTTGGCAGCTCATGACAAGAGCCTAGGGTGATTACTGATGCCATAAACAAGAGTGTCAATTTGTTAAGTCAACAACAGGAGTCACTGTGAACTTACTCCTCATGTAGGATCTTTGTCCTTAGTGTGCTGTACATTGAGATTTAATGCTATAACTAGTACTCAAACAGTATTTTTCACTTTATGTTTCTGTGTGGGAGCAAACTGTTGAAATCTTTACTTAATGTATGCTAAACTGATCTTCTGTATATAAAGAGAATCGAAAATGAATCTTGATGTGAATGGAAGGGGAGAGGGAGTGGGAAAGGGGAGGGTTGCAGGTGGTAGGGATGTTATGGGGGGGAAGCCATTGTAAAACATAAGCTGTACATTGGAAATTTATATTCATTAAATAAAAGTTAAAAATAAAAAAAAATGAGATATAGAGACAAGCTGCCAGTCATGCTGAAACCATGTGACTTCTGCAAACAGCTAACCCTGAAGCTAGCTTTTTTTTTCAACTTCACTCACAAAAATTTAAAAATAGTAATAAACTCATTAACACTACAGAAGTATATAATTCTTAGAAATGTGTTTGATGCCAGTAGGGTGTTAAACTGTTGCCTGTTATGCCAGCATCCCATTTATGGGTGCCTGTTTGGGTCCTGGCTGTACCACTTAGAATCCAGCTCTCTGCTAATGAGCTTGGGAAATGAAACAGTGGTATATGGTCTGAGTACTTTGGCCTCTGCACCCATGTTGAAGACCAAGATAAAGCTGCTGGATCCAGGCTTTGGCCAGTCCCAGCCCTACCCAATGTGGCCTTCAGGGAGTGAGCCAGTGGATGGATGATCTCTTTTTTTCCCTCTCTCTTTATAACTTTGCTTTTCAAATAAACATATCTTTTTTTGACAGGCAGAGTTAGACAGTGAGAGAGAGAGAGACAAAGAGAAATTTCTTCCTTCCCTTGGTTCACCCCCCAAGTGGCTGCTACGACCAGTGTGCTGGGCAGATCCGAAGCCAGGAGCCAGGTGCTTCCTCCTGGTCTCCCATGCGGGTGCAGGGCCCAAGCACTTGGGCCATCCTCCACTGCCTTCCCGAGCCATAGCAGAGAGCTGGACTGGAAGAGGAGCAACTGGGACTAGAACCCAGGGTACCAGAGCCACAGGCAGAGGAGGATTAGCCTAGTGAGCTGCGGCGCCGACCAAATAAATAGATCTTAAAATAAATCATTTGACAAAATTTTAAAATAAAATTGGACAAAACACTGACATTACAGCAAAACTGACACACGCAGGAATTTCTTTTTCTTTTTTTTTAACAATATGTATTTTGAATTTTAGCTCTTGTATAAATGGAGAACATGTGTGGTATTTGTCTTTCTCTATCTGGCTTATTTCACTCAACATTGTGCTCTCTAGTTCCTCCATTTTGATATAAATGATATATTTTCATTCTTTTATGTAGCTGAATAATATTCCATTGTATAAATATCCAACATTTTCTTTATCCACTCATCTGATAAGACACCTTGGTTGATTCCGTAGTTTGGCTGTTGTGAATAGTGCTGTTATAAACATTGTGGTGCCGGAATCTCTTCAATGCAGGCTGTACATATCTTTTGAGTATCTACCCAGTAGTGGGATTGCTGAATCATATGGCAAGTCTGTTTGCAGTTTTTATCTCCATATTATTTTCCACAGTGGCTGCACTAATTACATTCCCATCAACAGTGAATAAGAGTTCCGTTTTCTCCACATCTCTATCAATGTTTGCTCTTCTCTGTCTTTTGGATAATAACCATTTTACCAGGGTGACATGGTATCTCATTGTAGTTAAGATTTGCATTTCCCTGATGCCTAGTGATACTGAAATTTTTTCATGTATTTGCTGGCCATTTGCATTTTTTGAGAATAGTTTTTTCAGACCCTTTTCCCATTTGTTATCAGGATTTGTTGTTTTGTTGTTGTTCTTGAGTATTTTCAGTTACTGATATGTTCTGGATATTAATCTTTGGTCAGATAAGTAGCTTGGAAATGTCTTTTGCCATTCTTTTGGATGAATCTTCAATCTATTGCTTATTTCCTTTGCTGTGCATAAGCTTTTGAGTTTGATATAAATCAGTTTGTTTAATTTTTCTTTTGTTGCCTGTGCTTTGAGGTCTTATTCAAGAAGTCATCACCCACACCAATGTCTTAAAGTGTTTCTTCTACATTTTCTTCAAGCATTTTCATCATCTTGGGTCTTAAATTTAAGTCTTTGTGCATCTTGAGTTGATTTTTGTATATGGTGAGAGGTATGGATCTAATTTCATTTTTCAATATATTTGCATCCAGTTTTCTCAGAACCATTTATTGAAGAGATTATTCTTTCTCTAGTGTATGATCTAGGCACTTTGGTAAAAAATCAATTGGCTATGGGTTTATTTCTGGGCTCTCTTCGATTCCATTGATCAGTGTGTCCTCTTTATTCCAGTGCCATTCTGTTTCAATTACAATAGCTTTGTGGTACGCTTTGAAGTCAGGTATTGTGATACCTCCAGCTTGATGTTTTGAGGGGAGGCAGGATTTTTTTGGCTATTCTGGGATTTTTATTCCATATGAACTTTAGGATTTATTTTTGAAACTGCAAAGAATGTCATTGGTATTTTGATTAGGATTTCATTTAATCTGTAGATTGATTTGGATAGTTTACATGTTTGAACCTATCTTTAAATCTAGACTTCAAGATATGTGTAACAGCAGTAAGTAATCTTTTTTTACTTGACCATGAGTTGAATTTCTGCTGTTTGTAGCCTTTGTCCTTCAAATTATTTCTGCTCATACACTCAAGGTTTAAAAATATGTGTGTGTATATCTATATGTAATCATATATATGTGTATATCTATATCTAATCATATATATGTATATATGTAATCATATTGACTAGTGCCTTGATGTTAGAGTCTATCATAGTGGAAATCACACCATGGTGAAGTGTAAGTTTCTGCAGTAATATTAATAGCCTTAATATAATTTCTTACAATTAGACTAGAAACAAGGTTTATGTATTATTGTGTAGTTTGAATGGATGTGCAATATGAAGTTTGCCAAAACTTGATGAACAAGAACCAAATTTTTTAACTCAAATGTGGAAAAACTAAGACAGATGGAAGACAAAAGGCAAAATAAAAGTGAGAACTTTTAGGAACTAATATTTAAATTCTATTGTTCTATTAACAGAGAACATAATTGAGTTAACTCAAAAGGAGATAAATCCTGTTAAGATTCTACCCCAGAATTCTGATTCTGACTCTTACAAATTCTGAGGATAACAGTTTTGAATGTGGACATGCTGAAAACATTTAGAGCACCCTACAGTTTTTGAACAATGAAGAGTTAACACTGTGATCCTAGGTTTTGTTTCAGGAAAATAATTCTCCCAAATCACTGAAGATTGATTACATTAGGATGAGACTATAGATTGGGAGGAAAGATAGGACACTTGCTGTTCTAGCCAGGCCTGATAAAAACTAACCCACCTACTAAAAAGGCAGAAAATATCCTAAGTGTAAAAGTTATAGAATTTATTGTGATGGGGAAACCATATTTTTTTTCCTAGAAAATTAGTTTTTTACATCTGGTTGTGATGATGACTGTGTGACTAATCACATGCCAATAGACATGAAATAGTTTGTAAATTTTATTAAATCATCAAATTGATAAATTCTTAGGTTGCTTTTTTCCCTCTTTATTGTGGTTTTCCAATTAGAAAGTAATTGTTAGATTTCTTGCACAGAAATATATAGCAGATAAGTCAAATAGTGTGGTCCAACCACTTCTACCTACACGAGAACAACATAATGATTAGAGCTATATAATGTTGGAGCGGCAAGTACAATCCTTCAAAGACTTTCAGTGTACTCAGAATAAACACTGTGATGGAAAATGGGAATGTCATTAAATGGTTCACTGATAATATACATCTGTCAGATCCACAATCAGATGTATTCCATGCAAGCCAAATGTACTATGACTCCATGGAGACTGCTATTTTAGAAATATTTATTGTTTTCTGGATTTTTTTTTTTTGGTTCACATGTGAAGTGAATAAGCTGGCAAAATGCAACTCTGACAAAACTAATCCAAGAAACATGAGTGCTATGCCTTTTCTTGGCTTCTCATACATGAAGAGCTGCCATCTGATCTCTGGAAACATAGATATAATCAAATATGTGGTAGAAAATAGGGAGTTTCCACAGCATAAGATGGAAAAGAATGTGAATAAATGAGTATAATTAGCATTATGAAGAAACCTGCAACAAAAGTATAATCGAAGGGTCAAACATTCTTTAAGTGGGGGACACTTACATGAAGAAATCATGTCTATTTAACCTACTTATTAGTATATCATTATTATTTCTTCCACAAATAGTCTTGCTTATTCCAGTGAAGTTACTATTGCTTATGTAGATCAGAAATCTTTTTTAAATTGCTTCCAATGCCTTCATTACATCCTTTTCAGTGCCTCCAGGAATGGTAAATGAGCAAAATATTGCATTTAAAAGGAAGGATTATCAGAATGATACAAAAGCAAAACCAGACCATATACTGTGAATAATAAATGAATTTTAAATATAAAGATATAGATTGATTGAAAGTAAAATGATAGAAAAATTATATTATGCAAACCATAGGCATAATAAAGCTGGTGGAACTGAATTAATACCCAACAGAGAAAATTTCAAAACAAAGAATATTTTCAGAGACAAAAAGGCACATTCATTAATAATAAAAAGTTCAGTGTTTTAAAAGCTATATCATTTCTCAGTGTATATGAATATTATAAATTAACAATAAAATTCAAGAAGAAAACCCATAAGGACAATAAAAGAAATAGATAAATTTTCAGAACCAGTGAGCAAAATGCCCTTTTCTCAGTAAATGATAAAACAGCCAAAAATACCTGCAAGGATATATGAGATGTAAGTAACAACATTTTTGACACTTACAGAATATGAAACTTGAAAACTACAAAATCCATTTTACTTCCAAAATGTAGAAACTTTATCGATATTGACTACATTCTTGGTCACAAAGTAAGTCTCATTCAATTCTAGAAATAAGTGAGATTGTATGAAGTACATTCTCTGAGCACAAGACAATTAAATCAGAAATCACTGAGTTATCAAGAATAAAACAATTCCTGGGTCTGGCGCTGTGGCATAGCAGGCCGCCACCTGCAGTGCTGGCATCCCATATGGGTGCCGGTTCGAGACCCCGCTGTTCCACTTCCGATCCAGCCTGGGAAAGCAGTAGGAGTTGGCCCAGGTCCGTGGGCCCCTGCACCGGCGTGGGAGACCCGGAAGAAGTTCCTGGCTCCTGGCTCCTGGCTTCCGATCAGCACAGCTCTGGCCGTTGCGGCCAGTTGGAGAGTGAACCAGTGAATGGAAGACCTCTCTCTCTGTCTCTCTCTGTCTCTCTGCCTCTCCTCTCTCTGTGTAACTATGCTTTTCAAATAAATAAATAAATCTTTAAAAAAAGAATGAAACACTTCCCAAAATATTTAAAAATTAGTTCATTTATTTTTAAAGAACCTGTAATTAAGGAGTAAAATTAAAATATAAAATTAAATAAAATAGAAAATTGGAAAACATTTGAACTGAATGAGCATGATTACTCCACATATTGAAATATGTGGGGCAACTTGAAGGGAAAATATATAACTTCAAAGATGTTCATTAGTAAAGAAGCAAGGTATAAAATCAATGATCTAAGCTTCCATTGTGAGAAGTTAGTAAAACAAAAGTAAACTATATCCAAGGTAAGGAAGATTCAGGAAATGATAGAGATAAGAATGGTTATCTGTGGGGAGCAACTCGGACTATGCTGTTACTGGAATTAAGACTTATTCTATACATCTGCTCTCCCACAATATGGCACTGGGAGAGGAGCAAACAGCTTCTACCCAGCTGCCTCTCACCAACTTGAAAAGCTGCAGGAGCTGCTCCTGATTGGAGGAGAGCAGCGTACTCGGCGTGTGGGCAGCCGAGTTGGGATTGGTGGAAGAGGACTATAAAGGAGGAGAGAGACAACATGCACCAGGAACACCTATCCAAATAACACCTGTGCAGCCCCCGAGAGAGCCGGCCGGTGGTGTGCCGCTCCCCCGCGGAAGTGGGGAAAGTGGCTAGGGGGAACCACCCTTCCACGAAGGTGGAAGGGTCGGTAGCCAACCCGGGAAGAACCAGCAGCAAACCCGGGGAGGGCCGAGCAGACAAAAGAACAGCGCAGGGTCCTGTGTCGTTCCTCCACGAAGACGGGGAGCGACAGTTACCTATGAAATAAAAACTTATAAAATTAAGGCACATGTTGATTCTTTGAAAATATTCATAAAAGAGATAATCCCCAGCAAAAATTATCAAGAAAACTAAGATAAAAAAAAAAACCATACTAGGTATGAAAGGTTGGACCTTACTACAGATAATAAAGGTTAATAAGGGACTATTATGAGTAGCTCCAGGTCAATAAATTTCACATAGCTAATGAAATGAACACATTCTTTGAAAAACAATTAACCAAAACATATCAGGTTTCTACTTTGTCATGGTTAATATTAATCTTTATGATCAGATTCAACTGTTAATAAAAGAAAGAAGATTGGGATAATAATTAATTTTAAAGATATTGTTTTCTCTCAGAATTGTGTCTTGTCTGTTAAATGGTTACACCCAATTTCCTATGAGGCTTATGAAGTGATCTTTAGTCTCTGATTGAAAGAAGTTGGTTCAAAAATATCTTAATAATAGCATTATCCGTGAAAGAGCATAGGTTTTCAGTGTGAGTAGTTAAAGGAACTTAACCTTATTTCCTATGTATACAATTTATCAAAATTACTAATAATCTTATAGTCCTAAAAGATACCCTTGTATACTGTTTTCTTTAATTTCTGCATTGCTAGTTTTTATTCAACCTATGTGTTTTCTCTACAGTGTCCTTAAAATGAACCCTTTCCTTTGATCTGCAGTCTTAAACATCTTTTCTGCTCTCCCTTGAATTACTAGGGTTGGGGAGCTGCTGATAACACACTAACTAAAACAAAGCATGTGTATTCACGGACTGCACTTGTGGTGTTCTTTGCATTTCTGAAGATTACAATCTTGAGCTCCTAATGGTCTTCCCCACTTAGTCTTATACAAGCTAATAGTTCACCAACTTAGCTGCCTGATAGTTGCAGGTATTTGAATTTGAAATATGCTTCTTCTCATACCACTACGGTAACACTGATTACTCAATTGATCACTAATCAGCATCTAATTATAGAGTAAAAGAGAATTTACTTAGTCTTTATCCTTAAGGGTATCTCTCCAGCATTTAGAACCATTGAGCATCTTCATGCTTTGAAACACTGTGATCTTGGGTGTGTGCGTACATGGGTAGTTTCTAATAGAATCTCTTCATTTGACTTCCATATTAGTGTGTAAGAGCTGCCTTAACAAAGTACTAATAACTGGGTGGCTAGAAACTGCTTAAATTAATTGTCACATTTCTCAGGGTGAGAGTTGCAAGATCAAAGTGCTGGCAGGCCATGCTGTTTCTCACACATAAAAGGGCAAATCCTTCCTCGCTTCCCTTTTTTCTTTTCACAAAAAGGTTTATTTATTGATTGACTTGAAGGGCAGAGAGTGAGAGCAACAGCAAGAAAGCAAGAGACACAGATAGAGAGAGTGCAGCATTTCCATTCACTGGTCCATTCTCCAAATGACCACAACAGCTAGGGCTGGGCCAAGCTGAAGCCTGATGCCAGGAACGCCTTCAGGGTCACCTAGAAAGGTGGAAGACTCTCAAGTACTTGAGCCATCATCTACTGCTTCCTCGGCACATTAGCAGGGAGCTGGATCAGAAGAGGAGTAGCCATGACTCAAAGTAGTGCTCCCGTATGGGAGACACTTGTTACAAATGGCAGCTTAACCCACCTCACCACGTTTGCCCCTTTCCTTGCTTCTTGTGCTTTCTGGCAATCTTTGCTGTTCTTTGGTTTGTGTGTGTCTCATACCCAGTTATAGGGCCATCTTCCCCCTGTATGTCTTTAAATCATCTTTCTTCTCTGCATATCTGGTCCAAATTTTCCTTTTTTTTTTTTTTTTAATGAGAGTGTCAGTGACATTAGGTTAGAGTCCACCCTGATGAGCTTATCATTCCTTAGTTGGAAGTTGCCAAGATCCTGTATCCAAGTAAGTTTACAGGGTCACATAGTGGGGGTTAGAACCTAAACCTGTCATTTTATGGAACATAATTCAGCCTATGACACCATCTTTGACTACTCATTCATCTCATCCTCTACTTATTTTTTTCTCTTGCTAGTCTGTCACTATTCTCAAGATTCTTAGATGATTAGTTCTTGACTCTCTATTTTGATTTTCTGTACTCTTTTTCTCGATAATACTATAATTTGAATTTCATCTCCAGACAGTGTTTTAAACTTCAGTCTTATTTCAAGTTGTCTTCTAAAACTTTTTGTATATGCCACCTTGGAGGAATCATGGAACCAATATATCTTAAGTGTAAATAGAAAATGTGCTTGCTATTATAATAAATTTGAAATCCTACAACTCAAATAAGACGAAGTCCTCTCTTTAGGCTCCACTTCTAGAGAGTTATTCAGGACTCCGTATTTTAACTTCTCGATAACTAGCAGTTGCTGTGAGCTTGGATTCTTGGGTCACATTTATTTAGATTTAAACCCTGGGTTACTAATCACTAAGTGTGATCCAGGTGTCCTGTGTTCCTTATGTGCAAAATGGTGGTAATATGATGAAATGCCTTAGGGTTGCTTTGTGGAAACAATAAAATGATGTATTAGTGCCCCATCAAGTGCCTAAAGCAGCAAATGGTCCTTGGGCTATGATAACTGTTAATAGTAGAAAACATTCTTACCTGCCACATTATCTCCATTCTCACTTCCTTTACTCTGTTTTCAGACTTCATTGTTATTCTCCTGCAATTTATAGCTAACTCGTCTCCTTTCCGCCAATCTCTCTGCATTCTAATCCAGTCTGCAGACATCTCCCAGATTAATCATCCTGTGCCACAGCTCTCTGCTCATTCCCCAGGGCACCATCGTTCACTGACTCCCCATTGTCTACAAAATAAAAGTAAAACTCCTTAGATTGAAATAAAAGGCCCTCTGGTCCCAAATCTCCTTTCCAACCTCATTTCCCACAACGCACCTTCATATATCAAATACCTCAACCACACAGAGCTGTTTGACATTCTTCATGTGTGCTGCATATCTTGGCACTTGTGTGCTCCTGCTTATGTGACTCCCCTGCCTCAAACCCAATCTTATTCACATCCTGTCTAGCCTTGCTGGCCCCGGTGAAATTATGTCTGCTAAGAAAAGCCTGCCTTAATCATTCGAGCTAGAAGTCATCTCACTCTGTGTTTAAATTGAGTAGTGTCTTTCATTTATGCATCCACCTCCCCAATGTTTATCGAGTTTCATTTATCCATCAGGCTCTAAAGAAGGGACTGGGAGAGCAGAGCAAGACAACAAGCTTTACTGAAGTCTTCATGGCACTTGTCATCAGAGACTCATCATGAAGGAATTAATTCAGAAACAAGAACATAATTTTAATCTGTGAAAAATACTATGAGCTACTGTTTTGATTGTGTCTAACCAATTATCTTTTTTAAAAAAGATTTATTTATTTATTTGAAAGTCAGAGCTACACACAGAGAGGAGAGGCATAGAGAGAGAGAGGTCTTCCATCCGCTGGTTCACTCCCCAGATGGCCACAACAGCCGGAGCTGTGCTGATCCGAAGCCAGGAGCCAGGGGCTTCCTTCAGGTCTCCCACGCAGGTACAGGAGTTCAAGGACTTGGGCCATCTTCCACTGCTTTCCCAGGCCATAGACGAGAGCTGGATCGGAAGTGGGGCAGCCAGGAGTCGAACTGGCGCCCATACGGGATGCCAGTGCTTCAGGCCAGAGTGTTAACACACTGCACCACAGCGCCGGGCCCCCAATTATCTTGTCTACCTAAACCGGAATATAGCTCCCTTGAGGACAGGACACACATACTGATACTATGTGTATTCTATAAAATATTTATTGAGCTGTGTATGTATATGTGTGAAGGGCATGGTGGCTTAATATTAAATTTTTTAATTTGTTTAAATTAAATATTTAATATTAATATTAAAATAGCACCATATTTGGGTTATTTCCACCTGATGAAATATTTTCATTTTCATGTACTTTTTTTAAAGGATTATTTACATAGTTATCGAGATATAGGAAGAAACAGTGAATCTTCTGTCCTCTGGTTCATCCCCCAGTTGGCTACAATGACCAGGGCTGAGCCAGGCCTAAGTCAGGAGCTAGTGGCTTTTGCCAGATCTCCCACATGAGTGGCAGGGGTCCAAATACTTGGGCTGCCTTCCACTGCATTTCCCAGGTCATTAGCAGGGAGTTTAGCAGCCAGGACTTGAACCAGCGCCCACTTGGGATGTTGACATTGTTGGCATCCACTACACCACAATGCCAGCCCCAAATTATTTTAAATTTTAAAATGTATGCTTTCTTTATTTGTTTGAAATTAGAGGAGAGAGATAGAGAGAGATGAGAGAGAGGGAGAGAGAGAGAGAGAGAAATCTTGCATCTACTAGATCACTTTCCAAATGCTTATAATAGCTACAGCTGTGTCTGATTAAAGCCAGGCAATAAGAACTCAGTCCGACTCTCCCACGTGTGGCATGGACTCGAGTTCTTGAGCCATTATGTGCTGCCTACCAGGGTACATACTAGGAGGAAGCTGGATTCAGGAGCAGAGGCAAGACTTGAGCGCAGGCACTTGACAGGAGATAATGAATATCCAAAATGGCATCTTAACTGCTAGATCAAATACCTGCCCCAAATATTCTGTCTTAACAGAATTTAATTTACTATGTCATTATTGATAAACTAATTTTCAGTGTATTTTAAGGAGTATGAATAGAAATATGAAACAGACACATCAGGGCTGGCACCGTGGCTCACTTGGTTAATCCTCTGCCTGCCACGCTGGCATCCCATATGGGCACCGGGTTCTGGTCCCAGTTGCTCCTCTTTTAGTCCAGCTCTCTGCTGTGGCCCAGGAGGGCATTGGAGGATGGCCCAAGTACTTGGGCCCCTGCACACACATGGGAGACCAGAAAGAAGTACCTGGCTTCTGGCTTCAGATCGGCGCAGCACCAGCCATGGTGGCCATTTGGGGAGTGAACCAACAGAAGGAAGACCTTTCTCTCTGTCTCTCTCTCTCTCACTGTCTGTAACTCTAAGGGAAAAAAAAAAAAAACAGACACATTGGCATTCTCTAGTCAGCAGGAACATAATGTAGACAGTCATCCTATGAGTACATGTATTTTGTAAGGCAAAAGAAAACTAAATTGCCAAATTAGGCAGTTTTTCAAAAATGTAAGATTCTGGTACCATTTGCAAAACCTAACTTATGTTCTTTAAATCCATCGTGCCGTAATTTCCTCATCTGTATTTTGAGGGTGGCCACAAAGTTTGAATGATCTTCCAAAATTGTAATTAAATAAAGTGGTTCATTTAATAGTACTATACAATCTTTGAATGTGATCATTTTCTTTATATTTGCATTAGTTTTCAAAATAATAGGTTTAGAAATTGTCTCTGGAACTAGGTCATGACCTGATTTGACAGTTAGAACAAAGCAACTAACATACAAATGTCTTGCTGTGGATAAAGAAAAGGGGTCTAGCCTGCTCCTGATGTTGTGAGTGGCATAACCCAGTTTAAACTAATTTAAGAAAAAGTCTTTGAAAAGAAAGAGGTGGGCATTTGACACAGTGAGTTAGTCATCACTAGTCATACCCGCCCTCCTTATCAGAGTGGCTGTTTCAGTCCTGGTTCTCTGCTTCTAATCCAGCTTCTTGCTAGTATGCTCCTTGGGAGGTAGCAAGTGATGGCTCAAGTGCTTGGGTTGCTACTATCCACACAGGAGAACTGGACTGAGTTCCAGGCTCTTAGCTTCAGCCTGGCCCTGTCCTGGCTGTTGCAGACATTTGGAAAGTGAACCAAACAAGTGGGAGATTTCCTTCTGTCTGTCTAAAAAAAACTTTAAAAATGTAAAGATCCAGGGAGAGATGATGCGGGACTAGCTTCCCAGTCACCTTCTGTTCTCTGTATTTCAGATTCATATGGGTTTCACCAACACACTGGGAGATAAGGGCCCACTTTTCTTTCTTCTCTTTGGTGTGTGTAAGTGCCAGATATAGACAGTAACCTGCCTGTCATGAGTCACATAATTATGCCTTTAACTGATAGATGGAATATTGCCGTTATCTGTGCTAAATTCTCATGCCTATCTGTGTGTTAACAACTATGTCAAAATAAAATAATTGGATTAGGTGAGGGACAGCTTTCCAAATAGAAGTAGAGGATATTTTCCAGAATGAATGATGAAATACTGTGCTGTCAAAACCAATCTACATCTACAACAACAGTATCTACTTACTTTCTACAATCCCCCTTCCTATATTAAATACTTCAACAAAACTGAGCTAGTTGATATTTTCCGTACATATTGAATGTTTTATCACTCTCCATCCTCTTCTTTATGTTATTACCCTGCATACATGGTTGAGTTCTCCCCTTAAACACAGTTGAATTTCTTTTCTAATCATAAGGAGAGACTACCATACCACTCTTAGTTAGAAGGTAGAAAGCTTCAAGATGTGATGATGCTCAGAATAACACCATTAGCTATACAGATGAGCTCCCAAATCATGGAATCTTAGCAACCCATCTGAAAGCAGGGTATTCAGAGAGGCTTAAATTAACTAAAATCCCAGTAGTAATGAGCCATTCCTAACAGGGAAGCACTCAAAACTGAAAGAGATTCCGTAAGAGTCACATAGGCCTTCTTGAAGTATGAGATGAGATAGTGGCTAATTCAAAGCTCAGTAAGTCATGAGGACTGAGAGGAAATGTCTTAAGATCTATTGGTTTTCATTAAGTTGGAGTCATTAAATTCAAAGTAGGGGGATAGGCAAGCAAACTTAGAGGAAATCCCAAATCCCAATGAGGTACTTTAGGTGTTTTGTTTGTTTGTTTGTTTGTTTGTTTTTGTTGTTGTTGTTGTTTTTGTTTTTGTTCTTGTTTTTGTTTCGACAGGCAGAGTGGACAGTGAGAGAGAGAGAGAGACAGAGAGAAAGGTCTTCCTTTTCTGTTGGTTCACCCCCCAATGGCCGCTGTGGCAGGCTCGCTGCAGCCAGCGCACTGCGCTGATCTGAAGCCAGGAGCCAGGTTCTTCTCCTGGTCTCCCATGTGGGTGCAGGGCCCAAGGACTTGGGCCATAGGTTCTGTAAAGATTTTCCCTAGGTTTGCAGCAGGAAGCAGGGTAAAGAGAGGTCTCACCAGGCAAGGAAAACTGCATGAGGATCTGGAAGAAGAAGAGTACCGTCTGCCCAGAAGGCAGTGGAGGATGGCCCAGGTCCTTTGCCCCTGCACCTGCATGGGAGACCAGGAGGAAGCACCTGGTTCCTGGCTTCGGATCGGTGCAGCGTGCCAACCGTAAGGTGCCAGCCATAGCAGTCACTTAGGGAGTGAACCAACGGAAAAAAAGAAGACCTTTCTCTCTGTCTCTCTCTCTCTCACTGTCTAACTTTGCCTGTCCAAAAAAAAAAAAAAAAATGAAAGCACTCATGAACTGAAATCTGACAATTGCTGCAACAAAGGCTAAACTCAGGTCCACTGAAATTTAGATCTATCAAACCATCCATATTTTGGACAGTCAGCAAACACACACTCTTGGAGTGACTGTTATGAATTTCAAACTCTACTGTGCATGGTTGCACAATGAATAGCATAGTCAACAAGAATTCTGAGACATGAAAGAAGCAAGAAAATGTGAGTGATGGTGAAAGAGGAAACAGTCAATACAAGCAGACTGAGAAATAGCACAGATATTACACACAAGAATTTTACAATAACTGTAATAAATGTTAAAGGACTTAGTGTAGAAGGTGAACAACACATACATGTATACTTCAAAAATTTCATGGAGAACTGAAATCAAAAGACAAGTTTCTTTTGGTGTAAAAATTTTTAAAATTCATTCATAGATTTTCATAATATGCATTTCCAACAACCTTTTTGAAGATCCCTCATATTACAAAAATGGGAAATTTCAGATTAGAGACAAAAGTGTGCTAAAGAAAAAATTAGATAAACTAAAATTAGAAATGAAATATGGTAAGAGAAAAAAACTTTTGATAGACTTTCATAGTAGCAAAAACACAGAAGACTCAGAGTTGCTTCAGCGTCTGGTGCTGCTGGGGCTATGTGGTTCTTCAGCCAAGATGCCCTAGGAGACCCAGTCTCAAGAACAGCGGATGGAGGAGAAGGAAGTGGAGATGTTTGTCTTCCAGGCAGATATTGCCCAATTGATGTTACTTTCGAAAGAAAGAAAGAAAGAAAGAAAGAAAGAAAGAAAGAAAGAAAGAAGGAAGGAAGGAAGGAAGGAAGGAAGGAAGGAAGGAAGGAAGGAAGGAAGGAAGGAAGAAAGAAAGAAAGAAAGAAAGAAAGAAAGAAAGATCTTCCTGCAAGAGCTGATCTCAAATTAATCAGATGCTCTGGAAAAAATCCTGTTTGAAAGCCTGACCAATTCCAGGAAACTAGACTCGGGGAAAGAGCTGGACATTAATCTGATTCCAAACAAGCAAGATGGAACTCTGATGATTGTGGATTCTAGAAATGGAATGACGGGCCGGCGCCGTGGCTCAATAGGCTAATCCTCTACCTTGCGGCGCCGGCACACCGGGTTCTAGTCCCGGTTGGGGCGCCGGATTCTGTCCCGGTTGCCCCTCTTCCAGGCCAGCTCTCTGCTATGGCCAGGGAGTGCAGTGGAGGATGGCCCAGGTGCTTGGGCCCTGCACCCCATGAGAGACCAGGAAAAGCACCTGGCTCCTGGCTCCTGCCATCGGATCAGCGCGGTGCGCCGGCTGCAGCGGCGGCCATTGGAGGGTGAACCAACGGCAAAGGAAGACCTTTCTCTCTCTGTCTCTCTCTCTCTCACTGTCCACTCTGCCTGTCAAAAAAAAAAAATGGAATGACTGAGGCTCAACTGATAAATAACATTGATACTATTGCCAAGTCTGGTAGCAAAACGCATTCATGGAAACTTTGCAAGCTGGCGCAGATATCTCTATGATTGGCCAGTTTGGTGTTGGTTTTTGTTCGGTGTATCCAGTTGCCGAGTAGGTGACAAACATAATGGGCAAGCATAATGGTGAAGGAGCAGTAAGCTCAGAGTCCTCTACCAGAGGTTCCTGCACCATGAGGACAGACACAGGTGAACCTATGAGGCAGGGAACGAGAGTTATCCTGCATCTGAAAG
Organism: Oryctolagus cuniculus; assembly: GCF_051225735.1. Classification (NCBI taxonomy): domain Eukaryota; kingdom Metazoa; phylum Chordata; class Mammalia; order Lagomorpha; family Leporidae; genus Oryctolagus; species Oryctolagus cuniculus. The sequence continues at coordinate 54,771,436 of NC_142872.1, forward strand.
AAGACCAGACTGAGTGCTTGGAGGACAGGAGGATAAAGGAGATGGTGCAGAAGCAATCTCAGTGCATTGGCTATCCCATCACACTTTTTATGGAGCGGGAATGTGATAAAGAAGTCAGTGATGATGAGGCAGAAGAAAAGGAAGATAAAGAGGAAGGAAATGAGAAAGAACAAAAGGCGTCTGATGACAAACATGAAATAGAAGATGTTGGTTCCAATGAGGAAGAAGAAAAGAAGGATAGTGACAAGAAGACAAAGAAGATTAAATAAAAGTACATTGACCAAGAACTCAACAAAACTAAGCATATTTGGACCAGAAATCCTGATGATATTACTAACGAAGAGTCTGGAAAGTTCTCTATAAATGTTTGATGAATGACTGGGAAGACCACTTGGCTGTGAAACACTTTTTAGTTAAAGGACAGCTGGAATTCAGGGCTCTACTTTTTGTCCCAGGATATGTTCCCTTTGACCTTTTTGAAAACCAAAAGAAAAAGAACAACATTAAGTTGTATGTTCACAGAGTTTTCATCATGACTAACTGTGAGGAGCTAATCTCTGAATATCTGAATTTCATTAGAGGGGTGGTGGACTCCAAGGATCCTCCTCTAAATATTTCCCATGAGTTGCTGCAGCAAAGCAAAGTTTTGAAAGTGATCAGGAAGAATTTTGTCAAAAAATGTCTAGAACTCTTCACTAAAGTGGCAGAAGATAAAGAGAACTACAGAAAGCTTAATGAGCCGCTCTTTAAAAATATAAAGCTTGGGATACATGAAGACTCTCAAAACCAAAGGAGGCTTTCTGAGCTGCTAAGATAGTACACATCTGCTTCTGGTGATGAGATGATTTCTCTCAAAGACTACTGTACCAGGATGAAGGAAGACCGGAAACACAACTACTACATCCCAGGTGAGACCAAGGACCAGGCAGCAAACTCGACCTTGGTGGAACGCCTTCAGAAGCATGGCTTGGACGTGAGCTACATGATCAAGGCTATAATGAATACAGTGTCCAGCAGCTGAAGGAATGTGAGGGGAAGACTTTAGTGTCAGTCATCAAGGAGGGCTTGAAACTTCCAAAGGATGAAGAAGAGAAAAAGAAACAGGAAGAGAAAAAACAACAACAACACAGTCTGAAAACCTCTGTAAAATCATGGAAGATATATTGGAAAAAAAAGTTGAAAAGGTGGTTGGGTCAGAGATTGGTGATGTCTCCATGTTGTATTGTCACAAGCACTTGGACAGCTAATCCAGAAAGGATTGTGAAAACTCAGGCCCTTTGAGATAACTCTACAATGGGTTACCCGGCAGCAAAGAAATGCCTGGAGGTAAACCTGACCTTTCCATTATTGAGACCTTAAGACAAAAGGCAGAGGTAGACAAGAATGGTAAGTCTGTGAAGCATCTGATAATCTTGCTTGATGAAACTGCCCTCCGTTCTGTGGCTTCCGTCTGGAAGATCCTCAGACACAAGCTAACAGGATCAACAGGATGGACAAACGGGGGCTGGGTTATACCCAACTGCTTATGACACTAATGCTGCTGTAACTGAAGAAATGGCGCCCTGGAAGGTGACACTGACACATCTCGCATGGAGGAAGTAGGCTAAGCTGTGTCTGACAGTTGGCTTGGACACGTGTTCAATACTTTGCCTTCATTCCCTCTGATAATATATTTTCAAGGATTTTTCATTTTGTTAATAAAAATGTATGGCATGACAATGACTTAAGGGGAAGATAAGATTTCTTTCTACTTCTAAGTGATACTGTGATGTTAGGCACAGGCAGATCTGATAACACTTCTCTAGTTTAACGCTGGCTTGTGACAGATGAGGTAACGCTTGTTGTAAGATGTATGTAGCTCATCGTTAACTTTGTGGTCTACCGTGTTTAGCTATCAAGCCAGATTCCTTAGGAGACCAGATCTTTTGTCACTGAGGCATTCTGAGCTATACCTTGGAGTTTAAAAGAAAAATACTTGTTAAAATGGCTTGAGTTTCATCTCATAGGGTGTACTTTTTAAACTTTCCCCTATAGTTACTGAACCTGCATGTGCTCATCCTCTAGAAATAGGTTAAACTGAAATAACTTGATTGGAGGAACGCTCCACATTGTCGCTCCCCGTCTTCATGGGGGAGCAACACAGGACCCTGCGCTGTTCTTTCGTCTGCTCGGCCCTCCCCGGGTTTGCTGCTGGTTCTTCCCGGGTTGGCTACTATCCCTTCCACCTCCGTGGAAGGGCAGTTCCCCCTGGCCGCATTCCCCACTTCCGCAGGGGAGCGGCACACCGCCGGCCGGCTTTCTCGGGGGCTGCACGGGTTCCCTTAGATGTTCCCCATAGATGTTCCCGGTGCATGCCGTCTCTCTCCTCCTTTATAGTCCTCCTCCGCCAATCCTAACTCGGCTGCCCACACGCCGAGTACGCTGCTCTCCTCCAATCAGGAGCAAGTCCTACAGTTTATTAGTTGAACTGGAGGCAGCTGTGCGGAAGCTGTTTACTTCTCTCCCAGCGCCATATTGTGGGAGAGCAGATGCATAGAATAAGTCCTAATTCGAGTAACTTAGTCTAGTCCGGATTGCTCCCCACAGATCCCCCTTTCTTTTTATTTTTTAGCGTTGATACGCGCCTGTCTTCGGTGTCCCGCGGCACACACTCTGCTCTACTTGCTAGAGTTGCCACAGGCTCTTACAAGTCCTATCAGGCAAACCGAATCCGGGTCCTCTCTTCGCCATGTTGTGAGGAGGTTTTTAGGCGCTGATGCGTGCCTGTATTCGGTGCCCTGCAGCGCATGCTCTGCTCTGCTAGAACTGCCTGCAGGTGTTTACAAAACCTATCAGGCAAACCGAATCCAAGCCTTCTCATTGCCGTATTGTGGGGGAGACTTATTAGTGTTGGTTTGTGCCTATCTTCGGTGACCTGCAGCTCATACTCTGGTCGAGCTGCTTGCTGGCGCTTACCGCCTTAATTCAGGCAGACCGAATCCAAGCCTTTTAATTGCGGTATTGTGGGGAAGCCTTACTGATGTTAATTCGTGCCTGTCTTCGGTGACCTGCGGCGCATAAGCTGCTAGCTGCCCGCAGGTGCTCATCGCCTCACTTGATTAGGCAGACCGAATCCAAGCTCTCACATTGCAGTGTTGTAGGGAGGCCTTTTTATTTCTCTATTTCTCTATCTCCGGGCATTCCTATTTCTCCCATTTTACTTCTATCTTCCAGCATTCCTATTTTTCTCACTTTACTTCTAAACTTCTGTTTCTCTTATCCCTGTGGCTTTCCGGCACCTCGCCCCGCCGGCGGGTTCCCGGCTCTGCGCTGCTTCAGCCCGCGCGCCTCTCTCATCTGCGCAGCTTCCCGGCTTTGCGCGGCTCGGCTTCGCGCGCTCCGCGGTCTCCACGCTTAACCCTTTCGCGTCTGAACCACGGCCTACGCCAGCCCCGTTCCCTATCTATTCACGCCCCGTGCTCTCTCTGCACGCGGCGGCTTCCGCGAGTAACACAGCGTAGCTTACGTGTCCGCCACTATCATTCAATCTAAGTTCCCCAGGCTAGCCTGGCGAATTTAACCCAGCGTAAGTCTCCGCCCCACGATTTGGCTTCCCGTCCTTTGCTCCCCGGGCTAATCAGACGGATCCCAATCTGGCTTACGTCTCAGCTTCTGGTTTCAACTTTTCGCCCCCTATTCCCGGGCTAACTTGAGAACCCCAAAGTGGCTTTCGTGTCCGCCTTGGCCTACACTCGCGGCTTCATTTTCCCTAACATTTTTCTCTACCCGGTATATTTCCCCCAGCTTTCCTCCAACAATATTCCTCCCTCATTTCTCCTGGCCTCTCCCCACAGTCCGCGTCCGAGTCTGTTTGTTCTAGCTTTCACTTTCGCTTTTGACCTTAGAGATTTCTCCCAGCTTCCCCCCGTAGTCCGTATCCGAGTCTATGCCTAGGCTTTCAATAGCTTCTTCCGGCTCCTTTTTCGTCCGGCTTTTCCCTAGGCTGTTTCGAGTCTATGCCTAGGCTTTCAATAGCTTCTTCCGGCTCCTTTTTCGTCCGGCTTTTCCCTAGGCTGTTTGCTAGTTTCTCTCTCCGATATTTTCCCTAGTTCTTCCCGTTTCTTCCCTCCTAAGTTTCATATCCGTCCTAAGTTTCCTATCCGAGCTAGGTTTCCTATCCGAGTCACGGCACCACTAGGTCGCTCCCCGTCTTCATGGGGGAGCAACACAGGACCCTGCGCTGTTCTTTCGTCTGCTCGGCCCTCCCCGGGTTTGCTGCTGGTTCTTCCCAGGTTGGCTACTATCCCTTCCACCTCCGTGGAAGGGCAGTTCCCCCTGGCCGCATTCCCCACTTCCGCAGGGGAGCGGCACACCGCCGGCCGGCTTTCTCGGGGGCTGCACGGGTTCCCTTAGATGTTCCCCATAGATGTTCCCGGTGCATGCCGTCTCTCTCCTCCTTTATAGTCCTCCTCCGCCAATCCTAACTCGGCTGCCCACACGCCGAGTACGCTGCTCTCCTCCAATCAGGAGCAAGTCCTACAGTTTATTAGTTGAACTGGAGGCAGCTGTGCGGAAGCTGTTTACTTCTCTCCCAGCGCCATATTGTGGGAGAGCAGATGCATAGAATAAGTCCTAATTCGAGTAACTTAGTCTAGTCCGGATTGCTCCCCACACACATGGCTTGTTTTCCAAAGAAAAGCATTGTTACGGGGAACAAAATTATAATTTAAGCTAGGTGTGTTGTAAAGCTGTTAAAAAGTAAGTCACCGAGATATGCGGATGGAAATGTAGTGCTCAAGTCATTTTGTTTTAAAAAGCTGTAACAAATACAGATGAGTTGAAGAGCTGAAAAAAAAAAGAAAAAAGAAAATTCAGTGAACCATTAGGCAGATCAATATAAATTATCTAAATGGGAAACATGTACAGACATTGAACTCATAAACTCATTTGTTAGGGCTACTTTAAAAAGTACCATAAAGTAGATGGCTTAGTTTACAAAAACAATCTCAAAATCCCAGAAGTTCCATGTGTGAGATTTAGATGTCAGTGGATTGGTTTCTTGTGTGGCCTCTTTTTGGCTTGTAATTGGCCATCTTGCCCCAGAGTTTTTACAAGGTCTTCCCCCCGAACATATCTCCAACCATATTTCCTTTAATTAGCAGGACATCAACCATATTGGGTTAGGGCCCAACCTAATAATGCCATTTTAATTTAATTTATCTCTTTAAAGACAAGGTTTTCAAATACAGTCACATTGTGGGGTGCTAGGGGTTAGGACTCCAACATACGTGTTTTTGTGGAAGAGAATTCATACTTCAGCAGACACAAATCAAATGGTATAATGTACATGTAATTGGAATCTTAGATGTGGCTATAGGAAGTAAGCAAAAGAAATGGTTGATGCAATTAAGGGAGAGAATTGTCTGCAACTGATGAAAGACATCAACATAAAGATCCAAGTACAGAGAATACCCAAGCCAGATAAAAACACCCAGGCACCTGATGGTTGAACTGTTAAAAAAAAAAGCCAGAGAGATCACCTTAAAAGTATCCATCAGGTGGAGTTTGATGGGTGAAAGATGCTTTTCATAAAGGGGGATTCTTAGGAGGGTAACAGAGGATGGCTAACTCCTCATCAGCTAAGGAGGCAGTGAAACAGTAACATTAATGGGCTGAAATGGAAAAATTATCAGGTTACAATCCTATATTCAGCAAAATTATCCTTTAAAAATAAAGTTGAGGGGGCTCTCCTGACTCCTGCTTCTGAATCCAGCTTCATATTCATGTAGACCCTGTATGGCAGCAGCAGTGGCTGAAGTAGTTGGAACCCTGCCATCCACATGGGGGACTTGGATTGCACTCCTAGTTCTTGTGTTGCAGTCCTGATATGGAGTCATTGCAGGCATCTGGGGAATGAGAATGGGCTAGCAGATGGGCATGTTTCTCTCTCTCTCTCTCTCTCTTTCTTTCTCTCTCTCTCTCTGTCACATAATTTTTTTAAAGAAAAATAAAAGGAAGTGTTTTAGACAGATGAAAAATGAAGAATTTACCTCAAGAAACTTGTACTTTAAGAAATGTTAAGTTCTTCAGATTGAAATGAGATGATAGCAAATGGATCCCAGATATGCAGGAGGGAATAAAGAACACTAGAAAAAGAAATTGTGTGGATGGACATGAAAGACCGCTGGATATTAAACACAAAAATGATTGTGTTATGGAGTATTTCACATAGTAACAAACAAACAAAATTGTCTAACATCAAAGTGGTTAATGTCTTCAGTACTTAGCCATCCTAGTTTTTGTAAAGAAATTTCAATTGAGTGCTCTGAAACATGGTTAAGCAAGTATCAAGTAAGGATTTATTCTTTCCCATGTAAATCAAGAGTGGAAAAGGTAGTCAACCACCCCATCTGTATTTTCTTCATTTCATACTTGCCTTTTAAAGTTATATTAAAATTTTTTAACAGGTATGAAGAATAGATTTCTCTAGTTGTATGCTGTCCTGTTTTTGTTAAGGTGTAGATAGAGGGAGCCTTCAAACTGTTTATGGAAAAGATGTATTAAGAAAAAACTATACATGGGAATATGAAATGAAAATATGTTTATTTTGGTGCATACAGATAAAGGCCTACTAATTTGGTAGTTAGAATGGCATGTGCTTGCTCTCTGAGTAAGTGAGTACCTATTCCTGGGGACAGTCAGCTAGAGACTCCCTGGGTATCATGGACATCATGTGTATCTTCTGAGTAATGTGCATTTTCTTTATACTTTTTGTAGTTCATAGAAATTAAACTCTATAACCATGTATACTATATATTCTAATGTGCATATATTCATATGTAGGCACATATATTATAGAAGGAGATACCAGCCAAGTATTGTACCAAGAATGAAAAACTATGCAAGCCACATCAATACTAGCTAGAGAGCTGAATTTGAGCACAATTTGCTACGGAATCTCCTATGACAACCCTACATTTCTGTGGATCATTTCTCTCTTCCCAAGCCGTGGGCTTTGGCTTGCCTTAGCACAACAGAGGCCTCGTCCTCCTTCCTCTTACACTGGGCACTGATTATCAAACACCCTCTGTTGTGCTGCTTGAACTGCCGTCCAATTCCCCTGCAGTCAATCTCAAGTAAAACTGAAAGGCTATGTTAAAAGAGCACCAACCTTCAAAGTTGCATGTGGAAAATATTCATTTTCGCACTCTGTGATTGAAGTCAGAGATGTCTTACTGTCAGAATTCTCAAATGTCACTCCTTCTATGAGAGAGTAGAGGCCATAGGAAGCGTGTGAAACTTTCCTTTTAAAAGAACTCCAAGTGAATACTTAGTGGCAACAGAAGGTGCCAGGTTGAAAAATGAAAGCAACAGGGCCTTGTGGAAAAAGAGAGCTTGGCACCTCAGCTGGGCTGGTTCTCATAATGATGATATCACTGCATAATGTGGCCTTAATTTCCTCATTCCTGTCTCTCAATTGGAGGTGAAGATGGTGACCCGGCTCTGGGGTCAAACGTTGAAAGATTGGATGGGTTAAGCACCATGCACTGGAGATGGCAACTGACACGTGCACCCGAGAGCTTTGGCTCCCTTTTCAGCTCTTTCATGATCTGTCCCTGTGCCCACAGGTATTTTACATCTCTGAGGGTACATTTCCTTGTTGTAAAATGAAGGGGTTGGAACCGGTATGGTCTGAGAGTCTTTTCAAGGCTGAAATTTTATGAGCTAATGTTCTACATTCTCTTTAAGTAGAATTGCTTTTACGTGGGGGAATTCTATATAAAGCGGAAAATGGCTTATGAACCAAATCAATCTTGAAAATTCCAGGCTATATGTTAATTGACCATCTATCATTTTGCTGTGATTTCAGAAAAGCCAGGCTTTTATTTATTGTATTTTTAAGATTTATTTTATTTATTTGAAAGGCAGAGTTACAGACAGAGAGGAAGAGAGAAAGAGAGAGAGAGAGAGAGAGAGAGAGAGAGAGAGAGAGAGATTCCATCCTCTGATTTAATCCCCAAATGGCAAATGGCTGCAATGGCCAGGGCTTTGCTAGGCAGAAGCCAGGAGCCAAGAGCTTCATCCAAGCTTCTTATGTGGGTGCAGGGGTCCAGGGATTTGGAGCATCTTCTGCTGCTTTCCCAGGCACATTAGCAGAGAGCTGGATTAGAGGTGGAGCAGCCGGGACTCAAACCAGCACCCATGTAGGATGTCATCATTGCAGACCTTAGTTTAACCTGCTGTGCCACAGTGCTGGCCACCCAATGTCTTTGCATGTTTGGATGTTGGTTTCTATTTTAGAAACTTGCTGTGTGGAAAATGCTGATGTTTACTATTTAGTTCAAAAATTTCCCATTTTTTATCTCTTCTGTAGATTTGGTCTACAAAATAATTTTTTCAGTTCTTTATTTCAATTAATATTCAATGTAATAATAACAGTTTCATAAGTTTAGTACTTCCCTAAGCTTTTCAATTCAGCACATAAAAGATTTTACTTTATTATAAGTGTAACAAATTCCAGTAATCACCTTTAAGGAACCCTTTAATTACAGTTTGATTCCATTTACAAATTTAGTTACTTCAACAGCTTCATATTTTTAAATTGCCTATATAAATTGGATATGTTGGATTTCTTTTAAATTACTTCAATTGTCAGATGTTTCTTCACAAGAAGTTAAGTAATGCTTGTAATTTTAGTGACACAACTTATAAATATAATTATTTAAGAATTCTGTTCTATGTTACAACACTGCACGGTAAACCAACTTAATGCATCTGAATTCTTCACTTTTACATTTTAAACTGGAATTGCAAGAATGTCTAAGTAATAATATTCGATCAAAATCTTGCATATGTTGCAAATACATTAAAAATACACTGTTTCTTTACTACAAAAATGTTAGTAGTGTAGTTTACTCTCTTAATTTTTTAATACTTCACTGAAAATGAATAAGCTCCAGATGAAAAATTATATCCACTAAGAAATTAATGTTGCTGCCTCATACAAAATTTGGATATATTCTCTTAGCCCATTGAAATCCATTGAGTGAAAATATATGAAGCAAACATAAACAGTTGTGTACACAGATACACAGATATGCAGATGTCTGTGTGGATGTGCAGATATCTAGATGTGTAGTCTTTCCTCGACCCTTACTACTGGGATGATCCGCTTTCTACTCTCACTATACCTTGAACCTTTCTTCATAACTTACAAAGGAAGATGTCTGTGAATTCCAGTTTCTTTGGTTTTAAACATATTTTTACGAGTGGAGCTCCCTGCCTGTCACGTGACCCTTGCACTTTCATAATCCCCGTGGAAGTCAGAGAACACCTCTCAGCAATGTAACTTCCAATAGTGATCTCCTCCGTGGGCTGGGCACGACCCTTTGTGTGGCCCTCTTGAGGAACAAGACAGCACGTGTTAAATACAGTGCGGCATCTCCATCTGTTGCATCTTTGGATTCCTCCTTAACAAATAGTCCAAGGAAGTTCTGCCATCATGAAGTTGTTAAATGTCCCCCACTGTTGAATTAGCGTTGCTTTTAACTGCCATTGTTTCCATCTATTCAACCAAGGAAGCAACCTGTTGGAGGCACTGCTAGCAGGTTGATCTAACACCTTGAGTCCCTTGTTGGGTTTATTTTCTTTGGCCTTGCTAATTATATAACTAATTCCAGATTTACTTGTTTATGCCACTATTAGAATACTTTCATATACACAGAGATGTGTGTGTGTATGTGTGTGTGTTATTACACAGAATTCTGCCAAAATAAATTTTCTTAGCCCTAATGTTTCTTCAGCATATAAGCTATCTCCTCCTAGGACACCTTGCTCTCACAATCCCATCTTGCAGGGATCTCACTCTAGTTTGGGACATGAATGTGATGAGCTGGGATGAGGGTTTGTCTGGAAAATCATCATTTTCTTTTTTTAAAGATTTTAATTATTTATTTAACAGATAGAATTACAGACAGTGAGAGAGAGAGACAGACAGACAGAGAGAAAGGTCTTCCTTCTGTTGGTTCATTCCCCAAATGGCCACAATGACCAGAGCTGTGTCAATCCGAAGCCAGGAGCCAGGTGCTTCTTCTTGGTCTCCCATGCGGGTGCAGGGGCTGAAGCACTTGGGCCGTCTTCTACTACAGCAGAGAACTGGAGTGGAAGAGGAGCAACCGGGACTAGAACCTGCACCCATATGGGATGCCATGCCGCAGGTGGAGGTTTAACCTAGTGCGCCACAGTGCCAGCCCCAGAAAATCATCATTTTATTACAAAATAACTGCCTCCATAGAGCTCGTTGTAGGTTCTTAAAGCAGGGCAAAGTTAATTTCCTCTTCCTTGGGAAACTTGGGCTATTTCCTCTGGAAAAGGAACGTCCTGTGAATTTGGAATTTCAAACCCTTCTGATTAACTTATGTCTGTCTCCTCACAGATCTTCATTCTGATGTTTAGAGTTCTACTTCTTGTTAATAAATGCTCAGATGTTCTCACAGAGAGATTGTGAAGTGGTGAAGCAACCTTACATTATAAGTCTACAGTTATTGGCCTCAAACTTGAGATATGACTTAGCATGACAAAATTGTATGATTTCCTAAGAGATTCTTTTGGGATCATCACCATAGCTCTTTGTCCATTTTTGGAGCTAAGGTTGTAAAGTCCAGAGATTATTATGTTTCCCCTCTAAGCTCTTCAGTATTGTCCAAAGCCACCTAACCACTCTTCAGTCCCTCTAAGGATGTCTATCACAAAGCATTTAGGCATTCTCAAGCTTAGTCATTAATGGACACATCATCTTGGGCAGAGACAGGAAATAAGTTCAGTTAGTGCTTTGTCACTGCATAGCATGTACCAGTTTCCTATTTCCTGCTGGCAATAGGATCCCAACTGCACTTAGGCTCAATCAGATTCTGTCACCAGTTCCTTATTTGTTTCTGGGGACATTTTTGGTATGATGCTGCATCAGTTAGTATCCACTGAGAAAGACAGAAACCATTTTAAATATTTCAAAAAGAGAGAGGCTCAACACAAAAAAGTGGAGATTTTAGAAACTGGAAAAGTAGCAGATAGAAGAAGGAAGGACTGGAGGCACGGGGTGGGGTATATTTTTATAACTTCAAATTGCGGGAGCTCCTCTTCCATGCCTGGCTGCAGCCCGCAAGCCTGAAGTTGCTGCAGATAGGCAGGAGGTGCTGTTGATGATGTTTTGGGAGCTGCAGCACCATTGCTCCTAAGAGACCCTATACTGCACAGTGTTCCTGAACTGACCACCTCTGTTGCTGCCTGAGGTCACACTCTTTTGCCCACTGCTTCTGCTATTGCTGTCAGAGGTGCTAAACTATGCAGGAAAAAAAGAGCCCTCTCGCCCTCAGCCTTTGATCTCCAACTGGTAACTCCCTTTGTCAGGTGCTTAACAGGAAACTAGTCTTCAAGGGGATTTGAAAACAGAGTTTCAGGCCTCCAGCCCCAGGGACAGAAAGAATTGTACCAAAGGGTACATGTGAATCCAAGAAACGGTAAAAATCTCTAGAATTACAAGAAAATTTACAAGTCGTAAAGACTCGCTCTCTAACATGCCAGAACAGCCTGTACTGTTTTATTTTTGTAGCTGTTACTGGGTTCAGTTTTCTCAAAATTTTTGTTTTCCACATGATATTACCAGTAATTTTTGTTTTATGTATGGGAAGTAAACCTTTTGGTATTTCGTTTTTGTGGTAACTGAAGCAATGAATTCATTATACATACTCTACTTGGCTTTGTGGAATTCATTTTCCTATTGTAGCCAATCACTACAAATCTTCAAATGACAGACTCTTTCACCATTTCAGTCCCCTGAGTCATTTATTATGGCTGCAAATGAATAAAATGCTTGGGGCCGAATCCTGCTAGTGATATGTGAAGCAGTTAGAGTAGTGAATGTAAATATCTGCCTGTTGACAAAGGAAAAAACAAGGAGGAAAGAAAGAAATGTATCCTATTTTCCTTTAGCTTTTTGTACTGTTAATCAAAACTAATTAAGGGGCCCTCACCATGGCTCACTTGGTTAATCCTCCACCTGCAGCACCACATCCCATATGGCACCGGTTTCTAGTCCCAGTTGCTCCTCTTCCAGTCCAGCTCTCTGCTGTGGCTGGGAGGGCAGTGAGGATGGCCCAAGTGCTTGGGCCCCTGCACCCACATGGGAGACAAGGAAGAAGCACCTGGCACCTGGCTCATGGCTTCAGATTGGCCCAGCGCCGGCCACAGCAACCATTTGGGGAGTGAACCAGCAGAAGGAAGACCTCTCTCTCTCACTGTCTGTAATTCTACCTGTCAAATAAATTTAAAAAAAAACTAACTAAAACATAGTAGATCCAAAAATATCATAGCATCAAATTGGTCTTTTGAAACACAGAATATATAGCCTGTACAATATATAAGTGTATAAGGACCCAAAATATGACAGATTTTAAAACTTCATGGAAAATGCATTTTATAGAAAAGGTATACATGGATGTCAAAATTTATGGAATAAATTAGCTTGTATTTTAATTCCATTTTTCCACAAACTTTTTATGTTTTTATCCTAGTATAATCTGGTCTGATACTCTTAATTCATTGTTAATTCATTAAATGGCTACTTTGTAGTACAACATTTTTCTTTTTTCCAGGAAATCCTCAGAGTTGTAAGGCATGATCTCTAAACCTAAAATTCTATAGTAAATCTGAGATAACAAATTTACTAAAAGGAATAGTAATAATTAAATGCAAAATAGGTGATATTTTTAAAAATGTTATTTAAGTTATACAAGTTTAATGTATTTCACATATACAGATTTGTGAATGTAATCATACTACCCTCCCTCCCACCTGTGCTCCAACACTTCCTCCTCCCTCTCCCATTCCCAGTCTCAATCTTTACAGGGATCATCTTTCATTTTACATAATGATCATAAGATTAACCTTACACTAAGGAAAAGAGTTCAACAAATAGTTTGAAGAAAAAACACTCTTTCTCAACAGAAGAGACAAGGGCTGTAAACAGTCATTGAATGTCCTTTTTACTCCAATTTGTTACATTTTAGGTACTCTAGTAGTTACCACAGACCATAGAAATCATATGATATCTGTCTTTTTGGGACGAACTTATTTCACTAAATATAATGATTTCTACTTGCATCCATTTTGTTGCAAAACACAATATTTTTTATGGCTGAGTAGTACTCTGTAGGGTATATATCCCATAATTTCTTTATCTAATCTCAGTTAGTGGACATCTGGTTTGATTCCATATCTTAACCATTGTGAATGAAACTCCATAAGCATCAGAGTACAGATCACTGTTTCAGATGCTGATTTTTTTTTTTTTTTGGTTTGGGTAAATTCCCAGGAGTGGGATGACTGGCTCATATGGTAGATCTATAGTCAGATTTCTGAGGCATCTCCCTACTGTCTTCCACAGTGGCTGGACCCGTTTACAATCCAATCAAAAGTAGATTAGGGTTACTTTTTCCTCACATCCTTAGCAAAATTGGTTGTTTGTTGATTTCTGTATGACAGCCATTCTAACTCGAGTGAGGTGAAACCTCATTGTGGTTTTGATTTGCATTTCCCAGATAGTTAGTGATCCTGAGCATTTTTTCATGTGTCTGCTTGGCCATTTGAATTTCCTCTCTTGAAAAATGCCTGTTTAAGTCTTCTGCCCATTTCTTAACTGGATTGTTTATTTTGTTGTTGAATTCGTAGAGCTCTTTATACATTCTGGGTGTTAACCCTCGGTCAGTTATGTAGTTTGCAAATATATTCTCTCATTCTGTTGTTTGTTCACTTTGCTGAGTGTTTATTTTGCAGTGCAGAAGCTTCTCAATTTGTCAATTTCAGCTTTGATTACCTGTGCTTATGGGGATGTTTCCAAGAAGTCTTTGGCTAGGCCAGTGTCTTGCAGAGTTTCCCCAATGTTCCTAGTAATTTAATGGTATCAAGGCATAGATGTAGGTCTTTCATTTTGAGTGGATTTTTGTGTAAGGTATATGGTAGAGATCTTGTTTCATACTTCTGTATGTGGAGGTCCAGTTTTCCCAGCACCATTTGTTGAAGAGACTGTCCTGATTGATTTTAACTCCTTTGTCAAAAACAAGTTGGTTGTAGATGCATGGATTGATTTCTGGCATTTCTATTCTGTTCCATTGATCTACATGCCTATTTTTTTTGCTAGTTACAGACTGTTTTGATTATAACTGTTCTTTAGTATGTCTTGAAATCTGATATTGTGATGCTAATGGCTTTGTTTTTATTGTATATTATTGCTTTAGCTATTGGGAGTATCTTGTGTTTCCATATAAATATTAGGATCATTTTCTCTAGGTCTAAGGAGAATATTGTCGATATTTTGATTGGGATAGCATTGAATCTGAATCTGTATGCTGCTTTTGGTATTATGGACATTTTGATGATATTGATTCTTCCAATCCATGAACATGGAATAATTTTTCATTTTTAATGTCTTCTTCTGTTTCTTTCCTTAATGTTTTATGATTCTCATCATAGAGATCTCTGATATCCAAGATTAAATTTATTCCAAAATATTTAATACTTATTGTAGCTATTTTGAATGGGATTGATCTTAAAGTTCTTATTCAGCTATGGCATTGTCTGTACATACAAAGGATATTAATTTTTTGTGACAATTTTGTATCCTGCCACTTTACCTAACTCTTCTGTGAGTTCCAATAGTCTCTCAGTGGAGTCTGTTAGATCCCCTATGTATAGAATCATGTTATCAGCAAATAGGGATAATTTGAGTCTCTACTTTCCAATTTATATCCCTTTGATTTCTTTTTTGTGCCCAATGGCTCTCGCTAAAACTTTCATGACTACATTGAATAGCAATGGTGATACTGGGCATCCTCGTCTGGTTCCAGATCTTAGGGGGAATGCATCAAATTTTTCCCCATTCAGTAAGATTCTAATTGTGGGTTTGTCATAAATTACCTTGATTGTGTTGATGAATATTCCATCTAAACTCAATTTGCTTAAGGTTTTTGGCATGAAAAGATGTTATATTTTAACAAATATTTTCTCTGCATCAATTGAGATTATCATTTTTCATTCTTCAGTTTGTTAATGTGAAGTATCACAGTTATGGATTTGTGAAGGTTGAACAATTCTTGCATATCAGGGATAAATCCCACTTGGTTCAGGTGAATGATTTTTCCGATGTGTTGTTGGATTCAATTAGATAATATTATGTTGAGGATTTTTGCATCCATATTCATTGGGGATACAGTTCTGTTTGTCATATCATTTTAAGTTTTAGGAATAAGGTGATGCAGGCTTCATAGAAGGAATTTTGGAGGATTCCCTACCTTTTGATTGTTTTGAATATCTTGAAAAGAATTGGAATTTGTTCTTCTTTAAATTTGTGGTAGAATTTGTGGTAGAATTCTTTTCCTGGGCTTTGCTTTGTTGGAAGGGTCATTATTACTGATTCAATCTCCATCTTGGTTTTTGGTCTGTTTAGGTTTTTATGTCTTCATGACTCAATTTTGTTAGATTGCATGTGTCAGAAATCTATCCACTTATTGTTAAGTTTCTCAATTTATTGGCATACAGCTCTTTGTAGTAATTCCTGATGATTTGTTTTATTTCTATATCTCTTTTTATAGTTCCTTTTTCATCTCTAATTTAATTGATTTGGGGATTCTCCCTCTTTTTTTGGGGGGCCAATGGTATATCAATTTTGTTTACTTTCTCAAACAACCAGCTCTTCATGTCACTGATCATTTGTATTGTATTGTTGGTTTCAATTTTTGTTGATTTCTTCTCTAATTTTAATTATTTATTTCTTCCTTTTAATTTTGGGTTTGGTTCGTTGTTGTTTTTCAAGGTCCTTGAGAAGCACTGATAGTTCATTTATTTGATATCTTTCCAGTTTCTTCATATAGGTACATATTTCTATCAACTTCCCTCTTAACAAGGTTTTGCTGTATCCCATAGTTTTGATATGATATATTGTCATCCAGGAACATGGTTTTTAGTCTCCATGTGTTTGCATATGATCTGGTGACTCCTGATTTGTTGATTTTCAGCTTCCTTCCATTGTGGTCAGAGAAGGTGCATCGTATGATTTTGATTATTTTGAATTTACTGAGACTTACTTCATGGCCTACCATATGGTCTGTTCCAGAATAAGTTTCATGCACTAATGAGAAGAATGTGTATTCTGCGACTGTGGGATGAAAAGTTCTATAGGTGTCAGGTCCATTTGGTCCGTAGTGTCAATTAGCTCTGTTATGTGTTTGTTGATTTTTCTATCTACTTGATCTGCCCATTGATGAAGTCCACCATTATTATTATATTGGAGTCTATATCTTCCTTTAGATTTATTAACATTTATTTTAAAATAGCAAGGCACATTGGCATTGGGTGCTATTCATTTATTGTACTCACATATTCCTGCTGAATTGATCTCGTTAGTGTTATATAGGCCCTTCTTCATCTCTTTTAACAGTTTTTGTATTAAAGTCTATTTTGTCTGATATTAGGATGACTATATCAGCTTTTTTTTGTTTCTGTTAGCATGGAATATCTTTTTCCATTCTTTCACTTTCAGTCTGTTTGTATCTTTATTGATGAGCAGTGTTTCTTTTCTTTTTTTTTAAAAAAGATTTATTTATTTATTTGAAAGGCAGAGTTACAGAGAGACAGAGAGGTAGAGGTGGTGGCAGAGAGAGAAAAAGAGAAAGAGAGAGAGATCTTCCATCTGAGATTCACTTCCCAAATGGCTGCAACAGCTGGAGCTAGCTGATCCAAAACCTAGAACCTGGAGCTCCTTCCCAGTCTCCCACTTTGGTGCAGGTGCCCAAGGACTTGAGCCATCTTTACCTGCCTCCAAGGCACATAAGCAGGGAGCTGGATCATAAGTGGAACAACTAGGACTCAAACTGGAGCCCCTGTGGGATGCTGGCACTGCAGGTGGTGGCTTTACCTGCTAAGCCACAGCGCTGGTCCTGAGCTATGTTTCTTGTAGGCAGCAAATAGATGAATCTTTTTTTTAATCCATTCAACAAGTCTGTATCCTTTAAATGGGGAATGTAGGCCATTTACATTCATGGTTACTATTAATAAGTAGTGACTTGGCCTTGCCATTTTTCCATAAATATTCCTATTATTTACTTTGGATTTATTTATGATTTTACTAGGAGATTTTCTGCCTTCACATTTGTAATGATGAATATGTTTCTGTGTGTAGCACAGCCTTAAGCATCTTTTGGAAAGCAGAATGAGTGATGACAAATTATTTCAATTTCTTGTTGTTATAGAAGGTCTTTATTTCGCCATTATTCACAAATGAGAAATTTGCAGGGTACAGTATTCTGGGTTGACACTTTTTTTTTTCCTATTAAGACTTGGACTGTGTCTTTCCATTCTCTCCCATCCTGAAATGATTCTGATGAGAAGTTCACTGTGAGTCTAATTGGAGATTCCTTGAAAGTAATCTGGTACTTCTCTTGTGCACATTTTAGAATCTTTTCTCTATGTTTTACTGTGGAGAGTTTGACTACAATGTGTTGTGGTAAAGATATTTTCTGGTCATGTCTATTAGGAGTTCTATGCACTTCCTGTACTTGGACATCCCTTCCTTTCACCAAATTGGGGAAACTTTCTGTAATTGTTTCACTAAACAGGCCTTCTATTCCATTCTTTCACACCTTCAGGAACTACTAAGACTCATTTGTTGGGTCATTTGCTAGTATCCCATAAATCTCCCACATAGTTTTAATTTTTCTAATTTCTTCTTCTCCTTCTCCTTCTCTCCTCCTCCTCCTCTGCCCCCACCCCTCCCTCCTCCTCCTCCTCCTTCTTCTTCTCAGACTAAGAAATTTCCAAAAATTTATCTTCTAGCTCATATATTTTTTCTTCTGTCCCACCAAGTCTAATGTTAAGACTTGAAATGGAATTTTTTATTTAATCTATTACACTATTCATTTCTAACATTTTATTTATTTATTTGAAAGTCAGAGTTACACAGAGAGAGAAGGAAAGGAAAGAGAGAGAGAGAGGTCTTCCACCTTCTGGTTTACTCCCCAATTGACTGCAATGACTGGAGCTGCACCAATCCAAAGCCAGGAACCAGGAGCCTCCTCCAGGTCTCCCACTCAGGTGCAGGGGCCCAAGCACTTGGGCCATCCTCCACTGATTTCCCAGGCCAAGCAGAGAGCTGGATGGGAAATGGAGCAGCCAGGACTCAAACCGGTGCCCATGTGGGATGCCAGCACTGCAGGTGGCAGCTTTACCTGCTACAATACAGTGCCAGCCCCCTAACATTTCATTCTATTTAAAATATCAGTTTCGCGGAAATTTTTTCATTCATGTCATGTATAGTTTTTTTAGTTAATAGATTTTGCTTCTGATTGCTTTTGAGCAATCCTATGACTAATCTTTTGCATTACATTTCTAGCATTTCATCAATCTCTTCATCTTCCCATTCTAATATTGAAATGTTTTATTCCTTTTGAGTAGTCAAGATGTCTTTCTTATTCTTGTTTCTTGAATTTCCGCACTTATTCTAGGCATTTGTGGAGATACTTGTTGATTTTTATCTCTGAGGACTTTGAACTATGCATCTGTGACGTAGTGGAATTTCTGCATGTTCAGTGAATACCAAAAGGTATGTGCTGGGTATAGCCAGGAAACTCTGGTCAATCTCCAGGATGGGGCAAGTATCCAAGGTGATACCCAAGTTGGGCATGGTAAATCTCTTGCTAACAGAATGGGGGAGTCGTCATCTTTTTTGGTGTGATCTCACCCTCACGTCTTCTCCTCCAAGGTGATCAATGCCTGGGTTTTAGCTCCCTGTGGGTTTAACACTCATGTATAACTCTATATAAACCTCAAAAATGATCTATGTAGTCCTCACTCTGAGCTCAGATAATACTGCTGCAAGGACCTACCCAAGGGAACCAGGGAGTTTCTAGCATCTGTAGCCACACACAGTGATTGCCCAGAGACCCAGCTACACCCTGCACTCTCTAATGCAGCCACTGAGTCCCTACAGTCTCAGCACACAAGTTTCCCACAGTCACTGAGTGCAGAGGGTCCACTCTGCCACACCAGCCTGTCTGTTCCACAGAGAGGCAGGTGTTCCCTGAGCCAGCTGCCCATGGGTACTCTCCCTCGGTGGCTTGAGCCCCAGAGCCTTTGGTATGTTGGGATGCTGGGGGCACCTTGCAGTCCTATGTGAGTGTCCAGCCCTCTGTCAATATTCTAGCCAGGCTCTAAGTTAGTAAGGACCATGGGTTTTTCCCTCTGCTGGAATCTCTGCATCACAGAGAACACAAGAGTCACGAATGTTGCCCTCTCCCCACCGCTGCCGACAGTACTGCCAAGCAGATGACATCCTGTCCTAGCCAGTTGCTGTGTGCATACACAAGGGCTTCTGTAGCTGCCACCCAAGCCCCAAATGGTGCCTGCCTTCTCTCAGCCAGGTGCCCGGAGCTGTTGTCAGGAGGATGGGGTGAGAGAAATATGCCCCTTTGACTTCCGCTGGGTCCACTGGTACCCACTAGCCCTTGGGGTTCCAGGCCGGACTCACAGATGCTCCCCCTCCAGCTAGATTACCATGGGTTGCCTCAGTTTGGTTTCACCTCCATTTCCAAGCTGCAGCCCACTCCGGCCCTTGGCTGCTTAGTGTGTTGTGTCTGTGTTCATGCTGCGTATCCACACCTTCCACGCAGGTCCACGGCATTCCTCTTCCTTCCATAGAATTTCCACTGTGGTTTTCTCTCTAATTCTCCCCCTGAGAATGCACTTCTGACACTTTTTTTGTGTGCATGTCTGTGTTTATCCCTAGCCTAGTTCCCTGTTCAGCCATCTTGGAATGGATCAAAGGTGGTGTTTGGTAATGTCATTATGAGAATGTACTATGTTACTACCATTTAATGCTTGCTTTTCCACCCAACCCTACTTTATTCACTCTGACCTCTTGCAATCCTGATATTATACTATGCAGAGTGAAACCCATGTGGTGTACAGAATCTTAAGATAGTTTACTGTATACATGTGCTTCCCTGGTCCCAGTAAAGGAAAGCATTCTTTCCCCAAATAGATAGGAACTAGATTATTTTTCTAAAATAATTATGTTTCCTCTGAAGTCCATCTTCAATTCAAGCTCTTCCATAACATCAATAACCGGCTGTATTAGTATGCTAGGACTACCGCAGCAAAGTCGCAAAGCCTGGGTGCTTTAAAGTAACAGACATTTCTTATAGTTTCGGGGGCCAGAAGTCTGAAATCAACTTCTTGTCAGGAATATGCTCTCTTTGATGGCTTTAAGGGAGAATCCATCCTTGCCTCTTCTCCTTTCTTGTTTGTGCTGACAGTTCTTGCCATTTCTTTTCTTGTAGATGCATCACTTTAATCATATTGATATTTTCTCCCTCTGCATCTTCCCATGATATTCTCCCTCTTGATAGAATGTCCAAATTTCTGTTTCTGTGGTCACATTCCCCCCGTCAAAAACTGTATTGGATTAGACTAATCTCCTGATCTAGTTTTAATTTGATTTTGTATGTAAAGATCCTGGTTCTAAATGAGATAACTTTTTCCAAGTACTGTGGATGAGAACTTCAGTGTGTTATTTAAAAAGGACAAATTCAACCCATGGTATCCACTTTCCACAAAAGATACTCAGAGCTATAATTTTCTTTTTCAAAAAATTTATTTATTTTTATTTGTGTGTGAGAGAGAGCGAGAGAGAGAGAAAGAGAGAGAGAGAAATGTCTTCTATCTGCTGGTTGATTCCTAAAATCCTCAAATGCCTACAACAACTGGAGCTGGACCAGGAGGAATCCAGACCCAGGATCTCCATCCAAGTCTCCGATGATGTTAGTGAAACACTCAAGTACTTGGATCTTCATTTGCTCCATCCCAGGTGCATGAGCTAGTAGCTGGAGCAGAAGTGAGGGTGAGACTCTAACCCAGGCACTGTGATATAGGATATTGGTGACCCAAGTTGGGCCTTATCCTGCTGCTCTATGACACCTGCCTGTATAAGTTTCTTATGGTCTTTGGAATGTTGATTTACCATACAGAGAATTGAGCAGAGAGCATTTTAGCTTCCTCCAGGTATTGTTATCTTAGCATTTTATCACAACATTTAAATTTAGGGAATTCTTATATTGATAAAAATGGTATGTTACAGAAATTATGCATAACAAATAGGAGAATTAAAATAATGTGCTTATGTATTCCTTATTATAATAAATAGTCTGAAACTATAAGCAAGAAGAGTTTTACATTGATAAGTGTCCATCATAAAGTGATATAAACAAAAAATAAGAAATTTTATAGAGAAAACATTAATGGAGAATGGTAGTTAGAAAACAAATTGATGAAGACTCTCAGCTAATTTTTAATAGTTTTCTACTCTCTAGGCTGCATATTCAGCTGGATACCCTAACTCTGACCACGTCTTTAATAAGTACTCTTCTCTAGCAAGGTTTAGTACTGATACAAGTAGGAGGAACATCAGCAGACCTTGAAGTGGACCCTTTGCGTCTTACTAGTCTGTCTGTCCTGGCTGTCTCAGTTACCAACAACTAACTTCACTTTACAGAAGTATCTATGAGAAGGAGTTCCCCCAACTCCTGTCCACAGTCTCTTCTACTCAGTGATGGCAGCCTGTAGGAAAGGTGAAGTAGAATGCATTTACGGATGTGACTGCAATCACATCAGTGAACAAACAGGATCCTAGGATGAAATCATATGGCAGCTTGAAATCTACCCAGTGGGTTTATTGGCCTGTCCCTTAAGAAAACTTAGGTAGAAACCATGATTTTCTGCTAGCCATAAAATCCCTGTGGTCATTTAAAATTGCAAGGCACAGTCTTCACTCAGAAATTAAAATGGCCATCCTTTTATAATAGCAGAATTGCTGCATTTGATTGAAGTTAAATCTCTCTCCCTTTCCCTAGGATGAGTCTGTTGTGGGTGGAAAAGCCTTCGATTATGGTAATGGAAAAGATGAGAAAGGAGACAAATCACATATAAGAAAATTTTTATTTTCCTGATAAATGGCGAAGTGGATTCCTCTTTCTGGGTTCCAGTTGAAATTTAAAAATGTTTTATGAACTATTTTGAGGACTCTCTTGCCCACTGGCCTCTCACTTCTAGATCTCTTGATGCTGGAAATCTACTCTGTGTATGGTGTGTTGTTGTTTTTTGACATGGAACAATAACTTGATCATGTGCCAGTTACGATTATTAGCTCAATTAATTTTTACAATTCCTTTTAATGGGTATAATTATTATCCTCATTTTACTGACAAGGAAACTGATAAGTAACTTGGCTAAATATAAGTAAATTGTCCAAGTCACCTAGCCAATAATTGGCAAAATGGAGGTTTGAACCCTTCTGCCTCACTGTAGACCTAAGGTTTGGACACAATCTTTGCAAATACACCATGGAGAGAACTAGGGGGTGCAGAGCAGAGGCCTGGAGGCCAGCCAAAGCTCACAGCGGTTTGAGTGGAATCTGACCACTGATTCATCATGTAATTTCAGCTTTGTAAGAGTTTGCCACAGCAAGGCCATAATTCTCTTTTTAAAACATAGCCTTTTTCAACTGTAAGGATATGACAGGAAACTTGGAGTAAAGACTGTTACCCTGGTGCTCGTGGAGTTTCAGGTCTGAACTCTCCTGGCCCTGGTGAGAAAACTAAGGATTGTAGGGACCTGAAGCAGCAGGAAAACGATTTATTGCTATTGCTTATGAAAAAGTAAGCACACTATGCGACACAAACATTATTCATACAATTTGTATTCAAAGATAGACTAGACCATCGATAATCTTCATCTATTCTGGAAAACAAGTGACCCAAATGTCTACTAGAATATACTTCGTTACAAGTTACTGCCTGCTGCTCTGTGTTTTATCACTTATTCTTTAACCCCTGGGAATATGTGCTTCCTGCAGTTTCTATTGATTGAGCATCACTTGCCACTCTATGTGCCTCTTGGACAGTTCTTCAGAGCACCCATGCAGATCCATGACATGCATGGATGACATCTGGCCAACAGAACAAGTCACAGTGACAGACTGAGTATGCACAGACTGTTCTATGCCAGCATCTCTCCTTGACCCATCATTCTGCAGCTACCATCCCTGTTTCACAACCTTTCCCTTTTTCATGTGAAACTGTATCCCCAGTCCATATAACCCTTAAGTATTGAGGTAGGTAAGACATACCAGGTTCCCTGCAGTGGTTTCATTGGGGCATTTGTCCACTAAGAATCAAGTAATAATCATTTCACCCAGTGCCTCTCATTGCTGGTGGTGTCCTGTATCTTAATATGTCTTTTGACCAAATCCTGTTCCTGAGTTTCATGAGTGGGTCATGGGTATGATTTTTCCCTGGTGCAGGCAATACAGTACATTTTCAGTAAAGAACTTTCAAACAGTAGTAAAATGAACTAACAGTTTGCTTTTTTTTTATTTATTATTATTTTTTTGACAGGCAGAGTGGACATTGAGAGAGAGAGACAGAGAGAAAGGTCTTCCTTTGCCGTTGGTTCACCCTCCAATGGCCACCACGGCCGGCGCACTGCGACCGGCGCACCACACTGATCCGATGGCAGGAGCCAGGTACTTCTCCTGGTCTCCCATGGGGTGCAGGGCCCAAGCACTTGGGCCGTCCTCCACTGCACTCCCTGGCCACAGCAGAGAGCTGGCCTGGAAGAGGGGCAACCGGGACAGAATCCGGCACCCCGACCGGGACTAGAACCCTGTGTGCCGGCGCCACAAGGTGGAGGATTAACCTAGTGAGCCGTGGCGCTGGCCAGTCAGTCTGCTTTTATTATTACCATGTGTTAACAACTCTAAACAGTGTTGTATGGGTTGAATTCTATACCTCTTGAAGATAAATTGAAGTCCTCAGTTTCAGGACCTGAAAATGTGATCTTATTTGGAATAGGATTCTTGTAGACGTGATTAGTTGATATGAGGTCGTATTGAAGTGAGGCATATCTGTATTCCAGTATCATTATTGTCTGTAAAGAAAAAACAGCTATGTGAAGACACAGAGACGGGAGAATGTTGTGCAAGGATAGAGGCACAAGACTATAATTTCTATAATTTTGATTAATAGATATCCCTTCTGATTGCAACTTCACCTTGAATTTGGATATGCAGGCTAAAGGCAGGAGAGGATCGTCATAAGCAGGGAAGAATGAGTGATCTGGAAGAAAGCCATGGCTGCCACATACTTGTAATGGTCA
Organism: Oryctolagus cuniculus; assembly: GCF_051225735.1. Taxonomy (NCBI): domain Eukaryota; kingdom Metazoa; phylum Chordata; class Mammalia; order Lagomorpha; family Leporidae; genus Oryctolagus; species Oryctolagus cuniculus. Next base: position 54,795,670 of record NC_142872.1, read on the forward strand.
ACAGAGATAAATGTGCTGGCAGTGCCTAGCCTGACACTGATGTTAAGATGCCCTGTCTCCACCAACCACAACCATGATAAGAAATCTGTTTGTTACCCAACTTTTGCTCTGCTTAATGACTCAGCAATGTACTCTGACTCCTCACCCTAGCTCTCTACTTCATAAACTCCTAGATGAAGTTGGGGTTTCACTCGTAGGTCAAGAATCAGTCGAAATCCCACAGCACTATGGAAGAATGTTAGCCTGATCCAAAATGTCTGATGCCCTAGGGAATGATTTCTTGCCCAAGTGTTTAATATTTATACATAACTAGTTCATAAAATTAACCGAACTGCTTTAAAAATAAAAGAAGAAAGGCATATCAATAAGCAGATTTATATTTTTATCTCCGTTATTGACCAGAAAACACCAGTTACTCCACACTCTCCCCCACACTCAGAATACCTTAGGTGGGTATTATGCATTCGCAACCTGTCAGCTTTGGCTGAATTACAGAGTGCTCAATTATGCTCTAATCGAATAGCTGCCCAATGCAGGCCACGTAATGACTTCCTGATTATCTGCCTTTAAATGATGAATGAAATGAATATGTAACATTCTGTTCAAATATAGCATACTTAGCATGCCAAATGAAAACTGATTTTGTGCTCCTCTTTCTGAAAAACGTATATTTTATTGTAATTCAGTTCAGTGGTTGCTCGGTTGCTTGTTTTCTTGTCATCAAGATAAACATTGAATGAGCTATCTAGGAGAACATTTGTCTTCATTTTTGCTTTCTAACAGATGCTAAAGGTGTTAAATATTGTTTATGTTATTTAGTTTCCTCTCCTTACATAATCTCATTGGGAAAAAATGAGGGAAATCGTATTTTACAAATAGTTCTTTTTGGCAGTATCCTAAAACATTGGCAAATAAAACCCCCAAACACTCACCCCTCCAGAAAGACCCCAAAAATCTTCTTTGATAAATATATTGCAAAAATAATACCATTAAAATATGAATAAACTCTTTATTGTCAACAGTGCTTTTTGTAAAACAGCAATTGGTGACATTAGCCCTCTAAAAAGGTACATCTTTAAAATTTGGCTGTACAATTTATGTCTGGTCTACAATAATAACATGGGTGCTTATTGTGTTTTTTTCTTAAACATATATTAATTTACAAAAACCAGCTCAAGAAACTACATAAGGAAATCCATTATGTGTATTTACTTTTTCTTAAGATTTATTTATTCATTTGAGAGGCAGAGTTACAGACAGAGAGGGAAAAATGAGAGAGAGAGAGAGAGAGAGAGAGAGAGAGAGAGAGAGATTCATTCCATCTGCTGGTTCAATCCCTAATAGCATCAATGACCAGAGCTCGGAAGATTCGAAGCCAGGAGCTAGAAGCCAGGAGCCAGGAGCCAGGAGCTCCTTTTTGGTCTCCCAGATGAGTGCAGGGGCCCAAGCACTTGGGTCATCTTTTACTGCTTTCCCAACGCATTAGGAGGGAACTGGATCAGAAGTGCAGCAGCCGGGACTCAGAACTGGCACCCATGTAGGATGCCAGCACTGCAGGCAGAGGCTTAACCTACTTCACCACCACACTGAGCCCATGCATTTGCTTGTAAGAAATGACCTTTTTTTGTTTGATTTGTATCTCCTTTTCACTATGGTTAGGAAGTGTTCTGCCTTCACATTCTTTCATGATACTGGTTATCTTTCTTCTGTTTCTGTGTGTGGTACATCCTTAAGTGTCATGTGTAAGGCTGGCTGGGTGATGACAAATTCTTTCAATTTTTGTTGGTTTTGGAAGGTCTTTATTTCACCTTCACTTATAAATGAGAACTTTGCTGGGTATGCTTTTCTGGGCTGAGAGGTTTTTTTCTTTAAGGACTTGAACTATGTCTCTCCATTCTCTCTTTGCCTGTAGAATTCTATCTATGAAATATATAAAGTTTGATCTATCTATATCAATAAAAATTTTTAAAAAGTTAGCCTAAGAGAAAAAGGAAAAAATGACTTTTCCCACTCACTAGGGAGAGGACAGTAGGCACTCTAATGAGGAGGGATGGCTGAAACTTTGTTACCCATTCTGGGCTAAAATGCGTTCAAAATTGAACAATTAAATTGCTGCTTATGCAGTTATCTTGGGAAAGTTTTGCATAATATATATCCTGGATTGTCTTTTAGTAAAAGTCTATCTAAGAGTAAAAACAGAGAGCCTCATATACACCTTTTGAAATTTTCTTGTATGGGAAAATTCTTAGTGAAAATAAAGGAATTATTTAAAGATTTATTTTAAGAAATTGTGTTAGTTCTCGCCACACTGTGCAATCCTTTCCCCTTTTACCTCTTTATCTACCCCCTTATCTTCTTTCTCTCTCCTTCCCTTCCCCTCTTCTTCCTTTTCCTTCTGTCTTTCTTCTACTGATTTTTTTTGTTTTCTTTTATTCTCCTCACTTCTCTATTTCATGTTTATTTTAGCCAGCTTTTAAGAACTATAACAAAATACCTGAAACAAGCTGCTCATGAAGGGAAGAAGTTTACTTTGTCTCGTGTTTCTGGAGGTTTGCAACCCAATGTCAGGAAGACTCACTGGTCTGGCCATTGATGCAGGTTGCAAATGGCAGCAGCAGAATCATGTGTAAAGGAAGGACTGATGCCATGACAAGACAGGCAGCAGAAAGAGAGGCTGGGTACCAGCCAGAGTCTATAGCAGGAAGAGAATTACCTTTAGAGGGTGTGTCGCCTATACCTACACACTTCTTTCTAAGCCCACCTCCTAAACACCACTCAGCACAATTGAGTTTCCACCCTGTTAACACCATTAGCTTAAATGTTTTGGTTTAAATGCTTGCTTGAGTTCCTGAGCCAAATCATCAAGCCATGGCAACATTCACTACTCCTTTTCTTTGTTTTCCTATGTACTTTTTTTGTTTCCTGGTGTAAAATATGTACTGATGGTCCTATGGATATATTATACACACACATACATACACACACATACACTTAGGTGGAGAATCACAGAACCTGTATTAAAAATCTTCTGGGCCGGCGCCATGGCTCAATAGGCTAATCCTCTGCCTTGCGGTGCCGGCACACCGGGTTCTAGTCCTGGTCGGGGCGCCGGAGTCTGTCCAGGTTGCCCCTCTTCCAGGCCAGCTCTCTGCTGTGGCCCGGGAGTGCAGTGGAGGATGGCCCAAGTGCTTGGGCCCTGCACACACATGGGAGACCAGGAGAAGCACCTGGCTCCTGGCTTCGGATCAGTGCAGTACGCTGGCCACAGCGCACCAGCCGCAGCCGCCATTGGAGGGTGAACCAATGGCAAAGGAAGACCTTTCTTTCTGTCTCTCTCTCACTGTCCACTCTGCCTGTCAAAAAAAAAAAAAATCTTCTGAATATGATGCTGTGGTGCATTTATACTCATTTGTGGAAGTTTTTAGAATGCACTCTGTCTTATGAATTTGCAAGTATAACAGCAAAACATTTCACGTAAAATGTTTTTATAATTGGAGAATGATCTACAGTTTTGAGTCTTTTATTTGGATATGCATTATATTTGGTATATGCATTTATTACACATATTATGTGTGTATTTGTAAAGTATCATTTTAATAGTGATGACAGTCATAAAATCTAAAATTAAAATTAAAATCTTATATACAAGGGGTGAAAATGTTGTATTTTACTTGTGTTATAAAAACATAATTTTCTTTTTCAAACATGATCATTGAATTTTACAATGTAGAAGACTTATTACAATAAATAGCTTTAAAAAAATCAAACCTGAAAATGAAAGTATGTAGCTATCTTGTGAAGTTTATAAAAACACCAGTTTTTTTTTATGATTTGTTTATTTACTTGAAAGTCAGAGTTACACAAAGACAGAAGGTGAGGCAGAGACAGAGAGAGAGGTCTTTCAGCCGCTGGTTCACTGTCCAGATGGCTGCAACAGCTGGAGCTGGGCTGATCCTAAGCCAGGAGCCAGGAGCTTCTCCCAAGTCTCCCACCTGGTTACAGCAGTCCAAGACTTGGGCCATCTTCTACTGTTTTCCCAGACCATAGCAGAAAGCTGGATCGAAAGTGGAGCAGCCAGGACTCGAACCCATGCCTGTATGGGATGCTGGCACTGCAGGCGGCAGCTTTTCCACTATGCCACAGCACTGGCCCCACACTAGTGTTCTTATGAAACAACACCTTAGTCTCATGTGTGTGTTGGCAAAGGTAATTCACTATACAGCTGTGTGGTATTTTTTGGTTTTGTTTTAAAAATTCATTAATTCAACCTAAATTTAAGAATTTCATTTTTATAGTTTCATTTTGCTGGTACAGAAATGACATATCAAGGATGGAATAATTTGAGGAAGGTTTTTCTTTATTACTTAAATATGGGAAAGAAAAAAACACAACACAAAAATCCTTAGTACTAAAGGCTCTATTAAATGAGATAAAAATTCCTTTCTGTTTACACCTGGATTTGAGATGTTCTATCACCACTGTTTCTCTAGATAATGGAGGAAAATCATCTAAAAACATGGAGCTTTTTAAGACTCACCATAGACAAATTTCACACCGGCATTTTTCCTTCAGTTTTCATCCTGACTTTCAGTACTTAATAGTTTAAAAACGGAATGCAGTTTGTTAATAACGAATAAATGCACACTTCAGACTATGACCATTTGATAACTGAGTATATGAAACTAACACAAATGTGGATTTGTCTCCAACTTATAGATAATAGTAAAGCAGAAAGTCTTCTTTCCCAGGGAAGTTCCTTGAAGACGTTTAGCCCAGTGCAAAATACAGCGAAACTCTACTGTGAGTTTTTACAAATTCTGCATAAGTGACAACAATGCTAGCACTTCCTGAATGATGGGTTTTCAAGATTTATAAAACTTATAATAAAACCTGGATGCTACCCAAGCAAATATTATCCCTGCAAACTCTCTCCTTATTAATGTATTTATCTTCTTGAAAGCAGGACAAAAAGCAACAAAAAAATTATAAGGAATTCTTAAGTAAAAACAATAAAAAGTTAATTGCTAGTGAAACAAAGGACAATATTTTGGCTATTCATATTATCATTTTATAAAACATCTTATAAGACTCATTTATAATTCTATAGAATAAACCGTTTTTTAGCCTTTTGTAGTATCTGCCTAGATGTTTCTGTTAAAACAGACATGTTCCAGTGATTTTATATCAAAATCTACAAATTCCACAAAATATGAAAAGAAACCTGAATTAATATAATCAAGTTATAATTCAATTCAATATTTTTCTCCAAAAAGAACAATTATTATAACATACACCATGACAGATGGCATTGCATTTTGAAATGCTCCTGATTTTTTGCAGTGGGACTAAACTTCTGTGTAAGGTGGGACTAACAACACTTTATTTCAAATATCAGAGAATGGGCTACCACAATGTGCCAAACAGTGGAACATTCAGTTCAATGTCAAGTTCATTATTTTGTACTGATGTTTTAAGATATAGATTTAAGGTAACTGCTTATTCATTAGGAAATAACTCTTGAGATATAAAACAACCAGAATGTGTTGCTCTTGATTTGGGTTAGCTTATGTTTGGCTGACCTGCATGGCTTCAGAATTCTCCAGTTTTAGTTCATGGATTCTAATACTTCATAGAAATTCTCTCATATAGTTTCTGATGACCTTATGTTGTCTGTTTGCTATGAGAACTTCTAAATTGTTATTCAGAAACAAACACGATCCTAACAATATCCCATTACCTTTACATATTGTTTCTCTAACCTTCTAACTGAAAGATTTGGTCGTGAGTGAACATCAGCTTTGTAAGTACTCAGTATCAGGTTTTACATTCCATGTCCATTGAAATATATTCCTATGTAAAAAGGCTACCTTAGCCAGCTTGATTCTGGACAAATAAAAACAAGGTTTTTTATTATTTTTTTATAGTTTTATTCTGTAAGCAATCAGATTTGGACATGCTAGAATTTACTGATGGAAAAATAGGAGAAACATACTCTCTTATCCTAGCCAAATGAGGCACTAACCAAAGGGCTCTAACCAGTCTTCTCTAAAGCTGTCAATCTAAGATGCAACCACACCTACACTTAAAAGCATCTCGGAATTTCCTAAACTCAGCAGGATGCAGTCTTGTTCGTGATGCTGTCCTGGAAGATGTATGATCGTTCATGACAATTCTGGCCACTGCTGCCAAAAAGAAATGAGACAGCTACTTGTCAAAGAGGGGGGAAATAAGCTAATGAAAGTCTTCATTTGGACTTTTCCCGTTTTTCTCTAAGTACAGACATGCCCCTAACAGGCACAAAAACCCAGCTCCCAATGCTGATCACTAGGAATTTTAAGTTATCAAAATTAAAAATAGTTTCCTGAGGGCAGCATTGTGAAATAGCAGGTTAAACCACTGCCTGTGACACACCGGCATCCCACATGGTCTTTTTTTTTTTTTTTTTTTTGGACAGGTAGAGTTATAGATGGTAAGACAGAGAGACAGAGAAAGAAAGGTCTTCCTTCCATTGGTTCACCCCCTAAATGGCTGCTACGGCTGGAATTGCGCTGGTACAAAGCCAGGAGCCAGGTGCTTCCTCCAGGTCTCCCACGTGGGTGCAGGAGCCCAAGCACTTGGGCCATCCTCCACCACTTTCCCGGGCCACAGCAGAGAGCTGGACTGGAAGAGGATCAACCGGGACTAGAACCAGCACCCACATGGGATGCCAGCACCACAGGCGGAGGATTAAGCAAGTGAGCCACAATGCCAGCCCCCATATGGTCTTGGGTTTGTGTTCCGGCCGCTCTAGTACCGATCCAGCTCCCAGCTAATGTCATGGGAAAAGCAGCAGAGAATGGCCCAAGTCCCTGGGACCCTACAACCCATGTGGGAGACCCGGATGATGTTCCTGACTCCTGGTTGTGACCATTTGGGTGGTAAACAAGCAGACAGAAGACCTTTCTCTCTTTCTCCCTCTTTCAAATAAACCACACAAATCTTAAAAAAATATATATATATATAGTAGCGGTAGTACCAATGGAGATATCTTTAATGATAACAAAATTGGTTTTTATAGTTAACAAATTATATGAGTCAAATGAAATATTTTATTTCCATCTTTTTCTAAAAGTATATTTTGTGTGTTTCACCCTCATAAAGGTTTTAAATGTATAAAATATGTTGTAAAGTAGCAAAATCATAAAATTCATAAATAAATAAATATTTATAGAATGAATATATATTACAAAATTATTTATAGATGGGCATATAATCAAAAAGGTTTGCAACCATAACTGCAGCCCATATATTGCACTGTTGGGTACTACTTTTCCCTGTTGTAAATCTGGTCAATCAAGAAAAAAATGAGAAAATGCAAGACTCAGGACCTGCAGATGGGGATTTATGTCCCTCATATGAGCCTGGCCTGCCTTTGCAGACGACAGCATCAAACACAGCAATACTGTGTTGAAAATGATGGTAGCCACATATGTTTTCATTATATTGTTATTGAAAATATGTGTATACATTTTTAAAGCTTTTCCATAATTCATTAACTATGTATTTACTAACACTTACTTGTACATTTTCTACTGAAATATGGAAAAATATTTTGTAACTATTTCCAGATTCTCTGTTTCACTTATTCCTTTAATGGTGCCCTGCATTGTTCGATGGCACAAGAGACGTCAGGGTAGACAACCCAGAATTTTCTTTTGTGGGAGTTTACATTCTACTGAGAGTAACACGTATTGAACAAATAAACAGGATATTTTCAGAATTGCGAAGAAGCTATTCAGAGAATAGAACCAGGGTAGTGTAATAGAGTTGGCTTAGGTGTTGGCTTCATTGTAGTTAAGATGATTGCGGATGGCCTAAGGCTGCAGTGATTTCTAAGGTGAAACTGACGAGTTCTTCAAAAGACATCCTGAAGCTGTCCACTCCTACTCCTCTCTAAGCAAGACTGTCAGTGTCTCAGAGCTCAGCGGTGGCAGCTCATGGACATCCTGCTAGCTGTACACCTGTGCACGCTATCCAGCTTCCACCCCGGCCTCTACAGCCAGGAGACTGCAGGCTGCATGTCTTCTTATTGTCTTCAGATTCCCAGGCTCCTGCCTTCTCTGCTGTGGCTGGTGTGGGCCTGGGTCATCTGTGCCATTGCCCCATAAGAAGCCTTTCCCATATGCATACTGAGTTATGGAAAACATAGTAGAAAGGAAAACTCTGAAGGAGTTGGGAGTACAATTCTGAATCTACTGCCTTCCTAGGTGAATCTCTGTACCCCATTGAGAGACGGCTGGGATATTTAATCTGGACTGCAAATTTTGAGTTTTCAAATACAATAATACCTACAGGCCGGGAAGGGGGAAATTTTAAATTTCTTCTGATATTTTGGCTTGAATTGTGTTATTTGTTTTCTGAATAGATTGTTAATGAAAAATAGAGAGATAATTTTTAATCAGCAAGGTTCCCTTGACATCCTGCTTCCCTGACGGGTTTTCTCCTTGCATTTCCTGGAAGGAGAGGGCACGCTGGAACTACTCAGAAATAATGTTTCCTCTTCCAAACAAGGTCATATTTTTTCTTTTTTTCCTGTATATTAATTTCTTACTGTTCCCACCCTCTAACACTAAAACATCGACCTTGCGACTGTATGTTTTCCTTTGAGTAGATAAATCACCATTTTTCCTTTGTTCATTTGTTTAGCAAAACTGGAGGGAATACAATTAAAAGAAAGCGTTTTAAACAGTGTTTAATTGTACAGGTAAGCAGGACAAGCTATCTGTGTTGTATTACCACTCCTAGTGACTGTGCAACTTTGTTGCTCTTTGTTCACTCACAAACTCTGCAGAAATTTGTGGGTGCTAACAAAGAAGGCCATGTTGCTCAGGCAAGTGTCAGCATCCTACACTCCTCTCTCTCCTTTGATCTCTTCCTCTGAATCCAGTGTGCCCAGGGCAGGAGTAAGTTCCTGAGCTCTCACAGACTGGCAGCTGCTCACGATCTTGGAATCTGATCAGTTCATTAGTATTGTCCTGCAGTTCTACGGGCCTCAAGTCCCCTGATCCTTACCCTTTGTCCATGCTTCTAAGCATTAATGAATTCACTGGGACTTCCAAAAACCCAGATTTGGCCATGCCATTTGGGGGCATTGGTGATGAGGCTTATTGAATCCTATTTTGCTTCTCCTCTCCACACTGGTGAAATGGTGCTCAGAAAAATAAAATAAGCCAAATAAGTTAAGATGACCCAAGTTTTATAAATTTTCATTGATATTAAAACAGAACTCAACAAGTAAGTTTATAATTTCCTCTTATAATAGCTGCATTTCCTGAGCTTCCTCAACTTGATTTATTACTAGCTGATTTATATGTTTAATTTAATATGCCATAATATCATTGTACTATATTTATATACAAGTCAAGGTATGTGTATATGTTGTTCTGATAACAGTTAATTAAATTAAAGCATTATGTTATTATAATTATATATTCTGATAATTATATTATTCTGATAATTACATGTTTACATCCCTATGAAATATATTGGTTTATTTTATCATCATAATTTCCTTTTTGGTGAAATAGTATCAATATCTATTTCCTAGGGCTATGGTCATAATAATGAGACGATGCTTGCTCAAAGTTCCTGGCACACTAATTTCTGTCTCACATCTAATCATCTTGGTTGTTTTATTTTCCTAAGGCTTGTGCCTCCTTGATTACAACTTTGCCTTAGACTTGCTTTGTTTTTTGTTATTTTTTTTCTCCCATTCCATTTCTCTCCCTGCACTACCTGTGCTATTCCCCACTGACTTTGCTTGATTTAGGAAATATTCTAAAAGGCTTCCTCTTCAACACACATCACTTGCTTTCTTGCCCCCTCTGCCTCAGAAGACTTTGCATTTATAGTCTGACCTATTTGAGAGCACTTCATGCAGTTGGTGGAAGATGTACTTCATCTTTTGATTGCATTTTACCACAAACTTTTTTATCAAAATGGACATTCTTATTTCAGTTGCAATTGTGGAGAACATGCAGCCTTATGGTTCTAAGAAGCACATGAAAACTTTTTTTCTGTTTGTTTTTGTTGTGTTTGTTAATAAATAAAATTTTGAAATTAAATACCATTACTACAGATGGCAGAGAACGTAGGATCAGGAGCAGGATAAAGCCAGTGAGGTGCCTACACAGGGTGCAAAGTTTAAGGAGAACCTTTCTCTTGGCTTCCTTCAGATACAGGGTCAGCCCCTCTGAGTGTCCCCTTCAATTTTATACATTGGGAGTCTGACTTGTCTTACTGTGGCCCAGGTAAAGGAAAGACTCTAGGTTTTTTTCCCCTAGTTTCCAAGGCTGGTTAGAGCATACTTAGATTCAGAAGAAAGATATTCTGTTTGGGGTTTTTATAATGATTGGCTTACTCAGTAGTCCTCTTGGAATTTGCTGTGGCATGATAACAAGTTTAAAATCAGACAATGGTGTAGTAAAGGCCAGGTGTTCAAAGTATAATAAACAGCTCCCTAAAGATTAGAAAATGAATATTTAACTAGATGACTACATTTGATTTCCTTCATTCATTTTTTATGATTTCACTGAAAAGCTCCTTGATGGAAATCACATTGACTGGATTTTAATACCTTCTGGTAAATGAAACCTGCCATTCTAATGGGGTTACTATGTCTTTACAGAGCCTTATGGTAAACTCTGATGACCAGTGATTTTCTCAATAGTTAGGAATTTGGGACTTCTCTGGAGATTGTACATCAGGAGTGTAGAATGTGTCCTCAGAGCTTGATAATTGTGATGAAACTATTATATCAATCAGGTCCTGTCTACAAAAGATCTGTTGGTTTTTGAGGAAGAAAAAAATGGCTTCATTTATTGAAGCTTGAAGAGCTTAATTATGGTTATTTCAGAGGCAAAGGGAACTCTCCTGCCCATCAAAACCAAGTTCCATGCTTAGGATCTACCAACCTTTCTTGAAAAGCTGGGCCCAAGAAGAAAATTTCTCTAGAGCTGAAATTCATTAAAAATTAGCATTTAGTACGCTTACCTTGGAAATAGAGATCAGAACATCTGCCTTTATGTTTCTATCATGTTTATCTTGTGACAGTAGTTACGGCAGCTAATGCCTGTAGAGTAAGAAACACTTTTGAGTTCCAACATCAGATTTTGCTAAGGAGGTTTTTTCCAATTAGCACAATTGACAATTTTCATCTAATTTGCCTGTTGGAACTCACAGGCAAATCCTAAAACAATTCTGGAACCTGATAAAAATCATTGAATTTCTCTATACTTGTGCATATTCTCATATTCTCGTATAATGCCTTGTCACCTTCATTCTTGTGCTTATGCTTCGAACAAGCCCGGGTATAATTTTCTTGTTATTGTTGTTGTTGTTTTAACATGTACCTGTTGACATTAAAGGAAATTCTCAAGTGTATTGTTGTCATGTCATGCTAATTATCAAAGATTCTCATGGAAGATTGATCTCAACACAAAGGCATAGTCCTGAGACACTTGACATTTCATAAGGTGTCCTGCTTTATAGCCTTCATAATGGTTACCTATTGCACTTCTTTTCACCGAATTAAATTAATTGCAAACCTAAGACAAATAATGACTTTCTGATTATCTGTCTCTAAAGGATGGAATGAAATGAATATTGTCGCTCAACAGAGAGACAAATAGCTTGTATAACCTTTGGGAGAAAAGCAAAACTATTTGAAATAGAAGTGCTTTTCAGGCTTTTTAGAAACATTTTATCTTTCCTTCTTTATCATGGTTGGCAGTGGTTACAGTGACAGCTGTTGCATTTCAGAATCTGATCAAATCCTCATGGAAGCAGTAACAGAGACTGAAGAAAAACTGGTAGTATCAGGTTAATCTAGGATTTTCAAACTGGGTTTAGATCAAAACAGAAATGCAAGATTTCCTAGTGAATAAGGGTCTTGGTTGTATTCCTATAAAGCTGTTCCTTCACCCAGTCTAGCATGAGGCTGCTGAAATGCAGAAACCTGTCACCTCTGAGATAAACCACTAAGCCACCTCTGTGCTTGGCCTTTTCTATGGTCTGTGGGCAGATCTTCCTGCTGCAGATATTTCCTATCACTTATTCTCAGCACTAGCTTTTGTGTTATAAGCTGATAACTTTAACCGCTGCTTTTCCCGTCTTCTAGATTCAACGAAGACATCTAGACGGCTCTGTGTGATGTTCTGAGAGCAGCCCTCGGTTGAAACTCTTCTGTAGGTAATTCCCAAGAATGACAGCGTGTGTGTTTTACAGTTAAAGGGTTGTTGCTCCTGTGTTCACCCAATCAAAACATCTGTGAATGCTTATTTCTAAGTGAATATGCAAATCAACAGCAGCCTCATTTGGTATTTTTCTTGTTTTAGTTAGGATCCTAAACATTCTTGCTTATATTTACAAAACAAACAAACAAAAAAAAACTCATCTGCTCCTTCCTCCTTCCAGTCCAGGTTAGTTATCTAGGTCTCTCATTACACTTTCAAGTTACCATTTAAAATAATTCATGGGTTTCATTTCTGTTCCAGAAACTGCTTGCTGAAAAAGACAGTGTCTTATTCTCTTTCTCCTTTTCAAACCTCCAGTCCATGACCTGTAGGTGTTTAACAAAAGTTGTACAAATGTTTGAATGAACTAATGATACCAGGTAACTAGTTAAAAATTGTGTCGATAGCTGTAAATAGACCTAGATATAAAATCTCCTATCTACAGCTCCATCGAATATCAACTTTATGTGTCCACATTTTTTACTAGTGTGATCTTTTTCTTTTAGTTTCAATCTCAGCCACCACCCTGACATGTCTTTTCTGTTAGAGGAACACATGACAGTGCACACTTTTCCTTTGTTGTATCTATCGCCCTGAAGAAAGGGTGTCCCACAGCAGGGAGATCTGATGTGTTCTAATGAGGTTGACTGTCTGAGAGCTGCTGGCTCTCACCCTGGGAGTTCTTCCTGTCACCCAGCATGTCTCAGCCTATGTGTTAGGCAGTTGGTGAATGAGATTTTGGAGAAGTTCCAAGCTATAGTTAATTACCTACTTCTTCAAAACTCAGCTGACTTTGCTGTCCTCACAGGTGGCTTTGCTCTCTGTAGTAAGTGGTTGGTTGGTTGGTTTGTACCTCTAAACTTATTTATAGTTTTATTTAATAAATTAGAAGCATGACAAAATACTGAGGCAAATTACACATTACATTAGACTTGTTAAAAAGTTTTTTAAAAGGCAATGAGAGAATGTAAGTTATGGGACTTTAAAAATGGTCAAGAATCCTACAGCTAAAAGGAATTTATCAGCAATTATTATTCGCTTTGCTTTTTAAGAAACACTTGAAAATTCTAACATTTGAGCTTCTGACATGAAACATTTTAGTTTTTTGTTGAGATTTCCATGAGTTTTTTTGTTCTTTTGAATTTTATTTTGAATATAAAATGGGTTGCTAGTGTGCATATAGGCTTTCTGCAAATTTACAGCTTTTGTATGCTTTTTTTTTTTTTTTTTGGTTTTCCAGTTCATTCCATTCATTTTGATTTTGCTTGTTCATGCCTTAAGACTGTAAGACAATAAATTTTTTGATAAAGATGATACATCCACTCTATAAATGACAAGTCTATGGGATTTGGGAAATGGAATGGATGGCCAGGAAAAAGAGGAAGTTGCAAAAAAATTGGGTGGTTCTCACAGAGCATTTTACTTACTAAAATTTAATGCCAAAGGAAATTGTTGCAGTGTAAAAGACTTAGTAAAAAACTATTGATATTATATATATATATATATATATATATATATATATATATATATATATGGTATGGTCAGAGGACCTGAGAAATTGATGAGTTGCTGATATGGGCTGCTGTGTTTGAAGACATTTCATGAGTGAATTCTGAAATGGGGTCCTCTGTTGGCTACATACTTTGCAAGCCTCAGTATTATTGATCCATTGAAGACAAAGGAGAAAACGTTCTGATTGGTATGCTAAGAAGAGCTTGCTTCCTAGGGAAAGCAGTATCGTGCTTCCTAACTTTTCACTGCAATTGTGAGGCCCACCTAGGAAGACAGAGGTTTGAATTATTAAAGAAACTGAGTTTTCTAGCCTTGAAGCAGAATTTTCAATATTCTGCAAATTTTACAACATCTTGTTTGGAAATACATGTTTCTTTCTCCTGTTTAGAAGCAGAAAAAAAGATAATTCACTCAAGGAGTGCAAAAAGTTACTTATGACCTTGAAATTCAGTTGAATGCATTAAGGTGTGATTGGAATTTTTAGACATGTCTTAAGAATCAGTATCTTAGATTTTGAATGCCCTGCATACTGTTTGATATTATGTCAATCCCAAAATAATCTGTGGAGAAAACTAAATGTTGTGAATATTTGAGATCTTTTTGTGTAGATTAACTGGTGTAACTAATTTTCAATCCACATTTGAAAGGTTTTCCACTTAAAGTATCCTGTTTTCTTATTTTGTTATGAAGTGAATATATTTAAACCAAAGAATAAAGTACAGCTCATAGCATGGAGGAGCCAGTCTTTTGCTTTCTTAGAAGACAGTCAACCTAGTAGCTTAGGTTGAGCATTTTGGAACAATACAGGTCTGAGGTATATCCTCATGTTAAATTTTCCCAACTGTATTTATGTAATCTTTGACAGCTATCTAACATCTTCAAATTACAGATATCAACCTGTAAAATGGGATTAAAATTAAATCTTGGCAGAAGAGTTTGTTATAAAGATGACATTAGAAATCAAAAAACCTGGAGCAGGATCTAAAATACAATAAATAAATGTTAGCTATTCCCATGTTTTCTGTAACTCTATGAAGGATACTGTAAAAAAGATAGATATGTATTGGAGTCAAATGCTATGAAATCTTTTTGGTCAGTAAGATGTATTCCAGGGAGATATTTTGATTGTACTTTTTTTTTTTGGGGGGGCGGGGTGGGCTGTACACAAGGCTTAGGAACACATAAGTTCTAAGAGAGCTGTGACAAGGTCTTCCTTCTCTTAACTGGAGTTCTCATTAGTGCTGCTAATGAGAAAAGCTTAGGTCAATAGCCAGAAAATACACCTTCTGGCTGGGAAAGGGAAGAGGTCCAAAGGTCAAGGTGAGAACCCAGTGAACAGGCCAGACTGTGACAGTTTATCATCCAGATTAACTGTCAGCTGGTCATCAGCAGAAGGTGCACCGTCGTAGAGAAGAGAGATGATCACAAACTCTCACAGCTGGAATGAATTAAAACAGTATGTTTCTTGACATCAATCAGAATAGCATTAGAAGAATTTCCTTTGGAGTTCAGGCAAAACATGAATCTGAGGCACAAAAATGTTTGATGCCAGATAATAGAAAATTATTGCTTTCAGAGCAGTAGAAGGTGGCTTCAAAAATGGCCATGTGAAATTCACATTATCTTGTAGTTGCATTTCCATTTTTTGTGAATTTTTTTGAATTCCCCTCATATACCTGTATGGCATGAAAGTAGTTGTGAGATGGAATGGGAAGTAGAGGTAAATCATGTCACAAATCATAGTTCATATCAAAGGAATTTCCTATTTGAAGATGAGCATCTTTGGTCTACATGGGAATGCTTGTAGTCCTCATGCAAACACCTCTGTTAATATATCAATTTCAATTTGATTTACTCATTAATTTATTTTTTCATCCATTATTGTTTTGTTTCTGCTGGATAACACTATCATACCATAATCTTTTTCTGTCAACCTCCTCATTTTCACCTTAGTATGTTGACGTACTTATTTTCGTTCGTTTTACTTTTCCCATGGAGCTAGATGTGCTTTATATTTATTTTCTAGCTATGTGATCATTGATGCTAGACATTTACCTTCTGGCTGTAGTGCTCTCTTTCTGCAGTCCAGGTCTTGATCAAACATTCAGCAGGTTTTCTGTAAAACATGCAATGGAAAGTGATAGTCTACTCTCACTCATTTATTTCCTCTTGGTGTTAGAAGCAATCATGAAGTCTTTACCTGGATTTAGACAGCCTGATACTGCACAACTCTGCTCTTGTCTGACGTGCCAGGGCTTGCAAACCACTGTGCAGCCAGCAGGAGCCTCTCTCCTTTCCTTACACTCACAACACAAAGGGGGTTTGAACCCTTTCTCAACCTGGGCTTTCTTTGGCTGCTCTTCACTTACGCTTCCCAAAATGGACTTTTCCTCTTCTTTCTCTAGTATCTCACTTCAGATAACCCATCGTGAGAGATGACTTTATTGGTTAACGTATGTTGTTCTGTCATCCTTCAGTTTATTGACTTTATTTATTTACTTTTACAGTAACATAAAATCTTTTAAGTTTTTATTTTAGAATAGGTTTTAGTACACAAAACAAAATTGTGAAATAATCCACAGAATTCCTGTATACCACACACCAAGCTTCCCCTACTTTCATATCCTATATGACTATATGACTAAATTTGTCACAATTTATAAACCATATCCAACTTCCCCATTTATCCACATCTCCTACGAGTATGACATACTGGTTACAATTAATGAACTATACCCATCTTCCCCTATATTTTTAAGTACAAATTTCCTCTATCTCTCTCACTCCTGCTGTCCCTAGTATCTGTGAATAGTAGAATACAATGAATCTAAATTATCTATTCAGATGGAGTTCTTGTATTGATGTTTTGTTTTTGTTATTCAATTCCCATGTATGGAGGGAGAAAATTCAATATTTTTCTTTCTGTGTCTGGCTTACTGCACTTATCATGAGGTCCTCCACATCTATCCATCCCTTTTGTTACAAATGACAGGATTTTATTCTTGTTTATTGCTGAATAGTACTCTGCCATGTATACATACTGCATTTTCTTAATTAATTTATCTCATGGTAGACACCTTGGTTGATCCCATGTCTTGTCTATTGTGAACAGTTCTGTGATAAACATGGTGAAATAGGTATCTCTTTGACACAGCGCTTTTATTGCCTCTGTGATAACTTCTCTCCCAACCTATAATTTTTGTTTACCAATTTAATTATTTACTATGATAGATTTTGATCCCGTTAGCATGCAAATATCATGCAATTATATATTTTTCTGAGTTGACTTTGATTTTAGCCTTAGGAATCCGGGGAAAAAATAAAAAAACTTGGCCTTTGGTAGGTACTCAGTAATATTTTTAACAAATGAATGAATAAATTACAGCCTTATTATGTCATCACTGTCATAGTCTGTGATTTTCTTCGTGCTTTGAGTATTCAGTGTTTATTGAAGATGTGACATGTGAAAAGAACTTAGATTCTGTGAACATACAGATTAATAAAGACTTGTTTTTTTTCCTCTGCTTCAGAATGAACAAATATGTGCTACCTGCCTAGTCAATTCCTGGAGTGCTATGTATAGAAACATTCTGGGGATGCCAGCACTGTGGCATGGTGGGTAAAGCTGCAGCCTTCAGTATCCGCATCCCATATGGGTGCCTTTTGAGTCTACTGATGCAGCTCTCGGCTAATGGCCTTGGGTTATATAGTCATGTCACCTACATGCTTCTTCTACCTCATGGAACAACAGATTTTCAGTCTGCCTTTCTTGTGGCTATTTACAATTTCCACTTTTAGCCTTAAAATTTCTTAACACAGGCAGAAACCCACCCAGCTCTCTCACCCCCATATACCATTTTTCCCTCTCTCTCTTCCACGTGGCCAGTTCCTCTTTAGGGATTTATCCTCTAACTGCCACTTTGAACTCTCCAGACTAAGTTAATTTTTCTGTCCTACAGTTTCCAAGGGCCTCTGGCATTCACCTTGGCATTCTTGTCATTGTACATATATCCATGGTGTTGGTTGGTTAATGTCTGTCTCCCCAGCAGTACTGTAAATTTCATAAGTACAAGTCTGTCCTTGACTTGCTAACTATTTCCAGTACCAGTGACCTGAGATCAAGCTATGTGTTCTCTGGAGACTTCCTGTTCATATCAGATTATGCTATTCTCAAAGTGCCAAAATTACTGTAAGACATAGTTTTTAACATTGCCCTTAACAATTTTGATATATTCTCTCTGCTGTGGATTGGTAGATTATCTGTGTAGAGAGGATGGTTTCATCAAGTAAACATATTTTTAATCTACCATAATCAATGATTATAAAAAGTGAAAAAAATTTGGCGGTAAGTCAATATTTGACCACAAGGTGACAGGTGAGATTTGGCAAGGCCTGGAAAGTTTCCAGCTATTTTTGGGCACTATGAAAAGTATCATCCAGCTAGTTTGGCTTACACTACGCACTACCACTTCCCAATTTCTTTCACCTCTTGTATCATGGAGATTAGCAGTTAAAATTTTCACTATTGAGATAAAAAAAAAACAAACACAGTATAATCAGTCACTTTTTCAGGCTGAATCATATATCCTCCTCCCTAAAATGTTTTAAGCATAAAAAATATTTTGTATTGATTTATTATTTGCTTCACTTATCAGCTGATTTTGCTCAGTTTTTTTTTTTTTTCAAATTAGGCTTCAAATGCCCCTTCCTGTTTTTTTAAAGTGAATATGTGAATATGACAGAGCTCTTTACACTTTCAGAGCTAGCTACTTACATTTATAACCTTGAGGTTGCCTTTGATCCTAAATAAGCTTTTAATTACCATTGTAGTTACACTGGGTGAAAAAAAAAAAGATTCTATTATTTCCAGAACACAGCAAGGATATGACGAACACTATCTCATGAGTACAGTTATTTTAAGGCTTTTATTACTAATTATAGTTGGTTTATTATAATTCATTGTTCACTGGCCTTCTAGGCTATTTACTTAAGGTTCTCTTCAGTGTTACAGCTGCTTCTGCAGCTGCTATTCCTCTGAGACTCTACGACTTCATGAGAGTAACAGGGCTCCTATTTGGAAGAGTGTAATTGGGCTCAAGGGAGACACTTAACTTGGTGTCCCCTGGAATATGCTACAAGAGGGTGCATTATTCCCAACTCCAAGAAGAGGTTAAGAATATAAAGAGAATGGTGGATGAACCCTTTAACCATAATAAACAGACATAGCAACAATGAAATTATTCATTTATCTACCTACTTATTTATTTGGCTAGCTATCCATGTCCAGTTTTCCCACTGCACTAGATTCCACCTTTATGGATAAGTTTCCAAATTTCTTAATTCCTCATCAGGTCTTATTTCCTATTTTGTAAATGAGAAACAGTAGGTATTTTAGATTTTTATGTAATTTGTTTATCCAGCAGGAATGACTTAGCACATACTATGTGTCTGGAATGGATTTTGCAACTCACGAAAATATTTATTAACAAGAAGACCTAAACTTTATTGTTTTCTTTTTTCTTTAAGCTCAGGAAATTCCTGCTGACTGGCTCTTAGGTACTTGTTAAGTGGGGATATGAAAGTGTGTAAGAACATCCTGATGACATGAGCCGCTAGTTTTCTAATTGAATTGGGTAAGAGAATACTGTATTAGGTTCAAGATGGAGAAGTTTGTGCCACAAGTGTAATTTGCTAAATGTGTTAGGCTTTGAGGGTGGTCAGCTTCATTCTCTTTCACCACGTGTATGCAGGGGTAGCCAAATTTTACTCTTTTTTACAAATGAAAAATGATGTTCACTCACCTTACTCTGGTTAATATATCCTCTAGAGAAGGTTTAAGCAAGGATATTTAAAATACTTGTCTTAGCCATCTGTAGATCCTTGATTGAAATCTTCAAAAGCTGGCCCCCATTGGACTATTAGTGTAGATCAAATGTAAAATAACTCATCCAAGAGAGTGAATTCATTGCCCAGGGCTTTATACCCTCTTGTATATAGTGAAGAACTTAAATTATAGGAACTATAGCATCTCACCTGTTCCTGTATACTTGTTGTGTTCCAGAATCAGCAATCTTGCTACAGGACTGCAGTGGCAGCAGAACTAAGCTAGTGACAAAGATCTTTGGAGAACATACCTCATACAGAAACCAGTTCTAGCATAGTCTTTCTTATGCCGGTCAAGTGAATTGTTCCACTAAATAAAATTTGTTATCTCTCTCTCCCCTTATTTTAGACTTCAACTTGTGGAAGCTAGAGCTGGAAGATAAAAGATTGAAAACAAAATAACCAATGACAAACACACCTTGCCTTCTTGGTCACCTTCCCCACCTTAGGAATCTGTTTGCAGTTTACTTAGTAAAACAATGTCTGTATTCAGTTAGATGATTCAGAAGAGCTGGCCTGAAATGTTTGTAACATTTTTATTTGTGCAGATGTTTTATTTTGTTAAAATATATGATACATGAAGTTTACCATTTTATTTTATTTTATTTTAGAATTAGAACATAAATTTATCTTGGTATAAAAACTTTTTTTAATTTTCTTTTTTTTTTTACAATTTTTTTAACTTTTATTTAATGAATATAAATTTCCAAAGTACAGCTTATGGATTACAATGGCTTCCCCCCGCCAATAACTTCCCTCCCACCCACAACCCTCCCCTTTCCCACTCCTCTCCCCTTCCATTCTCATCAAGATTCATTTTCAATTCTCTTTATATACAGAAGATCAGTTTAGCATATATTAAGTAAAGGTTTCAACAGTTTGCACCCACATAGAAACACAGAGTGAAAAATACTGTTTGAGTACTAGTTATAGCATTAAATCACAATGTACAGCACATTAAGGACAGAGATCCTACATGAGGAGTAAGTGCACAGTGACTCCTGTTGTTGACTTAACAAATTGACACTCTTGTTTATGGCATCAGTAATCACCCTAGGCTCTTGTCATGAGTTGCCAAGGCTGTGGAAGCCTTTTGAGTTCACTGACTCTGATCATATGTAGACAAGGTCGTAGTCAAAGTGGAAGTTCTTTTCTCCCTTCAGAGAAAGGTGCCTCCTTCTTTGGTGACCTGTTCTTTCCACTGGGATCTCACTTGTGGAGATCTTTCATTTAGGTCATTTTTTTTTTCCCCAGAGTGTCTTGGCTTTCCATGCCTGAAATACTCTCATGGGCTTTTCAGCTGGATCCGAATGCCTTAAGGGCTGATTCTGAGGCCAGAGTGTTGTTTAGGACATCCGCCATTCTATGAGTCTGCTGTGTATCTCGCTTCCCATGTTGGATCGTTCTCTCCCTTTTTTATTCTATCAGTTAGCATTTGCAGACACTAGTCTTGTTTATGTGATCCCTTTGACTCTTAGTCCTACCATTATGATCAATTGTGAACAGAAATTGATCACTTGGACTAGTGAGATGGCATTGGTACAAGCCACCTTGATGGGATTGAATTGGAATCCCCTGGTATGTTTCTAACTCTACCATTTGGGGCAAGTCAGCTTGAGCATGTCCCGAATTGCACATCTCCTCCCCCTCTTATTCCCACTCTTATATTTAACAGCGATCACCTTTCAGTTAAGTTTCAACACTTAAGAATAACTGTGTATTGATTACAGAATTCAACCAAAAGTATTAAGTAGAACAAACAAACAAACAAAATACTAAGAGGGATAACGTAGTAAGTTGTTCATCAACAATCAGGGCAAGGGCTGATCAAGTCACCATTTCTCAATGTGTTCATTTCACTTTAACAGGTTTCCTTTTTGGTGCTCAGTTAGTTGTCACCAATCAGGGAGAACATATGATGTTTGTCCCTTTGGGACTGGCTTATTACACTCAGCATAATGTTTTCCAGATTCTTCCATCTTGTTGCAAATGACCAGGTTTCTTTGTTTTTGACTGCTGTATAGTATTCTATAGAGTACATGTCCCATAATTTCTTTATCCAGTCTACTGTTGATGGGCATTTGGATAGGTTCCACGTCTTAGCTATTGTGAATTGAGCTGCAATAAACATTAATATGCAGACAGCTTTTTTGTTTGCCAATTTAATTTCCTTTGGGTAAATTCCAAGGAATGGTATGGCTGGGTTGAACGGTAGGGTTATATTCAGGTTTCTGAGGAATCTCCAGACTGACTTCCATAGTGGCTTGACCAGTTTGCATTCCCACCAACAGTGGGTTAGTGTCCCTTTTTCCCCACATCCTCACCAGCATCTATTGTTGCTAGATTTCTGAATGTGAGCCGCAGGCAGAGGATTAGCCTAGTGAGCTGTGGCGCCAGCCTCTGGGGCTATATTTCTATCTTTAGGCTGGCTTACACTATTGTTGTTGCTGCTGTTTTTGTTCAATATATGAACTGAACAGAACAGTTTTGGAATTTCCTCAGGATACCTGTTATCTAATGGTATAGTGGGAAGAAAACCTTAGGAAGTAATGTTAGAAGCATTGATATAAAGAAAAATAAGAGTTTTTTGTTTTTATTTTTGTTTTGTTTTTGTTTTGTTTTTGACAGGCAGAGTTAGACAGTGAAAGAGAGAGACGGAGAGAAAGGTCTTCCTTCCATTGGTTCACCCCTCAAATGGCTGCTACGGCCAGCGTGCTGCGCCGATCCGAAGCCAGGAGCCAAGTGCTTCTCCTGAGCTCCCATGCGGGTGCAGGGCCCAAGCACTTGGGCTATCCTCCACTGCCCTCCTGGGCCACAGCAGAGAGCTAGACAGGAAGAGGAGCAACCGGGACTAGAACCTGGTGCCCATATGGGATGCCAGCGCTGCAGGTGGAGGATTAACCAAGTGAGCCAAGGTGCCAGACCCGAGAGTTATTTTTAGAAGTAAAATTTCTAAGAGGTAGGTGTTGCAGCACAAAAGGTTAAGCCACCAGATACCTGCATCTCATTACTTACTTCTTGGGATTGAGTTCCAGCTCCTCTGCTTCCAATCTCATCTCCTACCAATGCACCTTGGAGGCAGCACATGATGGTCCAAGTCACCTGTGTAGGAGAGCCAGATGGAGTTCTTAGCTCCTGACTTTAGCTTGGCCCAGTTCCAGCTCTTGCAGGTATTTTAGTGAACCAGAAGATGGCAGATCCTTCTGTCTTTACCCACCCCTTGACCCAATCACTCTGCTTTTCAAATAAATACATTTAAAAAAATGTTAATAACTGAACAAGTTAGAACTGCTTCTACCTAAAACATCCACCTCAGTGGCATACAACCATGAACATTTATTTGACACAGAACTCTGGCAACTGACTTAGCATTGGCTATTCTACGCTGGGTCATTTGTGTTAGCTTTGATCTATGTCTCTCATTCTTCTCTTGAGATCCAGGGGCTAAGGACAATTTTCCTATGTGATAGCAGAAAGAGATAATAGGCCAAATAGAAGTAAAGGAACCTTTTTAAGGTCTCAGTTGGGATCATCATCCTGCCACTTGTGTCTCATTCTGTTCTTTTTTTAAAAAAAAAAATATTTATTTAGTTATTTGAAAGGTAGAGTTAAAGACAGAGAAAATGACACATACACACACACATACACACACACAGGGAGGGAGAGGGGGAGGGGGAAGGGGAGGGAAAGGGAGAGGGAGAGAGAGAGGGAGAAGGAGAGGGAGAGGGAGAAGGAGGATATCTTCCATTCTCTGGCTCACATACCAAATGGCTCCAATGACCTGAGCTGTGCCAGGCCAATGGCAGAAGCTAGAAACCTCCTCCAGGTCTCCTATGTGGGTGCAGGGCCCAGGGACCTGGGCCATCTTCTGCTGCTTTCCCAAGCACACTGGCAGGGAGCTGGATCAGAGTTGGTGCAGCTGCAACTCGAACCAGTGGCCATGTGAAATGCTGGTACTGCAGGCCACTGCTTAACCATCTGCAGTGCAGCACCAAGCCCTCATTCTATTCTTTTTTTTTTTTTTTTTTTTTTTTTTTTTTGACAGGCAGAGTGGACAGTGAGAGAGAGAGACAGAGAGAGAAAGGTCTTCCTTTGCCGCTGGTTCACCCTCCAATGGCCGCCGCTGCAGCCGGCGCACCGCGCTGATCTTGGCAGGAGCCAGGATCCAGGTGCTTTTCCTGGTCTCCCATGGGGTGCAGGGCCCAAGCACCTGGGCCATCCTCCACTGCACTCCCTGGCCATAGCAGAGAGCTGGCCTGGAAGAGGGGCAACCGGGACAGAATCCGGCGCCCCAACCGGGACTAGAACCCGGTGTGCCGGCGCCGCAAGGTGGAGGATTAGCCTATTGAGCCACGGCGCCGGCTCCTCATTCTATTCTTTAAAGCCAATCTCATGCTTGACCCATTGCTAGGAGCCTAACACACACACACACATACATTATCCCTTTAAATGGAAGACTAAAAAGTCACATGGCAAAGGAAATGCATGTAAGTCAACTACATCAACATCCTTAGTAGTTTTAAGGTCAAAAATTAACTTCTGTGGTTATTTTTTTATATTTCACATGTGACTTTTCTGTATAGGACAACAGAGACACAGAAACTAAAATCTAATTAACATGGAGAGAGGGAGAGAAATAATAGATTTTTAAAAATCTGTGTCTC